>NC_139172.1:17244725-19744725 GCF_965202585.1 Thalia democratica | reverse complement strand
AACGAACAAAAAAGTGGGAAAACGACGTGATAGGAAAATTTCTCTCGGTGTGGAATAAGTAGTGTAGCCTGAAGATATGTTTTAATAAATATCGTCGAAGTGCTGCCATAGATTGGGAGTGAATTTTTCGTTTATTACTCCAGGCTCAAAACGGTATGCTTCGTGCAAAATGTGTATTCGAAAGTGTTGCGTTTTTTAAGTTAACTTGGAGAATAATATAACAGATAAAGTTTGTAATAACTCTTAAACTATTTATTTTAAAATAAGAGTCAAAATATTCTAAGATTTGAATATTTTAACTTATTTTGAATTTTAACAAATTTAGACAGCCTGTAATCGTAAATTGAATTAAAACTAAAAAGTTGATAACTATATTTAGTAATTCAGTAAATCGTAAAAAAGTTTAAATCGGTTAAAAAGTTTTTCTATAAGCATCTGAAAATAGTAAAAACATAATTGTTTAAATTATATTTTAAACCAAAACTTTTCATTGAAACACCTACAAAAATATTAGCCATTTATTTTATTCTTTCATTTATATTTAAAAACTTTTAGCTTTCCGAACAAAGTCAGAGACTTAATTAACAAAAGATATATATACTAAATTTTATAAAGTTTATAACTTGAAAAAGCTAATTATTTAAAGTTAATACTTACACACTTAACCATTAACTGACTTGCTGTATGATAATACTTTTAACTTAAAATAAACTTAATAAAAAAGAAAAAAAAAAAGTACATAGAAGTACTGTTCATCTATGTTAAAAAATATATGACTAACGTGAACTTTAATTCATTAACAGTTATGCTTTAAGTATTTTTTTGTTCTTTTTCTGTCTAAACCACACTACAGTTATATATCTATTTCAAAATGGAATTTTTATGATTTTTGAGTGCAAAAACTTTGATTAATATTGCTCCAAAAACTCAAGACTTTGCTTTGAAAATGTACAAAGTAGTAATGAATTTTTAATAAGACGGCTACAGTTCAATTAGTAACGGTATGTAACGAATAAATTAAGTTTTAAAAGATAAAATTACTTATGGACGGATTACGTATAAAAATTTTAACTTATAAAACTTTAAAAGATTAAAATTTTGAAGAAAAACTATGTTTTTTGAATAACTGATGACAAAGCTTTCAGTAAGCTCATTATTTTAAATAGGATTTTTCTCACTCAGTTAAAACAACGTAAAATCTGTTCTTAAAGAAAATAATTTTGTTACAAGTAAAGTTTTATTTTTCTAATATCTGTAAAATATGTATAAAAAATTGAAATGTTAGAAACATTAATATCTACCTGATTTTAACTTTTGAATATTGCTAAAAATAAAGTGTTCAAACTTTTTTTAAGCATTATTATTTTAAAGTTAAGTAGCATAAATTACTACAAATGTTTTTGTAGCCAATAAGCTTCTTATTTACTATTTTCAAAACTTATTTACTTAAATAAATATTATAAAAGTAAAAACTGTACCACCAAATACTTGTAAAAAAGTTTCTTAATACTATTCCACAATTAATGATAGGACGTTAGGATTTTTAGATATCCATACTAAAACCAAATCTTTATTTTTTGTGTGTTTTCCATACATTTTAATACCAAGAAATATATGTTACTTATCATGTTAAAACTAAAAGTTTATAGTATGTGTATTTTTTCTTTAACTAATTTTGAGGCTAATGGTTTATTTTTAACTACTAAACTTTTAAACTTAAAATTGTAGTTAAAAAGTTTGTAAGCTTTAACTCTCAGGTAATAAATGTTTAACTTGTGTTTGCTTAATAAGATAATGACCGATGTTGTGCTATATGTTACTGTTTTTATAGAGCAAATTTAGTCAAGTTTTAGTTGTTTCCTGTTTTTTAATTACTTCTCTTAAAAATGAAATCGTTTAGTAGTATTCTAATTTATGGAACCACGTTATAAGTAAAAATACTTAAGACAAGTTATAAAGCTCTTAATAACTGATTGGAAATCACTTTTTTGAAATCGTCTTAAACTTTCTTTTATCAAACCTTTTTCCGAGCATGCAGTTTTATATTAACCATAAAAGCTTTTACTGATTATTCAGATTTTTCTTTTGTTATATATTGTAAAAGTCATGCTTTATACTTAACTTATGACTTTTTGTAAATTCAAAATCAAAATATTAAAAGATTACCCAACTTTATGTGACAAAGTTATTTATATTTGTAGCTTTCAAGTCCTGGTGTTTTAAGTATGTTTAAAAATTTTGAGAGTTTTTCATAACTAAAATTAAAAACTAAACATATTAACTTGGTAAATATAATATAGCTGTAGAACTTTAAACTATTAAAGTTCTAGCTTATAACTTTACGTAGAAAATGTAGAAGCTCAAAAAAAGGTTTAGTGAAACACTTATTTGTACATTAATATTCCTGTTCAATACTAACTTCCCGTTGTATACGCACTATTAAGCCATAAAATTTGTGTTTAAAATGCAATTTTTCATTTAGACTCATACTTCTTAGGTACGCACTTCTTGTTGAGTACGCTATTTTGGGATTTTAAAAGTGCTAAATCAAGATTACTTTAATGTTTTAAAGTAAAAAAGCTTTACTGATATAAAAATATTTTTTTAAATCTTAATTATAAGATTTGAATACTTTTTTATTATATTAGTTAAACTATCAAAATTTGAAACTTTAGACTTAATTTTAGGTTTTATAAAAGAATAGTAAAAAGTTCTTGTTACATAAAACCGCTATTTCTTTAAGAGCCGAAAAATTATTTGTTAAAGCACTATATTATTATCTATATAAATTAGTTTTTTACTTTTGTTATCTTTTCAATGAATTTTAACGGTCCTTGTAAATACAAAACGAAGTTACATTCAGAGTTTTGAAATATATTAAAAACAAAAATAATTATACAGTGCTTTAACAAATAGTTTTTCGCCTTTTTAAGAAATAGCGGTTTTATGTAACAATAACTTTTTACTCTTTTTAAACAGTTTGCTTTTATTCTCTAAATGATACAAATTTTAAATTTTAATTATGATAGAAATTTAAAAATGGTTTTATAGTGCTCAAGGCTTTAAAAATACAGAGGCTTTACAGTATAATGTTCAGCAAAAAAAAAAACATTTTTATAGATATTTTCATAAAGTTTCAGCCATTTCACTAATTAATCAGTATAAAATTATAAAAAAAAATATTTTTTATGAGTAGGATATTTTGTATGCATTATTTTCAAACAAAACCGATTAACTTTTATGTATACTAATTGTGTTTTATTTTCCTTTGATATAATTTATGATTAGAACTTTTTATTTACATATAACATTATCTTAAATCAAAATGAACTATTACGCTTTTTAAACCAAGTATAATAGCTCTTTAAAATCGCATTTTTCCTTTGCATATAAACATAACTTGTAGGATGTCTGATAATATTAAGAACTAAAATAAACTTTTAATTTACGACTACTTAGTTTAGTTTTAGTAGCAATTAAACTTACTAATCTAAAATTTAACAAGCTTACTCTATTTATCTTTGTATTTTTTAAGAATTAAATTTTGGGTCTTCAAAATCTAAACAACTATCATATTTTTTTAACTATCAAAATATAAAAATAAGTCAACATAGTATAACCAAAACTTACAATACATACTTAAAACCATTTGATAACTAACATTACTTATTTAACTTTATTTTAAACAATTTATTTAATAAAACTGTAAAAGTTGTATAGAGTTTGTTTTTACTTTAGTTTGTTGCACTTAAGTCTGTAATAAATAAATTATTCTCTCTTACTGATGATAGAAGTTTATTAGACATAATTTGTTTTAGTTTTATTTGTTCTATAAATTTTCTAATAAATACTGCAGTATCTTTACAGTATGCCGTACAAAAACTTACTTTTTTCGAAAATTTAGAATATTAAGTTAATGATAATACAAGTTTAACCTCTAATAAGCACGTCCTAAAATTGTTTTTGTAAACTGAAAAAGCTAACCATTGTTTCACAAAACTAAATATAATTTTACAGTTGCAATGTTGTATTATTACCTTTTGAATAATCACTTTAACTGTTTTTTTAATGCTATAGAATTAAAAATATACTTTTTTGAGTTTAAAAGTAGTTTCATAGCTTTTTTTTCAATAAAAGTCTTCTTATTTTTAATCAAAAATATCAAAGTAGAAAGCAATATATAAACAACAACAAAGTTATTTATTTCAAGAGTTTTGTTTTGATTTCCTAATGTAATAAAAGTAAACAAGGTTCAACACTTGTGTACTATTCATTCAAAAACACTTAGAAATCGGTCATTCAAGCTTTTTGTTTTTCTTTGATTTTAATAAGATTCAAACTTACACAGAAAACTTGTTAATTGATCAATTCAAAGACCTATTTGTATTTATACTTGACAACAAAGAAAAATATGCGCATCAAACGAGTTGAACTATTTTGTCACAAGTTTCCCGGTCGTTGGCACACTTGTGAACATTGAATTGCTTGAATTATTTCCCTCGAAACTCCAAATAAGTTTCAATAGTCTACTGATACATATATTTATAGCAATATTTGTAGAATCACATGTTTCTTTGTGTACAGCACTTGCGCTTGTGCGTAATTATTTTTGAACAGATTAGTGGTTTTAAACTCTAATTGTTTTTGTTTTTACTGAACTGTACTTTATCAGCGTGAATTTACGTTATAATAAGTGATAATATGATTAAAAATAAAAGCAAAATTTCTAAACAACAACCTGTAACATTAGAAAGATTACATTAAGCAATCATTTTCTCACTGTTTCTTTTTTAAAGTAGAAGAAGCGATACTGCGCCATTTTTGAAACTTAACCATGGGAAGTAGGTTTCATTTCTTTAATAAGGTTGCAAAACTAATCATCATTAGTTTACAAAAGAACATACAAAATTACTTTTCTGCGTGTAAACATCGTTTAACGGGCCGAAGTTAAATTAATACTTAATTAACTTTATTAGTCTTGTAAAGCTTACATTACACCTTAAATTTCATTGCAGTAAAGGGGCTCATTTTGTGAGTTTTAAACTAATGACAATGTTTTTTATGGGAAAAAATGAAGTAAAGTAAAACGTGTGACAAATTAATGTCTAGACTTTTTTGGTAATTTATTTTTAGGGAATCAGTTTAAAAAACGATAATTTTATGCAATGTTTATACTTTGATTTCTTTGTTTAATATAAAATTTTAGCTTTGTATTAAAGTATTAAACTTATGAATGTTGAATCCGTCTTACATTATTTTATCAGTGTCTTTTCTTTTTTTTTGAAATGGTTTTGAAACAATTTGTGTGTACATACTACAATATTAAATTTAAAACAGTGGATTTTAAAGTAGCATATAAGTTAAAAACGCTCTCATTGCGATTAAAAAAACTTACTTAAAAGATAACTATTTTTTAAATTTACACTTACTTACGTAAACATTTTTTTGGTATAAAGGTATAAAATTGCTTATATGTTTTATTTGAAAATAAAATATATAACTAACATTTAAATAGGTATAAAACACCTTTTAAGGCAAGATTTTATTCTACCTTCTATTAGTTTTTAAAGAATTATTAATACTTTTTCAGTTGAACCACAAAAATTCAAGAAAAAAGTATTGTCACAAACATAATTAACCTAGACTCAAAAAAAAGCCGTAAAAATATCATAGCTTAATTGTAAATAGTTGTGGGTAAAAAGTTAGTGCTGTTTTAAAAGCGCACAATTGTTTATGTGCATGTTAAGTTTTATAAAATCAAAAAACTATGTAAAGTTTGAAGTCTTAACGTATGAACTGGTTTATTAATAAATGATTACGTATTTATACTAAGTCCTTTTCATATAATTCATCACATATATTTCATGAAACTTAGTATATACTCATAACAAAAGAATGTCCTTCATTCATATCAAGTTCGAGAATATTTCAAAACCAACAACTTATTTTTCGAAGTTAAACCGCAAACACTGAATCAACCTTTTAGCTCATTCTGTTCCGCATTATCTGATTTTTTTCTTGGCTAAAATAAGTTTAATTTGACTTTGGGTGTATTTACTTGCGTAGCGACTATAAACTTTATTAAAACGCTATTAATTCAAGCTCACTGTAAAACAAGGATTTAAACCTAAAGAATTTATTGCTTCATTAAATAATTTTAATTAAAACTAAAACTCATAATAACTCCTAACTCTTTAAATAATATTTTTCACGAGCCGACAAACTGAAAACAACCTTTTTTAAATCAACTTACTGACATAAAAATTATCCCCAGAACAAGCTGATTCTAACATGGAGCAGGGTTCCAACAGTTTGACTTCCCCCTCTCCCCGGAGAGTGTGCACCTCATCGCCAACTTACTCGCTTCACTCCAACGAGAGCCTCAGCATGGCCGCACAGCAGACCAACGGGAGCTCCCATCACGATATCCAGCAGGCAAGTTTCTATACACAGTTTAAAAACTGAAAAAAAAGTATATGCGAAAGCTCGCTCATTTTTATGTCTTATGCGTGTTTTACGTGTATTTTGTTATAAAATTAATAAATAAATGTAAAACTGCTGCAAAAGTTTATTAATGATCTTAAATTAAATAAACGGTACGGTAATCAAAACAGATAGTTTTAAAAATTGCTCTAATACACTGATCAAATGGAGGAATGCTTTACAATAAATGTTAGCTACAAAAGTTTTTACACTTTAAGAAAATGAGCTAACCTTACATTAAAAAATACAACTTAAACCGGTTACAGTACAGTTTATAAATATAAAAGCTTCTTTAACACCTGCAATAAAATACGCGCAAGAAAACAACCGGCTATGTTTTTAGCAGAGCCTGTCGAGAGCTTCGGCTTTTTCAGCGATTGCGGCGGGAGGCAAGTACGTCAGCTCGGCCGCTGACATCGAAAAGGACCTGAACAGGGTCAACAGCTCGATCATGGCCATCGTGAACGCGCACAACGAGCACAAGAGCGAGCAGATGGATCACGACCAGGAGCAGTTCAGGAGCCAGGACGGAAGAAGCTCTGCGAACCAGGAGCTGGCGAAGGATCTGACGACTTCCAACGGATCCGCGTCGACGATCCACAGGTTCGCAAACTGGGCATCAGCTAACTCGGCCCAGCCGGATTTCAAAACCCACCAGCAGATTTCGTCTTCTTCTTAAAAGAAGTACAGAAATGAGTTTTTTTAGAGTCTTATTTAGATTATGTTTTCAGAAAACCCTTGTTTGACACCTTACTGTTGGTTGATAGTTGTGTTTGAAAAAGCTTATTGAAAAATGAAAATCAGAGTATTTTTTATGTCCTTTAATTTCTGTAATACACTTTTAAGTTTGAAGTTTTGTTTGAAACACTATTCTGAAACTAAGAAACATTGTACAACAAAACATGTTCAAGTGTGAGCGATTAAAAATAAAAGCTACAGACTGTGTTTTTCATGCTTACTATAAGAACTTTGTATTTCAATTTTTATTTCTAGTAGTGGTGGTGCTAAGTTCTAATATAACTTGGGTTTGTGTAGTTAATTAAAGCAAGCAGTTGTGCTTATAAGCAAACTTTGAAAGTCTTAAGTCACAATTCTGCCTTATACTTATTTATATAGCTTTCTAAAACATTTTGAAACATACTAACTATTAACTTTTTTTATTGGATTGTTAGATTTAACTTTACTGTAATCTTTTTCGAGAAAAACTTTTTTTTAGTTTGTATGTTTAGTTCTGAATATATTTTTAGCCTCTTATTATTTCTTTTAGTTTCCATTATTTAAAACAAACACATAAAAACATTAAACTTTTTAAAACAAAACTTAATCTATAAACAAGAAGTTTTAAATGGTTTGGGTATATACTAATACCTTAAAATATAAGTTAATTTAATGTATTTGAAAACTTATAGTAATATTTGCACGCTGCTAACAAGCGAAAAATCATACAACTTACAAAATTTTTAACAACTACTTTTTAAATCTTATACATAACAACATAAGTTTTTATACAGTTTAAAACATGTTACTGCAAAATTTTACTTGTAGAAAAGATGTTGATATATATTTTTTTAAACACATAAGACTAAATAAACATTCAGATACAACCCTACAAAAATACATTGGACTACTAACTACTACATTTATACTATAGTATTATTAGTAAACTACTTTACTTTTTTACTATACCCACTTATTTAATAACTTTTTTGCTGTTTTTTAAATTTTCAATAATATTTACTTGTATAAGTAATTTGCACTTTGTCTAAAATCTATCTTGGACGTAAAACTAATATCTAAACAATGTTCCAAACAAACCAGTAACGAAATTATATTTAAATTAACGATAGTATTAAAGCTGTTATTTAGGCTTACAAGTTGTTATAAAATTAAAAAGTATTATTTATATGTAAAACTTACTTTCATTTTATATTTAAGTTCTTTATCTTTTTTGCAACCATCATATCAAATAGTATTCTTTCAAAAAGAACAAATCATTCTTAAAAGTGTACATTCTTTTTGTATCTACTATTTCTGACCGATACTTCTATAAGTTTCAAGCTTTTTGTTTTCATGTTTTTCTTGGAACAAATTTTCGTACATTCTCACTTTTTACGTTGATTTCCTGTCGAGATTTTTGCACGTCAGTCAAATGTTACCAGTATCGTAACAAGACAACTTTCACGGGTTTTAATTACTACAGGTTTCTTGTGACCAAGCGCAGTTTGAAACAACGAATGTTTGAACAACTTTAGATTAATATTTCGCAAGCTAGCTAAGAGCAAGCCGTTTTTTCTTGCAGTTTGGCAACTATTTGTAAAAAATTTCTCGTGTGATTGTAAAATAAAGCTTTTGTTTTTAATGTTGTGTTTTTGTACTAAATTAAAAGTATGCATTAAAATCTTACAACTTTATTTTACTTATCTACAATGTTTTATGTTATTAATAGTAAGAACCTTTTTAGTAAAGCTTGATTAAAGTTAGCTATTTTCAATTTCATAAGGAGAACTAATATTTCAATCTGAAATTTTAAAAATCTGTTTGTTTTTGTTAAATTACAATTTTGATAAACAAAAACAAGTTGATTAAAGTTCAGAATTCCTGTACAATGTATTTAATAACTACTAAGTTAATACATAAAGTTAAGCTTAGTTAATTAGATAAAAAGTGCGTGTAGTTTGGTGGTTTTTGTTGGCATAAAGGTCACTTTAACATATAAAGACACACCCTTTTTAATAAAAATAAAGTTATTACAACTGTAAAACTTAGAATTAGAATGTCACTAGAACAGGTTTGTCATAAAAGTTCTGCTTTACAAGTTTCTGAAAACAAACTATAACTACTATAAATACAAGAGCTTTTGTTATTTTTTTCTTTGTTAGTATAACAGCTATTAAGTACTTATGTATAGAGTAGTTAATTTAAAATTACTAACCATGAAATTCTCCTTGATTACAGCCCAATACTTTGTATTAAAATTAGAACTACTACTCTATTTATAGCTCAAATTGCTTTTAAATAAAACTTTAAATATACAGCACAAATTTTCATATATAAATAAGTAATACTTTTCATTAAAATCAACTGATTTAACTTGCTGTAAATTGGTAAAAATTTTACTCATCAATAAAGCAAACTTATAATGAAAAAAAATTTATGAGCTTTATTATTTAGTTATTTACTACTAATGGTTAATTAAAATTCTCTACATTTTTTAGTTGATAGTTTTTCAAATATAAGATATAAAAAGTGTATATATAATACATCTAAATCCACTAAAAAGCGGTTACAATATTACAAACAAAACTAGCGAATAAATCTTTCAAATATATTAATTTTACATTTACAAAAAATTTTTTTTTTAGTTTCAAAGGATTTTAAATGTTTCAAATGTAGCTTATAAAGACTATTATGATTAAAAGTTGAGAAACAAAACCACCATTTACACATTTTCAAGTTTCAAAATCATTTAGCTAGAACATACATCTTAGTTATCATAAACATTCCAACTAAAATATGGACCTCAAAATGTGTTTGTGTTTTTTGTTTGATTATCAACTTTGAAAACAGTTTGTAAACACTAATTAATCTAATTAATATTTATAACCATTTTTTAGTTCAGTTCAATAAAATTTGTTTGAAAAAAAAATCCATTTTAAACGTGGTACCACTCGTCAAAAAACTTTTTGTTTAATATTTTTAAAACTATTTTTAACCAACAATGGTTCTATTTACAATTAGTAGAAAAACGATGTTTTATACTTTTTAAAATCATGGTAGAAGTATTATCAAATTAATCTTAACTCACTTTTTAGAAAAACCTTGTTTATAAGACCTACTTACAGTTTTTAGAGTGTGCAAGAAAATATAAGTCTAAAAAAACATTAAGTGTGCTACACGATGAAACTTTAATTATTTAAATGTATTATTATTTTTTGCATTAAACATTTGTTTTAACCTTAATAAGTTATAGGAAAAGATAAAACTAATTTTGAACATTAGATTTTTGTTTGTTTTCCTAAATATTATTTCAAGCTACAATATTAATTTTCAATCGTTTCGTTTCCTTTTAACGAGTAAATGTTTAAATTAATATCTAACCGCACAACTATAAGTTTTGTTAATAAAAAGTGTGAAAATTTATTTTTAAAATTGAAAGCATATAAATTTGTTGTAAGAACTTTTGTTCTTTGAACAATATTAAACATTTTCTTAAAATAAAGTTTAGTTTCTGCAAGCTTATACTTTTATTAACAAAGTTTAGTTGTTTTTAAAATGTTATTTTCTTTTAACAAAAAATGTAAAAAATAGTATTATATTTGTATATGAATGTTAATAATTTTTAAAAAGAAAAAATTTTTTACCCTACATTGTAATTTTTATTGATTAAAAACTTAATAGACTATCACTAAAACACAACATAGTCTAGACATAACAACTCACGTTTACGTTTTTTCTGCGCAAATGTACAAACTCTTAACTACTAGTTACTGCAAGCTTAAACCTATATAACTATTGTAAAACTTGGAGTCTGAAACGAAACCAGAGTGCAAAGTAGTTGTCAACAAGTTAAATAATTAAAAACAATTAAATTGGTGCAGAGCAGTGGTTTGCACTCGTGGTTCGTGAAAATACGACGCACAGTATTAAAAGCAGTAGTTTGTTTTCATAAAATTTATGTGGTGTAACAAATTTGATTTGAATAATTTTTAATGGAAAATTGAAGAACTGGTAATTTTGTTAATTAGGTTTTGTAATAAGTTAATGACATAAATCTCATTAATTAGTTTTATTGCTGTACAGTTGGTATTTTTTTGAGATGTTTTGTTTAGAATAATAAATTTAGCGTTTTAATGTATTTAACTTGCATACACCGTTTTGAAATTTGAAACTGAACTTTATAAAAGTCTGTGTATGTTGATAGCTATTTACAAAAACAGCTATCATTTTTAAAACAAAAAAAGCTTAAACATTTTATTGTTTGTTTAAGTTTAAAACTATATCTATTAAATATTTTTCAGTTGAATGCGTCCCTTTACTAGAGAAAATAGTTTTTACAACTAGTTAAACAGCTTAGTTTCTAATTAGCAATAGTACTACATACTTTAAACATTAAAGTAAAATGCTCTACTTATTAAGACTAATTTATAATATTTATTATGTACTTGAGCCATATTTTTTTTTTCTAAAATTGAGATATTTTATATGATATATTCAACAATTTTTTAGTTTATAAATAAAAAATACTTTATTGTCGATAAAACGTTTTAAAATATGCATAATTAATGTCAAAAGTATCGTTAGTCTTTTTTTATTTTTTATTGAAAGTAGTTTTAACTGCTTATTTTTCTAATGAACTGATCAAAATAAATACTTTTGTACAAACTTTTAATGATAATGATTAAACACTGATATATACAATTATGTTTAAAACAGTGTTTAGTTTTATATTATAATCGCAAACCAACAACAATAGTTGTTACTTTAAAAACGTCAGAGATAACGTTATAATTTAAAGTACGATATAAAAGCTATTAAATATCTAAAATCAAATTATGTTTGTATCTTTTTATAAATTTGCTTAACAACTTTTTTTTTTTAATATTTATGCTGTAGTTTATTAGACTAATGCTACAAACTTTATAAGATTTATTTTTCGATAAGTATATAAGTAAAGTATTTTAAAGATTTGTTAAACAAACTTATACTAATAAGATAACTGAAAGTTATTACTTTTAACAATACTGCTGATTTTTTTGTGTAAAAAATAAAAAAACTTTTTTTTCAAACACATCATTGTGTAATAAAAAAAATCGTTAATTTGTATTTTGAACTGAATAAAAAATATAATGATAGTTAATATTAAGGTAGCTTTTTTTTTTATATAAAACTTATATTATTTTGACAAATCTATTTTAGAAAATAGTTTTAATCTAAAATTTATACTTTTCAATTTGTTTTATTTAATATATAACTAATAAAAACGGCTCTGAAGAAGTCAAATTTTTTTATATATAATTTTTTAACCTAATCGATTTTTTGGGTAAAATTTAGCTTATAAGTATGTAAACTTTTTAAATAGAATAAGTTAATAAGAAAATAATTTTAAATTTATTATCATTTGATAAACTTATGCGGTAAGAGAACTAATTAACTTTATAATGTTTCGTTTTAAGCAAGAAATATATTTTACAAAAATTTTAACACATTAAAAAAGTTTCAAAAATTTTCAGTGTTTAAATAACTTATATATAAGATTAATAAAAACTTTTTTTTATAAATATATCAATAATAATTTCTCATCAAGTTTCAAGTACATAAGTTAATAGAAGTAATAGTACTGATAAGGTTTTGACTATTACTAAAGAAGTTACGAAAATTTATTTTGTATACTTTTCGACTTTACTTAAACAAAACATTTTTTGCATAACAAATTAAAAACAATTAAGTATTTGAAAATAAATTTCTAAGTACTTATTTTTATATACTTAAAAATGTCATTAGCTATAAATTTGGATGATAATACTTATGTACGTTTTTTTAAATATGATATTACCTCACATAAAATATAGAAAATTTTAATCTAAACAAATAACTCGCTGTTTTATAAGCCAAAAACATATTACGTTTATGAGTTTTTATCTAAATTTTTTTTTTTGAAATGTTACAATAATAAGCACTTAAAAACTTACTTTCAACGATACAAACTCTTATTCATATTTATAAACTATGAATTTGTTTTTATATAAATGCGTATGTCCTCTCAAAAAGCTACTGTAGGTTTTATTTTGCTGATTTAATTAACAAATGAACTTATTATGTGATAAGATCTATAGCTAAACAGCAATAACAATAATCAAACTGCTTCAATGACTTAATTCAGTGTAAGTTAACTGTACATAAAAAGAGTGAATATAGCCTATAAAAAGCAAGAACCTAGCTTATTTTTTTTGAAATATATATTTTTAATTTTTTAAACATTTATTAGATCTTTTTTTCATGTATTTTCCTTTTTAACCTTACTTATAGTTAAAAAAACATTTAAATGAAAAGGTAGTATGTAGTGAACTTTCTTTATTTAATTAAATTGTTAAGACTAAATTAGCCACGCTTTCGAAACATCATGTACTCATAATGTAAATAAAATCTACGAACATTTTTATTGATTCCTACCGATACACACAAAATTAAAGTTTTTGTACTAAACGACATCTAATGATACTATCAAACCCAACCTTATGAAAATAGCGTGATATTTAACTACTTACTAACTGTTTTATTAGCTTTAATTGAGAATTACATCAACTACAAACATTTTCTGTTAATTTTTTATTTTTGCTTTGAATTGAAAAAACACTATGTTCAACCAGTTTGTATAAACATAAACTTATTATCAATTTTGAAAAAATAATATTGATAATTGTTTAAGTTTTAGTTTCTATAAAGTTTAACAGTTTGTCAAATTTATGTATGTATTTTTTTAATTACTGTATTTTTCTCAAGAAAGTATCTTTATACAAAAATTAGGTTTTTTTTGTTTTTTCTTTTAGTTAAGGACATATTATCAAAAAAAAAAAAAAAACGGTACGTTTTTTAGGGTTTTAATATCTTTATGACAAAAGTAAAAACAATCTAAAATAAAATTCGCTGTGTAAAGTTTTATTGTAATTATAGTTTCTTTAAAAAATTCATTCCTAATTTTTTGTACAAAAAAAGTTTTAAAAAAAAAGCCTTTTTGTAAATACAAAAAAAAACGATCAGAAAAGTTATTAACAATTAACTGGCTAGGTTTTTTTTTGCACTTACGTTCTAAATTTACATTTAATCAGCTATAGTTATTGTTTAACTTCCTTTTAGATTAAACAAATTAGTTTTCTCACAGAAAAATTTGCAATTCAGCAACATAATAAGTAATGCATTTTATTGTAAACAGGTATAAGTTAAGTAATAACTAAGTAATTTTTTTTTAAATGTTTGATTTAGTTAGTAATCGTATACAAATCGTTTTCAGATAAAAGTACCAAAAATAGTTACATACTTTAATTTAAGTTGATGCTCTTGAAGTAAGTAGCTAAGTTAATTTTTGTCAAATATAAATTTATGTTATACAAACAAAACTAAAGCTAGGTTTTAATTTGCTTCTAAAGTTTCTTAAAATATTAAGATAATGTTTTACTTAATCTATTAAGAGTATGTTTGTAAAAGTTCCAAAAAAATAAAAACATCCGTCGTAATTTTGACATATATTCATTTTACATAACTCAAGCCAAACTTTAATATATACGCCGTTTTAGTTTGACTGGTTGACTATTTTATGAAATAACAAATATTGTTAGTTTTGTCGGATTAAAAAACTTTTTGACAACATTTAAACTAGGAAATTAAAAGAAAGAGTTTTTTCTTAAGTGTATTAATGTCGTCTTTCTGCTTTGCATTGATTCAAATTATACAGAAAAATGACATTTATTTGGAACATCCTCTGAAGGTAAGTGATGTCGTTCATTATAACAAGCTTACAATGTCAGATGTCTAAATTCGAGTTACATAAAAAATGACCATGTTCTAGCTTCGTCCTATTAAAATGACTTACGATTTACACTTTTATTACTTTTTACTGGTTTATCAAATTGTTCTGTAAAATCTTAGCTAACTTTTTTTTCAACTAGATGTGATCAAACTTGAATAGTTTATTAATGAAAATTAAAGTATACTATTATATTCTAAACCAGACTTTTTGATTAATTATAAGAACTTATTTTTTGTGAAACTAAGGATTTTTAAAAACAACTTGATAATACTTACTAAATTTCTAAGGTTAATAAAAACCTTTTAAGCAAGTTGTATTGCAATTGTTTTTTAATTTCTTTTGTAGTTTTTTTAGTATACGAGTAGTATTTAAAGCAATATCATTATTAAACAAGTTACATTTTTATAGACGACGTAAGTTTTTGCTGGTAAAAAATTTACTAGTAAAGAATGATAAAATGAAGAAAGTTTAAACTCATGTAAACGTATTTGATAAGTACTTTATCTAAAAACATTTATTATTTTATCTATAGTTACTCTACTTTCCATTAAAAACTTGCACTGTATGTAAATTTATAACACGTACCACAAGTATAGAAGATTGAACTAAAAAATAGCTCTAAATTTGTTCAAATGTTTCAATTGCTTTCTTCAAAACTAGTACATATAATTGGCATTTTATTGATAATTATTTCGAATATATCACTAAAGTAGTTTTTGCGTAATTCTACTATTGATAAACTTCTGTATACACTATAAATAGTTTTGTAAAAGCTTATTTAATTTTTTACTTCAACACTGAACCTAGGTTCCTTCTACAATACAAACACAAAAAAACTGACTGACAAACTTTGAAAAATAATTTTTAACAGAAATTTATTTAAATAACGCAATTTAAATGTTTTAAACTAGTTCAAGTCTAAGTTTAATTTATTACTGTTTTTTTTAAATTAGTTTATTGAACGACGAAAAAAGACGCTCAAAATATATTGTTTTAGGACCTAGTGCACGAAGAACCTTTTGGTTATCGGTTTTATTAAAACTTTGAAACCTAACGGTCTTTAGAATAAATTTAGATACAAAATTCTATCTAAACTTTTTAAATTAGAACTATATCTTAAAGTACTTACACAAAATATCAAAAAGATTGAAAATAAAACAAGAAAAGTCTAATAAATTTTTATATGTGAAACTTTACGAAAACTTTTGATAAAGCCATAAATAAAAATCGTTATTTTTTAAATCTTTGTTTGATTTGATTTAAATCACAAAAAAAAGCTTAAAATAATTTTAAATTGTTAGATTCTATTTGTCTTAAAGATACAAACTCTTTTTAGACTCTATTCCAAACCTTTGTATGCAAACTTCTGCTAGTTTTAGTTGTTCTATAGCAATTACTACATTTAAGTTTTTAATATCTTGAGAATTTTTATATAAGTTTGACAGCCATGATAATCACAAATTCTAACATCTAACAAACAGAAAGCAAATAGAATCTAACCGCAAAATTTGTACCAACACGCGAAACTCTCTACTTTGATACAAATTAATTTTATTTTCAAACCTACCGAGTAATTTTACATTAATTTATAAACTTCTAAGACTTAAATTAATTTCAAACAACTTTTATTGAAAACATTTTGTTTAAACAATTATTGCTTTATTTCAGTTATAAATTTAAGTTTTAAGATCAGTTTTCGCCTTAGTTTTTAGTAAATACTTAAACGTTTAAAGTTTAGCTATCATAAAAATTACGTTGGTTACTATTTTATTGCCAAATAACGTTTTGTACTAAAACTTTGTTTAGGTACAATAAACTTTTACATTTTGCAACATTTCTAAACGTTTTTTTTTATCCAAAAACCTACATTAGTTTTTAAAGCGAAAAGAGTTTTTGAAGTTTTAAATAAAATAACTATTTGAAATTTATTTTTTTAGGGTTTACTGTTTTTAAAACAAAAGTTGAGATAATTAAAAAAAATCATAGTTAAATGTTTTTTTTTTCATAGTCTATAAAAGTGCATATAATATTATACAAACGACATTAACATTAATAATAATACTTCAATAACTTCAACGCTAAAACAGTTAGGAAAAATTTCAAATGAGCGAGTAGATTTTGTTATACTAATATTTATGTTTTCAACTTTTTATTTTTTTAAATACAAATGTAAGTTTACTCTGAAAAACTTTATTTATAACAAATTAACGACCACATTTTTTTAAGAAGTTTAAATCTTAACAATACCAAAAAGCTTAGCATAATAAACTAGAAATTTACCAACCTAAAAAAATTACTTAGCATCTGTATTTAATAAATATATAAAGTTTAAGCTTTAAACTCATAAAAAAAAGTTTTTTTTAACTCTGATTGTTTTTACTTAACCATTTGTAACTCAAAACAGTAAAATCGAACATACTTTAACAATTAGAAACAAAATGTAGATGAAAGAAATGTGTAGATACGTGAAATAATAATATATTATTCAATTATGTACATTTTAAAAAGACTGATCCTAAACTTATTTATGGTAACAAATTTTGTTTATTGAAATTAGCTTTATGTTTATATATTTTCTTTTTGGTTACTCATGCAGTATCATTAATTTTTTATATTTAGATATATGTGACTATCAATAAGAGAAAAGTGTTCTTAAAGCTATAAAATGTAAATGGAACCTTTATTTATTAGGTTTAGTGTGTCATAAACGAAAATTTTCTATCAAAGTAAAAAGTACTAATAGAAAATTTATACAATAAATTTCTTCTAATTTTGCGCGACTCTTTTATTAAAAGTTGCTTAACTTTGTTTTATCTTTCTTTATTTATTCTCATCTAGCTAATAAACTTTTGTCATAGATTCCGAAAATTTAACTTAACACAAAACAAAAATTACTGTCAAGACGTTTTTTCATAGGTGTCTAAAGTTATCAAAGACTCATTTTAAATACTTAGTTATTACTTTATTCATTATGAAATAACTCAATTAATTTATAACTACTTATTTTGTTTTTGTAATTCCTATAATTTGTGTCATTAAGATAGATTTAGTAAATTAAAATGTTCAAAAAATCAAAACCTGTATTTCTATATATTTTGTTAACATTTTACCATCGTAATTAATACACAAATTCTAAAAAAATAAGGCAACAAAATATTCAAAAACGAAGAAAAAAAAATTATATGAAAAAAATATTGAGCTAATTACAGTTATTAGTTTTAACATTTCTAAAAGCTGTACAGTTTATTTCAAAGGTTAAATAAATTTTAAAGCCTAGCTTACTATTCTTAATGAACAACCGATTGAAAGTATTAGACTTTATACAAAAAATGACATATAAATAGATTATCTATATTTTTAATTCCCAAGTTGTTATCTAAATTACAACCTTTTTATACTTCTTTTTACTGCATTGTATTTTTAAGTAGTAGTATTTTGTTCGCTACTATTTTTAGAGACTTTGTATTTTTTGATTAAAATTTCTTAAAAATATTGATTGTAAAATTCATTTTTTAAAAATAATACAGTTGAAAAACGAGGATGTTTGTTTATTAAGTCGTATTAGTTTATTTAAATTTAAAGAAAAATAAAAAACATAAATTCTTTACTTGTTTTTAATTTCTAACCCGTTTTTCGTATTTAAAACTTTTAAAGACCGAAAACAAATTGTTCTAACAAACATTAGTTTATAGTTCTACTTTTGACTTAAACTGTTAAGTTATATATGATTAAAAAAACTAAGACTAATTTAGAATGGTAAACAATTCTTGCAAAAATTTAAGTAAAGTAATTACAATTGGAAAACTGTAGAAAACAGATTATTTTAAGGTAATTTAAGGAAAATATATTTACGAAAAAATAATTTATGTCGTATGTCAGTACGGTAATTAAAGACTAACAAACATCAAATTTCCCTAAACAGTATGCATCTAAAATATTTTTACAAATAAAAAAAATATTAAGACTGGTATATTGCTTATATATCTTAAAGCAAGTTTTATAACTGAATTAAAGAAAAAATACTAATATTCTTAAATATGTTAAGTTAATAAGTGGTAAACGTGACTTAAAAAGCAAATAATAAAAACAAATTGTTATTTTTTCTAATTTTAGTGTGTAGTTATAAGTTGTAATTGTTGTAGTATTATCTTAAAAAGACGAACATATATTTATAATATTAATTGAATAAACGAAAATCTTAAGAAGCTAAACATATAAAACAAATCATTTTTTGTTTTTAACATTAAATCTACTTAACAACCAATTGCAAATATATGTTAAACAAAGCTGTATAGGTTATGTACTTGTATTTAGTCTAGATTTTTATTCATTACTAGTTAGATTTTAACTAAAAAGTATATATAAAAACTGTAAAAAAGAAAACAGTATTATATAACAAGATTATTTTATTCAATTTTTTTAACCAACCAAAAAAAAAAAAATATATATAATTAGGTTATTAATATTTTAAATTAAAATTGAACGACTATTTTTAAATATATAATCACAATCAAAATTAACCAAAAAATTTAGTTAGATTAATACTGTTTGTATAATTTATAAAACTTAAAATAAAATTAGACAAAAATTTTAATTTATATCAGTGTATTGATCTGTTTATTTTTTATTAACATAAAACTTAACTATTTTTAAAAAGCATATTGTTGGACACTTTTATTTTTTACTATACAAACTAAACTAAATCTACTAAAGTTATAAAACTGTTTAAGTATAGTAAACTTTATAGATATTTTTTATAATATGTTTGAGATAACTTTAAGAATACTTTTTGATTATTATGAAAGTCATAATAAAATCAAAAACTAAGTTTAATTTTTAATAGAATAAAATTAACTGCTATACTTAAAAATTTAAAAAAATCGAAAATTGTTGGCTGACTTTTATTGTTATGTTTATATATTTTTTTTAAACTGTTATAAAAGGTCTAAGTCAGTGGTCGGCAAACTGTGGCTCATGAAGGGTAAAAATGCGGTCTTCAAGCATATTTTCATTTTAAATTTGATGCGACCCATAAAAAAAAAACCTTTGAAACTTGCACTAGATATTTTGAGGTTAAAGTGAAGAGCATAAAACAAAGTTTTAGGTAAAGTATATGGGAAATCTGAAACTAACACTCATATATTTTAAAAGTAAAAACTGAAACTACAATTTTAGCCCGTTTTACTTTTAAATATACATGCCTGCCGACCGCTGGGTATGATATAGAACCGGTAGTAGATCCTAATGTAATCATTAAAATTTTTAAAAATGAGAGAAAGCAGATGTTGAACATCATGAAAATTTGTTCACAAACAAATAAAAAAGTTATTGAAGTTATCCTAACAACAAGCTAAAAGTTTCATGAGTTGTATACGATTATATAAGATTTTTTGATGATGGTTTTATCTACCAACAATTGAAGTTCAAACTGACTAGTTATAACTTAAACTAAGTACATACATTATAAAAAGTAACAAATAAAATACAGAGAAATTTTTTTTTATTAAAAATAAATAAGTTAATACTAAACTAAGTAAAAAAATAAGGGGAGCTTATTAACAGTAAATTACTTTCATTTGAAAATAGACATAGTTAAAATCTAAATAATATTGACTGCTTTCGGCAAGTAGAAATTGATATCTAAAACAAAACTAGAACTTAGCAAGCAGTATCAAAAGTTCTTTTAAAACTATAAATAAACTTCAGTATGATAACAAGATTAACTTATTTGTTTAAATTTAAAATATAAAAAATTGTAGACAAAATTTTAACTTTATGTATTTTTATTCAGAATAACAATATGAAAAGCTAACAGTTTTTCTAACAGCAATATTATCAGTAAACCAACTATTATAGCAGGTTGATTGTTTCATACACATTAAACTAATAAAGTAAAAATAAATGTTTAGAGCCTCAGGATTCAGAACTCAAATATATTACTACTTATATAACTAAACATTGCCACTGGCACCAACTAACATAATCTAAAGTTCGTATAGCGTCTCATACTATAAAACAAAGAAGTATGTGGAGTGAAGAAACTATAAATAAATTAAGGTACATATATAAAATATATGTATTTAAATGTATATAAATTTAACAATACTTTGACAATGAAACTATACATCCTTTAATTGCGCGGCTACGTTCATAAAAAAAGCGTAATTTCTTAAATCATCAACAATTAAACTCGGGCGGTTCGAACGTACAAAATTTCAGATTGTAGTTACTGTTGCTTTGATTCTTCGGAAACAGCTTTCATTGTCAAAAAAAAGCACCTTCAGTGTTTCTCTCAACGAGATAATCGGTCAGCCTCTTGTTTACTGGATCCGAAAAGTACTCATGCATGGTTCTCTGAGCATTTTCTTCGACCAACCTTGTTCCAGTTGTAAGTTTGTGACCATTTGTTTATTTGCGCCTATGAAAGTCCTCGTAATGGTGGTTGTGAAAAAGAAATGCATTTTGTTTACTTTGGTTTCAAAAAATCAATTGTGTCATTCAAAATAGTTAAAATTGCAGATTAATATGTAAAAGTAACAACAAAGTGAATTTTAGTTTAAAGGTTTAGAGTCCAACTGTTTAATGATCAAGCATTTAATTTGATATAATAGTTTTAACTTTTGTTGTAAAAATCATAATTTAGTAAACTTGTTAAATTCTAAATTACAGTAATCTTCCTTTAGAAATGATCTTTTTGTAAGATCTCTGAACACAGCCTGTGCGTACTTAAGGGGTGAACGACAGTTCAAATTTTGACATCTAAATTGAAACTTCTCAAATTAAAAAAAAAATGTTAATTCTGAGGAGTTGTTAATTATATTTTTTACAAATATTAATAAAAACAAAAAAATATTATTTTGTTATTAACACCCCAATTAAGATTTTTATACTTTTAAAACCTTATATAACTTTTTATATTTGATTATATAAGTTTAAAAACCTACTAAAATATAGTAAATTTTAGTAATTATAAAATATCTATTTAATAAAAGTACATTTTCTGATTTTAAATCTTGAAAAGCATTTTTTGATTTTTTAAAGGGTATATTACTTTTTGAAATGTAGCCTCTTTATTTTTTTGAAATATTTACAGTCGAAGTTGTAATTATAAGAGTTTAAATTCTGATGTAAACGTATAACGTACCTAAGAAGTACATGTAAGTTTAATTTTGAAATCAAAGCTATTGGTTCAAAAATACGTACTCGAGAAGAAATGCATATGTGAATGGTACGTACTTAGCCATAAGGAAGTTAATAGTTAAAATGAATAGTAATATGAATTCATAAAAATTTAGCTACTATTACAACCAATGTTAAAAAACTATTATCGAAAACTATCTTACTTTTATCAAGGTTCAAACTTAGTTATTACATCAAATTTTGTGGTAACTAAAACAAAACCTTTAAGTTTGTATATCAGGGTTTCCAAAAAAAATTCAAGTGGCCCCCTTTGAAGAAATTAAAAAGTCTATGGCCCCCTTCAACAATATTACTCAAACTACCTTTAAAAACAACTAAGACCTCGTTTTTTGCTCTTCATCGTCAACTCTAGAGTATCTAGTGTAAATTTCAAATTATGACTTCATGGCTCCCCTGTAGCTCTGTAGCTTCTTTACTGCTCATGGCCCCGCCTTTGGCCCCTTTGCTGCTCGTGGCCCCCTGAACATTTGTAATGGCTCCCAAGAGGGCCACTTGGCTCACTTTGGGAAACCCTGCTGTATATAGTAAAGCTAAAATCTTGATACAAGGTAAAGTTTACTTTTTAAATTATCAAAAGAACAACTTACCAATTAAATCTGAAATTATCAGATAAATTATATTCATCACTTTTTTCATTTTTAAATAAGCCTATAGTGTTCAACAAACCGAACATTTATAACCTATAAACTACACAAGTATGAGTATAAAATTCTAGAAAATTAAGTTAGAGATTCTTAAAGATGGCTAGTGGGATCATTCAGGAAGAAATAAAAGTTTTCTGATTAGGTTATATAATAGATACATTTTTGCATTTTTTAAATTTCTAACCGCTGATTCAAACTTATTAGTTGTTTAAACTTTGGTTGTTGATTAAGAATACAAAAGGTAATTAATCGACCAAGACTATTTAAAAACTTTTGAACTTTTATAGAAAAGACTTTTTATAATACTTATATACGATATTTACTTAACCACAATTAAGTAAACTTTTATAACAAATTTTTTTATTCAAACATAAATCCAATTTAAAGTCTGTTTTAATATTTTAATAAATAACATATTATTCTGACTTAATTTTGTCCGAAAAAAGGCCTTAACTACTAAAATATATAAAAAATTATGAGTGTTTAGTATTTGAAATGATATAAAAATCTCAATGAAAGCTAAACTAGTATGTTTATTATTTTTTAATTTAAGTAAATAAAATAGTACAGTAGCAAAATTTTATAATTTATTTAACAAATTCTATCATGTTTGTTTAGAAAAAATTTCTGATTTAGTTAAATATCCTTGACTTGATTAATTTTTATTTAAGTTTCTTACTATTGTTACCATATAAGTTTTAAAATATTGCAAAACGAAATAAATTTATAACTTAACCGAAAAAACAATGGACTTTTTTTTGTTCAATTGTATTAAGAGTCAATATTTTAAAATAGTTTATTTAAATTCGATTAATAATAGCTTCTGATTTAAAAAGTTTTTACATACTAAGAGTTGATCATTTTTGAACAAAACGTTTTTAAACATTATAACAGTAAAACTAAAGCTAATAACTTTTGTAGTTTTTGTATTTAAGTAACGAGCTTAAGTTTAAGAATTTTTAGCTAACATATAAAATTAAGGAAAACTTATTATTAATGTTGCACTACATGTTTTAGTGATTAAAAAAGAAAATAATACAATAAAAAAAATAATAATATAATCTAACTGACGACTGTTTTATTTTTTTAACAAGTTAAATCAGCGAACTAAAATCATAAGCTGTTGAATTTTGAAAAATAATTTAAAATATTATTTTCAAAGCTTTAAACCAGGGTTAGGTAAACTGCGGCATGTGAGCATGTGTCTATTTTTTATGGGACGCAGACCATAAAATGGTACAACTGCGGTTCGCGAACATGCAAATGCAGATTGAAAAAAAATTTGTAAAACGTACGCTAGATATTCTTAAGTTTAAATTAAACAGCATTAAAAAACAGATATAGAGAAAGCTTAACAAATTCAAAACTTATTTTAAACACTTCGGGTCTGTTATGAACAGTAAAAATGTAAGACTACAACTATGGTTGCAAAAATTATATTTTTTGAAATTTGCCCACGACCAAAGTTTTATTAAAAGACTATTAAAAGATAGTCGAGTAATATTTTCTAACAATTAAGAAGACTAAAAAAATAATAGGCTAAGTATAGATACCTAACAAGATATTACTGTATGAGTGATTTTTGTTATGGGCGCAGTTTAAATTTACGCAAATATAAGTTCCAAAAAAATTATCATTGATTTTATTTAATAAAACTTTTCAAACACGTTCTACTGAAACAAAAATATTCAACAAAAAATAGTAAATTTAAAAAAAAAAAATGCAAGAGATAAGGATTTTTATTTTATTTTGTTATGATAACTATCATCTGCTTAAAGGTTTTTAAACTTTGTAAACTAGAATTAAAATCATTTTAAGCAGTTTTTAAAACGTAACAAACTAAAAATTTAAGTTAGCTTCATTTGAAATGAGCTTGAATTTTTAGTAATTTTACTTTAAAAAGTTAACAAATTTATAAGCAGCAAAACCAAATAAACAAGCAATTGTTGCCGAAGAAAAAATCAGTTCTCTTTGCATTCTGATGAAAACAGGATTGGTGTTTATCATTTCATTGGTACCGCTTGCCCCTTTGTTTTTGTAAGGAAACTCCTTATCTGGCACTGGAACCTCCAAGAATTCGCATAATGGCTGCCAGCCTTTAGTGAAATCTACGATGTGGAGTTTATCTTTTGGTGCGTTCTAAAGAGTTAGCGTATGTTGTGTTTATTTTTAAAAACAATAAATAAGTTTTTACAAACACTAACTTTGACAAAGATTACTAACGTTTAAAACATAAGAGTTGTGCATTCTGTAAGACTTTCGTGCCATCATTTCGTTATACGTAGGCCTACCAAACAAAGGATTGGAGAACTTAAAACCAAAAGCTGTTTGAACTAAAAAATAAACTATTTCAAAAAACATTTTTTCAGTCGTACATGTTTAAACCGATATAAGCAAAAATTTAGTTTTAGTTTAGCTGTTGAATGTTTAGAATATTGTACCAAAAAACTATCAAAAATTAGTTATTTAATAGATCTCTTCGTATTTAACATTTTTAACTTCATTTTGTTAGTTTTTCTTAAACTTGAGTAAAATTTATTTATAAGTTAAAAACTTCTAGGTACACTTACTTATTTTTCTTCCCAACGTGTCTAAGTGAATAAACGTCGGAGATAGAATACCTAAAAGTTTCAAAACAAATACATCGTTAGATTTCAACTGCTTTTCAAAACTTTTCCACCAGATATCTTCGCTCTCTCGTTGGCTAAAAATTATCTGTAAAAAACAGCTAATAAATTCAAACTTTTTTTTGTAGCTTTCAGGTTCTTTTTTTTAACTAAATTAATGTGTTAATTTCTTCTTAAACTTGCCTTAAATTAAAAGTTTTTTATATGACTAAATATTTTTATTAATATTTCAATTAATAAAAATTTTTGTATTAGTATATAAAAATTTAAAAATCCAAATTGTTTTTAAAACGTGTTCATGTGTAAAGTTTTTAATACTTTTCTTCTACTACAATACTGCTTAGTAGAAGATCTTAGTTTTAGAACAGATGTATTTTTGTGTACTACGCTGTAAAGTTTAAGTATTGGAAACGAAATTTAAAAACATGACGATTTAAATTTAAAAGTTTGTTATAAAATGTTGATAAAAAACACAACTAATACGCATGACGTTCTTAATTCTATATTATCTTACTCTGCGTAACTCTTATATTGCCTAAAATTAATGATTACTTTAGATAAAAACTACTGTACAATTGTGTAATGTTGTTGTTTTTTTGAGTTTTTTTTTAACTTTACATAAAACAGCAATACTTATTATTGCACTTTGTTTCAAAGCAGCAGAAATCAACGCGTACTTAAAAAGTTAAATATCGCCTGTAAACTTTTACTGTATTATAACTAAAAAATTTAAAAATATCAAGATAAAGTTTTAGTGATTATATAATGAAAACACTTTTGAGTCTGGAAATGCTTTATGTATCTCCTCCCAAAAAAAACATCCTGGAATATCAGTTACTGCATCAACATCTTCAAACATTTTTCTGAAATCTTCTGTTGTTCCGCCAACTGTTAATATTTTATTCCATTCTTTCCCTAAAAACTGGCAGTTTTCAACTAAGTCGTAAACATTAAAACCAAGTTCGTTTAACGCAGAATTCATTGTTTTTGTTCCACATTTTGAGAATCCTGCATAAATTACCTTCATAGTGATGATAAAAGTAAAGTTTTATTTTTTTTATCTAGTATAAATTTCTATATAAATTTGATAAATAAAAATCTAAACAGTTTCAAAAGCTGAATAAATAAATATTTCATATAGTCCATAAATATATTAATAATATAAAACATGCAAGCTGAAATAAGTAAAAAAAATATATATCTAAAAGTTGACGATATTAACGAAAACTTTAAAAGTTTTATTTCAAGTTAAAAATATACCTTATATGTAGTGTTAAGCATTGTATATACTGTACTTGTTTATTCTTTAACTGTTTTCTACTTTTAAGTAAATTAAATAAAAATATACTTAAACTTCAAAATATAATTAAAAAGTACTTTTATCTTAAAAGAATAGTTTTTAATGAAACTTTGATGTTTTTAACTTAGACAATAACTCACAGACGACTACAAATAAAACTTAAAATCAGAACTTGAAAATTAGTATACTTTTAATAAAAAATATTTGATAAAGAATAAAAGCAAGTAAAAAAAAGCATTTTAATCTAGAATTATTAATAAAAGCATACTTTTTTCTTTTCAATTTTTCTATATTATTTTTTTTTTATGTTCACTGCTGCAGTTATACAAAAGTTAGCACTGCACTAAAGTATTCTTTCATCATAAAGTCCATACCGATACTGTGTAAATTTCTTTGTTAGAAAGTAAACAATGCTTGTTTACATACACCAGCTTTTTTTACTCCTTTTCTAGTTCAATTCAACATTATGAAGGTTTTGAATAGTCAAAATGTTGTTTAATAAATAGAATCTGTAACTTAGTCATTATAAAGTATTTAAAATACTCTACTTTGTTGTTTATATAAAAAATTAAACCTATTAACTTTTATCGCAATCTAATAATTCTTTTTTTTCTAAGTTAAATCAATTTCAGCAAAAACTTTATTTTTTTAATTAACCTAAAATTGTTAGATTTTATAAGCTTAGAAAATTGTTTTGAGAAAGTTTACCCATTAATTATTTTGCATTTTGTAAAACTTTATTTATGCAATGATTTTACCATTTTTCTGAAAATTAACATGTACAGTGTAAACACAAGTTATTCATACAGTAATTTGTTAACAAACAAAAATATATATTTAAACATGTTTAACTAACAGTAAGTTTTAAATCTTTAAAACTGGTCAATAACTAACAATAAAGCATGGTATACTGCAAAAAATAAACTACACACAACAGTTTTTGATGACAAAGCATAAATTAAGTCCTAAACATAAGGGCGGTTCTAGAAACTCGACTTGATGTACTTAAGAGAGTTTTTTATAAATAAAAAAGATAAAAACTCAGGCAAAACTAGTTTACACAATCTAAAAATTTAAGCTAACAAAACGTTATGTTTAAAAGTTAGGATTTAATTTAACAAATTTTTATTCACAATTTAAGAATTATTGAGTTACAGCTGTTGCCTTTTAAACTTTTTAACACATTTTTAAGTTTGTTTAATGTAAAAGGCTAACAAATTACTACGACTTGAAAAATTAACATACATTTCTAAATCTAATTTTATCCAAAAAATAGAAACTTATTAACTTGTGAATTTAACCAATAAATAGAGATTTTAAGGATTAGTTTTTTGATAAAACTATTTAATTTTCACACTATATTTGGTATCAACGTAATTAGTCTTACTAAGTTTTTTTTAGACAAAATTTTTTTAAGTTTTTCTATATTTTTATTCAATGGATTATCCAAATCTTATTTTCATTTATTAGTTATCAATTGTTTTGATATCAATAACTTATTATATGTATACAAAACAAATTCTAAGATAACTCTTATTATATAAAAAAATGTTTTTATAAGCTAACATTTAATTAAGACAGTTTATATTTAGTTTTATTTTATTTTTAGTTTTTCAAGATTTCTAACACGTATCTTATAAGTCCAAATATACTTGAAAAATTACTGTTGCATATGTCTAATAACCTATCTAGACTACTTTTAAATATAACTATTTTGAATTCCTAAAAAATTTATCGAGACATCAAAAGTGTTTGACTCAATTGCATTTAGCGCGAATAAAAATTTAATTTAATTTTGTTAATAAATTTAGTGGTATGTAGTTACTATGTAATTAGTTAAAAAAGGTATTTATTAAAACAAATTCGCTTAGTATAAAAGTAAACTTTAAACTACAATTACATGCTAAACACTTCTATTTAATACTCATTAATATTATTTTAATCAGTTTACATTTTCAGTTTTGTTATTAAATTCACCAAAATGTATTTCTTAATACTTGTTAAAGTTGTATCTAAGACTTACAAACTTTTTAGATGAAGAAATCTTAGGTGTTTTTATAATGTTACTTTTGTTTTTAATCTATATTTGACACACAAAAATTAGAAAATATTCTTTAAAACAGTTGATAAAAAAGTTTGTGGCAAAGTTAGAATTTTTTAAAAACAAACTTAACAAAAGTATAAACAAAAACATGTTTTTACACAGTAATGACATATAACACATCAGTTTAAATATAATTCTAACAGAGTTTACTAAACTTTCATTTTAAATTATAAACGTATTATATGAGTTTTTTTATTATTTTTTTGTAGTAATGAGTAATGCCAACACTCTAAAGTATATACTTTTTAATAAATACTTCGTATTTATTTGTTGAAAAAACTGAAACAATTTATTTTTTTATTATATAAACTACTAAAAAATTTGTTAAATTTGTATTAGTGCGATAACTCTATTGATAATTTTAAAAAAATCATAGCTAATATATAATAATACTTATTAAAACACTAAGATATTATTGATATAAAAAAAATAGAGAAAAGACAAGAAAAAACTTAATTTTAGTTACAATAGTAAGATTAGCTTGATAAAAATAGTTTGTATTTCTAAGATCTATAAGTTTTTGTGTGGTAACAAGAAAATATTTTTTCTTTGTTATATATAGTGCATACATAGTGCGTATACTGAAGGTCAGAAGTCAGCAAATCATGGCTCGTGGACTATATTTGACATTCTAAAAACAATTTCTGGATAGCGAGAACCTTTATCGTAGCTTTTTTCGTTTTAATAGTCGTTTAAATTTGTGCAAATTTACAGAATTATATTCCCTTAGTTTTTTAAATCGACTCTTTTTAATTGCTGGTAAGCTAATTTTATGGTCATTGTATTAAGTTAAGGTTATTAAACAAACACTTTTATTAAAGTACAATTACAAAAATATGGAGGTCTATCACTTTTTATGAGTACGTCTATACTATACTTATTTATTAGTCATACTTAGTGACTTAAAATTTAAATCTGTTCTTTATTTTAGATTAAACTAATTAAAATTTAAACAAAAAAGATAAAAACTTATCAAGTATTATGGAATCGAATAGTACTGTAAGTGTATTTAATCTTCATAAAGTGATCAAAAGTAACACGTCACTTTTAATTTATGTTGGTGTTGGGCTGGCTTCATTTATTTTCGGAGCAATGACAGTTTGCATTTACAAATTTTGCACGTAAGTATGCTTATACTTTCTTTTAAGTTATTAAGTTTATAATATTTTATAATACAAAGCTTAATTTTTTTAATAAAATTTGAAAAAGCTCACAATTGACTGCTGAACTTTAAACTACAATTTTTCAAATTCAAGAATATCTTTACGACCAAAACCTTAAAACAACTTATCTTGTAGAATACTACTTTATTTTGTATTTAATCTTATTAAACAACTAAAAAATTTTATTAGTAACTAAGTTAGTTTTGTTTTAAGACTGTAAACAATAGGTATTTTTTAGCTATTTTGATTATAGTTATTTAGTAACTAAAAATAATAATTTTACTATAATGCAATAGTTTCAAAAGTAGACATTTAAATTTTATAAACTTTTAAAATAGTTTCATTAAGTACAAAACTTTTAAAACTTTTTATTGTTTTTTTTTATACGAATATACTTTCTTCATTTAACATGTAAAAAGAATTCCGATTTCTTTTACTAAAGAACTTAAATGCAAAACTTTTAATAAATATATATTATGTTACATTATATTCAAAGTCCTATAAATATATTTTAAACATTTAGTTAAGAAAATTTTAAAAATATAATAATTATTTATATTTTTAAGTGTAATTTACTTTTAGCATGTCCTATTAATTAATATATTAAACTGTAGCTTTTTATTTCTATCTATTTTTGATACACCAATATTTTACAGAAGAGGTCCTCTAATCAAACTAGATCAAGAAGATTCAGAAGACGAAATTGAAGATCATGAAAATGTAAAAGACAAAAAATAACAAGAAATATACTTAGTAACGATATTTTTCAAATATTTTTTTGTTTACTGTAGTCTATAATATTTAATTGCTATAGTTAGTAACATCTGATTTTGAAATTAAAAAGCATATTTTTTATTAATTTTTTAGTGCTGCTATAACTATTTACTTTTTATTGCAAAAACTAAATCTTAATGAAACAATTTGTTTGCTTTTTCTTAGTACTCTTGACAAAACTTTTAACTAAAGTTGTTAAACTGATTTATATGGTTATTTTATACAATATTAAATTTTCATTATTTCGTTATGTTTTAACCTTGTTGTAAAGTTTGAATCCAAAAGTTTTTTAGAAAAAGTACAGTAGAACTAGAAAAAAAATTAACATTAACAGTATATTTCAATCTATTTTTGAACTGCTGTAGTATAAATAATACAGATAAATTTCTCTATTAGTTTGAAATTGTTTGAATATTACTGTAAAGACTACTTATTGAGCAAGTTTATACTTACAGTAACTAAGAACTAAATAATGTTTAGTTGCATTATTAATAACAGTCTAATAAATTAATAATTATAAAAAGTCTGAACCCGTTTACCACTAGCGGGCCCGGCTTTGTAAAAAAAACAGTCAGATTTAAAAACAAAATACTTTTAAGGGGCATAGATTTTTTAAAACATTTAATAAAATTAACATTTAAAAACATATCGCAACAAAACATGACGAAAGGATCAGCAGGTCAGCGAGTTGTAATTTGCCGATCTCTTAATACAGATTAGATTTTATTTAAAAATGCGTCAAAAAAATTGTTTATATTTAAACATTTTTAAAATATGAAGAATATTTATATTTTGTATTTAACAGTTAGTTATAATATTTTTTTTGGTTTTGATTTACTAGTTTTTTACCTGTTATAAATAAATTTTATCGTATAAATAGCTGCTTTTTTCAAAAAAAAGTTATGTTTCGTTTAGAAGTTTACTACTAGTTAACATAGCGGTTTCTCGCGACTATGCCTGCCTGATGAGTCCTAATAAGGACGTAATCGTTCGTAGGTTGTCTCGAATATTGATGTTGATGGTCGTGTTGTAAGTTTAATTATTTATTAATGATGGCGCGAAACATCTCAATTTTGTTGATGCTGACCGTAATAAATATTGGTTAATACTTGTCAATATGAAGTGGTTAAAATAGAAACTCGACTAAATATATTTTTTAATAATTTAAAGTTCTATATTTTTCTACAGTGATAATTATACAACTTGGTTTTATACAATTTAGTTAAAGTAAAAAGATATGTTACTAAATTGAAATAAAATTCACTTTAAGATTTTTTTTGAAGAAAATATAAATGTAAGTTTATATAACAATTAAAGTTTTAAATATTATTTATCCTGAAATTTAGGCATTTTAGTTTAGTTTACGTTTCTTAGTTAAACTTTTGTACATACTGCTATACTTTAGTACCATAATATTAAAAATAATAATTTACAAACTATTTTTACTTAAATTTTAACTAAAGTTTATGGTTTGATTGTTCTTAAAGTAAGTTTAAAATCAAAAAAACTACTGCTCGATTTTACCTAATGAATTAATAACTACTATGTTTAAGAATTTAGTTTATTATAACGTTATGATAACTATATTTTTTGTGTGTACTCAAACCAAAAAAAAATTATTGCACTAATTAAGTAGTTAATTTTTATTAAATGTGTATTTTATCATTTTAAAATGTTTGATAAAACTTTGTTAGTATGTATATTCAGAACATTACGTTACGAAAAAAGTAAGATTGTTTTGTTACGTGTGTAATATGTCTTATTTACTTAACATGTTAAATTATAAAAACTTGCACTTTTAAATAAATTAACAAAACTGTCTTTTAAAATCTAAAAGAATGATTGTTTTAACTATTTCGTTAAGCAACAAAATTACAGATTCGTTGTTTTTTTCAAATACTTTTTTAATTAATAAAATTAGAAATAATTATGATAATAAATTTAAGAAGTACTATTTAAGTTTGTTATTATTATATATTCCAGTGAACTTGTTTTGCTAGGATTTTTATTAGCAAACGAATAGCTTTTATTTTTGAACATTAAAAATTAAAAATATTGTTCAACATTTTAATTTTTTGACATAGTTTAACTTTTATGTACAACTTTTAAACCTATTGTTTTTTTTTATAATTCAAAAAGTACTTTTTAATTTTTTTAAGAATTTTCAGATAATTTTAAATAACAAAAAACTTTACCTTTTCATAAACAAATAAAAAACGAACCTAAACAGTTTTTTTTTGTTGAGTAAAACAAACAAAAAAGTTACAACCTGTTTAAAAATATACTCTAAGATAAGTGATGAGTTTTAAGTGTAAATACTTTTTTTCAACATTAAGTTATTTTTCCGTCTTTAAATCTTTTTTTTGTTTTTATAGCATGCTAAATGTTTTCTATTAACATATAAGATAAAAAAACATTTTTAATTGTAAATAAAAACAGTTAAATGTTAATTTGATTTTTTTTTACCTATTATTACTATGCACTTATGCTACCTTGTGTAAACAGTAAGCAATGCTTTTTAAACTTCGAGTCAGATCAGAGTCTTTGACTTGACCAGACATTTTCTCTTTTTTTTTAAAGTAAAGTAGATATTAATTAAATCCAACTAAAATTAAATGCTTTATAATTTCTTATTTTTATTATATATAGTTGATATATGTACTAATAAAAAAGTATATAAGTATAAGTACTAATATATACAAATTAAACTAACCGATGTGTTTACAACCGCTAGATACAAGCCAATCTCTTTTGACAAGTATGTCGCTGCTGTGACTATGAATAACTTTTAAATTTAGTTTGTTTACAGGATTTAGTTTTCACATGTTGTTTAGATGTATTAACAAACCATTAGTGTTGTAGTTCTAATTTAATTAATTGGTTCACTTCACAACTAAACAAGCTAAATATAATATTTGTAAATATTTCCTAGAAAATTTTACTTTATCAAGTAACATTTTTATTTTTCCATACAATGTGTTCATAAAAGCAGACTAAATCTCCACAACAACTCTTGTAGATAAAATGTTGTATCATACTGCAAATTCATGTAAGTCTGCCTAGATTAGATTTAAATGTTTATTTGATGTATAACTTTAACATAGGTTGTGTATAGAACATTTGAAATTTATTCATCCAGTTGTTTTTATTTTTATATAGTTGTTAAAAAGTATAACATAACATTAATTTGCGTCTAGTATTCAATACTCTTCAAGACATAAGTTAATAGTTTTAAGTTTAGAATAAAGGTCTGTTTAGTATACATTTTGTTAACTTTTCTGGAACAGTGATCCAAAGCAAAATTCTTATGTTCTATTGTGATGTCACAATAATGAAAGAATCGAGTTTATTTTTGTTTATACCTGTACTGACGTTGTGCAGAGGATGTAAACAAATTTTCATGAAAAATAAACAAGTAATTTTACTGGAAATGTGTTCCAATTTTTTTTTAAACTTTCCACTGTTAGTTAAAACCACTGTGAGTAGTTTTATATCAAGATAATTACTACACTAGAAGTTTTTTCTCCAAAACAATCTATTGACCAAAGTTGTGAGCGTTCACGTTTTTTAGAAATGATACTTGTATATTTATGTAACATGCAGTTCAATTTTGTGTGTTTGTATTTATACTGTGTTTTGTTCCAGATTGATTTTTGTTAAGAAATTATTAAATTAAGTAATATCAAGGTATTTTCCAATAGCTTCTAAAGTTTTAGGTTTATAAAAACAAAAAAATTCTCTCAAAAACTTTGGTCCAAGAACTTGGTGTAAAAAAAACTACTTTTAGTTATCGAGTCATACACTTTGTATGCAGTTTGATGTCTTTTCCAGGACTGTATTAGTACTATATTTACGCAACAAAATAATCTTTTTCCAACAAGATGGCTATAATCAGGGTTCCTACTTACCTGGATAATTGAAATTTTACAAATATAAGCTTAGTTTTCATGACTATATTGTTTTTCCTAGTACTGGATCATTTTTTATCAATATTTACATTTGATTATGATATGTATACTACTTTTTAATAATTAATGCTAGGAGTTTGAGACCCAAACAATTATATTTCTAAATAAATTTAAAGAAGTATTGTGCAAAGTGTGTGTTACTATAGAATTTATTATTTATAGTAAAAAGTTTTTTTTTAATTGACTTACAAATTTTAAAAAATATAAGGAAAGAACTTTAAAATTTAAACACAAACAAACAGTTGTTTCATCTTTTTATTTATTTATTAGTTTGAACTGCTGATATTAAACTAACTAGAAATAAGATTTCAAAGGCCTATAAATTATGACCTATTTTATTAATATCCTAAAAAGCTGCATCTAGTTTTAGCTTAATTATGTTAATAGCAAATTATTTTCGTTGCTGTTTTTTAGATACTATAAACAATATAAACTGTTTGCAAAATTTTAATTTTATAAAAGAAATGTAATAAACATCTCAATTTACTTTTTTTAAGATTATTTCATAAGGTATAAAATGACATGAAATACTCAAATATTGTAGGTTGTATTATTAAAGTTATTTATTATTATTTTGTGATTGACAAAAAGTATATAAACAAACATTTGAGCTAAATAAAGTGTAAATACATATTCCACTTTTTAAATGATGTATTATAGGTTTAATTTATGTTAAATACTTTAAAAAAGCTTAAAAGTAGTTACATATAGCTAAGGTTCTTTCTTTATCAAAAAAAAGTATAAAATAATAGTTTAGATGTCTGATTTTTACCAAAAAATATTTAGTGGTTTAGATATAGTAGTTTTATGAACGCATAAAAACAGACAAATCAAAGGTTTTCAATTTCCATTTGTTAAAAAATAGTAACAAAATTTTCTAGAAACAAAATAGTTTGATAATTAAATTTTTTGTAATTACTATTAAAGATAGTTCTATTTAATTTTAATTCAATTTAAATCAAAATTTATTTACCACTTTAAAGAAAATTAAATATGTCATAAATATTGTCCTTTTTGTCTACAACAGGGATTGGTAAACTGCAGCCACTTGAAAAGTGAAATATGGTCTGCAAGCATGTAAATTTTTGAATCTTACACTCTATACATTGTGGTTTTAAATTAAGAGTAAATAATGGTCTGTGGTAAAATTTATGATAGAATTGAAATTCTCTTAGATATTCTTGAGGTTAAAAATGAAGAGTGAAAATAATTCACATGTATAAATGACAAGAGATTTAAAAATAAGGTTGTATCTATAACTGTAACTAGGTCTAAAGAGATTTTTATTCTCAAAATTTGGCTTGCAACTACCAAGTGCCTGCTGACCTCTGGTCTACAATATAAAATTGAAAAAGTTATTACTTTTCAATTATTATTAAGATAAATTTACTTTTCTATAGTGTTTAAGTGTTCAATATTTTTTTTAATAGTGAGTATTAATTATTTTGTTCAAAGCTATCTATTTTTAAACTATAAATGTTTATTTGGTTTCTTTAAATTAAAAGTATCATATTATGTTTTTTTTTGTTAATTTTGCTTTACTTTAGAAATTGGTTACTTACATTGTATATAATTCTTATTCATACTTTTCTTAATTTATTTTCTAATAAAACAGCAAAACTTTAACATTTTTTAACAATTTGACAATTAGTTTTCTAAGCTTAAATATGGCACATCTTCTGGGAAGTGAAATATGTATAGAAAGTTTGATAAAAGATATTACTGATATTCAAAATACTGTTTCTGAAATATCTTCAAAGACAGGAAAGGTATACTATATACATTTTTTATTAACAATTTTTTAAAATCTATAGTTTACTAGTTTAACAAAATTGTTTCAATAAACTAGAAAATAAGTATTTAACTTATTATTTTATCTAGTTTGACATATGCTTTATAAAAAAACTCTTTCTCGTAGTTATAAAACTAAACAACTGATGTAGTATAAAACACTGTCTTTGGTGAAGAAAAAGAGGTTGTAACCTTAGTTTTAATAGATTTAAGGTAGTTAGTTTTCTATGATGATACAGACATTTCAAATTAATTTTATTTTTAGGTAAATTTTTATTCATGGAAATATCCAAATCAATACTCAATAGACATCGATGCAATATCAATAATAGAAATGTGTCAGTTTGATGATGAAAGCAATGAAAGTAACCAAGTTTCTCATGTTCAATTATATGATTTGCTAATAGACAGGTTTTTCGAATGCCTTACATTTCTTACTTACAATTTGATTTTCCCTTAGTGCTCATTAATAATTTATTAATTAAAAACATTCTTTGTTAAACACCCTATGCTGGTTAATTTCTATATTGATGTATAAAACCTTTGTAAAAATATTTTGTTTAATTGTCATACATCTTATTAATTTCAAATTAATTTGTTAAAAATAAGTTACTAGAATAAATACTCAATTATAAAAGTCTTTATTCCTAAAACAGACTTCAACTCTTAATTCAGTTGTTTTTCACATACAACGAAAAGTTATTATCAGAAGAAGACTGCATTAAAAAAGGTAGTACTTCTACAACTAACTCTATGTCAATTGGACTTTCATGCAAGCGTTGCTGGTCAAGAGTTTCACAAGTTTCTTTAAATCTTCAGCAAATGTCTATAATGGTAAAAACTAGTAAATGTGGAAATAAGATCAAAATCCTTTTTTTATTAACTTTAGTGTATTTCTAAGCTTAAACTAGTTCAATATGTTACTAACAAAGTTGTTTATACTATTTATCTTTATGCTTTAAATTTATTATTACTAGTATATTTATTTAAGTAGATAAAATACTGTAGGTTGTATTTTTTATCAATTTAGAATATAAGTGATAACACTTTTGCAAAAAAAAAAAGTATAGTAGGGGAAACTTTGTCTTAGTTTGCAGATTTTTAAACAAGTTACCAATTAATTTTTACTGATTTTTAGAATTTGAAATTGTTTTAGGATATATCAGATCTAAATAGATAAGTTAAATAAGTATGTTATAGAAATGATGACAAAGTTTTTTTTGTTAATTTCCTGTTTTCAAGTTTTCAAACTTTCATGACTTTATCTTTATTAGATACAAAGTCGTATTATAGAAATTCTTTTGTCTATAGTAGTATTTTTTTATAAGCTACATTATTAGTTTGTTATTTTTCTCATAAAAAATGCTAGAATACAAAAGACTTAAAGTATGCAAAAAATAATTCTTTAAAATTTTATACTATTAAGATATAAAAGCTAAGAAAAAATTTGCAATGAAAAGTTGCCCACCCTTATTATAGGTTTTACTTAAAGACTTAATTTAAAATAAGGGTAAATATTAATTGAAAAAAAATTAACACCCTCCTATTGCCTTAAATTTACTAAGAATGGTTTACACATGCTTTAAATGTTATTTACAGTTTTTTTTATAAAAGTTTTTAAGTGTAGCTGTATATTTTGTGTGTATTTAACTTTAATGTGTAATGTAAATAAATATATATACTCAAGTCATTAATATGTTTACAAATTCTTAGTATGAAAAAACTAGAGATGAAAATGAAAACTTGAAGATGTTTCAAATTAAACAGTGCAAACCAAATTCTAACAATAAAAGTGAAAACTGTTTCCATGAAGAAGAAGAAAATTTAGAAAGTTTGTTTAATTAACCAGCATTTTTATTTTGATACTATTGTAACCTTAAAGAAAACCAGTGTATTTTTCAGGCCAAGATATTTCTATACAAACTTTAGAAACTAGTTATGAAGATTGTCAGTTTTGTACAAGTAATCAAAGTTGCCTTTATCAAGTTTCTAAGTAAGCTACTACTAAGTTTAGTATTATGGTAAAAGTACTATATAAAAGTAAATTTTCTCCCGTTTTAATTTAAGCTTTTAATAATTATTTTTATATCTACATTTTTACAATTTTTGTTCCATTGTATTTTCAAAACAAAAAGATTTAAAAATGAATTACATAAAGATGGCAAATGTAATAAGTTGTTAAATTCTTTAAATGTATAGAGTAAAATGTAATTAATTTTACTACCTATTTATGCAAAACAAATGTGTTTAAAAAATAAACTCTTAATTGCAGTTTAACATTGACACACTAATTCACAAAAAAATAGTAATTGTTGTTTCAAGCTAGATATTTAATAGTAATTTTATATAATTAATAATATTTAAAATTTTAATAAAAATTTTAATAAAAATTTTACACATCTATGAAACTACTACTTTTTTAAAGTTGAATATATTTTGATAACTTTAAAATGAAACATCAAATCAAAAGTAGCTAAAGGTTTTTATTAAACTAGGGTTGATAATCTTTTATAAGTAATGGGCCATTTAATGTACTTAAGTAATCAAAGACCAGAATTGAAGAAAAATGATTTTTTATGGCTACTGTTACTTTGAAAACTGGGTATTTTGAACAAAAATCACTAAAAAAACCTGGAATTTCAAACAATTTTTACATGTTAAGTAGTAAAATTTTAATATGACACAAAAATACTACCTTAATTTTAAAAGAAATTTGTCGTTATCAAAGAAATAACTTATTAAAAAAGAAATTTTAATAGATTTAAAGTACTTTTTAGTGTTGTTTTACTACTTAGCACAATGTTAACTTTAAACTTAGCTTTAAACTAAAAATAGGCCCAAATAACGTTTTATTAACCAAAAACACGGTAGAGTTTTAGAAAACCTATAAGAAATTTCTCAAAAAAATTTGACAATAATTTTTTGATGTCTTTAGAAATAGAAATCAACGCATAAATAACTATTTAAAAACTACTTTAAAGTCAAAGTATTTTATTGCATTTTTCATAGTTTAAAGTAGTTACTTTAAAGAATTGTTAAATTAAAAATAAAATCATTAAATTACTTTTTTTTTTAACAAAACAAATAAGGTAATTTTTCTATTTATTTTTATCAACATTCTAGTACACTTAAAAAAAATCCGGGTAGGTGGACAAATAAACGTATATATTTTTTAAATTCTTAGGTTTAGTAGTTTAAAAAAACACTAACAAAACTACTTGGAATTTTTATAATAAGAAGCATTCTAGAAAGAAATAGTCACAATTTTTCCACAATATAGAATCTAATCTAAATGTTTTTATTAAATAGTTTTAGTATAAAGAACTTTTTTATATTTAAAACTTTATATTTAGTATCTACTAAACATCTACAAGCTGTTTAAGAAGCTAAATAAATTAAAATATAAGTTTGATTTGCCTTATATATATTTTTTTTTAAACAAAGATATTTATAATTTAAAAAATGCATACAGCAAAATCATTTTATAAGAGGTAATACTTAAAGTCAAATAACTTTTATTTTGTCAGATATTTTTTTTCTAGTTTTGAAGAGTTAACAAATATAACCTTAGATTAGATTAAAATAAAATATTTGTAAAGGTTTACAAATGTTGTTTTTTTTTACTCCTAATTTCCAATTAAATGCAATTTGGGCCCACTGTGTTTTATTCATATATTTACAAAAATTTAAGATCAATAGTTTTGTTGTGCAAAAGTCTCAATCTTCCAACTTCATTAGAAAACTATACTGATAGAACTGCTGGTGAAACTATGTCAAATTCAGAAGTTACTAGGTAAGTATTTAATTTTTTTTAATGTTGGAAATTTCATCAGCTTTAGTTATTTTATTTATTAACACTATTTGTTTTAGAATTTTTACTATAAAATGTTCTTATTTAATAAGAAATAATAATAAAAGTTTATTTTAAGTCTTGTTAAACTGTTGAAAATAAATATGTTTTAGATGGAAAAATCTGCAAGTTAAAGACTTATCACGTTTAGAGAGACATATTAAAAAACTTATGAATGAACTAAATCCACTCAAAAACGAGCTAAAAAAATTTAAAAATGAATTAAATGAAAGTGAAAAACTGAAGGTTCAATTAACTGAAAAACATAACTTAGAAATTAGTCACCAGGCTAGAGATTTATTGCAAGAAAAAAGCTTATTAAAAAAGGTAAGAAATTTTTTTAAAATTTTTACTGAATTTCCATAACTAAAGTTTGTTTGTGATTTTATTTATTTAAAAGTTATGTAGTAATACAGTGCATCCTTGATAATCCGGTCATTTTGGGAAAATATTTTCGTAATTATGGCTGGATAAGAACAAAATATCGTTTTTCTTTAAATAATCTAACTATTCCTTAATTTTCAATACATATCATAAAATGAACTCTAAATTTTTTTTAAATTTAATTTGTTTCAATTTTTTTCAACGGACCAAAAAATTTGACAAACAAATAGTAAATTAAACTAAACTTTAATAAAGTCTAAAATCAATTCAACAAAAACAAATCACACCATAAAAAGTTTTGTTTTATGTTGGTTTTAGTTTTTAAAATGATAGCATTGGTTTTAACTGAATTACTTAAGTTTACTTCTCAACTGAAACCGGCCGGATTAGCGAGTGTCAGATAAGCGAAAATTCACTGTAACTACGCACTGTAACTGTGATTACAATTGTAATTTTTAGGTTCAAAAACTTCTATTTCTATAATACTTAAACTACAAACTAAGAAACTTTTTATGGTAGGTAATGAATATTTTTAATACTGATAAGTTCTTAATTTTTCATGTGAAACATAATTTGTCTATCCCTATAATTTTCAAACAAAACTAAAGGATTAACTTAAGCGCATAGGAGGGTCCAACATTTTTTTTCACTAAAAATAACATTGGATTTATATGAAAGCTTAAAATGCAAACTACAAGCTAGTGTTTATAGAATAAAAAAAAAACCTTATTTAACTTTTGAGATATTGTAATTTTTATAAAAAGTTTCCGATACAAACGTATAGACTATAAATTTCTTGGGGTCAATTTTCTAGGAAATTTAAAAATCACTAAAAATTTATCTTATCTTTAATTTTTTGAGCTAGAGACGTCAAACCTTCATGAAATGTTTCTTTTTTAACTTATAAGACTTTAAATGGTGTGATTTAGAAAAAAAAAAATAAGATAAAAAACCAAAAACAAATGTTTTTTTTTTAATGAAAATTTTATTTTTCAAAATTTTAAAAATTCCTAAATTTAATCTTTTTGGAATTTAATAATAGACTTTCTGTGAAAGTTTGAAGAAGATTGCTTAAAAAATGAAGGAGGAGATAGATTTTTAGTGAAATGGTCTTTTTATGGGTTTTTAGTTTGCCCCGTCTATTAGGAACCTATTGAGGTCACCAACCTTGAATCTAAATAATTACTTTAAATTTTTTCAAGCGTTTAAAAACGTCTGATAGCTCCGATAAAACTCTATAAAAGAAGATCGACTTGTAAAAGTCAAGGTGGACTCCCCTATGCCCTTAACCTTATATAAAAGTAGTATTAATCTTATCTGAGAATACTTTTTTTTGTTATAACTTTATTTATTTAAAATATTCTTGACAATAATTTAAAATTATTGTTAATTTATTTTATTTAGACTTTTAATTTGAAAACTTTAATCATTTAAAGTAACTTTTCGCTTTTCTATAAAATATTGTTTTAAGAAAAATTGATAGGTATTAAGTAAACATGTTTTATTGTGGTTATGCATTTATTTTGAACGTTAATTAGTTTTTACTTTATTGTAGCTTACTTTTTATTTGATAGACTAAAATTTAATAATATAACTTTAATATCAGTCATTATCAACAACTAATTGGTATATATATAAAACCTTTTTTTAAACTTATATATAAGTTTTTTCGTTATATTACTTTTATATCTCTCTTATAAATAATTAAAAAGTATTCAAAAGTATTGTACTCACTAATAAACACGTTTAGGAAGTAGAAAGTCTTCAGTTTGATTATGAAGTAGTTCTTAAAAACGAGAAAAAAGTTAAAAATCTTATGACAAATTTGGAAAATGAAATTACCATACTCAAAGAAGAAATTATATTGTTGAAACGGAAAAATTTCGAACTAGGTTTGTAAAAATTTATATATTTGAATTTATTGTATGTGTTTTATTTTTAGTTTTACCAAATTTTATACAGTTTTAAAAATATGGAACTACCTTATAAAACTTCTGTGTTCTCCTACATTTTCTAAGATGTTGTTATTTTATAGAAGTTTTTTAAAGTACTTTTGTAAACTCAGTAAAGAAATTTTAGTATGGAATATTTTTTTTTTAATTACTACTTCGCTGTTTAAATATATTGTAAGTAAGCTGATAAATTAGTTTATAACCTTGTAAGATTATTTGTATTAAAAGACTAAAAAACTTGATATCAATTGATTTTCTTTTTTTGCAGAGATTACTTTTATTAATCTAAAACTATAATTAAATTTCATTTAGTATTTCTATTGGTCATCAAGTTTCTTAACAATGTTTTTAAATTATCTGAAATTATTAATTAAATTTTCAATGTAGTTTACAATTTAAAATCTAATCATTTTATTAAGCTCTAATATTTTAGTTTGAATATGTTTTGTTTAACTAGTTTAGTAGTGAAATATTATGTTAGATAAAAGAGAGCCATACATTACTATTTAAGGTAGCTCCTATACAGATATATTTAAATTTAAATAGTAGTTTATCCATGAAATTAGGTTATATTAATCTAAATTAGATTTAACACATGCTCAACAAGCTATCTAATTTAAAGTTTACATTGAACTAAACGTTTTTTTATATCTTTTTTTAATTATTAATTATCAATATCATTTGGTGAATTTTGAGCTTAATGACAATAATTTTGAATAAACTCATTTCTGCTAGTTATTTAAAAATGAAAATTTTACATAAGATAATAAACTAAGAGGTTTATACACTATGTACAACAGAAAAAATTATGGAATTTGAAAGTTTAGGAAAACATTCATGCAATTTGTTATTTATTTTAATTATCAAGGAGTACCCTCAAATTTTAAACATTTTTATTTCAAGTCCTTAAAAATTATACCATACATTGTTGTTTATCTGAAAACATTTTCAGAAAATTTTATTACTGTAAAAAAAACTAGATACTAAGTTAAGATCATAGGTGGTGATTTTACTACATGGTTTTCAAAAGTTGGTATTGTTTTACAGACTGAATATTTTTACTATCGTTTTTTTATAGCTGAACAAAACTCTAAGTAGTTTTTGATATATCAAGGATTAAAGTTAATGTGCTCACAACATTTTGTATATAAGGTGAAAACTAAGTTGATGAAAAATAAACTTGTTCATTAAGGCCATATGGATGTCCCATCTTTTTTTATCGAGTTGATCTTAATTTGTAGAATGTTATCTTATTTATCAGATCCTTCTAAACACTTGAGAAGTTTAAAATATACTTTTGAAGTTAAAGGGATCAACGTCAGTTAGTTTTGAAGGTTTCTTTTGGAAAGCGCCATATTAAAACTCAAAAATAATATTTTATAAGAAAATAGACTTTTCTTGTTTTTTACCAATTTCCATCAAATTTTTAAATTTATTTGTTACAAATATTTTATTGTTAATATTTCTTTAAAAGTAATTTATTTTATAAAATATTACCCGTTTAAACTGTTCTTTTTATCATAAAAGTATTTATTTTCATTGTTTTTCATTGTCTCTAACCTTAAAAAAATTAATAGATTTCTGTACCATTTTTTAAATCTATAGAAAATTTACAATAAAATATTGTTGGTACATTCGTCAGTTGCGAAAATTTTTTCACAAAATTGATTATTTCTCAAAAATTTAAAATAAGCTTTATACTTTAACCTTTCATATAAGAGCTAATTACATTTTCTTTAAAAAAAAGTTTTAAAAACCCCACCATTCTTAAGGCTATTTAAATTTATTTTCTTCTACAATTGTAAACCAGTTTTTTCAACTTTATCCCATGAAAATTCTTTTTTATTTTCAGTCCGGAATTTTTAGTAACTTATAGAAAAAGCACCCTTATTTAAAGTACAAGGATTTTTTTGGGAGCTTATGTCACTATTTTCTAAAAGTCTTATCCTGAAAACAAGAAATCTTATCTCAAAATTATATTTTAAACCCAAGACATAGATGTCTGCTGTTATATACAAAATATATTACAAAAATTACTTTAGTTTAAAAGCTAAATAAAAACTTTATATTTTATTAAATTAAATTTTTAGATTGCCTTTTAGTTTTTATACAGTAGTCTATAACTACCTGACGCACTATTGCCTTAACAATTAACAAATTAATACACAAACTACTATGAAAAATAAACAAAAACAAGTTTTTGAGCCTTAATTATCTTTAGATTTTTGAAATTATTAATTAAATAAATTTATTTAGGCGAAATATAAATCTAATTAGTTTAAATTGTTATGATCAGCCATATTCTATAATGGAAATAGTACATACATTTTTAATGAAAAAACAGTACTAATATTTTCTAAAATATACAAAAGTATAAAGTTCCTGATGAAGTAAACTTAAAAAAAAAATCATCAAAAGCATAAATACAGAAAGCTTAAATTGAGGATTTGTTTATTAAAAAACAAAATCTTCAAAATTTACTTAGCTTTAATAAGGTAATAAGACATATTAAGGTATACCAATTGTAAAACAACCTCATGAATAAAGCTAATTTAAGGATACAGGTATGTAATGGAATTTTTTTACAAAATTAGCATTGCTTAATATATGAAAATTTTAAGTCTCAACTAAAAAATATGTTTTTATAGTAAATAAATTTTTTAATTAACTTTGCAGTTATAGACACTTCTGTTAGATTTTCCAATAAAAACTTATGGTCTTTTTTTTGTTCTTAATTTTTTACGAAATTGAAGATATAATTATTGTTTAAAAGTTTATCTTCGTCTTCTCATTTTTGCAATTGATCTTAATTTTCTATAAAGTTTCTTGCACTATAAGAAAAATTCTCATTGTATCAATTCAAAATATAAAACAAGAGTTTTATAACCAAAATAAATGTTTTTTCTTTTTATTTTTATTATGTTTTAGTCAAAATTATTTAAGTTTCTAAAGTACAATAGTTTATCAGACTGAAAAAGTCTTAAGAATGATTGATTAGAAACTAATGAAAAGATAGGTTTTTCTAAGTACTATTATAGGAAGGTTTTTGAACGTATTTATATACCCTTTGCAACTTAATATCAATATATTATTCATTTTGTTTTTTATATTTTATAACACAAAGCTTTTCAAAACTATACGAGTTTCATTCTCAAGTGATAAATTTTAAATTAAATTTGAAAAAAATTTTGTTAAGCGAACAGCTTTAAAAAATAAAATTAAATTATGACGTATAAATAAATTCAAATAAATACAAAAATTAGAGATTTAACAATTAAAACTCAAGGTATGTTTATTTATAGATTGTTAATAACTTTGTTTTTCCATTCAATGCTAATTGCGTATTTAAATTAGGTCGCTCTTCCTCAATCAATATTGATTCCAGGCTGTAGAGTTCGCTTTGCTGACATCGTTTTAAAACTTTAAAGTTTTGAACTATGTCAGAGTTTTGACAGGGTGTGCAATTAAAAATATGTTCAAATATTGCGCTGTTTTTATCTGTTCCGCAGTGGTCTGTAATTCGTCGGAATATTTGCTGTGATGTTTCTCCAATGTAAGAGATGCTCTGATCTGCAGAGCAGGTATATTTATAAATAACATTTGCGTCAAATACTTCCGAGCATTTACCTTTGTTGCTGAAGTAGTCAGAAACTTTTTTCCTCTAGTAGGCCGGTTTAATATTAATGTTGTGTTTTTGAAATATGGATGCTATTCGTTTTTGGAATCTTATTGAACAACTACCTACGTAAACTTTTGTGAAATAAGTAGTTTTCGGTTTCTGTTTTCTTTTCATTTTTTGTGTTAATATTTCATTTTGTTTAAATGTTGAATTGTCGATTTTGTGAGCTTCAAGAAATTTGTTGATTTTGGACTCTATAAGGTTTTTTGGATACTGATTCTTGAGCAATAAGTTTTTAATTTTTGTAAGTTCATCTTTAAAAGCGGTATAATTTGAGAATATATTTAGCGCTCTGTTTAGATAAAAGTTTATTAAACCGAGTTTCAAAGTTTTAGGACAAATACTAGTGTATTGCATTATTAGACCTGTGTATGTTGGTTTTATGTACACATTTGTGTGTAGTTGGTTTTATATTTGTTTTACTTCAGTGTCAAGAAACGGTAGTTTTCCGTCAACAAATCTTTCTAAAGTGAATTCTAAGTTTTGGTGTAGAGTATTCATTTCATGATAGAAGTTTGTTAGTTCAGTTTGATTTTGTGTGACTACGAATATATCATCTACATACCTTGTGTAGAATCGAGGTTTTGTTTTTGAATTTGTTTGTAATTGGTAATTTTCTTTTGATGCTACAAACCAATTGGCTAGGATGGGGGCTAATGGGCTGCCCATTGCAACGCCATCTATTTGTTTGTAGACTTTTTCACCATAAAGAAAAATATTTTGGGAGCATAACTGTAAAATTTTTCTTAATATATTTTTAGTAATCTAGTTTCTTTGAAAATTGATTTGATATTTGTATCATAAATTGTTGTTAATATGTCTTCAATTACTTTTTTGGCGGAACGCTATATAAATAGGTTTTTATATAATAGTATTTCTCCCTTTTTCAACTAGGCCCAAAAGAAAAGAAACAAAGCATTCAACTAAATACCAAATAAACTATAAAAAATTAAAGGGTTTTAATAGCAGGACACTATTTAGATTTTATATAATTGTGATCCAACAGAAGGTGGTAACGAAGAACTTGTAATGAGCAAAAATTTAAATGTAAAACATAAACAAGACATCCATAACAAAAGTGAAGAAATAGAAAATTTAAAGAATCAACTGAAGAAGGTAAATACAGAAAGTGTGAGAACACTGGACATGTTAAAGATAGAGAAGTTGAAGTCACAAAAGTTTCAAAAGCTTTATCAGGTAAATAAGTTTAGTTTAAATGCATATTTTTTACTTTAGCTTAGTAAGTGTTGATTCACCAAACCTAAAAACATACTTTAAGTTATTCTCCATTATGTAACCATTTAGTCTAAAGTGAGCTCGAGAAGTTAAATAACTTTACATATTTGATTAGTCACGTTTTTGAAGTTTTACTGAGTCAAGTATTATGTTGATTCACAAAATAATTAGGTAACTACCTAAAATTGCAGTTTACTTATAAGTGAAAAGTAACTTTAAACTTTTTCTAAAGTAAAGTACTGATATATCAGGCTTGCCAAAAAACCTGGAGTCCTGGAAAATACTAGAATTTGACAATAAAGGCAAAGAAAAACTGCAAAAACCTGGAATTTTGAACAAGTATTACTAAAAAACTTGGAAAAAACTGGAACTTCAAATATTTTTACATGCAAAGTTATAAAATTTCGATTAGACACAAAATATCTATATATTTATATTTATTCTTTCAAAAATTTATTTTACAAACTAAGTTTCGGTCAAAGACCTCTTCAGTGCTTAAATAAATCTAAAAAAAGATATGTGACAGTCATGGAAAATAGCAATTGAACAATTAAATTAAGATAAAAACAAAATATTACTGAAAATTTTTACTTAAGAAACTAAACAAATCAAATTTTAATATTAAGACTGAGTTTTAGTGGAAGTTTAAATTTTTAGCTAAGTTTTAAAATCAACATAACAATATTACTAACAATAATCAAAGCTGTATGTAGCTTTCTTTTTTCTTCTAGATAATTTACAGATTAAACATTGCTTAAGTAAAAGAGTAATTAATGAAATGAGCTTAAAATTTAATTGAAACTGGTGTAATTATAATTACGTCACAATTAAAATAAGCTACACCAGTTTCAATTAAATTTTAAGCTCATTTCATTAATTACTCTTTTACTTAAGCAATGTTTAATCTGTAAATTATCTAGAAGAAAAAAGAAAGCTACATACAGCTTTGATTATTGTTAGTAATATTGTTATGTTGATTTTAAAACTTAGCTAAAAATTTAAACTTCCACTAAAACTCAGTCTTAATATTAAAATTTGATTTGTTTAGTTTCTTAAGTAAAAATTTTCAGTAATATTTTGTTTTTATCTTAGTTTAATTGTTCAATTGCTATTTTCCATGACTGTCACATATCTTTTTTTAGATTTATTTAAGCACTGAAGAGGTCTTTGACCGAAACTTAGTTTGTAAAATAAATTTTTGAAAGAATAAATATATTACTTCTCCTCCAGCAGTTGAGATCTCTCTATTTGTTTTCTTAAAACCAAAACATATTATACAAAATATCTATCATAAAGATGAAGTTTTTTGTATCATTTAAAATTTTATCTATTAAAAAAAACTTTTAAAGTAGCTATACAGTATCTTATACATGTGGGTAGGAGTCAAATATGCACAAATGGATACTTTTGCACAATGAAACTTTTGCACGAAGACGCTTTTGCACAAAATATCACTGTTGAACAAAGGGACATTATTGCACGAAGACACTTTGCACAAGGGGGGTCACTTTTGCACAAAGAAACTTTTGCATGGGTTAGAAAAATAATTAAATTAATTTTTTTTTGTTAATTTTATTTTTTTATTAGTTTAATTTTTTTATTAAAATATCTTTACTATCACTGTTACCCCTAACCCTTACCCTCGGTTGGTAACTTTTTTCTTTTTTTTAATAGTTATTTTTCATTTGTATTTTTACTATCACTGTTACCCCTAACCCTTACCCTCGATTAGTAACTTATTTTTTTCTCGTTTTTTTTAAGTTTTTTAATTTTTTACTCTAATGCAAAAGTTACCCTCCGTGCAAAAGTGTCTTCGTGCAAAAATTTCCCTTCGTGCAAAAGTGTCCCTTCGTGAAAAAGTGTCTTCGTGCATATTTGACCTATTTCCTATAAATGTTGTTATACCATTTAATACAATTTTTTACCTTAAATTTACCTTTATACAAAAAACTTGTTTTTTAAAATACGTGGAAGAAATACTGAAAGCCTAGAAAAACTTTTAAAAATCCTCTGGCGACCCTGATATGTATAAAAGTAAATAGTTTTCATTATTTATAAAGTAAACTTCTTATCACTTAATACGTTATAGACGTTTTTGTTTTTTTCAATTAGTCCATATTTTTATTATAAGCGCTCAATAGATATATTTGTATAAACATTTTTTTCTATAAATTTTTTGACAATATTTTTGTATTATTGACATCAAAAATCTTAAAGGTAAGAAAATTTCTAATTTATAAGTAGTTTTTTAAATAAAATAGTTTAAAAAATAAAGTTAGTAGTTGAATAGAAACTAAACTAATGTAGTATAAATTTAAATTATTTATTTATACTGTAAATCTACAACTGATAAAATATTATTAAAATATTATCACTTCAATTTCTTTTAATATAAAAATTGTCCTATAAATAATTTAAAACAACTAATCTAAGCAGCATACAGAAGTAATGTAATTTTCAGTTAACACAAGATAAGCAAAATGTTTTATTGGAAAAGTTTAAAAATTCTAACGAGGAAATCCAGCAATTAGAAAACCAAGTAGAAAAGTTTCAAGATAAAAATTACGAATTGGAAAAGCGAATTGAAACTATTACCCATGATCATGAAGAAAAACTAAGTAATATCAAAGTTAGACTTTTTAATTATTGTTTTTTGTAATTAAATATCTTAGTTTTTGTTTAAGTGTGTCAGTTGCTCTCGGGTTTTTATAAAGTTTGGATCAATACAGGAAAATTTGAATATCTTTAAAAGTTGCTCTCAAAGCAAATTTTATTGAAAATTCTTATACATTTTATAATTGTTTTTATAAGTTTGAAATATTTTGAACTTCAAATATATTTTTTGTAAAAGATAAAAGTAAGGATTTATTTTTCCTTGAAAAATGATAAATAATCTATTGAAAATCGAAAAATTTGTGCACAAGAAAAATTTCATACTTAAAAGATAAAACCATTATAGTAATAACTTTAAGTTTATTTTAACTTAACATGTTTTTGTTGTTAGAGACCCTTTTTGATAAGTTTTTGCGTATTTTTAGATATTTTGTTATAAATAAGTTTTAAACCAAACTCACTTATTGCAACAAATTTTCTAAAAGGTAAACTAAGTTAGGTAAATTTATAAATTATGAGTAGTTTTAAAAAGACTTTTTGATTTAATACTAAATTTAAAATTCGTTCATATATTTTCAACTTTAATTAAGATAAGCGAATGCTTTAGTACAAAATAGCTCACACAATATTTTATGACTAATTTAGTAATTTTGTTTATATTTTTTGTTAATTTTAAAGTAGTTATTATCTATAGAAAATATTTGTAATGAGTATATTACGATATAAGGTTTAAATAAGAATAAGACAAAAAACATTTTTATACTTTTTTAAGATCACTTACAAACTTTTTTGTCGCAGAACTTTAGAAATGTAAAATCGATATGCCCCTCAAAGAGTTTAAAACAATTTTTTAAGTTTCAAAATAATTTCAAAACAATATTTTTATATGATTGATTTTGATTAGAAAGAACTCAGCACCCACAGAAATATTGTTCACAACTCGGATAAAGCATCTGATTTGCAAAGGCAGTTGGAAGAATCGTTGGAGCGTGAAAGAATGATGGCTTGTTTTCCGGATATGACGTCAAAAGTCCCTCCACCTCAAGGTATAGTTGAAAGATAAAAATTTGTTGCTTGTCTATCTACTATGAATATTCATTTGTTATGTTTTTTTTTTACTCGCAACCTTTGAAAAATTAAAAAATTAAAAGGGTGAAAGATTGTTTATTTGTATAAGACTATCTGTAGTTCTTCTAATTTATATTAGCTTGCTTTGTTTGAAATATATTTATTTGCGTATTATAGTTATTACTAAATTGTAGAAACCGGTGATATTGTTACGGATATGAAAAGCCAAATAAAATCAAATGAGTTCCGAATCTCAAATATAAGACTACAAAATGAAAACTTGTTATCAATTCTCAGCAAGATAGAAGCAAAACAGAAACATAAAGAACATATGTTTGACTTGGTTTGTGTGAAAAAATTTATTAAATTTAATTATTAATATGTTTTTTATCATCTTTAATTAAGAAATTTCTTTGAAAATTAGGCTAAAATTTTATCTTAAGTAGCAAAGGAAATAAAGCTAATCTAATCTAATGATATAAAAAAGTTAACAATCTAACTCAAATAGCTTTAAGTTAAAGTACATTTATAAAAACAAATTCTAAACTGTAATATCTTTGTTTTTTCAAGCAAATAGTTGTTATTTTTATGCGTTAAGATTTTTAATTATGATAATAATACACTACAATGTTTTATCTTAATTTAATGTTTTTATTGACAGAAAGCAGAGAGTCCAATCAATGATATGGATAACAGTTTTGATGATGCTTCATTATCTAGGTTATTTATTTTTTATACTTTTTACATATACTTTTTTTTAATTAATGTAAAACTTTGACTTTTGATATTAAAGTTTGCTTTTAGATATAAATAGTGCAGCTAAGAAATTTTATGGTAACTTGTTTTGTGAAAATAGTACATATAGATTGTTTCCTAGTTTTTAGTTTTAAGAATTTGTTAAAGATGAATAATAGTAAACGTTTAAAGATATAGTAGGAAGTTAATAACCTTGCTTTTAACCGATGAATTTCTATTTTATTTTTGTTAGTTGATGAAGAGAAAAACAATTGCAAAAAATACTAGTGATTTGTTTATAGTTTGCCATTAATCGTTATTTATTAATTTAGATACTCAATTAAAAATTAGTATAGTAACTAGGTTATATATTTAAGTCTGCTCTTTTTCAGTTTTGTATTTTATTTTTTTTACATGCTGTTAATAACTTTTTTTTTAAATCTCTTACTTTTATTTTTTTTACAATTAATCTTGATTTATGAAAAAAAAAACTATACAAACTCACTTTTTTATATCTTATTTAACATTATGAAAACAATAGATGCTATATTTCAGTTGTATATAAAAATATTAAAGTTTTACTATCTGTTTAAAAATGTATATATTTTTTACTTTGTAAAGTTTATGTCTTTTACCATAATAGTTGTGCAGAGAAGGCATTTATTAAATTTAAATTATGAGATACTCTGTTCAAAACAACTAAAACTTTATAATCCTTTAAACAAATTAAATAAAAAAAAAATGTTTTTGGTTTAGGTTGAATATAATTTGAATTGGTTATAAAGGGTTTATTATTATTTTTTAATTGTTTAATATAATTAAGCTCTTAGAAAACGCAAGCTTAACCTTTAATAGAAGTAAATCTAGAGTGATAGTGTTTTGCAATAACTAGTTATTCTTTATTTGATCGGACTTAAAGATTAAAATAAAACCAAAGTGTTTTATTTTAACTTCTTACATTTTAACATATTTTGTTATGGATATAAAATTTTTACGACAAAATTGTAAAATTGATGTTAGGTTTTTTTTTGAAATTTTTTCTTGAACTTCTTAAGACTTATTATCTGTAAAAAAAACATACCAAAGTTTGATGTTAAATTCAAAAAGACTTTTTTTTTCAAATGTAAATCAGTATCTTTCATACAAATACCTTTTTACTTTTTAAAACAATAGTGTATTATAACGAACATTTTGTTTATAGTTTCCGGTCGGTTGTTACAAACGATGAAAACAATACGTCACAGCTAATAGTGACGCCAACACCTAGCATAATGACGTCAGCAAGAAGGAGGGGAAGAGGATCTGAAGTGCTGATTGATGATAAACTGACGAAACAAGTTGGTACATTGTGGTTTTCTTCTTAAAAGTTTTTTGAGCTTTTTATAAAACAAAACTTACACTGAGTTATTGAAACAGATAAGTATTGTAAAGAGTCAACAGTTTTCGTTTAATTTTTAAATAACATCAGTCATGTAATCTGCAGTTGGCCTCCAGCAACCGAAAGTCGTTCACCATCGGCTCTGGAAAGAGAAGGCCTCCGAGCTCAACTCCCTCAGTTACGTCACAAAGCGATAGAAAACCGTGGATGTGATTTTTTAATTATTTATTAAAAACAACTGTGATTTTGCTTTTTCATAAAACAATGAGCTGTGACCATCCAGTGATCATAAAATAAGTTCTAATATCTATCATTTTTACAGTTTTCTAAGATTTGTTGATTTTTAAAAGAAATGTTACACAAGAAATTCAAAATCTATGCACAATACAATTTATACTTAATTAGTTTATCTTTATACGGGTTTATCAGTAAAAGAAATATTCTGTATTTAAGTAGTATCACTTTTTTATATAATTACTGATTATCATCACCATATTGCTAATTTTTATTTCCTAGTCTAGCACTTTAAACTTAAACTTTCATTAAATTTTTAAAATTTTTATATTTAAAAATTAAATTCACTGTGATTTTAATGTTAGACTTGGTAAATGAAATACTACTTTGCTAAATACTTTTTTAACTCTGCTAATAAGTATTTTAAATGAAATTTCAAATCAATCTCAATATTTACTTTTCTTACTGTGCTTTTCTGTAAAAGCAAGTTTTCTGCTATTTTAGATGTCAATAATTGAAAAAACTATAAATAAAGCTCAGAAGTATTTATTTATATACTACTAAGTATACGCGATCTTAGATCAAAGTACTTTAAAGTGTTGTTTACAGTTTTAAATATTTATTATTCTATTTAGTTGAGTACAAAATGTATACAACTTTTGGGAACGGGTCTAATATGCATGTAGCAGTTTTGCTCGAAGGGTCATTTTGCACGAGAGTAAAAAAATAAATAACATATAAAAAAAAAAAGATTGTTAATAAAAAGAAAATTACCGATCGAGGGTTAGGGATAACAGTGATAGTAAAAGAAAATAACTAGAAAAAAAGAAAAACTAAACTTATAAAAAATAAAAAAAGCTATCGATCGAGGGCAAGGGTTAGGGGTAACAGTGATAGTAAACAAAAATAAATATACCTAATAAAGTTTATTAATTAAAAGAAGAATAAAAAATCGACCAATGTTAAAGGTTTGAGTTAATAGTGATAGAAAAAAAAAAAAAAAAACCGTGGAAAACTGTCTTCATGTAAAAGTGACCCCTCGTGCAAAAATTCTGCTTCGTGCAAAAGCTTTGTGCATATTAGAATCCTACCCACAATTGTTACTCTAAAATAGGGGTGGGCAACGTACGACCCGCGAAGTGAAAATGACCGGCCCCCAAACTTTTTTTATATTTCAATGGAATCCAGCCCGCTAAGCATTTTCAAATTTTTTATGAAATCCGGCCAACCAATGTAAATATTACACAATATTAAAAAAACTTTTAAGAATTGTTTTAATAAAATAAAAATGTAAGACTTTGACCCTGAAAACATTTGTAAAATTGGCTTTTTATTTTTGTGGTGATAAAAATACTCCTTTGTTAAAGTAACTTTTTCTTTTTCGAGTCAGTTGAAGTAACCCTTTCTCAAATATCTAAAAACAATTGTTTGATGATCTTACCTACCATAATGACTTTTATAAAAAATAAGAGTGTTAAATATTGCTGTTGTTCCCAGATGAGTAAAGAGTTGTTTTTATAATTGTTTAGAAAAGTAAAAAAAAATATTTTCAACTATTGACAATTATTTTAAGTCAAACTGCTCAATATTAAATTTTAATAAAATATTTTAAGTTGAGACTACAATTTGCACTCTTTTCTGTTATTGATTTTTTTATTAATAACTTTTTGATTAGTTATATGTTTAAGTTTCGTGATGACAATAGTTTCACTTGATAATGAGTTTGGTCGTCGTTTTAATTAATAGAAGAATTTGATATTGTGTCATCATAGTTGACGTTTGACACCAAAACACACCTAGTAATATTCAGTTAGAACTGCTAAACTTCAATGTGACAGTACACTAAAGAAATGTTAAAACCTTAAAAGATTGATAGATTTTATGCCCTACTTAACAAATCAAAGTTTGTTAATTTAAAAAAGATGGCAATAAAGTTACTTGTTCTGTTTGGGTCTACATATATTCGCAAACAAACATTCTCAACCATGTATATAAACAAAAGTTAGCTGCGTTCAAATCTTAATGATACCAATCTGCAGTCATAACTGAGAATATCTACTTCGAATATACTTCTAGACTTAAAACAACTTGTTAAAAACTTTGATGATCCACAAATGTTTTATTGACTTCTTTTTAGTGTAATTATTCTTGCTAAACTCTTTAAACTTTACATTTAAAATATAATATGACAGTTTTATTTGTTAGTTTTTCGTTTAGTTCATTAGTGAAACTGATCTTAATCTAAAAGTCTATTAAATTAATATGGTTATCATGTTTAGTTATAAAATAATCTCTTTTTTATTTTAGTATTTCGTTATTTTATGCTAGTACTTTTATAAAAGTATTTTAGATGAATTGTTTGATAACATTATTTATAGAGTACAGAACTCAATTAAGTTTCATAAGTTGATCATTACTGTTAAATATTTTGAAAGTAAAAGTACTAGAATTTTAAGCCAAAGTAATTTTTTAACTTAGTTTAAACATTTTTCAAATATGTTGATATGAAAATTTAAATCAAACATACAATTTTCGTTGCTTATAGTAAAATTGTATGTTTTTTATAGTAAAATTGTATTTTCGTTGCTTATAGTACATTTTTAGATAGATTTTTATGTACTTTTGAACGAGGCAAAGTTTGTCAACTTCAAAATATGACCATAAAACTAGTTGTTTTGTTCGAAACTTTATACATTTGAAAACAAACATAAACATTAACAATAACAAAGATGAGCTAATTTCAAACCTAATCGGTATTTCAGTGTACTTGCAGATTTTCCCAAACCGTCATACAACTAGATTTTAACAACTGTTATATATGATTAACCTTAAGTGTTTTATCGAGATCTTTTAATTTTTTTTTTTTGGATTTCATGGTTAAACTGTTTATTATATAAGAACTATTTGCTGTTTTGTTTTTTTTTTATACGTGCAAAAATATGTAATAGATCTTTATTAGTTTGTTTTAATTAAAAGGTAGTTGTTTAATTTAGTGATGTTAGTTAACTTCTGAATGGCATTATTAATAAAAACTCCAGCCAAGGATTGCCAATATTAGATAATTTCGAATAGTAAACAATATTTTAATGTTTTAGCTTGAAATTTTAGGCTCGAGTATTTTTTTAGTAAGTAAGTTATTGGTTCTAGTTTATAAGTATAAATTCGGTTCAGATTAATAATAAATATAGAGCTATCAATACTTAATAAAATTTAACACAAAATTTCATTCTTGAAACTTTAGCAATTAATAAATTGATTCAAAATTCTGAAATACCCGATTAGTTGGCATCCAGCCTGATCCAAATCTTTTTCAGACTAGCTTCCATTCGGATCCGGATCTTTGTCTAAAACTAGTATTTAGCCGGATCAGGATAATATTTTTTAATTAGAATCCGGATCTAAAAAAGGATCCAGCTGAATCCGGTAGATCACTAACTCGAAATGCTCCGGCCCGCTGAGGACTTTTTTTTATGGATCCGGCCCATCAAGTATTTACGTTGCCCACCCTACTCTAAAACGAGTTAGTACTTCACAGGTTTCTACTTTATTTCATAGTTTTAAACTAACTAAATTCGAGCAGTTTTCCCCGTATCTTACGGCAATGACACTTTAATTGATAAATTTTGTATATTATCTAATGATAATAACCAAAGTTAGTTGATTACATTTGTAGCAGAAATAAATAACCATAATAACTCTTAAGAAAAATTCTTTTCCTAGAATTTATTATCACTAGCACTAACTTTTGTATTTTTTACACTACAGTAAATACTAATTAAAACAGTATTTTGTAAAGGAAAAACGAATTTTAACTATTGAAGGACTTAAAAAAGAATTCTTTTTATAGTACGTACTTTTTTTCAATTAAAATAAAAATACCAGTATTGTCAAATAATAAAAGTTTAAACGAGATCAAATTCTAAGTTTAAAACAAACTAGTATTAAACTTAAGTCGTTTATTAATTTTTATATACACAGTATACTTTGGGAAAATTAAAAAAAAAGTAACTACAATATTTTGTTTTTAATCAATTAAATTAAGTGCTATAAATAACTTTTTTTGAATTAAGGAACAAATATTTTAAAATTTAGGAGTATTTAATTTAAAAATGATGTTTTTTGTTGAAACTTTATATATCTTTTTATTGTTATTAAGATATAATCTATTTAAAGTAACAATTGACAAAACATACTATAAAGTTTCAAATTTATACCTTAAATTCATAAGTTTGAATAATATGAGTTCATGTAGAGTTAAAGTTATAAAAAACTTTAGTTTTTTAAGAACTGAAAATGTTTGAAAAATAAACTGTTAAATTAATTTACAGCCTTGGCTGTTTAAATTACAAAAAAAAAATTAACTAAAGGTTAATTAATTTTTTATCTATTATTGCAAGCTTTAAATAAAACCTTTTTTTTTATTAGTTGTCAAACATAATACAAGCTAATTTTATTTTTGGATTTTAACTTTTTGGTAAACTAGCTTTAAACACTTGTTTTAACTTAATTTAGAAACAGCTGTTTTTAATTCCAAACAAAGCTGCCATAACAGTTTATTTTAAAATCATTTAGATTTTTTTCTAGCAGAGACATAATCAATAAACTTTTATTATATATAGCTTTTAGAAAAGTTCTATTGCTTGAAATTAAATTGTAAAAATATATGATTGACGATTTAAGTTAAAAAGATATATCATTAATAACTTCTAAATTGCCATATTAAAACTCTATAAATTATTAAAAACTTAAGTCTGTATAAGTCTTAGTTACTAAAGTTTTTAACTTTTTATACAACTACGGAAGGAAGACAAAAATTTTATCTAAAAATGCTATTAGCAATTTTTACACTGTGTTTTTAATGTAAACCTGACAGATAAAATAGTTTTAAATTGTTTTAACTGTTTTTAGTATGAGAAAAGTATTTTTTGTAGTTTACTCTTTAACAAATGTGTAGATTTGTACCTTTTTTATAAACATTTGTACTGCTTTCAACTGAAAAAAACCTAGTTTATTACTTACTTAGACAAATGTTATTGTTTCTTTTCTACAGTTTATATTTATGTTTAATTTAGCTTATTTATTTTTATTATGCTGAAAATACTTAAATGTTTAAAAAAATACTTTTTCTATTATGCTGATTACTTTATTATAGTTATTTCACCTAAAATTAGCCCATATAGCTTATGACAAGCGAAAACTGTTTTCGTACTATTTGTTTTAAAAAACTTTAAGACTAGCCTTTTGTTAACAAATAAAACAGATAATTCTTTATTTTTTAAAGTTTTTGAAATATGAAAACTTTTATTAACTTTTTTTTTTCTGCTTTAAAGGTAATAAATATTTTTAATCATTTCGAATTTTAATCTTTTCTGTGCTACTATGTAATTTAAGTAGGTTTATCACGACCAATTTAGTCATTTGCTTACTACAGCTTATTTTTAATATATTGTCCAATCACAATAGACCACGAGTAAAACAATTTTTAAAAGACAGATCTTTTTCAAAAGTTTTCATACAAGGGAATTTTATAAGTGCTTACATGAAAGTAAGTTTGTTTGTCAACACATATAGTTGATCTATAAATTTGTTTCTCTTCTATACGTTTAAATAATAATAAAAATGTGTTTTAACGTTTTAGTTTATAACCGGTTATATTTGTTGAAAAACCTACCTTGTCAAACAACAACCAAAAAGTATAGTTGTATAGGTTTGTAAGATATGTACTGTATGAAAATGTCTACATTTTGATTTATCTTTAAAGCTACAAAAAAATTCTGACAAACATATTCTGGTAATTACATAAGATGATGTCGCACCAATATCAAGCTAAAATTATTTTATATTAGAAGTCTATTTTGACTATAACTTTAGGGTAAAAATTGGTGTTTTATAAATACATAAAAAGAATTACTTATTCATTGTAAACTAATAAAACTTAAACATTTAATCGCTTTCATTTTACAGTATCAGGCGAACCAAACAATAAAATACTTAATATTGATTACAATATTGTAAAATAAAAGCAATTTAATATTAAAGTTTTATTAGTTTATGATAAATTAGTTTAGTTTTTTTTTATGAATTTATGTAGCTTGATTAAAACAAAATATTCTTTTGGACTAAACATATCAGGCATAAAACATTGATATTTAGCTTAAAGTTATGATTAAAAAGACATCAAAAATTATACAATTTCAGCTTGATATTGGTCCAACATCATCCTAGGTAATTAAAACAAAACCTCATTGAGATATAGGCCTTGATAAGATGTATAAGCTTTTTTTAAACCAAAAAGTTTTTTTCACCACTAGGTCCATTGACCATGTGGCCATCTTACACAAGACTGTGTGGCATGATGGTGTCTTAATGACAGCTTTGATAACTTTTGAGCGTTGCAAAATTGAAACCTAGTGTGTAATGGATCTCACCTATCTGACCCTTGGTTTCAGTTGAGAAGTGGATGTAGTTAATTCAGTTAAAATCAGTGTTTTCATATTCTTAACTTAAAAACTGTATAAATTAAACAGTTTACAGTGTGGTTTTTTAAAATTGATTTTAAACTTTAACAAAGTTTTGTTTTGTTAATTTTTTGGTTTTCTGAAAAAAAAAGTCATTAATAGTGTGTGTTTTATTATATGTGTTGCTAAATATAGAAGTGGTATAAAATTTAAATAAAGTATTAACGTTTTAGTTTTATCTAGCAAAAGGCTAAAAAGTTACAAGTTTCACTGCAAACAGATTTTCAAACTTTAATTCTTATTCAAATAGAATCATAGTTTAAAAATCTCTTTCAGTGAAACCCAGTAATTGTTTGAATTTTTCAATAATTTCTTTTTTAATACATAGATCTTCATCTTGAATTGATTCTTTTATTTAAACTGTGTCAACCACATATTTACAAGGCAAATAAGATAAGGATATAATTACTAAAAAAAATCTGCCAAACATTTCTGGATTAGTGAGGATGCACACACTACTCACATATGCTTTTACAAAAAAAAAAACATTGTTGCTAGTAATAAATAGCTTGTTTACACAGTTTGTGAGATCTTAAGTAGTTAATGTTAAAATACTGAATACTTTTTGTACAAAAATATTAAAACGAAGAACGAATTGAAAATTTAGTTACATTATCTGAATAAACATTCTATTTTACACAAATTAAACCAATAGACAATCTTACTCCCTAACAACGTTATTTATAATCTATAAACATCTCTTTTTTTTAAGTTTGAAAAAGTTTTATACATAAAAATAAAAGAGTTTATTTAATTTTGTATTTTGTACATATGTCAACTAGCAGCTTTGTATTACAATTTTTCTTATTAAGTTTAGGACCCTACTCCACTAAGCCATACTTTGTTAAGTGTAATAGCAAGTCTGATTTCCATTCTAGTAACTTATATTAAAAAACTTTTTGATGCTAGAATATTTTTACAGTTAATTTATAAAATATTTGCATAAATATTTTATAAACTATTATAAAGAGTTTTATAATCTGTTTTGCTGTTTTTTTTTTTTGTAGAAGTTTGCTTTTTTTTTTTTAATGAAACAATTATTTTTTAAATTACTTTGATTGTCAGTTGAAATTCATATGTAGTTAATTATGTTGTTTGCAAATGCCTAATATATTAGAAAAGTATGTTCCAGTAAATTTCATTAGTAGTCTTTTTTATAATAAAATTGTTTTATATACAAATATTTAAAATCTAAACAAGATTTTAAAACTGAAAATTTATAATAGTTAATTTCTATGTTTTCTTTAAATATAATCAAGTTATTAACAGTTTTTTAAATAAATACATTATGAACAGAATCACTGTATATGATAAGTATATATATATATATGAAAACTATTTACACATACAATGAAAGTACAACCTTATATTAAAGTTATCAAAAGACTTGCCTCACACCTGCCTATCTTACTGGTTTTGACTGACTTGATTATTGATGGTATGCTTTTAAATTTATATAGCTTTTAAATGAATTTAGTAAACATTTTTTATTAATTTCACACAGCTAGTGCTAGTTCAGATCCAGCACAATCACAGAGAAAGTTAAGCAGAGGTAATCAACTCTTGAATGCTGGCCAATTGGCAGATGCATTATCTGAATACCATGCAGCTATAGGTGCCTACACTTTATAATTGACTACAAAAATCAATGAAAACCAATTCTAAATGGTTCTTTATAAAATATTTTGTTTTAAAGCTATTCTAAATCAGTAAAAAATAACTGTTTTATTTTCAGTAAATGGATGTTTTCATATATCAAACTAGTTTGAAATAATGACTATTTTTTTCACAGATGCTGATAAAAACAATTACCAAGCTTATTACTTCAGAGCAACTGTATACCTTGCAATGAGTAAAGCAAGGGCAGCTCTTCCAGACTTAAATCAGGTTTGTGTTTTTTTCTGAAGCACCTTTAATTTGCTTAAATCAGATTGATGAACTGTTAAAAAAAATATTTTAGAATCTAATAGTGTAGATAATATAAATAAGTTGATATTTTAATGCAGGTAGTCAAATTGCAACCAGGATTTGTAAAAGCACGCCTTTTAAGGGGTAACTTACTGATGAAAATGGGAAAATTTAATGAAGCTCAGACTGACTATGAAGCTGTTGTTAGTTTATACAACATTAAATTTTAACTGTTTGGAAAACTATTTTTTTAGCTTAAGGTTTTTTTCATAAATTTATAATAGTTTATATATTTCTTTATAAAGTTTAATTCCAATATATAAAAAAGATAGTTATTGAAGTATTAACAGTCAGTTTTTGTGTTTTTTTTTATTATCAAATTGTGTATAGTATTTTCTAAAAATGCATTTTACAGTTTATTTTTCAACAATATGTTTGTCTCATTAAAAATTTTGTATAAACTCCAATTTTTTTGAATTATTTTTTTTTGCCCCAATATACAGTTTTTAAGTATTTACTTATAGTATTAGCTTTTTATTACAAGTTTTTCCCTATTTTACCATATGCACTTTTCTTAAGTAAGTAAGTAGTATGAGGATAATACTTAATTAATGACCACTACTTTTTTGTCTTTTGCTAGTAAATTTGTTTAAAATAGTCATTAGAATATCAGATCAGTTTTGTAAAACTTATTCGTTTTATGTCATTCTCTTATACTTCTATTATAAAGATTATATGTACTAGCTTTCATTTTCATATAATACTACAATTAAAAAGATCATTGGTTTGCATTTTTACCTACTTTTATTTAAAATAGTTGTAAGAAACAGGTTTGATTAATTTTAAATTTAGCTGATGTTTAAAATTTGAAAATAAATAAAATTAATTTCAATTAAAAATTAACAAAAAGTTAGAATTTTGAATTTTTTCTTGCATTAGCTTATCTAAAAACGTTAATAAGTTTTCATATGAAACATATTAAATATGAAGTACAAAACGTATCTAATATTTTATTATGGAATATTCGTCAATGTTTAAGGGCATAGGGAGAAGGGGGTCCACTTTGATTTTTACAAAATTATCTTATTTTATAGAGTTTTATCTGAGCTATCAGAAATTTTAAACCGCTTGAATAAATTCAAAGTAATTTTTGAGATATGAGCAATCAAAGTCGGTGATCTCAATAGGTCCCTAATAAAAGGGGCAAACTAAAAACGCGAAAAAAAGACCATTTCACTAAAAATCTCCTCTTTTATTTTTTGAGCAATCTTCTTGAAATTTTCACAAAAAGTGTATTATTAAATTTAAAAAAGATTGAATGCAGGAATTTAAATAATTAAAAAAATAAAATTTTTATTGAAAAAAAAACCACCTATTTTTGTTTTTTTAAATAAATATTTTATATTTTAATTTGTTTAAAATTCCAAAATTCAAAGTCTTTTAAACTATAAAAGGAACGTTTCCTGAAAGTTTGAAGTCTCTAGCTCAAAAAATGAGGGAGAAGATAGATTTTTTGTGATTTTTTAAACTTCCAAAAAAATTGACCTGAAAAATTTGCGGTCATACGTTTGTATCGGAAAATTACAATATCTCAAAAGTAAAATAAGGTTTTTTAGTTCTATAAAAACTGGCTTGTAGTCTGTATTTCAAGCTTTCATACAAGATCCAATGCTATTTTTAGTAAAAAAAAAAATTTAAATTACCTAAGCCCTTAATTTTTTTATTAAAAGAAACATTGCAAATCCTACCTTGTTTTTGAAACTTCATTTTCATTTTTCATTAGCCGTAAAAACATTTTTTATAAAACAACAGCTGGCACGTGAAGATCATGCTGAAGCAAAAACTAAAATAGAAGAAATTCGACCTTTGAGAAGGAATGTAAATCATGCTACTGCTCTCATCCAAAAGAAGCAATACAACCACGCTGTTGAACTGCTTAACAAAGTTATTGATGTGAGTTAGATAATGTTTTACTTTAAACAGGTTAGAAAAAGCAAATATTTTTTTATGTAATATTATTAAAATGACTTTTTTTAACTTAATTTTGTGTATAACTTTACTTATAGTCAACTCATTTTTTTCAAAATCAAAAAGATGTATATGTTTATATTTATTTAAACAGCTAAAAAAATATTTTAGTTATATCTTACTATAGATAATTATTCTTAGTGTTATAAGATACTATATCACATAGATATTAATATGACTATTACACTGTCACAAAAATAACTTACGTTAAATAATTTTTATTCATTAACTTTTAGTTATTTAAAAATATTTAAGACAATAAAATTATATAAAAAGTAGCATTTATTGTCTGTTTTCAGCACTACTTTTAATTGAAGTTTACTCTAATAGTTTATAAAGAATGAAAACTTATTTAAATGTTTTGCGAATATAATAAATTAAAATAACTGTTATAATAAAAACAGTCCTGCCCTTTCAACGCTGAATTCCGCGAAATGAGAGCACTGGCACTGGAAAATTTGGGCGAATTAAGAAAAGCTATCAGTGACTTGAAGCCCACTGTAATTTTGAGACAAGACAACAGAGAGGGTTATCTGAAAATGAGTGTCTTGTGGTACAGACTGGGTGATATTGAGCAATCTTTAGAGTTGGTTTTTGATTTACATTATATTATGTACAAATGTTAACCGTTTTTATTTTATTTAGTAATAATATAATTTTTTACTAGTCATATGTATGTACTTATAGCAACAAGCTCTAAAAAATACCTTACTTATTTTTTTAAATATGTAAATACTAATATGTTGGTAGAGCTTTTAAAATTTCTGAAAAACCTTATGTAGTTTATTAATAGATAAAGTTAGTTAGAATGTTTTAATTTTTATTTGTACAGGGAAGTGAGACAATGTTTAAAACTAGATCAAGAACATAAACAGTGTAAAGCTCACTACAAGCACGTGAAAAAAATTAACAAGACCTTCATGAAGGGCAAACAATTCATGGGCGATAGCGAGTAAGTAAATTTTTTTTTTTTAAGCTGTAACACTATTTTTTTTAAAGAAAAGTTTTAAACTGTGTTTAAATTTATTAAAATATGATTTTAAAAAGTTAAAAAATTATAATAAAAAAAAAAGTAAAGCTTAATTTTGTTTTAAAATCTAACAAATATAGCATTTATAAAAAGTTGTTCTTTTCCAATTCACTTAAAACTTTTATCACTATTTTTTGTGTTTTTTAATTTCCGGAATGACGTTTTCTGATTCATTTTAGTTGTAGTATAAACTTATCCAATATTTAAAACATTTTGTTTATATTTATAAATTTATATACTGTTTTTTTTTGTATAAACTTTCAAATTACTTAAGTGGGCGTAAACAATTTACAATTAGCTAACTTTTTTATAATCAAAATCTGGTAAATATTTTATTTTAAACCCCAAGGAAAATGTTTAACATGAAATACTTTTTAGTTGGACAGAGGCTATAAAACGATTTGAGAAAGTATTAACAATGGAGCCAAATATTCCAAACCTCACAGTTGAAATGAAGCTCAAAATATGTGAATGCTTTATGAAGGTAAGTAAATCTAAGATATTCTTTTTCATGCAAAAATCAAATAACAATTTCAAATCGAGTTTTTTTGTCATTTATGTTTGTGTTTTACTATGTGCATCGAAAAACATAGTTTTCTATCTTTAATTGCCCAAAAATGCAAGAAGATTTTATTTGTAACTTTACCAGTGGGGTGCTAATTTACCCCGAGCCCTCGACGCTTGCTACAAGTCGATTCGCATAATGCAAGCAAAAGACCCTAGAGCGGCTCTGTGCTACATTTACCTCGCTTACGTGCATCAGCGATACGGAAAATATCAAAGAGGTACACAGAGTAGTAGGACGTAGTTGTGTATTATGCCCAGTGCATAATCACTCTTTCATGCGTACTACTTTTGTAGGCTTGGGTGTAGAAATTAAACTGCAGTTGCTAAGTATTTGTTCGAGTTAACATTTACTGATACTGTTTTTATTTTATTGTTAATATAATCGAGTTGTGCTCCAAACTATAACTTTTGTTTTTAATTAAATCATTTGCAGTTCAGTTTAGTTTAGAAACATTTCAGTTGTTTTTCCACTTTTTAAACAAATAATAATAAGTAAAATACTGTATAAAACACAAAAAAATATTTTTTTGAATCACTAAAATATTTTTCCATTTTTGTAAAACTTGTTCAGTTATTCCTTGTATTCATATTAAAACATGCATTTTCATCGTCTTTGCAATTCCTTTATTCTTGGTGGTTTTTAAATGATACACAATCACCTAGATTTTACTTATTTTTGCAAACTAGCGTAGTATATGGTATATAGAACAAGTTCATATAATATGAACTGTTGTAGAACGGCGAGCATGAGAACGCGGTGAGCAGTGCGGCAGAGGTGTTGGCCGTGGAACCCGACAACATTCCCGCCTTCATCACCAGTTCCGACGCCCGCATACAACTCGCATTGTACGAGGAAGGTAGATGACATCTTGTTTTTTATGTGTAGGCTTTCATTAAAAGTACATGAAAGTTTATTTTAGTGTCGGTCCTAAAGTTTTAGACTACTTTTATTTAGTTTGTTAAATATATATTTTCAACTTTACTGTCAAGTTTATGCTCAAATAGCTTTTTTTTTTGTATTAGAGATTAGCTTTATTTGTATTTTTACAAAAAAGTTTTTTATAGTTTAATTTTGCGTTAATCTTTTTTTAAACTTATTTAACCTTATTATCACAATAAAGTCACTAAAATTAAATATTTTTATGGTATTTAGCTGTCGAGGACTTGAAAAAAGCAATGCAAATTGATGACAATTATCCTGGTTTGAAAAAGAAACTAGAAGAAGCACAGAGAATGTTAAAACAATCGCAGAAAAAAGATTATTACAAAATATTAGGCGTTCCTCGGTTAGTGAATAAAATACAGATATTGATAAAAATATTTATTTAATGACCAAGAAAAAAAAAACCTTGTTAATAAGTTTTAGCTTATGTTTAATTCTAACTGCTTTGTCCATTACTTTAAAAAAAAGTTTTATTTTCTTTTTGTACAAAGTATGTACTAGCATATTAAGTAGTTTATGTAAATAAATTAAAATCATTTTGAAAGTAATAAATGTTAAATTTGTTAGGAACGCACGAAAACAAGAAATTTTGAAAAAATACCGAAAACTGGCCCGTGAGTGGCATCCCGACAATTTCAGAGATGAAAAAGAAAAGAAAAACGCAGAAAAGAAATTTATAGACATCGCTTCAGCCAAAGAAGTGTTGACAGATCCAGGTTGATACTTAGAATAAAACGTTTTAAATAACAGAATATAGCTAACTTTCTCATTTGCTGACGTATACTGTTTACATATACTTTGCATATAGCTTTTATAGTGTAGTTTGTCAAACATTTGTTTTTTCGAATTTTTGTAATTTCACATTGTAAATTTTTACATTTCTAGTTTCGTTTTTTTATTTTATCTTTATTGGTCTCTGTATTTTTTACTTCGTGCATATTTTATATTATTGTGATTATTTTGGTGATATTTAGAAGTAGAATAATGGATACTAAACATGTGAGCTTACATGTTTGTGTTCGGAATTGGGATTAGACTTGAATAGAAAGAAACAATGAAAGTTATGATCAATTCATTGAAGCTCACAATACGGTATGTGTGTTGTTTTGAATAAAAGTAATGTTGATTTAATCCAACTAAAATAGATAAATTATTTTTTTTATTCAAAAAAAAAAAGTAACGCTGTTTCCCTAAAGAAATAGTATTTGAAAAAAAAAATTAAAAAAAAATATTTTTAAGCGTCGCTTTTTTAGTTTAGTTTATGAGGTTTTATAAAAGTGTATATTTTATTTTTTTTAAATATTGAATAATATAAAAGAAATGAATAAATTTTCAAAGCTTTTAACAAATTAAAATTTCAACCATTAATTAATTAATCCACAGAAAAGACGAAGATCTTCAACAAGGGATACGACCCGCTCGACCAGGAGGACATGGAGAGGTACGAGGCGGACCAGCACCGCAAGAGCACCGAGTCCATATTCGAGCAGTTCTTCGGATCGCCCGGCGACAAGAAGGAGGAGAAGAAGGATCCGAGGACGGACGTCGACGACCTGTTCAACAATTTCGCCCACAACAAGCACAAAAAGGGCGAGGACTTTTTCAAGTCGAACGTTGTGAAAGACGAGCAGAAGGAGGAAGAGGAGCGGGTTAGAAGGGAAGAGGAGGCGAGAATGAGGAGGGAGGAGGCGGTGAGGAAGCAGCGGGAGGAGCAGGCGAGAAGGAACCAGGAGATACTGAGGCAGAAGAAAGAGCAGATGCGGCTGGAAAGGATCAGGCTGGAGAAGATGCGCATTGAGAAGATGCGCATTGAGAAGATGAAACAGGAGATCCTGGCCGCCGCCAAGCGCAAGAAGCAGCAGGAGGAAAAATTGAGATTGGAGAAAGAAGAGCTTTTAAGAAAGAAGAAAGAAGCGCAGGAGCAGGAACTTAAGAGGAAGTTGCAGGCGAAGAAGCGGAAGGCTCGCAAGAAGAAGCTGAAAAAGGCCAAAAAAAAGTTCACCAGAGGCACTGACGGAAAGTGGTACTTCAAAAACCACCAGGGCCGCTGGGAAGTGGGAGACCCCGAAAAGGAGGAAAACGAGGAAGAAGACCAGGAGAGCTACACCGACTCTACCGGCAACGTGTACGTGAAGGGAAAAGACGGCAGCTGGTATATGCGGGTCAAAACTCCCCATAAAGAATCGAAGAAGCGGCCTTCTCGCAACCTGCCGCAGGGTCTTTACTACGATGATGACAACAGGGTGGTCGATAAAGCGGGCAACCCTTACAAGCGTCGCGTCGACGGAAAGTACGTTCGCGACAAAACTTTCAGGAAACCGTCTTCTGCGAGCCACGAACGAAGAAAGGCGCACAACATCGCGCAGAACGACAAAAACTTTTTCCGCGACGGGGAAGGAAACATGTTTCTGAAGGACGTGCACGGTAACTTGATCAAAGTCAAGAAGAACCAAGTGGAAGGCGAAGAGGAAGAAAAAGCCGGCCCGAGCGCGGAAGAGATTGAGAGGGAGCGGAGGAGAAAGGAGTTCCTCAAAAAGCAGGCCGAGTTCAAAAAGCATCTGTACAACGCTCAGTTTGCTCATGAAGAACTTTGAACTATTTATTAGACTTTTAAAACCTTTTTAATAAAAATATTTTGGACCATTCGTATTGTGTATTTATTTTGTGATCTTATGTTCTTGCTTTACTGTACTTTTGTTACGTTGCATTACTGTTTTTGAATCATAGTACATATATCCAGCTGTTTTGTTTTAATCAAAATGCATCTAACTTTTTAACCATGTACTCCTGAAAACAGAGAAACGTAAGCAATTTGACAGTGGGGTCGACCCGTTGGACCCCGAAGCTCAGCAGGGTGGCGGAGGAAGACGCCACCACGGCTTCAACCCGTTCGGAGGTGGCGGCTTTGAGTTCCACTTCGGCGGAGGCGGATTCAACGGCTTCCACGACGATTTTTAATTGAACGGCGGCCAAATTCACTGTGATCTGTAAGTTTTATAGCTTTAGTTAAGTATAAATATTTAAAGTATGACTATACTTTTATAGCCTTATTTCTACTCGTCAATTTAAAAATAATAAGAAGATTAGAAAGAAGAAATAGTAGTTTAATGCTTAAAACTAAAGATTTTGGTTAAATGATATGAATTGATTTAACAGAACTGCGTTCTCGGAACACGCTCCAGTCTCTTACTTATTCGATTTGGAGGGTTTGAATAAAATTATCATTATCACATTTAGCTCGTTTACTGCTATATAAATAAACATATTATTAAAATAGTTTTTTTGTATTAAAATTTATTTCTTTTCAAACCTAAATTGTGAATAAATTAAACAAGAAAAACCTCTAAATGGCCTTTAAAGTTTATTTTTAAAAAGATTAATATACATTTAGATTCTTATTTTTTAATTTAGTTTTTTACAATCTGCGTTTTTTTTTTGATGTTCCTTAGTATACTTTGACTAAGTTTTTTAATTGCAATTGAAATACCTTAAGTTTTTAAAGCTAATTATTTATAGCTAATTCTTTACCTTATATAGCTAAACCTAACTTAATATTTACTAATGAAAGTAAGAATTTATGACTAATTTGCTTACTTGTTTGAATTTTTATTATAGTTTATTGCCATGAACTGCTTCTTTTCGTTAATATAACGCTTTGTTTGTTTTTGTATTGTTTTTATATAATTGATTAGAAATTAAAATAAGTACTGATCTTGACATGAGCTTTAGAAGTTGCTTTAGATTACTATTCCATAATAAAATGTTTATTTTTCTAATGAAAATAAATAAATGTATTCTAGTTATAAAACAGTTATGATTCTAGTTAGCTTCATAAAGTTTCCAAAACACATTAGTCGTATTAACTTTTTCATTTATTTAAGCTACAGTGTTTTTGTCAAAATATATACTTACTAAATCGTACAGTTTATGCAAATAAATTTTGTTTTGTAATACAAAATACTTTACTTTCTTATTTTACCTCAATGTTTGAAAACAGATCCTAAGTGTTTGTATTAAAGCAAACTGTCTATTTATTTTTATATTTTTATAAGGTAATCTAATTAGAAATGATACATTTAGTGACAATTGAAATTCTTTAATTATATTATATTTTTTGTGTCTTTTGATTGATATGTTGTCTTTAGTTTAATAACAATAAATTACTTATCACAATAAAAACATAGTATAATTCTAACTTCAACATTTTGGTTATCATTAAGTCTTAGAAAAAAATAAAATACAAAATAATATATATGCATTAATGAGCACGAATTGTTTTTGGTTGAAAACTAAGATGGTTGAATTTCTAGAATGGTTACTAAGACGATTATCATTTTTTTTGAGCAAAACATCTTGCAGTTTCAGTACTAAAGCTTAAACTAAAAAGTATATATATTTTTATATAATTTTTTTTGAAGGTGAGTCAAAGAAATAGATTTACTGTGCACTGAAACTTTGATAAGTTGTGAAAATTCAATTTAAAAAAAGCTATGCTCTATATTGTTTTAAAAACTATTTACTGTTAGTTTTAACAAATTATAATACTCACAAAAGCAATTAAATCGTAGTCATATTCAAAGTGTGCCGAAAGTCCTCTAAACTAGTCAAAAAAAGATGATTTGCAAAAAGTACAATACAGAAATTTAATGTTATATAAAATTACATCTAATAAAACTAAATATTGATTTAACCTTATTTTTGTTATGTTATTTTTTGATGAGGAGTTTCATTTCTTCTATAAAATTACCAGCGAATGCACGCAATGTATTCTGAGGTATTTTGGTCCACTCTCTAGGAAGAAAAGATTTTAAACCATCAATACTTAGATGAGACCTTCGATTTTAAGATAGACCACTACGAAAACTGTTAGATTAAAATCCAGCAATGAAGATGGCCATATCTTCTTACTCTAAAGGATACAATCAATAACTAGAAATTTATCACATATTACCAATAAAACTGAAGTTTTAATTTGTTTTACTGGAATAAGCTTTCATTAGTCGTTAGAACTTATGATAATTGTAGTACTGTATTAAATAAAAGCAACTTTTATAAGCACATAGGAAATGTAAACTAAATATAATGAATTATTAAGTGATGAAGAATTTTTTTTTATACATTAACTATTTAGGGATCGGCAAACTGCTGCCTGAAAAGCTATACATTATTACTTTTTACAAGTGCTTATTTCATCACACTTCTAGTTCAAAATAAGATATTTCATATTGGTTCGAACAACTGTTTTTAAATAACTGCGACCCGCGGAAGAATTTTCTGAAAAGTATGGCCTGCGACTTTTAATAGACTGCCGATCCATGATCTAATATTATGAATAAACTACAAATAGTATGGTTAAGAATACTTTAAGGTTATTTGTGTAAAAAGTTTTCAAATAAGTCTACTATATACTAGTTATCAAGGTGAAATATCTGTAAACAGGGTTGACACTTTACCTAAATTTGACAACTTACGAAAAAAAAAACTGGAACTTTGAACATAAATCACTAAAAAGACCTGGAATTTTCACATGTTTAGTAGTAAAATTTCAATTTGACTCAACAAATCTATCATATAAATAAAAATGTGTTGTCATCATCTAAGTTTTTTTAATTAAATACGTATTTAAAGTAGCTTCACAGTATCTTTTCATTGTGTTTATACTATTTAACACATTTTCTTACATTAAACTTTGCTTTAAACTAAAAATAGACCAACAAATGTAAACTTTTTAAAGCCGGAGGAAATTTGGAAAACCTGGAAAAGATTTTGAAAAAACGAGTGGCAACCATGTGTAAATAATGTTTTTATTTTTGAAGTATCATTAAAAAGCATGCCTATTATAATAAAAAATGGTTATTATTTTGTGCGTTAATATTTTAAGACCGACAGTAATCTGTCACTTAAGTACGATTTTTACCTATTTTTTTTCAGCACTGACTAGTCAAGGGGGCCGTGACTAGCTAAGGGACCATATTCTAGAGTTGATGGTGAAAAGCAAAAAAAAAGGTAGTTTTGAAATTTACACTAAATAATATGGAAAACTTTAAACTTACACTAGACCACAGTTTCTCGAAAAGGACTCATTAGAAAGTTAGAAGGTCATTAGCTGCAAGGGGGGATATGAATGTAATTTGAAACTTGCATTAGGTATTCTGGAGGTGATGATTAAGAGCAAAAAAAGGTTTAGGCTTGATTAGTATTAGCTTTTTGAGAAATCATTTTTAAAGGGGGCCATAGCTTTTTTAACTTGTTCAAAGGGGGCCTTATGAAAAAAGTTTGGGAAAGCCTGGAATAGACTAATCTAAATGAAATACTTTAGTTACTATAGCTTTGGTTTACCGGAAAACTAAATAGTTAAACTACAAATATTATGTAATATTATTTGCCTATAGAAATAATTTTCAGCTTATAAACTACTTATTCTATAAATTTTCAATTACAATGTATAACAACAACATTTCAACTGATGTATTATGTAAATAAAATGTGTTTGAACCTACTGTAAAACTTATTAGACTACATTAAAAATATAGCCATTTTAATTGGTAATTTAAGATTGAAAAAAACTTTAAATACTTTTCCTATAGCAAATTAATAGATTTTTATATTTTAACACTAAGTTAATTATTTTATTCTTTAAAATATATTACTGCAAATTAATAAAAGTTTTTCTGATTGTTTAAAAAATAATATACTTTGGTTTCGTTAAACATATATAAAAAAATTAAAAATAAGTTATTAGATAAAAGCATTTATAAAACCGTGACAATATTAAATTGTTACTTTATTTAGTTGCGAAAAATCTATGATCTAGTTCGAAGTAATATTAAACAAATCAAAGTATATTAAAGTCTCGCAAATCTACGCACATTGTGTCCACAACAAAAGTGCGTAACTTAACGAGAGAACGTAATTAAACTAGATGTAGCAAATATACCTTCTTTATTGGTAGGCTGTTTTGTTATAGATAGTGCATTTGATCAAATACAGTTGAGAATTTTCCTAATTTTAAATCATTTGTTTAAATATCTGGTTTTAATTCAAGTTGCTCACATGTTTTTAGTTGAGTGCTGTAAAGGGTTTCTTTCTTTGAAAAGATAATGTTGAATTATATAAAAAAAAATTAGTTGTTTATGTGTATAGAATTTTTTTTCTTGTTAGTTCCTTTCCTTGATGAAACTAAACTTTTCTTGCATGGTATAAGAAGAGGATTAAGGGACTTATTGTGTTCGAATGTAATTTTATGCCAGAAATGTTGAACAAAAACAAAAATTGTACCTTGTTAATTTAAAAGCATACAAAAGGGTTAAGGCACCTAAGATGTAAAAGGTGAAGCCATAAATTTCAATAGCTTCCTTATAAATGGCTCAAACAAAAAAAAAGTTTTTTAAAAGTTTCTATGTTATGCTTCTATGTTATTCAAAACAATTTTAAGGTTTTTGTACTTTTCGAGAGTTTTGAAAAGCGTAACTAAACAAGACTGCGTAATTAAATTAGTGCATAGATTTGTGAGAGGTGACTGCAATACTTAAATTAATACCTGTATAAATAAGATCCAGTTATGAATACTAAATAAACATAAGTAACCTTAAAAATTGAATTAATAAAAATTATAAATAAAATTTTAATAAAAAAAATCATTAAATATATAAAATAGACACCATAAAACAGCTTTTATAAATGTTAAAATTCTAGTAATCGTCGTCAACTTCTTCAAAAGTAAAGAAGCCTAACCTCAGGAACATCATTAGATATAAATCATAACTATTTATTGTGAAACTGTTTTTTTAATTTTATTGTTAATTAAAGTCACTAAAATAGTTTTTATTTATTTGTATTATTAACATACTTTTACTCTAAAGTAGTTGCTATAATTATAGCTTTTTTATGTCATATGATTAAACGTTTGTAAGGTATGTATGTGTTTTAAGTTTGTAGGATTTTCAAACTGTTTGTAAATATACATTTACTTTTAACCTTTCAAATAATGTGTTTAAAAATAATAAAACGAATTGATCATTTAAAAATAAAATAACTTATGATTCCTAGTGTAATTAATTTTAGTAGCTTATAAAATTCAGTAAAATAAACTTTTTCTAGCATTAATAAGTATAAATAAAGTCTTTATTTGTGTATTAATACCTGGTTGTTTTATCAATAAAGTTTAATTTGTCTACTTATTAGATTCAGTTTACTACATTTCATAAATTCAGAATAAATAAAGTAAGTTATAAAAAATTTAATTCCGTAAACGTAGTTATATATAAATTAACAATAAGTATTAATTTTGAATAAAATATTGAAGAAGTGGTTAAAGTTTTGTATGTTTCACTACTTTATAATAACACTTAGCTTTACAAAGGCTTTTTTTAATTTTTATTCATATCATACAAAAAGATACTAAATTGAATAATAAAATATTAAATCTGAATTTTCAAATAGAAAATTTAAAAAAGATTTACCTGCAAATATTTATCTCGATTGTTCTTTTTAGCTGTTTCATAAATGTTACTTTGAACTACCAGCGTTTTAGCATTTAACCATATTAATATAACCAAGTCTATTTTAAGCATTTACAAACTTATTTTATAACTTAAAGCTTTAATTTTTTTAAGCTAACTAGTACAATATTTATTTTTAATTTATTATTTTTGTTTAATAAACATAAAAAGACGCAACATGTTTTAAAATTAAACAAACAAGTTCAAAACATAAATCTAAATCTCTTTTTTTTTTTTGAAAAGCTTAAGGTAGGACTGCATATTTGTTTAAGGAACTTTAGTATGTTATCACAATAGAGCCTGTTTTTGTTGAAAAAGTTACTCTTGAATACTAAAGTTATATTACTTGTTACGGTCGATGTTTTATGAATACAAACTTTTAAGTGTTGAAAAGTACAGTATAATTATATTATTAAATAAAGTTTGTAGTTTTTTAATTGTGTTACTTAAATAATCCATATATATTTTGCTATTAAAGAAAGTGTTAGAAATGTGTTTGTAAGTTACAAAACTAAATCAGTTTGTTAACATATGTTTGTGAGAATAGCGTCATAAAAACTTTTATTTAAATAATGTTTTAGATTTAAACTTCAGCGTTTTTTTAATCAGAATAATGTTTGAAATGAAGTTATACTTGAGATTACTTATTGGTTAGTTTTTGTTTAAATACCTACTGATATACAATAAATACACTAATTACTTTTGAAATAAGTTAAACTTTTCAGTTTGCTCAACGGTAAGTTACTTAGCAACTGCAAACCCGAGTTTACCAACATGTAACGTGATTCTTTCTGAGCCCCTACTATATCCCATGAATTTGATAAACGAGTGTTCGAAAGGTATTTTGGGTGTTGTTTATTAAACTACGGATAACACTATTAAAAAGTAAAAGTAGGTACTTAAAAAAAATCATTGAAATATTTTATCACTTTAACATTATGTGACTGTCTAAAGAAATATAACTGTAAATAATATAACTTATATAAAAAAAATTCAAATTTTTGAGGAAAACTAATCATACCGTCCGTTTTTAAAGTTTTAAGAATTTTCAAACCTCTAAATCAATAGTAATTTATTAAATAAAATAAACTTAGTTTTAAAAAATAGAGAAACTGAAGAACTTAAAAACGTCTGCAAGTTGTTTTTGTTATATATTTTTTAAATTAAATCAAGATGAAATTAAGTATTTCCTTAAACTTTTTTATTATGTTCAAAAGTTTCAAAAAGTAAGTTTTTAGTTGTGTTGCTAAAAGTTTTACTTTATTAAGCTTTACTATAAATCATAGAATGCTAAATCTCAATGTAATAAGTTTTAGTAGTGTACGTTCTGCTAGTTTATTCTAGTTCAACAAGCATTAATTATTTAATTAATACTACAAATGAATTTTTATTTAATAATTTTAAATAAAATGTTAAACTTATTGTTTTGTTTTTATTATTAATAAACACCCTATCAAGAGTTTCTATATAGAACTTATCATAATAATAAAATTATTATTGATAAATTATCTGAATACTTTTTCGATAGTCTTTAAATAAAAAATTTCATGATTATTATTTTTTTACTTTAAGATAACTACTTTTAGTATAAAGTCTTTTATGTTTAAAAATTTCAATTCAATCGAAATATGATAACACTTTTGAAAATCTGCAAACTTTATTAACAATCATATCTGTGCAAGTCATATCTGTGCAACAAAAGTATTATTTACATAAAAACTTTCAAAAAACTATATTTAAACGATTATTAGAAATATATGTTAAAAATTTTTTAAATGAAACTTTATCTTATTCTACTTAATAAAGTCAGAATATATTCGTGTAAATTTTAGCTTGATTCAAAAAATATCTCTCTTTTTCGAATGAATTCGCAAAAAGTGTGCAAAAGTTTGTAAAATACTTTAAAAAAAATTATCTGATAAAAATAATTTCAAGTGTTATTATATAAAACTATTTGTCAAAGGTTCTGAGTACTCTGTACTTGTAAGTATTTCGTAAGGCTTTTTCTATTTTTTTTAGACCAGTTTTACTTTGGTTCTTTATTGATTTTCAAGATCTAAAGATAAAATTAGCATTTATAAAGTATAGCTTTATTGACAAGTAAATTTAACTTTCAATATAATCGAATTTAGCTCCAAAACTTCGTTATTTCAATAGTTGTAACGGAGAAGTAACATAGTCTTCTAAATTACTTCGTAACCTATTATTTAATTCGATAAAGACGTTGATATGGAAGAAGAGACCAGGTTGATGTTCAGCGGTATCACGTGTCCATATTTCAATTGTACAAAACAATGTGTGTTCGGTTACAGGGAAGATCAGAATGGTTGCATGACTTGCCACTGCAAACATACCTCTGGAAATGGTTAGTTTGTCTTGCATTTTTTATAAGGAAAAAAAGTGTAACTTAATTTAGCTTAAACTTTATGTAGTATCTTTAGTTCGTCATTTTGATTTAATGAAAGTTTACACAGAAAAGTGAAAACTGTAAAAACAAATTTCACCATATGAAACAGTACTTTTAAATTTAAAGAGCTTTATTCTTTAACCTTTTTTCTTATTGTTGTAAACGTTTTAAATAATAAACCTATTGTCTTTTTTATTTTTTTGAAACTAAGTTTTGCTGAAAGAGCTTGCCTGTGATTTAAATAAAAGTTTCTTCAAAAGATATAGCAAAAGTCATGGAAAGCGAATTGTTAACTAAGCAATTAGTTGAAATATGCACCAAAAATAAGACTAGACAATACAAACCAATTAACCGATAATTGATATTGATGAATTGAATTGAAGAAACTGAATCCCGTTTTATGTTTATCCAAAAAAAATTCATATTATTGTTTTGTCTTTCCTAATATATAAATGTAAAAACAGTTAGTGCTTTTTCTTTTGAAAAGTTTGTTTCGAAGTATAAGCATAAAAATAAACTAAATACTTATTAGCAACATTTATCATACTCTGTAACATAATTATAAGTCGCTGTACTTTAGTTTTAAAACAATACTTACAAGATTATGCTTATAATATTTTCAGAACTGTTCGAAGGAGATATAAAAGTTGTCGGGAAAATGAACCGATATATCAGGAACAATTTTCAAAGCTCTTCAAATGAAAATAATAGAAAAAAGAGGTCAGTTTTAAGGAGAGGAGGTGGATTGGGAATTTGGAACATGTACAAACAGAACAACCAGTTCATAATACCGTATATTATTGAAGACAGTATCGGTACGTCATTTTTATAGTTAATATAATATATTAAAAATTTACTTCAATTATTACTGTCGTATTTCTACATAGAAAAAAATAATATCTTAATATTAATGATTGTTAGATTTTTGTTAATTAAATTTTACATGGTTTTCTACCAGAAAGCAGCGGTAAACTAGAGATAGATAAAGCATTTGAAGAAATACAAAACAAAAGTTGTCTGAAATTTGTCCAAAGAACAGACCAAGGCAGATTTATCAAGTTTTATAAAGGAGATTACTGTGGTTCCCCAGTTGGTGCTGTTGAAGACCATCAAGGGGTTTTTTAATTATTTAGTTAAAAAAATTTACTAACTTTGCATAAAATTACGTGGCTTTTAATGTTTTTTCACTTATCGTTTTTAGTTTAAAAAGACAAGTTTTTATTGTTTTCAGTTAACGCTGAAAGTGTTTACACCAACATTAAAAAATTTAAGTTTACTTTTTTGTTTGAGCTAATGAACTACTAAAAAAAATCTTTTTATAGTCTTTAATTTTCGTTAAACAAATTTACTGTATATTTTTAAAACTTGTATCAAAAATGTGTTATATTTTTTCTAGATATCACTAGAAAGGATTTGTTGGAAGAAAGGCATTATTGTTCACGAAATATTGCACTCATTAGGGTTTTGGCACGAGCAGAGTAGGCCAGACAGAGACGATTACGTAATTATTAATTACCGAAGTATACCACCAAGTGAGCGAGTTTTTTTTGTCTTTTATTTATTTCTTTCAATTCTTTGACTTTCAATTAACTGCTACTTAAGGAAAAATGACTTACTTTTGTTTGTCTAAAAGTAGTGATTCTAAGTACCCGGTCCGGATCCGGCTAGATAATGTCTTTTTGGATCGGATCCTGATCTGGCCGGATCTTATTTTTAAGAAAATATTTGGGTTTAAGAAAATATGTAAAAGTCTTTACATTCATTAGTGTCTTATTAGTTGAAAAAAAAAAATTTGGTTTTAGTAACTTACACTTTAGAAATTAGAACATTTTTAACAATATCTTTAGTAAAACAATGCATGTATGATATGAAAACAAACTTCACAGCTTCATATAAATATGAGAGAAAGAAGGAACGAAATTAAAAAGCATATATTTCATATAGTTTCAAAACTTTAGAAATGTTAAATTTTTAAATAGTTTTTAACGTGTGGTTTTATTAGAAAAAAAATAATAAGAAAGTTAAGGTATAAGCTCACTGAAATATTTTAAAATTAATTTTGACAAAAGTCACACTATATTAATATTTAGTATTATATCATTGATACTATCAATTAAGTGGTATACTTTATTTTAAGTATTTGTGGCCCGAGTTCAATAAATATAAAAGCTTTCTGACTTATATTGTAGAGTTATGCACCGATATAAAAACTATGATAAATAATTTTTGTTAGACTCTCAAATAAGTACTAGCTTAGGGTGTTTAATCTCAGCTTTTCGCTTACCTTTCTTACTTATTCATCACACTTTTAGTTTATCACTAAAGTTTTTTATCATTGGTCATGAACCAATTTCGGTTCAAATAACATTTTGGCCTTTCTTCTATGATAATTGAAAAGATAAACAACCTCGTTGGTAGTTGATTAATTTTGAAATTAGTAAAGGCACGAAAAGTAGCTTGCCACTTCAGCCATTTTTCTAAATCGTTCCAAATTCTAAAAAGCAGATAGAGTTTGACCCTGCACTAGCAAAACAAAAAGCCTTGCTTCTTATTCAAAATATGAAAGCAAGGTGGAGCTCAAACCACCTTATGCTAAAGAGAATGGAAAAGCTTAAATCAGGTGTCCAGCAGCATTATGTGGCTAACTGTAAATCCGATCCCGATTTGATTGATATAGCTGAAGGTTGGCAACTGCTTAATTACAGCATTCTACTGCTTGAAATTTTTTTCATTATTACAAAGAAGTGTAGTATTTAAATCTAATGAAACTTAAGAAGAAGTATGAAATGTTCGTAGCACTTTAGCAAAAAAAAAAAGGACATGCCTGCGAATAAAGGTTCTCTAGAATTAAAAAAAAACTTAGACCTGAATGACAACAAATTGTTGTTAGTCCCAACAGCTTTTGATCAACAATATCGACTTTTCTCGTTCCTTCTTATTTCAAAAAAGTGTTAAAGAGCTGCTGAAAATAAATGTTAAAAAGTATATATGTTGTGAGGCTGATCAAAATGGTGACTCTCTTATATAGCCAGAGAAACTAAAACCACAACCCTCTGCAAATTTTGATCCGAAGAAGTTTTCAACTTACTTATCCTGGACAACTAATAAAAAAGTATCCGTGTTGTACGACTCGATAACCGAAAGGTTCTTCCTGCACCAAGTCCTAGGACTAAATAATTTGAGCGTATTTTTTGTCGTTCAACATGCATATAATACTATTCTTTGTTTGAAACAGAAACAAACACGCCTACCCAGGAGAACGAATAACAGGACTCTATTGATGATTGAAGCAAAAAATAAGAGCTTTTTGATAAAAAAATTTAAATGCAGAAACTGAAGAGGCAAAAGTCTCAAATTGTTTAAAGTTAAACAAAATACCCATATCTTGCCAGCTTTGCAAGGAAGTATCTTTCCGCACCATCATCTTTTGTGTATTCTGAATGATTAATTTCTAAACCAGGTAACTTGTACGAGCAAAATCGTAATCGATTGCTTCCAAAGACCGATGAAAAGCTTTCACTTTTTCAATACAACTTGAAAAAACTAGAATAGTTTTTTGTAGTATAAGATTGTAGAGACATTTTTCAATTGTAGTTCGTTTTACTTTTTTTTAAATTGCTCAAGTTATTTTGTGCATACCAAAAATTAAAATTAAGATCTTGATTTTTTTTAATTTTTAGCAAGACTTTTGTTTTTTTGTTCATTAAAAAAATAATTATTCCAACAATACCATTGGATTTTTTACTAATACGTTTAAAGTTCTTCTAAAAAATAAGTAATAATAAGGTACATGTTTATTATTTGTAAATTTGTATTTTATTTACATTACAAGCAACTTTGTTCTTTAAAATTCAATTAAAAAAGTATCCAGATTCAGATCAGGCCGGAACTTAGTCTTAAAGAACTATCCGGATTTGGCCGGGTCATAATTTGATAAAAAAAATATTCGGTTTCAAATCCAGCCTGATCTGAAATTTTTGTAATCGATAAATAACTATCTGAAAGAAAATTTTAGTTTATTCAACAGCTCAGATGTTATTTTATATACGCTTTTCTTCTATATTGAACGAGTGTTTTATTTTTATTAAAGATAAGCACAACCAGTTTAACAAGCGAAAAGCAGATGAAGTTGATTACTATGGTACAAAATATGATTACAATTCAATAATGCATTACGGAGGACAAGCGTTTAGTCCTTACGGCTCAGATACTATCATTAACAAAGAAACCGGGAAAGCTGTTGAGAAACAAGTATTTTGAGTTTTTGTGGTAGTTAAATGATATTTTCTTAGACATCAGTAATTTAATTTGAATTTAATAAAAATATTTTATAGTACAGAAACTATTTATTCGATAAAATAAATCAAAGTTTCATACATACAACTAAAAAAATACTGATGTACAAGTTTATTGTGTACTAATTTAAACTAAGAAAAAAAACAAAGAGAGTTGAGATGACTGAAAGCGATGCAATCCAGCTTAACCGGTTATATGAGTGTCCAGATATAAGCAGCACCACCAGTACACCTACAACCACCGCAACTTCAACCACTAGGTGTCAGGATTCAGTAAAGCACTGTGAGGCTTGGGGCAAGCAAGGGTTTTGCAGAAATAAAAATTTCAAGGTACGATTCAAGGGTGTTTATATAAGTTAGATTTCTTATAAAAATAAAAACAATTTTGGCTATTAAAACTAGTGGCGAACTTATTATATATAGTACTTAGTTATGATTGTAGGTGATAAAAAAAAAAAACATTAAACAAATAATAAATTATAAAATTAAAAAAAAACATTATTTGAAACTTTCTTACTTTATTTTACTCAATAGTTTAATTATTTTTTGTAACTTGATTTTAAAGTAAGTTTTTATAAAAAATTAATATTTAACAGTGTATCTGAATATGCCACTTTCATACTTTTTGATTAAATATGAGGCTTGCTTTAACGACTTTTACTTTTTTATTTTTCTAAAAAAAAAAGTATTTCACATAAACCATACTTGTTTGGTAGTTTTAGACAGTAAATGTAAAACTTTACTTGCGTTTTTGCTTTTTAAACTAAGTTAGTTTAAGCAATGAAAAAAATTCCAAAAGTATTTTTGAATGAAGTATCTAAGGTTTTTAGTAAGTTTTAATATGATTTTTATTGCTAAAATTAACTTCGTTTTTGCACTTTTGTACAAATTTTAGATATATACCACTGTCCTTTAACAAAAAATTAAAATTTTTAAACAATGCTTCAAACAAGGAAGTATGAAAATTATTAATACTATTGTAAATCATTTTTACACAACCAGCAGTTAGCTTTAACTACTGATACTTTTATAGCTTAAAGTAAAATAGTTATGAATAAGTTAGAAAAAAAAATCAAATAAGCAAATTACTATTTTCAAGAGACTATGTAAAACAAAAATACTGAAGGGTTGAATAAATGTTTTTACAAAATAGACTATTTTTTCTTATTTATCCTGCTTTAGGCTTATTTTCAAATGTATTCAAAGGTTTACATGAAAGAAAACTGCTGCGCAACTTGCTCCCCGAAAAGCGATTGTCATGACAAAAATCTCTACTGCACGGCTTGGGCAAGATCTGGAGAGTGTCAAAGAAATTCAAACTATATGAATAAGTATTGCTGTAAGAGCTGTCAAAGCCACATTGCTGTGACTACCACGCCAACAACAACTACTACTACCCAGGCAACCTGTTACGACTACAGACGGTATGTACGGACTTTTAACAAAAAAATTAAAGTATTTATTTTTTTCAATAGTTGAGACACTTATTTTTTGTGTTTAACTGTATAATTCTTTATAAACATTACAGTTCTAAGAAAAATACTTTAGTTTTCTTATAGTTCAAATATCTTTTGAAACTTTAAAGTTTTAGACTAGTATTGCAACTAAAAAAGCTGAAATTTTGCATTTGTAAAACACTTAAACTGTTTTTAACCTCAGGTTTTGTAAAGTCTGGGCTCGCCAAGGATATTGTTCTAAAAAGCGCAACAGCAAGTACATGCAAAAAAACTGCTGCAAATCTTGCCGCTCTTTGAAAGCCAAAGAGACCAGTAAGAAACTAGTTATAAACATACAATTGTGCGGCAAACGCATTGAAAAATTCTTTTTTTTTTATTTTTAATTTCTTACATTTATTTGTAAATTGAACATATAATCTGAAAAAAAAGATCAACGTATTTTCAGCGACAGTACCATCGAACAGCGCACCAAAACAAAACTGCCTCGACAACAACGACCACTGCGCGTCGTGGGCGGCCTCGGGGGAGTGCAGCGCGAACCGCCACTACATGCTCGTGCAGTGCTGCAAGAGTTGCAAGAGGAGAAACCATGCAGTCCAGATGTCGGAAGTGCCGAGTTGCGTGGACAGCAACGACTTCTGCATGTCGTGGTCGATGAACGGCGAGTGTGCGAGAAATCCCGCGTACATGAAGGCAAAGTGCTGCGACTCGTGCAACAAATATGAAAGTTTGTTTCAGCTGAATTATTCCGCTTGTTAAAGTTTTGTGTTTTATATTTCTTTTAACCAGTGTTCGGTAGAATTTCATAAGTAACATGTCATTTTTTTTCCTGTTTTCTTATAAAAAAATGTTTGGGCCGCAATTATAACGAAAGTTATTCTACGGACCGTAGTTTTTGAAAATAATTGTAGTAATAAACAAAACTATTCAATTCAATCTACAAATTTAATGAAATGAGCAATGGTAGAGCATTAGTAACTATTTATTATCAAACTATAAGCCATTTTGTTGAAATTTACCCAAAAAACTTTACTTTTAATGTCTTAATTTTTTTTCTAAAATGCTTAACGCAGGTCTCGTATTTATATTTATAGGTTTTCACAGCAGTTTGCCGAATCCTAATTCAAACTTATGATCTACTGAATAACAAAAACTAAACGAGTCTAAACAACAACTATAAAAAGTTTTTCATTAAAAAAAAATTGTGTTAATTATTTTAACGTTTTTTTTTGCAAAAGCAATTCTGTTTAGTTTTTGTTTTTAATAAAAGAAATGATGTTTACGTCAACATTCGAATCAATGAATGAGATGAAATCGATTTAAGTTTTAAATGTTTAGTGTATAAGATATTTCAAACACTTTAAAAACTAGATGAGATTTCACTGGTAATAAACAAAAAATAAAAGTTAGAAAATAAAATTAAATATAGAAGTACTTAATTATTACTAATTAAAAACATATTATATAAAAACTGTTTACTTCAAAAAATTATATGCTTTCTAATAGTTGTTGTTAAATATGTTAATAACTAACAGATTTGATAAATACTTAGATAAAAAATATTAAATATTTTTAATTTTTTTCAAATATTTGTAATATTTTTACTAACTGTATGTAGCATATTTTAAATTAAATCATTATCATAATTTTGTATCTGTAGATTTTTATATTAAACTGCTGATGAACTCTAACTATGTTCTACTTACTATTGTTTCTTATAAAATGTAAAAAATCAAATGATATAAGCTATTAACTTGTCAGACTGCACAGATGGGCATGCAAATTGCAAAAAGTGGGCACAGCACGGCCACTGCAGAGGCAGCTTTTCTCAGTTCATGAAGAAAAACTGCGTGAGAAGTTGCAACTACTGCTAACTATGAAAGTTTTTAAAATAATTTAAAGTGCTTTTATCAGAATAGCTTTATAACTGTAAAGTTATTATAAGCAGTTACTAATACAAAATTATTTTGAAAATATTTTTTACGAAACAGCTCAACTAACAACTAAACAATTGGTGTGTAGCTCGATGAACAGAAAGATCTTTCTGTACTCTAATTTATTTGACCATTTTAGCGTTGATTTTTTTATCATCTTTAATAAACTAACAACAAAATCAATGACAACTTAACTATCAAATAACCTAGTCTTAGCATCCTGCTCTATAACATTTTAAACTACTGTTTAATTCAAAAACCGTTTTTAATTTAAAGTTTTTATTTCTTTTTTATTTTACTGCTATTAAATTTTTAAGATTAAACACTTAATGAAGTAATACAGACACTAAACTTTTTTTTTTAATAAAACTTGTCTTCTGTTTACTTGTATTCTTGATGTATGAACTTCATGTGTACTATTTTGCGTAACTCAATTAAACTTAATATCTAAACTTAAAAAATAAAATTACTATGTCTTTAGATATACTTATAAAGTTACTTTAGTTATAAGTTTAAAAAAACTTTATTGTAATAGTATTACTTTAAAACGAGTAGCTATAGTAGCTAATAAACTACCGTAAGTTTTTACTCTAGTTAAGTCCTTAAACAATATTTTTAAAATCAATTTAAAAGCTTTAAAAAGATTATAAAGATACAAACCACTAATAAAAATTAAAGCATCGCTTTGTAAATTATGTGTCCATATTAGGGACGTAGCTTGGTACGTTTCTGCGAATCTACAGAAGCAGTCAGTTTTTACAAAAATTTTTGACTACGTTAAATGTTTGATTTTGAAAACAAAATAATTTTTGAGTTAAATTGTAATTTTCTAATATTTATTTTTAATGAATGTTTTCTGGGTTTACACAAGTGGCACCACATAAAAAGTCATTGGGGGTGTGGAGCAAAATAAATTGCTTTGTATACAGTTATCACTCGTACTTCAACATTCCATTTTTGATGTGTTAACATAACTGCATATTTTGAGATTAAATTCAATTAACATTAGAGGTAGTTTAAGTTGCTGTGTTCCCGCTAGAACTTTATCACGCGTCATTTCAGATGTTTCAATTTTTGTAGATTCGTAACTTTTTTGAGCTAGCTACGTCCCTGGTCCATAGTATAACAAGTTAGACATAAGAAAATATTGAATAAAACTTGTACCGGTTATAGTCAGAAATTAGTTTTATCTAAAAACTAAATTTTCAGAAAACAAAAGGTTTTTTAGTATTCATGATATTATAGATTTAGACATAGTTTTGTCTTTCAATAAACTATATATATTCATATAAAATGTCCTAGACAATTAAAAGGTATTCGTGGTGTGCGACTCGATAACCGAAAGGTTTTTTCGTGCACTAGGTCCTAGACCAAATATTTTGAGCGTATTTTTTGTCGTTCAATAAACCAGTGCTTCTGAAATGGGGTTCCGCAAAGCCTTTCGAAATTTAAGAAATAAATTTGAAAGAAAAAAAAACATAAATCATAAAACTTCAAAAAAATGGAACACATAAAAGTTGTCATAAACCTATTTTATGCTGAGCAACTAGACGAGTCTACTGACGTAAGTGGCAAAGCCTTGTTACTCGTTTTTGTTAGATATTGTAGGCAGGAAGGATTCAACGAAGATATATTATTTTGTGGAGAATTACCCACAAAAACAACTTCTGTTGAAGTAATGAAATGTGTCGAAAATTATTTCATCAGCAAGGGTTTAGAGTTGAATAAATGTGTCGGCATTTGCACTGACGGTGCAGCGTCTATGACTGGGTCCAAAAATGGTGTAGTGAGGAAAATAAAGTATAAAGTAGTTGAAGCTAAATGGATACATTGTTTTTTACATAGAGAAAATTTGGCAACAAAACATCTTCCTTCTTGTTTACAAGAAGTTCTCTCAGCGTCGATTAAAACTGTTAATTTTATAAAGAAAAGTGACACAAAGGCTAGATGATTCAAAGAACTTTGTGAAAGTTTAGATGCTGACTATCTGCGACTTCTTTATCACAACGAAGTTTGCTGGCTGTCGAAGGGGCTGACACTGGTTCGTGTCGTTGAATTAAAGCAGCAGGTGTTCACCTTTCTTAAAGATGAAGGCTCAAATTAGTGAAGTTCTTTGAAGATGATGTTTTTTTGGCCAGACTAGCTTATCTCACCGATATTATCGAAGAATTGAACGCTTTGAACTTAGGCATGCAAGGGAAGCAAAATTCCATTTTTGTCATGACAGACAAGATTGAGGCGTTTAAAAATGGAATTAACTTTTGGAAGAAAAAGGTTGGCAATGGTAGTTTTGCGATGTTTCACCGGTTTGATGAGACCCATGAAAAATGCATAGAATTCAACTTCTCTGACGAAATATACAACCACCTTGATCTTTTGTCTATAAAATTTAAACAATATTTTCCTGAAGATGTTTGCATCGGAAATTTATGGATTTTGATTCCTTTTATGTGTGATATTGCTTCAGAAGAAGTGAATCTTCCTACAGATACAGAAAACGGATTGCTGCAACTATCTTAAGATAGTAATTTAAAATTGAGTTTCAAAGGAAAGGAGCTTTTAGGTTTTTGGATATGTGCAATTTCAGAGTACCCCGTCTTAGCAAAGCGTGCAGTAAAATTTCTTTACCATTCACCACCACTTATCTTTGCGAGTCCAGCTTTTCGCATGTTACAAACATTAAAACGAAGCAAAGGGACTGTATGCTGACTCCAACCTTATCTGCCTGTCTCTGTCACAGTTTATCCAAAATCCAGCCGCGCATTGACATGCTTGTTACTAAGAGACAAGTTCAAGTTTCGCACTAAATGTTTTTTATTTATTTTTCGTTAGGCATCTTACCCGTTTTTTAAAGTAATCTGGGAATTCGATTAGGTTCATGTTCATTTCGTTATTGTTTGTAGCTCTCATTTTATTTTTATTATGCAAGGAAATATTTTTATGACGTTGAGATTAATCATGTTTGTTTGAGTTTATTTATTATAGAATCATAAAAAACATATTGCCTCTGGCGCACTTTGAGTTTGACTCGACTTAATACTATTACAATTGGTATGATTTCTAACAATGATATAGTTTTGCAAAAAAAATCGTTTTTCACTGAAATTCTTTTGTTTTTTGCAGGAAATATTATATTAAACATTTTATGTAAAATTAAATTAGGGGTTCCGCGGAAAAGTTGAACTTTGGAAAAGGGTTCCGCCACTAAAAAAAGGTTCAGAAGCACTGCAATAAACTATATGATCAACAAAAGTAAACAAAATAAATATAACTAAAATTAATAAATGTTTAGCTTGTTGAAAAAAATTGAGCTTTAAAGTTTTTTTAAAAGCTTTTATCAAATACTTACACTACCAAAAGTAAATTGTAAAAAACGTTTAAACATTATGAACTTTTTTTTTACGTAAAGTACACACAATTGAACATTAATTTATGACTTACAGCTATTTCATATTTGGAAAAAAAAATTATCATTTCTAAAGAAAACTTTCTTTTATTGCAATTTAAAAGTTTGAATTTAAAGAGGGTTTAAAAACGGTTTGATTTTGAAAAATATCAAGTTTTGTTATATGTTCTATATTAAATAAAAGTTGTTTTTTTTTTTGCTGTTAGATGAACTGCTCTAAAAATCTTTATTACGTCAGGAAATAAGTATTGTGTGTTGGCCAGAATTCGATCAATTTTGGTCAATATTAGAGGTCGTAATGGGCTAACTCAAATAAACTTATATAAATTTTTTTTGATAATTTTCTATTAAGGCATCGGTAAATTAAGCATCTTTAGCATAGTTAAGTTTTATCCAGTGAAAATTAAATTATCTTTTTTTTGAGTTAAGAACATTTATCTTAAATTTTTTTGCAATTTTTAAAGTCGATATCAAATTTGTTTAACTTTTGGCTGTACCGTGAATAAAAGCCTTTAATTACAAGGCGAAGTAAATTAAAATCTAAATCTTTTAAAGTTCAGGATATACTTTCAGTTTAACATTTCTACAGTATTTCATTACTTTTAAACTTTATAGTAAGCTTTTAGCGGTAAAACTACCTAAGTTGTGATATGCTACATTTAGAGTAAAATGTTAATGCTAAACCTGGTAGCAGATTATATTTTTAGGTTGCATACAATCAAGTAAAGCACCAAACTTACTATAAACAACTCCAATGATTCACAAGTTTACTAACATTTCAAAAACCATTTAAATGTATTTCAAATAATGTTTAGGTACGCACTTTTAACTCCACGTAAAAGTGCGTACCAAACCGGCAGTGCATACCAAGGAAACTTTTGTCTTTAATTACATACATTAAGCCTTATACATGTTAATTTTAATTTAAGTTGATTTTTTATACAACTTTTACATTTATGTTTTAATTATAGGAATTGTAATTTTTCAAAACCAATGTTCATTATTCTCGTTCATCTAAATATTTTTAGGTGTAAATACGATTTTTACATTTATGTTTTATTCACGGGGCATACAAATGTGAATTGAACTATTCATTATTTTCGTCTATAAAAATTTTGTTTGACGTTTAAAATGTTTTTGTTCCTGTGTTTAGTCATATAACAAGCAAATTTAAATTTCACTGTTCGTTATTTTTATTAAAAAAACTGTAATATGGTTGTTTTAGTTTGGATTTGATATACAATTTGTAAAGTCATAATTTTTTTCTACTTCCTTTAGGTTTTATTTATTTAAAATAAATTGTTTTATATTACTACTTTGAGGTTTGTTTATTTAATTTCAAAGTAGAAAATAAAAATTCGAACACAGCGTTTTTCGGCTAAAAACTGCGTACTTAACCGGTATTACGTACCTAAGCGGCAGACTACTGTTATTAAGCACACGCCCAATAAGTATATTTTAAGATATACATATTATCTTACTTATTTTAGCTTCGTACATGTTTTCATACATGCAAGTTAAGAGACTAAGTACTTTTAAAGATTTAAACACTTATAACTAAGTGCTTTTATGTGATTTTTTTGAAATAGTTTAATTAGAATCTTCAATGCGTTTTTTCTTTTTTTAAATAATATCTACTTTAGTTGATATTACTATAGTTTGTTTAACATAAAGTTTGAAAAACAAAGTAAATAAAACACATTTATAAAACTGTAACTAAAATTAATTATTTTTTTTTAATTTTTCTATAACTTAAATTTGTCAATTTGAATTATTTATAAACAAGTTATTTTATTATGTATTTCGGGGACTTTAAGCATATAAAGTATTTTTAATCACAATTAACACATACACGTAGTTTAAATTAAGTTTTTGTAAGTATTAATAATTACATTTGATTCTACATAATAAAACATTTTAATAAGTTTACTTTATAATGTTTATAAATTACTTTATTAAACTAAACATCATACCAAAATTAAGTAAATACTTTTTTTAATAATGTTTTATCTTTTACAGTAAAAGACTAATACCCTTAGGTTTTTTGATCCTTTAAGCTATTGTACAATTTTTTTTTATATTCTTAATAAGTTTATTCAATGTTTTAAAGTTTCAAGCAAAGATCTACTTTATATTGTAATATTTATTTTTAATTTTATCAACGAAAAGTGTTTATCAAAACAAAAAGAGTACAAATAAATTCTATTGATGAATGATGAACTATTAAAATTTTTCATTTACTTTTACAAATTAGTTCGATGCTTCGACTGCTATAACTGTTTTTATACCACCCAACAAAATTTTGCAAGTCTATTTCTAGCCTCTTGAAAATAAACTTTAGAACATTGTCAATAACCCTTACATAAAAACTAAAAAATAACTAACAACTGTTTCAAAAAAATAAAATTTATTAAAAATTTAACACATGTCGTTCAAATCACTTCGTTTAAAATTTCTGACGCTTTTAGTTTTTAAAAAAGTTACCGTCATTGCCCCACTTTGCTGAACCGCCGGAAACAGGCCACTTCTGGAAACGGCCGGATTTTTTATAGTCCACTATTTGTGGCAAAGCTTCAAAAGCTTGGTAGTACTTTTGTACGTTCGGTGAGCAACTCAAACATCCGGGTACCATCATCTCGTGGTGGTCGAGTGACTCGCAGATTATAAAGTCAACATACGTTAGCTTGTCCCCGGCACTCCATTTGTTTTTGCCTAAAAAGTCTTCTAGACTCTTCAGACTGGTTGCTAAGTTCTAAAAAAGTCATAAAAACAATTCAAAGTACTTAGTTACCATCTGTTTATCATATATTGCTTTATATATGATTTTTTAGTATTATCTATTTTTAAACTTTACCTTGAAGTATGCTACTTTTGAATTTTCGTAGTCTGGACCGAACCACACCTTTATAAGCCCCATTCGGAAGTCACATGCGAATCCTTCAGCACGATCAACAGCAACAATTTCATCCTCTGTCTCGCCTGCTCAGGTATTTTAGTTGAATAATAAAAGATCTCAAATATAAACTAATAAATACAGTAATGCAATTAATTTAGTGTGTCGAAAACTCTTCTAATAAAATTTATTTACTTAAAGTTTTATCTAATACCTCCTAATTTTTTGAACTTTCTTGCCAAGTAACGCATAATTGCACAGCTTTGAGTAATTTTTCTATCACCATCTACCAGGTAGGGAAGATTAGGATAATCAACTCCAGATGTGTACTTTGCATCTTTCCAGGCATCGAAGCTCTTAGGGTGAGTGTTTTTAAAGTCAGCACCCAGATATTCAAGCATGAGTCTTGCGGCTTCTCCTAATCCTCGTAAATTCCAATAGTGAAGTTCCATTTTAAGTTTTTTTTTAATTAGATTTTTTTTTCTAGATGTATATCAACAGGCGATAAAAATTAGTCAGTACAAGTTTAATTGCTATCTATAAATTATTATTTTTTCATTTAGTAAGAGACTTAGTAAAAACTATTGATTAATAAAAATTAAGCATTTTATTACATAAACCTTGTAGTATATGATAACAATGGTGTGTGTAAATTAGGTGTACATCTTATGTTATAATGGTTCATTTGTGACTAACGAAATCTCAACTAATTTATATTCTCCTTACATTTTTTTGCAAATGAAAAGTACTTTTTAGACTTTTAAACGTTTTATTATGTATGGATTTACTATTTTTAAGTTTGAAACTGTTAGAAATAACACAATGAAATATAAGTCTAAAACATTCAGAAAAACAAAATCAATCAAATAAAAAATTAAAAAATTAAGAATGCAGAATTTTATTCATTTGCATCAAATATTGAAAGTTGTACAGAGTTTATAAAGCAGTGATATTTAGTTCAAGATAAAAAAAAGTTTAAGTTACGCACAAAGGTCGTTTATAAAATAGAGTTTATTATTACTGAAACAGTTGTAATAAGTTTATAAGTTTGTAAACTTAAAACTAATTTTAAACCCAAAATATTAGTGAAGTGAGGATATTTTTTAAAGATAATCTACTAGATGTTTATATTTATTTAGCTTGAATATCTTTTATATTTAAGATCTGAAGACTCAAATTAGTTCAAACTCAAGCTAAAAATATTAAGTTATAAATACTATATATTTTTACCGTACTTTTATAATCTGCAAATTAATTATTTTTAATTATTCTCAGAGTATTTTACACTTAAATAATGAAATGTAATGGGAGTTATAAATATAAATTTGTTATATTATAAAAAATAAAACTGTGTATATAAGCCATATTGAGTTGCTTTAAACTAGAAAACTAAAACTAAAAGTCGTAGAAGTAATTTTTATATTGTTAAAGACTTTTGGTTCTTTATAAAAAAAAAATAATTTGCACATTTCTTATTTAAATAAAGGAAAGTTTTTTAATTAGAAAATTTAAGACGTTTCACTGTGCTTAACCTAATGACAAGTCGCCCTAGGTTATAATAAATATATTATAAGGATATTTCGTTACAAACAACTATTTATGGTTAACTTTTTTTAAGTATTATATACAAAAAGTACATAAAGCAAAACTAAAAAGTCAATATAGATCTTAAAAGTAGTTAAAATTATATACACTACTCTAGATTTTCTAAATGCAATGTCATATTTGCTTATTAGTATTCTTAATAAAAAAAATAATGTATATGTTTTAGATTTAAAAGCTTTAATAAACCTTACTGTGGAAATAAAATTTCTGACACAATATACTAAAACTAAACAAATTATATGAAAACTTAGCTTTTCTGTATTTGTTCTGTTTTAAAAGATGTATTAAAACCTAGTTTATTATTTTTTAAAGTCCAGTAGTGTTCAAGCTATCTAAAAAAACTTTACCTAAGTTATTAATGACAAAATACATGCATCTGTTTTTTGAAAAAAAAAAGATTTAAAGATCTAGTCATTATATGTAATTAAAAAGGTATAACCTTCGGTGTTGTGAAGTTGACTTATAAAGTGCAAATGCTTTTAGTTATCAGCAAGCTTTTACTTTTATTTGCTTTCTCACCTTAAGTAAACTTTATTTTCAAAAATCACCGTGACTGGCAAATTTCGTAATTTTTTAGTTTGAGTTTTGTTGATGAAGCTGTCAAAAAAAAATAGCTGATAATGTAAGCAGCAAAAATATAAAATAGTATGAGCTTTAATTGTCATATAACTATTTAAGAATTCAATTGTATAACAACTAAGTTTACAATTAGCTCAAACTAGATTACTATACACGTTAATTAATAGACAACTTAAACAAAAAATGTATTTTAAATTATATAGTACTAAACTATATATACTATTTATTATTATTTTATATAAGTTATATTCAAATCTTCTAATTCCTAAACTAAAAACATTTAAATTAGATAAATATAATTGAAAGTTTTAAATTAACTGGTGTTTGTTTATTTATTTTGAAAAAAAAAATTTTTAGAAAAGTAATAACGTTTTCTGATGAAACTACAACTTATAACAGATTTCAAACTTTAATAAATAACAAGTTTTTAACTACAATATTATACATAGTTTTTGACATAATTTGAACAACAAAAAATAAATAATATTAACTAATTTTATCTACTTATTTTTTGAAAGTAACTTTATAAACTTTCAACTTCCTTTAACTAGTCTTACTTTGCCAAGATAAGGTTTTACAAAGCTAATGCAAAAACAAGGCAAAAGAAAAAAAGGCGTTTATTGCATGACGCAGCAAATTTTTTTACAATAGAATTCAAATACCAAAACATTTGTTCTTTTCATAAAGTGTCTGTACTACTGTAGTAAATAAATCGCTTCATTGAACTCACAAATGACTTTGAAAAGAATACCTTTACAAGTTAATATTTTTAGAATATAAAACATTTATAAAATAATTTTCATTTCAGTTTATAAATTAGAGATAGTTAAGCCGTATTAAAAAAACAATCGACAATTTATGTACAAAATAAAATTTAATAAAACTATTAAAATGTTTATATTTTTAATAAAAATATACACAAAAAAATTTAGTATTAAGACTTTTTTATTATTATGCACAGGTTTTCGACCTATTTATGTAATAGATTTATATTCTGTGCCTTAAGTAAAATAAAATTTTTAAAGAAAAAATCAAGCATATGTAATTTTATATCTTTTTCAAAGTTTTTTATGAAAACTTAAGATTTATTTAAAAGTTGTCATTTTTAACAAAGTTTGCAAACTTTTATTTTTCTATACTAAAAGATAACTGTTAATTCACTTTTGTAAAAACATTTACACAAAAATAACTATACTTACTATGTTTTTAGTAGCCAGTTATAAACTAAGTTGTTTTAAATGAAAATAGGCTGTCAAGTATAGCATTGTACTAGCAGCAAAGCATGGTACAAGTGTAAATTTATTATTCATTTAAGGCTCAGCTACTAAATCTTTTTGCAAATCCTGAACAAGAAGTAAAAAACCTAAAAATATGAATTAAATGAATTATTAGGTTTAAGTTTTAACCTACTGTGCCTATTTGATATAACACTATACTTCGTTAGATTTTTCTAAAACTTTGTGTATGTATACATGAAATTTTTGTAGTAAAATTATGTCAAATAAAATGTATTTTTGTCAAAATTGATTAGATAATTGAATATTTTTGTTAAAGTAGATAAAATTTAAATCTTCCGGCCCGCAAAAAAATAGTTTTTCTACATCTGGCCTGCAGACTAAAAATGTTGCCCACCCCTAGTTTATATCTAACAGCTTTTATTTATGGTACAGCTTTATATTGTTTTTTAAACGCCAAAAGTAAACGCTTAAAATACTTGGTCCTAGGAACTTGTGTACGAAAAAACTTTCGGTTATCGAGTCGTACACCACTCGAATATAGTTTAACGTCATGTACAGGACGAATAAACGTTATGGTTATTCCTGAAATTAATCAGTTTCAAAAAGACATAATTACTTTACTTTTATTTTTAAGGTAATTTCTTTACACATCTTTTAGTTTAATGTGTTTTAAATATATGTTTGAAGCTTTAGATACTTTTTTTAAATTGGGTTATCACGGATTGTGCTTTATTTCGCCCATTAAAAAGTAACTAATGTTAGCTATTTTCAATAAATGTTGCATATTTATATGTTAAATTAATCTGCACTGCTTATTCTTTCAGTTTGATATTTAGTTAAAGAAGTTTTAAATGAAAAATCGTAGATTAACTGCTTTTAGAATTTGTAATACATCTTAATAAATACTAAAAAAGTATACATTAATCATTATAAAACTAAATAATCTGCATATTTTTTTATTTTAAATTACTTTCGAATTATTGTTTTTTCAATTGTTATATTTTTTTAATATTTATCATCTACTTTTTCTGTCAAAAAAAAACAATCACAGGTAACTTGTTTTTAAAGTAATGTTGTGGGTTGCAATAAAAACCCAAAAAGCAGTTAAATACCACATGCTATGTTTCATCAGCATAACAGCTAAAATATTATGCAAATCAAAGACAATTAAAAGTATACTTTTTATAAGTAAAAAAGTTTTTTTTAAGAATTACTATTTAGTTTACAAATAGCTTTTAAAATTACAGTCTTGTAACACTTTCAATTTATAGGTGAGATTTCATAGTAAACGAATCAGAACAGTTTGTAAAACTTAATAAAACCAAGGCTAACTTAAATAATATTTATCTATCTTACTTAAGTATTTTTGTTTTGTAATTCTATCAAATTAGAGTTTTAATCATCACTGTCTTACAACTTTTAAATATGGTTTGTTTTAAACAAATAATACTGTTAATCAATTCAAACTATAAAAAAAATTGTTACAGAGTTTTCATAGAAGACTTTTACACTAATCCTTCAAATTAAAGCTAGTTTATAGATATTTAGGCTGTTTTTTTTGGTTTGCTGTAATATAATGTACTCCTAAACACACGAAAAACCAGTGTCAAACAGTTTTAAATAATAATAAGGCTAGAAAATATTTCTAACACAAGTATAATGCTTTTTAGTGCTAATAATTTAGTTGTTGCAATTTAAATTTGCTAGACTAAAACAAAAAAATCATTAAAGATATATTCAACTTAATCTTTTTATATTTCTATATGGGAAAAATCAATAAGCTTCGAGATAATTCTCTTCACAAACCAAAATAAACCTAGTAAAATATGCACTCTCTTCAAACTAGAGAGACTTAAAATCGCTTTCGCAGACAATAAAAACCTATTAAATTTGAGATCTGAACTGGTAGGAAAATGCAGACGTTTTACAAGACATTATTTAAAATATTAATTATCAAGCTCTATTGTTAACGTTTAGTTTTTGAGTTCGCCTAACTATGTTTTTATACGTAAATTTTTATATGTTTTACACTTTTAGTTTATTGTACTTTATATTTTGCCGTCCTTTGTTTTATACGTTGATGAAAATAATTTGCTAAGACTTTATTTTAAACTCAACTAATAAACTCAATCTTAAATCTTTAATTTTAGCTAAAACTACTTGTTTGACCAATACTAAGTCAATACTATATATATATAAATAAAAAGGTTTATTTAAAGATGTGAAACTCAAAGGTTAGATTTGTTCAGTTTAGATTCAGGTATGCCAATCATAAAAAATCTTTTAAAGGCGGCATATATGAAAATGACACTGAACTTTCGAAGTATGTTTGTGGCTTAAAGCGCAGCGGCATTGACTTTGAAATATCCTGGGAAGTTATAAAAAGAACACAGCCTATAGCTTACGGCAATAGCCCAATATGTAGGCTGTGTCTCAAAGAAGCATCAGCCGTTGTATATGCACTGAAAGATAAGAGATGCCAAAATAAAAGAAGCGAGTTTGTATCGTCTTGTAGACATATAAAAAAGTCGCTTTTAAAGTTTAACAAGTTTTAATTTCATCTTAAAATAACCTAAATTTCAATTTGTATCTTAATTTTATCTTTATCTCTTTCAATTATCTGTCCGAATATATAGTTACTCACTGAAGCTTTATGAATTTTCGCCAGTTTATTGTCGATTGGTAAATTAATTTTTGCACAAGCTGTTTTGCATGACTTTTGATAGTTTCAAAATTACGTCATAATCTATTTATGCAAAAAAATTTTAACTTTCATTTGTGATTTTGTTTTGTGCTTTATTTTAAACTTGTTTTGAAGCTGATGAATGCATAGGCACGAAACTCGAGTCCTTTGAGTTTCACATCTTTAAATAAACTTTTTTATTAATAAAGCCCTCAAGGTGGGCTCAGTGTGAAAAAAATTAATTTATTATGTTAAATAACTTAATTATATATATAAATATATATATACATATCAGATCAAAAATCCATTGTCACTTATTAGTGATTTTCTTGTGATCATTGCGGAAGCACGAAACAATTGTAAAGTCATAAAATATACAAAACTTTTGATTTAATTGTTTACTAAAAACTGACCATGTTATTTTAAGTGTAAATAAAACAAAATAACACAATATTAGAATAATTTTAAATTTATTCAGCTTTTATAAACAAAAATACAAAAAAAAAACTTTTTGGTTTTTGGCAAAGTATAAAACACCACAGTGAATAATAAAATATTAAATACACATTTTTTTATAAAACAACTAATGAGAAAAATGTTTAAGCATAAACAGTAAACTTTAAAAATTTTAAATGAAAAGTAAAATATAAGCAAGTATAAATATTAAAAAGAAAAAAGTAAACTTTGTGATTTAGTCTAGCGTGTAAAATGCGATTTAGGCTTTTTTTATTCTGGCGTATTTTATGTACAATATTTCACTTTAATATGTTTGCATCTCCGTTTTGTCAATTAAACTACTTATTCAATAAAGGGTTGATCATGCCAATTCGATCATCAGACCACAAGCTTCCAGTAGACTAAGACCGGTTTCATCCTTGTCAGGAGCAGGACTCAGCAGTTAGTTACACCGAAAACTTGCAGTCGTCAACTTACAAACGGTTACTTTCACATGAAGCAACCATTTGCTGGCAATAATTAGTGATGTTAACATTGTCTTTTGCCGTCATCAGACCACAAGCTTTCGGTAGACTGAGACCGATAGACTGAGCATGATAAACCGTTTGTAGATTGACGACTGCAAGTTTTTTGGTTGTGACTGACTGATAAGTCCTAACAAGGATGAAACCGGTCTCTGTCTACCGAAAACTTGTGGTCTGATGATCTAATTGGCATAATCAACCCTTTGTTAAACTTGAACTTGTCTCACGGCAAACGAAAGTCCAGGCTTCTGCTCTGTAGACTTTCGCTGATGTTTTTGTTTATTGAACTACTTATGAAATACAAATTTAAAAAAACACATCTTTTTTGAATAAAAACCTAGTATATAATTAACATTTTTGGATTGTGAATTTGTTTTTTATGTTTAATAATTTTATAAGATTAGTTTTGAAATAATTCTCTTAGTGGATTTATTTTTAGCAACCACCAAATTAACGATGTTAAAAATGTTTATAAAATTTATTCAAAATATAAAAACAGTTAAAAGATGATTCTTTCAAGTGGTGAGATACAATAATACTGACTTTAGTTAACAAAAATTACAAAGTTAAAAAACTAAATTACTTTTTTAGATGTTATTATTTTCTTATTCATAAATGTTAGATTTATAAACTAACTGATGTTTACATAATTTAGGCCTAAACGTATTTATTTTAAAAGTCTAAACACTTAAGAGGCATACAAGTTACGTAATTTACATAAAATTTAAAACCGACTAGCGTTATAATTTCTGGAACACTCAAAATTATTAAATAAATGTTTTTCAATAGAATTATTTTAATAAGTAGATTAATTTGTTATTATAGAGAATTTATAAAAGTGTTTTTTGTAACGTATGCTCAATAAAGGTTGGTAGTTATTGTATCTCTCCACAGTAGGAATCATCTTTAACCTAGTTATTATTTTAAATAAGTTTAGTAACTAAATTTTAATTTTAGTGTAGTTTGCTAATTTCAAATGTGTATTTATGACGTAGTTATACTTGTATGATAACTCAAGTTTTTATTTTATTTATTTGCTGACGTTTGTAATTGGTAAGGGTTAGCCTAAATACATTTCACATTGTAACTAAACAAATCATTTATGACTCTCTCGTGTCTCATTCTTTTGTATAAAATACGTATTACAAATAAGTTTATAAAATATATTAAAAAAGCAGAATATTCTCTGAAAAGTTATTACCTAGTTTGTAAATGTTTTTTAGATAAAAATATCTTGTAACGTTTTGAGTTTATTAATAAACTGAAAGTATGTTTAATATGTTTTTGTATATCTTTTCTATATTTATAAACTGTTATCTAGCCTATGAGCAGAGCAAACCTTTAACTATTAAAATACCAACAAAATAAATTCGGAACAATTTGTAAAAATATTAGTATTTTTTTTGGTGTGCTTTATTTTGCAGCATGTTTAAGTTTTAATACTCAATTTTCTATCTTGTTTTAATTGTTATTGGTCTACATGTTAAACATATAAGCAGCTTATATTTTGTAAAAATTAATTCGTGTATTTGAATGGTTGTTAAATACTTAATGCTAAAAACTTGTTTAGTTTTAGAAATAAAGTAGTTTTTGTGTAATATTTTTTGTAAATAGATACAAGTTTTTCAGCAAATGAATATCTTTTACTTAACAATAGAGTTAAAAACAGTAGAATTTTGATGCCAAAATTTTAAACTTTTAAGTTTTTCTAATAGTTTAACCTCTAGTAGAGATTTATTTTTAAATGTTTCATATACTAATATAAGATCTATTTTAAACAAAATAAGCTTCATTGAATGTTATATGTGTACACAAAATTTAGATTTATTTTTTTTTACTGAAACATGGTTAAATTCAAATGTTATTGATTCAAATTTTTGTCCTCTAGGGTATAATATAATCCGTAATGACAGAATAGGCAGGGGAGGAGGCGTTGCTGTTATATTTAAAAACTTTTTAAAATTAATTGAAGTAAAAACTAATTTTGTTTCATCTGATGGTTTTGAATTTTTGTGTTTTGATTTGATTCTTAAAGGACTCAGATTGAGATTTTTATGTGTCTACATCCCTCCAAATTTCTCTAAATCTCTAGCTGTTGTTTCAAACATGATCGACTTAATCAGAAACCTTATTCCAAAACAGTCTCCTTTTTACATTTTAGGTGACTTTAATTTACCAAATATAGACTGGAATATCCCAAGCACAACCTACAATGACTGTCACAAATGTTTTATTAAATTTTGTTCAGATAATCTCCTTACACAACTTATTGACTCACCTACCCATAAGAACGGTAATATCCTCGATTTACTGCTTTGTAATTATATGGCATTAGATAGAGTTAAGTTTCATTTGGTTGATTCACCTTTAACAATTATAAATGATCACAATGTTATTTTGTTTGGGATAAGTGTTCACAAAAGTAAAAAACCATCTCCTAAATCACTCTATCCAGATTTTCGTAGAGCAAATTTTGAGAATATTAATAAATTTTTATCAGATATGAATTGGAAAGTTCTTTTTAACAACTCAAAAAATCTACAAATGTTTTATGATAAATTTATCAAAACAATAAACTTTTCAATCAAACAATTTGTGCCTTTGATTAAACAAGACAGAAAAATGAAAACATATCCTTCTGATATAAAAAAGTTGTTAAGAGAAAAACTAAAACTCTACAAACAATGTAAGTTAGATAAGCAGATGATAGAAAAATACAAAACTGTATCAAAAAAAAAATGAAAAAGCAGTAAAAGTGTTCAACATAGAACATGAAAAACGTTTTTGCCAAAACACAAACTCAAAAAAATTCTACAGCTATGTAAAATCAAAGCTCAAGTTAACACCTTCTTTACCTGTATTAATTAATGAAAATAATATTCCAATAGTATCAGAACTTGATAAAGCTTCTTTTTTTAACAGGTCCTTTCAAAAGGTATTTATTAAAGATTGTGATGACAAAAATTTTACACTTGTTAGTAAAAAGTGTTTGGAAATGAAAAACTTCTTCATAAGCAATGATGAAATAATTAAGTCTGTTAATCATTTAAAAGATAAAATAATCAGAACGCCTGAAAACATTCCTTCATATTTTATTAAACGTACTATTCATTCCCTAATTCTTCCAATTTCACTAATTTTTAATTGTTCACTAGCTACATCCTCTGTACCAAACCAGTGGAAAGTCTCATATGTCATACCAGTGCACAAAAAAGGTAGTAAGTACAACCCTTTAAACTACAGACCCATTTCTTTAACAAGCAGTTTTTGTAGAATTTTCGAACATATAATTTCTCTAAAAATACTTGATCACCTTTTTTTAAATAAGCTAATTTCACATAAACAGTTTGGTTTTCTACCTAATCGATCATCTAGTTATCAACTGTTGAATTGCTTACACTCATGGTTGGTTTCATTTCTAAGCAATAAGTCAACTAAAGTTATTTACACAGACATTCAAAAGGCTTTTGACTCTGTATCCCATTTTAAATTAATAAAGACTTTAACTCAATACAGAATTCATAAAAGTTTAGTTAGCTGGTTCAAAGAGTTTCTTGAAAACAGAACTCAAAAAGTAGTTATTGGTAACACTTTTTCAGAGTCTTTACCTGTTTTCAGTGGAGTGCCTCAAGGAGGGGTTATTGGCCCACTTTTATTTATAATTTATATCAATGATATAGCTTTAGAAGTAGATGTCGATAGCAACATAAATCTTTTTGCAGACGATACAAAAATTTTTAGCCATTCTAACACAATTCTACAAAAATCTTTGGATAAAATTTGTCATTGGCTAAAAGAAAGAAAACTAGTTTTAAATCCTAGTAAATGTCAGGTTCTAAACATTCAAAAAAATACATCTAGTATCACTTCTGAATTTAGAATAAACAATATAAGGTTACCTTCAACTAAAGTGTTTAAAGATCTGGGAATTTTTATTGCTGAAAACATAAAATGGAACCACCATATCAATTACGTTTATCAAATTGCATCAACTATTTCTTTTCAAGTTTTAAAGAGTTTTAAATCTACAGATATAAACATTCTCAAAAAAATTTATCTCGTTTACATTCGTCCTAAGTTAGAATACAACACCCCAATTTGGTCTCCATACCTGAAGAAAGATATTAACCATCTTGAATCCATTCAAAGAAAATATACAAGAATAGTCTTCAACCGTTGTAACATCTCATACACATCTTATTTTGATAGACTCTCAAAACTTGGTATTAAGTCTTTAGAGTATAGAAGGATTGAGTTTGACTTAATTACTTTTTTCAAACTGATTAATAGTGAAACTACAATTAATTTTCAGTCTATTTTTGAACCTCATAAATGTACTTATTCACTGAGAGGTAACAGCAGAAAATTTACATGCAGACATAATTTCAATAATAATGTTTGGCATAATTCTTTTTTTTATCGTTCAGTTGAATTATGGAACAAGCTTCCAAACGAATTAGTTTCTTGTAAAAAAGTTGAGCATTTTCGATTAAGGTTAAAAAAGTTTGATTTAAATAAATATTTTGTTAGCAAAATTCATATGTGATTTTTTTTTGTTGTTATTTCTTCATTAACCACTGGTTGTATTTGTCTAATTTGGTTTAACCTATAGCTTTATTTTATTAGCGGCGCCTTTCCTCTGTGTATAACAAAACCTGTTCCTTAATACATAGTTTATTGGGCTGTTAAAGTGCTAGAGGCCTTGGGTTCTTAAGTTTTGTTTATAGTCAGTGTTCTCAACATTTATCAGCTACTACGAAAGTCCAACAAACGCTGAGTTATCTGAGTATTAAAGATTTGAAAGTAAACATGAAGCAGGCTCTCCTAAGAAAAATGAAAAACGTTGTTCATATAAAAGAGGTTCTAGTTATACGAATAAAAGTGAAACAAGTTGTATGGATAAAAGTTAAGCCGGTTACTCAAATGAAAGCTGAACCAGTTGTTCAAATAATGTGAAGCCAGTCGTTCGAATGAAAGTGAAACCAGTTTTGGAGTGAAACCATCTGTTCGGATGAAGTTGAAGTAGGATATTGTTGTTCGCTTTTCGGAAGCACCGGAATTATAAATTTTGTGTTATAATTTTTGGTGTTTTTATGTTAATTTTTAAACTTTGATTAGTTAAACTCAGTTTTTTTTTTCAATTTTAATGTACAATTTTGGTTTATTTTTGTCTTTTTGTTGTATGTCTTTCTGTATAAGTGGCCTAGGTTTTGATGCCTGGGTCCTTCGCATGACAATAAACTTACAATAATAATAAAAAAAAACTCAATACACCTGAAAAAAAGTTCCTTTACTTACTCTTATTGTCCTAGACATGACATCAAACTGTATCCTAGTGTACTATTCGATAACCGAAGGGTTTTTTGTACACCAAGTCGTCCTTGGAACAAACTTTTTGAGCGCTTTTTTATTGTCGTTCAAAATAATAATTAATTAATAAGTACTAAAATATTAAACAATACTATAAGAAATCTACTTTAAACCAATTTGGTATGTTAAAATATTCCATCTAAGTACTATAAAAACTTGTATAATGTTTTAAAAGTGCGCTGAAAAGTGGGTCAAGCAGCGATTTGCTACAAAAAATAATTTTAATGATTATAAAAAACAAGGTGTTATACATAGTTGAAAAGAACTAGATTTCTTGTTTTTAAAGCTTGTTTTGTTTATCTTTGCTATAAGTACTTAAGAATTTATGTAGGTGCAAGTCATCCTGAATTTACTATTTTAAGTTAAAATTTTATAACAATTTTTCTAGTGACTTGCTAAAACTAAAAAATAACTATTTATTCATTACTAAACTATATATAATTATTCTTAAGATATGATGATATAGTATCTATCGAAAAATTATATGAGTTTAGAAAAAATACAAAGTTTTAAAACAATTTTTTTGTTTTACAGTTACTATTTTTTTTTCTTGTTTTGAAAAAAATCAACAGTTAGTCTTTAAAATATTTCTAATAAAAACCTTTAAAAACTTTGAAAATCTAACTGTATAAGTTATTAAATGATTTTTTAACTTATAAATATATATGCTCTAGCCTGAGAAAAAAAAAGTTTTGCTAAGGAACTTTGACTTACATGACCCTTCGTAATTCCTAAAACTATGCTAAATACGCAGCAGTTATTTTCAAAACTAAACAGTTTTTTTTTAATTAAAATGTTTAGATTTAAGAAAAAAAACTTATATTATTTATCAAAAAGAACTATACCATGTCAGAAAATAATTAATTGTATATGTAAGTACTTCAGGTGTTTTGTATAGTTGTTGGTAACTTTAATTTCAACTTAAAAATAATATACTTAACGGGTAAGTTTTAAACAAAAAATAAGAAAAAATAGCTGTATTTAAATTTGCGTAACTGAAAAAATGCTTGAAGAAGAAAAGAAATAAAACTGTTTTGAAAAGAAGAAAACGCTTTTTAATATTTTGAACGCTTTTTATTAGTTTTTGCCCTATAAAATACAATACAAAAATAAATTTTATGTAAAGTTTGAATAAACCTCTTAACTTTATAAATTTCAGCACTTTATAGTTTATTTAGATTTAATAGTAGAGTATTTAGTGTAGTATATTAAACACTATACCAATTACACACAATCTCTGGTTAGAGTAACTATATTTAACGTACAACAATAATATTGACTAAAAAAGATTTTTTTTTTTAATATTAGCAAAATTGAGATGTAATGGCGTTTTTTAGGTTTTAAAAGTTAATATAAGGAAATATATCTTGTTTTATATTTATAAAAAACTTTAGCTGTGCAATTAAGATTTTTTTGCAATTAAGTTTTTTTTTAAACATGGAAACTTTCAAAATTTATAGTTTTAGAATTTAAACACTTAAAATTTACTTTTAGTGTCTTTACGAGTCATAACTTATGACCTTATCGCAGGTTTACTTAAATTTCAGAAATAAAGTGTTCTATATACTAAACAAAGGTTATTTTGTTTTAACTAAGAATGTACTGATCGAGTAGTTTTGCTGCGATTTTATCATAAAAATTAATTATGATGCTTTATAACTAATAATATTATATAAGAACTGATAGAATTCTATTTGAACAAGTATCACAGTTTGAAAAACCGTTAGCGGTGAAATTCAGTAGTTGTTTAAATTTTACAATAAATATTTTTTATTAAAATACTGCTGTTTAAGTTTTGAAAAATCCCCTGTTTCAAAATAACTTGATCTTAAAATTGTAAAGATAAAATTGTAAAAAAACAAGCTAACTTCACACTCCTAAAATTATAAGGATAGAGTCTAACAGACCAATACAATAACTAGTATTTCAACTAATTGAACCTTTTAAATAATGCTTGAAAAAAAAATGATCAATATAATTTAATGAACAATAGTTACAGTATGAATTTTAGTAAAAAACAAAACAATAAACAAATGATTTATTTAAAAAAACTAAATGGCTAATGCTAGGTTCCTGGAAAAAAATTTAAAAGGTATCCGTTGTGTGCAACTCCATAACCAAAAGGTTCTTCGCGTACCAGGTCTTATGACCAATTGTTTTGAGGGTCTTATTTTGTTGTATAACAATGTTATATTTAAGTAACTGTTTGATGAAAATAGGATTATGTATTTTGTTTTAAATTGCTTACAGCAGATTTGCCAAAATAGGCAATTCCAACCCCTGGGTGAGATTTTAGTAAATTTGGGGCATTTTTAAAATTTTGGACGGTATTAAAATTTTGAAACTTCTATTCCACTACATATTCTGGTTATGCTTACGAATCGGGGCACACGCTTTTCAACATTATTTGAAGGAACTTTTTCCTAATTTTAAAGATATTCAACATACTTTTGCTAACAGGTCCAAATTTCAAAAAGTAAAGACGTCGTAAGGTAAGAACTTTGAGAGGTACGCACCCGCGTAAGGTACGCACCCGCGTAAGGTACGCAAATTAGAAATTATCTTTTTATAGTTGGTTTGAGATACTTATTTAAAACTAAACATTTAAAAATTTTTTACAGGTATTATCAGAGACGAAGACAAGCTCTTTAAAGCAAAGTTAGAAAACTGTAACAGTAACTACCAGTGACATTTCAACTACGTTTGACATTTTTACTATATCAAAACTTTATCGTCAAATAAATGAAAATTTTAATTTTGTGAAACATTTATTTTATTAAAACCAAATAAGTTCAAAAAAAAATTAATAATTAGTTCATATTAGTTTAAGATAAGATATTTATTATATTTATCAGTAGATAAAAATTAAATTAGAAATAATTAAAAATTAAATTATTATTAAGTTTATTGTCCAACGAAGGACCTAGGCATTAAAATTAAAATTTAACGAAAATAAGAAAAAAATTCAATTAAATAAAGTATATTTTAACTAAATAACTTCAAACTTTGTTTTCTTTTAAAATGCTTACCTGATTAGTAAGTTAATGATATCTTAAACGCTTTCATTAAATATTTTTTACAACTTTGCATTGTTATAGTTATGCGTGCAACAGTCTATAGTTTAAATAATAGTATTATAACAAATTTTTATTGTTGAATTAAGAAAAATTTACATATTGTGCAGATACTTATTAAAAAAATAAAAAAGTATTGAAAGTTTTATCGTTTTATCAAGCACATACATAGTGTGTGCAATAGTTTTTTAATATAATTAAGCTATTTAACGAAGTTTTAGTTTAAATAAACAAGAAAATTTACGCGTGCATACACTTTTAGCGAAAATAAAACAAGTTAATCTAATTTTATTCTTATATTTAGCAAAAAATAGCAATGTCTTTAGTGGTTTTTTTAACATACGTTTTTAATATTGTTAACATCAATGTTTTACTTTTGTTTCTTATATTAAAAAAAAAATAAAAAGAGCGTAGCAGTCGCCTCTTAATTGCCATGAAACTTATTTTTATAGAATTATTTTAGTTAAATAATCATATATAAGAAAATAATTTCGAAATTTCCAGGTTCAGCTTTTGACAATTGTTCAAATATTTTAGAACTAATTTGACTTGAAACTATTTTAATACTTCTGCTGTGCTGTCAACTTAGATGATGTTCAGATCATGCTGTATAAAAACGATCTAATATTTTTTTAATTTAATTTTCAGCAAACAAAGCAAACGAAAAAAGAAACGAAGTTAAACAAAATCTTTGAGTAGTATCTTTACTTTAAAAATACAGTATATTTGTTATACTTAATTAGTTTTGAAAACAATGTTTAAGTTGTTTTTATATTTATTTAAAAAATGGTCTGTGGTTTAAACTTAAAAAGTTATTTAAACTTAGTTAGTTAAAACTTAAAAATATTGATAAATTTTAGAGTTTAATTTCTTTTGAAGAGTTGCATTCTTATTTCTATCTACTGATAATAATAATTAATTTTCTTTTTAAAACAGTTCTAGTACAAGTTTGACTAAACTTTGGTTTAACTAAATATATTACTAAACTTTTTTTTTAATTTTATTTCGTTTTAGTCAAATACAAGTTTCACAAAAATAAAATTTTCATTTATTTGACGATAAAGTTTTGAAATAGTAAAAATGTCAAACGTAGTTGAAATGTCACTGGTAGTTACTGTTACAGTTTTCTAATTTTGCTTTAAAGAGCTTGTCTTCGTCTCTGATAATACCTGTAAAAAATTTTTAAATGTTTAGTTTTAAAAACCAACTATAAAAAGATAATTTCTAATTTGCGTACCTTACGCGGGTGCGTACCTCTCAAAGTTCTTACCTTACGACGTCTTTACTTTTTGAAATTTGGACCTGTTAGCAAAAGTATGTTGAATATCTTTAAAATTAGGAAAAAGTTCCTTCAAATAATGTTGAAAAGCGTGTGCCCCGATTCGTAAGCATAACCCATATTCTTAAGTTGCAGATGAAGAGCAAAAAAATAGGTCTTAGGTGTTTTTGAATTGTAGTTTTTTGAGTAGTCTTGTTAGAGGGGGCCATTTGGCTTACAGGTTCGCCACACAATCAGGGTACTCAGGATTTTTTGAAATTGTAGAAAAACTTAGGATGACTCTGGATAACTCAATAATTTTGACTTATTTTAGAACTCAGGATAACTCAGGACAGTTTTGATTTTTCTAAAAATCTCAGGATAGTTTAAAGATATTTTTTTAATCTCAGGACAATATTTTTAAAGACTAGAATAAGATTTATTTGGTTTGTTTTCAATATTTTGTTATTTTATATAATTTTTTTAAGAAATTACCCATTATTTTAATTGATTTTCAAATGTTTACTTGAATTTTTTACCCTTGTAGCTAGTTTTTACTATTCTAATGTATTTTGTTTTTATTCAAAATTAATATTTATCATGATTTGAGTTAAATCAAAAATAATCAAACTATTTATTGTTATTTATGAAGTTAGTTAACATGGTTACATTAAATTATCCATAAATTTTGTTTCAATTGATCAGGATTGCCAAAAAATCTGGAATCTTGAAAAAGCTTAAGATTTTTCAATTTATGTAAAAAAACTGTAAAAACCTGGAAATTTACAAATTTTGAAAAAAAAATTAGAATTTTGACTGAAAATCACCTTGAAACTAGGAATTTTTAACTAATTTTACTTGTCAAGTAGTAAAATTTAAAGTAGCTTAACATTTATCCTTTTAATGTTGTTATATTATTAAGACAGTTTTTTATAAGTAAGTTTAATTTTATACTAAAAATGGTCAAAAAAACTTGTTTTTTAAAAGCCTGGAAGAAAATTACAAAAAACATTTGGAAACCCTGATTGATCTAAACTTTTTGAATTGAATTTTTAATTACAGTACTTATCATAATTTTAGTAAACATCTAATGCAGAGGCATACACATTCAACATTCCTTTTAATTATTGAAAAGAAGATAAACATGAGGTATAAGTAGTTAGTACAAGAGACAAAAAAACTTTTTTAAAGGTTTGAAATAAATCTCAGAATGACTCAGTACAGTTTATGGTCACTCAGGGTTTTTTTGGCACAAGGAGCGGCAACCCTGTGCTTAATTATAAATATATTTTTCAATCTTCAACAACTTAAAATTATTAACTGTTAAAGCCAAATTTGGGAGCACTTTTTCATATTTATGTTTTTAAGTGTTATACAAAAATTTAGATATTTTCCTAAGTATCAGCCTAGTTTTTTGAATTATTTTTTATTGAGTTTTGTTGTTTTTATAAGCTACTTAAGTTTAGTTAACAGTAAATTTTTGAAGTTCTATGCATTTTCTAATTATTTTTCTTAAATTTTTTTTATAAAGACAGGCTAAAATAGGCTAACTTGTTGTAAGTCTGGCTAGCTTTTTTGCTTGAAAGAATTACAATCCGTATTTGATAAATTATAAAAATAACATAAGCAGGGTTGCCACTCGGTCAGGAAATCAGGAAAAGTCAGGAAAAATTTTAAAAATGACAAAAGTCAGGAAAAAATGGGGGGTTTTGAAAAAAAGTCAGGAAAAGTCAGAAAATTTGATAAAATTTAAAAAAAGTCAGAATTTTTCAGTTTGAATTTACAAAGTTCCTTGTTTTCCAAAGCCTTCAAATGGTAAAAATTTATTAAAAGTCCTTTAAAGTCAGAAAAAAAATCCAAATTTTTCCTAGAAATTTACAAAATATTTCTTTTATTTCCAATGCCTTCATCTGGTATAAACTAGTAAAATATCCTTTACAAAACTGCAAAAATTTTCTATTAACATATTGAACAAGTACCCTACTTAAACAAGCAGATTTTGTAAACTTTTAAGTGTTCATGATCTGTAGCAAGGACACTTCCATAGTGAAACTGTGATATAAACACAAAAGTTTATATAGCCCAATTTTAGAATCAAAGTGTTTTTTGTTTGAGTAAATAAATGAGTTCTTTATAACTAAGCATTTAGTTTAGTATTTTATGTAACAAGTTAATGTGTATACTTTACCTCATTTTAATTTTTTTAAAGTTAGTAAAATTTACAAAATAAGTTATACAGGGTTGTCACTTTACCTGGAAACCTGGAAAAACCTGCAATTTGACAATTAAGGCTAAAATAACATGGAAAAACCTGGAATTTGAGAAAATTTGAAAAAAAAACTGGAAAGTACATTTGATCAAAAAACCTGGAAATACCTGGAATTTTTAATAACTTTAACATTTTCAGTGGTAAAATTTTGATTTGACACAAAAAATCTATCATATAATTAAGATTTTTTGTCATCATCAAAAAATTTTTATATTGAAAAACACATTTAAAGTAACTTTACAGTTTCTTTAATAGAAATTAACTTAAGACTAAAAATAGACCCAAAAATGTGTACTTTTAAAAACCTGGAAGAAATTTGGAAAACCAGGAAAAAAATTTGAATAAATGAGTGGCAACACTGGTTATAAGAGAGGTATATGCCAAAATTAAGTTTACTTATTACTTGTATTTTTTGTAGAGTAAATTAAGTTTTTAAAGTAATTAAGAGTATATTTATTTGTTACAAAGTTTATACTAAATGATAAGAGGAAATATTTTATAAATGAAGGTAAAAATAAATGAGTGCCAAAAGAAAAGAAATGAAGTCCACAAGTTGTGGCTTGATTTAGAGAAAAGATTCTCTTCAACAAGTGTAGGGGCAGCAGATGAGATAGATTTAAATAAAATGAGGCAAATGAATTTAACTGCCAAGAAAATGAAGCGGAATGCAGCTCAGATGAAGCAAACCATATCTTCATTAGAAGAAGATGTTGAAGTGCTAATAAAAAAACAGAAATTAAATTTTAGTACATACATTTAAAAAAACAGTAATTGATTAAGTTCTTTATTGTTTTAATGTTTTAACTGTAAAAGTGCGTTATATGTAGTTTAGTTTATTTAGATACATTATGCTATGATATTCTAAAAAATTATGTTATTTATTGATTTAAGGTTTCAACTGTAAAAGTTTGTTATTGTTTTAAGATTTTAGTTGTAAAAGTTCCTTATAAATTCAAGGTTTTAATTGTAAAAGTTCCTTATATGTCGTTTGTTTATCTAGATACATTTATGCTAAGAATTGCTAAAAAGTTGTGTCTTATTTCAGACAAGCTGTGTTTATAAGGTAGTAATACAAGTATTTTGCTGATAGAGCTGTTTATTACAAACATCAATCATACACAGATGGTTAAGTGATGTACTGGAAGTTTGATGATAGAATTCAGCAAAAATCTGTTGTTTTTAACCTGTATTGAAATTAGATTGAAAGCTTTATATAGTTTCAAGTGTTAGATTATGTGTTTTAGAATAAATTTAATTTAAGAGTTTGATTTAGAAAAGTCAGGAAAATTTTGGTAATAAGTCAGGAAAAAGTCAGGAAATTTTTCTCAGCTTGATCAGTGGCAACCATGCATAAGAGTTTTGCGTAATATTACAGGATTTTTTTGTGAATTCCTCCAAGAGCTTGTTTTATACTTTTAAGACAGGTAACGTAACAACTACTTTTAAAAAATCAAGTCTAAAAAAATAATTAAATTGTTAAGAATATGTGTGTAATTATAAACTGTAATTTATTATAAGTGCACATCAATATTTTTAATTTTTGTCCATAATATTTTCAATAAAGTTAAATAGTCTAATATTTATCAGGATTCAAAAACCTTCAGACTAGACCTAATTTAAAGTTATTGAAAAGCTTAGGTTGCCTCAAGCCAACTAAAGCTAGAACTTTATTAAAAAAAAACTGCAGGCTGACTCAGGCTTGTTTTAAGTTTTTTTCCTAGATATTAAGTTGTTTTGGTACTGTGATGATAAATTTAGTTATCCATGTTATTTTACAGTAATCAAGGTTGCCAAACACGCAGAATAACTTAAGTTAGTTTTTTTTATTAATCAGGCTAGTTAAGATATTTTTCTTAAATCTCAGGTTTTTTAATTTTAAATCTTTCTTTTTATAATTATGTTTTTTAAGTATTTTTTTATGATTTTGGTGTTTTTAAGTTTTTAAGCTTGATTAACAGTAATTTCTTTAAGTCATTGGCTCAAATTAAAATATTTTCAATTTTATCATAAACCCAGGCCAACTCAGGCTAGTTTTTGGTCAGAAATTCTTTCTCAAAGAGTGCAAAACCTGAGTACATATTCAGTTTTTTGGCTTATACTACTTTTTTAATTTTCCATATAAAAATGTTGTGATAAAAATTGGAAACAAATTTTGAACAAAAATCACTAAAAAACCAGGAGTTAAAAAAAAATTCACATATGAAATAGTTAATTTTAGACAAGATATAAAAAAATCTATCATACACACCAAAGTTATTTTGTAATATTTACAATTTTATTTATTATTTAACACAAATAGCATTACTGTATCTTTTCAACATTTTTATAGTATTTAAGACAGTTTTTTACCTTAAATTTCATTTTGTAACAAAAATTAACAAAAAACTTTTAGAAATCTTGAATAAATTAAGAAATAAGTTATTTTATACATATGGCAGTCTTGGTAAAAAATCAAGCTAGTTTTTGGTCAATCAGGCTGGATTTTTTCCTCAAAGAGTGGCAACTCTGTAAAATTATAATAAGTTTAGGATATTTAGAAACTTAGTAAACCCAGGATAATTCAGGGTAGTAAAAAAGATTTAACTCAGAATGACTCAAACCAGTTTTTTAATAACCTTAGTTTCAGTTTAGTTAGTTTCTTTTTTTTTTTATCCTGAACTTTGTTAAAGAACCTGATTTTTATTTATTTGTTAAGTATTTCTTTGAATTTGAAAATCTCAAGGTGACTCAGGACAGTTTTTGGTCACTGTGGACAGTTTTTTTGACTCAAAGAGTGGCAACCCTGATTATGTTTTAAGTAATCAATTGTACACATTTTTTTGCTTTAAAATTTTACAATTTAGAATTTTTCAATAATCCATGCTATAAACAGTTTAGTAAATCTAAACTAAATATTTTTTATGTTTTTATTTAATTTAATTATTTTGTTTTTTACTTTTTTATTTTTCTAAAATAAGTTAAAAAATAAATACTTTAAACAAAAAGTTCTTGTTTATGAACGAAACAGTTATTACTATTATCTTTTAATTGTTGTAGACAAATTAGATAAAATGACTGGCTATATTTATGATGAGACTTTGGAAAATACTACCAATGAAGCAAGTGATGTTGAAGAAGATAACATAGAAGACAGTGATGAATCAAGCGATGAGGGAGATGGTAGCAATGACGGTTATGAGACTGTTGATACTGATGATGTACCAAGTGATGTAGAAAGTCAAAGTGAAGAAGACTCTGATGATGATGAAGAAGAAGAGGAGGATGAAGATGATAGGATTCCTGTTCCTAAACCAATCAAGTTATACAAAAATGAATATGAGCAAAACTTGATAAAAGATATTTGTTTTCATCCTAAAAGTTACTTTCTGGCAGCTTCAGTAGATCGTGGTCTAAGAGCCTCTTATGTACTGCTGTTAGTAAATATTTTTGTTTATAATTTTTTAATTATTTTTAAAGTTAAGGTCACAAGTTTGCTACACACAAAGAATATCTCAGACTAGTTTGAAATAATAAAAAAATTAGTTTGAATCAGGCAAGTGTGTATTTAAAAAAAAAAGATCAGGATAGTTTTATGATTTTTTATAAATCTCAGTCAAGCTATTTTTCTGATCTATAATGAGGTTTAATTGTTCCAGTTTCAATATTTTGATATTTATTTTGTTCAAAAACTAAATTTTATTAGTTTTTAAAAGTTTGTTCAATGTTTTATAACTTTTTTTATTCTAATTTAAAACAGTCAGGATGACTTAGGACAGTTTAAATTCACCCAGAATTGTTTTTTGACTTAAAGAGTGGCAACCCTGGGTCCAACATTAAACAAATATTTACTGGTATTTGAAAGTCAAAATTAAGTCTATACTATGCATTTTGTTTAAGAAAATTCATAGATATAGTCATTAAAAAGCTCAATAAAAAGAGTTAATAAAATATTTTTTTTTTGTTGATAGTTTTGTAAAGTTTTGAAAAAATATATTCTATCTTTTTTAATTTTTAAGTAATTTTCTAACTTTTTTATACTAAAAATATTAAAAATAGTTATTTGTTTACTAAAAAACCTAGAATAAACATTGATAGGAAAAGAGAATAAATACATTTTTATAAGCATTTTGAAAGAAATTAAAAATGCTTTTTTTGTCGGATAATGTATCCAGATGCTAATTTTAATAAACATTATTTATGAATAAAAATCACATTTGTGTGTTTAACTTTTAAAAGATTTTAAAATTGATTGTATTAAGGTCATATGGAAGTCCACCATGCTTTTACAATTTGATATAAATTTGTTAAGCTATATTTTAGCTATCATACACATTTTGCAACTTAAAAAACTCTAAGTAACTTTTGAGATTTAAGGAGTTAAAGTTACTAAATTCAATAGGTTTCCTATAGAAGACGCATTTAATCAAATCAAAAAAAAATATGTACTAAAAATCTATCTTTTCCAAAAATGTTAACCAATTTTCTTCAATTTTTTACTCTAAATCCTTTTTTTTGTTATGTAAATAATTAGAGTGAATTTTTTTTCAGTTTTGAATTTAAACAAACTTTTCATTTAAGTTTTATTTTAAATATTTAAACTTTTGAGGAATGTTTATTCGAGTTTTGAGGTCTACCACAAAGAAAGTGATAGATAAATTGAAGATTTTCTAAATTCTAATAAAATTGACAGTGCAAAATTTCATTTTATATATTTGCATTGAAATTTGTGTTTTTACGAAACTGATTTTGTCTTAAAAATATTTTTTACTTTATTATATAAAACTGACTTGAAGTTCATACTATAAGCTTTCAGATCATAACTACTGATATATTGTACATTGTAAACTATTACTTTATCCACATAGCAGAGTTTCCCAAAGTGGGCTATATGGCTCCTTGGAGGCCATGAGGCCATAATTTAAGGTTTAAATTAGCAGGGTTCGTGCGCGTCAGGCTAAATCAGGCTAAATCAGTTTTTTTGAAAAAAATTGAAAAACGTCAGGCTAAATCAGTTTTTATGTTTAAAAATTTGAGAATCTCAGTTTTTGTCAGTTCAAATGCATAATTTTTTTTTAATTAAGATCAAATTGAGATGTGAATTTATTTCTAAAAAAACATTTAGTTATTAAAGACAAAATCAGTCAGTATCTGTAAAAATAAGTGCTTAAAACCTTTTGCTGAATCTCTAAAATAATTTTAAGAATCTTCATTATTTTGTTTTTAGTAGATTATATACGTCATAATTATAAAAATTCATAAAAAAGTACAGTTTAAACATTACAGTTTAGTTCAACAACATAGCTGTTTGTCTGAATTTGTTTACATGAGCTTTGTATTTCAGAGCTTAGTTGGTTAAACTGTTTTAATTTCTAATATAAAGACTTTATACCGAGTACTTTTTAGATTAATACTCTTAGCAGTTTGTTCATATATTTTATTTTCTGTTTATTCAAAGTTATAAGAGATATTCACAAGACTAAAACATAGCTTAAAGATATAAGTTTCATAATTAGTAGAATCATATTTTACAAGTTTATAACATAAAGAGCTTAAACTGTTTTTTTAGTTTGAGTAGTTATTTTAAAAATTTTGTTGTTAATGAAAAGATAAGTTTTAGAGTCCAGATCATGTGTTTAATACTTATCTTTATGTATTCGTTTAATAGGATTCTTTGAAATAACTTATGTAAAATCATGATTAGTTTAATTAGTTATTTAAAAAATTAAGATGCTTTAATGATAACATAAAGTTTTTGAGAGATGTGTTTAATTACATTTTGTTTTTCTTTTACAGACTTATTCACATTTCTGTTTTAATAAAAGCTTCTGGTCCAGTCATGTAACTTATAATTGACGAATTCAAGTACTAATTGACACGAACCCTGTATATGGGTGATAAGTGGTGGATGTAACTAAGCCCCAAAATTTAATAAAGGTATGAATTCATTGAAGCAGAAATTATAATGACCAGTTAAAAATATTCAAGTTGCTTGGTAAGCGATTGATAGATGTTGAAAAATAATTCATTTAAATTTTTACTTTCTTTAAAAGTAGTTTTGTGAATACTTTTATTGCGTTAATTTGCTTATTAAGACCCCCCCCCCCCCCCCCCCCCCCGATACCCAAAATGCCTTCTGAAGGTGATTTTTTCTACTTTGAAAAAATGTCAGGCTAAATAGGTCTCTGTCAGGCTAAATGAAAAGGAATTTCGCGCACGAACCCTGAATTAGATATTCTGAAGTTAATGATTAGGAGCAAAAAAACTTCTTTGGCGCATTTAAGGGTAGTTTATTAAGAAATCTTGTCAGAGGGGGCCATTTTTTATATTTCTTTCTTTCTTTTCTTCTATGAAAAAAAAAGTTAGGGCAACCCTGCCCTATAGTCTTAATTATTTTTAGAAAAATTCTGAAAAATTGTGATTTTTCATAATAATCAGAGTTGCCACTTTACCTGGAAAAACCTGGAATTTGACAATTTAGGCTAAAATAACCTGGAAAAACCTGGAATTTGAGAAATTTTGAAAAAAACCTGTAATTTTTAATAACTTTAACATTTTCAGTTGTAAAATTTTGATTTGACATAAAAAATCTATCATATAGTTAAGATTTTTTGTCATCGTCAAAATTTTTTTTATTTAAAAACACATTTAAAGTAATTTTACAGTATCTTTTCAATGCTTTTATTCTATTTAACACAGTTTCTTTAATAGAAATTAACTTAAAACTAAAAATAGACCCAAAAATGTGTACTTTTAAAAACCTAAAAGAAATTTGGAAAACCTGGAAAAAATTTTGAAAAAATGAGTGGCAACCCTGAATAATTTAAAAATCTTTAAATAAAGTTTTAAAGAACAACATGATATTCTAAATTATTGTTAAAGTTTAGTTAAATGGAAAAATTATTTTAAAGTAATAAAGATTTTTGTAAATTTTAAATGTATTTGTGCTAGACTTAAAATAATTATACTGTAGTTTTTAAAATAATAATATATTCTGCATTTTATTTTTAAATATGAATAAATATGTATTATCATTTATCAAAAACTAGCATTTTAATTTTTGAAACCACTCTGCTTACTTTCAAACAGAGGTATTTAGAAAACGTTTAAGCTATTGTTTGCTTTAGTTTAAATTATAAAAGCTACTTGATGATGTTTTTTTTCAGCAAGCTAGTCTATTAAGTTTTAAAACTATGCTAGCTCAAGCAAATCTTATTTGTTTTTATTATTCATCTAACTCAGAGGTCGGTAGGTCCAAAAAGAACAATATTATTATGTTTTAAAAACATAAATTTAGTTAGTTTTTTGAACAAAAAATATTTAGGTGATAGATTACCTTTTTAATATAACACCAACATTTTTGAATATTTTTTTGAAAACAAAATTATATTAAACTAATTGAAATAAATTTGAATGCGTTCGCAGGCCACAGTTTACTGACCCTGATCTAACTGAAAGTAATTTTCAAAACTTACTTTTTAGTTAAAGTCAAAGTTAAAAGTAGACATGAAAGTTTTAATAAAATAGTTTATTTTGTTTACTAATTAGGTAATTAAGTCCATATAACTGGTAAATCTCTGATACAATTGTGGAGAATTGTATCTGGTAACCAAAACTTAGGTTTACTTATGTCTAGTTTAAAAGTAATTAATTGTCAAAATTTCTATAACATTTTAAAGTCAAAATAACTTTATTATAATATAATAATTTATACGTTTTAATTTCCTTACACTTAGTGTGAACAAAGTTTAAATGATAATTACAAAAATTGCTAATGTTTAAAAGTAGTAAATATGGTAACAAGTTGGATTTTTCTCTATAAAAGTTTTAATTTGATCTTAAAGTAGCTTTATTTTATAAGCTACTCTTGTTAAATATATTTGGTTTTTGACTACTAGATAGTTTTTATATATTACTACTTATTTTATTTTATATAACTTTTTGTTATTATATTTTTTAATAAATTAGATTTTCGAACCTTTTTAGTCAAATTTTTTTTATTAGCCATTATAATATTTAATACTTTTTGTTTTTAAAGAATTAATGACTTATTGAACACGAAAACGTTCACCAGGTACCATAACACACCAAACGAAAAAAATGAGAGACTTTTGGATTTAAAAGTCAGTAGAAATAATGGCAGAGCAATTTCATATTCAAAATGCGGAACTAGTGAGTTTTGTATTTATAACAAGTTTATAGGGTTTTTATATAAATTATTTATTTCTTAAACTCTAATAAAATGTAATTAGTTTAATTAAATAATAAGGTTGTTAAGGGTTAACTAATAGTAAGATTGATTTGTTTTTGTGTCTACATTACAACGTATTTTAAATTCATTCAAAATGTACCTTATAACGCAATACAGAATTATATTACTTGAATGCGGATAAAACATTGAGAGTTATTGACCCATCAGCTGGTGAAATTACTGAAACTCTGCATCAAACTCACAGGTTTTTATACTTCTTATATCAATACTCAAAATATATTTAGTGTGACTTTAATTTTTCAAAAGAATACAATCTATAGCAGTCTTTAGATACATAATTGTTGGATTACTATTTTTTTAATTATTTTTTTTTTAAACTTTTTTTTTAATAAATTTAATTAATAAACAACAGTGGCACACCAACTGCGTTAGCTGTTGTTGATCAAAATTTGCTCGCCACTGGAGATGATGAGGGTTTCGTCAAGGTTTTTTCTTTTGTGTATTAAATAAATTAACTTTTAAAATTAAAATAAATACTATTAATTTTTATTGTGTCCGTATATTATAAATAATAATAAAAGGCCCATTATCAGCCGGGATCGGCTATGCGTAATTGTGTATAGAGAATAAAAATACTTAATTATAATAAATTAAAAAGCAGTGATGCAATAAATAATACAAACAAATTATAAACAAAATACAAATAAATAAAAATAAATAAAATTCATCTGGTCCTCATTTCTTCATCTTCTTCGGTTTCGTAAAGTATTCTTTTTTCACTTTCTTTCAGTCTTTTGTGAACAGTGTGTTTTCATTTGACGCGGTCATTTGCTAGCATATATTGTCCGAATATATTTTATAGTCATTCTATAGATCTTTTCGTTTTTCTTGGAATAATAATATGTATTTTATGCTTTTCTAATTTTTAACAAAGTATAAAAAAGTAAACTTAGTTTTAAAAATAACCTTATATAAGATTTATTTAAATGCTGCTAAAATTTAAAGTAAACTTAATTCGTCAATTTTTGTGTAACTACATTAACACGCATCTCAATACACTACAGTTTTAATTGTAAGAAGGTATTAATATTCATATTTTGTTTCTCATAATATTTATATGTATTAGAATTAACTATTCTTAGGCTAAAAAATGTTAAATTATTTTTTTATTCTACATTTTGTTACCAATTTGTTGTGCTCACTTACGATTGAAAAACATTGAAGGTTTGGGACGTGAGACACAAAGATAGCAAGCCCGTCATGGACATGCAAACAGAACAGTTGAAGGGAGCAACAGTGAGCAACATATTCGTCGATGACAACGGAAAGCTTATATGGGCTGTCGCTGACAACGGGTGCATGGCTACGTTTAATGCAAGACAGAGAAAATTTGTGATGGAAACTTCCCAAGCCTGCGAGATGATGTTGAACTGTGGATCGACTATGAAGGTATGAGGAATTTTGTGGTTATCGTTTTTATTTCAATTAAATAGAGTAGAATCATTTTTACAATGTTTTTTTTATTGCTAAAATGTTTTTTTCAAGTATTGTAAATAGTTTTAGTTGCATTTGATAATATTTCTTAACGCTATTAGTTTCATTGAAGTAGTCTATTAATACCTTTTTTTCAAATTTTATTTAAAATACTAAACTGTTAGTAGCGTTGTATACTAAATTTAATTTTTTTATTTGTTTACACTTTTCACATTTAAAACAATTTAAAGCAACGTGCTTTGTTTTGACCTTGTAAAAATTAAATTGAATAAAATTCTATGCAGAACAACAACAAATTAGTAGTTGGAACCTCAGAAGGACTCTTGCACTTGTACAATTGGGGTCAATATGCTGCCCCTAGCGACAGTTTTTCAGGAGCGGCGGGCGCCTGTATTAATTCAGTGGCTCGTGTTTCAGATAGCATTGTGTTTGCCGCTTGTGATGACCACTGGATTAGGTGATAATATTTTCCGATTATATATTTTAGTGCATTTTTTTTTTAAATAAAAACCAAGTTAAAAGTATTTTGTAATAGAAATAGTAATTTAAAAATGAAATATTGTTTTTTTTTCATTTTCATTCTCTTTTCAAGCAATAAGTTGTTTTTATTTTATAATAAAAAACGTGGTGAAAAGTATTTTGTAACAGAAATAGTAGTTTAAAAGTGAAGTAATATTTTTTTTTTCTTTTTCTTTCAAGCAAAAAACTTTTCAAAAGTTTACTATTTCTTGTATAGTTGTTGACTGAATAAAGGTTTATTCATAACCTATTTACAGAGCTATAAATGTTCTTCCGAATAGATTAATATCGAAAGTGGGTAGGTTCGACGAACTGTCCTCTACCCCCTTCAAAGTTGTTACGTCATACAACGATCAGTATGTTGCTGCTTGTAACAGGGATGTTATTAAGTGAGTTGTTATTTTTAATAGCAAATTATGCAGCTTTAAGTTTACAAACATTCATTACACAACTTTATATTCTTCTCGAATATATATGATTTTTTGTGTTAATTATGAAGTATTGCTCAATTTACTGAATAAAAAGCTTATTTAGACAATAACAAAAAGGCTAAGTAACTATTCTATCTATTATTGGTTTTATTTTAGTTTAGTATTCTGACAACTCGAAACTGGGTAATAAAGAGAATAATTAGATAGACTTTTTATCATTTTCTACCATATTAATATACTTTTAACTTCAACAAACATGATCCGAACAGATTCTTTGATGTGCCGCACATCATTAACACGGAGGTGAGCGACCGGGAGAAGACGAGTAAGGCGTGGAAGATGGAGAGGAAGGTGAATCAGCACACGGGCACCAGCAAGCAGAGGAAGAGAAAGCAGAACTCATTGGAGCAGCACGATCCCGCCAAAAAGCAGCAGAGAAGCGCGTTCTTCAGCAACCTGGACTCGGTGGCGGAAATTCCCGAAGCAGGAAGTGAGGACGAGGTTTCGAGCGATGAGGAAGATTTGCCGGCAACCTCGTAAACTGGTTTTTAAGCTGGTTCTTTTTGAATGATTGTTTGAAAATGGTAAATTTTTATAGTAAATGAGTATTTTAGGAAATTTTAGCTTTTTTTGTTAAATTTTTTTTAGTTGATTATTACCTGTTGTTTTCAAATTTACTTTATTTTACACTTACATTATATAAGCAGTTCAATGTGCATAGCTTACACTTAAGTCTATTTTAAGTTTTATAATGCTTTTATGAGAGTAATTTTAAAGTTTTTATGCCATTAAAAATTATATATTTTTTACATGTAGGTGAATAAATAATTCTTTAGTATCATACTTCCTAATATGCTTACTTCTTGAAAAGTGACTCTTATAGATAATAAAACTTGATTTCTTATATAGGCTATTCCAATTATAATTATTATATATTAACAATTCTCACTATCAAGTTTAATAAATTTGTTTAAGTTCTCATTGTAAAAATCTTATTTATTTAAAAAATCTATTAAGTTTTCATTCTGTATACAAAAAAATAATAATTTAATAAATCTATCATATAGATAAAAAAATTTTGTCATCATATTTTTTTTTCAATTAAAATACACATTTAAAGTAGCTCTACGGTAACTTTCACTGTTGTTATACTATTAAACATAGTTTTTTACCTTAAATTTAACTTTGAACTAAAAATAGAACCAAAAACGTGTACTTTCAAAAACCTGAAAGAAATTTAGAAAACGTGGAAGAAATATATCAAAAACCAGTGGCAAATCATATTATAAAGTAAAAGAAAATCGGTTCAAAGCAAAGTTTCTCAAACTCACTTTTATAATCGCCCACTTAACAGAATTAATTTTTTTTTATTAAATAGTAAAGAATAAAGCTTTTTTTTATTAGTTATTGCCTGGTGCAATTTTTCGTTTTTTCGGCCTTTTTTTTCAATTTTTTTCTTTGTTTTTTTGGCCTTTGTCGAGTAAAAACTCTACTAACGCCTTTTTTTCCTTTTTTACTGGCTAAGAGAGACAAAGTTTCTTTACTTTTTTTTTTCTTAAAAACATTTATAATTGCACATATTTACTTTCTCTCTCCTCTAATAGTTATTGCCACCGGTAATAACTCCCAAGGGCAATTATCATCCATAACCTTGTTTTTAAGTCAACTTCATTTAATCATCTTAATACACAAACTAAAAAATAGAGTATGGTAAATTATAATTTTGTTGTGAAAATATTTGGTGTAAGAAAGAATTTCATCAAGCTACAAACCACTCTAAAATTGGTCTAAGTTGCATAAAAACATACAATTAGAGTATGGAAAACAAAATCCATAGAACATAAATCAAAAAACACAAAAAGTTGTTTGAGAGGTGTGAGTTTGAAGAGTTTGTAGCACTAATACCCGGACGACCGTGCTTGGCTGGCCTGTAGGCCATTGCTAACTCTCCCGAGTAGTGTTCGATCATCTCGGGTTCGGTGACCATGTTTCTTCTGTGGGTCTTTACGCATTTTGGCCTCTCCATGGACTGACATTTCATCTTGGCCTTACTGAGCTGGGTGAGAAAATGTTCGTCCTTATTTGCAACTTCACGGTTGAATGCGCGTAGTTGGCGTGAGCAATGAAGTGTATCCATCTCCTTCCCGCTGTTTTTAAGGAGTTGCTCTAGATCGGCTCCCCTGTACTTGCGGAACTTTCTCCTTGTTCTGATAACTGGTGCTGCTTCTCACATGGTTGCAGTGTGCTTGTTTGTGTTTATAAAACTGAAAATAATATGTTGTAAATCACTTCAGAAAAGATTTAGAAAATTATTGAAAGTTTCAAAGGATATAAAACTGTGTTTATATAATCACATTTAAAATAAATACTTAAGCATATTACACTTATAATTTTTAAAAGATATACATCTAAAATACTTAAGTTATGACTGTAAAATATTGAAAAATGTTATAAAACATAAAAAAAACTTTTTTCATTTAGGTATGTATGTTTAATCTTTTCTTAAGAACTTGAATAACTTCTGTACTAATTGCATATAAAAGATACTCATTTGAAAACATAGTTTAAATTGAAAAAAAAAAGTTCAGTTCAGGGATTAACATAATTTTTTAATTGGAGGTGTATATAAAGAGTTTCATTAAGCTGTTGTTTATTGTCTTGATATCAATGATTTCATACGGTAAGCTCTTTTAAGTTTAAAATAATTAATGCATTTAATAAGTATAAAAATTCTGTTATTAATTATGTGTTTGAGCTGTAATGAAATATATTTGTTAAAGTTTTCTTAATAAAGTAGAATAAAATAAACTTGTGGAGTATTATAAGATAGTCTTGATGTTTTACGGTTTTTTCGAACTGAACTTTACAAATTGACTATTCTTAGTCATAACTACACTATTTGTAATTATCTTCAAAAAAATTGAAAAACTTATAATAAATTTTAGGATCTTATGTATTGCGGGAAAATGATAAAAATTTTATGTTGGTCTTTGAAGAGACATTTATAAGTTAAAATTTATGAAATAAATCTTATAAAACAGTTTTATAACTTTTATTGCACATACGAACTATATAAAACTATTAGAATTAGTAAATAACCGGAAACTTAAGTATTTAACCTTGGTGAAATACAAACACCACAGGTTTCTTATTACATTCAATATAAAGATTCAATATAGTACAATACAACTTATTCAGATAATTAATTATTTTACCTAACAACTATAATGCTCTTTAGTATTTTATTTTTTTAATTTTAATGTTTTTAAGTTCTACATATATATATACTTATTCTCTCTCTCTCTATATATATATATATATATATATAATTAAAATACACAAAATAAAATTTTGCTTGGGACAGCTGTTTCTGCGTTTAATACGCGTCTTCAGCCAAGTTTTATTCAATGAAAAGCAAACTTGTAAGTACATCAATAAAATTATACAAAATTAGGTATTACGTAATAATAGATAGTTGATTTTAGACAAAATTATTAACATAGTTTTTAGATAAATTGTTTACGATAATGTATGCAGCCAGTTTGTAATTCGTTTCTTTTGTTTAGAGATTCTGATTTATTAACTTTTAAAATTTCGATTTTTTCCGCATTACACAATTTACATCCGTTTTTTAAACTATATTTACTTTTCGTTCTTGTTAATATTTCCCACTGAATTTTAAAATTAACTTCGTTATTTTTTAGTTTCCAAATGTACTGCGATAAAGTTGTCGTATTTTTATGTTTTTCTTGTTTGAAGCTGTACTTGTGCTTTGTGTAGCGATTCTTGAACGATAGTCCAGTCGAGCCAACATAAAACTTGGTCTGGTTTTCAGTTATGACTGTAGCTTTATATATAATATTTTCCATTAAGCAACTTGCATTTACCGGGCATTCTTGTTTTTTGCAGTCACACATTCGCCTCTCTTTGTCCTGCGTGTCTAACATCTTTCGATTGTGTGCCATTATAATTGTTTCGTGTTTGGCATGCAGGAGTAGGACACTTTTAATTTTTCCTGTTAAAAACTTTACAATATGGATGGTTTTCAGTAAAGTTATTGTCCACAATTTCTAGGAAGCGCTTCCCAACCCGTGTTGCCAAACTTTTGCAAAATGGAGCGTTGAAATATAGAATATTTCTTCTCCTTTTTTTCTTGTTCTTACCCTTCTCGCTTTTGTGGCTATAGGCTAACTCGTGATCGTACCCACTTTCTCTTATAGCTTCCTGGTATTGTTGGGTTGTTTCCTTAAAAATGCTTTGACTGCTAGAAATCTTCTGGAGGCGGTTATTCACTGCCATCGGTATGTGTTTTAACACATGCTCTGGATGGTTTGACTTGCTATTCACATAAACCGTATGAGCATTTGGTTTTCTATACGGCTTATGACTTTCATTTTGAAGATCTAAAGTAACATCTAAGAAGTCTGTTACAAACAGATTGGCTTCGATGGTGACATCAAAACCAATGTTTTTAAAGACTTTTCTTAGATGTTTGACTTTTCTCTCCATATCTGGTCCCGGTAGAATGTCCACCACTGCTAAACTATCGTCACGGTATATACCAAAGTTACCATCTCTAAAAATTTTTTCCTTCTTCAATATATCTAAAATATATAGGCCAACCAGTTCGCAAATTTCTGCTCCATGAAAGCTTCCCATTGGTACATCAAAGCTGTTCTTGTTATGCTTTTTCGACCATGGTTCACCCTCGTGGAACAGTACTGATTTACAGCAATGTCTGATTAGATCTTTTTCATTTTCCGTGATTTTAGTTAGGTCTGCAGCAAATTTGAAGGAGTTTTCCAAAATTGTTGCTGAGATTGCTGGATAAAAGCTCACTATATCAAATTTGATAAACCTTGAAGTTGATTTATTGCTTAAGTTATTGAACCACTTCAATACCTCATAAGTATTTTTCCATTGTATTAAACTACTTTTTGTTCTTATAAAGTTGTTGATCTTATCTAAATTTGTTTTTGCAGGTTTGCCTATAAAAGTTTTAGCCGGATTAATTATTCTACAACTTAGTTTAGCTGGGAAGTTTGGTTTATGATCTTTTAAAGTAATGTAACATTGTTGTTGAGAAAGTTTGGGAATTTTACTTTTTATTTTGTTTTTCAAAACTATTTCCTTTGCTTCATTATTAATTTTTTCGATGAGACTTTTTTCCGATTTTTGTATGTAGATGTGATGTTTTCTGTAATTAATTTCTTATACTTATCCGGACTAATTTTGTATAGGCTGTGAGATTTATCTGCAAAAACAAAAACTTTTTTTGTGGACCTTATTTCCTTTAAGTCTTTGTTAGGTTTGCGGGTAAAAGAATTTTGTATTTTCGGAATTTTAAATTATTTATTAACTCGTAAAGGTCGTTTTCAAAATTTGTTAAAAGTTCATCCTCGGGAGCTCGTTTTTTTGTTGGAAATAAGCCGTCATAATCTTAAACTTTAGCTTCTGTGTTTTCATCCCTTAAATGGAATACTTTCCATCTCATTTTAGTTATCAGTTTATCTACTTTTTCGTACGTTTTAATTTTGAACTCTTTATTACTACTACTTATTGGTATGCTCTTTAATGAATAATTGAAGTTTATAGGTCTTAAGTCGTGTATACTTTTAATCATCTTCAAAACTTTAGAGACTCAGCTTAATAAAAAAAGCGAGAAACTTCTTACTTGTTTTTTGAAGTCTGTTGATGGTGAGAGAGGCTCTCCACTTTTCGTAGGTGCCAAAAATATATATATATATAAATATCTACTATTACTATGAATATTCTTTTTTATTTTATGTTTAATCTTTTACAGTGTTATAACATTTAATCTATTATCTTACACATTTATTGTAATTATAACTATTTAAAGTACTTTTAATTAGTTTTAGAGATATAAGTTTTTCGGAACAATATTTATTATTTTAATTTTACATGAAGTAATTTTACGTTTAAAATTTTTACTGCTTAAATATCGAACCAGTTAGTTGTCATAGTAAAAAAAAATATTAACACTGCAGTTCTCATTTAAAATTTTACTTATAATTCCTAAACTTGTTTGACTTAGTTGCTAGTGTACTATAGGCTAAATTATTGCTATATGTATTTAAGCTAAGGAAATATCAATTCTTTAGAAATATATAAAACTTATTTAATTACTGTAACAAAGAATATCGAAAATTTCATAGTTTTTTTAATCAAAAAAAAAACTAAAAGTACTGTGGCCTGTTTTTTTTCAATAGCTCTTTTGGTAGTTACCAAATTTGTATAACTAATTTAACAAATAATTATATTGTTGTTTTATTCTTAATGTTTTAAAAAATGATTTTTTTGAAAATTTCTTAATTTATATTACTTTTAAAATCTGCATAGAATTGTTATAACAAGTATATAGAATCATTGTTATTACTTGTAAACAACCAAAACCTACACTATTTAACTTAAATGAAAAACAATACCACAGAGATTATTTTAAATACAACAAAGTTAAACGTATAAAGACAAGTAATAATCCTACTTCAAATATACTTTGTCCATCATAAGTTGAATGGTATCAAATAGAAATATTTCTACATTAATAATTTTTTCCACAATAATTTCTTATGTGATAGTCAACTATTTTAACCTTCATTCTCGTTTTTAAATTGGATTTCTTTGATTTAGAATACTTTTAGTTAGTCTTTGAGTTTTAAGTTTATGTGGTATTTAGCAAATATAATTTTATAATCCATTACTTTTGAGAAAAACAATTACTAAGTTTCACTGCAGAGCAGATTTTCAAATTGTAGTTCTGTAGTAAAATATTAATGGTGAAAATGACAAATAATTAAAAAATAGTTTGAATTATTTTTTTTTACAAAAAAAAAAATAATAAATTAAGAATTATATTGATGCTAAACAACCTTTAATTTAAAAACTATTAAGTTATAGTCCATAAAAAAATACAATTAAACCATGGTATAACCGTGGGGTATTGATATCTGATGGATTTTAAAAATCTTCCTTGTGGATAGTTTACTGTGTCTTATTTATTTGTTTTGAGTAAAATCGATAGATATGAGATATTTAAGTATAAATTAATACTGATTTGAAATCAATTTTTTCTGATATTATAGTACAAGAAATAAACGAATAAATTTAGTAACACTTTCAAAGTTGAAATGTAAGGTACTATAAACGATAAGTTTAATAGCTAATTTACTTGTAGCTTCAAAAAACTTAACTCTTTTCAATTAGTTTAGACAAAACAATTATGCTTAAGGTACAAAAAGTTAGTTTTTAGGAGACAAACTTTCACAAACCATTTCTGACTTTAATTAGTAGATATGTCAGATTAAAACTGAATGGTAATATTGTCTATGAAGGAATTACGTCGAAAAAAGCATGAGTTAAAATATGTTATTTACTTGAAACTTAATTTCCAAAGTACTTAATTTAATTTTTTACTTTGGCAAAAAGAACATTTTTGTTTAATTTTTACCTCAGAGTAGAATATTTTATAGCAAGCTAAAACTAGTAAATAAAGTAAAATTTCTTTGACTGCTAAAAATTTCAAAATTGTTCTCTTTAGCTTCTTTATTTTTGCACGAGTATCAACGATTGAAAAAATAACTGGTCATTTTTATACCTCAGTTATGAATTTTAGGATTTTTTGTTGTGTGCATGAATTATAAAGTATATGTCAACATAACAAAGTGATAGTGTAAGGGAAATTTTATAAGTCAGTGTGCGATAAACTGCAAAAAGGCGTTTATCAAAATTAGTTTAGGATAACTTTGAAAGAAAAATGAAAAAGATTTTTATTAGATGCATTGCCATTGACGAAATGTTACTCTCTTAATGTCAAGTTGGAGTAAGTTTATAATAAATGTTTAATTTAAACTAAACTATAAGAACCAAAACTTTGAAAATAAACAAAAATTAAACTTTATTAGACTAAAATTGTATAGAAAACTGCTAAAATATAACCCAATTCTTAGGTAATATACTTTTTATATAAGTAAAGTGTATTGACCGACGAAAAAAGCGCTTAAAATATTTTGTCTTAGGTCCTAGTGCACGAAAAAACCTAACGGTTATTGAGTCGCACACCACTTGGATACCTTTTAACGTTTTGTCCAGGACAAGCTTTCTATATATATAGTTTTCTTTGTAAATAAGTATCGTTTTAGTTTTGTAAATTTTAGTATATAATTTGGTTTATTTTAAATTCCTCTTATTTGAAAAACAAATAAAGCACGTTAAGTTAAGTTTCTTTTTAATTTTGACAATTATTTTTAAGCCAGATGTTATTTGCCAGCCAATTTCCAACGGTTTATTAGAAACGGGAGCGGGATTATGGGTCGACTCTTGGCCAAGTAACCTTTGACTCTGAATACGAAAACTCTTTGCTCGAGTTTGAATCATTGTGTCCGGCAAACTGCCAACACCAGACATATTATTTTGTTATAATGGTGAATCGTATAAATAAATAAAAACTCCTTAATAACTATAATTAGTTTTAGTACAGAACATAAAATAATTGAGACTAATATATATTGTTTATGAAATAAACTCCCAGTAAATTAAATAAAGTTGTAAAAAGAATTTAATAATTACTATATGATGAAAGACTTAAAGAATAAACCAGTTTTTACCAAAAAAAAAGATTAGAGTACATATATAAATTTGGCCAGTAACACACTAAACAACTTAGGTTAAAATAACTGTTATTAAACTTTAATCTCTTTTATGAAAAAACAGAGATGTTAGTATAACTCGTCAAATATCACACTGAAAAAACTTACGTTTCAAAAAATTACTAAAACTTTATAAGAACTGTTATTAAAAAAAACGTTCTTATTATTTAAAAGTGAAACAAAAAGTGTATAAACAACTAGCAGCAAACTGTTCTAATTAGGTAGGTTCACTTTGACCTGTTGTGCTGGGAAACCCGCAGCCGCTGTTTTTTTGAAGTTTTGATTGCACGTTCACACGTTAGTTTTCACATTTATTGCCGCGCAAAGATACGCTCTTGAAAATAATCCCGGGGGGTACTCGATTTTTCAGTACGTTAGATCTTAAAGGAGCTTTTTACCCTTCCACCCGAACTCTTAAAAGCATGCTGCGACCATAACTAATTGCGGGGTCTTTGTCCCTAAGGTGACTTATTTTGGCTTGCGAAATGCGCCAACACGTTTCCAGCAATTCATGGATTATATCATGTCCTCATGTAGGGCCTTTACTTTTATTTATTTAGACACAATTATTGTTATTTTTAGATTCTGTGGACAGTCATATTGCCCATTTAAAACATAAAAAATGATAAACTTCATCGAGCAACGGTTTATTTTTAAACAAAGCAAAATGTTCTTTCGCGGAAACTAAGGTAGGTTTTTTAGTCATGGAATCTAAGGTCGAAGTAAGCAAAATACATAGTTATTTAATGACAAAAGTACGCTCAAAATGTTTGGTCCCAGGACATGGTGCACGATAAAACCTTACGGTTAGCGAGTCGCACACCACGGATACCTTTTAATAAAAATAAGTGAAAAAGGGTAATCGGAATGATCAACTATTACCATAGATTTATACCAAACTTAGCCGAAGTAACGACACCGCATAATTGATCTAAGGCAAGCAGTATGAAATTTATTAAACTTACTCACATCAAAGTATGTCATGATACAACAGCTCTGTTAGTTGAAGCAGCGAAGTTAAGCTATGAAGACCACACAAAACACCTTAACCTCATCACGGACGCTTCGGAAAGTCGCTTGGGCGCATGTTGGAACAAGAAGGAAAAGTGGGGGAATGCAACGTTAAAAATGAACTTAACGTGCTTTGTTTTACTTTCTAATTAAGAGGAATTGAATAAGAAATCTAAATTGTATACTAAAATTTATTAAACTAAAACGATTTCACGAACGAAACTATTGAAAATTTATAAACTTTACTTTCTGGTGAACAAAACTCTTAAAAAACATAAAAAAACTATGACTGAAACACAAAAACAACTGAAAACTTAATTTCTATTTATAACGAAATCACTAATAAAATTTTAGTATAAGTTATGTTTAAAATGAAAAAATATAATGGACGCGAGTTCTTCAACCGGTCTTATGGCTACTAGTCCCATATATCTTGTCTTTATATACTATGGAGGTGTTACACACAAGATGCAACCACAGGGACTCGAACTCGGGATACTCGCCTGTATGTCAGATAATCAAGTTTCTAGACCTAGAGGTGACTGGTTACATGACTATTTAAATTCGGACAATTCAAATTTTGATAATTAAAGTTCTTAAAAAAAATTTAAAGGACTATATCTCAAAAAGTAACATATATTTGAATAAAAAAATACATATGTAGATCTTATTAGTATGTACAACCCACTTTTCTTTTTTGCAAAATCTTAAATATTTTTTAATGTATTTTTAAAGTAGTAAGAATAACTATGTTTTTTACTTTACTTTAGCCATATCTCAAAAATTATTTAATGTTTTGAAAAAAGAAAAAATGGCTTGCAGATATTGTTAGGACATACATATATATTTTTTATACTTGACAAATATACATTACTTTTTTAGTCGTGGCAATTTCAATTTATTTTTAAGAATTTGAATTGTCCGATCTTGAATTCAAAGAAGCAATTAATGTTTTTTTTTCAATTTTAAGTTGAAATAAACTTATTTGTTTAGAATAATATCTTTTGTTGTTTGGCAAAGTTTCGAATGTTTTGGAGCAAGAAAAATACATTTTACCTCGATTTTTTTTCGCGTTTAGTAAGCAATTCATTTTGTAAAAATTACTTTTTCATGACAATAACTTGTATATTTTTCAATGCGAATTTTTATTTAAATCAATTAGCTTAAAAATTTAAAAAAACAAGCCTGTAATGCTTCCTTTAAGAAAAAATATTTGATTTTGTATACAATTTTATTGCCAAAATCTTAACAAAATATCACGACTACATTCCAACAGACTTACAAGATAAACAAGTTGTTCATACATACTTATAATATTTGTTCATACATACTATTTTTGGTAACTGTTAACTAAATTAAACTATTAATAGTTTAATTTAGTTAACAGTTACCAAAATTAGCTTAAATGTTGGAAACTTATTTAAAACCGGCTTTAATTTACAATATCTGTATGTTTTTATGGTTGACATAATTATGCTTAAAATGCTGTAGTTTAGACATAAAATATTATTTGTAACATCTTTTTTTACTTATAACTTTAAAAGTTCATTTTTAAATTGTTTTAATACGTTTAAGATTAGTAATTTATTAATTCAACGTCAATAAAAATTTTCAAGCATAAAGTAACTTATCAAAGTTCTTATCAAAATCTTATCAAAGATATTTTTGGGGACAGGTCAATTTTTCACGAGTGACAGTTTTGCACGAAAATATAAAAGATTAATAATAAAAAAATAAATAAATACCGACAAAGGGTTAGGGGTAACAGTGATAGTAAAAAAAAGAAACGATGATATAAAAATGGGAAAAACAAATAAAATTAATATAAAAAATACCGACCAAGGGTAAGGGTTAGGGATAACATTGTTAGTAAAAAAAAATTATATAAAGTAAAATTCAAAAAAATAAAAGTATTAATAAGAAAAATAAGGTACCAATAAAGAGTAAGGGTTAGGGGTAGCAGTAATACTTAAAAAATAATAATAAAAAGAAGAAAAAAAAGATTACCGACCAAGGGTTAGGGGTAACAGTGATAGTAAAAAAAGATTAAAAAAGGAATTAAGTAAATTTATAGATTATATCAACTCGTGCAAAAATAATTTATTTATGTAAAAGTAACTTTTTGTGCAAAAGTGATCTTTCGTGCCAAAAAGTCCCTTCGTAATTTTTTGATACCTTCTCATTTATTTTTTACATATCAGATCCTCCAAAGTAGGACGCTTGAGTTATTTATGCGTAAAACTTTTAAATATGTCGGCTATTAAAAATGCAGCTCTTGTACATATAAAAGTAAAAAAATACAATAAATTTTCTAAAATTCAACTTACTTATTTTTTTCCGAATAGTCGTTTGCTCTAGGTTTAAAACTTATTAAGTTTTTATTCAATCAAAATAAAAACTATCATTATTTACATTTTTCGTGGTTCTGCAAAACCAGCAACCTTAAACTTAAATCTTACAAAGTTCGTCACATTTAATTAATTTTTACTTACTTGTTTTAACCTAACTAGTCTACTATGACTAATTTTCTAACGCGTTTTTATTTTATTGCCAAAGTGCGTAATGAGGTTATACAAACAATTCTATATTCAAATTCGTTGAGTACCAACTGTGTAGATAAACTATGTAACTAGTATAAAGATACCGATTAAAGTTAATTTTCGGATTGTTAAATTACTGTGAACTTGATAGTAAAACTAGACAAACTTTAAAATAAATCATTAGTAGAATAAGTCACAACAACCTAAGGTAGATAACTAATCTTGTGACTAAAGAATATTAGACAACACGTGTAATTGTATAAATTAGATACTACCTTAAAAAATAAAATGATTATATAAATTATAAGTAGTCTACTTGTTAAAATATAATAATATTTACAAATAAAGAACAGAACTAGGTTAAACAAAATTTTATTATAACATAATGCACTCAAACACACGTAATTTAGAACTAAAAAGTAGTAAAATTTAATTTGGTTTATAAAAACATTTCAGAAATTTGAGATAAAAGTAAACAACTTTTTCTAAAGTCATTACTAATATAAATATACAAAGCTTTCGACACTCATGTTTCAAAAAAATGAAAAATAGAGTTTTAAAGACGTTAATAGTTAAATTAAAGAAAATGACAACTCTTTGTCCTTCTAAAAACTCATTATAAATGGCTTTTATAGCATCAAATAATTTACGAAACCAAAAACACTATACAAAAGTTTATTAACTACAGTTAAACTGTAGTTTTTTCGATTTTCAGAACTCAAAAGCAGCAATAATTGTTCGTAGTAGAAACTATAACACACTAGATAAATGAACCTTTTTGTTTTAATAATCTTTAAAAGCTAAAACTTTTTTTCAAATGAAATATAAGTATATTTTATTTTAAAAGAATTAAACACATTTAACTCAATAATTCACTCAAAATTAACTTTATTTGAAGCGAACTCTTTGAAAAGTTTTTAAGTTTCAGCACTTACTTTGTCTTTATTAAAACTTTTTTTGATAACCTTTAATATTGCTAGCAAAACTATATAACTGATCAAAATACTTATAAGGTGTTCAATGAATGTTTACATAGTTGCTTATTATCGTGATTTGAACGATAATTTAGTTTTGTTGCTTCTGGTTGGGGGCATTGGAGGTGGAGGCTTTTTAATTGGTTTTCTTTCTCTGTAAAAAAGCTAATTTATTTTTAAAATACACATTTAAAGAAACTAGTCTGCTTAAAAAATAAGTTTTTTAATTCTAGAAACATTAAACTGTATAGTTTGTGCAATAAAAAATAAAGTGACGATATTTTAACGATAAAGTAACGATTAGTTTCTTATATTTTAGCTTTTATTTTTCAAATTAAAAAAAAATATACATAATACAAGATAGTAAAAGTTCGATAAAAACTGACAAAATTTATTGTAGTATTTTATGCTAAGATTTACTTCAACTTTTTAAGTTTTCACTGTAAAACAACTTTTAATACTTGGCATTATAATAAACTTTTATTTTAAAAACTTTTTTTGTTGTTTTTTTAATTGAGATTAACGCAAACGAAACTGATTTTAGTGGTAAAAAAAGGAAAAACATTTCGCTTAGTAAAAGTAGTAAATAACACTATATTGTACTTAATGTTTTGAATTTTATTACCTTTGGATTATATAAGTCAAAAACTTTGTACGCAGAAGTAGTTTAAGAAAAAATAGTGTTTTTTTTTTCTATTTGCTTAGTAATTGGTTAGTCATTAAAAAAAATTTGAAATTATTGGGGTATTTTTTTTTTGTTAAACTATGGTTAATGTTGATAAATTAACTAGTACTTGACTAAATTTTTTAGGTTATTGTTTTATCAGTATTATTTGTTCTCATTATTTTGCAGACAATAATGAAGGTATGTTTTTAATTATGTTGATTTTTTGTAGATTTAAATTAAACCTGGTCGTTTGAATACAATTCAAGACTACATTTGGTGGTGGTGGCAAGTCTTTTATGAGATCGTCTTCATTTACATTAACCTTTTTTGAAGCTTCGCTGAATTGTGCCTGTTTTTTTTGAATAAATTACGGTGTATAAAACATTTTAATACATCTATCATCATGTAGCAACATCCTAAGTTGAAAATGTTTGTGTTAAATTTATAACTAATCTTTAAAAGCTCTATACTGTTTTTAAAAATAAGCTTCTTACTTACTAAAATTTAAATAATTAAAAGACAAATCTGAAACATTTTAGCAAAAATAGTTTTTAATCACGTGTTTAAAGTACAATTTAAACAAACTAATTACTGACTTTGAACAAAGTTTTTTTTTGCGAAACTTCTAACACTTAAAAACGGTAAAAAACTTAAAGGTTGATTTTCATTTAGCATTATCAAAATTATTATTGATATTTAAACTTTTGATAAAAATCACGGCTTAAAACTCTTATCAATTGCAAACATCTCACCATGAGGTCGGAGAGAAACGCGGGAGGAGGCGGGAAATCTCCTACTTTGTAGTTGGTTTTCTGCTGCGACGAGTAGTAGCTTGTCAGCGGTGATTCTTTCTCTTGTTGGAGGAATTTATTCGCAGGCTTTTTGTTCTGTGGAGGAGGAGGTTGAAACTCCGGCGGAGGATTCGAGCTCGAGGACAGCCGGTTGTTGTTTTTGTTTTTGTTCTTGCTGTTATTGTTGTTGAAGGACGGCGGCGGCGGAGGAATGGAATATACCGGATCGCTTTCTTGGCTCGCTTCCTATAAGATTTATTTTCGTTTAATTATAATAATAAAAAAATTTTTTTGTATTCATCTAATTCAGAGTTCCTAAGATTTTTTCTGAAAACTATAAAAAATGATAACACTCCTTCCCCCACTCGTAACGAAACCCAGAATATCTAGTGTAAATTCAAGTTTTCCCATAAATTGAACTTTTGTGCATAAGAACTTTATTGGCTCCTAAATATAAACCCCTAAATATTTAGTATAAGATTCAAATTTCTCGTGAAATGTATATGAGGACTTTTATGGCCTTTTTGCAGCTTATCGCCTGACTTACTAAGATGACTTACTTTGAGAAACCTCGATCTTTATGTTTTAATTAATAGCTAAAGTTATTAAATCTTGATGATTTACAAGATTAAGAACTTAGTTTTTTTGGTAAGAAAAGAAAATTGTTAAAAAATAGGTCAGCTTTTAGTTAAAACAGTCAAGTGAGAATTATTATATTACAGGGAGAATACTTTTAAAACAGCAAAAACAATTAACTTATACCTTATCCTTTATTAACTTATTCTAATTTACATAGAATTTTATAACTTTTCAAAATTATAAAATATGAATAAGATAGTGGTGTATTGAAATTAAAGAAGAAAGCAATTGGTTTATTACTTTTTCTTTTGTTTTTATTAAAACTCTTATTTAAACAGCTGTTCTGTTAATGATTAATTATATATATATATTTGTTTTTAAATCTAAAATTAGCTATGAGAACTTATATCTTTAGTCTATTCTTAAGAAAATTTACAATTTGTTTGAAAAACTTTACGATAGTTACATAAAAGTCAACTGAACGGCTAAGTAAATTTTAAAATTCAAAAAAAATAAAACATACAAATATATTTCAATTGAGTTCTTTAAATAAAAGACTTAGTAAAGCTACAAGCATGTATTCTTAAAAGTTTTTTTTTATAAAACTGATTGTTTTTGTATACAGTGTTGTTAAAAACAAAAATGATGTCACAATTCGTATAACAAATGTAACTTCAACTATAATCATTACAAACTTTCTTTTTGTCTAAACAATTTAGCAGTTTTTTTTCAAGCGAGTAAGTCCAAAATTTCAAACATTTTCTAACTTTTATAAAGTATACATTACTGTTCAATTTTGGACTTTTCATATTCTTACAAAACTTTAAAAGGCTACATCTCAAAAAATATCTTAGTTTTGAAATAAATAAAATACTCGCAGCGCATATACATTTAATTAATAAAATTATGACCTAAAAATCTAATTGAAAAAAAAAAACAGATAAAATTTTTAGATACTAAAAACAACCGTAACAAGTTTAAAATCTTCTTTTAATCGAATTTTAAATAATAATAGTAATAAAAATGTCATCTAGGTCTAATCAACAGAACTAAAACATTTTTTTAAATTTGAAAAAAAGTCATTAAACGGTGTTATTCACACTAACTAAATTTATTAGAATTCAAAATGTTGTAATATGCAATCATTTATAGTACAGCATTTTACAAACAACCAACCATGTTTGGCACTCCTTCGTACTGTGGCTTCAAACTCCACCAACTTTCTTGACCGCCACCTTGTGGTTGGTTTGTACCAGCTTGTTGCTGCTGCATAGCGTGGATTGATTGTTCTCTTTTTGATGGCGTTCTAGCTCGATTCTGTTTTTTCAACTTTTTATTATTTGATAAAAAGTTATAAGTTTAAGCTGAATGATTGAAATTAATGTACAGACTTTTTTAAATATGTATTTGTTCAGACTTTTTTAAGTAAGGTCATAGTTGACATTCGACCAAAGTTTTGTTAAAAGGTTTCTTTTAAAAGTAGTTGCTTTTATAAAACTGTTTGTTTTTATTATACAAAACTTACTTATCATTATTAAAAAATGTTTACTTTGTAGATTTAGATAATTTTTGGTATTAAAGCTGTTCAATGTGAATTTTGTATAGTTGTTAAAATTTCACTAACTAGGCTAATAAATAAGTTTGCACACTTTAAGAAAAATACTTTAGAAGTTTTTCGTTTAAGATTAACCAGGAAGCTAAAGTTTTGTTAATTGCATATCAAAGCTACAGTTGTAACTAAATTGTATATATTTCTATTTCCATTTAAAAACCAACACGTAAAGTATTAAAACATATGTCTTATTATCATTTCTAACTACTAACATTGTTATAAAAATTATTTACACATCACCATTGATGTTCCCATAGTTTCAAGTTTTTTAATTTTTTAATAACGATAAAGTATGTTTTTTTTAAGTTCAAAAATATTAAACAAGCTTTATTTCTAAAATATAGTTTTATTCAAATTTAATCACTATAAGCTTTCAAGTTTGTTTATGTAACAACAGATTAAATTTACACGATTTAACTATTTGAGGTTAAAATAAAAAATACAAGTTAGTATTATATATCCATCAAAACATTATATAAACTAAAACTGTTAACCGTTTATGTCAGAAATAACTGTATCATTTCAAAAGTAATTTTTATATAATTAATTCAATTAGTTTTAATTTGAGATCTAACTTAACGTAACTAAAGCACATTGAACACAATCATTAAGTTAATCAGTTATAAAATAAATTGTTCTATTTTATTGTTTAAGTTGTTTTAAAACAAAAAATCAGCTCATCTTTGCTAAAAGGACGAAGTTTTTCCTATTTTCACAAATTCGTCTGTTTCTGCTATAATGTATACAAAATGTAAGCAACCATCTTCTTTTAAAATCCAGTTACCATAAAAAAATTCTACTTTACATTCTTTTACAGTTTTTTTTACCGTTCTAGAAAAAGCTTGTAACACTAAACATTTAGAACTATGATTACAAACTTTTCAAACAAAATGTTTGTTTTGTTATTTACTTATTTATATCAAGTATATAAAATATCAAATAATAACTATCTTTAAAGAGCTATGCACACTTGATGATGATGTTATGCAAGACAAAAATAAACTTTGATTTTTATACATTTTGAGAAACTAAAACGTAAAGTGCAGTGTTTATAATTGTTGAAATAACTTATGATAACGTTTAAGTGTCTTTCAATTTAATAAACTATTCTTGCAAATCTTATCACAAAGTAATTACTATTTATTCTGATTTGTTTTTGTGTAATCATGTTAAAGATTAAAATCACTGTTGAAAACCATTTAAGACTTGGCAATCTAGATAATTTTCTTGTAATTATATTTAAAGTATATAGAATTAGGTTATATTTTAAAGTTATGCAATATTTCTTATTCTAAGATTTGATTAAAACAAATAATATTAAATGAATTTTTAGAAAAAGTATCGCTTAAAATTTTTAAGGTGTAATATGTTAAAGACCAAAACAAACGTAGACTGCCGAAAAATAATCAAAAATATTGGGTGTACTAAATTTTATTAAACTTAAGCGTTTATCTGCCAAATAAGATTGTACTGTTTAGCAAATTATGTGATAACTATAATCTACTAACAAAAACAAATAGTTAAGCTTGAAAAATACTTGTACAAAATAGTTTTTAAACGTTTTTTAAAGTAATTCATTAGTTTTTCAGACATTTTTAAAATGTAAAGTCTTGTTGAGCAGCTTTACGCGTCAGTTTAACAAAGTTTCATGTACCTCATTAGAGGCAATTAAAACAAAAAGTCTTAATTTGAAGTTGGCTTTTTTATAAATAAAAACTACATAAAATTCTAGCAATTTGTTTCATAAGCAAATTTTACAAAAGTCTAGTAGAGTTTTTTTATAATCTAGCAGTGATAAAAAATTTTATAAGTTGATAATAACTTGTTGATAACTTAGTTTGTACTTGAATTATTTTTACGACATATGACTTATTAGTGTCAAAAGAAAAATAATTCTATGAACTTTTTAGATATTAAAATTAAGGCTAGTGAGAAATTTGATTATTATACTAAAAAACCTATATGTATTGAAAATGTTTTGTAACAGTTTAATATTGTTTTTACCTTATTAATATAATCAACAAAAATCTGAGGATTAATTTTTAAACACTTTTTTTACTGTAACTTTTGTAGTGAAATTAATTGTTAATTTTTGTAATAAATGTAGAACTTTTATCATTTAAAAAGTACTTGAAAACTAACCAAAAAACTGAAGTACGTAAAAGTATTTTGAATTTCAAAATGAACAAAAAATAATAACTAGAAACAACAAGTTTTTAGAATCTGTACCTAAGAAACTGATAGAATTAATCGCATAAGACTTCCTGGGACTTCAATTATAAATATAACACTCAAATACTTGAGTTTATTTTGTCTGAATAATTTTAGTTTAGTCGCGACTAATCTTAGTAGACAGTGGAAGTAAAGTGCAAAGAATAACTTATTTAATTAGGGACTTTTTGATTATTATAGAAAATTTTCAAACTTAAGTATTTACTTGATTGTCATTAAAAAATTTCCAAACCGTTTTAAATGAGTAGAAAAGATAAATTAAAGCTATTTATATTTTTAGGATGGAAGTAAAAAATTACTTAAAGTGTACATTTTAAGTTTATTTTATGAATAAATTTGCTGTTAAGTTTAAAAAATATATATCTATGTTTCGCAAAAAAAAAAACAATTTCAATTTAGGTATGTTTAAATGTTAGGGGTACTGCTGATAATTCGTATTATGGCAAACATAAACTATTATAGAATTAGTTGTATAACATATGTTAATCTTTAAACCAAAGAGTACTACTTAAGGCTATTTTAAACATTTTATAACACATTTGTTTTAAGATATCTTTGAACATAAATACGTATATATTTTTAAAACAAACATTACTTTTTTTTATGATATTTAAAAACTATTGGACTAAATGTGTTAGTTTACACAAGATGCTATATACTATCTAAAAAATACTAATTTCTAAATACACTAATAGCTAAAGCTAAAAAAAACTACGTACGTTACAGTTTTTTTTTTCATCTTATAGATTTTTATTATAATTTTTTTTCTTAGATATACTTTAACTATTGAGATGATAATTATACATTTTATTTATGTAACTACTTGTAAATAACATAAGTTGAACAGTTGAGCTTTAGAACTAAAAGCAAAACAACTTATTTATATATTCTCAGCCTTAATTTCTTTTATCCACTATTTAACAGTTTTTGATTTTATAAATATAGTAAAAAAACTTTTTATTTTTTTTAACTTGCCATAAACTTTAAAATCTTCTTACAAAATTGTCTTAGCTATACCTAAATTTTATTACGACTTTGAAAAGTAGTAAATTATATAGGAATAACTTCTCCAGAATATAAATAGTTACATAATACTCATTTAACATTACTAAGTAACAAATATAAAGACATTTTGTACATTTTTTTTTGAATCTACATGAGATTGTAGAAATTTCTATATTTGTTAGCATAAAACTATGGATAAAAAATTTGTAATAAACTAATTATTATCTTTCTATCTAATATAGTATGAATTATATATAAATTATATAAATAAAAGTCATATTTATACTAAGAAACCAACGATCTAAGGTTAAAATTAATACTTTCATTTTTTTATTAATTTTGCATGCAACAGAAAAAACAAAACCATTTATCGCAAATCATTTATTTCGTGATTGCGAACAAATTAATTGAAAAAAAATCATTCCACAAACGTACTCAACAAAATTAGTACACTTTAACACATAAAAAAAAAGACATTTACATATTTTTTCGCAAAAGCAATAAATTTAAAAGTAAAAAAAAGTTTAATTTAAAAGGTTGTAAATGTTAACTCAGCTAAAAAAAAAGAGACAACCTAATATAATTTTAATGAGTGCACAAGATTTAAAAATGTTTTTTTATGTTTTATAAGGAACAAAAATAAGGCTTTGTTACTACAAGGCAAAGCATCAAGCATAAAAGTTAAATGAACACTAATATTTGGATTTATAAAGAGGTTCTTGTAGAATCATCGAAAAAAATTACTTTAAAAGAACGTACAACAAAAAGGCATTATCGGAGTTTGCAAAATGACCGAAAAGCGTTGAAAAAGTAATCTAAGCTCCACACCTTTCAAAAAAGAAGTTTAAAATTGGCAGAAAAGGCGCAAAGAACGCGAGCGAGTGACGACTTAATAACCCGACTCTTCCGTTTTGTTATATATATTGGCTCGACGCGCACTCAATTAACCACAAGGTTATTTTAAAAATATAAAGTAAAGAACAATAACAGGTTAACCTTCTTGATGCACGTTAGCATGCCTATTAATAAGTACAAGAAATAATTTAAACTGATTGAAATGTTATCCCAGTAAAATAAAAACATATTGTTCGATTATTAAATAAACACCGGCATAATTGTTTTTCTGAATAAAATTTTCAATTTTATTGCTGGAGCATTACGCCGTCGCCTAGTACTAAACTCTCGCAAAAACTCAATCATGATTAATTCTAAAGCAATGGCGTCTAATGTTACGTCACAATTATGCAACTAATTTGACTTCACACCGCCAACCTTTTCCAGCAGCTTGCGCCTTCTCATCGACATTCTGCCCATGGTGCCCAAGCCCGAGTCGACCTGGAAGTTTGGGAAAACAAAAAACTGAGTAACGTAAATTTCAATACGACAAGCATGCAAATTTTACCAATAAGCACTTGAAACTTATCTTTAGTAATTTATGTTAAAACAAAGATTTGAAACAGTAATAATTAGATAAGTTTGAAAAGGAATTTTAAAATCCTTAAATTTGATACACATTAGTAAAATTTTTATTAAGTTTTTATCTTTTGAGTATAAAAAGCACAAACTAAAAGCAACGCAGAAGCTGTTGCAAATGTAAAATAAAATAATTAGTTTGATAATATAAACTCATACACTAGCAAAAAATCATTGAACAGAAAATACTTTCTATATTGAAATCAAAATAAAAAGTTTAATTTTTTATTAGTTGTATATATTAACTTTTTACCTAATTTATTCACCGTACTAATTAATTTATAACTGATTCTTTATAGTTAGATTTTATATTTATTTTTTAAAGTCTTTAGTGAAGTTTTTCTTTTTGTTTAGCGTAGAAACTTAGTTCTTTTGGGAATAAAAGTTTTTTTTTTATTGGTCTTTGTGGTGATTTATTATGCCTAAAATATTAAACCTACATCTTTGATGCCAAATATTTTTTTAAAGTGCAACAGCTCTGATCCATAAAACTTAAATAAAAAAGAAAGATTTAATTTTGATAATACATAAAGCAAAACCTTAAAACTATAAAATTTTAAACATTTATTATTTACCTGGTATAAGCTTTTACTTTTTAAACAATAATAATCACTTATTTAAGGAAACTGCTGATGTTTTATAGTTGCAAGACATATGTGGTAAAAATTAAATAACTTTCAGTAAGTTTGATTGTTTCAAAACTTCTATCAGGTAAAATATAACTTTACATATTAAAACAATTATTTATTTTTGCGTATTTTAATAGAAGTTGTAAAATAACAATCTATACTTTTTTAACAATTCATAACTACTTTAAACGAATTATAAAGCTATTGAATACATGTTTTGAAATAAAAATTAGATTTAATTTATAAGTTTTTATCTTTTTAATAAAGTTAATAGAAAAAAGCTACATAATATGGAACAAATAGTTAAATATAAAATACTTTAATTTGTATACTAGGACAAAATAATTTTTTTTTTTTAATGTTTTGGTATAATGTAGTTAGAAAAAAAAATCTTAAACTGTAAGAATATTTACCTTGATTTGCAAAAAGAAAGAAATTATATAACATACTATAGAAATTTACATAGAAATAAAAAGACTTTTAAACCACAAGAGTTTTTAAAATACTAGTTTTTTTAACTATGTTGTATTTTTTTAATACTACAAACTATACTTGTGATTTGCATTGTTTTGCAAGAAAAAATGCAAGAAAAATTTTCTGAAATTTAATTTTTACTGTTAGCCTATAAACTATTTCACTAACTAAAGAGCAACAAAAAGTAAATTCATATTACTTTAAATTAAAACAGATGTAAACTATAAAAGTTTATTAATAACTTACTTATTTCACACTTTGTAGTACATATATTAGAACTGGTTTGTTAGATCATAAAGAGTTGATTTGTATAAATCATAAGTATATAGTGTATAAACATAAGTGTAAAAATCATACAATAATTATGTTGTGGAGTCTTCGGTGAAAATTAGGCACAACTTATTAAATATTTACGAACTATAATAATAGTTTAAAAATATTTTTACTAAAACTATAATGTTAAACTTAAAACTAAAATAAATTATAAAAATAGTTTTCTTTACTAATTACTACTACCACAATAGGTTAAGCTAGTTTTAACGTCCTCTGGAGATTAATTTTAAAATAAATCGAACAAGTTGCACAAATATAGTATTTAAAGAAGTATTACAGGTTGTAGGTAGACCATACATTTAAATAAGTGGTAGTAAATTTAAACACTAAAGATTGTAAAACCATTTAAATAGGGATAATTGGTACTAGTTAAGTACACGTTTACTAAATATACATGCACGAGATAAATTATATTATATCAAACAAGGTTTTAAAAACTTTACACGTAACACAGTTAAATTTTTTAGCACAACAAAAAACATTCCAAGTTTGCAATACTTAGAAAATTCAATGCTTTTAAGCAAAGTAAATATTTGTTATTGTAACAAATGAACAATGCACAAGTTTTCTCAACCTTTGCTGAAAAGTTTTAGTTTTTCAACTAAATCATGCTGAGTAGACCAAATAAAAACACATAAAAAAGTTATACGTGTATTTCAAACTCCCGGAAATAACTTTTAATTTTACCAATACTATATAGTGTACCGAATTTTGTTTGTTTTTTTTTTCATTCACTCACTTATATGTTAATACCATTATAAAACATATCTATAATTATTTGTTTTGTTTTTTACGTTAGAAATACTTAATAAAAATTATTGTTTAAGTAAAATAGAACAATTATAAAAAATAACTTCAAATGCTAAATAACCTATACGAAACTTTATTTAAAATTAAGATAATAGTTTTAAATAAATTATTAAAAAACAATTTATTTTAACCAAAACTATAATAGCTAGTTTTTTTAAATTAACTTAATTATTAAACTTTTTAATAAACAATATCTTCAAACAAAAAAAAAGAAAAACTCTATTGGGAAAGCTTATCAGCTGAAAAAAATTACAAAAAAAAGTTTAAAAACAGCCGCTTTTGACATCTGGTATGACTCAAAAAGAGTTTTTAATTTTATACTTCCTGTAAAAAACTCGCTTTAGTTTTTTCCAATAGCTTTGTTTAATTTTGTGACATTTTTCAAATCTGTCTACAGTGAAGCGTAGTAAGTTATATTAAACACTTAAAATTCTTTTACGCTGTAATTAATTATTAGTGAAGTGCTTAACAACGAGATACTTTAATAATAATTTAACTTTTGCAAAACTTTACTTTTAATTAAAAATCTATCACATTTTAAAAAGGTATCACTTTGTTTATCACAACTTTCCGACAATTGATGAACTTAAAAACAACAAATTAGTTTATTATTAATATTAAATATTTTTTAGTCACTAAACTTGCTACTAACATCGTTGTCAGACTGCTGCTCGGCTCGTTGCCAGGCACCCTCGAAAATTCCCCTAACCCCCACCTTTCCTGACGCCGTCGACCTCACCGACCCTTCTTGCGTCATCGAGTTTCTGCGCGCTTCCGATTCTGTTGTGATGTCATTGTGATAATTTTGATGACGTTACAAAAAAAATTTGAAAGTTTACACAGCTCTAGTGTTTTTATAACTTTAGCAACGTTTAAGTTTTTTTTTTAACCAAACTTTATTTTTAGTCATTTAAAAACAAAATGTCGAAAATTTTAGCAAATAACTAAAGTTTAAAATTTTTGTGCTGTCAACTTTTGATTCAGTAAGCTTTAAGATAATTTGTAGAAAACAATATTGTATGTATACCTTAGTGAAAATACAGTAGAGTTAACTCTCGTTTTTAACATTAGTAAACAGCATAAAAAATAATCTTCGCAGAACATAAATATTGAAATAAAAATAAAAGGTGCCAAATTACCTGCTTGCCTCAGAGCCAGATGGGATGTTACCACTGAAGTTGATTTGACATCTTCCTGAGTTTTATTGTAATTTTCCAAAAGCTGGCTGCCACTCTGTAAAAAATAAAGCCATTGCAAACTTGTTAGCTTTTTTACTTTTAAAATAAATTAAACAGACAAGATATTGTATATATAGATGAAGGCTTTATTAATTAATTTAAAAAAAAAAACTTGATAACAGCAAAGTTTTGTTAAAAATCTAAATTGAGAAAAATAGATTTATCTTTTAAGTACACTGAACATAAAGTTTTTATCTTGGATTGAAACAGTGTGAGAATAAAACTTATACCAAAGTAGTTTAATAGTAAAAAAAAAATTACATGTAGAATATTTCTATTTATTACCAAAATTAAATTAAGATATTTAGCTATTTTTATTGAAAAATGGTAAAATATATATTTATTTATGTATAAGCAGTTCACTAAAAAAGTGACTATAAGTAAGGGCAAAAAAACTAGCTCAAGGACCTAAACTAACTATTTTTTAAGTACAACCAACTTTTTTTATTTACACTTTGATTCATCATTTTGGTTTAAATTTAGGTTTTTGATAATCATTTGACTTTCATTACAATAAAAAAGATTCAGTTTTCCTTATTCTATTCATAATAAACGTTTCATTACACAGACAAACTGTTTTTAACAAAGTTACTTAGTTAAATTAAGTTAAATATATAAATTAAAACAATCTATACAACTAAGCTTACACTATATAAAATTTTGAAATTAAATTATATGAATATAGCTTTAACTATTTTTCGAATTTAAAAACTGAAAATCACTACAAAATAAAATGTAAGATTAGTTTAAAAAAACCTGCGTAATTCTACAAAATTAAAATAAAGATTTATATAATTTAATAAAAATAAGACAAACCTTTTAAATTCGTTATTTGTCAAAAAATAATTAACAGTACAAAAATTAGTTTAAACATATTTTAGGTGAGAAAACTTAAAATGTTGCAAATTTATCTTAGCATACGTTTTTTTATTCTTACAAGTTAAATCATATCAGTTATATCAATCAGTAATTTTATTATTAAACTGTATAAAACAATAAAAACGAAATTTTATCAACAACTAAAAAGATAGCAAGTAAGCACATGAGTTTTATCACACAGGAAATGAGCTCAATACCAAAAACTTGACTATTTTGTTAAAAATGTTTGTTTGTTGGCGTAAAAAGTGGTTAGCATACAAAAAACAATCATTTAAAGAAAAAGTGAACCTTTTAAGATTTATGTTTAAGAAATTTCATCAAAATCTAAAGAACTAACCAAAAATATTTTTGAAACTTCGAGTTCATTTAACTTTTACCTATTATAATCAATTTGTAGGCAAAAATTTACAATATATAAAACTAATAATTCAGTTAGAAATAAAGTTTGAAAGTTCAATAGATTCCTTATAATAAAAACTGAAAACAGCTTTTTAAATCTTTTTTCTACTTAATCAACATAATGCAATAATTTCCAAACTTTTTTTAGTCAATATAAAAAAACTGTTGTATATTTTTTATTTTTGCTGAGATGGTATTTTTAAGAACTTTTTTTATTTATTCATAAGTTTTTAAACACCTATATTACATCAGAGTTACGATTATCTTACATTGTCCATACTCAAAACTACTTCAATAACTTATTTTTGATTTAATATTTTTACAAAGGTGGAACACTTGTACTTTTTCACGTGATGCGTTTTTAATAAACAAAACACTGCAGATGTAGTGTGACCAAAAATAAACAAACATTGTAAATCAACGTAAAACTAGTCTCAGGTGAAAAAAACCTCAAACTGACTTGAACTATTCTACAGAAAACATGGGTTGACTTCTTTTAATATGACAACTTAGTATACTTTAAGAATTTATTTTATGAACTTTTAAAAAGTTTTATATTTTATTAAACAACCGTTTAATAAATGTTACATTTCAAACCAAATAAATAGTAAACAACGAAGGACGAACTTTAGCAAGCCTGATTCCGATGGTCCATGACATGTATGTAGGAAAATCATCACAACAAAAATATTTTATTTGTTTCGACTTCACTTGTATGGAAGGATGCTTCAAAAAAAATTAGTTTAGTACTTTTGTTTGACAAAAAACTAATACACAAAGGATTGCTTATAATTCAAAATGTAGGTGTTTACCACTTTAATAAAAATACTTACAAATAGTTATTTAATAAAATTACCAAAGTTATAATTTGAAAATTTACAGCAAGATAGTGAGTCTTCTTAATAGACAACTTGAGTAAAAATAGATCACTATTTACTAAACAAAAATATATTTGGGTTAATAAAGATATTCTTTAATATTTTATTACTAGCATACATTAACATATTGCACAAGTAAAAAATTTAATCGTGGATTTCCAACATTAATTAAGAAGTTAAAGAAATAAGCTTTTATTAAAAAACCGCATAAATTGTATAAGTTTAATATTATATTTGATAGTTATTAGAACTATCTAAACAAAAGTAATAATACGCTTATTAAATATAAATCAAAAAATATAAAACAAGGAAACAGTAAATTTTAGAAAATAAATTAGCAATTATTTTTAACAAAAAAGTATAACTTCCGCTTAGTATGATTTTTGCTTACAATACAACTTTTTAAACATAAGGAAACTTATTTTAAGAAATTGCATTATATCTTAGTATGAATCATACGACTAATATGTATTTGATATGATTAAAAATAACTAATTCATCATAATAATAATAATAAACTAAACATTTTTAAGTTTTTAGCACAAACAATATTGACTTAAATTTATTTCTTAATAATCTTCAAATAAAACTTAATTAATTTAAGATTAAGTGGTTTAACGTATCATCAGCCTTTTAGATTAAAATACCAAACATTAAATTATTTCTATATCCAACTAAAAAATATGTAAGCTGTTTGTAAAAACAAAAAATAAGATTCTCCTTTTTTGTAAAACTTATATAAGTACGGTAAAAAACATAAAAATTGAACCATTTTAGATAGTACTAGTATATAGTTAAACTTTCATTGCAAAATAAACCAGCTAAACAATTATGAAATATCACTTAACAGCTAATCAAGATAAAAATTATATTTATTTTTGCAACATACTTTTATTGCAAATCCGTAATCATACGGCGACTTGAATTTTTTTCTCCACCCTCTACCGTGGTACAGCTGGTTTCCCTCGAACAACACCAAACTTGAGAGATCTGACAACTGTTTTTATAAAAACAATTATTAATAAAAGTAAATAAAATTAATCAAAAGATTTACGCTTAATTTTACAAATGATTAATGATATTAGCTTTATACCGCTCAACTTACTTTTTATCAAGATTTTAAAAACATTAAAACAATTTACCTTATTTTCAGGTGCTATCAAAAGTTTTAAAACCTGATCAGGACAGTAACTTTAGCTACTCCTTAAAAAATAAAACTTTTTAGCCTAAGCGCCTTTTTTCAATACTAATTTAAATTAAAAAAAAAACAATTTCACCTTTTTTCCCTTCTTGGGTTCCCCACCCTTGTTAATGTACAGGCCACTGCTTCGCAGCACACAGTACTTTTTGTTCCAACTTTTCGAGTCTCCTTTCACGTACAGCCAGCCCTGCACCTCCGGCACCAACGAGTTCCCGCCTCCGCTGAAGAACTCCTGTAAAATTTCACAACTAAATCAAACATGCATAAACCTATCCTAAAAAATATCATATTTGAAAGTTGAGTTTATTCAAAAGTTAAATGTCTTTTGTGCGTATCTAAAGAATCTATTAAACTTAGTCAACAACAAAGCAAGGAAAAATTTAGACGTTTTACCTCGATCAAGCTTTGCTTTTGTCTTTCTTGCATCTTGGCCTGAGCGTCGCTGGCATTCAGCAAATACCTCTGCAAGTAAAAATGTTAACAATTCACTAATCAATTACAAGGTAAAAAAACTAGAACATTGTTAAAAGTGTGTTAAGTTGTAGTAAAAACATTTGTTCTGGCGCTTTTTATTTTAAGAACCAACGGCTTATAGTTCACAAGAAACTAAAGACAAACCTGCGGAGTTTTGAATAACGCGTATTTGTCTTTTCTTTCCAACAAACGGAGCTGATTGGTGGAATCTCTGGTCCAGTATGACAAAAAGTCACAGGGTTTCTCATGTTCCTCAAACATTCTCTCTGTTAGCATGATTAATCATATAAGACTTATCAAACTATTAGAAAAAGTAATACATTATGGAAATTTAGTCACTCATTTGTGAGTTTTTTTTTTTTTTTCCTGGTTTCTATATTAAATGTTTAAAACAAGCTCTTTTTATTTGTTAAATATTTAGGTGTGAACCCAAAACAAATTTCAACCAATATAATTAAAAAAGTACAAACTCTCTATTTTTGCCGATGAATTAATTCGAAATACCAACCGTTTATTTAAAAAGTATTTAAATCATTTAGAACCTATTTGCAGTCTACGCCCCTCATTTAATGATGTACTTTCTCCAAATTTTAAGCTCAAATACCACGTTTATTTACCGATAAGAGAGAAACTGACTTGTGGTCAGCATAAATTAGCTGTCGTTTGAAGTCGACATCCCAAAGCAAACAAGTATAACATTTTGATAGCAATAAAAACCAGTGATAAAAATAAGAAATTCAGTAAACTGGATTTCTAAATCTCATTAGGAGACATTAAATATTGCTAATAAATGTTAAGTTTCAAACAAAACACAACTTTTTGTGCTAATTTTTTTTTAGTACAGTTAATACTTTTTTATTTTTTTAACACTAATATTTAAGATTAAAAGGTTATTGATACAATACTTAAGTCTCAAAATTAAATAATTACAAAAAACTTTGTTATAAGTTATAATCACAGAAAAGCTTTGTTCTTTAAGTTTAAAGACAACATGAGTAATTTTGCTTTATTTAAAACATGACTAGTATACATAATATTTCATCAAATAAACAATCATTAATTTAAGTTATAAAAACTAAAATAAAAAACACTATTTATGGAATACAAAACAACTGTTTTAACAAAACATAGCAAAAAACGTGACAGTTTACTAAAGCGCAAAGAAAACACTGCACAGTGTGAAGTGTATTTATATAGAGAACTTCCCACAACTTTCTAATAAAAACAAAATCTAATTTTAATACTGTTTACTGTAAGCAAATACTTTCTGAAGCAATTTCATAGTAAAAGACGGTGTGTTTACGCGGAAAAGTTGCTTATTAGAAAAGCTTCATTACGCATAGCTGCTATAAATAATTTTGTATCGAAACAAATGAAAATAGAGACAGCTGCTTTACTACATGAAAAGAGAAGATGCACATTGCACAGCAGTTGGCTTTTAAAATGCTGTCTAAATAACCCGGCACTATTTTATTGAGAGAAAAATCTAGTCAAAAAAACTAAATGAAACTTAATAATGAAATAAAAATGAAGTTTATTCACCATACCACTTAATTAATTAAATAATTAGATGTCAACTACATACATAATAAGTTAAGTATATGGTACCTTTTGTTAAACTTTATAAATTTATTATAAAACTATATTGATGATACTAAACCATATATCAATTTTTTCAACTACAACGGCTTAATCTGTTTAAGATTAGTTTTGATAAAAACAAACACTTTTATTTAACAGCTTATGTAATTGGAAACAAACAAAAAAGGGTACACTACAATATATTAAACCAAATATTTTAAAGAAAAAACATCAAATTAACAGTATAAGTACACAAGTATTTCATATAATGTGTGTGCAACTTTTTCAAATTGTTACATTTGTACTTATGTTTAAATGCCTTAGCACAATTAGAATGAAAAACTAAACACAGCCTTATCAATCATAAGTAATCTAAACAAACATTGCTAGAATCATTACTAAAACAAATATTTTCTTCCAAGTTGAGGATTTATAAATAACAGCGCAATTGAAAACAGACAGTAAATATAAAAAGACTAATAGCGTTTCTCAAAGGTAAATATATTATAACTTCCGTTTTTTATAAAAGTAAACATATAGTAATATTTTTCGGTTCGCCTTACAACTATTTAAAAGTTAAAATTATATATGTTCAAGTATAAAATTAATTTGTTTTAATATTAAATTATTTACATAGCAGCTTGGATCAAAAGAGTTATATTTGTTGTAGAAAGTAAATGTGTGAGATAAACTTTAATAAAGGCTTTCAAAACTAGTTTTACTGACATTTAAAATATTTCAGATGCTATAAAAAATAAATAATATGTTGATTTCCATAAAACTTTGTTAAAAGTAAGTATAAAATACTTTCTGAAAATGTAGACAGCACTCATATGTACTAATTTAAAAAAGTTTTACTGTAATTTTAATTCTATATATGTGTGATTAAAGAATACATATTTTTATAATTTAAACCCAACGTAATCTTTGATGAGTTGCAAAAACTTTCAAAAGCAAAAATTAAAAAATAAATAGATCAAGCCTAATACAGCTAATAAGTAAAAACATTTTCTACACAAATTAAATTATAAAACGCATTTCGTATCTAATTCAGTATAACTAAAACTTAATCAGTGGAACAAATAGCCACTCCATTCAAAGGAAGTTGTTGAATATTTTATTTTATCCATCTGTCAAACGTTTATAAATCGATTTGAACACTCTCATTTCTTCCAACATTAGATCATACTTCAATAACGAATCTTGAGCGGAAAACTTTAGTGACGATGACGTAATGGCAGAGTCATGCAAAGTCGTTTGCTGATCAGCTTTGAAAAGTTACTACTAACTTCAGCCAGCAGAGTATGACGCTTCCATGAAAAACTACGCAACCAACACGCACTTTCGACGCATACTAAATCTCACAATACAATTTTGAACAAAGCCGTTACTCACATAATTCTGAATAATTGCTTTACGTAAAATACTAATTTAAAATAAATTTATTTCCTTACAAAAATTTATAATCTGTTTAAACATTAAGCTTTTTTTAGTGTCTTTGTCGAATTATGTATGCACTGCACAATATAACAAAACTTTACTTAACAAAAAGTAGACTTCTGAAAAAAAGTAGTTAAAGGATTGAATCGAAAAATAGTTTTCAAAGCTAATATAATTTTTTTTTTTCCAATTTTTTACTGTTAGCCTTTGAACTTTAAACGTTTAATTTAAGGACTAAAAGCTAGAAAATTTTATAAATCTAGGAAAGATATGAAGATAAAAAGAATCTTTCGATGCTTTTGATGTTTATTTTAAAATGTGGAAACTTTTTTCAACAAACACTTTTTATGACAATAACCATACAATGTTGTAATATTATAGTGTTCACAATTGAAATATTATGTACAATAAAATATAATTCACTTGGCATATAATCAACAAAGTTAAATACTTTTTGCAATTCGAACACAAACGCTATTATCAACAGAAAAAAAACTAGCATCTCGCAAAAAAGCAATCGACTCACCCATGTATAAGCTGGGAATTTCTTCCATGAGCGTCCAATCCGGCTGAAAGTCGAAGTGGTTTTTGTCGAGCAATTGATTGACGATATTGCGGGTTGTCATCCGCTCGTCGATCATCATAGTTTTGCTCGACTGGTCCTTGTTGAACACTTTCACCACCAACTGTTGAAATGGTGTGCATGTTGAAACAAAAAGTCTTAAAGTAAGCTTGAGAGCGACTTGATTAGAAGCTTATTGAAATCATTAGAAACAATTAGATGCATTACAATGTGTTTAAAATAGTGAATATACATAAATGTAACCAATCACTTATAAACTACTTTAGTAAATCTTTAAAATGCATAAAACAGATAGAATATAAAATAAAAAAATGTTTTTATAGCATGTATTTTTAATAATATGGTAGTATTATGCTAAGTATGTGATACAAAATAAGAAAACGTATTTTAAAAATTATAAATCGAAGTTTTTGAAATAAGAATACAAACAATATGAAACAAATAAGTAAGTATTACTAGTATTGAATAATAAATAGGTCAATATTTGGTCTTAAAGTAGCAAGTGAATGAGTATGAAACAGCTGCAAATAATAAATTTTTCCTTAGTATATTGAAATCAACATATTAAAAAAGATTATAGAAGAATTTTTTTAAAGAACTAATTTATTTACTAAAATGTTTTACTGCTATGAAAACTACAACAGTTAAGTTTCTTTTAATATCTAAAATAAACAAACTTTTTTTTTATTCAATTCAAAAAACTTTAGTCTTATTTAAAAACATTAATTTAACCAGTCTTATAACAAACATGTACAATTAACTTCAGATTTACTGAACATTAAACTATACTCTATAGAGCTTTCCAAGGAAATAAGCAAAAATCTATTCATATAATGTTTTTTTCAATATCCCAAACTACTTAAATTTAAAACTTCATTTTCTCAATAACTAATAATGTTAGCTTCTTTAATCAGGCTTTTGAAAGCAAGCTATTTTGAATTGCTAAAACTTTAAAACTTTTAATTTTGGTACTGACAATGAAAAATTCAACAAAACTTAATTCTAAACCATTAACATTTTTAATACGACCACATTAACTTATACTTGGAATTCAAGTGAAATTTTTTCACATAAATAAAGTTATACATAGTAAAGAGTTTTTTACACTATTGACTTAACAAATTTTTGCATTGAGTTTAATATATAAAATTATATACAGCTGTGTTAAAACCATTGTAATGTTTCAGAAGTAAATTTCTATTTAAAAAAACTTTGAGATGTTATCTGTTAAAATTATATTGTTTAAAAATTAAACTTCGTTAAGTTCAAGTTCTAAAAAATACATTACGTTCGATACTGAAGTAAAAAGGAAACAGAAATTTAAAAAACTTATGTAAACAAATCATCTAGATTTTTATTCAAAACTCAGAGTTTAGAACTTCAGCTTTATATTTTACACACAAAATTTCCATGGTAAACAGTACCAACTTCAAATCGTAGAAAAAAATTTATTCTGCTTGATACTACCACAAAGTAAGTCATGCATTAAATGACTTAAGTTTTGTGCACTCTTAATTTGCTACATTCAGCATTGTGTTGGTCTAATCTGGCATGCCGTTGTTTTGCAGAAAACACAAAACTAAAGGTTTTTCGTTTCAATTTGAATATAAACTTGAGACTGTTTATGTCAATACAAGCTTTATAATAAGTTTAAACTTATATTTTATAGTATGTAAAATTGATTGTGTACAACACAACTTGTAAAACAATGTACTGGAACACTCTTTTACACTCACATTAGTTGTTTGTCGTGTTGAAACTATATCGAAGTTTAACAAATATCAATTTACAAAAAACTGTCTCAGCAAACTACTGAGCTAATGATTGATCACCAATAACTTCTTATTTTAAAAGACGATTTAAAATAAGTACTTTAATTAACTACTTGTGTTATATAACCTTCATAGTAAAACTTTAATCAACAAGCAATTAAAATGTATCCAATAACTTGAACAGGTAAAATAATAGAGTATAGTAATTAATGTTTAATTTTATAACTATTAATCAACAGTTTCAAATCGACCAACTGAAAAAGTTGAATTACCAAAATCTTAGTTTAACATTAACAATAAAACTTTATGAAACTTTTTTTATTAATAGTATTACAAAACTCCTTTTATCAAAAACTAAACAATTTATCAATGCTTTCAAGACAATATTCAGAATTTTTAGTTATTATGTAAAGAAATAAATACCTTTTAATTTAAAAATTAAGGTACTGTTCTGTTTACAATAAGCTTAAGATAAAATTTGTAAATTCATATTATTAAGTTATTAGATAAACCGTTCAATTTAAAGCAAATTAATTACTTTCATTAAAAACAGAAGCTAAACTACATGTTTCATAGATACTTAATATTAAGAACTTATTGTTTTATAAATAGATAAACATGAATTTTTCTAAAGTACTATATTAACACTAAAGTTTTTTTACTTATGGCTTTTGATCTTTACAAAAAAAAAAAAATTAATAGGAAATTAATTGGGAAATTATCCACCACATTGGCAAAGCAAAAAACCCACAAAGCATTTGCAGTGCTTGCATATTAGAAAAGGTCGCGATCGCTAAAGCAGACAGAAGGGATAATCTAAACAAACGGTACGAACTCTTTTATTCCTGCCCGCACTTCCGAAAACTCCACTTCAAAACTTAAATTACTCGTTATACAGGTTTTATGCATGCTTTTTAATTTTTGTAACTATAATTTTCTTAAAGCTAAAGGTTTTTTTTTTCTAAATTATTCAAGCAAAACTTTCAAATTTTGGTAACTATTACAAGTACAAAATTACTTAAATTTACAATATTCAAGTCATAATAAAATTTAGCTTGATTAAAATGAATCTTAACTTAAGCCCACTTATTATTATTAACCTTATTCTTATTTATTTGTGTTGTTCTTTGATTTTTAAATTCAACTAGAATTTAAACTTTGCCAAAAATTCAAACTTAGTACCATAATTTAACTTGTTTTGTTTTTAGGTAAAAATTTATTTTAACTATAAGCTTTCATATAAAGTATTTGAGCGGGATTCTAAATTTCAATAACGATTAAAAGCACAAGATTGTTCAAATTTTCAATAATTACGTCACCATTAAAATAAGCTACACCAAATTCATTTAAATTTTAAGCTCATTTCATTAATTACACTTTTGCTTAAGCAATGTTTACTCTGTAAATTATCTAGAAGAAAAAAGAAAGCTACATACAGCTTTTATTATTATTATCATTGTTGTTACATTGATTTTAAAACTTAGCTAAAAATTTAAACTTCTACTAAAACTCAGTCTTAATATTAAAATTTGATTTGTTTAGTTTCTTAAGTAAAAAATTTTCAGTAATAATTTGTTTTTATTTTAATTTAATTGTTTAAAAGTTATTTTCCATGACTGTCACATATCTTTTTTTAGATTTATTTAAGCACTGACGAGGTCTTTGACCGAAACTTAGTTTGCAAAATAAATTTTTGAAAGAATAAACATAAAAACTAATGGTTTAAGGTTTTTTAATTTAGGTAACTCAAATAAATATGTTGTAAAATTTTATTAGTATATAAACTAAATAGATGCTTACTATTATTTTATAACAATTACTTTTTAATAAACTCTTACTTTTTGAATTCTTGCTTCTTTTAATTTTTCCATCGCTATTTTCACTCTGTCTTCTTCTAATCTTTTTTTTCGTTCTTCCTATTACATTAAAATAAACTATTTTACAAGCTTTAAAACTTATATTTTATGAACAAACAGTAAGTTTGCACGCTTTAATTTCTTGTAAAATCTTACAGTTGATGAAGATGAAAAAGTAAAAAAAAACTTGATTTAAGTTGAATTGACATTTTTTATGAGGCACACGTGTATCATACACAACATCTTATAATGATTACAACTACTTTGACTTTATATGACTTATAATATATGAATAAATATTAAGTGAGGACAATGATTTCAATAAAAGTAATTTTAAACAAGGTAGGTTGTGATCAATTTCGGTACACAGACCTCAAATAAACTTTGAAAAAATCAAAACAAAAGTATAACACAAAAAAATTTCAAAACAAAATTTACATACCAATCAACAAAAAAAGTGACATATTCTGTAACACTATATTTTATATACATTAAAAAACTTAACAAACTAAGTTTTAATAAAATGAATAATTATTTATAAACTTATTAGATTATATTTGTAAGCTACATTGATTACTCTAATTATTTAAACAGTAAGTTATTATAAAGTCTTCAAAGAGAAAATATATCAATTCAAAATAATCAATGTTTGTCTTTATGTTTTATCAATTCTTAATATCCTTTTTTTTTTCATATTGCTATTAATATAAATTAGTTTGAAAATAATTTAGCTTTTTAAACTGTTTATAAAATTTAAAAATACTCATGTAAAACAGATGTAACAAATTTTCCAATCCACTACAACAATGAAGTGGTCAGAATCTCACCGGAGTTTCCTCTTTCTTCTTCACATCCGCCGATCCCGTCAGAGTGTCCACTCCGCTGTCAACGGACAGCACTTCGTGGGCGGGCATGGCGAACTTGACCGTTTTCGCTTCTGCCCTCTGGTGGTTGCTGCTCTCCGTGGAGTTGGTGGTGGAGCAGGAGTGGATGGAGTCGCGCGAGGCGGAGTACGAATCGTTGATGGAAGTCACGCTCGTGTTGCGCTGCTGTGTTTTATGACAAAAGTCGTGTAAAGTGTGAGCGGCGAAGTTTATCAGAGGCGTCGGTGTTTGTTTGTTCGGCAAGTTTATTCAATACAAAAGTTATCTTGGTGCAGAGTTTGCTAACTCACTGCTTTTAGTTTTTATTAAGTTACATTATAAAATTTAATGAAAATAATTAAAAACTTTTTTCTAAATTAAAACAGACTTGAGCGTTTTGAAAGTCTTAAAGCAAAGTGAACAAACAAAATTTTGAACTTTTACATGCCTTTTTAAAACTCACAGTTGTACTGTAGTCAATTATTTTGCTAAAAAATAAAAAAAGAGTCATTTAAGTGTGCTTGAGCAAATATTAATAGCTTTAAAGTAGAACCCACTCAGTTTGTCTCATCTATTCAAACTCACGTATTTCAAGCTGCCCGGTTTCGGGGGTAGCGGCGGGGGCATTTTAATGATGGACCTGGGCAAACCGCTCGAGCCCGACGACACGGTTGATGGGGGCCGCGATGACGCAGTCGAACTTCCGGTCGTCGATGACGCAACGAGAGAAGTTGCTTTCGTTGCTTGTTTGCTGAGCGAGGCGGCCAGACTGTCCAGTTCGCTCATCACCTTTGTGTAACGTAAAACGTGCAGCATGCTTTTAACACAAAATGTGAAAACATAAAAGTGCTAACAAACAAATCACGTCTTAAAATTTTTGTTTACAACAACTTTTGAAAACTGGCTTAAAATTAAGTAGATTTTCGACATTTAGAAAAATAAGTATGATTCAATTCTAAAAAAAAGTATTAAAACCAAAAATAAAAATTAAGTCTCGGATACTAGGCAAACTCTAACTGGATTCATTTTGGCAAGTTCCGCTTCTGAGGTCAGGCCTTCGTCTTTGTTGAGATCGATGTCTTTGGCGAGACTTTCGAGTGTCATATCATCGTCAAAATCAGGAGGAACAAACGAAGCACCCGTCCTCCGTATTGTTCCAAACTAAAAAAATTATACAAAGTTTAATAACTATTTCGAATAAAATTTGTTTAACAACTCAAGATCTCTTATAGATTACTACAGGTAAGAAATATTGTATTGTTTTTAATAATCTTCAAAAACAAAATCTAATCATCTGCTTATAGCTGCATAAGTTGAGAACTTTTTACTGTTCAATTTAAAGTAAACTACAACATAATACATATAGTAGTTTACATAAAAACTTTATTTTTTTTATTTACAACTAATTTTTAAAGTCATAGTATCTGACCTGATCTTCAGCCATATTTATGCTGCCACTGTTTGACCCTGAAATGTTTGATCCTACACCTGTTGAAAATATAAATTAATAATAATAGTTGCTATATCACATTTTAATCAGCATTTTTATTTGAAAGTTGTTTATTAAAATTAGGTTGTTTAGTATAGAGGCATTAGTAGTATATAGTAGCCCTTTGGTTAGGAACTTTAAGTAACTGGTGATAAATATAAACAACTTTTGGGCAGAATGCAACGAAAACTTGAAGAAAATATTTTTTTCTTTATTTTATATAATTTTAGAAAGTGAATGAACACAGAAAAAGTTACTGTTTGCATGAGTAACTTAATTAAACTATTTTTGTTATCTAAACATTTTTTGTTTAAAAAAATTAAACTATTTATTATAAACCTATAGCCTAAATTAAACAAATAAATTGTTGGTACTAATTGTTGAATAAATAATAAACTTAAATCTTGAATTCAAATTAAATTCAGATATAAATTAATTATTTTAATAGAAGCAAAACAAAGAAAATATTAAATTTTTTTAACAGTTTTATTTTTTAATTTATAAACAAAAAAATCTAAATTAAAAATTCTGAAGTCATTGAAATTAATATAACTAAGAAAATGTATTAAGTTTTAATTAAATGAAGATTTGAATTTTTTTTTTCTATACATACAAACAATAAAACTACTAACAAGCAAAATACAAAAAAAAACATTCTTAAACTTTATATTGAACTATACTTTATTTTAGCAGTCTTCTAATACTTTTCTTTGAAAAATTATATTACTTTATATAAATATGTACAAAAAAAAATTATTTGTTTAACAAACTTAAATATTTATGCAACCAGCCGTCGAATTACAAATGAATTCAAAGCTTGAATCAATAAAACTTTTTTATACTTTGAACAAAGTACCAACCAGTTAAAGATCCCTTGGTTTCATTATAGTTGTTAAAAAAGCTTAATTAAATCCCTCATTTAACTTTTACATATAATATTATTATTATACTAATAATAAGTAGGGGTGGGCAACGTATGGACTGCAACATACTTTTATTAGGAAAACAACTTGTGAAAAACGAATAAATTTGAGCTTTTTATAATAGACTTTTTAATGGGTTCAACTTTATTTCCACTACTTAGTAGAACTTACAAATTATCATTCCATTAAATATTACTTTAAACAAGTTTTCTATTAACTTTCCAAGTACGAACTTCAAAATACGGCAACCAGCAAAGATTTTTTGTTACAACTATGGCCAACAAAATATATCTGACCCACTAACTATAAAAACTATTCATACAAGTTAATCTCTTCAGGGTTGTCACTCGTTTCTTTTAAAATTTTCCAGGTTTTTAAAAGTACACATTTTTGGGTCTGTTTTTAGTTTAAAAATAAGTTTAGGGTAAGAAACTGTGTTAAATAGTATAAAAACATTGAAAGGATACTGTAAAGCTACTTTAAATATGCTTTTTTAATAAAAAAAATTTGATGATAACAAAATGATTTTATTTATATGGTAGATTTTTTGAGTCAGATCGAAATTTTACTACTGAACATGTGAATTTTTAAGTTCTAGGTTTTTTCAGGTTTTTTTGCCTTGATTGTCAAATTCCAGGTTTTTCCAGGTTTCCAGGTGGCAACCCTGTCTCTCACTCATTTTGTCAATTAATTTAATCTATTTTGTACATTTTAAATCGTTTTTGTGGAGGAATTTTCTATAAATAAAAGGTAAAAGTAATCTAAATTTTTTATTATAGTTTGTCTTTATTGTAGATTTTGAGTGTATAACAAATAACGGTTTTTGTACTACTTTTGAGATAATTAGGCAGAAAACTTAAGAACTTAACAAACATATTATAAAATTTATTTATGTGAATTTATAAACTTTCTAATTAGAAAATTGAATTTATACATCATTCAGAAAACACTCAAAAAAAAGTCTTTAATTTTACCTTGAAAGTTTTAGTTTTTTTTTCAATAAAATAATACTTACTAATATAACTTAGTTTAAAATAAATTCTTGAAAGAATATATTCATTATTTCTCCTCCAGTAGTTGAGATATCTTTATTTGTTTTCTTAAAACCAAAACATATAATAATATAATATTACCTATAATTCCCACTTAAAATTTAGTTATAACAATTTGTTAATTTATGTTCAAAAAAATCTTAAACCCTACCACTTAACAGCTTTAATATTTCTCAATCTTTTATATTAGGTATATTTATAAAAACATATAAATTTGTTAAATCATAGAAGTTAAATCATCTACTAGAATGAAGTGCAATAAACTAGAAAAAAAGTGGTTTTGATTAAAATATATAAATTGATTGAAATATAAAATTGATAATAAATAAAAACAAAAATAGTTTTGAAATACAAACTTCTGCTCATGAACCGCATCTTATTTGGAGACATATATGAATAACCTGAGACAAAACTAACAGAGTATCTAATACTTGAAAGATATATATTTATTAAAACAATTTCACAATATCTTATTAAAAAAACATACGAAAAAATTTATTTATAATGAAACTATAAATCTAGAAAGTATTCAAAATAAATAATTTTTAAATGTAATGATATTTATTAACTTACAATTATTTGTAATTTTTAAGTATAAAAAACACTTATTTAAAAATGTATTGAACATTATACTAATGTGCTTTATTGAAAACTTTGCATATAATTTTTAGTTTGTAGTTCATTTGTAGATTATCTTATTCAAAAATACAGATAACTCACTTGGACCAACAGAGAGTGTATTTGAGAAAGTTTCCAAATCGTCTATCATGGCTGAAAGGTCTTCTTGATCTTGTTGAAGAGGCAATGGTTCTAAAATTAAGTTAACACTTTAAAGTATCGTTAGGTTTACTTATCCTATATACTTTAAATTAAATTGTAGTTAGTCATTTAAAAAAAAACAAAGCCATCAAGTTCAACAATCAGTCATTGATAAAACTTAGTGAACATGAAACTATTTAGAGATGACTACGTTTGAACTTATAAGCTCTCTAATTTTTGAAATAATATTTTAGCATATTGAATATACTTTATTTAAAAAGAAATTTAATTTAACTACTTATGAGCTCATTATGTGATACTTTGATTACTTAATAAAAATTTGAAAAAATAAACTGTATTGATTGTCCTTTTGAAGTAGAGGTCTGTTTTTTCTAACATGAAATCGTATAATACTAGTTTAGCATCCGATTTTTTTAAGTTGTTAATCTCATGAGAAAATAAATTCTTAAACATAGAACAATGTTCACAAAACCAAAATAAAGTTCATTTTATCAACTAAAATGTACAAACGTGAGCTTGTTGGAGGTGGTGGGGGCAGGAAAGTTTCTGGGGGAGGAGGTAAACCATCTGTCTCATCTGCGTTGAACGTTATCTGCGGGGGAGGAAAGCCTGGAGATTCCGCTTCTTCTTGCATTGGAGGGGGAGGAGGAAGAAAAGTGTCTTCTTTTGGTGGGGGAGGTGGAGGAACAAACTGGAGGGAAGAGGTCTTTGGTGGAGGAGGTGGGGGTGGGGGTTTGCTTGCTTTTTTTGAAGGTTCATCTGGTATGTCAAAGTCCTGAATGTTTGAAATGAACTTAGTAGAAATTTAAATCAAAAAATATAAAGCTTTAAATAAAAATATATTTAAAAAAATATCAATGAAATCATTTTAAGTTTTTTCGTGAATGCTTGTAAAGTTTTGGCGTTAATCATATAATTATATGTAGTATAAACTAACTTCGACCAGCTGGTTTAGGTTGTTTAAAAGGTCATCTAAATCCATATCCATTTTATTTGTTAGTTAAAAAAAGTTTTAAACCTAAGATCAAAAAAAAATACTTTATCTAAAACAGTACTACAAATTACCATCAAATTATTAAACACTAAACTATAAACTAAACTATAATTATTTCAAAAATTTTACTAAACTAAAAATTCTTTATAAAATTAAATTATTGTTTTTTGCAAGTTTATAACGTACTGCTAAACAAAACTTAGATGAACTTAAATATATCATTTAATTTATATTATAACTTTATTTACAACAAACTATAATGTAGTTTTATAGAGTTGATAAGAAGCGTTGTTTGCTAAAAAACATCATTTAAACTTATAATTTTTTTATTAATAGGACCTAGGATTGCCATTGGTTTTTGGCAAACTTTCTAAAGATTTACAAAATTTCCTCCAAATTTTTAAATGTACACGTTTTTGGTCTACCTTTAGTATAAAATTTAGAGTAAGGTAAAAAATATGTTAAAAAGTATGAAAATATTGAAAATATACTGTAAAGTTACTTTAAATGGTTTTTTAATTAAAAAAAAATTGATGATGACAAAAAAAATTATCAATATGATAGAATTTTTCATCAAATTCCAGGTTTAAGTCGAAATTGTCAAATTCCAGGTTTTTCCAGGTTTTGTGGCAACCCAAAGAACTTTTTATTTTAAGAATTTTATTTAAACTTAAATATATAAAATATTTAATAAAATTTGACTTTGATCAAACAGGTTTACCGAAAGTTATTTGAAAATTGTTTCAAGAATTTCTGATTTTATTTAAGGTACTTTTAAACACAAGTTTTCTTGTTCTTTGTTTGGGGAAAATTAAACTAAAGATTAAAAAAAAGGTGTTTTGAATTGATTAAATTAAATGAAAGAAAAAATGTAAACGAGGTTTTTATAAATTCTGGGATTCTATAACTTTTCAGAGTGGTCACTAGTTTTTTAGAAATATTTTAGATTTTCTGATTTCCTTTCAGATTGTTAAGCATAAATTTGCTTGTTCCTTCTTGGTAGAAAATTAAACTTAAGGTAAAAAAGTGTATTGATAGTATAAAATTAGTGAAAAGACACTGTAACCCTACTTTTTATAATTTTTATAATAAAAAATATTTTGAACAGTAGATATTTTATTTTTATTTTATATAATAGTTATTTCTTATTTAATTTAAACTTATCTATTTTACATTAAAAATTGTTTTAAATTACAGGACTTTAAAGTTTTTTTAAAGTATAAAACTTAAGGACTTTTATGTTTTTGTCTTAGTTTTTTTAATTTCAGGTTTTTCCCAGTATATCCAGGTTTTTAAGTGAAATAGGTATTTTGATTTAAAAAGGTTTTAAAAAGTACATTAAAAAAAAATTATGTGCAGTAATTATGTCAAAAATAAAGGCTTTTAATCAAAACTAACTTTTTTTTTCAATTCTAAGATATTTCATAATTTTCAGAGTGGCCAACGGTTTTTTATAGTTACTAAAAAGGTATTGTAGTGCTACCTTTAATAAGTATTATAACCTTTAAAACTCTGATTACATAAGAATTTGTTCAAAAAGCAATAAAAAATTTTATAGTGCAATAAGCTGTCTGACTTGACTAATAGCTTATTACATCATATGACTTAATTTTTTTTTGTATGTGTACTAATTTTAGGCTAAATAAAAATTACTCTGGAATGGCTTAGTGCATAAAGTATAAAGCTTGAAATATGTGTAAAGTAGTGTCTTTTTATACATATTTTATAATTTTTTATTGTTCATAATAGTTATCTCTTATTGTTTTTAAATATCACTACTTAACAAATAAAAAATTTTTGAATTTTCATGATTTTAGTCTTTTTTTTTTTTTGTTCAATACTTCAGTAGTTTTCAAACAGTACCAAATCTTAGACTTTTTTTTTTGCCAGCATTTTTAAATTCCAATTATATTTAAGTATAATGACCAACCTGAGTTTTTGTTAAACATTTAAGTATTATCATCATTTCTTTCTTAAAATTTTGATTCTGATAATCTTCTATTATTTAAAAAAAATTATATAATTTTTTGCCATTCTGTAAAAGCCAATGTTTAGATTAATAAAAACAACTTTAACTTTCCAATGGCCTTAATCCAAAGTACATTATTTAAGCTTAGTGCTAAAAGTTTTGGTAATTACCTAGGATGATGTCTTACCAATATCAAGATAAAATTGTATTATATTGGATGTTTTTTAACCATAATTTTAGGCTAAAATATATTTTTTAAATAATAAACAAAACTAAACATATTTATCATAAACTAATAAAACTTAAATATTTGATTACTTTTATTATACAATATAAAGCAGTTGTATCAATAATTTATATCTAATACAATTTTGCATAATTATATTAACTATTTTTGTTTATAATAATCAAATTTAATTCTTACTATGTAATTGTAAAGCTTGTTTAAAATAAATTGTTTTTTAGAATAAAAATAAGCTAAAAAAATGATTTTTAGCATAAAATTATTAATAAAAAAGACATTGACATAAATAATTTCAGACTATGTAGGTGATCATCCTAGGTAATTACCATGATCTCTATCTAAGTTTTTTTTTAATAGTGACAGTTTTTCTCCATAACTATTCAACAACTCCTCTTTTATTTCAAATTGTCACAAGCTGTCCTATTCTTCTCTTAAGAAAAACAGACTACTTGCATACTACCAAGTCAAACATACTTAAATTAGTACCTTACTTTATTTCACTATGAAAATGACAAAGACAATCTAACTGAGAGATCACAACAAACAACTTTAATAAAAAACTAAACCTTAAACTTTAAAAAATGCTTACAAATGAATTAAAACTAATGTTTCAAGTACAACACCAAACAAACGTTAAGACGTGGTTTCACTCAAGATGAATTGAAGGCAGCAGGAATGAGCAAGGCTCAAGCAGTTGCTTTTGGCATCTGCATTGACAGGCGTTGCTGCAACAAGTCAACCAAAGGACTCCAGGAAAATGTTTAACGCTTGAAGCAATACCAAGCTAACTTGATCAAGTTCTTACTCAACCCAGCTAAGCCACACAAGGGTGATAGCTCTGCTGAAGACGGAACATTACCTTTTTTCCTTCGTGATGGCCACTCAGCTCTCTGGTGTTGTAATGCCATTTCAACCATCTTACCTCCCTGAAAAGGCTTACGCCATCACCAAGGAAGAAAAGAAACATTCCCTCTTCCAGGAGATGAGGGTAGCCAGGAGCCATGCCAAGTACTGGGGAATCCGCGCCAAGCACAAGAAGGAAGCTGAAAGTGCCGCCAAGTTGGCCCAGCCCAAGAAGAAATAGATTAATTGTTGATGTAATAAATTAGTAAATTTAACCTTATTAATAAACTACAAATAAGCTTACTTTGCAAATACTTTATAAGCTGAGTATAATAATTTTTACAGTTAAAATATAAATTAACATACACTACTGACATCATAATAACATAAACAAATAAATCAAAATACAAGTTCCAATTTTCTTTTTTATACTTTAAAAATAGATTGTTTATGATCAATAAACTTAGATACAGTTTTGGTATTCTCATAAAACTTTAACAGTAAAACTTTTGTAAGCATAAAAACCAGACAATTTATCATTAAAACAATAGACATATAACTTTGTTTACATCATATTATTGATTGCTTTTATTTGTTTTATTATAAGTTTTACTGTTAGTATATTTTTGGTGATAAGGAACTTTGGTTATGCTTGAACAACTTAGCATTAAAAAAGGCCCAAATAAGAAAATTAAAACACAGCAAAGCAGATGTAATATTAATTTTTCAGTATCATTTGCTCAACAAAGAAATAGCTTTTCACACAAGCTTTGTTCTTTGTCGAAAAGACTGCATATCAATAATATTTTTTAGTTTTATTTTCATTATGCACATATAAAACAAAAAAATTTAGTTTTAAGAAAAATTAACTAAAAATATTGCTTCAATAAACAATTTTTAGCCTAATCCAAAAATTTTTTAAGACAAAATTATAAAATTTCTACTAAATAAATTCTTTTTTTATTTATTATTTTATAGATCTCAGTCGTTAGTTTTAAAATAAGTTGTTGTATTTACAATGTATTAACTTTAAGTTAACATTTGATATTTCTAAAACATTTTTTTTCAAAGATTAGTTGACTGCTTTAAAATTTTATTAAAGTTTAAAAACTCTAAAATGTTTAAAATTAAACAGTTATAAAACATGAACTCTAAAGTGTCACGATAATTCTTCTTGTTTTCACAATTTTTATCCAGTACATTTTTTTGTTTCCGAACAAAGCCCGAAAGTGTGTTTTAATTTATCTAATAAACTCTCGTATCTTTGTGTTGCTTTAAAAGATGAATTTTAAATAAAGTTGTAGTTTAGTAGTGAATAGATAAAAAGAAAAAAAATTATAAAAACCTTTTATATTTTCCTTTAAAACTTTAAATTGTAATGATCATTAAAAATAAATTCTAATGCACTAATGCTTTGCTGTTAAAATTGGATAATGTAAAACATTATTGTTCGACCCTTTAGTATTTTAATGTAACTTTTAGTATTTTAAAATTAAGTAAACTTTACTTGTATGTGTTTTAAGTTTAAAAACTAACTTTTAATAAAATATTAAGAAGCTATTATACTTGGCAGAAATCAATATAATTATTTTTAAGTGGCCAGTTGAGCTTTTGTACAAAAAATGACATACAGAAAGGATTCAAGTTTTAAAATGTAGTTTTTTGAAGTATGGACAGGTAGAGGATAGCTCGAAATATTTTCTCTTCTATCTGCTTAGCGATCACAAATTTTCTCAAAGATGCAGGTTCTACTGATTTTTGTCGGTTTTTAGTTTTTTCTGCTTTGATAAATAACTATATAGAGTATAAAAAGTTTAAATTGTTATTTTTAAGTTTTCAGATGTATTTTGATAGTTCTGTTTCATTTTCTTATAGGTTTTGCACTCACTAGAACTTCACAATTTTACCTGTTTTAATGGTGATTTTTAGTAATAGAATACTTAGTAAATTATAACCATTTTAAAGTAAATACTTAAGAGTTTTTGGGTTATTTGACAAAACGCAAAAAGTATTAAAGTTTTTCTACACATTTAAAAAAAATCTAAATTTTAAACAATTTGTTTTAGAACTTTAAAAAATTCTAAAGCATCTAATGTGTTATATGCAAGAAAAGAAAAGTTTTATTAGCTACCTCGATAGACTAAGCATATTTTTACGGCTATTCCAATAACTAATAAAATGTAAAAACTAGATTTAGATCTGACTTAGTTTCGCATTATTTAGTCAAGTATATTTCTAAATAAAAAATATATTATATATAAAATTTTTTTTTTTAATGCAAAAAATATATTTAGAGCTAATTTTGTTTCGCATAATTTAGGCAAAACATTTTTTAACAAAAATACAATATATTTATTGTTTATTGAACGATAAAAAAAGCGCTCAAAAAGTTTGGTCTAAAAACCTGGAGTACAAAGGAGCGTTTCGGTTATCGAGTCGTACACCACATGCGTATAAAGTTTCTTACGAGCTATTACACATAGTTTTTTTTTTATTATTTAAAAATTTAAGTCTTTAGTTAAAAAGCAATCAGTACGAAAAGAAAAATAAAAGAAAACAAAACTAAACGAATATATAAGACTATTTTTTAAGTTAGTTTATTTAGACAGTTGTATTTTTTTTTTTAATTGTGATTAAAATTTTATAAAATATTATTTACTAATGGTAGTAATTATTGTTGCTTTACAATTACAAAATATAAAATATGTAAAAAAATTGAGTTACTTTTTTAAAGATAATTTGAATTATAAGACTTTGACAGTTCATAGCAAGCAAAATTAACAAAAAAAAATAAAAGCAATTTGCTTCAAACTACATTGAAAGCTTTTAGTTTAATATTAGTTTTCTACCAATAAAACATAAAGTATTAAAAATTTATTAGTTCAAGTTTTATAAAAAAAGATTTAAGTTTTAAAATAAAACTTAATTAAACAATTTTTAACTGGTTGTAATTTGAGACAACATTTTTGTATACTTAAATGTATCTGGTTTTTTGAATATTTTAATTCACGTCTGTTAAAAAAAATAACACCCATATTTTTTCAGGTATGTTTGTTATAAACAATTAAACTTTTAATTTTTTTATTATCAGCTATTACAAGCAAAGGCTATTTGAAAATTAATAATTGACTATTTTAAAAAGAATTGACCGTGTCCTGGACTAATTTCAGCATTTTTATATAAATGTTGTCTAACAAGTAAAAGGAAGTATTCTTTTAGATAAAAAATCTAACATTAATTAAGCATTTTTTAAATTTTATAATTTCATATATAAAATTATTTCAAAATTTGTAATTTTTAAGTATTGTTATAAGATAAAATTTAATCAGCTATTTTATGTACAAAACTAAATATCATCAAACACAGATAAAACTAAATAACTAAGTATAAAAGTTTAGATACATAACAATAAATAACGATCAACTTTCTTTAAGGATAAAAGTTGACTACTGTTTGACTTTATATTTGAATCCATAATTATAAACTTGTGAGCTTTTGTATAAAACACCTTCCCTTTATAACTCATTTACTTTAAATAAACATTTAAACGGTGTTATATTTTCTTCAAGCAAACTATTACATTTTTTGAAACTTTTGCAGTAGTCATGAATGTTTAAAATTTAGTTGTTTTTGATATATGCAGCAAGTAAAAAACATAAAAAAGTAGAGCATTTAAAATTTAAGAGCTCTAGTTTTATTTTTTGAACATAATTTAGCGACTTAAATGCGCATTTAGTTGTCTAAAATATTTTTATCTGCTAGATTGGCTCATAGCAAGCTCTTATACGAAACAATCATTAGATAGACCTAAAGTTATGCAATAATTTATTTTGACTGCATTTAGCCTTTAATGTTTGTACTTGTTTAACTTGGATAATTTCCTTGATAAAATAATGATGCCAAACGGAAGCTTTTCCTTACAACAAAATTATCAGTTTTTATTAAAAAGTTGGCAACAATGATATTAAGTCTACTAACTTTGAAGTGTTCAATATAAAAAATAACGATAAAATGACTTAGGATTTTTTTCATAAACAAAGAAAAAATTTTAGATTTGGGCAGTTTTGACAAATACAGAATAACTTACAGTTTATTTAAAATAGTTTAGAAAGTAAGGTTGAACAGTACTTAAAAGTATTTTGGTTTTCATTTTATTTCCAAACACTTTGTGCTTTGGAAAACAAATTATATATGTATAAATATATACATGTATATATTTCAGTTTAGTCTAAAAAATATTGTTATTTTAACTGTTAAAGTGGTGCTTGTTAAAGTTAGTGACTTATGAAAGTGTTTTGAAAACAATTTAGACTATACAAAGATTTTTTTTGTTTACTCAAAAAGTTTTATACAAAATACTTAAAGATTTAAAATCGCAATAAAGTCTTTTTTTTACTTCTTGAAAAACTTTAAGGGGCAACGAAGTAATCACTTATATTAGTACTTAGTACATGTAAAACATTGTTACTCGATTTTTAGCTACAATCTTTGAGACGCGATCAAACTAGTTTTTTCAAAGTTTATTATTACGAAGTTTAAAATTGTTTTCCACAAAGTCATATTAAATTACTTATATTATAGTTTTTTAATTTTGCGAAAATTTGTACAAGCTATTGGAAAAAAAAATCTTTAAAGTTTTTGATTATAAAAAAATTTGTACAAATATAAACCTCCTCAACTAGGAAAAAAATGTTTTTTATTTTCTTGAAATAAAAACTCTAAAGAAATTTATAAATACTTGATAAATGCCTGATATTTTCTTTTCAAATTCTTAAAATTTTCTAGCACAAACTTCTGCAGAAATATTAAAAAAGAGTGCACATTTACATTAAATATACAAACTTAGTATATGCTGTAATTTGTATAAAATTTTCGAACTAAAACAGAATCTGCATATATTTTTGTTGTAATAACTAACTTTGATAATAGAACATTAAATCTTATATTACAGTTATTAAAAATAAAAAAAATTCTTTAAGCCTTTTTTATATTTACAATTCATAGTTTAGGTAGTGATATTTTTTTATTAATGTTTTGCTGTGAAAGCCGATTAAAATGATTATATTTTTAAATTTTAAAAATTACTTTTGTTTACACTTACTGATACACAATATTTAAAAGCATCTATTTTTAAGTGCATTGCAATTGTTAAAAGTAAGCTAAGTTATATGTTTAAAGTTAAATTAGATTTTTAACAAAGAACTATTTGATATTCAAAAAAAACTAATGTTATTCTATAGTATAATTTTAGTCGTTATTTAAATTTCATTACATTAAAATATCAAATATTTCATGGTTTATTTTATTTTAAATCTGATTGAGCTAACAGTTTTATCATATAAAAAAAGTCTTGAGGAAGAAATATTTGGTATTTATCTCTACGTTAAAGAATTAATCCTTTTATAACCAGAAAAAAATCATGCATTACGTACTATAAGAGTATTATTTATTGTTTTAAATACATTAATTTGCATGATATTGATGACTAATAGCTAATATTCCTTTAGTAAAACATATAAAAAAAACTATATTTAAGTATATTGTAAAATATTTTTTTATATATCTTATCATATTTCAAACCGCATGAACTGTTGAGAATTTTTAATCTTTTATTTTTTCTTACACTAGGTAAGTGTTTAAAGTTTTTTGTTTTTTAATAAACTTTAATTTAATTTATAAATATCTTTTTGACTGGTTGTAACTATGTTTAAAACCCAACAAAAATTCAATAGCAAATAAATATTGCGTATATAATAATGAAAAAATAAAATGCAAAATATAAATGAGTTTATAGAAAAAAAAATATTGATAAAAATAATGAGTTGTATATTAACCTTTCAACTTTATATGTTTAACAAAATATTATAACATGTTTTATATCTTTTAAATTCAAATTATATTATTATAATAAGTTTCAAAATGTAAGAAAATTATCTTTGACATTACTTACTCTAGAACATTAGCGTTTATTTCATTATAGATTTAATAGTTTTTTTTCACTAAATAATTGTCTTTTTTATGCTTTATAATTTTTGCTATTTAGGTTTTAAACCTTCTGAGTTATAAATGTTAATAAAAAACGGTTGAGTATATATTTTAATAGATAAAAACCTAGTTAAAATAGGAGTAAGCTAAACAGGTAATTATATTATTCTACAAGTTTAAATCTACACTTTTTGTAACAGTACTTAACAATTATATTCAACAACCTTTTTCGACTTGGTATATGACAATTTTATACGTAAAATACTTAAAAGGTCTAAAGAATTAATACTTTTTAAGAAAATAAAAATATCTGTGTGACAAAAAATGCAATTTGTTTTTAGTCTTTTATTAAATTACTCTAGTAACTAAAATATAATTTAATAAAGTTTCTTTGTTTTCTTAAAAACATAAATAAAAAAAGTAAAGTAAGACAATTTTTTTATATTGTTATTTTGAATACTAATGTACAATTTGCATGTATTATCCAAAAATTGATCTATTTACTCGTTTTTATCCTGTAATTTACATAACAAAGAAGTTTAAAAAGGTATTGTTTATATCAAACTTATATTTTGTTCAGCGATTTAAAAGCTTTATAAACTGGTTTTAGTTAGTGATACATCTTTTGTAACTTTTTTTAGATATTTCAGCAAGTTTTTATTTTTTTAGTAGCCAAGATATTTGATAACAATTATCTAAAATTTTATTACACAAACCCTTAAATATTCTATAGATTGAATTCAGCAACTATTTTTTTGTTTTTTTTTTTAAGTAAAACTGTTTTAAAGACACCAACAAAAAATACTAATTGAAAACAAAAATATTTCTCAATGAAACGGAGTAAGTAGTATAAAGAAAATATAATCTTGATATCACTTTAACAATTTTTGCATTTAATAAAGTTAAAATATACAGACAAGTTTCAAGTCAAATTTTTTTGTTATAAAAAGCATCTCATAGTTAATACATAATTTTGGATAGATTTATAAAATATAAGTTTGTTTTAATTTATTAGCATTTTTAAGTTTTATAATGGTTAAGTAAACATTTTCGAAGAATGAATATTAAACACTGCATACATGTTATTTAATAAGGAAAAAAATATTTATACAAAAAAAGAGCTTTAATGATTTTTACTAAAAATGGTTATAAGTTTTACAATAAAAAAAAACTTAATTTTTTTTTTATTAAGTGTTTTTAATAAACATCTTGTAAAAAATACTACTCTTAAAGAATATGTTAATTGTTTTAAAACATTAAAACTACTGTAATCAAGCTGTAGTTTTTTTACAAACAGTTGAAAAAGAAATCATAACAGTTTATAAAAATAAACTTAAGAACAATTTTAGTATATCATATCTAAACGAAGCAGCTATTAATTATTGTTATAATTGTCAATACTTTTTAGCTAATTTCATAATTCAATTATTTACTGAGAAAGTGTTTCACAGAAAAGTTTATAAATCAATCAAGTATTTAAGTTTCCAAGTTTCTGTAAGTTCATTTAAGTTGAATTTTAACTTGTTAAGTCAAAGAGCTCAATTTAAGTACTATTGTGCTGGATTAGGTTATGGTGATTGTACTTTGATGCGAGAAAATTTTACATACGCTTTAAGAGAGCTTTTTTTGTTGTCCTTATATGAAATATAAATACTTTACAAAACACTTTTTTTTCTAAAAATTCAGTTTTATTAATATCAAAATATTTCAATTATAGTTTTTACGAAAATTTCGATTAAATTTGTTTTCTTAAAAACTTTAGAAAAATATAAAAAACTAAGTCGTATAAAGCTGACTGCCACAGTTTTTACAAAGTTTTTAGAGAATTTTCACTTTTTAGTTGCATTTACATTATATCAGTTCTTTTATCAGATGTTCAGCAATATATCTTTATGTACAAACAGCTATTGCAGATTTAAGTTGAACAATCAACAAAATACTAGTTTATGAATCATTTCAAATACTTTTAGTACCATTTAAATATTAAAAGGGGTTCAGTATATATCTTCTACCAAAACAAATCGTAAATCGTTAAAGTTTGTTATAATCGTAATAATTACAGTTAATAATCAATAAGTTTATACTGTTTAAGACAAACAAGCACAAAATACGTTCTTAATTTTTACATATTTTTAAATATATTAGACGATATAAGTAAAATTAATAGGTATATAATTAAAAAAAAAAATGAGTACAAGACTAATTATTACACTGACAATTATGCTAAAAAGATTAACTTGTTTAACAACTTTTAATTAAATTTTATGTTTGAACTCTGTTTACACGAAATCTGAAAGCATATTAGTTTATGGTGTTTACTTTAAGTTTTAGCAGACAACATTTAAGACTTTAATAAACAGATCAGAATGCTTAACGTATTCATGAATTCAGTCTTATGTTTAAATTAAGGTGTAGCTTTCTTAATTTTCTTTAAATTAAAAAATTGAACTATCTTTAACAAAAAATAATTTTTTAGATTTGTTTTTAAATTTTAGCGTAGTTTTCAAATTCAGTTTCAGCTTAGATAAGTTTTTTGTACATAAAGCAAATCTTTCAAATTAATTGTAAGTACATACTACTGATAAAAGTTTAGTATTAGTTTTTAAAGAATTTTTTAAGCTGTTATTCGACTGAGTTTTTTATTGATTTAGTGACATTCATTAACGGTTAGTAAAGTAAGTAACTCCAAAACAATTATGAAATTTAAGTTTATTAAACCAATAAACAATGCTTACTTAAATTTTTCTAAGTGCTTGTTGCTTTTCTTAAACTAACACTTTTTTTTTCATCGGAAACAGAACAGTTTTTTAAATTTTGATTATAAACATTTCTCTATTTTTCGAAAAAAATACTTTTAGTTACATACTTTAAATATTTTCATAGACTTTTGTATTTGAAACTAAAAAAATATTTTTTTTACTAACTTTTTGTTCGGTACTACCATGGTGCTCATTAATAAAATAAAAAATGAAAAGCAACAAAAAAAAAGCGAAATCTATTATGGTAGGTTTTTTGTCAATAATTTTTAATAGTTATAATAACTATAACAGTCAGCAGAAAATACTTCTGGTCGTACAATATTATTTATTTTTGATAGTAAGTAAGTTATAGTTGTACACTTTGTAGATCCAATGTGAACTTTTGACTATAGGTTTAGAACTTAAAATAAAGAATTAACTATTTTTGAAAAAAAAATACTGGAACTTTTAGTACTTTTACGTTTTAAAATCCACACCTAAAACTGCAAAGCGGAAAGTCCTCGCTTAAAAACTGCTATTGGAGCTTAACTATCGCTGAAGTAGTTCTGAAAAAAAAGATAAGCATTTCATATCTTTTCTACTCATAAATCTTGTTTAGCACAACTTAAAAGATTTAATGGCAAAAACTTAACAAACATCAGTTGATATTTTAAGCTACCAGGAAGTTGTAATTATGTATAAATTAAATTAACAACTTTCCCTGAATGCACACAGGGGTGTATAAGTAGGAAAACATACACTAGTACAAACAAGCAGGGCCTATTGTTGTGTTTGCCCCGGCTGCTGGAAGATCAATTTACCAATTTGGTAATTTATAGCGCACTGCTAGTTCATATATTTGTTTTCACACTCAATAAAAACTCTTTGTTAGTAAGAGCTTTTTTCTTATCATAATTTTAACGTCAGTTTTTACGTTTTTTTTCCTTTTAGCTGTAATAGTACTTTTAATTTCGTTTGTTAAGCGTTTTGTCAGTCTAGGAATATCATACAAACTTAACTAAAGTACGAAATATCAGATGTACAAAGTAATTACTACAAATAAATATTTTATTATATAAATAAACTTGATTTGGTATTATTTTTAAATTATTGTACTTTTTAATTGAGTAAATATTTACTTAAAAATTACACTGTAAAAAACAAACGGTATAAGTAGCGCTTTATTTAGCTTCTTTTAAAACTTTAAGTGTATTTATTTTAAGTTGAATTATTACTACAATAACATAATTTATTACAGATATTTTAAGGGTATTCGAAGTACTCTGTAAACTACAAAGTTATGTTTTGTTAAATGTTATTTGAGTAAATAAAAAGCTTTTTTGTTTATTAAAACATATGAAAAGTTGAAGACGTATGTTTTTTCTTAAATTGTTAAGTAGCTTCAAGCTGTTACAGTTAATGATTTTTACGAAAAGAAAAGTAGTTAGTAGCTATTAAACAAGGTATAAAAGTAACGTGAAGTTATGTAACATGTTATAGTATTTTTTTGCTAGACGTAAAGTTTACAACGTAATAGTTTTTAATGTTAAAGAAAACTAGTTTTATTTTAATAAAAAACTCATTTAATAATAACAAAATCTTTTTTAACTAAGCTTTAAGAAAAAATGTAATTAAGCAAAAATTCATTTTTAGATTAATTTTTTTTTTTCAGGTCTACCTAAGTGAATTGTTGTAAATTTTATTATAGTACTATGTAATTAAATTAATTTAGTTTAATTTATTAGTTAGCTATTAATTTGTCTAATGTAATTCTTGTTTTACATACTTTATTCAATATATCTGAATATTAAAGACTTCAAAACTTGAAAGCACTTTTAAACTATATACTATGCAGCTATAACGATTGTGTTTATTTTTATAATTTAAAATTCTATAAAAACTATTAAGTATAAAATTTTATAAAATACTTTTGAAATCTGTATTACTCAAACGCATTTAAAAACGTATAAAGATTATTTTATCGAACACTATCGAAAACACCTGAAATAATAAAGTTTTTTTTACTAGTTTGTGCTTGCAATCAAAACTATAAACTTTTGCTTTTATTTCTTGATAAGTTAAGTTTAAAAGTTCATTAAAGCTTTACAACAACAAACTTCAAACAAGCCATTACTATGAAAACACACAAAGTTTGTAACAGCCTAATAACTAGTTTTGTGTTTTTCAGATTACGTTAATCTTTAAATTAAACTTTAAAAGTTTATTTTAGACTGTATTTTGTTCTTTAAAACTAAGAGCTTTTTTTTAAATTATACTTTCTTTGAGTGAACAGAATCTTGATTTTATTACAAATAGTTTCCTTATAAATTTTTACTTTAAAACAAAACTTGAAAGAAATTTTTAGTTCTTGGAACAATAAGTACTTTTCATAGAAACCAGTATGCATAAATATGTATTTCTTATTGAAAAATAAGTGTTGAACATTATATATAGTTTAAAAGAGATAAAGCTTTAATAGTTTTATCATGACTAAAGTATTTTTAAAACGTTGGTATTGATATTTAAAAAGTGATAAGTTCTTTTTATGAAACTTTTTCAAAAAGTTTACCATTTTTGTTTTAACTTAAGAAGTTTTACTTTAAAAAAAAAAGTTTTCATAAGTATTTAGTTGCAGTAATTTTTTTTTATTATGTTCCTATGTATAAAGAAAAAAAGTTTTAGTTTGACTGATTGTATGACAAATTACTATACAACAAAAATTAAATGTAATATTTTTGTTTCATAAAAACTTTCTTTTTATAATTTGATTTTGTGGTTACTTTGAAAGTTGTAAAAACTATTGGTACATTTGTTTTTTGTAGCAAAACTTTTTTTATTTCTTACTAACAGTTTCAAGTTTACTTTAAAAGCTTATAAAAATTTACGATGCGTAAAAATCACTTCGAGTATTATTACATACACAAAAAGCAAATATATTGATTATAATAACAGATTGAAGTAGAAAACTTAGCTAGAAGCTTCCAAAAATAAAGTTTAATACCGTAACAATCATAAACATTTTTCGGTTGACTAGTTCACAATAAGTTCAATAATTATTCATTGACTTCGATTTATTTTGATTTAATCAATTTATGATATGATGGTTTTATTTTGATGAAACTGTGACACATTAAAGATATAATTACCTATTCAAAACATCTTGTTTGTTTACACTTCATTCGAAAAATTTTGACATTAATTACTAATTGGTCTTCGTAAAAGTTGCCCAAGTTTAAGATAATTATCTTTACAGTTGCTTAGTTCAGATACACAAAAATTAATTCAAAGTAAAGACAGTTTAATTATAGCTAAGTTTTTATTACTTGAAATCTTTGGTATATGTTCATTGTTCAGTTTTAATTAAACTTATTTAATCTAGTATTAACAGATGAAACTAATCTTTATAAAAACTATAATAATCTTCTCAACAATAAAAACTGCTGATTTGATTAACCGTAAAAAGTCAAAATGCATTCAAATGAATGGACTGCAATCCACTTGGGATGAAAAGAACTTTGATTACTACCTTGAAAATGAGAAAATATTAGACATTGGTTCTAAAACTGCAAACAGTTAGTTTATATTTATTTAATATTAAGTAAAATTAGCCAAGTTACTAACATTATTTTATTATTAAAAAAAACTAACCACTACCAAAAATATATTCAGTTTTGTAGTCTTACTAGAAGTTAGAAGTTTTATAGTCATAATTTTTTAAAGTAGCTTTAGAGGTACTTTGTTTATTTAGTTGATATATAAAGTCTAAAACACATACTTTATCAAACTCTGCTCTAAATATTTTGTAGAAATTAAATAGTAGAAAAATTTAGAAAGTCAGTTATCGAGTATCAAAAACGAAAGCTTAACAAAAGATAGCTTAGTGGCTCCTATTTATATAATGTTTAAAATAAATAGAGCCAAGATCTTTTAGTTAGTTTAAGCGTTTGAGACAAATAGAAAAAAATTTCACACAAGAAATCGTTATTTGGTCGGTAAATAATTGTTTAAACAACTTTTAAAGTAAATTAAAGACTCAATGAAGCATTAATGCTTGTTTAATGTTTTCAAAATAATTTCGAAAGTCTTCATATTTATTGTTCCAATTAAGCTGGTTCGTGTCATATTTTAGTTTTTAATAGATGAGACATTTTTTGTTTATCAATAACTTCATAAAAATTAATATCCTAAAAAATATTCTTTTTCAACAAGTATTACCGCTATTAGAGGACATTATTAAATAATTTTTTATAACATATATAAAGACGGACCAATAATTGCAAATAATTTACTTTATTATTTTTGTCTGTAGTTGGCTGTTTTTGATGTTAATCTTAAGTTAAATGTAAGCATCTTATAGAAGTTACTATGCGTACAGGTTTATAACTTTTTGTTACTTTTTAGCATTTAGAAACTGAATACTATTTTAAGAATCTTCATTATTCATAAAATCAAAGTTTATTTTAGTACTGAAAGAAATTCAAGTTCTGGTAATATAATAAACTATACTATAGTATATAAAACTATATAATTTCAAAATACTGTAAAAATTTTATAATATATATATTCAATTAAAGAATGATTATCCTATTAATATAATTAACTTAATATAACAAATTTTTCGTGTTTAATTTTTGTTTTTTTTGACTTATTAATTTTATTATTAATTTAATCTCACATATTTTTTAATAGTTTTATTTAAAAATATTCAGATTTGCATCAGTTTCTATTTTAAGGTGATTTATAAAAACTATTTTTGGCTATTCGAAACAAAAATATAACTTATTTCAAGTAATTGTAAATTAACAACAGTTTATGATTTAAACAACTTAATCTTTAACATAAAAGCTCAAGCTTTGAAGGTTATAGAAAACACCAGTTATCAAATTAAGCAAATTTAAATTAGTTTTTTGTCAGTACACGATTGAATACCATAAGTCGGAACGAACCTTGAAAATAAAAATTATTCTAACACTACTATAAAATTATCTTATATGTATTGTTTTGTTAAATAACCTTTTTAATTAAGGAATTAGAAAAATAGATTATACTTTAAAATTTTAATCATAATAAGTAATTGTAACTAACTATATATTTTAAATTTCAAATAACTGTGTAATGATTATGTTTACTGTATTTTAAATTTTAGTATTTTTTAATGACATATACGTTGTTAAATTACTTATGTTTAAAATTATTGGAATATTTTTACTCTTTTTAGTGCTTATAAAAAATCTTATTTTTATAAGCTCAGCTATATCAACACTATGGATAAACTAGTTCTTGTATTGATAATGAAAAAATCGAATGAATTCTATAAAACATTTTATTTGTATTTAAAAAAACATCGTTATCTATATAAAAATGTATTTCATTAAAAATAACAACGCTCATTTTTTATGTTTGTATAAATGCTTGTAACGAATATACTTTTAAGAATTCTCTTCCCAATAAAAGATTAATAGTTTCAACAATTTATTAAAAACAATCATTAATTTTTTTAGCTTAGATAATCGTTACAGTGAGTAATAAAACAATTTGCACAGTACTTTTTTTTATTAAACTGACATATGTTTCTATATGCTAAACAACTTATTACAGTTTTACGGATTTCTGTAAAATGATAAGTACTGCCAGCAAATAATAGAAGGTAACGCAGGTGAATATATGTATTTACTAATATATAATCCATAGTTACTATAGATTAATAGTTATTAACAGATACAATATACATTACACAATCCGACTGTTATAAGTTGTGAACGTGGAGTTAATCTATACTTATTATAGCTTATACTTTAGTAAATACACAAATTTATCTACGTTGTATTTTGTTCTTTTGTAACAGTACTTGTTTTTTTTTACAGAACTCCGTGGAAATGTTTTAAAAATTTACAAACTGTTTTTATTATATATTCCAGCGAACTTGCTTTGCTTGAATCTTTATTAACAAACCTTAAGGTTATAATTTTGTATGTTTTTACAGTGAGTAATATTAATTTCATATGCAAATAATCTTTCTCAACTAGAAAGGTTTTATTGCTTTTCGTTTTTGACTACGCACTGCTAAACTATAAAAAAAAAGTTTATGATAATTTTATTAAGTATCACTAAACTAATTTATACACAAGGTAGTTAATTTTGGGGTGTAAAATTCTCAATACCTTCAATTTAAAATAACTTTTTTTAAAGTTTTATCAGTTTTTACTTATAAACACCTTATAATTTTTATTTAAAGAAAGCATCTCAAGTATTTTTCAACCTAGTTATTCTCATTTTGTTTTAATTAAGGATTATCACTAGACATTAAGAGTTTTATTAGTTTGCAGACTAATATGTACATTATTCGTTTTTTTTTTTCTATGTTTATAGTTAATTACATAAATATTTACATTTTATTACCTTAAAATAAAAATTAATAAATACTATGATCCGCAAAGGAACTTTATTCCTTTTTATGACTAGTACGAAGAATTTTTTTCGTAAATCTAGCCCGTTTCTCATAAAAGGCTCTCGACCCCTGTATTAGTTAGTATATATTATTTAATATAGCAATAATATTTTTTTACTTTATATAAAACTTTTTAGTATACTTTTAATTTTCAACTGTAAAACTCTAATTAAAACGTACTAAAATGTTAAGCACTGAAAAACACTAAATACAAAATACTAAAGATTTTTTGGTATTAGTTGTTTATTTTTTAAAGATGTATTAATAATTCAATGTATCTAGGATGTCATTTAAATAATTACTATACTGTATGCGACAGTAGTCAGTTTTTTCGTAAGCTTAAACGTAAAGTTTATAGTAAAAATATCAAATTCAAACTTTGAACTATATGTTACTAATGATCTATTGCAATCACAGTTTAGCTTTAAAAAGTTTATCTAATATATGGTATATAATGGATTAGCGTGAGCAGAAAACTATTTACATAGTCAATTAGCATTGGGTGTAACAGTAATATAGAAATAAATTTGTAACCGAACCGTTAATTTTTAACTAAAATAATTTGATCGACTTAGTTTTTTTTCGTACCTTTAAACAACAACTCTAGGCAAGGTTACTAGAAATTTGTCATTTCAGTGAATTCTTTACAAAAATACTTATCAAATTTTCGTTAGAAATATTTATATTAATCAGATAAATTAACAATAGCAACTCTAATTTTAGGTTTTTTATTTGTTAGTTAGTATCAATACTACTTACAAACGTCATAAATTAAATTGTGTTTTTTTTTTGCTTATAGTTACAAACTAACTTGAAAAGTACGTAGTTAGACAATAGGTGTTGGTGATTAACAGAGTTGTACTGATGCTGTAAACAAAATGTTCTTTGATGTAAAAGAATACAACTAGTGTTTGTTGTTATTATTGAAGCTAATTATTAAATTTTATCAGTTTGTATTTTTTTAGTTTATGAGCTTTATTTGTATTTTAAACTTACAATGTACAATAAATACATGGCTAAACAACTAATGCAACAATATATTTGTTTCTTTTATGGTAGGTAGATATTTATTAATTTTACAAACTTGACTTTTTTGAGTTTTTTCAAGTTCACTAATTTTAAATGAACAAATAAAATTCATCTTTTTTTTTTGTATAACCATTACTAAGTAAATTGGAACAAATAATAATTAGCTCGTTTCACCAAAAAATCAATCAAAATTAAATAAAGTACTAAGACTTCATTTTGAATTTGTAAAACTCAACACAATGTACAAGCCTTATAAAATGTATTCCTAAGATCTTACTTGTTTTAGAAAATAGATTTAGTATGATATAAGTAATTATAATTTCTAGTTTATTTTTACGTCTTAAACGAGTTCAAAAGATTACCTGTTTAGTTTTCAAATGGTAGCTTTTAGTATACTTAGTAGTCAAAACAACAATGACATAAATTCAAAAAAATTTAGATTTAATCTAAAAACTTTTGTAAGTGGTGAACAAGGTATTTATATATTTTTTATACTAATTAATGTCTTATTTTCTCTTTACATCTTAACAGAAAACCTTACTAAACCAAGAAGTTTAAGGGTAGATCTGTCTATTAAACAAGTTTTGACTTTAACTTGGGTCGCAGACAGCCATCCGAAAGAACATTTCTTCATTCTGAAGCTTTACAAAAACCAATCATTACTATGTTTAAGGTATGTTAGAAAGTTTTAATCATTATATAGTAATTTTTCTTTTCAATTTGATTTAAAATAATACAATATAAAGATATGTTAACTAAAAACTGTTTTAACATAAAGTAGTAAGAATGAAGCAAATCGACTTAAAAAAGTATCAACAACTTTCTCTAGATTTTAAATAATATTTTTTTTATTTGCATTGTCAAGTAGCACAAACCTTAAATTTTTTCAAATTTTTAAATAACTTGATAGTGGTAATCTATTTTATAAAAAATTTCGTTGAATTATATTTTAATTTAATATTAAGATAAGTCTTTAGTTTTTAATAAATAGAGTCAAATTTTTTACTGTAATATTCCAACAAACTTTTTTTTTGGATCTTTTTTTAAATATTAACAGTATATATATTTTGAAACTTAAACTCTAATTTATTAACAACAGTGATTAAAAAACTTACAAAAAATTGAAAATACATGTAACCGTAAGAGGGCATAGTTGTCTTAGAAAATAAATATTCAACAATTTTCAAAAGAATTATATTTAAAAAAAAATTAATACGTATACATTAAACCAAAGTTATAAAAAATTGGTTAATTTGTAATAACCAAATCTGTAATGAACCTATCAATCGTTTGAATGATTTTTTATTAAGTGTTTTTGCCATTTGTTTTATCGATTTTATATTGACAGTAAAGCTATAAAAAGTTTGAAGTTTTCATAAAGTTAAGATATAAAATATAAAAAGCTATTGTTTTGAACTTGTAAGTAGATATTTTTCTGACAAAAGTTTTACGTTAACTTTTTTCAATTTTGTATTCAAAAAATATGTGAATACTAAAAAAAACAAATAAACTATACCAAGTATAAATAAAAGAGAATTTATTAAGTTATTTCATATATTCATAAAACAGTAGAAATAGACTTTATTACACTTAACAAAAATTAAAATGAAATATATTAGTTTTGCTTAAATCATAAATATAGTCCTTAATATATTTATTGACTGCATATCAATTTCAAAACTTGTTTTCCTTCAAATTCTACACAAACTTTATTTTTACGAAGTTTTATTTATCTAGCTAGAAATTTATAAAAAGTATGTTTTTGTTTTGATGATTTATTATTACAGTAGATGAACAACAGATCTAATTTTACTTAATTAACTTCGAACAAACACTTTTATAGTGTTTTACTTTCGACTTAAATTGTTACTTTACGGTTTTAAAAGTTTGAAAATCCATATCATTTTTAATACAGGCTAAAAACAGTAAACCAGTTTGTTTTGTATTTTGCTAAGTTTACTGTTTTTTCACTAGGTTGTTGTTAATACATTTGTTAAGAACACAAAAGATTACCTTTTTACAAGCAATTGTGTTAAATGACAATGATTATATTCAATTATTTTTTGTAAAATTCATAAGTTATGCACGTCTTATGATTATTTTAAATTCAAAAAGCTTCTCTAAAGTTTTCATGATTTTTAAGATATACCCTTAAAAAATTTGTTTGTTAACTGTATTTTTTTAGATTTTTTTTAAATATTCATTTAATAGACATTAACCAAATTAATACAATTCACGCATCACACCCTCAGTTCAAATTCATTGTAAAAGATCTAACTAAAATTAAATTGCAAAATGAAAAGTCCCACCACTGTATTCAGTAAACTATTTTATTCCACTTTACTTAAAATAGAAGTTATTTTTTGTTTGTGCTAAGCATTACTACAAAGATACCTATTGATTTATTATACATAAAAAAGAAGCGTCTTTGTTTTACTTTTAATGCAGATATTTAATATAAAAGCAGCCTCCAAAACAATAATACTTTAATAGTTTAAAACTCACAGTTTACCAGGAAAACCCAGTAATGCATTCTTAAACTGTTTTAGGCGTTAAGGTTTACAACTTCGTATAATTTACTACAGTTTTAAATTTTAAGTTTTTTCAATAAAACTGAATTATGTTTAGTAGTTTATTATTATCTATAAAGTCTTCATTCATTTCAGACATTTCTTAACTGTTTAGTAATTATCTAAAGTTTTAAGTCGCAATAAATATAGAAAATAATGTTTCAAACTTGGTAGTATAAATTTGAAAGCCTCCCAATTAAAATATTACAGATAAATTGTTTTTTTTTAGCATTCCAAAACAAAAACAAATCAATGACTAAACACGACAAATATATTCATATAATAGTACTCTAAAAATAAATCTTAGTTTATTTACATTGTTTAAAACAACTTGCTGTTAACATACTCAAAGGTTTTTGATTTATATAAAATAACGTAAACTGTGTTTTTAACTGTTTGACTTCATGATTTCCTTTAAAATTGTTCATCTTTAACTAAAGTTATCGTTTCTTTGAAAAAAGTTGTTTTATTAGTTGCTAAAGTATGTTTGCTGTTAAGCAAAATAATTTTACTAAATTACTAATACTTTATGTAACTTTAGTAAATAACTTCTTTTTTTCTGATAACCCTTATAATAGTGATTTTTCTCAGACAAAATAAATGTTTACATTTTTTATAAACACTCTAAACTCTGTATTTTTATGTTTACAGACGAGTTCATTCACACGCGGTCCTCGGCAAAAAGTCTGCATTTTATAAAGCGAAATTCTACGAGTTGAAGCCTCTCAGTTCATACACAATCAAAATACGTGCATATTTTTCTAGGCATGAGTATAGTAAAGAAAGTGCAGTAGTAAAATTCTCAACAGGTTTATGATAAATAGTAAACAGAAGATTTTTTTTAATCTTGTTGTTGTTTTTATTATAGCTTGTTAGAGTAATATTCAAGATTAAACTAACTGCTAGCAGTAAGAAAACTGAATAACTTTTTAGAGCTTTGTTAGTATTGTATGACTACGCTTTGGTTAAATGATAAATTGCAGTATTTTTAAATCATATCTTGTTATTTTATGATATCAAGAACAAGTAAAAACTATAGTCACAAGGTTTTTAAAAATAAACTTCAAATGTATAACTTATTATTGTTTAAAGGTTTGCGAAAACTGTTTACCTGAACTAAAATAAATGTAATAGAGAATTAAAAATAAAAGAAAAATAATTTATATTTTCTGCTAACAACTAGATTTCAAAGAAACAATAACAATTATGTTTGTATATAAACGTATACTTTTATAAAGTAAATTTTTATAAACTAACTATTAATCTTCTTTATTTGCATTTAAACCTAAATTTAGTTGTCGATGAAAACAAGTTTATTTACTATGTTTTCAACCCTGTATTACATCATTAGCCACCATGATTAATAAAGCTGCGAAAAATAGCTGTAGTAATGCATAGCAGCAATGCTGCAAAACTGATTTCTTGACTTTTTTAATATCTTTTAGCATTTTTGTTTTTTTTTTAATAGCGAAAACTTTAAATATTGAATTTAAAGTTTAATATCGACTAAGTAATGAAACATGTATACGATTATTACATTAGCTTGGCAGTATTTCAAAAAAGTCTAGTTAAAGAGTTAACACGGATTAAGTAGAATCTAGTTTCTTTTAAGATGGTTTTTACAGAATTTTAAGATTTAATGTTAATAAATGTGGTATAAAATATTTTTAATACGTTCGACAGTAACTTTATTTTTGCCTAAAAACTAAACTTTGAAACTAACGTTATTTTTTATAAAGAAGAAAGATGTTTCAAAATTTTTCTATACATTGACCAAGTCAAATAAAACAAAAAAATTATATCAAATTAAATTTTAGTTTGGTAAAACAAAGCTGTTCTAAAATACAGCTAACGAGACGTGTTGTTTGTCTTACACATATACTTATGATAACGATGATTGTTTGAAATCTGTTTAAAAAAATTAGTATTTAATAAACAAGTTTATACATTTTAAAAGATTAAAATAAAAACAACTAAGTTAAAAGTATTCCTAAAATTAGTCGAATTCATTAAATATTTTAAGGTTTGCTGCTAAGTTTTTTTTCGTTTGATACATTATTAAAGCAAGATAACAACTAAATGTTTTTTACAAATAAGTAAAGGTGTATAAAAGCAATAGTATATTAGTTTAACAATGTAAACTTTTTTAAACAACAAAAGCGTACTTTCTCGTTCATTTTAAATTAAAATGAACGAGAAAGTACGCTTTTGTTGTTTAAACTTGATTATACGTTAGTTTTAAATACAATTTTTAGCTTAAAAAGATTCAAATATTCAAATTAAAATTTATTAAAGCCTTAAATTAAAAAAAAAAGTATTTAAATATCTAAAGTATGAGATCTATCAAACGTAAAGAATTATGATATAAAAAAATAGAAATAAAATATAAACATACAATTTTATTTAAGGTGTTAATGTTTTTTAATTGTATAAAATATTAAAGTAATTTAAACAGAGTTAATGGTTATGTTGTGTTTTTAATAAAACCGTAATAGGTTTTTGTTATAATTAAGCAGAGAAGTACACAAAACTAGAAAAAAAGATAACTAGATCGGCTTGACTTTTTTTGAGATTAATTAAAATTTTTCCTTTAAATAAAGCCATTGTGCATTCTATATATTGTATTGTATTGCAAAACGTAACATCGCTTAATTACTTGCTACAAAAAGTTGTTCCACAACTTACATAAGAATTAACTTAAAAATAAACTATAACTATACGAAAATTTTGTTTATCAAATATATGTGCCTATCTCTTTAGTTTTTTTTCCTGTATAATTTCATTGTATCCTAATTAAATTTGCGTACCTCTAAACTATTTTCTATATGTATGCTTTCTTAGCTTGCAGTGTATTGAAGTTATTAGTACTTTTATTTATGTTTAAAAATTTTAAAGGATGATTCTTTTAAGTAGTTTTTTTTAATACCAATGCTTAAGTATTTATTGTTTTTATTTTCGATAGACTATAGTCAATTTTTTAACTAGCTAAGTTTTTAAACTTAAAAAAAAATTATAACGAATTATAAAAGGTCTATACGCGAATTAAATTACTTAAAGTTACTTAAAGTATACCGTTGTTCAAAATTATTACATATGTTTTGATTTATAAACATTTCAAAAGTATTAACTTTTATAACAGTTTTGTAAATAGTTTACGCAATTATAAAATGAGAAAGTTTACAAACTTCCATCACTACAAGTCGCCCTTTTCTTGCTGTACACAACAATATAAAGTCTGAGAGTAGCTTGTTTGCAAGTTCAAATACTAAAAAGGTAGACTAACTTCAGACTTTAAAAGTACAACTAATTACAAGTTACAATTTCATTAGTTCGTCAGACTTTAGATATTTTGTTTCAGAGCTTTTAAAAGTGAAATTTAGATACACAATTTTTTAGAACGCTAATATTTTTCTAAACTGATGAAACGATATCATAATAAATTTCCCGTTTAGCAAGCCTTATTTGGCTTAAAGAAACCTACATTGAGATGAAAGCAACAATAATGACTAATTTTGTTTTTTTATTTACAATCATAAATCTTTTTAATTTTGAACTTGGGTTCGGATTAAACAAACACAGCTTGAAAGCAAGAAAAAATAGCGATTCTAAAAGTCGCAACTTTTATAAACGAAGTAAGAGACTTTTGTGTAAGCTACTTTTCAAATAGTCTCTAAGCTCTTTACTTTTATATTACTTTTATTTTTTTGCAAATAAAGAAGTACCAAAGCTTTTGAAAAGTATGACAAATTATATAACTTACCTTAGCTGTAAAAGAAGTTGTAATATTTTTTTTACTTGAAAAGCATGTTAAATTGATTTAATCACAAAATTATGGCTATTGTTTATTTATCTGACCATAGCGCATCGTAGTAAACGATTACTTCGACCTCCAGTCTTTAAAAGTTTTTTGTTTGAAATAATTCTTTTGTTTGATCTTTAGGCCGTTTTAAAATACATTTGAAGTAATTCTTAAAACTATGCTGTGTAAACTAATTAAAATTCAAACCAATTACTAAACTAACGGTAATGTGCTGTACAAACATTTAAATTATTAAAAGGTGTTGTTTTTTATTTAATTTTAAAATAGAAAACCAAAGAGGTTTTTACAGTAAAGAAGTATTTGCTTCGTAATAAAAATTTTAAGACTAATACACGTTTTTATTTGCTTAATAAGCCGTTTTAGTACCTTTATTCACTATTAGCAAACATTAACAATTTTCAAATGGTTTACGCTCTGAATAATATTAACTAGTTTCTTTTACTGGGCGTAAGTCATATTTTAAAACTTAAAAGAATTAAGTTCGTCAGTTATCTGAATACTTATACGAAATTATAAACAAAAATTCTTACACAACAATATTTCAAAAACGGTTTTACAAACACTAATTCATAAACACAACAAAAACATTTAATTTGTATTTCAACATGCTTTAGATAAAGCTAAAATTGCCTAATGCACTGCAACATTTTTTCCGTGTAGTTAAACTTTGTTGTTAAAACTGTAGGTAACATGTAATTTAAGTTCTTTACTTTTGAACTGTGTTCTATAATTATAAGTTACAAACTCTGTAATTGACTATATTTTTGCTTTTGCAATTGTAAGTGCAGTAGCACTGTCTAAATAATATTTTAGAATTAAGGCCTAGCATACGAAATTTTTTCTAACTAAGCAACAAATCAAACTTATTTTTAATATTTTTAATTATCAGGTGAGGAATACAAACTATCTAGAAAAAATAAGTTGAAGCAGAAATATAATCCAGGTAAATTTGTTTTTTTACGCTCATAAACAATATTTAAAAATATTTTTGCAACTAAAATGTTGCACAGCTTTAATAAAATCTTCTATATTTTTCAAACGTTATTTTATGAAAGAAATGAAAAGATTGAGTTTTTAAATGAAGTTAAACTGTCTTTAATACACTTTATTAATTTGAACTTAACAGTGAATTTTTTACTAAGAGTTTCTTATTACAACAACTTTTTCAGTGTAATTAAGTTTTTAAAACACTTTATAAAGTCCTTAGGTATAAAATTCATTTTAAAACTATTTAAAAGTATATAGTAGTAACACTAACGTTTTTATTTTTACTCAGAAGTAATTGGCAAAAGCAAAAAAATACTTAAACTAAAAACAACATACAATAATAAATTAAATTAAGTTTCTACTATTAATTTTTTTTTAATTATAATTAATTGAACAAAAACAGAACTAAATTAAATTAGAACAATCATGCTTTATGCTTGTAAAAATTTCAGTATTACAACAATTTTACTATAAAGTTAATGTTCAGACTTCTTTAAAAGTTTTAAACCTTAGTTTTTTGTCTAACTAAATCTTTGATTTTGATTATTTCAGCACGCAAACCAACGTTTTGTTCAACTTAAAAGATAACAAACTTTTTAAGATGATGAATACAATAAACTTTATTTAGCAATTTTTACTTTATATAATTTAGATATTATACGTTTAGCAACTACATAAAATGAACTTTTTTGATGTAAGTATAAACTAATATAGTTTATGTTTTAATTTGATATATTTGATAAATACTAATTTGTTAGTCGTAAAGGGCATACTTTATTTCGTCCAGTTTTTTCTATGTAAAATAACAGATATGTTACTGTTTTATTTGAAAAACTACTTAGAACTAACCTTAGTTTTAGTTACTTATAAAGTTTTAAACCGTTATTTTCAAAGTATACACTGTTTTATTGGTACATGCTTGCTCTTAGTTTGCTTTTAAAACATAGTAAGTATATTTAGGAAAAAAAAGTTTCACACTTATAAGAATTAGTTAGTTTTAAACAAAGTTTACAAAACCACCAAAACTAAAGTTTCATTACGTCTATTTTACACGAAAAAGTGGTTTAAGACATTTCTGTAATTAATTATGTTATAGCAGTAACATTTTAACAATTTTTAAGAGAAAATAATTTAAGTGATAACAGTATAATTTATTGCTTTTATCGAGTATTATTTTTAAGTACAGTTAGTATTGGAAAAAATATAGAATTTTTTGGTAAAAAAGCAGTAACGCTTAGCGTATCAGCTTTTTTTAGTTTTAACATTAAACGCATTCACGGTAATTTTAAAAATCTACTCACATATTTTTAATTTTTCGTGAGATACTTTTACCAAAATTTTCCTTAAAGAAACTTTTTCACATCCACTGGACTTAATTTTCATGGTCGACCGTCTTGCTCTAAACGACGTTACGACCGATGAAGTTAAATGCTTACTACGAAATCTGACAGCTCACTTCGACGTTGCTTACCACAAAAAGGTTTGACGTCAAACTATAAGTAATTGCAGTTTTTGAAAAATGTTAACTTAGTAAAACATAAAGTTTTGTTTTTAAAGCTAAAGTTGTTAAAAGTTTAATAAACTATCGAAAATATCCAAAGCCATACACGTAAAAAAGTGATTATTTACTAAGCTTTAGATTCATTTTTAATTTAACTAAAATTAGATAATTAGTTTAAGTTTATTTAAGTTAGAAAGTATACTTACATTAAAATTAAAAAAAAAAAGAATATATAAAAGCTTATTAAAATGTTTATCGAACATTATTCTAATTAATTAAATGATGTTAAAGAACTAATTTATCTTAAAGCATTATTAAATCTTATTATTCCCTCTACTTAGTAATTTGTTTCTGTAATACTGTTTTAATTAATTTTAGAATACTTTTTAGTATAGAATTTTTACCTATATATGTACTTAAACCTCAATTTAATTACAAAGCATGCAAAAAAATTTAATGTGTTTTATTTTGTTAAGCTACTTTTTGTTGCAAACGTTTACACTTTTAACTAAATAAATCTTATTAATTTATTTTAGCTTTTTTATTTAAATTAATCATGGGCGTAGCCAGAATTAAAAACAAAAACTTTCAATTTTAATTCTAAAGATATTTATTTATTTTTTAATATATTTAACTCACTTTATTCACAACAACATTAGTAAAACTTTTGCGTACACACAAGAATTTTGCATTTTTAAAAACATTGTTATTAAATAAATATAATAGGTTTAATTTTATTCTAAATTACTAAAATACAGACCGATTATTTTTTGAGAGTAATTTAAACTATTTTTTTGTTTGAAATATTTTTTTTTAGCTTTGTATCCCCAAGTACCATTAATTAAAATAATCAAAAATATTTTTTAATGTTTTACTTGTTTAATTATTTATTTAGTATGTAAACTTTAACAACAACTTTCTAAAAGTTACTAGTTAATTTTAAAAGGGTTTTAATATTTTAAAAGTGTTAAATGTTAAGTTAATTTTTTAATATAGTTTAAATAAATGCTTTTATTCAACAGGTAAAATGTAAATTAGTTAACTCAAAATAAGTTTTTTTAACAACTATACTTTTTGTAAAAATTGGTATTCTGTGAATTTTCTATTTTTAGGTACGCATAGCGTTGCTTAACTTACACAAAGATCCTGGACTTGACTTTGACTTTAAACGGTACCAAGACCAATACGGCTATCAAAGGGGTAATTGTAGATTAATAAATACAGATATTGTAACATGCTTAATCCTATGTAATTAACTTTTTAACTCGTGCCAATTATTGCCCATTCATAATGTTTAAAGCTTCTCTTTGTTAACTGACCAATTGACCAACGCCGAAAATTGAGCATTAAAAAATTTGTGAATAATTTATTTTGGAACTCATGCGTTTTAAAACTTTTTTTAATTTGTTTATATTCTTGAGGCAAATATTAAACCATTTGCTATGTAAGACGTTCTTTTTAATTAAAGTTTTTATTAAACATAACTGAACTATCGTTTATCTGTAATCTTTTAAAATACTATTACAAACCTTTAAAAACTTTAAGAACAATGAATCTTTATAAACATAAAATCAACTATAAAGCTTTTGATCTACAGTAAATGTTAAGAAAAAAATTACTAAAGGTTTTTTTAAACAAAATAAATAACTAAGCGTACAAATCTGCTTTGAAAATTTCTACGATAATTTATTTACAACTGTTTTGAAAATTTTTAATTTATTTATTTACCTAGTACTATCCGTGATAAATTTATATATAGCAACTAAAGTAATACATTTATATACAACTTTTTTATATAACAGATATTAGTAGCATTATCATATATACTCTTTCTTTGTTTTTATAAAACTTAATTATTGTCTGTAGTAATTTTAAATAAAATATAAAAGTTTACAAAAACTTATTGATTTTTTGTAAAAGTTATTAATTAGAAGACATAAACTTTTACAGCTCAAACTGCAATAGCATGTTATGGAATAGGTTTATACAAGGTATTATTATTAAAAAAAAAACTGTTTTTTTTACTACTTCGTATTCAAAATATATTGTGTTTCAGGAACTTTTTTTACTAATTTAAAAATCTATGAAAACAAACGGAAGTGTTTTTTAGGATACGAGGTTTTGACTGAGTCAAAAACAATATCAAAAAACAAAATTAGTAAAGTTTTCAATTATACACTAACCAACTTGGTCACTTCAAACCCTATTCATGGCTCACGAAAAAATGTTCCTAAAATAATTGTTTTGATGCTCGGATCAGAATCTGTGGACGACTTTAAAAAAGTGTCGAGACTGTTACGAGACCAACCTTTTTTAGCAACAGTTGTCTTCGGATATGGAAAAGCTTCGCTGGTTAGATTTTTTAACTTTAAGTAAAAAATAAAAACGTTTATCTTTAAATTGTTTTTTAGCAGTCGAAAAGTTTTTTGAAATTACTTAAAACTTTTTAAACTAAACGACGTTTTTACCATCTTAAAGTGTATTAGTGTTGGTATTTTAAGTAATGCGTTAGCATATAAAATTTTCTTTTTAATTTATTTTTGAAAATATGAAATAATTAAAGTGTTAAAACTGCCAATCATTACAGGTTCAGTTTTTGTTGTGAACGTAGTGCAAACAGAAGCTGTTAAGTAATTAGTAAATTAAATTATGCAGATTTTAATCTCTTTAAAAGATGTTAGTAAAGTACAAAGAAATTTGTTTCAAAGTTTTTTGTAACTGTTGGCTTGTTTGATGTATAAGTTTATGACAGTTTCTTACACCATAAAATTTTAAAAGCTTTCTCATACTGTGTTAAGATTTAACATGAACGTCTGTTTATTCAAAATAGTCAAAAGTACAAATAACTTGTCAGATAACGTTTTTAACACAAAGCTTTTTTTTATAAGGTTAATAAAAACGTTGAGCAATTTTTTTTAATTGTAATCGTTTTCGATGTTTAAAAATAGCAAAATTTAAATAGTTTATATATACTAAATGTTTTAATAATTAAGTTAATAGCTATGTAGGATTTTTATTTTAAAATGAATACAAAAATATTTTTTACTTTTTTTTAGAGGTAAAAATTACTTTTATTAAAACTATTTAAAGTAATCAAAACCTAAAGATCGATGTATGTTTGACTTACGTTAATTTTATTGAGATACAAAAACTTTTAAAGTTACTCATCTAACTTTTTAAATATCACTTTGGTTTAATTTAAACAAATTTTTTGTTATAGTTAAACAAAAAACACAGGACCAAATAAACGAATTAGTTGATAAAAATTCCGCAAACATTGTTTTTGCAAAAAAAGAACTGGATATATGTAACTCATGGCCAAGTTTACATCGGGCAATTGTAGTAAACTTAAAAGGTTAGTACTTATTTAGAGTATATTTTTTAAATTAAAAATTAATAGAATTTCTACTTTATTTTATTTCATTTTATTCTTTTCAGAACAGACTTTTTTGTAAAAATTTTAACCTTTTTAGTCTAGAACTATCTTTTGTATCAAGTAGTTTTACCCACAAAACTTTAGTTTTTAGCTAACATGTGCACATTTATTAGGAAACTTAATTTAGAATTTTATCACAGAGTTGTATTCAATTCCGTTGAAGCCGCTAGAGGGCTTTACAGTCGGTCTTTACAACCATGAGGTGGCAGAAATAAGGTGGAAACGTCCGAAAGACCTTGTCCTTTCTTATCTTGTCAGGTACAGACCGGAAAAGATTGGTAATAATAGAAAATATGTCGAGTTAGAAGTTGACGTGGGTTAGTAGTAAAAATTTTATAAATGATAGTTTAAATTGAGAAAATTCATTTTTACTTTATATCTATATGACAATGATCAGTTTGTAAATTACCTCTTGAAAATAACATTTTGTTTTTTATCTTTTTTCTAATTATGTTGTTGTATATAAAAGCATTTCAGAGTTTTTTTTTCCAGATTTTTATTGTAAAATAGATCCAGCCTTTTAAATTTAACGTATGCTTTCGAACAGCTTTACAATTGATAATATTTTTATTTTAACTGATTTCATATACAATTGTTTATTAGGAGAAAATTAAGCTTTTTTGTTTTAAATAGCTTAAAAGTTTGAACTAAACTTCGTTTTTACGGACTTTAAACCTACTATAAAACGCGCATCATAATTTTTTCGATTTTCGTACGAAAAAAGTAATGCTGCAATGTTGCCTCACCAATAGCACTCTACTCTACTAAATATTATGTTTTATAGTTCGATGTGTGCCAATAATCATTGTTAATAATTAAGTCCTTTTAATAAAAAAAGTCTTGTCAAATTTCATTAAATATTAGTAACATAGGAAATAGTTAATTTAATAAGTTTCGTAATAATAGATTATTCTAAGTATAAATGTACAACCAACTTTCTCGTAACATAAAGTTTAATTAACGTTAAAATAAAAAGCTCTTTTCTAGGTTCGTTTAATAACTTTAAAGCGTTTTTTTAGGTTCCAGAAGAATTCATGTTAAGTATTTTGAAATGAACATTTTTGAAAACAACTTTAACTTTTAGGAAGGGAACAAGGTGTTCATCTGCACAGCTTGGATTCAACTTCTTACGAGGTGGAAATATTCGCAAGGGGCATACATGCGGTATCGCCGCTTCAAAAGTTGAGCATTGATATGAGTTGCGCTTATGCGAGTACTGACGTCATAATAATGTTCGACACGTCTAAGTAAGTTCATACAAAATAATTTTAAGCTTTTGTTAAAAATTTTGTTACAATTAATAGCAGGAGATAATTGAAAAAATTTATTTAACCTTTTGGTAACTGAGTTTTTATTTTTACTAGCAAATACTTTTTTTACTATCCACTTAATTAAAATTTATTTTTAAGCAACAACCTATGCTTTATAGGTTTTTGTTGATTAAGTAGTTAATGTAATTAAATTGTAGTTGATCTTTTAAGTAGTTTTATTCAGTATGAATACCAGCTTAAATCAGTAGTTAGTAGTTAAATCGGCTTAAAAAATCGTACTAAAGTTAAGCTACTTTATTAAAAAAAAATATTTAATAGAGATCAGTCTGTTTATCAAGTTGTTTAGAAAAATTTGTATAAGTTTTTTGTCCAACTTTTTTAATCATTTCTTCTATTCAAAACTGATAGTTTAGTTAGATACTTTCAAATAAAAATAGTATAAAACCTATCCAAATTTAAATTCATACTATAAAGATAAGTTAACCATACAAACTGTTTAGAGGTGAACTTTGAGTTATTCAAAACCTATTTAGCAGTAACAGCTTACTTCATAAAATAAACTGCATTTATGGTTTTTAATATTAAATTTTTTAAACATCCAGAACTTATTGAACGATATTCAATAAACTACCATGCAATTCGTAAATAACGTCTACAAAAACCTGTACAAATCTGTAAGCTAAAGTTTCAATTTATCAAAGAACTTCAGCTGAATTTCATTACTTGCGCAAACGTAATTTTTAAATAAACTACAAAGTTTAGGAATAAAAAGTATTTCAACGTCTAGTCGTGTATATAGAAAATCCGTGTGCTTAATTATTATATCAGCGAAAATTAATTTCATCTTTGATTACTTAAAACTGCTCTTAGCGGCTTTGCGTGAAGAACTTCCCTCTCCGTATTACCTAAACAAATAAAAAGCAAAGCGCTTGTGCTCGTCTGTGGAAACGCACTCGCATGAACGTATTAACGCAGAAAGGGAATTTCAATTTTTTAATCAAATAAGCTTTATTCTATTTTTTTCTTGACCGAGCCAATTAAAGAAGATCAATAGAAGTTTTCCGACCCGGCGTTTACGTTTAATTATCAAAGACACTTAAATCGTTGCACATTTCATGTAATTTTATCGAACTATCACTCAAAATTAATGTTTTTTTTTTAATACTGGAGATAATCCGTCAAAGTTTTTTGATTTAAAAGATAATTATTGTCAAGTATTAAAGTTGTGCTGATTGAATTGGACTAATTGTGTTTTACATTAACAGCAATTTTCATTTAAGTCAGAAGTAAACATCAATAAACATGATAACGCCGACATATCTTTTTTTTTTGATCAAAAATACCAGCAAATAAAGTTAAACAAAATAAAATACATACAAATGTAATTATAAAACATTATAAATGAACATATTTAAAGTTGTAATGTAAAAATAAAAACTAATACTAGATTATGTTCCATCAGATAAATTATGCAATCAGTACTAACACCGATTTTAATCATAATTTACAAAACTAAATGGAATTTTAAGTAATTTAAGGTGTAAAAACACTTTTGTGAATTAAACAATATTTTTTTTTTTCTTAATTTTAAGATATTTATCAGTTTGTATATAAAACTAATTTCAAATCATGAATACTACTTTATTGGGATATAATAAAAAGTTACGTAGTTTTTCTTAGTTGTATTAAAAATTTAAAATTATGTTTATCAACAGAGTAACGGCTTTTAGTTTATTTTTTCTTATGTACATAAACAAAACTCGGCAGTAATTATCATCAACTCCTTATGTTGTAACAAAAAATTAGCTTAATAATACAAACAAAAAATAACTTGGTAACCAATTAAAGTTTAATTATACTTACTAAGAAATTCAAAAACAGTGATAATAAAGTTAAATCAGTTTTTAGCATTTAAAAGACATTAGGGTTTCAAAACTCATTATTAAAAAACCTAATAAAGAAAAAATCTCTTAAATGAACATAACTTAATTGTTATTTTGGTTTACATTGCAAAATAATAAATAAATATGTTAAGTGAAATTTTGTAAAATTTTTACATTATTTTAAAATAAAAGTTTTATTCAGCTTTTACTTTAATTTAGAGGTACGAAAAATTTAATCAAACATTCAATCGATGATATTTAAAACTTGTCTTAAAATAAAACTACAAGAAGATAAAATCTAAATTAAAACTATATTTTTAGTCTCACCTACAAAAACGTTCGTTAAACTTAAAGTTTAGTAAAGTTAACATTGTAAAATATAAATCCTAAATGGCAAGTTAAATGTTATTAAACATCGTTTAACTTCTACAGCTAATTGACTAATTAATTATCAATCAATTCAACAAGCTCTGAAAAATTTGCTGTACTTGCTAAAATTAAATTAAGTTTTCAGTTTAAAGTGAAGTTTTGTTTGAAAATCATTACTTGTTATAAACGTTTGAACTTTTGCAAACTTTTCAAACTAAAGCTTGAAGTTTTTACCGATACAACATCAAAGTATCAAGCCTTAATTTGTCATAATGAGTAGCATTTTAAGCTGCGTTTAGTTGGAGTAAGAAAAGTATGTATCCTTTGTGTTAAAAACAAGAAATATTCGTTTAAAATAAGAAATAATACTGAAAATAACCATTTAAAATACTTGGTATCTTAATGAGCATGTCATTTTAAACAAGCTGAAAGTTGTTAAAACTTTGATTATAGTAATATATTTGAGAATAAGTGTAGTATTGTTCGATCTTTTAAAATAAAACTATAAAAATGAGTACTTTAGCGAGAAAAATAGTTTGTTTTATAATTGCATTTATAATGCTATATAACTTCATTAAAACTACAAAAAAAATTACAATGATAAAATGCAATATCTGAAGCTAAGTATTAACTGTATACTAAACATACAAAAGATGTATTTAGTAATTAGCCATTTTCTAAAACCTAAATAGTTATTTTATCAATCTTGACGGCTAACAAAAAACGATTTAGTGTCAACTAATTGATTATAATCGTGACACTTTAACCATTAAGGTTTATCATCTTACAATTTTACTTCTCTGTAGTTGAAATTCGTCTATTGTAATCCTAAAATGGATAAATATATAAACAATGGAAAAACCAATAAAATTTTTTAATCTTACTAAGTACCAACTCTTAATGTATAAATATTTAAAGCCAACAAAAACGCCTTATTAATAAAGCAATCCAGGTTTTGTGCTGCTAAAGTAAGTAGGCGCTATTTATCTTTTTATCAGTTTTATAAGTGTTTACTTTTACTCTAACTTGTATTTTATTCGGTTTTTTTCAGTTTTACTATTTGTGCTAATAAATTCCCACAGATGGACAAATATTGATTTTGAGCATATAAGAAGAAGCTTTTTGCCAAAGTTCATCGAAAGTTTTGTGGTCGGACAAGAACACACTAGAGTGGGAATTGCGTTTTACTCGGAAGAATGCAATTACGTTGCCCCTATGTCAACTTACTTCAACAAAAAAGAATTGCTAGCAAGACTGCAACAAATAAGGTTTAGTTTTTCAACCTAAAAGTCAGTTTTGTTTTCATTTAAAATATACAGCCACTTACTTTTTAATTAGCAGTAGTCAATTGTGCAGCATTAATGATATTAGGATGGAATTAGTGATTATAAAAATGTTAACTAAACCTTATCATAATAAGAATTTAGTTTTAAAAATTCTATACTTTAAACTTATTTTATGTGCTGAGGTTATTTTTATGACCAACAAAAAGAACACAAAGAACTATTTTAATTTTAAAATTAGATGAAATTAGATGTATATTTTTAGTTTTAGTTTACAAACTTATGTCAAACCATAAATATAAATAAAAAGGTATGAAAACGGACACAGAAATACAGGATCTGCCCTTAAATGGGCATATTTGTACGGTTTTGAGTATGCAAGAAGAAAGACACCGAAAACTCTTGTAATAGTCACTAATGGAGAGTCAGACGACATTGTTACAAACCAAACATCAGTTAGTTATTTTAAACAGCTTGCAAACAAAAGCGGCTTTAAACATTTCAAAATCTTATTACTTAACGTTTTTAACTAGAAGTTTTCAAAGAAACAAAAGTTTAATACTAATTTTTTTTCCACTAAATTATGTTAAAAACTAAAAATATACTTTAAAATAGTTGTAAACAAAGACTTTTTATCTTTTTGAATCTGTTATTCTTTAACATTCAAAAAAAATTATAATGATGAATTTTATTAATTACAACCATCGAAATTTTTTAAATAAAAAGAATTTTTATCTTTTATTTTTTTGGTTTGTAAGACATCTTATCTAATTTAATTTTTGGCATCAGCATTTTCAAAAGATTGTATTTAGTTTATAAGCTTAATCTTATTATAGAAACCACCAAGAATGTTGTTTGTGTTCGTAATTTTTATTACGTAAACAAAGTTGTATGGTCTGCAATCGTTAACGTGTTTTGTGCATATATTTGTAATCTTTTTACAAGATAACTTTAGCAATCAATGGTTTTAACATATAATCTTCGGATTTTTTTTGGCAAGATTTATTTATAAATAAAAGATATACAAACAAGTACGTGTAAAACGGTATTAAAATTGTTTCAAAAAATACTAATTTTCAATACAACTTGAAATAATACCAAATTTTGCTTCCAAATATCGTAAACTATAAATAATATAAATCTGTGGACAGATGCAGAATCTAGGTAATTTAATACTAACAAATATGTAATTTAAAATCACGTTTATACAATTTAACTAGTTTAAGTAATGCATATAATAAATATCATCAAATCAAAGAACTTGCGGGAAGATGGGACAACAGTAGTGCAGATTTCAGTGGGAAATCAAACTGATCTCAATGAGGCAAAAAAGTATGTCTCTCTCCCAGGAAACGATCATTATTTGCAAGTCGATACTTATCAGGAATTATCAGCAGTGCAAATTAATCTTCTTAAAATTATCTGCACGCGGGTTTTAAAAGTTTACCAAGAAGGTATTTTTGGTTTAATTTGTAATAAGTTTATTAACTTTACTCGGTTAAGTAAAAGTTTTAATGGTGCTGTTAAAGTTTCTTTTTTTTTGTAGAAATTTAATAGATACGTTGTTTTAACACACACCTACTCAAAACTTTACTTAAAGCAAGTTTAATCTAAGCTAACTTTTTTTAAGTACTTATCGACATTTTTTTCATTAATTTTTCTAAAGATAAATATTTTTTCAAAGGTTTTTTTATTTTATCATAAAGCCTAATTACTAAACAAAAACAGTTTAAACCTTTAGAAATAATCATTTAAAAAAGATGTATTATCATTTATTAAAAACTACTGCACATTGGTTACTAGCGTTAGTAATCACTTGATTTTTTTATAAAATGTTCAACTATATTATATTTGTTTTATATAAAGTTGTTGTTGTGGTTTTTAACTTTAGCTTTATGTGCTGTTTTATTTATAGTTAGACCCCAACTTTTACCACCCGTAGAATTACAAGTAGAACAAATAAAAAATACATCGTTTGAGGTTTTATGGAGTCCTCCTATGCAGAACATTAGCTTTATAACTGGATTCGTACTAACTGATAATGTTACGAAAATTGTCTATAACGTTGGAAGAAATAAAAGGTTTGTTTATAATACTTAAATGAACTTTGTTGTCTAGCATATGAGTCTTGTTGTATGTATATAACCTTTTTAAATTAAACTAACACAATAAATAATTTCTTGAGGAATTGTTACAAAATAAAAACGTACGTTTACATATAAACGGGTAGAAGCTCATCTTGAATTTGTTTACAAGCGTAATGTTTATTTTTAGATCAGTTGCTGAAACGTCTATCACGCACACATGTGCAAAAGAATTTTGCACCTAAATATTTCAAGTGCAAGCGTAAAAAATGTTATTCTATCCGTGTAAATTTAATTTTATTATCAAACTTTAGTTATCGAGAAAAATGCGCTAACTCGTGAGAAGCAGTTGTGTTTATGCAAGTCTGTCGACCACAGACAATAACCCATAATATAACATGTCACATGCGTTTACCCGCTTAGTAAGGTCATCAAACTTTTGAAACAATCGCTAAGTCTTAAACCTTTCTCCAATTATAACTTATTTCCATGCTAGTTTAATGCTGATGCTTATAAAATCTAGTGCGTTTCTGATACAAAACTGTTACTTGAAGTACCATATGAGGCCAACTTTTAAGGCTTTCTATACACGTATGGCGATGTAAACAGTATTAGTTAGTAGTATAATAAATCGATATAAGTTTAAAACTTCAATTTATTTATTATTTCTACCTTATGAGCCTTAGACTAAATTTATAGAATAAAATAATGTACACACTGTTAGAAATACTCATTCAGAATTAGTTACTGACGAGTAGTAAAATTTGTTTAATATATTCATATAAACTTTTCCAGAAACTTTATTTTTGATGAATTAAATCCTGGACTATTTTACAACGTTTCAATTAAAACCATCGGACTCGGAAAAGATAGTCCAACAGCTTACATTTCCACCAAAACTAGTTAGTTTAAAACTTTTAAAGTAAACAATAAAAAGTTTTATTGCTTAGTCCATAACCTGTTTACAAGTTTGTTGGCTTTACAAATTTTTTGTCAGCTATTACTTTCAACTGCTGTATTAAATTATTAAAACAGAGGTTACTTATTAATATTTTTCCAGATCCTATCTAAAACTGTAAGTCGTAACTAGTATGCTAAATTTGGTACATTTTTTAAATTCTGTTTGTCTTTAATTACGATCGAAGTCGTTTTATTTATTTTTTCCTCATACAAGTTAAAAACTTCATTATGTAACCTTTTTTATTTATATTAAAAACTAAACACCTGTGTTTGGCATTAGTAATATTTCTATTAATTTAATTGGTTTAACAAATTACAGGCGTCTGTTAAAATACTTTACTAATTATAATCTAATTTGGCAACTCTAATCTTTTAGCAGAAGGTTGCTAGAGTTTATAAACTTATTGTTTGGAACTTTCATAATAATAATAGAAAAACTTTGTGAATTTGTATTGTTTTACGTTTTTTTACGCAATGATGAGATGTAGTATCATTTTCCTTAATATGATTCTTAAGTTATACTACAGTTATTTTTATTTCTTTCGGCAAGTAAAGATGATTTCAAATTGTATCAAAAAACTTTTTATATACTAAACTATTCTTGATTAGTTTCATGCAACAAGTTTTTAAGTCTAAACTTTAGAAAAAAAAATTGTATAAAAGCTGTTTTATGTTCAAAAATTATATATGATATGTTATGAAGTTCAATATAAAAGACTATAATTTTATAGTACAAACTTAAAACACAAGTATAAAATACAAAACAATACATTTGTCTATTTATTTCCACTTAAAAGTATTATTATGTTGTCTGTTTTAAAGAATATCTTGTGGTATCTATATTAAATCTTTTATTAGTAATTCAATTTTTAAATCAAATCTATATTTAGTAACTGCAAACCAAATTAAATTATATATTAAAATAAATCGTTGGACTGAAATTTTATATTGAGCTTAATTTTTGATTAAATCAGCCATTTGTTGCTCCGAAAAGTAGGTATTAAAGAAATATCTGTTGAAAGCTTTAAAACAGTACTGTTCACACTGTTCAGAAAATTCGCTCAGCAATTATGTTTTAACATTTTCAACTCGAGCTATTTTTATTTTCCAATTATATGTTTGAAAACCAATTAGCAAAAAGCTAAGCCGGTCCGCAAACAAAATTCCGTGAACTTTTATTTGCTTGCTAGTTTAATTTCCTGCCGCATGTTTGTTTATGCCCGGTTGTAACTGACAGGTGTTTTGGGCTAAGCAAACACTGTGAAACAAATAATTTTAATTAATACCACACATCGCTAAAACGCCATAGTTGTACTTTTATCGCAGTTGATATCTAAGCCTGACAGCTCTAAAACTTTATAGTTTACGTTGGTGTCAATCATTCATCGTTGCTATGCTAATAAGAAGATTACCCTGGTGTTAAAGTAATCATTTTTAGACTAATAAAACATATTTACTTACAACTAATTTGTTAAAAGTATGCAAAGCTTGTTTATATTAAAAGTGTTTGCTATTGTTATCATATGTTATTGTGTTCTGTATCGCTAAAACAGTTTATTTTTATTATTTTTTTTTATTGAAACCTGAATTTTTCTATAGAGGTATTAGCCCCTCTAGACGCTTTTGCTCGGCAGTTGTCACCGAAATTGCTGCAAATAAAGTGGAGAGCCCCGTCTGATGATGTTATTGGACACCAAATTGCAATTATGGTTGCAAAAACTCGCCAAATAATTCAAATAATTGACACAGGTAATATATTTTTATAGTTTCTTAATTCATTGCTAAAAAATACCGTTTGTGAAAATTTTATTCTTTTCTTCCGATGTCTTATTGACGACATAAAGAAATGTTTTGTATGGTGAACATGATACAGAAAATTTTCCTTTATTTGTTGTATCCAAATAGAAAAAAGTTAAGTACATAGCATTCATTCAGCAATTTATATTTTTTCAAACTAGCGATTATAGATGTATAACTTAAACGACAAAATATAAGCTAAATATAAGCTGTAAATCAATTACCAACAAAACTTTTATATCATTGTCATAATTTTTACATTTCATATTTTTATAAACTTGACAAATGTCTTAAAATTTTTACAGCTCAACTTGATAACATGGATACTAAAGGTTAAAATCATTTTTAATTAAGTATAGCTTACATTTATTCGGATAAAGATCTGAATAAAACAAAAAATATGTATCTATAGTTAGGTGAGAACCTTGCTACTGATAATATCTTTAAGCATGACCAGAGCTTATTTATGAGAGGCTGAAAAACGCTATGTAGAATTAATTATTATCTAATTTGGAGCTAAAAATGTTTAACTACGATCTAGACACATTATATACTTATAAATTAAAAGACTAAATTAAAAAAGCTTTTATCGTTGTTTTATTGCAGGCAAGGTTACGAGACTTATAAACACAAATGTTATTCTTCCTGGCACACAATACTTAATTGAAATAAGGTCCGTGTACAAATTTGGGGTAAAGAGCGAACCGGCAGTAGTATTTGTTACTACAGGTAGTTTGTTACAGTATTTTTTACATTGTAATTATAAAAATTTTTGAGACCAAGTTTCACTGTTGAAGCACAATCTAACTTACGTTAAATAAAAACTTTTGAAGTCATGACTTAAAAACATAAATTTATATACAAAATAAATAATAACTATTAGTAAGTATACTTGTATTTACTTTTTATTTTATTACCTGAAACTTTTTTTTTCCAAAATAATCCTAACTCAATTTATTAAACTGATTGACTAAATACTAACACTTTTTCTTTTTCTACTAATCACAAAACATATATAAATTTCTTTATAAGTTGTCATTATTAAAACATAAAATCAGTGAGTTGTCTCTTTAATTTATGTTGTATAACTGATATAAAAATTCTAATATTTTTACTTTCTTAAAAAAGTAAACTTTTTACTTAGTAACAACTTTGATTATTTATGAAAAAAATTAAAAGAATAAAGCTTAAGGTTCTTTTAAAGTTTCTAAAAAAGTTAAATAAAAATGAGTTGTTTAAAAGTTTAAGTGTATTTACTTTTTATTTCCGTTAATGAAAGTAGAATTATTATTAATTTGTTTAAACACTTCTAACATACAATAAACATGTTCGTAAATTTTATAAATTACTGCGACATTATATTATATAAAACCACTATTTAACTAAAACCGAACTAAAATAAACCGTTTATGAATAAAATTACTGTAACATGTCTTCTTTGAGTCTTATGAATCTTTAAACAATTATTTTGTGCGCGTAAGAATAACTTTGTATAACTTATAACAAAACTATTATTTATCAATTATAAATTAGATATTTTCAATAACTAGATCTTCCGACGCCTGAAGATTTAAAAGTTGAAGATATCGAGCAATCGCAGGTGAAATTGCACTGGAAGAAACTTGAATTTAAACAACATCACTCGTCGACAACTTCTCAAGACGAAGGTGTCGGTTACAGGTTGAAAGTTTGATGAAAGTGTATTTGTTGTGTGTACTAACAAATAATGAATAAATCAAATAACAATTACCCGACTGAAACCAACCATGCCTGACTCGCAAACTTCTAACCCGAGCATTTTGAACTTGTTTTACATTCATCTGTTAAATATCTTCTTCACTTTCAATATTCTTCACTTATCACTTGTATCCTTGGTTTAAATAATTATTTTATAAGTTTTTGTGAAATGGAGTTTTTAATAACATTTCACACAGTTGAACATGTTTTTTGGGTCATGATTATTGTAAAGTATTGCATATATAAAACTAACAGGTAAAACTGTTATTCGAAAATAAAAAATTCTTAAATATAATATACAATCTGAAGTTATGAAAAACAAATATATGATTCAAAAATTTTGTTTAAGGTGTTTTTAAAAGTTTAAAAACATAATGAACTCCTTACGGAAATTTTCATTAGTCTGGTAAATTAGTTTTGTTTGAAAACAGCTTTTCATTTATAATCATCAGCTTATTTTTTAACATAAAACTATAGTTAAACAAACTTTGTAGAGTATCAATTTTCAACAAAAATGAGCAATTAGTAGCAGAAGAAAGAGTACTACCTGAAGACGAAAACCAGTTGTACCAAGGTGAAATGGATAACGGAAATAGATTTTTTGTTTTAGTCAGAAACCTCCTACCTGGGCAGACGTATAACGCCTCCATCCAAGTGAGTTTAAAAGCTAAATAAAATTATGATATTCTTTTTCTAAACAATAGCACATCAAACTGGTTTTAGGTATGTTCAAGTAAATTGCCGAAGTAAAAAAATTACAACATTGATGTTAGAATTAAAGTGAAAGAAACAACAAAATAGTTTAAGTAAACTAAAAAAAATTAAAAATTATCTTTTTTTATTAACACTAAATTAAAAAAAAAAGTGTAACTTTAGTTTTCAAGACTATACTGGAAATTTGTGACAGTTTTTCTTGTAAGTGTTATTAAATTTGAATTTTTTTAATAAAAAAAGAATATTTTAGCAAACTTCGTACAACAAAATAAGTTTTCTCTTGCAGTTAGGTTAACTTGATAATGTTTATTTCATTAGTTTTACAACAATTAGCCAAATATTTTGTTAGAACAAAATTTATTTATAAAACTATATCTTATAAATTTTGTTTATCAAAGATAAATAAAACAAAACTAACTTTAAACCTATTAACTGTTATAGTCTAATGTTATCAAAACTCGTGTTCCATACTTGGTTGTTGTAGTTTTTCTCATTCATGTAGGACTTCAAATCGTGATAGACTACTATTTTTAAAACTAAAATACGACTGTAAGTTGTAAGTAAGGTATCTAGTACGACAAAAACAATTAGTACTTCCGAACCAAACTGTATAAAATTTAAACTTGTTTACTTGCATTAATCTTTTGAATACTAATACACTCATTAGAATTGATCAAACCTTTCCTACCAAAATGTATCTTTTAAGCTTAATTGACTCTAGTTTCAAACGTTTTTTTCAATTTAAAAACTTTAAACAAATAAGATTACCTCATTGCAGTTGTATTATAACAGTTACAAAGGTTATGATAAGTCAAACTGTGGTGGAAGCTTTAAAACTAAGTAAGATTCTAACTTTTTTTTGTAAATAAAAATAATAGTCGTCCTAAGAATTTCCTATAACGAAAAAAAAAAATTTTATAGTTTAATTGCTAATCTAGACTAAAAATAGCATTGACAAATATAATCTAAATTAGTACTTATACAATTTTAACTACTAAAAACATTTTATCAATAACTAATATGACAAATTGTGTAAGGCTAGTATAAATTTTGAAGTTCAAAAGTAGTTTAAGTTAAATTATTAATAAAAAATTATAATCTTAACTAACGTGGGCAAAAGTATACAAACGCTAAAAATTTTCTCATGTTTGTGATAAACTTTTATTGATATAATAAACTAGAACACATTTTATCTTGTTAACTTGTTTTTGTTTTACAAAAAGTACAAGTTAAAGCAGTATTCTAAAACAAAAGAAAAACTTCAAGCTTTAATCAATATTTACTAATTTAACAAAAAACATCTTCATTTAAGTACCTCAAGTAAATTTTATGCTTAAGTATTTCATCTTTTTTTTATACTAAATGTTTTGAAAAGTATTTTAGTGTAAAATATATGTGTAACAAAATAAAAAAAAATTAAATTCAGAAAGTCGTAAAGTGAATTTTTGTGATATAAATCTAAAGGTTATAAATTTCAATTTAAGTACACATTTTCTGAAATTTTAAACATTCAAAATATTTAAATCTTTTATTAGTCTACATTATGGTTTCCAAAAGTAGGCAACATTCCCTTAGGGGTAATTTTTGATATCTTGGGGTGATACTAGTAGGGTGGCAAATAATTAAATGGGTGATTAATAAGTAATAGAATGGAATTTTATATAGAGAGGATCTTTTTATTTATGCAAAGCGGACGACTATAAAAATGAGTTTAAGAAATCTTAGTTTACAATAACCAAAGTTTAGTTATTTCAAAAACTCTTAGTGATTTTTTGGTGTAGTTTAGTTTTAACCTTAACAGAATTTAGTAGTTATTTTTTTACATGTAAAACGTAACGTATTTACTAAAAGAGTAAGAGTCACTTTTAAGTACATACTACAACAACTTACACTTCCAACTATGTTATTTTATTATAAATGTGTTAACAAAAAAAAAACAATTAATAAAACTAAAAGTAACATTAAATCATTTTCTACTCTTTTTGATTATTCTACATTTAAAAAGATTTAAAGGTTATTCAAAGGTTATTTAGTCTTCACAAACTGTTTTAACAAATTAAAAAAAGCTTTATTATATTTAAATCTTACCTCAATCAGCAAACCAATTAATCTAAATTGATGCAAGTATGCAAAACAAAAACTGTAAAGTTATTTATAAAAGAGAGTTAAAAAGTTAAAGCAAAATTAAAAAGTATTAAAAATAGGATATAAAAACTAGATTTCTATAAAAATTTTTTTTAAACGTTACAAAATTTATTGATATAGTGATATAAAATTAATAAGGCTAAAAGAAGCTACTTCATTTGAGATATAAGTTTCAAAGACAAACTGATTTACAAATTTGCACCTTAAGGTTTTTTATGTACCATTTCAATGCAGATGAGTTTTATTCTAGAAATATTTTACAGGACGATTTTTATCTTTTAGAACTTTAGAAAACTTTTTTTTTATGCGGTTTATATTTTATAGTAGTTTGAAAACTCTTTACGGTTTATTACTAGTTAGATAGGTAGGTTTACTTTTACCTTTAAACTAAGTTTATTCAATATAAAGTTTAAAGACAACGACGTAGTTGTATCAATCTTTTTTATGAAATATTGGGCTAACATATTATATTTATGAATGAATAATGTATTTATAGGTAAGCTAGCTTTTTAAAGTAACTAATACTTCTCAATAGTAAAAAGCTTATTTTCAAAACTGGTTAGATTTTTTTTATTAATTCTCATATACTATTATTTTTGTTCTGTTTAAACCAAAGACAAGAGCAAGTAATGTACTTATTAGAAATTTAATAAGTTCATAAATTTTATTAATAATAAAAACTTGATAATTAAGCTTATGACAAATAAAAAAAAAAATTTATGATAGCAAAATTAATTTAGGTTATAGAGTTGTAAAATTTTTGATGTTTTTTAATTTTTTTGTAGTATAGATAAAACTTACGCCTTTATTGAAAATTAGAAAGTATTAACAGAAGCATACAGTTTGTTAACTTCTATGAGTAAAAGCAATTGTTAGTTAATAATTGTTCGTGCTGTACTAGGTATTATTATTTTAACTTTATAATTTATTTTTTACAGTCTTTTAAACTAATCCCTGTAAAAACTATAATATTAGAGCGAGCAAAGAGAACACCTGAGTGAAGCAAAGTATGTTTCTTTCACGACAAAACGTATAACTTGTCCTCTAGATGTCGTTATTTTGTTTGAAATAAGCCCTGATCTCACACAATCAGAGCTTCGCCACACCACAACTTTTCTTCAGAGCTTAGTAAAAGCTTTCGAAACAAAAACTCAGGACACCGTAAGGTTTACATACACATCTTATGTATAAAAATGCTTTTGTTGCAGCTTAAGTTGTATTATTATGTGTTTTTCTATTTTCATATTTTTAATTAAACTAATTATGTATTATTAGTCTTTTTGTTAAAGTAAACAATTTTTCGTACTTGCTTTCTAAAAAGTTAAAGAAACTAGCTAATACAATATTACTTTTAAAAGCAATTTTATTAAAAAATTTAAAACAAATAATTTTATTCATAAATCATCCACAAATGTCAAATAGGTTAAATTAATAAAAGATAATTATAAACATTAAATTACCTAATTTATTACAAAATGTTTAAAGTTTTGTATTTTTAAAAGCTAATGAACATTATTTTAGTTTTTGTTGAGTAGCTTTATATGCAAATTAAAATAATAATCAATAATAAAAGAATCAGCGCTACACAATTGTCAGATGATCCGATAAGGCTGTTCACTATGAAGCAGTCTACACTGGCGAACAAAAACATTATGATGGATCGGCTGGACGAACTGTTTCCAAAAGCAGGAACTTCGGTACTTGAAGGAGATAAAGTGAAATCTGTTGTTTTGGTCAGTTAAATAACTTGTTGTATTTTGATTCAGCTTTGAATTGTTACCACCACTATTACTCTTTTTTTTTAATTTTGGAAAATTCTAGTCTAAAATTATATTTATTCCATTTATTTTATTTGAATTTAAGCTATAAAAGAGTACGTTAAATCGTTTTTTTATTTTAAAAATAAAACTTCTTTAATTAAATGCAATAATTTAGTAAGTAGTAAATCTTATATAAAGCTTGTAGTATAAAGTGCAAATTCTATTAAGCTTAAATTGATATTCTATAAGCTTTACAACTTACAGACCTGTATAAAAGGTTTCTATTAATTTCAAAACAAATAAAATACAAATTTTCAAAATTTTGAACATTCATGATTTATTTATTTTCATTAAGAAATATTTTTTACTTTTGTTTTAGCTTATCGCAATTCTAGTTTATCTTATTTCAAAAAACAAGCTTTAGAATTTTGTTTGCTTTCAAAATAGTTAAAAAGATCATTTTGTTATAGTTAATACCAAAACCATGAAAAACAGTTTTTTATACTAAAACTTATACATTATAGCTGTTAATAATAAGTTAGTTGTTGAAAAAAACAAAGACTTTATAAGTTTTTCAGTTTACTTTAATCTAAACTACAGAAAACGGTTTCATTCAGTAACTTAAAATAAAGGTATTGATAAATAACTTAATCTATTGAAAAATTCTTCACGTTTTAAGCTTAAGTTAAACTGTTCGACTTCATTTATACATTGTTTTGCAACAAATAAAAAAAAACTTTGATCTGTTTTAAGTATTCTTACATACATATGTGTAAGATCTTTTTATTAGTTTAGGTTAATTTAAAGGAGTTTTTTATTACTTATTAACTAATTAAAGGCAAGACTTACCTTTTAATTGACTTCCAATTCTACGGAAAAAGTGTATAAAAGTTGTTTTTGTTTGAGCTAAATCTGTTTCAATAATCAAGCTTCTTTAATTCGCAGTCAAACTTTAGCAACCATCGCAGTGGAGTGGCAAGAGTTTTGGTGGTTGTCATGACGAATCAGCACTACTCCAACATCATGCCCGAGTTGGAAGAAGAGTTTTCTTCGAGGGGAATTACCACTATAATTGTGCAGATGTCTAAAGCTATGGAGGATCCTTATATTAAGTATGTTAAGTAAATTGTTTCAAAACTCAAAGCCTGTTTCTCTCTTGAAAATTGAACAAATTTATGTTTAGTCTGTTGCAGGTGGTAAACTAATTTAATAACTAAAAACACTAGGTACATTGTGCAAGACTTGTAAACGAACTTATGTAAGCAAAGCTAGTATTTACATTTTTACGTTAGCAAATTAATTTTTCTAACTGTAATTAATTACATTAAAAGTTATTCAATAAAACTTTAGCGATTGTTTCTATGTGTTTAAAGTTTTTTTTTTTCAAAGTTTGACTATGTTTAAAATTGATAAAGATATTGTGCACCTAATCAAGCAACAAAATAAAGTAAATTTAAGTAAAAGCTTTTTATTGTTTTGTGTGGTTGGTAGAACAATGTTTACTAATTTCGATAACACATTCATAATATCATTTTGAAGGGTAAAAGATTGATTAAAAATTAATTTAAAGAATAATACTGAACTTTATAGTAAAAGTTAAACTTTAAATCCTTAGGCGAATAGTTTTTAGTGGTTTATATTTGTACAAGATATTGTAAACATGCCATTAAGCATTATTTTAAGCATAACACCTATCAACCCTATAACAAAGAGTATGAACTAATAAAACTAAAAAATTTATATTTTTAACAGCTTATTTGAATTAATAGGATTTCAAACGCTTTTCATTCACAAAAGTACAATAAAAGATATTTTAATTGTTTTTGCTTGTTGCAAGGTAAATATTGACAGCAACATTAAGTAATGTTTATATATAAACGAAATTGCTGAAAATTATCTCAAAGTCAGGCGGTGGTAAAAATAGCTTTAAATTTATTCTCTTTCTTTTAAGACTATTTTTATAAATTTCAAACTTTAACAAAGTTGTTAATAAGTCTTAATTTCATTAGAAAAAGCTTACCATTGTTTAATTCTCTTCTATAAGTTAAAAATGTGTAAACTGCTTGTTTATTTTTATAAGTTAAGAATACGTATTACCCCCTAAAAATAAATGTTAAAGTGTTTAAAGAATACTAACAGTTAGTTTTTGATACAATAGAAAAATATATTAATCTTAACAATTTAAACTGAAAAAACGATTCAACTCTTTTTTTTTAATTTTAGGCATACTGCATTACAAAAAAGTTAAAATTTTTAACTATATTCTATTTAATTCAACTTAAGTAAAGACATTTTATTAATTTTCACTTAGCTTGATAATTAAATCATGTATAAACTTCTTAAAAGCGTCTCAAGCATTTTTTATGACTGTAAAATTTCTATTTTTAGACTAGTAAAACATTTAAAACTTTTTTAACTAATTACAAAGTTTTTCTAATAATACACAGTAGACTGCTGGACAAAAAATAAACTATAAAAATCTTTAAAACCTGCTGCTTCGATATTTTTACTAGCATTAAACTTTAAAAATTGTATGAAGTTTATAAATCTTTATTAACTTATAACTCTCGTAAATTTCAAAAACAGCCAATCTACGATGCATCGTTACGTCATAGATAGTTTCGACAAACTCCACAAATCACTGAGTTATGTCGTCACAGACATGCAAAGGTCAAACGAATTTCCACTAAACTTAGTCATGCGTGAACGAAACTTGCAACCACGTGATTTGTACTTGCAACTCGATGAAAAAGGGTAATTGTTAATTAGTTTTCTAATTTTATTTAAAATATAATTTACATTTTAAAAAACGTACAAGTTATAAAAAGCGATGTACTTTTTCTTACTTCTATAGTCCAAAGAAAGTTCTTCGAATATCTTTAATGTAATTTTGAAACTATTAATTTTTTTTTCAATTATTACGCAAAATTATTTATAATCATTTAATTATTATTTACGTTCTAATGCTGTTATGCCATTTTACAGCCAACTGTATGCTTATTGGGTGCAGCCTGTTGAAAAACCTAAACATTATTGGCTGCGACTAAAGTCCCCCAATGGACTCGTGTGGAAGAAAAACTTTACACAAGGGTTTGCTGTGATTGTAATGCAAATTATAAAAACATGTGTTTAGTTCCAAAAAAAAAATTAAGTAAACATCTTTACGATTTAAATTATCTATTCAGCTCCTTTCAAAGTTTGATTTTAGAAAATACGCAGTAAGTATCCATTTTCATAGGTCTTTTTCAAGAATACTGTAAAACTTTATTTTCAATCAATAGTATCATACCTTACTATTATTAAAAACAATATTTTTCATTTTTAAACAGTATTCAAAAATACTTTTAGAAAATATAAAAAGGTTTTGTTTTAAATAGATATCAAAATAATCACTATAGTTTTATAAATAAGTGAAATTTTAAACTTTGGCAACGTTCTTATTATATTCCAAGTCAGTTTTTGAATTTAAAAAATAACCTAACAATTTTAAGTGTAAAAATATAGAATAGAAACTTAAATTTATTTAATTTTACTAATAATGAACGAGTTTTAAAGTATACTAAACTAAAAGGTTCATTACTTTCGGCTGTTTACAGTTTCGTTTGGCAAAAACTTAATAGAGGATTAAAACTAAGCAGCTTTAAGTCTTTAGCTTAGGTAAACTTGTGTAACAAAAACTTTAAACTGTTATCATAGATTTTTTTTTGAAGTTACTAAGATATACTTGAAATGTTATTTTCTTAAATTTAAACTTTTATAAAAGTATTTTGTCGAAATATTTTTTTTTTTTTGAATTTTAGTATAACTTACATAATTTTTCTATTTAAAAATTTTTAAAGTATCAAGTAACACTTTTTCGATAGATTAAAGTAAACTTAAGTTTTTAAACAAAAAATAAAAAGTAAAGCACTTTAAAACCTTTTAGTGCAGCTTAAAAAGTATCAAGTAACACTGTTTCGATAGATTAAAGTAAACTTAAGCTTCACTAAAACGTTTTAAAGTGCTTTAGTTTTAAACCTAAGAACCTTATATTTTAAATAAAACAATCCTTACTAGCTTGCATTTCACTGTACAGAATCAACAAAACAATGAGATACAACATGATGAGCAATTTACTGGATAAAGAAATAAAGTACACATTAGTCGTAGAGGCCGTAGCTGTCGACGGTGTAATCAGTAGAAACATAATTTCGTTTAAGTCGAACGTAACCGTCAGCAATAGCAACAGACCTCCTAATGGTTATTGTTAGAACTTGTGAAAATTATTGCTAAAAATAACTACTTGTTGAGTGTTTCAAACTTTATAAGTTAAACGAGGTCTTTTAAGCCATTTAAAGTATAAGTTTTGTCTTACTTGAAAAAGGTTTTCAACACTACAATTTAATAACAACTTTAATAATTTTTATAAAACTGTCAACTAAAATGACATTTTTTTCAAAACTCAAACAAAATAAAATACTGCATAGTTCTCTGAATTCGTTTTAATTTTTCTTTATCACTTTTAGTCTTTTTTTTTAACGAAAGCTTTAGTCAATTAGCATAACTTTATTAATTTTTGTATTTTTATGTTCATCAACAACTACGTTTTTTTGTTAACAATGACCATATATCCCAAGGTGTTTGATTTAAATAAGTGAAACGATTGTCAGGTAGGAAAAAACAAGAACCAACGACACCACCTTTAACAATTCCGACAACCGTAGAAGTAGACACTAGGAAGTGCTGTGGAGTTGGACATATAAGAAATTCGTTCCTGAGAAGGCTGCGTGAACGCTTGAGAAAAATTAATCAAGGTTTTTTTTTTTATATCAAGTAAATATTTAATTATCACCTGTGTGTTAGTATATTAACTTTTGATTATGAAACAATACTTAAACAAAATAAGTTTACTTTTTTTCTACTTATAGAATCTGTAATTAAGTTATACTAGTAAATAAACAGTATATTTCATAAAAATATTTTATCGATATACAATTTTTCAAAAAACTTTTCAAACTTTGTATTACAAAATGCGTTTCGTTCGAATGAGTTCATCAATACATTTTTTTTAATCAAAAAGGATTAATTAAATGATATATTTTTAAAGTTTAACTTGTAACAAGTTTAGTTTAGCTTTAGTGTATATATTTTTAAAACTAAAAAGTAAAAACAGTTACTTTATATTCAAATTTAACAATTAAAATAACTCATAACCTTTAAACAATTTGAATGTATATAACCAAGTCATAAATAATGAAACTAAATGCAAATCTTAAAACTTCTAATCGTCCTTTTTTAAGAAATTAGTTTTTAATAACTTTTGTTTACCATTATATAAGTCTATAAGTTTGATGAATTAATAATAGTTTCTTTAAATTTAAATCAAAAGGTAACATATCTCATATAACATAATCTAAAAAAACTTGAATAAAGTTTACTAAATGTAAATATTCACAATTGTTAACCATGTTTTTTTAAACTACATAAGTTTAAATTATTTTTCTTAAATATTAGCAGACTCGCCAAGTTGCCTTTTAAGTGGAAGCAATGTTGTACTATTGGTAGATGGCTCACTATTTAAAAATTCTAATAAAACTGCTTCAACAAAACGCTTCATAAAAAACTTAATTGTTGGAAAATTTAAAGTTGAACAAAAAAATAGGTTAAACAAGTTTTTCTCTACTAAGATTTTTGTTCACCTAAATTACATAGCTTATATTCATATAGTAACTTATTATTGTTTCATGTTTTTAAATTTGGAACTTTTTACTTATTTTTTTATGCCATCATTTGGTATTTAAACTACAATTTTTTAGTTGTTTATGAAATTATAACTCGCTAAAACAGTGTAATTATAGTTCCAATGTACCAGTACGTTTTTACATTGTTTTTTTTTTCTAACTTATTATAATACTAATTCTGCTTTGATTGTCATAATTTGCTTAACACTTGTTTCCTAGGAATGCTATACAAAGAAGAAAGCAAGCTATAAGACAAAAGACATTGAAAAAAATTCATCCTATTTTAACCTACGGAGTTGGAGTTTCAATAGTTCAATTTACAGATGACGCAAAAATTGAGTTAGAATTAAAAAATAGAATTCCAAGTTCAGCCATCATTAAAAATATTGACAAAATAACTTTGAAAGGTTTTTATTAGTTATTTAATAAGTCATTAGGTAAAAATAAACAGCGTAATCAAGTTAAAACTAACTTTATGTTTTAGGTTCAAAACTGAATTACCTTTTAAAAACTGTATTGCTTTATTTTATTGTCCAACCGTTCTATTTATCTGAACTTTGATAAATTTAAAATTGTTCGTTAGTTAGTTAAAAATCTGTTTAATTTCTTCTTTGAATTTTTGTTTTTTTACAAAAGCTTTAGAAATACTATATCAAAAAAAAACGAAAAATTTCTTTGCAAAATAAGTTTTTTTTCGAAAATACTGACTTAGTTTAAAATGTTTTCATTAATATTCTATATAATTTAATTATGCCTTTTTAATGAAATTTCTGTAAGCGCTAACAAACCTTACAAAGTTAAGCCTTTATACCAATAGCTTATTTTTCTTTCAAGTATGCCTTTAAAGATTTTTATTAAGCTGTGAAAATAATGTAGTGTCTTACTTATATATTTTGCAACTTCGTTTTATTAAAATAAAATGACGTACTCAATGTCTAAGTACAAAGCTATTAATTTTTGCGCTGAACTCATGTTTATATTTATTCATTTGTAGTTTGCGGATTTAAGTCAAATATTTTACAACAATTGTTATTCTTCTTTCAAAAGATTTTCTTTTAAAACTGTATTGTTTGTATTTTTGAACTTAAGTTTTATGTTTCCTTACTTTTTTTTTCTACAGCTTTTACTTATAAATAATCTTTTAGTCTGTTGTTATATTCTTCTTTTACGTTAAACTAAAACACTTTCTAGACAAAAAAAGCAGCAACTTAAGCAAGGCTTTAACTTTTGTTGATCAGAATATTCTTAAGAATGCCTCAACATCAACAAAACTAGTTAATAATATAAACTTTATTATCATTGCAAGTGACAAAAGTTCATTTACTTCTGAAGAAAGTGATAATTTAATAGAAGTTTCTAATAAACTTTCTGAAGCGGGTAATTTTTTTTTTAATCATTTTATGCATAGTTTACTTATAATTAACGATAATAGATAATAACTTTAAACTAATGTGTTTCGATTTATTTGCTTTTAAACATAGAAAGTCCTTTAATTTTTATATGATGCATAAAACAAGCCAGTTCTTTAAAAAAATATTTGATTAGCTTTAAAATGTAGTAAAGGGCACAATGCTAAAATGTAGCTTGCTTTGTTTATGTTGGCTGATAAATATTCTTTCAAGGTATAATTTTGGCATTCGTTTGGGAACTGTCGGAACCGGTTTCGTTTTTAGAGAACAGCTCTTTTCCATGGATCACCCAACTAGCTAAAAATTTTAGTTCAATCTCGATGCATAATAGTCTTTATAATGAAGTTTGTAAAAAAACTAAATCAATTTCTGTTTTTGAAAGTGAGAACTTAATTTATCATTTATAATTTTTAACAAAGTTTAATTTTTGTTTTTTTTTTCAAACTTGATAAACAACACTTTAACTATACCAACAATTTTTCTTCGAACTTAATTTTTATGAAATCTTTATCTAAAAAATGTGCAGAAAAACTTTGCATTCTTTCGAAATAAAAATTATTTTTAGTACATTAGTACAAAAAGTTTATTTTATAAGATTTGAGCGTTTTTTATAATTCTTAATTTTAAAAATGCTTCTTATATCTTTTGTATATACTTTTTTAAAGTTTAAAGTAAACAATATTAATAAAACTTATTTTTAGAGTCTATCAACCCAGAGGACGACAATTGTAGACAGTGTATCGGGACAACTGTGTCTCCTGTCACTACAACCACAATTGCAACGCCTAAAAAAGTATTTTTAATAAAAGTTTTGAAACTATAGAAATATACTTTTTAATAAGTTTACAGATATTTTTTATTATTAGATGAATACTTTCTATTATTGATGACTAGACTAGATTTTACATAAAAACTAAAATTGTTCCTGTTTTATTTAACTACTTTTAATTGTATCAATTAGAAGAAGCTTCCTGAAAAACCGAGGCGACCTAAGGTAGGTAGAAGACGCGACTTTTCAACTCGAGCGTGCCTTGCAAAACCTGAAAGTCTGCTTAAACTTTTGCAGTCTGAAAACTCAAAGGTTTTAACTTTTAATTTTTATCTTACACCTGGTTTTTTAAGTGATAAAACAATTTTTATGTAAAATTTAGAAAGAAGAAGGAAAATGTCCGAATGGGTTGTTAACTCCTAATGCTTTTAGAAAAGCGCTGAAAGTTAGTTTAAACTTTTTAGTTAATTACTTTTTTAATTTAAAAGCAATTAATTTATTATTGACAGTCAAAGTATACCTATACTTCACTAACATTTGCAAGCTTTAAATTTAAAGTAGCAAAGTGTCAAGTGTTTTAACAGTTACATTATATTTCAGGGGGACACCGGAAAGCCAGGAGCAGTTGGTCCCATGGTCACTAATATTTATACATGCTAACTTAAAACCTAATTAAAACCAAAAATTATTTAAAACAGGGTCCAACCGGTTTTAGAGGGTCAAAGGGGGAACGAGGTATTCCTGGTAGACCAGGACCAGAGGTTTTACTTAAATATTTAACTATACAAAAAGTTTTTAAATATACAAACTATTTTTGTAGTAAAAATTGTACAGTGTTTACAAAACAAAACCGTAAGTAATTCAATTTGTATTAATAATTTAAAATATAAAGGGTTTAAATGGACACCAGGGTGCTAAAGGAGAACCCGGAATTTCCAAGATAAACTTGGAGAAAACAGTTCGAAGTATCTTCAAAGAAATGATGAAAGGTAGGTTTTTTTTTTGACATTCTTTTTATGTATATGCTTTTAATAACACAAATAAATACTTAAAATTTAATTTCTATTTTGATGGTATTTTTGAAATCGTTTTCACACTTTGCTGATGTTTGATAAACTAGATTATTATAATTATTTGCCCATTACCTTCAAAGTTTTTTTGTTTTAAATACTTTATCTTAAAATTTTGTTAACTTCTGTAAAACATGTTTTTGTTTCATAAGGTATTCTTTTAGGCAATTACTATTATTTTATCATTAAAATTTTTTTTTAACATTTTTCTAAAAACGAAATAAAAAAAGATTTTTTATGTAATACTTTTTTATAAAGTTTAATCTATGGCGTAAAACTAAATTTACTTTATAATTAGGTTATTGCAAAACTAAACAATTTTTATACTTTGTATTAAGTTTAGAATTTACACATTTAAGAAATCTTTATGAATTTTAAGCTCTTTAAAGTTGATATATTTTAGTAGCCTATAGCCCTATAGCATAGATTTTGATATACTTTTTAAATTGTTTAGAGTTTTAAACTGATACTATTTTTAACTAATTTTAGAACAAGAAATACGTCTTTTAAAAGTGATATCTGAACTACTTGTTGAAAAAGATGTAAATATTAAAAATAGCACTTTAACAAACATTTCAGAAACAAGTTAGTGAAAATTAAGTACTACAATATTTATGATAAACATTTTTTTTTCTAAAATAATATATAATGCACAATTTTGTTACTCAATGTTGACCAGTTAAATAAATTTTGTTTTATATAAGAATAAAAGATTTTAAAAGTTGCAACGTTTAAACCAAGGCTAAGAACTACTAACTTTACTTTGTTTCTGGGATACTAAATAATATTTATAAACCTATACATTTTTCAAACAATATAACAGTAACAAAAAAACTATTAAACTTGGATCCATCAACGACGTTTGATGACCAAACAACTGATTCGGAGTGCGGGGAAGGTCCATGTATAGGAGATGATGAGGACTATTTAGAAGGATCAGCTTCTGGAGATGGTGAATGATATGACATATATTTGAGTTAAGTTCTATATTGCAAAGAAAGTTAAGTTTATTTAGTTGTGTAGTTTACCAATGTAAATGCAAATAACTAAGTTTAAGTAGAATTGTTAAAAGGCTAGATCATTTGTTTAAGCTTTTTGTTTGCATCGGTATCTCTTCATGTAATTAAACTAGTAGTGATCTGGTTTGTTTTAAAGTAAATTTAGGTGAATCAATAAATTAAATTTTCAATTTACTTATGCCTGTATAAAATTTTTCTATAAACGTTGCTACAAAATTATTCTACTATAAATGTACATAAAAAACTGTGTTTTTATACTTTGCCATTTCAGTTTAATGCAAAACTTGGTAATATCATTTAAGGTTTTTATGAGTATCTTTTTCTAACTTAGAAGTTTTTAATGGGAGAACTTGTAGTTTAAAACATATTTTTTTAATCATTTAAACTTTTTAATATGTCTTATAAAGTAACAAAATATAAAAACAATAAACAACTATGAAACTGTTTGTAAACACGTTCAACAAAAGTACAAATAACATAAAATATTAACCTACATAACTATACAGTTAATTAAAAATTACAACCTTTTATCAAATACATATCGACTTACTTAAAAATAGTTTTGTAAAAATTTAATTTCTAACATGGTATTACAATCTAACTTGTTTAAATCTTCGAAGTTTTCAAGAAATTATCCTTAATAATAATTTGATTTATACGAGGAAAAATTTGTTAAACAGAAAAGTTAAAAGTTTTCAATAATTTAACTATAAACCAAAATACTAAAACTTAAAGCATACTTAAACGTTTGTGTGTATACGAAACTATATTACAAAACTTTTATCAAATTTTTAAAATAAGTTGTATATGATGATACCAATTAAGTCTTAATTTTTTTATTTAATAATGTTGTTAAAATTTATTAAGGCTAATTTTTAAATATTTTCATAAAGAATTTTAACTTCATTTTTCTTGTTTGATTTTCTTTTGAATCTGATAAAAATTGATTTGTTTAAGAGGAAAGTTAGCATTTAAAGATGTTATACTTACAGTCGAGATGTTACATTTTAACCTCAGATATTTTTTTATCACAGATTGCTACTTGTTTTATTAAGTTTATACTACTTGTACTTTTATACAGTTATAAACTACTGAAAAGAACATTTCATATATATTTTTTTGGTTTTTTACTATTTAAACATGTTTAATACTAATCATATTATAAATCTATTTTAGATCCCTAATACTCACCTATGCATTTTAAATGAGCTTTTTTATATAAGTTAAAAAACATATTTTATTGTTATTATTGAAATTTCCTAACAGTTTGAATAACACAATAATATTTGTTTTTTTTTATCTTCAGTAAAACTGACCTTCTTTAATACACTTTACTCGATTTCTTGTCAATTTTTTCAACTTTTGCATTTTTTTTAGTTATAATCCTTATAAAGCTTTTAAGTATAAATTAAGTTTTCATTTTGGATTATTAAAAATCTTAAAAAGCAAAATATTTCAAAATTTATAAATTTTAAGTAATTTTCATACTTATCAATTGCTTAAAGTATTTAGTTCCGAAACTTAGAAATAAAAATTATTTATAGCTTTTTTTTTTCTTTATAAACGTATTAATTTTAAACTTTAATGTGTGAAAACTTTGCCGTATAACTTGCCTAAAATTGCAAAAAAGTAGTAAGAAATCAATTTTTTAATTTTAACATAATATTAAATTACTATTTTAGTTGTCAAGTTTGCACAGATTTTAAGTCAATTTTTATTTCAGCATGAATTTTTGATCATATATAATACTTTTTAATAAATCGTTGAAACAACTTATTAATGCTTTTCTATACAACATTTATAGTATTATGTAGTATATATTTTATATTAAAATATATAAATGTATATTTAATAGATTATTAAAACTAAACTTACCTATATTTCATTTTAAACTAGTTTAACTTTAAAATTTGACTTTTGTAAACAACATATTAATTATAAATAACATTTTAAATTTAATTTTTATTTTCCAATTCATCGCTCTGTATACTTTTGTTTTCAGCTTTTTTTAGCGTCTGATGAACTGCTCTGCAGGGAAACGGCGTAACGCAATAAAAGTTAAACAACAAATTTATATATGTAAATATTTAATATAACAAAACTAAAAAATAGAGTTACAAAATATACGTCTTAGCAAACCAAATTGTGGTCTAGTTTTTAAATTTCTAAATGTTATTATCATAAGTAAAGATATTGTTTGTTTAAATTTTAGGTGCTGAAACAAAATAATGATGTCTTAAAACTAAAAGCTTGTGCGTTTTTTATGTAATTTTAAATTACCATATGAAATAAACTAATTTTATTTTTTCAAAGCTTTTATAAAATTTTAAAAACCTTATGAAAAGTGTTATCAGAATAAATTTATTTTTAGTTTTTTTAAACAGTCTCCAACAAAATCAACAAATAAGTACGAAAACTAAATAATTGTTATTTTCAGAGAGTGAATTAAGCAATTGTTTTTTGTTTCCATTTTACAATTTTTTTATTCATTGAAGCAATAACTTTTGTATTACGGCTAGTATAAATTCTGGTATATATTAAGACATAAACAAGTTTAAACACGTACAAAAAAAGTTGTAACTGTGTAGCTTGTAATCGATGAAATTTATCTAACACATCTTGTTATATTTCTGGTAAAACTTATATTTTACTTTTTAATACGTGATAAATTTGATATAACTACTGTTTATAAAATCAAAAACTGGTGTATCTGAACCACATATGGTCCCATTTTTCTACCATTAACAAAAACGTGTAATGTTAAAAGGGCATAATTAAAAATTCTCGCAAGTTTTATATTAAAAATACCGAGTAGTATTTTTTTAAACATCCCTAAAACTATAGAACAAGTTACTTTCAAAATTTTCAATGTAAAAAATAGAAAAAAAATCAATCTAACTTAAGTTTTGAGAATGACATAAAAAAATTATTTAATTACAAAGTAAAGCTTTCAAAAAGCTAAAACATTTATACTTTAATAAACTCCGACAAAAAAACATAAAACTATTTTATTTATTTGAAAGTTTGTAGCAGCTAAGAAACAACTTGTTTCGTTTTTATTACTTTTTTGTATATAATCGTAGCTAAGTATAAAAACTTTAACTCAAAATAAAACACTTGCTTAAGTTTTTGTAATTATCAGAATACGATGCTCTAAAATATAAAGAAGTACAATTGTGATAAATAATCTGCTTATTTAAAGAAAAATTTTAAGATATAAATCGTTTTTTAACTTTGGCTTACAATCGTTTGTTCATTAACAATCGTTTTCTGTTAATAAAAAAGTACTCCTAAAATCTTAATTTTTGTGCCTTTCGTTGAAAAAAATGATAAAACATAGATTTTCACTTTAAATAGTAATTAAACAAAAATTAAGTATTAGATTAAAACAAGCGTGCTAGTGTACAAATTGAAGTAATTATAGTAGATTAAAATTTTCAAAATGCTTTTTTTTTAATTAGTTTTGAGCATAAGTACTTAATAAACAAAACAACTTTTGGTTGTTTCCTGGTAATGAAGTTTTATAGAAACCAGTCAAACAACTTAAATGGATTAAGGAGGTTTTTAGTATAAATCAGAAAATTACTTACAAAGAAAATGTCATCGTAACTGACTGTTCTTACATTTTTACAGTGCCTAAAAGTTCTAACAATAAAGTCCATTATTACTGTCAAGTTTAAAAATTCTACTTACTTTCAGTGTGATATTTTTTTTAAATCAACTGTTATTACGTAAAGAAAAGCTTTTCAAGTAATTAAACATAACTAAGACATGGAAACAAACTTTTACAGTCAACTAATCGTGTCTTGCAAAGTTGCATATGAAAGCATCTTAAGCAAAACTAATATGCAAAGACTATAAAATATTAGAATTTTAATCTTTATGTACTAATATTAACAAAAATAAACCTTAACTTTCCAGTCATTCTTTTTTATTAAAAACTATGTTTTGAGTTTATAATTTTTAGTTGTTATACAATCATCTTGCCAGTTAGTAAACAAAAATTCTTAATTTAACTTCTAATAATAGTACCTCAATTTGTTGATTAATTATGATGTTATTAAAAAAAATTAAGTATTCTTTTTTGTCAAGTAGTTAACCTAAATATCTAAGTTTTATTTGATCAATACAAATTAAAAATTATGAAAATGTGTTGTTATAGAAAGGTTTTTGTACATTTAAAGTACCATTTTCAATTCAACATGAAAGTAAAAATATTATTTATGTGTTACCCTTTTATTTAGGATTGAACTAATAAAAACAAAGCTGTAAATTCAAAAATTTCTAAGTCAATATTTAAACTAACGTAAAAGATAAGTCATCTATCAATTTAATTTGTTTTTAAAAACATATTTAAAGTTTACTGAACACGAGAAAAAAGTCAGCGCTAAAAAATTTCGGTCAAATTTTTTTTTTATTGAAAGAACTATGGTCATCGAGCTTCACACTAGCTGTTTACTTTATGTATTGTGTGTTAAAAATGTAAAAGACTATGTAACATTAAAAATTCTACCTATTAGAATAACAAAATGTATAATGAAAACATAAAAATTACATCAAAAGAAAAACAAAAAACAATATGAATTTTAACCAGAACAATTTAGAATGAAAAAGTACTTGTTATTTAAGTAGTAAAATATTTTTTTACCTAGAACAATAAACTTAAGCTTATTGAACTGTTTTTAATTGTATATAACTGTAAATATTTATCATACCCATAAATCTAACTTTATCAAGATAAACTACGTAAACAATAAAATACATCTAAATTTCAATATTTTTTTTTGCTAGAATATTTTCTTTACAAAAAAACAAAAAAATAACTTCGAAGTTTTAACAACTAACTATTATATCAACGTCTTTGAAATGTTTCTATACAAAAGAACTATTATTTTATCAAATTAAATTTTAGTAAAGGTCTAAATACAATTTAAACATAAAAGTACTTGCTACAACCCAAACTGGATCAATGTAATCAGAACACGATCAACATACTAAACAGGGACTATCCTTAGATAAAATAATAATAAGTTTATTTCTAAAACACATGTAAATAATATTCCCATCTTTCAAGATAACCCTGATCTTTTAAGTCATTAGGCACATCAGTCGACAGTTTAATACCCTGATAAACTGAGATTTATGCCCATGTTTATTAGATATGCTGATTTTGAATTAAAGCCTGACTGTTCAGTTTTAGTTTTTTCCTTCAATTAGCATCAACACTTTTGATTATATCATTTTTAATCTTTGAAGTTGCTTTGAAATTTAAAGTTTTGGCAAAGCTGTTAATTATGTATTTATTAGCTATACTACTGCAAACCATGTTAAAACTTAGACATTGAAAGAGACTATTTTTAACAAGGAAATCTAGTTAATGATAAAAAGCTTTAAAAATCAAACAAAAACAGAAAAACATAAGTAATGTCTCTACTTGCACTTTAGTTGCAATGGTTTAGTTGCAAAAATTGCATTACTTATGCATAAAAATAATTTACTTTTTCAATTTCTATACACTTTTAATTCCACTAAACAAGAATATTTCTTTTTACCGTAATTTTTTGAAAAAAGTTCTTATACTATTTCAATTTTGAATTAAATTAAAACACGCGTTCAGTTTTAAAATCTAAAACTGTTACATATACAGTCCTCGACAAGACGTTAAACTGTATCCAAGTGGTGTATGACTCGATAACCGAATAGGTTTTTTTTTTTGAACACTAAAACTATGCACTAAAGCCAATTATTTTGAGCACTTTTTTGTCGTTCAATAAAAAAATATTACATATATATATAACTAACTTTTATTATATATAGCTTACGAACATTTTACTTTTAGCAACCAAGTAATTTTTATTTGCAATTTTTTTTTAATCGTCTACGATTTTATTTTACAGATTTTTGAAAACACTACAATGTTTATCTCCTATAATGATCTATAAGAGATATTCAGTTGTTAATTAAATCTTATTCTAATATATTATTTTATTTTCTATTTTTAGTTTTTAAATAAAATACAATATCAAATTGTATACTAACAACTTAAATCCTGATCGATATAGTCTGGTAATTTTCTACTAAATCGTTTCTTATTAATTCAATACAAAAAAAAGTAATTTCTATTCATCTATCACTCGATCATTTCCAATCTGAAATTAGTTAAATCCGATCATCTCAACTCCGACAGTCACCATACAACTAAGTCCCATAAAAATGTACAATCTATTAAGAAGTTTTAAAGCATTAGAAAAATTTGGTTTATGTAAAAACTTTAGAAAGTAACTTTTTTCTTTTGTTTATAACAAATGGTGACAAAGTCTTATGAAAGTATATAAGTTGAACAAACGCTATGGGGTTTAAGCTTAAACCTATTTATTTATTAAGTAACCTATGTTTACAATAAGTCTTAGCTTGTTTTAGAACAGGGGTCGGCAAACTTTGGCCCGCGGGCCAACTGGGGCCCGCGAGCATGTAAATGTTGCTTGCTGAGCAAAAAATAATTTTTAAGTTAAACTTTGTTCCATATTTTGATTTAATTTGATTAAATTCGTTTTAAGTCCTTGTATAATATTTTTAACAATTAAAAGACTTTACTGTTTTTTTTTCCAGTTTCATAATAACTTTCTTCTTACATATCCTTGACATGACATTAAACTGTTCTGGTGTATGACTCGATAAACGAAAGGTTTTTTCGTGCACCAGGTTCTTGGGCCAAACTTTTTGAGCGTTTTTTGTCGTTTAATAAACAATACTGCATACAACAGCAAATTATTATCGGAAAAAATAGTGTAAAGTGTGCTTGGATTTAATAATTTAGTAATATAGTACCTATTTAGTGAATAAAATAAATGCAATCGTTTCAATTTTGTACAAGTAATGCACAGTAATTAACTAAAATATCATTACTTTAGAGTTTAGGTATTTTTTTTAATGTTTTTATACCTAAGTTTCTTTTATCGATGTTTTATTACTAGATGTTATATTTGAATGCGAACAAAAACATTAAAAATAACATAACAATAAGAAATAAGGTTTAAATTTTTGATTTTGACACCTTTTGATTTTTAGAAGTGTTCTTTGCTCTTGAAATTAATTTTTATTTACAAAGATGTTCATTTTCTAAACTGTTTTTATCTATTACATAAGTTAGATAAAGTTTAAAACATGCTAATTTTATAAATTTATTTTTTCTACATGCATGGTTACCAATTTCATATAATTCCCTATAAGTTTGCAGTATTCTGAAAAATCTCTATAATTCCCTAGAAAAGCAAATTTTAAAACAAACACAATTTATCTAAAGTTTACCTATTTAACAAAAATTAGAGCTCAAAAACCCTCGAATTTTCGTAAATTTCTTATTAAGATTGTGCTTATAAACGGTTAATGACATATTTTACTTTATGTAACGTTTGAAGTTGATTAATTTTTTTTTTTGATAATTTCCTTATAAACTTTTTTGAAATATTAGTGGGAACCTTGTACATGTAAAACATAAGTGTGTACAGACTACAGACATTTTTTAAACAATATATATGACATAAGTTTAAATAGTTTTTGTTAGATATACAATTTCATTTTACAAAAAATGTTCTTTAACAAATTAAATTAGTTTTTATGCTTTGCATATTAGTATACACAGTTGCTGTTTTTTAGAACCACCTAACTACCACAAACTGAATCAAGGGATTGTAAATTTTTTTAGCTTGTACATTGTTAATCAAAATAATTCAAATTCAAGCAAATAAACAACTAAACATTGCCACACACCAAGACTATGACTATTTGAAGACTAAAAATCTCAGGCCATGACCAGTCATTTTTTCAGTTTGTGGCTTGAATTGCTTTTTGTATACTAAAATATCAGCCTAGTTTTTGATCACTCAGGCTGGCTTTTTTGCTTTAAAAAGTGGCATACTAAACTTATGATTTATGTTTTATTCAATTCACAGTGTTGGTTTGAATTATAATAAATGTCAAATTTTAAGTCTTGCAGCTGATATAATTTGAAATATTATTTATATTAATTGTATACATATCAATGAATGAATCATGAACAATCAGTGTTGCCATAAAACTTGAATCTCGGAAAAGCTTGTAATTTGACAATTTATACTTAAAACACCTGCAAAAACCTCGAGTTTGAGAATTTTTGAAAAATTCTGGAGTTCTAAACAATTTTTACATGTTAACTATAAAGTAATGAAACTTCGATTTGACACAAAAATCTACCGTATAAATATTTTTTTTAACAAAAAACACATATATTTTTATTACTCTATATTATTCAAGATAGTTTTTTATCTTTAACTTAGTTTATACTATAAATAGAAGTAAAGCTTTTACTTTCAAAAACTTTATATTGGTGCACTGCAACTTTGCTGTTAAAATGTCTTTGCCTATTGTTGTGCTTTGCATTGAAACTAAACATAGAAATTTTTCTGATATGTCAAAGTTAGTAAAAGTACCTCTAATAAAATTCTCTGATGAGCGATATTTGTTGTATCAGTGCTTTCATCTCAACAGATTGATTAAAGTCCTAGTTTGATTTATGCGGCTTTATCAAACATTTATCATTTTTAGAAACTTCCTAAACACGACTTCTTTTTGAAGGAATAAACAAAACACTTTTACTACCACCAACACAAATTATTTTAAAAAGTTTAAAATTCTAAACGGTATCTTTTTTTTTTTAAATTAACTTTGCTACTTTATAACCTGCCTTAACAATTTTTTCTGACTAGTCTGTAGTTACTGAAGATAATTATGTGCTTTATTCGAACTGACTTAAGCGATTTGTTTTTTTTTTTCTCGCAATTCTAACTCCTAGCTAATGTTTTTTAATTCTTGTAGCTCGTCTTATATTTAAAATTAACTCTTTTTAAATGCAAGATATTTATTGCGAATAAAGAACTGCTATAATCCTCAATAAAAGATAAGATTTTCCTCTTCATTACTGACTTAATTATTTCTTATACTTTTGTTAAAATATTTTAGAAACATTCTTGTCAATTCAAGCTGACTTATAATAATTTTTTGGCTATTTGTTTAAATTTACTGTAAATAAAATTCGTTATTTCATTATTTTGTGAACATTATTTAAAACAGGGTTGTCAAATAACAGGCTAGTTTAAAAATTTGAAAAATTCAGACTAGTTTAAACCTGTTTAAAACTTTTTTTACAAACTCAGGTGTGTGAAAGTTTTACTTCAAACACTTTGAATAAATTTTCGAATTCTCAGAATATTATTTATGACTGTGGTGTAGTTTATTAGTTGTAATTTTTTTCTTGTCTACTTACATATTGTTTACTTTTTTTAATGATGATTTTTTAGTTAGGTATTAAAGCTTGATTAACAGCAAGTTTTTAGCTTTTTCAACTTTTAATAAACTTAGGTTGGTCTATTATAACTCAGATATTTTTGCTTTTAAAGTGGCAACCATGTAAATGGATAATTAATTACTAATAATGTAATTTGTTAAAGTATTCGAGCATAAATTATGTTAAAGAATCCGTTTTAGCTTTTCTACTATACAAAAAGGTATCAATTAATTTAGTTAACTAGCTACTAAACTTTTAAAAGAGTGCAAACTATTTAAGACGTAAAAACTATTTTCAAAAGTTAATATTTTCAAGAATATAAAAAAGTGGTTCCTTTTAAAAAAATGTACAAAAATGACCCATAAAAGTTTGTCAAGCTCGGTTTTTATAAAAAATTGGGTTATAAGTAAAATAATAGAAATATTAAGTTTAAGCTGTTAAGTGTTTAAGAAAGAACATAGTTTATTAAGACTTTAGTATATTATTAGTCATATAATATACTAAAGTCTTTATAAGTCTTTTAAATTTTATTCCAATAAATATCTATAATTTAAATAAATACTCTTTATGTGTAGCTAAAAGTCATTTAAAATAATAATGTTAATAAAAGTAGAACTTTCTCTAGTGTGACTAAAACTAAAACCAAGAGTTTATTTAAATGTCACTAAAACTGCGGCCCGCGAAGATTTTGGAAACTTGAAATTTGTCCCGCGAACACCAACTGCCTGCCGACCCCTGTTTTAGAACAACAAAAACTGAACAAACGCTTTTTGTTATCAAACTTTTCTGAATAAATAGTTATCCTTTTGCTTATTACTAAGGTAATTGCAACTATTTATTGAAAACCAAATAAACATAATATACTGAATTTTATTGTTTATTTTAAATAGTTTAAAAGGACAATAAAAACTAAATAATTTAGTAAAAGATAAACTTTATTTTTGAATCAAATAATTCTGAAATTTACAAACATAGTTGTTTATATGATTAGGAAATTGAAAATGGAAATAATTTAATGAGAAACATTCGGATTAAAATTGAACAAAACGATTATGCAAAATTGTATAGAAATTGATTAGATATGAATTTATGGGACACGTTCAAAATCCACCCGCGTTCAAACAGTCAAATTCGAGAACCGCTTACCGATTGAGGGTAAGGGGTAACAGTGATAGTGAAAAATAAATAAAAAAACGCAAAAACATTTTGATTTTGAACACGGGTGGATTTTGATTGTATATCGAATTTATATGGATAAGAAAAAATTTAAATGTAACTTGATCTATCTGGAAAATTTCTTGAATGGGACTTATATGGATGGGAGCTAAACAGATGCCAACAGCAATAATTAGTATATTCAACACGATAGAGAAAAATACGCTCAAAAGTATAGTCAAAGGACCTGATGTATTACGCGTCAGATAACTAGTAAATGTGCAATCGTAATACTTAAAGCCCATTTACTATTCTTGTCCTGGACAAGAAATTAAACTATATCCGTCACTCGATAACCTAAAGGTGTTCTCGTACACCAAGTCCTTAGACCAAACTTTTTGAGCATTTTTTGTCATTCAATAAACAAGTATTAGGTTTTTTCGTACGTAAAGTGTTTATTTTTTGTTTTTTATTTACAGTTAATTCCGTTTTGGACAAAAGTTTTATGTTATTGCAGTCTCTTGTTTCAAAAAATCAAATTCAGGTAAGTTGAAGCGTAGCAGTGTTTTTTTGTAAAATTTTAGCTATTACCACTCGCAATAAAATACACAATGTGTAGGAGAAAAGTAAGACCTTCATAGACTTTGAGCTTATCTAAAATCAACTTCTTAAGATAATTTAAACTCGTTAGTAATCCAGGATAAATATTTACACTTTAAGTGGAATAAACTGAAAATATTTTAGAATAAGTTTGTTTAGAAGATTAAAACTTAAAAACCAAAATTTTTCGTACACTGTATATAAATTATTTTAATTACTTTTACTTAAAAAACCTAAGCTACTTACTCGGCTATAATAATTTCAAAGTGTACTTAATTTGTTTAAAAACGGTAACAAAACTTTCTTAGAGAACGTAAAAAACTGTAAGGTCGATAACTGGAAGGTTGTTTCGTACATTTAGTCTTAACACTAAACTTTTTAGCGTTTTTTTTTGTCCTTTAATAAACAATTTCAACTATAGTTTAACAAAACACAAATTTTGAAGCTTATATGTAATTAGGTTTCAAATTATTATTTATCTAATAAAATTATAAAATAGATGCATTATATAAAGAAGAATTGGCAGCTTTTTATTGAGTGCGGGCAAAGTTTCCAAGAAAAGCTTTCTCTCCGGCCACAATATATAGAAATAATGTTTTGCGGGCCGTATTTGTTAAAAATAGTTCTCTCAGTTGTTCTAAAAATGTTATTCTAATCAAACAATGTGACAAAATAAGCAAAAAAAAAAACATTAGTTATAGTAACCTTGTCCTAGACAAGACGTTAAAAAGTATCCGTAGTGTGCGACTCGGTAACTGAAAGGTTCTTCGTACACCAGGTCCTAGACCCAAATACTTTGAGCGTATTTTTCGTCTTTCACAAAATTATAATAGTAACCATTAAAATAAAAACTACAACAAAAAAGGAAAAATTAAGGCCATATTTTTTTTTTTTGCGGGTCACATTTAGCCCGTAGGCCGAAACATGCCGACCCCTGATATAAGCTTATATGTTCAAAAAAACAATTTTTCATAAAACTTGTAAATTGATACGTTTTTATTTAAAAAGTGAACATCTTAAATTTGTCATTTTAACCTAAATACCTATTTTTACAACATCGCACTAGAATTTGATGATTTTTTTTTTCGTTTTATTAAAAGTGTATTTATTTCAAAAAATTATTTATTTTGTTTATCAAAAATAACATGACATTACTTAGCCTTATACTTTTCTAGCTGATACAACTAAAAAAAGTAGCAAAGTTGTATACTTATAGTTTATTTCAACAGTAACAACTAATAACTGAAGCAAAAACTTTAATTAAAATTTAAAAACCTATTTCTGCGATACCACCTATTTTCAGTAAAGTTTTTAGAATTACGTAAGCCTCCAAGACTATTTTTCTAACAAATCAAGCCTGTAACCCGACTGTTTTTATTTTTTTAATTTTAATATACTCTAAGGTGAAAGCTGTTACCGCAACGCAGTCAACACTTCTTAAGTATTAAAACAAAATTATTTCCAAAGTTTAAATAGTTAGAAAGTTTTAACTTTAGGCAACACATGTGAAAAACAACTACGACAAATTAAGATACCAGAACTGTTTACAGTTAATTTAAATTTTAGAAAGCATACCATGGTGGCTGCGTAACTTTAAAAATAGTATTTTTTTTTTTTTTATTAAGTCCTTAAACCCAAAGTTCCATTGAAATAATAATTTAATAACTACTAGTGGAAAAATAAAATTAGTATAATGAGCACTTTAGTAATATAAATGCTCAATATTTGGTTTTTGCTCAACTTATCTTAAAGCTAAAAAAAACTCTTTGCATGCCTGATGTATCTGCTTGGCGGGCCAGGTCCAGCAAACAGACCGTATCCTACACATGACTATGATTATATTCTATCTAATAATTAAATAAAATAAAAATTTAACAGTTTCCAGTTTATCAATTCTTATCTTAAACAACTTTAATATAGAATTGTTTGAAGGGCAATATACAGCTTGCAGGTAGAATTTAGTCTGCGACTCTATTTATAATGACAAAAATTCTTACTTAACCAAAAAAATGAAAAACTGTCGAATAATAAATAAGAAGTATAGCAAAAAGCAAACTAAAAATACGCTGTGATGCTAACTTAATGTTATATAGTTGTCTATTGAACGAAAAAAAGCGCTCAAGTATTTGGTCCAAGGACCTGGTGTACGAAAAAACCTTTCGGTTATCGAGTCATACACCAGGATACATTTTAAAGTCATGTCCTGGACAATGGTTATTTTATTGTATTTTAATGCAAAAAGAACTTTAAAAACCTAATGAAGTGTAGTTTTTAAGAAGATAACAAAGTTCAATTTTACACTTAAAGTCTATTGAAACACACAGTGTTTTATGCATTAGGCAACATGATAAAATATTAAACTGTAATAAACACAATGGACAAACTTTTCTTTTGAAGAAATTCTTTTCTTATTATTTTATAATTTTTTTGCCAATATTTATATTAAGTATTTTAGTATTAAATAATTTTATTAGATTATCGCTAAGGACCTATTAACGTAGGCTTCTAACTTTGCGACGAAAATCATAAAAATGAGGTATTTTTAAGTATAAATTATCCTAAATTGTTGTAGAACTATACTTATTTACAAAAAAATATATATAGATTGAAAATAACGCAAGAAATTATGTTTGATGTACCCATGTTACCTTGTGCTGAAAACTGTGTATTGGAACTTTTTAAAAGCAAATAAAATAAGTTTCAGTCAACAAAAAACTTTGACCTTTGTTAAGATTATTTGCTTTTAATTACTTCATGTGTTTAGGCAGAGCAATTAAAAAGCACTGTAAAAGTCTATTAACTTCTTTTTTGAGCAGAACCTCAAAGTGAACATAAAGCTAGACAACAATAAGACCGAACTTTTGGAATTTTCATTCGATTTTTAAATCAATTTATATCGTTCAATCAAAAAAGTGAGTTTAAAAGAAAACATATAAACATAAACCATCCTAGTTCTCATAAAAAGAAATTACTTAAAATGTTTTTGCATAAGTATGTTCTAGACCTAGAGAAATCCTTAACAGAAGCACCATCACAATAATATACAATTGTTTGCAAATTTTAGAGTCTGATGTTTCAAAATTAGCCATAAAATTCTAGAAGAAAAAAAATAAAGGAAGATAACAGTGTAAATGTAATAAAAATTTTAATGCCTAGTAAAATGAAATTTCTACGCTTAATGTAAAAACATACATGTATAATTCTAGTTGAACAGGAATTAATTCCAAAGATTCAACAAACATAAACATAGTTTGAGGAATAAAAAGTTCAAATAAACTAAAACACGGAGTTCTTAAATCAATAAAAAAAGTATATGAGAATAATATTAAAAGTTATGCAAATTTTAAGATGTTGCATGAAAACAAATAACATACCTAAAATATTTTAAAATTCATTAACTCATAGTTTTAACCAGTTAGTATACAGGTATACTTTACACTTAACTATTTTTTACATGAACTTTTTACTTTTTTTTATTTATTATGTATTTTTGACTCAACATTTAACTTGAAAAAAAATTCAACACTGAGCAACACTTGCATAAATAAAAATAGTTATACATATAATTAGAGTATTGTACTTATCATGATTCATTTTCTTGTTTTACTTAACATTCTTACTAGTACATTAAGTTTTGTCCTTTGGATTTAGCAGAGCTAAATATATGTAAAGATTGCTTGAACAAGAAAAACAGTAGTTTATTACTCCAAGTGTAAAATTGTTAGCCATTGGCTAGTATTATTAGCATTCTTTGTAGACATACTCAACATTTATAAATTTTAGTTTTAATAAGTAAAACGGTCTTCAAAAGTCTATATCAAAAAACTTGGCCCTTCATGAACAAAATTCTGCCAAATCTTTTCCGCTAACACGAGAAGTTGCCCAACGTTATTAAGAACATTGAAAAATTTATCCAGAGTAAATTAATTAGGAATAAAATATATCAGTTGATTTTAAGACATAACTAAACCGTATTAAGCAGTATTTAAATTTAAATACAATTCTTATATTAAACATCTAAAAGACTTTTATTGTAAGGTAATTTAGTTCCGGATGATGAGTGCAAATTACCTCCAGTTTTTCATTTAAAACTACTATAAGAAATTTTTGATCTTACAATGGACAAGACGTTAAAGATATCCGTCGTGAGCGACTCAACAGGGTTACCACTCATTACTTTCAAAATTTTCCAGGTTTTAAAAAGTACATATTTTTGGTTCTATTTTTAGTTTAAGGTAAGAAACTGTGTTAAACAGTATAAAACATTGAAAAGATACTGTAATGCTATTTTAAACATGTTTTCAATAATTAAACATTTTGATAATGAAAATTTTTTAATTTATCTGATAGATTTTTTGAGTCAATTTGATATTTTACAACTGAAAATTCCAGGTTTATTTGCCTAAATTGTCAAAAGTGGCGACCCTAGACTCCATAACTGAAGGATTCTTCGTGCACCATGCCCGGTCTAATATGCACAAAAACAGTTAAACATGAAGGGTCGATTACGAACCAATATAAAAAAGGTATTAAAATAAAACTTATAGAAAGAGTAATTTATAAATTAATGACTCTTTGGGGTAACAGTGATAGTTAAAAAAAAAATCATGTGATTTAGTTGCTTTTCGTAGATAATTAACATCCCCCTTCAGGAACAATATTTAGAGCGTTTTTTATATTGTCTATAATAAACTTATTATAAATAAGCAACAACTAAATTCTTTCTGAGTAGTTAACCAGATCTACTTTCGATTAATCCCATAATAAAATCACTAGTTGATCTACATATCCATAAAATTAGTTTACGGATATTTACCTCTTATAAAATTCAAGACCGTTCATAATTAACATGTAGAATCTAAAATTGCCCGGAGAGATCCGTACAAATTACAATTCTTCCCACGAATACACGTACTTTTTTTAAATAACATTTAACCATTATGTATAAAATTAATTAAACTTATATATCCTTAAAAACTAGTAGACTTAAACTGACGTATACTTCGTATAAAATATCAATTGTAATATTTGATAGCATTGTTATAAAATAGAATCGCTTAATTTTTAATTACACAAGTTCTTTTTTTAACAAAGTAATCGCAAAGCAGAAAAGGACCAAACGTTGCCCGAAGTAAATTAAATCTTACTATTACCGAATTTTATTCATAAGGAATTAAATAAAGAATTTATGATAAACTTCTTTAATTGTGTTCTACGAAGATTATTAATTATTAAGGATCTTTTGGTTTAATAGAAGTTGAAAATATCTTAAGTAAGATATACTTTTGTAAACAGGTACGAAACGTTTAGAATATTACAATTAAAACATTATATAGTTCAAATTTTATACTAGTTATCTTAGCATTGTTACAAAAATTTATTCACATTTTATAAGGATGTAACTACTAATTTCAATTGTCTAAGAATTTATTTTTTAAGCACAAAGCATTTAGATGATTCCAATTTTGTTGGCAACATCAAGTGCATCATAGTCTGAGGCAAGTTTCACGTATGCCTTCTTCCTTCCGTTGTAAATCATGGTGTTGACTTTGGCGACATCAATGTCGTAAAGCTTCTTGACGGCCATCTTGATCTGGGGCTTGTTGGCCTGTGAATCATTAACACTTACAAAAATCGTACGAAAAAATAAGATATATCTTTTAACTAAGATTCAGTAGTTTTTTCTAAAATACTTATTTATACAAACTTATTTCAAAAGCAAGTTATTTCTATATTTTTGAACTATTCTAGATAGATATATTAATTTGAGATGATTTATACCTTATCATTTTATAATTATTAAATATAATGTATTTATATGACAATAATGTAACTTAACATCTTAATTAACTTATTAAACTTATTTTGACTTTGGCTTTTGAAAATTTCAGAGATCTACTAATAGGGTGTACACAAAAATAAGAAGCTTAGTAGATACTCTATATTTAAAAGACTTACATTTATTAAAATTCAAATAGATTAAACTATTTTAATGATCAAAGGAATTTAAAAGACTTAAAATTTAAAGAGACTTATAATTTATTAAAATCATGAGCATATTCACAATTACACATTATCATATGAAAAATAATGTATTTTTTAATTTGAGTATTTAGGGATTGTTCAAAATATAAAGCAGTTCCAATTTAAACATAGACTGTTTAATTGAATTCCTAGTAATTCATTATATTTAAAAGTTTTCAATATTAAAAAATACAATGTGGCCTAACATTCCAAAAGTTATAATATAACTATATTTATATTAGTTTACATAGTTTATTAGTGTAAATTTTGGCGTAATTTGTATATGAAAAAGTACTTAAACTGTGTAACTAAACAATGTCTTAAAGAGTAAGGTTTAATCATTTTTAAACTTACTTAATATCTAACTGGGTTTCAGAAAAAACTGTTTAACTAAAATCATGTTAGAAGGTGCTAAGAAATATATCATTTAAAAAAATCAATTTAAATTAGCTAATACAAGTAAAGCCCCCTGACCAAAATTTACTGAAAAGATCTCTAATCCAACTTCATCAGTAATTGGTTAGACTTTTAACAGTCTATACTAGTTATTTATTACATTTAACAGAAATGTAGAACTATAAAATTAAACTTGGTAAATACACTAAAATACATAGGTACCTTTAAGTCAAGACATAATATTGTTTTCTCACTACTTCAGAAACAACTAATCAAATAATAATCATTCTACAGGGTTGCCAAATGTTTTGGCAAATTTTCTTCAGGTTTTTAAATGTACTGCTTTTGGGTCTATTTTTAGTTTCAAGTTTAGTTTCAGTAAAGAAACTGTATTAAATACTATAAAAACTATGAAAAGATACTGTAAAGCTACTTTAAATGTGTTTTTAAAAAATTAATGATGACAAAAAAAATTCGTTCATATGATAGATTGTTTGTGTCAAATCGAAACTTTACTACTTAACATGTTAAAAATCCAGATTTTTAGGCTAAATTGTCAAATTCAAAGTTTTTCCAGGTTTTCTGGTTTTTTGGCAACCCTGTTTCTAGTAAAACTTGTACATAAATATTAAATGATAGCAATCTTAGCAAAATTTGCTACAAAAAGAAAATTAAAATCAGAGCACATCTCTAAATTAATACAATAACTTGAGTGAAAACATTTCCTGTTAGTGATTTATTAAAAAAAAATTAAATAAATCATAAATTTCATCATGATGCACAATTATAAAAGCTTTTCAATTTAACAATAGTAATCAAGAAAACCTCTCACATTTTACATTCAGTAATTTGATTAAAAAATATGATTAGGATGTTCTCTTTCCTTTTTCTACAATAAAATATTTGACTAAATTCAAAGTTAGTTATAAAAGTTAAACACCACTAAGATAAATTCAGATTACAACATTTATTTTATTAGACCTTAATAAATAAAATCAAAACATACTTTAATGTCAACGATGAAAACCAAGGTGTTGTTGTCCTCAATTTTCTTCATGGCACTTTCAGTTGTCAATGGGTTTCTTACAATGGCATAAGAATCCAACCTAAATAATAAATCTAAATTATAATTTTATATTTATTTTTTAAAAGAAAAGTTGCACTTTTACCACTACATGAAAAATCATTAACAACAACTTAATTATCTTTTAAGTAACTTAATTTGTGTGTGGCTTTTAAATATATGTAAATATAATACGACTTTGTTTTATACTACTTTGATAATTTAGCTTGTAACCATAAAAACATAATGTCTATGTAACATTATATTTATTGCATCCAAATAAAACTGTACACTAAAACTTAATACAACAGGAACTTTGTCATTATTATGTTTTTGTTAAACTTCAGAGTAAGGGATGTCACTTGTTGAGCCAAAAGAATATATTGAGTCAACAAAAACTGTCTTAAGTTATTATTTCTTAAAGTAGTGATCAGCTAGCTGAATGGCTAATAAAATAATAAGGGCAGGGGATAGAACACTTTTTTCACAATTTTATGTTATATAGTTTTCACTAAGCTACAAGATACTTTTGACAGATTTAATAATTCAAAATAATTATTTAGATATAGCCAGTCAAAGTCGAGGCAACAATAAGTTCCTTATGGGAGGCAGAGGCGCAAACTAAATAATAGCGCAAATAACTAGAAGTCACTAAAAATCTATTTCCTACGTTTTTTAAGATAACTACCTCAAACTTTCAGGAAATGTTCCTTGCAATACTTAAAAAACTGTGTTGGTACAAAATTTTTTAAAATTAAAAATTTTATGTCAAAAACAAACAAAAAAAATCAATTTTTTTAAAGATAGATTTTTAGTGAAAGTCTATTTTTTGATTTAAATTTGCAACTCCCATAAGGAACCTATTGTTGCGTCCGACTTAGACCAGATACATCTCAAAAATTATTTTGAACTTTTAAAATATGTAAAAGACATGTTCTACCTTGGTAAAAACTACACAAAATAAGATCAAATTGTAAAAAAAATTAAATAAACTTCAAAGAGTAGCTACAAAACTTTGAAATTTGCAGCATTGAAAATGTACTATTTGCAACAGATAGGTTTTTAAGGTAGCTTTTATAACCAAACAACAATCATAATAAACATTATATTTATAATAAAAATATAGTTTATCAGTATTATAAAAAACAAATCTATGTGTATTATAAAGCATCACTAAGAAATTAAAAAAAATTAAGGTTTATCTGATTTAAAACAAAAATCATCTTGTTTAATTAAAACTCTTTACTATCAAGATAACAACTAGAGTGATTTACATCAAGCTAGCCCGAGTTAACAAAAGCTTTTGGACATTAAAACAAAAATAAAACATTTAGAGTAAACCTAAAGAATTTTGCTAAAGAATTAAAAAATGTTCAAGCCTAAAGTTGAAAATTAAATACTTATGCTCATGCTTAAATACACTAAAAAAATTTAAAAATATAGAAAATGACTTAAAAATCAATTAAAGTCAAAAAACTAGCCAGAAATTTGCAAGAATAGTCAAGCAACCCTGATACAACAATGGTTAAGGTTTAGGAATTTAAATTAGTTTTAACATCTATTTTTTTAACATAATTGTTTTTTAAGATGTTCTTTATAAATAACTGTTTTAAACCTAAGTGATCACTTATATATGTTAGAAAAATATTACACTCACTTGCAACGCTTTGCAACTGATTTGCGGGGATATTTTGGTGCCCTTGGAAGCCTGAGTGTTTTGGGAAGGTGGAAGTGGACAGATTTGCGCATCTTCTTCTTTTTGTGGGAATGAAGTCCCTTCAATACTGCCTTCTTGGCATTTAAAGCCTTCTTTTTGGCTGAAAATGATTATAGAATATATTTTAAGTTCAAAATGTTAGTTGTTATTTATCATACTATTGAAATTTATAATAATGATTAATTTGCAACATCTTCATAATTTACTCTATTAACTCTACTGGAATGGTGGTGACAAAATTGTTAGTTAAAAACCTCAAATTAATTTAATACAAAATATTTCTTTTTCTTGGATGCACTAAAAAATTTCTAGAATTTTAGCTTTGTATTCAACTATTTCTAATTTATTAATTTAGTTTGAGAATGCTAAAGATTTTACTTAAATTTTTAAGTTTTTATTACAAATAATCTAAAAATTAACCTACAACATGCATTCCAAGATTTCTGAGAAAAATAATTTATAACACTGATGTGCTGAATTTCAAGATTCAAATAAAAAAATAATTAAATAATTTTTTTATTGTGGTGGTAGCCTAAATTTGCACCCAACAGTAACAAAACTATAAAATTGTCTATAATCTTAATATCAAAGTAACACTATAAGCTCTAAGATCAACTTTTACTGATAAGTATTTTACATATGGCCTTATGAAAAGATATTTTACTGAGCACTCAGGTATTTACTCAGTTTTCTATATTAGCTTAATTTGTATGACTATATTATTTTTGACCTTAAGCACCAGGTTTTGAAGAATTTCAACATACATGATTTGTATACTACAATTTATTTTGGTGACAGTTTCCTAGTATGTATTGTAAAAACTTATTATTACTTTTTTCCTATTATTTTTTTTATAACCCAAATATCATTAAGTTTGTAAATAAATTATTTTCCAAAAAACAAAAGGAATATTGTCAAAATTTATATTAAAAAATGTAGCTAATGCTTTGAAATAAAATAATTATGGTATCTTAATTATTCCAATCTTTGACTTCTTGACTTTACCATATATAATTGACACATTATAAGTGTGTAGTTGCCTGCTTTTCTATAACTGAAAAATAAATATTTTCAATTTTGAAGTTTTAATTTAAATGTGCCTTAATACTAGGGTCATAACAATAATGAAATTGTTTCTGTATTTAAGTTATATTATCATATATCAATGAGTATTAAAATTTATAACACAATATACAGGGTTATCAAATGCTTTTGGCAAACTTTTTCAGGGTTTTCAAAATTTCCTCCAGGTTTTTATAAGTACACAAGTTAAGGTCTTTTTTTGAGCTTAAAATATGTTTAGGGTAAAATTTGTGTGAAAAGGTACAAAATCACTGAAAACATACTGTTATACTTGGTTAAATGTGTTTTTCACTAATATTAATTTTATTAGTGACTAAAACATTTTTAATACATAATTTATTATTTATGTCAAACTAAAATTTTACAACTAATTATGAAAAATTGTTTAAAATTCCAGGTTCTTACAGATTTTTCTGAAATTCTATAAATTCCAGCTTCTTTAGCCTAATCTTTCAAATTCAATGTTCTTCCAGGTTGTCAAGTTTTTTGGCATGCCAAAGTATACAATAGTATGTGAAAACAGAAGCTTAACATCATGTATCCATGCGTTTTTTTTTTTATTAATTGAAGGGTACCATAAATTTAAAACTGGTCTGACTTAAATCTGTTAATCAATGTGAAGAAAAAGTAGACCTTAAATAAATTTTTACTAATTTGAAATAAATAAGGGTATGTCTTTATTTCAATCTATCAAGTTGAATGTAATTATTAAAAATTTCTCATTGAAAAAAACTGACGCATATATTTACTGAAAAGGTTATTATACTTTTGTAAGCTAGGCAATTTAATGTTAGTGTTGGCAATAAAATAATCTACCAAGAACATTATTCAAAGTTAATAATTCTAGATATATAAATACATTTTTTAAGATTTTTATTTAAGTTTTAAAACCAAAGTTTTAAGAATAAAATATCAATAATTTACTTTAAGAAAAGCTGAGATACTTAGATGCCTTTTAATCTCAACAGACAAATGTAAAAATAAATAAAAAACAATTATAATAAAATCTTACCATCTACAACAGACATTTTTCTAGATATCCCTATTAAAGAAGCTTATCAACAATAAATTTATCTACACAGACTTTGTACTAAAATGGCTTTTTTGTTCTTTTTTAATTAAGACTAAAAAAAAATTACTACAGTAAATCAAGCAGGGCCTAAAATGTCAAAAACAATTTTACTATAGTAAATCAAGCAGGACCTAAAATGTCAAAAACAATTTTAAGAGTATTTTTTAATTAACCATAAACGACTTATATTATATTTTAATAATTTAAAAATGTTGTCCTTTATTTTAAGAAAGGTTAAAAGAATCAAAACTTACAAAAATAAAAACTTATTCATTTGCTTAATCTTAATCACACTGAAATGGTATTTCATACTTTATAAATTTACTTTTTCACAAATTAAAAATTTTATTAGTTATGAATATTTTTCAGATGATTAATAACATTAAATTGATTGAAAAACCTGTTTTATATTTTTAGTAAATTAGCTTATTTCGTTTTTCAGATAATAAAAAGTTAAAGTTTGTTTTAAACTTTTTACTAGAATTATAACCAAGTACGTTACTTTAATTTACAACGTTTCTTAATAACAGAATGAAAGTTAATTTGTTGATTTAAATGCATTTAATTACAACAATTATGGCCTTAAAATCTATACAAATTTTTTTTATTTATTTTTAACATTAATAATTGACTGTCCTGGACATGAGATTGTTAGGTATCCAAGGGGTGTTCGATGCGACTTGATAACCGAAAGGTTCTTCCTAGGATTAAATAACTTGATTGTATTTTATGTCGTTTAAGAAGCTAATAATAATGACTACTAGAAGTAAAAACCATATACTTAAATATAACTACAAGCATAAATTTTTTTTTTTCAAGCTAGTGCAGAAATTACTAAAAAAATTTAATAAATAAGTAACTATTAGAAATATAAGTCTAAGTGTTTGTTAACAAAAGATCCTAGTGAAACAATTTCACTGCAATATATAATATAAACAAGTTTTACATTATCTTCTTTTATTGCACCGACATATGTTTCTGTGTGTCAACGGATTAACACACTTCAACTAGGTTCTGTAAAAAAAATAAACACTGTAAAAGAAAAAGAATAGAAGATAAGGTATAACAATCGGATTTAACTTTAAGTACTTTACTTGTTATTAACCATTAACCTCTAAAATCAGTATAAATTATTTTTATTTTAATGAACACATGTATACACCTACCATAGCTTCTATTCTTTTTCTTTTACAGTATTTATTTTTTACATAACCCAGTTAAAGTGTGTTAATGCGTTAACACAGAAACATATGTCGGTGCAATGGAAGAAAATACTGTATAATTTGTTTTTATTAAAAAAAGTAACATCGTTTTATAAAGTAATAATTAGTTTATTTTATATATTTTTTTAATTTACTTTTTAGATCTAAATTTTTCACGGATTTATTAGTTTCTATGTTTTATTTAACTAACTTTTCGTTTGGTAGTCCAAATGTATTTTTTTTAATCATGTACGTTATTTTGAAAGTATTTTACATAAAGCTAATTTGAAAATGAAATAAAATTTATATTTATAATAATAATTTTCTTTATTACTTATTCAAAAGTGCTGTACAAAAGAAATGCCGAAAATCAAACAAGTTGACTCTTTATACTTAATAAATATTATTCATTTCTTTTTAGTTGAATGCTTGAATAAATTTAGTCAATATGCTTGTCGCCAAAATAACAATTTTGTTTATTAAAAATATTAAATGTCGTAGTTCTGTAAGATAATGCACGTTTGTCAACTTTTTATTTTTACCAATTTAGTGCTTTCAGTTTAACTAATAATTACTTAAAAAGTACAGCCAAATGTATACATGAACGTCGTTAATTTCCCTGCTAATATTTTTTTTTCAAATCTTAATATTTAATGATCAAAATGTTCGTAAAACTAGAGCTGCAAGCTCAATCTGTGTCAGCTGCATCTTAAATGTTTACAAGTTTTCAATACAGAAAATGTTGAAAAGGTTAATTCTTAAGCTGCATGAACTTTTAGCACCATATGAACTAAATCATGATCGTTGTTTAAAATTTACTACAACGCGAGAACAATAAGACAAGTTGTACTCGATCAGAAGAAACTCGATGAGGGAATAATCAAGCAGAGGCAACTCGAGCAGGAAAAACTCGAGCAGGAAAACTCGAGAAGAAATAAACTCGAGCAAAAGCAATTAGAGCAGGAAAAACTCGTAATATAAATATAAAACTAGTAATAAAACTTTTACTACTACTTAGAAAAGTCATAAAATTAATTTAGTAATTTATAATCTTGAAAATACAGAAACTTACATTGACATAAAAAATAAAAGTAGCTATAGATGCTAGGAAAGGCTGATGATATACAAAGGTATGAGATATGTTTTTTTTATCGATTATTTGATTAAACATATATATATAAGTTTTTTTTTCTGAAAATTTTGCTATTTCTTCATATTACCTTTATGATTTTAATCTAAAAGTTTGTTTCAAATTAGGGGATTTCTAATTTTACAATGTCAATCTGCAGCACCCCCTAACAAAAAGAACACGCGACGCCACTGATTAGTATAAGTATTTGTAAATAATTAGCGTTGCTAAAAGTAAACAGAAATCGATTTAACTTTTTTCCTATGGAATTTAAGTATACAAAAAAAAGGAAGTAAAAACAAATATATCTTATTTTAAATAAATGTTTAAGTAACAAATGTCAAGTCCTTATTTAACAGTAGATTTTAAAAAAATCTAAAATGAATTTTTTAGTTTGAGATGTTGTAACGAAGTCGATTCTCGATTTCGTTGTTCTAAACTTTTCCGCCAGTTGGCGCTATAGTCAGCCGTGATTGTGTACTTATTTCTTGATAACGTTAAGAAATTGCTCATTAGCCTTTAGCTCGCGCACTATGCGCAGCTCTATTCTATTGTTCTTTATTTATGTTTATTTTGTATTATGTTTGTTATTACGCTCAGTTAAGCCATAAGACCGTGCGAGAGGCACACGAATTGATTATAAGAGCTTTTTCATTATTTTCATTTTATAAGATCTTGATGTTTATTTGCGTTATCGTATTATATTGTGCTTAGTTTAGCCATCGTTGTGCATGAAGCACGACATATATTAAGACTCTGTATTATTAGTAGTATTATTAGTAAGACCTATTTTATATTTAAGATTGTGACATTCAGACACTTTAAGAACATTATCAAGACATTTTAATTTGTAGCATTTGGTGTTTACTTGTTGTGTTTTTATTCGCAGTATTATTCTACTGTTAAATTGGCTGCTTTGTCATTCTACTTTCTAGTTATCATATTAATATCATATATTCAATAAACTCACTTCATTAAAGAAATTATTTTTATTAATCTTATTACATACTTATTAATTACTAAGTCAAACCTAATAAGTAAGGTAAATTTAGTAAACGCTTTAAGAGGAAAAAAAAGGGACTTCCCCCAATTAAAGGTAGTTCCTACTTTAGGCCTAGGACTACAATGTAAGTAAAAAGTAGTCAATTAATTTTTTTTGTTTGTTCTAAATTTTACTTAAAATATGTATTTTGAAAATAAATTTAAAACTGTTATGGAGTATTACAATTAACGTAGTAATTTCTAAGTTTCTAAATTAAAACAATTAGGTTAGGTTTCAAACACTTAAACGTATGTACTGCTTATAAAACTTGAAACTGTACAGTATATGTTCTTAGTTTTTAATAACTGTTTAAATATTCAGAGCTTAATCTTTTTAAATTAAACTATTTAAGCTAAAACGCTTTCAAACTTTTTTCTGTTTTAAAGGGGATTCACTTGTTTTACACATACTTATTCAAATATAACTTAAACACTATAAAATTAATAAAACATAATTTAAGTATCAACTTGTAGCAGCAATATATTTAGTTTAATTAAAGAGTTTAATAACAAGAAGAAGTTCTTCAGTTTTCTATGCTAACTTCAAATGCTGAGTCTTTATAAATGTATAGTGTAGATTTAATTTAATTTAAAGCAGAATCATATAAAATTTACTTAGTTTTACCCTTGTTTCTAAAAAAGGTTAATTAGAATTTACGTTTTTATTTTATACTTTACAAATAATTACTTATAACAAGTTTTATAAATTATAAATTACTACTTAGTACTCATTTGAGTACACAATTAGTAACTTCCGGTTAAATTAGTACTTAGAATCAAGCTCAAAAGTGCGAACTCAACCTGCAGTTACTAACAAAAAAAACTAAGTTCTTATATAAGAATCTCCACAGTTTTTTTTGATACCCATCAATTTAATTTATATTTTATTTAAAGTCGTAATTATTCTTTTAATTGTTTTGCCGATTTATTATTACTGCTAATTTTGATAATAAATATTTTTATTTAAGTAGACGGATCTCTCTTGATTAAATATTTTAAAACAATAAGAACGAACTGTCGCCTGGACGAGCAAAAATAAAAACTGTCTTCAGTATTAGGTTTTTAAAACATTAAAAGAATATACTTGTGTTTTGAAAATCATTATTGATTCTTTATTTTTGTTTTTGTTTATATACATTTATTTTGGTATAATTTGGTTTAGAGTGTATGTTTTATTCATTTATTTTTTATCTACTCTTTTAAAAATTTTAAATTTGAAAGAGAGTTAATACTAAACAGATTTTTTTTGCTCAAAAAAGTGAATCAGTAAGTGCGAACCGGAAGTAACCATAACTAAAAACTTTAAATAGTTTTTTAATTAATTAAAGTTTCTAACTAATATATTTTATCCAATTAAAAAAATTAGAATAATTTGAACTAAATCAATAGAAAGTTTATTACAAAATATGTTTTTCCCGTCGTGATCATCAATTATTCTATTAAAATGCGAAGTATAAAAGATTGACAACACAGTAGGGGTAATGTTATACTATAATAAACTTCTGATTGATAATATTCCTTTTTTTTAATAAAAGTTTAAGCTAAATTGAGAAATGAATCGTTTTATTGAACAGTATAAAGGTTATAACATGAAAATTTATACAGTTATTATGAAATGAATAAAGTTTATGAAACAATCATTAAAAAAACATTTTTTTCGTTTTTCATACAAAAAAAGCTTGATATATCACAGATAAACGCTTATACGTTGATTAAAAAAAGGTTTTATGTACTTATTTCTATCTTTAAACTAGCAAGAGTCATCATAAAGAGGGGTAAAAGGCAGTTTTTCAGTTGGTTGCAACCTGTTGAAATATAAACAACTGTTATTCAAATAGTTATAATGTTATAGAAATAATTAAGTTGAAAGCATTTCATAAATAAAAGTTTTGGTAGATTAGCTAAATAAATTGTCAGTAATATTTTTTTATTAATTGGTATTAATCATAGATTCGTAACCTTGGTCTTGCTAATTGCAAACTTGATTCTCATTAAAAAAAAATTTAGTACAATAATTTTAATACTAACACATTTTATTCTAATAAAAAAGAAGTTATCTATTAATTTTTTTCTTAAGAGGCAAGCTTTTGTTTGAGGTAGACATAATTAAAGCTATTTAACAAAATAAGTTTGTCAGACAAGCAGCAATTAAGACCTTTACATTTTTATATATTTAAACTCGGTAGGCCTAAAAAAAACGAACTGAATAAACTTTTTTTTTAAATTATACTTAGGAAACAATTATTTTTGATTTGAATGTAACTAAAACTACGTATACTTGTTATTATATACTTTAGTTATTCAACTGCATAAAGTAATTGTGAACAGTAAACAAATTATTTAAAAAAAGGTTCCATGACTTACAAAATCAAAAGTAAAACTTGATGATAGTATACTGTTATTGTTCTAAAAAACAGTCATTTTAAAGTTAATTTATCTTTATTTTTATTTTTGTCGAGTATTTTAGTACTAACTAAACTTAACAGTTAAATCAATCGACAACTAAAAATAAAATTTAAGTTTTTGCTCTTAGGTGTTATATTTAAAAGCGAAAAGCTTTTTTAAAGATAGAATGAAACAAATACAATTTAATTATGAGCAGTCTTTCTACAATGAATATAATTTGTAAATGGTTTATAAACATTCATAAAAATGTATCCACAAAAACAAAAACACAGTAATAATACTAATATGAACGGATATCTTTAGAATATATGAAGATTATTACGATGAACAGAAAAATACCTTTTTCTTGTACAGAGTAAAAAGATATAAATAAAAACGAGTTTCGACTACATTTAAAATTGTGTAAACTTGTTTCTTTAAAATAATATGTTTTATAGTTTTGTTTATTAAACGACAAAAATTAAAGCGTTCCAAATATTTAGACCTAGGACCTGTTGTACGAAGGAACCTTTTGGTTATCGAGTCGTACAACTTTTTGGATACAGTCTCACGTCATTGTCTAGAACAGTGACAACCGTTGTATATTGGTTATAAAAATATAAAGGAGTTTACAAAAAATGTAATCTGTATTCTTTGTCATTGATAATTTTATAACTACTTTTTAAAAGTCTTATAAGCATATTTTTTACCAAGTACCTTTTAAACAAGTTATAAAATAGTTATAAAAGTTAATCGCGTTTTTTTAAACATCTTTAATTGTCTTAAGTAATTCCATTACATTTTAAAGAAGGTTTAAAAGTAAAAGTTTATAACTTTTTGTTTCAAATTTAATGAAAGATGAATATTTATCATCATTTAATTTTTTAGCAACTCTACTTTTTTATTAATACACTTTTTGAGCTGTTGTTACTTACTTATAAAATTTTTGCAACTAAATTAAATCATTATTAATTATGAGGTAGTACTTTAGTATAGGAATTTAAAAATATTGTTTTGGGTATAACTAAAGTCTTTTTAAACTATTATTGGATTAAAATATCATATTTATGGATTAAGTAAAAAAAGAATTCAAAAACTAAATACTATTTTAAATTTTTAGTCTGTTAGTTCTATGTGTAACTTAAATCTTGTTTTTTTATTAATATTTATTTAAAAATAAGTATAAAAAATATCTAACCAGTTAAGTTTGTCCCAGACACAATTGTGTGATTCTACGACGTGGAACGTGTAAACATGTCTTGATTTGTTTGACTTATTCTGCTCACTGTAATGATGAACCTGTTTATTCATGACAAGCTTTAAAAGCTTAATGGTTAAGTTTAACTCTTTATAATATAAAAAATACAAAGTTTCAGCGCTAATTTTATAAATTTAATAATTTAATGTAAAACTAATTTTGCAAGATATTTGTTTATTCGAAAAAAAAGCAGGTAAAATTTTAGCAAGTTTATCATATTGCTTATTTTTAATAAACTAGAAAATACTTTTTATATCATAATAAAGTAACAAAAATGTATATTCAAAAAATTTACTAAAATAACTTTTTACTAAAAGTTTTCTAACGTACTTTTCCATCGATGAGTATAGCACTGCCCTTTTTAATCTGCTGAGCTTGGTACTTGTCGAAATCGTGCATTGGAAGCTCACCCTCATTCACCAGTTCAACATTTTCACCGTCATATTTTCTCTTCATTCTCCATGAAACTTCAGCTATAATTGTTTGTTTGTTGTAAAACGCAAAAATTTTGAAAACAAATGATTTAAACAAAATTGGCAAAAATATAAATTTTAAGGGTTTATTTAAGTTTCAAATCTAAATATTTTTGTTTAATTGTTGCCAAAAAAGAATACTAAGAGCTAGAATATAAAAAGTTTTGAAAAACAATTATTTTAGATTTAATAAATAGTTTATATGTGCAGTGCATACTAACAACTTTGTTTAGTAGTTAAACAGATTTTCGAGTTTATTAAGTTACGAGTAATTATAAAAAAAGAAGAACATAGTATAAAAATCCTTTTAGTAAAAATATTAACTAAATTACTCAAATAATAAGCATTTTTCAAAATTATATACTTTAATGAAAATTTTTTAATCAATATAAACAATAAAATAGATTTAAAGAATTATAAGTTTATAAATTTAAGATCCATCCGTTAAGAGTAGTGTGGCTTTTACTTTTAAAATCCTTTGTTTAACGTTTTATACTACTGCCTCTAAATTAGGTTGATCATAATTGATTATTTTACAAATAAATTTTGTAAAATAAAAATGAAAAAAAAAACTACTGTTTTCACATTAGAACAGTATAATTTATACTTATTACTGAAATTCATAGACATTTTAGCAAAATATCTACTCGAAACAACTCACTGTTTTTGTGGGAACCAGGTACAAACTGTAAACATCCATTGTGTATTGTAGTGTCCTCAAGAGCCACCCAAACCCCAACAAGCTTTAAAGGGTCCGTGTACAGAAAAGTTGCATCAATATGGCGGCAAACTAATCCGATTTAATGTATATTTTTTACAACCAGTAGTTAATGTTTACTTTGCTTTAAAACGTTTAAGCAAATGTTTACGTTTATAAGAAAACACATGTCAAAAATTTAGCTTTTGAGCTACTTGCCGTATGCATTAAAAATTACATTTGCCAAGTAAGGTGAACCTTAAAACGTTACGTATATTTATTATACGTTATTACGGTTTATATTTTATACTTTTTTAACAGTTTTTTGTTCTTATTTGAAATTGATTTTTTTAATATTATAAACAAAATGTTACTTCAGTATAATTAAATGCCAAAAATTCTACTTTTGTTTGTAAAAGAAAACATCTGCTAAAGTCATACAAAGCCCAAGTCAGGACTTTTTGTACCGTTTTTACACTTTTGTAATAAATTTTTACTTACCCATTTATTTTTAAGCTGTTTCTTATTAAATTTACTTCCCAAAAATTTCACTTAAATTAATTTTAAAACCTATAAGCCCTTAATTTTTAAGAAATATTTAAAAAAACTTTATTTCACTAAAAAATATTCTTGTTTTTAATACAAAGATAGGTTAATTTATACTTAAAAAATACTAATTTGAAAAAAGAAATTTTATTATTTAATTCAAAGTAAATAATTTTAATTTTTCTAACCTTCACCTCCTATGTTTGGTGCCTGAAAAAGGTGTTAGTTATTTTATAAAGTTAATAGTTTATAGAAAATTGAGTCTTATAAATAAAAAATATTAAAAGGTAAACAATATAAAGCTTTTATATTTAAGCAAACTTTAACTTTCTAGTTTTACTGCTGGTTGTTAGTCAATAACGAAACAAAATACTCAATAAGTTGTTATGTATGTACCTTGTCTTTTAATTAACTATGACATTATTGATTGATAACTTTCAATTTTGTAGGTCTTTTACAGTTAATCTAAACACAATAAAACAGAGAATTTTATTTATAAAATCAATAAATACAATAGTAATAAAACTTTTGTTTTTTGTAAATCTGGTTTTCTAATAACTTCAAAGTTATTTTTATGATTAACTTTCAGAAAACTTTTTGATGCAAACTTTCCTATCTTTATAAAGTGATAAATTAAGTTGAATTTGAGTGTATCTTTTTTGATCGATAGAGCAAGTGAATATATAAATAATCTTTGTGTAAGTTATTTTCGAGAACTTACTTTTGATTAAAAAAAATTCGGATAATTTTTTACTAATATATGCTGGTTTAATTAATAAATTGTGATTTGGAAAAAAAAAGGTGTGATACATTTTTGAAACCTTAATCAGCCGTTACCATCGAAAATTGTAGTAAAATTTAAAAATAATTGATTTCGATTTCTTTTCAGTATTGATGTTTATATTTTAATTTTTTCTAAAGTTTAATTGATTTTTATATATATATATATTAAAAAAAATATATAAGCTCTAGTCTTAATAAGATTTTAATAATTATTATTTTTGGTAAAAAGTTTTTTGTTTTTATTTTTTTCTAGACGACAAAATTAAAACATATATTCAATAGCCTTTTAAATAAGTGATGATAAAATAATGATCTATGTATGAGACACATCACGTCAAATATTACGAAGATTTTCAAACCTTAGTGGAACTGAAAAAAACGATACAATACTCGAGCACTTATTTAAAAGCAAAAATACCAGAACTCGGATATTGTAAGGAACTTTAGAGTTGTACAACTATGTTAGCAGAATGAGTTTCACGGTTTAAAATCGATGGTAATCGAAGAGCAGAAACGTAAATTAAGCACTCAAATTACCTTGAATAAAAAAATAAATAGTTGCTCGGAAGTTTTATTTAGGTTACAAATAGTATTAAGATACAATAAAAAACATTCCTACGACAGTTCATAAGTAATGACTGATTAAGTTTTAAATAATAATGACGTACTTTAGTAAGAGTAGAATTTAAAATATTTTAACTGCTTAAGCTACTTGGTTTTTGAAGTTATATATTTTTTAATACCGAACATACTCAAATTACTAATTAAGCTAGTTTAATTATAAAAAAAACAAATTATCGTAAAACTATATATAGTTCTTTTAAAAATAAAGTATCTTTGATAAAATTGATGTTTAATAGATTGTTTGTAGTTTTCTTTATACATCAGAGCACTCATTACACTTTAAGCAACAGTATTTTCTTGATGTAAATTAATATAAAGTTTTACTTCTTAGTATAAGCTATTTCTTTAGACTTTTAAAGTTGGTTTTAAATATTGGGTTTGATACTTTGTTGTTTCTTATGTTTGAAACAATGTTCTAAAACTATATTGGTTATTAAATAATAAAAAGTAAGTTGAACGTCAAACTTCGTACAGTGTCTTAAATCTAAATAAAATTATTTCATATGTTTTATTTACTTTTAAAGCAAAACTAACAAATTAGTAATTTGATCTGTAGTGTGTTTCAGTATATTTTTTTTGCCGTAGCAGTGAAAATAAGTGCTATCATAAGGTTATAAAAGATTAATTACATCAATAGTTGTTATTTTTGTAACAAATAAAAAACGACAACAAACTTTAAAAATGAACATTGATTGAGGTATAACTGGTCTGACAAAACCCATTTTGCGATAAATGTTTTTGATTTTTGCATCAAAAGTTACTTTTTTGAAGACTGGGTTGTAAGCGTGCAAGGCTATGTAAAAAAAGGATAATGTTGAAACTCTATAGTCTATACATAATACTTCTATTATAAAAGATTACACTTTTTAAAACAAGATATTTTTGAATAAAATCTTTAATTTTTTTCTAATCAGTTTTGGTTTTTAGTAGAGCGTTTTTACTTTTAAATGGATTAAAAAAAACTTTGTTACAATTTTAATGCTTAGTCTGTATAAAACTAACCGTGGCCAATTTTGTTTAGTGCAAGCATTTTATCTCTGTTGAGCTTTCCGTTTTCGTTAATTGCTTTTGGTTCCCAAAAAAATCTTATTTTGTCTCCACTTGTAAGAAAGTATTTATCTTTCATGTGCTAAATTTTATTAAAATACATTAGTAAATAAAAAATCTTTACTAAATCTACATTTTCAAAGTAACTTAAAATTAGTTTCAGATTTATAAAAAAACAGTTTGAATACCTTTAGTATTTTATCGAATTGCATAAATGTTTTACATTTATTTTTACTTGATCATTGGTTGTTGTTGAAAATCCAACAAGTGATTCGTTTTCTACTGTTTCGTTTTTCACGATATTTTCACATTCACGTCTCATTTCGTCACAGTCTTCTTCTGAGAATAAATCTTCTATCACGATAAAACCATCTCGTTCAAACTGTTGTTATTTAGAAATAGTTATACCTAGAAAATCATTTAGAACCACAAAAAATTGTAGTTTGACAAAAACGTAAACTTCCAGTTTTACTTTGTACAAGTCTAACTAAAATAATTTGCTATCTTAATTTATAACAATATATATCATATTTAAATCGTGTTTTACTAGCAGAAGTAAAAGTAATTAAAAGTTTTTACTTTTTATCAGTAAAAAAAACGCTTTTGTAAAGGAGAATGTTATAAAGCATCCTTCTAAATTTGAATACTTAAAAACCAAACTATATAAATAATGATGTATTTTAAAAAAGCACAAATAATAAATGAACTTATTAAAAACTTATGAGAAACGAGCAAAACAAAAAATTCAAGACTTTATAAATAAATATATATATATGTGTATATAATTTATTAAACGACAAAAAAGACGCTCAGAATATTTGGTCCGAGGACCTGGTGCACGAAGAACTTTTCGGTTATTGTGTCGTTTACCACGTATACCCCTTAATGTCTTGTCCAGGACAACATTGAATTATAGAATTCGATGTATAATTAAAAGACTGAAACAAAATTAAGACTAAGGTTTATTTAACAACAAAATAAGCGCTAAAAAAAGTTTAGTCTAAGGACATGGTGAAGGAAAAAATAACATTTCACTTATCAATTCGTACTCCACTTATGCAGTTTAATGTCTTGTCCAGGATTATACGAAAAGAAACTAATAAGAACCAGTTATATGGTTCTTAAAATATTGAAACATTTAAAATACAAGAACCTTTAAAAAAAAAATCAATCAAACAAAATAAAGTTTGTTACAATGTAGAGTTACTAAAATTAGTATAACATTTGACAAACTGCGGTTAAAACAGACAAAAGTTTTAAAGATAAAAGTTATATGATTCTTATAAAAGTTTCAACAAGTTTGTTAGTATCATTCTAGTATCAATATTTGCGTATTTTATAAAGCTGTCATTATTAAGTTATGGACTTGTGCAGTGTGCAGAGTAATATACAAAGAAAAAAAAAACTATTATGCAACGATTTTTTAGAAGTATAGTAAAGCAGTAACATTTGAATCTATTACTTTTAGTTCTATTTGTGATAGATCATAGAAAAATAATAACATACTTTTTAACTTTAAGGACAATTAAACTACAAATAAAATTTAGCATTAAAATCGTAATCTAATACGCACTTCCTTAAAAAATTTCGAGGTGTACCGGTTTAAGTAAAACTTGTATTATATAAATTGTTAACTTTTGGTGGAAAGATACTTTAAGTTCTTTAAAGAAATATCTCTAAAACAAAAATTTTGTTTAATTAACAAAGTCACTTTAAGTTTTTATCATTTAAATTGATATTGATACGTCTTATCCAGATTAACTATTTTACTTCGTACAAGTCTGAACTTACTGCTAAAGTGAATTGATGTATTTACATTCTTTTGCATATTAAAAATTTGAAGTTTTGCATTTAAAAATATTACATTTCTGAGTTTCATTTTATCACTTATATCATGTTTGCTAGCTTTTTATAACAACGGGCCGAGTTTATTTGTAAAAGACTTTTGCGAGCCAATTTTTTTTTTGAAAAATAATATAAAACCTTTAAAAGCAAAAAAGTTAATAATTAACAAGCACAATTTTTTGTTACAATTAAAAATGGCGTGTTTGAATACTTTTGTCCTAAAAAAGTGCGTTTTTTTGAACATGTTTTCTTTAAACTATAAAATTTTCTTAGCAGGCTAGAGACTTTTACTTAATGGGGTGTAATTAGCCGACTTCAGCTTTATATTATAGTTTTTTTTGAAACTAGTATTTTGGGTACTGTTAAGAAGTATAAACTCTACTCTTAAAATTTAATTTATAATTTTTGAAAAGTTTTTAACCATTGACTTAGTATTAAAAAGCATAATATGTTCTGTTTAAATTGAAGTTTTTTAAAGAGTACACTGGTTTCTAACAAATTGAAACATTTCAAAGCTTTTGAAAGATAAATGCTATAATATACTTATAATTTTTTTTGAATGCATACTTTAATACTATAATTTGACAAGTTTATCATAAAAAGTAATATTTTGAGTCATTAAAATTACGTATATGACTAACTTCAAAATATTAATTTTAGATTTTAAACTTGTGAAAATTAATACTATTTATTACTTACCATTTATTTTTAATTACTCTTTTGTTATGATGTAAAAATAAAACTTACTTGTTGTTTTTGAGAATCGGTAAAATCAAACATGATAACTTCAATTCAAATTTTCATAAAAATTTGAAAGTACTGTAAAATTACATTTTTTTCTAACAAGTAGTTATCACTTGAAATACTAAAAAATTCATAAATCAAATACCTTTAAAAGTACTACTTTAATTTAAAATATTGTTCAATCTTTTATAAAAGAATGACAATAAAAGTTATTAAACAAAATTGTACGAAGTAAAAATAGTTTGAAACTTTATTTTGCATCAACTTTATCAAAAAAAAAAAAACTCATAGTATGAATTTTTTTTGTTAATTACAGATATAATTTAATTTTGTTTTAAGTTTTGCATTTTTTTAAAAATACTAAGCCAGTACTTAAAAAATTAAATCAGAAAGAATTTAAACCAAACTGCTTAATTTAGTTAGTACAATTATAAATATGAATTTATATCATAAATTTATACTTTAAGTATCTAAATCCTTCTATATTTTTCAATGAATTAAACAAAATTTAAGCTGGCTGAATACATTTACTGGTCAACAAATGAAAAATTAAAAGCTTTAAATTTACAATGAGCTTTGTCTTATACTAGCTAATTGCAGCACATTTTAACACAATAGTGTAATCTATGATCTATCACATCTAGCTTATAATTAAACATCGTTTTACATTTTTGTTTGCTTTACATAAGTTGCACGTGCAAAGCGTTTCCCTACGTTTTATGCTTGAATTAACAGCAATTTTTCGTCCAATAACAGCTTTAATTAATTTATTTTGTAACGTCTGTAATATTATTCATCAGTTTGTAATACATATATTTAATTTTGTAGCTAAAATTAGACGCTTACAAATCACTTTAAATATGTCAAACTCTTGTTTAATTCTTGGTAAATTACTTGAAGAAAATAAAATCAATCTTATTAATCAAAAACTACGATAAAAGCTCATGAGTAATTTTTCAATATTTTGTATCATAACTTAAAATAAAATTTAAAGATATTAGCATAGTCTCTGTGCTAGTTATTTTGTATTAAAGATAGAATAATGTCAATAGTTTAACACAACTATTGATAAATAAAAGTTATAAACTTATTTTACTGTTAAAACTTACAAAATATGTGAGTAGCTTTGTTTACTCAATCATAACATTTACAATTTGCTAATTTTTCTTTTATATAACTAGTTTTTTATTCAAAAAGTATAAAATTATAAATAGACTTGGATTAAAATAATTTAAAAATACGAAACTTTATTCTTTAAATATGATTTTAGTATTTTACTAACAGTTTAGAAAAAAACAACTACTTTTGAACTTAATACTATTAAAAGAGTTACTTAAAATTTCTTTAAATGTTGTTTTAAAACATTCAAACAATAAAGTTCTATTTAATTAGTTTAACAGACAAAAAAAAGTTCTGTAGTTTACATAAAATAAATATATGCAAAAAAATAAAAATCCTAGACTTAAACCAAAACCTTAAGAAGAAAAAATACAGATTAGAAGTACAAGCATTTTTAATTAAAATTAGTTTATTTACCACTTTAATTTTTTATGTTTACTTTGATCACTATCATTCTTCAGAAAAATATTTGTACTTATATGTTAAGTCTTTTTTTAGACTAAACTATAAAACTATAAAATTTCAAGATTATCATGAAAACTTAGCCCTAAAATTTAAGCTAGTGCAATAACTGCTTAAAATGTGAAAAATTTTCAAACTTAGGTCATATTCTTTTAAATAAGTTTTTACCAAAATTTCTTAGTTGTATGCAGTATTCAAAACAAGCGATATTTATGGGTTTAAAAATTCATAAAATAAAACTATACTTTTTGACTGATCAAATACTAGCCTTTATTTTACATTTCAGTACTGTAAGTAATCTTGTGCTTCAAACATTATGTTTTATAAATTTATTGAACAAAATAAAAAATCTAAGCTAGAAATTTTTGGTCAAAAGACCTTGTGAACAGAAAGATCTTACGGTTATTGACTATTCAACAATTATTTACATTATCTATTTTGAGCTATAAAATACGAAACGAAACAAAAACTTATCTTTTATAATAACATACTTGTAACTTAACAAAAAAAATTAAGAAGAAAAAATGAATCGAAAAAAGAACATATTACAATATGAAATTTAATTCAGAAAAACCTATTAAACAAGTAGTGTTTTAATTTTAGAAAAAATTTTTCCATATAATTACTATCTTAGGCCTTAACTACTAATAAACTTAAATAAATAAACTAGTTTTGGATAAGTTTTAGTTGTTTTTTTAATTTACAATTTAAAAATCTTTAAACTTTATTTTAAAATAAATTTCACTTACTTTAAATTCCAAAAAACTTAATTAATAACGGCTAGTTACTACATTTACGAAAATTCTATTCTTGTTTGAGCAAAAAGAATCAAGTTGTTTTTTCGAATGTAATTAAAAACTGTTCAATGTTGTTTAACTTACTAACAAAAAAAACATAAATTTTATTTTTAAACACCATAAAACAAAAACTTATAATGTTCACAGACTTATTATGTAAACTAAAACTTGTTTTGGCAGAAACTATAATTTTACGTATACTGATAAACATTTTACTTATATATATACTTACTTTTTTCTGAACCAACTTTTGGTTAACATGTGTTTGAAAAATACTTAAAGTGTATAGAATATATTTTTATAGTTGTAAGTTTATTATGAAACGCTGAATCCCGACATCAAAACTGGGTCACTTAAACTAAAAGACACATAAGAAAGAGACAAAAAAGAAAAAAAAATTGCACAAAAAATTTGTTTTGTTTAAAATCAAAAAAAATAATTTAAATACTTTTTTATGTTTTAAACTTATATGTAAATTATTAAATGTCTAAGTAAAACACTAAAACATTATCAAATATTAAGAACTTATATTTTTTAATATAAAATTAATTAAAACCATTATTATAAAATTGTATCAATTACAAATTTTAGTAGTTAAAAGCATGCTGATATATTAGACCGTCAAAGTTCATAAAATAAATTTCGTATTTTATTTAAGCTTTGTTTGTAACTAACAGTTATTTTTTCTTTTTAAGATTTAAAAGAAGTTAGTTATTAAGACAAAACGATTTCATCAAAAAAAAAAAAAAACAGTTGAAACAATTTTTTATTATTAGACGCTTATAAAGTCATAAAAAATATGATCTTACTAAAAGGTAAACAAAAACAATTAACAAATATTTAAGAGCTACATAATAACATACTAAAGTAAAATGCTTGATAAACTTTTTCTACTTTTAAAGAAATAATATATATGTTTTTATAGATTCTCATTTATAAGAGTTTAACATTTCACTAACTAATCTTTGGCAAAATAAGCAAGAAAATTTTTTTTAATTTGCTTTAACTAAATTTTCAAATGTTATCGATCCATACTTGCTAGAATTAGAGCACGTCGTAAATCTAGTGGTTTAATTTAATATAGATATAGATAATATAGACAGTTAAATCGAGTGTCTAACAAATCAAGGTTAAAAAAGTAACAAATTCAAAATATGTCTTTATTAGTTTTATTAGAATAGATCTTTAATAATTATTAGAAAATGTTATGACTTTATGCTATTTTTTTATTACCATATTGTACTTCATTCTACTAAGTACTAGGTATCGTATTTACTAGCTTTAAAGCTTAAATGTTTGGATAAACAATCTAATTATCAACTTTATTTTATCCTACATTTTTTAAACGTTATTGATAAAATTTGTATCAAATAAATTGGTAATATATAACGGAAGTATGTATACACTAAACTGAGAAAAAAAATCTGTACACTTTAAGCTCAAGCACGACTCTCAACAGACATACCAAAGATCTTTTCTGATTTTCACCGTAAATATTAAAATGTCTAGTGTAATTTTAAAAATAAATTTCATGCAGACTGTAAAGACTACTGCGTTGAGTATTAACTTCGATATTTCTTTTATTAAGATTTACATAAAAAGTTATAACCTTATTTATTTTATTATTAATTAGCATCTGATTATAAAACATATTAGGAGAAATTACTCTAAAAGTAAATAAATTAAAAATGCTTATTTTGGAAAGGGATAAAAAACAAGACTAAGACATTGTCTTAAAATGCTTGTTGGACAAAAAAAAATTAAAATAATTGGTTCTAAGACCTGGTGTACGAAAAATCCTTTCGGTTATCGAGTCGCACAACAGTTTGATAGCGTTTTAAGACTTTCCAAAACAAATAAGATTTAAAAATATATAAAATCTGATTGGATATAGTTAACAACATTTAAGTAAACATACGCTAATAAGTAAATTTTTAATGGTGCGGCTTTACTATTTGATGTAATTTAAATATTCTACTTAGGCCTTTCCTTTGTTTTTCGATTGTTTACGACTCCAGGCTGTAAAAATAATTGTTTTACACCGTTTTAAAACTTAAAAGTTTTGTAGAATGTCTGACTCTGAGTCTTTGCAGCAGGGTTGCCTAAATGCTACGCAAATTGACTATAAATGTTTTATAAACGTTAGCTTCTTTTAACTAAAAATGGCATACCCGAATAATTTTTAAATTCGTTAAGTTGTAAAACGGTATGCCTGCTTTGTAGTGTGCGTCGTGCGATAAACTTTTAAACATTTTTTATCTATTGAATAATAGTCTACGGAATACTTATTTCGATCTCTTTCTATGTAAGGGATACTTTGATCCTTAGCTTAGAGAAAGTGTACGTGTGCCTATAAACAACAACTGCGTAAAATATTTTCGAGCATTTGCTTTTGTTGCTGAAGTAGTCAGACAATTTTTTAATGGTGTATGCTGGTTTGTAAAGAATGTTGTGTCTTGAAAATATAGATGCTACACGTTTTTTGCATTGTAATTGGCAATTGATAGCGTAAAGGTAAACTGTTAAGTAAAAAGATTTTTTTGATGTCTGCCTTTTTTTTGTTATTTCTATTTTTTTAATGGACATAAAGTATATTTTAAAAACGTCTGTGTAACATAGAATTTTAAAGACTAAAGAAAATAAATAACTTCTGCATGTACATTTTACTTTGCAAATTGACTTCAAAACCAACAAAAACCTTTCTACAATAGTTAACACAAATTTCATTATAAGTATTGTTAAGAAAGTATATATAAACGTAAATTTTAAATTGTTTAGAATGTAAAAAAAACTTTTAGTAAAATTTATGAGGAAATTTTTTTATTTGTTAAATTAAATTTTTGTTTGTAAGTAATTTTGTTTTACGAACTTATAGACTTGAATTAACAAGATACTCACAACATGCTAAAATAGATTTAAATAAATTAAGTTGGTAACACAAATGTTTGTTGTTTCTAAATTTTGCCTAACTATCTGTAGCTGTTAACTACCAAAACTACAAGAAGAAAAATTGTTGAAATGGAAAGTTCTGGATGGTACAAAGATAATAGTTCTCCAATCAGCTCTGAAAGCAAAAATCGTTGTTCTATAAAGGAGAGTGACTCTAATTATGCAAAATTATGTAAGCAAGGTGGTCATAGAAATTTGCTTAGTTATGGTGATCAAAATGATGTACTCCAATCTAAATCTTGGAAAGCTCCAGATTACATGGTACATGAAAAACCTGAATCACCTGTTAAAACTGAATCTTCTGTGAATGAAATCAGTGGATGGGCGAGAAAACAAGCAGAAACTAATCAGAAAAGATTTTCTAGTCAATTTGCTCCGTTCCATACAAATGAATTTGACAACAGTAAGAGTGTTTTAAGAACTGGTAGAAAGCAATTTACTCCAGCTAAAAAAATGAGTAATGCTTCATCAGACATCAATAACTTTGGAAACTTGATAAGTGGAGGCTATGCAAGTCATACTTCTCAAAATTTCGAACAGCAAGCTGACCCTGTTGCTGCTGAAAGCCCAGATACAAATTTGGCTGAAGAAAAAAACTAATACTTTAGTATTTGAAAATATTTTAGCATTACTTTTTGTTTGTCTTTTTTATTTCCTAATTTATTAAACATTTTTTAAGTGTTAAACTCAAAATATTTTACAAAAAATATTATAAATTTTAAAAGTTAATAGGTGAAAAAAATTTTTTCTGTTTTGTTCTGACTACTTGACTCAAATTATATAATTTAAAGTATAACATAATTAAGTTTAACATATTTAACAACCTTTTTTTTTTTCATAAATCTTAAACTAGTTATAATAATTTTTTTTATTTGTTTAAAGTAATTTTTTATAAAATAACTTTTTAGTATAATTTAATCTAACTTAAAAATTGTTTATAGAAGGTTGAAGTTAAAGATAAAACTCAAATGAAAAGATTAAAATAATAAACTAATAGAAAAGTTTTGGGATTTTATTTATTTAATTTTTATTTTTTTATTTAATTAGATCCTTAATAAATCTTATTTTTTTAATATTATTCCCTTAAATTAATATTAAAAGTAATATAGTATAAACTAAGCTTTGATTCTATTTTTAAGATATTTTAAGTTTTATCTTACTTTCATACACTATGTATATATGTATACATAAATGATCATATCATACTTAAGTTTTATTATCCACAGTACTACCACCATTTTAATTTATCATAAAAGTTTTCTATCTAGGCTACAAACTTTTAGTTTAAAAGAGCTATTATTTTGTTTTTTACACATGTTTATAACAACAAACACTATTTTTACTTGTTATTAACTAAATTTGAACAATTATATATATTTTTTTGTTTTACAGATTTAATATTTAATAATAAAACATAAATCAAATATAGTTGTAATTAATCAATGCTTATCTTAGATTTCCAAGTACAAGTAAGTTTCATTAAGTGTTTAAGTTTTAAAGTCATTAAAAATTTAAATATTTATTTAATTCAAAGGACTACAATTCAAAGTAACTAATTCAAAGTTTCATATTGTGAGTTATGTCAACAATGAAAATAAGCTACCCTATTTTATATTTAATAAACAATTTCTTGTAAAATAATTATTTAGAAACATCACCTTGTCAAAGATAATCACACTTGTTGTAGACACTTTATGTATCATTGTTGTGTAGATAACAATTTTTCACTCAAGCATTTGAATTTCTTAAATGGCTTATAAGGAAAATAAATATATTTCTTTTGAAAGAACTTTTTTTGTCAATTTACCTCGAGAAAAAATTACAATATTTATAATACAAGTAGTTTAAGGAAGGTCTTTAGAGTTAAGTGTGTAAAAGAAAAGTAAATATTGTTTATTATTTAGCTATTTATTTAGCTGGTTTAAACTTATAGATAGTTAGTGAAGAAATTAAGGGCATAGGGGGGGGTAAACACCCTTTTTTGGTTTTTGATCTTATTTTATATAGTTTTTACTAAGCTACAAGATGCTTTTTACAGATTTTAAAAATTCAAAATATTTTTTTAGATATAGCCGGTCAAAGTCGGAGGCTACAATAGGATCCTTATGGGAGGCGCAAACTAAAACGGCAAATAACTAGAAATCACTAAAAATCTATCTCCTCCTACATTTTTTGAGCTAACTACCTCAAATTTTCAGGAAATGTTCCTTGCAATATTTAGAAAATTCTGTCGGAACAGAATTTAAAAAAATTAAAAAATAAAAATTTTATAATAAAAAAACTAAAAAAAAACTGTTTTTTTTGTTTATTTTTTTTATAAAATTTTTATTTTTCAATTTTTTAAAAATTCCTTCCGACAGAATTTTCTAAATATATCAAGGAACGTTTCCTGAAAGTTTGAGGTAGTTATCTCAAAAAACGTAGGAGAAGATAGATTTTTAGTGAAATAGTCTATTTTTGCTGTTTTAGTTTGCGCCTCCCATAAGAAACCTATTGTTGCCTCCGACTTTGACCGGCTATATCTCAAAAATTATTTTGAATTTTTAAAATCTGTAAAAAGCATCTTGTAACTTAGTAAAAACTATATAAAATAAGATCAAAAACCAAAAAAGGGTGTTTACCCCCCCCTATGCCCTTAATTTTCCTGGTATGCCAATTTAGCTTCACAGAGCTTTAGTTTGATTTATTATTTTTTTTAAATTTCTAAATAACACATCAGCTCACATCTTAATAATTTTTTTAAATAAAAATGACTTTATAAATTTAAAATATTTGTAATGAGTATAAGTAAGCTACATATTATGTTAAATTTAAACTAGTTTTAAAATTGTAAATGGTTTTTTAGTTTTTGTTACCAAAAACTATTTAATTTTAGAAGACATAAGGTCAAAGAGAAGGGGGGTCCACCTTGTTTTTCAAGTTAATCTTATTTTGTTTAGTTTTATCTTAACTATTAGAAATAACTTTTAAGATATAAACTAAAGTTAATAAGCTCAACAGGTTCTTAATGGAAGGTGCAAACCAAAAATGCAAAAAAAAAACTAATTCATTAAAAATATATCTTCTTCATTTTTACTGTACTTTTTTAAACTTCCACAGTAAGTTTATTACTAATATCTAAATCTTTTAGATGCAGAATTTTTTTTCTAATTTTGAAAAACAAAATGTTCACTAAAGAACTACAGTCACCTCTTTTGAAATATATGCACATTGTGTCCACAGTGCGTGACTATTAACTAATCAAGAGGTAGTAAATATATCATACTATATCAGCTGTTTTCTTATAATGCTTATGACTAAATACGCTAATTTCCTCTTATTTGTTTATAAGAATAGTTTTTATTCAAGTTGTACATATGGGTAAAAAGTTTTTTGATAAAAGTTGTTTATTTGTATACAAAGTATTTATTTATACTTTGTTTCTTGCTCAGCTAAGATTAAGGGCATAGGGGGTCCAACATTTTTTTTTACTAAAAGTAACATGGGTACATGGTAACATTGAGATATTGTAATTTTTATAAAAAGTTTCCGATACAAACATATGGACCACCAATTTTTCAGAATCAATTTTCTTGGAAATTTGAAAAATCTTTTAACTCCTTGATTTTTTAAGCTAGAGACCTCAAACTTTCAATAAATGTTCCTTTTATAGTTTAAAAGACTTTGAATGTTAAAATTTTTGAAATATTAAAAAACAAAAATTTTAGATAAAAAAAAAACAAAAATAGGTGGGTTTTTATTAATAAAATTTTTATTTTTTAAAATAAAAAAATTCCTGCATACAATCTTTTTAAAATTCAATAATACACTTTCTGTGAAAATTTGAAGAAGATTGCTTAAAAATAAAGAAGGAGGAGATAGATTTTTAATGAAATGTTTTTTTTTTTGCATTTTTAGTTTGCGCCTACCATAAAGAACCTATTGAGGTCACCAACTTTGATTGCTCATATCTCAAAAGTTACTTAACATTTTTTCAAGCGGTTAAAAATTTCTGTTAGCTTAGATAAAGCTCTATAAAATAAGATCACTTTTTAAAAACCAAGGTGAACACCCCTACACCCGTAATGTAACTTTAAGCTTACTCTAAACTGGGTGGCTGCATTCTTCAATAACAAAGTTTCAAGATAAATAATCTAGAATTTAAAATTTCTTAGAAAACCCTTTAATAAAGATACTTAAATGTCTATAGAAACTATAATTCTTGGATTTTTGAATAAAAAAAAAATTATGTATTTGTTCACTCAATAGTATTGATAAAGGCCTGAAGATCCCATTTGGTGAAACAATGTTGCTTTTGTGTAAATTAAATTGATATTAGTATTGTCTCCAAAATAATTTTTGTCAAGACTTTTTGTGTTAATATAATGTTCTTTGCATATAAATATTTGTTATCTACTGAAATATTTGTGCTAATAGTAATTAGCTTTTTTATAACGAAGGAGAAACTATTAAACTAATGATTATTTATAGAAAAAATACTATAAAACAAAGTTTGTTGTTTTTATAGAACTAAATCTTTGTATCTCAAATTTTTTTATTATATCTTGATTTTTCACAGATAGTATATGTATATTTATTATTCAAATTTAAATCTATGTAAAGGTATGAAATTAGTAGGTGTAATTTGTAATAATAAAAAAAACAGTTTGATGGTCAACGCACATAACAAAAGGTTATTGAACATGAATTAGTATCCAAGACGCACTTACAACTGCAGAATACTAAATTCATGGTAGATGGTAAATACCATTTAAAAAAGTAATTTGTAGATTTTCCTACTATACCCATGAGCTTAAATAAAAAAAAGTTAATTAGTGTTTGCAGAAGTTTACAAAACAATAAATAATACAAATATTAATTCTCAGGTATAACAAGATGAAAAAAACTAACAACCTGTATTGAGCTTGCAAGTTACTTGTAGAAACTAACAGATGTGGCTAGCAGTACAAGTTTAGCTGGAAAGTACTACATCACAATAACACAAGCAACAACCTACTGAGTTTGTGTACTTTCAAAATTGCAAGAGATAATCAACTATAAAAATTTATAATAGCCACAGAGTCGCAGGAATTTTTAAATTTTCCCATGTATAAGAATCATAACAAGAACATAATTGTTTGTTTAAGCAAAAATGTCATGCTTGAGCATTTGTGTGGTAGTATGCTCATAGACAATATAACAATCATTCCCTATATCTTTTCAATTTTTTCAATCTGACTGCTGAGTAGTTTTGTTTAAAAGATAGTAGGTGTTTGTATTCTTTACAAGGTTATACTTTTTTAAAGCTTAAATTTAAACTTTAAAATGTACAATTATTTTATCATAAATATAGTTTTACCAATTTATTTCATAAATATCTTTCTATTGAATAAATTGTATCAATTTCCTTAAAGTATCTAAAACAAGGTCACTTAAGGAAAATGGGTTCATTCAAAGTTTATAAAATTAATTTGGTTTTTACTATATTCTTTGAGCTATTTAAATGTAATACTTTTATTATTAAACACAATCATATTATTTATAGCAATAAAAATGTTTCAGATTTAAGTTTTCAAAATATACGTCTACTATTGTAAATAAATTTAATTTTTTACAAAATTAGCAATTTTTTTCCTAATTCAAGTTTATATAGCCAAAATTTACATAAAAAAGTATTTTTCATATTCTTATGAATCTTCGCTATGTTAATTAAGTCTGAATTGTACATTTTTTTTATATATATGTATATACTTATATACTTTTTTTTTTGTTTATAGACCCTATATTTTATTACATCTTGTACTTGTTTACTTAAAACTTATATCATCTATATTTTTATTCTTTAAGTTTTTATAGCCTATATCTTTTGTTTAAACTTACTACTTATATAATATTTTAAAATCTATCTAATACCGATTACGGGGTTTTTCATATAAGGGTGTTCAGCTATTTCAAACCTAGAAGTTTTGATTTCTAGTACTCGATCCACACTTTTTTCATTTCTATCGTTTCCTCAACCAACTTAAATACTTTAGTCCTTTCGATTGCAATATTTGTTTTCATACAAATCTTTTGGTACATCAGTAGAAGACAGTTGATTTTTAGAACAAAACTATACTGTTTAATAGAGTAATGTTTATTTCTTTTCTAAAGTAATGTTACATTAGTAGAATAAACGAGCATTTTATTTTTTATAACATTGAAGTTTACATAAACTGAAACAAATTAGTTTTAGGGGCGTGTCTAGACTTTTTCATTGAGGTTGCACAATTCTTTTGTTCAATAATTAATTTTTTTAGATGCTTTTATAATAAACATTACAAAATCAAATAAATTTTTCAGGTAGATTAAATGTTTAAACTTTTAACAATTTGAAATTACTAATAAAACCGAATGCAAAATCTTGATAAGTAGTCAAGTTCTTTAGTTTCAAGTAAAACAATAAGAATAAAAATAAAGTCTTGTTAATATTAACAGTGCTAGAATTTTACCTTACACTGTCATACTAGCTTGTGTAACGATAACTTTCATAGAAATTAAAAATAAAGTACTAATTAAAACTAGTAACTAACTTGTTTTGATGATATCAAAATGTAGACAATGATATGTAAGCAAATTAATTAGTCAAAAAACAACTTATGAACTGTATCATAATAAAGAAAGTATAATACACATATTAAAAACTAAAAGAGAAACCATTTGAGCTGTATCATTCATAAATAGCTTTTTAAAACACTTAAATTGGCTAATTTTGAATTATAAGTAACCTTTTTAAAACTTCGTTATTTATAAAGTTTTTACATAGTTTATACATTTTTTCTACAAAAATACTTTTAAAACTATGCCATTTTTGCAAAAAAAAAAATTGTAAATTTTTTTGAAATTAGAAAAATGCCTATTTTATTACGTTTAATCCAGTTTTTTTTCAAGGGTTGCATAGGAAACCAGTCAGAACACGATACTGCTTAGGTTCAATAATTACACGAACTCTCTCAACATTTTTATAAAATTATTATTCTAAGAAGTTATAAATGTTTTATTTACATCTTATATAATTTCTTTTTATAAACATACTAGATCTATTTAGCTACTAATATACTTTATATAATTTTTTATGTTAGCTCGCTACATATATAGTTATTCAAAACTAAATTTTTATAAATATTAATATCTGCAAGTTCTCTCTTGTTTTTATTTTTTACTATTATAACCTTTATTTATTACCGTTTATATATTTTCATTTAAATTTTTTTAGCTTATGAATTTGTATGGCCCAAAAAAATGTATGGCCAAAAAAAACTCTATAAAGTACGGCTATTTTGAAAGATTATGTTCTTCAAAGGAATGAATTTTATGTAAACCATTTTAACAAATGAAATGTGCTATAATTTATGCAATTCAAAATAGTTAGAGAAACAATTTAGTTTCTGAATACATAATATAAATAAATTTGACCATTTAGGATTTCCATTCTGTTATTAACATGTTATGAAATCCTACTAAGTGCAACTTGTATTGTCTTTATTTTTGTTTCCACTTGCGACTTAATAGAATTACGGTGTACGTCATTTGAATTAGATGAAATATCAATAACTCTTTAGTTACTCTATAAATGATAGAATGTTTGTCACTTTAAAAAGAATCATTAATTGAACGTTTTATTTTTAAAACTCCTTTATCTTTAAAACTGACTAGATAATCATGCTAAGTTGCGGTGACAGTATATTTAATGTTTGAGGACTAAACATAATACTGCCGTTTGTTTTTAGATTCAGGTGTATGTTAAATAAACCGCATTTTCACTGGTAATTGTTAAAAAATATCTTATATTAAGATGTTTGCTCGTAATATATATCTAAAAAGGTTTATCTAACTCAAAGGACTCGAGTTTCGTGACTATTCACTCATCAGCTTCAAAACAAGTTTAAAATAAAGCACAAAACAAAATCACTAATGAAAGTTAAAAATTTTTTGCATAAATGCGAAAAACAGGGTAGACACTACTTATGACATAAGGAAAACTTCAAGATACTATTAACTGCTTGGATTAATTAAATCACTTTTTATTATGTTTAATTTATAAATGCAAAAAATGTTTAACTTTCATTACTGATTTTGTTTTGTGCTTTATTTTAAACTTGTTTTGAAGCTGATGAGTGAATAGTCACGAAACTCGAGTCCTTTGAGTTTTGCATCTTTAAATAAACCTTTTTAATAATAAAGCCCTCAAGGTGGGCTCAGTGTGAAAAATTTATTTAATTAAGTTAAATAACTACTAAAGAGAAAACATTACAACTTGATTAACTAGATCACCTACCACAGAGCCAACTTGAAAGATTTTCAATAGTTTATTGCGAAAATTAGAGTAAAAAAGATCAGTACAGCTAAAGATTTAAAGCAATTATATTGTTTTCATGAAACTTTTACAATTCATGTACGGATAATTTTGGGATATTATTCAAATTGCATAAATAAATAAGTTAAATAAAAGTGATAATATCCAGAATCAATGTAATTGCGCTGGTGGGTGTAAATATAAATTTATTTATAAGGCAATTAATTTTGACCTTGAGAAGAAGTTCTACATTGGCTTATGCTCAACTCAGTACAGATTTAGATACGCTAACCATAAAAAAAACTTTTAAAGGTGGTGTATATGAAAATGAAATTGAGCTTTTAAAGTATGTTTGTGACCGAAACCGCAAAAAATTGTTTTTAAATACAGTAACCTCTCGCTTATTTACGCACATTGTGTCCACAAAAAAAGTGCGTAAAGATGCGAGAGATCGTAAAGATACGAGAGGTACTAAATATACTTACTATAATGGCTGTTTTTTGATATTGCTTCTAGTTAAAAGCAGACTAGGAACTTTCTCTTTTTAACAATTTGTTTACTTTATTTATAAATATGAAAACAACAGATAAAACTATACATATACTAAAAAATAGGATAAAAATATATTTAAAATAATAATTATATTTTATCTCTATCTATATTCAAATGTCACTTATTTGATACTTAACATTCATATCCATTCTAATTAGCAAATTCAATTTATAATAAAGCATTTGGTTACAATTAAAAAATGGTGTGGTGTCTATATTAAAATTTGTGTTGCTTTATTCATATATAGTGCAAGAGTGCTATATTATTTTTTTGTCTTTTTAACTCTCATAATTTCATTATACTTTCATTATTTAACACAGTCATATTTCTTTCAGAATTTCTATTTAATCTCTTATTGCTAACATAATTAATCTTAATGTTTATCAATTAGTCGAGGAACATAAGTTTACTAAGTCTAAAAATATAGAGAGGTGAGACAGCATCTAACAACATATTTTAAATTAAAAATATATGACAAACCTAACTTGTGCAATACTAAAAAAACTAAAATTTTTATTTTTTGATTTTTTTAGAATTCTAAAATGCGTAACTAAACAAGAGTGCGTAACTAAACGAGAGTGCGTAAAGATGCGAGAGGTTACTGTAACTTAAAAGGTGATAAATGGACACAGCCTACATCAGATGATGATAACCTTGTTTGTAGGTTGTGCTTAAAAGAATCAACGGCCGTTGTTTACGCGTTAAAAATAAGAAGGTTGCTTAAAAAAGAGTAGTGACTTCATATCGTCTTGTCGACATATGAAAAAAGCTCCTAATAAATAAAATTTTTGAAAAAGTATTCAATGTTGTATTCACTTATTTGTAATTTTGTGAGTTTTAGTTGTTTGTTTAGAGGGGACTTAAGTTTTGCTACTGAAAATATGTTCAATACAAAATTGTTCAATTACATAACAGTATTTCTGTTTAATTGTGTAACATTTGTATCAATGTCTAGTAAATTGTAATCGATATCAAAGTACAGCTGATACTAAAAAAAAATATTGTTTTTATAAAATATATGATTCTTTTTAAATTTGAACTGTCGCAATAAACTGTTTATACATTTTATCTTACTAGGTAGTTAAAGTTAAGTGTGTAGACATTTAAACATAAATGCATTTTAAAAAGAGATAATTAAAAAATAACCTGCAAGGTAACTTGGGAGACAAATAAAACAGGTAATTCAAATACCATAAGCTTTTATGAAGTTTAATTAACTTAGAGATTACATGCGACCACTTATACTAGGAAAAACTTATGTCGACACATTATGACGTCACTTTAAGAACCAATTTCAAAAAATTAAGAACCTCAATGGACACAGTTAAACAGTCTTTTAAGCAGCCATCATGTTAAGAATAGTCATAACAGATCAAGTTATAATTTTTAGTCAGTTAAACTCAGTGATTTGAATTCTTAAAGCACATAAACTAGGTAATATATAAGCAGATACCAACCGTATAAAAATAGTTTGCTTCGAAATAACATAAATATTTTTAAATAATATCATTTATTAAATACAATTAAATTAAAATATTGTATTATGTAAATCTTTGCTTACAACCACATGTAACATTCCAGTAACCTTTGATAATTTAATACTTTACAGTTAAATGTAAGTAACCAAAAACAATCTCGCACCAGACAAGAAAAGTCTTATGAATAGCATGTAAAAATATAAATTGAACATTAAAACAGTTTATCAAGTCATACTAAAATTCAATTTATTTTTTCACATGCTTATACTAACCTAAACATAATATTGGAACATAAGTGACCAGTAATTATACAATAAGTTGCACAAGACACAGAATTTCGTAGACACTAAATATATTTCGAGTAGTTTTCATCAGTAAAGTACAAAGCAAACAAGTAATACGATTTTACAAACTTATATAGTAACCAAGTTATTATAAAGTAATCAAGAGATAATAAAAGACAAAAGCAATTAGTAACGTTTAAAATTAAATAAGTTCACTTGCGTTATAATTGATCTACAGTAAAACTAAACATAAATAAAATGAAAACAATTCTTATATAAAGTATTATGAAAATGACGAAACAGTATGGTCAAAGCATATTTGCTCACATAAAACAGGTTTCCTTAACAAAACACAAATGGCTTCTAATTTAATCAAATCAAAGACATTACTTTAAGTTTTAATAGTTTTAAGTATGTTTATATTATAACTTTTTACACAAATATAATTATTATCTAAATGTTCTGCAATTGATGAACTTTTAGATGCGTTTATAACCGTGACCGGTATATCATTTTTCTTATGTGAAAAGGCAAAAATTCGCTACACTTTTTGATACATGCTCATTTATTCATTTCCTTAGATGTCTTGTCGTTAAACCAATACAACTTACTGTACAACAGCAGCTGTATTAGAAGATTACCATATTTCTATTTAAGTTTGATATTGGATCCTTACCACCTGGTGTTAGTAGCAGCTTAGCGGCGAAAAAATTTCTAGGGTCTGTTGCATAATAAGTATCTCTTATTAATTGCCTAATTTTCCTTTCTAACATTTATAAGCTTTTATTAATGAATGAAACCTTTAAAATAACTACATATTTTTCCGGTCCTATTGTCTTTATTCTGTTCAAATTTTTCAAAAGTAAATGAATTGTTTGTTAATTAACTCTTGTGGGTAACCGTTTTTGTTTAATAGTAACTTGATCTGTTTGATTTCACTTAGTAGCAACTCTGGGGAATAAATTTCGTGTGCACTATACCACAAAGTTCTAATTAGATTTACTTTCCTCTTTAAACTACAGTTTGATTTAAAATTTAAATAACATCCTGTAAAAGTTTTCTTTCTGTACACCGAATTAAAAATATTTTTTATTTTCGTTTAACTTGTACGTCAAAAAATGCAAGTTCAGCATTGTTTTCTTTTTTAACAAGAAACTTATAAAATCATGAACATTATTCTAAATTTTAAAAATTCATCCACAAATTTTTCGCTTCTAACAAAAACAAAACAAACATCAACATATCTTAGACATAATAAATTATTTTTGAAAGCAGGAACAACTTTTAATTCAATAAAACCAATAAATATATTAGCCAATGTTGGTCCCAAGGAGGATCACATGGCTATTCCTTGTTGTGAATAAATAAAGGAATTAAAACTAATCTTAACACCATAAGTTACAAGTTTCAAAAAAATTTTTAAAATTTATTCTGGTAACTGTAGGATTAATTATCTTATACAATGTATCAACACAAACTTCAATAACCTTATCCAACGGTACTTTAGTAAACAGACTTTTATTGTATGTATTAAGACTTTTAACATCAATTGACGCCATAAACGTGTTATTAGCTTCCATTTCTTTAATTTTGTCTTAATGTTTGTTTTATACATTGTATAAGATAAGTAACCCTATAGTTAGCAGAATGAATTTTAAAAAACTTTTAAAGCTTGCAACTACTGACGTTAAGTTTAGTTTAAATTCCTTTATTTATTCACAACAAGGAATAGCCATGTGATCCTCCTTGGGACCAACATTGGCTAATATATTTATTGGTTTTATTGAAGTAAAAATTGTTCCTGCTTTCAAAAATAATTTATTGTATCTAATATATGTTGATGATTGTTTTGTTTTTGTTAGAAGCGAGAAAATTATGGATGAATTTTTAATATTTAGAATAATGTTCATGATTCTATAAGTTTTACAATAGAAAAAGAAAACAATGCTGAACTTGAATTTTTGGACTGACAAGTTAAACGAAAAGAAAAAATATTATTAACTTCGGTGTACAGAAAGAAAACATTTGCAGGATGTTATTTAAATTTTCAATGAAACTGTAGTTTAAAGAGGAAAGTAAATCTAATTAGAACTTTGTGTCATCGTGCGCACAGAATTTATTCCCAGAGTTGCTACTAATGAAATCAAACAGATCAAGTTACTATTAAACAAAAACGGTTACCCACAAGAGTTAATTACCAAACAATTCATTTAAAAAAAATTTTGACAGAATAAAGACAATAGGACCGGAAAAATGTGTAGTTACTGTAGAAATTCCATTCATTAATAAAAGTTCAGAGATGTTAGTAAAGAAAATTAGGTAATTAATAAGAAATACTTATTCTGCAGCAAACCCTAGATTTGTTTTCACCTCTAAGCCACTACTAACACCAGGTGGTAAAGATTCAGTATAAAACTTAAATAAAAGTATGGTAATCAACCAATACAGTTGCTGTTGTACAGTAAGTTGTATTGGTTATTGACAAGACATCTAAGGAAATGAATAAATGAGCATGTACCAAAAAATTAAGAGAATTTTTGCCATTCAGATAAGAAAAATGATATACCGGTCAAGGTTATAAACGAATCTAAACGTTCATCTATTGCAGAACATTAAGTTAATAACTCAACTTGTGAAAACAGTAAAAAAACATGGAAATAAAACTAATACTTAAAATATTTTTAATATTAAAATAGCTTCTTAGTCATAGGATAAATCATTTAAACTATGCAAATACTCTCTTGAGAATTATCAATATAACAAATTATTTGTTCAAAATCCTTATTTATAACAATTAGAAGGACTTATGTAAGATTGAAACAAAGAACAGGTTAGATAGTCAACAATTAAATGCTCGAACCTTTTTAACCACTAAACTAAATTTCAACATTGCTGTTTGTTTCAGTATAAAAAACTTTTAAGGAATATTGACACTATCAAATCGTGGTTATAAACGTCATAAAAGTATTTACTTTTATAAGAAAAAACAATAAGTAATTTTAAGAAATTTCAACAGATAAAATAAAGATTTATTAGTCAGAAGATATTGACTTATAAAATTTAGAAAGACTTAAGAAATGGGAAACAAAGATTTAGAATAATACAAATATCTAGAAATTTTAACTGTAACTCAACTAAATTTAAACATTGTTGTTTTATCAGTCCGAAAATCTTCTCCTAGAAGAAATATTGATACTAAGAAGTCATAGATTCAAACTTCAAAAAAAAAGTTTTTAGAAGAAAAATACATCCTGTAAATGTTTGAAGTTTCAATATTATTATTTATCTAACGACAAAAAAATTGGTTATTGGACCTGGTGTACGAAAAAACCTTTCAGTTATCGAGTCAATTGACAAAAAGAACAAATTGTTTCATATAAACTAGTTATAAAAATATAAATAGTCACACATATTGTCAACAAGCAAAAATATTTGCTTTAATTTTAAGTTGAGCATATTTCATCCCAAAACTTTTAGTATGTATTCGTTCAATTTTTGTTTAATTCTTTTATAGTTATTTTAATTTTATACTTAATAAATTAAAAACATACCGTTAAATAAAGTAAAACACTTTATCATAAACTAGACATGTTTGCTACACAAAGACTTCTGAAGGAATGATTTAGGTCTGAAATAAAATGTTCTTCCAAATTCTAGTTTTGTTGGTTACTTTACAATAAAGACATAATTTATTAAATTAAGCGATCCTCAGAGTCTACCCCGAATGTATTTGAATTTTTCTTGCTTTTTTAAAAAGCAAATTTTCACTTAGAACTAAACAGTTTTACTTTTTTAGCTTGAAATTTTTCTATTTTAAAACTTTTCAACTTTAAAAACATTCTCAAACCAAACTCCCAGACCCGAAATTTCATGCAAAACACCAAAAACACTAAACCCTATATATGAACAACAAATGATAATAAAGAAACATAGTCGGAAAAGATTTAAACTAATAAGTGTTTATGTGCTGAAAAAATTCCATACCAATAACAACTTTAAAAATAAGTAAGTAAGATGAAAACATAGAAATCATACTTAAGCTAAACTATAAATTTATATTCAACTGATTGAACAATATAGCATTAAGATGAAATTAAAACTAGTTATTTTTAAACCGATATGCTGTTAGCTTCACGATTTCGTAATACAACTGCTATAGGCTGCAGAATTTTTATCACATTAACAACTTTAAGGATGAATGACAATTAAAACCAAAGCAAGTTGTGTTACGAAAAGGCTACTAGTCCGCACACCACGGAGAGGTCAGCATAATTGTGCGGGTTACCATTGTTTTATGTGGTGGTATCACCGGTACACCCAGGGTTGGAAAAACTAGTTTCAAACAGTTTTGAGCAAATTTGTTCGAAACGTTTCCCAACCCCAGGTTTACCGGTCCTATTAGCCACATCAATTTATAAAAGTTAAACGGTTATAACCAAACAAGACAGCATGTTTACTTTTGTGTAAGAACAATTACTAACAGTAAAAAAATAATATATGAATGAGTATTTTATTTTCATCATATTTTTGCTACTACAAAATGAATTTTAATTTTATCAATGAATTTACATGTAAAATATACACGGACATTGGATAAGTATAAGGTGAAATTAAAAAAATTTAATTTGATTTAGGCCTTGGCTTAGTAATTTATTCTGTGGTACAACTTCAACTAATTTAAAACGCTTTGGATAAAAGAGATTTGAAAACTTTGACTTGACTTATAAGCTTTTTATACAAGAATTACTAACTGTAATAGGCTACTATATATAAACGCTCAATATTTTTTTTACTGATTTTTGTTTTCTTTTTTATTTTTTTTTTTACTTTTTTTTTTAAGTTTTTTAAATGTTTTCATTTTCTTTTCTTTTTGTACAGTAATGGATTTCAGCGTTTTAATTAACATATGTTGTCCATTTTAAGCCTCCAAGCTACTAGATGACAGATGCTCGTCACAGCATCCGGCTTATTATCTCTATATATTTTTTTATAGATTTTCTTCAGAAAACGTTTCAAAGTAAAACCTATTACAACATAAATACCTCAATTCTATCTCAAAACGTCGTAAGAGTAATTTGAAATTTTTGGATTTAAAAAAAATTAAAATTTTGTTTAAATCTTTAGGCCATTAATAATTATTTTAAAACTTTGTACTGATCCAATTTCCGTGCATAATTTTAACATTTAAGTTAGTTAAAATAAATACAAACATTTTATAGTTCATTTTCGGTTTGCATATTTTATATTTCATTTTAAGATGCCTACGAGGCGATATTGTTTAAAAAACCTGAAAATCTTATTTAAGGTTAACAATTAGTAACTCTCACACAAAGCTAACATGCTATCTTTTTTGGTTCAAAATAACTGGTTTTGAATTCAAATTACTCCTTTTTAATCAAAACAAAAACATTATTTACTTATAAAAACACAAAACTAACTTAAAGACTGTTTAACAAAATCAAAAATAAAAATAAACTTATGGTCGAATAAAATTAAAACCCCAAACCATTCAAACATTTTACCATTTAGCCATTTGAGCATACACCCAGCCAATGTATTCAGTTGGTAGTATAGTATCTATTTGTACATTTAGTAATCTAAAATTTAATGCTTTAAGATGACTTAAACTTGAATAATTAATTAAAACTTTCTGTACGGAGCCGGCAATTTTATACTGCTTTTTTTTTTCAGAACAATAGAATATTTTTTCAAGTTGTGGCCTTTTCATTAAAAAGAAAAAATTACGTAATCTAACTACACTTATCCATTTTAATTCTACAACTTCGGTATTAGGTTTAAATTTTTTATCAATTATACCGCGAATGCTATCGTTTATTTCCTGAATATAAATCCTATGTAATTTAGAAAGATATTTTGTTCCTGAGTTACGTTTAAATTTAACCGAATGCGTACAGTCAATATAATCTGTAAGATTTACTAAGTCTTTTTCACGCCAGAAATGTGCGGTCTCTTCAGCAAGCTCTCTTAGGGACGTACTTTTGAGACTACTACCATCTAGGGGTACAACTTTTCCAATAGGAAAATTTAAAATGTCTTTTCTAGTAACTACTAATAGTATATCGTTTCCATTTTTTAATATTACTCCCGCGCAATTTCTTAACCTATAGCCACCCTCCCATCTTTCTTCAAACGTACTAAATATTTTGTTGTTTCGATAATTGAAATCGAATTTAATCCTAATCCTATAATTTTCATTACAAAATTTTTTTGTAACTGTATAACGAAGCTCATTTAAAAACTCATCCGTATTAGTATCTGAAATTTTAAGGTTCCTAAATTCCGTAGAGTATATTATTTCGTAAGCGATGCGATCAATTTCGATAATCAGTTTAGAAAAATCTGTTTGATACGTATCTAAAGAATTAAAATATTTTCTAATGGATTCTTGTAAACCAGGGGTGAATTTGTTAATAATATTTAGCTCACAAACCTGTTCACGTAATTCAACAGCACCTGCTCCAGCAACATTTGGTCTAATAACATCTGGTCTATCAGTGTCTTGTATACCTTGCCTAACAGCCATTGCATAAGATCTACTCATTTTTTTACCAAACATACTACCTAAAGTTAAATTTTACGTTTTTTCCTATACTCTGTATTTAGAGTACTTGTAAACTAATAGTGTTTAGTATCAAGTAGAATTTATCTAAATAATGGTTGTTATCTATTAGTGTTTTGAATTTTAAGTAAATTATTTCTTTTTAGTCAAAAGTTTTCTTAAAATAACTTTTACTTTAATTTAATTGAGGAGTTTTTGTACTGGATAAAATTCTAAATCAGTTGTGTATGTAAAAAGATAGTTTTTATGACATTATTGACTATTTTTTTTATAGGGAAAAATTTACTCATTTGCTGTGCCTATATTTTATAATACAGTATTTAGTAGAATGATATTTAATTACAAGCAGTAGTCTAACACTTAGTTTGTCTGCTGAAGGTCTTTACAAGTTACTTCCAAAACTAGAGTGGGCAACTTTCATAGTCATTGAGTCAGATATTTTAGAAAAAACGCTTTGGAGGGCTCTAAGTGTTTAAAACAGTCTTGGCATGCCAAGTAATTTTGAAGAGTAATATTATAAAAATATGTATTCAAATGTTATATTGCAATGAAATGATTATATAATAAACAGTTCTTCTGTATGCAGAAAATCAAATTAGGAGAATGTTTTAACTTAGTTAAAAATTAAAAAAAAACTACACTTATTATGTAGTTTCATAACTTATTTTTGCACATTAAATTTAACCTAGCCATGAAGATTAATTTATGTTTTATTTCTAATTTTTGTAAGAAAACATATCATAACTTATTTAAAATCAAATAAACTACATAAAGTAATTAGGTAACTACTAAGATGTACTGGTGAAGCAAACATAGTATTTTATCATAAATTTTGAAGTAATTAAAGTTTCAGAGTTTATACCAATTTTAGAACTTTTACTTTTCTGCACTTTTCTGAAAATGACAATCGTTTCCAAGGTTTATGCAAATAATTAATTGTTGTAATATTTATAAACTTACTAATAAAAAAAAACTATATCCTATATCGTTATGAAACTAATTGCATTATTAAAATAATTTTAAAGACTAATTCAATTTAAATAATTTAACTTTTACTACTACACTTTATTGAACAATAAAAAAACGCTCAAAATATTTAGTCCTAGGTCCTGTTGCACGAAGAATCTTTCGGTTATCGAGTTGTACATCACTGATACTTTTTAATGTCTTGTCCAGGACTACACTTCAAAGATTTAACGCAATTCCTTACACTTGGAAATGTTAATATGATCTTTTAATAGACTACTTTGTAACATTATTTTTATGCGTTATAACAAAACTGAAGTCATAGTAAAAATTAAATTTTTGAACATTCAGACTTGAGTAAATACAGATAGTTTTTGTTTTAGTTATTTCAGTTTTTACTAAACTTAATTTGTTAAAAAACTTAATGCTACAATATTTTTGAGCGTAGTAATAAGTGTTTTTAGGAAAGTTTTGTTGTTATAAATTAGATTTTAATTAATTTTAAACTAACTTACTGTAAAACTTTATTAAGATAAAGCGCGATAAAGCATTTTCCAAGGTTTTTATTTGTACTTAGAGTATTAAAAAAAAAGGTGCACCCTTTAAAATATATAAAACGGTTTTAAAGTAAATTTAAGTAACGTCGTTTTGCTACGTGAAGATAATAATAATACAGCTACGAACAGTTTTAAATTCAACATAATGAGACTACAAAACACAATTAATTTTAATGACTTAGATGAATACATGTAAAATTAATACTTTTTGAACATGAACAAAAATAGAAGTACTTTTTCGACCACGCTCATAAGTATTTAGTTCGTGGTTTAAATTGTTGTAATAACAAAAAATAATAATTTGAGCCTTTAAAATAAAAAAAAATGTAACACAACTATAATAACTAACAAAATAAAGCAAACGTTTAATCAGTGACATACAAGTTTAACCCAACTGTACTAATTTACTAAATAGAGAAAAAAGTTAATCAATTATAGTTCAATGAATTAAACTATATGTTTGGATATACAAGTTTCTTTAAATTTCAAATTTCTGGTATTAGGCTTACGGTGTGAAATTATCCTCAACAGTTTCCTATTTTTAATACTCAATTATAAATATTATATATTATAAAAAATTAATAAATTATAAAAACTTCTACAGAAATTTCAACCACGTATAGACACTGATAAGCGTGATCGAAAAAGTACTTTTGTTTGTTTTTATGTTCAGTAAAATAGTAATGATTAATAAATGTGTATTATCATAATAGATAAGCCATTATTTTAACATCAAGTAGAATTGCTTTGGTAAGTGCTTATGTAGTTAACTGAGCGTTAAAACTTTCAACCTTATAAATATTTCAAAACTTTTCATTAAAGAAAAACATACTACTTAAGCAGCTTAGGTAGTAATTTTCTTTTTGTTTTAGTATTCAATTGAGCATAACTAAGCAATCTTTGAAAAAAAAGTAAAATTAAAACTTTAATGTGTTAAGGATGTACCTAACTCTGTGTAACAGCCGTCATTTATTACCTTTCTTCAGTTATCACGGATACATTAATGCAAAAATCTACTAGTAGTATAGTAATAAAACGTTAAATTTATGATTAAACTTGAAAAAAAAACTGAAACTGATAATTGCTTTCTTTTTTATATTACAGCATTAAATAACATTAATAGTAAATTTGTTAGAATAATTGATACGAACATTAAATGATCATTTTGATTAATCAAATTAAAGCTTAATGAACTTTTTTTGTGGAGTTTGGTATGCTTATTTAGACGAAACTTTTTAAAAATTACATTTTTAAAAACTTTATTTTACTTCACAACTGTTTTAAACCACCAGACAAAAGTTAACTACAAAAAAAAATACTGCTTAAAACCAAAACAAATGTCTACGATTTTTATAGAAATCGATTCTCGATTTCATTTCTAAAAATTTTTCCATCTGTTGGCGCTACAGTCAGCCGAAATTGTGTACTTATTTCAAGAAAACGTTAAAAAATTCCTCATTAGACTTTAGCTTGAACAATACGCGCAGCTCTTTTCTGTTGATTTTTAATTTTTTAGTTTGTTTTATTGTAATATTGCTTGCAGTTTTTGTACAATTTTAATTCAATTTATTTAATAAAATTCATTTCTTAACCACGCAAACATCTTATATAAGTTTGTAATAAAATATCAATCACAAAATATCTTTATTTAATAGTTAAGTTCTACTAGATTCATTAATTAACATAGTCTTTAGTGAACTTAAAAATAAGGTACTATATGTGTTAGTAACACTATAAGGTTGAACTTGATAGTTAATTAATCCAGACCTGTGTTAATACAATTCAGTAAGCTAATTACCGTATTTGATATAATGTAACGGTTTTTTAAAAATACAGAAAAGTGTATGATTTTTAGGTTGGGTTTTTTAAAACAGTTTTAAAATGTTACTAAATTTAATGACAGTAAAAATATTGTTTCTTTTGTTTTGAAATTTGCAATAATTTCTGGATATTCAAATAATAATTAAAAAGGTAAAAAAATTAATTAGTTATGTGTGTAATAAAATTTTAATCCGGAAAATTCTACTTTAATTTCACTTTTTTAATAGAAACTATTTTTAGCTTTTAATAAAACTTTAAAGCTTTCTGACACTTAGATTAGTCTATTTGTATAGAGAGGTAAGCACTTTGTTAAAAGTATACACTGTAACCATATCTACTATTATTGTTAAAAAACACTTAAAAATACTTATGAGCTATTTTTATAAGATAAGCTTAGCTTGATGGTTTGTTTTCAAAAAGTTTGTTAGATTTCCTTGAAAAAATTTATATTTTAATAATTTTAGTACTAAGGAGCAGTAAACTCTCTAGGCTTCTTCTTTTCTAAATGCTTATGGAATTTATGCGTGTATTATCTTTCAAAGTTACTAGCGAATACGTCCCGGTGTACTCGAAAGGTTTTTTAGGTATTGATAATACATAAAAGATAAAAGAATTTAGCAGGGTAACTGAAAGCTTAACAAATTAATTAACTTAGAATTATACTCTTAGTACTTTTGTATCTTTTAAATTAAAATAACTAGCAATTGCAAGTGATGTTGGTTTCTAACCCTATAAATTTGTGCCGTAATAATACTGTGAATACTTTTGTTCATGTCAGCATTGGTTTTTTATAACAAACCTTTGAGTTTTTCTGGCTTTTAATTAAAAACAAAACGATTTACGGTTAACTTCTTTTTACGAAAACGAATGATGGGTTATAAAATTTAAGTATTTAAGTTACATGGCAATAAAATAACTTTTCTCATTTTATTCCTACACAATATCTTCATTAGGTTAAACCAGGGTTTCCCAAAGTGGGCGATATCGCCCCCCTGGGGGCGATTTTAGTATTTCGGGGGGCGATAATTAGTAAGGGGGCGAAAGGGTGGGCGATAACTAGTAAGGGGGCGAAAAGGGGGCGATTTTAAAATTTTGGGTTGTCATAAAATTTTTATTTTGCTATTTTACTAATTTTAGCTTGGTATTAAATATTTGACCCTGTGGTAAAACTTAAACAAAAAAGTTTATTGTGTTTATGTAAAATTAAGAGAAAAAAATCAAGTATATATGACTCCTACTTTCAAGTTAATTACATACTTTCAATTACACATTTTCTTATTTAACACTTACATAGATCATGGACTATCGGAATTCTTTTCACTATTTTTTAACCTTACATATATGTTATTTAGGATCATAAATGGTTTGTAAAAATCTATGTTTTCTATATTAACTATCACCTCATGATATTTCAAATTGTTTTTTGAAAAGTCATTAAGTTAGACTAAGAAATAAAACTATACAGGGTGCCAATTTACCTAGAAAAACCTGGAATTTGACAATTTAGGCAAACAATTTTTTAACAATTTCAACATATTAAGTAGTAAAATTTCGATTTGAAAAAAAAAAGCTATCATATATATAAAAATATGGATCCCTTCGTGGCAGATCTTTTTGAAGTAAACGACTCACAGGAAACCAACGAAATGAAAGCTTTTGAACTCAACAAAAACTAAGGCAAAAGTATCCAATCATTTGAGAGGAATTTAGACTGTTGTGTATAGTTTTTTCTTCTAGCTATGTTGTTGAGAAAGCTTTCAGTTTAGTTATCAACATCTTGAGCAAAATATCTAATTTAGATATTTGTAAAGGAGGTGACTTGAGGCTTTATTTGACTGATTAAGAATCAGATTAGAAAACTTGCGAGAATTCATGAACCTCGTCCTTCGCATTATATTTAAATTCAGTAGCAGACATTTTTTTATGAAAGTTTATTTATTTATTTGATCTTTTAAAATACTTCTTGTTTAACCTGGTTTGTATTGTATTTAAGTAGTCTTTTTATGTTAAAAATTCTTTTAAGTTATTTATTCTATAACAGGTTTGCATAAAGCCTAATAAATATTAATTACGGTAGACTTCCTCTTGAAATCGCAATTTTTACCCAAAAAAAGTGCAAACTTATACTTTCTTAAGTTTAACTTAAATAAAGTCTATTACTAACTAAGTACAAAAAATACACAATATTTAATAGCTGATATAGATTTTTTTTTAGTACTGTTTATTTTATGTTTTAGTGATTTCATGTTTATTCATAACGTTATTGCATATAACATATTTAAATTTATCATTTTGTAAAAAAAAATGGTAATAATTTTAGAGTTTAAACTTTTTCATTTTGTTCAAAGTGCGAATTGAAGAGGAAGTCTACTGTATTTATAAAATGTTTTATATTTTAAATATGTTAATAACTTTCTTTTGACCTGGTTGATTTTGTAGTTTATATTTGTCGATTTACATTACACTAAAAGTTTTTATAGCAAAGTGGTTAAAGTATTTGTTTGAAAGAAGTTTATTTGACATATTTTTGTTATTACTTGTTTAATCTGTATAAATAAAAAAAAACTTTGATAACCATTAAAGTTTTTATTTCAAAAGTTATTTTTGGTTTTAAAAGAGTATAGATTTGATGTCTCTATTTGAAATGCTTCAACCTTTTCATTTAAAAGATTATTAAACTCAAATTTATTTTCTAACTTGATTTATTACTGTTTGAAAATCTATATATATTAAATAATTTTAAACTATTAATACAACTGTTTTTTGTTTTATATTATTTTTTAATATATTAGCAATTAGAATATGTTGTTTATTTTAATAGTTAAACACTAGCTTTTAGTTTTTCACTATTTTTTTCTAGTAAATTATTATAGGCTAATAACTAGAGAAAAAATGAAACTAAACAGTATTAAATAAGCAATCAAAAAGACTGCTACAGTTACAAAAGAAAGTTTTAACAAAATTAAAAGAATTTTTTAATTGATTACTTTCTGTTCACAGAATTAAGTGTAAAACATTTGATTTTTTTAAATTTAAACGAAGAAAAAAAAATTAAAATTAAAGTTTAGTTTCCTAAAAGTTATTTTAAGTCAAATACTATTTAATGGTATTCTACTACAAAACATATAGTTTAAAAAGTTTAGAATTAAATTTTTAATTTTACAACTAACTTGCTTATAATATATCTCAGCATTGAAATTAATAATTTTACTGCATTAACAGAAGGTATTGATAAACCCACTTTTTATGTGAAATAATCAACCAGTCGGTCAAACTTCCTAAAACTGGATCAGCATTAATGTTTTAATATCTATTTCATTATGTTTAAAAAAATCCGTTCATTATTTTATAGTTTTTTAATCTCTGGTATTTAATTTTAGAATATGCCTATTTATATAATAATTTAAGTATTTTGTGCGGCTTAAATAAGTTACTTAGTATTCACTCTAAATGTCCGAAATTCGTTAAATGACAGATAGTTATAATTTCAGGTTTCAGTTAAGATTTCAGATGGGTAAATTACGGTCCAGATCCAATCAAATTTCGACCCGCCAAGTAACTTGAAACTACTTGTGCAAAATAAAGAAAATTTAGTTTTTTGATGTTTATGATTTTGAAATACACTTTCAATTTGGTTTTCACTTACTTTAGTATTTCCTAGATCACAATAATAGTAAACCATTTTATTACAATTATGCTCGAGTTTTTTAGTTTTCTATATGTTATTTTTTTAAATTATGCAGCCCGCAATTACATTTTTGAAACGAATTGAAACAAGAAATGATTTTTTAGTAAGTATGAATTGCTGACTACAAAAGTTGTCCACCACTACCCTAAAAGTTTCATTAGTTTCAAAACAATTCATATTTAAACAGGATTGATTACTGATTACACAAGGCTTTTTAATATTAAAGTGTTTTTATACACTTTAGTGGGCTTATAAGAAAACAACAGTAACTTATTTTCTCAAGCCCTGTAAACTATTTTGAACACAGCTCAAAAGTGCGTGTATAAGAAATACCAGACTAAATTACATTTCGAACACAATTTTTTGGCTCAAAAGTTTGTACTCAAGAGAAAAACTACTTTTTAAAATCGAGGGGGCGATTATTTTTCAAATTTCTGAAAAGGGGGCGATTTAGTAAATGAGTTTGGGAAACCCTGGGTTAAACACTTACTTTTTTTTAATAAATACAACTGCGTAAAAGTTTAATGATTTTTTTCTTTTATCTTCAAATACTTTTACCACTAAATACAGATTAAATTTTTTAGCTAAGCCTAGTCACAAAAACACTGCTAAGACATTTTTTTATTGGAAACTATTAGTTATACATTGTTTCTAAGATAGTATTTATTTTTATCTTTATTCAGTTAAAAGAAAAGAAAAATTTCGGTGCAAGTTATGGTTTATTGATGAAAATAATAAAACAAAAAAAACTAGGTTTTTATACTTAGTCATTGTTCGGTTGTGTAATCAGGTTGAATCTGTTAAACAATACATATTTGTAAAACAAATAAAAATATGCATTGTATATTGCTGTATAACTTTTTTTGTCAATTTGTCTAAATTTTGTTTGTTTTTGAATGTTGTTTAAAGATAAGTTTAAACAGCAATACATAAACTTTTGAGGAAAAAAATTCAATTAACACTATTTAAAAACTTTACATTTAGATTAAATACATTACACTATTTAACAAATCTATAAGTATCTTGCTAATAATTCAGCATACCAAATCTTAGCAAGAATAAAATAAACTTACATAGTGTTTGGAATGAGCTTAAGCTTGATCTGTGTAAAAATTGATAAGTAAATTTAAACTAATTTATCTCATTTATAAATAAACATCTAAGGCTTAAACTTTTTTTACTCAACACTTGTTTAAAAAATACCTTACTTGACTTTTTTAATAAAGATTATTTTAGTAAAAGTTTAAAAAAGTTTGTAATTTTATGAAAGGTTTTTAAGCAGTTATACTAAGTTGATTTTCAGTATTTAAATTTAAGACGATGTCAGTGGAGTAATGCATTTAAAAAAGCAACTTAATCTTGTGTTGAAGGTTTTCATCATAGCTACTAGTTGCATTTTACCGTTTTTAATAAGTTTTTGAAATATGGAAGGGTGAAAAGTCTAAGACTTTAAATTGTTTCTTGTTTTATAAGTAAACTGTTAAGCATACTTCATTGAAAACTTTCTTTCCCTGCAGTTTTAAAAGAATCGTTTTCAAAATCTATGTTTAATGCTAAACCATCATTATTTAGAAGTTTTTAATTTTATCCAAAATTATTTGAAATAAAAATGAAAAAATAAGTTATTTTGAAATAAATTCTTCATGTTTATTATGAATGCTGCGTAACAAATTTTTAAAGTTATACAAGAAAAATTTCTTTTTAATTTAGATCTTTAGCTAAAAGCATAGACGAAATTAGTTTTTAATTATTTATTAGTTTCCTTGAAAAATGATAACGAAAAGTTAACTATCTTTAATTTGAATTAGAAACCATTTGTAATTATATTGATAAGCTAATTGAAATTTTTATATTCTATAAAAATCAAACTCTGTTTTAAGCAATTAAATGGATTTGGAGCTATTAATTAATTTTACAGAAAATTTTTGATCTCCTATGACTTTAATAGGTTATGCAAAGAGACCAGGTAAAAGAATAGTTCATCATTTAATTTAAACATTTTTCTTCGTACAAATAGGTGTATCTGTAAAGTCTATTTTTTACAATTGTTTATAAACAATTACAACTTTTTATTAAAATTACTATACGCTTTAGTAGCTTTTATTTAACTGTTTGTCTCGGTATACTATCAAAACCCACCCGCGTTCAAATCCACCCATTTTTTATATTTTCTGTATTTATTAATTTATTTTCTAAATTTTTATTTATTTATTTTTCACTATCACTGTTACCCCTAACCCTCAATAGGTAAGTGGTTCTCGAATTTGACTGGGTAGATTTCGAACGTGTCCCGTTTGTCTCATACCTCAAACTATTTTTATTTAAATATGCATAAGTAATTATTTGTTTTAACTGGCAAACCATTTTTAAAGTATCAAAATCATAACCTTTTGTCATTAGTTGAAATTTTTAAAAAAGTACAGATTTATAATACAATTAAAAAAAAAAAAACTAGTATATTTATTTTAATTTTACTAAACAAAAATATTATCATCAAGTATGTTTATAACTTTTGCAAGCTTATTTTAGCTAAGAAAGAATAAAAATACTTTCAAATTAAGAAAATAAGTTGAGTAATTGTTTAGCACTGTTATTATTCAGAATCCATAAACTAAAACTAAATATTCTAAACCATAGTTTGAAATCAATCGAGTTTAAAAAAAAACAAAATGATAAACTTATGAATTGTAAATGTAAACCATTTAAAATAAAAAATAGGTTAAAATAATAGAAAGATGAACACACTGTCTTCAAAGCTATTAAATGGAACTCATTTATGTTTTTTCTTCGACACATCTATCCACTATGTAAGTTTAAACTTCAACCTGAGGTATGAGAACACAATTGATAAAATCTCTTTTCGCACCAATTTTTCTTTTTTTCACTTCACCTTTTTCAACATCATATATCACAGCTTTAGAGCACCCAGAGCTAACCATTACAATCTCGCTCCCAACAAGAAACGCTTCGAGCATTTTTTCCGATCCAAACTTCGACAAGCGCGGCGGTTTTAACAGTAAAAATTTATTAGAAAAACAATCGTAAACTTCGCAATCGTCTTCGCGGGCTCCGACGACAAAAAGCTTGTTTCTTTTAGAGATCGGTTTGCAGTACGCCCTGCGTTTCACCATGCTGGGCATCGACAGCCACTTGTCAGCAGCGTCATCGTAAACTTCAACGGAATTCAGCGCGAAATTCCCATCGTTCATTCCTCCGCAAACTACAATCTGCCCTTGAAAAACGCAGCACGAGGCCCAAGATCTCCCCACGCCCATCCCGCCGACTTCCTCCCACCTTTTGCTCTTCGTGCAAAACTTCACGCAGGAGTTCATATGATCTTCCGAGCCATCGCCTCCTATGACGTATATCTGATCGACGAGCGAGCAGACGGCAAAATACCTTCTGTCGTCGAAAACGTCAGTCACGTGCTCGCAGGTTTTGTCGACCAGCGAGTACTTGTGCACGGGAACAATGAGCTCGTGGTAGAAGCCGTAATCGCCGAACCAGTAGATCTCGCCTCTGCAGTAAACTATTTTGTAACGGCCGTTGCGTTTCAGGTTCAAGCGCATCTCTCTTCCGATGTCGATTTTCGCGCTCTTAAAATCTTTAATGTTAAAAACACTTATTCCTTTTTCTATCGGCATCGCTATGTCAAACATATTTTGAGTGCAGAATCTGTTTAATGGAAGCGCGTTGGTCTTGTTTTGATAATTTTTGTCTTTGGATATGGCTGTTATTAGCTCATGACACTCGTTAAAGACCTTTTTGCTAAATAGACTGTTTAAAGCACTTGGTGTTAATAAATGCAGACGAACTTTTAATAAAAGTTTTTCGACAAAAATATTTCTTTTTTCATAGTTGAATTCCACCCACTTCTCAATGGAATTAAGAATTTCCATTTCCGAATTGACGTTAAGATCAGAACTAGCAAAAATTTTCAAAACTTCCTTGAGCTCTAACTGCAAAAAACTTTTGGTTTCGGAAACTATCGAGAAGAAGCGTTCAATAAAGCGCAAAGTAGAATTAGTGAGCTTAACACATTTAAAAAATCTTGCTAATTGATAAAAAAATGTTACATTGCGATAATTTATTTCTTTCTTTATTTTCGTAGAGTCTTGTTTCTCCCAATTTTCCATCAGCAAAACACTGCAAGTTTTCAAGAAGACGAGAAAATTGTTTTTATCCACTTTCTTGACTCCTTAAAATTGTTATTATTTTTTAATTAGACTGTCAAAAAGATTGTTACACAAAATTTGAAATAAAAATTTGATATTTTCTTTAATAAAAAGTCAATAACTTTTTTAAAGCGGACATGTCAGAAAAGCACGGTGTCACTTTAGCACAGAGTGACACTTTAGTATGGCGTACTTTAGCACAGAAGTTATTTTCCATGACTTTTTTAATGTTTATGTAACATATTGTTCTGTTATGCTTAAAAATTTAAAAACGAACTATGTTACATGTAAAACAAAAGTAAGCAAGCTTTAAATGTGTTACAAGTTTAAGTTTCAACTATAACTTTGTTCTTAAATTAAACTTTAGTTGTTTTTAAAGAAGTCTTAAGTTTCTTATAAAAAATAAAAACAAATTATAAACTTTATTTACTCAATTTAAATTTAAAATTTAACGCATATTTTGAGAAATTTAATTTTATTTTTCAACATAAAAATGTTTTTATAAACCTTTATAATATATCGAGCTCTAGGTTACTAAACACTTTTTTTAAAATAGCTTTAAGTATTTTTGATAACGTTAATTTTTAAGCGTAAACTTTAGTAAATGCTTAAAATATATACTTCAATAAATATTGGTAAATAATTTACTTTTATCTTTTATAAAATCTGATGATAAAATATAACATATTTATTTAGTTCATTTTGAAATGCAAACAGCTTAAAATAACTTCGGTAGTTAAGGTGTTTTCCCCTTTGATTAAACACTTAAAATAGGATGCTGACTGTATTTTTAAACATTTATTAAACATAGCCTTAGTAATTATTCAAATTATTAACTAATACATATCGATCGTGCTAAAGTGAAGCTACATGTAAAAGTTACACACCGTGCTAAAGTGTCACTCCTTGCAAAAATGTCGCCGTGCTTAAGTGACGTCCCGTGCCATAGTTACGCTGTGCTTTTCTGAAACCTACCCGTTTTTAAAGTATTTCAAAACTATATCAAACCCAGTTTCCTTAAACAAATATTCATTAAATATCAAATTTTATTGTCTTATCTAGCACAATAGCTGTTAAAATCAAGTAAATTACATATACAGATATTACTTTACTTATTGTTAATGATTTTTTATTATTAGTATTATATTTGTTTAACTGCATCAACGTTTCTCAGAAAGTTTATTTACACCTTAATAAGCTAATATAAAAAGTAAAAACTATCTTTCTTTAATCTGGACTTAGGAGCTAAATGATATTTTTTACTACTACCTTAGCACTCAAAACAGACACTTAGCTTAGTTTACTTTAATATTTTGTACTCATAGTATACATAGCTGTTAATGAATAAAATTCATTAAAACTAAATTTGATATAAATTCTATAGGACTAATAGATTTTTTAATCTTAAAAGCTTTTCAATTAAAAAAATATACTGAAATCTGCAAAAAAAAAAAATTATAAAATGAAATAACGAAAATTAAAAAAAGAAGTCAATGCGAGGCAAGTTCTTTTAATATTTATTCTTTTGTATTTAGACCAAACTTTTAAAGTAAAAAGTTCATAATGTTTGGGGTTTAATGATTCTAATAAAACTTTTAAAATAAGAATTATGGTACAATCTGCTTCAAACATGAAATACTACACACAGTTTCAGATCTTAAAAAAATGTTTAAAAAAATTGAGGCTTATTTGGCAACAGTAGCGACGCATGGTACTTTTGTTAGGAGATGCGATAAATTTAGTCTTTTAAAAGATTTCCCCTAACTTATTTTTTTTGTCAGCTCTTTGTCTTGTTAACTATTTCTTTAATTTTGGTAGACTTCACTTGTTACCTCACTTGTAGCTTCAACCGCTAAACTGCTAATATAAAAACAAGAAATTTTTGTTTAATTGTTAGCATAATATAAAAAACCTCTTCAAACTTTAAAGAGTTTCTAAAATTTATTCAACAAAATTTTTCCATTTGTTTAGTTTTAACTTGTTCGCTTGAAAAACTCTTAAACTATGTGCATTAAGATGTCTCTTACTAGTTATATCAGTTATTTCTAATCAATTATTAAGGAGTAAAAAGGAAAAATGGAGTAACTGTAGGTATATTGGTTTTGTTTGCATACCAAAATCTTTCCCTTAATTAGATCCTTAACGGCCTTACTTAAAAGATTTATTAGGTTACGTAAACTTAATCATATAGTTATACACAACTTATAAACAGTTTTAATAATTGCTCAAACTTTTAAGTATAACCTTTTAATAAAAATACGTTGTGCACTAAATAAAAAAATCTACAGAAATGTTAAACAGTAGTATAAAACCTTAACCTTTAAGTGCAGACTCAGAAATTAATTGCAAACGTTTGTATTCATTTAGAGCTTTTGTTCTACACGAGCTGTAAAAAGGATGATACTCTTCCTGGGTTGAAGTTTTACTGCAACTGTGTGAGCTTTGATTGATAGCTTTTACTTTTCGTTTTTCCGCCTCAAATGTATTTTGAAGATGTTTCATTTTCGTCTTTCGTGCTATATAGTTAATAACAGTAAAAATGCTGGTAATTTCGTAAACAGTTAAAAGTACTGATTTAGTTGAATTTAATCTGGCCTTTTTACAAACAAGTGTGCTTGAAAAGCAATTGAAATATATTTATAGAGGAAAACGTTTCTTTTATATAACTTTTAGGAACTAATTGGCAATTTTTAAACTCTCAATGAAAAACAAAAAAAAAAAGTTAAAAACTGTTTAAGATAAGGTGTGCAGATTCATTTTCACCGAATAGATTGGAAATATTTTCCTCTTTAAACTGTAAGTCTTAGTATAAAACTTATATAACTTAAGTTTTTTAACGCTTAAGTTTCAATTTTGTCTTAATATTCGTTAGTAAACTGTATACTGAAATTATTTTATCTAAAACAAGGTTATCCAAATTCAATGTAAAATTGCCTTCTTAGTTATTGCCCTCTGATAGCTAAAGTCCTACTTTAGGTTTCCATGGATTAATGAATTAGTAAAATTTGTTTTACTTATTAAGGTTTTTCATCAACAAAAGTATGAGTAAAAGTACTTAATTTGCTTTAAAATGATATTCCTAAGCATAAGTTTTTGTACTTTGGTTGAACAAATAAACTTTTTCTGTGTAAATCTTATCACAGTGTTAAATACTGATTACTACTTTGAACGACAAACAAAAAGCGCTCAAAATACTTGGTCTTAGGACCTGGTATACAAAAATTCTTTCGGTCTTCGGTCAATACACCACGGATACAGTCTAATGTCTTGTCAAGGACAGTTTAAAATGTAAGCTCGTATGACTTCACAACAAAATTACTCCTCCACTCTGTGACTCCTTTGACCCTTTACTAGTTATTGCCCCATGACATACTAAAATCGCCAAAATATGGGTAATATCGCCCCTTTAGAAAACCTGATCTAAAGTGAGAGCAAAATGACTTTATATTTTAATGAAGTTGTTTTTAGTTATTTAGAAACATATTTCTTTTTAGTGACTACATTTTTAAAGCCTTAGTTGGATTTTAAAAACTAAAATCTAGAAGTTTCCTAGAACTAATTATATATTTTAAATCCTGTTTTTATTCAAAAATAGCTTAGAGAAAAACTTTTAATAAATGCTTCCATGTCATTTGTATACAAAACACAAAGGGTCAGCAACTCGACATAAGACGTATTAAAAGCTTAAAATTAAGTTTTAATTTTGGTTTATAATAGAACTAATGCTACTTGGTGCGAAAAGATTTGAACGATTATTGTATAAGTCAGATTTTAAATGTTTTAAACTTTAAAGTCACCCGTAAAAGAAATAAGCTTTAAAATACTTCTACTTCAAATCATTTCATTTCTTTCTCAAAACTTTAAAAAGATGCTTTAAATTTTTTGTTTAATAAGATTATCTATTAGTTGAATCAGATACTTCAAAATTTCTTTTGACGAAATAAAAGAACATTATTTTTTTTTTGTCTTTAGTAAATTTAAAATAAATAAGGTTTTTGAACAAACTGGAGTTATATATTTAAATATTTCTTAAAAATCTATACTTAAGTTAATACATTTAAAATAAGTTTTGAAAACAATTCCAGCTAAATCAAAAAAAATTAAGATAATTTTTTCTAACGTGTTCTTCGAAAAGATCCTATAGAACAGGGTTCCCCAAAGTGGGCCATGATAAACATTCAGGGGGCGATGGGCAGCAAAGGGGCTACCGGAGGACCATGAGATGTAAAGAAGCCACAGGGGAGCCTTGAGGTCATAATTTGAAACTTACACTAGATATTCTGGAGTTGCTGATGAAGCGCAAAACAAAAAGATTTTAGGTGTTTTTAATAGTAGTTTTTTGAGTAGTTTTGTTGGAAAGGGCCATAGTTTTTTTAATTTCTTTAAAGCAGGCCATCGAACAAAAGTTTGGGAAACCCTGCTATAAAATTTCCCCACGAGTGTGAAGTCAGCTTGAATGATTTTTTAAATAAACTTTGGGTCTAATTATTTTCCTTATCTTAATAGCTAATTGAAAGCTTGTTTTTTATTCTAGGGAATGGTCCTTTGTGTTTAATTTAAAAAATTCATTGAATTAGGGTTTGATTTTTTGAGAGGTGAACCTTAGAAAAAATTGGGTTTTTTTTATAAATACTTTTATTTTATGAGTTTGAGTGAAAAAAAAACAATTATAATTTTCTAAAGTCTTTTTAATAATATAATTATAAACGGATATAATTTTTTTTTTACTAACTGTCAATATTTTGCACAATTTGGCCTTAATAGAGTTTTCTTATGAATTTTTTATTTTATGAGTTTAAGTTCATAATTCAAAAAATTAAAAAAAAAACCCAGTTAAGGCCAAATTGTGCAAAATATTGACAGTTAGTAAAAAAACTTTAGCCGTTTATACACATATTACTAAAAAGATTAAAAAAAGATATTGTTATTATTTTTTTGTTACTCACACTCATAAAATAAAAAAAATTATAAAAAACCCAATTTTTTATAAGGAAAACCACTCAAAAAACCAAACCCTAATCCAATGATTTTTTTTAATTAAAGACAAAGGACCGTTCTCTAGAATAAAAATAAGTTTTTAATTAGCTATTAAGATAAGGAAAATAATTAGATCCAAAGGTTGGACATTAGAAGAAATTATTGAAGCTAACTTCACACTCGTAATTTCCTCACTTGAAGTTTGAAAACAAAAAACTCTTTTTCATTATCTTAACTTTTTATTTAGCATCTACTAAACATTTACAGCCTGTTCAACATTATATTTATTAAAATAAAAGTTTGAGACGTGAATATTTGACCCTCCGTGCAAAATTGTCTTCTTGAATTTTTGACCCCCGTACCTGTCTAGTTTAGCGCGAATCTTGCCCACTGTGCAAACTGCTATGAATAAAACGCAAAAAGTCTTTAAAAAATATGCATGTCAAACTAGTACTAAAATGTTTACTTTTTATTTTTATACAGCAGTAAAGTAAGTAAAACAACGTATACTATTTAATCAAAGAATATAAAAGTATTTAAAGAATATTTAAGCTAGGTAAGGTAAAAAATTTCAAAGAATATTTAAAACAAGAGTTGCGAGAGTTTATAAACGCGCACATGTATGATATATTGCTAATAAAAAATTCCACCATTAAGTTTTTTGCTAGAACTTTTTATTTGAGAATCATCTTAAAACATCTATTGCAAAATTGTAACTGGTTTTGACTAAAAAAAAGCCCAATGTAAGCTGTATGGGACCTAAAAAATGCGACTTAAAGTTATTTAGTTGAAAACTGTTTTATATGTGGCAATGATCACAAAAACTCATTGTACAACATCTAATACGATTTTTAAGAGAGTTAAACGGAGGCTGTTTTTGATGTACTATAATTTTTTTATAATTACAAATTTTTTGATTTTAATTTTTTTTTAAATCAACCAATTCTTAATTAGAACCAATTTTAATAAAACTTTTCCAAAAATTTAAAACTAGTCTGAGTTTCCAACAAAACAAAAATCAAACTAACTTGAGTTTTTCAAAAATTCCTTTCAATCTTCAAACTAGCCTGAAACGGTCTGAGTTAGCTTGAGTATATAAAAAAACTGATAAAAAAAACTTTCTCAATTATATGACAGTAATGGTATTATAAAATGTATAAGCTTACTTAGACGAATTTTTTTTTCACTTGAATAATGTGATCATGCATTAAAGTTTAAAATAAATTTCAAACATTCACATAGTAAAAAAATATTTTTTTTTTATATAAACTGAACTAAAAATTAACATTAACAGGGTTACCACTCTTTGAGTCAAAAAATCTTTCCTGAGTTACCTTAAACTTCCCTGAATTTTCCTGAGCTTTTTTCAAATCCTTAACAATTTTATTGTACATTTAAAAGTTACAATGTTAATTCTAGGAATATTGAAGAACTAGCCGCAAGGCTAAAAAAATTCTAACGAAGCACTTAAAAATAAATAAAATTAACTCTATTAAACAAAATATTAAAACAGGATTAACTTAATCTCATTCTAGATCTGTAAAAAATTTATTCTCTCTGAGATTTTTTTAAAAATCTTAAAATTTCCCTGAACTTTTTAGAAAAAGTCAAAACTGCCCTGAGTTTCCATAAATTAATAAAAAGAATCAAAATTCCCTGAGTTTCCCTGAGATTTTCTATAACTTGAAAATTCCTTGAGTGTGTGAAAATATTTAAATATATTAGATTAATATTTGGTTAATCTTAAGTAAAATTTCATGTTTAATTCAAAAACTATAATGTCAACTTAAAACTATAAACTTGAGAAATGTGTTTAAAATAAAAACATCAAACTTATAATGCATTAGTGCAGCTATCTAACTTTTACTAAAAATTGAAAACTATTCAATATATTTTAACTATTGTCAAAAATTAACTAAAATCTTTAATAAAAAGTCATCACAACATTACAATCTGAAAAGAAAAAACAATGCAATGTTTAAAAAATTAATAATAAATGACAAGTTAAACTTACTTAAAACTGTTTTTTTTAACTTTTTTACACATTCAACAATCGTAAAGCATTTGACTCAGTGTCACATCAAAGAAAAAAAAAATTAGTATAGACTTCATGAAAACTAAATAAAATGATCTAAAGAACTTTTTAAATAATATTTCACAACAGTACTTGATAAAAGTACATTAACAAACTTTTTAACTGTTTTTAGTGGAGTATCATAATGAGGAACAGAGTTTTCAAAGTGCTAGTTGTTGCTATGTCAATTGAGCACTGAAAAGTAAAAACTTTGTTTGTTTAGAATTAAATTTTCACGCTCTAGTAATCAATTCGTTTTCTTAAATTAGATGTGCAGTGATTGGTTCATTTCTATTCAAAATATTTTTAAATGTTAAATCAGAAGAAATTTATAATAAGAGTGTCACAAACTTATTTGCAGTGATACCAAATGTTAAGTATTGTTTATTGAACGACAAAAAACACTCAAAAAATTTGGTTAAGGACCTGGTGCATGAAAAAAACCTTTCGGTTATCGAGTGATGCACCGGAACAGTTTAACGTCATGTCCAGGACTAGTAAGTCTAATGATGCTTAATAATATACCTTAGTTATTGTGTACCAAAAGCTAGAACAAAAAACTATAGTTAATCTTTATAAATATCAAGTTCTTAATATCCATAAAAACATACCTTAATTCAATGATCTCTTAATGAAACTAAATTACTCATGTTATATAGGCGTGTCTAGGCTTTTTAAAATAGGGTAGCACAATCATTTTTGCTAAAGAACATAATAACTTTTATGGTACTTATTAAGAATACACATTTTAAAATGATGTCAGTATCTAAAAAAATGTTAGAGCCTTTATTTATTATGATCTAAGTTTCTTTATAAAGTTATTATTAAACTATCAATGATATTTATTGCGTACTTTATACTTTAAAGGTGGCAATTAAAGTTCTCAACTTAAACAAAATAAAAGGAGATTGAGCAATAATAAAGTTTCAATTTTATTAAACAAAACAATGTTTCACTCGTTTTAAGACGAGATCTTCAGTTGTTTAAAATCTTATTCAAATAGAATTTATTACATAAGATTTTAAACAACTGAAGATCTCGTCTTAAAACGAGTGAAACATTGTTTTGTTTAATAAAGTTGAAAATTTATTGATGATATTTATTAGTGAATTATCTATAATTATCATTCTTTATTTGTTTTTTAAGTAGTCTCCCATTTAAAAGCTTATTAGACTAAATGAATTTAAAAAACATTAAACTCATTAAGTTAAGGAAATATTGTTCGTATTCATTAACTATTGGCTAAAACTAATATTTCAAAACAGATTACAAGATTAAAAAACTGAACAACCTTAAGTTTTTAAGATAACAAAAATGATAAATTAAGATGGATAACTGTCAAAACTTTCAAGCTTTCTACCATACCTGTCAACTGACTTGTAGACTTAAATTTTTCGACATACAAAAGGTTTGTTAGAAAATTGTTAAAATGTTTTAACTGTTTAAGTTTAGGTATTTTTTTTTCAATACAACTTAGTTAAATATAGTAGAAATATTGTATATTTGATTTATTTATTTTTAAGTTTTTTTTATAAGACTAAATATTTTAAATTTTTTTAAAAAATCAAAAAAAAATCATCAGTCACAAAGCAGTTATGAAAATAAACTTAAAAATCAAAGACATTTAAGGACAATACAAACTTAAACTTGCAACATAATAGTATATTAGACATTTAAATTGAGTGTGACTGTTTGAAATAACATCTGTAAGTAAAACTTTTAATGAAGATAAACCTCAGTAGGCAACATTGTCCCTTTTTGGGAAATAATTATTGATGTATGACAAACTCATCAAATAAAATAAATAGTTTAGTTTATAAAAAAAAATTATATAAATGTTAAAAGTTTTAATCATATAAACGTTCAAAACAAAAAAGAAACTAAATTAAGCAAAAACTAAAAAAGTTTACTCAGTTTACTGACCTACAAATTAAAATTTCAGTATAAAAAAGGTCCTAACCAACAAACAGAATTGTTTTTAAATAAAGAATTTTTCAAAAAAAGGACTAAACAGTACGATTAAAACTATTTTTTTACTATGACGTAATAATCTAGATCAGGGTTTCAAAAAGAGCGCCATTACAAAAATTTATGGGGGACATAAGCCGCAAAGGGGTCAAAGGGTGCCGTGACTAATAAACTGGCCATAATTTGAAACTTGCAGTAGACATTTTGGAGTTTATGATGAAGAACAAAAAAATATTTAGTCTTATTTAAGGGTAGTTTTAAACTTATACTAGATTTTACGAGACATTTTAAAACTTACACTAGATCATGACTTTCCATAGTGGGCTATTTTACAAAATTAGGTTCGCCATAAGCTTCAAAAGGGGCGGGTGTAATAAAATTATAGTTTGAAACTTACATCATACATTCTGGATGTGGTTATGAAGAGCAAAATAAATACAAGGTCTTAGACGTACATAAGATTAGTTTTTTGAGAAATCAAATTGAAGGGCGATACCTTTTTTATTTTCATCAAAGGGGACTTTATAAAAAAAAAAATTTAAATACTTTGTTTTAAAGAGTCTGGTTAAAAATTTATATTGAACTGTAAGTTTGTTTTTGTAATACTGTAATTTTTTTTAAACATTTACCTTACAACAATTACAAATAAGATATGTAAAAGTTTTTAAAAACAATTAAATAAATCACAATTTTATAGTATTTTGAATTTTCTCAATTTAAATACATTTACTTTTTTGTCTTATTTCGGTTAACAATTCAAGTATGTTGTTTAAATTATTTAAGTTAAGTTAGATTAAACATTTAGTGTAAATTGTAAGCATAATTAAAATTTTCTCTTACATTGTCTAAAAATGTTTAAGGATTTTTTGAACAACATAAAACGTATGTTTAAAAATTTTGTAGTTTTTAGTAATATTTTTACATCAACAATTACTTTAGGTTTAGATGCAAAAAAAATTTTATAAAAATTATTAGAAGCAACGAAAATACTTAAAAAAAAAAACAGAATCACCAAAGACTAAATAAGTGCAGTATTTTAGTTTGAAAACCTTGCCTATTTGAACAGGCAATAAAAAAAAAGTAAAAAAACAACTATATTGTTAAAACAAGTTTATCGTAAAAGATCATTAAAGTTTTAAAAATCATTTCAACTTAAAAAAATAAAACAGTGTCAAAATGCAAATGAATAAGTTTTTCTTAAACTTAAATACTTTAAATTCTTAACTTACTGTTTAGTTATTTGTACTTTTATCTCTATTACATCGATCTAAATTAAAATTCCTGAAAAAGAATATTTTTATAGTTTTATAAATATTTTATTAAATGTTATTGTTTTTGTAAAAGCTGAAGTTAAACTTACCATTAGTTTGTAATAACTAAGTAGTTAAAGTTTAAGATCTCTCTTCTTTTAATTTGCCGCAAGCAGAAAAAATAAAGCGACCATTTTATTTGTTATGATTTAAACATCCGGGTGCGCAGGGGCGTTGGCTTGATAAAAGTGACAACAAACAGTCTGATGAGTTCTGTATTTTTGTTTGTTTTTTATAGTTATAGCTATTAAAAATCTTGTTTTTATAATTTGTTTGTTTTATTGCAGACTTGTTTTACTTAGTTTATTTTTATTAGTTTGTTTTTGAATTTAGAAAACTTTAAAGTGTCAAATTAAAACTACTTTAGCATACACAAAATTGATAAACTAGTTATAAAGACTTCATTTATACTAAGTAGAGTTGATTGCATGCTAAAAACTTATTGCTATTTTGCTATGGTTTATAAACTTATCTAAAGCATGCAAAATATAAAGTTGTAAAGAGGAAAAACTTATTTAACAATTTTAAACATTGCACTTTTTTTCACTAAAGTAAAAAAAACTTAGTTATCAAAAATATGGACAAATATTTTATTGCACTATAAATGAGTCCAAATAAAAAATTATTTTAACGCTTAATTAAGAATTATGTATGACTTTAGTCTTATATATTTTTAAAACAAAATAACAAAAATGTACTTTATCTAAAAGATCAGAAAAAAAAAGATAAAGAATATTGATTATAAATTAGGTTTTTTTTCATAAAAAAAGTAATGTGTTCCTAAACGAAAATAGCAGATAAGCTTCTTATACTTGAATATAAAAACATTAAATTAGCATTAAGTTTTATAGTATTCTGTCAATTTAATTAAGAAAAATATTTTAGTAAAGAGCATTTTTAATCCATATTTGGAATAAAACACAATTCTAAACAAAAACTTTAGTTTTTAAAACTATTTTAAAAGAGTAGTACTTTTGTTATAAACTGCTTGCAAAAGTATAAAAAAAATATTTATCAAAACATTTTAATTTACAATGCACGTTTATTGCTGTGAATTGAACTTTTTCTTAAATGGTTATAGTTATTAGCTTTAAATTTTATAGCTTAAATTAAGAATTTTTGTGTAATATAAGTTAATAAGTATGATTATAAACTTAAAACTGTTAAAAAGAATAATTTAAAGTATTTACTAAAGTTTTTAACAACTACCAAGTTAAATTGCTCTTTTAAAGGAAAAAGCTGTCAAGTAATGAGAGAAAGTTAGATATTTGAAAACAAAGTATAGTATTGTTATGTGATGTTTATTAAAATGCTGCATTGAATAAATCAATTTTTTATCAGTTTAAAAACAATTAAATTGTTATTGTTTACTTAATAAAACATTTGTTGTTTGCAACTAAAGTAGTTTAAACATATAAAGTATTTAAAAAATATAATAATTGATAACACAACTTTTATAATTATCGTCACTGTGATTTTTTGAGACTTTAAAGTTAAATACTAGCTAGATCTAAAAAAACTATAGAGAATTAAGTATTTACAACAAATTTGATTAAAAAAATTAAAACTGTTTTCATAAAAAAGAGAAACAATAACAATACTTAAGGGATTATAATGTAAATCATAAAAATCTAAAATATTAGCCAATTAGAAGCGACCTTAGAACTGCAGCCACATATTAAACCAGTCAGTTCAAAAATATTTTATATCACACAGCATCTTTGGCTGTTGAGCATCCAATCATTCAGTCACATTTCTAATTGATTGAGGATTTTAATTTGTTGAAATATTAACTCAAAAACTTGTTAAGATCTATAAAGACTAGGATGCATTTGGTCATCTTTTAGTTTTTACCTCAAAAATTTTTTTACATGTGGAAGATAGCACAAAAACACCCTGTGTCAAGTTTTAAATGATTTGAGTAAACCTTTGTGGTCTGATGGTGTAGGGGTCCTAATGACAGCTTTGAAAATTCTCTGAGTTGGAGATTGAAAGATTGAAACTCATTGTCGACACATATACAAAAAATAGAGACTTTACTGCTAGTAATCTTTGGTTTTCTGAAAACAACCCCAATGCAAATTGTATGGGACCAAAAAAATGTTACCTTAGAGTTTTTAGCTAAATGTTTTACATTGGAAATTATCACAAAAAACATTGTGCAGAATTTTTGCTAATTTAAAGAATGTTTCACTAAGGCACTTCTTAGTTTTTTGAAAAAAAAACTGAAAGTTTAGAATAAGTGATAAAAATTACATAAGATCAATAAGTGCCTCCATCAAATTTTCTAAAAATGGTCTAGACTCTGTACAATGTGTTTTTTTGATAATTGCTACACTTAAAACAATTTCAAGCTTAAATCTAAAAGTTGCATTTTTGGGTTGTATACAGTTTTTTAAATTGGGGTTGTTTTAAAGTATCAAAATTTCCCAGTATGAAAGTTTCTTTGACTCATCTAAAATTTTTCACAGAGTCATTTTGTGATGTTTGTCATATTTAAAAACTTTTTGAGCTGAAAACTCAAAAATAGCTTTCTAAAAATGTTCTAATAAGCACTTAAAGTTATTAAATAAAATAATTTTAATGGTGTTTTTAAGGGTCCTAATAATTGCATAGAAAAATATTAGTTGAAATAAGATCTTTGAAACTCACATTTGAATACAAAATACATACACAACAAAATTGTTTGAAAAAGTACTTGCAATTAATTTATTAATTAAAACCATGAGTATTTTTAAAGTTATTATTTACTTTTTTTAATGGGTTAGGTTTCAATATTGCAATATACAATTGGTACAAAGCTTGTGTAGCAAAGCATATTTGAAACTTCTGTTACAATGCTATTATTAAAACTTCTGTGCAACTAAGTCACACTTTGAAATAAAATTTGTATAGTTATTGTATTTTTAATAATATTTAAACATTTTTAGTTATGTGTTTTGCCAAGATAGTAAGTATGAAAATAAGTTTGAAAATCCCTTTAATTTAGGAACATTTATTTCCTTAGAAAAATTAAAAAAGTATAGAAAGTTATATGTATTTAAAGTATTAAATAAAATTTAAAAATAAATTAAAATTATAAAAACTTTTTTTGTAAGATTTTAAATGCTTGATAATTTATTAACTGTTTTTAAAATGTATATTTAGAAATTGTGAATAATTTAAAAAGTGAGTTATACAAAACTGAAGTTGTTAGTTTAAAATTTGCTTCTAGGTTTTTATTTTTGTATGATTACAATGCTCTTCTTCAAAAAGTGTTGTTATTATAATTTTGTAAACACCTTAAAATTTCAAGAAGTATTTTTTGTTTCTAAGCATTTAATTGATACACTATCATGATTTGGTTATTCAATTTCAATCTGTTGCACACTGTAACAGGTTTTTTAATTGTTGATGGGTCTAGTCATTTTGCTTAAAAACATTGTCTAATTTTGTTTTTTCATAAGTTTTCTAAAGCTTATTATTTAACACAGATTTATATTTATTTTTTTAATTATGTTCACATTAAGAGTTATAGTATGTCATAAATGTTTAACAAATGTGTATAATACTTAACATAGATAACTTAGATATTAAGAAGTATTTATTATGAATACAAAGACACATATCTGTAAAAACAGTTATCAATAAACCTAAAGAATACTTTGTAATTTTATTAAAAATTTAATTATATGTTATAACTAGTCTTAATTGTTTAGTTTAGTTTAATAGGTTTAGCCAATTTAATTACAAAAATAAACTTTAATGTGAATTAATTAAATAATGGTTGTTGAAAACAAGATGAAATTAAATAAAACTGTAGCTAGTCTTAAGATCAAACATTAATTTTTTATTACTTGTCATGAATATTTTTGTATTATTGTTTGTTTGATTATTTTTTATACAGTTTTAAATATATACTTATATTTTTAACTATCTCATAGTCACTATTTTAATTATTTATAACCTAGTTGTTATTTTTATAAGTTTATAAAATAATATGTTAATAAATTATTTAGACTGCTAGAAATTTTTAATCAAACTAAGTTTTATTTTATCCAGCTTTATTAATTAAAAGATAAATAGCATATTAAAGAATCATCATGGCTGCACAAGCTGAAGACTTAAAAAGAGAAGCAGAAAAATTAAAACAAGAGATAAGGGTTAATATTTCAAAGTTTAATTTTCTTGTTATTTAAGTATAAACATAAATTAAAAGTTTTTATAAATGGTGTTTGATTTTTATCTAACAAATGTTATAATTTTATATAGTTATTAATTAACTTTAGTATAATGTATATATGAGTAGAAAACTGTATTAAGTCACTTTTTAAATACAAAATGTTTATAGTATTGTATTTAAAATATTATTTAAAAACATTTATGAACTTCTTATATTTTTAATTGGTTTAGAATTTCTTATTTCAATAACCTTATAACTTACATTTTACTAGTTAAGGAATTTATTTTTAAAACAATGTTTCACTCAGTTATCAGTAAAATTTAATGAGATCTTCAGTTAGAACTAAATAAAGAAATTTAAAATTAACATTTATTCTGACACAGAAGCTCACCATAAGTTTACAAACTATAGTTAAACCCATAACAAAAATGTAATAAAAACTGATAAAAAAACTTAAAGCTTCTATGAATAAAACTATTAAAGAAATTGCTTAACAATTTTAAAATTGAAATAGAGGGTCTCATTAATCCCATTCAATTACTGTGTGAAACATTATTTAACAATAAGTTTGTAAAACTACAAATTTGTATTTATCTCCTTGGATTCTAATTGACAACTTTGGTTGTTACTCTGTTAAGAAAAACTAGAACTATATAATCTTACAAGTTGTTAATCATTTTGATGTTAGTTATCATGATATTTAAAGTTTAAAACGCTAAAAAGTACTTGAAAACCTTGTTTACTACATAAAGAATTTTAGTGTTTTAGGCATAATAGAAATCACTTGAATTATGAAATGAATTTTATTATAGTTATTAAGTTTTATGACAATACAGAAAAAGTAAAAACTATTTGGTATTAGTATACTATGTTTAAAATTAGATCAAGTTGTTGTGTATGATAATATAAAGTCAATGTTAAGAAAATAAAAAAGACAAGATTCTAATTATTTTTTGCAGGAAAAGCGAGATGATATGCGTGACACCACCTTAATTGAAGTTAGTTTAAATGTTTTTTATCTAACATGTTACACAAACAATAGTCCACTGTGATTTAGGTCTCAAACTATAGTGTCACATAGTATCTTTATGTTCACAATTTTCTAAAATATAAAATGATTCTAATCTGTTTTACTTTTAAAGTTACAAATGAACAAAATGTTAACAGTATGTTAAATTTACACATAATGCTAACTTTTTAACTTGAAAAGCTTAATCTGTGTTTATATGTAATTATAAAGTATTTTATATATAATACTTTTTCAGTAAAATTTAACTTATAATTGATTTTGATAATCTGTATACAGATGAAATGTTTTCAAAATAGTTAGTAAAAATTATAAAAATATATAAAAATTAGATATACTTAAAAGTAGTTTTAGTTTTTTTACCTTAATTGTTTATTATTTTCACATAAATTGAACTTAATTATGTGATAAAATTTTGTAATAAAACAATATTTAAGTTTTATTTTTTTAAAGAACCTCTCTAGTTTTAATAGTTTATTATTTATAACTTCAAGTGTATTTAGAACTAACTTTACAATAACTGTATATATTTTAGTACAGTATTTGAAACTGATTTATTTTAAAGTTTTGAAATATAGAAAAATTAAATAAATAACAAGTTAAAAAAAACAACAACTAGCATCCAAGAGATATATTTTGTTATATATGTATATATATATAAAATAAGGTTAATGTTCAAACTTGAACACCTTCTACTGAGCCCACTTGAAGGGCTTTTAAATAATTTATTGAAATGACGATTTTAAAAATACTGGAACATATGTTTCATAAAGACAAAAAAGATTGTCTCTAATCTTCAGCCAGTTCAAATTAAAAAAAAAAAACATTTCAATAAATTATATATATATATATATATATATATATATATATATATATATATATATATATATATATATATATATATTGTAGATAAAATGCAGCAACAAGCATTTATTTTGATTTTAAAAAAGAATCAGAAATATTTTAAAAACTGTTATATTTTGTTTTTAGGTTATTTAATTTAAGAAATATAAACTATAACTGTCATTAAATTATATAAAATTGTTTTTGGCGACAAACCCTATTAAATTAGCTAACGTTTTTAAATATAGAAAAAGTTTTAACACTATTATTTACACTTTTTTGTTAAATTTATTCAACAATTAGAATAAAACTTAGTTTTTATTTATCAGAAGTATTAATTTTAAAGTTTATTAAACATTTGATAAGATAGTTTGTTTATAAAAGTTTATAAACTTTTATGACTGCGAGTTTTTACTCAATATGTTTTAGTTATGAAACATAAATTATAAAACTGATCGATATAAATTTGTATTTCTCCTAAAATAATTAATATCTAACTGTTTACTTAAACTTTTAACAAAACTCTGAAATTCAAGGTTTTTTGATATAATATTTAAACTTTTAGTAACTTATTTAAAGTACTATTTTTTATAGATTGCACAATCAGTAGAACCCATTGGTAGGGTTCAAATGCGAACTAGAAGAACTTTAAGAGGTCATCTTGCTAAAATATATGCTATGCACTGGGGTGATGATTCCAGGTCAGTAAAATTTTCTTAACATGAAAAAACTTTTATAAAGTTAAAAAAAATGTTGCTAAATTAGCTATGCAGTTTAACAAATAAACCTTACATTTCATTCAATTGCATTTGAAAAGTGTATAAATAAAATAAAAATTCATAAATAGAAATACAAATCACTAAATACACAAGTATGTCACTAAGTTGTTGTTTGGAAGTATATTAAACACAAAAATATTTATTTTCTAAACAAGTTAAAATACTTTATAACACTATATAATTGTTAACTTAGTTTCAATTAGCCCATGCTTTTTCAGATAACTTGTTTAAAAAAAAGTTTATCTAATGGTATTTTCACACACTTTAAGTTTTAAGTTTTTAAAAAACTTGGCCAAACTCAAGCTGGTTTTTTTTTGAAAATCGCAGAATAATTTTTTGTTAAACATACTAGTTTTTTCCTTAAAGAATGACCATTCTGGTTTAACCTTTTAATTAGTTTAAAATTTAGCACAACTTGACTTAGTTCTAGGGCTGTAGCTGTTATATTATAGCTTATTAGTGAATAGTCACATAATGTAAATTTTAATAAGAGTATTAGTAAAAAATTGAATACTTATTTAATACATTTTTATTTTAACACAAGAGAAACAACCATTACATCCCCATATTTAGACTTGTTCACAATAAGTATGTTTGTATACCACAAAACATTCTAGAAAAAGTTTAAACTACATATATAAAATATACTTCTGTAATTTTAAAATAGGGACATAAAACTTCTTTGATTTATCAAAATTGGTTTAGCTCTACATAATTGTATTTCTTTATTTCACAACAAAAGAATAATCTTAGGTTTTAAAAAGCTTAAAAACATATTGCAAAAGATACATGTTTTTGTTTTTAGAAAACAAAAGCTTTTGGTACAGTTTTTTGCAGCGTTTATTACAAAGTAGTTTATTTTTCTAATATTTACATATAAAACTTTGTATGGAAGGTTTACGTTTACTTTAATTAAAACTATATAACGAGGCAAAACAAAAAAATTTTTGTTTAAAATTTATAAACAGAATTAGTTTTACTTTTTGTAGAACTTGGAAATCAAATATCTTTTTAATAAAATTAGTAAAATTTTAAAAATACTATAATAGGGTTTGATGTTTTTATTTCATATTTTCTATAATAAAGTTGGTCTAGATAGCATCTAAATTTTTAGTGGTACCTGAAAAATCAAGTTTCTAAAATCCAAATTCTTAAACAACTTTTAAAGGGCCACATCTCAAAAAAAGTTAAATGTATCTAATAAACGAGATTATGATGGTAAAAAGAAATCGAAAATTTAAATTATCATTATTTTTAATAAGTTAAAGTTGTCAGAATTTAAGCTCTTGAAATTTAAGTTGTCAGGTTTTGATTTTTTTGCACCAATTTTTAGCAATTGAAAAGCAGTTTGCTTGTTTAGAAAACTATTGATAAAATTCTACGTAAAAGTTATTAATTATTATCACAGCTAATATGAATATTTTATTAGTAAAATTTTACCATCTCAACAATGCTGTCATTGGATTCACAGTTTAAAGTTTTTATTATGAGAATCAGTATTTTTAATCATTAATTTTTAAAGTTATCTTAATCATTTGGATCACATTTTAAACATTAAAACATTAAAAAAGTATAAAAAAACTTAAGTTGGTAGTTATGAAAAAGTGATGAATTGAAAAGTAGTTAAATATACTTTTATTAACTTCTAATTATTTTACTTTATTATACTTTAAGACTTTCTTTAACTGATGTATTTTAAACTAAGATGTTAAATATTTTAATGAAAACAAATTAAACAACTACTTGAGGGATATTTTTACTTTTATGTTTTATGTAAGTCTTAGCATATTATGTATTTGTTTTGCAAATGTTTTAATGTATTATTAACCTATAGCAATAATAAAAAAAAAAAAATTTTTTAATGTCTGATTATTGTTACAGACATATAGTGAGTGCCTCACAGGATGGAAAACTTATTCTGTGGGATTCCTATACTACTAACAAGGTAAATACATTTCTAAAATTTATGTGTTTTTTATCTATTAACAGTTATAAAACATTTTGAGCTTTTTGTGGTCTTGCTTCAAATCACACTAAACTAGCAAAATTTAAATGTTAAATTTTGTTTTACACAAATTACAGACTTGAGATATATGTATAAAATTCTTCTAGAATTTAAAATTATTTGTGCAAAAATTAAATAAAGTGTACTAGTATTATGTGCCTCTATATTGATTAAACATTTTAAGATCAACATTTAACGTAAGATACAAAGTAAAATTGTTTAAGTTAATTTCAATAAGTATCAATTTATTTTCTACTTGGTATACAAGACTAAACTGATAAATAAGTAGAAATAGAAGATTGAAAGTTTTTTGGAATTTGAAAATTTTGAATAATTGAAAAAATAAATGTTAAAACTTTATCTCTAGATAAGTTTAAAATTTATTTTAAGGTGTCTAATTTTAAAACTTAATAAAGTAATTTAATACTGAAAAAATATTTTTTGTTGACTCTTCTCTAAATAATAACAACAACAATAATAACTAAATCATCTTTTCTAATTTATGAAATAAGATTATCAAAGACAAAGTTTAAGAGGTATATTATTAAACCCTATTTTGTATTACTGTTTTTACTACACTATTTTTTGTATATTTAGAATATGTAAGATGGAAAAGCCTAACTGTAAGTCTACATCTATGAAAAACGTGTGTTTAATAAAAAAACATTATTTTGTTGTGAGTTCCAGAGTTGTTTTGCAACAAGATACTTTTGTTAAAAAAGTAAATCAAGCCTTGCACTTAAGTCAAAGTTTTAAATAATTCTTTGAATTTATTAAGTTGTTTTGGTAGCTATTTGTCTTTGAAATGCACAAATATATTTTTATGGATTAATAATGGCGTGAAAGACAATTATTGATAACTTGCATATACTTTATAGAAATTTTAATACATTTTTTTAAACATTTTGGTCAACAATTTAAGCAATTGATATGACCATTTTTACTATGGTTTAAATAGTTTTTTTAATCTGAGTTTTTGTTAAACTACTAGCGTGTGCTATAATTTTCAAAAAAAATTTAAAGAGACTTACCTTAACAATAACCTTAAATAAAGTTTTATAAATAATATAGTTTACTTTTCTTTTGTAAAATCAACAAGTTTTTTTCATAAACTTATATCACAAAACAGTTTTTGCTTACTTAAGAGTCGTCACTGTTAAGAAAAGAATATTTTAGTAGTGTTTGTGGAACATAGATAGATTTAAAACAGAAATAAGATTTTATTTTGATTAATAAATGTTTTGAAAACTACAAAAACGGTGTACGAAAATATAATAGTTTTGGTATTTACTGAGTAAAGTGTGTAAAACATAGTAACCTTTATAATTTATGTTATAAAAAATAATAGTTTTTTTGATGTAATATACAGTTTTTCAATTTGTAAACTTTTGTAATCTAGTATTTAATTAGTCTAGCAGCTAGTTTATAGACATAAAATTTTAAATTTATTAAAAAGTTTAGTTGAAAATCAGTACCAAGGAAAAAGTTTAACTTGTTTTTCAATTTTATTTAATGGGTTTAATTTGGTATTATATACATTTATAATCACTTAAAATATATTGTCTGTTTAAAATTCTTTTAAATAAATAATAAGCAACTGTGATTAGCAACCAACTTAAATCAGAAAATAAAATCAATGTTGCATGTTTTTTGTAACGTAGAAATTGATCTTAAAATATTAAAAAAATCTAGCAAAACGGGTTAAGTTTGTATCTTAAAAGTTTAAAGTTTACTAACTATCATTAACGATCTTATTTAAAAGTTGTTCTATAGATTTTTTATTGTTATGTAGTTAAAAAGTTGTTTTCCTTTTAAAAGTTTTCAGCTTTTATACTTATTTACCTATGCATAAAAGCTATGTTGTTTTTGAAGAAAAACATGTATATCATTTTATAATTGGAAAATAGATAGACATTTTAAGATAAGATTTTAAGCTTCGTTGTAGGTTTTAATACTTATTTATATTTTAGTTGCTAGAAGTTGAAATTTAACTTTACTTTTTAGTTATAAATACTTTATCACTATATAAAATATACAAAGAAGTTTAACATTCTGGAATACTGTTGAAATTTAACATTTGATTAAGGACTAATTTATATATATATATGTTATTTTTTTCTTTTTCTGTTGAGCATTAATTTTGCTGAATTTGAAACTTAAAAAATAAGTTTTTCAATAAACATAAAATATTTAAAACATTTTCACGGTCCCCTAGACTTACCTGATACATTCACATACAGGTGCACGCGATTCCCCTTCGTTCGAGCTGGGTGATGACGTGCGCTTACGCTCCCAGCGGAAGTTTCGTGGCTTGCGGTGGTCTCGACAACATCTGCTCAATTTACAACTTGAAAACAAGAGAGGGAACCGTTCGAGTTTCAAGGGAATTAAACGGCCATACAGGTTAGTTTCTTGCTTTTATAAGATGCTAATAATACTGTTAAAAAGTACTTTACGTAAGTGTAGTTTAGTAAATAATTAAATGCTTAAAGATACCATGATAACTATTTTATGAAAGTAAGTTAATTTTTGTCACAATAAGTTAATGTTTTATTTGCATTTTGGTAATCAAAATGGTTCTAATGACTTTTGAAATTGATTTTGCTGAAAGGTTTGAAAAAATGTTTCAAAGTTTTTAGAGTTTCAAAAATGGTTATTATTAAGAAAAAAAGTTAAAAATTGTATATGCTTTTGTACATTAGTTTCTTTTCAATTTTGCACCAATAAATACTAAAACTTAAAAGTTTTATAGTTAATCTAGTTTGAATTGTTTTTTAAGTTTCAGTTTACTCATGATAATTTATTTAAACAAACCATTGTTAATTATGTTATTAAAGTTTATGTTTTAAATGAATTAAAGTAAAAACTTTTTTGTTTGGTATTTTAAAATCGTAGAAACTAAGCCTACCTTATGTTATAAAGATTATAACAAATAAGTGAATAAAGTAAACAAAATTTGTCCCATTAAAAAATGATATAAACCAGGGATGGGTAACTTCTCTATTCGGCAGTTCATATGTAGCTGCGTTTTCACATAAATTGCCGGATTTGTTAAAAGTGTACTTTTGCGGGCAGCTTACTTTGTATGTATACAAAAAAAAGTTTTTTTTTTTGTTATACCACCATACTTCATATAACAATATAATTGAGAAATTAGCACTGCAGGTTACACACAGCAAAATTTGTACCATATTTTGAATTTGTATAATTTTTTACTTATTCTAACTGTTTATTACAAATTTTATAATTAAAAACAAGTCACAGGCCGTATGTTACTCACACCTAACCAAAACAATAATTTATTACTAAATTACACTATGTAAAGAAATACGATTGTCAAAACTAACTAGCAAGTATCTTTTGTGAACAGATAAAGTATTCATAAATAGTTTAAAAATAAATTAAGGCTCAAATTAACGCTAATCTAAAAAAAATTTTAGAATCAAAAAAAAAATTTTTAAGTATACATTTTTTTTTTCTAAAATGCTTTGCATAATATGTTCAAGAGTCACAACTTGATAATATCATCTAAGTTATTTTCAAATTTGTTTTGCTTAACGAAAAAAAATGCAAACCGTTATTCTCTTTACTAGTCAATCAGTTTTCGTTCAAAAAACTCTTCCACAAATAAATATTGTTTCTAGTATAAACTGAAATACTTCTCGTAAGTCCAGTTTTTATCTAAACATATCACGAGTTATTGCAGTTTTAGTTAAATGTGAGGAAGTAAAGTTTAACAACCGACAGTGACAGTTTCGGGAATTATTTTTAACTTGACCAAATTTTCCAAATATCTTCAGACTATTAAAAACATCGTTTTTATACCCAAAATTTTACAATCACGTGTTACTACTACGTTGTTTTTAAATGAAAACAAGTCAATTGGATTAGAAAAAAAACATGTGATAGTACCTTAATAAAAAAGTAGAAAGCTTCGGTCTATTTTTATCCAAAAAAATAGTGTATATTTTTTTAACCAAGGTCAATAGTTTGGTTTCATTTGAGTTGTGAAATTTATTATATTAATTAAAGGCTTTGCCTGTAAAAAAAACTTTTTTTATTTAGTTGTGTGTTTCAAGGTCTGTAAATAATATTTTAATAATAATAAAAATAATCTTTTTAAGTTTAATGTTTATTACTTATACACTAAATTTTTAATTTATTTGTATAAATATTTATATAAATTTAAATATTTTTTTAACAAGTTTAACTTTTAATTTTTGAATTATAATAACATATATCTTTTACAAACATTGTGAACTAGTTTAGAATCTTTTCAAATCTTAGTTGTATATAACTCATTCTTGAACTAATTCACTTACCCTGAAAAAGTTAAATTAAAAAAAAGATGTTTCTAGATGAAAAAAACAAATTACAAAAAATGTGTGCTTTTCAAATAATCTTTAACTTGAACAATAATAATAACCATGAAAATAAATAAAAATAAGTTCTAATATGTTTTTTTTTATTTGACATGTAAATAAAGTTTAATTGAATGTGGTTATTACAATATATTTGTATTATTTTATTTTTTATGTATTTAAAAAAAAGTGTACGTTATATGATAAATTTAAACATTTTTAGATATCTAATGATTGCTCCTTTATTATAAATTTTTTTAAAGTTTTGAAAAATGTACTACTCATTTTTATACTTATAAGCTTACTCTTTATAAATGCAGTCGATATTGTTATGCTACTAATATAAAAATGGTTGATGATAAATTAAAAGAAAAACGCTTATCTATGCTAAATACCTATTTTCAAAAATAAAGCGGTTAAATTAAAATTAGTTCAATGACAGGAGTTTAAACACTTCGCATAAATTAAGTTTTTAAGCTGTTTTTTGTTTTGATAAAAGTTTTATTAAGAAGTCGTAGCATAAAATATATTTTAAACAAAAAGTTCATTTCATATAGATTCAATTAAGTTCCATTTTACCTAGTATAATGAACAACTATACATCAAATAAAATAAATTTATTTTTAATTTACATAGTTTGAGAATTAGTTGAACAATTATGATTAATAGTATGTATGTTATTTAAATTAATTTTTTTTTTTTTTTACAGGATACCTGTCATGCTGCCGATTTATAGACGACACCAAAATAGTGACTAGCTCTGGAGATATGACTTGGTAGTTAACAATTATTTTGTATATTTAACACTAACTTAATCTATGAAGTTAGTAAATTAACAGTTAGCTATTACATTGTTTCAATTTTTGTAGGAATTTTCACAATTATTGTGTAATGACTGCATTCATGTTTATGAGTATGTTCTATTGTATAAGATAGCTGTCAAAGTCAAGATATTTACATAAATTAGATATTTTATAAGTTATGGTATCAACTAATTAAACTTATTTTCTTTATCAAAAAATTAAATTAACTTGTTCAATAATTTTTATATCATTCTATTGTAATTTTTAAAGCATTTATTTTTTAATCAATTTATTTCAAATCTAAGCTACATAAAACACTAAAACTATAAAAATAAAAACTAGTTAATTTTAAAATTTATGTTTAAAGTATTATAAGCCTAAGTTTGTGGTTATATAGTTTTTAAAGTAGCCATACAGCCTATAAACATGTATAAACTTTTTCTTCATTTTACCTCAGCGTTTAAAGTTATAAAAACTAGCAAAAAAAAACAGCGAAGTTGCAAATGGGAGCTCGCAATGAAAAATCGTGTGTGACAAGTAAAACAAAAATTAAAATTTCCACTGTTTGGTCTCGAAACACAAAGTTAACGACTTTCAGCCTGCTTTCTGCTTAGCTGCTTATTTTTCATTCCACACTGCCTTACGTATTGATCTACGCGCGCCACTCCGCCCTTTTATCTTTCCTTATCCTCCATAGATAACGCTACGCGGCGCTAGGTACAACTTTTCGCTCTCTAATTTATAACTGCGCGACGCGGCCACTGAATTTTGACGTTTGCATACACGCCTGTGTGTAGGTTTTTTTCTTATTAAATAATAGTTTGTTCGCAAAATTACGGTGCTGAAAGGCTTAATGAAGATTATTGCTGAGCAACGTTGTAAGCAGTTGGATACATGTGTTGCTTGTTTCTTTCTTGGCAAAGCGTTTAGGTATTGCTCGTGTTAAGACTAGAAACTTTTAATTTCATATTTTTCAATTAAAAATATTTAAGTTACCAAAGTTTTCAAAAATAAAATGCAAACTAAAAAACTTTTGAACCTTAAAAGATAATATTGTTAAGTACCGTTGTGTTTAAACACATAGATTTTAGAACTTAAAATCACTTAAATTTTCTCCAATGCATAAGATTGATAACTATATTTTTAGAAATATTTTTATGAATAGCAATGTAGTTTATATAACTTGTTTTTATAAAAAAATGAATTTTTCAAGTATCCTATTTTAGCAGAGTTTTTAGTGTAAACGAGGGTTTCCCATACTTTTTTTTCAAATAGCCTCCTTAAAAGATATGAAAAAACCCATGGCCCCCTTCAACAAGGTTACTTAAAAACTACCTTAAAAACACCTATGACCTTTTTTTTTTGCTCTTCATCTACGACTCAATTTTATCTAGTGTAAATATCAAAACTATCATTAAAAGCACTTAAGACCTTCTTTTTTGCTCTTCATCTACAACTCCAGAATATCTAATGTAAATACGAATATCTAGTGTAAGTTTCAAGTTATGACCTCATGGCCCCCTGTGGCTCCTTTAGTGCTCATGGCCCTCCCTCTGACCCCTTTGCTGCTCGTAGCCCCCTGAGTATCTGTCATGGCCCCCCAATTGCTAAGCTACATAACTTTCTCAAAATCTAGTTAATTAAAATAAATGGTTGATTAAATATTGCTTTTTTAATAGCTACAACGGAAAAAATTAATTGTAATAAATATTTCTTAATAGTATTTAGGTTTTCGCTTAGCTAGAGGTTAATATGTTTCAGATTAACTTACAGTTCAGGACTCCAGGTAATACATATTTGTAAATAATCATAAAAACGTGCAAAAGTCACATTTCAGTCACATAACACGTTCTCTATTAAAAGTTAAAATTTTTGTACATAATAACATACACATAAAGAAAGGTACAGGAGTTGGCCGTAAATCAACTTTTCACATGCATTTTGTTCAAAACAGCGCTCTCTGGGACATCGAGACGGGGATGCAGACGCTGGCGTTCACGGGACACACTGGAGACGTGATGAGCTTGTCGCTGACCGAGGACAAGAACGTGTTCATATCGGGAGCGTGCGACGCCACTGCCAAGTTGTGGGACCTCAGAGAGGGAATGTGCAAGCAGACGTTCGGTGGCCACGAGTCTGACATCAACGCTGTTTCCGTTAGTTTCATTTGCTTGTAAACGATATCCAATGTGGATTATAATTGTTATTAAAGTGTTTTTACTTTTAAGAAAATTTTTATTCCCGCTGTTGATTGGAGTTACCGGATAATAACTAAGCTAGCATTCATTTCTGTGAGGTATTTTTTGAAGATTTACAAAGTTGTTACGTAAGGTTTTATTTGCAAAGATTTTCAGTTTTGAGTTTTTAGTATAACTATAAACTTTTTATGCAAATCATTTACGTATTAATTGTATGCATTAAACAAACCATCATTAATACAATAATTACATAATGTGAATAAAAAATAAAAATTACTTAGTTTTAATGGAACTAAAATAAAATAAATATTTAAATTAGTAGTATGTGAAATTCTGTTTTGAATCGTTATAATTAAATTGAGTTTAAAATGTAGGGTTGTATTTTTATTATGTTTCCAGAATGAGTGAAATTATTTGAATATTGTATCAATTTATATTTGCTTTGACTGTGCATTGATAGCTGTTTCCGGTAAAATTCCATTATATAACGAAAGTAATAACAAAGCTCTAAGTATATTTACAATTTGTGTAAAAGAATCAAAATTTTTGGTGGTACATTATTTAATTTTTTAAGATTAGTAAACTAAAAAAAATATCGTTATAACATATACTTAATATTATATGTTTAAAGCTGTTTTATTTTCTGCAAAAATATTGTGAAATACAAAAAAATAAGTTGAATTAGTGAACATATGTTAATATACATATTAGCTTTGTTTAAAAGCAAATTTTATTAAAGTTTAAGGTTTAATAATAACTAATTTAAATGTTATAAAGACAAAATATAATATTATAAGATAAATATAAAATACTGTTTTATTTTATCCGTTGCAAGAATTTTCAAAACTGTTTATGATTTTTATGTTAGTTAATTAGTTCATAAAAAGCAGGCCCATTTAAATGCTCTCATTAATACTATTAAAAATAGGATATAATCAATCAAAATGTTCTTGTTAAACAGAAGGAAATAAATTTTATGCTTTAAATACTTACCTATAAAAAAGGTGAACAAAGTTCCAGGTGTAAAGATATCAGAGTGACTTAACATTTAAATTTTCTGTATGCCGTACAAATTGAGAAACATAATCAGCGATTAATTTTGTTTGCAGATGTTTCCAAGCAGCCAGGCGTTCGGAACGGGCAGCGACGACGCCACCTGCCGGCTGTTCGACATCAGGAGCGACCAGGAGCTGATGGTGTACAGCAACGACAACATCGCGTGCGGCATCACCTCGGTGGCGTTCAGCAAGTCGGGAAGGCTGTTCTTCGCCGGCTACGACGACTTCAACTGCAACATATGGGACTCCATGAAGGGCGACCGCGCCGGTGAGTTTCAGTTTGAATTACAAATGATAAGTTGGAACAAGTTTAGAAGAGATTGTTAACGATTCAGTTGCAGACTTTTATTATTCAAACAGTGATATCGATGATTATCGAGTAGTTTAGTTTTTAGTCTTTTAGAAGTGTCGGGTTGAAGTTGTTGCAAAAGGTTAACTTAAAAGCACAAAGAAAAAGTGCGAAGAAAACTTAGGTTTACTTGTAAGGTCAATATTTTATGTAAAAATTAGTAAGCTGAGTAAGGTTATCATCTGAAAATATACCTTTATATTTCAATTTCAATTTATAAGAAGTTATACATTTAAAAAAATTTTAAATTAAAATTATTAAACTTTTATGGAGTTTAACTTATTTTTATCTCATTAGCTAAGCTCTGTGAACATTTTTGAAGTTTTATGTCAACACTACTTACGTATGTAACACTTAAGTTACATACCTCTTGTATTTTAAATGAAAAAAAAGGATAAACTTTTTGAGCAAAATATGTGTAATAAAAACAGTTTATAAGATATAAAATATCTTTAATTATTTTAGATTTTTATATTGATTACTTTGATAAAGTAAAGTTTTATGAGAAAGTATTTATCTTCAAAAAATAAAAAATTATACTTTTGAATTTTTTTTTTTACCACTAATCTTACTATCTTGAAATCTTGAATAAGCAGTTCTAGTGAATATATTGATTTTAAACCGGATATTTTAAAAGCATTTATCAACTAAAAATTATAATTTTTATTAAACTAACTATACTTTATTATACCTAATGAGTAAATATTATAAACTAATAACAATATAAAGCAGTTCTTTAAACTAATTAGTAAGACTTATTTTAAGTGTTATTTATTTGCTTAGTTAATTTATTTAGATAATACTTAAAAGCTTAACAAAAATATTGCTAGCACATATGTGTAAGTTTAGATTTCAAAAATTAAAAGATAAAAACTTAAAACAATAAATACAGTTCATAAACTTTTAAAAAAATTATAAAACTATCGGGCTTCATAAAACATTACTTATAATAAGGTTTAGACTCTATTAAGTAAGTTGTCTAAAAGTTTGTTCAAAAAGTTTTTGTTTTCGAAACTAAAAATACTCCAAAAAAAGGAGTATGCTTTTAATCTATAATTTTTATAAGGTGTTTTGTTGAAAGTATAGCCCAAAAAGTTATGTAAGCTTAAGACTATTTAAAAAATGTATTATTCAAAGTCACTTTTTGTAAAAGTTTTATTTTCAGTTCAAAAATTAACTTGACAGTGACAATTTATACATATCTATTGTATTACTTGAATAGTGAAATTACAAGAACTATTAAAAGTATTGCAACAGTGGCTCTTTAGAATTTTTACTTTAATTTAGTTAGTTATTATCACAAAAAATGCTATATTAAAAGGTGAATGTTTAACAGGAGTGCTAGCGGGACATGACAACAGAGTTTCGTGTCTCGGAATCACAAACGATGGCATGGCCATTGCGACCGGCAGCTGGGACTCATTCCTGAAAGTGTGGAACTAGAATATTGCGGGAAAATTGAGGTTGTTTCCCTATCATGATACTATTCCACATACCAGCACAACAACTTCAAAACAATTTAAATTGCTACAAAGCGTGGGTTTTTCGGGTTATTAAGACGCAATATTTAAAACTAAAAATTATTATGGAAGTTTACAATTTTGTTCAATATTATAAGAGATTATGAATTGTTTTGAAATGTATAACTTTTATTTATATAGTTATTTTTATAGTTTTAAAAGGTTCGTTTTTTTCCCGGATCTTTAGTTTAGACGTATGTGATTTTTCAGCTGTAACATTGAATAGTTAAAAATAAAAAAATTGAATTTTCTCTAAATACACAAAGTATAATTATATTTTTTTCTTCTAAACTTTTGAAAACGCAAAGTTTTTTCTTTTTAGATTTAATTTTGAATTCAACATAAATTATACCAGAATTTTTTGTGTTTACTTAAAATTAATATTGACACAGAAGGCAAATATTAAGTGTTTAATGTCCTTCAACATTGTATTTGTCTTTTTTAGAAAAGAAAAAAAAAAGTTTTGTATATCATTACAATTGAATTAAATATTTTATGTAAACAGTCCAGCGAATGTTAAACCGTTTGCTTTGTTTGTTAGCAGATTTCAATTTGTGTAAAAATTTGAAGTTGTCTTTTTTTCGTGTCAATACTTATTTTCCATATTTTTTCGTGTCTTTTGGATCTTTTCTGAAAAAAACTACTTTTCTTTTGTAATTATGCTGCATGCGTAGTCTATAGTGTTATACATCTTATGACATCCTAGCGACCATTCAGCCAGAATATTTTGTAAATTAACCAAAACAGATACGCCACACGTTTTTGTTGTGGTCTCAATAAAAAAGATGCTAAGCACAAACAAATTTTGTTCTCAAAGCTTCTCACTCTGAAAACCATACGAAGGTTTTTGAATAAAATCCGATTCTGTATAAACTTCAATGAGAATAATGTTTTGTTATGAGTTTTGACAATTATTAAAACCTTGTAAATAATAAAAAGTTCTATATATTTTTCAAGGAAATCTCTTTTACTGAATTAAAATTTGAATCATGGAAATGCTGTTCTGCACAGTTTTTTGTTTTAGCGTAGTTTTTGATAGTCGTTTCTTTGTGGTTGTGTTCAGTCTTATGTTTTATTTTTAATTTTTTGTGCAAATTATTTTTCTCTTCACTTAAAACAATAAATTTTACTTTTTTTTATAGTTTGTTTTTATACGTTTTAAAGTTGAAAAAAGTTTTAATTCAACGTTTGAAACTATCTAAAAAAATGGAAGACTCTAACTCTCCAGATATATTATTATATAGTTTAGAATTTTATTTTTATTAACACTTTATACTTACTTCGGACTAGCCATTATGTTATTTTTGATATTAAAAATGTTTACTCATAAAAAATATTAAGAATAATATTTGTCAAGCTTATGTTCATTGTGTCGTTAGTCACAAAGAAAAGATAAAAGTTGAAATGACAGCTGTAACGCATTTGTTGATATTGTGTTTGTTCAATGGGTTTGAAAAAAGTAGTTAGTAGACAAGTAAGGATATAAATAAACTAATGTTGTATTATTAACTTATTAATTCAACTGTTAATTAAAGTGGCTAGATGAGATTAAGAATTTTGAAATGATTTTAATTCATTGAATCCGCTAAAAAATATTCTAAGTGCGCCTTGGATTAAGAATATTAGTTTACCAAGGAGTTAGAAGTTAATTAAGAATTAAAAAAAGCTTTAAAAAAAAGACACCTCTATGTATACAATATGTTTAGCTTAGAGCTTTGTTACTAAAACATATGTTTGGTACCTTTCTAATGTGTAAGTAAAAGATGAATATATTTAATTAAGTATATAATGCTAATTTGAATAGTTTTCATAAAAGTAAATTTTTTGCAATTAGTGTTTGAGTTAGTTTACAAATTTTTACTAGTGTTAAGTCTTATATTCTATTTATCTATTATTTAAAAGTGTTAAACAGATTGTCTTAAAATCCAAAAAAAGGATATACAAAATTGACCGATACAAAACTATCTAAAGTATGCAATGCATTGTTATTATTTTAATATATTTTTTTAAATTGGCAAAAGTTTTGCAAAAATAGTTGTAAATCCAACAGAGCTTGCAAGCTAATTTCTTATTAAAGCTATAATTGTGCTAATTGAAAGTTAAAAACAGTTTTAAACTTTTTTAATAAACAGCAGTTTACTTAATTAAGCTTGTATAGAAGTACAAAAATATATTAAAAAAACTTTTAGTTGAACTTTAAAATTGTATTTAAGCAGAACAATATATTTGTAATGATCAGTCAATTACCAGCAACACAATTTAAGCAAAATACAGCATTACATTTAAATATGCGCTGAAAAAATTGTCAAAACTTTCGCAGCAGTGCAAAAAAAAAAGTCGCTGCGAATTAAATGGAAGTCACGTGAGCGAACAGTTATAAATACAAAAGATCCGGCTCGAGTGTTACGTCAGTTATTGATTATTGGTGACGTCACACAGGCAAATTTTCTTATTTTTCACGTCGTTTCGCTTGCGCGTTGCTTGTGCAGTGAAAAAATTGCTGGCTTCTGCGAAAATTGTAATAAAAAATTTGTTTTAAAACGTTTTTTGCAAATTTTTTATGAATGATTTCATAATTAAGACACTGTGTTTTAATCTAAATTTTGTTTCAAGATGAACACAATTTTCCGTTCGATAAAATTATGTTTATACACACCTCATTGTTACATTTTTAGTTAGCCAAACTTAAATTCTAGACAAAAATATTTCACTAAACAAATAAACTGTAATCCAACATAAAACAAAGTTTGTCATCAACTTCTTAATTGAATAAAAAGTAAAAGGTTTTAAGTATTGAATTATTATTTAAAAACAAATTGTCAAACATAAGCTTGACTCATTGAAATTTTTTGAAAGATAATAAATAAGGTTTGTAGAACTAAACTTATCTCCACAAGTGTTTGAATAAAAGTTTTGTGTTAGCATATTAGATGTTTATTAATTTTCCATAAGCAACAAGTTGAATAGAACTATTTTGTTAGTTATAGCTGTAGGATGCTTAAATTATATATTAAAGCTTTTTATGGTATAAACATGACAGGTTTAATTTTTTTTTAATCTCCACCTCTTTCATTAAGATTTTTAAAGATTTAATGATTCAGAGTACAGTCTAAAACCAAATGATTAAAAAAACAATATCTTAACAATAAAATATTTCTGAATAAAGAAAATTAAACTAAACAGATGAATAGGAAACCAATTGAAGAATGTTTTTTTTTTTATCAAGTATAGTATAATTTGAAACATATGGAAAATGAGTCCTTAAATACTTATAAGCAAACAACAAATAATAATTTTTAGCCTTTCAAACGAAATGATGAATAAACTTTCTAAACATATAAGCAAAACTTAAAATTTCGATCTAAAGCAACAAGCTAATTTTATCATTTTACTATTAGGTTTTTAAAGTATATACCAAGTTAGAAAAAGTAAGACTTAATTAAAGGCAATCTATGTTAAAAACCATAGTTAATATGAAGTTACTAAAATGTGTGAAATGAGCAATATCAAAAATAGAGGATATAATAATTTACATGTCTAAAGAAAAAATCAATTATTTGTGAACCAGTGTTAGTAACTCCAAAATAATTATTAAAACTGTCAAGTAGTCATGTAACTTTACTTTAAGTTTTTTTTTTATGGGCAAACTTTTTATCACCGTAACCTCTAAAGTAAACTTTTGAGAACATGATCAAAGAAATTAAACGAAAAATTTTTCGTCTTGAGTATTATTTACTGAAACTCAGTTTAGAAGCGACAACTTAAACTTTTTTTTCTTGATCTTTGCGATTCAGATTTTATTAAGGTAAATTAAGCCATCATAAGTTGAGTTTGTGCTATATTTTAGTTATGTTGAAAGATAGTTAATAAAGTTTTTAGTTAAAAAAAAGAAGATTAACTATACCTAAATAAACTGTAGGTAGTAAATTGTTTACATTAATTTTAAACCTGTACTAGAAACTACGATAAAAGAAAAACTTTAGCAAACTATACTTTAAACTCAAGTCATTTTCTTAATCACAGTTTAACAAAATAATTACAGTAGTTATAGCATTAAATATGTAGTAATTAAAACCCTGAAACTCTAAGTTTTAAGAATTCAATAGTTACTACAATTTAACTAAAAAAGTTAACATTTGGTAATTAAAACTTTCATAGTCTAAAGTTACGTCTTTTTAGAATGAAAATACAACAACAATAGTTTTGGTGAAATTTAAAAAACTATTATTGATTGTCCAATTAATAAGTTTTATAACAAAATTAAATCAAAAAAATTTGGCAAAACAAAAATCCATTTTTACTGAAAACTAAAACTTAGATGTTAACTTAGTAGTCTTAAGTTTTTTATAAAACAGCTATGTTTTTTGACAGCTATTAAATGTTTGACGGTACATTATACAATTTAGTTAAGTAGTTTAAATTAAGTCGTTAAAATTGAACTACTCAAAAAACTTCTGTAATAAAAACTTCTTTTTTTAATTAAACTAGTATTTTAAAATTAGGCAGAATAATTTAGTTTAAGTTGTTAAATTTTTTTTTTTACTTTGTTGTTTAATTATTAAGTGTAATATAAAAAAAATCTGCTAGTTAGAACTAAAGCCAACTTAAAAACTAAAAAAAAATTGTACATTTGTTAAAGTAAAACCTATTAAAGAAACTATTGATAGTATTTCAGTTGGAGTTTTATAAAAAATTATGCTGTAACAAAATTTTTGTCTTAAAATCATGTTTTCATTTAACCTATAAATAGAAACTGACTGTTATTGAGTTTAAATTTGTCTTAACAAAATTAATTTGAAATAAAAATATCTTATGCGTCAGAGTAAACATACGTATATTTCTTGTTTGTTACAATTAAAGAAAAGTCGCATACAATATATATTTTTTACACATAAATTTTGTAAAGTAAAGCTATTTATAAGTCTGTACGTCATTTTAAGCTTACCTATCTTTAGCTTTCTTGTTTTAATCTAATTACTTTTATTTGTCTTTTAACTAATTTATAATAATGTTGATAATGAAAGATTTTATGCTTAAATAGTTTTACTGTATACTTGTATAAATGTATACTGCGTTGTTTTGATTACTTTAAAAATATATAGATTTCGTTTAGACTTAAAACTTTGATTTTGACTTAATTTTTTTAATTTATACTCTACAACTTTTTAAAACTTGAAAAAAAAACGACACCTTTTGATAGAACATTAAAAAAAGTATTGAAAAAGTTAAATTAACAGATTTAAAAAATAAATCTTAGAGATATAAAAGATAGCAGTTTTGTTTATTTAGTTATTTTTTTCCTTATACTCGTTGCTTTATAAAAACTTGTATTAAAAGAGTAATAAAGATTTTAGAGTCATGTGTTTTATATACAGCTAATCAAAAGTTCTTAAATTTTTAAGTTAGTATATTGAGGGTTTTTTTTTTATTTAACGTTCATATAGAACTTAAAGTTACAAACAAGATACGTTCTCAAGAACTGTTTCTTTACAACTATAAAAATGTTGTACTTTAAAATTTTTTAAAATAACACATTGACTAAGTATTTTTTTAATTGATAATAAACGGTTAACAAAAATAAAAAGGTTAACTTTTACTCCCAGTATACAAGTTAAGTTTAAAAAATAGGTGGAGTTCTTTAAATAGGTTACTATATACCACTAATAACAGTTTTTTAAAGTGATAGAAAAAAAAAACTATAAAAGTCTTTATTTTTTGTAGATAAAAGTATATTGTAAAACTATTAGAATTTTTTAAAATAACATTTAGAAATAAGATAAGTAAAGAATAGTTAGAGAGCTCTAGTAGACAAGACTTCTTTTCATAAAGTCTTATACTTTTTTAAAAACTTAAAAGTCTTAAGCGTTTTTATAAATAAACAAATTAAGTTGTTACAAAACTTATAATTATTAAAGTCTGTAATGATAAAATAGTCAAATGTTCTTTAATTAACAACTTTTAAATAAATTTCATTAAATATTACTTTTTATTAGTTCAAAGTCTTGAAAAGATTACGTATCAAAAAATAAGTTTAGAAATAAAAAATTATTGAAATGTAAAAATTAGCTTCAAAAAAGTTTTTAATCTATTATATTGCAAAACAATGTTAGACAGTGTTTGAATTTTTTAAACTTAGCAACATAATTGACTTAAAATATGACTGATACTCATCACAAATTCGATTACGAGTTGTGCGTATATCAAAACTAAATAATTTAAAAACTACAGGTTTTACATTTTAAAGTATTAATTATGATAAATCTAAAAATTTTTGGTTAGCTTTTATAAAGAGTGTATTATATTAATTCATTAGAACAATAAATTATATATAGCTTCGTATAACAACTGTTCTACTTTTAGGCTTAGTGACGCAAACTGTGAAGGTTATTAACTCATACAAGCATAAAAAATTAATTAAGTAATAATAAAAAAGTTAACTAAAAACCAATAGATTTATAATGCATTTTCAAACTTTATTTAATAAAAGTGAAATGTTTTTTTAAATAACTTAATAAAAATAGTTACAAGTAAGAAAAAGTATTGTTTTGTCTAAATTTTGCTTTAAATTGTTTAGCCAGGAGTCTGTACTTCTTTTAGTATTTTGCTACAATAAAAAGTAATTTTGATAAAAAATAAAACGAAAAACAACTTTTATTTTAGTTCAATACAGTAAAATTTGAAATAAGTTAGTTAAAAAATAAACAAATTAGTTTTTTTGTTTAGTAGTATAATTTAAAACTAACGAGAAATTTTTGTATAAAAAGGTATTATAAAAAAATTAAACATGCTGTATTAACCTTTCAGATAATTTTTTTTTCTTGATCTAAAAAAAAATCATAATTTTTAATTTAAACCTAAAAATTAAGTATGTAAAAATTATTATTTTATTTACTACTTTACTGCGATTTATTTAACAATGAAAAAGTAAAATGTTTGAATATGTATTCAATAAATAATCTTTCAAAATAGAGATTTAAAATGTTAGCAGCAACTTTAATGGTAATTAAATGATACATCCTACTCTGATAGTTTGCATATAAAAAAAAAAACTATTATGTTCTTAAAACTTAACAAAAGCAGTGATTTGATCAATGGAATTTCGGCTAGTATTAATTAGCTTTAGCTTATAATAACATTTGCTTTATTATTACATGAAACAAACACTTTATTTTCAATTTCATTATTTTAGTATTTGATATTGTTGACTTATCATGTTACGAAAAGATATTTTTTGCAAACCAAAGTTGATTTGTTAATATTTTAATGTTAAACTTTTAACATTTTTAATGACACAGCCTAGTTTTTTGTAAAAGTATAGTCGTTATTATTCTTCTAACATTAAAAAAGCTAACATAAATTATTATTTGTAAAATTATTTTCGAAAATTTCCCTTGTAAAAAAGACCAACAAGAATTAAATAATAACAAGTTTATAAATAGTTCAGTTGAACTTCTGCAACAAATTAAAAAACTTTTGACTTTTTTAAAAATTATTCAAAGTTGATTTAGTTGGTAGTTTTTATTCTTAATTTGCATTTTTTTTAGCAAATAGAAGATGAATTGTTTACTAACTTAATTAAATTTTAAGTTAAAAAGGATAAATAAGTTAAAACCCTAATCAATGAATAGTAAATAGTTAGCTTATTTGTGAGTTTTATATATTACTAAACTTTTACTTTATTATAAAGTTTGCAATAAGGTAGTAAAGTAGAAATAGGATGAGTTTTGTATTTCTGTACAAAAAATTTTTTTAAGTTAAACTACGTAAAAATAAAAAGTTCTTAAAAGTTTAAAAAATTCAAAAGGGAATAATTTGATTTTTTATTTTCATTTAATATTTTGTGAACTTAAAACTGCTTTACTTTAAAGAAATTAAGTTTTAGGCGTTTAGCTCATTGTGATTGTATATGTTTTTACTTTGATCCATCATAAGAGAAAATTTAAAGTTTTTAGTAGAGCAATGATTAAATCGATTGTTGTTGTTCCACTCTGACAACAAACATTTGTTGTTTAGTTATAAGTTTAATCAAAAACGATTTATAGAAAATATACTTTTTAGCCAAGGCACATCAAATATATGTCGTAGTAATCTAAGGACTGGCTACAGAGAAATAATGTATATGAACTACTATAATAATACAAATTACTTACGAACGGTTTTGTCCATAGTACACACCAGGAAGCCTTTTTACTGGTAATGAAACAGCCCATACTTTAGTTATGCTTAGTTTAAAGCAAAATTTATATAGTAAATTTAAAACAAAATTGTGTGTTTTTTGTGATACTAACACGTTTTGAATCTAAAAATTTGAATCCGTTACTTACTAGTTTAAGTTTTTAAGTTTATGAGTATTATACTTTTGTTACTTGGACCATTAGGTATAGTTTTTAAGAATCCGATAGTTACAATTCTAGATGATATGCGTTAGTAATTAATTAATTGAAAATTTTAAGCAAGGTTAAATAAAACCAATAAAATTAAGTTATCAAACCATAGAGTAATCTTATAAAAGCATAAAAAATATTAAGAATCTACTACTTGATTTAAACAAGTCAATGTATTCATCTAAAAACTGTCTAATAAATATTAAATATTAGTTGAACTTATAGTATACTGATGCATGATAACATAAGGACGATAAGAAAATAATTAATGGTCATACAGTTTAGCTTTTGTTTCATGCAACTGTACTTTGAGAAAAAAAACTTTTGTGAAAAAAAGAACTATTTGTAGCTTCTATATAGCAAATTGGATTCCTTTTATGTGCACAAAGTTTGTAACCTAGTTTGTATTTTCTAATTGGTAAGATAACAACGAACTTTTGCAACAAAAGCTATATAAAGACAATTGTCTTTAAGAAACTTACCTAGGGATCGGCAAACTACGGCCCTCAAAGTCAAAATCTGCAGAAGTAGCTTTTAGCTAAAAACGTACTTAAAAAAAGTTTTTGGTAATGAAAACTTACAACTAAGCTCTTAAATTAATAATAACTATTTAACATTGCTCTTTTATTGGTTTTTATGGTATTTTTTTATTTAGAACTGTATTACTATAGTAATTAATGCAACTACTTTAGAAGAACTGCGACCCTTAGATACTTTTTTCTATATAAAGCGACCCGAGAGCATTTTTTTTCTAAGAAATTTGACCTGCAACTTTTAGAAGTCTGCCGACCTCAGAACTAAACTTACAAAGGACTTAAAAAATTTAACGGTATTGTTTTTGATTTATTCATCAATACAGAGATCGTTACATTCTCTAATTTTTCCTCGATGTATTTTTTTTTTAAGAAACAAACTAATACTGCTTCTGAAAAAACCAAAGACAAAAATTATTTTAATTTTTAAGATTAAATAGTATTTTGTTAAAAACAAACTAGTTGAAAAATTTAAAATAAATGTTTAATGCTTGAAAAAATGAATATGCTTGAAGCATAAAAAAGCTTATTATCATTGTTAATACCTAATAACTTTAAATGTTGAGGTTCGTAGCAGTATAAATTAGTTTAAAGCTTTAGTATTTGTCATAAAATTTATATTTCATTAGTAAAAAAAAATAACACACATTAGTTTAAAACTTTTAATTAATTCTTTTACTCTAACGAGGAGCCTTTATTTCAAGAGAATGAAAGTACGTACATTGAAAATACTAATAGAATATTTAAGTCTTTTTAAAATATTTGATAATACCGTATCATTAAAACAATATAGCATAAGAAAACCTTTATTTATTATTATATTTTGTACCGTGACATAAACAGATGCAACTGTTAGATTTCGTAAGTAAGTTTTTAAATAAATAAATAGCATATTGATGGTAACAGGTACTCAAAATATTTTTTTTTTGATAATTGAAAATAGTAATAACAGTTTTCATTCACAATGTGAAAAAAATTTGAATCTAAGTTCGAAATCATTCTTAATGACATACAGGAAATAATAAAAGTAATTGATCAACACAAATGCAGCAGAGGCTAACTGAAATATTAAAATAAAGTAAGTGTGACTTATTTTTTAATTATCACCTACGCATTAAAGTCAAAGTACAATTTATTGGTGGTATATGAAAAATTTGAATGGAAACTGTAAGCATTTGATTATCAAAACATATTTTCAATGATGAGCTAATTAGAAGTTATTTCGGCTGTCATCAGCAAAGCTGAGATGTATTTTTTCGCACATCATTCAATAAGAACTAGACAGCACCGCACAATTGAAACCAATAACCAATGTGATGCTTCTGCGATCCATAAGCCAGACATAGTCACGATGAACAATCGAATCAGGAAAACAATAAATGTATTTACACTGAAGCGTTCGTTTGTGGGTACAGATAATATGACTATTTAAAATTGATTTAAAATAAGAATGATAGAAAGATCTAAACCTTATTTTTTATAAAAATTGTAATAACAATTTGTTTTGTATTACAAATTATGCTATTTTTTTGAAAAACTCAATGATAAATTATTAGCAAACTAACAACTTTACTTGTTGTGTTTGAATAACAAAACTGAAACATGATAGTGAGTGATTTAAGAGCTTAGTATTTTTTTTTTCCAATTTCACTAACACATAAGTTGTATAGATATATAAAGACTTTAACTTATTTATTATTGTAATAAAAGTGTTTACAACAAATAAATTTAAGACCAAGTTTGATTGCTAGTAGTTGGAAACAGTTTATACTAAGATTATAATTCTTGCTTTATAGTATAGCACACAAAAACTTAGTAATAGCAACCTTCCTTTAAGTAATCATTTTCCAGCCAAAGGTTTTGTGATCTTTGTGTAATTTTCTATTTAGGCTGTTATTCTTAGATAAGCACTTTAAAGCTTGGTTTTAAGTTCGTTCTCAAGAGAAATATTACTGTATTTTTTATCAGAAAATTTTATACTTTGAAATAAATCAAAACAATTTTTTAATTAGAACTAAATACATTACAGTTTATAATTTCTAGACGAAATATTTTTTTTTTCACTAACTTCTCTGTATAAAAACGTTACAAACTTGTTACTACTGTTTGTTCGTTAAACTGTTCTGGTGTATGACTCGATAAACGAAAGGTTTTTTGTACACCAGGTTCTTGTACCAAACCTTTTGAGCGCTTATTTTTTTATCGTTTAATAAACAATAACAATACTAAAAAACAACAAATAGAAATGTAACTATTGTCTCTATTGATCTGATTGATTTTAATATTATTTTATTTGATATATTTATGAAAATGATTGAAATATGATGTAGTTTTAGTAAATTTAGTTTAAAAGTAAACTTAGATAATCTTACGATTCTAAAATACAGCTCTACTATCTTATTATTAATCAAGTTTTGTGTTCAACTATCTATCATAATCATAATAAAAGCTAGTAATTAACATAAGACAAACATTCATTTTATATAAAGTTTATTCTTTTCTTACAGTTCGCTATAGAGCTGATGCTAAGATGACTTTATTAAAAACAAACGTTAATAAAAGAAAACAGCCTAACTTTGCAAAATTTTATCATTAAAATAAGTAACTAAACCTCAAACAATTTTTTTTGAAGCAAACAGGGTTAGATTTACAAAAAAAGTGCCTACTTCAAAAAACAAGTAAGTTTAAAAAGCGACGTCAAAATAAATTTCATTGTAAATTATCTAAACAAATTTTTTGAAAAATTAAAAAAAAATCCGCTTGACTTAAAAATCGCAGAGGAATGAACTATAATTAAAAAAAATTAAATGCAGTGTCTTGAAAAAAAGAAAAAACAAATTCAAAGTTATTTCTAGCTGTAGGTCTTCGTCCTTGCAAGTTGCACGTAAGTGAGAAAGAACATGCCCATTGAAATGGCAAACACGGCAACATAGTTCTGCCACAGGTCCCAGTCTGAGAGTGCGGACCCGTCCCCGATGCCCAGTTGTGAGGAGAGGAAACACTCGCCGGTTATGCTGTAGCTGTGTGTATAATTGAAAAAATGTTTTTCTTTGAAAACTAATTAATTTACACTTTATTACTGATTTCTACTTAATTTTAAAAAAAGTGCCAGAACTTAGTTATTTTTTTAGTTTTATTTAATTTTTTTACTCTAGTTTTGTTAAATTTTTTTTGCTAATATTACTTAGCGGAATTTTATAAATAGTAATTTAAAATAAGTTAGTTACGATAAGCTTAGTTAAACAACTCTAATAACTTTTTCAGTTGTACTAACGTTTAATTAATATAAGAAATAATAAACAATAAATATAAGAACAATAAATCTCGTATGATGAAGATATAAATTAAAATTATCCAGAAACTTATTTCTACATCCTTTTGTTACTTTAACAAATTTAATTTCACGTATCAAGTCTACTTTAATTTTAACTTTGCATTTATTTTTCATCCATTTCAACGTACAAAAAATAACCAACCAAAGTTGTCCTGTTGTTGGATCAGTGTAAAATGTGGTGCAATCAGAAGTTCCACCACTTGGAGGTGCTGTGGAGTTGGTCAGACAATCGCTGAAAGTTTCTCCACGAAACTCGTTGATTGCCAGTCCCTAAAAAGCAATTGGTAATCATACAGTTACAACATTACGCCAAAAATAAATTAAATTTTGTAAAGCAGATTAATTTCAAAACGATTTGAAAGCGTGCTTTCAATATTTTGAAACTTGTTTTGAAAATATTTGTAGTATTAAGTATGGATGAAAGTAAGTTTGAATACTCAAATGATTTTAAATAGATAGAACTAGTTATGAATATTTGTTTAATACTAAACAAAAAATGACAAATACTGCAATTAAATACTTACCGAAAATCCGTAATTAGCAATACTGAGATACTTTATCCATGCGAGCCAGGGAAGAACAGTTTCAACATTGAGAAGCAGTCCAGCAAACAACTGTAAATTTATTCAATCAAAAAGAAGCTACTTACAGTAACTATTACGTTTTTTTATAATGTTTTCACACATAATAACTAAAAAAGCTGAAATGAACTCTCTTTTTTTTTGAAAGAAAATTGTTGAAAAATTGAAGCGATCTTTAAAACATTATTTCAATAAATATTTTTAGTTCTTAAGAAATTTAAGTTTTAAAGACAACTAACAATAGAGAAGACAAAAGTAAGTGTGATGAACAGATTTGAGACGGCATATGTGTCAAAAGTCGCACTGAAAAACAACGCGATTGCCACTGCGGCGTAGCCTATCAGAAGCACCATCAGTAGAAACAAGAAAAATGCTCCAGCCTCCTTTTTCAGACCTTACATAATGACAATAACTAATTTGCTTCACAGTTGATAGATAAATAAAAATTATATAAAGTTTTATAAAACCAGCATCTACTTCACAAAGTAGTGAAACTTAATGCAAATTTTATTATTCTGAGAAACATTTTTTTCCTTTACACTGAATTATTCAACATTTTATTCAAATAAAAACATATGCTGTAATTTTTGAATAAATTACAACTACAGTTAAAGTAAAGAAGTTAAAAACGACAATTTAATACACTTTTTAATAACTTTAATCCCATTAAAACTAAAAAAATAAATGATATAAAACCTAGAAAAGATATGATTAAATGTATTAGATTTATAACAGATCTCATAATCCACTAAATACATAAGTAAATAAAAAAGATACTATTAAAAATATATTAAAGTCTTAAATTGTAATGTTTCTAAATATTAAATAAATATTATAATTACATACATTTCGCTTAATAGCTCGTAATGAGCATTAAAAAGTCTAGACAGTCAGAATGTATATTGAAGAATGCACAAGCAGCTAAATAAAACATATAGAAACAAAACTAACCGACCATCCAGTAGGTGACGCTACAGAACACAATCGGGCCGACAGTTCGCATCGGTATGAGATCGGCAAAGAGTTTGGCCAGGAAGTAGGAAATAACCCGGTAGTAACCGCTCACATACTCGTGACTGTATCAAGTTAACAAAATTTTTTTTATGTTTAAATTTTGTATCTATTTGAGTAAAAATCTACTTACACAAACACATCTTTTTCCTTGATAAATATTTCAATTGAGCTGAGTGAGCTGAACAAAAGGTTGGTGCAGATGAAGAAGAGAACTCCGAATCTGTTTTGGTTGAAAAAATAGTTAATTTAAGTGATAAGATGTGTTTGAAAGATGTTCTTAAACACTTAAGGAGATATAAGAAAAGTTTAAACAAAATGTATGCATGTCAATTTGAACCTGTTTTGAGTTCCAGTTGTCGCGGAGTCATCTACTTGGAAATACAGAAGACCAAAAACAATTCCGATAACTATATTGACACCAATCTAATCATGAAAGCGACTTCTTTAGTTTTAGAACTACATTTAAGCTTATCTCTTGCTTAAGTATTTGTATTTTATTAAAAAAATCGTTATAGCTTGTACAATATAAAAAATATTTCAAAACAGTTTTTTGAAAACTTTTATTAGCAAACTCAGTATTTATTTATACTTTGGCACATGCGTATTATCTCAATTAAAATGTGTAAAAGCCTATTTATTTTGTTTGAAATGAATTACACAAATAATAAACAATTGAATTTTCTTTTATACTTGGAAAAATATTAATAAGCTTTGTTTTGAAATCATTATTATCCATTTTGCTAAAGTTCACAATGTATGACAAATCAACAAAATTTCTCACGGTTCCAACTGTAGCTATTGGGTTTCTAATGACATTAAGAAAAGCTCTTCTCAGTAGTATATTCAGTTGATAAAAGAATGGCGTGGCGTAAGTAGATATGTTTTTGAACGCTACGTCTAAACCTAAGAAAGTTATTTTATGAATTAAACAAAAGTACATCGCAGTTCAGGATGATTAGTTATATTGTTAGGCTGTAAAATAAAACCACTACTTGTTTATACATAAACCCCTGCGAGAAAATTTCTGAGTTTGAACTTTAAAAGTATTTAAATTTGTCATAATTTACAAAATTATGTGCAGTTAGTTGTAAATAAAAAATAATAAGTAAAAATAAACTGATGCTAAATGTCAAAATTAGTACAATAATGCCAAAATTATTTTTTGAAAAAAAGTAGTGCAAGTTTAATTGTTTAATATTTAACTATGCTAAAAAAAATAAAATATCTAAACACTAAAAAATAACTGCTTAATGTAACGAAACAAACCTTTGTTGCTTCCATGAATTTTCTTAATTTCCTCGGCCGTGCTCCGACACATCTCGCTCTTTTCGTAATTTTCAACAAGTTTTCCCGCCACGGAGACGTCTGCTCCCTGCAAAACAGTCCCCATCTCTTCATCTTCGTGCTGATCTTCCTGCTTGTTGCTCTGCAGAGCTGTAGAGTCTCCGTTGATGACATCCAGGAAGAAGTCAGCCGGATTGTTGTGTTCCTGGCATTTGTACCCTGCAAGTAAAAGAAATATTTTTTTGATAATTAATTCTAAATGTATTTCTACTGAGTAGTACTTTATTCAGTATGTTTGTTCAAACAAAATTGCTTAAGTAAAACATATGCTTAAATTTTATACAACGACCGAAACTTGGTCGAACTATCAATTCAACATAGAGAAAAGTTGTAAGTTTTGATAAACTAAATAATTATAGTTTAGTTTTTAAAACATTCCAACAAACATGGTTGGTTCGGATGTTTTATTTGAAAGCACCATTATTAAATATTAAGTTAAACATACACTTTTTGGAAGGCTAATGTATTTATTCGTACAAATTATTAATTGACTAATGTTAAGAGGTTACACTTTAATGTGAAATAGTTTAAATGTCATGAATTGCGAAGTCTTTGATCGTGTAAGCGTAACTGGCTTGCGTAAAACTTTCCTCACGAAAGTCTGGTGTTGTTGCGATGATAAAGCTTTTTTAGTTTTGTTATAATCGATCATTTTCTAGATGCACATTTTGTAAAATAATACTCAAAATAAATTAATTATAGCTAAAAAATCATTGCTGAATAAATAATAGACAAAAAGGCTATTTTAGTTTTAAAATTTTAAACACACTTACAAAAGTAGTAATAAGCATTTACTATTTTAAACAAGTTGAAAGCATTATTTTTTCCAACAACTTTGTTCCTACTAGTTTTGTAAAAAATTTCCAAATAAAAACTGCTACAGAACACAACTTACTAAATATTGCTAGTTTTTAGTAATTTATCTTTGAGTTAAGTTTTCTTGGATTTAAAAGCTAATTATCACAAAAAAACTTTATTTACAACTTTTTTACCAATAAAGTTAATGGTAAATCTAATGAAGGTAAAACATTCAAAGTGTAACTGGTTTAACTTCAAATCCTTTTTCTTAAGTTACATAAAAAAAATTTAATAACCTTTAATTGTATATAATAGTTATTTAAAATTAAATTATTTAATAAATACTGTTAATGTATTACAATGAAATTGTATTACAAAATAAATTTATAGCTAACATGATACTGATAACAAACCTAGTTTTTCGAAATATGGCAACGAGTTAGAAAGTGGTCCGTGATAGACGAGTTTTCCCAGCGAAAGTAGAGTCAGCGAATCGAACAATCGGAATATCGAATATCTCGGCTGGTGAATTGAAAATATTATCGTTCTTCCTCTTTGTCCTAACCTACATAAACAAAAAGAGTGTTTGTTGTAGAAACGAGCATATTTTCTGCACAGAAACTGAATATTTCACTATAATGGTGTAACATTCTAGTAATTCGGACGGTATTATTCTTGTGTGTTTGTTTATTTACTGACTTGTATAACTATTCAAAGTAAGCTTTGTTTACTAAGAGTAGGTCAGTGCGCTTTCATAAAAGGTAGTAAAGTTTATTAGCTTTTGTCCATTATAATTAAGTTTTTAATTCTATAATAGTTTCAATTACTTTACATATAACATAAACACATTTCTTATCTAGTTACACCAAATTCTACACTAACAAACTAAATCATTAAAAACTTACTTAAAAATATAAAAGTATTAACAGTAGGTGTTATGTGATTTAACACTATATATTATTTTTAAAAATTTACAAAAAATAAAATCTTGATAAAAACAGTAGCATTAGTGTTTTTCTATTATTTTTACGCTTTTAACCGTTAATGAATAGAAAGTAATTACAAACAGTTTATAAAAAATTAATTTTAGTTGAAAGATTTTTAAACTGAAAAATATCAAATAGAAAATAAATTATTGTATTTACTATTTTACTTTAATTTAATAGAAATATGCATTAAACTTTAAGAGTTTTTTTTAATTAGTTTATAATCAAAACCTGTTTACAGATAAAGACATAATTTAATCCAGAAGCTAAAAGTTAAGTTTAAATTTTAAACAGTTCTCTATTAACAGTAAGACCTTTTTAGTTATAAAACAATTTAATTTCTAACATTATAAAATGTAAATATTTTTTTTTAATATCAATAATAAACTCTCATCTAGCAATAAGAATCAATCTAATTTGATCAAAAACTATTTTTAACATAAATTTAATTTTTGTAACATTTAAAAAACTTATGTTTATATTTCTTACAATTAACATGAACACCAGAATTTATTTCAAAAGTTCTAAGCATAGTTTACAAAAATCAATTTGAAAAAAAAAAGAAACATAAAAATTATTAGGTTTTAGTCTAAAGAACAGTAAAGATTATGATTTTTTTTTCCAGATTAACAAAATCGTAAACATTTTTTTTTCAAAGCTTGTTCAAACATTCAAAACTTTTTTTAACGATTTTATCGAAAAAAGTTGTTAATAAATTGATTTTTTTTTTTTTTCATAAAAAAGCCCGAACTTTTTCAGCAGCAGCATGACGGCGTTTGCGGTCGAAGCATCGAGGCCGGTGGTCGGTTCATCGAGGAAGAGAACCGAAGGATCGGTTATCAGCTCGATCGCGATGCACGTCCTCTTCTTTTCTCCTCCAGAAACTCCCCGGATCAGCTCCGTGCCCACCTGAGTGTGACGTCATAATTAGAATTTCAAAGTTGGTGCACTGACTCATACGAAGACAAAAAAAGAACTTATTTCGAATCAAAATAATTATCATTTAAGATAAACAAGTTCCAAAAACAAAAAAATCAATATAAAAAAATATACATTAAGTGTTTATAGTAATTAAAATTTATAAAAAGTATATGTAAAAAAACCTTAAAATTTTTTTAATCAAAAAAAGTTTCATTTGTTAATTGCGGTATGTTAAAAAGTTTATTAATCTATGAAGGTTTTTTTTAATTTAAAACCAGTGTACATACACTTAAAAAAAATTGTTTTTAATGATTTAGCTGCCTTTAAAACTTTACAATACACAACTTTATAAAAGTAACAATTTTGTCAATACTTTAGAACAATTTTCTGTAATATTATGTATATATATAATTATTACAAAATATATAGATACTTAAACTATTTGATTTATCACGTAAGTAAACAGGATAATATAACAATGAAGCACTTTTTTGACCTTTAGTGAGCACAAGTAATAAAGTTTAATTATTTATAAAATAAAAGCAACAAATATAAAACAACGCATTGTTAAAATTTTCTACTAGAAATTGTTTTTTGTAAATACTTCAATACAATTAAAAAACGTTATATTAAAAAAAAAACCTATAGTTAAAATATATAATACAACTTAATAAATATTTCGTGAAACAAATCGTAATATTACAAAACAAAAATTTAACCATAGTAGTAAGAAAACTATCTAATAGATGTTTAATATATAACACTTTGTTAATTGTTAAGCTTATTTGTTACTAGTTAATACACAAAAATATGTAACAGGAGCATACATTAAAATGTTTCTATTTTAGAAAAATTTAAAAAACACAATAACTTAAGTTTTTTTTTGTTTAAAATAACTTGTAAAATAACAAAACTAGTTAATTCTTCTTTTCTATATAATAAAAATAAGAAATATTTGAAAGTGTTTTTTTATGTAAAATTAAAAATTAAGTAAAAGATTTAGCACATAAGGATTTTTACTTACAATCTATTTTAATTAAAATGAGTTTTTTAACAAGATACCCTTATATGTAATAAACAAAGTGTACATCTTTAATTAAATTTGAAATTTTACACGTCAAAAATGCTATAAACTGAGCAAAAGTATATGTTAAAGTTTAAACAAAATTCATTTTATAAAGGTAAAACAAACTGCTAAAAAAAAAAGAGATCAAAGACTTCGAAATAGTGAGTTTATAAAATCATCAGTAGTCAATTTTAAGTAAGAGTGATTAAGACCAAGTTTATATTTTTTACAGTACTGTACAGCTCTTTAAAACGGTAAAGTTATAGAAACTTGTCCCTTACTTTTGTGTCAGCGCAGTTACTGAGTCCCAGATCCAGCAAGGTGTTTTCTATGATGTCGCTTTTTTCTTCCTTCGTCATGCTTTTCGGCAGCCTCATGTTGGCACTGAACCACAAGTTCTCACGAACCGTCAGTGTGCCCACGCATATATCTTGCTTTTGTGAAAGAGGTTTGTTGAAAATTTTTACTTTTCTATTAATGAATTGTAAAAAGAGTAAAACCTTTAAATTTATGTCACATAGTAATTAAGTTGAAGACTAGAAAATGTATTTAATAGTTAACAACAACTAAATTAACTAAAAAAATCAAAAAAAAAATTGGTGATATAAATATATAAAGATAACTTTAACCTAAATGATTTCATATAAAAAACTACAATAATAAAAAAGGCATCAATAAATATATACTTGCACGACGTATCCGCTAATCCTCTTAAAATTTTTCGGCAGATGACTGCCATTGATCAATACTTCACCGGAAAGTCCTCTAGGATCCTTACGACCGGCTAAGACGTCCAACAAACTGCCAATAGTTATAGCAGTTTATTAAACATATACTTGTTTGTTCAACATAGTGTTTTATTGTAATAGTGTATCTAGATTTAAAACTATATAGAAATAGACTTATTCAGAACAATTTAATTACCTAATATTAAAATGTTGTTTAAGATATTTTTATGAGCATATATGTAGATGATTAATTACTATAGTAAAGGTTAGACATCAAATTAGACTTAACAAATTAAAAAATGTTATCTTAAATTTAGTTAAATAAACAAACCTGGATTTTCCACTACCAGTTGGTCCCATAATTGCATTTAATCCTGACCTCATAATTCCGCTGTTACAAATAATAAAGATTAAATTTACACATGAATATAGTAGACGACATTTTTATACAATTTAAGATAGATAATTTCCCTTTAGAACATTACAAAAAACTGTTGAAAAAGAAAAAATAAAAGAATTGAATAACATAAATAAAAATTTTGACCGGTGTGTTTTAGATTTAACTAATTTCTAACAAAAAAACATGTTTATTTAAAATAGTTAAAAATTTATGTTTGCAAACATTAAAATCTAATTTGCTTTTGTAAGTCACCAAGGAAAATATTAAAAACGATAAAATTATATATAAATCTCTACGAAAATAAACTTCTTTAAATTTAAAAAGTCTAAGTAAATTAAGCAAACACAAACTTTACATCGCTGAGAATAACTTTTTCTTCACCTTTTTTTAAACAAGCACAACATCCAGATTTTATGTCTACATGGTAGTTTATGTCGCTGAAGCTCATCAAGGTGTTCTTAACTGAGGTCTTTTTCTCCATTTTGCGGGAAATCTATTAACACTGAGGAGTTATCTTTACCGCTACATATAAAATAAAACTTCGCTAAATGAAAAATATACAAATTATAAACAATATTTTTACCATACTTGCATATATATTCAAACAACTACAACTAACTAGCTATCAAGTTTTAACTACTTCCTTTATGTTTTTAACAACAAAGAAGAACTGTAAGTTTTAATACATCATATATATTAACATGCAAAACCTCGCTATGAACCTTGTTGTCCATTTCATAATCTTCTTGGCTCATCTGGCAATTTAAGTTAATTATTAATGCAAACTTTAAATATTGCTGTAAACAAAAATATGCAAATAAGTAAATCTTACGTAAAATTATTATAAAAGGTTTACACGAAATTAATCAATAATTAGACAATGTATAACTTACAGCTATGTATAATAGCTAACTAGATTCGTAATGGAATGTATAAATAAAACTTGAACTTACTGCTGAAAATACTTTTATAACAGTTGAGAAAAAAATCTAAGTAAACTATAAAATGTAGTTTAACTACTAAAATGTTATTTAGCAAAAAGTTAAAAAATATTTTAGTTTGTTTAATCAGCAGCAATGAAAGGTATTTCAAAAGTGTATCATAAATGAGCTTAAACACAACTTTGCTCCATTTACGTATTTAGCTTTTTCAAGAACTGAAATAAGAACTTTAAATAAAAGTTTTGAAGGCTTTTAATCCTATTTAAAAATGCACTATACATATCATCGAAAAAACGATGTTTTTGTTTATAAAGATAACCATTTAATTAATAACTTTAAGGATTTTATCACAATTTTACTACAAACATCGTGATATGAATTAAGCTTAGGAAATATACTTTCGATTAAAGTCAGCACTTTAAAAACAGCCAAAATGACTAACTACTATTTAAATATTTTTTAATTCTCAATTTAATTCAAAAAAATAAATCAAGAGTTTTGCGATTCTAAACTTTTTTGTTGTAAGTGGTCTACTACCATATAATTATTTAACTGAATGAAATAAATACAGTTTTCAATCAAAAGCACATAATTTATTTTGCGCAGTAATAAGATATGCCTGTGAATCGTTCCTACTTATTTTGTATATAGTAGATACTTATTTTAGATAAGCACAGGTTGTTGACATTTAACGTATGGTGAAAACTTACTTGCAATGTAGTGTTAAACAAAAACCCTTAGTTTAATTAATTCACACTAAAATTAGAACTAACTTTTATAACAATTTTAAACTAAACTTAATGGCTACTAAAAAGAACTTGGAAATTAACATGGAAAAATAAAAATATTTCAATTAACGCTTTTAAAAAACATTAATACTAAAACTATCTAATACTTAAATTAAAAAGTATTATTTTATACTTGACTTAGTACTATATGAAAATATTTTAAAAAAAGACATAAACTGTCTACAGCTTAAGTCGGAACAAAATATAAATTAATTATTTAAGCGCTTTTAAAGTCTCACCAACATGCAGAACTTAGTTTTCCTTAAGTATTAGTTAGCGTGACATAGTAAATCAGAAAGAAAAATACCGTTACATAACAAGTACGCTACATTGCATAAACTTCAAACACAGTCACTCAACCATGTGTACTATTAGCCAATCATCTAAGACACTACTTCACAATAACTTGATAAACAACACATAAGCTTGAAGTCTTTAAAGTAATGGAATTTTTTAAAGAATTGACCAAAAATTCATTTAAAGACTTGAAGTAACAGTAAATGCGAATACGAAACAAGTTAATAATTAACAGCCTTTTAACAGCTTATATAACGAACGTAACTTTTGTGTAATCAAAATAAATAGTCTTCTAGCTAAAATATTTGAGTTAATTCCGATTAATAATTAAATTTTTTTCAAGTGTTGTTAAAGTTTAGAAACTAAATAATATAAATAAATATATTGTTTATACCTTGAAGCGAAAACAAATAAAATATATAGTTTTGTTTCTGATTAAAAACTTATAATAATTTAAATGTACTACATGATAAATAAAATAAGACACTACCAAATATATACGCACTAACTTTATTAATCTAGAACTAAACTAAATCACATATAACAAAAAAAAAACATCATTTAATATAGAAAAGCAGTAAAGTATATTACAAACACATAACAAACGATTGTAAATAAAACTTAACAGGTTAAAAAAATCATAACTAACGAAGTACTTATAAAACATGGTATAACTCAGAAAATCATTATTAATCATACACTGCATGCATAAAGAATTCGGTATTGTATCAACTTACATTAACAGGAAATAAAAACTTCAAAATAAAATAGCCCGCGTTAGAAATTATAATTTCCTTTTAGCATTTACTACATTTTTAGGCTTTTTAGCCGTTTTGTTTGTTTTCTTAAAATATTTGGGACAAATTCAATTTATACGAAAAAATTTTAGATAAAAACCACTTTTTTTTTCACGTATCTAAAAAAACAATTATTTTTTAGAAAGACAATGAATTTATAATATTAGTAGTTTTTATTATAACAAAATTAAAAAAACTTAAAATAATAAAAAAAAAGATAAAAATACAACTATTTTTTGATATCGAAGTTTTATTAGGTTTATTACTTATAATAAAATAAAACAAAGTCCTATAGTTTCATAAGCATAACCTAAACAATAATTTAGTTTAGATTTATATTACTTGAATAAAAACAAGCAACAAATATACTTAGTAAAAAAATTGCTTTATAAATATTTTTTACTCAAAGCTATTTTACAGAAATAGAATTGAACATAAAAACTAGCAAAGTTAGAATAGGGTTCTTTTCCTGAACTAATACAGTAAATGTTTACAATTTTGCTACCTGTTTATGGACTTGTTTATTAATATATAAAAAATATTGACGAGTTTTTGACTGTTTTAGTTTAAATATTCAAAACCAAGTCTAAGCATAAAAACACAAGTATAATCTTGGTTAACTAGTGAGTGTGTAAAAACCATTTTTTTAAGTGTATGTAATTAACTTTGATTATAATAGATTATGATCAACTTGATGATGAGTACATTGATTAACATTTTGTGTAACTAATTTTGTATGTAATAAAGTTTGTTTATTATAATTATTGACATTACTATATAAGTTGAAATGTGTCCTTATGTTTTTTGTTTTGTAACTACCGAAAAAAAATAGCTTGAAATATATATAGTTTTACTGTATTGAATGTTTTTTATAAACTCTTATAAAAAAAACTGGGCTTCAAACGTTTGTATTATTGTTATTTTAATAATTTTGTATGCGTTTAATGTAATGAAACGTGATAAGAACTATCAAAAATATGCTTTTGAAAACTATTCAAGACTTAACAAACACAAGTCACCGAAATTTCTATGACATGCATACTTTGAGAAACACTGAGTTCTAGAAGATCTGATAAAACTTCAAAACATTTTTATCTATGCAAGCTTTCAAACAGACTTGTAAAATTTTAGATACTCATATTTAGATGAAAAGGTCTCAGGCACAGATAGCAAAAAACTATAACCGACTTTTATACTTAATACGCGAGCTCATAACTCATTACATAACATAAGTTAACACATACCTGGATTTAAATAATGATAAATACTAAACATATATTGAATATAAAAAAAACATGACATTCATTACCGTTCAAACTTATTGTAAACTTATCAAGAATTTATACTTTAGACAATTTCTACTGAACATTTTATACGAGTTAGAATTTTAATCTTGTTTTAAAGAATTTATTTTTATAAAAATTTTGGTCAAAAACAGTTTACAGGGTAACATCGAACCATACTAAGGAGCATAAAATTAAGTTTCATGTTAAAAAAAGTCTAAGTTTAGATTAGCAAACTAAATTGATACTTTTTCTGAAATTTTACAAGATATTAACATCGTTTCTTAGATTAATTCAGCTTGATTAAAAATATATAACAGACTTAATCCTGTGAAAATTGTAACTATTAAGACGTTTATTACTTAAAAAAAACATTGGCCTTTGTTTTAAATAGCTTTAGTTGCAAAATAAACTGTTTTATAAGTTCTATGAGTATATTTTACTTACTAAGTTTGATAATTCTAGTTTAAATAATTACTGTAAGTAGTACAACAAACTTACAGAAGCCATCTTCAGCTGTCGACTGTGTTAAAGATTAACCAACATGCAAGTTCTATATTCCAATACTTTTCATTTAGTTGCTATTTTGTTACATTAGAATCAGATTCAAATTGTCAATTTGTATTTTGTTCTTGATAAAAATTAAACTCTATACAAGTTGATCATTTTTCAAAGATTTACAGCATTATCACGTCACTATACAATTTATAACTTAATTCAAGAGAAACTTGTAAACATTATTTAGAACACGGGTTTGCAAACTGTGGCCCGCCGGCTAACTGCGGTCAACAGAATGTAAGTCTGCAGCCCGCAAGCATGTTTTTTTTATGGTATGCGGCCCGCGAAAGGTAAAAAGCTGCAGCCCGCTAAACAAAATACTGTTTTAAGTTTATTTTTTTCGTGAAAAACTGTAGTTTGATTATTTTTGCTTCAAGTCCCTGGATAATGTTTCAAAACCCTCAAAAATGTTTGCTGTTTAGGCTTAAAAATGTAGAATATAGGACAGATTCACATTCTAGCAGTAAATCTTGTGGTTACATGACAATTCAAATTCTTTGTAAAAATTTTAAAGAGTCACAGCTCAAAAAGTATACAAACTTAAAAAAATAGAAAATGCGTGTATAGGTCTAATTGATAAGATTATGATAGTAAAATTAGATTGAAAGAAAATAATTATTAATGGAGAATTATAAAAATAACTACTATGTTTTAAAACTAATTTTGTTCATATCTCAAAAATTTTTTTAAATTTCCAAAATAAAAAGATAGATTGCAGATATTGCTTAGACCTACGGAGATAACTTTTTTTTTCAAATATATATTAGTTTTTGAGTAGCAGTCCTTTAATAATTTTAAAAAGAATTTGAATTATCGCAACTTGAATAGTCTAATTTGAATAGTCGTGCACCTTGTTTTTACCTACAATAACAACTGGGGAAAAAAAGCTTATGTATTTGTATAAGAGTATTTCTGTATCTTGGACTCAGTAAATTGCTAACGTAACAAATACATTTAATTAGTACAAATATTTTCCAAGGAATGGGTTAGAATAGCACATCGTATTTTAAGCATTAAGCGTCACTTTAGCACGAAGTGATACTTGAGCACGGAAGTCATTTTGCATAGTTTTGTTTTTATGCTTATATAACATTTCAAACCTAAAGTTTTTATAATAAAACATAGATTAATAAAACAAAGCTTCTAACTTTATTAATTACATTTACTATTGAAGTTTTATGAAGATATTTTGGTATTTTTACTCTAATGTTTTCATCATGATACTTAGTAGAACGTAAAAAAAAGCTTTAAAAGAAAGTTGGTCCAAAAACTTAGTGTAAAAAAAGTCTTTCGGTTATCGAGTCGTACTTTACCAAATAGCCCATGTTTACATAAACGAGCAATCGGCTAACTGCGGCCCACGAGCCACATGCTGCGAATGAAGGCTAGCAATGCAACCAGGGAACTTTTTTTTATTATAAATTGGATGCGGCTCGTGAAAGGTAAGATACGGTCCTCGAGAATGTAAATTTATGATTCTTACACTAAAAAAAGTCTCAGGAACGATTTACGCAATCTCTTGTGTTTTTGGCTCTGGAATTATAAAAGTTACTCCAGGTATTTTAAGATTAAAAATCTAGAATAATTGAAGAAAGGAAAAAAAAAAGACGACGTTATAACTAAAACCGCAACTGCGGCCCATGGAAATATTTAATTTTGAAATTTTGCCCGCAAGTATAAAATTTAGTTAATTTTTAATTCGAGTTTGTTTAATGTTTTTATACTATAAAGTTAATATATATTATTTTTAAATACGTTTTTAAACTAAAGCTTTTTCATTTTAAGATTGAAATTTCTCACAAATACATTAACCTACTGCTTACTTTTAAAATTTTAGATGCCTGATAAAGAAAATATAATTTTTGCAATACTATACAGTGTTATTTAAAGGATTTTTTTGATGCATGACATTTTTATAAAATTTAAAGAGTATGAATTAGTAGCATAACAGTTAAAGGTACTTTGTTTTAAACTATAAAACAAAGTTTGAACTTTATGGACTTGTGTGTTTTTGCAAGACAACGTTTGTAAAGAAAAATTAAAGACTTTTTTTTTGTAATTTAAACTTAAGTTTAAATAAAATAAACATTTAATGAGTTTTATTTTACTACACTTTTTTATTTCTTATTGTTAAACGTTAGCGCAATTAAAGTTTATACGCAATTAAAGTAATTTTAAAAGTTTTTTATATTTGTGATAGAAATATGTGAAAAAGATCAAAAATGTTTAAATACAATTTAGTAGCTAACTAAACAAGATACTTAAATCGTGATCGTAATATTAGTAAAAAAATTAGATACGAAATAATGTATGATTAATATATAACATAGTTTTTAAGGTACGCTACAACTTGTGATCAACCTAATCCGGATCTTTTTCAAAGCTTTATTTCAAATTAGGATCCAAGTAAAGTATGGTTGGAACTAGCTGGATCCGAATCTAGGATCCGATGGATACTTAAAGCTGTTAAACTTTAAACTTAATTTGCATTAAGTTATTAAATACACTGAGATATTTTTCCATACAAAAATATCAATAAGTTAAATTTTTATTTTCTCATTTAGTTTTTGTTTATTAAACTTTTTAAACTAATTACTCTTATTTTATATAGCTTTAAAATCTAACTATGGACAAAAGCTAATTATAAACAATAAAAAAATGGCATTTCAAGAGTAAAAAAAAACCTAAATAAATGGTTTAAAAAGCAATATATAAGAACAGATACGAAAAAATGACAATCTATATATTTGAAACATTTTTTTAATTAACTCTAAAAATAATTAGTACACTTCAGATAAATATCGAAGTTAAATCTTTTATAATAGTTTAGTAACAGTAATAAATAAAATCTAGAAAATCTTGTAGCGTTTCTTTTATAAATTAAATTTGATAAACTTAGTTCCGCATCAATTTTAAAAATCAAGATACGGATTTCTTTTTAAATTAGGATCCGGGTCTTGGATTCGGTAGGTCACTAGCTATAACACTGTATAAACTTTAAATAGGCTAGGTTTGATTTTTTCCTGCGTATATTTTGTATTATCAACCAGTATTTTAAACTTAAACCTTAATATAAACTTTAATAAAAGTATTTCGATTTGTAAAATATTATAAATCAAGCGTTTATATTTTTAAGGAAAGTTACATACAGTTAAATTCTTGGTCAGGTATCAGAAAAAAACAATAAGAGGTAACAAAATCAAAATCCAAGTTTTTTGTTTTATAATTAAGATAATTTATATATCTTAAAATTTATGCAATTTAAGTTTGTTTGTTAGAATTACTTATCGTTTTAGCTTTTTTTACAACATTTTAATAATTTACTTGTTAGTTTATATTTTATTAAAAATTTAACTAAACAAATTGGACCATTACTAAAATCTTAATAATTTTTTGTTGTTGTCTGCACTACTACTAACATATATTCAAAACTCTTAAATTTGTGTGCTTAGTTTACATTTTTCGATGAGATTTTATTGTTTTTTTTTCAGAAGTTTTTTATTTAAATTCAGGGTTTAGACTAGTCGTCTATAGAAAACTATTAAAAGTTCCACCTCAAGCTATTTTTATAATAAAAAGTGTTTTTTGTTATGCACAGTAGGTTGAATAGAGGTTTTTTTATAATGCTAAAAAATGTTACATTACCTAAAAAATACTAATAATAAGTATGCATTGAATCTTGCAATTTTTTAAATGATTTTTAAAAGACTTCCTAACCAGTATTATATATTTTCATTAAAAGAACAACGAAAGCATTATAGTTTAAGTTTTGATTAAAATAGTTATGTGCTTGATAATTGAGTATACATTAAATGCAAATTTGTATATGAATTTTCTTTTTAATCGATTAATTAACAGTACGAGGTTAATTTTTTTTAAGTATTATTAAATTTTATAAATTCAATTTTTGAAAATACAGTGTCAAGCTAATCTTTTTAAAGGAGGTAGTAACAAACTAAACTTAAATAATGTTATAGAGTTGGAGCAATACATCAACTTTAACAATTAAGTTTAATAGAACATTTCAAACAAAGATTTTCTTGTTGCTTATGCAAATGTACTAATTAAAAACTAAATGTAAACACAACATAAATGAGTTTATTACAGATTTACTTCACGTATCTGTCACACTCCCAAGGGACTCAACTAGGCGGTCGGCAAACTACAATAAACTAGAATTGATAATAACTAGGTGGTTAATATTGCCTGCAATGGTTTTTTTGTGCATTCAATAAGTGTTACTTTAAAGGCAAACTGAAAGTTTAAATTTTTCGAGGTTTTTCTGTTATTTAAGAAGAATCAAGAAGTTTATTATGACAAAAACAGGTGAAGAACTAAAACGATAAGTTATTATAAAAATTAATTTATACAGATTTATTTGTTGAATCATTAAACATTTTTAATGCCTTTTTAAGCCTGGTTTTCCAGAAACAATGATAAAAACTTTAAATTTTTAAAATTTACTTAAAGCTACCGATTTACCTAAAGCTAAAAAATATTAGTAGTTAGTTTATGTTTTTCATATAAGTTTTTGTATTTCTTAGAATAGTAGATAAGTTAATAATATGAAAAGAAAAAAAGGTGCAAGATAAAAACAAATTGCTTATATAAAAGAATAATAGGAAACTACCATGGACAAAAGGTAATACATGTTTTATATTTATATATATAAGTTTTTAATTTGTTTTTTAAGTGTAGTATCTTTTTTTAGACAAACTAATTTTAATAGATCATTCAATCTTTAACAACTGTTAAAATTTAAAAGTTGTTTTATTTAAGTAAAAGTGTTTGTTTAAACAGTAGCTTGTTAATATCTTTCAATAAAATTATTTACGTAAGGAATTACTTATATTTAAATATTTTATAGTATAGCTACAATTTTCATTAAAGAAGTAAAGCAACTTCAATGAACATGCATTAGTGTGTTTTTTTTTTCTTAACTACAATTTAAACTAAAATAAAAAGTAGAACTCATTTTGTTCTTCTTATTATTAATTTTAACTTTTGGTAGCGTAGTCATTTGAATTTTAGTTTAAGTTCTGTTTTTTAACCAACGAAAAACAACTTTTTTATTAAATTTAAGCTTTTAAATTGAGGGATAATTTTCACAATACTTTTATTACTACTTTAAAAACTAGAAATAATTTAATGCTATTAAATGATTAAATGCGAATTAAATACAACTACATGTATAAAAAATAAAAAACTGACAAGACTCTTGTTTAATTGAACACTTTTTGAGTTTATCTTCAATAGCTTTAAAAAATTCAAATACTATTATTCTTTTTTTTTGTTTTTTAATTTGTTAAAAATTAGTAGAAGTAAAATTTTTTTAAAGAATATCCGTATTATAAAGTTAACAAAGCGAAACGACCTTATATTATTTAAATTGTTTGAAAGGTTACAACAAAAGTTAATGTTGTAATTTAGGTTAAAACATCTCTGAGTTCTTTGTGATATTTTAAGCAAAGATTTCAACTTAAACATTTTAATTTCCTTAGAATCATAGTCTTTATTATACAAGAATAAGTGTTTAAAAAAACAAGTAAAAATTTAATATAAACTTATCATCTTTATTCTACAGTCACTTACTTAAAAAATTAGAATTAAAAAAAATCATATGACTTGAATCTATATTTTATAAATATTTTTTATAACTATCTTAAAAGTTAGGTCTTGAATTTTACTGTTAGGGATAAGTTTCAGGCAAGAAATGTGTTTATTACATTTATAATATAAATAGTATAAATAACGATAACAATGTTTTAAGTTTGCGTTTCTTGCGTAAAAAACAATGATGTCAATTGTTAAAGATTATATATTTATTCTTTAACCGAGATTTAAGGTATTACTTTAATCAAAACAAAAACTTTTTGGAATTGGTTTAGAAATACTTACTTAAATATTTCCACTTTACTTTAAAAATTAAAAGTACGCCGTTTTCAGCAAGTACAACTGTAAATATGCTTTAAAACATTAATTTAGGCTAAATTTACATTTTACTAAAATTTTTAACACAAAGTTCTTCTGCTTCAAAAAGTGTAATCTACACGAGTTTTTAAGCTGTATAATCAAATATCTTTTTCTAAGAGTAGAAATTTTAATTATGTAGCTTTAGTATAAATACCCGAATGCTGTTTAATTGTTTCAAATGCTCAGTTGTTTTAGACTCTATATGTTGTCTCTTTCATCATCATCGTCATTAGCACTATCAAAATAAAACACTCTTTCTTCTTAGTCGGGAGTTTGTGCAACTATCCAGTCTTTTACGTCATGAGATACCACAGTATTGAATTTGAATAAAGAAAATCATTTTAAAATATGATTTTGTATTTCATTTAACATTAGAAATTAATTCATAATATGTTCTACATTTAATATGTTATTGAAAAAATTAAATACTTCAAAACTGCTTTAACTGTTGTTTTTCAATATGTATAAAGCGTTATAATTAAATTTTTAACTTGAATGTGTTTTATTGGTATTAAATGCACGATTTTAAGCTACTTTATCCTAAAAAGCAAAGTTATTTTTTTTTAAGTTGCTCAAGTAATAAAAATACTACACCTTTCAACAGCTTAATATATATAAATAAAATAATTAGTTTAATTTTTCATATAAAAAGTTCAAAATGAATAAATTTCATGTAATCCTGTATTTATTTTGATTATTAATTAAAAATTGTTATAGATTTTAATAAGTCTTATAATAAAACACATGAAAAAACACTTATAAATTAGGTATATAAATAATAGGGTAAAGTAAAAAAAAAACAAAGGAGTTATATACACGCACTACTACAAACTTTAATTAACAAGCTCCGCTAAATACATCAGTTTGTGAATAGTACAGTTTAAGTCTCAATAAAAAAATTAAAGTCAGAAAAATATAAATAATATTTAACTTTTGTAAAGTTTATACTCATTTAGGGATTAAAATCTTTTTTTAGTATAGATTTTTAAAATTGTCATACCTTCTGGTTGATATCTTGAAAAGTAAAACATCTGTTATTTTAACAAAAAACAGTTTTCACCAGGGTTTTTGGAGAGAGGCGTCATCATCCTTTTTTGGCGGTTTCAGTAAGTCCGAGGGGCAACAACTAGTAACGGGGCAAAAAAGGAGCAAGTTTGAAATTTTGGGCAATCATATAAATAATAGTTATCAGCTTATTTTTTAGTATTAAACAAAGGTAAGGTTAAAACCAGAATTTTATAGGTTGGGTGATACCAGTAGGAAATAACTAGTAAGAGAGCAATTTTGAAACCCTATTTTATTTACAGTAAAGAGTAACAATTACTTTTTTATTTTTTTCAAAATAAGTTCTAGGTAGTTAATAAATAATCATAACGAATACGAAATATAAAGGGGCAACGTACGGTCCGCCAAGGGAACTTTAGAATATTTTTTGACAAAGTCTTTGATAATAAACAACTTACACAATCATAATAACCATAGAGTAACATGGAAACTTAACTTACGACTATTACAAATATGATAACATTTTCTAACAATCCACACCTCAAATAAGAACTGAAAACTTTAAAACTTAAAAAATACCTTAAGGTCTAACTTAAAGGTAGGCAGTGTACGGACCGCTAAGTTAAATTTCTGGTCGTGATGTAATTTTTAGCAAGAAAAACTCTGTGGAAATCTAATAAACCTGAGCTCCTATATAAAAATTATTTAAAAAAAGTACTCCTAATTCAGGTTTTGATAGAGGTAAGTGCATATTATAGTGTTGTTTTAAGAAAACTTATTTCTCAATGATATTTTATATTTTTATAAAAAAAAAATTATTTTGCAGTCCTTAAAAACTTATTTTTAATAAGTCCAGCCTTTTATTTTATTTTTGGTTAATCTAATTTGCTATTATACAAAGTCTAATTTACAAGATTATTATAGTATATGAACTTTTGCAAAAAGTATTTAAATATAAATAAAAAAGAGCTACGGAAGTTTACTAAAATTCGAATTGACGTAAATAGTGCACCTTAATTGTTTCTTAAAATAATTTAGTTTTACTAAAAGATGGAAAATAAAAAGCTAAATGACAGTCAATAGTATAAATCTAATCTCTTATGGTAGTATAAAGCAATAAATTCTTAGTTAAGCTAATAGAAGTAGTAACTTAACAAATTAAGCTAGTTCGGGTTTATTTCTTCTCCTGTTATCACAATAAAAGGAGCACTAGTTTGTTTGACTATTAAAAAAACTAAAAATTAACTAAAGTAATATCGCCTTTTTTATACTAGAAGCGTTAACTGACCACAACAAACTTTTAACTTATTTTAAGCATAGCAAGATAGGTACAGTTAGATTATAACCAGTTAAAAATTTTCTAGTTAAGAGATAATCTTTATTAAAAAAATAACTGCTTTTGATTAAAGTAAATAGAATATAAAATATAAGATATTTAAACTCTTTTGTTTTAAGTAAAGTGCTACGTATTAAGAAAATCAATTAATAGAAAAAAATTAACAGAATATTCAATTTTATAGCTCTTTGTTTAATGTTTTATTATATTTTCCGCTAGCTGTTTCTATAAACGTGTTTTTTCTACTTTTAATATTCAAAATTTTTTAATTTTTATAATAGTAACTGTTATTATAACCATAACTAAAACGGGTTTTGATCTAGTAAATTTATAAGTATATTCTTGTTCGAAATTGAAAGGCTTATTTTTCTTGTTTTTTTTTTAACCTAATTTGCTTATTTTACTCATGTGGTTAGTATCCGTATATTACATCAGAATTATTGGTTGGTAAATTCTTTATTTCTATGTTTCTAACCAAATGATTTGAAATATTAGTATAAGTTGTTTTATCACTCGTTTTCTTTTTGATTTACTTTTTAGACAGTTCGGAACTATAAAATTAAAACTTAAGGTAGTTTATTTAAAAAAAGTTCCCCTAAAAGTGTCTATGTAGTAAAAAAATATTTCCATGACTCTTCTTTATTGCATCCATATAGTGTTTGTATTTGTTCTTGGTTTTAGAAATGACTACTTTATACCACTTGTTAAATAACTAGAAACAAAAAAAATGTTTTCAAAACAAATTAAAGTTAACAAGTTTCATTAAGCTATCAGAATGAATACAAACTTTTGGTTTAACGTATATAAAACCAAAACTTGTTAAACCTTTAAATAAAACTATAAAACCTAACTAAGAACCAAATTATTACTTCGAAGTTTAAAAAATGCAAAACCATAGGCTCCTTTTAAGGTTGTATTAAAAAATAGGCGGGAATAATTAATTGTGTTACGTCACTACTTGACTTGAGCTGAGAATAAAGTAATGATGTCATAATGATAAAACGCAGACGTAAATTGTTAGACAGCTTACAATACAAAGTATAACGCTAACATTTATGTTATCCTTATTGTCAGTTAATGAACTCTGAAAAGTAAGTATATACTACTTTTTAACAAGTAACTTACAGAATACAATCATTTTTAGAGCAAACAGAAAGTTAGTTTAAGACATAATAAAGGTTCATCTTTCAGTATAGTGTTTGTTTTTTAGTAAAATTACCTTCCAAATAATATTTAAAGCGTTGTTACAAATATTTTATTTGTAAAAACACTAGCTTTACTCTATACTCAGTTATAAACTAAATTCTTAGTTTCTATATTTTCGACATCTTAGTTTTGCTTATATAGAAAAGGCTATAGCAGTTTACAATAGAAAATTGAAAATTATTTTTTAAATAAGTTCATTTTCTAGGCTAACTTGTTTATAAACTTAGTTTTTATTTATGTATTTATAAAACTAAATTAATTAATAAATATCTACAAAAGTTTATATTGTTACATTAGCAAAGATAATGCTTTATGTTTAAAGAGGCTAAAATCCTATTTTTCATTTAATAAGGTAATTTTTTTTGTAAGATATTATTTTAAACGAGTTTGGAAAACAAAAATTTATTATGATTTAATGAGTTTTACTTTTTAGTTGTAATAGTACTTATCTTTTTATAAATTTTGGTTTTTGTAACAGTCTTACTTTGATTATTCTATTGATGGTAAATTAACTATTTTTAAATTTTATTAGAAAATAGTTTATTTACTAGATTTATACTTTAAAACTGAAATAGATAAAACTTATTACAAAAAACTAGATGCTCCATTTTTTTTAGCAAAAAGCTACTTATGTATAAAAAACATAAGAAAAAATTATTTTTAGTGATAAGGATAGTAACTAAGATTTCGTTTTTAATTATGTTTTTTGAAGTACTTCTAATTTTAAGTTTGTTTCTATTTAAAAAATGGTTGGTAATTTTATAGGTTGATAAATAAAATAGCTTGTTTCAAAAAATTGTTATAAATTAAAACATATCGTTGAAATCTATACAGTTTCCGTTTTCAACTAGCCTTTTTTGAGCTTTAGAATTGTCTGTTTTTACAAAGGTACGAGTTGTTTTGTAGTTCAATAGTGTATTATTAAAAATCTTAGTAAAAATAAAGTTTAGTTAAATGTTAGTTAGAATGAAAGCGATATTTAACATAAAAATGCCTGAAAAGTTTTAGTTTTCTTAAATTTAAATGACTTTTTCGCTGTCTAGATCTTAGAATTCAAAATCTGTTTTAGAAATAGCTAAATACAAAACATCAAAAAACTTATAAATAAATTTTGTTTGATATTTGAAATTCAACTTTTTTATTTTGTTTAGTTTTTAAAGAGATCGCTTACAAAGGATAACGATTATAATGCTTATATAAATGATTTTAGCTCAAATGTTTCATTTACTTTTTTGGGTTAAAAATAACCGTTAATATATATATTTTTTAAGTATTTTTAGAAGTAAAAAGTAAATACGGAACAAATATTTAACATTTCAGATTAATATTTTTTTGTTAAAGTTTTCAAAGTTCTTTTTATTCAAACACTTAACGTATGATAAATGGGTATTAAATTGAATGTTTCGAAGTATTTAAGTTTGTTCAAACCTGAAAAATAGTTTTTATAACTTTAACAAAACATTAACAGTGTAATTACACTAAACCATATCTTATGTTAATATGACGTGTATAGTGTGAAATTTCAAATTAGCTAGTTATATAAGGGATATCTAAACAACATTTGTGAAAATAAAAGTTTAGAGCTTTTTTTCTACAACTAATGCGGTAAGTTGATTACTGATTTGGTATGAATATGATAAATCTGAATTTTTAGGAGTTCCAGCAACAGTAGTTCTCAAAATAAACCAAACAAAACAAGTGAGATAGCTCATATGTTCGAGCAATTAAAAGAAAAACATCTAGCTAAAAAACAAGAATGGACTCAAGAGAAAAATTCACTGCAGATAGAACTAAACAAAGTAAGAAAGTTGTTTTAATTAAATGTTTTTTTAGTGTTAGTAAAAAGTTTAAGATGTCACTAAAGTCGATTGACTTATAGATAGGTTCAAATAATTTGCATAACTTAATAGAATATTGAAAGCTCGAAGACTACAAAATATTTACTTATCTAATTCTAAATAAACTTGTAAAAAAATTGGCCATTTGTTAAGATAAATAAATGAAATGTTTACAGTTTTAGTTACTTTTATTCTAAGACTTTTTAGTGTATATAAAATTTATTATTACTTCGTTTTAAGTATATTCTGTTTTTGTAATAGATTTTTTTTTACATGACTTTCTATACGATTTTATAAATAAAATACTACTGTATTTCTTGTTGTAAGGTTTTAATTAACATTTTTTAGTTTTAACTTCGATAAATAAAAAATAAACAACATCAATTTTACTTTAAAAATTTTTAATTACAAGTTTAGATAAAAACTTGATGAACTAACAACAAGATGTTAAATTAAAACGTTAACGTAAGAACCATTTGACTCCATCACTTTTGTTACAAAATTTTAAGAAAAAGTACTGAAGTTCTATCAGTTCTAAATTATTAAGTAAGCATACTAGCTTTGAAAAATTTTTTACATTAAAAAATAAAATACTCTAAAAATACTTTTTTTTACAAATTTAGCAGTGCTTTCCTTGCTTACTTGGTTTAGTTCTGAAAGTGTATTATAATATTCTCAAAACTTATTTTATTGTTCTCTAAGAATTTTTAAAAATGGTTGTCGTATAATATAATATAGTACACATAGACTTTTAAGAAACATGACATCAATATTATTAGTTTTAAAGAAAAAACTATTTGCAACTATTTATTAAAAAAACATTAAAAGCCTGCTTTGATAAAAAAATGTAGATATATACTTTCTTTTTTAACTTAAATTTAGAAATATATATTTTGTTAAAAAAACAAAGGCTTGTTAGTCATCTCAAAAAAAACTCCACAGGCTCATCAACGAATCAGAGTGCTTCAAAGTTTTCCAAAAGAGCTGGAAGAACGTTACGGTAAAATGAAGAAAGTGCAAATGAGGTACGAAGAACTACAGGAACGTTTGAATCGGGAAAGACTTGAGTGGAAATATGACAAGAACTATCTGAAACAAATAAACGAACGGGTAAGTCGTTTGGATCCAGGTATGACTTGCATTAAAAAAAATACTATCAATAAAATTATAAGTATTCGTTCGTTTTTACTGTCAACTTTGCTTGTATACAGCTACAATAGAAGTCTTGTTAAAGAAACCTCGCTTGTACAGTTTTATTAGAAACGTTTTTAAATTATTTTTTTTTATTTAGCTTAAAAATTTTGTCTGCGTTTATAAATTTTATAGTTTAAGCTTTAAGTACAATTATAAATTCTTTTTTTTCAAAAAACATACTTTTAAGGTATCATTAAACTAGTTAACTTACATTGATCTCATAAACTAAGGTCTTTTAAAAACATTTAGAATTAAAATTGATACATTGACAATCAGTTCATTAAACTTACGACCTTTTCCTATGTGATTTCAATAACACAGTTATACGTAGTTATAAGTTTATCATTAATGAAACATAGTTGAACTGTTAAATGATTAAAAAGTTATAAGTGTGATAATAGGTTAGCTCGAGAAAAAGTTGTAAGCTTTATAACTTGGATAGGTGAAAATTTTGTAATCAACATAATCTAATGAAGTTGTATTGGCTAGTTTAAGAATTTTGAATAAATAACATTTATCGCTAAATCTTAAGCTTTAAGAAATATAAAAATAGGAATTTTTTTATAATATAAACTATCTTTTACAAATAACTAAATTCCTTCTAAAATAAAAAAGTTGGACTGCTGAAAACTACATTAATTGAAGCAAAAATGTATTGTTACATAACGTATAATAGCTAACAATATAAAAAAACTAAACTGCAAAACTAATAAAAATGTTTCCACTTTTTTTTCCAACCATAAGTCTAAAGTGCTTATACACAATAAATTATTAAACTTTGAAACAAAAATAGTAATTATTTTTCATAAGACTATAAACTAATTGACTTGCTGATTAAACAGTTTTACTGTGCACAACAAATCAATAACCAAAAAATTAAGTTTTTATGGTAAAAAATATTTACATTAAATCATTTTAATACTTTTGTTTTATAAATGTTTCTTTTGTTAAAAAATAAATGTTGAAAGCTAATGACTTAAAACTAGAAAAATCTAAGCTGCATACATAATCTTAAGATATATTTTAATAAAAGAAATTTATTCTATCAGAAGAAAAATTAAAAAAGTTAAATTAGAAAAAAACGGTTAAAAAGTTGAAATAACTGTTGATAATGTAGTTTTAAATATTAATTACCTTTAGACACAGTTCAGCAATTATAGTTAAATATCACAGTATTTACTGTTCTAAGAAACATTGTTCAAAACTTTAAACATAGAAAACAAATAACATTCAATCATAAATGTCATTATACGCATTAGTAAATTTATAATGAAGTTTTTAAAAGAGTTATCTGTGCTACTAGTTTTTTCACTGATAAACGTTCAATATAATTTTAATTTTATAGATACTTTGTTTTAGCTTATTTTAAAGAAATTTTGATTAACTTTTTTTTAAAAGTACCTATAATATAGTCTATACGACTTTTTTTCTTAATGTTTAAATATTTTGTTTATCTCGTTTATTTATAGAACACGTCTTAACCAACTAATATAAGTTATTTTAGAGGTGATAAGTGAAATAAAATAATTAATAGATAGAAACTTTTTCTCGCTATTCTAGACTAAGTTGTACAGTTTACTAGCTTAATTATAAAGATTCATTAAAATGACTTGTATCGACATGTTTTAACGTTTTGACAATAAAACACTTTTGATTGTCTAAGTAATTAATTCAAAAAGAATTTTTTTAGATACTAGATTACTACATAAAAAAATATTGATTTTTGTTTTTATATATTTTGACTTCGATGCACACTGTACTAAACTATGCACTCAAAAAACCAGAAAATTTTTAAATAAATTATACCTGAAATTTCTATAAAATATCAAGGAATTTAGAAAAAAAACTTAATTACTTAAATTTTAAATGGTTGCTTTGTTCTATGCAAGTCATGACGTTTATGTTGAAATTACAAACAGTTTAAACTAAGTTCGGTTGAGTGCTTTCTATTGTCTAAAAGTCAAAAACATTTGTAAACCAAAACGCAACATATCATCTATTACTTTCACTTCATCCGCTGACATGTTGCTATCTAAAGCTGGATAAAAAGATTTGTGTTAATGGACTATGTTTTAAACATTGACGATACTACTAAATTCTTTAAAGCTTACATTTAGGATTTGTTTAAATCTCGACCGAGAAAAATTCCCTTGTTTGTAGGGAATAGGTAAAACATCATGTTACTTATAGTTAAAAACAAATTTAAAAGTTCAACTGTTTTTTAAGAATATAGTTTAAAGAAGGTAGCTAAGTTAAGTTTTAAAAAGATTAACTTTTATTTTACGATATCGTGTCAGAGCATAAAAAATTTAAAAATTAAGTCTTTTTATCTATTTAAACACTTTAAAAGCTAATTAGTTTTTTAGCTAATTTTAAGGTTTAAAAACAAAAAAATGTATATACAATACACTTTGTCAAAGAATTATGCCGTTTTGCTGGGTGTTTTATATTTTAAACACAAATAAATGTCTGGTTTACTACTACTTAAGGTTATGTTTTTATTCTTAGGATTAAAAACATATAGTTTGGTAAAGGTTTATTGTTTATAAAATTTAGACGCAGTAGAAATTTAAATAACTAGTTGTAATATAAATTTGAACTTCAGGATAAAAAAATTGCTTTATATAATTGAGTTGAGACCTTGTTTACTTACTTAAGTTAATATTTTTTCATATATTATTTATAAACTATTTTCGACCAAAAATATATAAGTTAACTTTTTTATAAAGTTAAGATGCACAAATTTACATTTGAAAATAAGTTTATTGAAAAAAATGTACATTTTTTGATAATTAAACTACTTTAATACTGTAACTCTGTTGTTACAAATAAAAATAAAGTTTATATCAAAGATTTTAAATCTATTGGAATAAGAAAAATTTTAAAGAACGTATTTAAAACAATATGTTAAACTTATAAACTAAATCATTGCATAAAATTGAAAACTTTATTAAATCTAAAAAACAACGTAAAAAAAGGCTTTAAATTTCAATTTGCAAAAATAATTTTATAAAATGCTAGTTTTTTAATTTTTCCTAACATTTTACAGTCGTTTTGTTTTTTTCTTGATTATGTAATAGTATTTACAACGAAAGTAATTTAAACACGTTATTAAGCTAACGAAAAACTTTTGTATAAAAAAAAAGTTAAATTTACTAATATTTTAATTTTCAATATAGTTTTATTTATTTATAACGTGATGTAACTTTAAGAAACTTTTTTTATAAGCAGTCATGTTAAAAAATAGTTAAAGAATAAAAAAAAAATTACACAACATAAACCTGAAAACTCTAATATGACATTAAAATTAAAACTTTAGTTTTTAATAAAATTAAAATACTTATCCTTTAGAAAAAATAAATATATATTTCTGATTTTCTACAAAAACAAAACATGTTGAAAAAAAAAACATTCGAAACAAAACTTAACAGTTGCGGGGCGATCTTGCAAGAAACATCTGCTACGTGTGCAAGTGCAGGATGGGAGAAAACTACCACGGGGGGCAGCACGTAGAAGCACTGTTGGAGGAAATGGAGAGGGAAAAGAGGCAGTTGATGGTGGCACATCGGAGAGAAAAGGAAAAATGGACTAATGAGAAACGCATGCTAAGAGACAAAGTCGAAAAGGTTGATTTAATGTTTAAATGTTTGACGAGAAGTTTAATAAAACAGTTTGTCAAAAGTTTAAAAATGGTTATGAAGTATGTATCTTTAGGAATAAAGTTTAAGAACCAAAAAAAAAAAATAAAGTTTTTCGTAGTATAATTTCAACGGCTTAAACAACTTTGAATTGTTTAATAATTTTACATAAATATTAAAATAATCTTCTGACAAACTTATTTTCGATAGCTTTTATTTTACTTCAGTAACGGACTAAAAGTTGTTTTTAGTCACATAACTAAATCAAAAAAATACTTGTGTTGGTTAACCTAAGTAAAATATCTGAAAAAAGTTTAAAACATTTTTTAGTTTATAAAGGAACTTGATTAACTAGAATTTGTATTTAATATTTTAAGCAAACTTTTTCTACAGTTTCAACTAAACATTAAAAATATTTAACAAACTTTGTCATTGAATATTAAAATTATGAGTACAATACTTAATGGTTTCAGTTTAGGTTTTGATTGAAGTATTATATAAGAAAAAAAAAAGAGTAGAAAACAAACACATATATTTCACAGCAAACTAGTTGTATTTTGCTTACATTGTAATTAAAAAAACTATTTAACAACTTTAATTTAACATACTATGTTTGTAGTAAAATAAAATTGTTTTTAGTGAACAAAAGTACTCAATAAATGAAAATACAAATTAATATATAAGTAATGATTTTTATTTTAAATTTCAACCGTGAATAATGTTAAAATAAATTATAAACTAAATTTACGTTTTAAATATCAAAACAGTTTAACTCAAAAGTTGAAAAAGTTCAAGGTAGTCCATTAGTTTTGCATGGATCATGCCAATTAAGTCCACGTTTATCTTATGAGAATAATAGGTCAAGCTCAGAAGTAAGTTTTGATGAGTTTAAAAGCTCAGATAACTTATTCTTGTAAATAAATTACATGATGTAAGACTTTACTTAAAATTACTATAAAAAAATTTAAGCTAGCCTAATTTAGGAAACTAAATCAATAATTTATTGATTTTTTAAGTGTGTTGTGACAATTTCCAAAAATGAGCTTTTTTAAAAGGGTATCAACGATTTTACAAACAGAAGCAGTTCTCAAGATCAAAGCTTTCACTCTGTAGTCAATGAGGTTTGTTCAAACTACATTTTTATTGTTTGTTATATCTAAAAACTTATCCGTTAATTTAATAACAATATATGAAAAGAATGTAAAACAAAAAACAAAAGTTTTAGTTAAACCAAAACTTTATATTAACCGTATCTACAGCCGTATTTAAAACTTGTATTATTCTTCTAATCAAACAAATGAACATGCAAAAGTTCGTTCATTCATTAAAGATACGTAACTAATCTATATATAAATCCAGTCACTATCTTATTAGGCCAGTGTTAAATAGCTCAGTATCTCAAGGGAATTTATTCAGCTTCTTTTATATTTTGTTTTGCGTTCTTTGCATTTTGTCGTATACAAAATTTAAAGAACATGGAAAATAGTATTAGCTTAATTAAAAAACTCTTAAGCTTTGAAAAACTGTAATTAAGTTTTTCAATACACAAAAAAATTAACTTTTAATAATTTTATACGTAGTCTACTAATATGTACTTATTTTAAATGTTTAACACGTTAAAGATTTTTTTTAAATAAATGAAAATCGAAAAATAAAGCTATTAATTTTTTTTTACAGTTGCTGCAAAATATCAAAAAAATTGACACGGAAATGGATGAAAGTTATGAGAAGCAAAACATGTACAAAAGTCAAAACTTGCACCCTAACATTTACGATCCTAACTTACCGTACTACTCCAATGACAAGGCGGATTTGCCTGACAAAATAAACAGCCAAAGTTATCATTTTCCCAACCACGACAGCGTCGAAACCAACCCTTACCCCGAGCCAAGACAACAGCAGCAGCAGTACTACAACCACGTTTCCCATGCTACAAACCAAAACTTGCTCAAAAAGGTTTACACGTCGAAAGCATCGAAAAGCTTAGACGAAAGCTCGCTTGCAGGACGATCCCAGAGCATACTGTCTCCTAAAACGCATCAAAATCTGTCTCGAGTTCCTGAGCATTCGAAAATGCCAATAAATTACATGAACACTGAAAATATGTCTAGTAGTTATGATATCCCGTCCATGCAGTACGAAGTAGATGATCGGGTGTCGATGGTTTCATCTACGGGAAGCTGCAGTCTGCCGGCCTTCTCTGACAGCGGTGATTCGGAAACTACAGCATTCACTACCCCACTTCCCTTCATCAGAGAAAGAGGGGGATTCAACCAAAACATGCCCAAATACGGCACAATGCCCAATCATTCAGAGCACAGAGAACACCACTTTTATCCCACCACATCCTATTCGCAACATCAGCCACATAAAAGTTCGTCTGAAATCCAGATGAGTTACTATGGCAATCAACCGAAAGAAAGTCCTTACTATAGAAGTAATTCTCCGGACAAGCAGGAAAATCGGCTTGAAAAGTCCCCGTATTCACACTCCCCGAACAGCTCGGACAACAGATCCACTCCGCGGCAACGGAAGACTCTTTCCAACCTTCACCAGCAGCTCCTGTTCCGCAGGCAGCAGGTTGAAGATGAAAAAGCATCTCAAGGTTACGATAAACAGACGCTGCTCAATGTAGAAGGGTCTTACTACCACAGAGACGAGAAAACGGGGTTGGTTAAGACTCACATGAGCTTCTCGCCCTCTGCTACAAAAAAGCTACAAGTTTTCCCGCCAAATGTTTCGAAATCGGCTTCGCCTAATAGTAAGAAGGCTGCTCACCGGTCTTCTTTACAATACCAGCCAACCAATATGAGTGTAGTTTCTCCTTTGAAGCCAATCGTTGAACAAAAAGGTCCCGAAGTTCCACCAAAGCCAGATATTAGCATTGACGAGCTGCTGCAGGTTTTTCTAAAAATGTTTCTCTAAGTTTTAGATATATAAAATTATACAATTTTTGAGTTATTGTATTAAATACAAAAAAAAAGAGTTGGTTTTTATTTTTCAATTTAAGCTGAAGAGCTTAATAAAATGTACGAATTATTTTGTATGTTGCATAATAAGCAGCTTTTTTCTAAAGTTTTATTTAATATTTTCTAACCATACTATGTGTTTTATTAATTAAAATTAAATGTTGTAAATTTAAAACTGTAAATTTTTTCTATACGAACATTTAAAACAGTAGCTAAATAATAGTTTTTTAAACAAAAACAATTTCATTACAATAAATTTATTCTACAAGTCTTAATTAAATTGACATACTGATATAAAGTTTTCAAACCAATATAAGACTTAAAATGTTTTTTGTTTATTTAAACATTAGTTTTGTTTTAATAAACCAAAAAGTAAATAATAAAAAACAACTTATATATACACTTTGTTATGAGACAAACAATTATTTATCATCGATTTAAACCTTTAAAACTAAATTGTAAATTTAAAGTTATACCTAATTATTATTTTATTGAACCAAAAACTAAAAAGTATATGTTAAAAAGATAGTTTATTTTTGTTGTGAAACAAACGTTTTTACATTTTTTCACCGAAACGGTTAAAATCAAAATTTTAATGTTCATTTTATATAAAGGCTCATTGTAAGGAAAAAATTGAATAAAAGATTGTAAACTTTAACATCTTATATTTTTTCGAAGGTAAGCAATGCGTCAGAGAAGCGGAAAGGTGCTGAGTCGTATCACAAAACTACGACAAGCAAGATCGGAAATCTTGGAAAAATGGGAAAAACTTGGTTTAAAAAGAAGTTGCAAAGTAGAAGCAATCAAGACGTTCCGCAATCTGCAAAACTAACGGCTGATACAAAGATCAAAAGCTCTTCACGATCATTTTTGTACACCGACAAAGACGAAAACGTTATTCGTAAAAACAAAAAGTACAAAAGAAGCAAGACTGAAGCACAAGATATGAACTACTCATCCTGCGAAGAAAATCCAAACGAACGAGAAAAAATTTCGAAAAATGTCAGACTCAGAAAAAGTAAGAGTGTAAAACAGCAGAGCAATTTTTCTGACCAAGAAAAGAAGAGCAAACGTCGCCAGAGCATCAAATCGGAAGTCCACGTGCCTCTCATGTCGATGGTTAAAGCGAAACTCTCCGACGACTTAATGAAAATAAAAGCAGTGACTAAAACCGAAGCAAACAAGCAGGAACAAAAAAAGTCTTCAAAGCGTGTTTCCAGCGCTCAATCCGACAAAAAAGAACAAAAGAGCGTCATTAAAACGACGCCGATTTCAAAAACTTTGAGGGGCAAAGACCCAAACGATTCGCTCGTTTACTCGGTGGTGAGCAAGCTGAACGAAATAAAGGATGAAAACGAGCGAGCTCCGAAGCTGGAAAAGCCCGCCAAAAGAATGTCAACTCTGCGCGGGTACCTTAATCAGCAGAGAAGAAAAACGGAAACTATTTTCACGAGCAAAAGAGAAGTTAAGAAGTCCTCACCGGGAAAAACGGAACAACCGCAGGGAAACGGAGTTGTTCTGAGAAGGAAAGAGAAGAAAGCTTCTGAAGATTCTAGGAGATGGTCGTCGATTAACTTAGACGACCCGAAATCAAAAAGGAGTCAGAGGTACAAAAGATCGAAAACGCAATATTTGAGTGCCAACGAAGAAGAAGATGAGGAAGAGTACAAAACTCCAGAAGAACAGAGGTTATGAGATAAAAATTATGAGTGGTTTAATGAACAATTAAAAATTCGATAGCTCTTGTTTTTGAAAATTGTGTCATTGCTTACGGCTTTAAAATATATTTAAATTATTGTATGTTTTTTCACAATTTAAAATAATTGCAGAGATTAAAAATTTATCATAAAAATCAAGTAAATCTAAAATAGTCTAATTAGTTGTTTAAAAAACTTTACTAGCTTAAAATTAAAAAGTAGACCTAATAATTTTTACTATGGTGTTCTTAAAAAGAATGTTATTAGTAATTTTAACAGAAAGAATATAAGAAGCAAATGAGTTACTAGAGAGACTTTGACAGATAAAGAAACGTTTTTATTGTTTATACTTTGAACAGTTTTGTGTTTAATTCTTATAATTAGTTGATTGTTTAGAATATTTAGTGTTGTTTGTACCTATTTTAAATGTTATTTGCGTCTTAAAGCTTTAATCATATAAATGTTACGTTACTCCTGATTGAATAAAATGGTTTAACCTGAATACAAAGTTTTAAATTAGGCCTTTAAATAAGTACTAACTACAAATCGATTTTTTCTTACAAGGAAAAGCTGTTATTTTTTTTTTCTAAACTCCTTTAGTTTATCAAATCACTTTTGAAGTATTTTTAAATGAAATTTTGTGCTAAAATTACAAATTTGAATTTTTGTAAAGTTTTATAAAGCCTAACATTTTAATTATCTTATTTAAAAAAAGAAACCTTTAAAACTTAATTAAAATACTGTTGTAACGTTAGTGTTTTAACAACAATAAACTTAATAACAGTGTAGATTAAAGTTTTATATGTTTTTATCTTACTGACTAATTGTATTTGAATAAAAAATTCAAATCTACATCAATGACTTCATTAATGTCATAATTGAACATTTTAAAATATTTTTTTTAATAAACTATAAATAACTTTAAAAACTTTAAAAATGGTTATACTAGTTCAAACATTTGAATTTTCTAAAACTAAAAATCAATTATAATCATTCATAAAATATTATTAAAACTTCTGTTGAATTTTTAGTATCTTGAAGAGCTAAATTTTAAAAGTTATCAGATATTTTAAGAAATGTATCGACAATTTTACACACTTTTTTAAGAGTAGGTTTACTTTAACCAATTTGTTCTAACAAAATTTCCACAGTATACAGTTTAACGTTGCTGTATAAATTATAATTATCAAAAAAATATATATTTCAAGAGCTTATTAATGTGCAATAATAACTATTTCAATCAGCTATATAACTTAATAACACTGGTAAAACGTTCAAACTTCAGTTTAAAAACTAAAAAAATTTGTAGTTATCTAAATTAGCAAGTTTTACCTGTTTACGCATTACAAAATATACTTAATTTTAAAATGAAGCAATTTTATACTTAAGTAGGATATCTATTATGTAGATTCTTATCATATTTGTTATTGAACTACCCGATATTATCTATAAGATTTAACGTTTTCGGACCTAAAAACTTTAAAAAAATTTAAGGCATTTTAAAACTTGACTATTTTTTAAATAGTTCTCTAAAACTTAACATTATATAACTTAGCTTTGAAACATTTGGGTCCGCTTAATGTAATTTAATGTAAAATTACAACTTTTGGGTAAAACAGTTAAACATAAAAATTTATTGCAAGTTTAAAATAGAAATATACTTCAGAAACCTTGTAATTAATTTGATACTGAACGCTTTTTTAGCAATCAGAGATGCTCATTTATAGTAGCGTTATTCTGTAAACATTCTTTTTACATATTTGACAAATTTCAATATTATTTTATTCATTTTATTCTAAAATTTACCAGACCAAGTAAGACACATTGCACTAAAGAATATAAAGTTTTAGAAGTATATAATGCACACAACAACGTAAAAAACTTGTAATATTTATAAGGGAAACGTTTTATTTTTTTACTGATTAAGTTTATTTTAACTAAAAATAGATGGCAAGTAATATAAAAAAAAAAATTGAGCTTTAAAAATAGAATTCAAATTTTAAATTAAAAAGTTGTTCAGTCAAAGTTTGATATTATCGAACTAAAAGTAAGAAAAACTTCTTATTCACAATTATACTAAACATACTACATAGTTTAAATTTAGTTATACATTTATTGGTTAACTATGTAAAACTTTAAATGATACATTGCGTGTGTAAATACAACCGTATTAATTTTTGCACAAATCTAACAATTATTAGATAAAGACGACTCATTTTGTCTAAACTTTTAGGTAACACAGCAACCTAACAAACAATAATTTTATATAAAAAAAAACAAAATTTGCTTGTACAAATAAAAAACTTATCTAACAATCGGTTGCTCAGAGTTTTGCGAAAGAGCAGAAACAGTTTTAGAGGGACAAACGTCCTTTAACTCATCTTCGGAGTTTTCACGACAACAGCAGGAGAAGACGACTTGTTTCCACTGGTACAAGGAGAGTGAGCAAAACAACAAGTTAACAAAAGAGGAAGAGTTCAATATGAGCTGCACAAGGATGAGATCGGAACTGAGTAGAGCGAAGCCTCCGCTTGCCATGCTGCTGATGACGCACAAGCTCACACAAACGAGGCTTCTTTTCACGACAGGGAACACTTGCTTCGTTGCTAGAGAGCGACTTACTTCTGCTGACGCTACCTTGGCACCGCACTTTAGCAGGAACTTGGCGTGCAAAACGAAAAACAAGAAGAAAACGACGAAAGAAGACACCGCTGCCCCGATCCATGGAATCTCTAAAGGCAGTTTGGTGACGTTGGATTGCTGACACGCGTTGTAAAAAACCTCTGCTCCGTTTAAAACCGGAGCTTTTGTTTGTACGACTTCGTAGGACAACACAAACAAAAAAATAGCAGTTAAACCGAAAATTGCTGCAAACTTAAAGAGCAACAGTAAATTGTAAAAGAATTTTGTGCAGTTCGAAAAGTTTCTTTTGTTCTTTGAGTCTTGAAAAAAATTACTAATCTTGCTCCAAAACACAAGGTACAGAAAAAATTGTGACGTCATCACGCAACTTACTTGTACTCTGACCCAAATTTTGCAAAAGTCAGTCGTCATTTCGTTCCAAGTTGTGATGAGAAATATTGCCAGGAAAGCTCCTAACGACAGCATTAGTAGACAGCTCGCTAATATTAAAAGGTAAATGACGGCGCTGGAATTTTTAGGTTTATGAACTTGCAATACTCTTTCACACTTGCTTTCGTACATTTCTTCGCAGTTGCTGTCAAACTCATCATCTAGTGTAGTTAAAACGATTTTCATTTGTTTGGATCTGCGAATTTTCTTTATCACGAAAGACACGAAGAGATAGAAGGATACGAGGAGAAAAAGCCCGTTTGTAGCTAGAACAATCACCAAAATGAGCTCCATGATCTTTATTTTAAAAATAAAACAGCTTTAAAAACAACACTGTTATTATATATTTTTAAAAGCAAAGAAAAAAATTTAAAACAATTTTGATAATTCTGTTTTTATTTAAAGAAACTTGGCTAAGTTTTAAAACAAAAATTGGTGAGAACTATGTTTATCTTATGTTTTGTAAAACTCTTGTTTAATAAAGCTATATAAAATACCTTATCATCAAAAAAAAAAAAATCATAAAATTTCTAAAACAAGCTTTATTCTATTCTAACAATGTTGCCATGTTTTAAAAAATCAATTTATACTAGCTTAACTTTTATTCCAATAGTATTTTTTCTAGTTTATACTAAAGTAATACTGTTCTAAAAAAATCGTTTTTAACAAAAACTTGACAGGACTTTTAAAATTTTAGTTACATTTATTAAGTTTTAAGGCTTTCGTAAAAAATTACAACAGTATGTTATTACATTGATTTTATATGTTTTGCGTAATAAACTTTCTTTTTTTCCAAAAATACTATATTTATAGAAGTTGTGTCTTTGTTAAAACTATTTCTGTCTAAAAAAAAAGTTACATATTAAACTACTTTGAATTAGGCCTAATCCTTGTTTTTAAGTAATTGTTTTTTTTTATTGTATAAATCGTTTTTTGTTAATCGTATCTAACAGCTATTTACTAAGAAATAGTTTTCAAATTAAGGCATAATAGAAATTAACGAGGATTTTTTGTTTATCAAGGAAAAAATTATAAAATTAGGTAATGTTTGTTTGACATAAGAAGACTGTTTTTAATTATATTCAAAACTTAAATCAAAATGTACAATATCCTATTCAATTATTTTTTTAAGTTAAAGCACTTTGGTGCTTGTGTAAAAAGTTAGTCTCAAAGTTAGCATAGTTAAAATTTTTATTTTTCATCTTTAAGCAATATTGTAGTTTAGTAATAAACGTAACTAATAAAAAAATCAAAAACTTGTGCTTAAAATTCAGTAAAGAATATCTGTTATTAATTATTTTAGCTATAACAAGTCTATATCAAAAAAAAAATTTACAGGTTTACTTTTAACACTTAAAACTTTATTTAAAATATTTTATTAAAAAAGGTTTAAGTTAAATTTCATATTCAAAAAAAAAAACGATTTTTTTAAAGTTAATATAACTGGTTGTATTGTAATTATAAGTAGTTATTTTTTAGAATATACATTTTTCTTTTGGTGTACTACATACCTAAACTGTTAGCAACAATTTTTTTTTATTTAAGAATTTTTTATTAACTGGTCTTATAACACTGTAAACATTTTTTTACGCTAAGTACGTTCGCAAAATGATTAATTTCTAGATAAATAAGTAGTAAATTAGTTTATCTCATACATAATAGTATTAAAAAGTTTTTGATACATATAAACTTTCTTATAACACTTACTTTGTGCAGCACAATAAAAATCAAGTATTGTTGTGATTATTTTCCTGTAAGTTTAGGAACTATTGACTAAAAAAGTTTTAAGAATTTTTTTTATACAAAGCTATAACACGTTTAGGTTTATAAAACTAAAGTTACGTTATTTAAGCTGTTTTTAAAAATAAAACGATGGTATGTAATTTTAAACCTCGAACAAACCTAAATAATCCTTTAAAAATGAATTATTAAAAGTATTCGAGAAGTTTTTACATTTTAACAACTAAACTACAGCTAGTGCTTTAAAAAGTGAAACTAAAAAAGTGTGAGTAATTAGCATAAGTTTAAAAAAATTTGCTACTCTGATTGTTTTGTGTAAAAATATAAGTTTACAAAGAAAGGTCTACTAAAACAAACAACCAAACAAAAAGTTTATTTTAAATCGATTAAACTGAAGATGTTTGTTTCGTTTATACCGTATCTTTTAACTATTTAAAATAAAATTTTTGGACGTTTATAAATAAAACAGGTTTGTTAATTTTTAATAAAAGTTATCTACACCAATAAACAAATAAAAAAGAAAAAATTAAACTAAAGTTTTTGAAAGTATTATTTTTTTCCTTGAGTAATAAACATTATACAAAATAAACAAACTCATCACTTATGCAAAAACTTTTCTAACTTAAACAAACTACTTATTAGACTTTAAAAACATAATGAATATGATTGTGTTTTTTATTTGTGCATGAGTGACCTTGACACGGTCCACATGATTTTGTATTGTGTTGGTCTCAGATGAACAAACAGCAATTTACAACAACTAAAAATTAAGTTCATCAAGGGGTTAGTGATACTAAAGGGGAAATTATTCGTTTTCGTAATAATTAAGAAATGACCTTAGCACATGACTAAAATAAAATAAATTATTTGAAAAAAAAAAGAGGTTTTATTTTAAATATTTTTCTGTTCCTTGGAAAATTGGTAGCCTTTTATAACTTTGTATTAGTACCGAAATTTTTAAGTGTTTGGTATGTTAAAAAACATTTAAGTCACTATAAATAAAAAATATCAGTACGACTCTGAATTTTGTTTTACTTTGTTCAACCTTAAAGTTTATGCCCAACTCTTGTTTACTGTTAAAGAAAACTTTACATACTTCACATGAAAATAAACTTTTTAGATAAAGCTTATATCATTCAACTAGTGGTTAATCTTGTAAGCTGTGTTCAGGTAGTCAATTTTTACCTTATTTTATACTTATTTCGTTTAAATAAACTGTAAAATACTAGTATCTTTTACGAGCCATATTGAAAAAAAATTCCTTGCAGGCTAGAAGTAAATAAAGTTAAAGTAGTATACTTACCATTTGTAATGAACCAAAAAAAAAACAGCACAATTGACTATTAAGCAAAACAAAACAACATTATAATATAAAAGTTTAAACTTATTTTTTCTGCATTATTTGTTTATTACCTTAAAAAAAAATATTAGACCAAAGTTCTTTGCTTGGAGGGCCGCAATTTGCCTACTTGGAACTAAAACTTAACAACATCAGTTTTAATACTACTTATTTCATTTAACCTCCGCTGAACTGCTTTATTTTTAACATAGTGTAACGTAATTAGTTTTAATAAACTAGTTCCTTTAGAAACTTTTATTGTGCTAAAGTATTAAAAAAACGTAAACTGTTTTAATACTATATTAAAGTATGTACAATGATACTATGCATGTCTTTGTAAAAAAAACACCATATTCAAAAGTATAATAAAGTGAATTTTAAAACGTAAGTTTTTTTACGTCCTATTATTATTTTTTTAACTTGTCTAGGAAACAAAACAAAAAAGTTTACTAATCATAGGTAAAAACGGTATTTTAACTTAGACTAGAAAATATTTGTAAAAATTTTAAATAGGAGGAAATAATTACTATTGTCAACAAAGTTTTAGTAGTAAAGTTTACTAGTCAGTCTGGTAAAAGATCAAAAAAAAAAGAGGCTCTTTTTAAAAAGTATACTTTTTAATGTTTCTGTGTAAAGAAGGCTTAAAACAACTATTTGAGTTAACTATAAAAAAATAACGCCAAGAAAGTATAAATTGGTAATGCGTTAAGTGCTCGACATCCTAACAAGCAGAGCTCATTAGACCTAGGACATTTCACTGCTTTAATATAAAAATCTAAAATATATACTGTACGTTTTTACTACTCATACTTTTGGAACTTTGACTCTGTAAAGCAGTTTGTATATTACGAACAGCGATTGTAGTAAGTAAATTTAGTTAATTTTTACAAAACTTCATATTAAATATTTATTTATGCTATCACGAACATCAAACATTGAAATTATTCAAGTTATATAAGTAGTTTATTTGCATATTACTTAGTTAGTTTTATATACTATTTAAAAGTATTATTTTGATAATGTCAAATAGTAAACATGTAAAGTATTAATTACATAAGTGTTAAATAAATATAGTTTTGTTCACTTTAATTATTTTTAGATTTTAATAATTGCAAATTTTATTAAACTAACTATTTTTCAATCAAAAATAACATTATTAAAGGTTTAGTTTCTTAGCAGCTTAAATAAAATTTTATTCTATAAATAACTATAAGAAATAATTTTGGAAATAGTGTTTTTCAAACGACATGATAATTGACACCAGTTTATTTTATATTATTTCTAACATGTTAGATAAGCTTAAAAATTTTACAAAAATCTATGTAAAACTTAAGTAATAGTCGTGAAACTAAAAGTACTTACACAAAGGTATTTGATAAATAAATGGGTTTTGTTATTACCATAATAAACGTTTCATAATAGTTTTAATTATTTTATGAAAAAGTTTCAACATCATGTTAAACATACTATTTATTTATTTTTAATTCATAGCAATTATTGGTATTTTTTTTTTTATTTTTTGGCAAACTTCTTAAACTTTTCTGGCCTCTTTCAACACTGCTTGAGATTATTTTAGTTTTTGATTAGAATCAGCTAAAAAACTTGTCTAACTTTCTAGAAGGTTTACTTTACAGTGTGTATTTTTCATGTTTGACTGCAAAAGCAAAACTATGATCGATCATTATTAGGTTATAATGTTAAGGGACATGTTTTGTATAAGTAGCATTGAGTATACTAATAGTTTTAAGTGTTTTTAGATTAGTTTTGTTTGATTCTTTCTAAAAAATGTCTGAAACCAAATTACTTTAACCCACAAACTTAAACTTTTAAATGTATTAAAGTCGAGCTAACAAACTTCAATAAACTTTTAAAAGTTCTGCAGCCTTTGAATTTAGTTTGAATTTTACTAAACTCCCAAGCACGCAGCTATCTAGTGACAAATTAAGTCAAAAGCACAACAAACATATCATGAACGAGAACAAAATAACCACTTCTTGTGACACTTCTTCATTTCCAGATGACGCCGTTTGTTGTAAAGATGACTCAATTGGACCTTCAACTGGGCCAGGAACAAGGAATGACGCGAGAAATGATGCAAAAACAACTTCCGACGCTGAAGCATTTTCATTTAACAACCAAAACGTTTTGTCGACTTTGTTGAAAGTGCAAAACTATTTAAAAGGTACAACTAATCTAAATAGCACCTACATGCGAGTGCTTAATAGTAATGTCGACCGAGCCAAGCGCAAGGTTTTTTCTGATCTTTATAAGTTAGAAAAAATATTTGACAACCCTACGGCTGAAATTTATTACAAAAAAATTTACGAGTATGTAAAAATTCAACTTGACAAGTTTTTAAATGATGACTTTAAACGTTACAAAAACATAAATCTTATTGGAACAAAAAGATTAGTAGAGCTGGATGTTACTGGTAACCAACAGGATTTTGTCAACTTAGTTATTTCTATAGAACGGACTCTTTGGATTCAAGTGGTGAAATATTTGAGTCCAAATTATACAAATTATAAAAAATCTACTGTTGTATGTATCAAGCTAATGATGCAGGACATTTACACTCTATATGACATCACATTAGGATATATTGCCGCCATGAACAAAGTAATTGCTAAACTGCTAGAAGTTCTTGCGAAAAAAACCAAGAAAAATAAAGACGAAACAAAACAGATAGTTGATGATTTTGATGTAAAAAAAGGAATTGCTTTCAATCACCTCTTAAGGATGAGATGTTTTCCGATGAATGTTGAGTTCAAAACCGCGCTTAACTATATGATCCATAGTTTAGAAGTATGGTTTGGAAAGTCACTATTTTACTTGAAACGAGACTTTTTATTTCTAAGGCAGGAATACTAGTGGAAAACTTCGTGTTTATCAACTGAGCATTACTTTGAAAATCTTTCTTCAACAGCAGACAAAGAGTTTAATGGCTTTGCTAGAGAATTTGCTGAGTTCAAAAAAGACAAGAACCTCAAAATATTATCGCAAAAAAGAACACAAGCCATAAACAGTTTCAACAGGTCTACATTCCTTGATGATACTTATAAAATTGAAAGCAAACTTTGGGAACTTTTAAAATGTGACGAAAATAATGAAGAAGCACTCAATGTTAATACAAAAACGCTTGAGTGTGTTAATGATTTTTATACAAGTATATCCACACTAATATCTGCCATGAAAGCGCTAATTGCAAGCTTGGAATTAGCTTTTCGATCGGATGTAGACGATATCAACAGAAGTAAACTTAAAGAGGCGATGACAAATCTTGTTAAGTCCAAAAATACAGTTTTTGAAAAAATACTTGCCGTTCAAATGTTGAAGAAATGGAACGATGGAATGGATTCTGCGATTGTTTCTACAAAAATTATTATCGATAAATGCCTACAAGATTCCATCAGCGCTGTGGAATGTAACTTTTTGTTTCTGAGGGAATCTTTGTGTGATGGCCCGACGTCTGCAAGGTAAACAGTTGTGTTGAGAATTAATTTTGTGAAGTAATATTTCAGTGTATGCATTGATATATGATATCATTTAATTCATTATTCGCCTTATATTTACTAAGAAATAGTTATTATCGTAAGTGTTTCAAAATAATTTTATAAATTAACATTTGTTGTATGTGTACTAAGAAATCTCTTTTATATGTTTGTTTAGTTTTTTGTATTTTTCTTTCGTTTTATTTTGTCAAGCTAGTCGCAGTAATAAACTCATTTATAAGTTTGTATTTGTTTAGTATAGACATTATTAATTATAAATTCAGCTTTAAAGAGTTGTTAAGTATTTTGACAGACCTGTTAATATATAGTTCAACTCAAAGTCGAACCTTTTTAAGTATTAGGATTGTATTTTTTACCTTTTATTCAGTTATCAAAAAGGTCATTCTGTATAAAGTCTAAACCTACTCTGTTTTAACCAAAAAAAATATTATAATTTATTTAATATTTTAATAAGTTCTCAACATGTTTTGTAAAAAATACCTTTTTTGATAAACTTTTGACTAGAGTCTAATATACTAAATATAATAAATTCCCTGATATTAATAAATATTTTTCTTAGTCTGCTATGGATTTAACAACTATTATAAGTTGTAAAGATAATGGTTGTTAACGAATGAAGCAAAAAGTGATAGTGCTCGGTAAAAACTAAATTAAAAATATTTTCAATAATTTAAAATAAATCTAGTTAAGTAATCCTTAGTTTTCAACCAACTATTTATAAACTTATTGCTATTAAGTTTTAGAGTTATTATATTTAGATTTCAAATAGTTTTCAAATAAAACGTAATTAAGCAAAACTTACGTAAAGTTTACGCAAGTTTTGCTAACTTTATTTTAAATAACTATGTGGTTATATTTGTTTGCATTGAATTAATAAAATAATTTAAAGCAGTTTTGTATAAACTATTACACCTAATTTTAAAATCTTTGGTATAAATAATTATGTTTTTGAATATATGTCGACCACTGATTTGATTATACATTAAAACTTTCGAGATTTCAGAACAATAATAATGACAACTACACCATCACGCAACACATTTATTTATTTATTTTTATATTTTTAAATTTTTATACTATAGTTTAATGCTTAAACCATTAGTTTTTTAAGTGCCATTTCAAATTTTAAAAGTTAAATAACTGAAAACAGATTAATTTTATTTAGTAAATATACTTTTTAGTTAAAGGAAATTAAAATAATGTTTTGTTTATAACTAATTTTTGATAAAACTAATAAATTAAAAAAACTGTATATACTAACAAATATTTAAGATTGAAACTATAAATTACTAGAGAGCTACACACTGAAGGAGATCTTATGTATTTACTTGTGATCATCGGGTGTAAAACGTGAAACACTTGATAAGTAATAAACTCAGCAAAAGTTTTGTTTTAATTATATCTATTAGCAAATGTTGATAGTAATATAACATTAGTTTTATAATTATATTGTTTATTGAACGACATAAATGAGCGCTCAAAATAATTGGTTCTAGCCCTAGGACCTTGTGTACAAAAAAACCTTTTGGTTATCGAGTCGCACACCATTTCGACATCTTTTAATGGCTTGTCCAGGACAACATTAAAAAATATAATGTTAACAAATATGACTCAGCAAGTACTACGGAAAGCACCTTAACGCTTAATCGGATCACTAAAATGTTGTAATTATTTGGCTTTTGACACTACTTTTTTAACTTTTTCTGTGGTTATTTGTATCTTTAACAATGTTTTTTTTTGTTATTTAAACTAAAGTAATGGTTAGTCAAACAGTTAGTACAATCTATAACATTTCAAAGTATACTGTATAAATTCTTAAAAATAAAGTTTTTTGACAATAAAGATGAAAATTTCAAATAATGCTTACAATTTTAAAATTCATATTCGATTAAAAAAAAAAAAAAAGATTAAAATGTAATTGTATTTGTTACGAGAAAACTCAAAATACTTTTCAAAAATAAGTAAATTAAAACAATTGGTATTAACGATTAAACTAATTATTAGGTATAACGTAAAAAGGTGTTACAAAACACTTTTAAAGAGATAGATAGTTATAAATTTGTTTATTATAATTCTTTTTAAACACTTTTAAGTATCTTAATAAGAATTTTTTTTTTAAGCCAATTGTATAAAAATAAAGTAAGTATTAAAAAGAAATTATAAAAAGACTCTTTAAAAGTGGGATTCTTAATTTTTTTTCATAAGACTTCGTTTGAAAAAAAATAAAAAAGTTATCGATCCCTTCTTAAATATGTTCAAGACCTTTTTTTTTCTTCATCATCACTTCCAGAATATCCAGTGTAAGTTCCAAGCTATAACATTACTGAATCCGCCCCTTTTGCAGCTTATGGCTCACTAATTTTCTAAGATGGCCCACTTTGGAAGCCCTTGTCTAGTCTAAGTTTTAAATTTTCCCTCAATATCTAGTATGAGTTTCAAAACTTACTATGAATTTTTTTTCTTCATAATCATTTCCAGAATATCTAACGTAAGTTTCAAACTATGGCCCCTTTACTAGTTACGGCCCCCCTTTAGCCCCTTTGCGGCTTATATTCCCCTAAATTTCTTAAATGTTCCCTTTGGGGCAACAATGTCACTTTTTGAAACCGTGCTTTAAGTCATAGTAAATAAATAATTAGTTCTAATCTACTGCTTAATCCTATTTCTAAAAACTAACTCAATTCAATAAAATGCGTATTATGTTCGTATGTTAGTATCTTTAGTTTGAACTAAAATTGTGTTTTGTAAGAAAGTAAGCTAAGTAAACTTAAGTAGTTTTTTTATAACGTAATTTCTTTTTTCAATGAATCTCGATATGATTATAGTTTGTATATTCTAAATAAATGTTGTTTTATAATTTAAACTTTTTAAACTAAACCACTCATTTTCTATGATAAATTCGTCATACATACTACAATTATTTCTCAAAAAGGGACAATTTTGCCTACTTAGATTTATCTTGATCAAAAATTCTATTCACACATGTTAGTTAACATAGTCACACTCAATATAAAAAGAATATTTTATATTTTGTTGCAATTTTAAGCTTGTATTGTCTTTAAATATCTTAGATTTTTAATTATTTTTTCCATAACTGTTTTTTGACTGATAATTGATAGTCATTTAGTTTATTATAATTATTCAGTAATTGAAAAATTTGACAGACGTTTCAAAGCTGCATTTATGGAAAATTCAGGTCACATGGCTGTTCTTCCAAACCAACGCGTTTGAGAATTAAGTTGACTATTTACAACAGTTACTGCAAAACTAGTTAGTTTTTTGTCACTTTAAGTTGTGTTACAATTGCAACAAGAATTTCTTGTAGTTTATATCTGCCCTTTTAAAATTAATTGTAGTTTCAAGTAAAATTAATTTCTTATTAGTTTAAAAGGTCTAAAAATATTTGTTGAGTTCAGACCAGACTTGTCAAATGAATTGTTTACAATTCATTTTTTACAGTATATGAATATCTCTCGTAGGGGAATACCCTATTTTTAAAAATATATGAATGACATTTGCTTGGATACAAAATCAAACAATTAATAAAATAAGAAGGAGATAATGGATCAAAACAACCATGTAAGTTTTTCATTTATGAGGTTTTTGTAGATAAATAAAAAATGGTAAATTAATCTTTACTAAAGAATTGAACAAAACATTTTAGAAAATACTTTAAATGAATGGTGTTGTGTAGTTTAAGTCTAATGTAAATTGGTGGTTTTATTTCAGCAATTTAAATTAAATTAATATTTTTTTTGTTTTGTCTTTTAATTTTCAATTTTACTTTCTGTCCAAATTAAAAATTTGAAAATTCGGTTGTAATTCGCATGGAATCATATTTATTTTGTATAATTTTTACTGCTCTTTACAATTCAGTAAATTGAGCAACCTTTTTAGTTAAAACAATTAACTATATGTAATTGTTATTAAAAACAAAAGTGTTCTTATACTTCTTTAAATTATTATTTTATTTTTACTCTAAGTTTATGATTGTTTTTAAATATACTAATAACACCAAATAACTTTTAAAATATTTTGTTACTTTTTGTTTAACTTAGTTATGTATTTGGTATTTCTGTATTTATGTTTGAAAGAAGGCATAGGGTTTTAATCTATTTTTAATGAATATATTATGATTTAAGTAGTTCATTAAATATCTTATAAAGTTCTACTTTTTCATATAGTTTTGAAATTACCACATGTTTAAGCAAGCTAAAAAAATGGTAGTTGGATTAATTTGCAAATACATAAATAAAGGGGTGAAGGGGAGTTAAACATATTTTGTTGATGTTAGATAAAGTTTTTGTTTATAGAAATAGATCTATTATAGTTGTAGAGATTTTGAATCTTAAACTCAAAGAGAACTATACTAATTTTATAATCTCTAATCTTATAAAAACTAAAATGTCAAATAATGATATCACTAAAAACCTGTCTTCATTCATTTTTTAAAGCATATTACATAGTTTTTAAAAAAGTGATTCTTGTATGTTTAAAAGCAATTTTAAATGAATTTTTCTTCTAATAAATTAAATAGTATTTAAATAAATATAATTTTATGATAGAGCTTTCAAATAAATCTTTAATAAAACTCCTATAATATTTGTCTTGACTAGGTAAAGAATGCATAAAAGTTAAAGGAACATATAGGTTTAAGTGAAAACTATATTTTATAGCAACCTATTTTACTTGAATTTGACAAATCAAATCTCAAAATTATTTTTATTTTCTAAAAAAGGTTGACTATGGTCAACTTTCTGCAAACTTTAAACTGTACAAGTAAAGATAAAATTTAAAAAAAAATCTGACACCCCTACTCCATATGGCTTTATAAATTAGTTCAATGAATGTTCTGATAGTTTTAATTAGAGTTATTATTTATTATGTACTGATTTGAAAAAATAAAATAAAATACTTAGTATATTATTTGATAATTTTTTATAGTTAAGAGATTACATAACTTTTTTTAAATTTTTGGCTGAGTTAAAGTACTAAATATTAAATATGATATAAACAATTTTCATCTTGAAATAATATAACTTAGACTTTTTAAAAATCAAATTTTATTTACTAGCAAGCTTTGGAAGAATTAAAAAAAATTGTTTTGTGTTTTAGACTCTATTGTTTTTAATAAAGTTGTAATCATTATACTTTCTGTATATAACATATTCTAACAATACTTAAATCCTTTATAGGTACCTTTAGTAGAAATAATTGTTGATGATTATCAACCAAAATTATTTTAATTTAATTAAATTAAATTTTAAAATTATAAAAATATTTGACGTTTTGTATCATAGTAGTTAATAAAAAGTAGACATACAAAAAAGGAAACCTTTAAGTCATTTTTGAAGAAGCTTCTTGGTCACTTTTGTGTACTGCTAGATCAGCAGATTTTAATTAAAAATCCAACAATACGAAATTTTAATTACTTTTTATTTTAACTTAGAATTTAAGAACTTCGTTCATAATACTAGAATTGTATAAATGATTTATATGTAAATTTTTGAATAGATTTCAAACATATGTTTCTACACATTTAATCTACAATTTCCAATGTATTTTCTGTTTTTAAACAAAATAAAATAAAACTGCTATTAATATTGAAAAGCAATATTCCTTAATTGAATATTAATATTGTCAGATCAACTTGCAAATCAATGGGGTTTTGTTTCCATAACTTTCCACTTACCAACAACATGATAGAGGAGGTTGGAAAGACAAGCCTCTATAAGGACAGAGATTATAATGTACAAGAGTTATTTTCAAGGGAAGAGTTTAAGCTTTTTCTACCCGCAAATAAAACTGTTTTTAGTGCGAACCAATGTATTTAATCTTTTTCATTATTATGTATTAGTAGTTATACCATGCAATTTAGCATTATTGTAGTTTAATAAACATTTCACAAAGCACAAAAATTTCCTAATTAAAGAAAACTGTAATTAATCATAATCAAACATACAAATTAATTAATAATTTAAAACATTGAAACAAAAGGTGTTTCAATGTTTTGTTTCAATGTTTTAAATTATTAATTAATTTGTATGTTTGATTATGATTAATTACAGTTTTCTTTAATTAGGAAATTTTTGTGCTTTGTGAAATGTTTATTAAACTACAATAATTAAGATGAAAATATACATTTTAATTATTTTTAGTTCAAATTTAATACTTCAAACTGAAAATATTTTCAGTTTATAAAAACGTTTTAATTTTTTATTTATCAACATCATACACAACAATTGTTTAAACAAAACTCATTAATTAATTTCGTTTACATTTTTAGTTTCTGCTAATAAGTTATTTTTTAAATTGTGTTTCAATTGTTTTTTTTTTAATATTTTAAGTTATAAGTTATTTTGTAAGTTTAATTATGATGAATTGCAGTTTTCTTTAATTTGGAAAGTCTTGTGCTTTGTAAAATGTTTATTGAACTACAATTGTTAAGATGAAAATATACATTTTAACTATTTTTAGTTCAAACTTAATACTTTAAATTGAAAATATTTTAATAATTGAAAATAATAGTTAATAAGAACGTTTTACTTTTTTTTATCAACATTACACAGAAAAATTGTTTAAGTAAAAGTCATTCAGTAATTTCGTTTACATTTTCAGTTTCTACTAATGAGGTTTTTATTTTTTTACTGTTTTGTTTCAATAATAAGAAAAAAAATTTGTAAGTTTAAATATGATGAATTTCGATTTTCTTTCATTAGAAAAATTTTGTACTTTGTAACTAATTATTAAGCTGCAATAAATAAGATGAAAACAATATTTTTTTTTTAATTGTATAGATATAATAATTTTTAAATTCTAAACATTAATCCCTTATTGTTAGTTTGTAAAAGAATAGTTTTTATGTGGTTTAACAGTTTGTTTATGACTAAAACTTAAATGACAATGACACAATGTTTATTTATTCTTGATAAAAAAAATAACTGTTCAGAATTTATTCTTTCAAGACTTTATTTTACAAACTAAGTTTCGGTCAAATACCTCGTCTGTGCTTTAAAATCTAAAAATCGAAGTTTCTAAATATCATAACATATAATAAGATTAACTGTTTTGTAGAAATATTGAATTTCCTTCTAAACCTTCTAAACTTATCTTACGTAATAATAAAAAAAAAAAAAGGTTTATTTACAATTTTAACAATCGCGCTTAGTAGAATATAAGGCTTTATAAGTTAGTAAAATCAGTATATAATTGAACTAGTTATTTTTCAGTTTAACCAAGCATCTTTAAAATAACATGTTAAATTACCATAAAAAGTTACATTTTTCTATTTAATAGAAATATTTCTTTTACATTTTTTGTATTATTTTTCAGTACGTTTTATTATTTAAATTAATCAATTTTTGTTCTTATAACAGCAATCATATATAACAAAAGAAAAATATTCAATATACGAAAAGTTATTTAAACGTTTTAAAAATTATTAAGAATAAGGAAAAATATAGTTGAAAAATACATAAAACAACATTGCTACCTTCTTCTTAAGCTTATTCTCTCACTTTTTAAACTTCTTTTTTCTTTTTTTTTACTACAGCGCTTGCTTGGCAACGCTCTCGTTCAAACAGCTTTAATTAAGTTAAAAACAACTTATGACAAGTCTGGTTCAGACAACTAACAAATAAAAAAAAACTAAGTTACAGGGACGTATCTTGAACGAATCTGCTGTGCATCACTATTTCTAAAAAAACGTAATTATGATTTTTTAAAGTAGTTTTATTTATTTAAAAATAAGAGCAAGATCTTTTTAAGTTACAAATATATACCATAAGTTTTATTTTAAGAAAACTTAAAGGCTGCACATTTGTTTAAGCTACTTCCCTGCTAACTTATATTCATGTTATAACCACAATATTTCTAGCTTTAGTAGATACTATTTAAATATTTAGTTTAAAAGGGTTACTAAAATATCTACAAGTTATCTTTTAGTATTAAATTTAATTTAAACTAATCTTTTACACTAAAAATACCATAAACAAAGTTTTTTCAAAAGAAGGGTAAAATTTAATTATTTACTATTTTAGTGAATAAATGCACTCTTATTACTTAAAATTTTTATTTTAAACCGAAACAAACACAAATCCACTAACTTAAACATTTTGTTATTCTGCTGACTTCAATGATAATATTCAAAAAAGGAAAGACGTGACATTTCGAATCCTTTATACAGCGCATCGCACGGGTCACTGGCTAATGACCAATCAATTAATAGTGTGCTTGTACTTGTTGATAGAAAAAAAGAGGAGTACAATGCTGTAATAAAAAAGCAATGTAAAAATCATAATGTTTTATATTTATACCAAAAAGGTATTATGTGAAGAGAGAAAATATAACTAATTATAACAATAACACCAAAATGTTAAAACTAATTTAAGATGCCTCGACAGAAAGTTATCCCGACCATTTACAGGAAATACAACAAAACTAAAGGAATTTTAGATTTATTAAAAGATGTTATACATACAGTAGGTACGCCTGACAAACAAGTAAAAACTCTATTTTCGAGAACTATAGTCTTAATTGATGGTAATAACTCATGTTTTTACACTCAAATGAGCATAATCTACAAAGTTTGTCGCTTCGTACCAGTTGAGATTCACAGGCAAGTAATTAAAACCCTGCAAATCTGCATGCTTACAATATAAATTTAGAATATTTAAAACAGTTTTTAAAATTTTTGTTTATAAATGTATTTATTAACTTTGGTAAATAAGATTTTAGGTTTTCTTCATTTATTATAAAATCAAAATAGTTTGAAAAATTAAAAGCAGTAAGAAGCTTGTATCGTTTTTACTATCATTTATTGTACAATGTTGGACTTGGGTATTAGATACTCAACAACAACTGTCTCAAGAAAAAATAAAAAAATAATTAATACCAAAAGACACGTATTGACATAATTGATAAGATACTTTAAAATATAACACTTAATAAATTTAGTGTTAGACTTTAATCTTTTAATGAATTCTTATTAAAATTTTTTTTTATTTCATTAGCTTAAAAAAAATAATATATTGTTTTAATTTTGTTAAAAGACATAAATTACTTGCTGGATAAGCATCAAAACCTGGTCCACTTACACAGAAAACATATGAAAATATGAAATAGGTTAACTGTTTGATAACAAACAAAAAAATAATTCAAAAACATACTAAAGTCAAATAAAGAAACAAAATATCAACAATAATAAAAAACATAGGTTGTTATTGTAACTAAAACATAACAACTTTAATAAATAAAATCAGCATAATAATTTAAGGCAGATGGATTTTTTTAAAAGACACCATCTAAAGACATGATACGTTTAGTCAACACAAACTTCAAGGATAAGTAGTCAAAGAAATTTTAAAGGCTCTAGTTTAAAAACTCGACCACGACTTTAACATATTGACATTTATTTGCTTTTTTTTTAGAGCGTGAAATTTTGTTTATATTCCTTTTAACATTTTATACTTTATTGCTTAACTGGTATAGCACAACTAGCATTTTGACAACTCTGCTCCACATTATGGTACTACACTAAAAACAGTTAAAAAAAAACAGTATTGTTAAAAAGTACTTTTGTGAACTATTGTTTAAAAAGTTCTTTATACCGTTTTATTAAGCTTTCATGCAGTATATACTAAATTAAAGGATTTTTTAGTCTTTGATGTGACACTGAGTAAAATTATTTACGAATGTTGAATGTGTAAGAGCGTGAAAAGCTAAGAATTTTAAGTAAATTCAATTTGTCTTTTATGTAGTTAATTCTAAAAATATCGCTTAGTTAATTTTTACAGAAAGTAGTGTTGTGTTGATTTTTTGACAAAAATTTAAGTTAATTTTATATTAAAATTAAAACATATGAAATAAATTTCAATTTTAGCGTAAAAGTAGATAGCTGCACTAATGCATTTTAAGTTTAATGTTTTTATTTTAAACACATTTTCAAAATTGTGCTTTTTCATTCACATCATAGTTTTAAACTAAACATGACATTTTTTTTAATTTTAATAAGTTATAGATAACTGAAAAAACATAGATGTATAATTTTAATTTTTAGTTTAGTTTGTATAAATACAAACAATATTAGATAACTGAGAAAGTTTTTTATAGCTTGTCTATATGTATAAGTACAACTTTGCAGCATATAAAGTTTAACATTATTTTCATAATCAGGTATTGACTATTCTGTATATTGTAAGTTTTTCATAACTATCCATGTCACACTATGTGAGCTAACATCCAGTTTACAACATGTCACAATAAATACTCTCAGTATTTATATATTTTTTTTAAGTAATTTATTTTTTATTTAATGCTTGCTATAAAATTAGGATAGATTTTAAAGAGGTTTAATTAAGTTAACAATTGTTTATTCACAATATTTATTTTTTAACTCATTTTTTACAAAATTTCATCATCATGATTTTTTATTCATTTCTCTGTTTTGTTTTTGTACTTTTCTTTTAAAATTCATAATTGAAGTCTAGCAGAGTGTACTTATAAACACTTTTATTTTTATTATTTTAAAGTGTTCTATAAAATTATTAAAAAATTTTTGTTGTAATAAAAATTGTTTACAAAAGTTGCTTCATTTAAATATGATTGATAGTTAATCTCGTGTGTAAAAACTACTATCAATATTATATTTCAATTTAAACAAAATTATTTGATTTTAAAGAAGTCTACTATATAAAGTAGTAAGTTTTATTTAAAACACTAGTTTAGTGTTTTTAAGTGTCCATAGTAGTTTATTAACAGGGTTGCTACTTACTTATACTACTCAGGCTACTTAAGATTTTTTACAAACTCAACCTAACTTGGACCAATTCAGGCTAATTTTAAATTTTAAGAGGATGATTTTGAAAAATTCAAATCAGTTTAACTTATTTTTTGTTTGAAATTTAAGCTAGTTTAAGGATTTTTTGGAAAACTTCATTAAAATTAGTTGATTTGTTGTAAAAATATAATTTCGAGAAAATTTACAAACAACTATAAAAAGATACATATGATCAAAAAAGGCTTCCGTTAAACTCTCTTAAAATCATATTAAATTCTACTCAATGTGTGTTTGTGATTATTGCCACATGTGAAACAGTTTCAAACTAAAAAATCCAAATCCATTAAAGTTTGTATTGAGGTTATTTGAAAAACATAAAAACAGCCTCTGTGATTTTTTTGTAAACCAACTAAAATCTTTCATTAGATGTTTTTGTGATATTTCCCAAATAAATAAAAAATCTAGCTGAAAACTTAAAGGTTGAATTTTTTATACGCAGTGTATCATACACTAGTGGGTCCAAAAATTCTTGCAACTCTGGTTTAAAGTATTCTAGTTTAAGTTATTTTCATAACCTTAGCTTTTTAAATACTTTTATAGTACTTCGTTAAATAGTAATTGTTGTGTACACTTACTACACTCATGGTTGCCAAAAAACCTGGAATCCTGTAAAAACCTGGAATTTGACAACTTAGACTAAAAAAACCTGAAAAACCTGGAATTTTAAACAAATTTTGTATGCTAAGTTGTAAAGTTTCGATTTCATACAAAAGATCTATAGTATAGATTAAAAAAAATTGTCATCATCAAAAAAAATTTTTAATAAAAAACACATTTAAAGAAGTTTTAAGATAACTTTTCAATGTCGTTGTACTATTTAACTTAGTTTTTGACCTCAAACTTTACTTCAAACTAAAAATAGATCCTAAACGTGTAACTTTGAAAACCTAGAAGAAATTTTGAAAACATGGAGAAAATTTTCCAAAAACATTTGGCAACTCTATATACTGTTGTAAAAATATAAAAAGTATACATATTCAGGGTAGCTGTCAAATTTGCACGAGGGGACAAAATTGCACGAGTGCACAAAAATGCACAAATATACTTTTGCACGAGGGGATACAATTGCACAAAATTAAAATTGCACAAAAAAATTTTTGCACATGTTAGATTATTTTCAATTATTTTTGTAATTTATTTATTTTATTTATTTATTTTTTGAATTTAATTTTTTTATACTATTACTGTTACCTCTAAGTTAGGGACGTATCTTGGTAGGTTTCTGCAAAATTTGCTTTTTTTTTCAGCTTGAAAAGACTCTGCTTTCTTAGCTTTTAGTATTTATTTATACTTAGTTATGCACTCCTGAGAGATAATTTTGACATATATGTACTCTTTAGCATTTTTAGTGTCGTGAAAATTAAAACGAATTAAATACATCCAAATTGTAACATTTAGGCCGTTAAAGCTTTATTCTGTCAAAAGGCTGCAATGCAAAATTGATTCAAATGGAAGCTATAGCTTCAAAACTCTAAATCATACAATTTTATGTTACAAAAGTTTGCATATCTTGTTGTTAATATTGACTACCTTAAATGTTTTATTTTTAAAACAGTATAAGTGTTTTTGAGTTAAATTGTGATTTTTTATACTTATTTTTAATGAAAGGTAGGATTTTGTATGAGTAGATTTAAGTATTGGGTACTTTTATTTGCTGCATATTTGCAAAAAAAAATGTACCCAATATTTTGATGATGTTATTAACTATACTTTGGGTAGTTTTTTAAGGTTAAACTTTGTAAACAAAATAAAATTGCTGTCTAGGCCTATGATGAATTCACTGTTTATTTTTCTAAATATGAAAATAATTGTATCTGAAATAAAACAATACTAAACATTACACTATGTTAACAAAATTAAGGAAATATAATTTTCAACAATGATATTTTTTATGTAAGTTACAATTTTAAATTAACCACAAATTAAGCTGTTGACTTTTAAAAATTTCTTATATAGTTTATTAATGACTTTAAGTTATCATATTTTATCAAAATTTCATTATTTTACATGTAGAAATACTTTAAAAACTACAGATTTTTTGGTGATTTTTGTTTTAAACACCAGATTTTTTCAATTTTTTTAATTTCACAAATTCAAGGTTTTTCCGGTTTTTTTTTAAACTGTCAAGTTCCTGGATTCCAGAAGTTTTGCAACCCTGCTCAAATTTTAAGGGAATATTTCTTTCAATATTAAAAAAAAAAAGATAACAATTAAAACCTACTGTACTCTCCTATTTTAATGTTACATATAAAAAAATTGTTTTGGTATAAAATTTCTGTATAATGATAGTTGTAGTTTAGATTAAAGTTTATAAAGTGACATCAACTTTTAACAAAAGTGATCTACACCCTCCCTGTACCCAAGGTGGCTCTTAAAGTTTTTTTTAAACTTCTTTCAATTTTTCAAAGTTTAATATATTTTTTTAAATGCAAGTCTTATTTACTTTTCTAGACAAAATAAGTGATCAGAATTTCAAGTCATTCTAAGATTTTATATAACATTTTAAGAATCCTATAAGCATTTAGGTTTGATGGCCACCCTGTTAACTTTATTTCAAACTATAAAAAGGTAGCTTTTATTAAAGTACATAACTCATGTATAATTAGTTCAAGTTTTTTATGACTTAAATTCATCAATAATCTATAAAAAAGAAAATTTAAAAATTATTTGCTTAACTTGTGTTTGAGTTTAAAATTGTAACTTACACAAAATTTTTTTCTATATTTTTGTTAACATAGGGAAATGTTTAGTATTATTCTATTGTTTTATTTAAGATATGATTGTTTTCATATATTAAAAAATTTAAAAAAATGAATTTTTCATAGGCCTAGACAGCAATTTTCTTTGGTTTACTAAGTTTAAGCTTCAAAACTACCCAAAGTAAAGTTAATGACGTCATCAAAATATTGGGTACTTTTTTTGCAAATTTGCTGCAATTGAAAGTACCCAATATTTAAAACTACCTATAAAAATTTTTACCGTTTAATGAATTTATTCTGGGCTTACACAAGTGGCAAGACATAAAGAGTCATAGTTGGTGTGGAGCAAATTAAATTGCCTTGTATACAGTTATCACAAGTACTTCAACATTCTATTTTTAATGTATTAACATAATAACATTTTTTCAAATTAAATTCAATAACATTAGAGCTAGTTTAAATTGCTGTGTTCCCGCTAGGACGTTATCACGAGGTATTTCAGATGTTTTAATTTTTGAAGATTCGTAACTATTTTAAGCTAGCTACGTCCCCGTCTCTAACCCTTACCCTCAGTTGGTAAGTTATTTTTTTAATTAGTTTTTTCTTTTTTCTTTTTTCTTTAATTTTTAATTTTAATTTTTAATTTTTTTTAAAGTTTTTTATTATTATATTAATGTTTATTAGCTATATTTATTACTATCACTGTTACCCCTAATCCTTATTCTCGGTCAGTATTTTTTTTCTATTAAATTATCATATAGTTTTTTTTTCTTTTTTCTGTAATTTTTACTCCCGTGCAAATTTGGCTTCGTGCAATTTAGATCTGTTCCCACATATTCAAACCCTGTTTTGCATACCAGAATTTTTAAAGATTTTATAAATTTTATTTATAGCAGTTTGCACAGTGGCAAGTGATAGCGCTCAACTAGACACAGAGAAAAAATTTTGTATAAAATCAATAATTGTAAATATTATTAAAATTATTTTTTAGATTAGTTCAAAGTTATAAAATTTATATTTATAAAACCATAAAACTATTCTCAAAACAAAAATCAAAAACTAAGTAATAGCTTCTTAAATTCTTTTTTGCTATATTAACTTAAGAAAAAAAAAAAGTTTATTTAAAACTCTATAAAAACAAACAAAATTTTCATTTTAGTAGTTCTTATGTTGTAACAGCCTGTGTAATTGTTCAGTAGATGCTAAACATATATTTGTTTAATGAACGACAAAGGAAATTTAAACGTTAAGACAAAGGGCCTTGGTTATTAAGTCATACACCATGGGTACAGTTTAATATCTCGTTCAAGACATGAAAGTTCTATAATGAAAAAGAGCTTTTGTATTAAAACTAATCAATGGAATTTCAAATAAGGGTGTCTATGGGGTGTTTACGAAGAACAAGTTGGGTAAAAGTGTTTAAAAAAGTTTTTTATTCTGATTCGGCTAGATATGTTTTTTAAACTTTGTAAAAATGCACCTAGTCTAAGGTTTTAAGAAGCATATATAACTCTAGCTTGTTCAAAAATTTTATCTATTAAAGTTTTACTACATTAAAAAAAAAAAGTAAATTCAATATTTTTTTTTATTTTTTTGAATTTTAGACTGATTCAACTAAAAAATTATCTTATTCAACAAAACTTTGAAAAAATATTTTTAAAATTTGAGAAAGAAATAAAATACTTTTACATAAAATGTTTTTTAAAGATATTTCTTTGACGGCTAATTTTCAATTCTTTAAAATATCTAAATTTGACATATTCAACAACTATTCAAATTGTTACGCGCCATGTAGCATATGCTCTATTATAAACCAAGTTTCAACAAATGATTTCAAGCTTTTATTACGCTAAGGATCTTTCTACTAACTAAATTTAAAAGCTTAAACATTTTTTCCCATGTAGAGTTGCTTGTCCAATGTAATTTGTATAAAAGTGACATAAAAACATTTATTTACAGTTTTGCTTTAAACTGTTTTAAATAAAGATAATATTTGAAATATAAAACTAGCTCTAGGAAACTACTAGGTTTAAGATTTTTAAATCAAACTATACTAAAAAATAACATGTTTAAAATAACTGTAAACAAATTGGCTAAATTTCAAGACGTTTTTATTTTACTTTAAGTTAAGCTTTCCTAAAGCGGGCAATATTACTAGTTTTTTGGCGATCTTGGTGAGTCGGGAGGCAATAATTAGTAAAGGAGGCAAAGTGTGGTTTATTTTCAGTTGATGAAAAAAAGTCGTTGCTAAGGTTTGTTTTGATAAAAATGTAGTTATGCATCGTTAGCTAGTATAAAATAAGACAACTTTGAAAAGTAAAATAAGATATTATGGAGTTGTGGTATGTGTTCATAATACTGATTAATATAGGCTTAATATATGTTAATAAATAGTTAAGTAACGTTTTTTAAGTTTATGCATTTGTGTAGTCATATTTATTATATAACTTGTCACTTTAAACTGTCCTGGCTAAGACATTATACTGTATCCGTGGTGTATGAATTTTTGTATACTAGATCCTTAAACTAAATCTTTTGAGCACTTTTGTTTGTCCTTAAAGTAGTAATCAGTATTCAGTTATTTGGTAAGATTTAAACAGAAATAGTATAATTACTCAAGTAAAAAAAAATGCTTAGGACTAACATTTTAAAGTAAATTACATACTTTTACTCATGTCTTTATGATGCAACAGCTGTTACCATTTTATTGATCCATGGTAACCTAAAGTAGGATTTTGGCTATCAGGGTGCAACAACTAAAAAGGGGATAGTTTAAGAAACTATTTCGGGTAACCTTGTTTTAGATAAATTTTCATGTATAGATACTTAACGCATATCAAATCAAATATGAAACTTAAGTATGAAAAAACTTATGTTATAAAAGTTTTATACTAAAACTTAAAGTTTAAAGAGGAAAACGTTTCCAATTTATTGGGTGAAGCAAACCTGTATACCTTATCTTACAAAGTTTTTAACTTTAATTCATTTTCGTTTTTTATTTAGAGTTTAAAAATTTCCAATTAAATCATAAAAGGTTTATACTAGAAATCTTTTTCTCTATAAATATAATTTAACAACGGTTCAAGCACAGTTGTTTGTAAAAAGGTTGGATTAAAAATAAACTTATTAAGTACTTTTAGTTTTTTATGAACTTACCAGGCTTTTTATTGTCTCTAACTATGAAGTCAATAGAACGAAAGAAAAAAATGAAACACCCTTCGAACAACCTTCAAAATACTTTTGAAGCGAAAAAACGAAAAGTAAAAGCTATCAATCAAAGCTCACACAGTTGCAGTAAAACTTCAACCCGGAAAGAGTATCATCCTTTTTACAGCTCGTGTAGAAGAAAAGCTCTAAATGATTACAAACGTTTGCAATTATTTTCTGAGTCTGCACTAAAAGGTTAAGGTTTTATACAACTGTTTTAACATTTCTGTAGATTTTTTATTTATTTAGTGCACAATGTATTTTATTTAAAAATTATACTTAAAAGTTTCAACAATTTTTAAAGTTGTTTATAAGTTATGTATTTATATATGATAAAGTTAATGTAACTTAATAATTTTTTGTAAGTAAGGCCGTTTTGAGGGCTGTAAATGACGTAAATGTTTTAGTTTATAATTGATTCAAAACAAAACAATACATTGAAAATTATATAACTGAACAAGTAAGTGACATCTTAATGCAAAAAAAAATTAAGAGTTTTTAAAGCGATCAAGTTAAAACTAATGAATGTAAAAAGTAAGTATAAAAATATTTTTGGGTAAACTTTAGAAACTCTTTAAATTTTGTTTAGTTTATTTGTATTGTTATGCTACAATTAAATATCAACTACTTGCTTTTATTTTACCTTTTTTTTTTGAACTATGGCGACTGCTCCTTCTATGCACAATTCCTGATTAAAAAACTATAAATTTAAGAAAACTTACAAAAAGTGATAAAAATTACTTAAAATCAAGAAATGCCTGAATAAAATTTTCTTTAGATCGTCTTTAATTGTATTTTTTTAATAATTACCACATGTAAAAAAATCTCCCTTAAAATCTAAGTCAAAGTTGCATACAGTTTGCATTTGAGTTGCTTTTAAAAAATTAAAATTTGCTCGCATGAAAATTCTTTTTTAGTTATCTAAAATTTTGCACAGAGTGTTTTGTGATATTTTCCACATGTAGAAAATTTTTGACTTGAAAACTCTTCAAATGATGCCTCTTTTATTAGCACTGTAATGCATTGTCTATAGACCTAGTTATTAACATTGTTTGTTATATATAAATAAAAGAATGTATATTTAGTTAAATTTTATCATAACAAACACATTCATATTTTTGTAATTCTTAACAGATAAAACATAAAATTTTTGTGAACAATTGTTTCGCAGGACATTAAAAGTAGAACAGTTTCCCAGTAACTTTCTTAAAAAAACATGAACTAAAACGTACATACTTTAAACTAAAAACTCGTAAGCATTATCACACCAATTAATTTTTAATTTTAAAGGAGACGTGTTAGAGTTGCAAAAATGTTTTGAATTATTAAATAAAGCAACTAAAAAAAATTAACAAAAAGTACTTTTCTATTTTTTTAAAGCTAGCATTTTATTCAACTTTAAGTTGTTTGCGAGAAGTTACAAGACTAGCTATCACAAAAAAAGTTAAATTAGGGAATTCTTTTAAAAGAGTAGTTTGTCTGCAACCCCTAACAGAAATACCATGCGTCGCAACTGTTGCCAACTAAACCCTAGTTTATTTTTGTTATTTTAAAGATTTTTTTACGATCTAAAACTGTGTGAAAAATTTCATAGTTAACAAAGAAAAGCTTGTTAATTGTTTTTAATAAGTTTTATGAAATCTAGTAAACCAAAAAACTTTTTTTTAATTATGGTCAATGTACGAAAGGATTAACAGTAACTAGCCTCGCATTCATTTTTTACATTTTGTTCTTTTATTAGAAAAATTTTTAGATCATGATAGAATTAAGTACACTTTTATATTGAAATACATTTTAATTTGAAAAGTCTACGACTCCCATAAGTTTTGTATCAAAGTTTTCAAAATTGATTTTGTTCTATAACACCAACGTATACTAAAAGATTTAAAGAGTAAAGTAAACTAAGCTACGTACCTAATTTGAGTGCTAAAGCAGAAGTAAAAACGTCATTTAGCCCCTAAGTCAAGATTTTATAAATAAAATCAATACATTATTTTATAATAATAAAAAATTTAAACAGTACTTTTTTTTATTACACTAACACATGTTTCTGTTTAAACAAGTTAACACACTTCAACGGCACATAGTAAAACAATAAATACTGGAAGGGAAGAATAGATGCTGAAGTAGGTATATACATGTGTTTGTTAAAATTAAGAATAAATACTGTAGATTATTGTAGATTAACCGATCTATTGTGTGTAGTAGGTAAAAAAGCACGGTCTATCTGTGATTTCGATACAGGATACCAATTAAACATGGAGCTTGGCACATACAGGAACATGAAAAAAGATATCTAGTTGAGTAAGAGGCAAAAACCATGTTGAAGAATGAAAAGTGACATGTTTAAAAATGAACATTTAAAAAAGAAGAAATTAAGTACTCACTTATGATATACAATTAGAATAATATATATGAAGTGAGTAAGTGTGTTCATGTAAAAGAAACATGAAATGTGCAAAAACGCTAAGATGTTATTTGAAGAAGAACTGTTGGTTGTGTACGCAGTTGTTTGAAATATCACATCTTTTGTTTAGTTATTGTTTATTATCTTCTGCTACAATTGCCTTTCGTTCAAAGTTGAATGTTTGGCAGGTCTTAATCGCGCCATCGATGTTGTTGTTAGCGTAGTGAAGAGTGCTCCATTTCATTTCTGGTTTGGTACCATACCTGTCAAAATACTGACGAACAAAATCTGACATTATTTTGCTGTTCTTTTTATCTACGTGCTTGAAAGTATACTTATTCCCAGTGTACCTATCTTTAAAATGACCTCATGTCGAACCGACGTAAGTTTTTTTTTTTGTTATTATTTGTATTTATTGTTATCATTATTATTTTTTAGGTTATCATCACTAAAATTACGTTTAACACGAACATTGTACATGACATTTCAATTATGCACTTACCGTGTAACGGGCAATTTACGTTATTCGACTTACAACAGTAAGATTTTTTATTTTCATTCTTCTTGGTTATAAAACCAGGTTTAATTACTTTTGTATAAGTATTTATATAGCTTTCATTGTGTTTGTTTTATAATGTAGCCATAACAAAAGGAATACAAATTTTTGATTTGGGAAAGCCAACTTGTATACAGCCAGACTGGCCCACGACTGGTATAAGTTATTTTTTGTCGCAGAAACATTGCTCTTGTAGCTCTGCTGTGCCAGGGTGTTAAACTGGATAGCATATTCTTTTGACAGGGTCTTGTTTTTTAGACCTTTAGAATCAAGTTATGCTGCGGTAGAGGGAGAAAGTCTTGAAAATATTTTGGCACTTAACAAAGACGTGATAACTTGATGGTTCTGACTGATCACAAACCACTGGTAAAATTGTTCAAGACAGAACTTTTGATAATATTGCAAATCCCCGCCTTTTCCGGTTGAAGCAGAGAAGCCTTTTGTGGCGATTCATGATTCTACAAAAACCTGGGAAATTACACCTTGCTCCAGATGCAATGTTATGCCATCCAGTGAAAAAAATCATTTATGAAACAAAAGATGAAGTTGAGATAAGTGCTTTTGAAATTTTAGCTAGGAAACGTTTGCCAGACAGTAATTATATCATTGCAAGTCATAAAGTAGGTGACAATTTTCAAGCTATGACTTTTGACCGAATTAAATAAGAAAACTCGAAAGATAAACAGATGATGAAGCTTGTTTATTATATTCAAGCTGGTTTTTAAGAAACCAAAGACCACCTACCGTTAGAACTGTATAATTCGCTAATCTTTATTTATGATGGATTGAGTCATCATGTTTGGTGATCGTAAAAGAGAACTGAATCATAATTTGCTTCTATTATCTAGCAGTATATTTGCGGATAACGTGAGTAGAGTAATTATTCCTCCTTCATTATGAAAAGAGGTTCTTAGAGTGCTGCATTCTGCTCATCAAGGGGTCACTACAATGAAGGAGCGAGCAAAAGCGATTGTCTATTGGCCAGGAATAACAAACGACATTTAAGGTAGTCGAGAAAATTGCAATGGTTGTAAAATAATTGCACCAAGCTGAATCGCCTATCTCCAATTGAACCATTAATTCAGAAAGTTTCTTTTGACACAATTGTCTGTGATTGTTTTAATTTCAAAGGTTTGTATTGTTTCCTAGCTGCTGACAGACTTTCAGGTTGGACAGAACATTTATAGGACTCACTACCTTTTTTCAGAAAAAATATTATGGCTTACAATAACCTGCAGATATCAAATACGTGGCGTAAGGCATGGAGTAAAAAGGAAGAAGCTCTTAGGTCTCGTTTTACCAAGTCACTCGAAAATTTAAATTAGAACACAAAATCATTGTCACCACTGCATTGTGGTTATCGTGTCATGATACAAAACCAAGCAGGTTCTTTTCCTAACAAGTGGGGGAAAAATGGAGTAGTAGTGGATATAAAAGACTATCACCAGTATGTTGTCAAGATTGATGGATCAGGCCGCTGTACTGTTCGAAAATGCAAGTTTCTAAGAAGTTTAACCCTCTGGTTGCAAATCTCTAAGCAGTATCCCTATGTAAGAAAAGCAAACTACTGCAGATGTTTATCTTTTCCGGTAATGATAAGAAAAGAGATTACAAGGAAAACTTTGATGTCCTGCGCCTACAGAAGGGAACAAGTTACAAAGCTGGAGATAACTAGACAACATTTGCAACGCAAAGCCAGCTACCTTCCTTTCACCTGAGGACTCAAACTGCATGGCTGCAAGCCAATCCTCTACAAATCAGAAAAATGGTGTATTGGTTAGTTAGGATCCTAGTAATAAATATGGGTTATCTGAAAGAGATTTTGTTGACGATAGAGTGTTGCAAAAGAATGAACTGCGTCGTACCGGTCGTATAAGAACCCGGAGAAGGATCTACGATGCCTAAAGTTGTATCTATAAACCTGTTTAAACTTCAGTTTATATTAATGTTTTTAACCAATCGTATAGTAAGTTAAATGCTACATTTCAGTGGTTTTTGTTCTTTTTGAGTTTTATTTTGTTGTTTTCTAACATTGAAAGTTGTATTTAAGTTTACGACTTATTTCATAATAATTTTGTAGTGCTAGCTAAATGTATCGTTGTATCTGCTTTGTAGATAAAATCAGTGAAGAAATATATAAGTATTTCCTAGCTTTCATTATGTTTTGTTTTACAGATTTTTTCGTTCTTGTAATTTGTTCATGTTATTATTATTATTTTATTGTTATTTTTTTTTATTGTTATTGATATAGAATTAATATTATTATTACTATTGTTATCATAAAATTATTACTAATACTATTATTATTATTGTTATTATTATTATTATTATTATTATTATTATTATTATTATTATTATTATTATTATTATTATTATTATTATTATTATTATTATTATTATTATTATTATTATTATTATTATTATTATTATTATTATTATTATTATTATTATTATTATTATTATTATTATTATTGTTATTATTATTATTATTATTGTTATTGTTATTGTTATTGTTATTGTTATTGTTATTGTTATTGTTATTGTTATTGTTATTGTTATTGTTATTGTTATTGTTATTGTTATTGTTATTGTTATTGTTATTGTTATTGTTATTGTTATTGTTATTGTTATTGTTATTGTTATTGTTATTGTTATTGTTATTGTTATTGTTATTGTTATTGTTATTGTTATTGTTATTGTTATTGTTATTGTTATTGTTATTATTATTGTTATTGTTATTGTTATTGTTATTGTTATTATTATTGTTATTGTTATTGTTATTGTTATTATTATTATTATTATTATTATTATTATTATTATTATTATTGTTATTATTGTTATTATTGTTATTATTGTTATTATTGTTATTATTATTATTATTATTATTATTATTGTTATTATTATTATTATTATTATTATTATTATTATTATTATTATTATTATTATTATTATTATTATTATTATTATTATTATTATTATTATTATTATTATTATTATTATTATTATTATTATTATTACGATTATTAATATTGTTATATATATTATTATTATTATTATTATTATTATTATTATTACTATTATTATTATTATTATTATTATTATTATTATTATTATTATTATTATTATTATTATTATTATTATTATTATTATTATTATTATTATTATTATTATTTTAAACAATTTTATTATTAACTTTATTATTATCATAAACATTATTATTATCGTTAATAATGTTATTATTTATATTTTTATTAACTTTTACATATTTTAAGTTAAATTTTAAACCACATTTTCATATGGAACTTTTATATCCTTAAGTATTTCTGCACTGGATGACAATGAGATTAAGCGGTTCTGAGTCATTATTGGATAGCTTTTTTATATGTGGGGTGGTCAGAATTTATGTTGATAAAATTAATTAAATAGTTTGGTTATCGATAACGTTTAAAATTACCATCAGATAGGTTTAAAGTGTCACCTAAAAAGCTTTTCTCTTGATTACTTAAATCTAACCTAATCTTGAATCGTGTATCTGACATTAACTTGAATACTTGTTTCCTTGTTTTGTCAAAAACAACAGATTTATATAGTATAAGCCATTCAATAATGACTCAGAAACGCTTAAGCTCATTGTCATTCAGTGCAGAAATATTTAACGAAATAAAAGTTCCATATGAAAATCAATTTTAAAATAGTGGTCTTAAATTTAACTTAACGTATGTGAAAATAAGTAACAGTATTAATAATAACAATAAGAATACTATTAACAATAATAATGATAATGATAACAATAACTACAACAATAATGATAATATTAACAATAACAGTACAGCTAGTAATAATAACATTAAAACGCAGAAACGTCACAAGTCTCGTGATAGCCGTGTGTTGTGGTATAACCCACCATACTGTTCTAGCATCAGCACAAACTTAAGTAAAGAAATTTTAAATTAATAGTTAAGCATTTCCCAGATAATCATTTTTACCGTAAAATATCTAATAAAAAAACTTTAAAAACTCTTAACAGTTGTAAGAACAACAATCAGTATATAGTAAAATTACAAAATAAATTCATTTAGTCTTAATATACTGAGATAACAACACAAATAAATAAAAATAATAACAAACATACTACTATTGGTAACAATGTTAATAACATTTATATAAATAATACACATGAAATTAGCATTATTTTAGACAAAAACGATAACAGTATTTTAAATAATTGTTACATTATTCAGCCTAACGTAAATATAATGACAACATCAAGTACACTTATAAAAATAAAATTATACCTATTAGAAATATCAGAGAGAGCCCAATTGATAGTATAAATACAAGTGTACCTTATTATTAGTGATGTACCGGACCCACAATTTCGGGTCCGGCCGGACCCGGATCCGGACTTTTTTTTCAAACTAGAATCCGGCCGGAACCGGATCCGGACTTTTTTTTCAAATTAGAATCCGGCCGGAACCGGACCCGGACTTTTTTTTCAAATTAGAGTCCGGCCGGAACCGGATCCGGACTTTTTTTTAAATTAAAATCCGGCCGGATCCGGATATCAGACAAAAATGGCAATATCCGGCCGGACCCGGATAGTGAGTCCCGTACATCACTAGAATAAACTAGACTGAGTCAGAACGAGTTTTTTTAAAACTGAAAAAAAAGAACTTTAATCTAATAATAAGTAGAACAGCTAGCCACAAGGTTTACAAATTTAGGTGTTATTTACAATTAAAAATCTGAAATCAAGTTCTTGACAAAATACACTAGAAAATTACAATATATTGAAAACTGGATCAGCTCAAACTCATTCAAAATCTAAAAGAAAACTAGCCTGAGTTTTTATAAAAAACTAAACTAGCCTGAGGCAGTCCAAGATTTTCTGAAATTCCCAAAATTTTTCAAACTAGCAGGGTTGCCACTGTTTAAGTCAATAAATCTAGCTAAAGTGAGTATAAACAAGCCTGACTCAGAATAAGTTTTTAAAAACTGAAAAAAATTGCTTTAATCTAATAATCAGTAGAACAGCTAGCAAAGGTTGACAATTTGTTAGTAAATTTGTGGACTGATTGTGGTACACTTAACTTGTTAGTACTACCCATCATAATTAAATCCTACCTTATTTAATTAATATCTAACAAATATTAAATTCTGACTGAGACTACTTTCTATAATCAGACACGACAGTTTTGAGTGATGAATATTTTATATAAAGCACAACAAGAAATACTAGCATATACAAAATTATTAATTACTTTGGTAACACTTTAAAAACTGGAAGTTATTTAAATCTATATCAAAAGACTTAAAAAAAACTAAAAATTAAATAAAACTTTTAGTAAACAAGAAACAGTAAGATTTTTAATAAACTTTTAAACTATAAACCTGGCTTAAATATTTAAACAATTATCCACCTGTTGAAATATTCACTTTTAAAACAAAACACTACTTACAATAAGCATTCACAAAAACGTTCAAGATATTTTGTTGCTTCAAGCTACACACCAAACTAACTAACTGCTTATATATAAACTGCCTGTCATGTTCTGATGTTTTGTTGCATCAGTATTTAGTTTGAAACATTTCGTCATATGACTCTCATTGGCTCGTACATTCAACCGTATTAACTCTAAATATTCTCTCAGCTCAACTTAAAACAATAAATAATGCAAGTATTCATTCCAAAGTTTTCAATTTTACAAAATAAATAAAGAGTTGCATTTCATGAAATGTTTATTTCATAGTTTAAATGTAAACAAATGTAAATTAGTCAGGTGTACAAAATGAGCGAATCACGGTAGGTGTTTAATTTTAACAGACGAAAATGACTCTTATTAATTTACACAGGGTTTGTTTTTGAAAAAATACTTTTCAGTATACTCTTTTTTACTAACTAGATCCGGGTCCGGCCGGATCTCTGTTAGGATCCGGCCGGACCCGGATCCGGACTTTTTTTTCAAATTAGAATCCGGCCGGAACCGGACCCGGACTTTTTTATCAAATTAGAATCCGGCCGGAACCGGATCCGGACTTTTTTTTCAAATTAGAATCCGGCCGGATCCGGATATCAGACAAAAATGGCAATATCCGGCCGGACCCGGACCCGGATAGTGAGTCCGGTACATCACTACTTATTATTCATGTTCTATGAATAACAATAGTAATAGTAGTAATTATAATAATAATAGTAAAAATAATAATTACATTAATAGCAATAACAGAAGTATCGATGATAAAAATATTAATGATGATAATAACAATATTATTGATAGAAATATAAAAATAGTAATAACATAGCAAATAGTAGAAATATTAATAACAATAATATTAACAACAACAATAAAAAAATTAATACTAGTTTTAAAATCAAGAACATTAAAAGTATAAAATCTAACTACCTTAAGTCTAATAAAGAAAATTGCCCGTTACAAGAAAACTGCTTGATTTTAAATATCGTGTTTAAGTAGCGTGTTAAATGTAACTTTAATGATGATAATATTAAAAATAATAATGAAATTAATAAAGACAAAACTTACGTCGTATCAACAGGAGCCCATTTTAAAGATAGGTACACGGTATAAGTATACTTTTCAGCATGTAGACAAAAAGAACAGCACAATATTGTCAGATTTTGTTTGTCTGTTTTTGAAAGGTATTGTACCAAATAAGAAATGACAGGTATTGTACCAAAAATGGAATGGAGCATCCTTCACAACATCGGTGGCGTGATTAAGATCTGCCAAATATGCAACCTTGAACGAATGGCGATTGTAGCAGAAGATAATAAATAATAACTAAACAAAAAATGTGATATTTCAAACAACTGTGTAAATAACCGACACTTCTTCTTCAAATAACATCTTAGCGTTTTCTCATAGTTCATGTTTCTTTTACATGAACACACGTACTTACTTCATATACATTATTTAAATTGTATATCATAAGTTAATACCTAACTTTTTTTTTTAATGTTCATATTTTACATGTCACTTTTCATTCTTTAACATGGTTTTTGCCTCTTACTCAACTAGATATCTTTTTTCATGTTCCTTTATGTGTTAAGATCCATGTTTAATTGGAAGCCTGTATCCAAATCACAGATAGACCGTGCTTTTTTCACATACTAAACACAATAGATCGGTGATAGGATTTTTTTGTTGCAGTTTTATACTTGTCACATAACCACCTTTTTTTTACACTTTTACACTTATGTTAAATGCAAATTCGTAACTTAATACAAATTTAAAGTATCTGTATACGATTTATTTAATTTCAACACCCAACTTCTCTTTTATAAAGCAATAATTAACTATTTTACTTACTATGCAGTTTAATTTATGGTTTTATGTAGGGTGCTGTAACTTAGTTATTGTTCAGGGCTTTGAATACTCAATGAAAATTTAAGCTTTGTGTATTTTTGGGCTTTGGTGTCTTTAGGGTCTGCGTGTAAGTGGTTAAAACTTTATAAATTTTATTCTAATTTTTTGTTTTAAGTTATATATAACTTTACTTATGTTATAATTCAGATTTAAAATTATGAACATTTTGCAAACATATATTACCCAAAGCTTCTATAGCTTTAATTACCTTAAGCTTTTAACTAGTTTATTAGTACAGTAATTAATGTTTGTTGTTCTACTTATTTTTATTTACAGTATATTACTTATTATGTATTTAAAAAGTTTTATATTTTATTTTAATTAAAGTCCCTTTGTGCGTTCTTCAAAAGCTAAAAAATAAATTATCTGCAATGCAACTTAAATAACTTTTTTAATGTTAATGTTTTAAATCGCAATATCGTGATATTATTATAATATATTTAAATGCTTAATAACGGTTTAATCTAATGAATCAGTATTTTTTGAAACTTTATGTAAGTGCTTCATATTATAATTTGTTATTTTATTTTGTATTTTACTTTACCTTACCATAATTTAGACTTAATAATTACAAGTATTATAAAGTTTTATAACAGTGTGATTTGACCTTATATTTGTATTTATTATCAACCGTTTATAGACCGTGCTTTTTTCACCTACTACACACAATAGATCGGTTAATCTACAATAATCTACAGTATTTATTCTTAATTTTAATAAACACATGTATATACCAACTTCAGCATCTATTCTTCCCTTCCAGTATTTATTGTTTTACAGAGTGCCGTTGAAGTGTGTTAACTTGTTTAAACAGAAACATGTGTTAGTGTAATAAAGAGTCAATTTTGCTCAAGATACATTTTTGCACGAGAGTAAAATAATACAGAAAAAAAATAAAATAAACAGAAAAAAAACTTAAAAATAATTTAATAAAAAAAAAGTTACTGACCGAGGGTAAGGGTTAATGGTTACAGTTATAATAAAAATATATTAAAAAAATAAAAATAAAATAAAATATAATTTTAAAAAATAACTTACCAACCGAGGGTAAGGGTTAGTAGAGGTAACAGTAATAGTAAAAAAAAACTAAAAAAATAATAACAAAATTAATGAAAAAACTTTAAAAAAAAAGTTTAACCCGTGCAAAAGTGTCTTCGTGCATTTTGTACGCTCGTGCAATTTAGACAGCTACCCGTTTAATATATTTTCAAAATACTTAAAAATCAGTTATTAATTTTTAAACTATCAAAGTTTTATTTCAAAATCGCATTTATATAACTATATAACTGTCTAAATTTAAATAAAATATTTTAAAGGAATAAAGAAACTAAACAAAAACAATTTTGTCGTCTTCTTGAAAATTAACAGTCTTCTACTGAGTGAAAATTTGGAGAAGCAAAACTCTGCGAAAATAAAGAGCGAAATAAATTATCGCAATGTAACATTGTTTTATCAATTAGCAAACAGTTTTAAATATATTCAGCTCACTAGGTCTACTTTGTGTTTTATTGAACGCTTCTTCTCGATAGTTTCCGAAACCAAAAGTTTTTTGCATTTAGAGCTCAAAGAAGTTTTGAAAATGTTTGCTAGTTCTGATCTTAACGTCAATTCGGAAATGGAAATTCTAAATTCCATTGAGAAGTGGGTGGAATTCAAAGAAAATGAAAAAAGAATTATTTTTGTTGAAAAACTTTTATTAAAAGTTCGTCTGCATTTATTAACACCAAGTGCTTTAAACAGTTTATTTAGCAGAAAGGTCTTTAACGAGTGTCATGAGCTAATAACAGCCATATCAAAAGACAAAAATTATCAAAACAAGTCCAACGCGCTTCCATTAAACAGATTCTGCACTCAAAACATGTTTAACATAGCGATGCCGACAGAAGAAGGAATGACTGTTTTTAGTATCAAAGATTTTACTAGCATGAAAATCGACATTGGAAGAGAGAAGCGGTTGAACCTGAAACACAGGAGGGGCTATTACAAAATAGTTTACTGCAGAGGCGAGATCTACTGGTTTGGCGATTACGGCTGCTACCCCAAGCTCATTGTTCCCGTACACAAGTACTCGCTGGTCGATAAAACCTGCGAGCACGTGACTGACGTTTTCGACGACAGAAGATTTTTTGCTGTCTGCTCGCTCGTCGATCAGATATACGTCATAGGAGGCGATTTGAGAGGTCATTTGAACTCTTGCTTGAAATTGTGCACGAAGAGCAAAAGGTGGGAGGAAGTCGGAGGGATGGTCGTGGGGAGATCTTTGGCGTCGTGCTGCGTTTTTCAAGGGCAGATTGTAGTTTGCGGAGGAATGAACGACGGGAATTTCGCGCTGAATTCCGTTGAAGTTTACGATGACGCTGCTGACAAGTGGCTGTCGATGCCCAGCATGGTGAAAGACAGGCTTCACAGCAAACCTATCTCTAAAAGAAACAAGCTTTTTGTCTTCGGAAGCTTCGAAGACGGGTGCGAAGTTTACGATTGTTTTTCTAATAAATTTTCTCTTCTTAAACTGCCGCGCTTGTCGCAGTTTGTATCGGAAAAATTTATCGAGGCGTTTTCCGTCGGGAGCGAGATCGTACTGGTTAGCTCTGGGTGCTCTAAAGCTGTGATATATGATGTTGAAAAAGGTAAATGGACAAAAAGAAAATTTGGTGCGAAAAAATATTTCTCCAACTGTGTTCTCATACCTCAGGTTGAAGTTTAAACGTACCTAGTGGATAGATGTGTCGAATAAAAAACAAAGAAAATACCATTTATAGCTTTGAAGACACTATGTTCATCTTTATGTTATTCTAAATTCATCTTGTATACTAATTATAATGCATATATTTTTATAATGTTATAAAATAACAGTAAATTTATCTTTTTGTTTTTAAAGGGTGATTTGATTGATTTTAAACTATGATTTAAAGTATAGAGTCTTAGTTTATGCATTCTGAATAATAAAAGTCTTAGACAATTACTAAACATTATTTCTAAAATATATTTCTTTAATACTTAGATAAAACAGACTTACAAGAATTATAAACAAACTTGAAGATAATTTTTTTGTCGAGTAAAATTAATACCATTATATTAGTTTTTTTTTATAAAACTTCATTTTAAAAATATTGTTATTTTAATACTGTTTAACTTAAAACTGTTTAATAAAAAATGGTTTGCCAATTATAACAGACAAGCATTTACGCATATTAAAATTACAATTTTGGCTAGTTTAACGTATGTGACAAACAATTACATAAAAACTACTAAAGCGTATAATCATCAAAAAAAGGTTGTAATTGTTTATAAATTTTTGAACAATTTTTTCCCGGTGCATAACTTATTTAAAAATGTAACAAAAAACATTTCATTTTTCTTAAATTTATTTGAGTACTTTCGTAGTAAGGCTCATCAGAAATTGTATCTTACTAAGTTAAACTGAATTGAGATAGAAATAAAATAATACTGCATAATAAGTTTTAAAATATAAACTGACGTAATAATCGAATGATAAAACTAACTAAAAGTCTTTACTATAGAACTTTGCTGTACTAATGAAACTCGTTAGATAAAATAAAACTAGTATTGTATTATTTTTTACACCTACTTGTATGCAAAAAGGATTAACTGTTAAATGAGAAAAAAATAATATAGTTAAGTTTAAGAAAATCAGTACGATTTTGCAGTTTTTATTTAAACAAAAAGAACCAGAAAAAAAATACTAAACGAGAATAATAAAATTCTGAAATAAAGTTTACGTTAGGTAAAATAAATTTACTTGTCTACAAATAATTGTTTTAGGTTTGTATTTTGATATTTTCCATAATATCACTTTGAATGAAACTTAACCTTGCTATGTCTTAATTTCAGTACAAGTTATTTTTTATGACAACATTCAATTGAATAAATAATTTAATAAACTTAAAGTAACCCAGTCAGTTGCAAATTTAAGGGCATCTGATTGGCTACAAATTTTTTTTATTTACATTATATGTTTTTATCAATAAAAACTTTATTCAATTTTTTTTTGTTCTGCTTAAGTAGGTTAAGGATAACGGTATTTAAAAAATAGTAAAATTGACTACGGAAAAAGTCTTAAAAGTTATAAATATATTTTATATTGTTACCTTACCTCGTTTGTATAATATTAATATACAATGTTTATTAAACGACCAAAAATTGTGCAAAATATTTTGTCATAGGGCCTAGTGCACCATAAAACCTTTCGGTTATCGAGTCGCACACCACAATTGAAAAAATTATAACATTAAAAAATTTTCTAAACTTTACTACTACAGCCGAACCTAGTATACGTTTTCTGTAGATTAGTAAATCTTCTTCAACCGAGAAACATTCCGTCAAATATTCTAAAAAGTACCTGAATCTTGATCATGAATTATAAGACAAGCTAGTTTACTTTCGCTTATTTGTTCGACTATTTACCGTGTCAGATCTTAAATGTTGAGCACAATTTTAAAGTTCTAAAGAGGTGTGCTTAAGGTGAACTTTATAGATTTTAATCGATACAAATATTCCAAGAAAAACCAAAGTCGAACAAAAAAGTAACAACAAATAAGAACAACTTTTTTTATACTTATATAATTTCGAACCGAGAATTCCAAGTGTCTTTAGTTAAAAAAATAAATAAGTTAAAATTAATTTTACTTCGATCGCGCATGGACAAACACTTGGAAAACACAAATACAAAATTTTAAATTGTTTAGTTTAGTATTTTAGATTTAAGAAAAAATTTAAGATATGCTTCTGTACCGAAAAAGGACTATGCTAGTGTTATTGTGTAATATTTTAAGTGTGTTTAATTTAAAAAATAAATAATTAAAAGTTAATTTTACTTCAATCTCGCATGGACAAACACTTGGAAAATACAAATACAAAATTTAAAATTGTTTAGTTTAGTATTTTTGATTTAAGAAGAGATCTAAGATATGCTTTTATACCGAAAAAGGATTATGCTAGTGTTATTGTGTATTATTCTAAACGTCTTTAATTATTAAAAGAAATAAGTAAAAGCTAATTTTACTTCGATCTCGTATGGACAAACACTTGGAAAATACGAATACAAATTTTGAAATTGTTTAGTTGAGTATTTTAGATTTAAGAAGAGATTTGAGATATGCTTTTATACCGAAAAAGGACTATGCTAGTGTTATTGTGTATTATTCTAAAAGTCTTTAGTTATAAAAATAAATAAGTTAAAGCTAATTTCACTGCGATCGCGCATGGAAAAACACTTGAAAAATAAAAAATTTAAAATTGTTTAGTTGAGTATTTTAGATTTAAGAAGAGATATGAGATATGCTTTTGTACCAAAAAACGACTATGCTAGTGTTGTTGTGTAATATTCTAAGTGTCTTTAACTATAAAAATAAATAAGTTAAAGCTAATTTCACTTCGATCGCGCATGGACAAACACTTGAAAAGCACAAACACAAAATTTTAAATTGTTTAGTTGAGTATTTTAGATTTAAGAAGATATTTGAGATATGCTTTTGTATCGAAAAAGGACTATGCTAGTGTTAATGTGTAATGTTCTAAATATTTGTAAGTTAAAATCACAATTACAAAGTATAAAACGGTTTACTAAACTTTTTGATGTTTAGAAAAACTTTTATAATTTTTAATATTCAAACAGTATTGCATACCCTATTTTATTTTCTATATTTTAAAAATATCATTAAAGTCTTAAAAGAGGTTTTATTGTTTTTTTTTAATTTTAATTATCTCTTACACATTTGCAAACTTGAAATGGTTAATTTTTTTTAATTTTAGAACATTTTTATGTTAGTGCATTATTGCGTTTTTATACAAATGTTTAAAAATTTATAAATCAGCCTTCACTATTTTAATTTATTTGTATTTTTATTTACAGAATTACAAACTTAAAAGTTTTTTCTTAATTTGAAGATTTTATTCTTTTAAATCTTCTTATAGTTGCTTACTTTTTCTAATCTTTAATATGTTTCAAATATTTTGTTTACAGAATTTCAAACTTAAATCTTTTAAGTTTGTATTTTATATCTTAAACGGTTTTTTATTTTATTTTAAATTTAGATTTTTTGCTATTAAAATTTTTTCACTATTGCTTACGTTTTTTGAGCATTAATATTTTAACAACATTTTTTTTAATACTTGCAATATTGCTTACGTTATTTAAGCTTTAATATATTATAAAAATTACAAACAATTTTTTATTTTTTTTTGATTTGTTTTATTTTTTTTTATCATTTCTTTTTTTATCTTTATTATTTCAAAATTGTCTAGTGAGATTTTTCGTCCCTTTCAAAATTTTCCAGTGAGTTTTTGTCCTTCTCAAAATTGTCCAGTTTAGTTTGTTTGAACTCACTGTGTTTTTAGCCGAATATCAAGCTAAAAATTTTGTCCAGCGAAAAAACGACCATGCAAATGGTCGCATTTTAAATGTTGTAAAATTTCTAGTTCCCAATTTGTTTCTTTAAGTAAATGTAATGAAACTTTTTTTGTTTTAATTGTTTAGTACGGGAAATACCTTTTAGTTTAATAAGTAATAAAGAACTAAAAACCCTTAACTTAAGTAATATTTGTAGTTATAATTGCAAAATTTGTTATAATAACACACGAATCGGGGCACACGCTTTTTAGCATTATTTGCAGGAACTTTTTCCCATTTTATATGACGTTCTTAATATATTTACTACCAGGTCCAAATTTCTTCAATGTGCCTTTTAAAAAGTAAAGACATCGGTAAGGTACGCACTTTGAGAGGTACGCACCCGCTTAAGATACGCACTAAATAATTTAATTTTTTAAAACTATTTATAATTATTTAAAAAAACTTATTTAAAACTAACAACTTATAAACTTTTTAAAGGTGTTATCAGAAATGAAGACAAGCTCTTTAAAACAAAGATAGAAAACTGTTACTACTTGTGACATTTAAACTACGTTTGACATTTATACTGTATCAAAAATTTATCGTCAAATAAATAAAAACTATCGTTTTTATGAAACATATATTTGACTAAAACTAAATAAAAACAAAAAAATATGATTAGGTTTAAAATAAGTTTAGTTAGACCAAAGTTTAATCAACTAGAACTGTTTTAAATAGAAAATTAATTAAATCTATCAGTAGATTAGAATGCAACCATTTCATAGAAATGAAATAAGTTAAATAAGTTAAAATCAATAGTTAAAATTATTAAAATTTTTCGTTATTGTTTATTTTAAGATATTTCTTTACAATAAGTTGTTAGTATTATTGAAATGTTTTTTTTGTAAGTTATAAAAAGCGTTGATACAAAAGCAGTATAAGTAGTTTTATATTTATATATGTTTAAACAATGAAAAAGTAGATTTCTGTTTAAAAGTTTATGCACTAATTTATAAATTATAGCATTTTTAACTACATCAAAATAAACTTTATGTTTTGCTTAAGTCAAGTCAGTTATACAATGTAGTATTTACGCTTAAAATGTAATCTTTAGTTTCCAAAACAAGTATGAGTCATGGGTAGAAGCTTTTTTTTAATCAAAAAGGGTAAAGTTTAAGTTTTTATGAGGCTAAGTTTCTGATACAATTAATAGTTAATTTAAAAAAAAAAATTAAGAGTGGTATATTTAAGATTGCCTGTTAGTTTTTTATTTAGATCAAAATTATGGCTGATGCTTATACTTTTTGATATTGTTTATCAAACGATATAAAACGCTAAAAAATATTGGTCTAAAAGCTAGTGTAAGATCAAACCTTTTGGTTATCAAGTCGTACACAACATTCTTATACAACCTATTACGATCTAATAACATAAGTTTCGTTTTTATCTTCAACAAATAACACACACAAAAAAATAAAACAAGTATTACGAAAGTTGTGAATAGTTTATTTATTTAGTAAATTCTAAACAAAATGTACACAAAAAGTTTTTTAACAACAATAAATTCAAAAGAGTTAAAAAAACAGTCGTGCCCAAATAGGTGTATTTATTGTCTGATTACACTTAAGTATGGTGCCCGACTGGAGTCTTGATACAGATGTACAGTCAACTAAGTTAAACTTATTCTTAACTGGTTTATAACATATATCTAAACTATTAGTTAAGTTAATATTATTTGCTATTAGTAGATAAACCTGTTCAATTAGTTATATTCTTTACTCGTTTACTTTAACACTGTTTAATCATTTTTATTTTAGTTTTATATTATGTTTTTAAAGAGCATTAGTTAGGCTTAATCTTGGTTTAAAGGTTTGAAATGGTATAGTCAAAACTTTATGATAACTTGAGCTGGTCTCTAAGCTCACAAAAATCCAGAATTCGGAATTATAAGTTAATTTTATAGATAATTTTTTGATTCAAATTGTTAAAATTTAAAAGAATAGAAGTACAATAATTTTAAACAAGCTATGTATTATTGTTATTACTTATCAATTTCACTTGTTTCACGATATAGTGGTTAAAATGGTTAAACCTTAATTGTGTAAAAACAAAAATTTTAATTCAAACTCGTTTTGTCTTAATTTAAAATATTCTTTTGTTAATTAGATTTGTGTTTGATTATTAGATTAGTTTTTGTATTACAGTTGTTTATTTTACAGTTTTTACCGCTATGATCAGATTTTTTCCTGACAAAAATTGATGAATCAAATTTGAAAATTAAAATCAAATTGTTAATTAATTTATTTATTTAAAAAAAGGTCTGTATTTTAAACTTAAAAAGTTATTGTATTCTATTTAAGTTTTGTAAATTTTAGAGTTTCATTTCTATGAAATGGTTGCATTCTAATCTACTGATAGAGTTAATTAATTTTCTATTTAAAACAGTTCTAGTGCAAGTTTGATTAAACTTTGGTCTAACTAAACTTATTTTAAACCTAATCATATTTTTTTGTTTTTATTTAGTTTTAGTCAAATATATGTTTCATAAAAACGATAGTTTTTATTTATTTGACGATAAAGTTTTGATACAATAAATATGTCAAACGTAGTTAAAATGTCACAAGTAGTTACAGTTTTCTATCTTTGCTTTAAAGAGCTTGTCTTCATTTCTGATAACACCTGTAAAAAGTTTATAAGTTGTTAGTTTTAAATAAGTTTTTTTAAATATTTATAAATATTTAAAAAAAATTATATTATTTAGTGCGTATCTTAAGCGGGTGCGTACCTCTCAAAGTGCGTACCTTACCGATGTCTTTACTTTTTAAAAGGCACATTGAAGAAATTTGGACCTGGTAGTAAATATATAAAGAACGTCATATAAAATAGGAAAAAATTCCTGCAAATAATGCTAAAAAGCGTGTGCCCTGATTCGTGTGTAAAACCCAATTGTTTTTGTAAAAATATTTTTCCATTTAGTCAAGTTAATAACAATGAACACTTTATGATAAATAATAAGCATTTCAAATAAAAAAAATAATATCCAGACTGGAGCTATTGTTACGGGAACTCAGTATTCCTGTTCAGATGATTTTGAAAATATATTAGATAAAGATTTTAAGGACAGTTTAAGTTTTTTACACATAAATATAAGAAGTTTGAATAGAAATAAATCTAAGCTAGAGGAATTAATGTCCTCATACAAAATCATACCGGATATAATAGGAATCAGTGAAAGTAAAATTAATAAAAATACCAACACAAATTTTTTATCATTGACTGGTTACAATTTTCATTGTGTAAATTCTACGTCAAACTTAGGGACTTAGGGAGGCGTTGGTGTGTATGTCAAAAATTCAATAACGTATTCAATCAGAAAAGACTTATAATTTATATGTGTTTATTATGAATCTATATAGTCAATCTATAATATCAGTAGGAGTTAATAGTAAAAACAATCCAAATATTTTACTAGGAATTATATACTGTCACCCTAATGCTTCTATTCCTGAATTCAGTAAATTCTATGTTCAGATTTCTTTTAAGAAAATATAAATATTATAAAGATATTTGTATATTTGGAGATATTAATCTTAACTATTCAAATGATAAAGCTACATCAGTAAGAAATTACTTAAATCTTATAAAAGGATTTGGTCTTACAAATATCATCAAAGTTCCAACTAGAATTAATAATTTTCGTTATGCATTGAGAGATCATTTTTATTGCTCAACACCAGAAAAAGTTATTCAGTGCCAAGTGCTTATGTCAGATATATCAGACCACTTTCCCCTTTTTATAAAACTTAAAAATTGCAACCTAATGAAAAATGATTTCAAAAACAAAAACCAATACTTTCAAGACTTCTCTAAAATTGATACCAAAAAACTTTTAGCAGATGCTTCACTTAATTTTAGCATACATTAAACTAACAATTTAATTCAATCTGAAAGTTCTATTGATACAAAATTTAATAATCTAGATGGAAAAATTAAAGATTTAACTTACAAAAATGTTCAAAATAAAAAATTATCTAAAGCTAAAATAAAATTGAAATCAATACATTGGATAACTAAAGCAATATTGAAATCCATAAACAAAAAATAAGTTATACAAAAGTATCTGCAAAGATAATTCTAATAATCCAATTAAAGTTTAAGAATACAAAAAGTACAGAAATATACTTACAAAAATTAAAAAAATATCAAAAAAGGCACACTATGAAAACATGCTTAAAATCTTTAAAAAAATACATCTAAAGTTTGAATAATAATGAATAGTATAACCCAGGGACAAAGCTAGCTCAAAAAATTTACAAATCTGCAAAAATTAAAACATCTGAAATAACTCGTGATAACGTCCTAGGGGGAACACAGCAATTAATGTTATGCAATTTTATTTAAAAAAATGCAGTTATTTTAATACATCAAAAATGGAATGTTGAAGTACGAATGATAACTGTATACAAGGCAATTTAATTTGCTTCACACCCAATATGACTCTTTATGTCTTGCCCCTTGTGTAAACCCAGAAAACATTCATTTAACGATAGGAATTTTTATGGGTAGTTTTAAATACTAGGTACTTTCAATTGCAGCAAATTTTCAAAAAAAAGTACCCAATATTTTGAAGACGTCATTAACTTTACTTTGGAAAGTTTTGAAGCTTAAACTTGGTAAACAAAAGAAAATTGCTGTCTAGGCCTATGACAAATTCACTTTTTAATTTTTTAAATTATGAAAATAATTATATCTGAAATAAAACATTAGAATAATACTAAACACTTCCCTATGTTAACAAAGTTATAGAAATATATTTTTTCTGTAAGTTACAATTTTAAATTCAAACACAAGTTAAACAAATGATTTAAAAAAAATTTCTTTTATAGTTTATTGATGAATTTAAGTCATAAAAAAATTTGAACTAATTATACATGAGTTATGTTCTTCAAGGAAAGCTACCTTTTTATAGTTTGAAATAAAATTAACAGGATGGACATCAAACCTAGATGCTTATGGGAATCTTGGAATTTTATAAAAAATCCTAGAATGACTTGAAATTCTGATCACTTATTTTGTCTAGAAAAGTAAATAAGACTTGCATTTAAAAAAATATATTAAATTTAGAAAAATTAAAAGAAGTTTCAAAAAACTTTAGGAGCCACCTTGGGTACAGGAAGGGTGTAGATCACTTTTATTACAAGTTGATGTCACTTTTAGTCTTAGATGTCACTTTTAGCTTAGATTTGCTAGATTTAATTTTAATCTAAACTACAAGTATCTTTATACAGATTTTTTATACCAAAACAAATTTTTGATATGTAACATTAAAATAGGAGAGTTAGTAGGTTTTAGTTGACATCTGATTGTTTTTTTATTTTATTAATAAATATTGAAAGGAATACTTCCTTAAAATTTGAGCAAGGTTGCCAAAACACCTTGAATCCAGGAACTTGACAGTTTAAACAAAAACTGGAAAAACCTTGAATTTGTGAAATTAACAAATTTGAAAAAATATGGTAATTAAAACAAAAATTCCCAAAAAATCTGTAGTTTTTAAAGTACTTCTACATGTAAAATAATAAAATTTTGATAAAATATGATAACTTTAAGTCATCAACAAACTATAAAAGAAAAATTTTAAAAGTCAATATCTTAATTTGTGTTTGAATTTAAAATTGTAACTTACACAAAAAATATCAAGGTTGAAAATTATATTTCCTAAATTTTGTTAACATAGTGATTAATTCAGATACAATTATTTTCATATTTAGAAAAATAAACTAAGTGAATTTTTCATAGGCCTAGACAGCAATTTTGTTTACTAAGTTCAACCTTAAAAATTACCCAAAGTAAAGTTAATGCAAAATATTGAGTACTTGTTTTTTTTTGCAAGACTGTAGCAATTAAAAGAACCCAATACTTAAAACTACCCATAAAAAGTGCTACCCTTCATTAAAAAAAGTATAAAAAATCACATTTTAACTCTAAAACACTTATACTGTTTTGAAAATCAAACATTTAACGTAGTCAATAGTAACAACAAGTTTTGCAAACTTTTGTAACATAAAATTGTATGATTTTGATATTTAAGTCTACAGCTTCCATTAGAATCAATTTTGCATTGTAGCTTTTTGACAAAATAAAGCTTTAAGGCTCTAAATGTTACAGTTTGGATGTATTTAATTCGTTTAGTTCTTACAACACTAGGTGGTGCTAAAGAGTACATATATGTTAAAATTATCTCTCAGGAGTGCATAACTAAGTATAAGTAAATACTAAAAGCTAAGAAAGCAGAGTCTTTTCAAGCTGAAATAAAAGCAAGTTTTTTTGCACATAAGTATACGTTTCTATAGAAACGTACCAAGCTACGTCCCTGGTATAACCAATAGGAAAAAACAAGAGTTAATAACAGTTTCTTTTGGTTAGATGTAACAGAAACTGAAGTATTTAATACTATCAAGAGTTTAGACCCAAACAAAGCCATTGGTGAAGATTGTATATCTGTAAAGATCCTTAAGAAAGTAAACAATCTTATATCCCCATCACTAAGCAAATTAATTAACCATGCATTTTATGAAGGTGTTTATCCATGTAGCCTAAAACTTTTAAAAGTAATACCAGTTTTTAAATCAGGATTAAAAACTTTACCAGGAAATTATAGACCCATTTCACTTCTATCCAATTTAAATAAAATAATTGAAAAAGTAATCTATGGTCGCCTGTACAGTTTTTTTTTCTAAAAATAAAGTTTTAAACAATTCTCAGTTTGGCTTTTGACAGAATCATTCCAACACTAAAGCTTTGTCTGAATTTGTTGAAGGGGTTATGTCAAATTTTGATATAGGAAATGCAGTTTTTGCAGTCTTTTTGGATTTAAGTAAAGCGTTTGATAGTGTAGATAGAAATATCGTAATAAGGAAATTGGAATGTTATGGTATGAGAGGAAATATGCATCTACTAATCAGCTCATATCTAGATGGAAGGAAACAATTCGTTAGCTTTGGAGTATATGAGTCAACCTGTGAAAAATGTGAAGTTTGGTATCCACAAGGGTCAGTATTAGGACCGTTGTTATTCTTAATACATATAAATGACCTACAGAACAACACTGGTCTTAACATCCTCAATTTTGCAGATGACACAATGTTATACAAAACATATACAAAACACAGTGGGCTGGCAAGTAGCCATTGACTATTTTCGCGACTAAACAGTTAAAGCAAGATTTTTATTTAATTGTTTAGAGCGGGGTTTTGTCTTTTAAAAACTGGGTTTGTTTCTGTTCTACAAAAAGTATACTAAAAGTTATGTAAGCTTAAATGTAGCCAAAGTTTGCTTTTTTTAAGTTTAAAAAAGCATTGAAAAATGCTTAAATTTTTGTCAAAATTAAGGTCTGTTAAAAAACACCTTAAAAGCTTTTATATAAATACTTTTTTAAGTTTTTTCATTTTTTTGGTTTAGTGTTAATTGAAAAAAGTCAAAATTCTTTGAATATTTAAATGTAAAAGTATATTATTTCTCATTTAAAAAATCTTCTATTCTCGCCGAAAATTCATTGATGATTTCTGGCAATTAAGGGTAAACTTCAGGGTTAATTTTCTCAATTTACCACCTTAGAACCAATATAATTTTTTTTAAATAATTTAGTAAAAATGACAAGGAATCTATCATATGGTATATAACTATTTTTTTAGGTTTTTACAAGCAATATTTCTGTTAAAAAAATTGATATAATATCCTATTTCTGGTTTTTCACTATGACAAAAAAGACCATTTTGTATGTTCTAGAAGGTTCTTAATGTGTATAGATTCACTTACTTTTGTTTACAGATCATTTAAGCTCCAAGAATGATGAGAACAGTTGGTATTGGTCAAAACATGGTAGCTTAGCATATGTCTTAGTTATTGAAATATTTTTTTTTACTATTTTAGCGAATTTAAGGTTTTGTAGTACTGTTATTGAAGTTATTATAGTTGTTTTTGTAAAAGTAGTGTTTTTATTTATGATACAAGATTACCAGAGTATCTGATTAAAACTAATATATTTTTTGTAGATTTATCACTATAACTTGTTTAAACCTAGCAGTAATATGGATAGTTTAACTAACATTGAAATATACGAACTGTTCTAAAACCACAAACCACAATTTCAAACTAAGCCTAACTTTGACACTGTTGCTGATGAAGTGATAGACAAGCTTGAACTTTCAAAATCTAGCAAATCTAAAGTTAAAGAAGATCTTGATAATCTATTCTAAGAATACAAAACTATCTAAAAAAAAACAATAAAAAATTACATAGCACAGATAGAAATATAGTCGAGAAAATAGTTATTGAAAAGCTTGATATTCTAAATTTGGGAAAAAACTTCCCTTAGATGAAGCTTCTCCAAAAACGCAACGGAGTAGCCTACATTCATTTACTAGCACAACAACTGAAATTGCCAGTGAAGAAGGCGTGACACCACCAAAAATGTATGCTTTAGAATTGAAAAGTCAATATTTACATGTTAAGGCTGCAGCTGATGTTGGAAGAAAGTTAATTCAGCAGGAAGCCAAAGTTAGCAATAAAGTTAGCATGTCAACAGCACTTGCCATGTTAATAGCTGGAAAATTGACTAAGAGGATGTATATTGATATTAGGCTGCTTCTTAAAAACGATGGTCATGACATCCTTCCAGTTTATGATAAACTTAAAGAATATAGAAAGGAAAAAAGACCACCACAAAAAATATATCAGCCTTGAATTAAAAATAAACTGTATTTAGAGTATAGTTTCACCCAGCTTATATTGAAAATTCATTGATGTGTAAACTAAAATAGAAGTAAATCTAACTCTCTTGAGGTAACCAATTATTATTTTCTTTTTAGTTTCTTTCTTTAAAGTTTCATTAGAAATTAAAAATTTAACTTTTTTAAAATAAAAACAAACATTATTCTTAGTGTAACACCAAGTGTAACTTTAGATTGTATTATAGCGCTTTTTATGACAGTTTTATGTCAATGGCCTCTTGATCCCCGTTTTCAGCCCACTGTGCAAAAGACACATATCTAAATAACAGTAAAATTTTTAACATAGAACTTAAAAAGGTATCAGATTGGCTTATGGAAAACAAACTCAAACTAAATCTTAATAAAACCAGAAGCATTATTTTATATCAATCAAAAAATTGTTTTTCGAAAAATAAAGATCCTAATGTAAAAATAGGTAAAACAGTTATATCAAACACAAATGGCTATAAATACTTGGGAATAATTATAGATAGAAATTTAAAATGGTCAGAACACGTAGAAACTATAAAAACAAAATTACAAAAAACATTGGGTATGTTATATAAAACCAGACACTTCTTAAATGAAAAATCATTATATTTGATCTTTAATTCTTTGCTTATGAGCAATGTTAGATATGGCTTGTTGTGCTGGGGAATAGCAAATTAAATATGTATAAATGATATTAATGTTCTCATAAACAGAGCACTTAGATGCATACATTATAAGAAATATGATGACAGTGTAAGAGAATTAAAATCTCAGAAAAAAATATTAAATGTTGAGAGTCTGTATTTATATGAATTAGGTCTTTTTATGTTTAACTTTAACAACAATTTGTTACCAGATAACTTTAAAAATTACTATAAAAGTGTAAAAAATGTACATAATTATCATACCAGGTCTTCAGAAACAAATTTTTTCCTACCTAGATTCAACAGCAAAATAGGTCATAAATCACTATCCTTCCAAGGTAGTAAGTTGTGGACTAAGTTGCCATTAAGTTTAAAAAGTGTAAGTCATTTTGGAAAGTTCCAGCATGAACTTAAAAGTTATCTTTTAAATAGTAATTCTCAAGGTCATTAGTGATCATTCCTACTCCCTATTTACTTTGTTTAAGGAGTTAATAGTACTTGTCATTTAATATCCAAATTTTTATTAATTTTTTTATATTTTAGTTTTTTTTTGTCTGAAAGTTGATTTGTTTGGTCACAGTAACATTGGTTTAGACTGGATTTTATCATTTTCTATCTAATTATTTCTAAGATTGTAGTTAAAGTTAACTATTTAGTAATTCATTTAATATCCAATTTTTTTTAATTTTTTTAATTTTTTTGTTGGAAAGTAGATTTGTTTGGTTACATTAACATTGGTTTAGTTGAGATTTTAGCATTTTCTGTCCAGTTATTTTTAAGACTATTCCTTAAGTTTACTTTTTGATTAAGTTCAGAATACTTACAAATTTTTTTTTTATCTTTCTTCTGCTTACAAACTTTTTTTAATGTATACTTTATTATTATATATTTTTTATTGCATGAAAATGTAAAAAGAATAGTTATAGATGTTTATATTTTAGCAGAAAATAAAATATTTAAAAAGCAAGCTGAGATAACTGTTTCAAGCAAATTTATGTTAAAAAAAAATCTTTTTGAGCAAAGCAAAATTTTTCTTTAATGTTTACAAGTGTTGTTTTCTTTCTATTATTCCAGTTAAGACTTAGACAAGTTTTTCAAAGAGTAAAGAGTTTTTTTTTTTTGATTGATTTAATGGAAAGAAATTTGTTGTTGTTATATTATTGTTGTTAAAATTATTATTGTTTTTTTTTTATGTAATACTTATCTTCATATTTTAATTTATAAAAGATAAGTTCAGTTATTGTAAAAATCACTTCTTTAAAATTCTTAGAAAATTTTTACAATAGTTTATTTAACTATTCAAATGGGAAATATTTTATTTTTAAACTTAAATTATCAAATAAAAAAATACCTTTTTAGCACAAAATACTTAATAAAATGATATATTTTTTATTTAGTAATTTTTTTTATGGATACAGCTTTATTTTACTTTTTTGAATATTACAGCTTTACTTTATTTTTTAAATGTTATAGCTTTATTATACTGTTACTTTTTTTTTGATAAATTAAAATAAGTTGGTAGTTGAGTCGAAATTCTTAAAGACATATAAAAAAAGAAAAAAAAATTAATATATATATATTTTTTTTCTCTTTCTTAAATCATATAAAAGGGTAATTTATTTGCAAAGTTCTAGATGAATTTTAAAATTAAAACTTCTGATAAAAACTTAACTTTTTAACGTAAAGTTTGATATATATTTATGTGTATATAATGTTAGATATATGTGTGTGTAAAAATTCTTTAGTTTTTTTTTTGAAATTTTATTTATTTATTTTTTTTTAGAATATATTTAATGTTGTAAAGTTTAATAGCGTCATTTTTCTTAGAGCTTTTCGTTTTAGAGTTTAAATTTTTTTTTTTATTATTAGCTCAGTATAATTTTGATTAAGTTTGGGTATGAAACTCGATTACCGAGAGGTCTTGTCTTTTTGCTATCCAGGTCATTAAACTAAACAATTTTTGACCAAAAATTTTTTTTTTTTTTTTTTCGCTTTTGTTCAATAAACTATATATGAATATTTTTTTCTTCGCAATCAATTCCAGAATATCTAACGTAAGTTTCAAACTATGGCCCCTTTACTAGTTACGGCCCCCCTTTAGCCCCTTTGCAGCTTATATTCCCCTACATTTCCTAAATGTCACATTTTAAAAATTCTGCACTAGATAGGTAGGTCAAAGTAAAAAATAACTAGTTCTCATCTACTGCTTAATCTTATCTCCAAAAACTTACTCAATTCAATAAAATACCTATAGTGTTCGTTGGTTAGGATTATTTGTTTAAATTAAAGTTGTGTTTTGTAGGAAAGTAAGCTGAGTAAACTTAAGTAGTCTTTATATAAGACAATCTCTTTTTTTTTATGAATTTTAATATGATTATAGTTTGTATATTTCAAATAGTTGCTGTTTTATATTTTAAACTTAACCATTTATTTTCTATGATGAATTCGTCATACATTAATAGTTATTTCCCAAAAAGGGACAATCTTGCCTACTTAGATTTATCTTGATCGAAAATGTTATTCATAATGTTAGTTCATGTGACTACCATACTAAACATTTCATATTCTTTTTAATTATTTAATGAGAAAGTTTTAACATTATGTGGAAAATACCATTTATTTATTTTTTAATTTACAGTAGTTATTAGTATTTAATAAACTTTTTTTTACTTAAATTGCTTTATTACTTTTCTAGCTTCTTTCAATACTGCATAAGATTATGTACGCAATTTAACCATTTTAGTTTTTGATTAGAATCAGCTAAATAACTTGTCTAAGTTCCTAGAAGGTTTACTTTACAGAGTGTATTTTTTATGTTTGACTGCAAAAGCAAAACTATTATCGAACATTATAAATTATACTGTTAAGGGACATGTTTTGTATAAGTAGCATTGAGTTTACTAATAGTTTTAAGTGAATTTAATTTTATTTAATACTTTCAAAAAAGTGTTTGAAGTCAAATTACTGTTATTCACAAACTTAAACTTTAAAATGTATTCTGGTTTGAGTCGAGCTAACAAACTTCAATTAACTTTAAAAAACTTCTACAGCCTTTGAATTTAGTTTAAAATTTACTTAACTCCCAAGCACGCACCTATCTAGTGACAAATTTAGTCTAAATATGATCCACATTGTTTTAGATTTCGAAGGAGATAAACTTGACTGCTACGTTGATGACAATGCAACAGTAGCTTGTATTAAGTTTATGATCCGCTTGAAATACGGAATAAAAAAAAAAGAGCAAAGTATTAAGTTGCAACCCCTAACAGCCCGTAAAAATGAGATAGATATTAAAACACTACCAATTTTAGAAAATCATGTAAGCATATTTCCCTATATTAAGTCAAGGCGTAGGCTGCATCTTACAACAATTGAAAATTCCTTTACTTCTATCGGTATGAGGATTGGTCAAATCAGGACTGATTTTGTATTTAAAAAAATACGTACAATAGCCGACGTTAAAGAAGAACTTATAAACAAAAATCATGTTGACAGAACGGCAAGGTTTGATTTGTATCAAAATAATACAAAACTCCGAACCGATCTTAATCTTTATTTTTTGATTGATCCGACAAGTTTTCGTAGTCCTGTACTTCAAGTAAGATACGAAGGTACAGAATATAGTTCCAACTCAAGTGATAACTCTGACTCGAGCAGTTCGGACTCAGATGACTCTAGGTGTAGTCCATCAAAGAACAAAAGAAATGATACTATAAAGAAAACCCGAGATAAATCTGATGTTGAATCTAATGAAACTGACACAATTGGACCTTCAACTGGGTCAAGAACAAGAAAAGACGCGAGAAATGATGCAAGTAAAACTTTCGACGCTGAAGCAGTTTCATTTAACAACCAAAACGTTTTGTCGACTTTGTTGAAAGTGCAAAACAATTTAAAAGGTACAATTAATCCAAATAGCACCTACATGCGAATGCTTAATAGTAATGTCGACCGAGCAAAGCGCAAGGTTTTTTCTGATCTTTATAAGTTAGAAAAAATATTTGACATCCCTACGGCTGAAATTTATTACAAAAAAAATTACGAATATTCAAAAATTCAACTTGGCAAGTTTTTAAATGATGACTTTAAACGTTACAAAAACATATATCTTATGGGAACAAAAAGATTAGTAGAGCTGGAAGTTACTGGTAACCAACAGGATTTTGTCAACTTTGTTATTTCTATAGAACGGACTCTTTGGATTCAAGTGGTGAAATATTTGAGTCAAAATTATACAAATTATAAAAAATCTACTGTTGTATGTATCAAGCTAATGATGCAGGACATTTACACTCTATATGACATCACATTAGGACTTATTGCCGCCATGAAGAAAGTAATTGCTAAACTGGTAGAAGTTCTTGCGAAAAAAACCAAGAAAAATAAAGACGAAGCAAAACAAATAGTTGATGATTTTGATGTCAAAAAAGGAATTGCTTTCAATCACCTCCTAAGGATGAGATGTTTTGCGATGAATGTTGAGTTCAAAACCGCGCTTAACTATATGATCCATTGTTTAGAAGTATGGTTTGAAAAGTCACTAATTTACTTAAAACGAGACTTTTCATTTCTAAGGCAGGAATACAAGTGGAAAACTTCGTGTTTATCAACTGAGCATTACTTTGAAAATCTTTCTTCAATAGCAGACAAAGAGTTTAATGGCTTTGCTAAAGAAGATGCTGAATTCGAAAAAGAAAAAAACCTCAAAAGATTATCACAAAAAAGAATACAAGCCATAAACAGTTTCAAAAGGTTTACATTCATTAATGATACTTATAAAATTGAGTTCAAACTTTGGAAACTTTTGAAATGCGACGAAAATAATGAAGAAGCACTCAATGTTACTACAAAAACGCTTGAGGGTGTTCATGATTTTTGTACAAGTATATCCACACTAATCTCTGCCATGAAAGCGCTAATTGCAAGCTTGCTATTAGCTTTTCGATCGGATGTAGACGATATCAACAGAAGTAAACTTAAAGAGGCGATGACAAATCTTGTTAAGTCCAAAATTACAGTTTTTGAAAAAATACTTGCCGTTCAAATTTTGAAGAAATGGAACGATGGAATGGATTCTGCGATTGTTTCTACAAAAATTGTCTACAAGAATCCATCAGCGCTGTGGAATGTGATTTCTGAGGGAATCTTTGTGTGATGGCCCGATGTCTGCAAGGTAAACATTTGTGTTGAGAATTAGTTTTGTGAAGTAATATTCCAGTGTATGCATTGATATATGATATCATTTAATTTATTATTCGCTTTATATTTACTAAGAAATAGTTGTTATCGTATGTGTTTCAAAATATTTTTATAAATTAACATTTGTAGTGTGTGTACTAAGAAATCTCTTTTATATGTTTGTTTAGTTTTTTGTATTTTTCTTTCGTTTTATTTTGTCAAGCTAGTCGCAGTAATAAACTCATTTATAAGTTTGTATTTGTTTAGAATAGACATTATTAATTATAAATTCAGCTTTAAAGAGTTGTTAAGTATTTTGACAGACCTGTTAATATATAGTTCAACTCAAAGTTGAATCTTTTTAAGTATTAGGATTGTGTTTTTTACCTTTTATTCAGTTATAAAAAAGGTCATTCTGTATAAAGTCTAAACCTACTCTGTTTTAACCAAAAAAATTGTTATAATTTATTTAATATTTTAATAAGTTCTCAACATGTTTTGTAAAAAATACCTTCTTTGATAAACTTTTGACTGGAGTCTAGTATACTAAATATAATAAATTCCCTGATATTAATAAATATTTTTCTTAGTCTGCTATGGATTTAACAACTATTATAAGTTGTAAAGATAATGGTTGTTAACGAATGAAGCAAAAACTGATAGTGCTCGGTAAAAACTAAAATAAAAATATTTTCAATAATTTAAAATAAATCTAGTTAAGTAATCCTTAGTTTTCAACCAACTATTTATAAACTTATTACTATTAAGTTTTAGAGTTATTATATTTAGATTTCAAATAGTTTTCAAATAAAACGTAATTAAGCAAAACTTACGTAAAGTTTACGCAAGTTTTGCTAACTTTATTTTAAATAACTATGTGGTTATATTTGTTTGCATTGAATTAATAAAATAATTTAAAGCAATTTTGTATAAACTATTACACCTAATTTTAAAATCTTTAGTATAAATAATATTGTTTTTGAATATGTCTCGACCACTGGTTTGATTATACATTAAAACTTTCCAGATATCAGAATAATAATAATGACAACTACACCATCACGCAACACATTTATTTTTTTTAAAGTTTTTAAATTTTATACTATAGTTTAATGCTTAAACCATTAGTTTTTTAAGTGCCATTGCAAATTTTAAAAGTTAAATAATTGAAAACAGATTAGTTTTATTAAGTAAATATACTTTATTTAAAGGAAATTAAAATAATGTTTTATTTATAACAAATTCTTGATAAAACTAATAAATAAAAAAACTGTATATACAAACAAATATTTTAAGATTGAAACAATAAATTACTAGAGAGCTACACACTGAAGCAGATCTTATTTATTTACTTGTGATCATCGGGTGTAAAACGTGAAACACTTGTTAAGTAATAAACTTAGCAAAAGTTTTGTTTTAATTATATCTATTAGCAAATGTTGATAGTAATATAACATTAGTTTTATAATCATATTGTTTATTGAACGACATAAATAAGCGTTCAAAATAGTTGGTCCTAGCCCTAGGACCTCGTGTACGAAAAAACATTTAGGTTATCGAGTCGCACACCATTTGGACATCTGTTAATGGCTTGTCCAGGACAACATTAAAAAATATAGCATTAACAAATATGACTCAGCAAGTACTACGGAAAATACCTTAACGCTTCAATCGGATCACTAAAATGTTGTAATTATTTAGCTTTTGACACTACTTTTTTAACTTTTTCTGTCGTTATTTATATCTTTAACAAGATTTTTTTTTTGATTCTAAAACTAAAGTAATGGTTAGTGTAAAATTATTAGTAAAATCCATAACATTTCAAAATACACTTTTTAAATTCTCAAAAAATATTTTAAAGTTTTTTGGCAGTATAGTTGAAAATTTTAATTAATGCTTACAATTTTTAAATAAATATTCGACTTTTTATCTAGTTACGGCCCCCTTTAACCCTTTCCGGCTTATGTTCCCCTAAATTTCTTAAATGTTCCCTTTAGGGCCATATTGTCACTTTTGGAAACCGTGCTCTAAGTCATAGTAAAAAAATAATTAGTGCTAATCTACTGCTAAATCCTATTTCTAAAAACTAGCTCAATTCAATAAAATACCTATTATGTTCGTAGGTTAATATCTTTAGTTTAAATTAAAACTGTGTTTTGTAAGAAAATAAGCTAAGTAAATTTAAGTAGTTTTTTATAACGTAATTATTTTATTTAATGAATCTCGATATGATTATAGCTTGTATATTTTAAATAAGTGTTGTTTTATAATTTAAACTTTTTAAACTAAACCACTCATTTTCTATGATAAAATCGTCATACATACTACAATTATTTCTCAAAAAGAGACAATCTTGCCTACTTAGATTTATCTTGATCAAAAATTTTATTCACACATGTTAGTTCACACAGTCACACTCAATATAAAAAAAACTGTTTTATATTTTGTTGCAATTTTAAGCTTGTATTGTCTTTAAATATCTTAGATTTTTAATTATATTTTCCATAACTGTTTTGTGACTGATAATTGTTTTATGATAGTCGTTTTTCGAAAAGTTTTAGCCGACAAGTAGTTAACAGGAAGTTGTTTATATTTAGTCATTCAGTAAATTATAATTATTCAGTATTTTAAAAAACTTGATAGACATTTCAAAGCTGCATTTATGGAAAATCAAGGTCACATGACGGTTCTTCCAACTAGTTTTGTTAGTTTTTATAACGATCGCAAAAAACCAACGCATTTGAGAATTAAGTTGACTATTTACAACAGTTACTGCAAAACTAGATAGTTTTTTGTCACTTTAAGTTGTGTTACAATTGCAACAAGAATTTCTTGTAGTTTATATCTGCCCTTTTAAAATTAATTGTAGATTTAAGTAAAATTAATTTCTTATTAGTTTAAAAGGTCTAAAAATATTTGTTGAGTTCAGACAACTAACAACTAAAAAAAATCTAAGTTACAGAGACGTATCTTGAACGAATCTGCGGTGCATCACCATTTATAAAAAAAAGTAATTATGATTTTTTTTAATATAGTTTTATTTTTTTAAAAATAAGAGCAAGATCTTTTTAAGTTACAAATATATACCATAAGTTTTATTTTAAGAAAACTTAAAGGCTGCACATTTGTTTAAGCTACTTCCCTGCTAACTTATATTCATGTTATAACCACAATATTTCTAGCTTTAGTAGATACTATTTAAATATTTAGTTTAAAAGGGTTACTAAAATATCTACAAGTTATCTTTTAGTATTAAAGTTAAATTTAAACTAATCTTTTACACTAAAAATACCATAAACAAAGTTTTTTCAAAAGAAGGATAAAATTTAATTATTTACTATTTTAGTGAATAAATGCACTCTTTTTACTTAAAATTTTTATTTTAAACCGAAACAAACACAAATCCACTAACTTAAACATTTTATTATTCTGCTTACTTCAATAATAATATTCAACAAAGGAAAGACGTGACATTTCGAATCCTTTATACAGCGCATCGCACGGGTCACTGGCTAATGAACAATCAATTAATAGTGTGCTTGTACTTGTTGATAGAAAAAAAAGAGGACTACAATGCTGTAATGGAAAATCAATGTAAAAATCATAATGTTTTATATTTATACCAAAAAGGTATTATGTGAAGAGAGAAAATATAACTAATTATAACAATAACACCAAAATGTTAAAATTAATTAAAGATGCCTCGACAGAAAGTTATCCCGATCATTTACAGGAAATACAACAAAACTAAAGGAATTAAAGATTTATTAAAAGATGTTATACATACAGTAGGTACGCCTGACAAACAAGTAAAAACTCTATTTTCGAGAATTATAGTCTCAATTGATGGTAATAACTCATGTTTTCACACTCAAATGAGCATAATCGACAAAGTTTGTCGCTTCGTACCAGTTGAGATTCACAGGCAAGTAATTAAAACCCTGCAAATCTACATGCTTATAATATAAAATTAGAATATTTTAAACAGTTTTTAAAATTTTTGTTTATAAATGTATTTATTAACTTTGGTAAATAAGATTTTAGGTTTTCTTCATTTATTATTAAATCGAAATAGTTTGAAAAATTAAAAAGCGTGTATCGTTTTTACTATTATTTATTGTACAATGTTGGACTTGGGTATTAGAAACTCAACAACAACTGTCTCAAGAATAAATAAAAGAAATAATTAATACCAAAAGACAAGTATTGACATAATTGATAAGATACTTTAAAATATAACACTTAATAAATTTAGTGTTAGACTTTAATCTTTTAATGAATTCGTATTAAAGAAATGTTTATTTCATTAGCTTAAAAAACATAATATATTGTTTTAATTTTGTTTTAAGACATAAATTACTTGCTGGATAAGCATCAAAATTTGGTCCACTTACACAGAAAACATATGAAAATATAAAATAGGTTAACTGTTTGATAACATACAAAAAAATAATTCAAAAACATACTAAAGTCAAATAAAGAAACAAAATATCAACAATAATAAAAAACATAGGTTGTTATTGTAACTAAAACATAACAACCTTAATAAATAAAATCAGCATAATAATTTAAGGCAGATGGATTTTTAAAAGACACCATCTAAAGACATGATACGTTTAGTCAACACAAACTTCAAGGATAAGTAGTAAAAGAAATTTTAAAGGCTCTAGTTTAAAAACTCGACCACGACTTTAACATATTGACATTTATATGCTTTTTTTTTTAGAGCGTGAAATTTTTGTTTATATTCCTTTTAAATTTTATACTTTAGTGCTTAACTGGTATAGCACAACTAGCATTTTGACAACTCTGCTCCATATTATGGTGCTCCACTAAAAACAGTTAAAAAAAACAGTATTGTTAAAAAGTACTTTTGTGAACTATTGTTTAAAAAGTTCTTTATACCGTTTTATTAAGCTTTCATGCAGTATATACTAAATTAAAGGATTTTTTAGTCTTTGCTGTGACACTGAGTCAAATTATTTACGAATGTTGAATGTGTAAGAGCGTGAAAAGCTAAGAATTTTAAGTAAATTCATTTTGTCTTTTATGTAGTTAATTCTAAAAATATCGCTTTGTTAATTTTTTCAGAAAGTAGTTTTGTGTTGATTTTTTGACAAAAGTTTAAGTTAATTTTATATTAAAATTAAAACATATGAAATAAATTTTAAGTTTAGCGTAAAAGTAGATAGCTGCACTAATGCATTTTAAGTTTAATGTTTTTATTTTAAACACATTTTCAAGTTTGTGCTTTTTCATTCACATCATAGTTTTAAACTAAACATGACATTTTTTTTAATGTTAACAAGTTATAGATAACTGAAAAAACATAGATGTATAATTTTAATTTTTAGTTTAGTTTGTATAAATACAAACAATATCAGATAACTGAGAAAGTTTTTTATAACTTGTCTATATGTATAAGTACAACTTTGCAGCATATAAAGTTTAACATTATTTTCATAATCAGGTATTGACTATTCTGTATATTGTAAGTTTTTCATAACTATCCATGTCACACTATGTGAGCTAACATCCAGTTTACAACATGTCACAATAAATACTCTCAGTATTTATTTTTTTTTAAGTAATTTATTTTTTATTTAATGCTTGCTATAAAATTAGGATAGATTTCAAAGAGGTTTAATTAAGTTAACAATTGTTTATTCACAATCTTTATTTTTTAACTCATTTTTTACAAAATTTCATCATCATGATTTTTTATTCTTTTCTCTGTTTTGTTTTTGTACTTTTCTTTTAAAATTCATTATTGAAGTCTAGCAGAGTGTACTTATAAACACTTTTATTTTTATTATTTTGAAGTGTTCTATAAAATTACTAAAAAAATTTAGTTGTAATAAAAATTGTTTACAAAAGTTGCTTCATTTAAATATGATTGATAGTTAATCTCGTGTGTAAAAACTACTATCAATATTATATTTCAATTTAAACAAAATTATCTGATTTTAAAGAAGTCTACTATATAAAGTAGTAAGTTTTATTTAAAACACTAGTTTAGTGTTTTTAAGTGTCCATAGTAGTTTATTAACAGGGTTGCTACTTACTTATACTACTCAGGCTAGTTAAGATTTTTTACAAACTCAACCTAACTTGGACCAATTCAGGCTAATTTTAAAATTTAAGAGGATGATTTTGAAAAATTAAAATCAGTTTAACTTATTTTTTGTTTGAAATTTAAGCAAGTTTAAGGATTTTTTGGAAAACTTCATTAAAATTGGTTGATTTGTTGTAAAAATAAAATTTCGAGAAAATTTACAAACAACTATAAAAAGATACTTATGATCAAAAAGGCTTCCGTTAAACTCTCTTAAAATCATATTAAATTCTGCTCAATGTGTGTTTGTGATTATTGCCACATGTAAAACAGTTTCAAACTAAAAAATCCAAATCCATTACAGTTTATATTGAGGTTATTTGAAAAACATAAAAACAGCCTATGTGATTTTTTTGTAAACCAGCTAAAATCTTTCATTAGGTGTTTTTGTGATATTTCCCAAATAAATAAAAAATCTAGCTGAAAACTTAAAGGTTGCATTTTTTATACGCAGTGTATCATACACTAGTGGGTCCAAAAATTCTTGCAACTCTGGTTTAAAGTATTCTAGTTAAAGTTATTTTCATAACCTTAGCTTTTTAAATACTTTTGTAGTACTTCGTTAAATAGTAATTGTTGTGTACACTTACTATACTCATGGTTGCCAAAAACCTGGAATCCTGTAAAAACCTGGAATTTGACAACTTAGACTAAAAAAACCTGGAATTTTAATCAAATTTTGTATGCTAAGTAGTAAAGTTTCGATTTGACACAAAAAATCTTAGTATAGATTAAAAAAAATTGTCATCATCAAAAAAAAATTTTAATAAAAAACACATTTAAAGAAGTTTTAAGATAACTTTTCAATGTCGTTGTACTATTTAACTTAGTTTTTGACCTCAAACTTTACTTCAAACTAAAAATAGATCCTAAACGTGTAACTTTGAAAACCTAGAAGAAATTTTAAAAACATGTAGAAAATTTTCCAAAAACATTTGGCAACCCTATATACTGTTGTAAAAATATAAAAAAAATACATATTCAGGGTAGCTGTCAAATTTGCACAAGCGTACAAAATTTGTTACAAAAATTTGCGTATCTTGTTGTTACTATTGACTACCTTAAATGTTTTTTTTTTAAAACAGTATAAGTGTTTTCGAGTTAAATTGTGATTTTTTATACTTATTTTTAATGAAAGGTAGGATTTTGTATGAGTAGTTTTAAGTATTGGGTGCTTTTATTTGCTGCATATTTGCAAAAAAAAAGTACCCAATATTTTGATGATGTCATTAACTTTACTTTGGGTAGTTTTTTAAAATTAAACTTTGTAAACAAAATAAAATTGCTGTCTAGGCCTATAATGAATTCACTGTTTATTTTTCTAAATATGAAAATAATTGTATCTGAAATAAAACAATACTAAACATTACACTATATCAACAAAATTAAGGAAATATAATTTTCAACAATGATATTTTTTATGTAAGTTACATTTTTAAATTCAACCACAAATTAAGCTATTGACTTTTAAAAATTTCTTATATAGTTTATTAATGACTTTAAGTTATCATATTTTATCAAAATTTCATTATTTTACATGTAGAAGTACTTTAAAAACTACAGATTTTTTGGTGATTTTTGTTTTAAAAACCAGATTTTTTCAATTTTTTTAATTTCACAAATTCAAGGTTTTTTCGGTTTTTGTTTAAACTGTCAAGTTCCTGGATTCCAGAAGTTTTACAACCCTGCTCAAAATTTTAAGGGAATATTCCTTTCAATATTTAAAAAAAAAAGATAACAATTAAAACCTACTGTACTCTCCTATTTTAATGTTACATATCAAAAATTTGTTTTGGTATAAAATTTCTGTATAAAGATAATTGTAGTTTAGATTAAAGTTTATAAAGTGACATCAACTTTTAACAAAAGTGATCTACACCCTCCCTGTACCCAAGGTGGCTCTTAAAGTTTTTTGAAACTTCTTTCAATTTTTCAAAATTTTATATATTTTTATAAATGCAAGTCTTATTTACTTTTCTAGACAAAATAAGTGATCAGAATTTCAAGTCATTCTAGGATTTTATATAACATTTCAAGAATCCTATAAGCATTTAGGTTTGATGGCCATCCTGTTAACTTTATTTCAAACTATAAAAAAGGTAGCTTTTATTAAAGTACATAACTAATTTATAATTAGTTCAAATATTTTTATGACTTAAATTCACCAATAAACTATAAAAGAGAAAAGTTAAAAATCATTTGCTTAACTTGTGTTTAAGTTTAAAATTGTAACTTACACAAAAATTTTTCTATATTTTTGTTAACATAGGGAAATGTTTAGTATTATTCTATTGTTTTTTTTAAGATATGATTGTTTTCATATATTAAAAAATTAAAAAAATGAATTTGTCATAGACCTAGACAGCAATTTTCTTTTGTTTACTAAGTTTAAGCTTCAAAACAACCCAAAGTAAAGTTAATGACGTCATCAAAATATTGGGTAGTTTTTTGCAAATTTGCTGCAATTGAAAGTACCCAATATTTAAAACTACCTATAAAAATTCCTACCTTTTAATGAATGTTTTCTGGGTTTACACAAGTGGCAAGACATAAAGAGTCTTAGGGGGTGTGGAGCAAATTAAATTGCCTTGTATACAGTTATCATTCGTACTTCAACATTCTATTTTTAATGTATGAACATAATTACATTTTTTCAAATTAAATTCAATAACATTAGAGGTAGTTTAAATTGCTGTGTTCCCCCTAGGACGTTATCACGAGGTATTTCAGATGTTTTAATTTTTGAAGATTCGTAACTATTTTAAGCTAGCTACGTCCCGCCCCTAACCCTTACCCTCAGTTAGTAAGTTATATTTTTATAAGTTTTTTTTTTTTCTTTAATTTTTATTTTTAATTTTTAATTTTTTCTTTAATTTTTTTTAAAGTTTTTTATTATACTAATGTTTATTAGTTATTTTTTTTACTATCACTGTTAACCCTAATCCTTATTCTCGGTCAGTATTTTTTTTTCTATTAAATTATCATACAGTTTTTTTTTCTTTTTTCTGTATGTTTTACTCCCGTGCAAATTTGGCTTCGTGCAATTTAGTCCCCTCGTGCAATTTAGTAACCTCGTGCAATTTAGTCGTCGTCAATTTAGATCCGTTCCCACATATTCAAACCCTGTTTTGCATACCAAAATTTTTAAAGATTTTATACATTTTATTTATAGCAGTTTGCACAGTGGGAAGTGACAGCGCTCAACTAGACACAGAGAAAAAATTTTGTATAAAATCAATAATTGTAAATATTATTTAAAATATTTTTTAGATTAGTTCAAAGTTATAAAATTTATATTTATAAAATTACAAAATAATTCTCAAAACAAAAATCAAAAACTAAGTAATAGCTTCTTAAATTCTTTTTTGCTATATTAACTTAAGAAAAAAAAAGTTTATTTAAAACTCTATAAAAACAAACAAAATTTTCATTTTAGTAGTTCTTATGTTGTAGCAGCCTGTGTAAATGTTTAGTAGATGCTAAACATATATTTATTTAATGAACGACAAAGGAAATTTAAACGTTAAGACAAAGGGCCTTTGTTATTAAGTCATACACCATGGGCACAGTTTAATATCTCGTTCAAGACATAAAAGTTCTATAATGAAAAAGAGCTTTTGTATTAAAACTAATCAATGGAATTTCAAATAAGGGTGTCTATGGGGTGTTTACGAAGAACAAGTTGGGTAAAAGTGTTTAAAAAAGTTTTTTATTCTGATTCGGCTAGATATGTTTTTTAAACTTTGTAAAAATGCACCTAGTCTAAGGTTTTAAGAAGCATATATAACTCTAGCTTGTTCAAAAATTTTATCTGTTAAAGTTTTACTACATTAAAAAAAAAGGAAAATCAATAATTTTTTTATTTTTTTTGAATTTTAGACTGATTCAACTAAAAAATAATCTTATTCAACAAAACTTTAAAAAAAATATTTTTAAAATTTGAGAAAGAAATAAAATACTTTTACATAAAATGTTTTTTAAAGATGTTTCTTTGACGGCTAATTTTCAATTCTTTAAAATATCTAAACTTGACATATTCAACAACTATTCAAATTGTTACGCACCATGTAGCATATGCTCTATTATAAACCAAATTTAAACAAATGATTTCAAGCTTTTATTACGCTAAGGATCTTTCTACTAACTAAATTTAAAAGTTTAAACATTTTTTCCCATGTAGAGTTGCTTGTCCAATGTAATTTGTATAAAAGTGACAAAAAAACATTTATTTACAGTTTTGCTTTAAACTGTTTTCAAATAAAGATAATATTTAAAATATAAAACTAGCTCTAGGAATTACTAGGTTTAAGATTTTTAAATCAAACTAAACTAAAAAATAACATGTTTAAAATAACTGTAAACAAATTGGCTAAATTTCAAGACGTTTTTATTTTACTTTAAGTTAAGCTTTCCTAAAGCGGGCAATATTACTAGTTTTTTGGCGATCTTGGTGAGTCGGGAGGCAATAATTAGTAAAAGAGGCAAAGTGTGGTTTACTTTCAGTTGATGAAAAAAGTCGTTGCTAAGTTTTGTTTTGATAAAAATGTAGTTATGCATCGTTAGTTAGTATAAAATAAGACAACTTTGAAAAGTAAAATTAGATATTATGGAATTGTGGTATGTGTTCATAATACTAATTAATATAGGCTTAATATATTTTAATAAATAGTTAAGTAAAGTTTTTTAAGTTTGTGCATTTGTGTAGTCATATTTATTATATAACTTGTCACTTTAAACTGTCCTGACTAAGACATTAAACTGTATCCATGGTGTATGAATTTTTGTATACTAGATCCTTAAACTAAATCTTTTGAGCGCTTTTGTTTGTCGTTAAAGTAGTAATCAGTATTTAGTTATTTGGTAAGATTTAAACAGTATACTTACTCAAGTAAAAAAAAAAAAGCTTAGGACTAACATTTTAAAGTAAATTACATACTTTTACTCATGTCTTTATGATGCAACAGCTGTTACCATTTTATTGATCCATGGTAACCTAAAGTAGGATTTTGGCTATCAGGGTGCAACAACTAAAAAGGGGATAGTTTAAGAAGCTATTTCGGGTAACCTTGTTCTAGATAAATTTTCATGTATAGATACTTAACGCATATCAAATCAAATATGAAACTTAAGTATGAAAAAACTTATGTTATAAAAGTTTTATACTAAAACTTAAAGTTTAAAGAGGAAAACGTTTCCAATTTATTGGGTGAAGCAAACCTGTATACCTTATCTTACAAAGTTTTTAACTTTAATTTATTTTCGTTTTTTATTAAGAGTTTAAAAATTTCCAATTAAGTCATAAAAGGTTTATACTAGAAATCTTTTTCTCTATAAATATAATTTAACAACGGTTCAAGCACAGTTGTTTGTAAAAAGGTTGGATTAAAAATAAACTTATTAAGTACTTTTAGTTTTTTATGAACTTGCCAGGCTTTTTATTGTCTCTAACTATGAAGTCAATAGAACGAAAGAAAAAAATGAAACACCCTTCGAACAACCTTCAAAATACTTTTGAAGCGAAAAAACGAAAAGTAAAAGCTATCAATCAAAGCTCACACAGTTGCAGTAAAACTTCAACCCGGAAAGAGTATCATCCTTTTTACAGCTCGTGTAGAAGAAAAGCTCTAAATGATTACAAACGTTTGCAATTATTTTCTGAGTCTGCACTAAAAGGTTAAGGTTTTATACTACTGTTTTAACATTTCTGTAGATTTTTTATTTATTTAGTGCACAATGTATTTTATTTAAAAATTATACTTAAAAGTTTCAACAATTTTTAAAATTGTTTATAAGTTATGTATTTATATATGATTAAGTTTATGTAACTTAATAATTTTTTTTGTAAGTAAGGCCGTTTTGAGGGCTGTAAATGACGTAAATGTTTTAGTTTATATTTGATTCAAAACAAAACAATACATTGAAAATTATATAACTGAACAAGTAAGTGACATCTTAATGCAAAAAAAAATTAAGAGTTTTTAAAGCGATCAAGTTAAAACTAATGAATGTAAAAAGTAAGTATAAAAATATTTTTGGGTAAACTTTAGAAACTCTTTAAATTTTGTTTAGTTTGTTTGTATTGTTATGCTACAATTAAATATCAACTACTTGCTTTTATTTTACTTTTTTTTTTGAACTATGGCGACTGCTCCTTCTATGCACAATTCCTGATTAAAAAACTATAAATTTAAGAAAACTTACAAAAAGTGATAAAAATTACTTAAAATCAAGAAATGCCTGAATAAAATTTTCTTTAGATCGTCTTTAATTGTATTTTTTTAATAGTTACCACATGTAAAAAAATCTCCGTTAAAATCTAAGTCAAAGTTGCATACAGCTTGCATTTGAGTTGCTTTTAAAAAATTAAAATTTGCTCGCATGAAAATTCTTTTTTAGTTATCTAAAATTTTGCACAGAGTGTTTTGTGATATTTTCCACATGTAGAAAATTTTTGACTTGAAAACTCTTCAAATGATGCCTCTTTTATTAGCACTGTAATGCATTGTCTATAGACCTAGTTATTAACATTGTTTGTTATATATAAATGAAAGAATGTATATTTAGATAAATTTTATCATAACAAACACATTCATATTTTTGTAATTCTTAACAGATAAAACATAAAATTTTTGTGAACAATTGTTTCGCAGGACATTAAAAGTAGAACAGTTTCCAGTAACTTTCTTAAAAAAACATGAACTAAAACGTACATACTTTAAACTAAAAACTCGTAAGCATTATCACACCAATTAACTTTTAATTTTAAAGGAGACGTGTTAGAGTTGCAAAAATGTTTTGAATTATTAAATAAAGCAACTAAAAAAAATTAACAAAAAGTACTTTTCTATTTTTTTAAAGCTAGCATTTTATTCAACTTTAAGTTGTTTGCGAGAAGTTACAAGATTAGCTATCACAAAAAAAGTTAAATTACAAAATTCTTTTAAAAGAGTAGTTTGTCTGCAACCCCCAACAGAAATACCATGCGTCGCAACTGTTGCCAACTGAACCCTAGTTTATTTTTGTTATTTTAAACAATTTTTTACGATCTAAAACTGTGTGTAAAATTTCATAGTTAACAAAGAAAAGCTTGTTAATTGTTTTTAATAAGTTTTATGAAATCTAGTAAACCTAAAAACGTTTTTTTTAATCATGGTCAATGTACGAAAGAATTAACAGTAACTAGCCTCGCATTCATTTTTTACATTTTGTTCTTTTATTAGAAAAATTTTTAGATCATGATAGAATTAAGTACACTTTTATATTGAAATACATTTTAATTTGAAAAGTCTACGACTCCTATAAGTTTTGTATCAAAGTTTTCAAAATTGATTTTGTTCTTTAACACCTAGGTATACTAAAAGATTTAAAGAGTAAAGTAAACTAAGCTACGTACCTAATTTGAGTGCTAAAGCAGAAGTAAAAACGTCATTTAGCCCCTTAGTCAAGATTTTAAAAATAAAATCAATACATTATTTCATAATAATAAAAAATTTAAAAAGTACTTTTTTTAACACACTAACACATGTTTCTGTTTAAACAAGTTAACACAATTCAACGGCACTCTGTAAAACAATAAATACTGGAAGGGAAGAATAGATGCTGAAGTAGGTATATACATGTGTTCGTTAAAATTAAGAATAAATACTGTAGATTATTGTAGATTAACCGATCTATTGTGTGTAGTAGGTAAAAGAGCACGGTCTATCTGTGATTTCGATACAGGATACCAATTAAACATGGAGCTTGGCACATACAGGAACATGAAAAAAGATATCTAGTTGAGTAAGAGGCAAAAACCATGTTGAAGAATGAAAAGTGACATGTTTAAAAATGAACATTTAAAAAAGAAGAAATTAAGTACTCACTTATGATATACAATTAAAATAATATATATGAAGTGAGTAAGTGTGTTCATGTAAAAGAAACATGAAATGTGCAAAAACGCTAAGATGTTATTCGAAGAAGAACTGTCGGTTATTTACACAGTTGTTTGAAATATCACATCTTTTGTTTAGTTATTGTTTATTATCTTCTGCTACAATTGCCATTTGTTCAAAGTTGAATGTTTGGCAGGTCTTAATCGCGCCATCGATGTTGTTGTTAGCGTAGTGAAGAGTGCTCCATTTCATTTCTGGTTTGGTACCATACCTGTCAAAATACTGACGAACAAAATCTGACATTATTTTGCTGTTCTTTTTATCTACGTGCTTGAAAGTATACTTATTCCCAGTGTACCTATCTTTAAAATGACCTCATGTCGAATCGACGTAAGTTTTTTTTTTGTTATTATTTGTCTTTATTGTTATCATTGTTATTTTTTAGGTTATCATCACTAAAATTACGTTTAACACGCACATTATACATGACATTTCAATTATGCACTTACCTTGTAACGGACAATTTACGTTATTCGACTTACAACAGTAAGATTTTTTATTTTCATTCTTCTTGCTTATAAAACCAGGTTTAATTACTTTTGTATAAGTATTTATATAGCTTTCATTGTGTTTGTTTTATATTGTAGCCATAACAAAAGGAATACAAATTTTTGATTTGGGAAAGCGAACTTGTATACAGCCAGACTGGCCCACGACTGGTATAAGTTATTTTTTGTCGCAGAAACATTGCTCTTGTAGCTCTGCTGTGTTAAACTGGATAGCATATTCTTTTGACAGGGTCTTGTTTTTTAGACCTTTAGAATCAAGTTATGCTGCGGTAGAGGGAGAAAGTCTTGAAAATATTTTGGCACTTAACAAAGACGTGATAACTTGATGGTTCTGACTGACACTGGTAAAATTGTTCAAGACAGAACTTTTAATAATATTGCAAATCCCCGCCTTTTCCGGTTGAAGCAGAGAAGCCTTTTGTGGCGATTCATGATTCTACAAAAACCTGGGAAATTACACCTTGCTCCAGATGCAATGTCATGCCATCCAGTGGAAAAAATCATATATGAAACAAAAGATGAAGTTGAGATAAGTGCTTTTGAAATTTTAGCTAGGAAACGTTTGCCAGACAGTAATTAAATCATTGCAAGTCATAAAGTAGGTGACTATTTTCAAGCTATGACTTTTGACCGAATTAAATAAGAAAACTCGAAAGATAAACAGATGATGAAGCTTGTTTATTATATTCAAGCTGGTTTTTAAGAAACCAAAGACCACCTACCGTTAGAACTGTATAATTCGCTAATCTTTATTTATGATGGATGGAGTCATCATGTTTGGTGATCGTAAAATAGAACTGAATCATAATTGGCTTCTACCATCTAGCAGTATATTTGCGGATAACGTGAGTAGAGTAATTATTCCTCCTCCATTATGAAAAGAGGTTCTTAGAGTGCTGCATTCTGCTCATCAAGGGGTCACTACAATGAAGGAGCGAGCAAAAGCGATTGTCTATTGGCCAGGAATAACAAACGACATTTAAGGTAGTCGAGAAAATTGCAATGGTTGTAATATAATTGCACCAAGCTGAATCGCCTATCTCCAATTGAACCATTAATTCAGAAAGTTTCTTTTGACACAATTGTCTGTGATTGTTTTAATTTCAAAGGTTTGTATTGTTTCCTAGCTGCTGACAGACTTTCAGGTTGGACAGAACATTTATAGGACTCACTACCTTTTTTCAGAAAAAATATTATGGCTTACAATAACCTGCAGATATCAAATACGTGGCGTAAGGCATGGAGTAAAAAGGAAGAAGCTCTTAGGTCTCGTTTTACCAAGTCACTCGAAAATTTAAATTAGAACACAAAATCATTGTCACCACTGCATTGTGGTTATCGTGTCATGATACAAAACCAAGCAGGTTCTTTTCCTAACAAGTGGGGGAAAAGTGGAGTAGTAGTGGAAATAAAAGACTATCACCAACATGTTGTCAAGATTGATGGATCAGGCCGCTGTACTGTTCGAAAATGCAAGTTTCTAAGAAGTTTAACCCTCTGGTTGCAAATCTCTAAGCAGTATCCCTATGTAAGAAAAGCAAACTACTGCAGATGTTTATCTTTTCCGGTAATGATAAGAAAAAAGATTACAAGGAAAACTTTGATGTCCTGCGCTACCAGAAGGGAATAAGTAACAAAGCTGGAGATAACTAGACAACATTTGCAACGCAAAGCCAGCTACCTTCCTTTCAGCTGAGGACTCAAACTGCATGGCTGCAAGCCAATCCTCTACAAATTAGAGAAATGGTGTATTGTTTCGTTCGGATCCTAATAATAAATCTGAGTTATCTGAAAGAAATTTTGTTGACGATAGAGTGTTGCCAAAAAATGAACTGCGTCGTTCCGTATAAGAACCCGGAGAAGGATCTACGATGCCTAAAGTTGTATCTATAAACCTGTTTAAATTTCAGTTTATATTAATGTTTTTAACCAATCGTATAGTAAGTTAAATGCTACATTTCAGTGGTTTTTGTTCTTTTTGTGTTTTATTTTGTTGTTTTTTAACATTGAAAGTTGTATTTAAGTTTACGACTTATTTTTTAATAATTTTGTAGTGCTAGCTAAATGTATCGTTGTATCTGCTTTGTAGATAAAATCAGTGAAGAAATATATAAGTATTTCCTAGCTTTCATTATGTTTTGTTTTACAGATTTTTTCGTTCTTGTAATTTGTTCGTGTTATTATTATTATTTTATTGTTATTTTTATTTATTATTATTGATATAGAATTAATATTATTATTACTATTGTTATCATAAAATTATTACTATTATTATTATTGTTATTATTATTATTATTGTTATTATTATTATTATTATTATTATTATTATTATTATTATTATTATTATTATTATTATTATTATTATTATTATTATTATTATTATTGTTATTATTATTATTATTATTATTATTATTATTATTTTTATTATTATTATTATTATTATTATTATTATTATTATTATTATTATTATTATTATTATTATTATTATTATTATTATTATTATTATTATTATCATTATTATTATTATTATTATTATTATTATTATTATTATTATTATTATTACTATTACTATTACTATTACTTTTACTATTACTATTACTATTACTATTACTAATACTAATACTATTGCTATTGCTATTGCTATTGCTATTGCTATTACTATTACTATTACTATTACTAATACTATTACTATTACTATTACTATTATTATTATTATTATTATTATTATTATTATTATTATTATTATTATTATTGTTATTACTTTTATTATTTTAAACAATTTTATTATTAACTTTATTATTATCATAAACATTATTATTATCGTTAATAATGTTATTATTTATACTTTTATTAACTTTTACATATTTTAAGTTAAATTTTAAACCACATTTTCATATGGAACTTTTATATCCTTAAGTATTTCTGCACTGGATGACAATGAGATTAAGCGGTTCTGAGTCATTATTGGATAGCTTTTTTATATGTGGGGTGGTCAGAATTTATGTTGATAAAATTAATTAAATAGTTTGGTTATCGATAACGTTTAAAATTACTATCAGATAGGTTTAAAGTGTCACCTAAAAAGCTTTTCTCTTGATTACTTAAATCTAACGTAATCTTGAATCGTGTATCTGACATTAACTTGAATACTTGTTTCCTTGTTTTGTCAAAAACAACAGATTTATATAGTATAAGCCATTCAATAATGACTCAGAAACGCTTAAGCTCATTGTCATTCAGTGCAGAAATATTTAACGAAATAAAAGTTCCATATGAAAATCAATTTTAAAATAGTGGTTTTAAATTTAACTTAACATATGTGAAAATAAGTAACAGTATTAATAATAACAATAATAATACTATTAACAACCATAATGATAATGATAACATAACTACAACAATAATGATAATATTAACAATAACAGTACAACTAGTAATAATAACATTAAAACGCAGAAACGTCACAAGTCTCGTGATAGCCGTGTGTTGTGGTATAACCCACCATACTGTTCTAGCATCAGCATAAACTTAAGTAAAGAAATTTTAAATTAATAATTAAGCATTTCCCAGATAATCATTTTTACCGTAAAATATCTAATAAAAAACTTTTATAACTCTTAACAGTTGTAAGAACAACAATCAGTATATAGTACAATTACAAAATAAATTTATTTAGTCTTAATATACTGAGATAACAACACAAATAAATAAAAACAATAACTAACATACTACTATTGGTAACAATGTTAATAACATTTATATAAATAATACACATGAAATTAGCATTATTTTAGACAAAAACGATAACAGTATTTTAAATAATTGTTACATTATTCAGCCTAACGTAAATATTATGACAACATTAAGTACACTTATAAAAATAAAATTATACCTATTAGAAATATCAGAGAGAGCCCAATTGATAGTATAAATACAACTGTACCTAATTATTCATGTTCTATGAATAACAATAGTAATAGTAGTAATTATAATAATAATAGTAAAAATAATAATTACATTAATAGCAATAACAGAAGTATTGATGATAAAAATATTAATGATGATAATAACAATATTATTGATAGAAATATAAAAATAGTAATAACATAGCAAATAATAGAAATATTAATAACAATAATATTAACAACAACAATAAAATAATTAATACTAGTTTTAAAATCAAGAACATTAAAAGTATAAAATCTAACTACCTTAAGTCTAATAAAGAAAATTGCCCGTTACAAGATAACTGCTTGATTTTAAATATCGTGTTTAAGGTGCGTGTTAAATGTAATTTTAATGATGATAATATTAAAAATAATAATGAAATTAATAAAGACAAAACTTACGTCGTATCAACAGGAGCCCATTTTAAAGATAGGTACACGGTATAAGTATACTTTTCAGCATGTAGACAAAAAGAACAGCACAATATTGTCAGATTTTGTTTGTCTGTTTTTGAAAGGTATTGTACCAAATTAGAAATGACAGGTATTGTACCAAAAATGGAATGGAGCATCCTTCACAACATCGGTGGCGTGATTAAGATCTGCCAAATATGCAACCTTGAACGAATGGCGATTGTAGCAGAAGATAATAAATAATAACTAAACAAAAGATGTGATATTTCAAACAACTGTGTAAATAACCGACAGTTCTTCTTCAAATAACATATTAGCGTTCTCTCATAGTTCATGTTTCTTTTACATGAACACACGTACTTACTTCATATATATTATTTTAATTGTATATCATAAGTTAATACCTAACTTTTTTTTTTTATGTTCATATTTTACATGTCACTTTTCATTCTTTAACATGGTTTTTGCCTCTTACTCAACTAGATATCTTTTTTCATGTTCCTTTATGTGTTAAGATCCATGTTTAATTGGAAGCCTGTATCCAAATCACAGATAGACCGTGCTTTTTTCACATACTAAACACAATAGATCGGTGATAGGATTTTTTTGTTGCAGTTTTATACTTGTCACATAACCACCTTTTTTTTAAACTTTTACACTTATGTTAAACGCAAATTCGTAACTTATTACAAATTTAAAGTATCTGTATACGATTTATTTAATTTCAACAACCAACTTCTCTTTTATAAAGCAATAATTAACAATTTTACTTACTATGCAGTTTAATTTATGGTTTTATGTAGGGTGCTGTAACTTAGTTATTGTTCAGGGCTTTGAATACTCAATGAAAATTTAAGCTTTGTGTATTTTTGGGCTTTGGTGTCTTTAGGGTCTGCGTGTAAGTGGTTAAAACTTTATAAATTTTATTCTAATTTTTTGTTTTAAGTTATATATAACTTTACTTATGTTATAATTCAGATTTAAAATTATGAACATTTTGCAATTATATATTACCCAAAGCTTCTATAGCTTTAATTACCTTAAACTATTAACTAGTTTATTATTTCGGTAATTAATGTTTGTTGTTCTACTTATTTTTATTTACAGTAGATTACTTATTATTTATTTAAAAAAGTTTTATATTTTATTTTAATTAAAGTCTCTTTGTGCGTTCTTCAAAAGCTAAAAAATAAATTATCTGCAATGCAACTTAAATAACTTTTTTAATGTTAATGTTTTAAATCGCAATATCGTGATATTATTATAATATATTTAAATGTTTATCAACGGTTTAATCTAATGAATCAGTATTTTTTGAAACTTTATGTAAGTGCTTCATATTATAATTTGTTATTTTATTTTGTAATTTACTTTACCTTACCATAATTTAGACTTAATAATTACAAGTATTATAAAGTTTTATAACAGTGTGATTTGACCTTATATTTGTATTTATTATCAACCGTTTATAGACCGTGCTTTTTTTACCTACTACACACAATAGATCGGTTAATCTACAATAATCTACAGTATTAATTCTTAATTTTAATAAACACATGTATATACCAACTTCAGCATCTATTCTTCCCTTCCAGTATTTATTGTTTTACTATGTGCCGTTGAAGTGTGTTAACTTGTTTAAACAGAAACATGTGTTAGTGTAATAAAGAGTCAATTTTGCACAAGATACATTTTTGCACGAGAGTAAAATAATACAGAAAAAAAAAAATAAACAGAAAAAAAAACTTAAAAATAATTTAAAAAAAAAAAAAGTTACTGACCGAGGGTAAGGGTTAATGGTAACAGTTATAATAAAAATATATTAAAAAAATAAAAATAAAAAAAAATATAATTTAAAAAACTAACTTACCAACCGAGGGTAAGGGTTAGTAGGGGTAACAGTAATATTTAAAAAAAAACTAGAAAAATAATAACAAAATTAATGAAAAAACTTTAAAAAAAAAGTTTAACCCGTGCAAAAGTGTCTTCGTGCATTTTGTACGCTCGTGCAATTTAGACAGCTACCCGTTTAATATATTTTCAAAATACTTAAAAATCAGTTATTAATTTTTAAACTATCAAAGTTTTATTTCAAAATCGCATTTATATAACTTTATAACTGTCTAAATTTAAATAAAATATTTTAAAGGAATCAAGAAACTAAACAAAAACAATTTTGTCGTCTTCTTGAAAATTAACAGTCTTCTGCTGAGTGAAAATTTGGAGAAGCAAAACTCTGCGAAAATAAAGAGCGAAATAAATTATCGCAATGTAACATTGTTTTATCAATTAGCAAACAGTTTTAAATATATTCAGCTCACTAGGTCTACTTTGTGTTTTATTGAACGCTTCTTCTCGATAGTTTCCGAAACCAAAAGTTTTTTGCATTTAGAGCTCAAAGAAGTTTTGAAAATGTTTGCTAGTTCTGATCTTAACGTCAATTCGGAAATGGAAATTCTAAATTCCATTGAGAAGTGGGTAGAATTCAAAGAAAATGAAAAAAGAAGTATTTTTGTTGAAAAACTTTTATTAAAAGTTCGTCTGCATTTATTAACACCAAGTGCTTTAAACAGTCTATTTAGCAGAAAGGTCTTTAACGAGTGTCATGAGCTAATAACAGCCATATCAAAAGACAAAAATTATCAAAACAAGTCCAACGCGCTTCCATTAAACAGATTCTGCACTCAAAACATGTTTAACATAGCGATGCCGAAAGGAGAAGGAATGACTGTTTTTAGTATCAAAGATTTTACTAGCATGAAAATCGACATTGGAAGAGAGAAGCGGTTGAACCTGAAACACAGGGGCTGTTACAAAATAGTTTACTGCAGAGGCGAGATCTACTGGTTTGGCGATTACGGCTGCTACCCCAAGCTCATTGTTCCCGTGCACAAGTACTCGCTGGTCGATAAAACCTGCGAGCACGTGACTGACGTTTTCGACGACAGAAGATTTTTTGCTGTCTGCTCGCTCGTCGATCAGATATACGTCATAGGAGGCGATTTGAGAGGTCATTTGAACTCTTGCTTGAAATTGTGCACGAAGAGCAAAAGATGGGAGGAAGTCGGAGGGATGGGCGTGGGGAGATCTTTGGCGTCGTGCTGCGTTTTCAAGGGCAGATTGTAGTGTGCGGAGGAATGAACGATGGGAATTTCGCGCTGAATTCCGTTGAAGTTTACGATGACGCTGCTGACAAGTGGCTGTCGATGCCCAGCATGGTGAAAGACAGGCTTCACAGCAAACCGATCTCCAAAAGAAACAAGCTTTTTGTCTTCGGAAGCTTCGAAGACGGGTGCGAAGTTTACGATTGTTTTTCTAATAAATTTTCTCTTCTAAAACTGCCGCGCTTGTCGCAGTTTGTATCGGAAAAATTTATCGAGGCGTTTTCCGTCGGGAGCGAGATCGTACTGGTTAGCTCTGGGTGCTCTAAAGCTGTGATATATGATGTTGAAAAAGGTAAATGGACAAAAAGAAAATTTGGTGCGAAAGAATATTTCTCCAACTGTGTTCTCATACCTCAGGTTGAAGTTTAAACGTACTTAGTGGATAGATGTGTCGAATAAAAAACAAAGAAAATACCATTTATAGCTTTGAAGACACTATGCTCATCTTTTTGTTATTCTAAATTCATCTTGTACACTAATTATAATGCATATATCTTTATATTGTTATAAAATAGTAGTAAATTTATCTTTTTGTTTTTAAAGGGTGATTCGATTGATTTTAAACTATGATTTAAAGTATAGAGTCTTATTTTATGCATTTTGAATAATAAAAGTCTTAGACAATTACTAAACATTTTTTCTAAAATATATTTCTTTAATACTTAGATAAAACAGACTTACAAGAATTATAAACAAACTTGAAGATAACTTTTTTGTCGAGTAAAATTAATACCATTATATTAGTTTTTTTTATAAAACTTCATTTTAAAAATATTGTTATTTTAACACTGTTTAACTTAAAACTAATGATGAGAAGTTTAATAAAAAATGGTTTGCCAATTATATCAGAAAAGCATTTACGCATATTAAAATTACAATTTTGGCTAGTTTAACGTATGTGACATACAATTACATAATAACTACTAAAGCGTATAATCATCAAAAAAATGTTGTAATTGTTTATAAATTTTTGAACAGTTTCTCCCGGTGCATAACTTATTTAAAAATGTAACAAAAAACATTTCATTTTTCTTAAATTTATTTGAGTACTTTCGTAGTAAGGCTCATCAGAAATTGTATCTTACTAAGTTAAACTGAATTGAGATAGAAATAAAATAATACTGCATAATAAGTTTTAAAATATAAACTGACGTAATAATCGAATGATAAAACTAACTAAAAGTCTTTACTATAGAACTTTGCTGTACTAATGAAACTCATTAGATAAAAATAAAACTAGTATTGTATTATTTTTTACACCTACTTGTATGCAAAAAGGATTAACTGTTAAATGAGAAAAAAATAATATAGTTAAGTTTAAGAAAATCAGTACGATTTTGCAGTTTTTATTTAAACAAAAAGAACCAGAAAAAAAATACTAAACGAGAATAATAAAATTTTGAATTAAAGTTTACATTAGGTAAAATAAATTTACTTGTCTACAAATAATTGTTTTAGGTTTGTATTTTAATATTTTCCATAATATCACTTTGAATGAAACTTAACCTTGCTATGTCTCAATTTCTGTACAAGTTATTTTTATGTCAACTTTCAATTGAATAAATAATTTAATAAACTTAAAGTAACCCAGTCAGTTGCAAATTTGAGGGCATCTGATTGGCTACAAATTTACTTATTTACATTATATGGTTTTATTAATAAAACCTTTTTTCAATTTTTTTTGTTCTGCTTAAATAGGTTAAGGATAACGATATTTAAAAAATAGTAAAATTGACTACGGCAAAAGTCTTAAATGTTATAAATATATTTTATATTGTTACCTTACCTCGTTTGCATAATATTAATATATAATGTTTATTAAACGACCAAAAAGTGTGCAAAATATTTTGTCATAGGGCCTAGTGCACAATAAAACCTTTCGGTTATCGAGTCGCACACCACAATTGAAAAAATTAATAACATTAAAAAATTTTCTAAACTTTAATACTACAGCCGAACCTAGTATACGTTTTCTGTAGATTAGTAAATCTTCTTCAGCCGAGAAACATTCCGTCAAATATTTTAAAAAGTACCTGGGTCTTGATCATGAATTATAAGACAAGCTAGTGTTACTTTCGCTTATTTGTTCGACTATTTACCGTGTCAGATCTTAAATGTTGAGCACAATTTTAAAGTTTTAAAGAGGTGTGCTTAAGGTGAACTTTATAGATTTTAATCGATACAAGTATTCAAAGAAAAACCAAAGTCGAACAAAAAAGTAACAACAAATAAGAACAATTTTTTTTATACTTATATAATTTCTAACCGAGTAAATTTCATAAATCTAAGAAAAAAAAACATTTTTTGTTATTATTGTTCGTTTATTGGAAAACAAAAGAAACGCTCGAAATATTTAGTACTAAGACCTATTGTACGAAGAAGCTTTCGGTCAACGAGTCGTCAATAGACAATTCTTTACTATCTAAAAACGTTAAAAGAGTACAAATTTGTTAAATTATTAAGAATACTTTATAATTAGACATTGAGTAATACCAATGATACAAGATAAAAATACAGCTTTGGTTAAATTTTTAGCTTAATAATTTAAGAACTATGAATTCAAAAATCTTTTTATAACTGCTTAGTGTAACTTATGTCAGAAACTTTATTTAATTTCATTACTGCCACAGAGCTTTTGCCCTGTCTACTAAAATGATTTAGTTTACATTAAACAGCGCTTAAATTGTAAAATAAATTTTGACATAATCAATTTGATTGTGACTTATAGTATTTAGACACCATGGTATCATATAAATGCTATTTGTATTTTTAACAAACTTTTTAAGGGTTTTAAAAACTTTAAAAAAATGTAATAAGTAATACTACAAGTCTAAATATTTAACTTTTATAAGTTTGATGTCGTGCATATATTACTTTTTTGATGAAAATCAAATAAGGCTTTTTTCTTTTAAGAACTATAATGTTTTATTAAATAAAAACTTGTTTAGAAATTTTTCAGTTTACCATAGTTGCTTTACACCTTTCGGTTTGTGTTCACACAGGTTATTTATTTCCTTAAAAGAATGTATTTTATTATTTTATTTTTTTTTTTGATAAACTAAAAGTTAAATATTAATGGGACAGGTAAAATTAAACATGATATAAAACAATCTCTATTGTCCAGAAATCCCTTTTTAAAAATAAAAATTGAGCCTTGACCAAAATATATTTCAAAAGATCTGTTTTACAGATTATTTTTTTAAGCTATTTAATTTAATAGAACACTAGTATTGGAAACTTCTATAGAAACACTTATAAAACCCAGTTTTTTGAGTTTTGTTTAAATTTTTTAAGAGTTAAATATGGTCTTTACTAGTCTTTACTAAACTGTTTTGTGCTTTTGATGATTTAAATCACAAAGATTTTTAGATTTAAAATGTTTGTAAAATAAACGTTATAAACATATAAAAATATTGAATTTTATACAAAACTTAAATATTTTTATATGTAATTAAAGGACTTTGCTAAAGTCCAAGAAATGAAATTTTTAGCATAAAAATTTGTTTTTTTGGTAATATTTTTTTGTATTGCATCTACAAGGCTTGTTTATTGAAATTTTACTGCTTTTAAATTCTGAAGTTAATAATCTTAAATTAGATAATTAGTGTAACTTGATCAACTTTCTATTTTTTACAGTTTTTATATTTTTAAATATGTTTTTTTCACTGAAGGTATGAGTAAATAACAGCAGTAAATCCATTTGTTTGCATCAAAATAATCGGTAAGTTTAATTTTTGAAATATACAAAATACTTAAGTAAAGTAGTTAAAAAAAACCCAAGTTGCTTGTTAAAGAAATAATTTGTAAAAGATTTTGTTTACTTAATAAAACCCAATCTTATGTTGACTTTTTGACATGAAGAAAAGTTTGTAGTACATATAAAAATAATTTAGATTTTTTCTTTTCCAGATACGAAGTTATGGCATTAAAAGAAGCAGATGCAAGCCTAAGAAAATACATTATTAATCATAACATTTCTGAAATTTATGAGGTTAGCTGTTTAAAAGCATTATTTACAACTCTTTTATATAAAAATGTTTACACTTTATTACTTCATTTATCCAAGTGTTAAATATTTTGATTTAAAAAAATGATATTTTATTATTTCTTATTTAAACATCACTTTCATTTTTTTAATTATCAGTCTTTAGTATGTGGCATTGTATTAGAAAAACCTGAAGATCCATTGCAATGGTTATTACTTAAACTGGAAGGCATTGGAAAAACTTCTAAAAATCTTTCATGGTAATTTTTTTTGTATTTATATTTTAGTTTTATAATATTTTTTTTAAGTTGTAAATACAAAAGAAAAAAAAGTTTGTTTTAAAAAGTTATAAATAATATAATTACTAATATATCTAGGGTAAAAATTTTAAACCTATCATTTTAATAAGTATATTTAGTAGTTAGCTTATATCTAGAAAAATAAAGCATATTATTAAAAACCTATATGTTATTTTGATTAAAATTTGATTAAGCATTGTGTTATTATTTTTAATATTTTAAAAACTTTACTATAATAATGATCATTAAATTTTTCTTAATTTTTATAGTTCATAGTTTATTTCTAGTTATGTATTTGTATACATTTTTAAATAGATTCATTAATACGTTTTGTCCTAGAGCTTTATGTTAGATATAAAGTATCAATGTAAAGCCATAGATTGTTTGTATTAGTTGGTATAATAGTTTTTTGTTTTTGTTTTAGGGACTCATATATACCAGAAAGCTTAAAGGCTCAAGCTCGCCCATTAGCTGCTTATTTTATGGACCAAATTTTTAGTTTTGGTGAAGATTCAACAACAGTGGTTAGTTTTTTTTTCTATATGTCAGTTCATTAATTTTAGTCTTGAATATTTAAACAGTATTACAACTAGCTAGATTAATGCCATCAGCTGGTAAATTGCCTTTTATGGAATTTAGTCTTATTTTTTACATAAAAGCTAAGCTACCAGTTAGTTTTTACAGTTTTTTTACTATTTCAAGAGACTCTAAAAAACTTTTCAGATAAAGCGATGAAAGATATAGAGTACAATAGGTTCTTTATTAAAGGCGCAAACTAAAAGGCGAAAATAGACTAATTCAATAAAACATATCCTTCCTTCAGTTTTTGAGCAATTCTTTTCACTTTCTCATTCTAATATTTGTTAAATTTTGAACAAATTATAGGATTTTTTTTGATTAAACAAAAAGTTTTTTTTTCTACTTTGGTATTTTTTTTTTCATAAATCTGCTTTCTACAAGTTGTTTGTATTATTAAATAAATATTTCCTGAAAGTTTAAAATAAATTGCTCGGAAATTGAAGGAGGAGATAGGTATTAAATAAATTTCAAAACTATGAGAAGATGAGTCCTAAAGTTTTGTGTTTCATTTGTTTCTATTGGACTTTTTTTACAAAATTGGTTATGTCTTAAAAGTTAATTATTTTGTTATTCTACTTTAAGTATGTATTGTATATAATCTAATAATTTTCAAGAAAAGCCAATGTTATTTTTTATAAACAAAAGTTTGGAACTCCCTTACTTCATGGCCTTAATATTTAACAATCAAAAACAGTCTCAAATTTATGATATACAGTAACCTCTCGGATCTTTACGCACTCGTGACGTTACGCACTCTCGTTTAGTTACGCATTTTAGAATTCTAAAAAATTCAAAAAATAGAAAATTTTAATTCTTTTTAATATTGCACAAAATAGGTTTATTGTATATTTCTAATTTAAAATATGCTTTTAAATGCTAATTCACCTCTTTATATCTTTATACTTTGTAAACTTATGTTTCTTTACTTATTGATAAACATTTAGTTTAATATAAGATAATAGATAATATTTTAATACAATGTAAGAGAAGTTTATCCTTATGTGGGCAAAGGTCTAATTAAAAAACTTTTAGTAACATAAACAATTTTTATTAAATATTTTTCTTATACTTTATATATTTTTGTTTAAAAGAAGAAATCTATTACAGCACTAAAGGCGAAAAATTTTTAAAGACTATAGAAACAAATTATAATATAGACACCACACCATTTCTTAATTGTAAAAAAATACTTAATTATAAATTGAATTCGCGAAGTAGAATAGAATATAAATGTTAAGTATCAAATAAGTCACATATAAACAAATATAAAGCAAAAATCAATTTGTTGTTTAATTTAGTAAATTTATTCTACAAGTATTATTATTTTACATAAATTTAAAACCTTTTTTTTTAAATATGTATAGTTTTATCTTTTGTTTTCAAATTTATAAATAAAGTAAACAAATTATTAAAAGTGGGAAAGTTCCCAGTCTGCTTATAACTAGAATCAATATAAAAAACAGCCATTATAGTAAGTATATTTGGTACCTCTCGTTTCTTTACGATCTCTCACATCTTTACGCACTTTTTCTGTGGACACAATGTGCGTAAATAAGCAAGAGGTTACTGTAAATTTAAAGTTTATGAAAGCAGTATTTTCAAAAGCTACATTATTACAATAAATAAAAAATGGGCTTTATGTTTTTTAAACTACAAATTACTTATTTAGCAAAGATAAAGTACTTTACTTTTAATCCCTCAATAATAACTATAGATAAGCATTATAGGTAAAATAAGGTTACTGTTGACTATATGTAAATAAAAAACCAACAAAAATAAAGATTTTAATTTTTTAAGAAAACAACAAAAATTAAAAATCTTATAATAAAATTTTAGAATATGCATTTTGTATGATTTTTTAACAGTGCTAAAAAAATAAAATTTAAGAAATAAAAAGCCTTTTTAATCGTTTCAGCCAACAAGCAAAATGTTTGCACAAGCTTACTATCACTACTACAATAAGTTGTATTCTAAATGCTTAACTGCATGGCTTACTTATTATAGAGCAAAGAAACTAAAGGAGTTGAAAGTAAGACAGAGACTTGATGAAGCTAGGAAGTATGTTTGATGATATGAAGTTTTATAAAATTTATTTTATTAACTTAAGTAGAGGTGGGCAATGTACAGTTCAAGGGCCGGATCCCGCACGCATTGTGAAATTGACCAGCCCTCAAACATTTTTTAAATTTTGATGGAATCCGGCACGCGAATGAAAATAACCGGCCTGCCAAGGTCAATATTGCAAAGTTTGTATAAAACTTTGTATCAAATTTTTAAAAAACAAAATGTAAAAGTTAGTCTTTACAAACATGTTATTTATTTTTAAATTTATGTGTAGTAATAAAACACCATTTTGTCCTAATATTTTGTTTTGTTTAAACTAAGTTGGAATATTCTTTTAAAGTTTGTATAATAAACAAAATTTTTTACTTTAAACTTGGTATTTTACATATCTACCTTTTCCAACTACCATGTCAATGACATTCATTAACAATGGATGAGTCAAAAATGACACTTTTTCTTGAATAAATAATGAAGTGTTTATATCATTGTTAAGAAAGTTATTTTTTTTATTCTTTCCCAACAAGTAATTGACAACTATTTTCAGTCAAATTGCTCAGCTTTACATTTCAACAAGATTTAGGAAACGTATTTAGATGCGTTTGAGATCTAATGCCGCAAATTCAGCAACTTTTAAAAATGAAAGATAAGTATAAAGGTATTACTCAATTTTCTAATAAGAATTGATTCTCAGATTTTGCATTTATCATGAATTTGTTTAGACATATGAACAAACTGAATACCAAACTATTGGGGAAGGGTACTTTTGCTCATGAAGTTTACTCTGTAGTTGAGGCATAATAACTATTTTCTCTCCCATTACAGTAAGAACATTTTGACGCATTTGCACTTGCAAATCTAGAACAATAGGTGATATCAATAAAAAAGTACATTAGTTTCAGCTGACATCAAGTTTAATGTTACAATGAACTTTGGTAAAACAATGCACTCATAGAAAAATTTAAAATTGAAAAGATATGCAAAATTAATGATACACTTAACAAGTTAAAGTTTGTCTCAAGTAATTTTTAGTAATTGAGGGCATAGGGAGGTATTTATTGCATAGGGGGTCTTTATTGCATTCAAGAAATTATTATTAATTCTGCCCAGGGTCATAATAAATATAGAAATTTGAATACTTAATAAGTGTTAATTAAAATGCTATACTTAAGAAATTTTTGTGAATTAAATGGATTTGAAATAGTGATCAACCTGATAAAATTAGTATCCGGCTGAGTCCAAATCGTTTTTTAAAATTACTATCCGCCCAGACCTTGGTCTAAAAAGGAATTATCTGACCAAATCCGTTTACTGAATGGGGTAGTTTGCTAATTTTAAAAGCTCCGGCCCGCCAAAGACTGAATTTTTCTTGATTCCGCCCGCCGATTAAATCATTGCCCACCACTTAACTAAACGTTTTTTAGTAGTATGTAGTGTTTTTTAGTCAGTCAAAGTTTGGAAACTTCCAAAATGTTTGTTAAAGGTTTTTTTTTTTCTTTTTGTATGATATATTATAGCATATTTGCTTCTGTTTGTTTTTATTAATTGTTTACTGTCCTATTTTAAATAAGTTTTTTTTTAATATGTTATTTAATGATGGTCACAATAATATATAAGTACTTAAATTATGTCCAGTTAAGAGACTTAACAATCATGTTTACTTTTAGTTTAATCTTTTCAATTAAAAGTTTTGTTAACAACTATGATAAAAAAATTGCATTAAAGTTTAATATATTTTGAACTCTATTTTTAAAATATGTATGTACTTGTAAGTACATACCAAGATATATACTTTGAACAACGACAGTTCTCAAATTTGCACAAGCAGACAAAATTGCACAAGGGGACTAAATTGCACGAAGATACTTTTGCACGGAGACATTTTTACACGGCTTAAATTTTATATATATTTTTTATATTATCACTGTTACCCCTAACCCTTACCCTCGGTCAATAACTTTTTTTTTTTACTTTTTTTGTATTTTGTACAATTTTTATTTTATTAAATTTTTTCTGTATTTATTTTATTTTAATTATTTTCTGTTTTTTTATATTCTCATGCAAAAATGACCCTCCCTGCAAAATTGTAACTTGTGCAAAATTGACCTTTGGACGAAATTGTCCCCTTGTGCAAATTTGTTTTTGTGCAAAACTGACCCTTTGTGCAATTTTTCTTCATGCAATTTATCCCCCCAACCAATTTTGTCTTATTTTGTGAAATTTTGACCCGTTTCTGTTTTATCAGGCTATTCAAGGTAATAAAACACCAGTCTGTTTTTAAGCTTGAATCTTCTGAAATTACATTGACATCAAACCTTGATATTCATAATATTATTTATTGTTTAGTTCTAAGTGGTATATAATTTTCTCTATTAATTTCATTTTTTCTAAATTTAAGCATGATAATTTTTAGAATATACTACTATGGTCATCGAATAGTAGATTAGTTTTTCACATCGTACATAATTTACATGATGCATGTTTTGTCTGAAAATTTAGGTATTACTTTCGATACAAGATGAGATTACACTTAGAAAAGTGGATAAGATGGAAAAATTTTGTGGTTGACAGGCAAAAAGGTAAACTTGTATTTCTTTAATTCATACTATATCCCATAATAAATGATAATACAAATATAGTTAATGGTTTCTCTAATTCATACTATAGTATATAATAAATAATAATACAAATATAATGAATGCATTCTATAATAAATAATACTATAATTATACAATTATAATCAATGCATTCTATAATAAATAATACTATAATTATACAATTATAGTCAATGTATTCTATAGTTTGTTGAATAAAACATATAATTTCATTTTCAGCATAAGTTTTCTAAATAGCTATGAAATATCACGTTGTTACGACTTGTTTCAAATTTTTTTAACTTTAATTATTGTTACTTACATATATTCTAATAAAAAAATGTCATACCATTAATGATTTTTGAAAATAACCAAGTTTTAAAAAGTAATTGTATCTTTAAGAGGACTCTTTATGAAATCCTTAACTGTTGATTTAAATCTATGTGGTATGTAATAATAACAAAAAACTATTTTGTTACTTGTTTTGGTGGAAGGTAATGGTATAAAATTTTACTAGTTATTATGTTACTGGTAGAATATTTTTACTCCATCATTCAATCAGCAGTAGTCTGCACCACACGGCCTTCAACAACAGTCCATGTGACATTGTGCGACTTGGTTTTATACTGATAAGGTCTCATCATCAAACTAGGCCTCTTATACATTGTTGACTGTTGTTGTTGGTCGTGCGGTGAAGACCAATACTACAGAATTAAAACTTCGGTGTTTTTAAGCTTCTTTTTTGTCTCTTAATTGCGTTTAAAGCTTCAAAATAACAACTGATTTCAAATTTCTTAGGGTAATATCAGTTTCACCTTAAGTTTCTAAACAAATACCTCACATTTTCTACTAGTTTTGTTTGGAAATTTAAACAAACTGTTTCTGCAAAACCTATGAATTGAAAACAATATCAAAGATTAAAAAGTAGATGTACTTGTTTTTTTTTGAATAATTGCTTTTACATTCTAAGTTTTCGGCCAGCATAGCAGGAGCTGTAATTTGTTGGTGAAATATTATAATATAAAGTTTAAAGACTAAACTATTTAAAATTACAAAGTAGAAAGCAATAGTTATAAAAATATTAGTTTAAAACTAATTCAAAATTTTAATTGGAATTGCTGTATATAGTTTTGTTCATTTAGCAATACTGATCAGTAGATCTTAATTTAATTTATTCTGTTTTATCTTAATTACATCTTTTCACAAAGTTAAATTTGTCACAAGGTTTTTTATTTAGAAAAAGCTATTGATGTTTGACTTATAAAAGTAATAACTTTAATTGATAATTGCGTTTATAAAAGTAATGGATTTCAAATATGCTATTTTTTGTCAAATGTTTATGATATTTACATGTCTAAATTTGAAAAAAAAAGTTTACACCATATCTAGAAATAATAACGTACTAGTCACATAGCTGTTTTTCGTTCTAGAAATTTGTTAATAATGTTTTTAGACCAAAATTTATACATATATTTGCTTATTATAAAACCACTTTTTATATGAATTATTATTAGTCTTTTTTCGTCACGTGGTTTCTCATATTTCAAAATAAATCTGTTGCAGCCGGCTACTCGATAGTGGAAAGGGTTTACAACAAATCGCTGTTGAGGCTCATATTTGGCTCGTGGAGGGTAGTGGCTGACGAGGCTCGCAAAACGAGAGAATATTTCGAGAGATTAGAGAGAGGGGAGCTCGATGATTTGGACGAAGATGGTTTCGGTGACATGAGTCGGTTTGTAAAAATTTTTTGAAATAGTATAACATTTTCGTTAGATTATCAGACATTGCTGCTTTATATAGGGGAAAGATAGAGAGTAGTTTAAAAGTTTTATACACTTTGAAAACTAAAATTTAGGCATACGGTTTAGGCTAACGGTTAATCGTTTTTTTAAGTTGTTTTTTTCTACAGTCTTCCTTGAGAAGTGTTTTCTCTAGTTATCAATTCGAACTTTTCTTTGATTAGTTATTTAATTTTTTAACATATATTTTCAACTAAACTTATACTTTCATGTTTATTATTAACAAAATAAAAATAATAATTTCTTCATTTAAATAAGTTTGGTACACATGACTATTTAAGGTTATTTTTCATGACTATTTTTATTGACTATTTTATTTCTATCTTAATGTGTTGATTTTAAATTAATTTTTTACTTAAAATCAAAGTAAAATAACAGACCAAAACATAATTATTCCAACAGTGACGAAGTTTCGATGCTTCCTCGCACATGCTCCGTGGAAATCTTCAGTCACCTGGATCTGGTTGACTTGGGAAGATGCTCGCAAGTCTCTCGGTCATGGAGACTTATAACGACTGCTCCGAAGTTGTGGAGCAACCTCAACTTCAACCGTGTAAAACACAAGTACGTTGTTTTTAAACAATTTGAACAATAACAAAAACATGAATGTAACATCAGTAATCATTTTTAGTCATCTATAATGATAGTTATTTTTGTTTTGTTTGAAATTTAGTACACTTTTACTTTTACGAGGCAATCACAAAAGCTCAATTTACTTTTTGAATTTTTTTTTAATAAAAAGTAATTTTTGTTAAGCTTTTTTGTGAAAAATACTTTATTTTATATACAAGAAAGTATACACAGGGTTGATAAAAAGTCTAGAATCCTAAAAACCCTGTAATTTGACAATTGAGGCTAAAAAAACATGTGAACCTTTGAATTCGAGAAATTTTGTAAAAATCTGGAAAAATCTGAAATTCTAAACTATTTTCACATTTAAAGTAACAAAACTTCGATTAAATAGGAAAAATCTATCATAAAGATAATGAAATTTTTGTAATAGTATTTTTAGAGGTTATAGCTCACTAATAATTTACAATAACAATTTTTTGGAGTGTATGCAAGTTTTAAAAAACAATTAATTTTTTAGTTGTAGCTTATACTTTAAAATAACTATTTTTTTAGTGTATTCAAAATAATTAATTTTTATTAAGAGTAACCGACAATGTTGTTGGTCAAATTACCTGCAAGAGCCGACCCTACTTGCTTCATTTAAACTTGAGAGATTGCTATGTTTCTAGCATGAACAGCTTTAAAACGATTGCTGAATGCAAAAATTTGCAAGACCTCAACGTTTCTGACTGTCCCTACGTTGTTGTAAGTTTAATTTAAAGCATATTTTTTACTTTATGGTTTTGTACTGTTTGAATCGAAACTTTTAGTGAAGTAATAGTTTAAAGTATCTGCTTACTATACTAACTAGTTTACGAAAAATAAAAAGAGCTAAATAAAAAATAAAAATAAAATTAGATTAAGCTGTGAAACTATACTGCATTATTATTATTATTGTAAGTTTATTGTCATACGAAAGACCCAGGCATCAAAACCTAGGCCACTTATACAGAAAGACATACAACAAAAAGACAAAAATAAACCAAAATTGTACATTAAAAATGAAAAAAAAAACTGAGTTTAACTAATTAAAGTTTAAAAATTAACATAAAAACACCAAAAATTATAACACAAAATTTATAATTCCGGTGATTCCGAAAAGAGAACAACAATATCCTACTTCAACTTCACCCGAACAGATGGTTTCACTCCAAAACTGGTTTTACTTTCATTCGAACGACTGGCTTCACATTATTTGAACAACTGGTTCAGCTTTCATTTGAGTAACCGGCTTAACTTTTATCCATACAACTTGTTTCACTTTTATTCGTATAACAAGAACCGCTTTTATATGAACAACGTTTTTCATTTTTCTTAGGAGAGCCTGCTTCATATTTACTTTCAAATCTTTAATACTCAGATAACTCAGCGTTTGTTGGACTTTCGTAGTAGCTGATAAATGTTGAGAACACTGACTATAAACAAAACTTAAGAAACCAAGGCCTCTAGCACTTTAACAGCCCAATAAACTATGTATTAAGGAACAGGTTTTGTTATACACAGAGGAAAGGCGCCGCTAATAAAATAAAGCTATAGGTTAAACCAAATTAGACAAATACAACCAGTGGTTAATGAAGAAATAACAACAAAAAAAAATCATTTATGAATTTTGCTAACAAAATATTTATTTAAATCAAACTTTTTTAACCTTAACCGAAAATGCTCAACTTTTTTACAAGAAACTAATTCGTTTGGAAGCTTGTTCCATAATTCAACTGAACGATAAAAAAAAGAATTATGCCAAACATTATTATTGAAATTATGTCTGCATGTAAATTTTCTGCTGTTACCTCTCAGTAAATAAGTACATTTATGAGGTTCAAAAATAGACTGTAAATTAATTGTAGTTTCACTATTAATCAGTTTGAAAAAAGTAATTAAGTCAAACTCAATCCTTCTATACTCTAAAGACTTAATACCAAGTTTTGAGAGTCTATCAAAATAAGATATGTATGAGATGTTACAACGGTTGAAGACTATTCTTGTATATTTTCTTTGAATGGATTCAAGATGGTTAATATCTTTCTTCAGGTATGGAGACCAAATTGGTGTGTTGTATTCTAACTTAAGACGAATGTAAACGAGATAAATTTTTTTGAGAATGTTTATATCTGTAGATTTAAAACTCTTTAAAACTTGAAAAGAAATAGTTGATGCAATTTGATAAACGTAATTGATATGGTGGTTCCATTTTAGGTTTTCAGCAATAGAAATTCCCAGATCTTTGAACACTTTAGTTGAAGGTAACCTTATGTTGTTTATTCTAAATTCAGAAGTGATACTAGATGTATTTTTTTGAATGTTTAGAACCTGACATTTACTAGGATTTAAAACTAGTTTTCTTTCTTTTAGCCAATGATAAATTTTATCCAAAGATTATAACAGATATAAGTTTTCAAATGGTGTGTATTAGTTTTTGAAAATAATTTTACTATGATCGAATACTTCAGAAACCAGTTCTTTTCATTTTTTTTTAAGTTTTTTTTTAAACCTTAAGAGAAAATCTGTGCTAGCTTTTTTATTATGTATAAATTTTATGTAGACTTTAATTTATAAATAGTTTACTAATTTTTTTATAATTATGATTGTTTACCATCAATAATACACTATTGTTTTAATCTTCTTAAAATATAATTTCTTAAAACTAGATTTTTACAAGCTGGTCTTTTGTTTTGTAGAACTTAATTTGAGGTATCAGAAATTTTTAACCGCTTAACAAAATTGAAATTAACTTTTGAGTTATTCGCAAACAAAGTCGGTAACTTCTGGTTTCTTGTAGAAAGCTCAAACTACAAAAGCGATAAAAGACTATTTCACTAAAAATCTATATTCTTATTTGATTTTTTCTTCTTCAAATTTTCAAAGTAAGTCCATCACTAATATTTATATCGATTAAATGCAGGAATTAAAAAAAATACACCTATTTTTTGTTTTTGTATCTAAAATTTTATTTTACTTTATTTTTTATTGCAACATTCAAAATATTTTATACTATAAAAGGAATGTTTGCTGAAAATTTGTAGTCTCTAGCTCAAAAAATTAAAGAGAAGATAATTTTTTCGTGAACTTTTAAATTTCCAAGAATATTGACGATAAAAAATTGCGGTCCATTTGTTTGTATTGAAAACTTTTTGCAAAAACGTCTATATCTCAATAACTAATTAAACTTTTTATATTCTATAAAAGTTGGCTTGTAGTTTACACCTTAAGCTTTAATATAAGAGCTAGTTTTATTTTTTTGTAAAATTTTGGATTCCCCTATGCCTTTAAAATAGTTAGTTTCTTATATTATTATTCTACTTAAAAGTGTATACATTTCAAAAATTATGTTTTAAAGTTAAGAAAAGAAGCAAAGTCAGCAAAAAAAAAACCGTAAAATAAAAATCCGAATAACAAATGTTTCTGTTTCAAAAAATTTAAAAAAAAACGTTTTCTAAAATAACTAATATTTACAACCAACTAATCATCGAAATAGGACGAGTCACTGAAACCGATACTGGAAGGTTGCTCTGCGCTCCTGTACCTCAACTTGTCCCGTACTGGAATAACTGACACAACGTTGAGAAATTTGGGAAAGTTCTGCATCAACTTGCAGTTTCTCAGCCTTGCTTACTGCAGCAAGTTTTCTGATAAGTAACTTTTTTTTTTTTCTTACATATATATGTATGTAGAAAATTTTATCAAAAGTTAGATTTAGTTTATAAGTGTTCATCATCAATATGTTTCTGTAGTACAAATTTAAATCTGGTTTTATTCTTTCTAAAATTTATTATGTATTTGGTTTATAAACATTAGCTTCTAACGTTTTTATTTTAATAACTTTTTAAGTTAAATACTCGTCTTTTTTGTATTTAACTTTTTGTTAGTAGTTTTTTTAAGTAAATTAAACCATTCAAAGTGCTACAAAAACAGTTTTTTAATTCTTAATCGACAAATTAGAGTTAAGTTGATAAATTATATCCATCCACAAAAATTTATTAATCTTTAAATCAAAAAAAAATTGTAATCTGTACTGTTCATGTTACTAGTAAAACTTCAATGAAATTTACTTAACAGAGGTTTGAAGTACATGACTAGTGGTAAAGGGTGCAAGAAGCTCCAGCACTTGGACATATCTGGTTGCAATCAGGTTACGAGCGAGGGGTGCCTCGTATTAGCGCACAACTGCAGGCTGCTCAAAACGCTGCATGCCAACGACAACGATTCCATCGATGATGACGGACTCGCAGTTTGTTTTTAGCATTCAACTTTTTTGTAGCTTTAAATATTATTTGGAAAATTTAAGTTGAAAACCAAAGTAAGTAATTAGTTTTCAACTGTTCACGGATTAAGAAAATGTTGCAGTTATTATTTAGCTATTATTGTATAAATTTGAGTAATTAACAATAGCTTATTTTTTATTGACTAATAAATACAATACATTTTACTGAAATAAAAAGTATATAGTTTTATTACAGACATAAATTAGTAAACATAGTTTAAACTTTATAGATTAAACTTATGTTTAAGTGTATTTCTTAATTTAAAATGTATACTTTTTGCAGTTTTTTGCTGAGTTTTGCCCTCAAATAAACAATTTAACGTTGATATCTTCACCACTGGTAACTGATCGCGTATTGATGAAGTTTGCTAATCACAAGCAGCTGGTTAGATTGCGAATAGAAGGCAATCACAATATAACTGATGAATCACTTAAAATGTTGGGAAAATGCTGTACCAGGCTAAAACATCTGTAAGAAATTTTATAAACTTGGATCTATAAAGTATTGCTTATATATATTTTTAAGTTTATTAATTTGGTTGTACTTTTTTATTTACTAAAAGAATATTTGAAGCTGTCGTCTTAGTCTTTATAAAGGCATTGCACTTGTATTGCTTAAAAAAAACTTTGTATATTTTTATATTGTAAAACCGGTAACTTTTTTAGTAGTTTAGTATTTTTGGTTTATATAAAGCTATATAAGTATTTTTTAGTTTTTATTAAAAAGAGGACTTATTGGAGCAAGATTTTTCTTCAAAGACTTAATGTAAAAGAAACTTGAGATGTGCACACTTTAATGAACAATGGTTTATTATTAAATTAAAACAATAACAACAACTAAAAAAAATATACTCAAAAAATTAACCAACTAAAGTCCTGTTAAACATATAAAGTTGTTGGTGTATTTTGAATTTTTAAAAAACTCTTTAAGTTAGAAAATTTATTCGTAACTTATTATCACATATCGAATGCAAATACTTGATGACAGTTACGCAGTGGATTGCCAGAATATAACCGACTCGGCAATGAAGTTTCTCGCTAATTTGCGCCACCTAGCGGTTATCAACATTGCCGACTGCGTGCGAATATCCGACGCCGGAGTGCGTCACCTGGTGGAGGGCAACGTGGGAGGAAAAGTTCGGGAGCTGAACCTGACCAACTGCGTGCGAGTTTCCGATGTCTCCTTGCTTCGAATCTCTCAAAAGTTTGTCTGAACTTAGACACACAAGTACTTGTTGGAATAAAAGTTTACGAAAGTTGGATGATTGTAATTTAAGACAAGCGTTGAATTGAATTGTAGCAAACTTTTTTATTGATGCACAATGATTAGTTTTATGATGATTTCGTACAAATGCGCAATCTTTTCTTTACCTTTTACTACAAAAAAAAACTTATCAAAAGCAAAAAAATAAATTTTCTATTAAAGTAAGCTAGATTTAGTAAAATTATGCATAAATAATTTTAATGTTTTTTAATCAACCTCTATAAACAACTAATTGTTATATAGATTTTATAAATAAAAACTTTCTTACTGTTATGAACAATGAAAACGATAAAACAGGTGTCACAACTTGACTCACTTGTGCATTTGTTATTGCGATCATGTAACTGACACTGGTGTTGAATTGCTTTCCAATTTAAGAAACATTTTCCACATTGATCTTACAGGAGCTAACATACATGATCAGGTTTTTTATTTTGGTATTAGAATTTTAGTTGATATTATTTAAAGTTTTAATTAGATTTGTTAGTTTGTGCTGTATTAATTATTTAGTTCCTTAAATCTAAATAAACGAAAATAATTTTTTAAGAATTTTCAATAATAATAGACCTAGTTTTTTAATACTTTCTAATATACAAGTCACAAATAACTTTTGTGTTTGAGTACTATGTATGTTAAAAAGTTTTATTCATTTTTTTTTTACTTAACGTCAAATAATTATAATTAATTTATTCTCTTAGTAATTTTAACTGTAAAATCATTTAATGTTTGAAATGTAAGATACATGAAAATTACTCAAACTTCAATTTTTTTTAAAGAAAACAATCTCTTTTCATTTGACTTAAACGGCATTGTGGGCCATTAACAACTACTTATGTGTTAATTTTTTTTTATGTAAACTTTATTAAAGTTCCTAGCTTCAAATTTTTACAGGGGCTAGTGTCGCTAGGCAACAACGGAAGGGTGAGGTCTCTCGTCATTTCTGAATGCGTCGGCGTCTCCGACATTGGACTGCAGAAGTTCTGTCATAAAGTTTTGGAGTTGGAAAACTTGGACGTGTCTCACTGCATGTCAATAACCGACGCTTCGATAAAAACGCTGGCATTTTGCTGCAGAAACATCACAAAGTTGAACCTGTCTGGGTGTCCGCTGGTTTGTGTGTTTTTATGCTTTATTTTTGCCTATGCATACTGAAGCATTATTTTGTCTACTAAGTTTTCAAAAATAGATGTGTACAGAAGTTTTTTTTAATAACACAACGTGAAATGTGGTTTTGATTATTTTAAATACGACTTGATCAATTAAAATTAAGTTTAAGTAACCTATATAAATTTTCATTGTAATTTTTTTATAAGTTGTATTTCTTACTTGATTATTCAACAAAAAATTTGTTATTTTTGTAGTACGTAGTAATTAGTTTTATAATACTTAGTACATCTTTAGATTAAAAAAAAAATTATTTGCAATTATTTTGCTACAAGTACCACCGTACAGCGAGTAACGTGTGCATTTTACTTCAACAATTTCTGTCTTAGAAAATACCCATTGTCATTAAATTGAAGCCAAATAATTTACTTTTTAAAATACTTAAAAAATCTTGTTCCTGCTAACAACTCCCACCAACAGTTGACGGATCTGAGCATGCAGTATCTATCGGGAGTGTGCCACTACGTGTACGAGCTGAAGATATCAGGGTGCCTGTACATAAGCGATCGCTCGCTCAAGTACCTTCGCAAGGGATGCAGGCAACTTCACTGTCTCATCATGCTCTACTGTAAAAGCATTACCAAGTTGGTGTGAACTGTTTTAGTGGAATTTGATATTAGTTCAATTTGTGTAGCAGTTTCAAGCTCATCTAATATTTTTTTAATAGTCTTTTAACACAATCAATTTTTTGAAAGTTAAAATGCTTTGAAGAAATTAAATTTCAGTCAAAAAATTGTCAGTTTTTATTTTGAGTTATACTTATTAACTAATTTTCATTTAACTTTATATTACTCAAATTTAAAAAGTTTCACTTTAGACCCCGCTTTTGTAATAACTAATAATTGTATTATAATTTTAATTAATAATTATCGTTGTTTATATTGGTAGAATCTAAGTTTTAGTTTTTCGACTCTAATTTTGAAATTATCAGTTAAATATATTAAAAATTTCAAAGGTCATCCGCATTGAAAATGAGTTCGTACATAAAGAAAGTGCAGTACAGCAACGATCAGGTTCCTGATTGGTTCAACTACCAGCTCATTTCCTCCAATCAGCTGTTGTTATCAAGTGGTGAGAACTACAAGCCACGTGACCAAATGATCACTGTCACGCTTGAGTGAGATCTGTATTAATATTTTAAAAGTTGGTTCGTTTCAACAAATTAAAATGAAAAAAAATTAAAGCTAGTTTAAAAAGCTTAGAGTCTCAAACAAAATCTTGTTTTTAATATTTTTCTATTAATATTTTTTATAATGTCATTTCAAGTTTTCAATTTAGTCTTCTTATATTAAAGTTTGAATGCATTTTGTTTTAATTCACTGTAATATGTATACTCACTGTAATTTACTGTAAACGATCTTATTAAACTTATTCCAGCCCTTTAAAACTTTACCTTTTTTTTGTTTCTTTTAACTACCTGTAAAAATTTATTTCACTACCTAAACAGTTAATTGTGTTTGTGTAGTTTTAAATATACTTTAAATAGTAACTGTGTTTTAAACATGTCTCATCTGTATGCTGATATGTACAGATTTATAATAATTAAAAACGTTTAATGTTTTTAATTTGTATCTTTATCATTATCTTTTTATGACCTTTATTTTATTTTAATAAAAAGAATAAAATGTAAGTTGTTAGCAGACAAGTTTTCAGTGTTTAATGTAGAACTTATTTGTAATAAATATTGTTTTTATAATTTAAATATTAGCATGTTTAATGAAACTGATAAAATTTTATGTTTTTTTGATAAAAATAATATTTAAATTTGCATAACTGATTGACTGTATTGTTTTCAGTTACGTCTCATTTATTTGTTACAAACATACTGAAGTTATAGTTTTGAGACTTTCTTTAGCCTAAAAGCTTTACCACACTTGTGTATTGAATTATGATTTTTACAACTTATATATGAGCAATGTTTTTTTTCTGCAATAGAGTCACTTACTTTTTTTTGTTTATAAAGAGTATAATCACCATCACATTTGATTTCACCTGCAACTTGAATTTAAAACTTCCTGTAATTTCAGGGCTAAATGTCAACTTGTTTTCAAAGCATATCCGTTATAATTGATGTAGTTTTCTTAATTCTAGTGGCTCTAAAATAATATTTTTTTGCATTTGTCCAGATAAGGCGCATGTCGATCTAAGTGTAAAAACACAGTGCTTACAATTGTTAGAATTAGAAAAAAATAGAATTATAGCAACTTGCAAGTTTCAAATTATTATACAACCTCTTACAATTACAATCTTTCATCTTAGTTGCCTAGCTGTAAATTTTATATTTCTGTTTTAGAAGTATAATTGTTTTACAACTGCTAAACTTGTTTTTAAAGATAAAGTTGTGCTAAACATACTAATATTAATATCTTCCTAGCATTAAACATATTGAAGATGGGAGGTCAAAATTGCAAGCAGACAAAATTGCACGAGGGAACAAAATTGCACGAAGACAGTTTTGCACCAAGGGTCAATTTTGCACGAGAGTAAAACAAAACAGAAAAAAATAAATAACAAAAAGATAGATTAATTTTAAAAAAAGTTACCGACCGAGGGTTAGGGGTAACAGTGATAGTAAAAAAAAAACTTAAATTAAAATAAAAATTTATGAAAAAATTCAACTCGTTCAGTTTTATCCCCTCGTGCAAAAGTGTCTTCGTGCAAAATTATCTTTGTGCCTTCGTGCAATTTTGTACGCTCGTGCAAATTTGACAGCTACCCGTTTAAGATATTGCAAAAAAAACTTCTTTATTTAGAGAAAAAAAACAATATTTTGTATTTTTTTTACCTTAAGGATATTCTGCATAACTTAAGTCTTAGTTTTACACAATAAAATTTAACTATTATTTATTTTAACAATTTATTACTAATAAAACAATGTCTCACTCATATATTTACATATAGGAGATCCTCAGTTGTTGTAAACAAGTCTTATTCAAATAGAATTAAATAGAAATAATATTAATGAAATTTCTTTCAAAAAGTCCTTAAAAATTGACAACAACTACCAGGCTTACAAATATAATCTATAAAAATTTGCATTGTTTATAATTATAAAAGTATTTTTACCAGATCTAAAAAATCAGGATCTTGTCGGATCCAGATCTGTTTTTGAGATTAAGATTCAGCAGGAACTGGATCCATTTTTTAATAAGAATTCGACCGGAAGCGAATTAATTTTATAAGTGTTAGGATCCAGCCAAATCTCACAATAAAAACTTTTTAGCTCTAAGTTATGAATAGATAAATGATCATTAGTTTTAATTTTAGTTATCTTTTACGCTAATTAGTTTTATCCATTGTGTTTTGTATTGTCTATTTTAAGCAATGCCTATAGCAGTGTATGATCCTATAGTATCTTAGTGTAGGATTGAATGTTTTTTTTTCGATCCTATCTGTTAAGATTTTTTGAAAATAGCTTACTTCTAAAGCATGGTTCTTAACCTTTTTTTTCATACTTACCACTTTTTGGAATATTATTACCACATTTACCCCTATTTTCAAAATAATGTTTAATTTAGTTTTAACGATTAAAAACTAGATATTTTGAACTTTGTAAAGTTTAAAGAGTTTTTTTAACTTAAAAGAATTAAATTTAGATACTAACTTATAAATTAATGCTTCAGTTAATAGTTATTAATTTTTATAACTTGTTGTAAAAAAAAACTCCAAAACAAGGGAATTAACCCGCATAGGTAAATTTACCCAAGGTTAAGAATCGCTTTTCTAAAGTAAAGCTTTGCGCAAATGTCTATGTTGAATAAATAACGCCTGTTATATACAAAACGTGCCATATCGGTGACACCGACTACTGAATTTGCCTAACCTTTTTATATAACATTAAAAAAATGAACTCCAACTGATTTATTTAAGAAGAAAACTATTAAAACTTGAAAAGTATCAGTTTTTCATGTAAGGAAGTAAGCAAAATTACTATGAATTAATCAATCAACACGCTTTTATTATACAGCTATGGTTTGGTATGCTAGTAAAGAGCAATTTGAAAAACTATCTATTATTTTCAATAATTATTTTTGTTTGATTGCAACGAGAAATACGAACAAACATTTGTACACCTACAATATACATCAACTACGATTTTCAAAAAGTACTGATACTTCGAACTTGTTTACGCTCGGTAGTTTTCTTGCGCGTTTTTACGAAAAATTCTAGTGTTGTTTTTCTTTATATAAGTAGCTTTTTCAACAAAAATTGACTATTGTTCGTTGTAAATGAATTAACCCCGATCTGTTTTTGGATAACAAGCGCTAAAACTAGTGATCTACCGAATGCACAAAATTAGTATTCAGATAGTTGATCCGTCGGATTACTACTTTATTATCTAAATTTTTGGTTAGTTTTTCTCACCGAAAACAGAGAGTAGAAGTACAGAGAAAACGAAAAAATTCACAGTTATTTATCATCTATTGACTATTGGTTTTTTAATAAACAAACTTAACCTGTACAGTATTAAGAATATTTAACTAATTTTTGTTTTACAATAGTTTTGTAATGTTAAAGCAAAACGAAATATAGAACCAAAAAAATATCTAATTAAAATGACTTAGCTTACGGTTAAAACAAGTTTTTATCTTATGTCGAATAACGTTTTAAATGTTTAAGTATTTTTTTCATTATAAAAAAAGCAACTCGTAAAGTTTTAATTAATTTTTCGTGTGTTATTGCAAAAAAAAAAAAAAAAATTACCCTAAAATTTTAATATGAGTCCAGTCTAACTTGCACGAGTCAAAAGAAACAGTATGTATTTAGAAACTGTCTAAAACCTAAAAATCTAAACTACTCTGTATAAATATGTAGATACAACAATAATTTTTCGCTTTTAATCTAAACTACTAAGAAATTCTTTGGTATTTAGGTTAGCAGGACTTTTTGGTAGCCACGAACCAGGTTTTTTAGATATGATATAAGTCAGGGGCAGAAGGATTTTGACTAACAGGGTTAATTCGGCACACGGGCTGTACTTTGCCGGCCACTGATCTGCTTAATTTTGTGAAATTGCATACCTAACCTAAATTAATTGCTGAAGGAAAAAAAACAAAAAGTAGTATTCTCTATTAATTTTTGGGTTTCACTTAAAAAACAAAACTAGCAAGAACTCCATAGAACTTGAAATCTTTATAAAGTTAAAAATTACAAAAAGCTACGAATTAGTTCTGTGAGTTTTAAATTAGAACTTTTTAAGAAACTCTGAAATGAATAGTTAAATATATTATAATATTATATAACAGAAAACATAACAGAATATAAAATCGATAGTAACGAATTATTTGAAAAACAAGTTTTAATTTCTGAAAAATAAGTTTATAAAATAAAGGACTTTGAGGATAGATTGAAATAATAAACAAAGGGTATAATTTAGAAAACAGTAGCACAGTATAAAAATATGTGATGTTTTTACTTTTAGCAAAAGTCTTCATTAACTCAAAGGATAATTTAAACTTTAAACATTGAGCCTGAATATATATTTTCTTTAATCTAGTAGCTACTACTTTGTAACTTTGAGGCTTTTTTTGTAGCATCAAAGCTTTTAAAAGCGATTTTAAGTGGTAATATATATTTATTGCCTATTTTCTTTGCTCTCTTAAAGGCAAATTTATTAAAATAGTTGGTATGAGATATGCTTAAGTACAATTTACAAAAAATTATAATATTTTTTAACTAAAAACATATATTATTTAAAGACTATTATACTTTTATTATTTTTAATTTTTTGATTGTATGTAAGAGTTCTTACATTAAGATAATTAAACTCGTTAATTTATTAAAACTTTGTACGTCATTTTTAATTATTTTCTTTAGCACTGCACAGTGAACATGCACTAATTTGTAATACTAAATTATTTAGTTAGATAAATAAATACATTTTGTTTATAGTTTAAAATATATTTTGTCAAAACCTTCAAAATAAATAATTTTTAATGGGATTTATTTTAATCAAATATATTTTATAAAACTCTATAAAAGTGTTATGTCTTACCACAGCTTTAGTTTAACTATAAACGTATATAAAGAAGCAAGCTTATTGAAAAAAATTTAAGCATTATAGCTAGTAAACAACTTGGATTTGTTATAGGTTAAAAGGTACTTAGTTTATGAAATTTTCTACCACTAAAAAAAATCTCTAGTTTATAACTTTTTCGGAAAAAGTTAAAGATAAAGATTTTTTTAATTAAACATATTAGCTTAAAAAATATAATTAAAGATTAAATATTTACTTTACATATGAATATTAAATATTGTTGAAAAAAATACATACATATTTTACCAGTCGCACGTTGTTTATTTCAAGTTCAGTTAACACATTACTTTGACTCTTTAGTTTTACAAAAAAGTTTTTTTGTAAATAATTATTTATATCTTTACTATATATGTAATATTTTGAATATCGTTAAAAAAGCTTTTTACTTTTTTTATAAAGTTTTTAACTACGTTTACAGTTTATTAAAATTGTATTATTATTTTTTTTATCGATTTTTTGTATACATATTGAAACATTAAAAAAAAAGTTTATGTGAATAAAATCAAAAAAGTAGAATCAGTTTTTTAAACAAATTTTTTATCAAGATTATTTTTTTTGTTTATAGAAAGTTTTTAATTTTCTGAACAAAATCAAATTACATTGCATTCTAAAGTATTTTTGTTCCAGAAAGCTATTTAAAAAATTAAAAAAATAATTCAACACTAGGTTAGTTTACTACTGTTATTAAAGTTAGATAAGTTAGTTGTATTTCGCATTTTTATGCTGAAATATAAAAAAATGAAAAGTGAAAATAAATATTTGCTTTACTTCACAATACAAAAGGTGTGTAAATAATAAACAATGACTTGCATTATGAAACGCTTTTACTTCAATGATGTCTGACTTATAAACTCTAAGATATTATCAACAAAGTCGTTGTATTTCATTAAAGTTAAAAAAGAAAAAAAAATATGTATATAGTTTCTTCAGACTATCGTAAAGTTTCAACACTTTTTTTTGTTTTAGAACGAGTACTATAACACGTGAATATTTGCAATAAGTTTTAGTGAAAAAAAAACATCTTTATTAGTTAAGCATAATAGCTTTAGTTTAGCATAGAAACATTTAACAACTTTAAAAAAAGTTTTTAATATTTGTCGTTGTTATTTTAAAAGAAATATAATAGTACGTTTATAATGTATGTAGGTACGTCAGTTTTAACAAACTTATAAAACATGGAGTTACACTATTGGAAGATAAGGGGTCTAGGAGAGCCAATTCGCATGATGCTAGAGTATTTAGGAGTGAAGTACGAAAACAAGTACAAGACCAGCTTTGAGGATTGGTTTCAAGAAAAAGTTAAATCTGATATTGAACTTGTGAATCTGCCATATTTAGTTGACGGAGAAGTTAAACTGACACAAAGCTATGCTATCATGCGGTATTTGGCACGTAAACACAAGAAATTGCTGCCTTCCGGTGAAATCGAACAGCAACGAATCGACCAGGCAGAAGGAGTACTTGTTGATCTGAGGTGTTTTTATTTTATGTTTTTATTTTTACTAAAGTTTTCTAAATATCTCATGTAGTCAACAAATCTTAACAAAAAAGTGTGTTCTTTTACAACTTTTTAATTCAGTTTAAAGTAGGTAGAGTATAAAATGTCTGAATAAGAACATTTACAGTAATAAGAATTGTATGTTTAAGATAGACAAATTACTAGTATGTAAAACAATAAAAGAAAGTTTAATAGTTTTAATACATAACATATTTAAGTTTTTTTGGTTGATGTGATAAATCGAAAACCGATTAGTTCATTAGCTTAAAAAAAACTTTGTCTTTTTGTTCAAAGTTGTTTTTTTTTGTGAATTAAAATATTTTAGTAAGTTTTTCAAACCAAAGCTCTTATACCGTCAAAACATACTTCGAACAACTATCTAGAATAAGTTTTACTTTTGTAATTTAGTTTAAAAAATGTATTCAAAGTTTACTCTTTGTTATAATTTTATTATAAAAACAAGCATCAATTAAATCTGCGTTTCAAAAAAGGGCGATTTGGATTATAAGAGGGCAAAAACGTAAATGAGTAAATAACCAGTATACTAGCTATTTTTTTCAAATTCCGCCAAATGAAGATTTTGAAAATAAGTTTAGGAAACCCTGGTATAAATAGTAAAATATTTAATTTAACTTTTTCATCAACAAATATAGTTTAAGAAATATTTTTTGATGAAGGTAGTTTTTTATAAAGGTAAAGATTGTTTGTAATAACACTTTAAAGATCCTTTAACTTCCAGAGTCTTTAACTTGTGAAGATAGTTGACTTTTGTTCATTTTAAAGATGTTTGTTATATTTTTTTAAACAAAATGATTTAACTCAAATGGTAATTTTTAAAATTTGATATATTCACTTTTATTTTAAAAAAACTCTGGTGGGAAATAAACTGATAACAGTTATAAAACCGCACACTGTTTGGATACTTTTTAACGTCTTGTCTCGGACATGATACACCAGTTAAAAAATTAGAGCATAATTTATTTAGGTTTACATGTATATAAAAAATTATTTAACAGATGTTGGTTTGAATGTTTAACTGTTTATTTAAGTAGTTAACTGTTGTTTAAATTTGAAACTAAAAATTGTTTAATGGTGCTTGTTGAGAACAAAGTCTTAGAAAAAATAAATTAAAAATTTCTACTAATTGTTTACTAAAATTTTAACTAATGTTTACTAAATGTTTACTAAAAAAACGTTTTGTAAACTTTAATGACCATTTAAAATAGTAGCACTTTAATTTATTTTATTAATCTCAGATTCGCTTTTGCAATGCTTTGTTATAACCCTGAATTTGAAAAGATGAAGGATGGTTTCCTTAAAGAACTGCCAAACAAGTTAGCTGGTCTCGAAAAAGTTTTTGGTAAGCGCACTTGGGCAGTTGGTCCAAACCTGACTTACGTCGATTTTGGAATATATGAAATTCTCGACCATATGGAGTTGTGTTTTCCCGGGTGTTTCAGCACGTTACCGAATATCAAAAAGTACAAAAGGGCTTTCTGTGATTTGGAAAGCATTAAAAGTTACAAGTCTTCTGATAGATTTTTTGAAATGCCTATATATAGCCCAATGGCTTTTTGGGGTAAATAATTTTTTTTAATTTAAATTGGAATATTGAATAATTTTACAGCTTTCACTACCTAAACAAATACAACAACGTTTAAAATTGGAGTTTATGTTTATAGATTATATGTTTATAGATTGTTTACAGATAGCTTACAGATTTTGTGTTTTAATTAAGCTTATAATTTATTTTTTTTAATTTAATCGAGTTCAATACCTAAATATATCTTTACTTGTTTACGTCTCGTAAAATAAATATAAACGTGTATAAAAACAAGTGTGATTCTTTTAAGATCAAGCAATAGCTATATGAAATTAAAGTTTTTTGATAAAATTAGCTTTAATAACTTTCAGACTTAATAAAGTACCCAGAAATTACTACTCATGAAATAAAGTAAACAGTTTTTAATTTTTTCTTTTAAATTCCAAAAATGATTTATACTTAACATTATTGTAAAAGAACCAAACACAAAACATCAAAGACGAATGGGTTTTGTTAAAAGCCAAAATAAAATGCATAATTTGCTTTAAGGCAGGGCTTCCCAAATTGGACAAAATTGCCCCCTAAGAGGGCAATTAGAAAACTTTAGGGGGCCATTAGCAGCAAAGCGGCAAAAGGGAGGCGATGAGCAGTAAAGGGGCCACAGGGGGCTATGAGATCATAATATGAATCTTACACTAGATATTCTGGAGTTGATAATGAATTGAAAAAAAAAAGTCTTTGGCGGTTCTATTGGTAGTTTTTTGATCAATCTTCTTGGAGGGGGCCATAGCTTTTTTCTCTAAAGTAAGCCTTTTGAAAAAAATTATAAAAAACTTTTAAACATTTGTACAAACTTTAACGCTTATTAGTTTCCGTCATATAAAGGTTTTTATTGTTTTGCTTTTTGCAATTGTTTTTTCTTTATTGTTCAAAATTAACTTCTTAAAAAATTAAATTAAACAATGCTACAAAATTTATTAGCATTCTACAGTGTTTACTTATTGTTTTTAAAGTTTCAAACTACTTCTATTATTTAAGATTAAAAATTAATTTTTTTAGTTTATCGACTTTGTTTCAAAAATAAAACAACAAAATAGATAGCTGCATAAAAGTACACACAAAACTTTTGTTTCTTTTATTTGTATAATTTATTTGAATAATAACTAAAATTAAAATTACTTTTATTTTTGTTGTTTTGATAAAACTGCAAAAAAAAGTATAACTTTTAATATTCATTAAAGCTCTAGTTACTTAAATTTTAACACGTTATTAGACGAACATAAAAAGTATTATTTAAAAAAAAAAATTCAAAGTACCATGATAAGGCATCTTAAAATTTTTTAAGAGTTACACTTAGTTGCGTTAGAAAGTAAACATTTTATAAATAAAAAATAAATAAACGCAAGATAGGTATTGTTATTGAAAAAATTAAAAAAACATTGAAGTTTTTCTATTTCTCTTTACTTTGAAACCTATAAATTAATTTGAATTTTTTTAAATATAAACTAAGCACAATACAAAGTTAATCAAAACTAAGAGCTATTAAACATATTTTGGTAGTGTTTAAATATTTAAACAAAATAGTTAATAGTAAGATCGACTTAAACCTGTGATACTTTAATTTATTGTATTTTGACCAAGATTTTAAACCGTTTTAGTGTATTTCTGTTTTGAAGTTCTGTCAACCGCAGTTGATATTTTTCATTAATTTTAGTCAATTATAGATTTTTGTAAAAATAAGGCTTATCTAAATTTATCGGTATTAAAGTTTATTTTTTGTTCTTATATCGTCAGTTTTAAACGCAATGACAGGAGTTAGTAAACTGCAGCCCGCAACCATGTTTTTACTTTAAATAGGATACAGCCAGAAAACTTGTAATAACGGTCCGCAAGTGAAAACTTTGAAATTTACACTAGATATATTGGGATTCGAATTGACGAGCAAAAAAGATCATAGATCATTACATGGGAGTTAGAAACTTATACTAGATGTTTATGGTCTCTCACAAACAGCAAAAACTAAAACTACAATGAGCTTAGCATTTTTTTTTTAATTTTTAAGTTTTGCGAGCGACCACCAAATACCTGCCTCACCCTACCTTATGATCTAAGTTTAAAAAATAATTTAAATACAATCGTTAAAAAAAGTTTGTTTTATTTAGTAGCTTCGTTTTAAGTTATATTTCAATTATACCTTTGTAAACTAATAAAATTCTTACTTAATCAGACACGCAACTTAAATATTGTTTTTTTAAATGCACAAAAATAAACAATACACCTAAGTACCTTAAAACTTTGTATTTTTATTCAACACATAAAAACTTTTAAACTTAGCAAATTGAATTAAACAAAAGAACTAGCTAAAATATTGTGCTAGTATAAAATGTTCTTTTTAAACAGTAGTAATTTATTTTAGTTTATATACTGCTGTAAAAGTTATTCAGGTTTTTAATGTTAAGTAGTTAACAAAAAGATGATATTTTATTAAATATTTGTAATTAAAGTTATTTATTTCTTTTAACTTTCTTTTGTCAACAAGGTTTTATTAAAATGTTATCTTTTAATTTTTACTTTGTTAAATAATTGGTATTAAAACTTTATTAATACGTTTTATACATATAAAATACATTAAACATATCTCAGTTAACACCGTGTCTATAAAAAAATAACAAAATAGTATCTAAGTTTCGTATTGTTAAACACGTTTGTAGTTATATTAGTTTTTAATGTAAAAAGAATTTAAACTTAACAACAAATACTTTAATTGTAAGCAAAAATATTAGCTTTTAATTTTCTAAAAAAATTATAAAAACAATACACTTTTAAAGGAACTAAATTTTTAGAACAAAACAAGATATATTTTTCAAATTATAAGAACAGTAAAAAACTACGTATACAAATTCTTAGTAAAGTTTTTATTTAGTTTGATTCTTATTCGAAAACACAATAATAAAAGCAAGTTTTAAAGTTTATAGCTTTAAACTAGTATTTGTCACTAACAACTATTTGTTGCCAGCTAAACATATAACAAGTTAGTAAATAAAAAATAATAAACGTCATCTACAATTATAATATATCAGATTTATTTAAAAAAACAGTAGCTATATTTTAGCTATCTTCAGCAAAGGTGAAATATTTTCAATATCATACATTTTGCAGAAGACTGTATCATACGGCTATCAATGGTTATACAAAGGTTCACGGTTACTCTCATCTTTTTTAAAAACTTTTTGAAAATTTATGTTAAAAAGTGTGGCTATTTCAAAATCTGAGGTTACTGTTTTGTTTTTATCATTATCATATAAGAGATGTATGGAATTATTTAACTTAAGTTTAGATTCCATGTAGCTATAAAACTTTTTTAAATTTGGGTTTTTGCAGAATTTTTTTACATATACAAAGTTGTATTTTTTAACAGCTAATTGATATTCTTTAGACTTGTTTTTGTATTTTATCAAAAGTGATTTATTTGTCTTAATTTTTTTGTATAAATTCGCTTTTTCTTAAAATAATTTTTTAGTATGAGATGGATATTTTTTAATTTTACTTTACTTATTTCTATTACATATAACAACAAAATAGTTCGGTCTTTTACTATAACAATTTATATAGTTTTCTTTTCTAATAAAAAGCACGAAAGGGTTTATAAGTGTTTCTAGGTTATAAGTAACACATCCTTTTTTATAAAGGTTAAAATCAGCATTTTTTTATTTTAAATTGCTTAAAAAAATAGTAATTACTGAAAAAAAAGATGTTTGTAAATAAAATATATGTTGACCAAGCAAGAAGGCTTCTTAGAAGACTCTAATAAAATACTAAAACTAAAAAAACAAAAAATTGCTAACTTTCAAAAAAATTAAGTTTACATCAAAATGAACACATAAGTTTGTTCACAAAAGAATATAAAATAAAACATAATAAACTAGATTTTTTTTGAGTTATGTTACTAAAATTGAAAAAGTCAAAGTGTTTCATTTTTTATCTATGGGCCCCAGTTACCAAACCAATAATCCCTAACTTAGAAAAAAATAAAAATTTCTTAGCCATATAACTTAGCTTATAAATTCTATATAAAACATATTTTAAAAACAATAAAAATACTTTCCATGCCTAAACCAAAATCAAAGTTTTGAAACGAACTTTGTATAAACGAAAATTGAAAAGTAAAAAACTTAGAGAAGTGTATTAAAAAACATCTATTAATATACTTATTTACACCTTTAATAGGGTTATAAAAAATTCTTTATTTTATACTTCTAAAGGCTGGTGTTGTTTAATTTAAGCTCTAAGTATAAATTGGTAGAAATGTAAGAAAAAACATTAATAACATACTTCATGGTGCTAAAGTTTATCAAATTAAAATTAGTTTATCAAGTTTTCAAACAAAATGCTAATGTTTATTTGTTGTATTGTGTTTGCATATAACTGAAAAATTTAAATTTTATATGTTAAAATGAGAGCCGATCATTTCTAACCCGATATCATTTCTAACCTGTTTACTTCTAACCCGATCTTTTCTAATCCGATCACTTCTAACCCGATCTTTTCTAACCCGATCACTTCTAACCCGATCACTTCTAGCCAGATCATTTCTAACCCGATCTTTTCTAACCCGATTACTTCTAACCCGATCGTTTCTAACCCGATCACTTCAAACCCGATCATTTCTAACCCTATAACTTCTAACCCGATCATATCTAATCCAATCAATTCTAACCCGATCATTTGTAACAAGATCATTTCTAATTCGATTTAACCTAATCATTTCTAACCCGATCACTTCTAACCCATTCTAACACTTGTTTATTTTTTTTTTTTGTTTATTAAATCTGGATTTCATGCAAAAACAAACGAGTCTTAATAAAGTTATTAAAGTATTTTAATTTTTTTTTAGATATTTTAAATATTATGATTTAAATGTGTTACGTAAAAACATTGTTAGTATAAATTTTAATTTTAGTATTAACTTAACATAAGTTTAATTTATTTTTATTACCTCATTTTTCGATATTTCATCCTACACATAATTCAATTTTTTTCATTATTTCATATTTTTTCGTTCTTTCAATCTACTATAACTAATTTAACGTTTTTCGTTAATCATATACAATTCACTAAATCGTTCACTTTACAGTATTTTGAGCTATTCTTTGTAGGATTTTAAAGTAAGCAGTTATAACTATATTTAAGTTGGATTTTATAATAATTCACGTGACTATAATAATTTTAACATAAGCAAATTTTAAAAAGTAAAACTTTACAATTGTAGTATTCCGATACAAAAATCTTTATATTACGGTCTAAAAACTACATTGTAAGTCATGTTGTAAATGTTGTATTATTGCTGACTAATGAGTTAACGTTGTATAGTAGGTTAGTTTTAAGTTTCATTTTAATAACTTTTACAAATTGTTGTACAATTTGCATAGGCCTATTAAGATAATGGAATTCAAACAAACACTAGGAGAAATTAAATACTTTTGTTATATTAAGTGAAAGTGCATGATTTTTAGGTATAACTTAGAAATTAAAAAAGTTATGTCATATAAGAAGCCGCAAAAGTATGTTACGTCGATTGACCATCTTGATTTATAATCATTAATAAATTCCTACTTAGTCCTAGAGCAAAAAAAGTCAGTAATAATTAAACAGACATGTTTATTTGTATAACACGTCCGAGGTTAATCAAATCTTGCCCAGGTAATCATTTTAAAAACCTTCACTTAAATCTATATAATATACAAAATGTTTCAATTACGACTTAAATTAGTACTTTATTTGAATGAAAATTTCTTTAAAATTTACTTTAATATGAACAGTTGAAATAACGTGAGTAAAAACGAATTAGGTACTGAAAAAATATTTTGAAATAGAGTGATAAATTAATTATAGTTAAATTAAGTATAACTAGGAGCAGAAGTTTATAAAAACTTCATTAAGTTCTTTGTTTCCTTTAATCAACTATTTTTTCAGACGACTATTACACGCAACATATTTCTTTTTATTCATTACAGTAAAGCCAACTTGAAGTCTATTGACTTTATTCTCGGTGTTTTTTTGCACCGCTTAATTTCTATAAATGTCATGAGTTTTTTCTTCATTAGAAATTTAAACCTATATTAGAGTTCCACAATGCAAACAAATTTTATTATTTTATTATAAGTTTTCAAGTTATACAAATTAATCAAATAACTTATACTTATATTTCATATTTAATTATCTCTAATAATTTTAAGTTTTTGTTTTTTTGGAAACCTATGAAACAATACCTTTTAAAAGATACCAAGAATTTTTAAAGAAGTTTCTACTATTAATCGTGAGAAACTGTTTTTGCAATTTTAAATTTTGAAAACTTTTAAATTTTCATGATAAATGTAAATTAATTTTACTATATATACATCATATTATGAAAGAAAAAAAGAAAAATAATAAGTTTTCGACACTTAACTTTTATAGTTTTGTTTATGATAAGATGTATCTTATTTAATCTTTAAATTTAATTTACCATTGGCTTTGAGAAAGAAAATTAAATTTAAGTCTTAGTAAATGACAGGTTCTAAATATTAAACAAACGTCTACCTCTACTTTTGACTTTGTATTAAACAGTATACACTTTCGTTTGAAGAACTTAGAATTCAATAATAATAATAATTTTAAATGAAACCACCATACTAACTACGATAACTAAATTTCATTAATGTACAATATCCAGTTTTATTTATAATGATATTAATATTCTTAAAAAGTCGTGTTTCATATAAATTTGCCCTTAATTTGAATGCAACTTGCCAATCTGGTCTCCATATTTCAAAAATATATATATTAACCATATAGAATCTCTTTAAAGAAAAAGTACGGAGTAGTCTTTAACAGCTGCAACACTCATTATATTTCTTACATTGACGACTATCAAAACTAAATACTTAATCTTTAGAATTCAAAAGACTTATACTTTTCCTAATGCTTTTTTAAACTAATTAACTACAGTTAATTTATAATCCATTTTAAAACCTTATCAAAATAATAAATTACACGAAAATAAATCGAAAAACTGATACAGTCATAATTATCTTTCAGTTTAAATGTGGAATTAGCTTTAAAACACAACTAATTTTTGCAAAAAAAATTAACAATTTTGATTTAAGTTTACTCGTTTAAGATAAGATACTTTATACTAAAAACTATCAGTAACTTAACAAGTTTTAATCTTATAAAACATTGATTTAATATGTAGAACCTGGTTCATTCTATAGTTTGATTTTATTAGCAGCGCCTTTCCTCTGTAAGCATTTTTCAATATTTTTGATAGATATTATTTGTCCTGTATTCTTAATGTGCTTTGGACTTTAAATTTTAGATTTAGTGGTTAGTCAATGAACTTAAATTTTTAATTTTTTTTACAATTGTCTGTACCTTAACTCCAACAACGTTTATTTCAATTGTATCGATTACGCTTGGGCAAAGCGACAAAAATAATTGATAAAAAAACACTGAAATACCAAACGGTTGCACAAATGTACATAACTTAACTCTAAAAGTCAGGATGTGTATATCCGGTTAATGTTTAAACAAGAATAAATTTAATTTATGAACTTTTGTAGTTTGTTTGAATTCTGTCATTTTAGTATGTTCTAAATGAACTTTATAAAAGTAACTATGAATCTTATTTTAATCAAGAAATGCGTGATTCAGACTATTTTGCTGATTGCTGCACTGAAATTATTGAAATAAGTTACTAAATCGTCTCAATATGTGTTGCTGAATTTTTAAGAGAAGGTTTTTTGTTAAAAATAATCGGAAGTTAATTCTAAGTTGAAAGATTGTGCAGCTGTGTTTGGTTTTATTGGAACTCACTAATCGATGAAATAATTGATGTTAAACTTGCTTATTACGGAGTTAAAACTAAATTTGTTAAAAACCTTTTAGTTCAAATCATAAATAAGTCCATTAGTATAACACTTAAGTGTTGATTTCTTTTGCTATTAATCTATAAATATTGGATAAAAATGTAGTTTTTGATTTTAAGGTATATAAGTTTTTGTCTCTTTCTTTTGTGTCTCTTTTTTAAGTGTCATTCGGTTTAAGTGGCCCAGATTTTGATGCCTGGGTCTAGCGTAGGATAACAAACTTCCAATTGCAATAAATATTGAAAATTAAATCTTAACAAAAGCTATAAGAAAATAAAGTTTTTTTTAAACAAACCCTTATTTAAAAACAATAATAAACAAATATATTAATGCAGATCGGGTTAGATCGGGTTAGATCGGGTTAGAAATGATCGGGTTATATATGATTGGGTTATAATGATCGGGTAAGAAATGATCGGGTTAGAAATGATTGTGTTAAATCGGGTTAGAAATGATCGGGTTAGAAATGATTGTGTTAAATTGGGTTAGATATGAGCGGGTTAGAAATGATCTCGTTAGAAGTGATCGTGTTAGAAATGATCGGGTTAAAAGTGATCAGGTTAGAAATGACCGGGTTAGAAGTGATTGGGTTAGAAATGATCGGGTTAGAAGTGATTGGGTTAGAAATGATCGGGTTAGAAGTGATCGGGTTAGATTTGATCGGGTTAGAAGTGATCGGGTTAGAAGTGATCGGGTTAGAAATGATGGGGTTAGAAGTGAACGGGTTAGAAATGATAGCGGGCTAGAAATTATAGCGAGTTAGAAATGATAGTAAACCTGTTAAAATATATCACTTATAATTATTTATTATAAAAAAAATCGATGTAAAAGCACATTAAAAAGAAAAATTAAATATAGTATTTTATAAAACTTGTTAAAATTTTTTCATTAATAATAAAAAAGATAGTTTTTCTGCTTGATTATATTATAAAACATCGAAAAAAGTAAAAAGTACTAATACGTTAAAAGTAAAGGGACCAAGATAAAACAAAATTATTGAAAGCATCAAATAACAGGATTAGAAAATACATTTTAAACAAATATAATTAAACAAACATACTAAATTATCATTTTTTTGAAGAAAAATTTAAAAGTTTTATATTTGAAGTTTTATTACTAATTAATATTGTAAGTAAAATAGTTTTTAAATTTATGATATCTTTGAGTTTTAAAGAAAAAATGTTTTAGTTTAAAGAACTTTAGAAAAAATGACAATCTTACTTGATTTTTAAAGTTATATTTAAAAAAGATCGAACAGCTTAGTTTTTAAAGTCAAAATTTATATGCTTTGAGATTTATAGTTGAACCAACTTATTTCCGAACTAAGTTGAATGCCTAATGTTTAACTTTCTCATTATCGAAATTATCCTCCCAGTTGTTAAAGCTAAAAGTAAAAGCTAAAATCAAAAGAAGCTAAAGTTGAAGCTACACAATATTATTTGAGAATAATTAATGGTTTTTTTAAGTAAAGTATTAGTTGAAGTAACTTTGCTTTAAATTCAACGAACGAAATGTTATGTAATGTTTAATTTGAATAAGTAATAAAGCAGTGCTTCTGAACCTTTTTCTAGTGGCGGAACCCTTTTCCAAAGTTCAACTTTTCCGCGGAACCCCTAATTTAAGTTTTACATAAAATGTTTAATCTTTTAATGAAATTTTTTAAATTTCGAAAGGCTTCACGGAACCCCTGAGAGGCGTCACGGAACCCTAGGGTTCTGCGAACCCCATTTCAGAAGCACTGTAATAAAGTATTATAAAAAATTTTATAATCTAATTATACATTTGAAAAGTTTGTAAATATTGAAAGTTTTAAAATGGAAAAATTTGAGAATGATGTTTTTTACTTTAGAAAAAGCTACTTAATTAAGAAGTAAATATATTACTAAAGTAGGCTTTTTGATAAGTAAGCAGTTTATTATTAGAAATATGTGTTTTAATGCTTAAATAAAAACTTGTAAAAATTAATCATAAACTACAAAAATATGTTTAAAAACATAGTAAATACCATATTTTTTTACAGAATAAAAATATCTAACCTTAATACTGTTGTAAATTATGAATAAAACTTATGGGTATTTATTCCAAACCTTTCTATTTGTTTTGGTTTTAAGCTTTGTAGAAGATTCAACCTGTCGCACAACTGGTTACTTATTTAATTTACTACATGTATTTTAACTTAAAAAGTTTTAGTGTAATAAGTTTAAAAATATTAATTTTATTCTTGGGTATTGCATTTATGAAGAAGTTTATTTTCTTGACTTAAGTTAAAACTACTTATTCTTTTAAAATTTTATGCAATGCTGCAAAGGGGTTAATTCTTCATGGTCAGCTACTTTTGAGCTATAAAAATTCTAATAGATTTCTAAATTTAATGTATATTTAAACAATTTATTAATTTTTGAAAGCTTGCTTTTCTTAGGATCATGTGGATTTGACCGGGGGTTGTGCAATTATGAGCACAATTCAGGAAACCAAAATTTCAAGTGGATTAAAGTGGAGTCAAGTGGTGAGGACAAAAGTTTTTTGAGAGTGAACACCACTGGCGCTTACACAAATGATTCAGCACAAATATGGAGTCCTCTTATGCCAGTTAAAAAAGTAATACTTTACTTAAGTTTAGTAAAAAATGATTAAGTAAAACTTAACTAATTTTTGTTTAGTAGTTGTAAAGTATGCTAGTGTAATATCTTATAATAGTGTATGACATAATTTTAATATTATACAACTTTTAAAGTTTTAAAACATTGTGCAGTTTAAGTTAAAGTATATAAACTGCCTTCATGTTATAATTTAGCAGGTTTACCAAAAACCTACAAAAACCTGGAATTTGAGAATTAAAAAAAAAAAAAAACTAAAATACCTAAATCTAATTAAAAGAAATAAATATTTTTTAAAGGTTTATCTTGTATTTTACATTAAAAGCTAACCTACCAGTTGTTTTTTACTGTTTTTTCAAATTTAAGGGAAATTTTGAGATAAAAGCAATTAAAGTTAGAGAGTTCACTAGGTTACTAATAGAAGGCAAACAAAAAGGCAAAAACAAAACAGAATATTCAGGGATGCCACTATACCTGGAAACCTGGAAAAACCTGGAATTTGACAATTTAGACAAAAATTACCTAGAATTTGAGAAATTTTGAAAAAAACCTGGAAATACCTGGAATTTTGATCAAAAAATCTGAAAAAACCTGGAATTTTTAATAATTTTAACATTTTCAGTAGTAAAAATTCTATCATATAAATAAGATTTTTTTGTCATCATCAAAATATTTTTTTAATAAAAAAAACATTTAAAGTAACTTTACAGTATCTTTTCAATGTTTTTAAGCTATTTAACACAGTTTCTTATATAGAAATAAGCTTAAAACTAAAAATAGACCCAAAAATGTGTACTTTTAAAAACCTGGAAGAAATTTGGAAAACTAGGAAAAAATTTTGAAAAAACGAGTGGCAACCCTGAATATTTGAATAAAACTATCTCCTACTTCAGTTTTTAAAACTTTATTGGTCCAATTTTTGATAAGTTTTAAATAACTTTTAACTCAATTTTTTTTAATAAACAATAAACAAACTATTTTTTATTATTTTAGGTTCAAAATTTGATTTTTATTATTTAGAATAGTTTTTAAAAATCAATAATGTCTATAAAGTTATTTAAAGTTGTTTTATTCTATCAAAAATGTCTTATTGTATAATACTATATGTTTTCAAATAAGTGTCAATTTTGATATTTGTATACAAAATGTTTAACCCCTTATAACCTTAACTTTTTAACACTGTGATTTTAAAGTAGTTATAATTGTTATTTTTTTAATTTCTGTAAGTTTTCTAAGATATAAAAGTTTTATTTTATACTGATTTTACTATTAAAGCTTGACATGAGTACTACATAAAGATATATGATTTAGTAAAGTCAAGCTAAACTATGTATTACTCAGTTTTCAGATTGATAAAACAGTTACTTTTCTATTAAACCTATCTTTTTACAATGTTAGTTTGTTCAAATTGATTACATACTTAAATATACATTTTCTTAAAATAAAAAAAACTAAAGTAATAGAATATTTGGATTTTTTTAAATTGACCATGATAGATAAGTAAAAAAAAAACAAATAGCTATTGGAGCTAAACGTTTTTCTAAAACTATGTTTTTTGTTTCGCTTTTTAAAAACAATAAACACTTATTAGTATCTACAAAATGTAAGTTTTATTAAAATAAAATTTTAAAAACAGGGCAGCTGTGTTACCTTCAAATTTCGCTTTACCAAGCTGATTGTTGAAAAGTTAAGCAATAGCACCACAAACTCAACATTAAAGCCAGATCTTCCGGTTCAAGATGGTGAAGTTAATTTCCAGGTATGGTTAATCACTAGACTTACTTTTTAGATTTTTAATTACTGGTTTATAAATGTTTTTTTATATAGTTTTTGAAACTAAATAACCTTTCATTAATTTATAACTTAATATGAGTTTAATTGGTTTTTTAGATTGTAATTAATTTTTTATGCTACCCAAAAAAAGTTGTTTTTGACATTTAATTGTATGTTTTCTTAGGTAATTGCTGAAGACAGTAATGAGGAGGTCACATTTCAAGGAGTTGTTTTGAATTTTAATAGTCTAAAAGACAACATATCAGAAGTTAATAGCTCGTCACAAATTGAAGGCGATTGGAAACAAGTTGAAATGAGTCTCAGTCCTTCCACATATAGAGTATATTTTTTTAGATTGATTTTATAAACGTCATAAACTTGTTTTATTCTAAACTATTGATTTACTGATTTTTTATTTTTCTTATTTGTTTTTAAAAATCACATGATGTAAGTAAGAGATGAAATATGATCAGTTAATTTGTAATAATAATAATAAAAAGTCCTTGCAAGTATGAATAACTACTCAACATAAATAAGACAATGTATTTGTTATAAATAAATTTTATATATTAGTCAGGTATACACCGATCAAAATCCACCTGCGTTTAAAATCTACCCGATCAAAATTCACCTGCGTTCAAAATCCACCCAATTCTTTTTATGTTTTGTTTATTAATTAATTTAGATTGTATATGTTTTGCATTTATTATTATTTTTTATTTATTTTTCACTAATATTACTGTTACCCCTAACCTTTACCCTCGATTGGTAAGCTGTTCTCGAATTTGACTGGGTGGATTTTGAACGTGTCCCATTAGTCAAAATGTGCTAGATGATCAAATTTTGAGACTTTATTTATGTGTCGTAGTTGTTAGAATTTACAAGGACTTATGTTAACAATAAAAAAAATGTTTATTTATTTCAATATAAATATCATGTGTTTCCAAACTTTAAATACATGCTTCAGCAAAATTTAGTTTGCTATCAAAAAAATAAGCAATTTAAAATTGTAACTTTTTTCCTATACATGTTGCAAATTTATTGAAATGATAATTTAATGTTGTTTATTGTTATTATTTTAAAAGTATTAACATATACTTTTTTACAAAGAACTTTTAGTTATTTTTTGATAGAAAATACATTGTTTACTTAAAAGGAAGCAATTCAAAAGTTGAACTTCCTTAAAATATACTAATATTTGATTATTATACAGATCAAATTTCATGTTAACTATTTGCAAGAAAGTACAGCAAACGTCATCACTTATATAATAGATATGGATCAAGTAAAAGTTTCTGAAACTGTATGTAAAGGTGAGTAATGTTTAAATTTTCCATAAAGACAACGTTTATTGCACAGTTATTTTTGGTAATATAACATTTAACAAAACTTTCTCCGATAAAAGTTTATTTAGATTGTGAATGATAGTGTGTTCACGAATTAAATATACAGTTGTAACAACTTTTTTTTTGAGTTTTAAGATGTTTTTGATTTCAAAGTTGCAAATAAATGCCATACATATCCCCAAGTAAGTGTTGAATAGTTATAAAGTAAGCAATTGATTGAAAAATTTAACTAGATTACAAATTAGAAAGTTATTTTTCAGTTTCTATTAGCTAAAGTTGTTCGAAATTTATATTTTTGTTATTTTGTTTAGCTTATTTAAGATTTTTTATAAACTTTTACATCTTACAAAATTTGATATAATAGAACTTCATTTAAAATACTGTCAGACTAAAATTCCTTTTACCATTAGACTATACAAAAATAGTGATTAGTTCTATAAAATTTTACTTAGTTTGTTATAAGTATTTAGTGTAGGGTTTTAATTTATGAATTTAATTAAATATAATAAATTATTTTGATTCTTTTTGTTTCGATATTATATTAAGCTCATGATTTTTAACTTATTTTTAGTTTAATTTATATTTATAATCATATCCAATGTTTTTGTATTAAAACTATAATTGTAAAACGTTTATGAATTTTTGTTATATATGTTAGATATACGAAATAGTCAAAAAAAGCTGCGGCTGAAAAAAAAATTATGTTCTTTATCACATTAAAAATTAGGTAGATATCAATAAACACTTTTTCTAAACCAAAAAATAATTGCTTTCCAACTTTGAATTTAGTCAATTACCAGTTTTAAAAAGTATTTTATTTTTTATATACTAAAAGATTTCAGAACACTTTTAGGTTTATTTTAGTAAGTACAACAGTTTAGTTTTTCATTTTAAATGAAAAGTTTGAAGCAAATACATCATGTTGAAATGCTGAAAGTCTTATATTTGTAAGTTTTGTACTAATGAATAAATTGATTTTATAGCATCAGAAAAAATTAGGCCTGTAAACAATTTCTGTAATCAGTTATTTATAAAGAAAAGTTTTTGTGCTTGTTTCTTGTTACTTTACTAAAATGTTTAAAAAATTAAGAAATACTGAATTTGACCATAATTTTAGTTTTTTATTTAATCCGGTAATTGTATTTCTAAATTGTAAATGTTTCTATCTTGTAATATATCTCTATAAGATGATAATTTATTGATATATATAATATACTTTATTAAAAAATAATTATTTTTTGAACAATATGCAAACTTTATGTGAGTTTTTGACCAGAACATATTGCAGCTATTTGCTTGTAAGCAATACTTGGTTGGTAGCTTTCACAAATATTGAGCCTAACCGAAATGACTTCTTTTGTTTACTATATAAACATTAAGCCGAGTTTAGTTATGTCTACTGCATAATTCCAAACACAAAACTTTTACACTAAGTAAAATGTCTTATCTGCTATAAATTTTAATAACTATCTCATCGCGAAACATGTAGTTTTATCAGACCAACGAATACTTATATTTTTGCAGTATATAGGTTTATACAGTAAGGTATTTAAATTGTTAATGTTTATGAGCCTGATTTGTATTTAAGATAATTTTTTGTGATAGAAAATTACTATGTTGTTAAGTTTCCCAGTTTGTTAATTAAATATAGAAAATTTGTTATAAAAAAACTCTTAAAAAATAAATTAAAGCTTTTGTAGTTCAAGGCACTTAACCTTTTACATAAGTCATGTATTTTTTTGCAATCAAGTTCTCAAACAAAAGCTTAATTTCAATAGATCTAAAGCTATTGATAAAGTTCATAACAGTTGCTTAGTTGACAGTTAACTTAACAGATGTATGTACGTCATAAAAATTTGTTCATTGTTCTTTCACTCAATTAATGCACGAATTGATTTCGATAAGTTTTATCAAAATAATATGTATAAACTTGGAAACATTACAAAATTTATACTACATTATTTTTTGCTTTTGTGTTTTAAATTAAAGAAATCCTTTTATTTTTTTTATATAAATTAAGTATTATTTTTTTATGTTCAAGTATTGTATAAAGATTTTTAATAAGTTTTTTTATTACTTTTTTATACAATAAAAAAATGTTTATGTATTTTAATACTATTTTGGGTTCTTAGGTTTTATACTAATTCAAAGTTTCGTAGCCACTTGTAAGTTTCTAAGGAAGTATTTTATGTTTAATTTCTATCATTAGTTTAGTGTTATAAATCTAGTGATAATTAAACTTTAATCCAAACATTGGTAAATTCTTTTTTTTAGTGATAAAGTCAATTCTAAATTACGACTGAATGGTTTTTAACAAAATAAGGGTTTAATGTGCATTTGAACAATTGTTTACCGTTCAACGTTCAAAATGTGTTTTATTTACTAATAACTACTTATAAATTTGAAATACACTACTAGTAAATAAATCACACTTACACAATCTATTTTATTTTTGAAAGAAAACTAAATTAGATACCACGGACTTCCAAAAACTAGCAAAAAATATTTAGTTTTTACACTTCATTTATTAATTGTAGTTTAAAAATATTTTAAAGTTCTACAAAAATACAAAAAATTAAATGTTTTACAAATTACAGACAACCACCCTCGCTTTCTGCTGCTCACCGACAAAACAGCCAACGAGGGAAGCGAAGCGATCATCACGTGTCCCCTGTTCGTCGACGAATCGCAACGACTCGCAGACGATGACGTCATTCTGCAGAGGGCAGGTGATGACGGCAACGTCACGAGATTTTCTCACTTTCAAACAAAAGTGCATGACGCCAACAACGTTTTGTACAAGTTCAAGTAAGCTGACAAGTTTAATTAATTAGTATTGATAGGTTAGTACAGCTATAAGTAGTTAAGTAATATTTCAAGTATAACTCTTGTAAAAACATATGGAAGTTTTTGGTAGTTTCGTAATTATAGTAAGTTATAATTATTTTTAGTTAATTCTTATATGTGTATTGTTTAAAATTTGTTTGAAAACTATTAACAAAAACTATGAAATTTTTATATAGTAAAGAGCTAATTAATAAAGTTTTCTACAATATATTTGTTGTAAGAAGTATACATGTTGTTTAATTTACATATTTTAAGATTAAAAATAATTTTTGTTGAACTTTATAAAGTTCATTGAAGTTAAAACGACCTAAATATAGGAAGCAGCCTAACAACAACTTCTTAGTATAGTTTCAAAAGTAATAATAACTTTACTAAAAGCTTTTTAACTGATTACCCTTATATATTCATTCTTATTAAATGTTGAAAAATAAATTTATTACAGTTAAGCTGGAATTGTATGTAAAATTTATTTGTAAAATTGTTTTCTAATTAAAACTTTTCATTAAGAATTAAATTAGTTGGTGGTTTATATTTAAGTTTTTTTCTCCCACAATAAGTATGCTGTATTTCCATTTGTGGTAAAACAAAGCTTTTTTACAAAAACCATTTGCATTGGAAAACATTTTATTTTGATAAATCACATCAAATCTGTTTGCGCTACTTTTCATAACTCAGTAAAATTTAAAAATTAAAAATAATTTTTACTTCAGAGTTGAGCAATCTCTGAAGGAAGCCGACGAAGGATGGTACAGATGCGTGTACAGCAAGAAGCCAACAGATGCGGTTTCACCCGACCATACGCAAGACACACACGAAGTTGCCGTTTCTAATCCCATTTTCTTCACTGTTTATAGTTGAGTTTTTTTTTGTGTTAAGTTATTATTGTTACAAGTTTATTGATTCACGATTTTATTTATAAACCAATGTTTCACTCATTTTATAAGGTTAATTAATTCCTCAGTTATAATAAATATCATAGTTTATTTGTATTAGCAAAAGTCGCTAACAATAATATTATTTATAAATAGTAATTTAAATTTAGAGTCAAAACTAGGCAAAAAATGTTCTAAAGCTTGTTTGATCCCAGAAATTATAGGCATAGGGTCTAAGTAATTAAAGTGAAATAAAAAAGTAACAAATATAAATTAAATGAACTTTCTCATGAAACCAAACAAAAGTATTTAAAAGTAATTGGTTATTAACAAAGGTCACATGTAACCATAACCTGTGCCAAGTGTTTTTATTATAAACCTGCAAGGTCAAATAATGTTATTAGCTTCATAGTTGTTTGTAATTGTTATAAATTTGTTTAGTACATGCTTAATAATTTTAAACAATATACTTTTATTGTTTATTTTTGTACTTTTATGTTGATCGTACTTAGCAATCGCAGTCAGTAATGTAACACTTTAACTACAGAATTACCGACACCGGTTAACAAGCCAACAGTGAGTGATGTGTCTTCTCACTATATAAAGATTGACTGCAATGATCAACTGATCGAAGGTGAAGGACCTGTCATAAGTCGTGAATTAGTTTATTATCCCGTTGAAAATCATATTTATGATCGTAAGTTTTTTGTTGTAAATTATTGTTATAAAAACTAAACCAAATGATTCATTAGCATTCGATTAAATATGGTTTTGATACGAAGCTTTATACAAATCACAGATATTTTAGACATCTGTATATATAAACAATGTAAAAATAAGTATAACAAAAAGTTGCGTTTTATACACATTTAAGATATTTTGTGTAATTTTCACAAGGTTTAGCATTCAGTCACATTTAATCACATAGCGAACTCAAGTTAGTCTGCTGGTTGAGTTCTGCATTTTTCGATCTAAAACTTTGTGTTTTAAATGCAATTTTTAATAAAAATAACCTCATTTGAAAATAAGTAATAAAAAATTATATTTTTTAATTCAACTTGATACATTTTTAATGAATGTAACCGTAAATTATAATTAGTTAAAACAACGTATATTTTTCAAATATATTAGATAGTCTTTGATTGAGTATTTTGTGCACATAAAATTACCCAGCATGGAAAAAAAAAAACAAGATTTATTAAAGTTTTATTATTTATTGAAAATAACAAAAAGTTACAATAACTTAGAACTGGATGCTTCTGAAAACATGACTGTTATAGTAGCTTGTGGTTTAAGTCTAGAAGAGAATTTATTACTTTTGTTATAGTATTTAAATAATTTATATATAAGAACAATGTTTCCAACCAATTAAAGAACTAATTTGAACATTTAAATCTAAAGTAATAATAATATACAGTATAAACTGCTGAGAACAGGTTAAATACATTACCAAGATTTAGTTGAGTTCACACTTTGAACTCAGCCTAAAGAACAAACTCAAACGACAGACTACTTTACTGGGTTAAAAGAGGATAAACATGTTTACTACATTTCTCTTTTAAATTTTCCTTCAACAAGAGATTTTAAATTTTGTGGTATATTTTTTTATGTTTATAAATATACCAATATAAAGTTTATAGTTTTTTAACAGTAATTAAGTTTTATAGATTGGTATAAATAAATCATTTATGCCATAGTTTAAGTTTATTAACAAAATATAAAATATGTTGTATATTTATTGTAACACTTTTCAGTTATACTAATAATTTTTTGATACACAATAACCAGATGGTGTTTCCTTTGTTATCACTTAATGTTAGGTATAAGATATTTTTATAAAAAACTAAACTTTCCGAAAAAAAAAACTGTTTTGGTGCATAAGCCGTTCTATTCGCTGTTAAATAATTAATTACAAATAGTTTTTAAACTTTAAAAATCTTTAAATATTTAATTTCAACACGTGTCTGTAAAATGACATCTGTCATTTAGAAAATTATTGATTACTACTTGTCTTTTTTTGTGGTCAATAACAAGTACTTTAAGCCATGTCTCTTATGTTTTGTGACTATTTAAAAATAAACTTACTTAGTTTTTAAAATTAATGTATCTCATAGTTTGTTTTAAATCTTTTTGTATTGAGTTTCTTTATGTAACTAATGAAGCTGACAAAATATTAAATAATTAATTAATAAAATAAAATAAAACAATTTTGTAAAAAAAAAGTTAGAACGTGTTAACGGGGTAAAACATGTTAACAATTTAATATTACTAATTTTTTAACTGTCTGGGTTAAAAAGTATTTGCAATCTTTATCGTTAAATAATTAAAGTTGTTGATATAGCAAAAATAAATAAACAATTCTCACAAATTTTGCCGGTGTTTTGCGTTTTTCGCCTGAGGCAGCCAACCAGTTTTTATTTATCTAAATAAGGAAAAGCATAACTCTTATTAAAATAATTATGTTTTGTATCTATTGAGTATTACCTTAAAAACTCTAGCATTTCTAACTTTTTTTAAATTTTGTTAACATACTTCTATGTGTTTATCATAATAAAGTATTGTATAACATTTGACTATAATAATTTATCATTTGATTTAATGATAACTTTTGTTACTATTAATGTTCATGTCATATTTATATAGTATACGTGTTATGCCAAGTCTTAAAACGTCTTAAAAGATTTTTTTTAAATAAAATAAGGTTAGTATGTATATGCTAATTATGATAATTAGTCATCAAATTTGCTATATATTGTCAAAAAGTGCTGTCAAGCACTAATTAAGTTAAACTTAGAAAATTACAAATTATTTTACTATCAATGAAATTTTTAAGACTTTTCTAATAATTTTATTTTTATTAAAGTTAGTTTGTATAATTTTAGATAGTAAGAATCAAGTTCTCAACTAGAATCCTATTTATTAATTCACAATTATTTTATATAAAACAATGTTTCACTCAATTAGTCATTACAACAATTTTTTTTGAATAACAAATTAATTGTAGCTGAAAATCTCATTAATCTCATTGATTAACTTTCAAATTGCTAATAAATAAGTTAAAAATTGATGCGTTAAGTAAATTTATATTCATTGCTAGTTTTATAGTAAATGAACTGAAATAAATGAACGCTGTGATTTCACAACTTTTTGTATATATGACGTCACATTAGGTGTTCAGTGATGCGTTATCTTTGTGCTAGTTTCGTTTGCCACAAGTATGCCGATTTTTCTTGCGCGTTTTTCAAATGTTAAAATTAGCTTTAAATGTAAACTTTTTATTAAAATTGTGAAAATTGAAATTATAAATATTGTTCGATTGTAATAAACATAGTAAGAAGTAATGTAATTGATATGAAAAGGTAAATTAGATTTTCAAATTACTTTTAAATGTTTTTTCTTAATAATAAATATTTTTATCGTTTAATAACGTCATCTTTTTAGAATAAGCCTTTTAGCACAATTTATTATTTATTTATAGAAACATGTTTTGGTGAAATAATACTTTTTTATTTTGTTAGAATTGTTTTTAACAACTTTTTCATGAGAAACAAAAAAGCGTCTCTTTGTTGTTCTAAGTCGAAAAATAAAACTAGTTTTTAAAAGTATATGAAAAAGTACTCCCTTTTTACGACGCTTATTTTCCTTTTGTCGAAGTCTTTTTCATGTTTAACAAAGCTTCGGTTTCAAAACCACTCACGAATTTTGTGTTGGTACGATTTCGTAATGGCTAAAGAATGCATGCAAAACAGCTATTTACTGTTGTAAAATGCCAAAAAAATTGTTAACAATTAAAATTGATTACGCACTTTATTTTAAATTGTGTATACTAAGTAGCTATTATCAAAGCTTTAAATTAAAGTTTAAATTATTTTACTTGTTTGTCGACAATAATTTTAAATGTTGAAATAAACCAGCATAACGAGTTATTTATCATAGAAACTCACCAAATTAATTAAAAATTTTTATACTAAGTAGCAATTAACAAAGGTAAAAAAATCTAAATTATCTTCCAACAACTAACTATCAACAATTTCTTTTAAATGAAAAAATGAAACGCCCACATATTTCTTCACAGAAATTCACCGCATTCCCGAAGACAGCGTCCTGGAAATATTCCACCTGCAGCCGGACACCAGCTACCACTTTCAGGTTTCCCTGAGGAGGCCGGGAGCGGGAGGGGTGTCTCGCGGTCCTCCGACCACCGTGAAAACTTCCTGCGCGCCCAGCTCCTACCGAGCCAGTGACGTCACAATCAACTCTACATCGCATCAGGAGCTGCTTGTAACTTGGGAGGTAGGAATGTGAATTTGTTATTGAGCTTGTTAAGTCTGAAAGTATTGTGCGGTGTAGATACAAACTTTCGAAACTAGTATGGACTTGTATTTATTTTGTTCTTTTTTTTTTGTAATTTTAACTTACATTGTAGTGAAAATATATTTTATTAAGTTTTATAACAATTTAAAGTCAAGAAAATCTTTAAATAAAGAGTTTTGTGGTATAATATAACTAAATTGAACTGCATTTTTTTTTAAATTTATTTGATAAGTGTTAAATAGCTAACCTAACTAATGATTAGTAAAAAAAATATTTAAATGCCTTTAGCTTAAGAAAAACTTTAATTTTCAGAACTATGATTACTCGCAAATAAATTGTCACACTTACTACTACCAAGTAAAGTATCAAAAAAGACAGTCACGTGATCAAGATTACTCCAGTCAAGATTACAAACTACTAAAAGTTGGAGTAAGTCATGTTATCCTAGTAACTTATAATATCAACTACAAAAATGTTATGAGTTAATAAAAAGCTGTCATACAAAGATTAATAAATGTAAAAAATTCAATTTAATAGTAAAAAAAGCTACTAGCAAAAAGCTCTGTGTTTAGTTAATGTTGTTACCATTGAGAAAGGCTTTATTTGTATTATATTCATTAGAAATCAAGTACTGCCCTTATATCGAACTTGGAAGCTTATACTTCATATGAGATAATAGTTAGTATTGTAAACAATGCTGGAACTGTGGATAGTAAAAAGTTTTACGGACTGACAAAAGAATCAGGTTTGAAACTTGTTATTTTAAATAAAACTTAAATATTTACGTTAAATAAAGTTTTAGCTATACAGTGCTTCCTCGCTAATCCGGTCCTCGCTAATCCGGTTCCTCGCTAATCCGGCCGGTTTTAGTCGAGAAGTCGACTGATTTACTTTAGCGTTTAATTTCATTTTACTTCGAAAAAGTATTCAATTTAAGTTTTATAAGTATGTAAGCAATATATTGTTACGTCATAATAAATTATCATTTGTATAATCTTAATTTTTTTTCACACTTTTCCCGCTCAGTTGTAACAAACTTGTTTATTAATCATTTGAAATTTTTCTGTCTTTGCTAAGCAAGTTACACTTTAATATACTACAATCAACATTTCTGGTTAAAAAATGGATAAGACAGCAAAGAAACGAAAACGCGTTCAACAAACAATTGAAAACAAGTTAAAAGTTTGCGAAATGGCAAACAATAATGTGCCTAAAGCTGTTATAATGAGCCAGTTTAACATTGGTAAGTCAACTTTAAATGACATTTTGAGAGGCGAAGAAAAGTTCAAAAAGTTTAAAGCCGAAAAGGAGGAGCTGGGACTAATTGGAGCTGCTAAAACGGCAAAAAAAGTAGAGGGAGGCTTATTAATTTAGTTAAAGTGTTAACAGTGTAGTTTTTTTTCCATTAATTTTGAACTTATAAAATTTTGTTTCGTTTAGTTTTGTCTGTTTTAATTCTTTTTTCTTTGAATAAAGTAAAATAAATTAAATTAACAGAAATTTTATAGTACGTTTTGTTATATACATTCATAATATAACTAAGGTAGATAATTTGTAAAAAATGCGATATTTTGTTCTTATCCGGCCAAAGGCAAATCCGGCCGTATTTTCAAAAAAATCTTGCCCAACTTGGCCGGATTAGCGAGGAAGCACTGTAATACGTTTTTTCTGCAAAGCTAAGATTTTAAAAACCCTTTTTAGTTGCTATCATACAAAATAAAACATATAGTTTTTAATGATAATCTTCTTAAGACAGTTTTCAAAGTTTGTTTTACAAATAAATAGTTATAAAGCTTTCAAATTGATAATATTTTCAACAGTGCCCGGCCCAGTTCGTTCATTTTTGTACTCTTCAGTCACTGAAACAACAATTCAATTGGAGTGGCAAAAACCGTTAAAACCAAATGGTGTACTTAAAAATTATCAAGTAAGTCGGTTTAAATTAAAATAGTGGTTTAAAACAAATTTTAACTAAAATAATTCTAGTTTTCTGAGAAAGATATTCTCCAACTTTACTACAAACTGTGAAAATTTAATGTTAAATTAGCAATTTAAGGTTATATTAAATAAGTTTAAACTTAGTTTCATCGTTTAGTATTATTTTTTAAGACTAAATAATTTTCCATAAAAATTTAATAAATACACATATTTATGTCTTTACAAATATAAAATTTTTATAATTTTATATGATAATGTGATTTACGCTTTTCACTTTTTATTTTATCTAAAAGTATAGAGTCCACGAATGATAGTAAAAAATTATATCTCTTAACCAGCTTAATATTATTCTTTATATACTACTAAACTTCATGCTACTACTTTGAGTTAAGTTTTATTTAAACCAAAATTTTCTATTGTTTTTACAATAATCTTAAAAGTTTGTTTACAAAATGAAGCGCTCATATATTTCGACAGCATTTAACTCAGTTTTTATTTACACAGATTTCCTACCAAGCGATTTCCACTCACGACCCTTCATTTGACGTTGCGATGGAATCAGCGCACATACAGCGCTTGTTCCCCGACACCTCGGTGCTTCTGCAGCAATTGAAGCCCGGCACCACCTTCGACGTTTCAGTTTGCGCCGAAACCTCCGTCGGGTGCGGGTCTTACAGGAACCTGACAGTCACCACTGACATTGCCCGTGAGTTTGAATAATGATTTTGATTGAGGTTGTACTTTTTGTAATTTTAGACCCTGCGATATACAAAAACATGCTGTTACTTTGTTTTATAAAGTTATTTTATAAAAAACCGCAGTAAGATTAATTCATAAGGTACAAAATGTTGCGTTTCGTATAGTTTTGTTTACTAGTAGCTTAAAAAATTGATCAAGTTTAGTTTATATAAAGTATGTTTAAAACCAATTAATGGTGTAACTTATTTTGAAAAGTTTTAATCCAGCCATAAATATATCTTTGTTTTTTTTTAAACTTTTGTTTACATTTTATAGCTAGGTTGTTTGTTTCACATACGAACACAGCTGTTTTCAAAACATCATCTGTTAATTTATAAAACAACTTTAAAATAAAAACCAACCAAACAATGTCATTTCAATTTGTGGCTGAAAAATTCGTTTGTAAGTTTAAAACTTGGCGCAGTAGACAATTTATCCACTAAGTTATATCATTCGAAGCCACTTATCCAGTGAAAACGCTTCCCTTCTTTTCATTGAATGCGTGTAATCGCAAATTAAGTTTCAAGTGAAAAGTCCGAAGTGTCGAGAGCACTTCAAAACTTTTACTTTTTCTTGGTTTAAGTTTATGGTAGTATGTATATAAATTCAGAAAGTTGGTGTCTTAAAAGTTGCGATTAAAACAACAGTTTTTAGTATTTTAGTCATTTGGCGTTTAAAAAAATTAAATAATTGTATTTAATATACTATTTGAAGGTTTAGTTTATACATATCTTTTAGCCATAAATGTTGATACAAATTAATTATGTTTAATTGTGTTTTTTTATAGTTTTTATGGACATTTCGCAAAATCTAGGTAGTCATATAACTTAATTTCTATTAATTTGAACATATTTTATATATATAAATTTGTAAAATTATATAATTAAACTAAGTTTTCTCATATCTAAAAAGAGGTCATGATACTTTCAAATAAAAAGTTTAATAGTTTCCATTTAAATATTTTTTAAATAATTTCTAAACAAACATCTGCAATGCAATACTATGCTGGCCAAATTTTTAATAAAAATTGGCGCTGGTTCAGATATATAACAGCACGCGTTTAAGCAGCATGTTAACAGATAAAAACTCTCATAAATGAGTTAATTTTTTTTAATGATATAATTATTTATGCTAATGTTCAACAAAGATCATAAAAGTTTAGTTACATTTTACCAACCTGATTTTTGTAGATATTTCTTCACTCAAGTTTATTATAAATCCAATATTTTATTTAGTACATTGTTTATCAACAGCCCCCACAATGCCGGATTTCCAGCCGCCCGTCAACGAAAGTCACGTGACAGACACCACCGTGGAAGTTGTGCTGCTTCCCGCCACCCCTCACGGCGCCCCCGTCACCAACTATTACGTCATAGTGGAAGAAATCAAACCCGATCAGAATGAAGCTAGCAGAAAGAAGAGAACTGGTAAGATTTTCAAACTGAAGTTTTTTTTTGACTAAAAATAAGTTTAACTTTGTAAAAAATAAGAAAATTTTAAATTTTGTTTTTAATATTTTTATAGTCTCAACAAAAATATATAATATTAGTTGAGGAAAGTAGAGCTTCACCAGCTGGTAACAACACAATCATCATTCCTGAATCACCCTCACCCTCAGTTGAGTGCAATGAAGAACCCATACTCGATTACGAGACTGCCAAGAAAAACAACGGCACAAAATTCGCAGTGGCCAAGTTGAATCCAAGTGATTTGGAGAAGGTTGTTTTTATAAAATTGTTGTTTATTTAACACGATAGTGCTTTTTATAGTATAGATGATTAAGTATATATTTTAATTATAGCTTTTTTATTATTTTATGCGTTCAGTAATAAAAATAAAACATTATTTTGAATTATAAAAGTATGTTTTAGTGTCAGGTATTGTTTTAATGTTTTTAACTATTTTTTAAACTTGATTATTTTTAGGAAACGCCGTTTGTAATTGGTGATGGTAAAAACATAAATGGTTATACAAATCATGCACTGGATCCAAATAAAAAATACAAAATAACGTTTGTTGCCGTGTCAGAAGTCGATGGTATACAGAAAAAATCATGTCAATTGTTGTACACTAAAGGTAAATTTCAAACACTTTTAGACTTGTAAGAAATTAATTATTCCGTTATTAATATTTCCGTAATTTATAAATATAATATTTTAACTGAAATTATTTATTAATTTATTTAAATTTAGAGAAATATTTATTTATGAGTTTTACCATGTAAAATTAGTTCTTTAAACTAAGTTAAAAAATGTAAAAAATGCAATATTAAAAATGTATAAAACTTATGAAATATTTTACAGAAAAAGCTGATCCACCAGAAGAACCTGAAGGTGACTTTTTTATTGCTATTAATTATTTGTGTAAAAGTTTAAGGTTTCAACCCAAATTCGTAAAACACTATTTAATTTTGTTGTTTATTATATACAACTAAAGTTAGGCTACATTTAAAACTTGATGATTTTGCATGTATTTAATTATGTATAAAGTAAAAGTGTATATGCATTTCTTTGTCAACAAACTAGTTGTATAAGTAAATTAAAGATGTTTTAATGTTTCTAGTTGTCTTTATGTCATATTTAATAATCTTTTATTAATTTTTGTTCTAGATGAAGTAACAAAGACCGCCACAGTAGACGATGAGGACAAGTTGATATTATATGCGAGCATCGGTGGTTGTCTGCTGGCACTCATCATATTCACTGTCATTTGCATCGTCTTCTTCAGAATCAACAGGTAATTTAAAATTATAAGCAAATTGTTTCACACAAGTTTTGTGTGGTTGACGAGGAATCATCTTATTTTATTTGTAGTCATTGTTCAAAAATTTAAAGTAAACTAATTTGAGAATTTTTAAACTATTATTTTTATTACATACTTAATTTTGTAAAAATATTGTTTAAAATATTTACTCTTTAATTGTTTTTTACGAGTTCGTCGAAAAAAGAAAGAAGTGTTCAGTAGTTTCAAACAAATCTGCTAATGCGTTTAATGAACACTGGATAATGCATTCAATAGATTTAATTTATTTGAAAACTCTACTTATTTTTTCATGCTTCATAAAGCACTACATGTCTTTCACGAGAAATTCTCTAATTGTTTCTTAACTTGATATTTTTAAATCAAATGGCGCGTAAAAAATGCACATTTAAACAAAAAGGGCGTGTGTTTCCATTTTTTAATAAACTATCGGAATTTTTTTTCAAAGTAAATTAATGTAAAAAATAGTTTAGTAGTGTTTTATAAAACCAACAGTTTTAAAATGCTCTGTTGAAGCGTAAATATTTTAAAGTTGTGGCCGTAGTGATTTAGGTTGCTCGTTTAAATGTGTAGGTTTTTCAGAAAGTTTCTCAGCGAGCGCTTTACACTTTTTTTGATTTAATTACGGATTAGATAAATTCTCAAGTCAAGTTTTAATCATATGTCTGCGGTTGAAAGTGTCATGTTGTGTTGCTGATTTAATGTTGCTTCTGCTAAGAAAAAGTTACATTGATTGGATTAATATTGAAAACAAAGTGAATTCAAATATGAGCGGAACTATTACATACTGTAAAATTTAACAGTAGAACTATACTTTATCAAAAACAATACAATTGAGTTTCTCTAGTATTTTCAGCTTTAATATAAGTTTTATAAATTAGTGAAAGTAATTTTTCTTCATTTTATGGTTTTTTTGTAAAGCTCCAATACTCATTTTTTCCCTTGTCGGTTTTAAAACTAATTCAGTTTTTACCCAAAAAACTGTTTAGCTTTTATAACACGTTGAAATAATCTTTGGTTTGTCTCAAGTCAAACCTAGTTATTTTCTACAAGCAAGTTTGAGTATCAAGCAAAGTTACTTAAAACATGCCTAACTTTAAAACACCTAACCACATAAGAAACTCACAACGAAAGCAGAAACAAGTTTTATATCCAACGCAGACGCAAGAGCAAGCAGAAGAAGGACAGGGACGCGGACAACCCGTTCGAGATGCGGTTGATGCTGACCGACGTGCGGAGGAGTCAGGAGGACAGGATCCAGTCGTCACAGTACAGCGGCAACAGCTACAACGAGGAAGGCACTCTCATGCTCCAAGAGTACAAGGACGATATCGGTGCGTTTGATTGTATGGATTTTGTGTTGTTTGTTTGATTTAACGTAGAATAGCTCAAAACGTGTTTTTAAAGTAAAAAGCTTTGTATAAAAATTTAAATAATAAAAATTATCAATTGGTAAAAGCACTTAACCGTAGTTTTTGTGTAAAACATGTTAAAAAAAACTTCCTTCTTAATCGGTAAAACAAAAGATAAGAGCTATCAATTAAATTTTAATACATTTTATCTATCTCTTTGCTTTGCTTTTTCACACGATCAAGCATTTTTGTAAGTACAAGTGAAAAAAGACTATATTATTAAACATACTATTTCAAATTACAATAGTTTTAGTTAATAATTTAACAAATAGTGAGAACTTCAAATGGTGAAATGGAGTTTTCAACTTTTAGACGGAATCAAATTAAAAAAATTGGTAAGATAAAAAGTGTGGCATAGTTAGCTGTGGTGGAATTCGATTGTTGTTTTCGACTTTTAGCAATCATTTAGCTTTTAGTCTTTATAACTTTTTTTAGAGTTATGATTGAGTGGTTTAATTTTTATCATATAGTCTGAAAACAACCAAAAATTTGTTTTATTGAACTGAATTTTAAAAATTTGTAATACTGAATTTATTATCTAAAAAGTACGCAAAAATGATTTCACTAATGCCTGTCGCGTAGCATAAGTTTATACATCTTAATTTTTTTGTTTTTTTAAAAGCATCATTTTTTTAATCTTAAATCAGATCTAAGCGTAATGATTTCAATTTAGCATGTTTCTAATTCAAGTGAGGGTATAAAGTGATCAGATCCCTTTTTTTTTTGTTTAAGAATATGAAATTTTTGTCTTAAAACTGAATTTTTCTCCCCTACTTTGGTGCTTTTTTTTTAGTTGATGTGAAAACTCATTTTTAAGTGTTAGTATAAAATTAGTTTTTGAGAATGAACGCTAGTTTTACGTAAGAAACTTAAAATATTGTTTTAAGTTTTATTGATAACATAACTTAGCTATGCCAGAATTTTATTCAAAAAAAGTGTGTTATTTTTGTTCATTTGGTAACTTCTTAATTTGTTTATTTACTTAACTACTTAAATGTTATATTTTAAATTTTTTATTTAAAATATTCGGCAGTTATAATTTAAAAATTAAACAAAAGATTCACATACCAAAAAAAAAAAACAATTTAAAACAATATAAACACCAACGATTAGTTGTAATTTATAAAGTCTACTTTTAATCTATAATTTTTAACAGCTTAATTCGTGAAATCTAATTTGATTTAGCTGAATCGCAAATTTATTATAATTAATTCTATACCTTTTAGAAATGCTTAATTGGTCCAAAATATACGTTTTGATTACTTTTAACAAATTTCAAAACGCATTATGACGTTACGCAGACGGCGAGCCGACGAAGGGCGATTTCCAGGCCGGTGTGACGTCACAGGAGGAGGAGAAGTTCGCCATCCGTGTGGACGACTTCCACCTGCACGTGCAGCAGATGAAGCAGCAGGACTACTTCGGGTTCAGGGAGGAGTTCCTGCTGCTGCCCGACGGTCAGAAGTTTCCCTGCACCGTCGCCCAGCACACCGTTAACAGGGTTCGTGTTAATTAATGCTTTTTGTTTTGTAATTTTTGTATTTGCTTTAATTATTTTTTAGTTGTTGGATTTTGTCACGAGTGTTTGGTTTTACAAAAGTTTAGGTTCAGCATATAAAATGTTTTTGAACCTTTTATCGATTGATTTTTATTTATAATTTTTTGAAATTTGTGCATTCATTAAGACAAAATCTTCAAAGAACGTAGTTTTTAAAAAAGTCATGATATCTATATAATGTAACAAAAACTGGGTTTTAACTTCTTAATCAAAAGACAAATAAATTAAAGTTTATTGTATGTTAACCTTTGTTAAGCAGTTTGTTATACTTTACCTTAATTATATTCACTAAAGCAATTCAAAAGTTTTACCAATAATTTTATTTCAAATTTTTTGCCAACAAAAAAATATTTATTAGATAGTATGTCTTTAAGTATATGTGTTAACGATATAGAGAATTGAAAAAACTATAAGTAAATTTAAGAATACAGTAATTTAACAAATACTTTATTTTCTATTTGAAAAATTTAAAACATTTTTTAAAAGTTTTTTATTTTTATAGTCTATTTATTTTACTGTAGAACTTTATAGTTTGTAAAAGCTTTATCAAATATTATAAATTTTTACAGCGTCGGAATAGGTACACGAACGTCATGGCTTACGATCATAGTAGAGTTGTGTTACGTCACAATAGGGAAGACGTTACGTCATCAGCTGAAGATCAGGTGTTTTTCGGTAACAAGAGATCTACTTCTTCTGACAACAGTCAATCGGACTACATCAATGCTTCCTACTTACAAGTTTGTCGTTATTAATATCCAAACTTGATACCTTTTATTTTTTATTTGTTTGAGTGAGGCTGTAGTAAAATAAATCTTTTTAAAGTTTTTCCTGAAAATTTTACGAATTTAAGTTGAAATCGTTTCCAGCTTTCCAAAATTTTCGAATTTCTAAGATATATTTTTTACTTAATCCCTTAGTAACATAACGCTGATACATAAAGCAGTAACATAGAGGATGGTTATCAAATCATTAATAACCACAAACAGGGATACAAAACTCCGCAGACGTACATAGCGACCCAGGCACCAACCGAAGAAACAGCTAACGACATGTGGCAGATGATTTGGCAGGAGAAGTGTTCTGTTGTCATCATGCTCTGCAACATCATGGAAGTTGGCAAGGTATGATGCTACTTTCAGAATAAAAAATAAGTTCTGCTGTTTGAATTTTTATTTTAAGTTGAGTGTTTGTCAGGAAATAAATGCATCAGTACTTTTTTTTTACGTTTCAGATGAAATGTTACAAATACTGGCCCGATATAACGTCTCAAGGTGACGAGTGCCACTACGGACACCTCGAAGTTTGTTGCACTTGCGAAGAAAAAACTGCCGACTATGTTGTCAGAACTTTTGTCGTCAGAGAGGTTTGTTGTGCTAATTTTTTGAGATGAAGATTATTGATTTTCATTGTATAGCTAGGAAAGTTTTTTTTTTTTTGCTGTGTTAAAATTATTATAGCTACCGAACAAATATAAGCATCTATAACTTTAGTTAAAAAAACTTTAAGTTGTTCATAGAGTTATTAAAAATTGAAGTTGTAAAAATGTAATATTTTCTAGCGTTTGCAAAACTAGTTTTAAATGAAGCTTATTAAAGAAAAGTACAATTAAAATTTTTGATTGTTTAAAGTATTCTAAATCGTTTCTGAAAACAAGTATTACAGTAAGTTAAGTTTTTTTCTCGTAAAGTTACTATTGTTGACATTTATGAAACACTTGTGAATATTGTATTTATTATAAAACATTTCTGTACCTCTCAAAAACCAAAGATACTTGAACTTTGTAAAAATTACAAGAGTATTGATTTTATAGTCCTTAACATTTTAACAAAATCAATAGTTATCAGTTTAATAGTTTTACTTTCAAGCTTTGGTTTTTTTTAAAGTTTATGAACAACTAGCTTTCTTCGAAAGTTGTTTAATTAATTTATTTCTTTTTTTCTCAACTAGTATAATTTCACAGCAAGGAAAGTTTAATGTTCGCGAAGTTAGGCAATTTCACTTCCTTCAGTGGCCGGATCACGGCCTTCCATCCAGACCAACAAACATTCTCACATTCATATCCACTGTCAAGTCTTTTGAGCCTAACGGTATGTTGACCAAATTCTTAAAAATTATAAAAAGTTATTTTTAACAATGGCGAGTAAAAGCTTACTGAATTATATTTAGTTAGTACGGTTATCATAAAATTATATACAGGGTGATAAAAAATGTTTAATTAAAAAAAAAATCTTGTGTGTCTTGTTTAAGTGGCTCAGGTTTAAAATGCCTGAGTTTAACATTGTACAATAAAAAATATAATAATAACTACTATCCACTTAACTGCAAACAGACGGGGCCACGGTGGTCCACTGCAGCGCGGGAAGCGGCAGAAGCGGCTGTTACGTCACAATCGACATGGCGTTGCAGATGGCGCGGGAGGAGGAAGTGGTGGACGTGTACAACACTGTCAAGCAGTTGAGAAAGAGCAGGATGGACATGGTGCAAACAGAAGTAAGATTTGTTGCATAATCAGCTTTCGCCTGTAAGATTTGCCGTTTGCAAAATAATTAAAAAGTTTTTATTTTAATTAAATGTAAAATCAACAATGATTTTTCCAAAAAAAAATAATTTGTAAATCAGCAGAGTAAGGTATAAATGTATATATATATATATAAAACAAGGTTTTCAAGGCTTTAATACTTTAGAAAAATATGTTTATTGTAAGTAAGACAAAAATACCGTAAAACTAACAAAACTGTTGATTCCAATTTCAACAAAAATATTGCAGTTTAGTCTTTTATAAATACTAAAAAAAAAGCAGTTGACTATTTAAAAAATCAATATTGTAACCAATATATGGGTAGTAGAAAAATCCTTTTTAACATTATTTTCAAAATAAAAAAATTCAGCTCTAGCTTTATCGAAATTATAATATATAATGATTCGTATTTGAACAGGAGCAATACGTTTTCATTCATGAATCAGTACTAGAAGCTCTTATTTGCGGCGAAACTTCCGTCACTCCCGATCAATTAGCTCTTCATTATGACGAAATTATATCGCTTGATGACGTCACTGGACTTGCACCAATCCAAGACGAGTTTGAGGTAAAGCTATTTGTAAAGTATGGCTAAGAAGTTTATTTTTTTGATTTATAGTTATTCATATTTTGAAAAATAAAACTGATTGTTTTTAGTCTAGTAAATATTTTTATAGTCAATCATGATATAATATTTCAATACTGAAATTTAATTTGAACAATTTTTTAATATAAAGAAGAATTTTGTTGGGATTTGGTATATATTTATAAAAATATTTAATATTTTACGAAAGATTTTAAATCTTTTCAGTATTTCAATAATGTGTACAAAATTTATACAGACACTAAACTTGATTACTCCGCGTCTCCAAGACGAAGACTGCTCCATATCCAGGTTGCCAAGAAACAGAAACTGTAACAGGTTCAACGATGTCCTTCCTAACGACCGATATCTTGCCCACCTAAATACTCCTGATCCCAGCAACGACCGTAGCAACTCGTACATTAACGCTGTGTTTGTCGATGTTAGTTATACATTTTGAATATTTTTAAGGTGTTTGTTAGTTTAGAAAATATTTCTTAAGGCTATGCTAATACTTTTCTGAATCCAAAGAGAAAAAACCGTAAATGAACATTATATTGTTACAACTAGCTTTTGAAAATTACTGTGAAATTGTTGTTACAAAATAAGTCTACATAACTATCAGTTAAATATTTCAATTTGAAAAGTATGTTGAATGAAAAAATATTATACGAGTTATTTTTATCTGCAGAGCTACAAGAGAAGAAATGCTTTCATAGTGACACAGATGCCACTTCAGTCTACAGTGATTGACATTTGGAGACTTATATGGGATCACGATGTTCAAAATATTGTCGTCATGAATCATCACACTGAACATGACCATGTAAGTTAAAAATAACTTTTGCGCTGCCAATTTGCAGAATTTAAGTTAAATGTTTATTTTTTACTTTAAAAAAACTATTACTTAATGGTATAAATTTAATTTTACGACAATTGTTAACATAGAGAAAATATATTTCTAAATACCATATCTATTTATCTGTTTAATGTGTAACATTTGTGTTTGTTATACTGCTTTAATTGAAAAATTATAATTAATAATTAATTAATAAAAAAAACTATGATTTCAAACCTGTTTTCAGTAAAACTAACTCATTTATATTGTGTTTATTTTTTCCTTCAAAATACAAAAATCTTTTTGAAACAAAAGGTGATCTTATTTTGAATACAATGGTTCACTTGATTTCACAGTGCTCTACAGTTACCAGTTTTGTTATAAAAAGTTTTCTATTTTGTGTTATAATCACTTATTAATTTCTTGAGCTAACAAGACATTCCCAATTTAGAATTTTAGTTTTTTAAATTAAATTATTTTCGAATTTTGAAAGTGTTAGAAAACCGCGTAGTGATTATACAATAAGATATTTATATAAATATTTAAAACTAAGTTAAAATATTTTAACTGCCCAAGGCTAATCTAAAGATAAAAGTTTTAACATTTAGTAGGAAACAAAAACTTTTCAGTTTATTTTTTCTCACAGACATGCGCAGTGTACTGGCCGGAGGAAGGCAGCGCCATTTACAGCAACTTGTTCCGAGTGGAGCTCGTCGACAAGCGCGACGAACTCGAAATCGTCATCCGCACGTTCAAGCTGACCCTTATGACGTCACAGGAGTCGAGGTACGTGCGGCAGACGCAGCTGCTGAACTGGGAGGCGTCTGCTCCGGTGCCGTACAACAGGAACGCCCTGCTCAGGATCGTGCAGCTGAACATGAAGCAGGGAGACGACAATGGGAAGACGTTGGTGCACTGCGTGTTAGTTTGCTCGATTTTTATACAAAATTATCTTATTTTATTACGTTTTTTTATGTATTAACACTGATTTTTTATATCAGAGCTGGCGCGGGAAGGAGCGGAACGTACGTGGCTTGCCACAACTTGTGCGAGCAGATTGCCGACGGAAATTACCATTGTGACGTGTTCAATGTGGTGCAGAGGCTGAGAAACATCAGGCCCCACCTCGTCGAAACTCTTGTTTGTTTTTGATGTCTGCTTTATTTTTAAAGGATCTCTTTTTCAGAAATAAGTAGATAAAGAAAGCTGTACATTTGTTTTAAAATTAAGTTCTATATTATAAACTAATTAAATGCAATTTTTTTTACAGAAAAGTTACGTTTTACTTAAAATTTAAGTTTTTTTTTTAACAGGAGCAATACAGGTTCTGCTACGAAGTAGCAATCGAGTTTGCAGACCAAATGTGAGGAGAAAATATTCGGGGAGTTGATAATGTGAATTCCAGAAGTGAAGAAGTTTAGAATGCATTTTATCATGTCACGAATTGCTGCTCTTTTTGTGACTTTACAGCGATTGTTAATCATGTCTGATAGTCGCTTACATTGTTTCTAGGTACAAATTTAAAATATTCTTTGTTTTTACCGCTTTCCACAATGATGTACTTAAAGATTAATTCGTTTAATGGTGACTTAATTTCTATATCAAAGCTTTATGGATATGCATTAATTAATGTTTACAAAGTTGAGTGAAATCATAAACCTCTTGTTTATTGTTTTAATTTTTTCGTTTGTTGTACGGTTTTACAACTGTTGTTTCCGGTACAAGTGTTTTTAACGTTTCATATCAAAACGATAACTTTTACTTCAGACCTCGCTTTTATTTCAAAATTGATAATTTTTATTTATTTTCTCCGTCCTTCTTATATCCGGCCTATGCGTATGTAACTTTGCATAATTATCATGTTTAAATGCACAATAATACGAAGGTTATTTGCAGTTTTTGAACAACCAAGTGTCCTTGTTTTGTTTTACTATACTTTGAAGTTTTAATAAACTATTAAAAAATTTATAGATTGGTTTTTTTTTTGTCAAGCACAACCTAATATACGCATAGAAAATATAAAGTTTTGTAAATTAGTAACTTAAGTATGCGAGATAGTATACTTGTTATACAAACTAATATCTTTGATTTTTAGTTGTTTTTTACTATTGTCGTCGGCAAATCGTTATTAAGGTCAAAGAGTCTTCAAAATTTTAATTGTAATACCAAAAATTGCTAATTTATAACAATGTAACATAAATAACATGTAACTTTCTTAATTTTCTGTATAAAAGCTACGGTAATTAAACATTTACTTAGGCTAAAAAATGTTATGTTTTTAAACTTAATAAATGTTTTTTAGAAGAGATACAACTTTTACCAGTACACTAGAAGTTTAAAATAACATTAGACCTAGTCCGATGAACACCAACATTTTAAGTCTGGTACATACATGGTTGTCTGGAATGTGACAATTTAGGTAAAAAAAAGGAAAACTCTAGAATTTGAGTAGTTATGAAAAAATTCCGAAATTTAGAACAAGCATCACTAAACAACTTTTACATGTAAAACAACAAAACTTAGACTAGGTATGAAAAATCTATCATATACAAGACTTTTTTTGTAGTATTTAGAAATTTTTTATTATAAAACATATTTAAAGTAGCTTAATAACATTTTTATACCCTTTTAGACCTTAATTTAATTATTTACTAAAAGTAGATTAAAAAACTTATATTTTAAAAATTCTGAAAGAAATTTAGAAAACCTGATTTTTTTTTTTTAAACATTTGACAATCCTTTCTAGTATCTACGTCCCAGGGATTAGTAGATCAATATTTATATAATGACCTTTTTTTCCAGGCAAATATAACTAATTACAAACCAAATCTCTTTTCGTATTGAAAGAAAAATTTTAAAATGCATCCTAATTAATCGTGATGAACTTGTTCCCCGAAAACATTTATAAAAACTATATAATAAGTTAAATCATATACTGTCACTGATAAATGTTTACAAACAAATAGTTTTAGTCAAACAACAATCTTTTAAAAGTATGAAGTGTTTCTTTGACTAAAACCTCTGATATGTTATCATGTACAAATTGTTTACTAATAATTTAAAAGTTTCTCTCTAATTATCTAAAAATGCAATATTAATCAATTATATCACAATTTGTTTATACTGTACACAGAAAGTTTAGTGACTAATTAAAGTGTAGTCAACATAACTTCATTTCTTAAATTGACCGAACAGTTTTCCATAAGATTAGTAGCCAACATTTTTGTATACATTATATTTATCTTTCTTTAACGTTGCAAAATAACTTAATACTTGTGTTCTAATTTTGAATAGTTTTTTTTTAGTCATACCGTTTTTGCGTGATATATATCTTTTTTAAAGCTACAAATCTTTCAGAAAATATTTTTTATTAAAACACTACTTAAACTTAGATCTAAAATTAAATATTGTTATTAATCGAACTTGTTCTAAAAACTAGTTGCTTCTAAAAAAGAGGAAGAAGTCTTTAGACAAAATGTTTTAATTTGAGCTACTTGACGATTTTTCACTGCAAGAGCCCGAGATACTACAGATTTTGTTTCTTGAACATTTTATTTCTATGTTGTAGTACCTTTTATTTTTCAAAGGTATTTTGTCGCACTGACAAGAAGCATCCGAAAAATTCGAAGTGTTTTCTTCTCTATCACCTGTCGTGCTACTTATTTGCGAAAACTTCGCGGCAGACCGGCTACTGCCTAAACTCTTCGAACAACTGCTCAAACTACAATCACATGAAGAACTTTTGTTTAAACTGCTGTTGTTATACTTGTGATATTTGTTTTCTCTCGAACTTGCATCGCTCATCTTCTCAATCTTCTTCGACAACTTTGACAGGCTGCGGCTGAGCTTTCGAACCGAACTCTTTTTTCTTTTGTTGCGGCGAGTTTTAAAGGCGTGGCGGTCGCCGCGGTATAAGTTCAGCCTGACGACGGTGTCGGCGAGCAGGCTGACTTCCTTGTTCAGGAGAAACACCTGCCTGAACAGCCCCTTGATGTAGGTTGACAGCGAAGACGTTACGAGGACGGTTGCGCACCCGGGGGAAGATTGTATTGTGGGGAAGTTGTTGACAGTCCGCATTATTCCGAACGCCATCTCGACCATGTCTTTCGGCAGCACTCCTTTTGAGTCGTTGACTTTGTTGCGCAGTTCGAATATCGATCTGTAATAGAATAGTTAACTAAAAAAAAAAATTATTTTATTAATAAAATAATTAGAAGCTTTTTGGCAATATTATGACAATTATTATTTTGGCAATAATATACCAGCGTATGACCTGTTGCTACATATTTTATTCTCTTAAAAGTACTTACTAAAATGGAATAGAGATGGCATAAATTTAAAAAAATTTTTGTTAAACGATTGACCCAGGCATTAAATCCTGGGTCACCTAATCTGAAAGATACACGAAAAGAGACAAAAACGAAAAGTAAACACAAAACATTTATTTTATACAAAAATCGAAAACATGAGTTAAAATTTTAAGATAAAAACTAAAAATCTAGTTTGCGTCCGTATATTGCCTACCCTTGTACTATAGAACAAAATATATAACATTTTAGAGTTTTTGATAGGTAAACTAAAAAAAATATCTAAATATTCTAAATGTTTTGTTTTAAGAACATAATCGTTTTTAACAAACTTTAAAAAGTTTCACAATTGTATTTCTGTTTTGGAGAGGTTTATAATTACACTAAAGTTAATATTATTAAACTGTGCCTTTTAAATCTATAGTGCCATCAAAAGAAATAAACTAAAAAAATATTATCAAAGGAAATAGTTGTAAGTAACAAGACCTTTTACACGAGGAACAAAACATACTTTACTCTTACACTAAAACAGTTTTACTTTTTGGAAACGGGCTTATTACTCTATTTTTTCTTCTTATAATTTAGGTTTAGGTTAACTTAAACCTCGGCAATGGAATAAACTGCAAATGGAAACCCAGTCAAGCAATGTTAAAACTCGACTTGAAACTTCCGAGCTTCAATTTTAATCAATAAAATAAAAATAAGTGTAGAACTACCTTTTATGCAAACGACCGTCAACAAGAGTGCTTTCCAAGCTGTCGTCGAGCCGGATCAAGTCTTCGACGAAATTTCTGCTGGCAATCTCCACCATCGTCTCAATGTGAACGAACTGGCTCTGTTCCCTGCAACTCACGATCCTCTCTGCTTCCGACAAGTCCTCGCAAAATCTGACCAGGTTCTCAGAAAGCATCTGCAGATCTTTGAGGTTTTCCGGGGTGTACTTTTTCTGCGGAAGTATGTCAAAAATTTTCAACCTTTTCTCTTCTTTGTGAGGACCGGTGTTTGAGCAAGAACGATTGTTTCTATCACAAGGATACATGTCTCTAGTGAAACTTCTGCAGGCATAGTCTTGGTTCATCAAACTGTATGTATAAAACGAGTCAGGGAAACAAAAACTGTTAAAAGGATTGTTATTGCACATAGTTTTAAATTTTCTGCTTGTATCAGTATGCGTTTCATTATGCTTATTTTTTTTCTTTTTTTTGAAACTCAGTTTGGAAAGCTTTGATTTTAATTTGTTGACGAACCGAGTGCTACTTTTTTTCTCAACTAAACTGTCATGTGATTTTTTAACTGACGATTCCTTGTCTCTTTTTTGTTTAGATTCATTTAAACTTACATTTGAAACATTCTCACCTTCACTTGTGTTACGGTATACCGTGTCGAAGTTGTTATGGTGGTCTGCTGTGTTATCAAACGAACTTATTTTAGAAAGGTTATTTGTATCGCTGCTAAAATCAGCCTTGCTAGTTTTATGACTGTTCGATACATCTGGATGAAAGCTCACTTTACTATGAGAACTGTACGGATTATTTTCGTTTGAAGGTTTTTTTAAACTACTTGTAATTCCAACCTTTTTGTTACGGCTTTCATCGTTTTGAACATTGTTTTCAGATTCTTTTTTTTGGCTATTTAACCCGGGGTCAATTGATGGTTTTGAAGGAGTTTTCTTTTTTTTATCCTTCTTTAAATTGGATGAACTCTTTTTTTTTTTAGGCATTGTTTTCAAACCGTTTCATTCCACAAAATTATATTATAATTAAACAAAATTTCATTCTATCTGCATCTTGATTTTAAAATTTTTTTAAAATCAGAGCTAAGTAGAATTACAAAATATGTACAAAAAGAAACGAATTCAGCTTAAGGTTTTCAGAATTATGACGTGAAATAATTTATCTTACATTTTTATAGTTGAATTTCCGACAAATTATTCAAATTAATTAAAATTTTATTTGTAAGTTAATATTAGAGATAGAGTAATAAGGCGTTTTACTTCTAAAATCCCATACAAATAAAACTCTTCGGAAAAAAAGTTTTTGAACGCAGATAAGCCCACTAAGTTATTTTTTGGAGAATGTTGTTTATAAGTATCTACCCTATTTATAAATTGATTTATTTTTTGAATAGTAAGCATTTTTTATGTAAAGGTTTGTATGTAAAAGAATAAGTAAAGTTACTATTTAAAGTTTATTTTTAAAGTGATTACCTGGATATAAAATTAATATGTAAATAACCAGTAAAATTAATAAAATTATAGATCATTAGGTAGGTTTACTTGAAAATATCGATTTCAAAGATGTTTTGATGAATTCACAAGATTGAAATGTGCAAATTTAATTTTTTTTATAGTAGACTTTTATTACACTGTTTAAATTTCTACTGTATCAGTTTCAAAAAGTTAGCAATCTAAATAATTTTTATCTCACTTTGTCAAAAATTATTTAATTAATTATACAAAAAGGTATTTTTAGACTAGTACTATTTCTAACTAACTGCATTGTTTATTTAACAAATAAATTGTACAAAAGCTTATAAAACTTTATAGTACACTGTACTTCTAAAACCTTAGTAAGACTAAACTTAATTTCAGAGAACAGTTTCGATTAAAACTTAACCTCTAATTGGTTTTACCAATTTACAACTAGACATTTGTAACATTTGTTGTTTATTGTAAAGCTGTTTTTTAAACAATGTTATTTCGTATAAGCAATTTTTTGATTTTAATTCTAAGTAGTTTATTCTCAACTTAATTATAAATTGTTAAATTATATTCCTGTTAGAGTTAATTCTTGTATGAAAGTTTTGACCACATTTAAAGTATTTTCTAATGTATGGTATTCTTTTTTATAGCGTTTGATATGTTCTTTAATATAAAACATAACCACCAAAAGTAATGCCTAGTTAGTATAAGTAGTAGAGAATAGCTTTAAGTATTTTTTAGTATAAAATATGTTGAAAGTTTAATTATGGTGTAGAGTGTGGTTGTACACTACACTTAAACGTAAGAGTTATTGTTTAAGCACCCTACAATGCTTTGTTGTTTATAAAAGTTTACTTACTTTGTAAAATTCAAACATTCTACAGTTAAACAAAAAAAAAAGACTTAGTTTTCAACTTAAAATTTTTTATAAGCATAGCATATAACATTTAAAGTTTTAAGCTTACGGTATTTAAGTTTATTCTATGTTTTTTTCGGTCGTTTTTGTCTACAACTAAAAAGAAGATCATGCTAAAAATTAAAAGATTTACATTTATTGTTTATCAGTCTCTTGTGATAGGTTTAGCCAGTTCTACCACTCTGTATGTTGGTGCAGCCTTGAGTGCATTTGGAGATATTAAGTATGCATCAGATTTAAACCTTATTATTCTTGGGTTCGGTCTGTCAAAATATTTTAAATTAAAATATTATTTACTACAGACTAGCTTCAAAAAAAAAAGGTTACTCTTTTTTTTTTTTTGGGTTTTTAAAAATTCTGACTTATACTAAATTATTTTCAACTTAAAATAGAAACAATAAACATAAAAGTAATAAGTGTTTTTATTGATATAAATAGTTTAAAATATAATTTAAGATCAGGTTAAACAACTAAACTTTTTTTTTAGATTTAATCAGATCAAAAAATAACTTCGTTCATAATTTTTAAACTTATTTATTTTTGAAACTTTTATTTTTAATTGTTATTTTAAGTGTAAAAACTGTATAAAAACTGATTTAAATTTTTAAACTGTAGTAAAATAAATGAATAATAATGAAAACTAACATTAAAGAAATATAATTAAAATTAAAAGTGCTTTTAGCAGATAAAACTCTAAAAAATAAACTAAACAACAAGAAATTATTTTATAAAAACAACCAAAAGTTATAGGAGAAAAATTAAACAATGTTATTACAAACTCACTTTAAAAATACTCTTTTAATTTAGTTTTTATGGTTTTTAAAGCAGTGTTGTCAAAGGTTTATCCTAAAAATAAGAATATTTTAGCTATTAATAAAAAGTTTTTTGTTGAAGACTAAAGTTTTTGATAAAAGAGTAAGTAAACTTTAAAATTACCATATGTGAAATTAGATCATGAGATAATTTATATTTTTTACAAAGACCGTTGACCTTGGAAAATTTAAGATAGTACAGTAGACATTTCACAAACAAACATAAATTTTAACATTTGAGATTATTAACTCGGACTTGTTTTTTGATTATTGTTTTTTGGTTGCTTAATCTTCAAAATAATACATCGTTTTAAATTGAATAAGAATCTTTAGAAATGTCGCCTGAAGTTTTTGAAATAGCTTTTTGCCAATTTTTAGTCACAAGACGTTAAACTAATTATATAGTATTAATCTAACATTCATGTTGTCTTGGACATGACGTTAAACGGTATCCAACAAAAGTGAGACTCGATAACCGAAAGGTTTTTTGAGAGCTTTTTGTTGTTAAATAAACACTATAGTCAATGTTAACCTTTTACAAAATTGTTTACTAATGAGACAATTCAATACCTAGAAATTGGTTGTGAAAGCTGATCAAATCTTTTAGTTTTAGGGTGGTAGTTGACTGCTGTAGGTGAAACTTCATACGCTTCTTTTAGGTTTTTGGATGGTTTATGATCCGGATGAAATCCTAAAAGTTGTATATTGTTTTATAAATGATCTATTATATAATTTTGCTGTATCATTCTACCATACATATCACAAAATAGAACTGTAAAGTTTTTTATGATATAAAATCAAAAAACATTATACTTAATAAATTGAAATTAGGTTTTGTTTAATTCCATTTAGTTTAAAGATATCTTTTTGTAAGTAAGTCTAAGAGATTAATGTTTCCCTAATGAACAGTCTTAAAATTGAATAAAATTAGAAGACGATTTAACTTTACTACTAAAAAGCTTTAGCTTCATTTAATGTAATCCAAAATAATATACATGCATTTTCTATTAAAAAAACCTGCGAATTAATCTCAAACTACATAAATCTTTATATTATTCAAATTTTAAAAACCATAGCTTAACCTTTTGGTTTAGCAAGGTTTTTAATACGATTCATGTTGACTTGTTTTCCAGAAACCTGCGTCTTTGAAGGCGTCCAATAGTTATCAAGTGTATATGTTTTTGGAATTGAAAGATTCTTAACGCGATCAGAGGCTTCATAATATAACGCATTCTCTTTTACTTTGTAAATGAAGGAATTCTTAATATAAAAAAGTTTAAATTTTACTTTATTCAACACTTAAACGCTATATAAATTTAGAAAGCTAGAAAGTTTAACCTTATAACCATTTTTTGTAATAACATCTGCAATAAGAGTAGCAATAGTTATTTAAAATATCATTATGACAAAACTTGTTAAAAGTAAAAAAAAAAACTACTCTAAATGTTTATTACTACACTAAACTACATTATCTGTTTATGCTTTTAAAAAGAAGGCTTAATATTGTTTACTTAACGACAAAAAGCCCAAAATGTTTAGTCCAAAGACTTGGTGTACTAAGGAACCTTTCGGTTATCGAGTCAAACACCACTTTTATACAGTTTAACGTCATTATCCAGGAAACTTAAAATTTTTTGTTAATCTTATTTAGTGTATGTGTTTCTTAATCTACGGTTATCAAAATTAAATGAAGTCTGTCAAAAATTTACTTTCAAACTAGTTTTTAACCTTAAAACTTAAAATCACTCGTCATAAAAAAAAAGCTGTCTTAATATCTATTATAAACAGAATATGTTTTAGTCACTTTAAAAGTTAAAGAATGAAAATAAAAAAGTCTTCTTTATTATATCTATAAACAATTGCTAACTGTACGGCACATTTCTTGTTGATTAATCTCTTTTGGTTTAGAGAGTTTGTTTATTTTCGACTTTTGTATCTTCTGCTTAGTTTTAGAAGAAGTTACCCTGTAGAAGAGTAAAATAAACAAATATTTTATAAAGCAAAAGTGTAATTAAGTAATAATTTTTGCAAACTTGGTTTTTTTTTGTAAAATTCTAACTTGTTTAACTTTATGTATACTTTATTTGGTTACACAAGCAATACATTGATATAAGTTATAAATTAAGTATTTTTCTCGAATTTTATTTTTATTTTTCTACAAAACTTTACTAACTTTTCGGTTGACAAGTGTTGTTTTGGTTTACTAAACTTTTCAACAGCTTTCTTCATATGTTCTGTAATATACCGTTTATTTCCATTTTTGTTTGAAATGTATGATTTGACAGCAGGTTTCTGTTGTCAAACAAATATATATAAACAGTTGCATATCATAGCAGTCGCAATTTTTTTAAGTATGTAAATATATATATAACTAAATAATATCTATTACAGATTAAATTTCAGCTAATAACTTAGTAGTAACGTTTTTTTTCATTATCTTCGGTAAAACCTAGATGTCTTACCGCTATTACAATTAGGATTGTACTGAACCGTAAACAAATCAACAAAAATCAACATGACATTCTGTGACTTGGTTCAAATAAGTACTAATGAGGTCGAATTAGGTCGCAGAATGTCTTGGATTCTTGTTGATGGTCCTAAAGTTCGATTTGATGCTAATACTTAACTTCATTATTCTTAAATGTACTTTATTATAATTAAATTTTAGTTTAAATAAAGATAAAAGTGTTTATTACAAAACTGTATAAGAGCTTTATACTAAAAACATAAAGTTAAGAAAAACTTCAAAATAATTTTAAATCTACAAAACTTTACTGCATACGTATAGAAAGACCTATATTGATTAAACTTGTTAATCCTTTTTTTATAGTTTTGGTTTAAAAATAAACAATACTTTTTACTATTTCTTATAAAATTTTTAAACATTAAGAACATTTTATTGCTACTTTAGATATAAAGAATTTAATTACACACATAGATAATAAAATCTTAATAAAGTAAATGTTTAGTAAACAAAATGTCTTACAATATAATGTGTTTTGTAAGAGTAAAAAACTGTTTTACAAACACATTATTTTGATATTAATTTTCATTAATTTATTTCCCAACATAAAGTTATATACAAACGGAAAATGAAAAAAATATCCAAAGATTAATATTTTTAGTTATGTCAAACCTTCTTAAAATACCAGTTTTATATGATAGATAACACTTAAATGATTTAAGCTACTTCCCATTCAGATGTCACAAACCTTACTAGATCAAATGTTAAAATATCAAATAGCGAATGATGAGTATTTACTGAATTACAAATAATAACTTAAACCAATTAAAGTTTTTTATCTTAAAACATTACTTTCGCTGTTTACAACTATTTAAGTATTCAACACTATAACAAGCTCTAGCTATAAAGTTTAAGACATATTGCTTAATAAAAACTAATTAAACCATAAAGTTGTGTTATTTAAATGTCTGAAGTTAAGGAAAGGTTGTAAAAGTACTTACTTAGTCAGTTTGAACACTACAAAATTAAAGCAGCAATTGATATGGCAAGTTGTAAAAATGTTTATAGATGATGCTTTAGTATTTTCAAAAACAGGAAAAAACATTTTGAAACTTGTCAATTCATTTCAATCCTTATGCAATTAAAAAGTTTCCACAAAATTAGTTTGTAAAAATCATTAAATAAATCTTAAACTTTTGCCTAAATGAATTATTTCTCCAAATTTCATACCACTGACGTAATAGAAATAAAAAATTACATAATATTTTCATAATTTGAATTCAAAACAATATTCAATAAGTTAAAGGAGTTAAAATTTATGTCTATCTATGTTTCAATTAATTAGTTGATTTATCAAACTTACATGGCATTCGTGCATAAGGTCAGGTTTTGGTTTAGAAAGCTCAATTATTCGATCAGACGTCTCGTATGTTAATGCTTCAGGATTTATCGGGCGAATAGGAGATTGATCTCCATATCCTTCTGGTCTAACAGTTATTTTTCAAAACTTACAATAATACTGCTTTGAAGTTTTTTTTAACAAAACGATGTAAAAGCTTAAGGTCAATAAAATGATATTACAATGTAAAATGAATAACGTGTGTATAAGATTTACTCTTTATGTAAAAAGAGCAAGAAAAGTTTTTCGTACACCGGGTCCTTAGACCATACTTTTTGACGGATTTTTTGTCGTTAAATAAACAATATTAAATCAAAGTAAATTTAGTAGAAAAACATGCAACTTGCATAAAAAAAAGCTTTTTTTAACTTTTGATAACATTAACAATTTTCGAGAGACTTAAACTACAATGGACGCTGAAACATATAAACAATTATACTAAAAAAAAATTAAATTATAAACTATCATCAAACAAAGATGAGTTAAGTATAAAAATATCAAACCCATGAAACTCAGCATCGTCAAAATCATGTTTGGCTGTTCTTTGAATTCTCTTCAAAAATTCTTGATGAAGGATTTTTTTCCAGTAGGTTTCAAATGTTCCTGGCTGAAGCGAGTAAGTCATGTTGAGCAACGAATACTTGTAATTACTTTGATCAAACTATTGGAAATAACATGCTAAGTTAAACTGGTACAAAATTTGACAAGGCAACAAATGAACAAAGTATACAAAACTGTTATATAAATCTTTATTAAAATTTAAATTCTGTTGCTATGTAAACTTTCCAAAGAAACATGATGCATAAAAAACAAATTTTTAAAAGTTCGGTAACTATATAAGTAACAGGCAGGATTTATAAGAAAATTTATTTCTCAAAAATCTAACATTATGGTATGAAAGATAAAGTTAATCGAGGGTCACCGATTTATAGAAAATTTTTAGTTAAAATGAAAGAGAATTTGTTCAACGCCATGTTACGGTGAAATAACTATACAATTTCAATATAGCTAATTTTCATTTAAAATAAGTTCACCTAGAAACATTTTTTTCAGGTTTTTATGAAAAAAAAGTTTAACAACAAAATAAAGTGCGGACCAATTAAGCAAAAACTTAAAGTCCTTTGTCTTTATTTTATTTGTTTAAATTTTATATCCAGTGTAATCGCAGTTAAACATTTTAATATAAAAAATATATTTTAATTTAGTTTCAGTATATAAAATATGAAATTATTAAGTGTGTAATTTCAAAAAAAAACTTTTTTTGACTTGTCGTTGGCATTTAAACTTTAAAGCTTTCGTTAATCAGTAAAATCCTAACAATAACTTATAACTAACTACTATAAAAATACAGTTTGCTCAATATTTATTGATTATAAAAAGTTTTGCTTCTAGCATAAAAAGTAACGCAGTTGAAAAAAATTTAATACAAATGATATTCTTTGTAATAATACAAAGTATATACTTTAACCGTTTATTAGTATACTGTAAACAATTTAAAGCGGTGATTTACACCTCTGTACTCAAATTAAATACAACCATTTACAGAGGTATTGTTAATAGTAATGATTCTCAAACTAGACAATAAATTCTGTAAGAATAAGTTGAGCGGCTTCAAGAAGAGACAGAAATAGAGCAGAGAAGTCTTTGCAGTTATTCTAATGAAACAAACTATTCTACTTTTTTATTTTATTGATTGACCTTGTATAAACTTGAACGAAAAAGAACATTATAGTTTGTTACATTGAAATCATAAAAATTCAGTAGCATAAAACTCAACTATACTTAAACTAAATAGCATTCTACAAAGTCAGTCATAGTGGGTAATTTTTAACCGACCAAGTTGACGATTAAGTAAATAAATTTGGAAATTTTTTTTAAAGACTGGTTCCTTTTTTTATAGTAAAAATATCAGTATCAAATTTTTCCCTTTGCAACTGTAAAAGTTTTCAGGGACAAGCAAGTGTGTGAGTGTTTAGGTAACATCTAACACACAAAAATTTAAACAAGTACAATCTATTCTATTTATTGATAAAGCATAAACTGGTTTTATACCTGTAGCATACTAGTAAAAAGGGATGCCAGAATTCCAGATATAAAAAATTTGGAATACAGAATAACCGTTGTTTTTTCTACTTGAAATATCATCCTCGAGTAATTTTAAAGGGAAATGCACATGGAATCTGAAAACTTTGTTATTAATTAACTTTATGTTCTAAATAAATAAAAACATTAAAAATTATAAGTAGAAACAAAATATGTTTAAAGTAACCTACGAAATGTTGGTGATAGTTTTATTTTTAACTATTTACTTCAATTTTTTACTCTTGTGCATGTTACGCATTGAAAAAACTGGAGCTTTAAACTTAAATATAAAACACTTAATTAATTTCAATGAACATATTGAGTTATTATAATACCTGCAAAATATAATACTAAGTTTGTAAAAAAAAACATTAAAAGGTTTAAAAGCGACACATTTTTTATTTCAATAAAAACTTTTTTTTTGATATTTTTAGGAGAAATTAATAAAACACTTAGTAATTACTTTAAAATATAACATTATTATGTTTAAATATTGCTTGCAGTGTTTTATAAACCTAAATTAAGTATAAGTAAATTATTTATAAGTTTAAAAAAAAAAATTATAAAATTAAAAATTTAATAATATATTTTAGTAAAAAAAATAATTACATCTCAAAAGTCCTAGGACCAATTATTTTTAGCTTTCGTCGTTCAATAAACTATAATAAACTACACAAAAACTATAAACTTTAATAAAAAAAACTATTGAAAAATATATTTTTGCCTATCAATATATTTTTTGTTTTTCATTGAAAAGTTGTTTGACCAGAAAATTTCAAGTTCTGAAACTTATGATAGTTATTTAATAATCGGTGGAAATTTGCACTTTTTTGAATCACTATTTAAAGTAAAGTTTTTCATATTGTTAACTGAGCGAAAAGAAAAGCGCTTAAAAATTTTGGTTCTCAGATCTGGTTAATGGTAAACTAAAATGTTTTTCGGTTATCAAGTCATATTCCACAAATACAGTTTAATGCCTTGTCAAGGACATATTTCATTCTACTTATTTAAATGCAGTGTTTAGTTTTTGTGATAATGTGTGTCTATATATTTTTCTCATATACTTTACTAAATTGAAGTAAATTTAAAACTTTTTTTCCCCCACTTTTTTAATTAGTTTTTTTATTAAAAAAAAGGTGAAGTAAAAGTATACCACTAATCTCTCAAAAATTTTTTGCGTTTAAATTTGAAAAACACGTTATTATAACATCAATTTGCTACATCCCTTATGGGAACGGGTCTAATTGCACGAAGACAAAATCTGCACGAGGTTACAAAGTTGCACAAATACGATTTTGCGACAAGGGTCAATTTTTCACAAGTTGAATTTTTGCACGAGAGTAAAAAAAAAAAACACTAAAAGATAATTAAAAAAAAAAGTTATTGACTGAAGGTAAGGGTTAGGGGTAACAGTGATATTAAAAATGAATAAAGAAAATTACTAATTAAAATTTTTGTTATTACTAATAAAAATTAAAAAAAAAAGCTACTGACCGAGATGGTTAGGGGTAAAAGTGATAGTAAAAATAAATAAAGAAAATAAGTAATAAAAATTATTATTATTATTAACTATAATAAGAAAAAAAGCTACCGACCGGAGGGTAAGGGAGTCTAAGGGTTAGGTCATAGGTGCAACAGTAATAGTAAAAAAAAAAATAATAATAAAAAAGAAAAGTTAAACCCGTGCAATAATGTCATGTCTCTGCACAAAATTGTCTGCTCGTGCAAAAGTTTCTTCGTGCAAAAAAGACCCTTCGTGCAATTTTGTACGCTCATGCAAATTTGACAGCTACCCGTCGTTGTAAGTTTTTGGAACTGTTTTCATTCATACATAATGCAAATTTATGCAAATGGGAAAATTGATAATACAGCAGAACATTATGAACATTTATGAACCCTTATTCCTAACCTAACTTACTTATATGTATAAAAAATAAACCAAAAAAAAAAGTTTAGTTACCTAAAACTTAAAGTACAAATAAGTAAAATATTAGCCATTCAGAAGGGACCTTGGAACTGCAGTCAATGTTAAAATTATCAGTCTCGTTGCATAGAACTCATTATGTACATTTGCAATACTTCAATAATTCCCTATCTAGAAACAGTTTAAAGCTATATTTAAAAAAAAAATTGAAGAAAAATAAAAATCATGAGCACAAAGTTAATTTTATAGGCAAATTTATAATTTTTTCAAAAAACATAAAACTTTAATGTCAATTATTTTCCTTATCTTAAGAGCTATCTAAAAATTTTTTTTTTATTTTAGAGAACGCACCTTTGTCTTTAATTTAAAAAAAATATATTTGGTTTGGGGTTGGAATTATTTCATGGGGTCCCTCCAAAAATAAAGTTTTTTTTTAGTTTTTTTTCATCAAATGGTATTAAAACCAAAAATAAATATTTTTTTTTAATTTTTTTTTTCTTTTTCCCTTAGTTTGCATGTTATTTAAACTCTTAAATGTTTATTTTATAAATAATGTTAATATCTTTTACGATTTGGCCCCAAATCAAAATGATGTATACTACACTATCATTTTCCATGGCCATTTATTTCCTAGATAAAAAATTGATAAAAGGAAAAAAATAATTTATAAGAATGTGAATTACAACAAATTTAATTAAATTATTTTATTTTAATTAAATTTGATGTAATTCACATTCTTAATAACTTTTTTTTCCCTTTTATCAATTTTTTATCTAGGAAATGGCCAAGGCAAATGATAGTGTAATATACTACATTTTGATTGGGGCCAAATCGTAAAAGGTATTAACATTATTTATAAAAAAAACATTTAAGAGTTTAAATAACATGCAAACTAAGGGAAAAAGAAAATAAAATTAAAAAAAAAATATTTATTTTTGGTTTTAATACCATTTAAGGAAAAAAAACAAAAAAAACGTTTATTTTTGGAGGGACCCCATGAAATAATTCCAACCCCAAACCAAATATTTTTTTTTTAAATTAAAGACAAAGGTGCGTTCTCTAAAATAAAATAAAAAATATTTAGATAGCTTTTAAGATAAGGAAAATAATTGACATTAAAGTTTTATGTATTTATATACCATTTGCAACTTAATATGAATAATTTATTCATTTTGTTTTTTATATTTTATTACACAAAGCTTTTCAAAATCATACAAGATTTCTTTGTCAAGTGATAAATTTTAAATGAAATTTGAAAAAATGTTTGTTAAGTGAGTAGCTTAAAAAATAACTTTAAATTATGATGTATGAATAAATTAAAATAAATACAAAAATTAGAGATTCAGTAATTAAAACTAAAGGTATGTTTATTAATAGATTGTTAATAATTTTGTTTTACCATTTAATGCTACTTGCGTATTTAAGTTAGGTCGCTCTTCCTCAATCAATATTGATTCCAGGCTGTAAAGTTCGCTTTTCTTACATCGTTTTAAAATTTCAAAATTTTGAACAATGTCAGAGTTTTGACAGGATGTGCAATTAAAATCTGACATTGTTCAAAATTTTGAAATTTTAAAACGATGTAAGAAAAGCGAACTTTACAGCCTGGAATCAATATTGATTGAGGAAGAGCGACCTAACTTAAATACGCAAGTAGCATTAAATGGTAAAACAAAATTATTAACAATCTATTAATAAACATACCTTTAGTTTTAATTACTGAATCTCTAATTTTTGTATTTATTTTAATTTATTCATACGTCATAATTTAAAGTTATTTTTTAAGCTACTCACTTAACAAACATTTTTTCAAATTTCATTTAAAATTTATCACTTGACAAAGAAATCTTGTATGATTTTGAAAAGCTTTGTGTAATAAAATATAAAAAACAAAATGAATAAATTATTCATATTAAGTTGCAAATGGTATATAAATACGTTCAAAAACCTTCCTATAAAAAGTTTTATGTTTTTTAAAAAATTAATAAATTTGCCTATAAAATTAACTTTATGCTCGTATAAAAATCTTTAATTAGTTTATATTACATACAATACCATATATGTTTTTGTGTTAAAATTTTATTCGACTAACGGTGTTTCACTGCTCTCAAAATAATTTAAGAACAGATCTACATACTTGAGAGCAGTGAAACGCCGTTGGTCAGAATAAAGTTTTAATACAAAAACATATGTGGTATACATTCCGTTAAGCTTAGCTTATCAGGATCTCTAGGATTTAACGCCTTTTAATGTTACATCTTATTACATGATATATATAGTTTATTGCAGGATATAAAAAGATGCTCAAAATATTTGGTCCTAGGACCTGGTGTATGAAGAACCTTTTGGTTATCAAGTTGCACACCATGGATACCTTGTCATGTCCAGGACATAATAGATAATTGTTTATTGAATAGCATAAATAATTACCCAAAAATTTTGGTCTAGGTACCTACTGTACAAAAAGAAAATTTTTGGTTATCAAGTTGTATACCAATTGGATACAGTTTTTGTCTTGTCCATGACAAGATTTTTCCCAATTGTTGATAGCTTAATTTCTTTTGGAATACTGGTTTGTTAGTTAAACTAATTTTGTTTAAGTAAAAAAGTTTTTTTTTCTTACAATTGTTCTAGAAAAACTTGGTTATTGTGCTAAAAATTAGTGTATTTTGTTAATAAACTTTAAATATAATCAAGCATTTTGCTTAAACATTAAAGTTGTAGAACCCTTTTAATTTTTAAGTAGAGGTGGGCTACATTTTTCCCTAGACTATTTCTGACTGACAAACAGAAGTAAGTTTAAGACAGTTCAGTTTAAATGGTTTGTCCTGTGTAAATAATATAAGTCATAACTTAAGTGGCTAGTTCACTTTGTGTTTTACTGGCCTGCTCAAGCCGAATTGGCAGAGTTTCTGTGTGGGTGTCAGATAGCAGAGCAAAAAACTTTAGCTCAGAGTGTCATTTTAGCATGTTAGTTCAATTCAAAAGTGATCCTTCTTGCAAAAGTGACCCATTGTGTTAAAACAATGTACAGTTTAATTCTGATCCGCTCCCAAATTTCTTACTAATTTCTACCTTATTACCTAACCTTGGAATGAACTTTAAGAAGGGTAGGATAGTGTTTAGTTTTTGTTAAACATTAAATTAAGTAGTAAACATGCTTTGTATTAAACATGTCACCATTTACATGAAAACAGTCCAATGACCAGTTAAATTAATACTGAATTAAGGAAATAGGGGAGTCTGACATTTTTTTTTACTAAAAATAGAATTGGATCTTATATGAAAGCTTGAAGTACAAATTACAAGCTAGTTTTTAAATAATAAAAAATCTTATTCAACTTTTGAGATATTATAATTATAATAAAAAGTTTCCAATACAGCAAATATTTTGTGGTCAATTTTCTTGGAAATTTAAAATATCAATAAAAATCTATTTTTTCATTCATTTTTTGAGCTAGAGAACTCAAACTTTTAGGAAATGTTCTTTTTATAGTTTAAAAACATTGGATGTTGCGGTTTTAAAATATTAAAAAATAAAAATTGTAGAAAAAAGAAACAAAATAAATAGGTGGTTTTTTTTTTTAATTTATTTTTCTCAATTAAAAAAATTCTGCATTCAATCTTTTTAAATTTATAATAGACTTTCTGTGAAAGTTTGAAGAAGATTGCTTAAAAAATGAAGGAGGAGATAGATTTTTAGTGAAATGGTCTTTTTTTGTGATTTTAAATTGTGCCTTCAATTAGAAACTGAGGTCACTGACTTTGGTCTCTCATATCTCAAAAACTTGTTTGGTTTTTTTCAAGTGGTTAAAAATGTCTGATAGCTCAAATAAAACTCCATAAAATAAGATCAGCTTGTAAAAATCAAGGTGGACCCCACTATGCACTTAATAGTTAAGAACTAAAAGTGTACAAATAAAAAATTTCAATGTTCTAAATTAAAGTTGAGTATATGAAATAAAATAAAAACAATTGTTAAATTATTATTAAACAATAAATCATACAGTAAAAATACTATACATTAGACACATCACTATTCATAAAAAAATGGTCCAATAATCAATTACATTAGTACCCTTTAATAATAAGACCTAAAAGTAAAAAAAATAAAAAGTTTTGAAGATCTAAGTCAAAGTTAAGTATATGAAAATAGTATAATTTTACCCTGATCCATGAAACATAAAAAATAATAGTTTTTACTTTATAGACTTTAATATTTTAAACATGAATAAAGTCACTTATGAAGAGCACAGCTTCTCACTCCAGCAAAGAATCATTTGTTTCTCAACAAACATATAAAAAGTTGAAATCATTGCACTTCAGCAGATAATTTGCTCTTACTTCCCTATTAGTCCTCTGCAAAAACAAAACTGGCAAAGTTAAGGTGTTTGACGGATTTGCAGGTCTAGAAATGGCTCCATTGCAATGGGCATCTTTGTTGAATGAAGAGCAAGTTGATATAAACATGAATGTGAAGAATACAATAAATAGTATTTTTGAGAAAGAGCAAAAAACTCCTCTAACTCTGAAGAAATACAAAGTATTCTATGAAGACACAAACATGCTCTTGCAAGAGAACATATTTGATTTTATTTATTTAGCACCTTTACAGTCAACCATGCAATATTTAGAAGCAGCTTTCAAGTCAATCAACAACAAAGGCTCCATTGTCGTAACAGTGTATGACTTGCCCTTGTTGACCAGCAGTGACCCTGAAGCAACTTTCAAGCTGTATGGCTCCACACTGCAAACAACGAAGTACATAGCAGAGATGAACATAAGGACAGTGGTCTGCAACATGGTCAGGGCAGCAGCAAAGTTCAGCAAGGGGATTGATGTAAAAAGTTGTGCAGCGTCAAATAATGGTAGTATTGCTGTTATCAGGGTTGCCACTTTACCTGGAAAAACCTTGAAAAACCTGGAATTTGACAATTTAGGCAAAAATAACCTGGAAAAACCTGGAAATTTGATCATAAAACCTGGAAAAACCTGGAATTTTTGATAATTTTAACTTTATCAGTAGTAAAATTTTGATTTGACACTTAAAATCTATCGTATAAATAAGATTTTTTTGTTATCATCAAAAAATTTTTTTATTAAAAAACACAATGAAAGTAACTTCACTATATCGTTTCAATGTTTTTATACTATTTAATACAGTTTCTTTTATAGAAATAACCTAAAACTAAAAACAAACCAAAAGATGTGTACTTTTAGAAACCTGGAAGAAATTTGGAAAATCTGGAAAAAAAATTGAAAAAACAAGTGGCAACCCTGCGTTGTGTGTGAGGTGAGGATAGACGTAAAGCTGGTTGGTAAGTGCAGCAAATTGATTAAGCATTTGGCTCATTGCAGTTGGAGCATGCAGTGGAAGTTTATAGATTAAAGAAAGTACTTGAACACTATTGATAAAGCTGACAATTCTTTCAAAAATCAAAACACTAAACTGAGCCCAGTTTTACTACGTCTTTTGTACAGTGGAAAAATTATAACAGTAAGTTAATTAGTGAGCAGTTCAAACTACTTAAAAAAGTGGCTTATGTCACAAAGACTTTACATCTGTATAGAAATTTACTCTTTGAAAGTTTATGTCTTCCTAAAAGCATGTTGCCATGTATTTTAAATTGTTGTAAAAGAAGTATAGTTACTGACAAAGAAGATATTTTGTTAGTAAGATATAAGTTTTTTCAAAGCCAATTTACCAATCAAGGTTGGAGTTTGAAAATGGACCAAACTGCAAAGTATTTTGATATTCAAGCCAGATCAGGCTCAAGAACTCCCAAGCGTTAAAACAGTAGTCACTAGATTGAGAAATTTGGGGTACTGTGCATGTAAATCAACATTTGGTGCCGATTAGTAAGGACCAATGCAGTTATAGATGAAAAAGTTTTATATGAAATAAATAAATAAAAACTTTTTTTTATTTATAGAAATTATTATGTTAAAATGTAGGTCAATTTAGCCTGATAGAAGTAATAATATTAGGTTTTACATTTTATATTCATTAGTGTGTAAACAACTAGGATACTTTTTATAGTAATTTTAAAAAAGGGGTTGTTTAGATATAGAGTATAGTTGATTTGTAAGTCTGGAACTCTTCTTTCAATTTCAGGGTTGTTTCACACTCAGGCTAACTTAATTCAGTTCAAGATAAAAAAATACTTAAGACTTGTTTAAAACATTTCCTAGGTTAATTTAAAAAACCAAGGTGAATAAGGCCTTTTTTAAAGTTTTTTGCAAAATTTAGCAAGTTTTGGTATTTGTCCATAACCCCAGGTCAGTTTGTATAACTTTAATTTTTGTGTTGTTTTAATTTAGTAAGCTTTTTTTAAAGAATAGTTGCTTTTTTTATTGATAGTGTTTTTCAAAGTATTTATGCTTAAGTAACAGTAAACTTCTCACGTTTTTTTTTTCTGTTTTTTTATAAACTCAAGCTATTTTGATGTTATACAGGGTAGGCTGTTTTTTTTTTTTACAAAGTGGCAACCCTGCAAGTTTTGTTTAGTAAATTAGATAATTTTTGTGTAAAATTAAGGTTTTGGATATGCAAGAAGTTATCTAGATTTTAGAGAAAAGCTGTTATATAAATACTTGAGTAACATATATTAAAATGCTTTTATAGTTACTTTTATAAAATATTTTTTATTTATTTGAAAAAATGACAAATTTATATTTATAGCAAGATATATGTAAATGTTATTATGCTCTATTTTTTAAGTTTCTTGGTTTTATAATAACTTAAATTATAAATTTGCTAATATTCGTAAATGAAGACAATTCTTTTAAACTTTATACCAGAGGTAGTGTACTTTAAAGTAATTTTTTGTTTATAGAATTTAGTATCATAATAAAAAAGATAAATTTGAAGAGCACATCTTTGTACTCCACCTTAAAAAAGAAGAATTATTCATTTCTTACATAATATATGAAAGTTAAAACCATTTGGTTACAAGCAGAACATTAACTGTATAAGGCAGGATAAGTTTTATTTTTAAACATTTTAATAATTTTTATTATAGTGTAAGGCAACCATAAAATACCAATATGCCTAACTTTAATTGAATTTTTTAGCCTTTTCATTACAAATAATAATTTTAAATATAAGTAAAAAATTTGCATTATACTAAAAGCTCTTAAGATGCCATACATTAAATAACACAATTGGAAAATGAACAATGTTTATTTTTAGAATATGTATAAACACTGGCTTTTATCAAAAAAGTTTAACAATTGTAAAATTTTATTCAAAAAAAATTATTTAGTTATTAATTATTTTTTTATTAAATCAAAGATTATATTACATACTTTAAAAATCTGTATAAAATCTCCCTTTATTTATTTAATATAAATACTTTAATTGTTTTTTTGACAATTAAAAAAAAACTATTATTTTTCTATTGATAAAAGTCTAATTTTTTGCCTAAAAAACTGTTTAAGTTTTCTTTTGTTGTATATTGTTCTCTTGTTCTATCTTTTATGAAGTTTTTTCAACAATTTTAACTTGATTAAAGTTAAATATATAAAGTTTATGTTTTAACAATTTTTAAACAGACTGACATAAACTAGTTAGTCTTTGTACATTATTTATTTTAATTGGTTAATTAACATAGCATTTATTACATTAAATACTTTATTGATGATTTTTCTAAATTATAATCCTTAATGTACATTTTGTGTTGACAAAAAATTACAAACCACCAATTTTAGAAAGGTTGTCGTTAAAAAAACTTAATTTTTGTTTACGGTCTAAAAAACTCAGGGTTTCCACACAATTAGGGTACCCAGGCTGACTCAGATTGTCATGCTAGTAAAATTTTTTCAAGTTAAAAAAAACTTACCTGATTCAGGCTTGTTTGCAATTTTTTGCAAAATTTACGCGTAAGTTACGCCAGTCAATTTTTTTTTTTTGGAAATCTTAGGCTTGCTTTAAGGACTTTTTTTCCTTAAAAACAAAGTTTTTTCTTCTAAATATTACTTGTTTTGCTTCTAATACAATTTTAAAAATGTTTAACCTTGGTTATAAGTAAGTTGTTTAGTTTTAGTTTTTTAATATTTTTATTTAGCCTTTTCACAAATTAAAGCTAGTTTTTGTTCACTTAAACTAGATTTTTTGCTTCAAAGAAAGGCAACCTTCTAAATACTGAAAAAGTTTTGGAACAAGAATTAAAAGGATGTATAAATATAATTCACAGTTGGTAGATACAATTGCTCTTTTACTTTACCAGTCAAAAGTTTATGGAGTCCATTTTTGTTTAACTTTAATTAGATAAGAAACTTTTAGAGTTAAAATAATCTTTACTCGTTGTTTGTAATATGCATTTTAAATTGTTTTAAAATGTTATATATATGCCAAATTGTGCTACACCTTGATTTTAACAACTTGATTGTATTTTTTAGAGTTTTATCTTAGCTAACAGATATTTTTAAATTCTTATCAAAATTAAAAGTAACTTTAAAGATATAATCAATAAAAGTTAGTGAACTTAATAGGTTCCTTGTAGAAGAAGGAAACTAAAAATTCAAAAAAGACTATTTTACTAAAATCTGGTTTCTCTTTCATTTTTAACTATTCTTCTTTAAATTTTTACAGTTAGCCCATTACTTATACCAAACTCCTTTCAATGCAGGATTTTTTTTTAATTTTGAAACAAGTTTTTTATAAAAAAAATGCGCTTTTTTTAAATATTTTTCAATTTCAAATTAGAAGATTTTTAAAGTATAAAAGAAATGGTTCTTAAAAGTTTAAGTTTCTAGCTCAAAAATGAAGGGGAAGATAGATTTTTAGTGAATCTTTAAATTTCAGAAAAATTGACTCTGAAAAATCTGTGGTCCATATGTTTGTACAGAAAACTTGTTACAAACGTTTAAACATCTCAAAAGTAAGTAAATAATTTTAAATTCTATAAAAACTGGCTTGTAGTTTATACTTAAAGTTGTCATGTAAGAGCCAATGTTAATTTTTGTAAAGTAAAATTGTTGACTTCCTTATGACCTTAAATCAGTAAATAAAAATATTAACATATGTGTTTAAATATTAGTTTGTTTCGATAACTGAATTCATAAGACTTTTTTTATAGGTAAAAATATAAAATGATTTCATTTAGATGCAGAAAAAGTGTTTCACTTTTACTTGTTGATAAAAATTTTAAAAGAAGCATATCAACTTGCTCTGATATAAAACAACTAGTTGAAGTTTCTGATGAGATGAAGTGTCAAGACATAAAAGGAGTTAAGATTTGGAAAGACTTCATAACCTCTGACTTGGAAAATAAGTTTGTCGAAGAAATAGATAAAAGAATTTCAAGAATATCATACCAAGAGGGTCATTGGGACAATGCTATTGTGGGGTATAGAGAGTTGGAAATCCAAGATCGTAACTGGTCTGAAGATATTACAAAAGTTTTGAGTTCTTTAAAACTAACAGCATTTAACGAAAATGATAAGTGTCTATCATTAACACATGTACTAGATTTATCTGAAAATGGCTTTATCAAACCACATGTAGACTCTGTAAAGTTTTGTGGTAGAGCTATTGCCGGTATAAGCCTATTATCCTCATCAGTAATGAAGTTTGTTAACGAAGAAGATGAAAATATGTGGTTCAAAGTTATTTTACCAAGAAGATCATTGTATCTCATGGAAGGAGATGCTAGGTATAAATATACCCATGAAATATTAAAAGATGAAGAGTCTGTATGCAATGGAGAACATATTGAAAAAGGAAGAAGAATATCTGTTTTAAATAGAACTCAAGTTGAACAACGTTTTATGCCTGAAGATATTTATAAACCAACTGTATTTTCATTAGATTAATTTGATTGTTTTTAAAGAAATTTTAGTTTTACTCAATAATATTAAGTAAGTTTTATATAGAAAATAATGTTTTTTAGTTTTTAGTCTTAAAATATTGTTGACTAAATAATTTAAACTGTAGTTAGTTTTTTGTATACTTTTTTATTTAAAAAAAATTAGTAAATTAAAAAAAATATTTTATACTAACAATTTTTAATCTTTAAATTTTTTGTTAATATATAGTATTAGCAGGGCTGTCACAAGGTCAGGAAAGTCAGGATAAACTAAAAAAATGACAAAAGTTAGGAAAAAGGGGGGTTTTTGAAAATAAGTCAGGAAATTTGACAAAATTTGAAAAAACGTCAGATTTAGTTAGTTCAAATTTACTAAATTCCTTGTTTGTCAAAGTCTTCAAATGGTAAAAAGTTCTTTAAAGTCAGACAAAAATTGCAAAATTTTTCTAGAAATTTACGAAGTTGCTTAGTTTTCAATGCCTTCATCTGGTAAAAATTGGTAAGATATCTATTATAAAACTGCTAAATGTTTCTATTAAAATAATGATTGAATTCAGCAAAAATACTGTTGCTTTATATGTCAAAAAATAAAACTGAAATCTTTATATAGTTTCAAGTGTTTAATTATGTATTTTAGAATAAGTTTATATTAATAGTTTTATTTAGAAAACTCAGGAAAATTTTAGTAAAAAGTCAGAAAATTTTTCTCAGCTTGATCTGTGGCAACTCTGAAATAGCTTTTAGTTTAGTTACAATAAAGTTTGTCTAAACTATTTATGTGATGTAATTATATAAAATGAATATTTTATGCTGGTAAATGTAGTGATTAAAATAAAATGTTGAAAACTTAAAATTACTGTAATGGTTTGATGATTATTTGTTGTATATAAGTTTACTAAAATTCTAAAGTTCTTTATCAGTTTTGTATAAAAAAAAGATTTAAATTAAGTTAGTTTACTTTTATTTATTTACAATGTAATTTGGTATGGTTTTTTGTAAAATAGTTAAAATTTGCTAGCTATATATTTTTAGGTTACAGAACATTAAGTAACTATTTAAACTATTTATTTTCTTTTAATAGGATATGTGATATTCAAACAAACTAACTAGTATGTCTGCTGTTATTAGCCCAGCTCCTACGCCTCAAAGAGCCATGTATGGATTTGTTTTGTACCTATTCAGCTACATTTTTTTCGGTAGGTTGATCAATAATTTTCTGTCTCAACAGTAATGTATAATAAACTTTAATTAAAAAATTGAAACACACAGATTTAGATAATGTTTTAATTTTAAGAAATAAAGTTTGGAATTTTTTTTTTAATAATTCTATATTTATAGTTGTATAATTTCAGGTCTTTACTGCATATGGGCCTTTGTCCCAAAAGAAAAGTTACGAGAGCTTGAACTTACTTATTTTCCCAAAAAGTAATTATTGTTAATAGGTAAACTAATTAGATAAATCTTAAAAAAAAACTTATTTACAAGTGATATCTGTATCTTATATAAGTTACCGCATAGTTATTATTTTTTAATGAAAGTGTCAGTTAAAAATAGTTCACTGAATGTATTAAAATTAACTACAATTAAATCAATTCTATAGAGAAGACATACTAATAGTATACACATATAATGTTTAGTTTTAATATTATATACTCGATTTTTGTTAGAAAATTAAGTACTAAAAAGGTTTTTTTAATTACAGTTTTCTTAACATTTTATACATTTTGTTGTATAAAATTTTTTGGTAATTATTTTTTATTTTAATAATTTAAATTAAGTTAAACTGGTAATAAACGTATAGCAGTTTATAGTTTCAAAATTAAGGTATTACAATTTTATATTTAAGATATCTATGTCTCATAAAAGATAATAGTTGATTTAAATTATTCAACTGCTTTTGTCAGATAATGTTTGCTACAATGTGATACATAATCAACTTATTTCTTCAAGTTTGTTATATATTTTCGTAGATATTGGGCTCTTGTAATACCTTCTTTGATATCCGGAACAATAATTGGATTCTTTATATTGTATTTTATAATTGGATTGTTAAATGCATACTCCTTAAAAAGTTAGTTTTGTTTTGAAACAATGAAAATAGTTTTGTTACACAAAATCTATAAACCTAACTAAATAGAAATTTTTGTTAATGAAACTAGTTATTTAATATTTAAATTAAAATGATTTGTTCTAATATATACCTTTAATTAAGAAAAAAAATCAAAACTGAAAAGAACACTCTATATTGCTACAGTTTTAGAGCAAAAAAATGTTTAAGCTTAATTTTTACAAACTAAGTACTTATGAAATTAATTTAAAACTAAGTGTTATGTATGTCTTATAGAATTTGTTACAAAGATTTATATATATCAGAGTTGCTCTAAATACTCAGACTTGTTTAAAATTGGTAAAAATCTCAAGCTAAACTATGCTAGTTTCAATCTTTTTGAGATGTTATGAAAAACGCAGACTAGATTTTATTATATATTTAATTATTTTGATCTCATCTAATTCTAAATAATTTAATTTTTCATAATAACTTATGTTTTAATACTTATTTGGGTTAACTTTAGCCTTGATGCTACCTCTACTTAATTCAGGGTTGCCAAAAAGCCTGTAATCCTCGAAAAACTGAAAATTGAGAAATTTTTGAAAACTACTTGGAATTTGAAACAATTTTTACATGTAAAGTAATATAGTTATTTGTATTAACTAAAAAATATTGCTGGAAAGTAAAATTTTTATTTGAATTTAATAATTCATGAGCAAATAGATATATTTGTACTACCAGGTTTCTATAGGAAAAAAAAGTCCCACCGTGTCAAGTACAAAAAAATAGTAAACTTTTTTTTACTTGACAAGGTCGGATTTTTTTCACACCGAAACCTGGTAGTAAATATAAAAGTTAATTTGCTCTTTTATTATTATACTATCAATTAAAGTAACAAAAAATATACCATAAAGATAACAGTTTGTTAATTTAAATTTTTTGTTAAAAAACACTTTAAAGTAGCTTTACATTATCTGTTATATTCATAAACAAAAATTTTTACCTTATATTCTTTACTAAAAATGTACCAGAAAACTTGTTTTTAAAAACCTCTAAAATGTATAAAAAAACCTTTGGTAACCCTGTTAATTATTACAAAATTTCTTGAATAATTTAAAGTTTCCAAGTTTTAAGTGTAAAAACGTATATTTAAAGTTCTGATCTAGTGATTCAAAATTTAGTTAAGTATGTTTTCTCGACTCCTTAAAAATATGTTCGTAGTGGGTAATTAAGTTTTAACTCTTTTTAAGGTTTAGTTGTTTTTAAAGCTGCATTAAATATTAAAAATATGAAAACTTAATAAAGCTGAATTCACGTTTTATTCAAACAATTTTTTAATGATTTAATAATAGTATTTTTTATGCACAGTGAAGTATACCACAAGCATGCACACTACTGTGTACAAAGGCTAAAATTTATTTTTGAATTTTAAATAAAAAAAGCTAGTTTATAGTCGCTGATGCTAATTTTTTATGCCTGAAAGAGTTAAAAAACTATATTTATTAATGTTTAGGTAAAAGTAGAAAGGTTTTAAGTTTTTATATATTTTTGTTTATATTGAATATATATCATTTTATCCAAAGAACAAATGGATGAATACGAGTATGTGGACAAGCACCGTTTTGACGAAAATTCTGACCAGCTTCAGAAAAATGACTGTGAAACAAGTCATATCAAGGATACATGCCCAGCAACGAAGTCAACAATTCTACAATCAGTAATATGTTCAATTGACTTCGTCAAAAACAAAACTACTAAAACTCAATGAAAAAAACTAGTTAATTATAAATTTATCATTTTTAACATCTTTAAAAAAGAATATATTTTCTTGCTAATAATAAAAATAGCTCACTAAAGACTGCTGTTGATATTTAGTTTTAGAGAAATGTCTATAGTGTTTACTGTTTTGCTAAAAAATAATATTTTTTGTCAAAACTTTAAAATAGTTGTACAAACTATTATACTTTAAAGATGTATTTAAGTTGCCAATTTTATAAAATTGCTACACAATTATATGTTTTTTAAAGTTTGTGTATTATGTTTTAGTTTTTATGTTTACTAGCAGAACGATTTATATTTTTTCTTAGGCTGCTATTGTATTATTTTTGTGCTCTAAAAACAAAGTTACTTTTATTTTTAATTTTGAAAAAACAAAACAAATTTCCAAGATAAGAAAACCTTAAGTTTTTATTCTATTTTAGTTAAATAACCATGTCCTAAATATCGCGATTTTCAAAAATATAGCTTAAATTAGTCGAGAATTTTTAAATATAAAGCTGTAAGATTTGTTGTTAAATTATGACCTATAAAAATGAGAACTGTAATGAACTCTAAATTTTTGTATACTTTTTATCAATTTAGTCTGTAATAGTTTAAAAATACTTGTAGTGCATGTGAATGTTTTATAAAGCTATTACATATCGACGTAAAGTTTTTTTTTTTATAAAATTTTAAAACTTGTTTTTCAACTAAATCATTTAAATAAAATGGTTTTATTTAACTTGTAACTTAACTGTTTTTAACTTTTACTTTAACTTAGTTTAAAGTTTGTAAAGTATTGAAAAAAACATAATGTATGTTATAATAAAAATGTGGTAGCCACTACTTTAAACATCTAGCGTTTTTGACTGAGCTTTTTAATTTGTGATAAAAACATACGATATACTATTTGGGTTTATAATTAAGTGTTTTTAAACCTTGAACACTAGTTGTTAAAACATACATTTCTAATAGAAAATACAAATTTATCACTTATTTCTATTTATTACTTTTGACCGAGAAGTCTTTTTGCACTGCAAGTCCTTAGACCTTTTTTTGAGCATTTTGGTTTTTGTGTTCAATAACCTTTTTGATAACTAGACTTATCTTTTGAAAAAAGTCTGTTTAAAAAAAATTAAAACGCTATAACCATCAAATTCAAACCACAGTATTCTGCCATTTGACATGGTAAACGCAGATCAAACTGTCTAAGATTACATACGAAAGATTGTGAGAAGCTTAAAACTGTAAGTTAAATAGCTTGTAGTCTTATTTAGCATTTATATTATTTCTAAACAAATCTAGTAATATCAGTTTACATGAACGAATCAAATATGCACGAAGAAACTTTTGCACGAAGGGTCATTTTTACAAGAAAAAAAAAAAAGATTTAAATAAAAACGTAAAAAAATTAATAAGAGAATAAAACGATTAATTAGAAATACAAAAAAAAAGTTACCGACTGAGGATTAGGGGTAACAGTGATAGTAAAAACTAGAAAAAATAATAATTAAAATTAACAAAAAAAGTTACTGAGCGAGGGTTAGGGGTTAATGTTTTAAAAGAAAAATATATATACCAAAAAAAAATTATTAATCAAAAAAAATTAATTAAAAAAAAAATTCCGACTGAGGTTAGAGGTAAGTGATAGTTAAAAAAAAAAAATTTAATCCGTTCAAAAGTGTCTCTTCGTGCATACAAACTCCTACCCCTAGTTTAAATTGAATAGTTTTTATCCGGCTGAATAAGAAACATATTTGTTTTAATGAAATTTTAAAAGACTACACAGGATAAAAAATCAGTGCAAAAAGGAAAACCAGTAAGAGACAGCTAGGTATGTTTGTTTATATTTAAGTATATGTATATATACAAATTATGAGAGAGGCAAAACTACTTTACAGATTAAAGTATGTCCAAGTTTTTTTTTAATTTTCTAAAATGTTGTGTCTTCCTGAATTTATATTCATTATAAAACCATATTTTACATAAAAAGGTTATAAAACTGTTAAAAAAAGGCATATTTCAAAGCAGAAAAAAAAGTATATGGTCACTGTGTATTATTTTGTAGATCATTAGACTTTTTGTTGGAAAGGATAGTTTAGGTCAGGGTTTCCCAATTAATTTTTTCAAATGGCCCCCTTTAAAGAAATTAAAAAAGCCATAGCTCTCTCCAACAAGATTACTCAAAAAACTACCATTAAAAACACTTGAGACTTTTTTTTGCTCATCATCAACAACTCCAGAATATCTAATATAAGTTTCAAATTATAACCTCATGGCCCCCCTGTGGCTCCTTTACTGCTCATCCCCCGCCCCTTTGCTGCTCATAGTCACTAAGTATCTGTCATTAGCCCACTTTGGGAAACCCTGATTTAGGTCCATCGCTGTTGTTAGTGCAGAGTCATTTTAGTTTTCCAACTTAAATTTTTTTAAAGTAAACTTTTAAAATACTGTATGAGGTAAGACTTACTACTGTCGTTGATTAAGAAAGATCTTAATTATCATCTATTTGTCTGCTCTCGTACATATGCCTTTAATATTTTTTTCGGTATAGTCTTCTTTAATTTTTTTTTTTTAAGGATGCATCACGCTGTTTTGTAATTGCAAAAACAGTTGAACTTAAAATGTACTATCGGTATTTTTATGCATAATATGACATAACTTATAACCAAGTAATAATAATAAAGAACGGAAATAAACCCTCCTATTTCACTTATTTCGGTTTTGTTTAGCTTGCAACTGGTATGTATAACAATAAAATTTATGAATGTATAAATTGACTTTTTTAATCGGTAAAAACTAGTGCTTAAAGTATTAAAAGAAACATACTCTCGCCAGTGAAAAAAATCCTTCAAAAAAGAGTTAGTTCAAAAATTTTGGTCAGAGAACTTGGTTAACAGAAAGATCTTTTGTTTGTTGCACAACTTATCAATTATTTACTTTATATATATTATGTTATAAAATAAAGAGAAATAAAAATGTATCATTTAAAATAAAAAGTTTGTTTTTTTATGAAATAAAATACATAAGAAGAAAAACATATTAAAAGATTAAAAAAAAATATATATGATATTCCACTCAGAATAAATTATCATGAAAAAATAAGTGTATTTAGTAGGTGAAATAAATGTTTGCTTAAAACAGGGTTTCCCAAAGTGGATTCCTGTGGTCCCCTTAGGATTCATTTCAGAAACTTAAGAGGCCATAAGCAGCTATAAATGGGCAAAGGGGGCGTGACGAGCAAAGGTGCTACAAGGTCTGATGATCAAGAGCAAAAATAGATCTTAGGCATACTTAAGGGTAATTTTTATACTTATACTAGAAATTCTGGAGTCGATGATGAGGAGCGAAAAATAAAAGGTCATAGGCGTATTTAAGGGTTGTTTCGAAATTTATATTATATATTCTGGAGTTGATGTTTAAGAGCAAAAAAAAACAGAAAAAGGTCTTAGCGTATTTAAGGGTACTTTAAAAAAAATTACACCAGATATAGCAGGAAAATTTGAAATTAACACTAGGCTATGGGTTCCCAAAGTGGGCAATTTCAGAAAGTTAGGAGGCCATAATTTGAAACTTAAAATAGATATTCAGGAGTTGGTGATTAAGACCAAAAAAATTAAAGGGTAGTTTTTTGATAAACTTATCGGAGGGGTTCTTTGCATTATATTTTCTTCGAAAGGGGTCTTATGAAATAAAGTTTGAGAAAACCTGGTCTAGAACAATAACTTAGGGCTCTTGTCTTTCAAAAAGTTCTGTAAACATATTCAGAGCGAAGAGAATAGACTGAAAAGACGCATTTAAGCTTTGAAACAGCTGTAAGCAAGTTGAAAATAGGTGGTTTTTATAAAACTGTAAATATATGCCTACAACTATAGATTCAATTATATCAAGATAAACAACGTAATAAAAAAGCATATGAAATACACTAAGCATTTTTAACAACATTTTCTTAATAAAGAACAAATACAAATTTACTTATAATATGTTCAACTGTTTAATAACAGTAATTTAGTTAATAGTTTAATTACTTAACATATTTAAAAGAAGTAATGAACTTCACCACACGACCAACAACAGCATCCGAGACAACCTACAACCGGTTTCGTCCTTATTAAGACTCATTAGGTAGGCATAGTTGCGAAAAACCGCTACAAAGTACCGAAGCGACCGTTTGTGGGTACAATTGAAAATTTGACACAGCTAAATCGTTCACAGCTCAAAGTCTCATAAGTTGTCTGCTTGTTGTGAGATTATAGTCTGTTGTCGTTCGATCAGTTTTAACCAATATCTGTTTCGGCTATTATAAACAAAGTTGAGATGTTCGCGTCAAGAAAAAATAATGAAGTTCACCACACAACCAACAACAGCAACTTTTTCAACTTTAACCGTAAACGGTCGCTTCAATACTTTTTGCTTAATCCCGCTTGGTAGGATCTTAACAGCGGTTTCTCGCGACTATGCCTGTTTAGTTAGTCTTAATAAGGTCAAAACCGGTCGTAGGTTGTCTCGGATACTGTTGTTGTTGGTCGTATGGTGAAGATCATTATTCTTTATGGCGCAAACATCTCTACTTTGTTGATTATAGCCGAAACAAATATTGGTTAACATTTTTAGATCAACTGTATTAAAGATTTTTAATTGTACTTATGCGAACAAAATATTAAGTTTTGAAAATAACTTTTAGTTATAGTCTTAATATAATTCAAATGAAATACTCAAACTATAAAATGATCGTGCTTTTTACAACCTAGACTGGATTAATGTCATCAAAATAACTTACATACTTAGCAGGGACTATACTTGGGTTTAGGAATTATAGGTTTACTTAATTAAGTTATTTGAAATAGCAAAAAATCACTTTTATTTCTAATCTTTGTACTAAGCACGTTAATTTTTTAAACATAGTTTAATCACAAAATTGAGAAATATCTGTAGCAGACCTTGATCTATGACTAGCAAAATATTCACCTTTTTTGAAGCAGAGTATGTTATTTAGTGGTCTGAATACTAACTAATTTCAGGTAAGCCTACAGACCAAACTGAATATTTGAGTATCCACTTAAAGCACATGCATCTACTTATTTTACTACGAAAGGATGTTTAATTAGAAGTATGAAATTTATGAAGCAACTTTTATCATCTATTTCTTTTCTGTTAATTTTTTCGTATGGAAAAAGATGAACAAAACACTTTGTTATGAGTACTTAAAATTTGAAAAATAGGAATTTTTGGTATGATTTTCTATGCATAGTAAATGAATATTTAAAATAAAATTGACGCATTTCTTAGAATAGTGTTTTTTTATTTAAGCTTATAAATTAACTATATTAAGTATTATTTGTTCATAATGTTAGTTCATATGACTTTACTAGTTTGTAAACGGATAGTTTTGGTAGGACCAAATACTTAATAGAACAATTGGTTTAACTTAGTTACTAATTCCCTTTCCAATTACCTAGCTTACTGTTCTTTTAATGTTAAATATTTTTTTATATTTAAGATAATTAAATAAATAGTTGTCTAACCAATATATTACACATATTAAATAAAGGCTATATAACTATATGTTTAGTTGTTTTGTTAATTGTTAGAAAAAAAAAACACATAAAAATGGTGTTTAATGTTTATAAATTTAAAATTGTAGTAAAAAACGGCCATAACTAATTTATTCTATGATGTATGTTTCTTAAATTTAGCAAACTATACATGTCATTAAAAAATATTTTAGAATAAGTTTTGTTATTTTTGTGAATGCGTCAGCAGCCTTACAAGTGACGGGTGATATTAAGTAAAAAAATAATTTTGTGGTAAAAAGTTTCTAGAAAAAAGTCTTCGCTAGACAGCTCAACTTTTAAACTATTGCAAAAAAGTATACACAACAAAATCGAGACTACATGAAGATAAGTTCGGTTTAAAATTTTTTGAAGTTTATATTAAATTTTAATTATTTAAAGTTAGAGCTTTAGATTTACTTAAAAAAGAGTAATGACTTGTGAAGTATTACTCTAACTGTTTGTTTATTCTTTTTGCAATATTATAATTCCTTTTTTACATTTTATCTGCAGGTTATTAGAAAGTTTGTTAAGAGACTAATAAGTTTTTAAAAGCCCTAATGTTTGCTGAAAATTAAATTGTTGGCATATTTTAAAATAAATTTTAAAATTGCCTGTTTTACGCTTGTTGCTTTATAGCTAAATAATTGTCCCATACGACAAAACTCTGCTCTGCGGCGAATCTTGACCGCGGACTTAAAGTTATTAAATTTAAAGACGCTTTATTTCGTGTTTTACTGAAAACAATTACTAATTTTTTTGAATATTAAAAGTAAAATATATTGAAGCAATATTTTTTATGTTTTTGAAAAATGTAATAAAAGTTTTAAATTTGGATCACAAGGTAAAGCATTACGTTTTGCGCGAAACTGCTTTTAAAATAACAATTATAAAACCTAATAAGATAAAAGTTTTATATGTCAGCACTTATCGTAATAACAATAGCTTTTATCAAAACTTTAATTGTTGTATAAACTACTTTTAACATAGCTCTGTTTAGGTTTTACAAAAAAAAAATGTATTCAATTTGTTTTTTTTTACTGTAAAAGCTACATTTATTTAAAAACTAAGCCGCTTTGCTGTTAAATTGTAAATTAAACTTTTCATTATGCTCATAGTTTTGTTTAAACATAGCTTATGAAGTTACTTCAATGTGTTTTAGTGACCTAGTTAATGTCAGCTTTCAAAACCTGGTGATATATTAGAACTAAATGTTAGAACTTTTTCATATACGTAATTTTGTACAAAACACTACGTGCACAATTGTGAATCTATTAAAGAATTAAAAAGATATGATTCATAATCATTATTTTAGGTCATTCACGTTAACCTATTATTAAAAATTAGAACAATACATGACGTATATCTGATAATTTGCAGTTGTTTAGAAAAAAATTATGTGTCATCTAACAAGCTTAACTGTCAACAACAAATTTTTTTCTATAGAATGTGCTAGGTAGCATATATTTGTCAGTCAAATATCAATATAACATTATAATTTTGGCACTAAAAGTTAATTTATCGTTAGTTTTAAAAGCTGTTTTTCAACTAGTTTATTTCTAGTTAAATCTAATTTATAAAAATTTTTAGTGATCTAAACAAGTTTAATATCATGAAAATTTTATTTGACTTACATCATAAATAAAAAATGATAAAGCATAATTTATATTTATCATTGTATCTTGTTTAAAATCGTTAGAATTTGGACTAAAATGTAAGTTAAAATACTAAAACTAATCATTTAAAAAATCTAAATTAAAACTTTGATCAAAGACAAAAAAAAAGGTTATTTTTGCTTTCAAAAAACTATTTAGACTTTTTCAATAGTTTTTCTACGTCAGATTTTTCTCAGTTAAGTACTTATTTTAATTTTTAGTTTTTTTATTAACTTATTTAAAATAGTTTATAAGACTATACTTAATGCTGCAAAAATATCTAAATGAGTTAATAAAGTTAAAATGTTATTGCTTTTATGACAAGCTTGGTTTACAACTTTTTTATAAGCATAGTTTTATACAAAACCTATTCTTGAATTTAGTTTTTTACATGTTTTAAAGCGAAATAGTAAAAAAAACAAAAATACAACAAACTTACATAAAGATTATAAACATTTGATTTATGCTCTTTAGTGTGTATAGCTCAAATTATTCATCATATTTTTTGCATTTTTTTTCGTTATAAAACAAACTAAAATGAAACTTCGAAAATATTCTAATACTTCTATAGGTTTTAGATTGTATATCTCAAGTATACAAGTTAATAAAGCATTTTTCATTTATACATGTTAAACAAAATTTTAGAATTAATTGTAACCAAATGTTTATACCAATATAAAGCATTTAAATTTTTTTATTTGATAGTGTTGAGTTTTTGACTTCTAAAATAGCGTAAAGTTTTTATGTAATTTTAGGTGTTGATTATGATTTAAATCAAGTTCAACACCTGTATATAGCTTTTACAGTCTTCTTAAATTTTATATCCCTTATGAGTAATTTAGCTAACAGTTTATGTAACTTTATATTTACTTTATATTACAATTTCGAAAAAAAAAAATTACTTAAATAAAAAGTTTTCAAAAAATTTCTAATTTGACCATGGAATAAAAAAGATGTGTATTCTAAATTTATTAAAAACCTGTTCATCATAATAGTTTTAACATGATAATTTTTTAATTAGTTGTCAGCGTTTTTATTTTTCAAATAAAACTTGCTTTATAAAAAATTGCTATGCTTTAAAAATTTTTACACATTTAACCTCCGACAGGTAATAAAGTATTTATTTTTTCTGTTTGAGTTTCATAAAAATCTATCCTAAACAATATATCAGTAAATATTAGCTTATTTAAATAAAAAGCAATAAAATATTTAGAAAATAATTTTAAGTTATATAAGTTTGTACTTTGTTAAGTATAGTAATTGAAACAAATAAGGAAGACAGTACTTTGTTTAATGTTTTATATTATAAAAAAATATTCACAAAAGGTTGTTTGAGTGAGATAAACTTAAAAACTAATTATTAGCATAAAAGGAAATAAGTAGGTCAACATTTGCATACTGATTTATTTAAATGTAAGTTTTACGTTGAAAGTACGCAAAATATATGACTTATCACTTTAACACAAGTTAGAGAAGTTCGTTTAAAAGTATAAATACCAGTGTTTTAAAACTACTATAACAGTTTAGTCAGAAAAAGTTCACAAAAAATAATTGATGAAGATTTTTTACTATAAATAGCGTGGGTTTGAGTTTAATAAAGGTATTTTAAGGTAGAACTTTACTATTTTTTTTAATATAACATTATTTGTTTTTTTTTTTCATTTAGCGATAAAACTTACTATCAGGTAAATTTAAAAACAAATTTTTTTAGGAAAATATTTTATAAAATGAAAGTAAAAGATCTGTAATGATGAATAGAATGAAAAAATTATGTTTTAAAAACACTGTAAGATAAATTATTAGAATATGTTATTTGTAAAATGTATCAAAAAATAATAACAAATACTTTTTAAAAAATTGTAATCAAAATTAAAATATTATATTTAAAAACTTTTAAGACATATTGCATTTACGTAAATTAGTCTAAAATTTTATAATTTTGTTCTTAAGTTTATAAACGTAAAGTATAACTTAAATATTTCGCGTTTACTTTATTTAAAAGTTAAAGTTTTGATAAATATTTTTAGTATATAAAGAAAATCATAACTAAATTAACTTATACTATGTTTATTAAATGTAATAAATAATATTTCAAATAGTTTCAAAATTATATTGCAGTCATTAAAGGTTTTAATAAAAAATTGTGAACAATTTTTATGTATAAATTTTTCTTAAAAATGTAGCAAAACTTTTTGATGTAGTTAACTGAAACAAAACCTACTTTATGTATAAATTAATGAAACATAATAACAAAAACTTACTGTTTTAATACTTTACAGTACTACTAAGTACCCTAATATTTATGGCTGCAGTATAGCTTATTTTGCATTTTAAACGTACTGCGTTTTGAAAAATGTGTCTTTTAAAACAAAGCTTATCAATCATAGAAGGTGTCATGAAGTTATTTATACATATAAAGAGTTTTTTAAACAACTGTAGTTTTAGTTGATTCTAATAAAAGTACTTTTGAATTTTTTAAAATTCATAATTTTCTATTTAACTTTATATGACTAAAATTATAAAAATAATAGAAGATAATTAGCTAAATATCTTAGTTTAAATAATTTAAATAAGTAATAAAAACATTAAGAGAAAAAGCTTAACTTAGTTTCTTAAAAAACTAAGTTTGAAATTTTGATCACATCATAGAAAAAGTGTGTTACGATTTATTTAAAACAGTATATATTTAGTTGAGTTTATAATAACATCATATAATTACTTAAATATTTGTCTTGAAAACGGAGATTTCTACTTATTTTTTTAGTGTAACAAAATTTTCAATAAAAAAACATAATAAAATATCTATTCCCTGGAAGAAAAAAAATACAAAGATTAAAAATGACTTTAAAGCTTATTAGGTGTTAAACTGTTTATATTAAGTATAAAAAAAGCATTTAAGCGTTAAATAATATAAACACTTGTTTAGAACTAGTTGTAAAAAAACGCTAATACTGTTTTAAATCATCAATAAATTGTTAGAATGTAAAACATTTTTTTTAATTTCGTAATTAGCGTATAATTTACATGAAAATTAAGATGTGAATTATTATTTAGGTCAAGTTAAATACCAATAGTTCATAGCTGCATCAAACTTGTTCAATTTTACATGCATAAAGAAAAACTTAGCTACCAGTTTAAAAAGCTATTGTTTGCATTATACTGTTTAAAGTAATACAATTTAATCGCTAAAAACTTTTCATTTTAGTTTACACTTTATCATTTAATAAGAAATACGAATGACAAAACTTATTAAAACCTTGTTGTTTGTTTTTGTCAAGAAAAAGTTCAACTTAAACCTTTTTTTAGTAGTTTTCAGCGTCTTTTTTTAGAAAAAGCTTCCATAAAAAACATAATGGTATGCTTTCAACATTATTTTAACACCTCTGACCGGTTATAAAATAAAACTTTTAATGTTTTTGCTTCTCAATTAACTTGTTTTTAGATATGAGCTTATTAAGAGAAGAAAAAACACAAATAAAAAAAGGTCAAATTTCAATTTTCTTTTATTAATGTACTAAACAAAAAAAAGTATTTTTTTAGAAATATAATACTTTGTTTACTGTTATTTTCAAATAAGATACTACTGATAAAAAGTTTTTGTGTAGGATTTTTTTAAAGAACTAATTATGAGCTACAAAGGAAATAGGTAGGTCAAAACTTGCGTATAATTTTATAAACGTTAGTTTTACGTTTAAAAGTACGCAAAATGTGTTTTTTCTCATTTTAATACTAGTTACAGATTTTTTTTTGAAGTGTATAAATACATGTATTTTGGAATAACTATAACAGTTCAGCCAAAGTTCACAAAATACGACTAATGTAAATATTTTATTTTTATTTGTCGTGACTATTTAAGGTAGCAGTTAAAATTGAAAATAACTTTTTAGCACGATTTTTTTCGTTTTATTTTCATTAAACAATAAAACTTGTTAATAGGCAAATTTACAAAGTAATGTTTAAGAAAAAAATGACAGTAAACTTGTGTTATGGTGAATACTTTTAATACGTTATTCTAAAAACGATTTGAGATATATTTATTCTATATGAGTATATCCAAAGTTATAATCAAATATTTATGAAAAAGTTTATAAACAATATGTATGACATGTATTTTTAATTTTTTTTTTGATCAAAATAATACTTTAAATAACAATTAGCTTTAAGTACCTATAAATAGTTAATATTATACTTAACAAGTAGCTTTAATATAAGTAAATTTTGTATTTATAATTAAAAACAAACAAATTTATGCCGTGATTAGTAAAAATAGCAATCAATATCATTTACAAAATTACATATGATCTTAAAGCAATTTAAGATCTAAACAAATTTTTGTAAGCATTTTTTAATCAAAATTATAGCAAAGCTTTTTATATATTGAAATGCAACACAACTTTGTTAATGAATAACTTTCATTTGCATAACTTAATGTATATATTTTAATATTTTACACGCAATATTCTAATACTCAGCTGTTGCAAAGTTAAAGTTTACAACAAATAAAAAAAGCAGATTAGAATTGTCTTCCAAAAAACAACATCAATTTCAACTTATTGTTTTTTTGAAAAACAAAAGTTTAAATTCGTTTGTATATAAAGGTCAAAAAAATATTTTTGTACACATGATTAAAAAAAACTATTTTTTCAGATTGTTTAGCTGTTTTTAAACCGATTAAGTTGTTTTTTATATGAAATAACATACAAAAACTCAGTTATAAAAATTATTCTCGATATAAAAAACATAAAAAGAAAATAAATAAGTATATTCACAACTCTATAAACAGAAATTATATTACTGAGAAAAACGTTTGTCTGAAGACTATTTTTAATATACAAAATGCATTTTTCTAACCTTCAAAGTAGAATTTATGCAAACAACGGAGTTTTGACCAGGTTTTTCCTCACTGACTTATTGGTTAGTAAAATCTCTACACTTTCAGTTTTTGTTGCATATAGTTCTAATAGAAACTATGGTGATTAGTAAATCTTTATAGAGGTAAACAAATATTGTTCAATTATTAATTTTATTACTTCTAGTAAACTTGTAAAAAACATTTTTATTAACAACTAATAAAAAAGGTGTGTTACTAACTTAAAACAGAATATCTTAAGTTTTATAATGTCTTCTTTAGTATATAACTTTAATTATGTTTATACTTAGGTTTAAATAATTATCTAATATTTTTGCTCTTGAAATAAAATTATAATTTTTTTTATGTATTTGAATTTTATAGCATTTTTATCGCGAGTTACATAAAAAATTTGGTTAATAAACTTAATATGTAAATGGTATTTTTTGTTATCGTGTAATATATTTTGTTTTAACAGCTATTTGATTTAAAGATTATTTTAAAATTATAAGAAATTCATGGTTCTAAAAAACAGTTTGCTACAGGTTTTTTATATTAGAAATAAAACTTTTAGATCTTGTAGTTTTCTTTACATACTTGTATATTAAAAAAAAATCTAAATTGTTTTTTATTATAGTTTCTAAAAAAAAACAACTTTTTGTTAAAGTAAATAGTATTTTAAAACCGACAGAATTAAAAGCATATTTTTTAATTATTCTTGAAAGTCACTTAAGAAAAATGCGAAGCCATAATTTTAAGTTATTTTCAATACTTTGACTGTTATCTCAACTAGAAAAAAATTGGAGCTTTGAATTTTTTTTGTTACCTAAGTTTTTTAATTCTACATTCTATCAAGAAACAAGTTATTACGATAAAAACACCTACTTTTTTTCGTTTTTCTATTTATCGATTACAAGTAAATGCGCAAATAGACAATTTCAAAACAATTTATTAGGGGATCAATCGTGACCATGTGCGCTATTTGATGAAGTACGTTTGGCTAGTAGCTCTCACTCCAGTGTACGTGCCTTTGTACGCTGTGATGAACATTGGTGTTAAGTGTAAGATTATGAAAACGAAATTAAGCAAGTACTTGTTTCAAGAAAACACCCCAGCAAAGTTGAACAAAGTTTGCAGAAAGTACCCGGTAATTTATATGTCTTAATTAATATAATGTTGTGAATTTTAAATATTCTTTTATTTTAAAAGTAAAGCTTTAAGACGAAATAGAAATTTTTAGTTAAAATATGGAATCATTTATTTATAGTTTCTATCAAAAATCGCTTTCAGCTAATTTTTTGTGTTTAATTTTATTTTTTTTTAAGTATTTCATTACAAGAAAATTTATATAATACATTTTAAGCTAAATATTTCTTATCATACTTAAATTTATACACTAAACTTTAGTTACTTTTTTCTCAAAATCATTCGTATTTATAAACATTTATATTTTTTAACTCTTCGTATAAATAAAATTTAGACTCTTTTATATTGATACAAAATTGTTAATACTAAAAGAATTCAAAAGGTATAAAATGTGAAATGTAAATGTAAAAGAAACTCATGAAAATCATAAATTTATTGTTTATTCGATTTTAATTTTTAAATATAAAAGTTTAAATAATGCCTAGATAAGTGACGTAGCACAAGTATCTACTGAAGAGCATCTTGACTTTGTGACACACAGAGCTCCAGTGTATGTTTCACGACTCACTCTATGGTCGCAGCTTGAAGTTGCTAAGAAGCTTTCTGGGTACTTGATATAATAAAATTTACATAAAATTATTACTAAAACAACATATGACTTTCATAAAACTATACAAATTAAAAAAATAGTTACCTGTGTTCAAGTTTATTTTTTCAAAACTTCCGAAAACTTTGTTATAATAAACAACTTACATGCTTAATTAGTAAACTTGTTTTCAGTTATTAAACTTATACTATACACTACCAATTAGTAAATTAGCATGAGTAAACTTTGCAGCATGATAGCTTTTTTAATAACTTTTTTTTAACATACTTAAAAAATTGTAAAGCTGAACACCTTTAGGTTGCAAACTGCCCCTTTAGTAAGTGATGAACAACTTATTTATTCAATCTTGAATACCGTTTTTGGTCATTCAACAACTTGGAATGAGGAGAGAAAAATGTTTCACTTTAAAATGATTGGTTTCGATGAACTAGTTCTATACCAAGTATGTGCAATAAATTAACTTGAAATATGTTTTTTACTTTTATTTTATAGCAATAAAAGTAGATATATCTATTTCATAAAAGGATAGATAGTATACACAGTTTTAGTTTTTAAGAGTCTATTTTCAAATAATTTAGCTCAAAGAAAGCAACAAAAAATTAAATTTTATCTAAAAATTTTTCAATTCACTAGTTCTTACTTCATTCGGAAATAAAAAACCATTACACAAACAAATAGCTATTTTGTAACAAAATAGGGTTGGCTGTGTATTTATTTTTTTTTTTCTATCAAGAGTTTATTTTAGTTACCTTCTTTTTTACAGGGGTTTTACTGGGATGCTCGAGAAGCTTACATTTCTGAAGATTTAAAGAAAATAGTTATTGTTATGTTTGACGGCAAAGAGTATAGCTCCGACTGCAACACTTTTGAGGAAAGAGCAAATTTTGATCAAGCTAAACTTCACCTCCAGGTAAAACCTTTTCGCTTTTTATAACTCATCAAAAAAAGTTGGTATTAGTACTTTTATTAATGAACTATTTAGATTCAATACTCAATATTTAAAAAAGCAAAATTTTTTACACTTTAGTTTGTTTTAAGTTTTTCAATTAGACTGCAATGATATTCAATAACAACTTATCAGTAAAAAAAAATACAACTAAGGTATGCATGACACACTACGCTCCTGGTCTTGCACACAACCACATTCATTTTGTCTTTCCAAGCACTGTGAGTGTGATCGCCAATCAGGTGTTGAACCGAGAAGGAGTCCTGTACAACTTGCTTGCACCGCATTTAAGGTTCACGACGGCCATAAATTTTCAGGTTAGCTCTTGCTTCCAGTATTTCAGGTAAAATGGAAACTTTTTTTTTAATTTCTACTTTTATTATTTGTGCATGTTTCTTAAACATTAAATTAATTATTGTCGAGCTTAAGCAAATATATTAAGGCTCTGCAAGTCGGTCAGGCAACGGACAACAATAACACCTTATTGGACAAAACCGTGGTCACGTGGCAACCATTCCCAATCAACAGGGAGCAATTTGTGGTCGGTGTTGCGAGGAAGTGTGAAAAGCATTACCACCATCTCGGAGACCAAGATTACTCAGCAGTTGAAGTAATCGAACATTTTTATACTAAAAGTAAAAATAAGTCAGAAAAAAAAAGTGTACAAGAAAAAGTTTATCATACAAAAAAGTTAATTAATGTTTAAAAACTCTTTTTAGCAAAAAACTAATGAAGATGGCAATAAAGATTCAGATTCTACAGAAGATCAGCGAAACCATATGATTTTTCCACCACAGTTTACATCGGATCCTAGTATAAACAAAGTAAATTTTAAATAAATATAGTTAAGTATATATAGATTATTATATGAAAGGCAACTTATTATAAAGATTAAAAAAAATTCTAATTAAAAAATAAAAAGAATTACCATAGAGCTATAACATATAGTAGTTCTAGTTTTTATTTCATTAGTTACCTGAGTGTTTTTAGACTTTAATTACTTTTTTTATATAAGCATAAAAGTATGCTAACTGTTTTTTAGATACCTTACATGGACTATTTAAATGGATACTACAAAGTAGTTAAAAAGTTTGTTTCTTCAATTGCCCCGCTAATTGACAGGTAGGTTTTCAAAGCACTTAGAGTAAGATAAACTAATGTTTTGTACTTACTAGAGAATTTTCGTAATAAATTTGTTTGATAAAAAACAAAAATGCACTTATTTAGAGAGGAGTATGAACGTTTTTCGAAGAAAATAGCTGAACATGTTCCAAGATTCGATAGAGTTGACATGATAAATGGTATAACGACATTTATACATCAAGTTTGTTTGTTATGTAAAACATGTTTGTTATGTAAAACATGTAAAAACTATTTAAAAACTTCCGACATAACACTTAAAAAACTAAATAGAATATTTTGATCATACGACCTAGATTTTAAAAGCAGACAACTTTTTCACCAAGTATTTTTTCAAAAAGTATAATAGCTCTAAGGTATAAACAGTATTTTATAAGTTTTGTTCCTAATTTATTACATTTAAATAGTAACAATAGTTTCTATTTGAAAAAATTTGAAGTTGTGTAGTTTATATTAAATATTCTGTGTTTATTATTTGTAATATCTATCTCTTAACCTTAAAAATTATACACAAGCACATTTTTAAGTTATAATTTAATCAAAACAATAACATTTAACATTAAAATCATGTTTTTATACTATTGAAAAACAGTTTTTGACCTTTTATAGTAAAAAGAAAAGCACTAAGTTATGAAGTTGGCTTTTGATAAATTGAGGTGAAAATTTTAATATTTAAAACTGTTTGTCATATCTTACTCGTAAACTTAATATGTTGAAGTAGAAACAGTTTTCTTTATTTATAAATGTTTAACATATATTTTATACAAAAAACAGCTGAAACTTTTGTTTATAAAAACTAAAACATTTTAAGATAAACCTTATATAGCTTAGGCCTTTTGTTTTACACACAGTTTAAGTTATTTAATCCCAAACATAGTTCCCGAACAGTTTATTTGCCTATAAAAAACCTAAAATATATTTATGTGCCAAAACAATTTCATAAAAATTAGAACAATCTGAATTTAACAAGAAAAATACGTTGAAAGTAGCGAAAACTTAAGAAGTTTATTTTTATTATACAAATAAAACTAAGAAACCCTTTAAAACGATTTGTAGTAAAGCTTGTCAAAAAGTTTTTTGGTCATAAAAAGTACTTTTCTAACATAACGTTTTTTCATAGTTGTGACTTTAGATAATTATTTCAGCAAGGAGTTATTCATTTTTCTGATCACAACTCGTTCTTACGGTATTTCGGATGGAAGCACGGGAGTATTTCGCTCAGATTTCCTTTTGTCGATTTCAACGACAAGGAGCATTGGAACTCGGTTTTGAAAGACATACCTTGCGTTACTGATGTGAAAAACATCATGTCAAACCTACATTGGCTGCTGGACACTGGTGATATAATGAGGACGAGGTGATTTGTGGCATAAAAAAATGATACTTTTCGAATAGTATAAAGTATAAAACGCTGTTAGTTATAAAAAAAAACTGATGAATAAGTTACTAGCTGAAGCCTAAGGTTAAATATACCATAAAGTTTTAGATACATAAGTCACAAAACCAATTTGATTCAGAGTAGCAGCAATTAAATTGCAAGTTATATCATTAAAAATTTATTTGAAAAAAAAACCTTATGTTTTATACTTTGTATTACTAGATTCAACTAAAAGCTACTATTGATACTAAAAGCACATATAAAACAAAATGCGTAATGATTTTGCTTAAGTTAATCTTTTTTTAAACTTGTTTACTCTTATATCAAAATATAATGATATTTCTACAATTTTGGTGAGATCTAGAAGTCGATCTTGTACAGCATTCACAATAATAGGCAGTTTTTAGTTTATAGGTTTACATAAGTTATTAAACTGTATGAACTGAGTGCTCAATATATAAGAGCTTAATTTATAAAGTAATTTTTTATTCAACGTTTGTCATATAAGCTAACATTGTTTTTCCTAAAAGGATCTTTAGAGCTTTTTAAGTAACAATAAATAACACAAAGCACACAAATATATATAGTGAGATCAGGTAATGAGAAAGTAATTAGTTAGTATTTAACTAGTCATTGTAATTACGTGCTTAAGTAAATATAAGGGAAATTGATTAATTAATTGTAAAAAGAAAACTTAGCAAAAACACTCGACAAATAAAATAATGTAATACTTTGAAAAATAAACTGACATTTATAAACAACTGAATAAATAAAACTTAGGATGGTATAATAAAACATTAAAAATAGCTAGATCTAAAATGGGGGTATGTCGAAACTAGTTCTTTTTTTTATATTTAGTGCTTTATCTCTGTCCGCTTCGGCAATGGCCATTCTTTATAGATTGCAGTTGGAGCAATTATCTGTCTCTCATGGTACTAAGCAGTTTATTCTAAATAGTGTTTATCACTCGATTTCGGAGAATTTAATGTTATTTGATGTGGTAAATTTAGCCAGGGCTGTTGTTTTTATTTTCTTGAGGATGCTTGCTGTGCTTGCGTTGTTGCCACCTTGTTTTGAAAGAAGCTCCTGTAGAACCAATGAACTCATTATCGCTAACTTTTTTTATACACCTTTTAAGAGGCATTCTCCATTAAATGGGCAGTTCATCTTGTTTTAGCAGTTGCAAGTTCTGTTCATTTTGTTTTCAGCCTCTAAAATTTTTTTTGGTGTATGAGTTGATGATTTTTCTCATATTAGGCAAACAGTTGTACGAGATTTTGATTGTTTTCCTGTCAAAATTCTTATAAAAATTTAATTTTTGGAAAAATGTAGACGAACATAATCCAAAGTTTTCTTACCTGTATTGGTTTTTACAGAATTGCAAAACGGAGGATTGAAATATATGATTTTCTTATTTTTTTTTTTTTTTTTACAAGTTAGAATTCAGATTGTTTTTATCATAGTCTTTTAGCTTATCATGTTCGTTTTATATTAGTGCTTGACATTATAATCTATTTTGATACTTTTAAATATCTTCTTGTTACTAGAGAGTTTGATTAGTCTGTTATTAATCATTGAGCTTAGGCCTTTTTTTATTATTTTAGGATGATTAGACCCGTTATTTATGTACTTTACGTTTGAATTATCCTTTTTATTTGGTGCAAAGGTGTTACTACTTAAGCTCATGCTAATGTCTAAAAAATCCGTTTGGATTAAATTACATTCGACAGAAGTATTAAATTCGTGGGACTTGAATACGCTTGTAATTCTTTTTGTTGCTCTTTCATTTTTGCACTTAGGTTTATAGGTTTAGTTAAGTAGGGTAGGTATACTTTAAGATAAAACACATAGTTTGAGTTTATTAGAACACCTTAGAAATATCTTTAAGCACATATTTTTAAGCTAAGTGTGCATTGTGCACACTAATTAGATTTATAATGTATTTTAGTTTTACAAACATAAATAATTTTAATGTAAAATAAAGCTTAAATATAAAATTAATCATTCTTGTTCTCTTCATCATAGTTGTTAGCTAGTATTAGTACGCGTTATTCAACTACAAAGACAGCTAAAGTTTTTTAAAAGTTTTTATTAATAAAAAAGTTAAACTATCTACTGTGCATAAAATTTTTATCATTGATTTACTTAGCAGGTTATTTTAGGGCCTTACAAATTTATACCTTACTACTTATCTAGTAAGAACCTATTAGCTTTTGGAATCTGAAAAACTGGAATACATGCAGGCACTTTCTAATAACAAGGAGCTATGAAAAACACTTTTGTTGTATTTAAGAACATCCAGTCGTTAGACTAAAACTTTTAGCTGGCAGTTAAAATGAACACTTTGAAACTAACAAAAATGAATCAGTAGAATATAAGTTAAGTTTAAAATTTTATGTACTAAAGCTCATTTATAGTATAACAAAAATAAACCTGAGATTTTGCAAAATCGTAAGACTAGTCTAAGTTATTCAAATAAAAACAAACTTAGCATAAGTCAGCCTGATAATTTCAAAAATGTTCAATTTTTCTAAGTGTGTGACAACCCTGCTCAACACATTATAGTAACAGATCTTCTTAAATAAAAATATATGGTGCGTTCTTTTATTTTAAAAACTCGGTTACTTAGTTGTAAGTTAAGTTGATGTAAAATCTGTAAATTCGAATTGTACCGATCAACTCAGTAACAACGAAAGTCAAGCACCGTTTTTATTCAATATACATATTGACTTTATTTACAGGTATACATTATAAAAATTGAAAAGAAAATAGCAAAGTTTTTAAATACCTTGTAAATTAGTTTTACTTGTTGGTATATCTAAGTTTTCTTAGGTTTCATTTATAGTAATCTACAAAAACGAATTAAAGCTTTGAGAATTTATAAGTACTAAGAAACCATTTAAGTTTGTAAAACTTAAAAAAAAAACTTATTCCATAGCTTTTTAGTATGTAAAAGTTTATTCTGTTATTTTTTTATATTTTAAGTTTTATAAAAATTTGTACATGTAAAAACATCTTTATAAAACTTCTAAAAAACTCTTCATCGTTTGTGTATTATAAAATTTATTTCAACTCTAAAACTATCATACATAGAGCTATTAAAAAGCATAAGGAATAAAAATATTTATAATTTCGTTATCTGCAATAACATCATAAAACGAAATTAAGGAGTTTTTTCAATGCTTTTGTGGACTTTATACCCAATCCAGCTTGTAACTTGCAATTAGTCGATACTAAGTACAACTTCAGCAATGAGTTGGCTAAGGCTGCAGCAAAACAGTTTATATCAGATCTCAAACAACACGACCAACTAATTAAGGTTTGTTTTTTTTATTAAATGATCTTTATGAAAGTTTTAGAAAAATAACTAATTTTATTTATTCCCAAGAGGCTTTTTTAGTTTAGTCTTAAAGCCGATTTTTTAAGTCAAAATGTCTTTTTTACTCTCAGTTGCTTAAAAATAAGTAAAACTTTATTAAAAAGTATTTTTTTTTTAAGTTTTAAATTTCATTTAGCTAAATAAAATTTGCAGCAACTAGTTCAACTTACAAATACGGTAAAAATTCTACTACATGCTATGAATCTGTAGCGAGGTTTACTCGGTGTTTTGAGTTTCAAGTTTATATATATATAGTGTCTCTGAATATTTTAGCATTTTTCATTTCTTTAAAAAACATTCATATTTCTGTAGAGGTTGTAAAATTGTCTTAATCACTCAGGTACAAAAACCAGACGTAGACTTGAGCAACCCATCTAAAGATGTGAGAGCCAGCGGTAAACAGTTGGTACCACTGGAAGACTTAGTAAGGACAATCTGTTACTAATTGTATAAAACGCTCTGCTTAACACAACAATTTGATTATCCTTTGTTAGAAAGTGTTAAGACGTTTGTAAATTATTTCTCAATAATTTTATTTCAATTTTGTAATGCATTTAATCATTTCAGTAAAGTTTAAAATAACACTCAACTTAAATCAAAAACTTTATAAAAGAGTTTTTGAGATTAGTTATTTTGATTGTAACTCTGTTGCAACTATTAAAGAAAGTTTTCATTGATTTTCTATATGAATTTGTAAATATCTATTTTCTCCTTGCGTAAACTAATAAAATGTGTTGAGATGATAAATCTAGGTTTAAATAATTTAAAACTATTTTTTTATTCAAGTACAGCATTAACTTAATGGGTATATCATTATGTTGACTAACAAAATATTTTACTAATATATGTTAATTAAATAGTAATATTATTATTATCAAGAAATAAAAAATATCATTTTAGAATTATATATTAATAAATTGTTTCATTTCATTGTTTTAATGAAAAGTAAAATATAAAAAATACTCATAGCGATTTATATTTATAAAAGTTTCAATTATGTAATACTAGGAGTTCAATTTATGTAATTAAAATATTTTTTAATACAAACTTTTACAACTTAAAAAAATTTGCTTGCAAAAGTAGCCTTTGTATTATAATGATGATGTAATCAATGATGAGTAATAATAGAATTTACAACATAACACATTATTATTAAATTTCTAAACATAATAAATATAATTTTTTCATACTTTATAAAGAAAAGCAGATGATAAACTATTTATTTTGTAGATGAAAAAAGTATAAAATTCACCGACTAAATAAAATACGAACGAAATAAAATGTAAAACATAATAAATTATAGTATATTTTTGTTTAATTAGTTTTAGCTGTAACTGATTGCAATTCGTTTATAAAAAAGTGTAAAAATATCAAAAAATTATAGTTTTATTCGGAAATTTATTTTGAAAAATTGAAGAACTTATAAACCTCTGTATTTGAAAATATGTAACTAAAAAACTACCATAGGTACAATTAAACAAGTACTGACTATAATTGGTTGTCAATAGATGCAGAAAAAGCTAACAAGCATAATAATAGTAGGCAACCAAAATAAAAATACACTCGCTTTTTAACTTCAGAAAAAAAATTGTCAGAAAAAGTTTGGTATAAAAAACTTGATATAGAAAGAACCTTTTTTCAAGAGAGCGAGAAAAAATACTCAGGTCGAAAATTTTGAGCTGCATTTAATTCATACGTTGTGTTGTGTGAACGGAAGATTTGGTCGCTGTGGGTCTGTAATCAATACAGCCGTCTTATTTGGCACTTTGCTGTGTTGAAAGCTTCTGTCTCAGTTCCTCGGCCACCTTCTTCTGATTGTCCTTTTCAGCTAGGGAGGTGGTGGACCTGATGAAAACAACTATTCAGTACAGGAGATTGCTTTTAAACGTTTAGGTAAATCACATACTATTTTTAAATAAGTAGCGCATGTTCAGAATGTATGTTTATTTATCTATTTAGAACTATAGGTAGCTAGCAATACCCTTTTAAGAAGTAAAACAAGACGTTCAATTTTTTGTAAGTTTATGAAACACATTTTGTAGGAATTAGTCAGAACATCTTTTTTTAAATATTGAGTTAATGATACTATAGTATTTTGCTGTAATTAAAATTCATGTCAAATGGTTAAACGAAAGAAAAAATTAATAATTAAGAATAAAATAAATGTTAAAAATGTAGTTATTTTGTAATGATGTAGTGGATCTGATGAGAATAATTATATAGTATGAGTATTTGCTTTAAAACGCTTAGTTATATTTTTTTAATGAGTATCACATGTACAAAATGTATCTACATTAAATCATTTAGAATCATAGGTCCTTAGCGATAGCTACAATTTTTTGATAGCTACATTTTTTTTACTAGGTAAATAAAGACGGTTATTTTTTGTTGGTTTAGAAAACGCATTTTGAAGGAACTAGAGAGAACAGGTTTAAAGGCATGTTTGATTTATCGATACTGTTGTATTTTGCTACAATTCAAATTTATTGTGTAATTTACAAGAATACAAAATTAAAACTACAACGCTAAGGAAATTATCTTTTTAATTTATTAGGAAGATCTGAAAGTATCCGGTATCATTACTTACAAAATAAAAAATTAAACTGCTTTTATAGTATATGTATAATCATAATATTACATTACATTATATTTAACTAACTTGTTATTACTTGTAGTATACAAAATGTTCAACGCATTTTCATTTTTGTGCATGCATAATAAGCTATTCGTGTATAAACCAATAAAAAATATAATCTTAATAGTCAAAACAAAAATATCACAATTTACAAAACTTTAAATAAAACACGATTGCATTAAAATAAAAAGTCAAAATGGAAGCAAATTTATTATTAACACAAATATATAATAATAAATTATAGTTAGTTAAATAAAACTTCAAGTTTTTGTATTATTAACCTAAAAAGTTACAAAAAATTAAAACATTGTATGCAACTATTTTCTTTACCAAATAAGTAAAGGTAAAATAAAAATAGTTAGATTTTCAATATAACTTATTTGTACAGCTGATAATGCTATATAAATTACGTTAACACAGGTTTACAAAAATTTAAACATTTAAGAAAACATTTAACTTAGTTGATTCTATTTTTATTGGCTAACTATTTTTATAATCATTATTAATATTGATACTTGAATAAAATAAATTTAAAAGTTCACATATCATAGTTACCAAAAAAGTATACAAGCAAAAAGGCTTATTTATAATTTTATATAAACTGTAAGCCGTTTTTAAATCTAATCTTTTAAAAACACAATTTGTGATATTAAAATACTTAAAAAATATTGAGACAATAATAAAGAAATAAATTTCTCAATCAAAGATGTTTCAACTTCCAGATGTTTAGCTATAATATGTCAATTAGTACTAAGCGTTTTTAACTAATAAAAAAAAAGATTTTAGTCTCTTTATCTAACTACCTGGTTTTCTAAGTCACAACAGATTTTTATGTAAAAGCAACAATTTAAATTTATTTTAATCATTAAGGCAACAATATTAAAATCATTACTTATTTTCTCAAACTACGCCTTAATTAAGCCAGTTGCTAAACTTTCTTAAATTTAAAATTATTAAGAAAATCTATTCAAAAATTCTAAAACCATTTTTACAAACAAAGAACTTTACACTTATGGTGTACTCTTGAGGTTAAAGTCCAAGTAAAAAATATTAATAGTAATACGGTTATTGATTAAGCTTCATAAAGACTGTTTTAAAGTTATATGCTTTTGCAAAAGAATTTTTTTTTCTCATTTTTTTGTTCAGCTATGTTTGTTGAGAGATTTACATAAACATTTTTTGTATGAAGATAAACACAGAACAAAGATTACTATCTAATAACTACTTATAAACCAGTAATGTAAGCATAAGATTAAAACCACTTAATTTAATTAAATACAGTCATTTAAATTACCACGGATTAAAATACTTAATCACAAAATACTTTTTAAACAATTTTATTGTGTTGAAAACTGTTACTTTTTTACCAATCTAATCATTTTGTAATCCATCAAACACTTATATATGTTAAATATATGTAACCTGAGATCGTTGAGGACATCTCTTGTTTTGCTGAAGTAAATTTCGTTCAATGTGTTCCTCATCTTGTTCTCGTTGTCCTCCACAAGCCTGCCGATGTTCACTATGTGCTGGTTCGCGTCTTTCTCGTTTATTTTCTCGTCTTTCTCCACCTAAAGTTCGCAGTGCAAGTAGTATAAAGTTCGTTTTGTCAGTGAGAGAATAGACAGGTATTTTGATATTTACCATATTTTAAGATTAATTAGTGAAATAAGTAAGATTTGAGTGCAACAAATCATAAGTATTTTGAATATTATTTTGGATAAAAAAAATCTTATTATTATATATATATATTCCCAGGTCGAAAACTTCATTTAATATCTTTTCAAGACTAAACTAATTTTGAAAATTTTAAACTACAAGCTTGAAGTTTATGGATTGAGTTTTTTCAACTCAAATAACACATTTGTTTTAAATTATGTATGTATAAATTAAAAATACTTTATTTAAAAACTACACTGGAACTGTTTATTTTTAGGCTATTAAAATAAAATAAAAATTATAGTTCTAGAAAAAATAAGGTAATGTTAGACATTTTTTCTTCCTAAATTAATTCTACATCTGCTAAAGCTTATTAGTTTGTGTCTTATATAATCTTTTAAATTTGTATTTTTTCTTAGCTTACATCTTAAATCATCAAGATTAATTTTAAATTATAGGAAAAACCATGTAATTTTAATAAATTTGATAAGAAACAAGTTTTACTTATTTTTTTTTTACAATAAAAATTTCTGTGCATTAAAAATGCTTATACCCTAAAATACTTCTACCAGGGTTCGTGCGCGAAATTTTTTTTCATTTAGCCTAACTGAGACCAATTTAGCCTGACATCTTTTCAAAGTAAAGAAAATACCCTTTGGAAGTCGTTTTAGGTATTGGGGGGTCTTGATTAGTACTATTGTAGTCTCCGACTTCAACCAGCTTTATCTCAAAAATATTTTGAGCTTTAAAAATCTGCAAAAAGCAACTCATAGCTTAGTTACAACTCAATAAAATAAGACAAATTTTTAATAAAATAACTGATTTAGCCTGACGTTTTTCAACTTTAAAAAAAAAAACTGATTTAGCCTGACTTAGCCTGACGCGCACGAACCCTGATCTACATATTCTTAGTATTTTCTCACAAGAATATATACTCCAAATAAACGGTGTCATTTTGAAGTTATAGTAAAAAATAAGAATATAGAGCTTAGAAAAGCTTGGAATAATTTACGTACAATAAATATATATTTATGATAAAACTTGATCAATCATTGCAAATAATATAAAAGCTATTGGTAATTTTTGTAAAAATCATTATAACCCTGATAAAAATTTTAACTAACCCATGTCATTAATAATATTAACCTAATCAAAATTAGCCAATCCAGAAGAAAAGTGTAAACACTTTCAAGAAATAAAAGCAGGATAATTTAAAAAACTTTAAAATATATCAATCTTCTTAAAAAACTTATTCAAGAAATCGAGCAAAAAGTATTCATATATTACAAGCACGAAAAAAAATAGCAACAATAATTAAAGTTGTATATAAACTAAATTCTAGTAAAAATATTCAAAATCTATTTAAAACAAATAAAGAATTACACATAAAATGTGTTTTAAAAGTGTATTACATAAAATTAAAGTTTTTTATGAAATGTTTTAACCAAATAAAACTTATAAATACTTTTTTTACTGAGTTTACATTGAATTCATGCTCTAAGTTCAATGTAAATTTAGTGAAAAAGCAGTATAAATTTGTATTTGGTCTTATCAAAAAATATCAAATAAAACGCTTTGTAATCCAGAAATAAAAGATATAGTATAAAACTGCTAATAAATCCAACTATAATGCAGTTAGAAAATGTTTATATATTGCACAACAACTTTTTCTAAGATCTGTTTATGCCAAAAATATAAAAATACATAATTAAATAGATTAAATCTCAGAAAATAATTGTCTTCTTGATATCTTATCTTTTGTATAATAACTATGAAGCCATAACAATCTTTAATTACTTTATGGTGTTATCAAAGCAAAGAGTACAGAAATTAATAAAACTATTTACAAACCAAAAAATAGTTTACCTGTCTAGTAAGCTGACCACACAGATTCATTATGCCAGAAGCTGCCCTGGTAGTTTGAAGCCACAATATAACTGTAGATGTTAGCTTGTAAGTGGCTGATTTAACCTTAGGCTTCACCTGTAATAAAAAGTAAACTAAAGTATAATAAAGGTTGGATCGACCGCTAACTAAGGAATTTGTCTATTTTAAACTTGTAATTATAATAAATGTGAAAGAATTATGTAATTCTTTTTATTAAATAAAACAAACAAAAAAGTTCCAAAAGCTAGTAATTTTTTGAAATATAACAGATTTGCCAAAGTTTCTTTTAATATTTTTTAGGTTTTTGAATTTCCTCCGGGTTTTTTTAAATTACATTTTTTTGTGCATATTTAGTGTAAAGTTAAAAAACTGTATGCAATAAGATAGAAACATTAAAAATATTCTGTAATGCTACTTTAAATGTGTTTTACAACACATATAATTAAATAAATAGTACAAAAAAAAATTATATAATAAAACTATTCGTATCTTATCTAAATTTACTTATTTTTCATGAAAATATTGTTTAAATTCCAGGTTTGCTAGTAATTTTTGGTCAAATTTCTAGGTTTTTCATGTTTTTTAAATATCTCAAATTCCAGGTTTTTTAAGTTTTTAGTGCCTAAATTGTCAAATCCTAGGTTTCAAGGTTTTTTGTCAACCATGTAATAACAAATAAAGAATTTTACACTTAACTAAAAAGCAAATAAACAAGACGACTAATGTACGCTTTGTAACTAAATATAAATCGTTGTACTTAAATCCAACACTTGTATAAATTTTATTCAGAATTAAAAATGTTTTTTAACAAAAATGCTGAAAAGATTTATTCTCGAAAAAAGCAATATTGTATCTTTTTTTTTTGGGAAGTTGAATAAAAATTTGTCTTTATAAACTCTTATAAAACTTGGAAAGAAATACTTGCTTGCTTTTTTAGATATAACTTATTGATAGTTAGAAATAAAAAATAAAGCTTATTTTTGCCTTGCAAATATAATAACACTGTATATTGATACTAAAAAAATAAAAAATAAATAGCAAAAAAAATATATCTAATTGTTAAGTTTAACGTTTTGAACATTGAGTAACAAAATCATTAAAAGTTGTGTTCAAACAACCTGTGGCATTTAAACTTTCTAACACCACAAAATTTAAATATCGTGACGGTTATGCAGTAAAGTTATTCAGTTAAAATATCTAAGCTAAAAAAGACCTTGACTTCGATCACGTGAACGGAATCCCAGCACCCTTTGATCGGGCTGCTGTTGTCGCCAGCTTTCTTGATGAGAATGGCGCCAGCGAAACCGTCTGCCAAGTCCCACAGGTACACCGAGGATATTCCGCCGTCGTAGTACCTGCGAGTTGTTCACAAGTAATTTTTTTTTTAACTTACAGTGTAATGCTAGTAGGGAATTTAATTTTCAAAATTTTTACTCACTAACAAGAATAATCTTCAGTGACTTATAATTGAACGAATCACAAAGTTAAGTAAATTAAAACTTAAAGAACAAGGTGTCACGGAGCTAATTTAATTTGATAAAAAAAAATAATATATTTTTCAACCAAAAAATTACTATTTCTAGTTTTAACTACTTACAAATCTCTGTATGAATCAAAGGCTTGGTTAGCTTGAATTTCAAGTTCTCTGATTTCATCAGAAGGTTTTGCTCCATCATCAATTGGATCTTGATACTCATTCGAATGTGGTGACCTAATAGATAAATACAAAAAAAAAAGAGTTATTTTTACTATTGAAAAATTCATTAGTAAATGTTATGACATTTATGTAGCATCTTTGCCCTTACTAAACTTGATATCATCTTAAGAAAGATCTAAAATTATCCTTATCTAACATCTCAGTGATGTTTACTGCTTAAAACATTTTTTCACTAATATTAAAGTCAACAGAAACTATGTGTTACAACTAAGTCTACAATGGTAACATATTAAGTTATTTTTTTAGGATGTTTACCATAAACTAGCTATTTCTATGTACTCAAATACTTACTTAGATCGACACATTAAGTTAAAAAGTAGGAAATATTTTAAAGAAATACTTGTTTTACTTTCTAGTAGAGTATTGTAAAGTTTTACAGTTTTTATAAGATGATTTGACAAAGTATTAACTATATATAGGAGGTATAACTATGTATAAACTTGAACTATTAAGTTAAAACTTGTAAATTTTCATTAACATTTTCTTTAGTTTAGACATATAATTTTCTGCACAAAACTTTAAATAGTTTTCACAGGGTTGCCAAATTTTTTTGGCAAATTTCATCCAGGTTTTCAAACTTACATTCCAGGTTTTTAACAGTACACATCTTTGGATCAATTTTTAGTTTTAAATTAAGTTTAAGGTAAGAAACTTTGTTAAATAGTATATAACATTGAAAATATACTATAAAGCTATTTTAAATAGATTTTTTAATAAAAAAAAGTTTAATGATGACAAAAAATAAAATTTCTCTAACTCCATGTTTTTCCAGGTTATTTAGCCTAAATTGTCAAACTCCAGGTTTTTCCAGTTTTGAAAACAAGGTATATTGGCAATCCTGTGTTTAAGAATTAAATTGAAAAAACACTATCAATTTATTTAAAAAAGTTATTTAAAAAACAATATAACCAAATTTGTTAAGAACATTTAAAGCTGAAAGTACAAAATTTTACAATTAAATCTTTAGTATACATTTTCATAAAATATACATACCAACAAAAAATTATATTTTTCAAAGCTTTATCAATAAATGACCCAAAAAACATTTTACATAAAACCTATAAATGAAATAATTTGAAAATTTAAACAGATATTTATCTTTTTTATAGGGTTTCTTTATTATTAAAACATTTAAGTAGACTTTTTTTTTATTAGTCTCAAAAAATTGTTTTTTATTCTCACAGATTATAATAAACAAAACAGTGTAAAGTTACTTAAGTTGAGAACTTTAATACTGTTTAATTTAGAACAAATTACAATATCAAAAACTTTTTTTAGAAACACAATATTTTGGTGGTTTTAAGACAGCCTATTATCAAAATTAAGTTTAAAAAAAACATAATAATATAGAATCTTACAACGTATACAAAACTGTATAATAATAAAAAAAATGTTTTTATGAAAATGCAAACTCTCAAAAAATATTCATAGAACTACATCTCAGAATATAATATATATTAAAAAAAACCTTATACTAACTTAATATTCTAATTATTAAGACTATGATAATGAGAAAAAAAATCTTAATAAAAGAGTTTTCAAAATTTCTAAAAATTTCTATATTTTTAAACTTATTTTGACCATTTCCCAAAAAAAACTGAATGTAGATCAAATTAGTAAAACTATGATGGTAAATATATTTGGTGTTTAACATTTATTAATAAAGATATAAACAATAACACGAAATTATTAACACTTGAAATAAAGGAATTTAAACTGTCTGAATTTGAATAGTAGTGCAGCCGTGAAAAAAGCAATATAATTGAAAAAAACATCTAAATATTTTAAAACAAGATTACATAGAGAGAACAGTAAAAATCTAGATATTGATGCTAACCTGTAGGAATCACCATCCCTATTATAGTCGCACAGCAAGAAGTTTTTGCCAGTCTCAGTACATTTTAGTACTTTTAATGGCTGATCAACAGAGGCGAGCAAATCCTCGCACAGCTCTGGCACCAAATCAATGATGTCTGACAGGTTTTTCTCACTTTTTTGCGGAGGAAGTCTCCTCATCAGTTCTAAAGCTGCATCAAGTTGCTGATCTAAATCCGCCTGAAAAAAAATAACTATGAAGTTTTTGTTGTGTTAAATACTTTTTATTAAAAACCCATAAAATTAAATAGAGAAAGGTTTTAGCAGTTCACGTAAACTTATTAAGTTACGAAGAAACCAGCTTCTGAGTTAAATCAATGAAAAATAAGGTAATACACATTTGTAAACTTTCTTAATTTTATAACTTCATAAACTTAAAACAACACTAATGATTGTAAAATTAAAATCTTAAAAACATAACAATAAAAAAAACAAAAAAGGTAAAACATTATTCTGCAAATTTTTTAGCAAAAAAAAAATTTTAACATTTTTGAGGATAAAACAACTTTATTATTTAATTATTTTTTACATGTTATTCAAGCTTGCATTATTCAAATAGCTTAGCCAATCACATCTTTAATACAAATATAATAAAATACTATTAGATATTTGCACATAATTTTGCTGTGTTTATTAAGTACTGAACAAAAGAAATTTTAATAGTGGAATATTTTTATTTGAATAAAATTTTACAATTGTTTAAAACAAGTTTTAAAAATTACTCAATTAAGGATTTTTTTTTTAATGTTTAGTACTTTTGATACATTAAGATAGTAACAGTAATCTTAAAATTGTACTTTTTGTATGAATATTCAATTAAAAAATTCTTATTATAAAAAATATACAAAATTGTTTTTGCACATCATTAGTGTTTAGTACTTTAGAGTACTCTTCCAAGTTATACATTATATAATGTTTACTGAGTGAGAGAATAACTCTAAAAAAGTTTAAACTTTTAATTTGCAAAAGCAACTTTATAAAATTGCTATAATAAGTTTTTTATTGATAATTCATTTGATGAAACTTCAAAAATTATTCAAACCACCTGACTGTTTCCTGGATTTATTGTGATAAAATTAAATGTATATAGATAAATGTTTACTAAATGTATGAAAACTTAATATATTTTGATTTAATATAGGAAATTACTCGAATAATAACAATACATCTACTTATATATAGAAATTTAATAAAGAAACATTTTGTCTGAACTACCAAAAACTTGTCAAAACTAGCACCAACTAGTAAAAATTTTCCTTATAAAAAGTTTAAAAAAAAAATTTAGGGCGATATGGCAAGGGCCATAAGAAAATTTTATTTGATAAAACAAATGAGTACTACATAGCAAAAAAAACAAATTTCAAAAATTTTCTACAGAGACTTAAATAGCCAATGTAGCTTGCGTTAAAGAGAAACCTGTTCTTATTTATAAAAAAATATATTAGTGTTGAACTACAATAAAAATGTTTAAATTTTTTATAAAAATTAAAAATATTATTTAGTTGTATGTTAGTAGATCAGTTTTTGAACACCTTGCATAATGTATTTACTATCATAAATAACTTAAAAGCTATATAACTGTTAAACTTATTATATAAACACAATATCTATTTAAATACATAATAATTTATTTTAATTAACTATTATTAGTAAAAAGTTCTTATTTAAACTCAGGATTACAATAATTAACTACTTAAAAAGATTGTCTTACAATTACTTTAAAAAAATACAAAAACACAAATGGTTTTAAAAGATTAAGTACATTAATAACTACTACAAATATGTAATCATAAACAATTTTTAACCTGTTAAATTCATATCAAGTTTTATTATATAAAAAACGTTAATTTTATCTTTTTTTTATAGTAAGAATTTAAATTCTACCTCTAGAAATAAAGGAAAAAATTAGTTTACTATACATCAACAATCTTTCTTAAATAAAGAATTTCTGATTAATTTTAAACTGTAGTATATTTAACTTAAAACAATAAAAGTATACTAACCATTCTTCCAACTTATATTTAAAGGTTTATTAAGAAATTTCTGCAAAAATATACTTTGTTATAAAGAAATGATCATACTAAAATCTATATTTGTTAATTCTTGTTTTTAAGCTTTAAAAAAATTTATAAGTAAAACTAAAGGTCTAAAAAAAGTTTTCTAAAAAAAATTATTTTAAATTTCTGCCTTAAATTACTTACAAAAGTAAAGGATAAAATTTCATAACTACAAAAAATTGAAACAAAAGTTAGTAAACAAGTTCAAATAGAAGATTGTAAAATGACTATATATTACTTTTGAAAAAGTGTTTAAGCAAAAAGTACCATGTTTGAAAACTAATAATCAAAATACAATGTAATTGTCCTAAAGTTTTAACAAACTATAGGATTCTATATTTAATTCTGAATAGAGATAAAGGAACTATTAATAGGGTACTATTTTTAAGGTGTGTTACTCTTTTAAATAAAAAACTTTAAAGCACTATAAACAAGCTTAAATTATAAGTTTAAGTAATAAAATTGTAATACCTAGAGTAGTAGTATTTGCAAGATAATAATGATTACAGCTTAAATACAATGAGATGTAAAATAGTTTGAATGATAGGTTTGTCACTGTATGAGTCAAAAATATGTCCTGAGTGACTAAAAACTGTCCTGAGTTGTCCTGAGGTTTTTCAAAACTTAAAAAAAAACTATTTTCAAAATTAATAAAAATGAAGTTCTTCAACAAAACTAGTTTTAAAATAACCAAATACTGCAACCTAATCAACTAAATCTCAATCGAAACTTGTAAAAAAAAACCATCCTGAGATATGTAATAATATCAAAAATATTCTGGATTTTTTATTAGAAAAACTGTCCTGAGTCAGCCTGAGTTTAAAAATTATATACTAAATATCCTGAGTTATCCTGAACGTGTGGCAAGCTTTAAATAATCAAAATTTTTACCATAATTTTAATCATAAATTTATTAAAATTTACATAAAAACTAGTTTTAATTTTACAACAAAAATACTAGCCTCTTACAAATTTAAAAAATAAAATATTTAAAAAGTTTGCAAGAGTTTTTATAAATGCTTCTAAAAAGTTCAGACAAAAATGAATCTTTCCAGTTTTTTCTGAAATTTAAAATTTTTGTGAGTTGTTAAAGATGTCACTTGGAGACCGTTTTATTTGATTATTTCACATGAACTAAGTTTCATAATACACAAAGTAATTCAAATTGATAGGAATTTAAATTAAAAAAAAAATCTTTTTATATAACTACCTTTAAAATTTTTTAAATAGTTGAAACAAGTTATATACCTGTAAGTTGAAAACTAGATTTTACTCTAAACTTTGATTTTATATTTACAGCCAGCTAATTACAAACTGTCTTAAATTTTATTAAAGTACTTGTGGCAAAACACAAAATTAGTTAAATTATGTAAATTCTAGCAGCAGCATGCATAAACATTTTTGATACAACTTCTGTGCATGTAAATAACTTTAATGTGAAGCTAATTAACTATTGATGCATGAAAGTAGGGTATTTTAAACAAATTGTTTTGTTTTAGAAGAGCTAAAAATAAAAACTATTTCATTTCAGAAAACACTAAACATTGAATAGTCCTTTATATTTTTAGGATGCACTTTTAGTCAGCAAAATAAGAAAACAACTAGTTTATTTTTAGGAAAAATTAAATATTTATTATGGTTACAAAATATTTTTTAATTGAAAAGAGAAAAATCATTCAATGATACTCAAAAAATATCAGAATTTTTTTTTTTAAACACTTTTCTGCTGTTTTAAAATAAATATGAAACAGAGATGTGTTTTAAATGCTTAAATGTAGTAAGGTTTTAATAATTAAGATAAGTTTACTGATATTGCTAATCTATTTTACATGCTTAAATGTTGCATGCTGATGCCACAGGGGCGCAGAGAAATTTAAACAATTTAAAATGTTTTTTTAATTAAAACACACAGTAAGCATTTATCATAAAACTGTATAAAAAATTTTAATAAAGACAAATTACGATTTGTGACATAACTGTATTTAAGGTAATCTTAAACTCTCTATTCCTCTTATGACTTCACAAGTCACCACTAGTGCTCATTTTTTAAAGTAGAAAAGTATATAGGAGTCATACTTCTTAAAGTTTTTTTTTTTTTTTTTTTGAGAGTAAGTTATTTTTATGCATAAAAATAACACAATTTTGTGAGCTAATTTAATAAAAATACTTAAATTAGTTTATTTATTGTAAACATTGTATAAAAAAAAACCCTCAGAAAAAAAAAATTCATACTTAAGATGTAGTTAGAAAAAATCTGCTAAATTGTAGTATATAAATACATAAGCTTTCTATAACTTGATGTTTAAATATACTCTACTTCTGTGCAAAGGCATTGTAAATTTTAAAGATAATTCTGGCCTTTAGTTTTATATGACTAATAATTTAGAAAAAAAAAACCAGCATAGAAGTTTGTATGAAACCTGTAGTTAAGGTAAACATATCCTAAAAAACAACAAAATTTATAATACAACAATATTTAAAAGTCTACCACTATTTGTATTACTGTAAATCTTATAGAAAGGAGATTATAGTAGTCTGAAAAAATAACTTTTGTTACTAAGAACAGATCAGCAAATCTAAAATACTTGAGGCTTTTATAGATAAATTTACAAAATACAAGGACTTTTCTATCACAAAAAATTTAAGTTATTAAATTATTTATTGTTAAGAATTAAACTGAAACATATATTCAAAATGAAAGCCATCAAATATTGATCTATCTTAAAGAACTAAAATACTATTTTATTTATTGTTAAGTTATTTGTTGTGAAGTTTTTTTGCATAAGATTAAAGAAATTAAACAAAATTTTAAACTCCTAGACTAAAAATAATTATGTTTAAAGTACTTGTGTATTTATATTTAAGCTTTATTTAATACTATTATCATATATTCAAAATCTTTATCTATTTTCAATATCTTACTTACATTTAAAACTTTATTTTAGATAATTAAATTCTAATAAACTTTATAATACATTTTTTTACTTATTTCAATATTTTTTTACTAAAGCTTCAAAAAATATTATTTTTTCAGTTTTTTGATGTGGTAGAAACCCTTTTTATTACATAAACATTGAACAATACATTCACAAAGTCAATTATTAATACTACCTATGTTGATCAAGAGCAAAACATGGACTTTGTCAAACATTTATTAAAAGGAAGCTAAAATTGACAATACATTGTGTGTATCGTATCCTGTAACTAGATTGCAATAATAGATTAGCAACAAAAAAAATGCTGAAACAGACAAGTTATACCACTATTTACGGGTAGCTGTCTAATTTGCACAAGCGTACAAAATTGCACTAGGAGACAAAACTGCACAAAGATACTTTTGCACAAGGGCACAAAGATAAAATTACATGAAAATACTTTTGCACAAAGGGTCACTTTTGCCCAAAGACACTTCTGCACGAGCAGACAATTTGGTCTGGAGACATTTTTGCACAGATTATTTTTTTTTTTCAATTTCTGTATTAATTTTAATTTTTTATTTAGTTTTTTTATTTGTTACTATCCCTCGGTTTGTAAATTATTATTTGTTAGTTTTTTATTTGTTTTTTTTTTACGATCACTGTTACCCCTAACCCTTACCCTCGGTCGGTAGCTTTTCTTTTTTTTAACAATAGTTTTTATTAGTTATTTTTTATTTTTACTATCACTGTTACCCCTAACCCTTACCCTAGGTCAGTAACTTCTTTTTTTTTATCTTTTTTTTTGTTTTATTTTTTATTTTTTCTTTAATTTTTTACTCTTGTGCAAAAATTTAACTCCTGCAAAATTGAACCTTGGTGCAAAATTGTCTTTGTGCAATTTTGTTCTAGTGCAATTTAGTAACCTCGTGCACTATTGTCTTCTTGCAATTTAGACCCGTTCCCCTATTTACATTACCCTCAGCCAATGCAGGCTAGGTAATTTCCTGAGCACTAGTAATAAAGGCACTACTATAGAAATATAAATTTGCAAGTAGAACCTGAAAATGTTAACATTGATCAACATAACAACTAGCCCTCTTTATCAGAAAGAAATGAAAGAGGTAAGAAAATATTTTGTAGATGAACTAAAAGGATGGAGCTGAATGAATTTGTAAACTTTTTTTTTTCTTGCTTTATTTTTATAGACAATAATATTTTTTTGTAACTTACTTTACTAAAAATTAATAACAGCTGATTATGAGTTCCTAGTGGTGGCAGTAATCATATGGTTGGATTGTTGATGTGTTTTTTGTTGCAGCAACAGCAGATATTTGCTTGGAGATTTGAGCTTTATTATTTTCTTACACTTTGAGGTCTTCAACATTTAGATTTTAACCTTTTGAGTGTTTGTCAAATAATGTGTCACTAAGGGATTTTTTTACTTAAATGGATAGTTTTTATTCATTTTTGGATAATTTAAATTTAATTTTAAAGGGGGAGGACAAACTACAGATAAATTTATTATTTTCTTACACAAAATACAGACCTTCAAAATATGTTTATTGCTGTAGAGCAGGGTTTCCCAAAGTGGGCCATGACAGATACTCAGGGGGCCACGAGCAGCATAGGGGCAAGAGGGGGGGCCATGAGCAATAAAGGATCCACAGGGGGGCCATGAGGTCATAATTTGAAACTTACATTAGATATTCTTGAGTTGCAGATGAAGAGCAAAAAAAAGGTCTTAGGGGATTTTTATAGTAGTTTAGAAACTTACACTAGATATTCTCAAGTTGCAGATGAAGATTAAAAAACAAAAAAAAAAGGTAGTTTATGAGTAATCTTGTTGAAGGGGGCTATGGCTTTTTTAATTTCTTTAGAGGGGGCTATTTGCAAAAAAGTTTGGGAAACCCTGCTGTAGAGTAAAGAGTAAGTCTTGATGTTTTTCTGGTGGTAAAGGAAAAAATGTTCTTTACTTTGTTTGTTTTACTGCCAAATCTTTTGTTACCCTATAAACTACTAGTTTCTTCTACCAGAAGATTATTATTAATTTCTAGGTATAAAAATAAAATTATGTTTTAACTTATCGGATTTTTTTTTTATATTTGCAAGTTATCATCCCAGTACATTAGTTTTGGATGTTAGTAAATATCTTTTTTAAATATTATTTACTAAATATTGTTTACTAAAACATTTTTCAACAAGTTTAAAAAAGAAGACAATTTTTAAAAGCAATTTTTAGTCAGGGTTGCGATTCTTTGAAGCAAAAAGGCTAGACATATCTTATAAAAAAAAATGAAAATAATAATAAAAGGCAAAAAAAATAAAAAAGCACTGTTAATCAAGCTTTAAAACCTAAATACTATGTTATACTAGCCTAAGACTTATTTAGAAATTCAATTGAGCTTAATTTTCAAAAAAAAAAATTCATGTAAAAATTAATTAAAACTCCAAGTTTTAGGTTTATTAATGATTTTTGTATATTTTTTTTTTTCAAAAAATATCGAATTCCAGGTTTATATTTACTAAATTTTTAAAATACATGTTTTTTTCACAATTTCTAATTAACTCTGAATATTTTATTTAAATTGCTACTAATCCAAAGTTATTTATTTTGAAAAATTGAAACTTTTAATTAACAATCTAAGAAATTGACAATGTAATTTTTTTTTTTTATAAATAATACACGATATTTTTTTACAAAATAGTCAATTCATTTTTCATAAAAATTATTGACAAATTTTTATTAAGAAAAAAGTAGTTATCAAATAAATTGACAGTAGCATGAAGGGATACCAGACACATTATCCTGAAGACACATGACTTCCTGGTTTTATATATAACTTGCCCACTCCCAAACAAAAGTTAAAGTAAAGTCATTCATGCATAGTATTAATTAGTTCACTCTTCAGTAGATGTTTAAAGATGCTTGATTGAAACTAGCAGCTGCTTACATTAGTATCTATATCAGGGAACGGCACTCGACAGCTTGTTTTAAGTCGCGGGGCGCAATCTTAAGAAAAAAAACTTTTCCACGGATTAAGTTTTTTAAAAACTATTGTAGTATTTAAAATAAACAATTTAATAAAAAAGCAATTTGAACAATAAAAAGCACTAGTAAAAGTAGTCATTAAAAGTAGTCGATAACCGCAAGGTTCTTTGTACACTAAGTATTAGGACCAAATATTTTGAGCGTTGTTTTTATTTCTCGTTCAATAAACTAGATATTAATTTAAAAATTTAATTTTAAGTGTTTACCGAAAAATATTTTCTTTTCAAAATTTTAAAAGGCATATTTTTAGTTAAAAAGTACCTAGCGGGCCGCAGATTTTGGGTAGCTGTCAAATTTGCACAAGCGTAAAAAATTTAACGAGTGCACAATATTGCACGAAGATACTTTTGCACGAAGGCACTTTTGCACGGAGACATTTTTGCACGGATTATTTTTTTTCATAATTTCAATTTAGTTTTTTTTCTTTTTTTTTACTATCACTATTACCTCTAACCCTTAGCCTCGTCAGTAAGTTTTTTTTTTTTAGTTTGTTTTTATTTTTTATATTTTTAGTTTTAAGTGTTTTTTTTTTACTTTCACTGTTACCCCTAAGTCTAACCCTTACCCTCAGTCGGTAGCTTTTTTTTAGTTTTTATTTTGTAAATTTTATTTTTAATTAGGTTTTTTTCACTAACATTGTAACCTTTAACTATAACTCTCGGTCGATAGCTTTTTTTTTAATTATTTTTTTATTTAAATAATAACTTTTATAAGTTTTTTTTTACTATCACTGTTACCCCTAACCCTTGCTCTAGGTTATTAAGTTTTTTTTTCTTCTGTTTTTTTTAAATTACCTTTAAGTTTATTTTCATGTTTTTTTTAATATTTTTTTTCTTGCTTACATTTTTTAACTTTCCTGCAAAAATGTAGCTCGTTCAAAATTGACCCTTGGTGCAAAATCGTGTCGTGCAGTTTTGTGCCCTCATGCAGATTTGGCTTTGCGCAAATTTGGATTCGTGCAGTTTTGTTCTCGGACAGTTTAGTCCCCTCATGAAATTTATTAACCACGGGCAATTTTCTCTTCGTGCAATATAAAACCATTCCCGACGGGTCCGATTGTTAATTCTACGGAATTCCCCTTGTTTTGCTGACTAAGCAAGTATGTAAACTTATAAATGTCAACAAGTTGATAATAGTAAAAATGACGTTGCAGCATTTAGTGTAGTATTCGCCAAGTATTCGAAGTATTTTTCAAAAAATAATTTGTCATATAAAAGTTAAGTGTATACCAAAAAAAAGTATCTTTTTGTTTTAGCTTATAGGATGTGCAAACTAAAAGAGCAAAAATAGACTATTTCACTAAAAATCTATCTCTTAATTTATTTTTTGAGCAATTGTTTAAAGAAACTTTCAGAGTAGTTTTAGTTTTTAATAAATTTAAAACAATTTGTATGAAACAGATTTTATAACTTTTTTAAACAAGTTTTTTTTTATAGAAAAAAAAAAAAACATTTTTTTTTTCAATTTTGGTCATAATTTTTTTTATGACTTTTTTTTAATCCTACAAGTTGTTTGTAATATTGAAAAGTACACTTCCTAAAATTTTAATTTAAATTGCTTTAAAAATGAAAAAGGAGACAGATTTTCAGTGAATTTTTAAAATTTTGAGAAAATAGCCATCAAAAATTTTCAATTTAGTACGGTTGTATCGGAATTATTTTACAAAAATTGTTATATCTCAAAAATTAATTGATTTTTATTGTTCTTTGAAAATTATCTTACAATACATACTCTAATTCAGTACATTTATCGTAGATTGAAATTAGTTACACAATTTTAGTTTCACTAACAAACTTAAAAGTATTTTGTAATAGTTTTTAATAACTGATTATACAATAAAATTTTATTTAGTTATTATCAAATTAAATTTAAAAAGTTAGCTAAAAACTTTAAAATTAGTTAAAAGTTAATATTTTATTACATTTATTTAACTACTTATTAATTGATCGATTTTGTTAACGTCAATTACTTTTTATTGTAAAAAAAATTTTTAAGTTATAAAGTTTGCTTTAGAACAATTATCGTTGATTTCAAATTATTTAGACGATTCCAACTTTATTTTTTATGTTAAATTCTTTTTTAGTACACATTAATAACTGATATTACGATTAAAACTTTAACTTTATTTAGTCGTTATTAAATTAAACTAATCCTAAAAAATAAGTAAAAAAGTTAAGATTTTATTACAATTATATAATTATTTAATCCATTATGTTTAAATTAACTTAATGGTTTATAACAAATACATTGATCAGATAAAAAATAAAACTATTTTGTTTGTTGTGGTATATCTTTTAGTCTATTAACTGTTTATTTAAAGTTTATTAAAATCTTTACTACTTAGTTAGGTTTTTAAGTCCTGTTTTTACTTTTCACAACTATCATTGTGAATATCGAGTTTTGATACAAGTGAAATATACAAACCGAGGGTTAGAATTCGTCCAGCGGAACAACCTCAAAGTCACTTGCGATCATCAAAATATACTCTTACATACAAGATAACAAATATGAGAATGAGATTTATAAATGCCAATTTAATACCAATTTGAAAACCAATATGAATACCAAACTGAAATTTAATAATAGTATGAATATGGTAACATCTTAATAATTTTAAATAACTATATATAAATACAGATAAATAAAACTATCATTAAATTACTAGTAAAGATCACTAATACATTATAAACAACTGTGAAATTACTAAATTTTATTATTAAACAAATTATAAATGTAAAGTTGCAAATAAGGAATATCAGTAGAATAACAGCATTTACAAGTTATAAACATGTCTTTCAAAAACAAATGTTATCTATTAATACGTCATATGTTTTGATTTAAGCGTTCTTAGATTTATTAACTATTGTGTTCTTTTTTGAATTTGAAAAAGTACGACGTTACAAAATCTTCTTAAAAGTCTGACTTTATGCATACGTTCTTAGAAATATATTAAATACTCAAAGCTTCTAAGAAATCACACAGCCTTTTTACTGATTCGCTAAATACAGAAAATTTGTAAATGGACAAGATTTTCCATTGATACAAACCCTATTGCTAGCGGTTTGTTTACATGATTTTTGCAATAGAATTCAAACTTTTTTTTATATTCTTTTATGGTGTGACACATCGATAAACTCTAGTTCTATGTTTAAATTAAAAAGAAATTTCTCTAAAAATAAGGTTCAAGTCATACTTTTCAGACAAAATTTTTTAATTTGTCTGTGGTTTTTCTTGATCAAGTTAAAAAGATAGTTTCACCAATATAACTTTATATAGGGTGCTGATCTTTTAAAAGTTGTTGTGACTTGTAATATTATGTATTCATAAATATACATTTTCTCCGGTAACAACTCCGTTGGTTTGCAAATAAAATGATGTTCCGTTTTAAACTTTACCAAAAAAAGTATTAAGGTAAGAAATAATAAATTAGCACATATACTGTTTTTAATTTTTCTTAAACAATTATAATAAGTTATTATTCTTCAGGGGCGTGTTTAGACTAGTTTCCTTCAGCCTGTGCGACCACTGAAAAAGTAGAAAACTTTAATTATTTAACAAAAACATAGTTTAATTATATAATTTTACTTGTTTTAGTGAATTTGCTTGTGCTTTCTTTCCGAAATTTTGGAAAAAAAAAAATCATTAAAGTTTTTTTAAGTATTTATATACCATTTGCAACTATGTATGTATTTATAACTCTTTATTTCACAAACGTTTCTTTTTCAACTAATAAATGAATTTTAAGATATTTAGTAGACAGTTTGAAAGTTATGACGAATGAATAAAGGATTTAAACAAAAATAAGTAAGTACATTATATAAATAAAACTTAAGTAAAGATACTCAACTAGTAATTTGATGATTGTTTTGCTTTTCCATTTAATAATATTAGCGTGTTTAACTTAGGCCGTTCTTCCTCAATCAATATTTCTAAGCTTCGCTCTGTTTTTATCATTTCAAAACTTGATAGTTGTTTATGGTACTTATTAATAAAACATTTCTCATAATGATGTAAGAACTTGCTAAATCTTCAGAATGTGCGGCACTATGGTGTAATGTTCAGCACACAGAACTGTGAACCGAGTTGTAGTCTCGGTAGCACTTATAAATAACTTCATAAAAGTTTTTCAAAGAAAAAAATTCTAATAAAACTACTTTTAAGTGAATCTTAAAAATAAAAAGAAGCTTATTACTAAAACTTATTTCATATTTGTTAACGCTGTGTTATTAAAAAAAAAAACAGTTTTTGTTCATCTTTTCATTGCCTAACTTTTTTTTGAACTCTTAAAAGTTAATGAGATTGTATAACTAAAGCTTAATTATTTTTTCTTGTACTAACTACCACTAGTTTGTGAGCTAGATAAAAGTTAAGCGTACTTTTTAGCATCAATGTTACCACTTACCCTCGGTAGTTTTTTTTAATTTACTTTTCTTGTTTTCTTTTTAAATTAATTTTTATTCTTACTATCACCCCTAACCCTCGGTCGGTAACTTTTTTTTAATAAAATTATTTTTTAGTTTTGTTTTACTCTTGTGGAAAAATGACCCTCGGTACAAAATAGTCACTCGTGCAAAATTAACCCTTCGTGCAATTTTGACCCGTTCCCCTGTTTAGTGTATTGTTCATGAAAATTAATAACTACTAAAATAATTAGATTTTTAGAACTACTTTTTAAACCGAAATCAATAAATGTTTGTAAATACAAGGAAAGCAATTGTTTTAAAGATAGTAAATAACTAATCAGAAAACTCTGCTAAAAAATATTTTCTTTATTAAATTTGTAAATAAAGTTTTGAGTTTAGAAACTATTTTCAAAAAAAGTTGACTTGTTTTTTGTTAGACACTCCAGGTTTATTTTTGAATCATCAATAAACTCAGTTTATTATATTTATAACTTAAACCAACTAAGTTTTAAGTAATGAAGTAAATTTGAAATCAATAAGTTATTGAAAGCTAGTAACAAAATAACTACTTGTTCGAACATGAAGCAACTGATATACTAGATAAGGTTTAAAAAAAACAATATGTTAAAAGAAAATTTCTTCACATAAATTTTTTGCTGAAATTATAAATTTTACTAAACTTGATATAAAATCAAGTAGAAGTATTAGTTTTCAGTAAAAGAAAGATGACATAACTAGAAAACTATGAAATACAATAGCTTTTGTACTAAATATTCATTTTGTTTTTGATGAATTAGTTCTAAAAGGCATACTAATTCTTACTAGATCTATTGAAATAAAATTGCCTATTGTACTCTTAATCAGTAAAAAAACCTTTTAATAATTATTGATATAAGAGAATAGCTAGAATTGTAACAATCAAATATAATCATTTTACTTAAGTTCAAACTTGGAATTTAACATAATTCTCTATTATTTTTGGCCGTTGAAAACCATAAAGACAGTTTTTGTGCAGTTACAATTTTTTTTTTCTGAGGTTAGAAAAATAAGTGTATAGTAAGTTAGAAACATAAAATTTTTGTCTAAAATATCAATGCAATGTACCAGTGCGTCGCGTGGTATTTTTCCTAGGTGGTGCAGAAAAAAAATCGAGGTGCCGGTGCTCGATTTGCCCCTACTTGAGTTTCCTCTGCTCGAGTTGCCTCTTCTCGAGCTTCTTCTGCTTGAGTTGACTCTACTCGAGTTGTCTCTGATCTGCTTAGTTTTATTTTCAATTTTTTTTTTACAGTAGCTTGTGGAATGATACTTAATCCTGTACTGTTTTAGGGAATTTTCAAGTTAGCTTACTTACTGCAAGATATTGATTTTGCGGTAGTTCTTAAAGAAATTTTGCTTTATTGAGTTCATTTGCGGTAGTGAAGTGAGCAAAATGGTCGTTTTCTTAGAGATTTTGTTCTAAAAAATAACGATATAAATACTTAATTTTTTCTTACAAAATTAAGGGTGGTGCAATAACGGCAGTGCAACACCCAACGCGACGTCCCTGCTATGTACTAAATCAGTTGTCACATTTATATAATGCAAAGTTAATACCATCTGTAGCAATATTAAAAATTTAATAATTCAAATTCTATACATAAGAATTTTTTTTAAAGCATTTGTAGACTTCTATAGTCAAAAATCCTAGTTTATTATAAAACAAAAATGTTCTTAAAAGAATAATATTCGGTATAATAACGGAGACAGACATCATAATAAAAATCTGATTGAACTAGAAACAAACTTGATGCCATAAATCAAATGATGGACGAATTTTTGTTGATTTTTCTTCAAATTAAGTAATAGTTTTAATTTCGAATATAGGTTAAAAAGTCTTAAGGTGAATTAGACATCTTGAAGAAACAAAAATTAAGCTTAGTAAGAAAATTTAACCTAAATACATAAACGTGTCCCATCGTTTAACCATCCTGTTAATGGGACTCAGGACTAAAGAGCCGATTATGAGGACAATAGAATATGCCAATCTAACTAATCTCGAATATATTCTCATAAAGTCTGATAATCAATACTCAATAACATGACCGAAAAAATACCGGTTTATATAAAAAAATGCTGGTTAACTAAAACCGAACGTAATAATTCAAGACATCTTAATGAAAGTTGTCTTAAAAAAAAAGAAACTAAAAATCAAATTCACACACATAGGAGCTCAAGGAAATAAAAAGAATTCAATCGATAATTTTTGCAAGGAACGACGAAATTTAACAAGTTAACAACTTCGTCAGCTATTGATAAACTTTACAAAAAGACTAATCTCGATTATGGTCAAACAACGAACTATTAAATACTAATGAAAAATTGTTCCAAAACAGTTACCCGAATCCTGTTTTAAAAACATTTATGTCAACCTCGACGACTCTAACAATCATCTTGGGAGCCTTGAACACTAAAGAGAAAACAAGGTGAAATACTTTAAACATAAAAACTTTGTGAAAATAGATAATAAGTTTTTATTTGAAAATAAAAGGTGTGTTATTTAGCTATTTACAGAATCTGAGTTAAAGAATAGACCTAAACCTGAAAGGTTTATAGCAAAAATATTATATGTTTATGGTTAGCATATCTTTCTAATCGTTTCATATCTAGTTTCAAGGATAGATATGCTAACCATAAACATACTTTTAAAAATATAAATAAAAAACAAAGCACGCGTTTATCGGATTATGTCTGGAGCTTTTTTCACAGGTACGGTAAATGGCCAAACATGGAGTGGAGTATTGTTTCAAAGATTAAACATGCATTCAACGGAGTAAGTAGAATTTTCCCAACTTGCAATACAGAAAGAGCAGTAATTGCAGCAGAAGATAAAGACCTACTTCTGAATAAGCGGCAAGATTTATCGAATATTTGTCCCCACAACCGACGATTCTACTTTAAATAACTCTGTCTACTTATGTACTAATTTATTTCACAACACTCACATTACAATCACATACACTTGCAAGTTTAATACTTCATGTTTTTAAGCTGTACAAATTATTGACCAATTTGTTAAATTTATTATGACGTAACATTTCTGCACAACTCAATTTAATTTTCATTTTAAAAACTTGCCTATTCTTAGAGCTTTTTGAGATTAGTGCCTACTTTTATTAAATTTGTATTTTTTGTAGACAATTTTATAATTTTATGTTTTTATCCCAAACTTTGTTTTTAAACCATAAAGTTCATTTATAGTTACTACCTACATAAACACTATACATAATTATACATGCTTTTTCTTCTTTTTTTTCTACTGTGTGTTAATATTTTATAGACTCCGTAGATCTGTTCTTAAATTTATTTTATAGCAGTGAAACGCCGTTAGTTGAAAAAAAGTTTTAGCACAAGAACATCTGTGGTAATATTGAAATTATATAGATAATATCAAAGAAGCCATTAAAATATACCCTTCTTAGGGTTTTATCTTCAACAGAAGTTTAAAAAAAAAAATGTTGTTCCAAATAGAAACTTTAACGGAGCAAACGTCGTAAAGAAATTTACAACTTGATGAGTTAAATTTTTCATTATTCAAAACTTTAGCTAGTATATTAATTACTTCTGCTTTTGTAGTTTTTCAGCATTTATCTTATGACTCCTAGCTATGGAGAAAAGAAAATTCTGATAAAAAAACGTTAATAATATTAGAGTTCTTAAAACAACAAAAGTAAGTTGTAGAAATTAAACGTTGAACTCAACTAAACTAGTTTTCAAAATGAATAAAACGTCAACAAAGTTAAACTTTGAAGACTTTTGTTATAGTGACGTAAACATTGAAATAATCTTGTAGCTTATTCATATGGTAACTTGAGAATTGAGCAAATAACTAATCATTCTGAATATATTTGATTTTCAAAGTCAGTTAGATTTTATTAGTTTTAAGCTTTTTAAACTTTAAATTTTAATAATTTTTATTCTTATTTTGATTATAATTAACTTAACACTATTATCTGTTGGTCTTAAAAGATTTATTACTGTTAAACATTCATGTATCAGTAAAGTATTCTTACTAACCGTTGATAAGTAGAAATCTGTTTTAAAAACTTTTTATCCAACATTTATTCAAGTTAAAATAAACTAACAAAGATTTTACAAGCATAACCGCGAAAAATTCAAAAATACTACTTGATCTAAACTTTGTTCTAATATCTGTCAAACAAAAAGAAATTGATAATTTAAGTTTAAACAGCCGTAATTGAATGTAAAAATAATTAGTTTCAAACTGAGCATATGGTTTAGAGTTTTAGACTAACAAAAATTGCTTTTGGTATAATGTTTACATATATTATCACTTTAAAAAATATAATACTTTGCAATAAAAGTTTAAATATATAGTTATAGAAAGCAAAATCAAGTAGTAATTCAGTATTTATGGTTCCATAGAGTTAAGAATTAAATAAGTTTTATTAATATTCGTGATAAAATAGTTTTTCAAAGTCTTAAAAAATATTCTAAACATATTATAACTTATTACAGAAATATTTGAAAATCGAGTATTGTATAAATTTATATCACTAATGTAAGCTTAGTTTGATGCTATGGAATAAAAACGTATACATCAACTGTTAAGTTCATTTAAATGTAGTATCTAAAAAGTTAAAGTGTTCTTGAAAGTTGGATTAAAATATTTAAACAGAAAAACTAAAGTGTCTTAGTGTGATGTCACCACTTTTTGAATAGTTTATTATTTTAAGTGGTCAGAATTTTTTTATGTACTAAGCTAAAAAGCTATTATCAATAATAAATTAAATTTTTTTTTTTTTTTTCACTACATATTTTTGTTTAAATTTATTGTTTTAGTAACAAACATCTTTACTTAACTTTCCACTAAAATATTCTAAATTTTCAGTATTTTAGTAAACTGCAACATTTCATAGTTCTTTCTTAACATTTATAAATCGTTCGTTTATTATATGTTAAAACAATGAATGTTACAAAACATTCACATCATACTTATGAACATTGTACAAACATTTCAAAACATATTATTTCAATAAAGTTGGTATACAATGACTTACAAAACATAGTACTTTCAAGTAGAAACTTTCATTTCAATATCTCTTTGAGATATAGAGCCAATATTCTCAATAACCAAATAGCATGTTGAGTTTTAAGCCAAATAAAAAAGTCTTTCTACAACTGAAGTTATGTCATCTGGAGCAAGATTATTCAAGTAACTTATTTGATTTAAAGTAAAATAACTTTATAATTCATAGGAGAACAACCCTCAGTCTGGGTACCTGGCCTGCCAAGGTTTTGTCATCTTAAAAATGTTATGTGCAAAATAAGTAAGATAGAATTACAACATATAAGAAGAATATTTCAACAAATATTTTTATTTGTGGTGTTAATTTAATTTTTAGCAATCATTAGCGATTATTAAGTGATCATATCCTCAATATTTGTTTTAAAATATTTAAAAACATGTAGTACCTTTTGTACAAACTAAACGACCCGCATAAGAACTTTTATGGTAAATATAATTAGGCCCAAAAACAAAAAAAAGCTGCCCAATTCTAATCTAGTTAGAAAAATTTATCCTAAATTAATTAAGATACACCTAATCATGACAAAATTTTATTTTTTTCTCATTAAGAAACTTGAAGTTTTAGTTCAACTAGTACTTTAGTTCAATATTTTCTATTTATTGTGCAAACATAAAAAAGTATCAATTTTTTGGCTCTTAACTCGGTAAACCTTCAATAGTTGTGACTTAATCGAATATTTACCGTGTAGAATTATCAATTATTGTAAAAATGAAATAAAAACTTATATTTATTGTTTGGCTTTTAACATGGTAACCTCACTTTTGAGTTAATCGGAAACTTGAAGGTAATGAATAAGTTTTCAATAATTAATTTAGTTAACTCAATTAACAGCTGAAGAGCTAGATTTTTGCTTAGTGAGTTGTATATGTCAAAATTATGCCTTTTGTTTCGAAAAATGTTTGAAACGCTTTGCTTTTTGGCAAAAGAAAAGTTTTCAGGGGAACGGGTCAAAATTGCATGAAGGGTTAATTTTGCACGAGTGACTATTTTGCACTGAGGGTCATTTTTGCACGAGAGTAAAAAAAAAACAACTAAAAGATAAATTAATAGAAAAAAAAAGTTACCGACCGAGGGTTAGGGGCAGACATGTTAAAAAGCTCTGCTTTGTTTACTCGAGCGTGAAATTACTAACTTAAAACAAACCAAAGTTTATACGCTTCATTGCTGAAATACCATAGTAACTATTAGCATTTTACCAACTCTGGTTAGGGGTAACAATGATAGTAAAAGTAAAACTAATAAAAATTACTTAAAAAAAAAACTAAAAAAAACCTACCGACCGAGGGTAAGTGGTAACATTGATGCTAAAAAGTACGCTTAACTTTTATCTAGCTCACAAACTAGTGGTAGTTAGTACAAGAAAAAATAATTAAGCTTTAGTTATACAATCTCATTAACTTTTATAAGTTCAAAAAAAGTTAGGCAATGATAAGATGAACAAAAACTGTTTTTTTTAATAACACAGCGTTAACAAATATGAAATAATTTTTAGTAATAAGCTTCTTTTTATTTTTAAGACTCACTTAAAAGTAGTTTTATTAGAATTTTTTTCTTTGAAAAACTTTTATGAAGTTATTTATAAGTGCTACCGAGACTACAAGTCGGTTCACAGTTCTGTGTGCTGAACATTACACCATAGCAGGGGCGTGTCTAGACTTTTTTCTAAAGGGGTTCACAAATTTTTTTGTTCTTAATTTCCCGCTTAACTACGCATTTCTTAGGTATTTACTGCCAGTTAAGTACGCAATATTAAGCCAAACTTTAGATAATTTAAAACTAAAAGAGCCGGATAAAATATATTTATAACAAAACAATTTTTCAAGTAATTTAATCTATAAAAAAATTAATTTCACTAAAAAAAATGGGTAATTGCCTAGGATGATGTCGCACCAATATCAAGCTAAAATTATATTAAATTCAATGTTGTCTTTTTTTTTTTAAATCTCTTTTACCATAGTTATAGGCTAAAAAATATATTTTATAAATACATAAATAGAACTTATTTATCATAAACCAATAAAACTTAAATGTTTAATTGCTTTTATTTTTAGAATAAAGCAAATGATACCATAACTTATATACATTACTATACTGTAAAATAAAATCAATTAAGTATTTTAGTTTATAACAAATTAATTTAATTCTAACTATGTATTTATATAGCTTGTTTAAAACGAAGTATAATTTTAGATCAATCATACATGGCTTAAAATATTGATTTTAAGCTTAAAGTTCTGGTTCAAAAAGATATTAATCACAATATAATTTCAGCTTGATATTGGTGCGACATCATCTTAGGTAAATACCACAAATGTTTAGACTTTTACAACTAAATTAAAAAATCTTTAAATTTTAATTAAATGTTTGCCTGATGGTGCAGGAATTCTAATAATGATGTTAAAATCTCTCTGAGTTAAAAACTTCAAAAATCAAGAATTAACTTTGTGGCCAACAGATATACAAATAAAACAACTTAAATAAAAAAATATTAAAATACCATTAAATGATACAAGAATAAATTGAATTTTCCAAGGTTTAAACCCAGTTGGTTGACACATAAACAAATAATATAAATTTTAAAGTAAAAAAGCTTCACCCAACATTATTATATACAACAAAATAAGTAAAATAGTATCTAATTGATTATATTGGACATTTATTAATTAAAATTGTACTTACTAGTTCAAAAACAATACTGTATTAAAAGTTATTTACACTAAGTAACAATTTATAGTTGGAACTAAGAGCATCTTAGTAAAAAGTTTCTTAGTAAGAAAATGCTACTTTAAAACTTTTACCTATTATGACGTCACAATTGAAATTTTATTTAAAATCTATTACAGCTGGGCAAAAATGAGCATTTTTTGTTAAAGAAACTTTTTAATCTTTCAGTGTTATAAATTCAACATTCATTATTCAAAGTTTATTTAATAACCAAAACAAAGTCAATAAACAACGTTTTTAGTGATATTCTAAAAATCTTTTTTTCTTTTTTCTTTTCTTCAGGGGGTTCCTAGGAAACAGGAAACCAGTCAAAACACGCCCCTGCACCATAGTGCTGCACATTCTGAAGGTTTTGCAAGTTCTTACATCATTATGAGAAAATTTTTATTAATAAGTACTATAAACAACTTTCAAATTTTGAAATGATAAAAACAGAGCGAAGCTTAGAAATATTGATTGAGGAAGAACGTCCTAAGTTAAACACGCTAATAACATTGGAAAAGCAAAACTATCATCAAATTACTAATTAAGTATCTTTACTTAAGTTTTATTTATATAAAGTACTTACTAAAACTTATTTTTGTTTAAATCCTTTATTCATACGTCATAACTTTTAAACTGTCTACTAAATATCTTAAAATTCATTTATCACTTGATAAAGAAACGTTTGTGAAATAAAGAGTTATAAATACATACATAGTTGCAAATGGTATATAAATACTTAAAGAAACTTTAATGATTTTTTTTTCCAAAATTTCGGAAAGAAAGCACAAGTAAATTCACTAAAATAAGTAAAATTATATGATTAAACTATTTTTTTGTTAAATAATTAAAGTTTTCTACTTTTTCAGTGGTCGCACAGGCTGAAGGAAACTAGTCTAAACACGCCCCTGAAGAATAATAACTTATTATTTTTTTTAAAGAAAAATGAAAAACAGTATATGTGCTAATTTAAAATTTCTTACTGTAATGTTTTTGTTGGTAAAGTTTAAAACGGAACATAATTTATTTGCAAACCAACGGAGTTGTTACTGGAGAAAATATATATTTATGAATACATAATATTACAAGTTACAATAACTTTTAAAAGATCAGCACCCTATATAAAGTTATATTGGTGAAACTATCTTTTTAACTTGATCAAGAAAAACCACAGACAAATTAAAAAAATTGTCTGAAAAGTATGACTCGAACCTTATTTTTAGAGAAATTTCTACTTAATTTAAACATAGAACTAGTGTATGAATAGTGAATATTGAGTGCTAATTATTTGAATGTTGAGTGTCAAAAATCAGTAAATCAGAACGCAAGTATCTAATGCAATGTTGTAGTTATTATGAGATAGACTTGTTGATAAGATCAGAAACTGAGAATTAGACCTTTATTATTTAGTAAAAACTGCGTTATATTTGTTGGTTTAATTTAATTGTTCAAGTATAACAAGTATTATCTAAACAGAAAATGACTATTTTAGAGTTCTTTAAACACTTTATAATTCATATTAGTTAAAGTTTTTAAGTACTTTTTTAAGAACTTAAATGGATGTTTAGCTTAATTTGTTAGTTATTTTTAGAAATTAATTATATTTTTGAAATAGTGCTTGTCTGATTTATACAAGGTAGACTAAAATAGCAAATAATAATTAAATAATTATAATTTAATAAGGTAGGACTTAATTATGATGAGTTGTACCAATAAATTAAGTGTACCATACCTTACATTTTTTACTTAAAACTTTATTGAATTAAATTTTTGTACTTACAATATCTTTTTCCTTTCTTGTTGGAAATATCTTAGACTCTTTATTTTTTCTCAAGTTAACAATTCCATTTATGGCCCAGATGGATTTCCAGTTCTTTTCATTTTTGAATTGGTTTGCTTCAGTAAAAATTTTCAGGTTTCTCTCTTTAAGGTTTTCATTAATGTAAACCTCTTTTAGTTTCTAATTTGTAGATTTAGATTCTACACTTAACAATTGTTTATTATTTTTAGATTTAATTTCTTTTTATACAAGGTACTAACTTTACTAGTATTGGTACATTAGTACTTACTTGTTGTCATTTTTGTATTTTTAAATCTATAAACAGACAAAATTTAATATATTTCAATTTCTGGATCTACTTTTTTGAGTATTTCCAAAGCTACTTAACTAGTTTTTTCACTATGTTTCTCTTCAACCCCTTTTAAAGTTATACTGTTGGCTTTCTGGTCTCTTTCAAAAAAATTAAGGTGTAAAATATTCTTATGACTTCTCATTTACTTGTTTTAAGGCTTTGTTCAACTCTTTGTTTTATTTTTCCAATAATGAACTTTCCACCGACAATTTTTCAAACTTACTGTTTATTCATTCTAGTGACTCATCCACTTAGCTCTTCAGACTCTTTATAGTGTCATCAAGGGTCTTTTTTATATTCCTGTTTTCTCCCCTCGACAAGGATAGCTAATTCATAAACATCTCTTTTATATTCTTTTTCTCATTCCTCATATCATATTATTTTCTTTACCCTGCTTGTTCTTGCAAGTTGTCATTTTTATTTAGATTGTTTTTTTGTTTTTGAACAGCTCCTTAATCAGATAGAATTATAGAAAACAAACCTAACTATTAAATTTTACTGTGAAAAAAAAATGTAAAAAAAAACAATTGTAAAAACAAAAATGCTGTACTCTAAATTAAACTAAAGTACTTAAAAATTTATATAGCTTTAAAAAAAAATTACACATAAACTTTGACTATACTTAAGAATAATTTTTTAAGTTTATAATTAAAGTTATTAGAGTAAAGTTTTTAGCTTTTCTATTTTATCAATAACTAATTGTTATCTTTTAGACCAAATTTGTCTTTAATAACTAATTACACACCATTTTTATTTATTTCAGTAACTAAAAAAAAATTACTGACTTTTTTATTTTTAGCTATCAATAAATTTAAAGCGTAGGTTTGTTTTAAAAAAATATCTAAAATTTTTAAAACTATTTTTACAGACTTCAATGTTTAAAATCATGTTTGTTTTCGCAGTAACTTTTTTATAAACTATATATTTTATAGTTGCTTTAGAATTAGATATTTAGATACGAAGATGTAAAAGAAAATTTTGATTTAGTTTTTTTTAACATTATGAAAAACTTTATACTGGTAGTATGAATTTAAATTTACAAAACTCAAAAAAGTTTCAGTGATAATAAAAGTCGTCTGATAGTTAAAAGATTAAAATTCTTAAAGTTTTTACAATGGAGTATGGACTTTAAATAAACAAAAATAAAGCTTTTGACAACTAGCTTTAGCTCAAAAGGTTTTATAGTTCATTTGAATTAAATATCAGTTTGTAAGCAAAGCACTTCTTGAAAAAAAAACTGTTTTTTAAGTTTAGGTTGACTTTCAACAAATAATTATTTGTTTTGTTTTTAAAGTTTCTCTTTCTATAGGCAATTAGTTATTTAGGTTGAAGCGTTTTAAAAATTAAAAAAAAAAAGATAGTTTATTTAATACTAATACTAACGTTTTTTAAATTTCCGAGTAATAATATTAATAACGATATAGTAAGCCATGAGTAGGGGTATGTATATTATTAATTAAACTTTTGCAAGTAACTAATAACTTTTTTCAAACTGATGTCTAAATCTTGTACGATTAGAAAAAAAATGTTGTTTTAATAATAATATTTCTTTTCTGAAAACTAACTTTGTAGTTCTACAATCAAAAATATATATCAGCTAATGTTCACAAACCATATAAAATTATTTTACAACTCTTATAAGTAGCATTTCCAAAGATGTGTTTAGACTGAATGCCTGTGCTAACCCTAGAAAAAAATCAGTAAAAACTGTTTGATAAGATATTATACTGATTTAATTGAGTTTGCTTGTGCTCTCTTATTAATTTTCTGAATGTTGAATAAAAACACCCAAACTCTATAGCAGGGTTTCCCAAAGTGGGCCATAACTGATATTCAGGGGGCAACGAGCAGCAAAGGGGTAAGGGAGGGGGGTATGAGCAGCAAAGGGGTAAGGGAGGGGGGTATGAGCAGTAAAGGAGCCACAGGGGGGCCATGAGATCATAATTTGAAACTTACACTAGATATTCTTGAGTTGCAGATGAAGAGCATAAAAAAAGGTCCCAGGTGTATTTTAAGGTAGTTTAGAAACTTACACTAGATATTCTTGAGTTGAAGATGAAGAGCAAAAAATAAAAATTAAAGGTCTTTGGTGTTTTTTATTGCAGTTTCTGAGTAATCTTGTAGAAGGGAGCCATGGCTTTTTGAAATTCTTTAAAGGGGACCAACCATTTGCAAAAAAAAAAGTTTGGGAAACCCTGCTTTATAGCAACATGCAAACATTTCATGTAAATATATACAATGAACTTCAGCACACGATCATCAACAACAGCATCAAAGAGAATCTAAGAATTCTAATCTTAGTTCTAGTAAGGGTTTCGCATCTAGACTTCATCAGGCAAACATAATAAAGGTGAAGTTCACTGTTTGTTGTTGATGGCTTGAAACATTTGCACTTTGTTGATGATAGTCGAAATAAGTACTGATTAAAATTTGTTACAAAAAGGCTATGTACTACTTTGAACTGGCTAAAACTAGTTTAAACTTAATTTTCTTAACAAATTAAAGACTTTCGTGAGCCTGTTTGTATAAGGAAATTAATTACTAAATTCCAACTGGAAATTATAGTTCTATTAGTACATATATTAGAATTATTTTTTGAATTGGACTTTGTAATTTAATTTCAGACTTTATACAGTTGTTAAAGTTTCACTACACTTTGTTTATTTGTAAGATTTTTTATGTGAAACAAACTTAAGTTTTTTAATGTATTGTATATCAACTGAAATTTTGGTTATATCGAAGAAGATATTCGCACGTCTCTTAGTATTATAAATTTTTTAATATCTCTTTTGTACTTTATAAGTATTGATTTTTACAATTTACTAAAAACTGACAACCTCATTTCAATTATTTAATTATGATATCAGTATAATGATTTTTCAAGATTTTCTTTTAATTGCCATATAATGAAATACTTAAAATTTTTAAATACTTTAATAATAGTAAAATGATTATTTTTCTATAACTATATATCAATATTTAGATAAATAAACTAAATTATTCAAAACAATAAATAAGACTGAGTAATTTGAGTTTTCAAAGTGAAAAAACTTTTATCAATTAAGCTTATGGTTACCTAGGGTTTTTTAGTTTTTTTTATCAAATTTCAAGTAGTTTTCGTCTTCAACTTAAAGAGAGACAACATATAGTTTGCAAAACTAACAAAGATTAGTTAACTTTTTTTTTGTACGTCTTGTTTTACTTTTTTTACTAAAGCCTTAGCTGACACTAAACTTTTACTAATAAATAATAACTTCTTTTACACCAGGAATTTCCAAACTCATTATCATAATCAACTCTATTTGGCAGAAGTTTAAAATATAATCGACTTCTTATTGGTTACTTACAAATTTAGTTTTCTCACTTTACTAGAAATTTCCCTTTGAAATCACCCACTTTGGTAATATTGAAAATATTAAAAAGCAAGCTAAAATTATCAAAAAAAAGGAAAGTTCTATGACTTCTAAGAATTTCATAATATCTTTCTTTTTCGCCCCTTAACTATTTTAGCCCACGTTTTGAGAAAATGATCCAAAATTATTGATATTTTCTTCTTGAAAAACCTGGTTTAAAATGACTTCAATGATTTTTTGAACTTATTTCTTTATGCCGTTAACTCGTTAAGTAAAAATCTGTTTAAAAAATAATTTTTTGCTTAAATCAAAAAATAAAATTGAATGAACACTTTTAACATTTTAATATTGGTTTTATGAAAACACAGTTTTATTTACATTGTAATAAACAAATGCCATAACATAATAATGAACAGTTAGTTCAACTTTATGAAGTGTTTTATTAAAAATTTTTATAGAAAATAGTCTACCTTTAAATAAGTAAAGTATGAGCTACCCCATTTAAAAAGGCTTATACGCTTGTGTTCAAAATGTAATATTTCGTCATTTGTCAATACTTTTCATAAATATATTTGTTTTTTTTCAATTATTACTTATATTTTATATATTAAAAAAAAACAAAAACAAATACTTATAATAAAGTTTGTACGTTTTTCAGGTGAAATAATGTCAAAAGAAATTAATTTAATTTCAAATTTAAAGCTAACTAAGGTAATGCTTAGTAAGGACTTGCAAAATAAAACAGAAAGGCATTTTAAAAAAAAGTTAAAACTTCATAATGCAATCTTATTTTTACAACTAGCTGTAGTCTTCAATTTGACTGAAATTTACAAACTAGCGAAGAACTACGTAGAACGTTGTTTTGCCACGATAGCTGAAAGTGATAACTTTTTGCAGCTGGACTATGTTTGTTTAGCAGAAATACTTAAAAGCTCCTGTTTAAACATCCACTCTGAAATTGAAGTTTTCGAAGCTTCAGATAGATGGCTGAGTCACAAAATAGAAGACCGTAAAATATTTTCGAAAAATCTTTTGTCAAAAGTTCGACTTCCTCTATTGTCTGATCACGAAATAAATCATCTCATAAAAAGGCCTTCCTCATTCTCAACAAACAAAGAGTGTGCTGAAATAATGAAGTGTTTTTTATATAGCAAACATGACATTTCTAGAAATTATTCTTATTTACATTGTTCGCGTAGATATTGTAATCACAATAAGTTCAGGATTTTAATTTTTGGAGGTTTTGAAGTTAATGGAACCAACTCAATGTTTACAAAAGTAACAAAAATCTATGGGGAAACATTTCAAAACGAAAAAAGTCTCTCCTCAATAAGAGGTGATAGAGTTTCTGCAAAAGCAGTATTTTTAAAAGGAAACGTCTACCTACTAAATACAAGTAATTCAGACAGCACAAAAACCATTGAAAAATATTCACTTGAAGACGACTGTTGGAGCGTTGTCACCGATATGTATGACAATCGACGGGGTTATTGCGTTTGTTCTTTCATCAACGACATATTTCTAATCGGAGGAGATTCGCTAAATTTCTACTTGAAATTGAATTTAAAATGTTCCAACAAAAATAGGTGGGAGAGAACCGCTGTGGCAAGCCAAAAAAGGAAATACGCAGCATGTGCAGTGTTTGAGGGGAAAATTGTTGTTTCCGGTGGAACTGGAAACGGAAGAGGTCTGAGAACTGTTGAGTGCTATGACGTCATAGGTGATGAGTGGACTCGAATGGCGTGCATGATGAATGGACACTATGGACACAGCATGGTTTCTGCTGAAAATAAACTGTTTGTAATTGGGAAGTTGAGAAATAATTGTGAAGTTTACGACAGCTCGTGTAAACGTTTTGTTGCTCTTAAAACTAAAATGTTCATGAATTTGAGCGAAGCTCCAAAAGCTGCCAAGGTTGGAAATAAAATTTATGTTTTTCGAAAAAGTCTATCAGCAACTGTTCATTGCTATGATGTAATCGAAGAAAAGTGGTCAGAAATTTCTTGTGAAGCTGTATACAAGTTGCATGACTTCTTTATTGTTAACATACAAGAATAATAATATCTATTTTTAATTGGTTTAGTTTATTAAAATGATTTTTTTTATAAAACCATTTTTTTTGTTTAAAATTAAGATTGTTTTTTATTAACTTAAGTTACTCTTTATATAGGATAAAAGCATTGTTTCTTACAATGATTTTTTTTTTTCTTTGTACAAATAATGAACTTTAGAATTGCTATAACTAATAAACAATAAAAACAAACTGTACAGTAATCTTCCTTTATTGTACCAACATATGTTTCTGTGTGTCAACGAATCAACACACTTCAACTGGGTTGTTAATGGAAAGATAAATGGAAAGTTTACCATTAACAACCCAGTTGAAGTGTGTTGATTCGTTGACACACAGAAACATATGTTGGTACAATAAAGGAAGATTACTGTACAATTTGTTTTTATTATTTATTAGAACGCACGAAAAAATTTTTCCACGAAGACACTTTAGCACAAAGGGTCATATTTTTGCATGAAGGTCACAAAAAAAATTGTGAAAACATAAAAACTAGAAAAATAATACAAAAAGATAAAATAAAAAATAATAAGAAAAAATAAGTTACCAACTGAGGGTAATGGTTAGGAGGAAAAAAACAGTGAAAGTAAAAAAAAAAAAACTAACCGAAGGCAAAACTTAAGGGTAATGGTGATAGTAAAAATAAAAGACAAATAATGAAAGTTTTTAAAAAAAAAATAAAATATAAGTTTTTGAACAGAAAAAAGACAAATAGAAGAATAAAAGTTACTGACTAAGGGCAAGGGTTAAGGAAAAAAGTAAAAAAAAAGTACTAAAAAATAATTAAATTAAAAAAATTCAATACTGCTAAAGTTTTTTGGTACAAAAGTAAGCCTTCATGCAAAAGTGTCTTTGTGCAAAATTTACCTGTCATGTAAAATTAACGCCGTGCAAAAGTGTCCCTTCATGCATATCTGACACCTGCCCTCATATTGCTATATACTTTTTGTTTCTTTTTAAACATGCTAAGTTATCTACTAGACGACAAACTACGTCTATGTTGATTAGTAAAAAACTAATAGTTTTGTTAAGACTTATTTGTTAAGACTAAGCTTAAAACTTATTAGTAATAAGCAAGTTAACACCGAGTTATTTATTTTTAAACCGTTTGAATTTAATAAACAGATATACAAAGTTCCATGACAAAAAGAAAAATTAAAATAAAGAATAAAATATAAAAGAGAAACGTTTTTTATGCTTTTTAAAAATTTTGCTTTAAAAAATTACAATTTTTATACAATATATGAAGATAGTTACGTTATTAAATAAACTTAAAAATGTATATAACAGTGCACAGGCAATAAAAAAACAATTTAAACAATTAAAGCTTGCTTCTAAACTAATGTATTTTATAAAATTAAATTTCTGATTTTTTTTTCACTTTGTAATCTTATAATTAGTAGTGTGACTACTAATATAGTTTTTATTCAACCTTTAATTCAACAATTAAAAATTAATGCTTAAAGAATTTCTACATTCACCAAAATATATGAAATTTTCTATGAATACATATACGAAAGTAAAGCATGTGCTTTAACAACTTGAGCTAAATTTACTGCTGGGGTTTGCAGCCTTTTATAAGTCGTGGGCCTATTAATTTGAAAAAAAAAATTGCTTGCGGACTGCACTTTGTAGAAATAAGTCTTTGTAGGCAGCAGTTGTTTTAAAATGAATATAACAAACCATATTTAACACTATTTCAAATAAAAATATAATAAAACAAGTACTAAAAAAACATTAGATATAAATAAAGAGCCAGAATGTTAATTTTTACCACAAAAAACTTTATTTTTATTTATAAAAATAAGTATAATTATAGACAACAAGTACTTGCGGGCCGCAGGATTTAGCTTTGAGGGCTTCAACTTACCAATTCCTGATCCTGTAGGCAAAAACATTTTTTATTAAATATCTTTAAAAAGCGGCTTATTTGAAAAAAAATCATATGCTCCAACAAAATTGTATTTTGCTAGCTAGGAAGTCTTTTTGTCGAGTTTACACTTTTCACCAAAATGACGTTGCGTTCAAAGTGCAAATTTGTATTTAAAATAAAAAAGTTAAAAAACTTTATCAATACAAAAGTGTTAATGAAAAACTATTTTTTAAAATGAAGTTTTTCGTGCTTAGTGGAACAAAAAAAAGAAGAATAAATATTCAAATATAATTATAAAGATGCAGTAAAAAAGCTTAGCAAGAATACTTTAATTTTGAATAAATAACCTTAAGGTTTTCAAAAACAATTAGTAAAAAATAAATTACTTAATCTACAGTTAAATATAATTGTTTCTTGTTCTTAAAGCTTTGATACTAAAGATTAAGAGCTAATATTTTTAAATTGCTTTAATTAGTTATTCAAACAATCACTTACTAAACTTAAAATTATGATTTACAAAATAAGCTACGTTTAGTTTTTAAACTTCAAAATGTTATTTTATATACTGTTCAACAGTTGAACATATTTGATAGCATCAATAGATTGAATAATTTTAATGAATAATTATTTCAACTTTTAGGGGATTTTATATTTATCAAAACACTAATGGCTTTAAATATGTTAAGACTAACCATTAGAAAATAAAACAATTTTTTATGATCGCTTTTCCTATTCACTTCGCACTTTAGGATTTTGTTTAAGGTAATAATTGTTTCACACCTTGAACTTTAGGTAATCCTCAGAAATATGTTTATTATTAACAAACATGTTTGTTATTAAATTAACTAGAAACAAAATTTTTACAAAACCTTTTGATTATACGATGTAATAATTTATTGGTCTGTTAGTAGAAAATTAAAAATCATTGTACAATACGAAACTAAGTTGTTATTGCAATAACTATAAGTAATTTTATTTGAAGACTATGTGTTTGATTAAAACTAGGAATCTTGTGTAAGCTGGTAGTAATTTGATAAAAACGTTATAAAAATATACAAGAAAAGGTTAACAAAGTATTTTATAAAAAAAAACAAATAAACACTGCTCGCATTCACTCTATGGTTTTGTGTTAACACTGAAGCTGATCGGCTGCGTTGAACTTTATAAATATATATGATTTGAGAGTGAAAAAATGTACACGTATTTACCTTTTAAACTGTAAAGAAAACTAATGATTCACACCATTTTCAAAGCTTGTTTTGAATTTAAAAGTATTATATTAATCTTTGGTGGTTTTGAAGTTTTGAATTGATACGAAACAGTTGTTAAAGCATTTTTTAAATAAAACTCAGCGTTAAGATCAATAAACAATTTTTTGTATAATTATATATCTAAAAAGTATTAGAATAAGTATTTTACTAATTTTACATTTAATATGAGGAATTTATAACCGAATTTAAAACAATAAAATACGTTTTTGATAAAATATTTCTTCGCAATAAGTTTTAAAGAAATAAATTAATTAAAAAAGTAAAAATAGTTTAGCTTGACTTTAAAAGAACATAAAAACATTAAAGATTGTCTTTTAAATTTTATCTATCACTAATTAAATACTAAATTGATTTAAAAGTTACTATATAAAAATTTAATTATATACGGATCAATTGTTTATCAATAACATTTGACTAATTTTTTAGTTATCAAAATCATTTGACTAATTTCAAATTTTCTAGGTAAGGAGGTTTAATGATTTTGTTGTAAGTGTTTCAACTATAAATAAAACTTAGTTAAATTTTTATTAAAAACAGTTATAAATTTGCTAAGGTTTATCAAAATGTGCACATACAGAATCTACTGTTTCACTACTTATACTATACACTGTAAAAGAAGAACTATGATGTTTTTATTTTATTTATATGTGTGGGTAAAATGAATTCCAAATAGTTTTTTAAAAGAAAAAGTATTTCAATTAGTTGTGTAAAGACATTTTTAAATCGTTGTATCTTTAGAAAAGTAAAAATTTAACTATTAATATAACAAAACTAAGCATGCAACGTTTAGCTAGTAGACATCACTTACTAAATCACTAAAGCAACGTTTGTCGCCATTTATAGTAAGATTGAAAGTTTCAAGAAATTGTATATTTGTTTAAAGAAACAAAAAACATAAAAAGCACGGTGGATACATGTTAAATATGTAGCTAATTGTAAATGATAAACTCTGTAAAATACCGGCAAAACGTATTCAATGATTTTTTCGTTTACCTGCAAATGTGTTATAGATGTCTTTTTTGTTAGAAAAAAATTCACTTTAACCCTAACACTTCAAAATTTCATTTTTTAGTTAATGTTAATTTTTCAATAGAATAAAACAACTAATTTTATCAAAAAAAAACTAAACGGTACTATAAGTGTAAAAATATTTTAAGTTTTTAAATTAAAGTGAGTATTTTGTGTATAAAATAAAATTATACTTTTTAGTGGTAAGGTTATGAACTATACATGTGTATAAAACGATTATTTTTTAGAATAGGTCGTCTAATAATTCATGCAAACCAGCTACAAGTTTTCTTTTTGTAAAAATCATTTTCATGATAAATGGTGAAAAGTGTTTTGAATTCCAATTATAAAAAATTTTTACATGACTTATGTAGTAAAAATATAGTATAACTGTGGTGTACTTAACCCAAGTTTATTATGGAGTTTGTAAATAAAGCTATGCATACTATAAACAAAAAAAAAGTTCTTTAAATTTTACTTTTACAGTAAAACTATTAAGTTACGTTACAAAATAATGATTTTTTTCTGCTCCATTAATTTATTCATCAATTTTAACATCAGGTCGATTAGCTACACAACTAGCTTTTCCGAAAGTGATTAATTTGTTTAATTTAAAAATATTAGAGCTTATGTAACTTTAGCTCATTGCTTTGAATATTAAAAACCGTATTAAGTTTATGTTTCTTGATTTAATTTTATTTTACGTGTTGAGTTGAACTGTTTTTTTTTTGTCATGACTTAATTTTTCGTATTCAGTTGAAAATAGTTTTTCATTTATTAAGTTGTATTTTTCTTGTGCGTCTAAATTTTATGTAAATACAAGTTTAGAGAAGCTTTTATTAACACTAATAATCTTTCCACTTTTATTATGTGAGAATGGTATAAATTGAGTATTATAGTTCTACTTCTATGCAGGTAACTAAAAAAATTACTTATGACATTTACAATTTGCATTGATAATCATTGAAACAAAATCATAAAGCAAAAAGTTTATTCATCTAAAAACAACTAAAGCAAATATAGTTCAACCAAAACTTTTTTTGGATGTTTTAACTTAAAAGTTACATTAAAAGCCTAAACTTATTTAAATAAACGCTGTATTTAAAAAATTAAATGTTTTATAGTTTACAAAGTGCATAAAGTTGCATAAAAGTTTGCTCCGTAGACTAATTCATATTTTATGAGCAGTAAAGCGCCGTAAAGTAGTAAAGTATTTGCGTAAAAAGCAGTTGTTTTGATCTCTAGATTAAACGCTTTAGTACGTTACATTAAAAAAAAAATATATACGCTATAAAACATAGGCTTTAGTTTTAATAACAAATTTAAATCGTCATATAAAACGAGATTACAAAAAAATCTTTAAGTTATAAGATAATAGCTTAATTTAAAAAATAATGAAATACTTTAAGTACTTAATAAGCAACTAAAATTAATATTAGTGTGGTTTTTATTTATATTTCAAGTTTAAATAATTAAAAAAACGAATACATTGTTCTACTTTGTTTACACATACAATACATTTAGTAAAGCTCAACAGACATACAGCCGACTCTAAAACATACAAGTTAAAGTTATTCATTAACCGCCGATTTTTCACTAATACAAGATTTTTTAAAATAAAATATTATTTGGTAGTCTAAAGTTTGCTTAAAAAGCTCGTCAGTACTAAAAATAAAAATCTTTTATTTAGATAGAATCTGTTTCCTCGTATAAGACTTTAAATACTACGCAAAAACTTTAAACTATCAAATTTAAAACAGCTAAAAAATGAGACTAAGTTAAATATTTTCTTAAAAATAAGCTTGGAAACAACTTAATAAAACCTGATATCTAACTTGATTGTAAAACTTATACAAAATAAAATGTCCGAAAAAAAATGCTATTTGTATGATGGTTACGAAAGTCCTAATTACTCATGTGTTTAATTCTTTAAACATCTGAAAAACACTTTAAACAAACTATAAAAAATAGTTACTTGCTAAACCACTTTTTTGTTAAAAATAAACATAAAAATGAAAAAGTGCTTCTTCTAAGTCCTTAAAAAACCATTAGTATTAAAAAAGAAACTTGTAGTTATTAAAAATTTAATAGATATAAGACTTTTAGAAATGCTCTTATTTAAAGTTTTTAACATCAATAAAAGTTTTACCTTAGAACTTTAAAGAAATATTAAAAGTTGTAGAACAGTGGATTAAATATAAAATGTTAAAAGAAAAGTTTCCTTCGTGCACATATTTATCTTCTACTTTAAACTACATGGAATTTTTTTGTAGTATATATAACTAGTGATCTAACGGTTATCTGGAGTTTTTCGTTAAGACCCGAATAGGAACGTGTTTTGAAAATGACGTAGTTTTATAAGATGTTTTGTATAAAAAAAGTATAAACTATCTATTTATATATGAATATGTATACAATAAAAAAGTTAAAAAACAAAGCTTTTAATCCAAAAACGTCCAACAAAAAGTGTTTCGAAATTTTTTTGCAACTGATTTTGCAACTGGAAGGGTTTCATTTTTAACTTTGTAAACTTTTGACGAAATCACATATTGTTTTGATGCTTTCAACCTTAGAAAAATCGTAGTTTACGACTTTTTTTTTGATCAAATCATAAAATATTTCTTTACGTTTGCTTTGTTTTCAAAAACATAATTTGATTAAATTTAATATTTAGATAAAGTATTTTGACTACAACATACTGACGATTGTTTGACTAAGTAATTTATATACATACCATTAAGTATATTTTTTATTATTAAGACAAGCTAATTATCAATTTTGATTAGTACTTTGTTTAGAGCTTCATAAGTATAAATACTTAGTTATTTATGTTAGCTTTACAATGTAAGGCAAAAATTTTACAATGTCAATAAAAACAGGACTTAAGGTTGTATTTACTTTTTTTTACAAAAAAGGACTTGATTACTTATCAAGATTTTACATTCTGTTTTACTGGTATTTTTAAAATTGCTAAAAGTTAAAAAAAACTATGTACCAAAGAACATTTAGACAGTTATATAGTATACAGTTTTGTAATTTTTTTAAAGTGTATTAAAAAAAGCTCCTACAAAAAGTACTCTATTATTGAACAAAAAAAATTGTGCAACCCCACTGAAGAAGTCTAGACACACTCTGGACCCGAATCCAATTGGTATAAATTAATTGAGTAAGGCATTAATCAAGTTTATTTCAAATTTTTGTTGAACAATACATTTACAACTTATCAAATTATCACACTAAACTGATTACAAACATTCCCTCCTAAAGAACTAAGTCTAAGCTGATCATCAATAGTTAACCAATATAAAGCTTTAGAAATATCTACATATAGTAATTGATATACGTTGATATAATAATAACAAAATTTAGAGTATCCTTCTTTTATTCACTTCTTTTATAAAGTGTAATAAGAGAAGGATACTGTATAATTTGTTATTACTATATATTCCAGTGAACTTGTTTCACTAGAATCTTTTGTTAACAAACACTTAAATTTATATTTTGAATAGTTATACGTTGATATAGTAAGTTTACGAATTTTAGACCAAAATATATTTCAATAATTATTTTAGTTTAAATTTTTCTGTTAGAAGAAGTTTTGTTATGACTAATAACTGTGCATAGAAAACTAGTCGCTAATAAAAAAAAATAGTACATGACACTGTTTTCGGAAACATAAAAATATCATTTATATATACAAAAGTAACAATCTAAAATGTTGTTATATGTTATTTGAATTTAAATTGTAATACATTTACAAAAACCAAACGACTAATATACAAATAAGAAAGCAGTATATATGAATATTAGCTATTCCTTTTAAATTACAATTGAGAAATTTTAACTTTTACCAGATAACGTTTTTATCTTGAATTAAGTTTCTTAATACTTTAAATTTTTTGTAAGATGCATCATATAAGGGATATTAAAATAGGTGTCAAACATTTTACTTGAGAATTTCTTCAAACAAAATAAATTGTAGTATAATTAAATTATTATGCTTTTAATTATACTTTTTAAGATAGGTATAATTGTAACTGAAAGCTAAAACATTATTGTTGAAAAAGGAAAAAATAGATTAGCTTAAATTAACGCACTATATACAAACTGCTATTTTTTATTGTTTCAAGTTTAAAGTGTAAACGCTATTATTCACTACAATTCCTAAAAATCAATCAAACGTAGTTTTATAGCTATCCAAGGGTAACGGGTTTTATCAAATTTCAAGCACACAAACTTTTATGTTTATAATCATAACTTTGTTAAGTTTGTATGTAACTGTTTTTTTAGAAAAATTGATTTACAAAAAACTAGAAAAAAAGAGCTTTAAACTTTTTTTTTAATTTCGTTTTATTATTTTTTAAGAGTAGAACTTTATAACATAAACGATTTATTTTAAAGAATTTTATATTTATAGCAACAGTTGAGTTCGAAGAATAGTGAATACTATTTTATAAAATTTGTAATTGTAGTAAGTTTTACTTCGAAACTAAAAATGAACCAAAGAGATGTGTTTAGTAAATTAATAAAAGAGTTTAGCATTTATTAAAAAAAGTAACAATAATAAAATTGTTCTTTAAAAGAAGTAAACCTAATTTTTAAAAATATTAAATGTAGTCTTATTTAAGTCTTAGTTGGTTTACAACAACAAGAAGGCTCTAAATATTTTTAACTTAGAACAAAGTTTTTTAATACTTGAACGTTCAAGCTGTGAAGATTTAGGAAAGAATATGGACAAACATAAAAAGTATCAAATATTGATATTTATAAGTAAGTGTTTTTTTATTTACTCTTTTAAAGCAAATCATTTGATTGTTTTTTAAATTAAAACTCTTTCAATTAGTTTTTACTAAGTTTCTAAAATATTTTTCAAGTGCGATTTAGTTATTTTGACTAATGTTTTTTTTAAAGCATGTGTAAAGATGTTAAGATTAAAAATATAATTAGAATCGTAGTAAAGTTGATTGACATTACCTTTATAAACTTTTATTTTTTTACATTATATTTTTTGAAGACATATTTACACATCATTTTTTTAAAAATTGCTTTTCGTTTAGTAATGTTTTAAATTCTCAAAACCACTTAAAATGAATTTTTGACTTGTTATAATCAAACAGTTTTTATGCTAGATTACTATTGTTTATTTTTGTTTTATACGTAGAACCGTCTCAAAATTTTACATTAATTTTATAAAATTGTACGTTTAAACTTTAATACAATAATTCTAACTTTAGTAGGTTTAACTTAATTTTTAAAAATTTTATGACTTTCGTTTATAGTTTTTAGCATGGCTGAACACAAAATTACATAAACTAAAATACAATTATTATTCATCATCATTAGAGGGTATTTTAATAATTGGGTGATTTATTACAAAAATCTCTTCAACATGGTGTACTTGTTGTAACTAGATCGTTATAATAATCAAAACAAATATAAAATCAAAGTTAAGTGCCTTTTGATAAAAGTATAAAGAAAAAGTGAGCTAAAAAGGAAAAGCGGATGTGGTGTACGACTTGATAACCGAAAGGTTTTTTGGTACACCAGGTCCTTAGACCAAACTTTTTTAGCGCTTTTTTATCCTTCAATAAACAATAGTAAATTGAAAATATTTAAAAAACTGTTAGCCAAGTTTTCTACTACTATAATAACTTACTCTTAAAATGCTAGTGTAAAATTATTTTAAGGCAAATGAATATTTAAAACCAATAAAACTTTTATCCATTATGGTTCTCAAAAGAATACAACTAAAAAATCAAAAAAATGACACTTTAGAAAACATTGGTAATACAAATAATTTGATAGATTTGCAAAAGTTAAAGGGTTTTTATACCAGTAAATGTGTTGTTTTCCAATTTAATTTAAACTTTTTCTTTTGAATTTGTGTTTACCGAATAAGTTAATTTTATAATTATGATGTGAGTGTCAGCTTATAAAAAGAAAAAATCCCTTATTTCTTAATAGTTAAGGTTGTTTGGTCTACGAAAATTTTTATACATCATAATTTCTTTTTATGTTTTTGTGTTTTACTCTTACGTTATAAATATTTTTTACAGGTTGTTTTATTTTGCATACAAAAGGAATTTGTCCAAAGATCAAAAATACAGAAGATTTAAAAAGTAGTAAGTAACTTAAAATTTTTATGTTAAACACATCTAAAAACTATAATAACTATTTTTTCATCAATAAAAACAGCAGAAGAAAAAAAGTTACATTAAAAAAAATATTTTTATAGTAACTAGTTTTAAAATCTTTTTATGATTTCAGAAAATAGAAAATTGTAATCTTAAATATTGGTGAGAAAATAAAAACACAAAGTTATTTTTTTCTACTCAAAAATTAATACTTTATAAACGTTATATCAAGATAAAAATATTATTATCAGTTATTTTTTCTATTAACAAAAAGTTTAAAAAATAAACTAGTCTTTTAAAATAAGATGTTTCTTATATGTGTTTAATGAATTACATCTATAAAAGAAATGCTAATATGTCTATATTTATAATATTACTTGATTTAAAAAAACCACTTAATAAAGAATCGAGAGCTTTGTTTCAGTTTATAGTTATATATTTTCAAGTTAACATATATAACTCATTATGAAGTATATACTTAATGAGAAGAAAAGTGAAAGTTTATCAAATTCTATACTAAGTACTTTTTAATATTTAACCAAAAGATTTTAGTACTTTTTATCTGCATGAAAACCGTTTAATAACATTGAAAGTTTACAAAAAACAATTCTTTTAATTACTTTAATTTGATACTAAGCAAATGGTTTAAAATATGTAAAGAAACTGGTTTAACTTTTTTTTTAAACTGGTATAACATAATACTTTAAACTCTTTAAAGTATAATAAAAAGATATTTGTTTATGCGAACTTTATTTTGTTATAAATTATTTACAGACTATTATATACAACAATTTATTCAAGTATCTTAAAATTTCCATATACAAAGTAAAATAAGTTTGATAGACTGCATCAAGTAAATTTATTAATATTCGATGAATAAAAGTAAATATATACTTTTTAACACTGTCAAAAGCATTTTATAAGTAACGGGCGTATAATACATTACAATTTTTCTTAAGAAAAAAAACTAAAGAAGCATGAAAATAAGAAAGTTGTTTTTTTTAGTTAAATTAGTATTTTGCTTGTAACTTTAAAGATTAAAATAACTTTATGAAGGTTTTGATTTGTACAACTTTTTTACAAAATAAAAATTACTCGCGGGCCGAATATTTTTGCTTAGCAAATCGAATTAGGCTTTAGTTTACAGACTCTTGCTTTAAAGCAGATACAAAAAAATTTCAATTGATTTAAAAATCTTTAAATGAGTACGTTTTGTTTTTGTAAAGCTTATTTACTATCTTTTTTAAGCAATAATAAAAACTAGTTAGATTTATTTAAATTGTATTTTTTGCATAAAATCAATGAGTAAAATATTCAAAAAAACTAAAAATTTTGTTTCTGTAAAAGTTTTTATTATTTATATAATTAATCCTAAAAAATATGACATAAAAATTAGTGGTAAGCTTTACCTCATAAAATTATATGTTTCAAACGTTAAAATGCTACTTTAGATCAATCAAAAGTGCTTAATACCACGCAACAAATAGTTGTGACTTCAGAGACAACAACTGTTACGTTTCTCAATGCTACTTTACCAAGTAAGTTTAACATCAATTTCAAAGTCTTAAAGTTGGTAAAAATTATTAGCGAAAAACTATTTTCAAATTATACTTAAGTCTATCAAAATAAATTAAAATGTAATTGCACTCTAGTTTTTTATTACAACGGCAATATCATTAGTTAAAAGAAATATTTTAGAATTTTTTTATAAGTAGATAAAGTTACAGTATAAACTTTTGTACATTGAGTTTTTAAATGCCATTTAAGCTCAATCAGAAGTAGCTAATACTACACAAGATACAATTGTAACTTCAGAGTTAGCTACATCACCAACGCTTGGTACCTTAAATACAAGTGAGTTATTAAAAACTTTTAATAATTTGAACTCTGCGTTTTTTAAGCAGAATTAATTTTAGGTAAAAAAAAATTACATGTGTTGGTACCTTTGTTTGATGTTTATCTGCTAATATATATTGAAATTTATTTTAGCATCACGTTTACCACGTACAACAGGTTTCAGTAACCTTATGAAAATAATAGATAAATTTAATAAACAAAATCTTTTGTGTTGTTTTCAAAAAAAAAATATAGGATAAAAAATACAATCGTTCATATTCTAACAGTTGAATATATATTTTAAATTTAACTAGAAAAAAAACATAATTTTACATGCATTACACAAGTTGTTTTAAATGAAAACACTGTTCAAAGCTGTAGGTTCTTGTTTAACGGATCGAACTTGGTAGTGAGTCTTAATTTCTAAATCTTTTATAGAAATACATAACTAAACTATTAAGTCATATTTTAGGTATATCAGAAATAGATAATACTACAAAAGAAATAACTGGAACTCCAGAGATAACTACATCATCAGCGTTTGATATCTTAAACACAAGTGAGTTACAAAATACTTTTGTATGGTTTTGTTTCGTAAATTGTTATAACCGACAACTATTTTGAACTATACTCACATTTATCAGCGTTTATCGAAATGACCGTGTTTTCTCAAATTTGTTATTTTAATTTATAAGGTGATAATTTAGGTAAAGCAACAATAGCTAACACTACACAAGAACTACTCGTGAGTAAAGAGACATCTACACTCACATTGCTCAATGCTACTTCACCAAGTAAATATTAAAACAATTTCTTAGCTTTTATTTTGTACTTTTATTTTAGCTTGTATTTTAAAAAACACATACACTTATCTAACACTTCTTAAAATTGTACGATTCTTTTATTGGTTATTTTGGAAACTTCTGTAATTATAATTTTTTCTATAAAACTTAATTAGTGATTTTACTTTTAACTTTTAAGCTCAATCAGAAGTAGGTAATACTACACAAGAGTCATATACATCACCAACGTTTAATATCTTAAACACAAGTGAGTTATGATTTTTTCAAAACATAATCTCTGCGTTTTTTCACTTGATAAATATCATTTAGCAGACTTAATTTTGTGTAAATAAAAAGCTATAAGTATTTGTACCTTTTTTAGACAATTATCTGCTAATATTATATATTGAAAACTTTTTTATTTAGTTTTACCTTTTCCTCGTAGAACAGGTTTAAGTAGCCTTATAAATATAACAAACAAAATTTAATAAACAAAATGTTTTGTTGAAATTTCAAAAATAAAAAAAATCATATAGGAATACAATAATAACCGTTGATATTCTAATAGTTAAACATATATCATGTGTTTTATTTAGAAAAAAAAAAACATTTGCATTACACGAATTGTTTTAAATAAAAAACACTGTCAAAAACCGTATATTCTTATTTAACGGATCGAATCTGGTATTCAAGCCTTAATTTCTAAATCTTTTATAGAAATACATGATTAAACTATTAAGTCATATTTTAGGTATATTAGAAGTAGATAATACTACAAAAGAAATAACTAGAACTCCAGAGACAACTACATCATCAACGTTTGGTATCTTAAACACAAGTGAGTTACAAAATACTTTATATGATTTTATTTCTTAAATTGCTATAACCGACAACTATTTTGAACTGTACTTACATTTAATAGCTTTTTTCTAAACTAGCGTGTTTTCTCAAACTTGTTATTTTAATTTATAAGACGATAATTTAGGTAAAGCAACAATAGTTAACACTCCACAAGAACTACTCGTGAGTAAAGAGACATCTACACTCACATTGCTCAATGCTACTTCACCAAGTAAATATTAAAACAATTTCTTAGCTTTTATTTTTTACTTTTATTTTAGCTTGCAACTATTTTGAAAAATACATACACTTATTGAACTACTTTGATTCATTACTTTATTAGATTTTTTGTTTGCTTTTAGGAAACTTCTATAACCATACATTTTATACAAAAATTAATTAGTTATTCATTTTAGTTTAACTTTTAAGCTCAATCAGAAGTAGCTAATACTACACAATATTCAATTGTAACTTCAGAGACAACTACATCACCAACGTTTGATACCTTAAATACAAGTGAGTTATAAAAAACTTTGAAAAATTTAAACTCTGCGTTTTTTAAGCAGAATTAATTTTAGATAAATAAAAATTACATTGTTTGTACCTTTGTTTGATGTTTATCTGCTAATATATATTGAAATTTATTTTAGCTTCACGTTCACCACGTACAACAGGTTTCAGTAACCTTATAAAAATAATAGATAAGTTTAATAAACAAAATATTTTGTGTTGTTTTCAAAAAAAAATATAGGATAAAAAATACGATCGTTCATATTCTAACAGTTGAATCTATATTTTAAATTTAACTCGAAAAAAAAACATAATTTTACATGCATTACACAAGTTGTTTAAAATGAAAACACTGTTCAAAGCTGTAGGTTCTTGTTTAACGGATCGAACTTGGTATTGAGCCTTAATTTCTAAATCTTTTAAAGAAATACATAACTAAATTATTAAGTCATGTTTTAGGTATATCAGAAGTAAATAATACTACAAAAGAAATAACTGGAACTCCAGAGACAACTGCATCACCAACGTTTGATATCTTAAAGACAAGTAAGTTACAAAAAAATTTTATATGGTTTTGTTTCGTAAATTCTTATAACCGACAACTATTTTGAACTATACTCACATTTATCAGCGTTTTTCGAAATGACCGTGTTTTCTCAAATTTGTTATTTTAATTTATAAGATGATAATTTAGGTAAAGCAACAATAGTCAACACTACACAAAAACTACTCGTGAGTAAAGAGACATTTACACTCACATTGCTCAATGCTACTTCACCAAGTAAATAATTAAAAAAATTCTTAGCTTTTATTTTTTACTTTTATTTTAGCTTCCATCTATTTTGAAAAAACATACACTTATTGAACTACTTTGATTCATTACTTTATTAGATTTTTTGTTTGCTTTTAGGAAACTTCTATAACCATACATTTTATACAAAAATTAATTAGTTATTCATTTTAGTTTAACTTTTAAGCTCAATCAGAAGTAGCTAATACTACACAAGATATAATCTTAACTTCAGAGACAACTACATCACCAAAGTTTGATACCTTAAATACAAGTGAGTTATAAGAAACTTTTAAAAATTTAAACTCTGCGTTTTTTAAGCAGAATTAATTTTAGGTAAAAAAAATTACATTGTTTGTACCTTTGTTTGATGTTTATCTGCTAATATATATTGAAATTTATTTTAACTTCACGTTCACCACGTACAACAGGTTTCAGTAACCTTATAAAAATAATAGATAAATTCAATAAACAAAATCTTTTGTGTTGTTTTCAAAAAATAAATATAGGATAAAATATACAACCGTTCATATTCTAACAGTTGAGTATATATTTTAAATTTAACTAGAAAAAAAAATAATTTTACATGCATTACACAAGTTGTTTAAAATGAAAACACTGTTAAAAGCTGTAGGTTCTTGTTTAACGGATCGAACTTGGTATTGAGCCTTAATTTCTAAATCCTTTAAAGAAATACATAACTAAACTATTAAGTCATGTTTTAGGTATATCAGAAGTAGATAATACTACAAAAGAAATAACTGGAACTCCAGAGATAACTACATCATCAGCGTTTGATATCTTTAACACAAGTGAGTTTCAAAATACTTTTATATGGTTTTGTTTCGTAAATTGTTATAACCGACAACTATTTTGAACTGTACTCACATTTATTAGCGTTTTTCTAAACTACCGTGTTTTCAAACTTGTTATTTTAATTTACAATATGATAATTTAGGTAAAGCAACAATATTCAACACTACACAAGAACTACTCGTGAGTAAAGAGACATCTACACTCACATTGCTTAATGCTACTTCACCAAGTAAATATTAAAACAATTTCTTAGCTTTTATTTTGTACTTTTTTTAGCTTGTATTTTAAAAAACACACACACTTATCTAACACTTCTTAAAATTGTACGACTTTTTTATTAGTTATTTTGGAAACTTCTATAACTATATTTTATTTTATAAAACTTAATTAGTGATTTTACTTTTAACTTTTAAGCTCAATCAGAAGTAGGTAATACTACACAAGATACAATTGTACCTCGAGAGACAACTACATCACTAACGTTTGATACCTTAAACACAAGTGAGTTATAAAAAACATTTTGATGTTTGCATTTTGTAAACTCTTAAAGACTTCATGTATAGTAAGCTGTCAAATAAGTATGCACTTTGAACACAGCGCAAAAATGCGTACCCAACCGGCAGTGCGTACCTAAAAAATTTCGGTATCAAACTGTATATTTTAAGATTAATGCAGACATGTTAAAAGCTACTGAAGTTTAAACAGACTCCTAAAGCAAAATCCTCTTAAACAAAAGTTTGCATTGTAAAAAAAAAAACATATTTATGGAAAGTATATTGGAACTCTTGAATATTTTTTTAATACAAGTATATATACGAAAAAAAAGCTAAAAATATTTGGTCCTAGGACTTGGTGCACAAAGAACCTTTCGGTTATCGAGTCGCACACCACGGATACATTTTAACGTCTTGTCCAGAAAAGAATTTATTTATGTACGTATGTTAATACATGTATTCACCCCACAAAATTATATAATCTTTTTAGATCCTTTACTTTTAAAGTTTACGTAGTACATACTAATAATTACTAAATTTAAAAAAATATTTATAAGAACATTGATCATGATTTTATTAAATTGTGTTGATTAAAAAAATATTAATATGATTTTACTCCAGCTTACTAATTATTTAGCAGTTTTTGTATTTAAACTGGTTGCCTTGGTAGAAAACAAAACAATAAATGACAAAATGATGTGGTGCTCTTAGAAAGTAAAATTGTAATGCTCGTAGTAGACTGTGGTTTCGAAAGCTAATATTGGCAGTAAAGAATTTAAGAAAGAGTGCCTAGAAATTATAATAATTATTTAAATTACTTTTAACAAAAGTGTGAGGCTCGATAATCGAAAGGTCTTTCTCCCCACCAATCAATTGACCATAGTAGTGAGATTTTACATTTTATTTCTTATTTTGTTTATATTACATACTTTTGTTTATCTAAATACTATTTTAAACTTTTATTCGCTTTTTAAGTTTATGTTTCAATCATTGCGTATGTAAATGTTAAACTCAGTGTTTGTTATTTTCGTCGATCTAAACTTTGTTCTGTATGACTTTTAACTATTTTTATCCCTAAATTGTAAGCATGGGATATGCAAGTTTAAATTGCATTATTTCTTATGTTCGTTAAATAAATTAACTGTAATATGTTTGTTTTAAATATTGGATATAACACAAGACTTGTATGTTTGTAATTTATTTTCTGGTATCTTAGCTGTGAATTTATTCAAGTTCAGTAAAATATAGACTAGTGTAAAGTATAATACTTTTGTATTACTACTTTTAGGTTTGTTTTGTTAATTTCGAATTAAAAAAAATATTGTATTAAGAACACAGCGTTTTACGGCTAAAAAGTGCGTACCATACCATCAGGTCGTACCTAGAAAGTGCGTACCTAGTTGGCAGGTTACTGTATTTTGATATAGAGCTTGCATTTATTTGACGAAACTTATATGTATCTGTACTTTTTAAAGATGTTTTTTCGTTAAGATTTTTTTTATATATAAGTTTTATACAATTTTTTTTCAAAAGTGTCGAGTTTAATTATAGATTAATCAAAATTAGCTTACACTACTAAACAAACAATTTTAGTTGATACACAGGTAAATTACCGCCTTTGATAGTTTATGCACAAAAAGAAAAAAAATATTTTAAAGGCTACTCTTCTGCTTTTTTACCAACAAGTGTTTTTAAATAAACTTATCTTGATATAACCATATATTTTGTTTTGATACTAATGTAGCTAGGTTTTTATTATTATATAAGAAAACTCTTGTAGTAGACTTTATATTCTTTCGTTTGTATTCTAAATATTTAAACACTATTTAAGGTCAGTCAAAATTAATTAGTACTACACAAGATATAGCTGCAAATCCACAGACAACTACACTACCGTTTAATAATGCTTCATTATCAAGTGAGTTTTTAAGTACTGGTTTAGTACTATCTACTACATATAGGATTATGATAATTAAATAAATTATGTTTTGCAATTTAAGTCTAAACAGTGAAAATTTTTACGTACTTTTTTTCATTAGTTTTTCTTAGTTACTTAAGCAATTGCAAAAAAAGCATTTTTAAAGTTATATGAGCAGTATTTTGCCCTGTTTTATAATCTTTTAAATGGTATTTAAGGTCAGAAAGAGACGACTAAAGTACCTTTGCTCAATGCTACATCACAAAGTAAGTTGTAAAACACTTTTGAGCATTTTAATTTTTTTAATTTTTTTACTCTGCAACTACTTAAAAAAGCTTACACTTACCTAAAAAAAAACTATATGTACGTTTTACTAAAAAAACTTGAAATTTTCATACAAAATTTTATTTTAAAAAATATTTCTCTACTATTTTTAGTTCAATCAGAAGTAGTTAATACTACACTAGAAATAGTTGTGAGCAATGATACCACAACCTTACCGCCTATTGATGTTGTTATACAAAGTTAGTTATAAACCGTATTCTAAATACTAGTTGTTAATTTACTTTAACCGATAGTTTTTTTTACATTAGGCTTACAATTATGAAAATGAGTTATACATTTAGCTTTAATCATTTTACTAATAATATAATACTTAATTAGATTATTTTTGAAATTATTTATTTAGAAGCCTTAACTACTTTGATATTTAATAAGTATAATTGATAGATTTACATATATTTATCTAAAGTTTATGTTAAGTTTAAATTTTAAAATATTATAACTTTGTCCTTTTGATAACGAACTCGACATATTCAACTTTTATTTTACTGTCAAAAATAAACACTTACAATTAAAATAATTGTTTAGAAATAAGCATTAAGTGAGTTAACAAAATACCAAAAAGTTTTATTTTTTTTCGAGCGTAAAAAGTTAAAAGTATTTTAGCAAATATAGTATTACTTGAGAATGTCAACCAATTTACTTTTCCGTAATAAGGTAACCAAAGCTAGCTGTTTGTGTAATTTTTTTTTAAAATTGCAAAAACATCTTAATAAGCAATAGTAATGAAGCAGTATTGTTATAGTTTTTAAGTTAATTGAATTTAGTATATTTTTAATTTATTTATGGTAATTAAACAAAAATGTTCTTTTTCTTTGTTTTATTTCTAATAGCTGTTTCTGTATTTAAAAAAGAAGACAAGTCATAACTTACGTTTTATCGAAATTTTAGTAAACCTTACTAAATTTATAAAGTTCTTTTTAATTTTCATCAAAATCTCTGTAAATTTGAAAAATATGTAGTTACTAACTAGACTATTTAGACCAAGACTAAAGATTTAAAATACATAAAATACTAAATTAAATGAAATTAAGTCTTAACATTTGAGATAATTTTCAAAGTAGTACACGTAAACATTAACTTTTAAACTTTACAACTTTAAATAACTAAGTTTTTTAAAATGGTGGATTATAAATCACAAAAAAGTAAAGTATATTTATTTTTACATCTATTGAAGTTTTAAGTATAAATATATCTTAACTTAAAGTAAACAAAAAATACATCCATATTTTTTAAAGAATTTTCTGAGCTGGTAACTAATGTATTATTGTAAAAAGTATTTTGTTTATATAAAAAAGAATTTGATAACTTTTTCTAGCTAAAAAGAAGAAGTAATGATGTTAGATTGTGTTATTTTTATTTTACTTAATTATAGTCCTTTGTTACAGTATCTAAAAGTTGTTAAAACTAAATTTTCATAAAAGGTGTAAAAAAAAAATGCAGGTACAGTAAATAATATTTAAAAGGGTAAAATAAAGCTGTTTTATCTATTGAAAATTAGTTCTAGTTTAACATTTAATGGTGATCATACCACTTCGATCATCAAACCACAAACTTTCGGTAGACTGAGACAAGAGTTTTGCTCTTATCCGTAAGAACATGCTTTTTTTGATAAAATTGATTAGGCTACTTAATGTTATTTAGGCAAATGACAAAAAGGATACTTAGACATATTAATCATGTTTAATAATATTAAGAAATAATCTCTTTGTTTGTACAAGCAACATTGATTGTTATCAAGCTTTCTTATATTCTAATTAGAAATATTAAGGTAAAGTAAACAGTTCTAAAATTAATTAGTGCGTAGAGTCTTTTAAACAAATTCAAAGTGTCAAATAAAAAAAGTAAAGAAGTTTATTCTAAGTGACATATAAAAAAAAATATTACAATTTTTAATGTTTTTTAATTCTGTTTGTTAAATATTAGAAGTTCTTTTTATAAAACTTTTGTTAAAAGATTATTTGTTCAAATTTAAAACTTGTTTTGTTTTTACAAACTTTAGTTAGAAAATTACAAATACCTTTTTAGAATAATAACAATAAGTCCAAATGACAACCAAACTTATATAAAAAAAAACTCTTTTGAACTTTCTCTGAAGTGTTTGATTTAAGAAAGGCGTATTTAAAAAAATAATTTAAACACTAGGTGTATGAAGAGAGTAAATTTTAAAGTGTATCTACTTTGATATAATTGTTTTAAGACTTACCGAAAACTGATTTTTTTCCATAAACACGCTTTGAATAACTAGTTTAAGGTCTAAATAGATTTTAATCTTAATTCTTTTAATTGTTAATTTTGTATCGACCTTAATATAATAGACTATGTTTAAAAGTATTCAGTATTTTAGAAAAAAAAAACAGTTTATAATTAGTTATAACATCGCATTTACTTCGAAACACTTATCACTTACATTATATGTTGTACAGTTGATGGACCTAACAAGTATTTTTAAGTATTATTGTTCAGCTAGTTTATTACTATTTTATACAGAGGTAATTTAAAGTTTTTATTTAGATGTGAAGTAAGTTATGTTGTTTAAAATATCAACAAGTTAAATGTCAATATTAAATGTAACTAAACACTTTTATAAATAACAAGTTAGATAAAATAGATATTTATTTTGGTCAAACGTGACTTTATACTTTTTTAACAACTATAAGAGTAAACTTTTAAAAACTTAAACGTACAATTAATCAACTGAAGAATAATATTTAGATTATTAGTCTTAAACTCTTAAATTCTAATAAAATTTATGTTATTTAATTATACATTAAATTTTTTAATTTCATTTTAAGTTCATTTTTAGATTGATTAATAAATTGATGAAAAAAAAAAAAGAAATCAATCAATGTATTTCAAACTTTCTGCCTCAGTATCAACTTTGCTAAATATTCAAACTTTGCGATAACATATAATTGCGCTAACTATCAAATTTAGTCAAATACTTGTTTTAAGTTTATGCTATCAAAATAAATATTTTAAACCAATTTAATTTATTTACGGAAAATAAAACATAACAAATAAATAAACTTAGTTTTAATTTGAGATATAAAATAATAGTTTTACAGCTTAAACTTAAAAATTTAAAAGAACTAACTATGTTAATTTAAAATAAATAAGTCTAGTGTTTAGAATTGTAGTACACCATAAATTTTTAAGATTTAGCTATATAAATAAAATTTGCTTCAGAACACAATTACTACAAAAGACTACGTCTAAGAAAAATTGAACAGAAAAAAAAAACTTTCTTAAATTGCTTCATAGATTTTAAATAAGCTTAAAATAATATTTCTTAATTGTATTCAGCTTTTTCCAAACTATTAAAGTTAGGATTTATTTTTCAATTAATCCAAAGTTTCTATATTTTATAAATTTAAACTTTATAAATAAGTTACTAGTACTATGTTACAAATCACTTATACCATTATTTATCAACTTAATTTAACTTTTATACTATGGATAAAATGATTTTATTTTTATTGTTATTATTTTCAATTGAACGATAAAAAAAGCGCTTAAAAGTCTGGTCTAAGGACCTGGTGTACAAAGGAACCTTTCGGTTATCGAGTCGTAAACCACAGTAACACTTTTTTTTAGGTTGAAATTTTCAAGAACTATAATGAAAAGATAATTTGAAACTTTACTTATCTTTGTAGTTAGAATGAAAAACCAGTATTTTCAAACTGAAGTAAACAGTTTGTATGAGTGAATAACTTGTTAAAAAACATCTTTAATCGCAAACTAAAACTAAGATTTATAATTTTCGAACGTAAAATTTCATAAAAGTACTACAATGAGTTTGTTTTCGTGTTTGTATGATGAAAAATAATTTTTACCTTCAGCAAAATCTCAATTACTGTAGCTTGTTTTTCACAGATTAAATTTTTTGCTTCTTATATGAATAATGACAATCACTATGTTTACAATTAAACAGAAACTAATTTTGGTGATTTTAGAATATTCGATTGAAAGTTACGCACTGAAAATATAAAAGCATATATTTTTAAAACATCTTGTTCTTATTGTAGTTTTGGTTAGTAACAAGAAAAAAAGCAAAATATACATTTTTTTTAAATTAAAAAAAAAATAAATTAAAATTAAAAGTTATTGATTGTAAACAGACAAGCTTAAAATTTACAAAACGTAAAATATTAAACTTTTGATCCGAATATCGTTTTGTATATTCATCTTAATTTAAAACGTTGCTTTGCATTAAGCCTAGAACGAAACTAATCTAATTATTAAATGATTTAAAACTATTTCAATTAGTGTTATAATTGCTTTTTTAAAGAACTTTTTTTTACAAAACTCTATGTAACTTAATTTTCTTCTATTCTAACAGTTATCTATCTTAGAAAATGTTCTTTTTTTTTTGCCTTTAGTTTAATGATAGTGATAGTAACCTAAAACGGTTTAATGTGAATTCAAAATCTAAAAGTATTGTTTACAGACTAACGTCTCAAAAACAAATATATTTTTGTAAAAATAAAAAAGTGATAATCTATGTATAATAGTTAGAAATAAGATAATAGAAAAAAAAGTTTCTATTTAAAAAGAAGTTACAAAATTACTTTGTTTTAAAACATATTTTAGCCAACTCTCAAAAAAATGCTAAAATTTTTGCTAAATAAAGAATTATTTCTAGCTCTAATTAAAAAGAATAGTATTTTATAAAAAAAAAAGAACAATGTTTATTGAGGGAAAAAATTTACAACTACTGGTTTTAATAGATTTTAAATTGTCAGAGCTTGAGTTTTAGAGTTGAAAGAGTCGGGTAACCTCTAAAACTGCTTCTATATAAGTTTAACTAAACCGTTTTTTGTATTTATTCTGAATAAAAACTTCGGTAACGTTTTATAGGTGTACTATGTTTTGATACTAATTTTGAATACAAGAGCTTAAACTATAAGTTTGTATGTAAATAATACTTTATCAAAATTCAACGTATTTATAATGCTTAAGTAAGTTCCTACAAAGTTAAAACCTTTGTTTATCGAAAAAGTTTTTGTAGTACTGTCAAATAAACTTTATATAAATTTTTTCATTTGTTTAAGTTTTAATGCGATAAACAGTTGTATATTTTTCAAAATCGCTAAACAATCTTGTAATTTTTGTTTTCGAAAAATTTTTAAGTTCCTTATATGTAGCTTAAAAAGACAGGGTAGAAAACTTACTTTCAACTATGGCGGGAATTTAAATTGAAGATTATCATTTTTGTAAAAGGATATTTCATAATATTCGTTTTTTACTTAAAAACTGAGAACGGAACAATTTCAAAATCTGATATTACAAAGAGATTGATGGCGAAAAAAATTGATTAAAATACTTACATAAATATATAGAGTATATAAGAATGTTTTGTAAATGAAAAGTAAGTAAATGGTAAGAAGGAACTTTTTTTTCAATTAAAGTTTAATGATGTTAAAAGTTAATTAAGATGCAGAATATAGAATATTTTAACTATGATAGGTTACTTGTAAAAATACTAAAGTTGTTTTTAAAATCATCTGCCTAGTTTATGTAAATTAAAATTTTCTTTTCACAGTTTTAGATTCATTTATTTTACAGTTTTAGTTTATTAAAATAGATAATTAAAAAACTTGTAATGTACTTGAATAAAATACAAGTGATAACTTTAGAAAACATATTACAACCAAGATCTACGTAGGTAAAGATATCATACTTCTAAATTTGTTTACTATTTTTAGTTCGATCTATTTTTACTCTGTTTTATTTAGATGTTATTACGTAAATAAGATTTAAGTTATGTCTTTAAAAAAGTTCCTTTTTACGAAAAATTGTACAACACCTAATTAGAATACAAAGATCTTCTTATAGTTTTCAAAACTATGAGCTTTTATTTTTCAAATTATGAAATAGCTGTTGTAACTTCTTTTTTTAAGTTATCGTTTCAATAGTAAATGTACTGTAGATAAAAACTTTTATCTAAACAATATAACTAAACTTTAAATAAATATTAATTAATACAGAAGTTTTTAAAACTTATACCCATATAATAGATTTTATAATTAGTTTATAAAACTTTAAATTTAGAGAAGAAAAAGCATGCGAAAAAATTAAAATGTACTATATAGTCTTAAAATATAGTTACTGTTATTTTTTTCCACTGAGATCAACACAATAATTTTTGTTTAAATAATACTTAAATTTTGTTGAAAATTTTAAAACTTATCAACGTAAAGGAAAATACAAAAAAAAAATGTCGTAAACTTATATTTAGAAGTGATTATTACAGAAAAGTATGACTTGTATCTTGAAAAAAAAAATTATACATTTTTTTCAAAACTTTTAACTACTGTTTAAAATCCTACACTTAAATGTTTAATTAACTTTTTTTCAAAGCTCTTAATAGTGAAGTATTTTGTACAAATATATAGTTTTTTAAAAACTATCATTTTGTAAACATAAACCAGTAAAAAGTTAAAACGTACAAACGAAAAAACTTGAGAAGTTGAATATAACGAAATTAAATCTAATGGGAAACTTACACGAAATTTTAATCTTGTTTGATTCTTTTTTTGTTTTTTTAACTAAATGACTTAAAGTTTCATGAAGCATGGCTAACTACAAAAATAAATTGTTTTATTTATAAAATAGAGCAAAAAAACTTATGTGTGTATTTAATTTTTGTTCAAAAACTGTTCGAATAAAATAGGTGTTAAAAATTAACAATTGCAAAAGGTTAGCGTTTATTAGTGAACTACGAAGGTGCTTGTTTTTTCTGAAAGTAGCGAACTATTTTACACATAAATTTGTTTTAAATAGAGTACATTCATATTTAAAAAGTTATAATTCTTTATAAATAAGTTATTTTTTTTGGAAAAATATAGTTGATTTTGATTTAATTCTTAAAACTAAATTGCTAATGAGAATTTCTAAAACTTATTTAACTTACAAAACTTTTTTAATACGTAAAAAACTAAGTTCTGCATTTTAGACTGTAACCACAAACGTCAATTCAAAAAATAAAACAAACTATAGTTTTGTGTTATTTTCTTCTATACATATTTCTTTATGAGTCACAATATTTTCCTACCAATTTTTGACGGGTATTTCTAATATTTCATATAAAATATATGTGTTGAGTTGCTTTAAATAACAAAACTTAATTTTTAGGGTCAAAAACTGTTTTATTACATAAGTTTCTCTCGTTGTGTAAAATTTTTATTGTAACAAACTAACCATACTATTAAATTGATATCTGATAAATTGATTTAAACATATACTTCTCGATAAGATAAAATCTCATAACTGTTTAAGCTGAGATAAATATAAAACTAAGCAAAAGATTAATAAATAGAAATTTAAAAACTATTTTGATAGGTTTATTCTGTGTAAACTAAATTAAGTAGTTCTCAATACATATCTTTTAACTTGAAGTGTAATTTATACAAGCATACTTAGGTGTTAAAATATATTAAAGATATAAAAATTTATCACAAGTCATAATAAGATAGAAGCTATATTAATACTGTATTATAAACTCATCAGTTTTAAAGAATAAAGTTAAAAAGCCAAGTAAGAAAATTGAACTTAACATTGTTTTTAAAGTTATTCTGTACTATGTAAATATAACAGTTATCTATTGAATGTAAATTAATATTAATTGTGAGAATTTTACTCGTATCTTTTGTATAAAAGGTATCTATAATAAGATAAGCAGCAAACTAATTAAAAAAAAAATTTTTTTTCTAAATATTTTTCCACATATTGTGTTTAAGATCACATAACTTACTATACAACCAGTAGTGAGTTTTTAGTTACATTTGTTTCAAGAGACCGTAATGTACTAGCTAAACAATAATACTATAAAAATAGTTGCAAAATCTAACAATTGCTCAGGACGTTACTACAGCAACGACAATGGTGGCAGGTCAAAATGGTTTTACAAATGTATTCACAACTAAAAAAGCTTTAAGGGGTTTAGAATTAAGAATTTTCTGAAGCATAACTATTGCACTTGATATTTTTAGACACTAAAAAAAATGCATACGAAAAATCTATATTTAGACTTACTATTCTATCTTATTTTTCAAAAAAATATTAAAATTGTAAGCTTTAAAAGTAATTTATTCTAAATATTTAGTTAGTTGCAGTCAAACAAAATAATTTGATTTACTATTTTTTTCAAAGATCATTATTAAGTTGTGTATGTGTAGGACTATATGCAGTTATTGTTATTACTAAAAGGTAAAGTCAAATTTTACACCTTTCGTAAATTAATAATCTAATTTAAAGTTAAAAATATTAATGAACTGAACAATTTTACTCATAAATATTTTTTCAATGAACATGCTTTGAAAACATGATGCTTTCATATTTGTGTAAGAAAAAAACCAACTATAACTTTAAAAGTACATTTTTAATTTAAAATTATCGCATCATTTAGTTTGGTAGTAAATAATTTTTCTTAAACATTTAAACAATAAAATAACTGTATTTGTTTTCAACATCAATGATGTTTAATTTAGAAAAAAACATTAATTATAGTATGCCACCATTTATATTTAGTAGTTGATCGTTTTGAATTACGATACCAAAGTCATACGTAAATACTTTTCTTTCGTGGTGCTCTACGCATTGATAAGTCTTTGAAGTCTTAAAAACCTTTTGTTTTGTTTCAAAGCGTCAAAGAGGCCAGTCACCCACAAGGCGTACAGGGCGTTTTTATAAAGTAGAAAAATATTTGGAAGTATGTTAGAAAATAGAATAAGATATTATTTCATGGATGGCTGGAAGCAGTTCACGCCGAGTGACTTTGACGTTCATTGTTGCGCTTATTTATGTAAAAGTTTTGCGCTAACGGGTGTAGTCCTAAAAGGATGGCTGCGTAGCTGATGTAAAAAGGTCGGTGACCTGTTTTTTTTTTCGGTTTTGTTAGTTTAGTCAAAGATAGTTAGTTGGAACAGTTTTTTTTTTAGAAAAAGAAATTGTCTCCTAAATTATTTAAAAAGAATGAAGTACTATTTTTTTTCACATTGAACGGTTAAAAAAATATTAAAAAGTACATTTTCCTAGTTTTATAATAGTTTATTCGCTTTTATTACTCAATAAGAAAATATTAGTAGTTAAAGAGTAACTTTTAACTTTTATTTGTTAAAGAAAACAGCTTGTATTGAAAATATTAAGTAAAGATGTCAGAATATTTTTATTTAACTTAGTTAAGTAAATGTAAAAAGAAATAGTAGAACATATCAATTTATACATTACACGATTTTTTTACAAATAAAATTTTTTAAGAACTAGTATAAAAATAAAAGGGATTTAAATAATTTTTACTACTTTTCGTTAATTGTAGTAAAATACTTTAGCTTAAGTTTTATGTCATACTAGAACAATTTGCAAATATTTTAATTGCTTTAACCTAGTTTCAATAAAACCTTAGTATGAAATTGTTTTTGTTTTGAAAATTTCAAATGGAAATTGCTTTTGTTTTTATGATTTTTTGTTAAAAGGATGACTAAGGAAACACTTATTTGTAAACAAATTAAAATCCGAGTAAATATTTCTTTAAATAAATTAAAACCTCAACAAAAGAGAAAGTAAATCTCCCCCATTGACCAAAGTATTTCACCAGTTATCTTTCAATTGTGAAGCAACCAATCATCATATTTTTCTAAATCCTAGGCCACACCCGTTCAAAATTTTTCAGACTCGCCTTCATTGTGACGTCATATAGTCCGTCATAAAAGTACGAAAATAGAGCTGTCGGTTATTTACGAAGTTTGACGTCGGAAGCTTATAAGTCTAGTATTATCAATCTTTTCAAAACAAGTTTTATTTAAGTTTGAACTAGTTATTTGTTCCTATTATGAGTTGAGTACCTGTAATTAAAAGATTGTAGTTTTGTCAGTTACTTAGAAGTCTTAATATAACTTTCAAGTAACTTAGTGTTGTTCTGAAGTGTAGTTTTACTAATTGAAAAACCTAAAGTTTTATTACAAAAGTAATGAAATGAATACATATTTGTTAACCTTGTTTTCTCCGTTACGTTAGTTTAAATATTACTGAAAACATTTTTAATTTTTATAAACTTACAGATTTTTTTGATAAACCCAAAAAATGAAATTCTACGTTTTAGAATGTGACCAAAAAAGTAGAGTCCGAAAGAAAAAACATACTTTGTCTTTTTATTTATTTGTAATTATATCTCTAGTTTTAAGTGAGTAAACAAAACTTCTAAAGTATAGATATTGTAAATAAAGTAATTACTAAACCAGTTTTTCACACTTATTCTATGTGAAATAAGCTATTTTTTTTTACTTTTTTATCGTTTAACATATAGACCTAATTTATTTTTTTATTGACACAAATAAGTTTTGTATTTAAAGAAACTTTTTTTCACTATTAATTTTTAGTAAAAAAAATTCCTAAAATATAAAATTAAGCGCAATATATTTTTAATTAGTTTTTATTTAAAAGATTTAACATGCTTTATATATATATATTTTTTTTGAAATTTAAAAGATAAACTTGTAGTACTTTATAACATTAGTATTATCGAGCTAAGAATTAAAACCTTTTAAACTTTTTAGAAATATACTTTTTTCCAGTTGTGTTCTGTTTTGACTTATATTTTTTGTGGTTTTGGTTAATTAAAGATTATGTTTTATTGTCCTTTTTTTTGAAGTTAATTTATGTTTTAAAACCATCGATAAATGAGTTGAACTCAAACGATTTTGTAAATTTTCGAAACTGTCTTTTATAGAAAATTTGATTATCTCTATACTTCACTGCATGTTCAAAAACATTATACAATTGACTAAATATTAAACCGAAAAATATAATTGCTAGATCCAACAACAGCTCAGGATGTTACCACCGCAACGACAATGGTGGCAGGTCTCGATGGTGTTACAAACGTCTTCACAACCGAAGAAACTTTAACAACAGCTGAAGGTTCTGCCTCTGGAGATGACACGACCACTCCTCTGCCAGACGTCACTACTGTTGAAGTCACAACTACTAAAGGTTTTAAGCGTTGAATGAAATTTCGCTCAAAACTAATATTGTTTGTTATATCAAACTTACTTGTATAATTTCGTTCATACATAATTTTTTATACTTTTGGTTATCACTCTCTAGTCTTAATATTTTATCTTTAAGACAATCTTTGCGTATAAGTTATTACCAAGCCAATTAAGGTATGACATTTTTAAAACTTATCAATACTATATTGACTTGTATTTAAACTCAATAGTTTCATGTACAAATGACTCTTGTGGTTTGAACGAATTCTGTGCCACCAGCGGAGATTGTGAATGCAACGAAGGATACACACTCGACGGGCTCACGTGCTCTGGTTTGCAATGAAAAATATTTATGTTTATATTGACTTAAAAATCTAGAGTAATAAGTTCACGCAAGTTAATTAAGTTTAAAAAAAGTTTTTGTTTTTTATAATTACTTTTTTTTTTTTGATCAAGTAGGTTTTACAGAAAAAAGACAATGAGTAGCTTTAAAGATAAATAAACTTAATTTTTTTTTAGAAAATTAGAACTAATACAACTAACAATTAATAATTTGACTTAACTTATGCTAAATACTTTTTTTTTTAATGTCCAAGTAATCTTAGTTTGACATACTTGAAATTTAAGCAATTTTTTTTGGAAAAACACTAAAAGCACTAAATTTTTAGTTTTTTTATTTAATATAATTCTTAAGAAGCTTATAAAAATAATCTTAGAGCTTTAAAACATAACAGTTTTTTTTTAAATATTCAGCTGCTGCAAAAATCTTCAATTCAAGAATTTTAGACTTAAAGGATTTAGATATAAACATTTTCTGTGCAAATAATCATTTTAAAACTGTGTAATTACTTTTGATTGAGCGCAAAATAGTTTTAAACTTAAATTGCATTGACGCAAGTATGAAAAATTATAAAAGACTTATTGTTTTGCACAACCGTGATAAAGCTAATATTTTCTAGTTTTTGTGCTGTAGTATAAGTTAATTATCAAATCTTTTTAATACCTCACAAGAAAAAACGATCTATTTTTTAGTATAACTTATATAGAAGTATACTTTACAAAAGTTATTTTAGCATTCATTTCTGTAGATGTTAGTATTTATCGTCTAGTTTTTCTTTACATTTATAACCTAGTTCTGTCTTGTCACATACATTTTTTTTAATTTCAAAGTACTGTAAAGATAGCTTAGTCATTAACAAAATATAGCGCTAACTTTGAGATTTTTCTAAATAGTTTCAACCTGTTAATATAACATTTTTGATTAAAAATTCTTTAAAAAATTTGTACTTAATGTCTATAGTACAAATAACAGATTGGAAAAATATTTTTTTAATGGTTAAAATAAAGTATTAAAAAAAGTTAAAAGAGACCTCGTTTTCATATGAAACATACTTGGAAAGTTTTGTAAGTAAACAACTATCCTTTTTTTGTACAAAACAGAAGTAAAAACAAAAGCTTTTAATGGAGCGACAAAGTTAATATATCATTTGTACAGTACACTTAAAATTAAGAATAACCACTTTGACTTGTTAACAGACGTCGACGAGTGCAGCGGTACGAACGACTGCGACGCGAACGCAAGCTGCAACAACACAGACGGAGGATTCACTTGCGAGTGCAATAGTGGCTACGACGGCAACGGAACTTTTTGCAAAAGTCAGCTTGTTGTTTTTGATATTTCAAATAAAGTTAATCTATGTCTAAGTGATAAGAATTTTCAAATAAAACTAACCAAATAACTATTAATTTTTTCGCGTTTTTCGAAAATAGCACCTAAAAAGGCAAAGTAGTGAAGTATAATACTACAAGTGTTTAAGTTTAATTATACAGTATCATTTTTTGTGTTCTATTTTTATAATTAATAGGTTGTAATTTGAATAGGTATGCAAATGTTTTTTAAAGCTCACAAACTATCAAAATATTAGTGTCTGCATAATATGGTCAACAAATTAAACAAAATGCGGTTTTGTTTTTTTGAATTTTCTAAAACAAATGAACTTACATTTTTATTTGCAAATAAAGACATTGATGAGTGCTCAAGTTCCGATCTGAACAACTGCCACGTAAATGCCAACTGCAGTGATACGGAAGGAAGTTTCACCTGCGCCTGTAACGTTGGTTTCTACGGTGACGGTGTAAACTTGTGTAACGGTAAGCTTTTATACGTGTTCACTGGAAGTATTTATCACTTATTGTTTGTTTTTGTCTAAAGTGTTTTTACTAAAATTAAGAACAAACTAACAATTTTAACACTTTTGCATGCTTAGCCGTGGACTTTGGTAAGTTGATTTTTTCAAAGTTAAAACAAACTACGTTAGTTAATAGGATATAAATTTTAAAATATTACACTTAAAAAAATGTGTTTTAATTTTTATACTATGAGTAAACTACCTAAATAAATTCGATGGTACAGAAAAATAGTATGTCATTTTTGAAAAAAAAAATTACTAACTGATAAAATTACCTAAAAAATGTAGAACTTCCTGTATTGAAATCGCCGATGGTACTATCAGTCGGTCGAACCGAAGCGAGCATACTTTTAGACGATCTTTACCAGCACGAATCATACCAGGTGACTTAGGGATTTCAACTTAAATGCATTCTACGTTGTTTTCTGGCATATAGACTTGACTATTAAACTAAACTTAAAAATTTCAGATATTACTGGAAAGCGATACGTCTAGAAGGCTCGAGACAAAGTCATTGTCCGATTTAGATGATTTAAGTCCCAATACAGACTACCAAATATCTGCCCGTGTTTTGAGAACAAACGGGTTTGACATAAGCTCAACATCAAAGTTTGGACCTTCGTCTACCTTTAAAACTGGTAAATCATTAAGCTAGATATTAGTTTGAAATTTTCACACTTGTTTAGCGTGTTGTTAAGTTGTTAGTATTGTTAAATGTGAGAGAAAAAACAGTTTTACTTTTTTTTGAGTGAAATTTAATTAACTAAAATTTTATTTTAAGAATATGTCTTTGGCATGTAAAAAACACATGTATTTTAGCTAAGAATATGTAGAAGTTTTATATTTATATCATAAGTATAAGCAAATAACTTTACTATGGCTAAGTATCGCAGGCGAAACTTTATGGTAGAATTTGAGGAAAGTTTAATGTCAAAAAATTAGCTTTTTAACAGTATTATATCGTATTAATGAAAACATTTTTTGCAACTGTTAGAAAAGTATACACAATTTAAAACAGAGCCGATAGCCGTTGCAGTTGCAGCGACAATAAACGAGCCGTTCATTGACGCATTCAACGACCCGACCTCGGCTCAGTACATTGCTTTCGTACAAGACTACATTCAAATCACCTTTTTGTCGCTTCTCAACAGCGGATTCAACGGACTGGTCGTGATATCGATTCGCGTTCTTGGACTAAGGTTATCATTAAGTACCGACCCGGACAGGTCAGCATGAATTAGTTTGCACTCGAATCAAAATAGTTTGCAATTTGTGAAATTAACTGCAAGTTAATATTATACCTAGTTGAAAAATTGAAGTTTTTGTTAAAATCTAAAAATTAGTTTTTATGTTTTGATAAAAGTTTTAAAAACTTAATCTAAAATCAAAAATTAACAAACAGTTTTAAACTTATAAAACTTGTAGAAGTCTTACAAATTTAAACTATTTTTTCAAGCATTTAAACAAGTTCTTAACGGTTTTTAATAGTTAAGTTTGAAGAAAAAAAAAGCTTCAGGCATTACAAAAGCTAATAAAAACAGTCTATTAGAAAAGAAACTTTTCAAAAGATTATAACTAGTCAAAGGTGTCAACTAGATGGTAAGACTATTTAAAAAAATTCAAAGTTATGTGACTAACATTAGAAATTTTAAAATAGTTTTAAACTAGGCCTTTAGATGGCATAACAAACTTCACACCATAAAAGTGAAAAACTGTTGGTGGAAACTAAAATTTGCATGAAAATAAAATCAAGTCTTAATGCAATGAGAAGAATGAAAAAAATTAAAAAAATAATAAATAACTACAATTAATAAACGAGAAACCAAAAAATTGTTTGAGTTGCGTTAATTAATATTTATACAATAAGTACTAGTTTTTAATATATAGCTGTTTTTATTCGTCAAACTATTTTAGATTACTCGAACTACAAAAAGTCGTTAAATGTATAATTAAGTGAAATACTTTATAAAGTTAAACGCAAAATAAGAGAATAAAATATACTCTAGCTTAAAAGACCTTAACTTGTACTTAAGTGTTTTTTATAACTTTCGAAAGTTTAAAAGTTAGTTACAAAAAACTAACTAGATACCTAGTCATTACTAACAAAAGTTAAAACATTATTTATTTGTATCGAAAAAATAAAGAACCGTTTTAGCTACTATTATAAATGAAATATATAGAAAGGTTAATTTTTATCTTAATTAAATGTATTTTTTTACTTGTAATAATTTATTAGCGAACATTTTAACATAAATTTTTCGTAGTATTTGGTATTTGTATAAGTAAAACTGTTTTAAATTTTATCAACTTGCTGTATAAAGCTTTAAGCTTGTTCTCAAAAAAATACTTTAAAAAATTCTTATTTTGTAGAAAAACTGTTTTCTTTGCAAAACATTTTAGTTAAACAATAAAAAATTAGTAACAAATACCAATAACTCGGTCTAAACCCTATCGTAAAACCTTAAGCTCTGTCAAAAGCTAAACCAAGTCACAGTGTTTTACATTATAATACTTGACTATTAACAAGACTATGTCACCTATTTATCATAACTACTGAAAATTAAAATTGTACTTACTCTATTATTTTTAATGACAAAACAAATACGCTTCATAGTATCTAAAATTTGACTTTTTTTTTGACGATACTAGAAAGAAAGTACATTCTCATACTTTTTGTCCAAGTTTTTTTAAAACTTAAATAAATAGATTCCTTCATGAGTTTTAAATAATAAATTTACCAGTGAAGTGGGCTTCTGATTTATTTTAGTTATGGTAAAAATAAATATGAAAAAATAGTTTTTATTTTATAATTCTAGTGTTAAAGTGAGGTATAGTATTTTATATAAAAAACGTGTTGTATTCATAAAATTTAGACAAAAGCAAATGTTTATTTAAATATTAAATTACAGTACTTATATCTTTTAGATAGAATTATTAGATAAGATAATAAATATAATTTTTAGAATTAAAAATAAACGACTTAAGAAGCAATAAATAAAATATATCTTTTAGCATTAGTACAAGTAAATTAATGACAACATTTTTGTGTAACTTATAATTTTACTGATTAAAATGTATAAATAACAAAAATATTGATTTTAACTAAAACCAATGCCTGAAGAATGTTAGTTAGTACTTCAGACAACAGATACTTGTTGAAACAAACAAATTTTATTAAGCAAACCATCTTGAAACTAATCTTTAGATGAAAACTAAAATTAAAATGCTGTTTATAAAGTTTAAAGGGAAACTGTATATTTTTAAAACATAGTTATTTTAGTTTACATAGTCTTTAAAAGCTAAAGAGTAAAAATGATTCTTCTGAGGCTGTAGAGTAAATTTTTCAAGAAAAAACTTTATACCAACAGCATTTTAAACTAGTTTCTATAAAACTTCAGGCCTGGTTCGACTGTCGCTTCTATGGCGATTGATACCAACAGTACAAACGAAACAATGAGCATCACAAGCGATAACATCACAGACGCTGTTGCCGCTAACACCAGCTTCACAGCAGTCGATACTTGTGAGTAAGCTTATATAACTACAAGTTTTTTTTTCCTGAAACTATTGTTGTATGGTTTAATGTTCAATGAATAGTTTCAAATATTAAGTGCTTGGCTAATTTTATCAAGCTAAAAATGGTACTTTATTATATTCGTAAAGTGTTTAACATAAGTTTGTTTTGATATATTTGTTTACTTTTTGTAGATAAAAGCTTTACAATTTTTGTTAAATTTTGTTCATTTACTTTTTATAATCATTATTAACAATATCTTTATGTTTTCTTAAATTACAAAAAAACATTCTATGTCTATTACAGTCTCAAGTGATGATCTACAAACACCTAACATTACAAGTGTGACTGTAACCGGGCCCCTAACAGCTGTAATTAATTATACTAGCATAGAAAATGCAGAGGAGTACATTATAGAAGGTTATTTTGTTGCCGTTTTGTATAATTTTAAGTGCCCCAAAAAAAGTTTTAAAGTTACAATGTAGCTTTTGCTATAAAAACTTTATTTTCAAACTATCTAAACCTAGTCTGTTTGTTCACGTTTAATTACTTATACAAGTTTTTATTTGAAATAAAATAGTATATAGCGTTTTTTAATTGCACTTTAAATAAGCGTGTGATAAAACAAAAAAAAAAACAAAAAAGTGTCAACACTAAAACATTGAAAACAGTAATCTGCAATGACGAATACACGAACGAATTTAGGTCTGAGGTAGACTTTGTTACCGTCACGGCAAATTCTTCAAACGCCATTTGCTCAGTAAGAGTCCAGGCGATACTATTACTTAGTACTGGTGCTTCCAAAGATGCAATTGTTCCAACGGATTTCAGCAGGTCCGCCGAATACACGACACGTAAGCTCTGTTATCTGCTTGTTTGTAAACGCAAAGCGAGTTTAAAATATTCAGTATAGTTCGGCACACACAGAAAAATCAAAACTTTGATCTTTGAGTACAACTTGCAAACAAGACGATATTTAAAACATTATAAACTTAAATTTTGTATAGTTTTTATGTTTTCTAAATTAAATTTTTCAAGAAATGTTTTAAGGCTTGTAAGCATCTACTTTTCTTTCGACACTTGTTGTGCTATGAGAAACATTCGTAATTTTTTTTTTTTTAATTCAACATATTTTTTAGTAAACTGTAAATTAAAAAACAAAAGCTTTAAGAAATGTGTAAAAAGTTGTTTCAAATTATATTAAAACAGTCTAGTAAAACTAAAATTAAAGAAAATTACACGCTTAATAGAAATACTTTATTTTCTTTCATTTTTAAAAACTGCAAAGTAAGCAATTTCAAACGTCTTATTTATGAAACGAATTAAATTTAATGACTTTAGAAAACTTTGTTTAAGATTGTTTAAGGTTTTAAAAAGTTATTTTTAAAATAAATTAAAAAATACCATTGTCTATTATTGTTTGTATTATTACGAACTATCGTTAAATTAAAACTTCCTATTTTAAGTTAAAATATTAACAGGATTACGCAAACTTCTCAAAACACTACTTTTAAGGTTTAATAACTCATGTAAACATTTTAAACAGTGTCTCAAGTCACTAACCTAGAGTTAGCCACGATAATGGACAGAATAATAGTGACTTTTGACCCAGTTACAAGAGCTCAGTCCTACTCTGTATCTAACGGAGCTGAAACTCTATCGCTAACCGACGCTGACACGGTCGGAGGTAAAGTTCAAGGGACTTTTACCGGTTTAAATTTGAATACCAACTACACAATTGAGGTGATTGCTACCACATTACAAGAAGACGGACTTAGAACATCTCCCGGAGAGGCTGTCTCAAAATCTATAATAACTGCAGGTACTTATTTTTTGCTGAAAATATATAGGTATTTTTTCAAAAGTACTTCGTACCGCTGTATTATGGTATTACTGCTTTACTTGTAAATTCACTGGTTTTGCTTATAATCAATAACGTTATTTGTGGCTTAAAAACTTAAAAGTATTAAGAAAAATACTTTAACTGTAGTTATTTTTAGTTTGTTTTTATGATCCAAAAGATACAGTTTTTTAGATACATTTGTTATAAAAATCAAATGTTTTTTCAAAGAAAACCTTACATTTTGATGTTCTTAATGTTATTCATGATAAAATTAAGTTCTGCATTTTGTATTTTGTTTAAAGTATAAGTTATTAACGTTCTTAAAAAAACAGATTTCAACTTAGTTCCAAACGTTTTAATCGTGGAAATGACTGAGGCAGAATTCAAAGTAATTTATGATCCAGTTTCCATAGCAACTGAATATGTCGTCACATACGAGCTAGTTGGAGAATCAACTTCCAACAGTCAGACTGTCAATGTTACCGAAGCAGTTATTTCAGAGAATGCTCTGACAAACGTGTACAATGTAAAAGTTGCGTACAAAGTCGGCGATCTAACAAGTGACTTCACTTCTGAAATTACTACAGGTATATTGGATGGTACTAGATAAAAAAAAATGTTTAACCTTTTTCTAAATATCTCCTTTAACTCTTTTATACCTACATTTGTTTGTTATACTAATATTAAACAAAATCAATGGTGTTATGCATCTTCAAGAAACTATAAACAACTTATTATGAAAATAAATGCCTTGCAAACTAAAAGTTTAAAGCACATATGTAGGTTTATCTCCCGGGCTACATTTCTTACACAATTGTTAAAAAAAAATACATAACCTTCTGTTATTTATAACATTTAAATAAATAAAATATAATAAATAAAAAAGCACGTAAATGAAGTTTTTTTTAATATTTTCAAGGTGGTAAAAACTTCAAAAACATTAAATGGGCTACAATTTGTATTTCACTGGTCAGAAGCATTCGAAATCATATAAAGTTGTTCTATTATGTTAACTATACAAGAAGTTTTCCTTAACTGTATTATTTACGTAATAATAAAAACAAAACGCATAGCTGTTGGTCATTAATGAAATTTTTGATTAAACTAGCGATTCACCGGAACCCCAAAACTAAGACTAAAAAAAATTAATATCCAGCCAGATAAGTATCTTAGCAAAAAAAGCCTTATGTACAATAAAAACTCAACTTAATTAATGTTGAATTACATCATTAATACAATATTATTAATTGTTTATTACTTAGATTTTAGTTCTTGCTGGTTGTTAATTTAAATTAGATAATAAATTTTGGTTTGCCTGCTTTTAATTTAATTTAATTGATTTAAAAACATTGAATAAAAAAGACAGAATTAGTTTTTATAAAAACAAATTGTTTCCGTTAAAATTTGTAGTAGTACGAGAAAAATTTATAGTCTTAGTTTATAACTCGGTGATTCTTTAAAAAAAGAAGCAATACGATTATAAATCTATTCCAGCAAACCTCTGTTTAGTTTATGTTCATATTATTAAGTTATTTGTTGCAATGACATGTAAATAATCTATTGTTTTTTTTGAATACTTGACCCATGACGTTTTTTTTCTTAATTGTGACCCGCGAAAAACATCTTCTGTTACTATGGTCCGTTCCTCATAAAATGTTAAATGTTGCAGATTCATAGTTTAAAGTCTAGGTCTTTACCAGAGATGTTTGTATTAAAAGTAGCGTGAACATTTCAAAAGTTTAAGATGTTTTATCTCTTCAAAAAAAAACTAATGCTCTTATTCAAATTGATATAATCACTATCTGTTAGATTAGTAGTTGAAATAAATGTTTAAATTTTAACAAATGGTTTGTTATAATATAGTAAGGAAGCTTGACTAAATGTTTTGTTTTTAATCATTTTAGTTATATGACTGTATTTTTTGTGTTTGCTTAAAACATACTTTATTAAACAGACATTTTCAACATTACTAACGTAGTAAAAGATGGATTCAAATTAGAATGGCGTGAGTTTCCAGGGGCTACCGGATATATTTTGAGTTTAGCCTCTGAAACGATAGTATGTACTTATGGAAATATATTTTACACTTTTATTACTCTAACAAAAGTACTTAACCATAAAACAGAAAATAGATCGTTTTGTAAAAATTTTTCATGTTGATTACTAAGACATATTATAGACAATGACTTCTTTTATAGAAACCGTATTTAAATTTATAAAAAAACTTTTGAACTTATTCAGTTTTATCTTTATACAAAGCTGCATAAAACTCAATCTATTACAGGTTATAATATGAAACACTATACAGAATCCTAATAGAAATAAATAAAATACTTATTATTTTTTTTCCTTTTGGAATATCTAATATAATTCTAGGTACATAGTTTACTCGAAAGTTTTATATGTTTTACAAAAAAATATATTTTTAGGCATCAACTGATAGTTCTTACACAGTAACTGGTTTAGAACCAGGCAGCACTGAAGAATTTATTTTCCGAGTTTTAACTACTGGATTAACAACCTTATTTGTAACCTCCCAAACACTTGGTGAGCTAGTTTAACTTTTTTTTTAAATATTACTTTTAAGATTATATTCAAAGTATTTAAATGTTATAAATTTTTTATAGTCCCTGCAAAACCTACCAGCTTAGAAGCTTCCAGCGGTGACAACTCAACCACGGTTACGTGGCTCGAAGGAGCTGGTGCAACGTCATATGATGTTGGTATAACATCAGACAGTGACGACGCATCGTCAGTAACGGGGACTGGAGTAGTTAGCGAAAGTACGTTTTCGGTAAACTTGGCGCAGTTGAAAGCAGGAACTGCTTACGTCATCCGTGTGTGCGCAATAAACTCAGCGGGGAGGTCATGCAGTAATCTAACTTTCACAACGAGTTAGTTTTTTTCAATTTTATTTAGTTTTAAGTATCAGCTTTGCTTCTAAAGTGTACCCTAATACAGATTTAAAGGTTGTAAATAAATTAAATTAACTTAACTTATTTGAAAACAAAGACTAGGTTAACGTTTACCGAAAACTAAAAATAATTACAACTTTTAAAACTAAACGAACAAAAAACTAAATTATAAACAATAATTTACTTTTTAACTAATTTATGTAGAGCTTTAGCGATTGCATTTTATAATAAAACACCTTTTTCCTTAATGCTGGGTTAAAATTAAAATATTTTTACTTTTATAATCATTTTAATTTAGATTGCTTTCTTTTCAATATATACATTCCATATAGATTTCCTTACTCCAAATACGCCTGAATTTACATTTGTAAACCAAACATCATTCACTGCTAATTATAACACTTTTGAAGACGCCATTGAGTATGAAATAGATGTTCTATCTAACGATACTGTAACTGAAGTAAGTAAACTTTGAAAACAGTCAATTGTTAACAATAATTTTATTTTGTAAAAAACCTAAAAAATGCATTATTTAATAAAGCTATATTATCTAAGACAGTTAGCTTTATTTGCAATAATTACTAAAATAAAAACTTTAAAAAAGACAAAAACAACTGCTGAAAACTCAGTTCAGTTCACTGGTCTTCAACCAGGAAACTCTTATGAATGCAGAGTTAGAGCAAGATTCTCCGCTGGATTCAGTTCGTATTCAGAAAAAGCGTCACTTATAACTGGTTTGTTTAAAAAAATTAATAAAAACAATTAATTATAATGACTATACAGTGTATCTATAACTTGAGATAGACGTTTTTGTTTAGTAAAAGTTAATCTTATAAATAAAGTTGAAAATGTAGGAATATGTAAAAATAATTTTTAAACATGTATAAAGAAACCAGCTTTTTAAAAAGTTTATTATAAGCTTAGATACTGATAAGTTAACCTTACTATAAACAAAAGTGTACCGAAAATATTTATTGAGTGTAAAAAAATCACAGTTCCTTCTGAACCTTCTAACATTCTGACAACTCGTGGTGAAACTTCTTTTGCCGAGTTCACATGGAACCAAAACGTCGGCGCTTCCAATTACTTCGTGCAAATTTCTTCAGCAACGGGAGAAATTTTGAGGGCTTTTAGCATCAGTCGCGAGGCGCCGGAGCTAGTGAGCTTTTCCACGCAGACTTTTGTTGAGTTGGAAGCTGGAACCAGCTACTCTTTATCAGTAGTTGCCGGAAACTCCGCAGGAAACAGTTCCGAGAGCATCGTTAACTTCATAACAAGTGAGTGGTTCTCTATGTGAAAGCTGAGCCAATTCATTAAAACGAATTGAACAGAAAAAAAAGCTTTTGACTATTACCGACTACCATTTTTAATGATCTAACTACTGTTTTACATAAATGCTTATGTTTCCAGGACCAAGTGCACCCGCAAACATCACGATCGATCAAGTGCAGCAAAATTCATTCAGGATTAGTTTCCCTCAACCTACAGGTGCACAGAGCTACGACATTACGGCTAATGATTTAACAAGGACGGAAAGCTCTACTTCCGAACCATCTATTACGTATACGTTTGACGGTCTCGAGGCAGGTACGGTGTACAACGTTACAGTCACCGCCACTGGAAGTGATCAGAGTGAAGTTGGCAGATTAGTGAGCGCTGGCTCTGATGTCATTAGTGTTGTGACAGGTTTTTTTTGAGTGTTTTTACTAACAAACTAAATCTTATAAATGATTACGATATCAAATTAAATATTTTTAACATAAGATTAAACATTTTAACCATTAAATAACATAATTAACATTTGATAATAACGAGTTTCATTTTTTTTACAGTGCCAAGGAGTATTACAAACTTGCAAGTTGTCTCAAGAAGCAACTCCACAATTGATATCGACTTCAATGGATCCGAAAATGCTGCTTCCTACTTCGTAGAAGTCTTACAAAGCTCAGAACTATTACAAAACTTTAGTATAAGTTCAACTGAAACTCAAATTACAGGGCTAAGCTCTGCATCAACATACATTATAAGAATACAGGCTGTCAATATTAATGGTGCTAGTAATTTCGAAGAACTGGAAGCTTCAACAAGTAAGTTTTTATAAGGATTGACTTAAATGTACAATCGTAAACGTGTTAATAACTTTGATCATGATAAAAATTTAGAGCTCTACTTCATTTTAATTTGCAGTAAAAATTAAACAATATAAAGTTAATTTAGTAGAGGATTATCGCTAAGCTAACTGGAAAGTTTAGAATATTTTTCAGCTTAAACACTTAAGTTTTTTCTAGCAAATCTTTATCTTTCCCCGATGCACTTAATATAAATCAAATGTTAACTTGAAGTGCTAATAAGTGTGTTGTTCTTCTAACTAATCATATTTTTTGCTAACCTTACTGTTTTAGACAATTTTTGAATACTAAACTTCAAACAAAACTTAGGAGCAAATAATCCTGCTTTAGAAGTTACATTTGTTAATCAAACTTCTATCACGGTTGAATGGTCTTTCACTGTTGCACCAATTCCAATAAGGTAGTTTTCGAGAATATGTATTAAAAAACATAGTTTATAAAACAAAATAGTTTATAATTAGCTAAGTAAATAATAATCTAAGTAAATACAACTTATCGCTGATTATATCTAACATAATGTATGTATATGAACATATACATTTTGCACTTGTAGTTGTAATTTCTCATTGTAGTGTTAATTTTCTAAAGAGATTGTACCTAAGTTATTCTTATTTTTTTACTACATCAATTTACAAATAACTACAACTAAATAAAAAGTTGTAATTATTTTATAAACGGCTTTTTTAAAGTACTATAAGCTGTTTTAAAAGTTATCAAACTCAAAAGGTTTCAAATAATCAACTTAATTAAAAAAACCTTTACAACCATTGTAATAATAGCGAAACTACTTTTTAATTATTTACTCAAGAATAATATGAAATTCTAAATAAACACAAAATACAAAAATGTTCAAGATGTTAGCAATGGCACTATTATAAAATAATTTGATAAGGTTAAACTTTTACACAGAAAAAAAACACAACTTTAATTTATTAGCAACAGTTTAACAGAATTTTTTTTTAAAGTACACTTCATTCACTAAACTTACCTTTTGTACGTAAAAGTTAAACTACATCTAAAATAATAACAACTAAAATTTATCATACAAAAAGAAAAGAAAGGACCATTACAAAAGTTTTATCTTAACAAACTTTATCTGTTTTCTTAGAAACTATACGCTAACAATTACTGATTCAACAACAAGTATTACAACAACGTTAACTGTTGTAAACGAAACATCTCAAATGTTTGAAGATCTTCAACCATCAGTGTTTTATGATATCACGATAGCCGCAAATGACGATTTCGGAGAGCTTCCTGATCCCACTCAAAGAAATGAAGAAATAACACGTGAGCAACAGCTATCTCTTATAAAAACTCTTAATATATAAATCGTAAGCTGAAGAAATGTAAATAATGTAAAAAATATTTCCTTTGTTACAAAATTTCAAATTTAATGTTGCACTTAAAATTAAAATTTTGTAGCATACGTTTTTGTATTTTCAACTTTAACTTTTCATAATTGAATATCATATTTTAACTTTAACATCGGAAGTTATTAGGTTAGTTTGAAAATTATATTGTTTTATCATTTAACATAAAAACTAACAGTTATTAAATTATGTTATCAAAACTGAAACAAGAGTTTAAAAAAAAAATGTATTTTTAGATTACATTAAAATTTATTTTTATTTTAATAGTTGCTGATATGGTTGAATCACTAAGAGTTATAAAACAAAGCAGTAACTTCCTTGAATTTAGCTGGTTTCCAATTTCCACCGCTGATTCTTACAGTTATAAACTGATGGACACGTTAAACGCCACTACAGCAGATGTTATTAGTTTTCTATTATCTCTTAAATATAAACACAATAAAAACCTACTTTTGAATTTAACCTTAAATGTCTTTTTAGTTTTAGTGATGACAAGCTCTTTATTTTATTACAAAATGTGGAAAACTAAGTTTTAAAAATGTTACAAAATTGTTAAACTACAAAGTTTTTAAACATTGGACAACACTAAAACCTAACTTTGAACAAAAAACATTTTAAGTTATGTTTTTCAGGAAGGTAATGTGACCACTCCAGCCTTAGTTGTTGAAAACTTGGAAAGTGGACGTGAGTACTTTTTATCGGTTCGAGCCATAAATAGAAACGGTAGAGGGCTCCTTGCAACTGTCACAACACATACGAGTAAGACATAATTTTTTAAACAACTACTAGAAATGTTATAGTATTTTCTAACTTTAGAAAAATGGTTAAACTGCTAAGCTATTTTTATATATGAATTTGTTTTTTTTATATTTAAAAAAATAAAACAAAACTTTAACACTAGAGTTTATTGTTCATCTGTGCTATTTGTTTATAAAATCTAAACACTTTGCTTAAAGTTAGTGGTGGTTCACCATTTTTTAATTTTTATTTTTTTATTTAGTACTTCATTTAATGAAACGAGCATATATTTTGAACATAACTATATGTTTTAATGAATCTTTTAAAAAAACACCCATTTAAATGTTTAAATAATCAATGAATTACAGTTCAAAGTCCTTTCGAGGCGCAGGCAAGATTCGTTTCAAACACAAACGGATCAATCACACTGGAAGTTTCAAAAAGTGTCCCCGGTGTTTTGCAGTACGTTATTTCTGCAGAAGCATCAGTTTTCAATAGCAGAGGTAGGTTGTTCTTTTTCTGTTTGCATTCAAAAGAGCCAGTTGAGCAACAGTTAGTTAAACAAAAACAACAAACAGGAAACTGTGCTACTACAACGTCATGTGAGATAACAGGGCTTCAGGCAGGAACGGATTACGAAGTAACAGTGCGAGGAACATATGCTGCGGGGGACACAAGTGAAAACGGGGCATCTGTAACTTTCACTACAGGTTTGCGCAAAGATTTTTCTTTATTACTTGCAGCTTTTAATATATATATATATATTTGTTTTTATAACACCGTATCCACCTAAATTACTTTTTTTGAGTACTTGCTATCAATGATGTTTAAAGTATATTCCTGGTAAACAACAAATATTTCTCACAACTTATTGAGTTTAGATACGCAATAAGTTTTTATCAGCTTTTAAACTACTTAATTTTCCTATTAAAAATTGTGTGTGCAAGTAGACATACATTTTTCTGTAAAACAGAAAAAAATTGTTAGTTTTTAATTGATATTAAAGAGAAGGAGAAACACTACGCGTACTGACAACCTTTTTATTTTTGTTTAGGTAATACAAAAAGGTATAAATCATTTCGGATTGTAACTAATTGTTTTTTTTACAAGTATAAAACAGCTAAATTTTAAAAAACATCGAATTTCTTGTAAAACAAAACAAAACGTAAAATTTATTATATTGTTTATTTCTAGTTCCCTCATTCCCGTTCAACTTACAATTGGAGCCCGAATTCTTCGGTTTTAAAGTCAGTGTAGACCCTGTTCGCGGGGCAAGCATGTACAGTGTGAGAGTCGAGAGAAACGAATCTTCTGTTCAGGAGTTTATATCCACCGAACCCCAATTTCAAGTTTCCGATCTCGAATCCGGGTCTTTGTATGAAGTTTCGGTTGCTGCTCTTAAAAACACGACGTATGGAAACTTTAGCTCTGAGTTTGTCACTGCTTCTGACAGCACTGGTGTGTTTTATAACTATTTTATTTAAACTTAGAGCTAAAAAATTCAAATGCCACTTTATAGTATTTAATAACCTGCATGTTCTTTAAAGCTTCACAGTATGAACATAAATTTATATTAATTAATTGAAAAAAACAGAAAGGGTTGCGCCAACCGGGCTTCAGGTAACTTTCATCACCTCAACATCAATAAGTTTTAGTTATGACCTTACAAACGGCTCAAACGAGTTCATTTTAACTGCTACTGAGGTAGACAGCGTAACTGCACCGATAGAAATAAGATCTTCTGAAGACACAGCAACTTTCGGCACGCTCAACCCATCTACAAACTACTCGTTTGTTGTCAGGGGTGTTTTTGAAAGTGGAGAAGGGCCAAACAGTGACGCCGTATTTGAAACGACTGGTGACTTATTTTTTATATACTTAATGAAAAGTATCCTTTATAAAATTATTTTTTTATTTTAAATAGATGGATGCTTTTTAAGCACAAACTAAAACAGTATTTGTAACATCACTCATGATAATAATGATTTAAAAACTGTGCAACACATTTTGCTAATAAATATTTTCCCCTCAGAAACTAATAAAAACAAAACAAGTTAAACGTATCTACAACTGTTATAATTTTATGAAAAATTTTCAAATTTTATTTCTTATTTCTTTGTAGGTCCACGACAACCGACTGGCTTAAGAACTGTGAATGTAACACAAGACAGTACAACAATTGCGTGGGATGACATTGTTTTAGTTACCCAATACATTGTATCCACATATGATGAAGAATCAGTTCTTTTTAGACGCGGTGTCGTTACTGAACCAGTTTACACTCAAACAGGATTACAACCTGGTTTTATTTACAGCTACACAATAGTACCAATCGCTGGTGAAATACAAGGAAGCATTCCGTTCGAAAACTATGCTCAAATAACCGGTATGTATCTGTAAAAAAAGATTTATTTACCAAGGCTTTCAGTTTATTTTTGTATTTTTATTTATATAGCTTTATGTTGTACGTAAAAAGAATTATTTTTTTAATATTAGAAAATTTTTACTTTTAATTATAGATCTTCTAATCATTTTTAAAATTTTAAATCTAAGAAAATATATCTACTAGTGTTTAAGCTGTTTAAAAAAGTTTAAATTTACCTTAAAATAAGCTTTACATATTTTGATTTTATTTTAAACTATTGAAAAAATAAAATTTTTAGTTTGATTAGAACTAAACTTTTAGTTTTAGTATATACGTATAAAGACTTTTTATCAAAAGTTTTACAGAATATATTAAAAAATAACTAAAGCATGTATTTAAAAAATACTGTTACTTAGAAAAATTTTGCAGTACCACTTCCAGTAGAAGTTTTGGTCAATCAAACCATGTTTACCCAAACTTCTATTGAAATTCTTTACAAAACTCAACAAGGAGTAGACTCGTATAACGTATCACTTTCTGAAAACAATACTCTAGTAACAGAGAAAAACTTCAGGTAAAACAACTAAATTTAGTTTAATTTCTAAATAATTTTATAATTCACGATAAAATTGTTTTAATGCTTGTGTATTGAAGTTTTGCAGTATAGCCATTTAAAAATAAAAATAAAAAATATGACTTTAGAGCTCCTGATTGTGTTTTTTTTTTTTGTTTTTATAACATGCTTAAGTGTATGGTTTAGTAGTTTTTTTCTTTACTTTTTTAAAACAACCAGTTAAAGCTAGTTGTAACAATGTGTAAGTTTAAAACAACTTGTCTAGAGTTTTAAACTTTATATTTATTTTTTTTAAACTACCAAACAGAACTCAGTTTGCACAATTTATGTTTTCCGACGGAGTTCGACCCGGAACTACTTATGAGTTGTGTGTTAGGGGATTGACAGCTGAACTTGGGGCTGGAGTTCAACAAGTGACAGAGCCTACCTGCGTGAATGTCACCACAAGTATATTTTTATTTAAAACTTTCACATAGCTTAGATTAAAGGGAATATTACAGACATTTGAAACACTTTGGTTCTGCAGTTAAATTTTCAAGTTAAGTTTCTAAATTAGATTTTAAAACTAACAGAGCCAGAAAACACCTCTACTCCGGTATTCGTAAGTTCTACTTCAGACTCGTTGACGGTAAATTATGAAGAGGCAGATGGTGCAATTGAATACGAGCTTGTTGCTACCAGGTATGTTTGTGATGTAGTTTCAGTTGGGGTTATATATATAGTTACATTTAAAACTTATTACATTCTAATTTAGTAAGATTTCGTTTAAAACAGTTTATAAAATAATATTTTATTTGGATTTCCTTAAAAATTGTTATTTGTAAAAAAGTAAGTTTCAACCAGTATGATATACACAGTCATATTTATAACAAGTTCTTTGAAATCTTTTTAAAGCCATGAGGTACGCAAAACAGGCTAAACTAAAAAAAAACAATAAAGTATAGTCTAGCTATTTGACAGCAACTAAGATTTTTTAAAGATCCTTAATAAAACTCTAACAACATTTTATTAAAACAAACAAAAATACAGCACATCAGATGCATCAGATACGCAGATGGCCAAGACAACCAACACATCGGGCACAATCACTAACTTACAGGCTGGCGTCCAATATTCAGTGACTGTAACAGTAATTGGAGAAAGCGGAAGATCAAATGCGTCTGAAGCACTTTTACAATTTACAAGTTTGTGAAAACGATTTTTGTTTATTAAAAAACTTAAATGCTTTTGATGACGTTTTTATTTTAATCGTACTTCTTTGCTTAGGGTGAAATTATTTAAGCTTTCAAACGACTACGTTACCTGATTATTCACTTAGTTAACCATAAGTCTTTCCACAGATCCGTTACCCCCTGTAATTTCCATCGGCAACATCACAGCGGTTTCTTTCCAACTGAACTGGTCTGTGCAAGATCACGTCAACTTAGTTCTGTACATCATTCGAAACTCAGCCGGCGATCCGCCGATCATCGTTACCGACGGCACACCTGACTTATCAGGTCTTGTCATTGACGAACTGAGACCTGGAACTAATTACACTATAAGCTGCATTGCAATTGCTGAAACCTTGAATTCGGAAACTGCAGAAGTTAGCATTGTAACAGGTGGGTCTTGAAGAAATAGTGAAACTTTAATAAAAAGTTGTTGTTTGTTTTATTTACAAAGTTTTTTAAGTATCTTTTCGTTGTGCTATTTATTCGTCAGTACTTCAAAACATTTCTTCAACTTGGAAGTGTAATGTTAAATCTAAATTGTTTAAAAGTTTTAATTTTATAAAGGATTTCTGAAAGTTTAATACACTTTCAAAGCGTGTATATATTTTTAGTTCCCACCACACCAAACGACTTGACTCTTTTATCACAATCCGACGAAAACATTCAAATTTCCTGGGACGAGGTTTCCGGCGCCACGTTTTACAACATCAGGTACCGCACATCTGAGGCTACTACCTTAAAGAGAGCTAGACGAGAGGTCACGACGGATTCCGACGGAAACTTCAGATTTTCTACCAATGCCACTGAAGTGACACTTTCCGATTTGACTGAATCGACAATCTACGACGTGTTCGTGGCAGCTGCCAATGAAAACGGGCAAAGCTCTGAGTCGAACGGGACGTTCATTACTAGTGAGTTAACATTGTTTATTGCATTCACCTTGGACAGCAAGTAGTTTTAAACTAAAGTTCTGGTGGTTTAAATTTGTAGACAGAAACAATGTAGAAAACGTTGCACAAGTTTTAAACTGTTTACAATTTAGTCTGAGTAAAGAATATATTACACGCATCAAGGACAAAATACGGCTAGTTATTATTACATTTTATGTCATGTGATATAAACGTTAAGCATATGAAATAGTCTAAGGATTAAGTTGCCTTTAATGTTAATCCGATACATTAGACTTACTAAAAGTATAAACGCATCAAAAACATTTTAAGTATTTAAGTAAGAACTTGATATTGTTTTTATTTAGTATACACTATAATTTGCGGTATATGGTTTAGTTTTTTCAACTAAGTATATAAAAAGAAATTTTTGTTTACATAGTTTGTCCTATGTTATATAATAATCTCATTTAAGATTTTTACGGATTAGAATTATTGATATTAGACGAAACTTTATGACTAAAAAAATATTACATCTTTAAAATGGTTTTAAAAAGTTTCTCTAAAATTAAAACATGGGGCAGATAAATTTTTAAAATAGTTGAATTTTTGACAGAATTAAAATTATAATAATTTATAAAACAAGGAAAACAAATATATTTTTTAGATTTAGGTTATATAGATTACAATTTTTTTTTAGTTTTTGTTCACAGAAAAACAGATTTTTAAGCACAAATAAAGCTCGGTTAATTGATGATAATAAAATTAGTAACTCGTATCTACTCAAGCTCCAGATTTTTTGACAATAACAAAAATAAAAGAATAACAAAATACTTTTTTTAACAGCTGCAACGCAAGGACCTAGGTTAGAGCTTAGCGGAGAGACAGTAACAAGTTTTGATGTAATTTTCCAGTCTATCATAGGAGCAACAGGCTACAACATCTCGTACAACGAACTTGGTAAACATTTTCGTAAACATATGACTATTTATAAAAAAAAAACAAGCTTTAAAAGTTTTTAACAGATAACTATAACGGGCAAAGTAAATGTAGGTATGAAGAAAAAACTGTTTTTTTGTATATGTTATTTTAAATTCTTTATTAAATTTTACTCAAAAAAAAAAAATTTTTTTTGTGTTTGTTTTGTGTGCTTAGTATTGATTCAAAAACTATTAAAGCTATAAACATATTTTTTATGTTTAAGCATGTAATAATGAGTGTTAGGTTTAAATATTATAACATTAGTACATATGTGTACGAAAATTACTATTATTGCTAAAGGGTATTTACTTGTTGAAAATTAAGACTACACAGTTTGAGTTCTTAAAAAAAATTAGTTGGTAAAATATCTTTTATGTTTGATTTAAAATAGTACCGTACATTTTTTATCAAGCATGTGATGGAAAACAAGCTAACTATTGTACGAATAGTTTTTTAATATATTTTACACAAATTAAAATCTTATACACAAAAATAATGTATCTAAATCGTTTTTCCATGTAGGTGAAGATAGACAATATTTATTCATCGATTCTGTAACAAATCAGACTAACTACAACATCACTATTGAAAGTCTTAGTTCAGGAACATTTTACTTTGTCCAAATTCAAGCTCTATACGAAGCTGGAAGAAGTGAATTCGGCAGGAGCAGTAACACCGTTACAAGTAAAAAATAATTTCATAAATTATAAAATCTAATATGATTTAAAGATTAAAAGACTCAAACTACTTTGTCTTAAAACGTTAAAGATTATTCTTTTTTCAGACTGCATTAAAAAATAAATGAAAATTATACTTATTTATTCAAATTAATCAGTACAAAAATTTCAAAGTTTATATTGACTTTGTCATGTTTCACATACTAAAACAAATTACTTTTATTTTATGTATTAAATAACACAACTAAAAAAACATTTAATACCACAGTCCCAGCCTCTCCAGCATCTCTGAACTTCACCGTGGTTAACAACACGGTTGCGTCACAATGGGACGAGGTTATTGGTGTCGACAACTACCGAGTTACTTTAAGGGTTGCCACCACGTTAGAAGAAGTCGAAAGCACCAACACTTTCCGCGGGATGCCAACTTACACGTTTGAAAACTTGCTGTACGGAACAGAGTACGTTGTTACCGTGTGTGCTGTCAACTCGGCAGGAGAAAGATGCATATCTGAAAACTTCGAAACTGGTAAATTTCAATATTAGTTGTTGGTTTTTGCGTGCAATATTTTACTGACTGCATAATTTAAGTCGTTTTAAAGTTTTTTACAATTTATTTTTTTGATTACTTTGTAGGAAATTGATAAATTTAAAATGTTGATAAAAAAGTCGTAAAAAGTAGTTGTTTTAATTTTTAGCAAAGAATAAAAATGTTGTACTTTAAATAAGTTCATAAAGTTAAATTATTTCGTACATTTTAAACAACTAATCCAAATGAAAACATTTATTGATAAACTTTACATTTAAAAAACTATTAAAAAAATTCGTCAAACTTTTTAATACATTTAAAACAAAAAATAAAAATTAGTGCTAAAAATTTCTTAAATATAAAAACAACTATAAAAATATTTATTTAAAACACATATTTACTTTGATGATAACCTAACCTTATCTTAGACCGTCCTCAACCGTCTAACTTTGTTGTGACTGATGTTACGCAAACCTCTTTCAACCTCTTATTCGAAGTGGTCTCTGGTGCTATTGATTATTCAGCAGATGTTGAAAACGGCAGCATCCTATTTACTGTAAGTTTCTATAGTACAATTTTTTTTTTGTTCGAAAAAATATTTAATTTTAATTAGTTTAGTCAGATGAAGGTTATTTCGTTTTATATAAGTTAGCTTGATTTTTCATCGTTAAACATACAGTTAAGCCTTTTAATCTAAATATTATTAAAAATTTAAATTTTAATACATATATATAGTATAAAAAAAGTCATTTTTTTAATAAATATAGTTTTTTAAAAGATTTGTTTTTTTAGACGTTTAGAACTAACACATCTACCTTCAATTTACTTGATCTGTTGCCTGGAATCGAATATTCAGTCTATGTAACAGCTCGTTACTCCACAGGCGACAGTGAAAGAGTCCTTGCTGTGTCTCAAGTCACATGTAAGTATAGTGTAACCTCTATGATCATTTTGTTTTATAAAGCTTTTGTTAAAACTGTTTATATTTACCCCTAATAAATTTTAACGAAAAAAATATTGTAATACTCTCTTAAATTTTATTAGTAAAAAAATAGTTTAAAATTGATCTTAAAAAAGTTAAGACAATTAAAAAACTAATCATACACAAAAAGTACTGTAGAAAGTTTATAAAAGCTCTGTAACCTTTTTCAATTTCAAAAGTCAATACTTTAACTAAAGTTCTTATTCGTTTTACTGTAAGAGCTTCAGTAGTTTCATTGTATTTGTTGACTATTTCTGCGATTACCTGTCTTTCTTAGATTAAACTCTTTCAGAAAATAAAAAAATCGTAATGAATTTAGTTATTTCACAAAATCTTGTCTTTAGATTTATTTTCTGTACAAATGTTAGTAATTTTTTTTTAAGATTAAAAGTATTTTTTTATGAACTAACCGTGATACCTGCTCAAACGGTGTAAAAATTATTTATTGTTGGCTTAATTCAACCTAAATATATAAATAATTTAAATTTCGAGTTGTATTTTACTTTTTTGTTAATAAAAAAAACTATTTAACATTTTAAATAATTTCTAAACAGCACCACCGAGACCGAGCTCAGTACAATTAGAAAGAGTAGAAGTCGATTCTGCAGAGTTTTCTTGGCCTGCAGTGAGATCAGCCGACACATACTTTCTAACTGTTGAGTCAGCAAGCGAAGTTCTGGCTAACTTCACACTGAACGCCGATGATGCAAACAGCTTGTTTTTCACAACAACAAGCTTCAATTTTACTGAAGACACTTTACGAGCAGGCACAAACTACTCTCTGTCAATCACATCTTTTAACGAAGCTGGGTCAAGCGACAAGGCTTCTTTTGATTTCCAAACAAGTAAAGCCTTGATTTGTTAACTTTAAACTCCAATTTTATTTAATTTTTTTAAAAATAAGTTTAAATACAAAGCGTTGTTATAAATTTTTAAACTAAACAACTCTGTTTTGGTTAATGATTTGCAAGTAAAGTACACAAATTTTAAAAGCTTTAACGTATAAAAACGGTACAATAAATTTAATAATTTTAATGTTGAGTTCGAAAACAATTTGTATACTTCTTTAAAGGACCAAGCTCTCCCACAAACGTCAAACTCGAAAACATCACTCAAACTTCCGTCGAAGTCCAGTTTAACCAAACTGAAGGCAGCGTCGCGTATGTGGTGATGGCCCGCTCCTCTTCCAGTGACGTCGTCCAAGTCAGCGGAGAAATTGACCAATCAGAAGACGTGCAGCGAGTTCAGTTGTCCGGTTTGGAGGAAGGCACCGTTTACAACGTGACGGTTGCCGTGAGAGGCATAGACCAGGAAAACATTGGTCAGGCGGCAAGCGAACCTTCAGAGGTGGTCACTTTCACAACTGGTAAGCGTCTTTAAAGCTTTCAGATCATATTATTGCCAAAGTAAAAGGCTACATATAACTATAAACTAAAAAGTGCAACTTTGTTTCTGCACGAAAAATGATGGTAAAAGTAACAGTTTGTAGTTAGCGAAAAGTATCAATAAAAAAAGGTTTACTTAAACAACAAAATCTAACTTACAAACATTTATATAACTAATGCAAATTTAATGATACGAAAGTTTTATAAAGATTTAAGTTGCCGATTCTTTATCTGAAAACCTTTTAAAAAATCTCAAGCCTAGTATACGAATGTAAAATTCGTGTCGTGTTTTTCTTTTCTATTTGAAATGCATTTATCAAGCGGCTGTAGTTGTTTTTATAACTTAACTTTAACTAAAAATTTGTTTTTAAACTTGAATAAACTTTGCAGCTCCTCAAAACGTAATGAACTTCACGGCAATCGCAAGAACGAGCTCCTCACTGGAGTTCGAGTTCACTCCGCAGCCGAATGCAGTTTCGTACGCTTTCACCGTTCTTATGGGCAGCGATGTTTACCTCGACTACTCGGTCTTTGACTCCCCATTTTCGGTTTCCGGACTTCCGAGCGGGCAGGAATTTACTTTCACTTTACAAGCAGTCGGAGAATTCGGAAGAAGCTCAGTTGTATCGATCGTTAATTCAACAAGTAGTATTTTTTATTTGTCTTTTTTGATGTATCATTTTACAAGTCAAGCTTTTTAACCTTTGAAAATTCCAAGCTATTTTACGCTTGGATTGTTTTATGTGAAATAAAACACTGAAATATATTTTGAATAAAATGGTCACGTATCAACGTTTATTACAACAGGAGCAGTAAATCCAAGTTCATTCAGTGTAACCAATATTACTACTAATGATATCACAATACAATGGGAAACACCACGTTCAGCAACTCTTCTATTGTAATTTTTTTTTTTTTGATTTTTTGATAAAGTAAATGCATATTTTTTATCTAATACTTTAAAGTATCTTTATCTATTTCGTTCTGTTTTAAACTACAGTTTAGAAAAAAGAAAACAAAAATATAAACAAAATATCAACTTTATTTCCCATATGAAAGTAAATGTTTATGCTTCAAATGTTATTAATTTTTTAGTTTTAGCTCGAAAATTTAAACTTTAGCTTTATTTTTGGTTCTAAATATTTTATAAACTCGTGCATATGTTTTATTTTTATTTTTAATTTTTGAATCAAAAATTTTTATCAATGTTTGAAAAATTTATGACGATTAAACAAAAATGTTGTAACTTACCATTTATACACTTTATTTGTTTATAGATGTAATATTTCAATAAAATATTTTGTTTTTTAAAACAGCGGATACGATTTGCGTCTGATGGAAGCATCCACAGGAAGAAGGGTTGCCGAAAGTGCCGTTTTTAGCAGGACCAACTCGATAAGTTTCTCTTTGTTAGAAAGCGGTACTTCTTACACACTGACTGTAGCTACTTTTGACCAAGACGGCCCAATATCGAACCCGGGAGTATTTAATTTCACAACGTGTGCGTATGATAAAAATATTTTACACTAACTAAATCAGTTTTTCTTTAAACTATACAAATACGTTGTGCTTCATTAGAAATTTATTTTCTCAAAATAACTATTTTCTTTAGTAAAACATAAATAATTGTTCAAAATAAATTGTATACACTTGCATAAGTTAAGTGCTTTAAAATATTAAACATATCAGTGCCGGCAAGAGTACAAAACTTCACACTTGCAAATCAAACAAGCACGTCTTTAAGCTTCGTTTGGAGCCCAGTGTTTGGAGCTACTAATTACAAGTTGAATATTTCCAACGGAGTTTCTCAGGTAAGCAGGTGCAAATAACACCTGGTTTTATAAAAAAAAATATTTCATAAAATTGTTAAATTAATTGTAAGCGAAATATACAGCTGAAGCTATTCATTTATATGATACTTAAAACCTGTCTTAATAAATTAAAATTGCTAAAATCAAAGCTTTTGTTTTGTATAGCAGTGTAGATATCAACAACAGTTTATAAAACTGTCTATAAATATATTTTATTTCTTAAACTATAATGACAAAAGTTAGACGAATTTTAACTTGTTATAAATTGCTTCTATAATACGTTTATCGTTAACTTATAAAGCTAGGAAATATACTAGTTTATAAGATAATAAGTTTTATTCAAACAGTTTAGCGATGTATCAAATCACGTTTTATGTCAATGAACAACAATTGCCAATGCGCTTTTGTGACTTTTTAACGTTAAAATGAGCCAAAAATAAAACAACACAAGCTTTATATAAAGGAAATATTTTCATGCTCATTTGGATATTAATGCCTTCTGATAAACTTCAAATAAATATATATACTATTGTTAATTCGTTACTTTAAATTAATAATTAAAGTAAACGGTCATTTGTTTTATGTTAAAAATACTTATTTTTTCAATGAATTATAAGGATAAATACTCAAAAATAGTAAAAAAAATATAACGTACTTTTAATAATGCATTAAATTTTTATGCATAGTTATAAACAATCCAGTAATAATAAGCAGATAAATTCAAGTGTTTTTCTAAATAAAAAGAAATTAACGCTAATAAGGAAGGTCAAAGGAGCAGGTGTATAAAAAGAACTCTCGGTCATTGGTAAACCAAAAATATATACAGAACAAACATTACAATAAACGCTACTTCGACAAACGTTTTACTTAGTTTTCTAAAGTATTTTTTGTTTTAAGTTTTTAATAAACTTATTTAAGTTTCAACTGATAAAGCAAAGTAGTAAAAAAGTTGTAAGCGCAGAAACATATCAGCTTTAATTAAAACTAAGATATCAAAACATTTTACTTGAATATCCTTAATTATAAAAAATATATATCCGTATAGTTTTCTTTCTTGTCTGACCAATGTTAAGTTACATAAACATTCTCTTGCTACGGTATAACGTTTAAAGATAAACTATGTTAACTCGTGCATAATATTAATATTTGTCTTCAGGAAAATTATACTTCGTTTGAAAACATTACAATAGAAGGGTTGGAAAGTGGTTCAAGGTACTCCATAGTTATAATTGCCGAAAACGATTTTGGTTCTGGATTGGAACAATCGTTTATTACATATACAAGTTGGTTTATATTTTATTTTATATACTTCTGAGTCTATTTTAAAATACAATTAGTTGAAGAAAAGCTTTATTCAAATCAAAAATACTATACAGATGAAACATTTTTTAAGCGAGAACTAAACAAACTAAGCCTTTAACTAAAACTAGATAGTCAAACTAATTAAGCAACGGGAATTTGTATATTGTTTACAGTAAAAAAGTAGTAAAAATTATTAGCTTTCCAAGTTAACTAATAGCAAACAATTAAATACAGTTCAAGAACCGTTTGAAGCAACAGCGGTGTTGGAAGCTGCCACCAACTCCAGCTTTGACCTGCGTGTGGTGAACCCTCACGAGGGAGTTCATCATTACGTCATAAGGGCATCATCAAGCGAAGAGTCACGCGTTTCTGAAGGTAAATATACTGAAACGTCGCTCGATTATGTTGCTGTTTTACTGTAACTACTTTTGAATTAGCTTATGTAAAATATTTAAACTTAAAGCGCTTGATAAAGCATGAGTTCTAGTTTATAGGATGTAACGTAATACTAGGTTATTAATATGCACAAAATAAACAAAACATTGAAATTATATAATACCAAGTAGTTGAACAAATATTTTCCGGTTTTCATATATGTAAAAAATTACGAAATACTTACATGCAAGATTAGCTGTACATTTAAAATTTTTCAAATGTGTTCTACGCCCTGATTCCCAATCATGCGTTACATTTAAGGTTCAATACAACAGCCTTTAACAAGTAAAATAAGTACTCTTACTTTTCCTCACTTTTTATGTAACTTTCAGCTATTGACATTATATTTACATACAAAAGTATGAATATAAGCTTAAATTAACTTTAAAAAAAAAAAGATATATATTTTTTTTAAGTAAAAGTTTAAGTTTTTGTTTGCTAATAAAACGTGTAATAATTAAATAATATTATTTTAGCCGAATGCGAAGCTTCCCTGTCATCAGAGTTGAAATGTTCTGTTGTTGGTTTAATTGGAGGAACAAACCATAGTGTACAAGTAAGAGGTGTTTACAGCTCAGGTGCCTCGAGTAACTTCGGAGAAGCAAACACCTTTTCAACTGGTTAGTCCTTGCGACTTTGATTAAAAAATCTTAACTTTTCCTCAAGTATTGCTTATTTCCATGGGTTACTTTACTATTAATAATACTTGGCACAGTATAAGTGTGTAACTATTTTCAAGGTCCTATAATTAATTTGTAAGTTTTATAAGACTAGTATTAACAATGTTTAAAACTTCAAACTATCACAAACTAATTCAATAAAACTTTAAAATACAAAAAATATGTCAACAAAATGTTTTTCTAATTAAGCTTAGCAAGCATTATTTGAGATGCTTAACACATGAGTACCGTCAGTTGAAAGAGTATTTTTTAATAAACTAGTTTCATTTTTGATTTCTAGTTTTTACAAAAAATTGAATCATTTTCGTTATTTATATATTTACTGTTAAGTGTAAAGATAAAGTATCAAAAATTACTTAACTATCGCGACTTTCAATAACATTACAGGTTTTCAATTTTTAATTATAAAATAATAATAAAAAGATTTTGGAATTTTAATCGTAATTAGTATCTTTGAACAGCCTTTGATTTATTCTCTAAGCTGATATTTGAACAATTTTAATCAGTACTACTTAAGTATTAATTTTTTTAAACTAACACAAACTTTACATCTAAGCAAACGAAGTTTTAAAGTTGAATAACATTTATTAAAGAACTCAAATTTTAATCTTATTAAAGTTTGTTTCGTATAATGTTGAAACTAGTATTTACTTTTATGAAACAAGTTTATTTACTTAGCTTTATTTATAAATAACTAATATACACTAGATTAAAGCTATAATATATATTTTTTTAAATGCAGTTCCTGATAATCCGACGAATTTGAGAACGGTTTCATCTGACTTCTTCACCATACTGTCGTTTGAAAGTCCCTACGGAGCAACCTCATACGGTGTTTCCTTGTTCGGAGGGGAAGAACTTTTGAATGAAGTTGTGCTCAACGACACCAGTTACACGTTCATAAATCTGCAAAGCGGTACAGAATACAGAGCAGTTGTGAACGCTATTAAGTTGTTTGACAGCAGTTCGTTGACCTCTGGCAACGTTGACACCCAGTTTACTACCAGTTAGTTTCAAATTTGTAAAACATAGCAACAAAAGACTATACTGTCTTACTACGTCATTAATTGTTGTATGTATGATTTATTAGGTTCCCTTTTTTAACAATCAAAACCGTGTTTCAAATAAGGAACTAAAAATAATGATCTATTTAAATTTTTCAAACAGTTTCAACTCAATTTTAAACATCATGCACAATGGAAACGTTGTGTTAATGATAGGCTTGATTAAATAATTTAAATTGTTACGAGATACTGAAGCGTATCATGGTCGATAAAAGGAGAAAAAAATCTTTATAAATGATGCTTTATTTATAAACAAAACGATATTTTTTTATAATTTAAACGCTATTTCGATAATTCTCAAGTTTCTTTTTATAAACAAGTACGTTAGTCTATTTTTAAATTAAACCTAAACTAAACCTTATAATTGAAAAAAATTAAGCAACTTAAAGAAAAAAAGTTTAAAATTTTTTTATACAGTCATGAAAAAAAAATATCTAACAAATATCAACTAATCAAAGTGTTTAAAAAAGTTTATACAACTAATAACGTTTTTCATAAAACTTTTAGCACTCGCAGTCCCACAAGGCTTAGAAGTGACTGGTGTAACTTCAACTTCGATAAACATCACTTGGAGCCCAGTAGACGGTGCTACATCTTACATTGCTAGTGCTACCAGCGAAACCGGTGACGTGCTTTTGTGTGAATCAGACTCGCTTAACTGTCAATTTGATGTGCAACCATCAACTTCTTACCAATTGTCAGTTAGGGCAGTCTATTCTGCTGGAATTGGAAATTACAGTGAGAGCATAACCCAAGTTTCAGGTATTCACAGTTTTACCTTATAAAATGTATAAACATTTATTTTAAAGTAATCTAAATATCAATCAATACTTAACACACCGACAGCTTTGTATAGAGTTAAAAAAATGTTTATAACTTTTATTTATTAAAAGTTGCGTTGATATCTTCTTAAATTTTTCTAAATTCAAACATTTTTGATTCAAATACTAAAGTTATTTAAAAACGATCGGTAAAAAACACTACTTTACTGCTATTAAATGAAAAGTGAGGTTCTGAGCAAAGACTACTTAAATTAAACTAATTTTGTTTTAGGCCCTGCTCAGCCGGAAGGAGTAACAGCAATCGATGTTGATTTGAATGCGATTTCCTTTAACTGGCAACCAGTTAAGTACGCCACAAATTACACCGTGCAACTTAGAAATAGCACCAGTGAAGTTTTCCAAGATGTTGTTGAGGAAGTTGGGTTCACAGCAAGCGACTTAGAATCTGGAACTGTTTACAACTTAGTCGTAGTGCCTTTTATTGGTGAAATTCAGGGTACTATTCCATCAGAAACTATAAATCAAATAACTAGTTAGTTTTCTTATAGGTTTTAGACATTATTTTGACTTATTTATTTGTTAATTTTTCATTAAAATGTAATGCAGCATAAAATTTTTATAAAAACTAGTATACATACTTATTCAATTTTATTTTTTGTTCAATGCAACCCTTTATATCAATAGTTTAATATTAAAGACTATTTAATTCTGAAAAAAAAAGTTATACTATTTATTTTAAATCTTTAAAAACACCTGTCTATTAATACAGGACCGTTGCCTGTTCAATTTGCTGAGGATGCTGTTTCTGTGACACAGACTTCTATTACTTTAATTAAAAACAGACCAAAAGGTGTAAATGAGTACGATGTAACTATCAAACAGTCAGATACAGTTATTGCTACAGTAAAAAGAAAGTTAGATGTTAATTTTGTATATTTATGTTTTTTTACAAAGTTAAATTATAACATATTGTAAAACACCGAAGTCGGTTAAATGTTTAAAACTAAATCATTATGCTAAAAGTGAAGTTATAGTATAATTATTATGGTACATTTTTAAAACATAATTGTTTAAACATAGTTAATCATATAATCAAACATTTTTTGTTAAATAATCTATAAGTTTAAAAAACAATTTTTTAGCAACGTGATCAACACTTTCGACTTTGAAGATGGCATTCGAGCCGGTGTTTCATACCAGTTATGTGTAGTTGGAAAAACAGTTTCTGATGTATCTGTTGGTGTCAGGCAGTTCACAGAAGAGAACTGTATTAACGCTATAACTCGTAAGTTGACAAAATATTACCTGGTTTAATAAAAAGCTAATCGCTTCTTATATTTCTGCGTAAGCATATGAATCATAGTTTTACATAGAGCCTAATCAATTTAAGAAGGCGTAAAATATTTTTGATGTGATTTTATTGTTTTTAGAACCTGCAAATTCAAGTACTCCAACTAGAGTTTCAATTACTACGGACAGCGTTACTATCACATTTGAAGCTGCAGCCGGTGCAACATTTTATATTGTGCATGTTGAAGAGTTAGTTTGTTTAAAGTTTTTCATTTTTTTCGTAAAATAAAAAAAAAACATGTATGATTGTTTTTTTAGTTAAAAGGAATAAAAAGGTAGCTGATAAATTGTTTGATGGGCTATTTAAAAACTTTTTTAAATAAACAGTTTCAATGGCATTTCTTGTATCAACATGATGTTTTTGTTTATTAAAATGGCTTACAACTGATTTATAAAATTTACAGATCACTAAATGATTCAGTATCAAGAGATGTGAGCACCACATCCCTGGAAACCACTGTGACGTCACTCAGACCAGGCATCGCGTACTTGTTCAGCGTGACTGCTGTTGGTCTTTCAGGAAACAGTTTCGAAAGCGGGCAGATCGAAATCAGAACGAGTTTGTTTTTTTTTTGTGACTTAAATTGCAAAAAAAAGTTTTATTCTTATTTGATTAAACCAGCGAATACTTATTTAAGCTAAATACTGCTAAAATTTTGTTCGTTAAGGCCTAAAGCTACTTAACCTACTTAGATATTAGATACATCAAAAACTATTTTTTCACTACCACACAACAACTTAAACTTTTATTGCACGTTTAGGACCAACGCCGCCTGTTGTTTCCGTCACTGAGATAACTTCGACCTCCTTCTTTTTGTCGTGGGACTCGCTGCCTAACATCGATCTCAACATTTACGAGGTGAACGACGTGACGGCAGAAGAGGACGTGGTTGTTGCGAACGGCGTCGTGCCTTTCGTGGACGGCAACAGCGTTCGAGTCACTTCTCTCCAACCAGGAACCGCGTACCAAGTCGAAGTTGTTTCGACGGTGGTCGGCATACCGTCAGTGGCCGGACTTGCTAATTTGACGACCGGTAAGCTGGAGTTGTATTTTTTTTAGTATTTTTTATATCATCTAAATGTTAAAATTGACAAAACTTTAAAAGTAACTATTTGCAAGTAAACTCATACATGGCTTGAACATGCATGTCTTACTTTATTATAAAAATATCCATAAACTTTGATAAATAACCTTAGTTTTATATTTATACACAGTTCCTTCGGCACCTTCATTTGTCAGTGTTTCTTTGCAAACTGCCAGCTCGGTCGGCATTCAGTGGGCATCAGTCAAAGGTGCATCCGAATACTCTGTAAGGTACAGCGCCTCCGTAGTTGATGCAGGCACTGACGAGTCCTCTGGCGCAGAAGCAATTGAAGTAAGAGTTGATGCAGACACTAACGAGTTCAGAGCCGAGGGTCTCGAGCCAAGCACTCTGTACACTTTTAAAGTTTCTGCAAGTAACGAAGCTGGAGACAGCGGTAGAACTTCAACTAGTGTCTACACAGGTTATCTTTTATACTTTTTGCAAGATTTAGTTTTTTTTTTTTAATTTCAATTAGTATTTTTCAAGTTTTATCTTTTTAGTTAGAAATTATTGTGTGTTAGTTATTTAAATTATTTTAAACATACTTTAAAAGTTTTATATTAAAACGATTTCTGTATACTGTATAAGTAAAATTAAGTTTTAATTTTTTTTATGGTTGTCAGAAATTAAAACTTACCTAAAACTACAACGTAAATGACGTTTAAGTAATAATTAAATTTCATTCAAATAGTAATTGTCGGAGGACCATCTGTTTCTGTGACTTCTGTTAGCACAAACGAAATATCGGTAACAATCAGTGAGGTCTCTGGTGCTGTGTCTTATGTAGTAAATGTGAACGGAGATGAATTGGCGCAAGAAGACGCCAGTGTTGTACTGTCGAGCCTATCTTCGGGTACAGAATACGTTGTTTCAGCTAAGGCTATTTACAATGCCGGAGCCAGCGAATTTGGTTTGGCAGAAACCGTTCACACTGGTTAGTATAGTTTATTTATTAAGCTTATTATGGTTTTTTGCATTAGTAGTATAAACCATGGGTTGTTTTTTTAATTAAATACATTATCCGACAAAGTAACAAACTTTTAATAGTGTTTCTGCTCATAATTAAAAATGTATTAGGTGAAGCTTTTACTTACAATAATAAGTACTTTTTTACTTTCTTTGTATAACTTATCTTTTTTATTCTTATCTTAGTAAAAGCTATTAATAAGTTGTTTTTTTTTATTATATTAAGTTCATTTTTCAGTTAACTTATATTTCTTAATTATAAAAAATAAAAAACTAAGTCAAGCTTTAATCTATTTTCATCAGTTATTTTTATCAACTTAGCTTAAAAACAGTTTTATGATGCTTATAACCCCTTTTCTAAATTACAACAGTAACGGACCCTGTGCAACTGACTCTGATGTCATCTTCCGTTGACAGCGGAATCACAATCGCAGTTGTCCTGCCAATGGGAGCCCTCCCAATTACCGTCGAAGGAGTTGAAGGGGGAGTTGTTGATTTCTCGCAAACTTTGGAAACAACCAGCACTATAATTTTCACTAATGCTAGGTTAGTTGGGTTATAAAGTTTACATACAGTGGTTTGTTTATTTTTTGTTTATTACCGCACTAGTATGGCAAGTATCACCTTGTATTTTTTTTTGTAAATTACATAAGAAAACTAGTTACAACTCAAACAATAATAAAAGAATTATCTATGCACAATTTTTTTCTAGTTTTTATAAATAAACTGACTACTACTATTCAGGTTAAACACTGTTTACACATTTTCGACCCAAGCTGTTAACGCTGATGGAAGAGTAAGCGAGCCGACTGAACTTGTCGTAGAAACAGGTTACACAACTATAATGATATTATAATAATATTATTTTATCATCTATTACTTACAACCTTCTTCAAAGTGTAGATATAAAAAGATTATATGCATTTATTATAAATTTTTGTTATATAAGTCATCGTAAAATTTTAACAAAACTTTTTATTAAAAGATGAAAATAACTTTTCATTTAATTTAGAAATAATCAAACGTTTTGATATTTAAAACATTGCACAATAAGCAATTAAATTAAAAAAAATTAAAGGTCCGGTAAAGAGCTTCACACTTGAGGTTACTGTCAGTGCTTCGGAGATTGGAAGCTACATTTCTGCATACAGAAATACAAGCTCGCCTGAATATGCTGCCTTGCAATCTCAGGTAGTAGAAGAGCTTTCCAACGCTTACTCTGCTGCCAATGGTTTCTCTAACGTACAAATCGTAGAGTTTTGGCAAGATGGCGATAACACAGTTGCATGGTGAATACTAGTTTTTTTGAATGTCGTTTTTTGATAGATGCTTTTGCTAAAGAAACAAAGTTTACTTATGAAAATTATTTTCAAAATTAATCAAAAACCTGTCTGAATAAACCAAACAATAGTCGATAGTAATTTTTATATGTAAGATACAAAGTTAGATATTATACGAACTAATTTAAAATTATATAAGTAATTTTTTTATAAAATTAAACCTATTTTTTAATTTTGGTTATAAAGAGGTTGTGTTTGATTTCTAACTAAAGTAATATGTTTTTTTATACAAATATCATGATATCTTATAAGTTTTACTACGTAATTAAGCAAAGTTAAAAATTAAACAAAAACAAATAGGCATCAAGTGTTTTCTGATCGTGTTATTGCAAGTTCAGAGCTGTTTGTCAATGAATTCAAGAACAGTTCTGACTTTAACAGAGAATTGTTTGTTGGATCACCTACTGCCAGTAAGCACAAGGAATTATTATCGTTATTAAGCTATTAATGTAAAACTAGTATGTAAATACTTGAACAAAAAAAACCTTTAATAGGTAGTTTAGAAAAATTGTCTTATCAAAATATTTTTTTGAAAAGTACAAGCTTTACAACTTTTATTTAGTTTTTTTATAGTTTAAACACTTCACACTTTAACTATAATGATATCACCATTCATCATCTACACGTTTAGAAAAGTACTATTCTAAACCGTATATGACAATGTATCAAAATTTTCAGTTTTAAAAAATGATTGATCAAAATACAATAAAAACCTCTGAATTTTCAAAACAAACCAGAAATAGTTCAGAAACTAAGCTATTATGCACGTATTATAACCAAAAACTGATAACTAATAAATTTAACAGACCTGAACCAATGTCTCACAACGCCATGTCCGACCACAGCTGCTTGTACTGACTTGTTGGTTGGATTTGAATGTACTTGTACAGCCGGATTTGTTTATGATGGTTTGTTGTTTTGTTGTTAAACTAAAACTTTCAAGTTTGCTTTCGTTCTTTCAGTTGATCAATATTTTAATCGTGAAACTTAAGTTTTGTGAAAAAAGTTTTTTTTGTTTTGTAAAGCAGAATTTAAAGCAAATAGCATGACATATAAATTACTCAATTTAACCTTTAGTTAGGAAATCAAGTAAGCCGTATCCGGGGTCAGAACAAAAGCCAATTCACTACTATTTCAGACAGTTGTACAGTTTTAAATATCAAATCAAAAAGGCTATAATATAGCTCATAAACAATCTGTCAAGTGACAGAACCAAACCGTTTTTAACATCTGTTTATTTTATTGTATTGAAAATGTCTAATAAATTGATTTGTAAATGGTAGTTCGGTTTGTATTTCACTTGACAGATTGTTTATGAGCTATATTATAGCCTTTTCAATTTAACCTTTTATCGAAAGAAATTTCCATGAAATACTATTTGAAATTGATTATTAAATTACATTTTTAAAAATATAATACCAAAACAGGAACTTCTTGCTTGAACGTAAACGAGTGTCTAGCGTCGCCGTGCGGAGAAAATTCTGGTTGCATTGACACCGAAGGCAGTTTCTTGTGCAGATGCATAAGTGGCTATAATAAACTCGACAATGTTAGTATTTTCCAATTCAATTAAAACAGTATGTAAATACTAAAGCTTAAAAAAGAGATATTTTTTGACAAAAAAAAATTTGCTTACTAATTTTCAGTAGATTTTTTTTACTATTAACTACCATCAAAGGTCTGCGTGAGCGTAGACGAATGTTCTTCCTCATCGCTCAACGATTGCGACAACAACGCCGCTTGCACCGACACCGAGGGAAGCTACACGTGCGCCTGCCTGGACGGCTTCGAAGGCGACGGGCTGACCTGCACGAACATCGACGAGTGCCTGGACCCGGCGCTGAACAACTGCGACAACAACGCAGATTGCCAGGACCTCGCTCCAGGATTCTCGTGCACATGCAAGGCGGGCTTCAGGTACATATGAAGCAACAGTTTTGTTGAGCTAATAGTTATATTGTAAACCACTTTCTGTGTTGGTTTGTTTTACGTTGAAGTTGTTACTATATCGGATTTAGTGTTGTCTCAGTCAAATTACTAAACAATAATCAGCTTAGAAAACTTTAAATAATTTAACTACCGAATGATTTGTCAATATACGTACTAAACACAGCGGTGACGGAGTTTCATGTATTGACGTCGACGAATGCAGTTCGCCCACTCTTAACAACTGCGATAGCAACGCTGCGTGCTCGAACGTAATTGGAGGATTCACTTGCGCTTGCAACACTGGTTACCAAGGAAACGGTGTCGAGTGTACGGACGTCAACGAATGCGATGCGTCACCATGCGGAACCTCGGCCGAGTGCGCCAACACTGACGGAAGGTATTTTTTATAAAGTCATATGAAAAAAATAATTTGTATTTTAACCAGCAACTTTCTTTAATTAAAAAATTATATTCTTAATACACTAACATACGCATTAATATATTTCAATTTCTGAGTACAAAAGCATAGAATATTTCTATTATGGTTTTAAATTTCTGTTTTGTTTTTATTTTAAACTATTTGTGGTTTTTATTGAAACAAAACTTTATAGCTGAATATTAATTGTTTGTATTTGCATTAAATACTTTTTAGATCTTTCCTTAGAAACAATGCAGTAATATATTTTACAACAATAATAAATGGTTGTAACTTGTTTTAATAGCTTTGTATGTTCGTGCCCAAGTGGTTACCAAGGAAACCCACTGGTGTCATGTGTGGATATTGACGAGTGTGGTACCGACTTGTGCAGTGTCAACGCAAACTGTGAGAACAGCCCGGGATCGTTCACTTGCGCCTGCAAAGGCGGTTTTGTTGGTGACGGTAGCAGCTGTTTCGGTACGTTGTTTAACTTATGATAGTTTTTGATCAAATTGAATTTTTAAAACAATATGAAGTTATTAACATTTGCACCATAAGAATTAAAAACTTATTTTTATCATGCAAAAATACTTCATTGAAATAGTTTTAACTTTTTATTATTTTTAACAAATTTAACTTTTGCTAGTTTTATTAATTTTAATAAATATTTTCATTAGTTTTTTTTTTTAAGAATATTTATAGTTAAGAGTTTTATTATTACATTTATTATAAACATGTAAAAACAAAGTTATAAATGGTTTATCTTAATTGGTATACTTTTCAATTATACGTTACTGTAGTTTTTTTAAAATTACAAATTACAGCGACGCAGAAGGTTTACTTGACACTTGCAAGCGGTTGTTCTTTGATTGATCCAACACAGGAGTCTGTAGTTGCAGAGATAAACGCAAACTTTGGAGGAGCAGCAACTGTGCAGACGTTTGAAGGATTTGACGGCGATAATGAGTTTGCTGTGTAAGTTTATGGAGTCGTTAGACTTGTAATATACATTCATATTAAACAAAAAAATAGATATAACATTTTTCTAAAAACACCGTCCATTTTTTTCTTTTTTTAACAGAGTTACACTGGTTTCAACATCTGAATTTACTACTGATTTAATTTCATTATTCGATGGATCAGCTTCAGGAATCTGTTATACAAACCCGCAAAGCAGTTAGTAAAATACTTAATTTTTTTTGTAGTTAAAAACTTAACTTTTTTCACCACTAACTAATACTTAAATTTTGTACTAGTACCACCAGAGAACCCTTGCGGAGCTAACCCATGCGGTGCAAACGCGCAATGTACCAACTTGGGAGTGTTGGTCCAAAGTGCACAGTGCGCATGCGCTCCAGGCTACATCGGAAATCCCCCAACAGAAGAATGCGAGTTCATTCCACTGTGTTCTTCGAGCCCTTGCGACAGCAGAGCCGCGTGCACTGACGTTTCAACGGAAGAGTTCACTTGTACCTGTGAGGACGGCCTTGTTGGTGACGGGCTCACTTGTAGCTGTAAGTTTTTAGGGTTTGATTTAAACTTATAACGAAACTTATAGGAAAGCTAACTAGATATTTTGAAACTATTTTAACAAAATGTCAACTATATTATTTTTATTACTGTATCATCGAGAGTTTTAGAACGACTTTTTGTTTAAATTTTTGACTCAAGGAAAACTATTTAAGTTTTTAATTTATTTCATTTAGCATCTAAATTAGCCGTAGGTTCTACATCAATCCACTAGTTCTAGTGGAAACCAAATGCTATAAAAGTTTATAAAATATGGTCTATTTTAAGGAAAACAAAAACTTTTACTATTAAGTTTTTTCGTAACAACAGCCGCGTTTGACCTCCAGTTAACACTGAACGATGGTATTGAGTTCAATGAAGACCTTCTTAATGCTTCATCAGAGGCGTATATTAACTTGAAAGCTCAAGTTCTCGCCCAGCTTGCAATGAAGTATGCAGGTTTGCCAGTTACATTTGTCATCGTGTCTTTCCAGCAAGGATCAGTTCTTGTTAAGTAAGTTGTTTTTGCTATATTAAAGATTAGTTTTATACTTTTTATAGGTAAATTTTGATATACTAAAAAAGGATATTTATAAAAGCAATTCTTTTTAGATAGCACCAAGTCGGGCTCATTTAACTTTTGTTTTAAAATGATAATAACTTGATCAAAGCAAGGGTTGGAAAAGTAAGGTCCACAACTTATTATTTAGTTTCGCAATAGACGTTTGTTTAAAAAAAACACCTAGTTAGTTCTTTTAAGTTTGAAACTAGTAAATATGACAGCAAAAAAATTTTTGAGTAAATGAATTGTATAAAATCTCATTGTTAAAAAGCTAAAACTGATTGGTTGTTTTTTTTTTTAATTTAATTTGTTATACAAATTACAAAAGTATGACGTTCGCAAATAACCAAGCAAATAACCGAGTCTCTTAACTCGGTCTATTACTTGTAGAAGGCCGCCGACAGCGTATCTAAATTTATACTTACTAAGCGTATTTTGAATAAATGTATATAACGTAAAATATGGTAAGGTTTAAATAAATAACTATTAGATATAAACTGTTGTTTTTTAATTAAGAATTATTTGAAAACATTTTACAAAGCCAAAAAATACAGTGCATTTCTACAAACTATGTTCACGTATATAAACTTTTACAAACCAAAAACTCACAAAATTTTATGTCTAATAGTTGTTATTAAACATTCACAGTATTCAAGCACTGTCAGACCCAAGCTCACCAGTAGGTGCAGAAGAACTCTTAAGAAACTTCAATGATACTCAAGGTGAACCAGGATATTTCAGGGATACAGTTATTGGTAAGTATTTAAGTTTTTATTTCTACTTTAACTTTAGTAATAAAGGTTTTTCAAAATAAACTATGTATACATATGTATTTATTTAGTTTTAACTTTAGAAAGTTATCCAAAATATGTAAAGTTTAAATGTTTGAAATCATGTTACATTTATGAAACTGACTTTTAACTCATATTAGTGGATGAACCATGTATGACGGCAGCATGCCCCGATCAATCAGTTTGCAATGCGACTTCAGACACCACTTACGATTGCCCGTGTAATGATGGGTATTCAGGAAGTGAGTGTACTGATGTGGATGAATGTGCAGCTGATCCTTCCCCATGCGATCAGATATGCACCAACACTGTCGGAGGTTTAAACACTTGCTTTATATTTTTCACTTTGAAAATTTTAACTTTTAAGTTATTGGGTAATAATTAACTTTTTGTCTTTAAATATTCCTTTTATTTATTAAATTATTATTATTATTAAGTTTATTGTCCAACGAAGGACCTAGGCATTAAAACCTAAGCCACTTAAACTGAAAGACACTAACATAAAAAGAAAAAACAAATTACAGTGATTAAATAAACATAAACATAAAACTTATACAAGGCAGAAACTGAATAAATTAAAACTTTCACAACCAAATATTCAACAATTCCAAAGTCACCAATCTCCAATTATACGTTCCAAAGCAACAAATTCCTGTAACAAGCATTTCTGTCAAATCTTCAGAAGCTGTCTTCATCTTGCAGAACATTCATCTCAGCTACTATTTGCCACTCGTTATGACGGCAAATTCAGTCAAAAATCACTTCAAAAATTTGGCAGCAACAGTTCACAAATCTAGCTTAGGAATCAACTGAATATTCAATTATTTCAAAATCTAAAGCCCAAAGCACATTAACAACAGCCCTTCCAAAAAATCAAAGTTGAAAAGTACCTAAAATCTATAAGTGAAAGGTGTAACTTACAGATTAAACTACCAATAAACTACATACCACACACCAAATCAATGGATAAAGAGATGAACAAAACTAATCACTTATAAATTTTACTGGTAAATATTTTATTTAAATCAAATCTTTTTAAGTTTGGTCGAAAATGTTTAAGATTTTTGCACGATACTAGTTCATTTGGAAGTTTGTTCCACATTTTTACCGAACGATAGAAAAAAGATTTGTGCCAACCAACATAGTTGAAATGATATTTGCATGTATATTTTCTATTATTACCTCTGAGTGAGTAATTATTTTCATAAGGTTTAAAGAAAGTTTGAGAATCAATAGTAGTTTCATTGTTAATCAGTTTAAAAAAAGTAATTAGATCAAATTCAAGTCTTCTGTACTCTAAAGTTTTTATATTAAGCTTTGTTAGTCTGTCTATGTAAGACGTATATGAAATGTTGCACCGATTAAAGATTAATCTCTTAAATTTTTTTTGAATAGATTCTAGTTGGTTGATGTCTTTTATAGAATATGGAGACCATAAAGGTGTGTTGTATTCCATCTTAGGACGGATGTAAACTAGGTACAGTTTCTTGAGAATTACCAAATCCGTAGATATAAAGCTTTTTAGAACTTGAAAAGATAAAATTGATGCATTACGGTAAATAAAGTTAATATGATGGTTCCATTTCAAATTATCTGAAATAAAAATTCCAAGGTCTTTAAATACCTCAGTTTTAGGTAAGATTGCATTGTTTATTTTAAAATCAAACGCTGGAATAGGTGTACTTTTGCGAATATTCAAAACATGACATTTGCTGGGATTTAGGTTTAATCTCCTTTCTTTTAACCAATAGTAGATTTTATCTAAAGATTTTTGTAAAACTAAGTTAGATTGGCTAAATATTTTTGTGTCGTCTGCAAAAAGCTTAATGTTGCTATTAGAGTCAACCTCTAAGGCTATATCATTTATATAAATTATAAATAACAGTGGACCTATAACCCCTCCTTGCGGAACTCCACTAAAAATTGGTAAGGATTCTGAAAACGTGTTACCGATAACTACTCTTTGTGTTCTTTCCTGAAGAAATTCTTTGAACCATTCAACTAGATTTCTATTAATTTTGTATTGAGATAAAGTTTTAATTAACTTAAAATGAGAGACAGAGTCAAACGCTTTCTAAATGTCTGTATAAATTACATTGATAGATTTATTGGTAAAAAAAGATACTAACCATGAATGAAGGCAATCCAATAATTGAATACATGAAGTTCGTTTAGGAAGAAAACCAAATTGTTTCGGAGAAATAAGATTATTTAAGAAAAGATGATTAAGTATTTTTTAATGAAATTATATGTTCAAAAGATCTGCAAAAGCTACTAGTTAGTGAAATTGGTCTATAGTTTAATGGATTATTTTTGTTTCCTTTTTTGAATATTGGTATAATATAAGATATTTTTCATTGCCTTGGTATAAAAGATATTGCTAAAGAGCAATTAAAAATTAACGAGATTGGGAAAATGAGAAAGCTGATAATTCGTTTCAAAAAATACGAAGGTATATTTTCTGCTGTTCTGAGTATTTTATCTTTTAAATGATTTACAGATTCAAGTATTTCATTATTACTAATAAAAAAATCCTGCATTTCAGGACAACTCTTATCAATAAGTATAAAATGTTCATCTTCATAATCTTAGCTACATCATTTGTTAGTGATGTTCTGAGAACGTTTTTTTTTTAGTTAACTGCTACTTATGTATTATCTTTTCAAGAATACCTTTAGTTTAGTTATAGTCGTCTTGCTTAAATGAGTAATTTTAATTATGTTGGTTTCTAGTTCTAATAATTTTACTTTTTGTCATCAAGTATAATTTGTTTTAGACTTTTAAATAACCTAAAAAAATAACTATAACAAAGTACTACTAATACTTTATCAAATATTTCGAATAAAGGTTTCGAATGTTCGTGTAACGCTGGATATGACTTATTTGGTACAAGCGAGTGTGTAAACGTAAATGAATGCTTAGATAATCCATGTCTATCTGGCCAGAACTGCTTCGACACGATTGGTAGTTACACCTGCCAATGTCCGCCCGGTACAACTGTTCAAGAGAATGAAACTTGTATAGGTAGTTTTAACAACATTTAAGATTTTTTTAGTTTAAGACAATTTTTATTAAATATGAAACAAAATTACAGACCAATGCAGTAATGATTATTGTCTGAATGGAGCAACTTGCACTCCTACTAATACAACTGGAAACCCTGTTTGCACGTGAGTTTATGAAAACTTTATTTTTGGTGGCTTCCTTAGTTTATAAATTCTCTCGTACTAAGGAATTTTTCTGTGTAAGATTAAAAGTAAAAAAAAATGTTTGGTCAGGTTTTCCATTTACAAAACGTAAGAGTTTTAAATGAAAAATACTTAGATGTAGCCTTAATACTATAAAAAAGTACATAAATAATCTGTTTTCAGAGAGCTAAAATGTTTAATACTATTGAGTGCATATTTTAAGTAAGCACTTAATTTGAAATTTTTCTACTAAAGTACTTAAACACTTTTTAAATTTACTAAAAATTTTTAGATGCACACTTATGTATGATGGTCCGCAGTGTGAAGATTTTTGTGAGTTTTTTGAATATCTAGAATTTATATTTAATGATCGACTAAAAACGGGTATACTTTTAAATAAATTTTATCGTAAATTAGTCTGAATTTTTCACTAAAGACAAAACAAAACACTAAAACATTTTTTATAACACAGCACGATTGAGGACGATCTTGATAGTTGTCGGAGTCATCGGAGGAGTTCTACTTATCGCTCTTATATGTGTCACAGTATGTCTTATTAGAAAAAGGAGACAAAGGAAAATGAATTTGGCTTAAGGTTATTTTTTATTGCTTAATTAGACTAATTAAACTTTAAAAAAGTTAAAAGTATGAAGTACTATGATACTTACTTTTTTTTAATTTTGTTGAAGTTAAAATTTTCAAAGTGCATTTATTACAATTGCTATAATGTATAAATCATAAGAAAGTAAAATCAATTTGCAAGGTATGATTTATTAAAAAAAACTACTTTCTGAATTTCAGTGTTTACATACAAAGTTATTTGTTTATAAAATTTGTCAACATTTTTGATAGTTTTTCCTAATGATTCCAATATGATGGTAAACCCCTTTATAAAGATTCAATATAAAGAAAGCACAACTATTTGATGATATTTACTTTAAATAAGGGTTTAATATATAGTTTACTAAACTTTATGATTTTAAGTAGCTTTCTAATGTATCAAAAAAATCTATATAATTTGTTTTGCTTCATAAAAACTATCTTAAAAATAAAAATAAAATAAATTTATTAGACAATTATTAACAACGCTATATCAATTTAGGTGGGAGAAGTTGAAAATAAAATTTTATCGCTAAACTATTTCTACCTAAATTGCAAGTAAGAGTTGGAGGCAATTGCAGCATATGAGAACTCTTCTTGTAAACTTTTAATATGCACGAGTTTTATACAGTTGTTTTTATCCCGCCAAAACTCATTATGTTGTTTATTTAACATGTTCTAGTAAATTTTTTAACTATGTTTTTTATTTCTTTTATTATTGGCCTTTGAAGTTTATGGTTTCTTCAAATAAGTTTGACAACAACACGAAAGTGTTTTTTAGTTTTTTTTTTTGCATTAACCTGCCACTTTATTTTTATTGCTAGCTCAAACCGTTTTTTTTTTATTACAAACACTCTAAATATTGTATATTGTTAAAAAACTGTACAACATTAATAATTTCAATAAACTAAAACAAAATTAAATGTTTGTCATAGCATATTTTCAAATACTAAATATAAGTAACATACTATCATTTAATTTAAGAAATAAATAAAAAACGTGATTTTTAAACGTGTAAAAGTTTTTTAAAAAACTATAAGCAGGTTTATCAAAAGATAAAAGTTCTAATAATTTATAATTTCTGATAAGTGTTTATTACAAATTGGAAGGAAGCAATATGTAAGTGTTTTTTTACGTAATAAAATATTAAAGACCTCAGAAATCTATTACCTGATATTTTTAAGTATATCTATCAACGCTAAGCCCTTTGGTAGTGCAATTTAATCCTAAACTATGTGTTTACCTTCATTAATACGTCAGTCTTTTGTAACTTATCAGGAACCATCCAAAAATAGTTTTTAAAAGATCTCAAAATACATCTAAAGCTAGTGCGTATAAAAAATATAAAAACATTTCTTAAGCTATAGCTTATTCAATCTAGAATTAAGCTTTTTCTTTAAGGTTTTTTATGTTACCTTTAGTAGCATTAAACCATTCTTTTTGCTTTGGTTTTATCAAAAAGTATTTAAAAAGGAGCAACGAGAAAAAACTAATCCATTCAATAAAATAAAGATAATAAAAATTACACACAATAAAATCATAAGCGTTTACTTTAATTAAATTACTTCGTTTATTTCTTCATACTTCTACAAGTTTTTGTTTTGTATGCCAACATAAAATTTTCTTAAATTATGTTATTATTAGGTACTTAAACTGTATATAGGCTTACTTTTTTATACGCCATTAAAAAAAAACATAGATCACATGATATAGGTTAAATTTAAGCATCTATATTTTGTCTACCTGAACGATAATAATAAAACAAAACAATTACTTTTATATACTTTGAAAAAGTTACTATAAAAGAAATTATTCAATCATAATTAAAGACTAAAAAACATCTTAGTAATGATGCTCAAGAAACTTTTAACATCTAATTTACTTACTCTTAATTTAAGAAAACAAACTACATAACAAGTACAGAAACATTTGCAATAAGTTTTTATGGTGATTGTTTTAATATTTTAAACATAATAACTTATAAAAACATTTGGCCTGATAATTAATTTTTCTATGGTAACTTGTATTTGAAAAGTTTTTATAAATTAATTTTTTTATATCTATAGAAACGAGTAAGTTTTATCAATTTACAGCAATAAAAAATAAAATTAGTCAACTAATTTAAATTTTATATGTAATGAATAATTTTAAAACAAGTAAATTAGTTGTTAATATTATCATAGTTTCAAGAACGACAAAAAAAAGATGCTCAAAGTATTTGGTCTTAGGGCCTGGTGCACAAAAACCTTTCGGTTATCTAGTCGCACACCACGGATACCGCTTAACGTCTTGTCCAAGACTTCTTTAGTCAAATAGTTGTCCATAACTTGTTTTAGCATACAAGGTGCTAACGCAGATAAGTCAAAAACTAAATTACGTTTAAAATATGAAGTTAAAAAGTTTTACATTAAATGATTACTTATCTAAAGGGCGTTCTGACACAAACAAAATGAGCAGATTTTTGTTTTAAATAAAAAAACTAACCTTTTTACTTTAAAAAACTTTATAGTATGCATATTCAATGAATTCATAAAATTTAATGACTTTTTCGTTTAGGTTTTAGTATGTAAATCAGGGCTTCCGAAAATGGGCGATATCGCCCCCCTGGGGGCGATAATTAGTAAGGAGGCGAAAGGGTGGGCGATAACTAGTAAGGGGGCGAAAAGGGGGCGATTTTAAAATTTTGGGTTGTCATAAGATTTTTACTTTTTTTCTTGCTATTTTACTATTTTTAGCTTGCTATTAATTATTTGACCCTGAGGTAAAACTTAAACAAAAAAGTTTATGACCTATTTTGCTGTTGAATATAGGTAGGAAAAAAATTGTTTCTTAAGACCTGGTATGATAGTTATGGACATTTTTTACACTTTTATAGTAATTTTTAAAGTTATCTGGCAAAAAATTATTGTTAAACTTAAACATAAACAGACCTAATTCATATAGATACCGATTTTCAACTTCTAATATTTTTTTCTGTGTTTTTAATTCTCTTACACTATCATCACATTTTTTATAGTGTATGCATCTAAGTGCTCTGTTTATGAGAACATTGATATCATTTATAAATTTTTTATTTGCTCTTCCCCAGCACAACAAGCCATATCTAACATGATCATAAGCAAAGAATTAAAGATCAAATATAATGCTTTTTCATTTAAGAAGTGTCTTGTTTTATAATATATACCCAGAGTTTTTTGTAATTTTGTTTTTATAGTTTCTATGTGTTCTGACCATTTTAAAATCTTGTCTATAATTATTTCCAAATATTTATAGCTACTTGTGTTTGTTGTAACTGTTTTACCTATTTTTACACTCGGATCTACATTTTTCCAAAAAATTTTTTTTTTGATTGATGTAGAAACATGCTTCTAGTTTTATTAAGATTTAGTTTAACTTTGTTTCCCATAAACCAATCAGATACCTTTTTTAGTTCTATGTTAAAATTCTTACTGTCATTTAGATATGTGTCTTTTGTGAATGTTTTGTATAACATTGTGTCATCTGCAAAGTTGAGGACGTTAAGACTAATATTATTCTGTAAGTCATTTATTTGTAATAGGAATAACAGTAAATGTTCAGGCTTACACTAGAAACTCGCAGGTTTTAACGAAGAGTAAAAAAGGACTCAGGCATAACCTTTTTTTTTGTAAAAACACTTTTTAAGAGTTTAATTAATTTATCATAAATCTTTGATGTGATTTTATATACACTTTTTTTATGAATTATTTTTTAAAGCTACGAGTACAGTGTTTTATTAATAAAAGTTTATTAGTTTATAATTTCTTATAAAAAGCTACTTAAAACCTTTGACACATTATTCAACAGTAATTATTTGTAAGTATACAAAGTATTAGTTTCCGGCCTACAGTTATCCGGTTAAGGTATTATAAAAATTATATACTTAAAGTTAACGTATAGCATGTGCTCTCTGTTTTGTTTACTATTAACCAATAATGTTAATTAAAAAGTTAAGTCGAAATACAATTTAAGTCTTTGAATCTAACTAGTTAACAAAAAAAAGTTTTATAAACATTTTAAGTAGATTAATTAGTATTTAACAAGTACTAGTAGTAGTATGAAGAAAGCAAAAGATCAATTTAATTAAAGGAAACGTTTATGAATTTAATGTGTTTATGTATTTATTATCTTTATTTTTAGTTAATAGTTTTTTTTAAGGTGATCTTTTTTAATACCTTACTAGAAAGTCATAAAAAAATTCATTTTGATGTTCCTAAAGTCAAAAAAATAAATAAACTCTTTATTTTAGGCTGACTAAGCTTACAGTACCTTTTGTAGTTATTTTTATCACGCTAGCTTAAAGTGTATTATAAGATCTTTTAAAAACTATTTTAGAATGGTTCCTGATAGCTTACAAAGACTGACGTATGTATTTAGAAAACAAATTTTCTATAAATAACTTACTAAAATTAAACAAAAACATTTTTTTTAGAGTTATCATTTTAATAAGAAACTGATAAAAAACCTATAAATGCGTTAAAAAACTTTTTTTATTGTATAACTAAACCCTTTAAAATATTTTTCAAAATTTTCTTTAATCAGCTAAAAGTACTGAACCCAGAATTAAAGCCCTAGCCTAAAATTAAAAATTTACTTGTAAAAAATATTGGAATGTGCTTAACTTAAAACTTTGTTTTTAATATTATTGTTTATTAACCAAAAAAAACGTTCTAAAAGTTTGGTCCAACGACCTGGTGTACAAAAAGTCCTTTTGGTAACTAAAAAAGTTATAATAACAAAATGTAATAGATTTAACTAAAAGGAATATTACACTTTTTAAAATATTAACTGTTGTAAAATCTTAATCCTTAATTTTTAAATTTCAACCTTTACGTGAAAATAAACAAAAATAACTTTCAAAAGGGAGATCTAATTTTGTACTGTCAACTTAATACATAAAATAACCAATATAAAAATAATAAAGTACAAAAATAAATTAATTCACTCTCTGTGCCTATAAACTTTTAGATAATTAGTTATAAACGGATTAAAAACATCTGATATACTAGTTTTATAATTATAATATAAGTTTTTAAAGGTTTTAATTTTTTTTAAACTTTAAGCTACAAAATCGTACAATCACTTTTCTAGTACTTTTTTTATCACCTTAAAAATTTTTTCTTTTATTGTAAAATATGATTAGAATTTAAATACTACTTAGTTTCAACTTAAAAATATGTTAGTGTTAAAAACATATAGTTAAATAGATAACTAGCAAAAGTTATCATATGATATTTATAAACTCATCTTTAAATGTAAAAACATGTTTATGTTGAACTACCTTTTTGTTATAGTCCAAAGTTGCCGGCATTGTTTTTTTGTTTTTGTTAACAGAAAACAGTTTAACGTCAAAACAAAAACTTTAACAAAAAAAAAATTATTGAATATTATTGCAAAATGTTCGAAGTTTTATGTTTTTTTTTTGTAGGTACTAGACTGCTGCGGCCTATCTTTAATAACAGCCCTCGTGAAAATCTGCGATCTAGTTTCGTCTTATTAGGACCCACTAAAAAAATTTTTATAGTATTACCGCATATTGTGATAAAATGTAATACTTTTAGCCTTTTGAATGAAAATACCTATTTATTAACACAAGTATTATAAAGTTCGTTATTAGTATCTACAACGTTTTTTTTTTTAGATTTATATGACGTGCAGTACAACACTTTATATAAACATTTATGTATTAGTGTTCTACATCTGTCACCGTTGTAAACTCTTCGTTAAAAGTAATGTTCCAATTAATGATAAGTAGTAATAGTTAATATAATTAGTTTATATAACTTAACTTTAAAATGTTATTCTAGTCTTATTTTTCATTTTCTCTGTTTTCTTTTTTTTAACCTTTGATTAATTTAGTTATCCTATCATTGGTATTTTAGTTTTTTTTTAATTTTTTTATATATGTTGTTTGTTTTAAGTGTTTCTCTAAAACTGTTTTAGATATGATATAAAAGTTCAGTTATAAAAAATTTTTTTTTTAAAGTTTTGCTTAGGTAATTCAGAAATATATAACAGATATAAAAGTGTTGAAAATTGGTAGGGTAATAGATAAATTAAAGCAAAAGTACTTATACTAACAAGAAGACTTTAATCTTAATAATTTAAAGAAATGAATACTTAGAAAACAGGAATATTAACGCAAAAAAATAAAAAAGTTGCAACACAAAAACAATTGTAAGCCTTTAATGTTGGTACAAACTTTTACTGAAGTTTATTGCATAATGATATATGATAAAGTAAATTATTAGTTAATATCACTTATTGAGTTATTGTATTTAATTAAAATGAAATTTATTTTCATTTTCATTTGAAAATAACAACATTACTTAGTTTTAAATATTACATTTAAATAAACTTCTATTAAACTTTTACTTATTTTTTTAGTTAACTTTAAAAAGGTTTTAACGAAGTTTGTAAAAAGCGAGTGAAGTTTTTATAAGTAGTGAAATAAAAGTTAAAACAGTTTTATTTATATTTTTCTTTCTTACAAACTTGCAAAAACCATTAGATATAATTACCACATTGACCTAATATTTTTTTACTATACTTTAGTTGCTAAACATTGTTAACTATTAGTTTATTTTATATCAAAAATTTTTTGAAGGTTTTCTTGTCTGATTAATATTTAATTTCTAACTTTTTTTTGATACTAATATTTCATAAATATTTTAATATTAAGCTCTTTTGTAATATTTAGTATTTTTTAGTAGCTTAGAGTTTATAATTACCGTTAAAAAAATAAAATAAATAAATAAAATCTTAACATTTTAGTAATAATGCATTTTTATTAATTTTTTGAAAAAAGAACACGAATCTACTTTTTATAGTTTTCTATCATGGTATTCAAAATGTCGTTATCAAGATTTGAGAAAAGATATTTGTTTCGTAGCATTCCAAGTATATTAAGTAGATCTATCTCTGAAGAGCGTTTTGAAAACTTAGATAAGTCTTTGTTTCTAGTTTGAGAAATATCTTCAGGCCGGTTTACTAACTTTAGTTTGTTTAAAAGTGGATTTTGTGCTTTTTTGTGAAAACTGTCATCGTTCAAAAATGAAAGAGGATCTTTTTTGTCGGAAATTAGTAAATCCTGTTTTAAATTAACTATTATAATTATTAAAACAAGTTCTACGAGTTAAATATGTTATTATTATTTTTTTAATTAAATTTTATTAAAAATTGTATGGATGACCTACTTTTCTGCTAAAATTTAAAACGCTAAGTCTTAAAGTACTAAGCTGTTTTCGCTGAATTTATTGACAACCACTAGGATAAAAAAGTTATAAATTAGTTTTATATGAGTAAAAACATTTTTTAACTTTTTTATTTCGTTTTTTAAGTTCAAAGTTAAGTGTTTTAATTTTTAATAAGTACTTCCATTTATCTTTAAATTGTAGACATATGTTTTTGTGGCTTTTTATTTTTATTTTATATTTTATGATAGACTTCTTAAACTCATATAATTATTACCAACTGATAGTCCATTAATAGTTAATATTTTCGAAGCTTAGACGTGTTGTTTATTTTGTTTCTTTTTTTTTAATTTGTTTAATTATATATTTATCTAATAAATATTTCTTACCAACAAGTCGTCAACATCTAGTTTATCAAAGTTTGATAAATTGCTTTCTAATTCATTCTTAGAATCTATGTCATTGTAAGGCTGAAAACTTTTAGACAAAACACAATTGTTCCAGAACAGAAATAAAACAGCAAGCTTCAAGTTTAGTCTCATAAACATTTTATCTAAAAGAAATACCGGTTCCTTAGTTCAGAGTATGCTATTTTAATATACTTAAGATTTATTTTAACGTTTTATTCGTAATTGTTTACAACAAACGTAACTATATTTTTAGTGTAGGAGTTAAAAAATTAGTTTCATCATTTTAGTTACAAGTAAGCAAACTGAGTTTTTTAGTTTAAAAAAAGTTTAATAAAACTTTAAGAAAATTTTGTAAGAAAGATTATGATGTAAATTTCGTCGTTTTTTCAATTAGTTAGTTTTGGTTATCACAAAAACTTTTAAACATTGACGACACTATTTTTCTCGCTAAAAATATTTGTTCACTTGTATACCAAAACCTTTTTTATAATTAAAGCATATACAGCTGCAAAGTTTATAGAGCATCTACGATAATGAAAAATTATCGAGTTTTTTACATACTTTAACTAAAACTAGTAGTAAAAATTTAGAGTATTAAGTCAACATAAGAACAGCTTCTGAACTTAATAAAAATACTCATTTTTAAATGAATTTCTTAAAACAAAAACAAAATTCTATAATACTAGTTATTAATAATGTTAAAAAAATAATTTCTAAAAAGCATTTAAGTTTATTTTTATTTATATTTTTAAGAAACAAATAAATTTTATCATCAAGTTATTAAGTTTACAATAAAAAAAGAAAAATTTATACATAATGCACTATTTATTTTGTTCCTTGAATTATACAGGTTAAACAAAAAGTTAAACTAAATTTTAAAATTACAACCACCTTATATACAAAACAGTGTATAACTCTTTATTTTTTCTTGCAGGTGCCAAATGTGCACAAAAAACAGGCTCGATGAATTGGCAAATAATTATGTTGTCCATTGGTATTTACACTGAAATTTTGAGAAACGTCGTCACAATTATCAAGTGTTTTGGTATTTAGACAACACACAAAATTGTAAAGAAGTAAATATTAACGTGTTGCTTTATATCGATTATAAAAAATATTTTTATACTTAACCGTTTTTTTCTGAATTTCCAAACATCATTTGTACTTTGTGAGAAAAACATACATATACTCTGAACACAGTCAATGTATAAACAACTTTCTTTAGTAAACAAAGTGCTTTGAAGTGAAAAATTTAAAATAAAGGTAAAGGTTAAATTAAAACAGTTCGAGAAATAGGTAAAACTTTATTTAAGTTCATAAAGATAAAAACTTTTCCTATTTTTTTTTTTTACAAAACTTAAACTTTAATTTTAAAGTACTAAAATTTTGTCGCGTAATACCTACTTACTATTTTGTTTAAGAAAAGAAAGTTTTAAAACACGTTAGTTTATTTAGATATTTAGAAAAACTATACTAATGTTTTTTAATGGTTCACGCTTTAGCTTGTTATTAAAAAAAAAAAAGAATATATTATTAAGATTATATTTGAAGTAGCTTGCCATGTTTTGTGTATTTTTGAAAATCAAAAAGATTTTTTTATTAACTTTCAATTGTTCTATATTTTTATCAGGTTTATATTCTAACTCTTTTTAACTTTAACTTTAGTTTGTTTATAATTAAAACTAACTTGTAATGGTAAGAAATTAGTCTTATTGATATATTCTGTTCTATTTTTTATTACTCAGCTATAAAGCTAAAGTTGTGTAAACCGAAGAACTTTCTAAAACTTACTAAGATTTGTAATATGGTGCTTTTTTGTATTTTGTTGTAATAATCTTTTTACTATCACCCCAACAAAAGTTAAAGCAAAAAACAAGTTTCCATCATTTAAGAAATCAAAACCTTATAAGACTAATAAATTAATCTAACTTTAATCTTTAAAAGTAATCTAATTGATAATTTTATCATAAAGTTTGTAAAATCTTTAAGTTTTTCTTGTGGGTTAATTTTGTTCTTTTAATTATGAATAGAAGTATTACTTATTGATTTTCACAAAAAAGTATAAATAAAAACTAAGCTAAACTGGCCTTGCTTTTAATTTGTTATCGCTTTTTTTTACATTTAATTATTAAGGTATTGTAAAGTTTAGTTTTTGGTCAGTTTATTTGTAGTAATCAGTTACGTGCAGTATTTTTGATAAACATTTTTCCTTGAAATTAAAGAACTAAATAGTAAAACCATACTTGAATTTTTAGTATTTATCTAACTTCTTACAAACTTCTGACATTCAAGTTTTTTTTTTTTTTTGTTTTTTTCAGTATCTTGTCTTTTTAGTTTTTGTGTCTGAAATGATTTAAATATATTGAAAAACCTAGTTTATTTTAACATTGTACTTAGTCAGTCACTACAGTGAACAAAATTGTGCAAATGTTGTATCTAGGCTTAAAAAATGTTTTTACCCTTTAATATTTTCCTGTACATAGAAATTTACACTAAATTAAAAGTTTTTTGTTTTAACTTTTTTCACTTATTTCATAAAACATAATCACAAGTATCGAGAAAAACTACAAGTATTCTTATTAAAGTTTGGTGTGTCAATAATTAAATTGCAATGTCTGTAAGACGTAACATAGAATGGTATCTTAAAACAAAATTTAAATGTAAAGTGTCAGAAATAGCTAATAAAATTAAGAACTAATTTTAGTAGAAACATTTTACCGATTCATAATTAATAATAAAACATTATATACACCTCGAGTCATTTAAAGTCGTATGTATTTCTATACTTAAAAACTAAGTATACATATTACTTTTATCTTAATGATTATTGGTATCTGAAAAACGACGGTATTCTACTTTAGTTCTACAAAGAAAGAAACCCATAGCCTTGTAACCATAGAAACAATACTAGAAAAAATACTTATAAAACATATAAAATATATATAAGATGTAACGTCAAAAGGCGTTAAATACTGGAGATCCTGATAAGCTAAGCTTATCGGAATATATACCACAGATGTTTTTCTGTTAAAACTTTATTTCAACTAACGGCGTTCCACTGCTCTCAAATAAATTTAAGAACAGATCTACGGAGTCTATAAAATATTAACACACATTAGAAAAAAAGCAGAAAAAGCATGTAAAATTATGTATAGTGTTTATGTAGGTAGTAACTATAAATGAACTGTATTGTTTAAAAACAAAGTTTGGGATAAAAACATAAAATTATAAAATTGTCTACAAAAAATACAAATTTAATAAAAGTAGGCACTGACCTCAAAAAGCTCTAAGAATAGGCAAGTTTTTAAAATGAAAATTAAATTGAGTTGTGCAGAAATGTTACGTCATAATAAATTTAACAAATTGGTCAATAATTTATACAGCTTAAAACATGAAGTATTAAACTTGCAAGTGTTTGTGGTTGTAATGTGAGTGTTGTGAAATAAATTAGTACATAAATAGACAGAGTTATTAAAAGTAGAATCGTCGGTTGTGGGGACAAATATTCGATAAATATTGCCGCTTATTCAGAAGTAGGTCTTTATCTTCTGCTGCAATTGCTGCTCTTTCTGTATTGCAAGTTGGGCAAATTCTACTTACTCCGTTGGATCCATGTTTGATCTTTAAAACAATACTCCACACCATGTTTGGCCTTTTACCGTACCTGTGAAAAAAGCTCCAGATATAATCCGATAAACGCTTGCTTTGTTTTTTTTTTTTTTTTTAAAGTATGTTTATGGTTAGCATATCTATCCTTGAAACTACCTGCTGTACTTTCGATATAAATTTTATCTGGGCCCTTACTTTCAACTTTAACTTTATAAATTACATTTTTAATTAAACAATTACCTTTTAATGGGTAGTTATCTTTATTTATTTTACGGCAATTACATGTTTTAGGCATATTACTTAACTTATTACTATTAGGGTTAGTTGGTTTTGAATATTTATTTATAGTTTTATTGTTCTGCATTTTGCTTATACTTTTAGCGCTATTATCACTTATTTGTTCTAAGTTTTCTTTTATTATTTTAGAAATACTTCTAGTTATACGTTAATTGTTATAATCTACACTATTATTAGTACTGTTGATATGTATATTTTCATTATCATTAAAATTAAAGTTATCATTACAGCTTATATTTTTAATTTTTAAAGTTTTAATATGTTTTACATTATTGTTACCATAATTAAAATTTTTACTATTAGGATTATCATTATTATTACTGTTATTATTCCTAGTATTAAAATTATTATTTTTATTACTTTTATTATTAATATGATTAGTATAATTAGAAATATTGTACATGTCTACGTCATTACTAACTTTATTACTAGAATTATTATTTGTATTAGCTTTGATATGTCTATTATTAAAGTTTGAAATTACTGTTTTGTTGTGCGATTGTATTAAAGTTTTAACATTACTCATGCAACTATAAGAAATTTTAATTGTCTTCTATTAAAAATTTTCTTATAAAAGTGGCTATCGGGGAAGTGTTATAGTCGTGGTAATTAGTTGGATAGATTTATTTATACGTTTTAACTGAATAAGTTGAAATAAGAACATAATTAGATATAACTTAAATACTTTTTGTTTTTAATTGTATTTAATTTAAGTATAAATAAGTATTATTACAAATAAGTAAACTTATTTAGAACAGGATCCGGCTGTCTTTTATAAGTCACGGGCCAATTTTCCAATAAAATGTTGCTCGACGGCCGCAGTTACTTCAAAATAGTTGTAGTTTTTATTATAAAAAAAAATGTGTACCAAAAAATTAGTAAAAAAGCACAAATAGAGAAATATACAGGGGTAATTATTAAATATAAAGCCTAAACGTAAGTGTTTTCAACACAAAAACTTTCTTTCTATTGATTTAAAAAAGTATGTTTTATCTGAATAATTCTTCGCCGGATGCAGATTTTAGCTTTGCGGACCTAAGTTAGCTCATCCCTGATTTAAAATTTACAAAGCAACATCAAAGTATGAAAAATATTTTACTCATTTATAACTTTATTTATTATTAGATGTGTAGTGCATGTTTAATTTATGTTTATAACCCCTTGTTTAGATAATGAATGCTATGAGCTTGGAAGCAAGAAAAGCTCTAGGTTTTACCTACTCAAATTTAGTTTCTAAGAAAAAACCTGTCATATAATTCCACTACCAAAAGTAAAAAAAAATGTTTACTTGGTTAATAAATTGTTTAACAAAGTTGAGTTATTTTTACAGTAGAAATTTTAAATTTACTAAGATTTAAGGTAGTCTAAGTTAATTTAACATGGAACGTGTACTAGAATACTCTACTTTGATAATTTTCTCTAAGTTTGTAAAAATTTTTGAATGGAGTTTTGTTACTTTACATAAAGTTAGTAAATTGTTTTATTGTATAATATTCAATGCTCTAATTCTAGTCATATAAAAACTCATGTTGAACGTTAGCTTATTTAGTTCTAGCTATTTTAAATTGATATTATTTTTGTACACTGAACTTTTTAAGAAGGGATATCGCTCCGCCTATATTGGCTACCGTTATGAAATTTAAAAGCTTAAGAATATCACATGTCGATAGCCGAAAACTTATAATTAAACGATAACAACTGAAACTTTTTAAAATTTCTTTGTTGTCCATAGAAAACAGCAGCCTTAGCGTCCAAGTTTGTGCGTCGCCCTATTATATTTTGCTGATTAATGTTTTACGTTCATGTTGTTTATAAAAATACATAAAAGTTACAATAAAAAGTGTTTAGTTTAGTACTGTTATCAAAATAACAATATTTTTTCTCTTTTATAATTTAAATCTTATTAGAGTGTTGTTTTATTGTAAAAAATACTGAGACTGTTACAATTGTGTAGTTTTCGCTTAAATACTTAATGACATTTTAATGGGTGCTTATAACTATAGATGAGCATAAAATTTTTAAAGTAAACACGAGTGCAAACACAATATTATTTTAAAAATATAATTTGAAAAAGAACCCGTGTATTAGCAAACCTTCCTAATTAAAATCAAATAATATTGATTTTATAAAAAAAGCTAAATAATGTTGTTTTTTTAAACTTCTCTATCACAGTAATGCAAAAACAACGTTAATTTAATGTGGCAGTAGATAATGTATTTCAAAATTTAACGTTTAACTTTAATGACATCGAATTTTAGTAAGAAAAATTGTAAGTTTTAAATAAAAACATACTATTAAACTTAAAATTATTATAACTGGTCATTAGACCACTTAATTATTTTTTATTAATGATTTATCAATAAAAATCCTTATTTTTAATACTACTAGTTTAATTTATTTTATTTTATGTAAAGTTCTTTCTTAATAACATTAGTTTTTTTTTATGTACTTCAAAGATTTTATAATTTTAATTAACTACAGCCGAATCTTTTTTTTTTTGCTGCTTTAGTTTACAGCTAATTGAAAATGATGTCGACACTCAAAATGTTTGTCATTGGATCTGCTGTATAGAAAAATTGAGTGGTCATAAAACTACACACCACTTATTTATTACTAATATCTAAGGCTATAAATTTTTAAACATCTTTTAGTCTTAATCACTTGTACTTTAAGATAAAAAATTGTAAAACATGCATTAAACCAAAAAAAGCAGAATATGATATCTATTTTAGAATAATTTAACTTTAAATAGTAAACAATATGTAAATTTTATAAAAAAAAAGTTTTGTTTAGAATGGTAAGCTTAAGGGTATAACTTGTCTTAAATTAGAAAATAGAAAAATTCTAAAATTAAAACCTATCTGTTTCTAAAAAATGTTTGTTTTTAAATTTAAACTGTTAACTTTCTACAACTGCAGTTATATATCTATACTATACCTATAGAATTAACTTCAGTAAGATAAACTAAGTAAAGAAAGACAAAAGACAAAATAAAAAGACTAGCTGGTTTACTATAACACTTTTTATCAGAAGATGTTAGATACAAAACTTAGCAACGATTCTTTCAACTTCATGTTTTAACAGTAAATAACATTCAAAAACAATTTAGTTACTTAACTTTGTAAGCAATCATGTCAAGTACATAGTAAATATACCTACACGAAAGAAATATTAACTTGTTAATTGAAATTTTACGGGTAATTTAAATGTGACTAAAACTTTATAGTAATTTTTACCATATAGAGTAAGTCAGTGCCTTTAGAAACCAATCAACATACTCAGTAAGGAAGGCATGATCCGAATTTTTTTCACTAGTATTTGGATCTGAGAGGATTCTAATTTCAAAAGTAAATTCAGATCGGATAGATTACTAGTTTCGATGAAAATTTCTCGGATCGAACCTATCTGAATAATTAATAATTCGCATGGAAAGTGATCAAATGCGAAATTAGGAAGATCGTAATCTAATTAATGGAAAATACTAGCATAGGAATATTCGTGTTAACAATAGTTTATTGAACGACAAAAAAAACGCTCAAACTGTTTGGTCCTAGGACCTTGTACACGAAGAACCTTTCGGTTATCGAAGTCGCACACCACGGATACCTTTTAACATCTTGTCCAAGACTCTAGGAAAAAATTATGTGTTTATTTAAACAGATCAAAAATTTATTCACTTGAAAGCGGCTCCCTTGTTTATATATATTTTTTTCATTTACTTATATTATAAAATTAACAGTAAAAAATATATTTTAATAATTTTTATACATTTTAAACTAAAAATTTTTGTTTATAAGCACTAAAACATTTTTTCGGCTAAACATTTTTTACGATAACCTTAAAAAAGCGTTAAATTATATATTTAATCATTTACTTTTCTTATTCCTCTTTTTGTTTTACAGTTTTTGTATAATATGTATACTTTATTTAAGTTGGCTAAGTTTTATGAATTATAGTAAACTGTAAACTATAAAGAAAACTGTTAATACTTTCTAACTCATCTAGATCAGCTTAAAACAATGAATTTTATACAAAGTATATAAAATCCATTCTTTTTTTTTTTGCTTATCGCAATACATTAAACTAAGTTTAATCTCAGAAAATTTCAAACAAGTTTATTTAATGTTGCTTTGTTATAGCGCTTTTGTTACTAACTAGCTATACAAAGTAAATAATTCAATGTCAAATTGAAACTTACAGAATTATACTAAGATTTTTAAAGTATCTTAAAACTATTTTTTATTTAAATCCACAATTTCAGAGAATAAATAATATGAAACAGGGAAAAGGATACCTTAAGATCAGGCATAAGTATTTACTTAACTTTCAGTATGTATTGTTGCACAGACTTTATCATTCTTGTATATAGTTCGTGAATAAACTCAACAAAGAAATATATTTTTTTTATGATAAAGTCTTACTTAATTTAGTCAACAATGCCTGTGATTAAATGCCCTCTTGAGAGTTGCACATATGAAACACCAGATGTCGATGCTTCTGTAGCTGCCTCTTTGCTTATCGTACAAAACAATGTTCACATTAATGCAAGTTCTTCAAAACCAAAGCCTCCAAAAATGGACCATCCTCAAATAGGGAGAGACTGTAATGAAGAGGTATGGAACACATTTTTGCGAAAACCGACTATGTTTAAAGACAGCACAGAGATGACAGACTCAAAAAATAGTCGTCTATTCTACCAGTGCTGTGATGAAAATCTAGGCGATGTGTGTGAGAGCTCTCAAAGATGATCAAGCAGCTTGCAGTCATTCCGTTTTTAGTTGTTGTTCGACAATCAGACTTTCTTAGTACAAGACAGGATTTGACTTAAAACAATAGATAATTTGCTGCCCGTTTAAAGAAAAAAAGTCAGTACATGCTCTTACACCTGTACTTGCCCGAAGGATGGCTGTAATCAATTAATAGACTTTACAGACATAATCAGAAAATATATTATGGTGACAGTTCTAGCAGATGAGTATATCTACAAAGAGATGATAGGATGGGGAAGTCTAGATGAGAAATATGTCAATGAGACAATCAGTTTTTTTAAGCAAAAGAGATGGCACATAACGCAATGAGACAACCTGCTATTACGGCCCTCAGTTTTCTCATACAAATTCTTAAGGAAAACCACACAAAAACCAAGTGGTAAAGTAACTTGTACAATGTGTAGTTAATCAAATGAAAAATTTATTTGGAGATAAAACCCAGGAAAATTTTAATTAAGGTGACAACAAATGTGCTGATGAGACAAATGCACTTCTAGTAGGTGGATCATATACACAAAATTTTGATAAGGAAATTGATGTTAATGATAGTATAACGTAGTCAAACTTGATCACTACAAATTCGATTCTTTAAGTCGGTTGAAAGAACCGATATCACTGAAGCATCCTACAATTTAACTGAAAGATGTTATGATAAACAAGCATACACTCAAATACACTCAGACATAGGATTCCCTAGACAAAATTGTTGCAAAATCAACGTTGTTACAGATACGGGTGCACAGTCATGCTTATGGGACCTTGATGGCTACCTGAAACATGCTTTTAAAAAGTCAAATATCCTACCAATTAAAAAAAGATAGTAGCGGCCAACAGAGAACAGATCAAAACAACTGGGGCTATCTTTATGTAATTGATGGCTAAAGATGTAAAAGGTAAATGCCATTTAGCAAATGTAATGGTATATATTAGCCCATGTACGAACAAGTTTTTACTTTCAAGAAATGCCTGCATAAAACTTGGTGTAATAAGTCGTGATTTTTCTCGAATTGGTGCGACCATTGAATCTTATACTATCCATGAAGAATTGCAAACTTGTGATTGTATACCTAGAACTCCTCCTCCTGATAGACCAAAGGAATTACCATTTCCTTGCATTTCTGCAAGCAATCAAAAAACATTAGAGACTGGCTTTTGAGTAGGTACGCATCATCTACGTTTAAAAGATGTACTCACCAATTGCTTTCAGAAATGACAGGTCAATCTTTGAAATTCCATATTGTCCAAGATTCCATTCCTAAAGCAATATCAACAGCTTCCCAAATTCCAAAACATTGAAAAAATGAGGTAAAAGAAACTTTGGATAAGAATAATAGATTAGGTGTACTTGGTAAAACTTCAGTAGGTGTTCCGTCTTTTTGGGTACATCGTATGGTTGTGGTTGCTAAAACTGATAGTAGATATAGAAGATTTGTTGACCTCTCACCTTTAAATAAGTATTGTGTACGAGAAACTTCCAATCATTCAAGTATGAAAATTTCCTGCAAACACTTGGAAAAGTGTGACTGATGCATCGAAAAGGAATTCAGTACAACTTTGACCCGAAGATCATCATCTCACAATATTCCTTACTCCATATGGAAGGTACTACTACAAAGTAGCACTACAAGGTTATTTGGCTAGTGGAGATCCATATACGCGTAGGTATGATTAAATTATGATTGACAGAAGAATTAATGAAAATAGATTATAGAAGGATAAATGCGTTTACGACACTGTTTTATGAGTTGAGAAGTTGGCTGACCATTACAGGCATATGTTTGACTATTTAGATTTAATGGCAAAAAATGAAGTTGTACTCAATACTGAAAAGTTCTAGTTTGCACAAAGATAAATGAATTTTGCTGGATTTACTATTACTAAATCTGAAATTAAGCCACAAGTAAAGTTTATACATCCTTCTGTACTAATTTAGCTTAGTACATTAAGTTTCTTATTATAACAAGTTAAAATCTTTGATGACTGTGTTTAAACCATTTCTAAGTCCCAAAACTAGGTTCTACGGGAAAATGAGCTAGATGATACACCCTATAAATCAAAAGAAGTTATAGTTGCAGCCACAACAAAGGGAACACAAGTTTTCGATTTGGAAAAGCCCACTTGTATACAGCCAGACTGATCCACAACTGGTATTGGTTGTTTTTTGTCGCAGAAACATTGCTTTTGTAGCTCTGCTGTGCCAGGATATTGTCAAACTGGATGGCGTATTGTTTTGGCAGGCTATCTCTGTCTTAGACCTTCAGAATCAAGTTGTGCTGCAGTAGATGGAGAAAGCCTTGCGATTGTTTGGGCACTTACACAAGGATGTGATAATTTCCTGGTTCTGACTGACTACAAACCACTGGTAAAATTGTTTTGAAACAGAACACTTGATGAGATTGCAAATCCCCGGTTGAACCTTTTCCGGTTTAAGCAGAGAAGTCTTTTGTGGCGATTAAATATTCTACATAAACCTGTAAACCTTGCTCCAGATGCAATGTCATGCTATCCAGTGGAAACCATTTATGAAACAACAGATAAAGTTGAGATAAGTGCTTCTGAAATTTTACCTGGGATGCGTTTACCAGACAGTGAGTGTATCATAGCAAGTCATCAAGTAAGTGACAATTTTCAAGCTGTGACTTTTGACCGAGTTAAAAAGAAACTAATGAAAGATAAACAGATGATGAAGCTTGTTAATTATAATCAAGCTGGTTTTCTGGAGACCAAAGACCACTTACCATAAAAACTGCATGAGTATAATTCGCTATTCTTTATTTATGATGGATGGGTTCATCATGTGTGGTGATCGTAAAAGAGAACTGAATCATAATAGGCTTCTACCACCTAGCAGTATACTTAAGGATGATGTGAGTAGAATAATTATTCCTTCATCATTAAGAAACTGGATCTTAGAGTGCTGCGTTCTGCTCATCATGAGATCACTGCAATGAACAAGCGAGCAAGAGCGATTGTTTATTGGCCGGGAATAGCAAATGACATTCAACTTTATCGGGAAAATTGAAATAGTTGTAACTTAATTGCACCAAGCAACCCTCGACTACCTTCAATTGAACCATTGACTCCTAAAGTTCCTTTTTAATCAATTGTCTGTGGTTATTTTAATTTCAAAGGGTGGTATTATTTTGTAGCTGCTTGCAGACTTTCAGGTTAGACAGAACAATAAAAAATCGAATTAGGTACAAATGAATCTTGTTTAAAAAAGGCTATGCGTCGTTTTTTGTCACTTTTGGTGTTCCAGTTAAAATATCTTCAGATGCAGGTCCAGAGTTTTTTTTTTGCAAAAGTTATCAAAGATTTTCTAAAACGATGAGGTATACACCATCTTATGACATCTGCATATCATCCTATGTCAAACGGTAGGGCGGAATTAGTAGTAAAGGCCACTAAGCGATTGTTAACGGAAAACGTTGGCCCATATGGTAAACTAAATAAGGACAGAATGGTACAAGCTTTACTTACGCAGAGAAATACGCCTTATCCGGGATGCAAACTATCCCCTGCACAGATCCTTTTAGGACGAATTTAAAAGACTTATTACCTTACATCAGAAAGAGTTTTATAGCTTACAATAACCCACAGATCTCAAATACGTGGCGTAATGCATGGAGTAAAAAGGAAGTAGCTTTTAGGTTTCGTTATGTTAAGTCACTCGAAAGTTTAAGTGAGCACACAAATCGTTGCCACCACTGAATTGCGGTGATCATGATTCAAAACTAAACAGGTCACTTTCCTAACAAGTCGGGGAAAAATGGATTAATAGTGGAATTGAAAAGTTATCACCAATATGTTGTCAAGCTTAATGGTTCGATCGCTTAACTGTTCGAAATCGCAAGTTTCTAAGAAAGTTTAATCCTCCTGGTTGCAAATCTCTAAGCAGTATCACTTATCTGAGAAAAGCAAGCATACCACTTCAGAAGTTTGTCTTTTCTGGTAGTGACTAGAAAAGAAATTCCAAGGTAAATTTTGATGTCATGCGCCTACACAAGGGAACAAGTTTCAAAGCTAGAGTTAACTATAACAAGATTTGCAATGCAGAACCAGCTAGCTTCCTTTCACCTGAGGACTCAAATTGCATGGGTGCAAGCCAATCATCTAGAAAGCAGAGAAATCGGTATTGTCTCGTTTTGATCCAAGTAATAAATCCGGGTTATCTGAAAGAGATTCTGTTGACGATGTAGTGTCGCCACAAAATAAACTGTGTCATTCCGGTCGTGTAAGAACCCTGAGAAGGGTCTAAGATGCCGAAAGTTTTACCTAAAAACCTGTTTAAATTGCAGTTTATATTTATGCTTTTATTTTATTGTAAAGTAAGTTAATTGTAACTTTTTTAGTGTTTTTTGTTTATTTAAATTTTAATTTTGTTGATCTTTAGCACTTAAACTGTATTTAAGTTTACAACTTATTTTAAAATGATTTAATTTGCTAGCTAAATGTATCGTTTCATCTCCTTTGAAGATAAAATCTGGCTGAGATGTATGATATTAACCTAGCTTTGATTATGTTTTGTTTTAAACATTTTATCATTTTTGTTATTAGTTTGTGTATAAACTCAACCGAGAAAGATATTTATTTAACCAGTTACAGACCCAACCAGTCAAACCATCCATTAAGTGATTATAAAAAGATTAACTGAAAAAATTTACATCATTTAAGCAAGCTTTCAAGCAATGACGTCGTATGTACTAACCATAAACATTTAATTAAAAGACATTGGTGAGTGTAAACGTTTTACAATAATGAAATCTTTCAAGTGTCAAAACATTTTTTACATTTAACTAATAGATTTGTGTTTAGTAAAGTGAATTAAATGAGTTATGCAAAAAAAAGCTTATGTAGATGCATGCATATATAAGAAAAAAATTATTAACTCAAATAACCAAAAATTATTGACATTAACCTGTTTATTTATTTCAACTAAAGAAAAATAATTACCATTTTCATTTTAAATATTTACCTGAAATAACTACAAGAATAAAACACTTTGACTTTTATTAATTGACAGAATATTTAAGCAATTAAATTATACCTTAAAAAGCAAAAACAATTTAAAGAATATGTCATATATCAAGAACAGTGAAAAAACAGAGATTGAGTAGAAGATTTCATTTGAAAAAATATTATCAATGAAAAGTTATTCAAAATGTAATTAGAAAAATACTGCAAATTTTGAAGCAAAAATATATGTATTTTAGGAATAGATCAACTTATGTTTGCCCACCGAAAAAACAGTATTTTCTTTTTAATTTTTTTTAAGTAACTTCTGTTTTTTATAAAAGTTTTTGTATTGCATGTTTAATCTTTGTTTTAATATAACTTTAATTTATATTGACTAAAGTTAAACTAAGTTTTAGTTTATTTCAAAAATTAAATTTATATATATAACTTCTTTCGAAATTTTCAATAGTTGCATTAGGATATAAATTTAACATGTGGTTACTAGATTTAGTGATAATAATTGATATCTTACGTAAAAATTTCAAACTTTTTGTTTTTATTTTTCCTTTGACCTAATGAACTGTTAAAAAGAGTAAAACTTCAGCGGTCATTAGAAAGTGTATGTACTGTTTAGTTAGGTGTACACATAAGTAGTTAGCCTTAGCTTCATGTGTTATGTCAAGTCTTTTTTAAGTTTTAACTAGTTATAACTTGAATTTTTTAGTTTAGTTTTTGGGTAAGATAGATTAAAAATTTAAATATTATTTATGTCTTTATTTTTTAAACTGTTTCTCATACCTGTTTTACTAGTTCTTATAACTGTTTTACTGGTTCGCATAAGTGTTTTGAAACATGTTTCTCGCCCATGAATAAGCGGTTCATTCGGAATAAAAACAAAATACTTAGTAAAACTTTCCATTTAAACATTTTACCATACCAATAAATCCAGCCAACATGAACCTTTCCTATAACTTCTTTATTTAGTCTTAATTGAGTAATAAATAAAATAAAGTCTAAAGTTTACTACAAAAAAGTTTACTTTCAAGTATTGAAATTAATAATATTTCACAGCTCAAAATTTAAAAAAAAAGAGTTTTATTCCTTAATTATATAAGTTTAAACTTCCAATCCATCGTTTGTAATTAAACTCAAAATTATATTTATTAGTTTACGTAAAAAATAAAGTTTTTACAAATTGATACCTTTAGAATGCAGCTTGAAGATAAACTTCAATAGATTAAAATTTCGTGCATAAACAAAACAATTACAAGGCATTAACGTGACTTTACGTATTTAAATTGACAATTAAATGGATGATTATGTATTCCATTTTCTCCGTTAAATCATTATTTTATATCGTTGCTATGTGTTTTAAAAAACATTTGTTTTATGATTCATGTATGTATCAAAAAGTGTACATTGCACAGTCTATATATCTTTTACAATTCTGATCAAAATACAAAGCACAACTTTACTTTTAAAAAAGTTATAAATCACTTCATATGGTAATTTGGCAGGTTTAATCAAAGTTTTTTTTTTTCAATTTGTTGTTTATGTATCTTATCACTACAGATGATATAAACGCTTTTTTTTATTCAGATTGACGTTTACAAGGTAAATGTTAATATGATTTTCTATAAATTTTAAATCAAAAACTGACTTTTTTATAAATGTTATTAAACTACTATCTTAACAAAATACTTTTATTACAATAAACGTATAAAAACTAATGTTATTATAAAAAAGCTAAATTAAAATAAGTTTCGTAATATGAAGAGCCATAGTCATTTATTTAACACGCCCACTTTTAGAAACATTTTTGTTTTAAATAATTGCTACAAATATGAATAGCCTTAAAAAATTGTATAGTTTTACTTTAGCGTTATGCGTATATGTAAACGCAAGTCTAAGCAAAACTATTTAAAATTATCTACTCAATTATCTACTTTTTTTTTTATTATTATTTCGTTTTTTAAATTATCAATTTTTAAATTCTTGCATTTATTTATCAATTAATTGTTTTGATCTCAATCTTCTATTTACAAAGACTAAACAGGTGTACTGTCTTCAATTGTTATCGCAGAAGTGATGCTAAACTTACTTGTCCCTCATTAACTTAATCTTTTGTGAACTGTAAATCATCTTTTGTAAACCAGCCTCATGTTTACAAACGTATAAGCCTACCTTTTTGTTGTGCTCTCCTTCAAACTACAAAATCAGCTTGAGTGATTTAAAAGGAAGGCTGCAACCAAATGCGCCGCACGATGGTTATCATAACGAGTATCGATTGCACGATGCCAAGTGATTACGATGAGCTCCGATCATCCGATCAAGCTAAACGCCCCTCTGACTCGCAAGTCCTGTAATTGAGCATTTCAGCCGTCTGAAGGCCTGCCTTCTACCTCCAACGACGACAGCGGGCAGTTTTCTCTTCCGCGCACCACAAATCCAGCCAGGAGACGTGAACGCCCCATTTGAGTTTGGCACTCACTTGCGCGTATCAGAGCGGGTATAGAGAAGGCACTTGTACTTTTAACTTCTCGATGCGGTTAAGGCAGCAAAGCGCACAAGGAGAGACCGTAGAACAACAATATTTATGGCACGGGTCTTTTGTTTTTCTTGGCTAAACGGCTAATACTTTGATCAGATAAAAGGTATACGGCCGAGGTGGTGATAGATGTTTATGCGTAAATACTGTAATAGCTCTTTTTTAGGAATTTTCACAATTAAAGGCAGACTGACGTTTTAAAGTTTCTATTTAAAACTGTTTTTTTTTAACTACAAACTAACTCATAAAGTTCATAACACTAAAAGCTCTTTAATTTTTTTTATGTATTTTAAGTTGATTAAAAGACTGTCTTGTGTAAAGTAATATTTAAAAATGTAATTTTATTTTTACGAGTTTTAGTCTATAAGTTTTTTTTTTGTTTTTTGATACTTGATAAAACTTTAGAAAACAAAAATGCAAACTAAATGTATTTTATGAAAAATTAAACTTTTTGATTAATAATGAAAATTTTAAAAATACAAATATAACAAAACATACTTCAACTTATCTAACATTTTAGTGTTGAATATAACATCTAAAAAGCAGAATCAGGATAGTTTAATCCTTAACATGCATATCTATTGTACGTTTTAAGGTCAAAAAACTACGTTTACACGCCTTATTGACTTTGCTGAGTATCAAGTTTTTTAAATTAACATTAAATTAACTAGCTTTTAAAAATTAATAACTTTTAAAATAAATTACTTTAAGTTCTAAATACTTATTATAGTGACAACACAGTTTTTAAATCTTTATTTTCAATAAGATAATTTTAAATTTCAAACGAAATATTTTATTGATTAATAATAAACATAGTTTTTTGAACATATAAAAGTTAAATGTTCTAGATTCTTTGAGTCTTAAAAGAATTTCTAATTTAGTCTTTTTTATTAAGGAAAATCATAAAAATATCTAAAAACTAAAGGTTGTAAATAATTTTTGCCTTTTTATTTTAAAAACTTGTTAATTAAAACTCTCTAATTTTTTACGATAGATTGAGCTTTTTAGTTCATATAGCTTTTTAAACTTTCGTATTAAAAACACATGTTTCATCACTGTTTAAAGCTTTGGTGTTAAACGATTCTAAATAATCAAAATTACGGCCGCAAATTATTACAACTCGGTTGAAATTACTTTTTAGACTTTAAAATAATTATTTAAAATAAAAAGTATTGTACTTAGTTATATTTTCTAAATTAAATACTTGAATTTTGTATCTACATGTAGGTTTTTAAAATCGGTAGAAAATATTAAAACTTTTAAATATTTTTTCCTTAAAAGAAGTATTTTTACTAAATTTTCTTTAAAGTATATCATTTAAAAGGGAAGAAATTACAAAAAATACATAAATGCTTGTGCTTAACAATTCTTTTGATGTATTCATGTATTTGCTATTTCTATATTAATGTAGAGCAGGATAATTTTAGTTACAATTTAGAAATTCGGTCTCAAAACATTTTTTTCGGCTATTTTGATTAATTTGCTTTTTTAAGAGATAGGATTAATAGTTTGGTATAATTCATAAATTTTATTCATAAATTGAACTATTTTTGTATAAATGCAAACGTTTTTTTTAATACTTTTTTAAGCATCAAGTATTTTTATATTTTTAAAGCTACAGAAATGTTTGTTTAAGCAGCCTGTCTAAAAAATGTTCAATTGTTCGTAAAAAATAAATAAAAAGGATATTTAGCAAAAGTTATCTGTGTTGTTGCAGTATATCTTATAAATTAATTAAATAGTTTTGTCGTAAATTAAAACTCATTGTACAAAAATATTTTTTTTTTAATCTATTAGTTACGAAGCTAACTTACTTTAAAACTCAAAAAAATGTAGCTCTGAAGTCAGCTCCTAAGTATATACTTTCAGTTAGGTATATTTTAAAAGTTGAAATCTGTATACTTGAATACATAGATAACAGATTATTATTTAGTGATATTTCACCTTAAAAATATTTTATACCACATAATGAAAAAAGGGTTTGGTAACATTTTAGAAATGTTGATATAAAATCGTAAATTTAATTTTCAAAATTGTTGTAACAACTACAAACAAGTTTATGACTAGTTATAAAATTACAAAACGTATCTAATCACTTATGAATCAGCTAAAGCTTAGCATGTTAAGTATTTTTAAGTAATAAGGTTTACGTTGTAACTTTATACTAAAACAGCAAAGTTTTTACAAATTTGTAACATTATAACTTCGAGTGTTTGGCTAGCTTCAGAAAAAAGTATTCTTTTCACACTTACCTTTAAAAAAAAGATTGTAGAATCAAAGTAAGTCAATAAAAATATTCTACATTATACAAACACCCGCAAGTAAATACAAACAGCTAATGTATACCTACCAATTTTCAAGTACAATACTCTTGATCATGTTTTATGTATACTTTGTTTTACATAATTAATTGTCAACAGCGTACATAATTTTTAAAAAAGTTGAAAAGTTAATTAGCATATAGTTACATTACTTTTTAATATACAAACTCTAAATGTTGAATTGCAAAAATGTTTTATATTTTGAGAATTGTGTTAAATTCTAATTTATACAATGTTTTTTGTTATTTGAAGTAACATTAAAAGTAGCTGGGATAAAGTTTTACTTATACTTTACTTATACTTTCATTATAATTCTATTTAATCTTCTGTTTTTAAAATGTTGATTTTAAAGTGTTAAATTTCATTAATGATTCAAACTTTATGCCAATTTTGAAACTCCGTTACATTTTCATCAAATGTCAAAATTGAATTGTTTTTAGCAAAGCACATACCAACTAAAATTTTTCAATAAGTAAGTAACTTATTTAAGAACTAGTTAAATTTAAAAAAAATCTATTACTAGTCAGAATTGATTTACTTATATTTTAAGACACAAATTTAGTTGTTACCTTTTAAAAGCTTTTAAGAGATAATTATAACGGGTTTTTGAAAGTTTTTAAAACTGTGGTTAAAATATTTTTTATCACACATACATCAATTTGGAGGTTTTTGATATTATGAATATTATATATCTTTTAATGAGTAAACAGTTACAAATAAAAATAGTAAGTAGCAGGTAAAGTTAAAAAGCAAGTTTGTCAAGCTTGTTGCAAAACTTTAATCTAAATTGAGCTAAAACTGGAATTAGTTTGAACCTTTTTTAGTATGAAAGTCAATTAATGAATATAAAACGAAAAGTTATAAGTTAATGTATAAAATTCTTAAACGAGCTTGTTTAAAAAACATATTTAAGGATTAACACAATCACTCTAGTAATGCAAGCAGAAGTAATATGCAATTTAAATGGATTTTGAAAACATTACAATGTTTTTTTTTACTTTATAGAAAATAAACATCAAGTAAGCTTTAAAAAAAACTAAACTTTCTTCATAATCAGATTGAGTACTTATTTGTAATTCGATGTAAATTCAAGATTTTTTTTTCGTTGTTTAAAACCTTTTAAAATAGTCAAAAGCTCAGTATTAATTTTTCAATGCTATTGAAATAAATTTAGAAGTCGTTATTTTTTATTTGTGTTATGCAAACCAAACAAAAAGTTAACGATCTATAATTTTCAATGATATAACAGTGATATAGCTGCGTCATTATGCTATTGTGGATAAGAATTTAGTTTTAGTTTGAAAAGAAAAATGTAGTTTTTCAGTTGATTATAAATTTAATTTTATGTATTGGTTAAGGTATTAGATCATTATACACTACATGCACCGACCATTCTAAAGTCTTACAAAAGTATGGTCTTAGAAAAATCAAAAACTAAAAAAAACTTAAAATAATAAACTACTTCCAAGCTTTAGAATTACTATAGCTTTTAAGTAGTGTAACCTAATTAAATTTTAGTATGGCAAATAATCTACATAGAAAATAAAACATTAAAAAGTTTTTCCGTTTAAATAACCTTATAAATTATTTTTATTTTTTTCATAGAGTAAATAGCTAAAAATACATAAAAAATATTACTTTGAATTACCATGTTTTTGTTTAATACTTTTTTTAATAAACTCAATATATTATATTTTATATTTGATAAGTTTTAAAAGTCATAAATACGTCTAAATCTAGATTTTTACATTTTTATTACTCTTTTAAATTTTTATCTTCATAGAAAAGTGATTGAAATAAACTAAATTAAGTCATTTAATAGTTGAAGTATTTGTTTGAATTATTCGACACAATAAAAATCATTGGTCAAGTTAATAATTAAAAAAAAAATTATAATTAATCGAGTAAACTATACGTTTTAGTTTTAGTAGTATTTATGATGAATCTTTTTTATAAACAAATTTTATGCAAAGCTTTCCTATTGGATTTTGTTTATAAAATGAAAAAGTTATTCATTCTTATTTTGTCTTATTTTAAGTGCCTCCTTAAAGTCTTAACAACTTTGTTTAATTAAGAAAATAATCTAACTTTAGCTCATAAAATACATATATTATCATTCCTGCTTATTGTGTAACAATATTGAAATTATGCATCAAAAGTTGTGCAACTTAAACAGAAAAACTTATTAAAAAAAAATATAGAAAGTATGAAACGAAAAATCAAAAAGCACATTTTTAAATAATATTTTAATTCTTTATTTACATACATTTGCAAATAAGAAAAAAAAAACAACTTAATAAATTAAAACCATGCATACAAATAACTATAATTATAAACAATAAAACCAAAGAGCATTATAAACTGAATCAAAAATAGTTCTGAGTTAACTGTATACAATAAACTTTACTATGCAGTGCACTAAATTAGTTTACATTGTTTCACAGTGTCCACAATTAGTTTTTAAATTTTCATAAAACTTAGCTATGGTACACAACGTATTAAATTTAAAAAATCTAGATTAAAATACAAAATAAAAAATTATCTGTATTTTTCAAACTTCCTCAGTAAAATTATTAATAAATAAGTTTAAAACATAAAAGACTTTTTGAAAAGTTTGTACTTTACGTATAAAAAACCATAACATCTTTTCTTTTTTTATATTTATTGTGTTTTTTTTTTAACTAAAAATCTGAAGATAAAGTTTAATACTATAATACTGTTCAAAACACCACTTTCAACATGCAACTTATTCTTTTAATTTTAAAATATTATTAATTATGGTAGTTAATAAAAATCAGGTCAACGTGTCATTTCTGCAAAAAAACTTTTTGAGTTTATTATTGCTCATAAATTACAAAATACACAAAAGTGATTTTCGATCAAGTCTTGGGCAGGAATTAAGACTTAGTAATATTTTCGTAAACACAAATTAACGCTTCAACGACGCACAAACATGCATAAAGACCTCAAAATGTAAGCCGCCTAATCGGATAACCTTCAGCTCGTTTATTACATTTCATTTTTCGCCGCTTAGACTTTTGACTTTTTTATTTTTTTTAAAGCCTATTTTTGTAAAATCAGCTAAAACTTGCATCGTTGATCGCTGCTACCGCTTTTTTGACGCGAAACGTTACCACCCGCAAGAAATGATTACACGGTGTTTAGACTTTTTAACTTATTGATTGTGTAGCTTTGTTGTTGTTTGGATTTGTTACGCAACTTCAAAAATGGCAGCGAAACCGCGGCGGTCTACAGTAGGGGTCAAAGTTTAAACGGATAATTTTGCTTGTGTAAACAAAGTAATTCTATAGATGTATGATATGTATAAGAAATCTATTATTTAATGATTTTATATTACATATTAATGTATATGTTCATTTGTAAGAAAAATATGTAGATTTTTTCTAAAAAAAGCTAGAAATTTTAAGTTTTAAACTTTTAAAAGAAAAACTTATGTACTAACAGCAAGTAAAATATTTCAAAAAAAAAAATTTAAATGAACAACTAATTGAGTTTTGTCTCACGATAAAACTTTAAGCTGTTTTTTAATGACTAAGGTTTATAAATCTTCTACACAAAAAAAAAAATTTAGTTTTGGTCACTAAACATGAGTAAACAGTAAAACAGAAAAAATACTTGAGACTGTTTTTTAATAAAAAACTGGTACTTTTTAATTAAACAGTTTTAAGTTTAATCTTAAAACAATTTAAATTTTACAAATTTCTGTATCAGAAAACTGTTAGATACTGCTACCTTTTTCATTTGTCATTCTGAACAGAAGTAAATTTTAAAATTTAATCAATGTCAAGAGTGTCAAGCATGTGTTATGATATTAAAGTAAAGTAATAAAAGTTCAAGATTGTTTGTATGTCTCTACACATGCTTGAACATAAAACATTTAAGCGTATTAGTTATTCTTTTCATTTTATTTTACTTGCCATCATACACTATTTGAATAACTTGTTGTAATTAATTGCTTTTAAGCTTATGAACTATTTAGTTTTTTAGCTAATGTACATTGTACATACATAGTTGTGAAATTCAGTATTAGTTTAAGTGTATAGAAAACTTTTAAATAACTAATGTAACAACTAACAATTAAAGTAAATAAAGTTATAAGCAGATACTAAAGTTAAATTATTTTGTGAAATTTTTTATTTTAATAAATTGATATATGGTAAGTTTAAACTTTTTTAATGTCAACCAAGCTTTTAAAGTAAAAAAAAAACAACAAACATACAGTAGGAAAACAACTTAAAAAAAATGCATATTCCCACTTTTTAGTGTTTTTGACGCTTACGAGTAATAGGATTACGAAAACATTGTTTTTACATCGGCTCACTGCTCATTTGTCATTTGCACACACAAACTGACACACAAAAGTTATTTTTACTGTTAAGTGCCGTCTGAGCTCGCATGAAAATTTCAAATAGAAATGTGACCACCTTTCTTCGCTGCCAATTTGCTTCATACGTCACGGGCCGATGGCACTGCCCTGTTGTGGCGCCCAGACGGATCAAACCGCCGCGGAATCTCCCACGGCGCCTGACGTCTTAAAACTGCTGCTGCGTCGTTTCGGTGTGACGGAATGAATGAGAATTATTTTTCGGGTTCAAACTTTGGACTTGTTGAAACTATTTTTTACTCGTTTTTTTTTTAGTATTGCGGATATTTTTTTTTAATGCAAAATTTCGTTTGGTTTTTTTTTCCATTGCAGATTTTTAATCAATCTCGACATTTGGTCGAGGGATTGGAATTGCACTCAGTAGTTTGTTATTTGTGACTCACAAGCTCAAGTAGTTGAGTGCATGGGAAACTTTCTTGTTGCGTTATCTATTTTTAGGAAATTAGAACTTAAACGCGTATTTATTTCTTATAGTATAGTTTTTATATATTTTTTTTTATCAAGTTAATTACTTTTTAAGTTACTAAGGTTAAAACTTAGTACTTAATATTTTTTAAATGCAGTCTAAATACTATGAATTTTGTTAAAATTTGTTTTATAATGTTGGTTTTTTTTTAGTATTTTAAATATTAGATTTTTTATCTAGAGATATTCATAATGAAGTTACTAAATTTCAAAACAAGACATAAACAACTGTTTTTTACATTTAGTTTTAAAAACCATAATGTATGCAGTTTATTAATGTTATTATTGTTAAGCTACTGGTTTGAATTTTTTTTAATGATCAGTTACAAACAATCAAGAAATACTAACTCAAAAACAACTTGTAATATTTTAAAATAAAGTATAAATGTTTGAGACTCATCACCACAATGTGTTACAAAAGAAAGAGTAACTAACTTTACTTATTCAGTAGAAAGTCTTAAAATGAAATAAACCTTTTTTTAAATATATATTCAAATTAACTACTTTTTGTACGAAATTTTATGTTTATACACTTTTTAAATATAAGTACCTTGTTAGAAAATCTAATCTGTACAAGAAAATATGCTAAAAAATTTTGCAATTGAAATAAGTTTAACTACTAAACTCTTATTATTATTAAATGTCTGGATATATACTATTTGTTATTGTACGCCAATTTACAGAATTAGATGATTAAAAATTAAAATTAATTGTTTTTTAAACATACTGGCGATTGCTGTTTTACATATATTCCTTTTTGATAGTTTAAAATATGCTGTAGTGAAATCATATATGCAACATTTGTATTTCTATCGAGACTTTATAACATTTATAGTTATTATAAAAGTTTTTGAATGTTTACCAAACATATTTTTATTTTTATTTTTAAAGTGTTAAAGTACGGCGTAAATGCAATTAAACACCTAGTTTTTTTCAGTCAAAAAGATCTCTAAATGATTGATTAAAGTTTTTGAAAGTAAGCCTAAGAACTTGGCTCGGTTATAATTAAAGTAAACCATATTCAATCAATGTTTGTATATCTTAAAACTGCTTGTACAACCTGAAACAAACTTATTTTGTTACTTTTCTATACTTTACAAATTTACTTTAGACACAGTTTGTCTGCGACAATTCTAAGGCCTACAGTTATATTAGGTCAAGTTTACGTTCTATTAAATTTGTATAACATCTATTTGATCTAGTTAAACTTACTTATTATCAAGTTGAAATTTCAAGATAAATAAAGTACCGTATAAGGTCGTAGGCGTCGTTATTGACAACTTGAACTAATTTATTTTTTTAGATTATTTTTTTTTTTAATGTTTTAAATTACAATAATTTAATTTTATTTTTTTAACGACAAATCTGCTGTGACATACTATTTTTATTTTAAAAAAATTATAGATAGCTTCAACTACTAGTCGTAGATTGTACAGTTTAAAAATATAGTTTAGTTAAAAACTGAGTTGATACAGAAAACTATTCTCTTATTAAGCTTTACATTGACTACATTTTAATGCTATACAATATAGTCATAACAACAAAATAAGTTGATTCTTAAAAAAATAAATTCTTGAAAAAATAAGAAATAAGCTTTTAAATAATTGTTAATTATAAGAAAAAATAGCTATATATGTACACTATAAAATTAGATATACAATACCTTATTTCAAATGAAAAAACTTAACTATTCGATAAAAAATGCTTAAGTCTAAATGTAAGGAATGTAGGTTAGCAAAGGTATTTTATATTGCTTTACATTATTGTAAGTAAACAAATAAAAAACATTGTAAGCAGCTTAATCTGTTTTACTCACTAAATGATAAAAACCTAACAAAAGCCTATCGGTTTACTCAACTCTATAAATGATGAATCCATTTTTCCTTACGGAAACCTTTAAGCTAGAAATATTTGTACTAAAGTATTAAAGATGGCAGTTTTAGTTTGAGATTTAAAAAAAAAAAACTTGCTTTTAAACGTTCTTATCTACTATTAAAATATAAAAATGTCGAACTAAAAACTACTACTTTTAATCATTAGCTAAGAAAAATTTTACTGTTTTAACAAAGTTGTTTGTTAACTAACTTTTTTTGCGAAAATAAATCAGAAGTTTTTATTTTATTGTAACTTATATATAATTGAACTTTATACTATTGATTTTAAAATTCTAATTACCTACTTAGGTTGAATTAAAAAGTCTATAAAGTTTTAAATTAGATATTTTTTTAACTTTTACTTGAGAAATAAAGTAAAAAATTATTTAAATCATTTATATATATTTTTATTGAATTTTAGTTTTGAAAAAAAAAAACTTTAAGTTATATAAGTTTAATGAAATTGTATAAATTCAAAAAAAGTATTTTATTGAATTTTTTTTTCTGCATAAAGTGTTATAAGTTTAATAGATTTAAAAATAAACTTTTTGAAAAAGTTCAATTTCTTTTTATTAAGTGCTGTGTTTTTCAATTTTTTAATAACTAAGTTATCGTTCAAAATTTTATGTTTATTTTATTTAAGAAACTAAGCACTTTTAACAGCCTTGGCAGTTTTTTTATTTTTATTTACTTAAGTATTTAAAAAAAAATTACATAAAATTCTTACGAAAAAAATATATAAAAAAATCAGTCGATTAATGGTTAAAAGTCATTTTTCACAAGTATAATTCGTTAAATTAAAGTAGTATCTAAACTTCTACCAATAACATAAATTAAACATATATTTACTTAACTGATTCTAAATTAACTATTCAACTTATTCATAAACTTCTGTTTAATTGTTATTTAAAGTTTTATTTTTTTTTAGAACCTTCTTAAGCTTATTCATATAAGATAAATAAAACTAAATCTACTTAACTAACTGTAATTAAAACTACTTACAACAACAAAAATTAAATTAATCTATTAAACATATGGGAAGTTTAATATAGCCGAGTTACACTCAAACCCAAATCTCTGCAATTAAACTCGATATAAAAACAAAAGTTTTTCGACAGACGCTGAAAAAGTTTAAAAGTTCACAACGATAGCCAGACACGGTTGGGTTTCATTCGAAATGAGCAAAATAACAATGCTGTGAACGATCATCAGTCTTTGAAGCCGTTTAAACATTTTGTCAGGTACAAGATTAATAACAATTTATTTGGCCTTTTGTTATTGTACGTTTAAGATTGTCACTGCTCTCTGTGCAAACGCGAATTTAATGTTTTAACTGATTCATCGGCTTAGCGCGAATGTGTTATTATTTCTTGTACAAAAGAATTTTTGATTAATTAGTCTCATTTTTATCTCGTAATAATCTCTTTTCGAGCTTAGAATGTAAACTAAACAACAATCTCTTTTTAATTATATTTTGTTTGTAAACAATAAAGCTAATTTCAATGCTAGTTGTTATGATGCACGAATGTTTATATTGAATTTATTTCATACCATTATATAAAATGTCAAATCACGTAAAACAAAAAGAGCACTAAATAATATTTTTTAGGTGCATTTTTTATAGCAGAGAAGAACATAACGAGTATTTCACTAAACATTATCAAATTTGACATTTTTATAACGAAGCTTTTTGGTAAACAATTTTTTTCTTTTTACTTTATAAGTTTGTTTTAAGCAATCAAGCCAAAAAAAAATAAAATCATAGTATCTAGCAAAGAATATTTTTTGGGTTCCGTTTTTTTCAGACCACCAACATATTTGTTTGATTAGCTGACTAACTTAACTTTTCAACTTTTAAATTTAAAGATAAAATTAGATATTTTGAAACAGTAGTAGGATTATGTAAAGGATTAATGTATCGTTTGTTATTGTTAGTAAAAAACAGTTATTAAGTACATACAATAGTTTTATTTGTATCTAAAACAAAAGTGAAACATACTACTTATTAGTTTTCATATACCTTGCAATTTACATTTCATTTCTAAGTATACCGCATTAAAAAGATACGACTATAAAAGTAGCAACATACAGTGTCATTTTCATAACTTGGATCTAGACAGTTATACTGACTTTGCTGATACACTAATTTCAAGTGATTCTTACGACAACACCGCAATTAATCTAAGTAGTTTACTGAATACACAATATATTAAACCTTGCATTTTAAGTTTTAGTTACAATAACTACTTTTAAAACAACTTTATTTTAATAATAATAAGTTTGAAATAAAGCAATATAATTGTAAAAAAGTGTGTATTTGTTTATAATAGACTGTGAAATTAAACTGTGTAAACAATTTGTTGCTCACTTCTAGAACGATCAAGACTTACTTTTAGATTTATTTCTTACAAGTTATAAAAACATACCGCAATAACTCAGCCTTGTTGTGATTAGATGTCAACTTTTATTTGTAGCAGACAAAGTGGCGGTCGCACAGTTACGCTTACGAGATTTTTCATCGGCCACCGCGGTGGATGCTCACCTTAATCCCTGATTGCATTTCTCAGCTTTTTTTTTCTTTTTACCAACTTAATAAAGTATAACCCCGTTATTTCTAGTGATTCTAAAAGCTTGATAATAAAGGTCTGTTAAAAATATTTAATTGGAGTAGTTATTTTACCATTTATTTATACACATATGTAGCCTCAAAAAATACATAGTTCAAGTTTTATATGTTAGCGTATCTTAATAGTGGTACTGTTTTTTATCTTTATATGCTTCAAAGTATAAATTTGTTCTTTTAAAAAATGAATAAAACATACATTTGTAGATATAACTTTTTTTAAAATTGAAAAGTTTTGATCAGATGTATAAATGTTTTACTTTATAAAAGTTAAACCAAAAAATATTTTTTGATACTAGTCAAAATAGTGTTTTCAACTTAAACTATTTAGATATTTTAAACTTTATAATTTTTTGTTAAGACTAAAACATTAATAATCTAACTAACAGGTTTTGGGTAAGTAATTTATAGAATCAACAACTATACCATAGCTTTTAAGATATTTTTTTCAATTAGTAAATTCTTCTCATTCTGAAAGACTTCAATAAAAAACTTAATATTAGTTTTCTCATTTAAAAAACCTTATTCAATTAGAATTCGTAGCAGCCACAGCAAAACAAAATTTTTTTAAGGTTTTAAGCGGTCAATAAACGATGTTTCGCAATTACTTTTTATTTCCCTTGGTACCCAAAAGCGTTGGGCGCTTATTCATAAACTTTCTTCACTCAACGATGCCCTTTTTAAATTTTCGGCCGACCCCAACTTTCTTTTCCTCGAGGGACCCAAGGGTTATTTTAAATCTTGTCAATACGAACGTAATCTCTTTAAAGCACACATATTTAGTATTCACGGTTTTAAGTTGTTCAAAAGTTTTGTTCGCGAGATCACGTCTTTTATCATCACAAGCAAAAGCAAAGAACTGAGAGAGAGGCGTAGAAAAAATCGGCGAGGCAAAATATCTTGGTTTGCTCCGAACACTTACTTGTTTCTACACTCATCGGTAGCACCAATAGTACTTGAAAAAGTTTGCAATTTTTAAATCTTTTAAACTGTCTAAAGTTTTGATTTAGACACGCAGGTGTTAGAGTTTTGTTTTTATTTTCTTTTATGATAAAGTATGAAAGAATTTATTATTAGATTTGAAAACAATACTAGAGGTGTATACTTAGAGATTACTTTTTAGTATTTTTTTTTTTACCATTTAACTGTAGTTTCATTTCATATATATGTTTAAGTGATTTTTGTAAATAAAATATTCAGTACAACTTCATCTTCAAATTTAATTTACTAAAAATATATCAAAATACGCATTAAAACTTAATAGCTATAACATTCAATATACTAAGATCTACAAAATAGTAAGCAAATATATAAATTTTTAATTTAACTCAGTATTACAAATGTTTTTTTTAATTATTTTTTCAGCTAGTTGCAATTTATAAATCGAAACCGTATTTTTTTTTTGTTATAATAACTTTAGAAACTTAAGTTAAATTCACAAACTATATGTAGTTAGACTTAGTAGACTAACAAATTAGTACTTTGTGTCAGGCTAAAGAATAGCTGCTTAATACAATAGGCTATTTATAGCACACGCATAGTAAACTTTAGTACAAACCTAAAATTAGCTATATAAAGATACCAAGTACCTCATTTTACCGGTAAAATCTTATACCTTTCTACATGCTAATCTTTTTAGATTTATCTTAACAACAGTATTTATTTAAAACTAACTCTTTTAAGATTGGGTATTAAAGTACGCCTTGGTTCTTGACCTTTGTTGTAATATAATACAGTAACGACTTAATTTTGTAGATTTCTGTAACACTTTTTAATAAAACTTGGTGGAATTCAAGCAGCATATTTGCACCACGAGAATGCAGCAAGTCCGACACCAGCCCGAAAACGTCCACTTACAGCAGCCGCAAAACGGATCGCACTCACTCAACGGCCACGACCGGATGGCTTTCAGCATCAACCAGATACTGAGCCCGGTGCCCACCGACTCCAGCAGCACCGAGACGAGAGAGAACTTTTCCAACACCCCTCAGTGCCAGTTCGACGACAACTCGCCGCAGCCCAAGTCAATGCAGGGAAACATGGCAAGCACGCAAAACTCCGGCTACATCTACCCACAAATCAGCAATTACTGGAAGAGCGACTTTTATAACAACCAGCTGTACAACAAGCGGCTGGGAAATCATCCCGGCTTTTATCACCACGGAGGCTACAACGGCCAGCAAAGAGATTCCGGACTCTACGGTCAAAACTACCAGAATGTCGGTCTGAAACCTAGCAACTTTGCCGGCGCCGATCTAACTCCCCGAGAGTTTTTTTCTAACAGCTACTCTTATTATGATTACAACAACAACAACAAGCAGCCGAACAGACACTTGGGTCAGAGCACATACGACTGTTCTCGAAACAACCAGCTAGACACGGAAGTTAACAACTCCAGCTTGCCAAACAACAGCTTTAAATTCGGAAAGAACGAAAAGTATTCCAACATGAGCTACCAAAACGACAGCGGGTGTACGAGCGACGGTCACGATGATAAAAGGAGCTCGGCAGGAAGGTCTGATTCTTCCACGGCCGATCTCCACTCTCGAGCGGAAAACTCCTCGAGAAAAGACAACTTTTACGGGATTCCGACGAGCAGCATGAACGGAGGCATGAGAAACGGAAACGCAAACCAAGGTCCTCACAGCAGTTTCAACCCTCTGGCGCTCGCGACCAACTCCCAGTTGGGCAGCGATCCCGCCCAAGCTCAACCGAATTCCTCATACTCTGCTGCGCACCACCAAGCAGCAGCCATCGCAGCAATAAACGATCCTGCTAATCGCTTATTAAAAGTTTCCGCTCAATGCAACTTCCATCGGCCGCCTCTGCTTTCAAACACCTTCCCGTGGATGGAAAGCAGGAGAGAGCGAATTGCGCGTAAGTCTCGATTTTTTTTTTGATATCTAAAAATCAAGGCTAAAATCAAAGTTGTATTTTCAAGATAGTTTTACTTACAATAGTAACAGCAGATGTAAAGTAAAATAAAAAACACCTATTTAACGTAATGTTCTGTATGTTTTTTAAATAGATCTTAAAAACTATACCATAAGCTTCAAAAATACCGTTATGCTACGAGCAACAAAGAATGAATGCATTTTTTTATTGGTAAAAAGTTTATTAAAGTTTCGTATTGCAACGGTAACATCACTTGCTTAGATTTTTAATTATAAAAACAAAAAAAATGTTCTGCAAAATAACTATGGTTTTTTAAAATTAAATGAAAACGGTGAGTCTTATACAATTTGCTAAGATTTAAAGAAAAAATTAAATGTGTGGTTTTTGTTAAAAAATAAATCCAATAAATCAAATAAATAAAACAAAAGTCTAAAGTACTGTACATTTAGATTTTACAAACACATAAAAAGTGTAATAAATAAATCATTTATTTTAGATCGTATACACAATCAAGGATTTTAATCATCAATTAAAGTCTTAACATTAATCAAAAAATATTCTTTTGTTTAAAACCTTTTTGCGCAAGCACAGGTAGTCAATTACCAATGAAAACTCATACGTTAAATGGCAACTTAAGTAGTTTAAGTGCACGATTTATGGCATTTAAATATTAATGGGTATTTCTGTAGCGCATGTAATCTTGTTAAAAAGCAACAGATTTTGAGTTTTTCTCCAACTTAAAAAATACTTTTACAAAAACAGTTAGTATAGGTTTTAAACTCAGAATTTCAACGGTGTTTGCTTAAATTAAAACTAAAAGCGCTATTTCAAGTTTAAGCAAAAGCGCTTGTCAGCCATTTAAAACTATATTATTTGACGCAAAAAATACTAAAAGTGTCTAAAACTTGGTATGTTTATTTATTCTTTTTGAAGATGCTTTACAACACAGAAAATAAATAAAAGTACACGAATTAGCTGTATATAATTTACATTTAAATAAATAAGCTAAAAACAAAAATTCTAATAAATAAAATCTTGCAACAGACGGTGTCGATTTATTATAACTAGGTAAAAAGTTATGTTAAATAAATGTTTAAATTTTAATCTTCATAAAAAACTTCAAAATAAAAAACCTCAATGCTTTTTAAACAGAAGTAAAGGTTTAATATGACAACCGCTTTGACACTGATGAGACGTGATAGCGGCTAATCTTTTATCTCGGCACCATTCGGTCATTTTTATTTTTGTCATCAACACAAAAAAAAAAGTGTTCATTTTTTACTGAAAGAATTTTTTACTAAAATGTAGCAATTTTAAAGACAAGCCGTAAAGTTATGAGATAAAAGTAGATTAAAACAAAATGAATTACAACTATAATTAGATTTTGGAAAATACTTATGAAAAAAAAGATATGTTTCAAAAAACATTACCAAACAAACATAAGCCAAAACAACTTAAAACACCGCAGATTAATAAGTTAAACATCTCCTAATCGAACAAAAAAAAAAGAAGCCCAGTGACGACCTCATGCAAAAAACTTTATGACCAATCAACCGTGGTGACGGCAGCAGGTAGCAGGAATGATTTGCGGCGCCACGGCGATCTGACACGCTTCGATCGCAGCAATCAAGCTTGTTGCAGATTCCTCATATCGCTCGTTTAATAATAATGCCTCCGCGCTTTGTCTTGTCGACGAGAACGGCGGTGGCGCACGGACCACCCTCGAGGGGGAGACGCGGCGCCCGGCTAAGCTCAGCGAGTAGCCAGAAACCCGCTCTCGAGAAGTCGCCTCGCCGTGAACTTTGCAGTCATTTGCTTAATACCAAAATGTATTCTCGAACAATTAATTTGCTTGTGTTTGTGAACACGAGATAACAAATTGTCTTTTTTGCAGTTTTGGTTTTAGTCCAACTCGCTGGATTTTTTAGGTTTTCTTGACTGCAGTGCATTAAGTTTAAGGGCTAATAAGCTTTGATAAGTTAATCTGATATTTCTTTAAGAATATGTTCTTTTTTTTTAATTTGACCATTTAAACTGAATTTCATTGAAAAAGTTTATAATGGAGAATACTTAAAAGTCTTTAGTATAAACAATTATAAAATAAATTTGAAAGTTTTCTTTATAGTTTGCGCATAATCTTGATAATAAACTATGTAATTCAAAACGTTAACAACTAAAAAGAAAATATTTGCTTCTACTGATTTAGTTTTTAAATTACAACATAAATAAAAAAAAAAAATTCTTATACTACCATAAGTGGTTGTATTTTTGTACATGTGTGTGTAGTACACAGAAAGAACGATTGTATAAAGTTAAAAGTACAGACACATCGTTAGGTTCGATAAAAAAATTTAAATGTAAATCATGAAAAATATACATCTTTTATAAATAAGTCTGACAAGTTTTCAAACTTACAAATACGCTATTAAAATCGTGGGAATTTGTTTCCACTTTTCAAGTGTTTTTTTTTTTATGACATCGTTCACTGCAAGACAAATTACGTGAGTTAATCATTTCAAAAACCCACTACACGTCGTCTGCAGTTTTTACTAACATCAAAGCCCAGACTCTTCGCGCAAACCTGATTTGCATAGCCGCATGAAAACCTAAAACTTGCAGGTGAGCTCGTGTTGGGTAGTATGTACCGCTGTTTGTGTAAATAAACGCACTGCCGTAAGTTATAATTGGCCAGTTGTTAGAATTCGTTGTGGGTAGCCTCTGCTTAGGCTATGAACAAAATATAGCTGGCAAAACTAGTTGGGTTTGGTATGACAGCATGTGTATGCTTGTTATTGCACAAGAATTATCAGCAAAAAACGAGCTGGCCGCAGTTGAATGTTATTTACAGTAAGCAGTGACTGATTGATGATTTGATAATTCGGTTTTGATCGGATTTTGTGAAAGTTAAACTGTGTGTGCAAGTGCTTATACTTATTTTGAGTCGCTTTGCTTAGAATATTTATAACTTAAAGTTTAAATTATTAGTTTTTAAAACTTTATTTAAGGTTAAGCGTTATGCAGTATGTATGTATTGTAAAACTTTCAGCTGCTTGTTTTTATTTGTAGTTGGTATACTGAACTTTTTACGATAAATAAGAATAAATCACAAAAAGTTTTGTCTTAACGTTTAGATAAAACTTAAGCACAGTAACACAATAACAACAGTTAGATTTAAAACAAGTTAAAATATATTATTAGTTTTACTTATATACAATTTATGTTTTGTTTTAATATGTATAAAACTTAGCGTTTAAAAACTAACAAATAAATCAAAAATATCTATATTGTTTTAAAATGTAAATTTCAAGTGCATTTTTAAAATCATACTTCTAAATTTAAATAACAATAACATCTACTATACTTACCTTATAAAAAGTACAAAAGTTGTATAATAAAATTTGTTTATATTTATGAAACGTCTAAGCAATTTAAGTTTAGAGGTTGAAGCACGTATTGATAAGCTGAATAATTTTTCAAAAGCGTTTAAACTTTTATAAATCATTACTCATTTTAAGAAGTATTAACAGAAGTGCAAATTTATAACATGTCGTCTATTGCAACCAAAAATGATTTATAGTTGATAAAAACTTAACGACAAGTAGCAATCATTATAATTTTTGTAAAATATATTGGCACTTATTAATCTCCTTGCTGAAGAAGATTAGTGTTTTTACGTCCTTATTTGTAAAACAAAATCAAAATATTAATAACTTTTATGTAAAGCTTAGTACTAATAATTGTTATTAAAAACAACTGTCTCGGTTGTACCATGTTTAATAGATACTAAGTATTTTAAGGCCTTTTATTTAAGCCATGCTGTTGAAAGTTTTTATGTAGTTCATTAGCAAACTAAAAAAGTTAAAGCAGAATCGAAAATTATTCACCTAATTGAATTAAAATTTAAGTAATTTTTTGGGAATTCTATATTTTTTTACGAAACAAGTTCTTTTTTAACCTATCATTAAAACAAAATACCTCTATATCTTAAGAAAACTTAGCTTTAAGTTTAATCTGTGTTTTATTGAAATAATAACCATAAACATTTTCTAGAAAAGTGTAAGTTTTTTATTTTATATAAAATTTTGTTGTAAGTTTTTTATTACTTAAGTATATTCAAATTTCAAGCAATTTCTTAAAATATATACATACACATTTTACTTTGAAAAAACAAAACATACTACTGTAATAAACACTTCAATAAAAATTATTTCGCTAAAATCAAAAAATTTGTTTACAAAAAACAATTACTTTTAATGACACTAATCCTAAATGTCGTGACATAGTTTAATTTAATCACAAATAATTACCTTTAATTGGCGAAAAGAATTCTTAACGAAGAGCTATTATAGTCTTATTTAAAGTTCATTGTCTTCAAAATTTTTAGAACGTATTTGTTATGTAAGTTACAACTTTAATTTTATAACTAAATGTTATCCTGGAAAAAAAAACTATTGAGCAAAATAAACTATATTATAATTATATTATAGGATAGTTTCTAAAGTATATGTTTTTAAGATCATACGATAAACTAATTAAAACCAACATTACAACGATGCTTTTACTTTAAACTTTTGCTTTCGGTTTTCCAGTCTGCTGAATTATAAAAGTTTATCTTTTTCAGTGAGCAGACGCGTAGGCCATCCCTACCAAAACCGAACACCACCAAAGAAGAAAAAGCCCCGCACCTCGTTCAGCAGAGTTCAGATTTGCGAGCTGGAGAAAAGATTTCATCGGCAAAAATATTTGGCCAGTTCAGAGCGCACTTCGCTCGCCAAGTCGCTGAAAATGACTGATGCTCAAGTTAAAACCTGGTTTCAAAACCGCCGCACAAAATGGAGGTTAGATGCTTAACGAGCATATCAATATCTTTTTTAGTTTAAAACCGATATAGATATCTCAGTGTTAAAATCTTTTTTTCTATCAAAAGTTTTGTGTTTTTGTAACTTTTATGTGTTACTTTATCCAAGTTATGTACAAATTAGAGTTTGCTAAACTAAAACAAAGTAGTAAAAATACTCTAAATATAGTTATGGTTTAAGGTTTAGTTAATAAAAATAGTTTCTTAAAGAAGGATTTATTAAGTTAAACTGTTACGTACTTGAAAACTGAAAAACTAGCTTGTTGTGACAACAACAGTAAAAATTAAATATGCCTTTAATATTTTAAACATACATTTACAAACAAAGAAACGGGTACTTAAAAATATAAACCATAACTTTTAAACAGAAGTTTAACTTAGTATTTCCACCTAAATTTAAAGATAAACATAAATATACAGTTTAATTATTTCATTTCTTTAAAAGTTTAAGTTTTAACAGATAGTTTAAAAACTTGTGTAAGTATCTTTTTTAATTATCAAAATTACGATAACATCTAAACTACAGATGAAGGTTTTCAAACTTAGATTTGTTTATACAAAGTTAAACAAAAAACAAGTCAATAAGCTAAATTGTATATCTATTTAGATAACTTAAGAAAATAATACTTATATTGTTTTATTTTTGTTAGTCAATTTATATTTTAAGCTAAGAAAAACTATAAACTTATTTGCTTTTAAGTTTAGATATATTTTAGAGTTTTAAGAAGTCAGCTAGTTACTTGTTTTACTGAAAATAACAAAACAAAAGCAGTATAAATAAGAACGAGCTTTTTTTACAGTGTTTTATACTTTAAAATTTTGACTAAAAGGAATATATTTTGCTATTTTGCTAAAGCTTAAACCAACGTCATTAAATGTCACTTGAAAAACAGGCTGTTAAAAAACAACCACAAACAATTAAGGATTAAAAACTTTAATAAAACTAGTTGCGACTAAACTATAGTGCAATAAAAATAGAGGTTACTAAACAATGACCTAGTAGGTTTTACATTTAAAAGAAAAGTTAAAAGCCAATTTAGTATATATAATAAAAGCTTTGCATTAAAAATGCATGATGTCGAGTTTTTATTCACACTTGTTATTGAACAATAGAACTTAAAGCACTTAATTTAGAATGTCATTTTTGTAACAACTGAGACTATTAAAAGACTTAAATTAAAAACAGTGAACTTTAACATGTATATTAAAATCTTACAACTCTAGGTCAAAATATGAATGACAGTTTGATTAATTTTTGTCATTGTGTCAACTTGGCTCAAGTTATGTTTTTGTGTTAGTTGTCAATAAAATTAAATTGAATATTAAAATCTAGTATAAAACATCTAATGGTTTGTTTTACATAGTTGTTGCATTTAATATATGTTGAAAAATATATCAATAGCGTTAAACAAACTTAAAGAAGGTTAAGTTTTGTCACTATTTTTTCTTGATCGCTTGCATAATACTGGTTTAAATAATAAAACCTAAATTGAACGGAAAAACAACAAACAAAATGTATCAAACTATTTTATTATATTTGTTTTTATTTGAACAAGTCTTTTATGATAACTTTACGTTATAAAGTCAGAAAAGGACAAGTATACTTACTCTACAATTTTTCGATCAGAGAATTTTTGTTAAATTGCAACCAGAAAAAAAAGCTAATACTTAGTTGTTTTTTGACTTTAACAGAAGGTATATATCAAAAAGCAGGGTACTCTTTAAAGTTTAAGTTTAGCCTAAACAATAATCATCAAAGTGTTTATAGTATATACTAAATCTTATAACTGTTTCTATTTTTAGAAATATATGACTTATAAAATTTCCAAACTTAGATTATATTATTACTTGTAGGTTAAACCTGCACTTTAAAAAATTTTAAGCTCGGTGAAAAAAAAACATAAAAGTTTAAATAAAAAAACTTGCTTAATACAACATAAAAACTTAATTAAATTTTATAGATACTTCGATTAGATTTAATAATTCTGTTTAGTAAGTTTTACGTACTCGTTTGCTTAAAGTTTATTAAAATTTGTAATTAATATCTAATAGTTTGATTTTTTTCTTAAAATTCGGCCATTTTAAAGTTAAATTTCTTACTAAGCAAAAGTTCTTAAAATTACAAAGCATTTTTTTTATACTTAACAAACAAATCAAAATCATTTAATTAGGTTTGCTAAACTAATTGATAGTATAAATACACAAACTTTATGTTATAAAAGTACAAAATGTAACGATTGTTTTAATGAAGTTTGAACTTTTTGTGTTGTTCGTAGAAAAAAGTTCCTCCTTATGATGACTCTTTTCAATATTGCTAATACACCAATTTAAAAAAAATAACAAGAGTTTCATTTGTTAAATTTATTAATATTTATAGGTAGTTAGTTAGAATCAAAAAGTTCTTTATTAGGTTGATTTAACTTTAGTGCAAACTGTATCAACAAACTTTTGTAACAATACCCTAAACCAAGGTTGGCTTATACCAATATTATCCAATTAGTTTAAGTATAAAACTGAAACCTTTCATTAGACACGAAAGAAACAAACTATTTTTAATACAAATAAGAGTTAAAGTAAAGTTTAAAAATAAAAAACAAAAATCAATTTTTTAGCTTAAACGTATCAAAACTTTCAGGACACAACAAAGAGCTCTAAGCTGGATTATTTCTCAGTTATTTTGTTTATTTTAAAACTAAATAACAAAGAAACTTAAACAAACTGGCACTTTTACGCGTCCTGCTTTAAGGGTGGTCTTCAGGTTTATGGCTGTCTCACCAAAAAAAAGTTTGGTCAATTAACATTTGTTCATCTCGCTTTAGACAGCGATTTTTAAGGATAGGTGTCAACTGATTGAAACTCATATTTTGCTGCCAAAAATAAACATTATTTTACATAGTACAAAGTTTCAGGCATCAGTAGTTTTTAATATTTTTAGGTGTTTAAACTTAAATTGTTTTAAACTTAAGCCAAAAAATCTAAAAAAACAGAAAAGTATATTTTATTTTAGTAACGACTAAAAAGTTACTAACATCTTAGGCTATAAATTAAACTAGCTATCTTCCAAACTCAAACATCAACTAAAACAACAATTAAAATAAAGAAAACGTTCACGTCTTTTCAAGTTACCCAAATAAATACATTCAAATCGCCACTACTTAAAACGCTCGGAAGCAGATTAAATTTAATTGAAGAGGTGAAAGTTCGCCACTCGGCACATTGCTCGCAGTTGACAAAGTCAATACGAAATTCGCGTTAAGCTGGTAAAAATCGACCGGTGTGCGCGCGAAAGTGTGATAAGCCAAAAGTGCCACTTGTTATGATTTTTTCTACTTCAACAGTCGTCGCTGGCAAATTGGTTTTGCCGTGCAGTTGACTGCCCGGTGACAGTTGCAAGTCGTTATGACTTCTCTAACTTAATTTCGCAGCACATTTAAGCTCGTTACAGCGAAATTCAACGACTATCGCTCTTTTTTGTTGATGTTGCACGACGTGTTTGCGTTTAAAGATGGGGCAAAAAGTTGCAGCGCATTGATTTTTATGAGTCGTTCTCAAATTTGCAGTAAATTTAGGTTGTCAATATAACTTTTTTAGAACAGTGAAATCTGCAATAATGTCAGTCAATGTTTTATCGCCAACTTTTTTTTTGTTTTTATATGAAACAAATTTTGTGAATAAATCTAATTTAAAGGTTTTTCATGGCAAAATTTTAGGAGCCAACAAAACCTTTCTCTTTTATAAAACAACTAGAGAAATATTCTGATATATGTTTTTTTTGTCTGATAAAAAATAATACGTGTGCTCAAAAACGTTTGACTACAAATTGATTCTTTTTAAACAAACTAGAAATAATATTTTGTCGTAAGTTTTCACAGTTCAGACTTAACACTATAAACACATTTTTTCATTAATAACAAAACACGTGATAGTAACATTTAAGCAGCAACACTTAAAAAAATACTTTTTGTGTTTGATGGATTGTGACCGAGTCCTAAAACAATGTTTAAAAACAAACAGGAGGCAAACGTCAGAGGAGAGAGAAGCTGAACGTCAGGCGGCCCACCGCCTCATTAACCAACTCCAGCAGGAGGCGCTCGCGAGAACCCCCATCCCCGCCCCCGACTCCATTTGCTTGCGAAACGCGTCGCTGTTCGCGCTTCACAACCTGCAAGCTCGCCTGCAGAACCCGTGATGATTTTTTTTTTTCAGAAACAAAACAGTACCGAATGAGAGCCCTGAGTTAGAGTGGGCGAGTTGTGCGTATGTCGTAAGGGTCGTGAACCATTTTCAGTAAGAGCGCTGTATATACTGATGTGTTTGTATTAAGTTATAATTTTCTGCTATGACGTTTAGTTTGCTGAAACTAAGCGTTAGAGCTTCAATATAAGTTTTAAACATAAACTTTTTTGTTCTAATGGTTTTTGAATTTTTACCAAAGTTTTATGACTAACTTTCAACAGCTTTAAAAAGTAATTAATATCATGCAACCAAAAATTGTAACTTCGATTACAACATTATCTTATTCTTTCTTAGACCAAAGTTTAATTAAATTAAGGTTTCAAATTAAATTATATTACAAAAAATTACTTATTCTTTGTTTTCTACATTTTTAGAATAGAAAACAGAATGAATGATTTAAATAGCGCTATTTATAATTTTCAATTGTTGTTTTTATGTATTTGATGTTATTTGTAACAGTTTAATTAGCTAAAATTAGAAAACAATAGTTCTAAGTTATTACAAAATAAGTACTATACCTTTTTTGTAGACAAAAATCTAAATAAAAAATGTTAATGTCTTAATTTGGTTAATTAGTAATCTTAATCAAAAAATCAGTTTAGAAGCAATTAACACTGTGTTTGTTTTTGTTTTATCTTTATAAAAATTTGTTATATACTTAAAAAAACACTGAATCGTTTTTCATTACAAAATTATGACTTTTTATTACACTTGTATTAAAAAGCGTTAGTAAGTGTTATCTTACTTTTTAATTTAACTATTTTTAATTGTTAGACAATGTCTAAGCACTTCTTGCAATATTTTTTAGAGAATAAAAAGCTAAAAACAGTTAAGACTACTTCTAATATCAGTAACTTTAAGTTGATTAGATGAGAAAATGTTAGTTGAAAATAGTCATTTTTAGTTTCATAACGTTGATACGTTACAAAGAACGAAAAAAACTTGTTACTGCCGTTTAAGTAAAATAAATAACAATGTCTTTTATTTTCTAAAGTAAAGTTTCAATTCAATTTTAAGGTTTTTATATAGGTTACTGCCTGAAAAACTAAGCTTATATATTTTTATATATATTTAAATTAAAGTTTCATTTATAGGTTGTTAATAGGTTATTTTGAAATTATTAAAAGTTTAACTTTAATGTTTGAATCTTCAAGCGTATAAAAAAAAACTCATAAAACTTATTCTAAAACTTAAACATATTATATTTATATATTTTTCGATAATAGTATTAACAAAACTTTTGTATAAAAAAAGTGTTAGAGTTTTAAATAGTTGAATATAAAAATAACTTGTTTTTTTAAGATTACTTACTTATTATTGTATGTAAAAATAATAAGTATAATTAAGTTATTAAAAATAAAAACTTTAGTCAGCTGATTAAAAACTTAAATTAGATTAGGATATTTTTCAATTTTTTTTGGTTACTTTAGAAAAATCTCGATATGAAAATACTTAATAACCGTTTAATGTGTTAAGTAAGATTTTTAAATGTTTTACATTCTTTTTTTTTTTCTTCACATATACAAAAAATGCTAAAAGTTTGAATAACTACTAATATATGTATTATAAAAGCAAAGGTTTTTTAAAGTTTTCATAGAGTTCTAAAGTTATACTTTTATTAGCCTAAAAGTTATAAATTCTAAAAGTATATTTAAGCTGAATAAAATTACTATTTAAATTAAATTTAGTAATCGTTTTGCTGTCAAACTTTACCTTAAACTTGCTTCTTAAAACTTGGTCTCTAGACTCTGCAAAAGTCAAGTCTGAAATATTTACAAAACACACAATTTACTAAACTAAAACAAAAACGATGCTTTAACAATGATTTTCTACAGTAAAAATAATTAAAGGTTTAAAGTATACAAATCATTTTTATTCGTTGCAACTCAAATAAGTACATATTAAAAACCACAAGCTTCAAACAAAAGTAAAAAGTAAGGGCGACATAGTAGGATAGTTTTTCAAACTTAAATATGTTTTAATTAGATAATTTAAGAAAACTCATAAAACACATCCGTTTAAAAAGTAAATTGATGTTGTAACCATTTTGTAGTTTCCATATTTAACTGAACTTTCTTTTTTATAGCTTAACATTTTTATGAAAACTTTTTTATTTTAAGTTTAACAGCTTTTAACTATTAAACTAAGTTTTAAGAAAAATTTTTTTTTAACTTTACTAAAACTAAATTTTATTTTAATTACTAGATAGTTTTAAAAACTCAATATTTTTTGACTAAGATATCTTTTTAAGTATCAAAGAAAAGATTACTATATCTATTCTATTAATATTTAATTTAATTGAAGGAAACGCAATTCAAAAAAGCTAATTTTAAAACTTTCCCTACAATTTTAAGTGGATATCTTGTATAAGTTAAGTTTGTTTTTACTTTTCAAATTACTTTTAATATTTTTGTTATTTTAAGTTAATATTGTTTTTTGTAATTTATTTTAGATTAAGGGCGGGCAACGTTCGGCGCGCCAATTTTTACAAGTTTTAAGTAAAACAGGGCCCGCAAAAGGCAAAACTGCGGCTTGCAAGCTTGTAAATCTGCCCCACTAAGACAAACGTTGATATCTAGTTTATATATTATTGGATTTGAAGTTAAGAGCTTAAAAAAAGAGTTTCAGGTAAAATTTACGAGAGGTTTGAAACTTCGGTAAAAAAATATTCACATAGAAATATAAATTTGTTTAAATTAATTGGATAGTTGAGTAAGTTTACTGAATAACATGAAAATTAAATAATCTGGTCCGCAAAAAACTAGATTTTTCCACATCTAGCCCGCCGACTAAAATCGTTGCCCAAACCTACTTTGAATAGTCCCAACTTAAAATTTTTAGTTACGATCAGTGTCTAAACTCATTCTTTATAAACGCTAAAATATTTTTTACTAAACTCTTTAAACAATACATTTAATCGATTTCTCTGCTATATTTGTTTTCAAAATTCACCGTTCACAAAAAGTATATCTTTAGTATATCTTTAAAAAAGTTTTTTTTTGTTATTTCTTAAGTACGTTTCTATTTTAGAAATAAATTAAAGTCTATCGTTTTTATATATAATATATAAAACAAAACTATTGTTTAGCATCACTTGTAGTAAGCTATTTTTTAATATTATGCATTTAATGAAGTTACTGTGCGCATTTTTTTTTCAAAAAACAAATGTTTTAGTGCTAGTTTTATTTTATACGACAAATTAAGGTTAAAATTTTCTAAGATAAGTTTTCGTTATAATACACGCTATCGTTTATATTACTATAAAACACGACTAAAAATTTAAACTTTTTAAAACTCTTAAAATAAGAAATAAAACATTACTCTATAACCTTTTTAAAAGAGTTTATTTTTCAAATATATATTTGACGTTATGGGGGGTCGTTTTGTTCTAAAATTTAGTTTTAATATTCATGAGTACAATCAAGTCTTATCTTTTATACTGATAAATAATTGTAGTCTTAAGACTTTAGTATCAAGGTCAAAATGGCATAGTTACCGAAGACTACTTTTAAATTTTGAAATATAGCAGATATATCTCAATCGAACTAAAATAAAATTGCGTAACTAAGTTTTTTTTAATGTTTTAAACCTATACAAAGATAATTTAAAGTGTTAATAATATTGTTTATTGAACGACAAAAAAAAGCGCTCAAAATATTTGGTTCATAGACCCGGTGTACGAAAAAGCCTTTCGATTATCTAGTTAATATACAGTTTTTTTAAATAATTAGAAACACAATATTTTTTTGTATTAGTTACTAAACTAGTTTAAAGCTATTTTTTATAACAGTAGATATTTAAAAAGAATGATTTCAATTATCATAAAAGTATTTTACATACTAAAAAACGTAACATAAAGTCAAATAAAAAAAAAGAGACCACATTAAAATTAATTTTATCTTTATAAGTGATTTAGTTACTTAATAGCAAAGTGAAGCTGTCTACATTCACCTTCATCTTTCTTATGGTCGATGATTTAGTTGAAGTATTTATTTAAGTCTAAAACTCTTAAAAACTTTAATTCTGTGAACTTTTTTCACAGCTTTTTTTTTGTAAAATTATTTCGTGGGAACCTTTCTTATCAATGATGTAAATTTTGAGTGCGTGTTGATGTAAGAACATTATTACTTGTTGAAACTGTAAGTTTATATTAATAAGTACCTTCTAATGTTTCAAGTTCAATCCTTTTTAATAAGAGAAATATTCTTGTATTTTTTTTTATAATTTAAACAAAACGTGATCGTAGTACAACATTTATTTCCTTTAAAAGTTTTTTTGTGTAACACTTTTAATTTATTTATAGTAAAATCTACTTTTTTTGAGTCAAACTATTTATTTTTGTAACATATATCTAGTTTTATTAAAACTGTAAAAGAGCATTGGCCTGTTTTAACAATAGACTTTTTTCATCGAATGAATCGATCGAAAACCTTAAGAGATTGACAGCACTTTATGTGTATGCAAGTTTCTTTCGTGATGTTTCACCTACGTATAACAAAATTTAGACAGGATTTCAAATTTATAAACCTCAGTTGTTTACTTTGAAACAAATTAAAAATATTTCAACTTTAAAATAAAATTTATCAATTGTTTTTATTTTATTAACACTTTAATATTACACCTTTTTACAAATTAAGTAGCGTTTTATTTAAGTTGTTTAAGATATATCCATAAGAATTGTACTTTATGACATTTCATAGCCTTCTATGTGCTTAAGTTATTAAGATTAGATGATATGCTGACAAAGGTTAAATTGGCTAGTAAGTTTGAAAACAAGCTAATCATGAATAAGAAGGTATATTAAGCTTGAACTTTGTTGTTATTACAAGGGGCTACCAAAAGCAAGTATCACGCTCAATTGAGAATAAATCCAATCAGTATGCGAAACACCATGGTTGCACTAACCCTGACAGCACACAGAATATGAGTTAGTGATCAGTTTAGTCTGTTTTTCTTTTTGTCTTATATTCGTAAATATACTTTGCATGGTAAAAAGAAATTTGAAGCTTTATTTTTTATACTAAAAACAATTTCAATTAAATTTCACACTGAAAATGTTATGTGAGTAAAGTTCTGAACAGAGTCTGCTTAAGATTTTATTACCTTTTTTGACCTTTTCATGAATGGAGCATTATTTGTTCCCTTAACACAACATGAGCTCAAAAGCTATTGATGAAATAAAAACAAAAAACTTTCATATACTTTATCTTTTCAGTATGAACTAAACAAAAGTTTACATTAAGTAAAAGTTTTAACTATTTTAGTTTTTTATTCCGAACTGTTTTTCTTTTTGATATCTATTGAAACAAATTTTTAATCACATGTGAATGTTTATTTATGTAAATGTTTATTTTATGTTTTCAATACAGTAAGTTTTGAAATAATAATGTAGAGCAGATACAAACTCAGTGCAAAAAATGTATTTTAATCTCTGTGTTTAATTATAGTTTACCTTTAAATAGATTTATCAATATTTACAACTTAAATAATTTTGTTGTTGAATATATTTTTTTTTTTTTTTATATCACTTTAGCTAAAAACAAAAATTTTTTGCTCGACATTTACTTATTTTTAAAGCTTTCAAACGTAAGTTTTAAGTTGCAGAACTGAGAAACATCGCAGAATTATTTGTAATGCTGTAAAAGTCCTAAACAATTACTACATGCTAGATTAAATAACTACGGATATAAAAAAAAAACTTTCTTTATCTTTCACAAAAACGTTGTCATGCTTGACAACTGCTTATGATCAAAAATAAGTTACGATGCTTAAGTAGCTTAAGTTTGTACAAAAAACAGCAATAACAGAAAAAGGTGTTAAAAAGTGTGTAAGATCTAGTTTTTTTAACTAACTTTAAACCTAACAATGTTATTTTTTGTTAAATTTGTATTTTAACTACCTAACTTAAACACAAACCTTATTTTTAAATAACAACTAGTTACACAACTTTATACAGTTTAACATTATACAAAACATTAAGTATGCGTAAAACATAACAAAGTTTACATACTGTTGTATTTTTAACAAATGGTTGAGTATAACATTTAATTGTATTACTAAAAGTTTATCAGAAAAAAATAATGTACTAAACACTAATTAAACAAATAAATACTTTTAGCTTAAGCTTTGTTTTTAGTTTCATGCTAATTTCAATACAATATTAGATTTCAAGTAGACATAAAATTAGGATTTTTAATAAGCTTAAACTAAACAGCTAGTTTTGTCGAAAACTTTGGTTTTTAATATTTTGTTTTAATTCAAACTTTAATTTTTTTAATCTGGCTAACTCTTATTTTAAATAAAATAATTTAATTTAATAAAGCTTTAACCTCAAGCTAAGAGTGTTTCAATTAATTATTTACATTTTAGGGCTCAACAAAAAATGTGTTCAATTCTTGTCAATTTTGTGTTTAACTTTTTTAATTGTCTATCGTAATATATTTCTCAATAACTTTTTACTAAACTTTAAACTTTAAAAATTTATATTTACATTTTCTTAAATTTATTTCTGAAAACTCGTTTAGCATTAAATAATAAATATCGTTTTATTTTACGAGACTATATTAATATGTTTTTGAAAATATTTAGATGCAGCTTTTTTATATGGTATACTTTTGACTCAACACGTTTTTAATTAGACTTATTAAAACATAACCTTAATTAGTACATAGCCTCATTCCATTTTTTCAAAATTAAAACTAAGAATAAACTTTTATTGGATAATTAATTAAGTAGTTCACAATATTCGCTGAAAACTTGAGGTTTAATCATAATAATGAGTTCTTTAAATACTACCTTAGAATTAGTATAGAAAAAAGTAGTCGTATAAGTTTTACTAGACTTAATATTTATTTTGCTTACTGATTAACTAAAGCGTTGTTAACACATTTCCTATTTTATAACTTTTTTCGCTTTGTAATATTTTGCTTTTACTTTAAGTAACTCACTAAAACTACTTAATTTGAATGTCCTAAATTACTTTATTAACATTTTAGTTTTGTAATAATAATAACTAAACAGATAATAAACGAAAGTTTAAAGCACAAAACTTGTTTTAAATCAGTCGCTCTAAAATTTGATTTTTTTTTTCTAATTTTAAATACATTCTAAAACATAAAAAATTTGCAACTTTCGATTTTTCTAAAATTTTTTTGTAGTCGAGCTGCAAAATGTTTTGACTTTTAAAAAACTTTTCGCTATGAAAATTTAAACTGTAATGAAGATTTTTCTTAATTAAGAATGCTTCAAAGTAATTAACTTAAAAACTTTATAATTTGTTTTTAAAAAAACTGCATACATAATTCAAAAAATTAAGATCAAATTAAAATAATTAAATAAAATATATTCATACAACAAGTATAAAAACTTGTTATAATAAGAATTTGTTTATGAAAACTATTTTAAGTTTTTTTTAATTTTATTTCTATATTTTTCAAACTTTTTTTTAACCAAAAACTGTGCATAGCAAATAGAAAAAACAACGTTAAAAATTTTAGTATTTTAGTCAAAGTATTTTTAGTATAAGAATTTTAGATTTAGAAGTATTTTACAAATTCACTTCAAAAAAAAACTCCCGAAAAAAACTTAAGTTAAGCTTAAAACAAAAAACCAAATCGCTTTAATAATTTAAACTTTAAGTCCAAAATTGTTAGCGTAATATTAAAGAATACTGTTTGATAACATTAATAAAATTTTTATTAAATAGGTTTTTTTTATTAAACAGTTATATATTTTAAGCTTTTTATTTAGAATTTTTTAAAACAGTTTAAACAATATAATATTTTTTTAGAACTTATAGTATATTCCTACAAAAATGCTTCATAAAAAGTATTTTATTTTGACATTAAATACAAATTATTAAAGTATGTTGATTAATAGATATATATTTACAAAAATGAAAAATCAAAAAGTATTCGTTCTTTGTGGTCTAAATTATTTTTATCAATTACTTTAAGAAAATTAATTTTTTTTATTTATTGGACTTGTGTAAATAACTACGTTTTGATGTAATTCGTTATTGAAAAACATAAATCTCACTTAAATTTAGTTTTGTTGACTGATTTCTCATTTCATTGTAGTTAAGCTTATTTAATGTTTAAAACTCACTATGTACATGACTTTTATTTAAGGTATAGTTTTTTCAATACAAATGTTTTACATTCATTTTTAATTTTCACACTTTCAAGCAGTTCGGTTGACAGCCAGAGTTCTGAAACACCTATAAATAAATAAAAATTTTCTTGTTTGAATTTGAAAAAGGGTGGAACGTTCATTTTATTTACTAACAAACACGTTATGTACTTTTTGTAAGCCGGTTAGTGTTTGAAAGCGTAAAACCATATATCTAAGTTTATACTATTGTTTAAGAAACCTACAGATCTAAGATTTTTGAAATACTGCAGCTGATCGTATTGCTATCTTTAAGAATAAATTCAACATATCATGACATGAAAGTTTTATTATCTCCGTAATTGGTTTTTATGCTGTAGTTTATGTTCTCTTTTTTAGTTTGTTTGTCTATTTGATTTTGTATTGTAAATAGTATTTTTATACTAATGTTCTACAACAAGCTGTTTTTTATTTAATGAAGCACTTTAAGATGTTTATCGATCTATAATTTAACTACTAAATAATCATAAACTCCGCCGTTCATGTTGTTAAATGTATTTAAGATCGTCAACTGAAGTCTTGAATTTTAGATTCATTTGTTTTTCAAAGTATTAACAATACGACTAATTAACCTTAAACTTTTTTTTTTGTAAAATAAAGTATGATTTTACGTTTTTTAATAATTTATTTTATATTTTTAGAAGCACTTGGTGGACTAGTTTCCATTTTTCGAATTCTAGGATTAGTAAGCAATTTAATTTTACAAGTAGAGCCGTCAAGCATGATGTTTATCTTTTTTTAGTGATTTTAAAACTTTTAATTATTTGGAATTGATTATGAAAGGCTAGAAGCATAACGATCTAAATGTAAAAACCAACGCATATACTACCGCTACATTTACAAAAGCTTAAATTTTTATAACTCTGCTTAGTGGTGTGAGTCATCATTAAACAAATTGAGAAGTTTGGCTATTTTTAAATCAAAATAATATATTAACTTTTTAAGAATAGACTAATTACTTAGTCGAAAGTTTTTTTAATTTTTAGACATTATTATCTTTCCCAGTGATTACATTATTAAGATCTTAGATCATGAACGTATTTTTTAAACATTTAGTCAGAAATACATTTACTTGTCATCGATCGTTTATACTATAAAATATACTTTTCTGAAATTAAACTTCGATTATAGTGAAGGAGTTTGTCGTAATGCATGTAACTAAAAAAACAAACAAATAAAATGTCATTGTTTTTATAAGAAATAAGGCAAAAATACGTTTATGTCTGAACTCTGAACTGTAAAAAATGCTAAACCATATTTTTTCACCTTAACTTGTTTTATTTTGGCTTTTTTTGTTTATTTAGATTTGTTTTAAAATTAATAGTTATAACAAATTTGTACTTTCTAATGTTTTATTATTATAGCTTTGCCCTTTTTTCGAACTGAAAGATTTGGAGTCCAACATATACTGAATGATTCATTACAGTTTTTAATTTTTGATTACAAAAACAAAAAATTGAATTTCTTAAAGATCTGTCACCATTTTGTTTACTTTATATGTAATAATACTATCTTAGACAGTATTTAGTACGGTAGAGTTAGAAGTTTTAGAAGTTTATAAATCACAAAAAAAAATGCTAAAAAGTTTTGGTCAAAGGAGCTGGTGTTAAAGAACCTATCGGTCATTGAGCAAGAAAATAATTGTTTACTTTATCAGTTTTGTATTAAAAAATAGAGAAGAATTAAGCCGCGTGAAAATAGTACATAGTTCGTACATCTAAGTGTTTATATATTATACGAAAACAGCAGGTAAAAACTTAAAAAGTTTAATTTTAATTTTAAAGCAAAGCTAATAGGAAAACAGTTATTTATTTGCAAACACGAGTGGCGAAGTTTTATGATCTCACAGGGAATGCTGAGCTAATTGACCTTAAACTATAATTGTCAGATTTAATGATATAAAAGCCACACGTATTTATTTAAAGTACAAGTATATACATGTACAAATTTAACAATTCAGACAGTTTTGACTTAAACACGGTTAACTGTCATATTTAAATGTTTCGTTTTGACTTTTATTTGAATTTTTAGGATAATCGCACACAGAGTTGTCAGAATGTAGTTTGTTAACTAAAGTTTAAATTATTAAAGCATCTTTTTTTTCTTTTTAAGCAGAATGTTTAGCTTTAGATTTTTGAATAAAATATAACAGACTAAATAAAACACTCTTTGGTAAACAGCTACAATTAATGAAATTATACTTTTGATAAGTATGATGACACAATTAAAAACAATATTACTTGAGGTAGTTTTGAATTTTCTAGATTTCCTATGACGTTATCTCCCTGAATACCTCCTGACCTTAATATATAAGCGTGATTTTAGAGATTATATGGGTAAAAAAAAAAAAAACTATTTTTATAACTATAAACACATACCATCATCAAGCTAATAACAGCAAAAATCTTCAAACAAGGTAAGGTGACTTTTATGACTTAAAAATGTTTAAAAAATGTGCTGTTGTGATTTTTTATCAATTAGTTTAGTTTTCAAGTGCTTTTCCGTTTTTTTTATTAATAAAGTTTTCAATTATACTATAAGCCTCAATACAAATAATCTCAAGCTTTTTTAATTTAAACTTTAACTAATATAATTGTTTTAAAACTTGCATTAACATTTAATAATGTAACTATTTTAAAAAAGCTTTTCAAATATCAACCTTCAATAAATTTTTGTTGTAAGCGATAAACTATAAACGATAAAATCTAATTGTAAATTTATTAGTAATCCTATAGTTGTTTTTTTTTTCAAAAAAATGACTGATTTTGTTCATATTTCTTAACGAAGTTAATGTTATTGTTTTTAATAAAACTTGATCTTTTTTAGGAAGTTTATTTTTGAATGTTGAAAAGTTTTAAAGTCTTTGTAAAAAAATCAGTGTGTTTTTTAAGTCTACCACTATTAGTCATCATTCACATCAACTGACTAAATTGCAGTTATTGTGTTTAGAATTGATATACTACTGTGTAAATGAAAATATTCCACTTTTCTATTTTTGTTATAAACCAGGATTTCCTTAGCTTTTTCACAAATCCCCCTTTGAAGAAACAAAAAAAGCTATGGCCCTTTAATAAATTTTTCTACCTTAAAAAATATTAAATATGCCTAAAACCTTTTTTTTATTGCACTTAATCATCACCTCCAGAATATAATATCTAGTGTAAGTTTGAATTTATATTGTTATTGAATATTTTTTTATAGTCTAATAAAAATTTTGAAATAAATTAAATACTCTTAATTTCTTTATTTATTTTTTAAGTCTTTGGTTATGTATTTTTGAGTCAGTTTGATTAAGAATTTGGTTGTAAGATTTTAGTATTTTTCTAAACAGGTGTCTGCTGGTAACCCAGCAGTCAAGGTTTCTGTTTATAGAGCTGGGACTAACTGGCTCTTGTGCTTCATTCACAGTGGTTCCAACTTAATACCTTTGGTGACTTTTTCATTGAGGTTATAATAAAATATATATATATATATATATATATCACAGATGTTCTTGTGCTAAAACTTTATTTCAACTAACAGCGTTTCACTGCTCTCAAATAAATTTAAGAACAGATCTACGGAGTCTATAAAATGTTAACACACATTAGAAAAAAAGCAGAAAAAAGCATGTATAATTATGTATAGTATTTATCTAGGTAGTAACTATAAATGGACTTTATGGTTTAAAAACAAAGTTTGGGATAAAACGCCGTTAGTTGAAATAAAGTTTTAGCACAAGAACATCTGTGATATACATTCCGATAAGCTTAGCTTATCAGGATCTCCAGGATTTAACGCCTTATAACGTTACATCTTATATATATATATATATACTTTGTATTTTGAATTTAACTGGCTGATGATCAAAGCTTTATGAAAAATTAAAGCTTTGTGAAACATATGTTCCAGAATTTTTAAAATCGCCATTTGAATAAATTATTTAAAAGCCCTTCAAGTGGGCTCAGTTGAAAGTGTTTACGTTTAAACATTAACCTTATTTTATATATATATATATATATATATATTAAAGGTTTTATACAAAGTTCTGATCGATAGTGCTAGACAAATAAAATTGGAGCTTAATATTTATTTAATTGTATAAAAAACTATAATTTAAACAGCTGTTTCACACATTGAAATGTAAAATTTCATGTGATCGTCAGTAAGTTACAGTTTATTATAATAGTGAACAGAAATTTTGATTTTAGAATTTTTATAATAATTGTGACGTAGTAATGGTACAGCTTATTGTACGATTAGCTGAATTTGAAATACGCTGTGAATGTTATTTTATGCTTTTTAGGAAAGCTAAAAAGGTTATTTTGGAAAAATGTTTTAAGCTATTAGAAAAATTTTTTAGACTGTTGGGAAAAATGTTATAAAATGCTATAAAATACTCGTGTTTGCCGCTTCGATTTTATTTTGTTTTAATATTTAGTTGGTTTTAATTTTATTAAAAAAGTATTTTTGATAATGGATGCATATGTTTTGTCTTTCGCTTTTCTTGTTTAGTGTTACGTTCTTATCTGATTTTTCGATTTCTATTTTTTCTAAGTTACAAAGTTCGCAGCCGAATTTAGTATTGAATTTTAATTTTGTCCTGTTTAATATTTCCTATTTAATTTTGTAGTCTGTATTGTCATCTTTTAAGTTCCATATGTAAGTCGCTAGTTCTGTTGTGTGTCTTTTGTTAATATTGTTGAATGATGATTTGTGGTTTCTGTATCTTTGTTTAAAGGTATTTCCTATCAATCCTATATACTGCTTTGTTGTTTTATTTGATGTTATTGTTGCTTTATAAATTATATTTGAACCTTGCCCTTTAAATAACGAATGCCTATTCTGTTCACTATTATAATAAACTGTAACTTACTGACGGTCACATGAAATTTTACATTTCAATGTGTGAAACAGGTGTTTAAATTATAGTTTTTTATATAATTAAATAAATAAATAAATATATATATATTATATAATGCAAATAATAATTATTTAGCTTATGTAAAACTACAAATATATTTAGCCAGTAAAAAACAAAATGTAACAAAATGAAAATTTAGGTAAGAAAGTGCATCTAAATTTTGCACTTAAGATTTAAAAATTCTGCAAAGTGTTATATAAAAATGCTACAAAAATACTAAACAAAAAATTTCAAAAATTAAGGAAAATAAGGAAAAAGTTAAATTTAATAATGAATAAATCTTAATTACATGCTAACAGTATAGACTCCATAATAAATATAACTATATTTAAACATAAAATATTAATTTTAACTGGCAGAAACAATATCGGTTACTAATAGCATCTTACATGGTTGTCAATATCAGTTTTAATCTATAAATCAATTTACAACTGACGTCATGAATAGAAGTTTCAAATTAAAAGTGATTATAGCAGACTTATTAGATCAATATGAAAGTTTTAGTTAACTTATGGAAAATTTTGTGATGATCTATTACATATTATCTCCCCTATAGCTTTAACAAAACAGCCTAAAGAGAATCATTAGTTTGTCTACATTCAGGAGATCCTTTATGTTGCATATGGTATGTAAGTTCTCCTAAAAAATTGATACTTATTCTTATGTTAATTATAAAGCTATTTACTAAACCAATAACTAAGAATATATTTCTATCCTTAATAAACTTAAGGAAATTTTTTATGGGTTTAGTTTGATTTTTAGTAGTTTCAACCTTGAAATTTTCCATCATGGATATTAAGGATGAACTTTCATCTTAGATTTAGTTTTACTAATTAGCTTTATACCTCAAAAACAAAGTATATATTAAACTTAACTTTTAAGCTTCAACAGCTGAGCCATACAGTAATTGTTTTAAAAGAATACAGTTTTCTCCTTTACATTCCTGATGAAATATTATTAAATTGTATTAGTTTTAAATCAGTTTACATCCATAAAATATTTCATCAGTAATATAAGGGAGAAAATAGTTCTCTCACAATATAATTACTGTGTTTGAAATGGTTTTATTTAACTCAATTGTTCAAGCTTATACATTTAATGTGATTATGAACTTATACATAAAGGAATAAGTACATAAAAAATTTATGAAAAATATATTAAAATTTAAATATTACATTGTGTTTTGATTTATGCAAGATATAACAAAAAGTCTCTTTGAGTCATGTGTTTCAAAGGTTTTCCCTCAGGATAACTTAGGCTAGTTTGAACTTTTTTCAAAAAATCAGGCTAGTTTGAATATTTTCCTTAAATTTCAAGTTAATTTGTTTTAACTTTAATCATTTATTTTTTATATTAATTTATAAACTCCTGTTTTATGAAGATTATTTAATAATAAAGCTTGATCAATAAAATTTTTCAGATTTTGGCTAATTTTTTTAAATATTTTGTCTCCGGCCAAATATTTTAGGCCGGGTTTATTGCCCCAAAAAAAGTTAACCCTGATTTATCTAAATTTAACAGGGTGGCAATTTTACCTGGATACCTGAAATTTGAAAGTTTAGCCAAGAAAACCTTGAATTTTGGTACTTACTAGAATTTTTTTAATCTGAATTTTTTAATAATTTATATTGTATAGCAATAAAATTAAAATTAAAAAAAATTACTATGATATGCAAACAAGTTATATACTATTCAGAATTTTATTTGTCAGCTTTAGTTTTACCTTATTCAAAAGGTACAAGAAAACTTGTACAAAACCTAATAAAAATCAAGAATCCTGGAAAAAATACTAAATATCCATCTTGATATTATTATTTTTACGCTTTTAATGGTAATGTTTGTTGTATATATTTTCAATTGAACTATTATTTTTTTAAGAATCTATAATGGACATAAAGTACAACTAATTTAGGGGTATCTAAAAAATAACTAATAAGTATTTTATTCATATTTTTTTTCAAATGTTAATTTTTTTGCTTTAAATTTAGTAATATTTTTGCTCATTCAGTATTTTAGTACAAGTTATGTACATATATGATTAAACCTTATTTAGTATTTACAAAGAAAGTTGAAGTCTTCAATAAATTAGTATCAAAAATGATTTTTATATGACCGTTTTACCTGAAAAATACTGAAGTTATGAACAGTTTTTAATATACAAAAAATCAAAATTTTAGTAAAATATATGTGTTATATAACTATATATAACTAAAAGTTATTTATTGTTCAGAGCTCTATACATAATTTAACCTAGTCAAGTATCTAGGCTTATAAAAAGTCATAAGAAAATGCTAAGTTAGGATCTAGATTCTATCAAATATGGCTGGAAAATTAACAACACTAGTCCCATTTACTGGACAACAAAACTGATAGCTCTAAGTTTTACTTCAAGTTTGGTTTAAAATTTATTCTATTCAAATTATTTTTCAGATATAATGCTTAATAGGATTTATTTGATGTGTACATTTCCTTAAACTTTATTAAAAGTAGACAAGACTGACTATGAGTATAATAAACAAAGTTTTTACTTTAAGCTTGATTGACAGTAAATTTGATCACTTTCTGGGTTGTTAATACTTTTTTTTCACAAACTCAGGCTGACTTAAACTAGTTTGATGTATTTTAGACTAGTTTCTGGTCACTTATGTTAGTATTTTTGTTTCCGTGACTAGTAATACTGGTTTTTATTTAAGTCAAGCTAGTTTTAGTCACTTAAAATTTACAATATTTAAGTGGCAACTGGTTTCTTGGAATAACTTTCCTTCAATTTTGCCTTAAAGAGAGACTAATTTAGACACTTTTTTATCTAAAGTTTGTTTTATATTAATATAGGTCACATAAACATTTACTTTAATAAACGTAGAATAAATTTAGAAAACCTGGAAGGTTATTCCAAGAAACCAGTTGCCACTTAAATATTGTAAATTTTGTTGTAAATGTATGAAATATTTGTGACAATTCTTTTTTAAATATCAATAAAAATTGATATTTACAAACTTATTATACTTATCTAGTAAACTTATAGTGTAGTTTTTTATTAATACCATTATTGATTAACTTAAACAACTTAAAAAAAAAATTCTGCAATAATTAAAAATAAACTACAGGCTAGTTAGTAGTAACACTATTTTGCTGACTTATTAAAGATAGAAACTTTAATTTTAAAGAAAACCTTTCTTACATGATTTAAAGAAACAATTTATGAAAAGTTTCTTTGACATTGAAGGCTTAAAATCAATTTCTCAAAGCTTGAACGAGGTTTTAATAAAATCTTCTTTTTTTTTATTAAGTATGTACCTGTCATATGATATCTATTGATCTTTCTTACTTTAACTTAGATTTATTTTATTTCTAAACTTATTTTTAAGTTTTTAAAGCAGTTTACAGGGTTGTCACTTACTCAGACTTCTCAGGATAACTCAGGCTAATTTTAAGTTTTTTAAAAAGCTTTCTAGAAGCCATATCTAATTAAATAATTTGAAACTAAAGGTGTGCTATAGTTCTTATTATATATAGTTTGATCATTACAATTAGACCAATAAACTACATAGTTTTACTAGTCTTATTTAGCATGGAACACAATATTTAGGAGGGTGTCAGTATAAATCAGGGTATGCCAATATAAAATTGCAAAAGTAGTGTATAAAAGCTGTAAGTAGTCTTTAATTGTGTTTGAGTCCTTTCAGCATAAATGTGGTAGAGAAAAAAATAATTAATAATTATTTGGTTTTCAAAACTACAATTAACTTTAGAAAACCTCAGTTTTACGAAAAAACAGTGGTAAACACATAAAATTTAAATTTTCATAAAAAATACAGGGTTTCATTTTTTGCTTCTTAGTGAACGTTAACATAATGATATGTACAATATTGTATATAATTATTTTCTTGTTTGTGATTAAGTAAATTATTGAGACACAAACTAGGTGAAAAACTTAAAATGATAAATTACTTGTTTGTTCTTAGGCTTGCAGATAGTTAATACACTTTATAAGACTTGATTTCAAACATCGAAACAATTATAGATTTTTGTTTCAAGCTAAAACTTTAGTCTGCAAGGATGTAAATCTAATTGTAATAGCAGTTTAAGGCCATAGGGGGGTCCAACTTTTTTTTTTTACAAAAAATAACTTTGGCTTTTATATGAAAGCTTTAAATACAAACTACAAGCCTGTTTTTATAGAATTCAAAAATATAATTTAACTTTTGAGATATTTTATTTTTTGTAAAAAGTTTCCGATACAAACGTATGGACCGCAAGTTTTTTGGGGTCAATTTTCTCGGAAATTTAAAAATTCACTAAAAACCTATCTCCTCCTTCATTTTTTGACCTAGAGACTTCAAATTTTCAGGAAATGTTCCTTTTAATATTTTGAAGAATCTGAATGTTGGAATTTTTGAAATTTTGAAAAATAAAAATTTTATCCACAAAAAACTAAAAAAAAAGGTAGTTTTTTGACAATAATTTTTTTTTTACTCAAAATTTAAAAAATTCCTACAATAGATCTCTTTAAAGTTTAATGATACACATTCTGTAAAAATTTGAGAAAGATTACTTAAAAAATGAAGGAGGAGATAGATTTTTAGTGAAATAGTCTTTTTTCGCATTTTTAGTTTTTGCCTTCCATAAGGAACCTATTGAACACCCTTTCTTTGATCGCTTATATCTCAAAAGTTACTTTGAGTTTTTTTAAGCGGTTAAAAGTGTCTGATAGCTCAAATTAAATTCTACAAAATAAGATCAAGTTGTAAAAAACAAAGTGGACCCCCCCTATGGCCTTAAATCAGTGTTGAAATAAATTAAGTTATGAGTGGAAAAAAGGTCAAGTTGTTACTAAAACTGTGGCCCAAAAATATTTTTATTTTCAGTGTTTAGTCCACAACTAACAATTGCCAGCCTTCTATTTTAGTTAATAGTTATTAATTCTTCTTCAAAAAAGATTTTTTAAAGAGTGAACATACCATGTGTTTTTTATTCAGTTTGAACACTATAGCTACTAAGCACTTTTCACAGCTTAATAAAACTTAAGTAACTTTTGACATATACAGGTTTACAACAAACTCAAAATAAATCAGGCTAGTCTTTACATTTTATTTTTTACTTAGGCTAACTCAGATTAGTTTAAGCTTTCAATAAAATTCATAGTTGATGGAATTTTGATTCTAAAATCAAGCTAAATTTGATTTTTTCAAAATCTAGGGATAATTTTCTTTGAATTTTTTTTATATTTTTTTTCTCAAAAAGTTAAGTTTTGTTATATCTTTATTTTTTAAGTATACTAGATTAGCTTACAGTGATGTTTTTGAATTTTAAGCTAAAATGTATTTTTTTAAATTCAAGTATCCTATAAACTCCGGCTGACACTAATAGTTTGATGTAACTCAGGCTAACTTTTCATCATTCAGGCAACTTATTGCTTTAAAAAAAGACAAATTAGATTAAAGTTAAGTTGAAACATTCTAGAAATTGTAAAAATACTTGAATAAAACCAACAAAAGTTTATTGCCAATTTTTTTAGGTATTTTAAAATTCACTAAAAATACACTTCAGAAACATTTATTATTAATTTTTAAAGACTTTCAGTGTTGAAGTTTTTTTATGTTAAAAATTAAAATTTTTAGATTAAAAAATCAAATAACAGGCTTTTTTTTTAACAAATTAAAAAAAAAAAAAAGAAAAAAAAAATTCCTGCATTGAAAAAATTTAAATATTTGTAACAGACTTTCTGTGAAAACTTGATTAAAATTGGTTGAAAAATTATGGAGAAGGTAGATTTTCAATCAATTTTTTTGTTTTTTAATCATGGAGCTTGCGAAATTGAGACACTTGTATCTTAAAACTACTCTGAATATTGTTAAAGGGTTGAAAGTTTTTATTAGCCAAGAAAAAACTACAAAATAAGATCGATTTGTAAAAAACAAGGTGGGCCCTACCCTATAGGCTAAATGTCTGTTAAAATAATGCAGATCGCTATAAACAAAATAATTTTTAGTACAATAAAGAAAAAATTAACAAAAATAATAAGTGTTTAATAAATTGTTCAGAAACTATATTAAAATTTTAATAATTCAATTTATATTTTTTTCTTTAGAAATTTAAAATTAGTTTAAATTTTAAATATTTTTTTAAAGTCAGTTTTAGACTCAGCGTTTGGTTTATTTTTGTATATTAAGTTTATTTGTTATACTTTTAAATAAAAAGTTTTAATATTTTCATATGATAATAACAACATATTTTAATTTACTTATTATCAGTATCATTTAGTGTTTAATTAAAAATGGCTCTTATTGCATCAGAGGATGAAATTCAAGAAGGGTGGTACCATAAGTATATAAGGTCTATTTTGAAAAGTGGACCCATACCAGAACATGTTGCATTCATAATGGATGGCAATAGACGTTTTGCCAAAAGCAAAAACCTGAAGACATTGCAAGGACACACTGAAGGTTTTGACAAACTCGGGTACGTTTTGAAATGGTGTCAGGAGCTAGGTGTAAAACAAGTATCTTGCTTTGCATTTAGTTTGGAAAATTTCAAAAGAAGTGAACAAGAAGTCAATGACTTGATGAACTTAGCTAGAGATAAATTTAAGGTAATATTAGATAAAAAAGATAAGCTTGATAAATATGGTGTATGTATTAGGTTTGTTGGTGACCTAAAAAGGCTACCTGATGATTTGCAACAAGTGATAAACCAGCTCCATTTGCAAACAAAGTCTAACAGTAAATGTTACTTGAATGTCTGTGTGGCATACACATCAAGGTTTGAAATGATGGAAGGAATAAAATTACTGGCTGAAGGTGTTCAAAACAACCAGATTTTGTCATCAGACATTGATGAGTATTTATTTAGTAAGTCATTAAAAATTCCAAAAGTTGATCTTCTTGTAAGAACATCAGGGGAAATTAGACTTAGTGATTTTCTAATGTGGCAGAACTCGTTTTCTCTTTTTTCATTTGTTAAGAATTACTGGCCTGACTTAACAACTTGGAATTTTTATTTAGCCATTTTGTTCTATCAACAAGCCTACAAACCAAAAACAATACTAGAAGAAAAGTTTTTATCTTCTACCACTGAAGAAGTACTTACAGAGTCTGAGAAAGAGGAAAAAAAGCAAAGAGTAAATACTTTTTTGTCAAATATATCCAAGTAATAACTTGAATAATTTAAAAATAAACTAGATTTCAAATGTTAATTCTTGTTCTCTTTTTTATACTTAACTTTTATATTTATGATGCTGTAAATAAACTAACTGTTGATGCTAATACCACACAGTTAATTATTTTGTGGGGTTCAAACTTGATAAATAAAGCAACCATTGTTAGTCACACTGGCAGTTAACCGTCTTGTCAGGAAAATTTAGCCATACAAATAAATTTTGAAGATAAAAGACGGCTCACAAAACCCTTGCTGAAACTTTTTGTAGTCTCAATCCAGTGTATTTGCTTTGGTTGAATACAATAGAGTATCTGACTTCAACGAAACTTCTCAATGTTAATTAATTTAATTGCCTATAGTATGCATGTTCATTTGTGTCTTTTAGGGTTAAACTTACGTACTGTCAAATTGTTTCTAGGTATCTGAAGATGATTGAATGAACTGGCAGTTAAAAGGAAAAAAAAGTTATTTAAACTGCGTTGATAGAGTTCTGAACAAAATAGTTTGGGACTAAAAAAACTTTAATTAGTTATCTTAAAAGTTAAAATTAGGAACTTTTATAGTTGTTTTATTTATTGTAAGCTTAACAAATGAATTGATTGAATAATTATTTTAAATGTTCTTCAGTTTTACGTGACAAATGTTTTTTTATGTTAATATTATTATAATTTTTTGATCAGAAATTCTAACATGTTAAAATACTAGATAATATTAATTTCTTATACATTTGCTAGCATTTTATAATTTATTAGGTAATTAAGTATTTACATGCTAATGAAACAAATTACAGATATAACATTATATTTGTATTAACATTATTTTAAGTTTAAAGTGTGTATAGCAACAGTACTTTAATTTTGACTTGAAAACTTTTTCAAAGTTGTAAAATATGCTTTTAAGCATATATATTTGCTTATAGTATTCATACTTTTTTTCCTTTGTTTTACTCGAAAAAAATCCTAAAAAAATTATATAATACAACTACTTCTACTAAAGATTTAAATTGATTTTTGAAAATATGATTACTTTTTATTCATTGTAATTGTAACTCTTCCAAAATATTTTAGACAAGTTGAATTTTGTTAGAAATTCTAACTATTTATTTAATTATCTGTCTAAAAATCAGGCTAGTTTTTTTAAATTTTGAGTCCTTATTTCTTTGAATTTTGATTATGTCTTTGATTAATGTTCATTTACAGTATAAAACTCAACTATCAGTCGTCAATTTTTGCACCTTTTAACTAACACCACTACTTAAGTATATTTTTTAAACTAAGTTTAAACCGTACTCTTGCTTTATTACATTAACACATGTTTGTTACTGAACATTTCTACAACTTTCTTAGCTCCGTTGAAGTGTGCTAACTTGTTAACACACAGAAAAATGTTCTAATGTAATAAAGAAAGAACTGTTTAAATTTGTTTATCTATCAGGGTTGCCACTTGAACTGGAAAAATCAGGAATTTTAACAATTTTCACATGTTCCGTAGTAAAACTTTGATTTGACTCAAAAATTCTATCATATAAATAAAAAACATATTTAAAGTAGATTTACAGTATTTTTTCAATGTTTTTATACTATTTAACACAGTTTCTCTCCTTAAACTTCACTTAAAACTCAAAAATGTGTACTTTTAAAAACCTGGAAAAAAATTTGAAAAAACGAGTGGCAACCCTGTATTATATATTCCAGTAAACTTGTTTCGCTAAGATCTTTATTAGCAAATGCAAAAACTTATATTTTGTATACTTATTTAAAAACTATTAACTCAACAAAAAAAAGTACAATATTATTAGTGTCATAAAACACGATTGGAGAAAACTTCGCATGTGATGAAATTGTACTTGATGTATTAATTGTTTAATTAACCTACTCAATTTACAAACAAAAATTTAAGATATCGTTTTTTAAGTGATAAAAATTTTTTAAATGCAGTTAAAAATAGATTTTTTTTTATACTTCTTGCAAATTTCACTGTATTTAATATGCTAACATGTTGTCTTAAATAAGGATATGGTAAATTGTTAAAAGGTTAAAAAATGTTTTTGCAGAAATCAGGATAGTAATAGTAGTTCATGACTAGTTTTATGCTTCCACTTGGAAGAAGTTGTAACCATGTATTATAATTTTATTAAACCTTTTTATAAATCTAGTTCCATATTAAACATTTACATACTTAATTTATTTACCCGTGTATTTTATAGTACCAAAGGTGATACATAAATTATGTTTTTTTTCTCCTTTTGGAGAAGTGTAAAACTAAATTTACTTAGTACAATTGCATCTTTTTTATGAAGCATACTTTCAGTGACTTTAGTTTTTGTTGTATTTTTTTTATCCAAAGCATATTTATTTATTGTTTTTCTTAAAATTTTTTAGATAAATTTTCATCTAGATAAATGTGCAGTTTATTACTAATGTTTTTCAGTTGTTATTTTTACTTGCAATATTTAAATTTTTCGAAATAAAAATGACTATTTTTTTACACAGTAATATAAGCCTTACAAGTCGTTTTATTTAACATACTGCCTTCAACATGACCAACCTTCGATTGAGATGCAGAGACCCGAACGGCAAGTCGCACAACATAATGACGCTGAACAGCAGCTCCACCCTCAACGAGCTGATGAAGGTCATTTGCGAGCTGAGCGGCGTGTGCACGTCCACGCAGAAGATCACCATGGGATACCCACCGACCCCCCTCGACCTGTCCGACCCCATGAAAACCCTCGCCGAAATGAAAGTTTCCTCTGGAAACATGCTCAAAGTTGTGGAAACCGACAAGAAGAAGACGGCGATGAAAATCGCAGCGAACGAAGCGAAGCACGCGCCCGTGCCTTGTGTCACTATGAGAAAGAACTCGGTGCCAGCCGACAACTCCTGTCTTTTCTACAGCGTTTACTACTGCATGAACAACGGAAATTTCGACGCAACCAAGTACAACGAAGCTAAAAAACTGAGGGCAAGAGTCGCACACGCGGTCCGTAACAACCCTGAAGAGTACACAGAAGCGGTGTTGGAAAAAACACCCGACCTGTACAGCGTTTGGATTCAGGACGACCAGGCTTGGGGCGGGGCGATCGAGCTGCGCATTCTCTCCAGCCTGCTTCAGATCGAAATTGTGGCGTTCGACATTCAGACGGTCCGGCCGGACAGGTACGGCATGGACATGAACTTTCCCCGCCGCATATTCGTTATTTACGACGGCACGCACTACGACCCGGTGAGTCTGAGCGAAGACAGGAACTTTCAGATTCCCGAGACGACCATCTTCATGACGAACGACGACTGCGCCTTCGAGCAGGTGAAGCAGCTCGCCCAAACCATGAACAAGTCGCGGCAGTTCGTCGATTTGAACAGCTGCAAGTTCTTCTGCAAGGACTGCAACCGCGGCTTCAAAGGCCAAACGGAAATGATGCAGCATTGCAAGGAAACGAGTCACCAAAACTTCATGCAACTATGATCTTCCTACCAATGAGTACTCCTTGTCATTACTAAGCTTCTTACTGCTATACCTCCAAACGCTTTTTAGATTTTTTTCGTGTATATTTTTTTGTTTTTCAGAAGAGCAAAAAGGTAACCCTTAGTACTTTAAAAGGTCTATGTGTGTTTTTTTATAAAGTTCTTTTGGTAAACTTCACGTTCTATAATAATTACAGTCAATAAATATTTATTTGTAGGTTTATTTAGTTAAAATATAAACATGATTTTCTTAAGTGGTTCATTTTATTTCCAAGTGGTTTTTAAAATTCTACTCCTTACCATGGCATGATTGAAATTACAAATACTATATACATTTTTTGAAACTGTTATGAAAAGCATTTTACTATCATATAGGTTATGAACGCTTAATTTTTTGTAATTTTGTTACTTAAATAAGAAAAATTCTACAGAATATAATAAATTATTTATGTTTTATTCTTCTAAATAAGTACATATAGCTATTTATAGCACGTTTCAATCCTTTATAACAGGTTTTGCTTTATTATTATTATTTTGCCTTGTAATAGAAATTTACAAGTAAAGTTGTACTGTGTTTTCTTAGACTTTTTATACTTTTTGTGTATTTATAAATAAATGTAAAAAATTATAAATTGATTTCATGAGTTTGTGTTTTATAAAACAACTTATAAAAAGTTAATTTATTCCATACTACTGTTTTAAACATTTTCCCTGGCTACTAGGACATGAAAATTTTATGCACTTATAAAATGTTGAAATGAAAGTCAAGCAGGTACGTAGTACTTGCATTTGAGATAATTCATAATATTAAATCCAATATACTACAAGATTAAAAATGCTTAGAGTGTTTCTATATACGAATTTGACAGTAATTCAGTTGATAGTGATAATATTTTTCTGAAAAAAACATCGTGCTCACTAATGTGTTATCTTTATAAAAAGTCGCTATTTTTGACATACGTTCCGAACCTTCAAAAAACGCTTAGGAGCACTATTTTGAAATCATATTAAGTTTTTTTTGGAGAGTTCATTATCATAATTATAAAAATTTTGTAATTAAAAAAAAGATATGCCGATTATTTTTTTAAATGATGTTAAAAATGGTGACGTCACATATTTTACTACATGTCATTATACAGTATACACGTATGTGTTAAGTTTTAAACTAAAAAATAAAATATTTCTTCAAACAAAAAAGTTTACAATTTTTTTACTTTATTAATTTAAATTGTACAGGTTAAAAAAAGAATTAAAAAAAATCTTGATAAATTTTTCTATAATATTCATTTATAGAAATCTATAAATTTAATACTTATTATTTTGACGATTTTTTTTCGTTTCATTAATCAAGTTGTGAGCAGAGGTTAAGCATTGAAGTAGATGCTCCAGGTAAAAGAAATATTATAGTCTTATAGAACTGTTTGACATTAACGTTTTTCAAATTAACTTGGTTTACAAACGTCTTATCATCTTTATTTTTATTTGCATTTTTATCTTACTAAATTAGTTTTAAATGTCAAACTATGGGTTTTACTACTTGAAGTTTTTTTTGCACCACCTAACAAAAGTACCACGCGTCGCCGCTTGTTGTGAGAAATCTCAAGTATAAAAATTAAGTATATTATCTCTAATTGGCTCCTGTTTTTCATGAAAATAGAAGTTTTCAGCTTAAGTCATTTTAAAACTAATCTTTCCTCTAAAATATGCCCGCTAACATCCGAAATCGGCTATGCTTATTGTGCATAAAAATATTAATTAAGAACAGAATACACAACAATATAAACAGTTACAAACTCAGTCATGCAACAAAATATTAAATAAATAATAACTAAACAATGTTGTCTCTAAACAATATTAACGATAATATTAAAATAAATATTCTAAAACAATAAAAGTTAGAATTTCATTATTTGTGTGTGGTGCTGGACAATTCAAGTTCCAATAATTCTTATGAAATGTGAACCATCTCTTTAAATAAGAATTTTTCTTATACCATTAAAATCTTGGTAAATGAATATTTGGATCCTTTTTTTCGGAATTATTGTTAAAATACGTAATCTTTGAATGTGGCTGTTTTAGTAGTAATTAAGTTTCTCGTTTAAAAACATTTTATGATCAAAATCTTTTTAGTTAAACTAGGAGAAGCGAATTTTTAGTTGGTAGACCATATTTATAAAAAAATTCTTAGCAAAGCTGCGTAATTATGAAAAATCGGTATATAAAAATTTTAATTTATTTATTTAAGTACTACTGTGTACTGAAGAATGAAATAAAGAAAAAAAAATCAGATATATTTTATTAAAAAGCTAAATTTTATTATTTTTGTCAAGTTATTTTAGTTCTAAATAAATGTAAGCCAAAGATTGCTGTCAGCAGGCCGTAGTGATAAGGCCGAACACTTAAAAAAAGTGATAAGGATCAAGAAGTGCCTCCTTAAAACTTTTTTTAAGTCGTCTTAAAATGTGATAATAGCAACATGTAAATTATTTTTAGCTAATAACTCTAAGGTCACTTTTTTTTTGCGTCCAATAAAGTTTTCATTGGGGTGGTTTCTATAAAATCGAATTCCGCTTAGGTGAAAGTTTCTTCAAATCATCTTAAACTTTGCACAGGGTGTATTTGTGATGTTGCGTTTTAAGCTGAAAACACGAAGTTTGCCGTGTTTAAACACTCTAAAGTACATACATTAAGGTTTTCGTTTTCTATGTAGTGCGTAAGTTATCTAGCTTAAATTTGATGAAATGTTTCTAAACAGCAATAAGCTTTTTTTTTGACTAATCGAAGTAGTATTTTAAGAATTTTCTAATCACCTTTAAAAACTTAAAATTACCTCATAAAAAACTAATTAAGGTTAGTGCTATTAAGCAAAATAAAGTTAAAAAAACTACAAAAGAAACCAGTTAACAAAAATTCATTCTATCTAAAGTTATTTAGTACTATAAGTTTAAAAAAATTTAAGCTTTTTTAATTTAACTTTTTTAATATTTGACTGTGTTGTGTTGTACTGTGCAATGTGCATATTGTTCAAACAATTTTTATTTGAAGTTTTTATACGTAAAATGATGTTTTTTAATTATAATCCATAAATATTTTATTTCAAGTTTAATGATGTTAATTAGTTAAACGCTTTAACAAACCCTAAGTATTTAAGTTGTAATTGTAGTTTATGTAAACCACTAGATATAAAACCATACAAATTCATAAATCTGTATAAGTTATTAAATAGAAATTATGATAAAATGGCACACTTCATTGTAGACTGTTTAATAAAATTAATTTGCACCTTAGAATAGTTTCAGACTGGCTTATAGTAAACAAACCAAAGTTAAATACTGACAAAACAAAACGCATGTTCTAAAAAAGAACATATATATTTATAAAAATATAAACAAAGCAATAAATAAAGTAAATACTTATAAATACTTTGTACTACTGTTGTATATTACAATTTAACAACTATAAAAAAAATTAATAATGTCTTTAATACAATAATGCATATAGAATATGAAAACAAACTTAACGGCTGCATATCAATAGGAACGAAAGAAGGTATAAAAATAAACAGAATATATTTTGTGTAACTTGAAAACTTAATAAATTTCAGTTTGCTATAGCTTTTGACTTGTGTTTTTACTAAAATTAAATATAAAGAAAGTTCAGGTATACTTCGTTGAAATTTTTTTAATGCAGTTTAACAAAAGTCACCTTATACTACTATTTAGTATAAGATCGTTGTTACTGTAAACTAAGTTTTATACTTTATTTTTAGTAACTGCAGCCAAAGCTCAGTTTTTTTTATAAGCCGATGACTTATAAAAGCATCAAATTTAAGTTACGAAAAACCTTAAAAACTTATATAAAAATATAGAATGACGACTTTGATTGGAATAAAACAGTAAAATTTTGCACACAGTATAAAAAACTATGGTAAATTATTATTGTTAGATTCTCAAATAAAATTAAATACTTACTTAAGGAGTGAAGTTACAAAGTAGTGCAGTAAAAACAATCCATTGATTTGATTGTGATCCCGTATGCACGATTACTGACGATGTTTGTAAAATTTATGAGAATTCAGAGGAAGTATCAAGTTTTTGTAGAACATTAGCCAAAAAAATAGGAGAAGCTTGCGAAAGAAGGTTCTATAAAAGAAACAAAAACTTAGACTTGAATGACAATAATTACTGTTAGTCAAAACAGTTAGTCCACCATATCGACTTTCCGCTTTCCCATCTTTTCGCAAAAATAAGAAAAAAGAACTGCTAGAATTAAATGTCAAAAAGCATATCTGTTACGAGGCTGATCAAAATGGTGATTCTTATATATTGCCATAGCCGAAACTAAAACCACAACCTTCCGCAAATTTTGATCCGTAGAAGGTTTGAACTTACAATTCTTTGATTAAAGCAAAAACAAACTCAGATACACCGGAAAACGGGCAACAGGATAAAAATTACACGATACTCCTGATCAATGAAGAAACTATATCAGGAATTAAGGGTTTTTTGCTAAAGAAAACTTGAAAGCAGAAAAAAACGAGAGTTAAACTGATGTAACTTGATCAAAACAAAGTACCCACATCTTGCTAGCTTTGAAAGGAAATATTTTTATGTACTATCATCTTTTGTGTATTCTGAATGATAATTTTCTGAAGCTGGTAATTTGTACGAGAACAAGCGTAATCGATTGCTTCCAAATATTGGCAAAAGCTTTTATTTCTCCACTATTGTAGTTCGATTTATATATTTAAACAGTTCCTTTAGCTAATTTACCTTTATTTTTAATCAAGTTTTACTAAAATTGTAATTTTTATTATTATTTTTGCCTTTACTATAGTTAATACTATATTTCAATTGTAATTTGTTTTATAATTATAAACACTTGCAAAAATAAAGTTGATACTTTATAGTAATAGTAAAAATGTAATCTTAAGTTAAACGTAAAAAAATTAACTTTGTTTTGGTCTGTTTACTGCTTTAAGCACTTATTAAATTCGATATTTTTTTTACAAAATACAAGAAGTAAAAATACAAATAAATTGTTAATGTTGTTTGCAAGCATATCAAAATATTTTAACTAAGTTCTTGTGTATGTCACTTAGATTTTTATTCTTTTTAGCAAGACGTTTGTTTTTTTTTTTTGCAATAAAATTGATTTACTTACACACGTTGAAAATATTATCAAAACTTGTACAAACTTATTAAATATTGTTAAAACCAAACAAGAAGTATTATAGTACATAATTACTATTTGTAAGCTTGTATATTTACATTAGAAGCATCTTAAAACTTATGGTTTCAAATTAATTAATAAAAATCGGACTTAGATCCGGCTGGATCCAAAATCTTTAATTCGGTAGATCACTAGTTTGTACTATAAGTTTTACTATAAACTTTATTGCTAAATTAAAAATACAAAAACTAATATAAAACAGAAGTTCTTAGTTTGTTACTGAAAAAATAAATTAACTACAGTTTAACGCAAAGATGAAAATAAGGTACAAGAGGCAACCAACATTTAACACTCTAAAAATGGTCACACTAGTCCTGTTTTGCTTAATGTTATTAACTGAGCAAGTTCGATTTGTTATGTGTGAAATAATTATTTTAAATTACCCATAACTTATGGACTCTTATTTGCATACTTTTATTAGGTTACCTTGAAACTGTTATAGTTATAGTACCGTAAGCCGTTTACAAGCATTTGGTTAATGTTTTTACTTAAAAACTTCGAACTTTAGATAGAATTCACAATATATCAACAGTAAACAGTGTTTACTAAACACCTTTTGACTAGTATTTGTTTTAAGTTAGTGAATCATAATCTCAAAACAAAGTTTTTTTTATAATTAAAAAGTTTTGGTAAAACTGTATTTATCAACCTTTTGTTTTTTCTCATTTTAAAGAGAAAATAATTACTTTTAACTAATTCTGAAGTTTAGTTTTAAATTAGCTCTGTAAAACATTCAATTTAAAACTAAAACTAAAATAAATTATCACTAAGTTTTATTTTTAGCTACAAGAATTTTCTTTATTATATATATATAGCTAAAAGAGCTATTACTACTTCAGTGAGAGCATAACATAAAGTAGTAGATTGAGCAGTTGGGTTTTGGCAGAATTCATTTATGTTAAGCCTGCATCTTATAGTAAATTTTAGATAAAAAGTTTTATATTAGAACTGCTAAAAAATAAAACTTACCATTTTTTTATTATATCAATGAAATAAGAGCTAAATTTATATTTTTAAGTTATTAGATTAAAGGGATTCTTTATAATTAAAAATGCTATTTTAATTGGTAAAATAATAGAAGTAGCTTCAAAAACCTGCAACATATTTTTTGAGTCATCTATTTTAATATATATTATTTTAATCAATACCCTTATTCCTAACCAGCCTTACACAAACATATATTAAAATAAAATATAGTTTTGTTATCTTAAACTAAAAATAACATGAAGAAACTACAAAAAAAAAGTTCCTGACTCTTCAAATATGCAAAATGTTTACAGGGCTTAAAAGCTACCCTGGTATTAGGAAAGAGTTTTAATTAAGGGGATGTTTAAAAAATTAAATGTTTAATATTTGAAACATATACTATAAAAAAATTTTTTTTTTTAATTTTTGTAATTACTGGTATTGTAGTTTATTAAGTAGTATTCATTGCACAAAATTCTGTTTGTTATTTTTGAAAACTAACAATCAATTTAACCAAAATTATTTTAAAAGGCAAAAACTAAATCTACCTAAATATATATTCTATTTCATGAAAGAAAACACTAACATAAAGACAAAAACAGTTACCAATGCTGCAAAAAGATCATCACAGTGAAACATTTAATTAACATGAAAACTATATTGTGCAAATAACTGTATGCTATCAACATTTAGAGTTGTTAGCCATCTCAATAATGTAGAGACTATATCAATATTTCAAAATAAACTGGAGTTATGTAAACAAAAAGATTTTGATTATAATTTGTCTTTATTTATTTAGTTAACTTACCTTTTTTTTTTGTATGTATTACAGTTATTTCAATAATTGTTTTTTGCGTTGGTTATTTTTCTACTTTTGTTAATCTCATGATTGACTTTTAGGCATTAAGATATTTTATCCTGTTGTTTTTAGTGAAAAACTGTTATAAAAACCTTGTTGTTCTGCAGTAACGTTTCTGATGATATGCAGTGAAAATATATTAAAATGTTTAAGAATAGCATCTGAGTATTTTTTATATATTCCTATTAAATTACAATAGACTGATGTTTGTGTTACAAAAGCAATTTTACAATTTAAGTTTAAGAGATCTTGATTGCTGCTTAATAATATGGTAAGTTAATAATATTGTAATATTGTAATTGACCATGAGGGGGTCAATCACCTTTTTCACAGTTTAGTCTTATTTTATTGAGTTGTAAGTAAGCTATGATTTTGCAGATTTTTAAAGCTCAAAATATTTTTGAGATAAAGCTGGTTGAAGTCGGAGACTACAATCTAGACTTCCTAATCCTTAAAATGACTTCTAAAGGGGATTTTCCTTTCTTTGAAAAAATGTCAGGCTAAATTGGTCTCAGTCAGGCTAAATGATAAAAATTTTTGCACAAACCCTGATTAGGTATAACTATTATTTTTTTCTAAATAATAGTTAAGTTTATTTTATAAGTAATAAAAATATTTTGAACATATATAGTTGAAATTTATTTTGTTCATTTTTACTTCCAAGTGAGATTTCTTTACTAATTTATTTGGGAATGAGTCAAAATTGCACGAAGGGTCAATTTTATACGAAGATACTTTTGCACAAAGACAAAATTGCACAAGTGGACTGCACAAAGACAGTTTGCACCAAGGGTCAGTTTTGCACAAGTGACAATTTTGCACGGCTGGTCATTTTTGCAAGAGAGTAAAAAAAACAATAAAAAACAGAAAATAAAACAAAAAGATAAATTAATAAAAAAACAAAAAGAAAATAAAAATTACTGACCAAAAAAAGTAACAGTGACAATAAAAATAAAATTAACTAATAAAAAGTTGTTATTAGAAAAAAAAGATAAATGAAAAAAAAAAAATTAATTAAAAAGAAAAAAAAAAAGGTTAAGAAGGGTAAGGGTTAGGGGTAAAAGTGATAGTAAAATAAAAAATAAAATGAAAAACTATTAAATAATTATTAAAACTAACTATAAATTAATATTAATAAAGTAAATAAAAAATTCAACTTATGCAAAAATGTGTCTGTACAAAATTGGCTGCTTGTGCAAAAGTGACCCTTTGTGCAGTTTAGTCCACTTGTGCAAAAGTATCTTTGTGAAATTTTTTCCCCTGTACAATTTTGTCCGCTCGAGCAAATTTGGCGCCTACCCAATTTATTTATTATTTACTTGATTAGTTGTTAAGCTTTTTCTCATTTTTTATCATTATTTAAACATTTAGTTGTACATTTATAAGTGTGATTTATTTATTTTTATTTTCTTACATGTATCTGGTGTTTATTAGTGTGAGAAATAGATATTGTAACTGAGTAATTTACATTTTAAAATAGTATAAGAAAATACTAAATAATTTAATTTTTTGTTACTTAATTAATTGCTCTACAGTTAATGTTAAAACTCATGTTTGTTTTACATATGCAAAAGGAAAAATTGTTAGTTATAGCAATTTTACCACTTCTCCCTTTTTGCTTGTTATTGACCTATTTATTGTATTTTTAGGGTTGGTCTTGTAGAGAGGGAATAAGAAAAATATGAACTTACATGGTCATAAAAATCAAAATCTTTGGGAGGAGAGAATGTGGTGCCCATGGTAGACTATGATAAAATAGTTATTTTTCATTGTTAATATTGGCAGTAATGAGTTTAAAAAAGATCAATACTTTATTTTTTCTTTTAGAATTATCTTCTTTATTTAGTTAAGTAAGAAAAATCTTTTCAATCCATTGACTACAGTTGTGAGCATTCACATTTTACTTTCTTTTTTAATAATCATCAATAATAGACACTGTATTAAAGTTGAAATGATGGACCATTAGTATCATAAAAACACATGTTTTAAGTTCAAAATGTAAAAAACTTCCTGTATCTCCAATCAGCAAGCAATTGTTCACTGAGAAAGTAAATCCTTGCTATGCAACAAGAATATTACAAATTTACCTTTTTGTTTTATACTCTAAAAAGTTTTACATAGAAAATGCTTATCTTTGCAAGGGGCAGAGTTTGAGATTGAGGTTTTTGTATCATATAAAAAAATTTTCAAGTTTTTGCTGAAGTTGTAGTTTCAATTAATAATGTAAGGATCCTTAAAAATGAAAAAAACTGAGAAGATTCAGACTGTAAGACTGAAACCCACACCCGACAAAAAGAAAACATTGTTTGCCATTATTTAACAAAAAAATTTCTATAAAAAAATTCACCTAAAAATTATTTGAAGCCTAAAATTTTAGAATTTTTTAAAATTAACATTATCATTCTATTATTATTGTTTTAAAAAACGTTATTTTAGTTTTTGCATAGATTTTAACTGCTATATGATTGGTTTGTATAATTTTGTTACTGAAGTGTAAACAATTTGTTATTAAAGTACCAAAACAAATTAAATTACTTATGTGTCTGTTATTGTTTTTTATATTTAATAAGTATAAAAAGTTATCTAGAATGAGTTATAATAATTCATTGCCATTTGTAAACAACACAAATGTTACTAAACAAAAAAGACCTGGTAGAGGTAGAAGAAAGCATGTTGACAATTCAAACAGTTATTTTGGTATAAAGAAAAGCAAAATTGATACTTGTATGAAGCAGGTTTATTAGATAGATTAAATTTATATTTCAAAAAATTAACATAAATGTTTTGATAACTTTTTTGCTTTAATATTTAGTTATTGTTTTATAATGGTTATAAAGTTCACTGTGTTTCATAATTCTAAGTTCTAAGTCTAAAAATCATATAAATTTAAATACAGTAACCTCTTGCATCTTTACGCACTTGTGACGTTACGCACTCTCGTTTAGTTACGCATTTTAGAATTCTAAAAATTTCAAAAAAAAAAAACTTTAATTTTTTTAGTATTGCTCAAAATAGGTTTATTATATATTTCTAATATAAAATATGTTTGCTCACCTCTCTATATCTCTAGACTTTGTAAACTTATGTTCCTTGACTAATTGATAAACATTTATACTTCAGTTTGTCAGAAACTTTGTAAACAATAAGAGGTTAAATTAAAAAAGTTGTAGTGACATAAAACATTTTTATTAAACATTTTTCATATACTTTATATATTTTTGTTCAAAAGAAGAAATCCAGTACAGCACCAAACGAATATTTTTGTAAAAGGCTATAGAAACTAATTTTAATATAAACACTACACAGTTTCTTAATTGTAAACAAATGCTTAATTATAAATTGAACTTGCTAAGTAGAATAGAGTATGAATGTAAAGTATCAAATAAGTCACATATAAATAAAGATAAAGATAAAATATACTTATTAGTAATATAAGTAAAATTTTTCTCCAAGTGATATTATTTTATATAATTTAAATCTTTTATTTATGTATAGTTTTATTTTATGTGTTTTTATTTATAAATAATATAAACAATAGTTATAAGTGGGAAAGCCACCAGTCTGCTTTTAACTAGAAGCAATATCATAAAACAGCCATTATAGTAAGCATATTTGGTACCTCTTGTATCTTTACGATCTCTTGTATCTTTATGCCTTTTTTCTGTGGACACAATGTGCGTAAATAAGCGAGAGGTTACTGTAGTTCTACTATTTAATTAAGAAGAAAAACTTATGATAAACTTTTCATTTTTTATTTTATGTAGAATTTTTTTATTAAATTTAAGATCAGGCTAATAAAGTTTGTAAAAGGTTGCTGCTAAAATGTTGTAGAGGTTAGAGTTTTAATAAATTAGTCTCTGTTCTTATAGTAGTTTAAACCTTCTATAAGTAACCTTTTGAACTTAAAAGTTAGAATTTTTTATATATAAAAAGTTACTATATACTTTTTAAATAATCTAAAAGCATCATGTAGCTTAATTAGACATCTAAAAGTTAAAACATTTCTAAAACTGTTTAAACCCTTAGGCTTCAATTAAGTATAGTATTAAATATAGGTTTTACATTTATTTTCTACCCAAAAACTTAAAAATATCCAAAAGCTTTTTATATTTGTTGAAACAAAAGTTTCAAAACTAATGTTTGATCAGAAATTCAGAAATAATTGAATTTTTGTCATGTTATTTAAAACAGGGTTCTTGCGCGTCAGGCTAAGTCAGGCTAAATCAGTTTTTTTGAAAAAAGTTGAAAAACGTCAGGCTAAATCAGTTTTTTTATTAAAAATTTTGAGAATCTCAGTTTTTCTCTGTTCAAATGCTTGAAAATCTTTGATTAAAAAAAATTGAGAAATCTTTTTATGATCAAATTGAAATGTGTTTTTATTTCTAAATAAAGATATAGTTATTAAAGACAAAATCAGTCAGTATTTGTAAAAATAAATGCTTAAAACCTTAATTTTTTTTATAAACCTTCATTATTTTGTTTTGAGTAGATTATATATGTCATAGTTATAAAAATTAATAAAAAATACAGTTTAAATTTTACAGTATAGTTCAACAACTTATCTGTTTGTTTAAATTTGTTTGCATCAGCTATGTTTTTCAGAGCTTAGTTGGTTGAACTGGTTTAATTTATAATTTAAAGGCTTTGTACCAATACTTTTTAGATTAAAACTCTTATAAGTTTATCCATATATTTTACTGTTTGTTTAAAGTTATTGGAGATATTCACAACACTAAAACTTAGCTTTAAGATATAATTACTAGGTTTTGTGGGAGTACAAATTTTAGGTACAATTCATTTTTCTTTACAAGAACAAAATTTTAAACGTTTTTTCAAATTAAAGTGTAAGCTTTTTAAATCAGATACGACATCAACAATCACTGTATTTATTTAGAGTTTAGGATTTATAATTATGTATCAATTTTAAGTATTAGTCAAAACACTATAATAAACATATTTTAATTATTTAATACTCGTGTAAGCGTTTCATTTCAAATGTTAATAACACAAGACAATGCACGTCGTTTTATTATAAATCTTCTGGTTATAATGTTTTTACTTAGTGCTTAATTAAATTGAACAAATGTGTTTGGTAATATATATTAAGTTTCTACACTAGTAATAGATTAGATATAACACTTATTTTAAAACTTATCACTGAATTTGTTATGTTAAGGGCATAGGAGTGGGGGGTCAATCACCTTTTTCACAATTTAGTCTTATTTTATTGAGTTGTAACTAAGCTATGAGTTGCTTTCTGCAGTTTTTTGAAGCTCAAAATATTTTTGAGATAAAGCTTGTGAAGTCAAAGACTATAGTAGTACTAATCAAGCCCCCCCCCAATACCTAAAATGACTTTTAAAATGGATTTTCCTTACTTTGAAAAATGTCAGGCTAAATTGGTCTCAGTCAGGCTAAATGAAAAAAAAATTCGCGCACAAACCCTGTTAAAATGTTTTTTGGATACATTTTATAAATATAATATATTAAGGGCAAAGGGGTAAACACTTTTTTTTTTAATTTGATTTTTTGTTATAAAATTTTTATTTTTTAAAAATTCTTTCTGACAGAACTTGCTAAATATTCCAAGGAACATTTCCTAAAAGTTTGAGGTATTTATCTCAAAAAACGTAGGAAAAGATAGATTTTTAGTGTTTTCTAGGTTTTTGCGGTTTAAGTTTGCGCCTCCCATAAGGATCTTATTGTTGCCTCCAACTTTGACGGGCTATTTCTCAAAAATTGTTTTAAATTTCTAAAATCTGTAAAAAGCATCTTGTAGCTTAGTAAAAACTATATAAAATAAGATCAAATTTGAAAAAAACCCCTATGCCCTTATGTCTTAAAACTCTTATGTATAATTATAAATATTACTATACATAAAACTAATTGGTTTTATCTCATTATCATACTTATAAGCACACTTATTATAAATTTAACAAAACTAAATTTTATTAAAAATATCAAACAGCCTTCCTTACAAAATGGTTATCCAGTTGAACATCCATACAACAAAGATGGTTATAGATATATTTTGGCAGAACCCGATCCTCTTTTTCCTGATCTAGAACCTGAAACTGACCAACAAGGACAACCTATTCCTGCTAAACAATACAGAAAAGTGTGTCCAGAAAAAGTGATGTTAGCAATGCATGACAGGTTTGTTTTGTAGTAGAATGTATTATGAAAGTAGTGGCTATAATTTTTTAAATTCAATTGACAGCAAATCCAGGTAGTATAGAAATGGATAAAGCTTGGATAAAATAAGAATTATTCTAGCTATTTTATTTAGGTGATATTTTTCTTAATAGGAGCATTATGATATAACACTTAATTCGAAGTTTTCTATATTTTTTTCCTAAAATATCAGTAGTTAAAGTAAAGTTATATACTTTTTTTATACGTAGAATAAAATAAAAGCTGCCTACTTTTGAAAAGTCTAGAATAGAATTTTTTTTTAATTATTCATAATCTTCACCTATAAACTTTTTTTACATGCTCAATTTATTGAAGTTTTTCTCATAAATTATTGAAAAAAAAAAACAACTGTAAATATTCTTTATTTTTCTTTATATTTAAAGTATAAAATAATCATAAGCAAGCTTTTTTTGTTTCAATTTTGGGACCTAAATTTTTTCTGAATTTTTAGAAAGAAAAAAAAAATTAATGGTTAATACTAAAACGGATTTAAAACCACTTACAAAAGAACTTGTAAATTTAAAAATCTTTGGATAAGGTGTGTAGGAGATTAACTGGATTAAGTAGTCTTATTTTTGTTTTCATATATTTTTCTTCATTAGAAACTTGTAAGTCTATTCAGTTTTAGTTCCTTATTAATACCGTAAACCACTTTAAAGTTGGTGTAATCTAAAAATACTGTGAAGTCTAGTTATAAATCTTTAAAGAGTATAAGCTTTTTAAGAACAACCTATACTTCTTTTTGACCTTAATAATAAAAATATCACTTACTTAACTTAATGTATTAGTATGTAGTAAAAGTTATCAGAAAAATATTAAACCCTATTTCTGTCACAATTTGAATTGTACCATAACTAGTTATGAAAAAAAAAAATAAATAGTAAAGTTTAAGTGATAACTTAGCAGATGATAAAGGTTACATGACAATTCAAATTCGGACAGTTATAATTCTGACAATTCCAGTTCTTACAAAAAAGTTTAAGAGACCGTATCTTAAAAAGTAATAAAAGTTTGAAAAAAAATTAAAAAATGGTATTGTAGATCTGTACAACCCATTCTTTCTTTTTTGCAACACTTTAAAAATATTTTTTGATATATCTAAAAATTACTTTAAACAACTACATTTTAAAGTTAGTCTTAGATGTAACTCAAAAAGTATTAAAAAATAAAAAAAAGTAATAAAAGTTTGAAAAAAAATTAAAAATGGTATTGTAGATCTGTACAACCCATTCTTTCTTTTTTGCAACACTTAAAAAATATTTTTTGAGACATCTAAAAATTACTTAAAACAACTACATTTTAAAGTTTGTCTTAGACGTAACTCTAAAAGTATTAAAAAATAAAAAAAGTAATAAAAGTTTGAAAAAAAATAAAAAATGGTATTGTAGATCTGTACAACCCATTCTTTCTTTTTTGCAACACTTTTAAAATATTTTTTGAGATATCTAAAAATTACTTAAAACAACTGCATTTTGAAGTTTGTCTTAGACGTAACTCAAAAAGTATTAAAAAATAAAAATGGCTTGTCGACATTAATAAGACCTACATAGTTAGTTTTTATTTTTTTCATACATATATTACTTTTTAAATTCTGACTCTTCAAATAAATTACAATAATTTGAACTGTCGTGCACCCCATGATAAAGTACAACTTTATAAGTATGTAGTTTTTAAATCTATTTTTACAAGTATAGTAGTTTGCTCTGTAGCTTTGTATGTATAACCCAGATCAAAATTTAAAAATTTAAAAGAAAAACTGTAGAAATATTAAGACAAAAAGTATTATAAAGTATAGTATAAGATTTGAAAGTAACATAAATAAGTTTTAATATATATTTAAGTAAGTTTTATCTTAAAATAAATTGATCAACATAAAAACTTTAAAAAAAACTTGGTTAAGTATTTAACTAACTAAAATAAATTAGCTAGGTTATGACATAGCTAGGTCCCATATAAAATATATTGAATGTTTTGAATAACAACAAATATAAAATATAAATAGAACAATAAACAGTTACAAAACATATTGAATAAAAAAATGTTTAGTTTTTAATTTTTACTAAATACTGAAACTTCTTTTAATAAAATATTGATCTTTTTCTATCAGTAAAATATTTTCAGCTATTTAGTAAAAATGAGTTTCTAATTTTGTTTTAAGAATCTGTAAAGCAAGTGACTTTTCTTTAGTTTTATAATACAAAAAATAGTTTTTATTTCTGAATTAGATAATTTTTTCTAAATAAGTTTTGTTAGAAATATAATCAACAACTCGATTAGTAGAATAAAGAATATTCAATAAAGGTGAAGGGTGTAATGATATTAACATTTCATTTTCTTATTTTAAAGCGTGTGAACAAATACGGAATTTTCTGTGACAATAAAATCAATGATAAGCAGGGTTCGTGCGCGTCAGGCTAAGTCAGGCTAAATCAGTTTTTTTGAAAAAAGTTGAAAAACGTCAGGCTAAATCAGTTTTTATGTTTAAAAATTTGAGAATCTCAGTTTTTGTCAGTTCAAATGCATGAATTTTTTTAATTAAGATCAAATTGAGATGTGAATTTATTTCTAAATAAAGATTTAGTTATTAAAGACTAGTGATGTACCGGACTCACTATCCGGGTCCGGGTCCGGCCGGATATTGCCATTTTTGTCTGATATCCGGATCCGGCCGGACTCTAATTTGAAAAAATAGTCCGGATCCGGTTCCGGCCGGATTCTAATTTGAAAAAATAGTCCGGATCCGGTTCCGGCCGGATCTTTATTTGAAAAAAAAGTCCGGATCCGGCCGGACCCGGATCCTAACAGAGATCCGGCCGGACCCGGATCTAGTTAGTAAAAAAGAGCATACTGAAAAGTATTTTTTCAAAAACAAACCCTGTGTAAATTAATAAGAGTCATTTTCGTCAGTTAAATTAAAAACCTACCGTGATTGGCTCATTTTGTACACGTGACTAATTTACATTTGTTTACATTTAAACTATGAAATAAACATTTTAGAAATGCAACTCTTTACATATGTTGCAAAATTGAAAACTTTGGAATGAATACTTGCATTATTTATTGTTTAAAGTTGAGCTCAGAGAATATTTAGAGTTAATATGGTTGAATGTACGAGTCAATGAGAATTATATGACGAAATGTTTAAAACTAAATACTGATGCAACAAAACATCAGAGCATGACAGGCAGTTTATATGTAAGCAGTTAGTTAGTTTGGTAGGCAGCTTGAAGCAACAAAATATCTTGAACTTTTTTGTAAATGCTTATTGTAAGTAGTGTTTTGTTTTAAAAGTAAATATTTCAACTAGTGTTTAATTGTATAAATATTTAAGCCAGGTTTATAGTTTGATTTTTTATTAAAAATTTTACAGTTTCTTCTTTACTAAAAGTTTTATTTAATTTTTAGTTTATTGTTTTAAGTCATTTAATATAAATTTAAATAGCTTCCAGTTTTTAAAGTGTTACCAAAGTAATTAATAATTTTGTATATGCTAGTATTTCTTGTTATGTTTTATATATAAGATTCATCACTCAAAACTGTCGTGTCTGATTATAGAAAGTAGTCTCAGTTAGGATTTAGTATTTGTTAGATATTAATTAAATAAGGTAGGATTTAATTATGATGGGTTGTACTAATAAGTTAAGTGTACCACAATCAGTCCACAACTTTACTACCAAATTGTCAACCTTTGCTAGCTGTTCTACTGATTATTAGATTAAAGTAATTTTTTTCAGTTTTTAAAAACCTCATTCTGACTCAGACTTGTTTATACTCACTCTTGCTAGTTTTATTGACTTTAACGGTGGCAACCCTGCTAGTTTAAAAATTTTTGGGAATTTTAGAAAATCTTGGACTGCCTCAGGCTAGTTTAGTTTTTTACAAAAACTCTGGCTAGTTTTCTTTTAAATTTTGAATGAGTTTGAGCTGATCCAGTTCTCAATATTTGGTAATTTTCTAGTGTATTTTGTTCAAGAACTTAATTTCATATTTTTAAGTGTAAACAACACCTAAATTTGTAAACCTTGTGGCTAGCTGTTCTACTTATTATTAGATTAAAGTTCTTTTTTTTTTTTTTTTTTATAAAAACCTCATTCTGACTCAGGCTAGTTTATACTAATGATGTAGCGGACTCACTATCCGGGTCCGGCCGGATATTGCCATTTTTGTCTGATATCCGGATCCGGCCGGATTCTAATTTGAAAAAAAAGTCCGGATCCGGATCCGGCCGGATTCTAATTTGAAAAAAAAGTCCGGATCCGGTTCCGGCCGGATTCTAATTTGAAAAAAAAGTCCGGGTCCGGTTCCGGCCGGATTCTAACTTGAAAAAAAAGTCCGGATCCGGGTCCGGCCGGACCCAAAATTGTGGGTCCGGTACATCACTATTAAAGACAAAATCAGTCAGTATTTGTAAAAATAAGTGCTTAAAACCTTTTGTTGAATCTCTAAAATAATTTTAAGAATCTTCATTATTTTGTTTTTAGTAGATTATATACGTCATAGTTATAAAAATTCATAAAAAAGTACAGTTTAAACATTACAGTTTAGTTCAACAACTTAGTTGTTTGTCTGAATTTGTTAACATGAGCTTTGTTTTTCAGAGCTTAGTTGGTTAAACTGTTTTAATTTCTAATATAAAGGCTTTATACCAAGTACTTTTTAGATTAATACTCTTAGCAGTTTGTTAAGTCACATTTCTGTTTTAATAAAAGCTTCTGGTCCAGTCATGTAACTTATAGTTGACGAATTCAAGTACTAATTTACACGAACCTTGTATATGGGTGATAAGTGGTGGATGTAACTAAGCCCCAAAATTTAATAAAGGTATGAATTCATTGAACAGAAATTATAATGACCAGTTAAAAATATTCAAGTTGGTGGGTAAGCAATTGATAGATGTTGAAAAATAACTCATTTAAATTTTTATTTTCTTTAAAAGTAGTTTTGTGAATACTTATATTGCGTTAATTTGCTAATTAAGACCCCCAATACCCAAAATGCCTTCTGAAGGTGATTTTTTCTACTTTGAAAAAATGTCAGGCTAAATAGGTCTCTGTCAGGCTAAATGAAAAGGAATTTCGCGCACGAACCCTGGATAAGCTTTCTCAAAACAATTATACCAATTCCCAAAACAACTCAAGGGAGTTAATTTTATTCCGACGCGTATATATTGGCGTTTGTCTTTCAAATACGCGTTAGTTGCTTATTTAGTTGCTTAGATATTCCGCGTTACGATCAAGTTACGATTAAGTTCAACTTGTTCACAAGTTTCAAGACTCAAGAAAACGTCTACATCGCGGAGTTGATGTTAGTATTTTATATAACTTTATGATTGTTAATACTTTTTTATAGATTTTATTTGTGTCGTGATTTAATAGTTTCTTTCTTTTGATCTAAGAATTATTATTTAAAATAAAGTAAATTGCATTTACTCAAAGTGTGTTTTATTCATAACTTAGGAAATAGTTTTGTAACTTATAATTGTAGCTACTTGTAACTAAAGCTGTCAGTTGTAAGTTACTGGAGACCACGTAGTTAAGATATAAACATAACATCATTAAAATATAGCCCATTTAGTTAAAAGGGCATAGGGGTCCAACATTTTTTTAAACGAAAATTAACATTGAATTTTATATTACAGCTAAAAGTATAAACTATCAATTAAGTTTTATAAAATTCTTAAGTTTTAATTAGATTTTGAGAAAGACTTTTTTAAGTTTCTAATACAAGTGTATGAACTACAATTTTCTTGTTATCAATTTTATCTAAAATGAAAGTAATCACTATAAATCTATTAACTTCTGCATTTTTCTAGCTAAATACCTCAAACTTTCAAAAAAAATCCTTGTATATTTTAAAAGACTTTGAATGTTGTGATTTTTTAAGTATCAAAAAATAACAATTTAACATAAAAAACAATAAATATATGTAGTTTTTATTATAAAGTATTTATTTAAAGTTCAGAAAAGTTTTGCTTTGAATCGAATATTAGTAATGACTTACTGTGAAAATTAAAAAAAAAAACATTAGCTATAAAATTAAGGAGAATACAGATTTTTAGTGATATAGTTTTTTTTGCTCTTTTAATTTGCCCCTTCTATTTTGAGACTTATTGAGCTCTCCAACTTTGATCGCTTATATGGTAAAAGTTACTTTTAATTTTTTTGCGGTTAAAAGTGTCTGATAGCTCAGATAAAACTCTACAAATAAGATCAACCTGTTAAAAACAAGGTTAACTCCCCTATGCCCTTAATAATGTAATTTTTAAATTTGTTTTGTGTATTTGTGTATAAATTTCTTTTTCACTATTACTGTTTTTAAATTTTTAGTGTTGTTAGAGTTCGTTTTACAATCTGAATTTCTTATTTTTTAATATGCTTGATATTGCATGTTTAACAAATTTTTTAATCATTTAATAATCAAGATCTGTTCTTTAATCATCTGATTTTACCAAAAGTCAGTACATCTCCAAAACTTTAATAGAACTAGTCGTTGATAAGTTTAGAAAATTTTATAGTTCTTATTTTTCCAGATATATTCTCTGAAAATGATGAAACATTACACACTTAGCTTTGTTTATCCTATTTAATTTTTTTTTTCTTAAGCTGTAAGACTTTTATCATTATACAATTATTCAACAATAAACTACTGAGTATGGTAAATATATAAAAATTTTTAATAAGGTTTTTGGCTAGAGTATCTATTTCTTCTACTTCTAGATGTAAAATAGTTATTATTATTTTTAAAATAAAAACAAATTATACAGTAATCTTCCTTTATTCTACCAACATATGTTTCTGTGTGTCAACGAAACAACACACTTCAACTGGGTTCTGTAAAAAAATAATTACTGTAATGAGAGAATAGAAGCATAGAATAAAGTAGGTGTATACATGTTTTCATTAAAATAAGATATTTTCTACAGATAATAGTTATTAATAGGTGAAATACTTAATATTAAAACCGACTGTTATAAAACTATATAATATTTGTGATTATTAAGTCTAAAATAAGTAAAGTAAGCTAAATTACACAACAAAACATAATATAAACAAACAACTCACGTTAATGGGAAAGATAACTAATTCAAATTTTATTGTTGTTAACTAATGAAAAATACATTCGTTACAACTAATAATAACGTCACAATGTATATGAGGTTATTTAAACTATTTAATTTGTATTGCAAAGAACATTAACTTAGTTTTTATGTAATCTATTTTGAACAAAAAAAAAACATTTACCATAAGTGAATCAATAAAATTTAATAAAACTTAACGACGCTGAAGGCAATAAAAGTCACAGAAACTCGATGTAACATGTATATTATATATTGAAAGTTTGTTATGATTGAATCAAAGTTATATAGAAATAGGAAGCAGATTTAGTTCAAATGTAAAAATCAAAAATGAAAAAATTAAACTTTAAGAAAAAACAAAACACAAAAAACAAAATTGTTATTGGGCTTACAATGTACTGACCGATAATTAATTTACAGCGACATACATAAAATCATAATAACCTAAATTAAATATATATTGTATTTTATAATTAATAAAATAGTTGATTGGTAAAGTAGGAGTCGGCTGTTTAATTTAAATATCCCATACAGATATTTTAAATATTTAATAAGTAAATTGTGTTATATATGAAAGTTAAAATGTAAAACAACAAGGTAGTCATATGCTAAGTATAAACCTGCAGTAAAAAACCTACTAGCTCTCTTAGGCGTAGTAGGTAAAAAGCACGGTTTTCTGTGATTTGAATACAGGCTTCAAATTAAACTTGGAACTTAGCATATAAAGGTGTGAAGAATTATAGTCGTAGGGTAAAGTGAATATATGAAATTTCAGAGAATAGAAAGTAACTTGTGTGAAATAGATATAAATAATAAATGAATAAAACTATATGTTACTTAGGATATATTATTATATTAATATATGTTAAGTGAATGTGTGTGTGTATGTGGAAGGTGAATGAAAAGTATGAAAGGTGAGAAGGCGCCAAGGTGTTATTTGAAGAAGAACCGTCGGTTGTGTGCACAGTTGTTTGAAATATCACGTCTTTTATTTAGTAATTGTTTACTATCTTTTGCTAAAATTGCCATTCGTTCAAGGTTGCATATTTGGCTGATCTCGCTCGCGCTACTGATGTTATTTTTGGCGTGGTGGAGGATGCTCCATTCCATTTCTGGTTTGGTTCCATACCTATCAAAATAATGCCAAACGAAATCTGACAATCTTGTACTAATCGTTTTATTTACATGCTTAAAAGTATACTTATGCCCGGTGTACCTATCTTTAAAGTGACCTCCTGTCGAACCAATATACACCTTATCCTTATTAGTTCATTAACATTATTATTGCTTTTGTTATTATCTTCACTAAGTTTACATTTAACACGCACCTTATAAACAACATTTTTAATTAAACAGTTACCATGTAACGGACAGATTATTTTATTCGACTTACGACAATTACAATTTTTACCTAGATTGTTCTTGAATTTAAAACCACATTTAATTACTTCATTGTTATAAGTATTACAGATATTGGTATTTTTCTGGTTACTACAGTTATTATTATTATTGTTATTTTTATCATAATTATTATTATCATAATTATTAATATTACTATTATTGTTACTATTATTGGTTATGTCGTTATTATTAATACTAACATCATTGTTATTATTAATATGGTTACTACTATTGCTCTTATTACCACTATCATTATTTGTATTATTATTATTATTATTATTATTATTATTACTATTATTATTATTATTAGAACATGATTCCTTATGTACAATTGAGTTTATATTTTTAGTTAGGTTTTTACTGATAAGTATAACTTCTAGTTATAGGTCTATTATAATTGTTTTTATTAATTAGATTAATGTTATAATTATTGTTTATATGATTTGTTATTTTTACAATTGTTATCCTTTATGTCTAAACTAGTGATGTACCGGACCCACAATTTCGGGTCCGGCCGGATCCGGACTTATTTTTCAAATTAGAATCCGGCCGGAACCGGATCCAGACTTTTTTTTCAAATTAGAATCCGGCCGGAACCGGACCCGGACTTTTTTTTCAAATTAGAGTCCGGCCGGAACCGGATCCGGACTTTTTTTCTAAATTAGAATCCGGCCGGATCCGGATATTAGACAAAAATGGCAATATCCGGCCGGACCCGGACCGGGATAGTGAGTCCGGTACATCACTAGAATAAACTAGTCTGAGTCAGAATGAGGTTTTTAAAAAGTGAAAAAAAAACTTTAATCTAATAATAAGTAGAACAGCTAGCCACAAGGTTTAAAAATTTAGGTGTTATTTACAATTAAAAAGTCTGAAATCAAGTTCTTGAACAAAATACACTAGAATATTACAAAATATTTTAAACTGGATCAGCTCAAACTCATTCGAAGTCTATAAGAAAACTAGCCTGAGTTTTTATAAAAAACTAAACTAGCCTGAGGCAGTCCAAGATTTTCTAAAATTTCCAAAAATTTTCAAACTAGCAGGGTTGCCACTGTTTAAGTTAGGGGTGGGCAACGTAAATATTTGACGGGCCGGATCTAAAAAAAATTAGTCCTCAGCGGGCCGGAGCATTTCGAGTAAGTGATCTACCGGATTCAGTTGGATCCTTTTTTAGATCCGGATCTTTATTCAAAAATGTTATCCGGATCCGGCTTAATACTAATTTTAGACAAGGTTTTGTTACCAGATTGGAACTAACTTCAAAAGACTTGGATGCTAATTGATCTGGTGTTTTGAAATTTTAAATAAATTTATCAATTACCAAGGTTCTCCAGTACAAAACTTTAAGTTAAATTTTATAAAGTACTCATAACTCTATAGATATTACAATTCTGGACCGAATTACTACTAGTTAGTTTTATAAAAATAATAATTTACTTAATTAAAGTTACTCGAACCTAATATTTCAAACTAAAACATTAAAAAATTTTAACTACTCGAAGTTATCTAATTTTGGTAATCCTTGGCTCGAGGCTATATTAATAGTATTTTTCAGAAGTTAACTAACATTACAATATTAAACTACTATCTTTTAATTTAAAAAGACTTGTAAAGATTTATTCAAAATTTTGTTAGATTGTAAACTGTTATTACAAACATGCACAAGTAAATTTCCTAAACAAATCATACTTAAAGTTAATGAGATATTGTCATCAATTGGTCATCATTAAACTTAACAATTTAATTAATCAAAAGTTACTTAATTAAAAATCGATAGCAGAAAAGATTGCAAACTGTAGTCTCAACTCGGAATGGAATATGGTACTAAAATGTAAAGTTAAGTAGTTTTACTTAAAGTAGGTGTCAATGTTGTTAAAAACTACTTTTTTTAACATTTATAATAACAACTCACTACTTATCTGGGAAAGATATCTATTTTTTACATGTAATTTTTATGAAAATCATTATGATAGGTAAGATCATCAAAGTTAGTTCAGCAAACAATCTTTTTGGATAATTTGAGAAAGAACTAATTCAAATGACTTAAAACAAAACAAGGTACTATAACAAAAAAGTTTTTTTATTATTACAAAATTATAGCCATTTTAAAAATCGTTTTCAGGCTAAAGTATTACAGTTTATTTTGTGAAGATAATTTAGAAAAGGTTTTGTACAAATTTTGTAATATTTACATTGGCTTGTAGGATTTCATCTAAATTTTGAAAATGCCTAGCGGGCCGGATCATCCACTCGCGGGCCGGATAAATATTGTCCGCGGGCCGGATTCCATTTAAATTTAAAAAACGTTTGGGGCCGGTCATTTTGACTCTGGGGGCCGGATCCGGCCCGCGGGCCGTACGTTGCCCACCCCTAGTTTAAGTCAATAAAACTAGCTAGAGTGAGTATAAACAAGCCTGAGTCAGAATGAGGTTTTTAAAAACTGAAAAAAATACTTTAATCTAAAAATCAGTAGAACAGCTAGCAAAGGTTGACAATTTTGTAGTAAAGTTGTGGACTGATTGTGGTACACTTAACTTATTAGTACTACCCATCATAATTAAATCCTACTTTATTTAATTAATATCTAACATATACTAAATTCTAACTGAGACTACTTTCTATAATCAGACACGACAGTTTTGAGTGATGAATCTTTTATATAAAACACAACAAGAAATACTAGCATATACAAAATTATTAATTACTTTGGTAACACTTTAAAAACTGGAAGCTATTTAAATCTATATCAAAAGACTCAAAACAAAAAACTAAAAATTAAATAAAACTTTTAGTAAACAAGAAACTGTAATATTTTTAATAAACTATTAGACTATAAACCTGGCTTAAATATTTAAACAATTAAACACCAGTTGAACTATTCACTTTTAAAATAAAACACTACTTACAATAAGCATTCACAAAAACGTTCAAGATATTTTGTTGCTTCAAGCTACACACCAAACTAACTAACTGCTTACATATAAACTGCCTGTCATGTTCTGATTTTTTGTTGCATCAGTATTTAGTTTGAAGCATTTCGTCATATGATTCTCATTGGCTCGTACATTCAACCGTATTAACTCTAAATATTCTCTGAGCTCAACTTTAAACAATAAATAATGCAAGTATTCATTCCAAAGTTTTCAATTTTACAACATATGTAAAGAGTTGCATTTCATTGAATGTTTATTTCATAGTTTAAATGTAAACAAATGTAAATTAGTCACGTGTACAAAATGAGCCAATCACGGTAGGTGTCTAATTTTAACTGACGAAAATGACTCTTATTACTTTACACAGGGTTTGTTTTTGAAAAATAACTTTTCAGTGTGCTCTTTTTTACTAACTAGATCCGGGTCCGGCCGGATCTCTGTTAGGATCCGGCCGGAACCGGATCCGGACTTTTTTTTCAAATTAGAATCCGGCCGGAACCGGACCCTGACTTTTTTTTTAAATTAGAGTCCGGTCGGAACCGGATCCGGACTTTTTTTTCAAATTAGAATCCGGCCGGATCCGGATATCAGACAAAAATGGCAATATCCGGCCGGACCCGGATAGTGAGTCCGGTACATCACTAGTCTAAACTAATATTAATTACGTTTGTGTTATCTGGATAGTTGCTATTATTTTTAATAGTGTTAGGTTTATTGTTATTATTAATTTGTGCTGTCAACTAATTATATTTAAATAAAACAAAATTGTTATGTGATTGTATCATTGACTTAACATTATTCATACAACTATAAGAAATTTTTAAAGTTTTTCTATTAAATATTTTACGGTAACAATGGTTATTTGGGAAATGTTTATCTACTAATTTCGAAAATTCCTTACCCAAGTTTACGTTAATACTAGAATAGTATGGTGGGTTATACCACAACACACGGCTATTACGAGACTTATTACTTTTTTGAGTTTAAATATAATTTTCACTAGTGATACTGTTATTATTAATATCATTATTTTTGTTATTATTAGTAGTATTGTTTGTTTTCATGTATGTTAAGTTACATTTAAAACCACTTTTATTAATACATTTTCATATGGAACTTTTATTTCATTAAATATTTCTACACTGGATGACAATGAGCTTAAGCGTTTCTGGGTCATTATTGGGATAGATTTCTTTATTATTATTTATTATTATTTTTATCTAGTTTAGTTTAACCTCTTAAAGTTTTTGAATCATTGTTTGCTGATAAAATTCAAATAAGCTTGGTAGTGGTTTTTTAATTATATGGCTTATACACAAACCTAAACTCTTTTATTTAGTTTCTACGTTTTATTCTTAGTAATTTTCAACCTTACTTTATTAAGTCATTTTAAGACTAAGGTTTTTTTTAAGTGTTTAAATTGTAATTTTTAAATAGCTTGTTATAACTTAAGATTAAACTTTAAAAATTTAGACCATCAGTACTGAAGTTGTCAGATGACCGGATGGAGGTGGTGGGCTTCAAAGGCTACAACATGCTGCGGGCCACGCACTACGTCGAAGTGGGCGACTGGTATTTTGAAGTTAAAATACTCGATCACCCGCCAAACTCCGCGTTCCGCATGGGCTGGTCCATGAAGCACTCCACCCTGCAAGCTCCTCTCGGCTACGACAAGTTCGGCTACTCGTGGAGGAGCAAGAAAGGGACTCTGTTAGTTGTTTGTTTTACAAACTGAACATTTTTGTTTTATGTTGAATTTTGGATGCTAAGTCTGTTTTTTTAATGACTAATAAAATTCAAACAGTGTTTTTTTTTTTACACCGTCTGCTTTCTAGTGCGTATACATTTCCAATGACACAATGATAATTCTTAAGTTTCATAGTTTTAAATAATTTAGTCATTTAAATCGAGCTTGAATATTAAACACCAAAACTACATTTTACACTCACATTTAACAAAAATCGCTTGACTAAATATTGTTTTGCATATAATAATTTTATAATTGTGAAATAAGAATAGCTTGAATAATTAAAAATATCATAAGACTTTCTTTTGATATTGAAACTAGAATCACCGTAATTCTTTTCCTAACTCGGATTGTTCACTAGAATTCCATTGAAGTTAAAATAATATTTTGTTAGTACTATTGTATATATTATTTAAGTAATAACCTTATGAATAGGACAACCTCATTTTTTATACTTAATTTTAAAGTTTTGTTTAAATTTCTTTCAAAATTTTGTTTAGCAGGCTAGATTTACAAGCAGCTTAATCTTATTTCAGGCCGGACTTATAGGACATTTTGCAGTTATTTTATGAATTACGGTAAACTAAATAGAACTCAAATTGTTTTTTTTTTGCTTTGAAGAATGTATTCTACAACTACAATTAAATTTTTACATCGAAAATAAATAACAAATAATTTGTTTTGTTCAGATTTCACAAGAGTTGTGGTAAGTCTTACAGCAAGGGATACAGCCAGGGCGATGTTATCGGGTTTCACATCCATCTGCCTAACACAAAAGAAACTGATAACTTCAACAAGGAAACCTACAAAGAATGCGCTCTTATCAATTTCAAACGTCACTATTATTTTGAAGAAAGGGTACGGTTTTTAATATCAAAAATATTAATTCATTGAACCATTGTAAGATTAGAGCATAAAATAATATTATAATAACAAGTAAAAAGCTAGTGTCTTGGACAACAAGTTTTTACATAGTCTGAAATTAAAATATATTTTACTATTATTTTCGACTTTAAAACGTTTATATATATTTAAAATTTTAATTTTTTCGCCAAGGACGATGTCGATGGCTTCCAAAGCAAAATGAAGCCGCTCAAGGGCAGCTTCATGGAGTTCTATAAAAACGGGGTGTCGCAAGGAAGGGCCTTCCAGGACCAGCTGATGACCGGCAGCTACTTTCCGGCCGGCTCCATTTACAAGAACGGTCTGGTCCGCTTCAACTTCGGTCCCGACTTCGACTTCCCGCCCGAGGACAGCAGGTTGAGGCCAGTGAGCGAGCGGGCGGAGGAATTTATGGTCGAGTCGACCATAAGCGAACTTTTGTACGCCGCCGACCTCGACGTCAAAGGAGAAAGGGTGTAGGAGAAAAATTCCGCGTAGAACAGTTTTCAGATCAAAAAATATTTTGAGTTGTGGATCAAGGATTGTGTTTATTATTTTTAATAGCTGAGGTACATAAATTAAAACAGATAAAGTTTTATATTTGATATACATTTCTTATTAATTCTACCAAATATGGTTATGACTCTGTTTCTTATGTTTATGATATATTTTCATTTAAATTAAAAAAGGAACTTTAAACAAGTTAATCAAAAATTAATTTTTCTAAAACAGTTACCAATAAAAAATATAACATCACTTAATTCAAGTTAAGGTGAGCTTAACATTTAAATTAATTTAAACAATATTTAAGAAATAGTTTTTTATTAATGTTATTTATAATTGTAATTATTTTATCATTTTTTTCAATTGACTGAGTAGATTTGTGTATAAACTATTGAAAATAAATATAGTTAGAAGTTGATTTTTTTTTTCTTATTTTAGTGTTGTAGTTTATTGCAATTAATTTTTCTGCTAAAAATACAAAAAATAATTAACACAGCAGAACAACATTCTTTTTTTATTACTATTGTGATTTATTATAAAATTTTGGAACCAGGCACCAAAACCTGAGCCATCAAAACGGAAGATATTAAGTCAAAAGTTTAATAATAAAATGAACACGTAAAGTTTTATTTAACAATAAAATCTTACAGAACAAGGTTTTTTTGAATATAAACAACTAGTTATGGAAAATTTTAAGCAAAAATCTTTGTTTAGAAGAACAAGGTGTTAAAAAATATATAAAAAATACCGCTAAAAAACATAAATAACTCAGTTAAAACTAATTCTACTTAACTAGTCAAAAATAACATCAGTTTAGCTAGTTAGGATTAAGGTTAGTTTTTCTGATACCTATCAAAACAACTGAAACTTATTCATCTAAAATAAGTTTATATTCTAAGTTTTAAATGAAAATGCTGTACCTTCAATGAGATTATTATTCCATAAAATACTGACTATTTGATAACAAGAATGATCCCTTATAAACTATATTTGAATGTTATTTATTTCTTTAACTTAATATTGTCTAATAAAGAAATAATTTGATCAAAGGACTTTGCTTACACTATTATAGTTTATTGAACGACAAAAAAAAGGCGCTGAAAATATTTGGTCCTGGGACCTGATGCACGAAGAACCTTTTGGTTATCGAGTCGCACACCACGGATGCATTTTACAGGATGGCCACTTAATCTGAAAACCTGGAATTTTAAACAATTTTTACATGTTAAGTAATAAAATTTTGATTTGACATGAAAAACCTATCATATAAATGAAAAATGTTGTCAACATCAAAAAAACATATTTAAAAGAGATCTACAGTATCTTTTCAATATTGCTAAACTTTAACACAGCTTTTAAACTAAATTAGACCTAAAAAACAGTACTTCTAAAACCTGGAAGAAATTTCTCAAAAACCAGTGGCCACTCTGCTCTTATCGTCTTGTTTAGGACAAGATTGTAATAAATTTATTTCAGGTCTAGTGAGTTCATATCTTTTAAAAATACGTTAGATAGATTTTGACGATTACAAAATAAAAACTTTCTTAAAATTTATAGAGACACTTATATTGGGATTAGGTTGCACGAAGGGAGTAAATTGCACCAAGATACTTTTGCACGAGCAAACAATTTTTCACGGAGACATTTTTTCACGGGTTAATTTATATTTTTTTAGTTTCACTGTTACCCCCTACCCTTAGTCTGTAACTTGTTTTTTATCAATTTATCTTTTAGTTTTTTTTTCTCTTAAAAAAAAAAATATTCTGTTTTTTTGTTCTGTTTTGTTTTTTAATCTCGTGCAAAAATGTAACTCTGAAAAATTTACTTCTTACAAATTTGACCCATTCCCACTTATATTAGTACTGAACGGGACTTCATTAACATAATTTAATTTTAAAATCTATAATGCAGTGTTGAAATAAGTTTTTTTATTTTTAGTTTGAATGAACTTAGAGTGATGATTTTGATTATCATAATTGTAGCATGTTAAGCATTAACTAATTTTTTTAAACAAAAACAAGTTAACAAAAATCGATCATTTACGTTTTCCAGGGCGGACCATAAGTTCTTAAACTAACTCAAAACTGTTTATTAGCTAAGAATACAAAACATAAATGAAAAAAGAAAAACATTTTTAAAGAGAATAGCAAACAGTTCAAACGAGTAAACCGCATATAAAGATAACAATAGTAAAATCAAGGCTTTTTTCAGTATACGTTTGATTTCTTTGAGAGTCGAGATCTTGGTTATCCCAAGAAAAATGGAGAATAGTTTTACAGGTAGCTGTTGCTGTATTTGGTTCGTATTTAGTAACTATTAGACAATGACGTTAAATTGTATCCAAATGGTGTACGACTCTATAACCGAAAGGTTGCTTTGTACACCAGGTCTTCGGACAAAACTTTAAGCGCTTTTTTTCGTTCATTAAACAATGAAGTGCGCATTTAATAATACAAATTTCAATTATTAATTCTTATTTGTATCTATTTAAATATATTTAATTATCTAATTTTAATCTACTTAAAAATATTTTTTACATCGTAGTAGTGACTTACATCAAATCTTTTTTTTTATTTTTTACTATATATAATATTATTTTTCTTTATTATTAAGAAAAGCTTTAATTTTCGAGTGACAAATACATTAATGTACTAATTTGGTAATAGTTAAGTGCCGTAATATGTAAGGCTAGGCCATAAAATATATAATATTTAGTTAAATACTAGTAATTTAAGTGATTTTTAACTTTACATGTAATAATAGCTAATAAACTACATAAGCTAGTTAAGTTAGAATTGAACTTGTAGTAGATTCTATAAGAAATTGTTAGCGAGCTTTATTTTAACCTATTTTATTTAACTTGGTAAGTTAACTAGTACCAAGTTGTTTAATACCTTAAAAAATACGCTATACGTTAGGGCGAAATAAGGTGGATATAAGTTTTACATCATAACCTCTGTAAGCCTAGTATAAGGATAATATAGGAGAACCTCTCTGGCAGTTTCTCAGAAAGCAACCTAAGATAAGTCATCTTAGTATAGATATAGTAAAGCGTCTAGAATCTAGATAGATAAGATAATTCGGTGCATGCTCTGTATAAGAAAGTTTAGGAACTAGGCAATGCCAACTAATAAATATCCTAAGACTTTGAAGGCCATAAATTTGGCTGATACTTTAAATAGAGTCACAAGATCAGCGGCAAATGAGAAGGCCGCTGGTTGCAGTGCAGACCCTTAACTTTATGACACACTTTTTAAGCCAAGTATTTTTATATAGAAGTTAAAAAATATTTTTTACCAGTTAGTTGTATTTTTTTGGAGTAGGTAACCATAAGAAGCTAGTTCTTACCAAAATTTAATTACAAACATTGACAGAAATTATAAAGGTAGTTAACTAGAGACTTGAACACAAAACAACTTAAAAGACCGAGGCGCTCTTGAAAGAAACCAAGTTGAACTTAGGTACACTATATAAAACCAGTTGGATGAATAAATTATAAGTAGGGATAATGGAATATTATTTTTATGTGTTTCAAAAGTATGCTTGAAATATTTGAGAATAGTCATTGCTGATTACATTAAAGAGGTTTATATAACAATGATCAAGTCTCGACTGTAGTAACTTTCTATTACAATATTATGCTATAATTCTAATAAAGTTTATGTTATGGTGGGATATTAAATAGCTAGTTTTATGTTATATCTAAAAATTAAAGATAATTGTATTTTTTTCCTCCGAAGTTTTTTATAAGCTATCTACCATTTATTCTTCATTGTGTAATGTAAGTATAATATAAATTTAATCATTTTGTTTCATTTTTCTTTCAACTTCATGTATGTTAAAAAACACTTATAAAGTTAGAAACCGTTTAAGTAAATAAGTGTTGTGTAGCTCGATGACCGAGAGATCTTTTTTATTCTTGACACATTCTTTGACAATGTTTATGAGCAAATATTCACATGGACTGTTGTAAATGGTCGTGCGGTGCAGTCTAGTATTAAATTATGGCGTGACATCTCAGCTTTGCTGAATATAGCCGAAAGTAATATGAAACCATTTTAACAATATAATATTTATAATTAATTACTTGTTTTAAAGGTAGGAAGCTGAAAACTACAAATAGAACTATTTTTTGCTAAATTGTTAACTCTTTCAATTTAATAAAGACACTATAAGCTTAGTTCGAATAACTTATGCAACTTAAAATAAAAACAGAAAATAGTTATTATAATACTTATTTTTTAATGTAGTTGGCTTATAATAGTTTGTGAAAGTTTTATATCGTTTTAATTTTGTTTTGATATTATAAAAGTTAAAAATAATTACACTTTTGTTCTTTAACATGAACGTTAGAAGTACTTTGTTATTATTCTATTAAATTCCTGTGTTCACCAACTAAATACTATTTAGTTTAAGAAACTAATTTACAAAAGAATTTTTGAGATAATACTATTTAAAAAGTTTTAAGTTTTAACCAGCTATGTTATTAATCTAAATTCAATTCTAAAACTTATACCTAACAAAATTTTAAACAATGTCATTATAATAGTTGTGTATTAAGAAAATATGATAAGTAGTAAAGTACAAGTTATCAACTATATTTCAAAGGTACACATCAAATAGAAGTAATTTAGTTCAGTCGGGTATTTTAAGAAATATAAACACGAATGCATAGATAAAACATTATAGTAACAACATTGTAAAAACAAGTAGAATGAAATCAATATACATAAAAGACTAAACTATTAGGCAATAAAATCTTATTTTTTCAAAAAATTATACAAAATTTTTAAATAATTACCTGGTAAAAATAAAAATATTAATTAGTAAGTTTTTGATTTTGGAAAAAAATAGTAATATGCTTTTATTAGATTAGTAAATATTAAACACAGAAAAAATGTATTATAGAAAACAATTATTGGACTATTATATTAAAAATTTACTACTTCTTAAAACAAATATTTATTAAAATACATAACTTAAGGTATACTGAAGTTTTTTAAAATGAAAGCCTCCATAAAACAAATCTAAATTATTCAAACACTTATAAATTCTCACAATGAATAAAAAGCATTAAAAATATAGGAGAAGTAAGATACAAAATACTTATAATTAGAAAAGGTAATAAACAACTATTATTTAAAAATTTAAATTGATTTTATTTTTAAATCTAAGTAACATAAGTGACCAGTAATTATACAATAAGATATACAAGACACACAATTTCAATAAAACTAAATATATTTCGAGCATATATTAAGTTTTATTGAATTTATAAGTCTTCTATACATTTACATTAAGCTTTACGATACTACATTTCAGAAAAAAGTTTGTTTAAAACCACTATAACATAAAATAAATAGAAACTATTACTGAGCTTAACATTTGTTAGTTTAAAAAATGTACAAAAGTATTATTTTTTTTTTTTTAATTTAGTTGAAAATTAGTTACTGATCTAAAAACAACTAAGCATTAAAACTAGTTTATTACCTAAAAACTTTTTATTAACTTTTTTTGTCTGAAAAATTTTTTGAATAATTTAATTACTGAAGCAATTTAAGTGCTTAGAAAAAACATGATTAAAATTATATTTAAGGACAAAATAAATTATTGTTTCTTATAACACTTTGTTATATGCAAATATAGGGCTTAAGAGTATGATTTATATTTTCTCTCATAAAAGAAAGTAATTAGTTAAAAGTAAAAAATACATTTATAATTATTAAGTTTTAAAAAATCAATTTATTGTTCGAACAGCCAAGATAGACCACTTTCAAGACCATCCAGGCTGTCAACATTGACATCTCGCACGAGCCAGGGTCGACCTGTTATGGAAGCGAGGTCGAGGTAGCTGGCAATTTCACAACAGGGTATTTTACCCTTGCTGAGTGATGAGTAACAGCAGATTACTAACAGAGGTGTTCTCAATAACTCCGTTTCTGCAAATGCAAAAACTGTTATTTTAAACAGGTCTTAATTAACAGATGTTCCAAATGAAGCTACTGGAGCATAACTTAACTAAAAATTAAAAGCAAACTTTTAAAGAAAAAACACTTTAAAATCGAAAACAAAGTTCAAACACCAGTATCAATAACTTTAAATACAATAAGTAAACTTGAATATTATCAACTGAAGTATCTTTTAAATAAAACAAACTCTGACTAAATTACCTTTGAAGTTAAATACCTTTTTAATATTAGGAAGTACTTATTAAAAGTATTTTTGCGTTTACATTTCTCAAACAGCCTTGTAAAAAAACCTTGTAACCCGTCCAAAAATGTCTTTAGTTCAAGCCGATTGGTTGAAATGTCGACGACATTCTGTCCTTCTTTGGAAGCGTCGACGGCGTACACCAGGCACCTCCTGCCGACTTGCCCGCTGTTGAGGAAATTTTTCACCGCGCTCGAAAGCACGAAACTGTGCTCGATGCAGACGAAGTTGTCAAAGGCGTCCTGGAACAGCGTGGTCGCCGATCCCTCAGAGTTCGGAAGCCTCACATCCAGTATCCTGCTGTTCAGCAACCTCGATAACCCGACCTGGTCCCTCCTAGCCTGACGGTTGTTCGAGTACAGGGCGATGAGGTTGAATCTCCTCTCTCCTCTGAATTCCAGCTCCACTCCCGACCCGATGCCTTCCTGACCGCCGGGAAGAAGGCCCTTGATGACGAAGAGGTCGGGGCGCGACCTAAGGAGGCAGATGAAAAGCTTGGACGTGTTCCTAGACTCCATGCCCGGTCCGAGCATTATGACCTGGCCGCAACCGATGAAGGTGGCCCACACGCTCCGCAGAAGCCTGAATAATATGATTGAAAGTTTCATTACAGTATAAGTTTTACATAAAAAAGCAATTTAAACCGGAGTTTTGTGTCAGGCTAAATGAACAGCTTCAAACTTAATCCACAGTCATTTAAATTTAAAATACTTGTATCCTAAAGTATATCATAAATAAAATATACACTTTAAGTGATAACTAATAGATCTGGTGGTTTCAATATTTTTTAAAGCAAGTAGTTTATCAAAGACATACAACTTGTTTAAGAAGAACATTTTTGTAAAAAGTTTTATAGCATTATGTACTTTTTTTTTTCAAAAATACTCTAGCTTATTAGTATTATAAAAACTTTAAAAATGACTGTAGACTTCAATTTATAAATGCTGACATATATGTTTTAAAGCATAATTACATTTAAAGAACTTTTTTTAATACAGTTTTTTTTTTTTTTTGAGTACCTAATATAATAAGTATACATAGTTTATAAACTAGATTAGTTTCTTTCAAAGTTTATTTTGTTCAAACAGTTTATATGTATTTATATCATAAAACATAAACTTAAAAGTTTAAACACTAAATTATTCAAACTTTCTTGATAAGTTATAGATTAATTAAAATTTAAAAGATCATAAAAATCCTAAGCTATCAAGGTATACATCAATATATTAACAATTTTACATTAAAGACCTAAAGTTTTAAGCATAAGTCTTTCTAAAGTTATTTAATATTATTTTAAAACATACTTTTACTTTCAAAAACTTTAATAAATGTATTAAATGTTTACATTAATAGAAAACATTTATATATAACTCTCAAATCGGTCCAGGACACAGTCAATTGTTTTTACTTGTGTTTTTTTTTCTGCATCAGTAGTTATAAAAAACCAGAAGATGGTTTAAAAAATCTACAAGTTTGTTGCATACTTCAGTTCAAATCGATTTCGGACAACAGTCCTTCTTCAGTGAACTTTAAACTAACAGAACTAAAACACATTCATGCAACTAAGTAAACAAAAATTTAAAAATATATTATGACGTAGTAACTTAAATGTGTGTATAAAACCAAGTTTTTAAAACAACCGATTTTTAATAGGATAGTTTTACTAAGAATAATTTTTGTTTCAGAATAGTTTTTAACCGTTTGTTTATTTGATAAAATGTTAACTTTAAAAACAATATATTAGGAAAAATAATTTGCTGTTAAAACAATTTAGTTTAATTCTTTATTTAATTTTATTATTATTTTTTTTACTTAGGTTTTGTTTCAAAATAGTTATTTTTTTTCATCAATAATACTATGACTTTAAGATAAGAAGTTTGTAAGATACAGTTTCTTATTAATATAGGTTTTTGTAATTACTTAAAGTATTTTTTGTGAAAAGTTTTATTTTTATTTCACCAATAGCAATAACTATTTATTAACAATAACTTACATCAAACAGTTCCTTACGAAGATAGTTTTTAATTTAAAGTTTATATCGGTAAAGTGTTTGTTTTTATATTCATTTCATTTGGATTACTTTTACATACAAAAATATCATAATTAAGTAAAAAATCTTCAAGCTTTTAAAAATTTGGTTTATATACACAGTTTTGAATTACTTCGTCATGACATACTTTTTAATTTTTATTTACTTAGTTGCATGACCGTGTTTTAGTTCTGTTAGTTTAAAGTTAACTGAAGAAGGACTGTTGTCCGAAATCGATTTGAACTAAAGTATGCAATAAACTTGTAGACTTTTTAAACCATCTTCTGATTTTTTATGTTTACATTAAGTAATGAATAAAGTAAAAAGTCTTACTTAATTAAGTTGCTACAAGAAATAACTTAAGCAATACTTCAAAATGAAACTTAAAGTCAATTGAGTAGACCAAAACAAAACAACTATTTCAACAGTAAAAGTATTATGAAAAAAGCCTGAACTTATTTTTAAAAAATTTGGTCAGTAGAACTATAAATAGTAATGTAAACTATGATTAAACTAACGCATCAAATAAAAATGTCATGCAAGTTATAATGGAAATATACATTTACTCAACTGAAAAAAAATAACAAAGAAAAGTAAAATAATTAAGGCCATAGGGGAGTAGACCATGTTTTTTACAAGTTGATCTTATTTTATAGAGTTTTTTCTAAGCTTCAAAATGCTTTTTATTGTTTTAAAAAATTCAAATTATTTTTTGAGATATGACCAGTCAAAGTCGGGCTGCATAATAGATTCCCTATAGGAAGGGAAAACTAAAACAGCGAAAAAAGACTATTTCATTTAAAATCTATCTCCTCCTACATTTTTCAAGCAATCTTCTTCAAACTTTCACAGTCTAATCTTTATACAATAACAAAAAAACGTTACTTTGGAATTAAAAAAAAAATTTGTAAAAATATATTTTTATTAAAAAAAAAACACTTTTTTTTTTAATTTTTTAAATTATTAAAATTCTAAAGTAACGTTTTTTCTTTGTATTATAAGGAACGTTTCCTGAAAATTTGAAGAAGATTGCTTGAAAAATGAAGGAGGAGATAGATTTTTAGTGAATTTTAAAATTTCCGAGAAAATTGACCTCGAAAAATTTGCGGTCCATACGTTTATATTGGAAAAATTTTACAAGAAATTAAATATCTCAAAAGTTAAATGATATTTTTGAATTCTGTAAAAACTGGCTTGTAGTTTGTACTTAAAACTTTCATATAAAAGCAATGTTAATTTTTGTAAAAAAAAATGTTGGACCCCCCCCCCCCCCCCCCCCCCCTATGGCCTTAAGTTTGTTGTATATGAAAATATTTTGAAACTGGAATATCTTGGTTTTTTCATTACTTAAAAAAAATTCTATGTTTCTATTCTATTGCTAAAAATCCATGTAATGCTAAAAAAATGAAAATAAAAATGTGTAAAATATATTAACACAAAAAATAGTACATGAAAACTTTACAAAACACAATAACTATGTTTTTGTTTTACCAATGTTATAAAAAATACTAACAAACTTCTTAGATATTATGCTAGTATTGATCTAATTCTAATTAATTTTAGATGTTTATTTATTCTCGTCAATAAAATTTTATTTAGAAAAATAATGCTTAAATATATGAAACAAAAGATTAATTTACTTTTCTACAATTATAACTATAACAAAACAACTAGTTAACATTTGAAATTCTTTTAAATTCTTTATTTGTATTTAAGGCAATCATCATACAAAGGTGTTAGACTTAAATATTATTTTACAAAATTGTTTATGTTCAAATACTTGATAAATATTTATTCTAAAATTTAAACCTAGGTATAGAGTAGTGAGAAGCAGAAGTTGATGGAAATTGTGATGTTTTCACTTCCTTGTTGTGCTTAAAGCGATGTTGTGCGCATGTTAAATACAACTGCTTGTAATTGAATCCAATTTCTCTACACCTCACTCTTTCTTCAAATGCCATTGTGTTTATTGGTACATAGCCTGTTGCACGGCAAAAAAGTAGACTTTGGTTAAATTAACAAAATTCTCTTGAAATTTAAAAAATGTTAAGAATAAAACAAATTTAATTTAAACAAAAAAAGCACTTTTCAGTTTTTATAAATAAAGTTTTGTTTGCTTTACTAACGTAATTTAAAATTAATATTATTTTTATATCATGTACAAACAAAAACAACTTTGTTTTAAAATTACTTAGCTCCATTAAAATCTTATTGTGTGGAAGCACTGAAAAATTTAAAAAATAAACACTGTGTATATATAAAAATATAAAAAGTAGAAATGTTAAAGTATTAAGCTTTGCTATAACTGGTTGTTTAAAAAACGAAAATTACTCAAAAATTATACTTTAAAAGGAATACATCTAATTATTTTCAACAAAATGTACTTGAATGTTTATATATATATATATATATATATATGTTTTAACATATTTTTATGAACTTAAAAAAATAGGTAGTATTTTAATACTAAGACCACGCTTAAACAGAACAGTTTAAAAAAAGTAAAACAATCTAACTGTTTTTAATATAAAGCAACAAAGATTATTACCTTTAGAAACAGATTGGTTATTACTCATCTCAAAAATTGTGTCATCTTTCAGCAAAGGGTAGCTTTTGTGGCACACTGAACTCCACTTCACCGCATCTCTGCACAGAAGTTCTCTCCAAACAAAAGTGTCACTACAAATTTCATTCCAGTGCCAACTGGCCTGCGACAGACAGCATATGTCGTTTGTTTCTAGCATTGACAAGATGTAAACCTTGCAGTAAAAAGGAAGTGAGCATAAGGAAGGTTTCTTTTCTTCTTCTAAATCTTCTTCAAGATACAATGCTGATAACTCATCTGTTGAAAATTTTAATGCATAATGTTACTTAGAATATAAATTACTGTTTAGTGTCAACTTAATACAAATAATATAGTTTTGCTAAATATAACAAATATACTCTAAAAGATAAATAAATAATATAAACCTATACAAAACTCACATGTAATAACTATTAATAAAATATTACACACAGTAACCATAAATGTTTGGTCATTGCCTTTAGATTAGTATAACCTGTCATAAAAGTGGCAAGTTTAAAACAGGGTTTCCTAAACTGATTTTCATCGTTACTCCTTCGTAATTATAAAAAAATTGCCCTCTTTAAAAGATATCGCCCCTTAAGTAGTAAATTACCTGTTTACTTTTTCATCACCTTAAAAATCTACTCCCACAAAGAGGCTATATTTCAAACCTTGGGAAAACCTTCTTTGGAATAATATGTTTTTTTAAACATTGTTAGTTTATTAAATCAAACTATTTAATAATTCTACATAAAATATGTTTTTAGTTAAGTATAAAAAAATTAGTTAAGAATTTAAAAATCAAAGAACTAATAAAGTCAAAAAACATTAAAAAATATAAAAAATACAGTAGCATGTTTATAAATGTGAACTTACAAGTAAGGCTTGAAAAACACATTATATTATTTATGCATTCAACTCTTACTGTTTTAGTTTGATTTTCCTTAAAAAATTGAACAAGACAACACTTTTTTTTGAAGTCAAAATTATATAATTTATTTTATTCAGTTATAACTTTTTTTTTTAATTAAATTAAAAACTTTTATTCAAAAAATCACAAAATATACTTTTTTTTTTGAATTTTCAAACAAAAGCTTTTTTTAAGTTATATGTAAGTTTATAAGTCATAATTATATGAAATTGTGTAAAGCGTTTACACATTTTGATTTATAAACTTAAAATATACAACTTTATTTTGTAATCTAAGCCTAAAAGCATATCATCCGAAAATTTAAGTTAAAATAAAGTACTACAACCTGCTAAATTCTCTTCCTCATTTTTTCCAGCTAGACTTCTAAGCTTTCTTTTAAAACTTGAAAATGCAGAGACTATAGCATTTTCTCTGTTTTCACTTTTGTTCTGGTACTGTAGTGGTTTGTTTGGGTCGAAATTCAACTGATGAAGTCCTGAGTTTTTTATTTGTATATTTTGTTGGACTTGTGGTGACTGATCATCACAGCAGGGTTCTTCTTGTAGGTTACTTTGTTGACTTTCATTATTAGAAGTCATTCTGTAGGTTTTTGAATTTGGATAAAACATATTAATCTTAAGTGTAATATTTTATTGTTACAAATTTCTTATACGTTTTAGATACACATGTTTTATTACAAAAAAATTCAATATACATATAAGTATAGTTCTTGCCAAAAAAAAATTTTTGACATTTTTAAAGCTTCCATTGTGACTTAAGCTTTGATTCAAAATGTATAAAAAGTATTAATTTTTGGATATAATTAATTGAAATGATTTTTAATTAATGTAGGTTTGGTTACACAAGGTAAAGAGAAACCAATTATTGGTTTTAAACAATTTATTTGATAGTTTCCATAGAATGCAATTATATAGTAAGCTATTTTCAACATAGGGTATTTACCAATAAGAAATATTTTTTGTTTGAAACAAGTTTTTTAACATGTAATGGGTTGCCTGCAGTAAAAAAGTTTTAGGTTTTTTTCATTCATAATAATATTTAAATAAGGTAAAAAATTAACACAGTAATATATTAAGAATAATACAAACCCCATTTTACCTTATTTTTTACCCCTAGACCACCTTACCCAAACATACAATAATTAACTAGTAAAAAGTATACATTAAAACTTAAATAAAATAAAATAAATAAGATGTTCAATCAGAATCGCTTAGATTTTGAAGCTGACAGACATTTAATGTGTGTTAAGACTTGTTTTATAACATAATGGTTGCATTTCATTTTTAGTTCATTGTTTTTATTTTGAATTGAGTTATTAAAAAAAATGTGCTTAGAAAAATTGAAAAAATATATGTAATGAACATAAAAGTTATTGTACTAAAATATTTCAAATTATACATAACTTAAAATTTGTTAACATCGTGTTAAAAGTAGTTATTATTATTATTATTATTATTATTATTATTATTATTATTATTATTATTATTATTATTATTATTATTATTATTATTATTAAGTTTATTGTCCAACGAAGGACCTAAGCATTAAAACCTAAGCCACTTAAACTGAAAGACACTAACATAAAAAGAAAAAACAAATTACAGTGATTAAATAAACATAAACATAAAACTTATAAAAGGCAGAAACTAAATAAACTAAAACTTTCACAACCAAATATTCAACAATTCCGAAGTCACCAATCTCCAATTATACGTTCCAAAGCAACAAATCCCTGTAACAAGCATTTCTGTCAAATCTTCAGAAGCTGTCTTCATCTTGCAGAACATTCATCTCAGCTACTATTTGCCACTCGTTATGACAGCAAATTCAGTCAAAAATCACTTCAAAAATTTGGCAGCAACAGTTCACAAATCTAGCTTAGGAATCAACTGAATATCCAATAATTTCAAAATCTAAAGCCCAAAGCACATTAACAACAGCCCTTCCAAAAATCAAAGTTGAAGAGTACCTAAAATCTATAAGGGGAAGGTGTAGCCTACAGATTAAACTACCAATAAACTACATACCACACACCAAATCAATGGCTAAAGAGATGAACAAAACTAATCACTTATAAATTTTACTGGTAAATATTTTATTTAAATCAAATCTTTTTAAGTTTAATCGAAAATGTTTAAGATTTTTGCACGATACTAGTTCATTTGGAAGTTTGTTCCACATTTTTACCGAACGATAGAAAAAAGATTTGTGCCAACCAACATAGTTGAAATGATATTTGCATGTAAATTTTCTATTATTACCTCTGAGTGAGTACGGAGACTAAATGACACGGTGCGTCAGAATGGCACAGCGACAAAGTGACACGGTGCGTCACTTAGGCACGGTGCGTCATTTTGGCACAGCGACAAAATGACACGGTGTGTCACTTTGGCACAGAGGGTCACTTTGGCACAGCGACAAAACGACATGGTGCGTCACTTTGGCACGGAGGGTCACTTTGGAACAGCGACAAAATGACACGGTGCGTCACTTTGGCACAGCGACAAAATGACACGATACGTCACTTTGACACAGCGACTAAATGACACGGTGCGTCACTATAGCATGGATTAACAAACTTATAAGCAAAACTTAACTTCTTCAGTAATATAACTTTTAATTGTGAAATTTTGATAGTAATTAGTTAAACACAAGATTTATTATATTTTTTCCTAACTATAGTAGCTTGATACATTTGAAACTATATATGATACATTGCTTTTAAATTTAAGTCATAGTATAAAAACAAAAATATTCTTAAGTTTTATTTTTTACGTTTCACGATTTTTCATATTTATGTAATGAATAAAACTTAATATTTTTTGTTAAAAGTTTAATTAAATATTATCAGGAATTGTTATAAAATATAACTAAGATTTAATTTAATACAGAGTTATTTCGTAGTAAGAATAAGTCATGCGTGTTTTAACTCTAGTTTTTAAAAATACAGAGTTAAGCTGCTTTTGTAGTAACTAGCCATTTATATTAAATATGTATATATATTTATACTCAACAAAAGATAATAAGTTAGGATGTTTACTTAAAACTCTGTATTGAAAATATATAATAAACTTGTCTAAAAGCAAATAATTAAAATAAACGGACCTGGAGCCTAAATTTATGAAAAAGTTAAAAATAGTATTATGAACAGTTTAGAGAAATTTAAGAGTCTGATCCAACCATTCATGCGCATTTATATATTTATCACTTTAAAAGAAATTAATCACTAGAAGAGGTTAAACATACAACATTGCTGCTGCAGCCTTCTAATTAAAGCTGCAGCCATTCTATTAAAGTTAATACTTTAAGTCTTAACTGTTCAAAATATAGTTTTAATTGTTTGCTAATAAAAGATCCTAGTAAAGTAACTTCACTGGAATATAAATAAAAACAAATTATACAGTAATCTTCCTTTATTCTACCAACATATGTTTCTGTGTGTCAACGAATCAACACACTTCAACTGGGTTGTTAATAGGAAAGATAACTCAGTTATCTTTCCTATTAACAACCCAGTTGAAGTGTGTTGATTCGTTGACACACAGAAACATATGTTGGTAGAATAAAGGAAGATTACTGTATAATTTGTTTTTACTTTAAGTCTTATTAATTTTTACAAAACTTTTTAGTCTAAAATATAAAAAATTTAACTTAGAGTATGACAGATATTATAGTATTTTATTGCATATAAAGATTTAATTTCATTTATATTTAATACAAGATCAGTAGATAAACTTAATAATAATACAGTAAAAGCAGATTTTAATTTGCTTGTAAAACATTTCTTCTACTATATATTCTTGAGTTTTATTACAAAGTTTTAAAAAACTCGGTTTTGTCTTAACTCTGATATGAAAATTATATTTAATTTTCTATTTTTAATCTTGCGAATAAAAAAAGAATTTTTTTGTAAAAATAAATACGTTTTCTGGGATTTCTAAACACTTATTTCTAAAATTTCAAAACAATATTATTTATTAATTAGGAGTTAATTTCTTTCTGATGAAAAAGTAAAAAAAAAAAAATTTTATTATTATAATTTCGTCAAGGAATGCAGTATTTTAGTTCTAAATTGCAACCTATTAAGTCGCCAAAAGAGCGCAAGTATTAATTTTTTTAAGCATAAAAACGTAAAATAAGAACCGCATTAGAATTTAGAATTACAACAGCAGAAAAGTTGCTTTCGATAACGTCTGAGTTTTAGTTTATAAAACAAATTTTCCTCTGTATTTACATCTACTAGTTTATTGTTTTGATGTACTGAATGATTGATCTAAAATGAAGATTGTACTTTTTAAATCAGAATGTTGCTGAAGTTTAAAAAATATGTTTATATGAGTTTTTATCTTTTTAGTCGTAAAATGGCAAGTCATTTTCTAATTTTTATTACTCGTTTCAAGTTCTAGTACTAAACTGTGTTTAAGTTTTTCCATTCGAAATAAATCAAAAATAAATTCCCTTTAATTTTGGCAGTCGTATTTTGTTAAAAAAGTTGCTGCTTTTGCATCTTTGTGAAAGTTGTTTGATACAAACAACTAGTTGTTGCTTATTAAGCACAGCTTTTAAGCACACCTAACACCTTGCTACTGCTTAAAAATGAGCATGTTGTTTATAAGTACGACGATGAGAATAGAAGGTATAAACATTAAGTATTTCACTTTATTTTATGAAGTCACGATCAAAAATTCCTGCGGTCTTTGTTTTTAAAGTTAATCAATGTGATTGTTGCTGATTCTACAAAACCGGTTAGAAGACAGGAAACCGAAAATAAGATCGTTGTCCATACCAATGAAGATTGAAGTTTCACAACAAATCGTTCCCTCTCTTATTAACCACCGTGTAATTTTGTCGCTGTGCTAAAGTGACCCTCCGTGTCATTTTGTCGCTGCGCCAAAGTGACCCTCCGTCCCAAAGTGACGCACCGTGTCGTTTTGTCGCTGTGCCAAAGTGACCCTCCGTGCCAAAGTGACGCACCGTGTCATTTTGTCGCTGTGCCAAAGTGACCCTCCGTGCCGAAGTGACGCACCGTGTCGTTTTGTCGCTGTGCCAAAATGACACTCCGTGCCAAAGTGACGCACCGTGTCGTTTTTTCGCTGTGCCAAAGTGACCCTCTGTGCCAAAGTGACGCACCGTGTCATTTTGTCGCCGTGCCAAAGTGACCCTCCGTGCCAAAGTGACGCACCGTGCTAAGGTGACGCACCGTGTCATTTTGTCGCTGTGTCAAAGTAACGCACCGTGTCAATTTGTCGCCGTGTCAAAGTGACCCTCTGTGCCAAAGTGACGCACCGTGTCATTTTGTCGCCGTGCCAAAGTGACCCTCCGTGCCAAACTGACGCACCGTGTCATTTTGTCGCTGTGCCAAAGTGACGCACCGTGTCTATTTGACGACCGTGTCATTTTGTCGCTGTGTCATTCTGACCCGCTCCCTCATAAAGGTGTGTTGTATTCCATCTTAGGACGGATGTAAACTAGGTACAGTTTCTTAAGAATTACCAAATCCGTGGATATAAAGCTTTTTAGAACTTGAAAAGATAAAATTGATGCAGTACGGTAAATAAAGTTAATATGATGGTTCCATTTTTAATTATCTGAAATAAAAATTCCAAGGTCTTTAAATACCTCAGTTTTAGGTAAGATTGCATTGTTTATTTTAAAATCAAACGCTGGAATAGGTGTACTTTTGCGAATATTCAAAACATGACATTTGCTGGGATTTAGGTTTAATCTCCTTTCTTTTAACCAATGGTAGATTTTATCTAAAGATTTTTGTAAAACTAAGTTAGATTGGCTAAATATTTTTGTGTCGTCTGCAAAAAGCTTAATGTTGCTATTAGAGTCAACCTCTAAGGCTATATCATTTATATAAATTATAAATAACAGTGGACCTATAACCCCTCCTTGCGGAACTCCACTAAAAATTGGTAAGGATTCTGAGAACGTGTTACCGATAACTACTCTTTGTGTTCTTTCCTGAAGAAATTCTTTGAACCATTCAACTAGATTTCTATTAATTTTGTATTGAGATAAAGTTTTTATTAACTTAAAATGAGAGACAGAGTCAAACGCTTTCTGAATGTCTGTACAAATTACATTGATAGATTTATTGGTAAAAAAAGATACTAACCATGAATGAAGGCAATCCAATAATTGAATACATGAAGTTCGTTTAGGAAGAAAACCAAATTGTTTCGGAGAAATAAGATTATTTAAGAAAAGATGATTAAATATTTTTAATGAAATTATATATTCAAAAGATCTGCAAAAGCTACTAGTTAGTGAAATTGGTCTATAGTTTAATGGATTATTTTTGTTTCCTTTTTTGAATATTGGTATAATATAAGATATTTTCCATTGCCTTGGTATAAAAGATATTGCTAAAGAGTAATTAAAAATTAACGAGATTGGGAAAATGAGAGAGCTAATAGTTCGTTTTAAAAAATACGAAGGTATATTTTCTGCTACTCTGAGTATTTTATCTTTTAAATGATTTACAGATTCAATTATTTCATTATTACTAATAAAAAAATCCTGCATTTCAGGACAACTCTTATCAATAAGTATAAAATGTTCATCTTCATAATCTTTACTAAATACTTTTTGGAATGATTTGTTAAAAACAATTATTAACATTTAAAAAATTAGTTAACATCGTGTTAAGATTAGTTATTTTTATGAAGTTTATAAAATTATGTCTTTTTTTTTTTTGTTAAAAAGAATTGTTTTGGCATAATTTTATTGCTTGTATTTAAATGTTTTAAACATATTTTGTTGAATAAAACTCAGCTTAGTCAAGTATTTCTGATTAAATGACTAAAACTTCATCAATACTTGATAATACTAACTATTCACGACTATCATAGCTAATTTTTTAAATCCTTTCCTTTAAGTTCATAAACAATATCACAATTTTTCTTGAATTTATCAAAAAAAAACAACATAGAAAATATCTTCAATTAACATTTATCAATGTCGAATAATGTCTGTATTCTCTATATCTCTGTATCCATATGTAAGCATTATAAGTTTGTTTAAAAATTTCGATTTAGCTTTGAGTATATTTTACTACAATAAAAACTATAATGCGTTTAAAAGATTCCTAAATAAAACTTATTGAAATAAAATGTATAAGAAAAGTTAGTAAAGTCTTTCATTTTTAGTTTTGATTTTCTAAATACATTATACACCAGGGTTGCCAGAATGCCAATGAGTTGCTATGCTAAATGACCATGGATATTTTAAAACCGTTAGCTTGCTTTAACTTAAAATGGTACAACCGAGTAAATTTTGTAGCTTTGTTGGATTGATAAATGGCATGTTGCTATGGAGTTTTGAGAGCTTTTTTTTTCATTTTTTCAGTTGTGGAAAGAAAGCAAAGACAGCGTAAATATTTATATATCAATAACAACAAACTTTTTAATTCTAATAATTTTTTTTTTACTAAAAAGTCTTTTTTGTAATAAATATTAACTTTTACAGTAAAACTTTGAATTTTTTTTTAAGACAGCCATTTTTTTATAAAACTTAGCCTACTATGAAAAGCTTGAATGTCATAAAATGATCAAGAAACAGTTTGTTTAAAGTATTTATTCAACAATGATTCTTTCTATTTTATAGTTTTAATAATTTAATATCTACATAGAATTATTAATAGAAACTCAAGGTTTGTTGTTTATGTTGTTTTGTTTTATATATAGTTTTATGTAGTTTATTTCATTACGAAAATATGTACCAGAAACCTTTTTCACCAGCATTCATCAATTTTACTATTATTTAAGTTTTAACATTAATAATTTTTAATTTAAAACATTCACAAATACAAATGAATAATACAACAGAAAATCTCAACTATAAAAATGAAAACAAAACGGTCGTATAAATAGACTTTTTTACACTAGTCAGATTTGAGGCTAAAAATATAAACTGCTTCTAAAGATTTCAAATGGTAGTCCTACTAATAGACAATATCAAACACCTTTTAAGGTCATACTTCTTTGTTATTTTTACATAAACCAAGTCATTTCGGAGTATCAATTAAATGTTGTTCAATAGAAGATTTGCTGAGCACTGTGCATTATAGTTTAAGTTACCTTTTTTTTTTATTTACTTTCTTTGTATGTAAACTGTTGGGTAATTGTTGATTTATTCCTTCAGTAACAAGTTACAAGTTTTATCAACGTTATATTTTTTCACACCATAGAAATTTATAGATAAATTTGTTTTATGATGAGTATAAAGTATACATGTTCTATCCACTGGAAGCAACTTGTTCGTTTGGAAAACTAATCTTAGTGTTACAGAATGTAAGACTTTACAAACATCTTTTTTTAAAGTTGTTTTCTAGGATATAGTTATAAGTGTATAGTAGTTTTAGATACACTGGTTAGGTCATTTATTACGACCTTTTTTAGTTATTTTAGTATTTATTTTCGTTTTTAGATATGCAGGTGATACGTTTGCTATCTTTAAAAAAAAGTACAATAAACTAGTTTTTAAGAAAATAAATTAAATAATTAAAATCTTTAAGTTGACAATTTTAAACTTATTAAAAAATAGTCTGATATTTTATATTTACTTTTTTGTTTAGGCAAGCAAAGTATTTTCAGTAGGGTATGTACAAAGTATTCATTTATAAAAGATTACATTCCATCAAACTGCTTTAGTTTTATACAACCAAAAACTAACTTCATTTAAAACTGACTAAAACTATACAGCTATAAAAATTAGACCTGATAGGTTTTTGATTTTAGATTCTAAAAACTAAAAATAAGTTCTGTACTTTTTTTTATCCAATTGATTTTAAATGCTTATAGTTCTTTACCAAAAATAATTTTTGAAAAAACTAAAATAGGTCTTAAGAAATGTCCAATGTACTTAAAATTGTATCATTAAATGCAGAATTATCTTCAAAGTATAAATTTTAAAACTTTAATTTAATAAATTACGTAAGAAGTTTAAATTGTACTAAATTAAAAAAAATCATAAAAGGTAAAACTGGTTTTAAAGTCTTGATTAAAAAGTATTGCATTTTCTAAATTTAATAATTTTCGAGTGCTTAATTTTGTAAAATTTATATACGTTTTAAAAAACCTACAATATTAATCTTTTTTCTGAAAAATTAAATTAGCTTCTTTATAACATTTTTGAAGCAACAAAATTCACCTAGTAATAACTTTTTCAAAAAATAAAAGTAAGTTCTTACCTTGAACTCCATAATTTGTGTGTGTTTTAGGATATATTATGTTGAAAATACTCAGATACAAATAGACAATAACATTGGTTAGCTAATACAAACGTTAAAAAAAAAACATATTGCTTGATTACCGAGTTGAGTAGTTTCTCGCCAATTAAATGCTTAGCAACTGATTTTATAATCTATGTGACAAGTATTTAGTTTCGTATGATAAAAACATTATTATCATAATTATTTCTAGGCATTTAAACTATCAGCTACTAAATACTTTAAAAATTTTCAGATATCAACTCTGGGGTCGGCAGCCTTTGATAAGTCGCGGAACTTTTCTTAAAAAGTTACGCGCGGGCCAAAAGGTTTTGAAGAAACCTTCCGAAGGTCGCAGCTATTTAAATAACTGTTGTAGTCGATATAAAAAACTATATTATATCATATATAAAGTCATGTCCTGGACATGACTTTAAACTGTATCTTGGTGTATGACTCAATAACTGAAAGGTTTTTTCGTACACCAGGTCCTTGGACCAAATATTTGAGCGCTTTTTTTTTCGTTCAATAAACAATATTAAACCAAATGTGTGATAAAATATGCAATAGTTTTAGCACTAGTAATAAATAAATTGAAAACCTAATTGTAAGTCTTTACAACAAAAACATTTAAGTTATTACTCTGATAAATTGTATTTTAAGCTGATAAGTACATCGCATGCCGTTGTAAATATACAAACGCAACTTAAAATATCAACTTACGCATATTCGTTGAAGTAATTAATTTTTTTTAGAATTCTTTCACTTTCAATAGTGAAAATAAAGATGTTTTTTTTTAATTTTTCATATTCATTCATTAAAATAAATCAATTTAAATAAAATAGTATCAAAAAAGTTATTAGCAATAAAAATACTAACTACGTTTTTTTGTTTAGTATTTTGAAGTATTCGTACTCATTTTTAGAGCTCCAATTTTTTTTTATTTAAAGCTTTTTTTAAATAGGTTGATATCTACTTATTTGGTATACTATATTGTTTATTAAAGCTACATCACTTTATCCTAAAAAAATATTTTCTAAGAAAGTTTCTGACAAATATACAATATTAAATACTTTTTAGGCTATAATATAGTTTAATGCTAAAAAAAGAAAACTTAGTCAAGTTCAACATATGACGCAATTAATATGTTTAGTATTACTTTTTTTAAAAGTTAAAGCACATGTATAAACTAATTAAACTTTTTTTTATGTTCTTATTTGTATGTATAACCGATCTTTTTTAATGTATTTTTTTTTAACTAAACCGAATGTTATAAACTATGAAGTGCTTTAACTAAAAAGGTTATAAGTTTTTATGATATAAGTGGTATAAAAGTTTTGTGTTGTAAAGAAATTGTTTTGTTTTAAACTTGTATAGATTTTTTTACACAATTTTTAATCAATCAAGTTTTTGCTTTCCTGATTACTATTTTAGTCTAATAACCTACCAAAGTTTACATCATTTTTACAGCTATGATTGAAATGGATATTCGTATCTACTTTTATTGATTTAGATTTTTTAGATTGTTTTATAATAAACAAAACAACTTATATAACAATAGAAAAAAATCAATTATATATACGGTTAATAGTTTCTAATTATAAAGCGATTGTGCACAGCATTTTGTCAATTTAAAAACAATTGTTTTTATATTTTAAGTACATGCTTTTAATTACGGAAATAATTAGAATTTTAAAAGTCAACTCAATAATGATCTGCAACACATACAAAATAATAACCACAAGTTAAAATTTTAAATAATTTAAGGACTTATTTTAAATTTTTCTAGTTGCTTTATTTAACATACAACCTTATATGCACTATAACTTTTAACATTTTTTACATTTATACAAAATATTTTCGATATTTTTTCAGCGTTTGTAAATGTATTAAACCATAATAATTTATAAACATAAAGATTTTATGTAAAAAGAAATAGTTTTAGAAAAACAACTTATGTGCACTCAGAATATTTATTAATAACTCAATACTTATCTGTGATCATTGAACATACCTACCTATTTAATCGAATATTATAATTAAAAACTATGTCTTAACGTACAGTCCTACTAGTATTACACACAAATTAACTGGACTTTTTAAGTATACTTACTTTTGTTCAAAAATTAATTAATTGATAAAATCTACAAAAAACTTTAAAGTAGTTTATAAAACAAAGTGACGTGAAATGTCTACCAATATAGCAACAAACTTAAAAAAGCGGTCAATGAATTCTTCGTTTATTCCTGAAACTTTTGTGACTGCCAATTGCTTTAATGAGACAATGATTAACAGAATGAAAGTGGAATACAAAATACCCATCAGTCATACTTTAAATAACGATTTGGCCAATTGTGGTTCTTGGAACAGTAGCGGGACGTTGCTTAGTTGTGGACTATCAAGTCAGGAAGTTAACATTTACCAGCCCTTTCAACAATCCCTACTAACAACTTTCCCAAACGACGAAAGTTGCTGCTTGGCTGATGCTCTGTTCATGCCAAAATATGAAAACTTGCTGGCAATTTCAACGAATAGCCGGACAACTTTGAACTACACCTCGGGACTTTCTAAGGGCGGGTGCGTTAAAATTTGGGATATTGAGACCGACAAAGTGACGAGAAAGTACGATTTTAAAGGACACGTCAGCAAATTGTGCACATCAAAAGCGCTACCGCACCACGTATGGTATGACGTCGACCCGGTGACGAAAAATATTGCCGAAGCTGACACCAGGACGCCGAAGTTCACTTTGCTGCAGCTGACGATGGGCGAGGAAAGAGACAGGTTGTTCTACCAGCGCTGCTTCGAGGTGAATCCGGTTGACGAAGTGACCGTCGTCGTCGGTGACAAAAACACCCTCTTCTTCCACGACCGCAGAATCATGGCGTCGTCAACCGCTTCACGGCCCTTTAAAAAAATTCACACGAGCACCCCAAATTCCTACGCTGTAAAACTTAAGTACACCCCGAGCGGAAAAAAATTGATATTCACCAACTCTTACGGTTTTACTTTTGATCAGTACGTTTATGACGCAACAAACAAACAAGCAGAAAGTTTGAGAGAATTTGATTTTAGAGACGCAACGACAGCTCACACTCACACAGTCACGAGGAATCCAACATTTCTCGGAGAAAGTCATGTTCTGTTTGACGCGTGTTTTAAAAACTATTCACTTGTTTTCAACATGGAAGACATGCATTTTTCAGGTAAATTAATGCTGCCTACTAGAGACAATTTATTTTCTACAAATTCTAGCATTCCGCATCCTTTTCACTGCCTGATAGCAGTAACAAACAAAAAATTCATTAACTTTATCACTCCAACTTCATCATAATTCTAATATATTACTATTTATATACTTATATATTACTATTTTATAACTAAAAAACTAAAAGATGCGTAGAATATAACAAAAACATTTCAAGTCTAAAGCTTTAATTGATAACAAAAAAAGTTATGTTTAACAATATGGTGTCACTCTAAATGTTAATAATTTATTTTATAAACGTTTTAACAAAATCATAATAAAGAGTATTTATTGTAAATCTTTATTAAAAAACACATTCTTTTTTTTTGGATTTCCATTTTATTTCTGCTTATTTTAAAGCTACACTTTAAAAAATAGACAACTGGGGTTTCGTAATCTTTTTTTAAAATATATTTATTAGAAATTTTTATCTTAGTTCCAGTATGTACTACTTTTGACCAAATGTTTTATTAAATAATTTTAAACTTTTGTTTGTGAAAACATATTTGTAAACAAGTTACTTTTTAACGTTTTTGTTATCTTTTTTTAGTTTTGCATTTTTATAGTTACAACAAATAGTGAGATATCAGTAGTAACCGGGTTTCTACGCAAAACTATGCAATTTTAGACTGACATGCCTCGATTTAGACTGAAATTTTCCTTACCTTTGTTAGTCAGCGCTCAGCTTATAACCAAACTAAATAATGTAGTCTATTAATAGTCGAACTTTTCGGGACAAATTTTCTATTTCAAATTATTTGGTTACACAATGGCTCAAGAGTAATATCATTAGACTTTAATTTGTCGGAACTTTAACTGTCATGTTACTGCTACAAACTTAATAAAACCCTTACTTTTAAAGTGATAGCTCAGACAATTAATTTTTTTCAAGCCACTTACATAAGAAACACAAGAAAGGTTTTTTCGTACACCAGGTCCTTGGAAAAAAGCTTTCAGAGCGCTTATTTTTTGTCCTTCAATATACAATAATCAATCTAGTATAACCCGACTTGTTTTGATACTTAAATGCAAAGTATTTAATTGCTTTTAAAACTTATTAGAATAAATTGAGAAAAAAGTAAAAATATAAAATTCTTTTTTTCTCTATCAATTTTTTTCAATTCTCTATACATTTGATTATCACAACATTACTTAAATAAATTTTACTTTTTTCTTAATAAAAATCTATTCGAACCAAACGTTTATAGTTAGAAAAGATATTAGATTGAGAGGACTTTTAAAAGTTATTCAGCCTGAAAACTTGAAAAGTCGATATGCTTAGCTTTATAAAAATATACTGTAAACAGTTGCTTATAAAACTTCTAACATTGTAATTAAACTTTGAAAGCCTTTTTTGAGCTTCATTTAAAAAATATCAAGGTCGCCACTCTTTGAGCCAAAAAAACTACCCAAGTATATTTTTCAAATCCCTAAAAAAATCGCCTCTGGAGCAAACTACTTATACCTCATATTCATTTATCTTCTTAATGAGTAAAAGGAACGTTGTATGTGTATGCTTTAGCATTATATGTTCACTAAACACATAATGAATACTGTTTTCGAGTATTCAACATTAAAATCTCATGTATATTAAATTTAAAAGACAAAACTTGTGGATAATTTTATGTAACCATGTTAGTTAACATAACATAGAAATAAAAATAGTTAGGATTTTTTTTGACATTTTTATTCACTAACTTGAATCTCACCACATAGCGTATTCACTTGCATGAACAAACTCGAATCATGATAAATATTACTTTCAGATTAAAAACAAAAACTACAATGTTTTTTTTTTAAATAATGAAGAATTAACCACAAGGCTAAATAGTTTTGAAATAATAATTTCAAAATCAATAAAAATCATGTTCTTAAATAAAATTGGTTATATAAAATAACAAATTCTGAGAGTTATTTTTAATCTGATAACTATCCTGAGACTTATAAAAAATCAAAACTGCCTTGAGTCATCCTAAGTTTAAAAAAATCATTATATTCTGAGGTATCCTGAGATTTTCTAGGATTTCAAAAGTCATAAGTTAACTTGAGCGTGTGGCAACATTGAAATATATATCTAGCTATAAAATAAGCACTGAAGAGTATAAAAAAATTATTAACACTTATACTCTGAAGTTAAAACAGTTTTGAGAAATCAGTATAGCAACAAACGCTATTGTAAGAGATTAGCAAAAAGGATTCAATAAGTGTATTATTTGTTACTATAAGAAAAGTTTAAGATATAAAATAAAAAATATTACAGAAAAAGCTCGAAATACAATACAGATGAGTAATAATTACTCATATTTAATTAACTATTTAAATGTAATGGTCAACAAAACTCGAAAGTTTGAATAGTAGAGAATTTAGATTATTTTAATTTGATTGTTCCATGGTATAAAATAATTTCGTAATTAAAACACTTTATAATAATACTTTTGTATTTTTTTAAGTTTCTTAGCCCATACTAATTTGGGTAAACCTCAAAAGAATAACTAAACCTAAAAAAAACTAATCACATTCTAAAGATATACTTTGTATAAGATATTTATCAACACAACTTTTAATTAATTGAAAATTACTGATTAAAGTAAAAACTAAACAAGTAACTGAAACATAACCGTAAAAACAATTGTTAACTAGCATTTTTTTAGTTTAAAGGATTTAGCTTTTAATTTTTGTTTGCATACATGAAGAAAGTTCATGTGCGACCACAAAACATTTAAAATCGTATTTGTGAACATTAAAATATAAATATATATTGAATTTTTTTTCAATCAAAAATACACTAAAGGTTTTACTTAGTTCATATTTTTTTAAATAAAAATAAACAAATGAAACCAGAATATCCTTTTTTTTAAATAAGTAAATAAGAAAAACAAAACAAAAAAACATTCTACTTCCCGATATCAACAAGCTCATCATCAACAGTACTTTCCTCCAGGCGCTTAACATGAAAATGTTCGCCAACGTTCATAACTCCAACCAAACCAGTATTTGAAATTGATATCTCAGTGAAGGAGGCGTTGTGAAGCTCAAACCGCAGCCAGGCTTGCTTTGGAAGCTGCAGCGCCCTCATGACGAAATACCTTATCAAGTTGGCGTGGCAAACAACAACCTCATAAGTGCTGTCATCAGAACTTTGCGGCCGGTAAAAATGCTTTCTGAAAGCTGACTCCAACCTTGTGCTGTCCTGAAACAACACGTGGGATGGACGCTTCACTCCGGCTTTTGGGTCGGGCACACAGGGATAACCTTCAGTTACAGTGTCTGTGAAGACTTTGTCTATTTTATGGTTGGCACTAAAGTGCTTTGCCATCAATTGATATGTTTCTTTTGCTCTTGGCATGGTTGAAATTATGAATCTGTTGATGACAAGGTCGTTTTTCATGAGCTCATAAAGCCTTTTTCCTGCCCAATGGGATTGATCTGTTCCTTCCGGGTTTAAATGACCTTTTTTAGGACCTTCTGTGTAGTAGTCTCCATGTCTGATAAATAACAAGGTTCTTGTGCACATCATTTCATCTTTGTCTCCACTTTTGTCAAGTTCTTGGCGCTTGTCCCAATCATCATCCCAATCAGGGTAAGTGATTTTCTTCCCCCAAATAAATTCTTTCAAGTTTAGATTTAATGCATGAGAATAGTGTAAAGGTGATTTTACTCTTGATTCTTGTTTATTGAATCCTTTAAAGAAACTGTACAAACTTCCAAATATTAAAGAAGATTTTACAAACTTGGAACTATAAAAAAACATCGACTTATTTTCTTATCTCTATAATAAGCTGAAATTTAAACAAAAAACTGGTGAACTTTAATTAGACTACTGAAACAAATATAAATTATTTATCAAAAAAACTTTTATAGTTCTTAAAATCTAAAGAACTTTGAAACTTGCTTGATATCAGTAGAAAAAGTATTGCTAAAACTAAAAACTGTCTTTGGCATAGCGCTTAAAAAAATATACTAAACTTAATTCTTTAATTAATTTTAAGTTAAATGCATAAAAACTTTTTAAAAATTAAGTTAAGTAAACATCTGTTTAGTATCTGTGACTAAAAAAAGCAATTACATAGCTTATCTTAGAGGAACCTTTACTAAAATTAACTAAACATGTATATTCCTATGTACTAAAAACCTAATGTCATTAACATTATGAAACACAAAAATCTCTATTGCAAAATTTTTTAAAGTTTCTAAAGATTTATATATCCAACAAAATTTCAGTAACATAAGTAATGACCTGTGTAGCAAAAAACATTTAAGAAAATAACGATGAATTGGCTTTTCTTAATACTTTAAGGATACAAGAACAAATTTTTGATATCTGTTTATGAAAAGAAAACTTTAACTGGAAACTATTTATACTATTATTCATTTTGTAATATGAAAAGAAGACAAATTTGATAAGAACGCTCTGACATCGAGCACATAAAATCTGTTCAAGAGAATTATTAGCTGATGAAATAAATCAGATAAAATCGATACTAAATAAAAATGGCTTTCCACTAAAATTTTAAATAAATAATTAATTTAAAACTTAAAAGTTTAAATAAAATAAAGCTTGCAGAGCCACAGAAATGTCCGATTACTTTATTACTACCTTATGTCAATAAGAACTCAATAATTATAGAGAAATATCAACCAATAAGTTAATATTATCACTCAGCAAAACAGAGAGTTATTTTCTTACCTAGGCTAATGATTAGACCTGGGGGCAAAGATTCAATATCAGAATTTAAAAATAGTATGGTAGTTTACCAGTTTAACTGCTTCTGTGAAGCTATTTATGTCGGAATGACTTCAAGGCAATTTGGCATAAGAAGCATATTCCAAAAAGTATTGATGAGTTTTGTAAAACGAGTAATAAGTAAAATAAATCTATCAGAGTAGTAAATGCTTCAAAAAGATCTGCTATTGCAGAACACCTAGTTAATAACCTTGATTTTGCAATTAATTATAACATAAAAAGATTAAAAATTATTAAAAATTGTTTTAACATTTTGATAGAATTAAACTTGAGGTTACATGTATTTTAATAAGTAAACCTAAACTGTCTAAACATAAAGACTTTGATTATACTGTTTCTTTGTTTTCATGAATTGTTTTATAAGTTGTTAGGTATGTTTTATTCATTTTTTAGTTGCATTGTAATTAGAAGTACTTATGTATTTAAAATACCCTTTGCTCTATTAATATTACTTTTACGTTAATTACATTTTCACTATATAATCTAGATTTAAAACTTTATTTTTATTTCTTAGTAAGCAACTTTAGTTATGCATGAAATATATACTGTTTTGAAATTTAAGTCTTGTGCATTTTTTGAAATAAAATATTAAAGTTTTAACCAAAAAATTAATATTTACATGCATAGCTTAAATAGTAAATTAATTAGTATGTATATCTATTATTAATAACAGCTTGTAATTTAAGTATATATACTATCATTCATATTAGTTACAACATTAACCTATTTTTTCCTTATTATTAAATGGACTTAAAACAGGGGTTGCAATAAGTTTTTTGAAACTTTTTCAAAGTTTTTGAAACTGCAAGTTTTTTGTTCTATTTTTGGTATAAAATTAAACTTAAGGTAAAAAAATGTACAAACATATAAAGTTGATACCATAATGCTTCTTAAAGTGTGTTATATATATATAAAATTGGATACAATAAAATAATTGGATATAAAATATTTTTAATCTAACCTTAATTTCATTATTATACATAAAAAAATTGTTCAGAATTTTAGGATTTTACAAATTATTTTCCAATTTTTTTAAATTTCTTTTTTTTTGCCTTAATTGTCAAACTCCAGGTTTTAAGGCAACCCGGTTAAAAACATAGTAAAAATAAAAAAATTACCATCAAAAAAGTTCTATTGTAAGCAATTAAAAAAAAAATTCTTATCATATTTTGAAAACATTTTAATTTTCTCAAAATAAACATTAAATCACCTCGGTGGCCCAAGGAAATGTTAACTTAAGCTAATTATAATTTTAATTGTAGCTATTTTAGTTATACAGTAAAAATAAGTTGTATTATGACTTGAATATATCTCAATATATCCTATTTACTTAAAATTGTGCAACCTAAAAAAATCTTTTTCTTTGTTGAGTTTTTTTTTAAATATATTTTATGTTCATTTATACATTATTTAATCTAGTGTACTAAATTTTTTTAATTATTTTTTTTCTGAAAATAATAGATACATTGTAATGTTATAAGTTTTAGGGAAGTTTGTAAAACAAAGAATCAATATTAGTAGAATTGAGGTCATAATTATTATAATTAATTATAATTTGAATCTTACAATAGATATTCTGATGATGAACAGCAATAAAAAGGTCTAAGGTGCTTTTAAGGGTAGTTTTGAAACTTACACTTGATATTTTGGAGTTGGTGGGGACCATAGCTTTTTTAATTTCTCTAAAGGGGGCATTTTGAAAAAAAGTTTAGGAAACCTGAATCAGCCAAAGAAGTTTTTTTAAACTAACCTGAATTTGTAAAAAATGTGTGGTAACCCCGGTTAAAAGGTATAGTGATTTTTTTTGCTTAAAATATAAATATAATTTAATTATACTAGTTTATTTTTATTCATATGAAACTTGTTGGTTATAAATTAAAAATGTTAATAATTTGTAAAATACAACCATTTATTAAAAGATAGAGTTTAAGTAATTTACCATTACTAAAACTTTTATATAAATTATTATTCTTGGAAAGTATATAAAACAATAATACTTTGTTCCTTTATTAAACTATACAAAATCAACACAATTATCTAGTACAATCTCTGGGCTTTTCCATAAGTGGACTTAATGTTGAGAGAATTGATGCTCTTCCGGGTATTTCTTTTCACAATTGATACAAGAGAGTTGACAGCTAAATTGAGGTTCTCAACCAAATGGTCCTTGTCCATACCAACGTTGCCAATGACAACATGCAAACAGTTTCCCTTCTTCATATGGAAGTTGATAGTGCATTTAAGTTCCAAGACTTTTTGAATCATGCTTTCAGAGCGGGTGAGGCAAGTTGGAAATTTACCAGCTTTGGTAATGCTTGGACCCAACAACCTGGGGATCTGTCTGATCAGTGATTCTGAAGCCATGAAAGCGTCATAAGACTTAGCCAACTTCTTGACCAGCTTTTTTTCTTTGTTTAGCTTCTTTAAATCTTCAACAGTCATTAATGGAATGTTGTTGGTCTTGGCCTCCTCGCAATGCTGAGCATCTCCAAAAATACACACTTTGAAGGAGTTCTTTGGCATATGGGGAAGTTTGATAGAGCCTTTGATACGATTGTCCTTCTGGGGATTGTAGTTCTTCAAACAAACCTGTAGCTCAATAGTTTCAATGAATCTCCTCTTCTTTTCAGCTGAACCTTGGAGGACAGCTCCCATGCAATTATAGAGAGTTTGACAGGATACCTCACTCATCTTGAAGATTTGATCAAAATACTTAAAACTTTTAAGTAACTAAAAGTGACAGTTTTTAAACTCAAAAATAAGGTAATAAAAAGGTTATATATCAGAATTAAACTTTTAATAATTAAAATAATTGAACTGACTTATGTTTTTTTGATTATACTCAAATAATTTTGATAGCAATAAACTACATACTAACTCCTATCAATAATTATTACTAAATTTAATTTAACCTAAATTGTTCATAAATAATATAACTATCTCTGCAGTTATTTCCGATTGGTGTCTTTTTGGACTCCATCTTCCTATCTTCCATAAGTATAAGCTTATAAAGCTAGTACAAGTTGATATCCAACAGTAACACGAACAATTGTTTATATAAACAACTAAACTTTTCATGGTTTAATGTACATGGTGTAGTCATAATGATGCTATTTTATTAGGTCTCTAACTTTTGTGTTTTTGAATTTATAACCATTTGAACATTATCATGAAATTCCAAAGGTTTTCAATATGTAAGCTACCATCATTTTATTTCTAATAGGTCAATTAATTATATAAATAATTTAAAATTTGCAGACATGTTGTTCAATATACAATTATAATGATACTACTTTATTTTGGTAAGATGACAACTAAATTTCCAACAATTCAAAATCTTAAAAAAATGTTTAAAAGGTTATATCTCAAAAAGTAGTGAGTATTTGAAAAAAAAAATAGTTTACTTAAATTTTTTTACTAAGATTATGAAATAAATAAAAACACAAAAAATAGGTTACTAAAAAACAGTTTTAAAACTAATAAAATTTACTATATTTTAAAACTTAATTTAGTCACATCTGAAAATTATTTGAAAAATTGCAAAATTAAAAAAAAAAATTAAAGTATGTTATTTTTTATATATTTTACTTTTCAATGGCCCTTAAGAAAAAAAATAATAGTTTGAATCGTCAGAATTTGAAGTGACTGAATTTTAATTGTTGTTGTGCACCCCTTTATTTTAGTTGTAATTAGTTATTGAGTTAAGAAACATCTCTAAATTTAACCTTACAAAAAAATTGTTGTGGCTTACAAAATTAAAGTTTAAAAACATGAAGCTCAACAAGACATAAATGTTATTTCAAATGCAATATATAACATTATATTTAATCTATATTTTCAATTATTTTTATAATAGGCATTAAATTAATAATTGTATGTTTAAGATACAAAATTGATAATTGGCGTGGAGGTATATCATAATTTCTATTTGAATAAGATATTTTTACAACTGAAGATCTCATTAACTTTTTTCAATCAATAATTTTGATAAATTATTCACAGTAAAACCTTATATTTATTTAAAAATAAATTTAAATATTCTTAACACAAAAAAAAGTTTTAAAGGGCATAGGGAAGGAAATCACTTTTTACACAAATTGATCTTATTTTCTTGAGTTTTTAGTAAGCTACAAGTTGCTTTTTACAGATTCTAAAAATTTTACATATTTTTTTAATATAGAGCCAGTCAAAGTCTGAAACTATAATTGATTTTTTATATGGAAGTTTACAACATCTTTTAATTATGGAACACAGTTAACAAGAGGTACTTTTAAAGCTAAAACTATACTTTCTTTTAGAATACAAAGAAGTATTATTTTTGTAGTAAAATTTACTCTTATTACTATAAGTAGTAATTAAAAGTATTTTATAAATGTTTATTCAAGCATATTTTTATAACATTTTTTAAGTGATTACAGGGTTGCCAAATGTTTTGGCAATTTTTTTCCAGGTTTTTAAAATTTCCTTCAAGTTTTTAAAAGTACACATTTTTGGGTTTATTTTTAGTTTAAAGTTAAGTTTAAGGTAAGAAACTGTGTTAATTAGTATAAAACCATTGAAAAGATACCCTAAAGCTACTTTGAATGTGTTTTTGAATGAAAAAAACTAATGATGAGTAAAATATTTTATCTGTATGATATATTTTTGAGTCAAATTGAAATTATACCACTTAACATGTTAAAACTGTTAATAATTTTAGGTATTTAAGTTGTTTTTGTTTAAAATTTCAGGTTTTTTCAGGCTATTATTAATATTATTAGTGAGTAAAAGACTTTTGTATGTACATTGAGCCTAACAATCAACCTTTTTTTTTCTAATCCTCTTTACTTAGAAAAGACTGACACGACCCTGTCTTTAAGTGAAATATTAAAGTTTTCCTGAAGTAAAATACGTATGTTGACAGAACTACATTGAAAAACTGTTTTATTTAAAATGTTAAGATTGTATTATGAATTTTTGTTTACAAATAAAACTTGTAACATATTCACTGCTGAATATTCCACCAATGCGTCGCTGATTTGTTTAAAATTTGTAGCGCTAAAGAGCATAAAAAAATTTGAATTTTTTTAAATTGTTACGAAACCAGGGACGAAATGATGAGATAACATTAAAAAAGCAAACATTTTGTTAATAAAAAATCTAAAACAACTCTAATGTTTTAAACTTAGATGTATTAAGTTAACTTTAAAAATAACTAATTTAAGTTATAAAACAGTTAGTTTTTAATAATTTAATTAGTGTTTTTATAAACCATTAAGTATTAATAATTTTTTTAATAGTTACCTATAAAAAACCAAATTTGCGTAAATTTTAAAATAAACAGTTAAAAAAACGTACTTTTGGGTAAAAAATATAAAATAACCAATAGTGATTAAATTTTTTATTTTAAAACTCAGAAAAAAATAAGAAAACCTAAAAACATTATGACTTAATCAGTTTTAATAAAAACAATGGTATTTAGTACATTTTGTATATAAAATAAACAAATAAACGTCGTTTAAACGTCATATATAGATCAATTTTTTTGTGTAAATATCAAAATAATATTAAAAGATGGTTTGATGAGAAGTTTATAGAAAAGTTAAGTATAAATAAAATTTCACGTTTTAAGAGACGAGAGTACACTTTAAAAACATTTTGAATTCTACTTATAACCTTTTGATACATAAATGACAGAATATTAAATATATGGTCAAAACAGGTTTACCAAAGGAATTAAATCAAGGTTCAAACAATCAAAAACTTTATTTTAAATTCTCATTGGTTGATAACCCGTTTAGTAATGAATTTTATTAATTCTTTGTACTTTAAAACAATATTTTTCATTTGTATTTAGGCTGTTTCATTGAAAAAGCTCAGAGAAAACAAAATTTTAAATAAAAAATAACACAAAACGCTTACAAAACATCTTGATCGAGATTTTTATCACATATAAACAAAAATAGTAAAAAAATATTCAAGCAAGTTTTTAATATAAACTCAAAATATTTCTTTTTTGGCAAAAATAAACATAAATGTATAGTTGAAAAAGTTTTAGAATTATTGAAAAACAAAACTCTAAAAATAATTAAGAGTTAGTTTAATAAATGAGTTAATTTTATGAGATCCATATAGTTTAGAAATAAAATGAGTCTAAGGGGTAAGCGTAGGATTCAAAAAAGTATATTAATTGTAGGTTAAAATATTAGGCTTATACTTAGGCATAACAGTTTAAATTAAAGTAACTATTACTTTAATTTAGTTTTAGTAAGTCAATTATCTTGTTTATTTTATGTATTAACTTGTTGTGTGTATTACGTATAATTTTTGTTTTGTTGTTTTGTATTTTTTTAAATAGCAAGTATTATACTTGATTAAATATAAAGATTAAATTAATTTAAATATAAATTTAGTTGTTTTGTTATGTTACCAAAATAGGTACATGATTAATTATGTTATCATATTTTTATTGAATTAGTATTTATGAATAAATTTCAATGCAAAAACTTTTAAAAAATTGTTAAAATTTTCACATTAATAAACGCAAAATGTGCTGCTATACCATAGGCAACATGGACGAGTGGTTACGGCAGTGTATTTTTGCTCAGAAACACCTGTGTTAGGGTTCAAAGCCCACCACTTCCATATTTTTATTTATTTATATAATTATGTATTATCACATATATTTAAAGAAAATAAATAAAAACCCAATTATTATTCATCTATTACATTCAAAATGTATCTTTAAGAAGTACGCATCCGTGTAAGATAAGGATAAGTTTAAGGGCATAGGGGGGTTAATACACTTTTTTCAGAATGTGATCTTATTTTGTATGATTTTTACTGTGCTACAAGATGCTATTTACAGATTTTAAAAACTCAAAACAATCTTTGAGATATAGCCGGTCAAAGCCGGAGTTAACAATAGGTTCTTAATGGGAGGCACAACTAAAACAGCAAATAACTAGAAATCACTAAGAATATATCTTCTCCTAGGTTTTTTGAGATAACTACCTCAAATTTTTTGGAAATGTTCCTTGCAATGTTTAGAAAAGTCTTTTGCAAAAAAAAAAATATATAAAAAAAAAACAAAAAAAATGTTTTATTTTTTGTATATATATTTTTTTATAATTTTAATAATTCCTTGCACCAGTATTTTAAATATTGCAAGGAACATTTCCTAAAAATTTGTGATAGTAATTTCAAAAATGCTGGGAGATATATCTTTAGTGAATTCTAGTTATTTGCTGTTTTAGTTGTGCCTCCCATATGGAACCTATTGTTGCCTCCGAATTTGACCGGCTATATCTCAAAAGTTATTTTGAATTTTTAAAGTCTGTAAAAAGCAACTTGTAGCTTATTAAAAACTATACAAAACTAGATCACATTGCGTAAAAAGTGTTTTAACCCCCCTATGCCCCTAAATTTATTTTTACAGGGGGGTTACACTTTTTTTTAATGAATAAGTGACCTTTAACTAACCTTTAATTAATATTTATTTCTAAAATAAGTTTTTTAACCCCCCTATGCCCCTAAGTTCTTTCTTACCTTACACGGATGCATACTTCTTAAAGATAATTTTTGAATGTAATAGATAAATATTTTGAAAAATTTGTGCGTAGCTTACACGGACGCGTACTTCTTAAAGATACCCTTTAAATATAAAACTTATATGTTTTAAAAATTTAGTAGGTATATTACATGGATGTAACCCCCTGGCCTCAACTGTAATTTCCTTTTGCTTATTTAATGGAAGAATCATAGTTATATAAATAAACAAAAACATGAAAATAATTGGCTTTTAACCCCCTATACCCAAAATAAAAGTTCTTGTGGCAAATTAGATATCTCTTGTTCAAACAATGTTTTAGATCAAAAACAAAGTTATAAAAACAATCAGAGGCCTAAGTTACCCTGTGAACTTTATTTTATACATTTAACCTGAATTTAATTAAAACTAACTATAACTGTAAATATTATAAGCTAATACTTCAAGAAATAATATAAATTAAATCCTAATATATACTTGTTTGCCACTCTTTGAGTCATAAAATCTTCTGTGAGTAACCTTAACCTTCCCGGAGTTATTTTCAAATCCTTAAATACTTTTAATAAACTATTTAAAAAAATTTCCTGAGGTTTTCTTAAAATTCTTAAAACTTCTTTGAGTTTCCCAGAGTTTAAAAAAATTAAAAAATTTGTGAGTTTCCCTGAGATTTTCTATTTTTTGAAATTTCTCTGAGATCATAAGTGTGTGGCAATCCTATATAGATTTTATTACATAAAAGCCAATGTGATTTGATAATTATCTAGTATGATGTTGCACCAATATCTAACTGAAATTACATTGTATTTGATGTATTCTTAACTATAATTTTTGGCTAAAAATTTATATTTATAAGTACATAAATTGAGTTATATATCATAAATTGATAAAAATTAAATATTCAATCGCTTTTATTAATCAATATAAAGCAATTAAATCATTTCAATTTATCATATTGATTATGATATTGTAAAACATAATCAATCGAATACTTTAGTTTGTCATAAATAAATTTCTTTCTCACTATGTATTTAAATCTTGTTTAAAACAAAGTATATCTCAGGCTAAACATAGTTAGAATAAAACATTGATTTTTAGCCTGAAATAATGGTTAAAAAGACATTAAATTCAATATAATTTCAGCTTGACATTGGTGCAACTTCATCCTAGGTAATTACTGTGAATTTTTAAACCAAAATAATGAACCTCACCACTCATAACCTTATATTAGCAGTAAAAATAAATAATTCTAAGTTAAATTATTGTTTAATAATTTTTTCTCATCCTACAGATGTATTACAGTTAAATTGTATACAAATTTCTGAAATTAGTAAGGTTTAATATTTGAGAAGAGACTTTTGAATTTTAAATAAGTCTTTTGCTAACTTGTAATAACTTGTGGCTCCAAAATATGATAAGTAGCATCAAAATTTACGGTTGGATAGTTTTATCTCTATGAAAATAGATCAGCCAATCAGAGACACATGTGTAGAATATTCAGCCCACATATTCATTTATGAAATTGCTCAATTAAGTTGTTCTCTTACATCAGGTCAGGGTACTAATAAAACATTTTACTTTATTTATTTTTCAATAACCGCACATTAATTAGTAAAGCATTACAAATATTTTATTTGTAATAAGAAGTCGAATAGTATATAAACTTGTTTTATTTTAAGTTTATTTTTATTCTATAACATTAAAAATATATGATTTACCTCAGGGCGTATTTTGACTGGTTTCCTGTTTCATGTGCGACCTCTGAAAAAATTGGAATAATTGTACAAAAACGCAAATAAATATATTTTTTTTAGAATAACCTCACTAAAAGATTTCTGGACATACCCTTGATTTACCAGCTAACACTTTTTTTTAATTACAATTACTTCTTGCAAATCTACGCACATTGTGTCCACAAAAAAATGCGTAACTAAATCAGAGGTAGCAAATATACTTATTTTATTGGCTGTTTTCTTATGATGCATTTGATTAAATACAGTTTAAGGACTTATCCTTTTTTGTTTACAAAAATATTTTTTATTCAAGTTGTACATATATGTATTTTTTTTAATTTTATGTGTATACAAAGTTTTTCTTTCTACTTTATTCCTCGCTCACTTAATATTAAACTTATCTTGCATGGTATTAGAGAAATATATTTTTCCAATGCCATACAAGACAAGTTTAATCTCAGGTTGGCAAGGTACAAATTTACTAAAAATAAGATTTTTACTGAGTTGAAATAATTTTTAAATAATAATTGTACCTTGTTTGATATAAAAAGCGGTTAAAACGCCTTAAATATAAAGAGTAAAGCTACCAAGTTAGCTGTTAAAATGTATGGTAAACTGAGACACAATTAAATGTTTACCAAACTGTCGAGGAACACAATTTTACAAAGTCTTTTAAATTAACAAACAAAGAGGTAAGTTAGCGTTTAAAATTGTATATAAAATTAAGAATACTGTTAGCTAAATACAAATAATAAACTTACAATTTTAAAGGTTTTCAAATTATTTTGTTTTGAATTTTTAGAGAATTCAAAAATGAATGACCAAACGATTGCGTAGATTCGCAAAAGGTTACTGTAAATGACTTATTACTTTAAACGATAGTTTAATTATTAATTAAAAACCGTAAGTATACAAAATTAATATGTTAGGCAAAGGTTTTTTTTAGTCTGATTTAAAATAATAACTAGTTTTAATTATAAATCCCTTTTTTATTAGATATATTACGTGTATTCACTGAATAACTAAGCTTTTTTAGCTAATTTTTAACAAAAAAGTTCATAAAATATACAAACAACTCTGAGAAAGTCAATTACTGTTTTTATATTTAATTGTAATGTATATTGTCATTCAAAAGACTTTTGATTTGAAATGTAATCTATTTTTGGAAAAAGTTTTTTTTATTTTTGTACTGTATTCCAATAAAATTCTTTAAAAATAAGTTTAACTAAAACCAATTAAATTAATAGACTTTAAATAACTTACATGCTTGTACTTTAATACGGTTTGTTTATATAAAGTTTTTATCGTAAACGAGCTTTATTGGTTAATAAAAGTTATCTGCGATTTAAATCAAATTGTATAACTAGAATTAATATTGAGTTTTTACAATTTATGGTTTTTGGTAAGGATATAAACAAGCAAACACTAAACACAACTGCTAATTTTTTTTAAGTTAGCAATCTTCATTATTTATTAAAGTAAGCTTAAAAATAAGATTACTTAGAAACAATAGTATAGTTTACTGTTCATTTAATTCGTTTAGTTTAGATCAAAATTTAAAAAACTCGTTTTATACATCGCTACGTTTTATTTACAAAACTCAGAATATCTAATCTTAGTTTTATATCTCCTGTCAATTATTCCTTGATCTACTTTTTGTTTTTTATTACAAACTCAAGAATATATAATATATATTTGTTGCCGCTTTACTTTCTATTTTCAAAGTTACCGCCAAAATTTTCAAAATCATTACCCTTTCTTTCTCTAACCATTTATTTTGCTCCTAAATCGCAAATAAAAAAAAGATGATAGAGGTTAGGGGAACCCTGATTTAGATCATCAATTTGTTAAGTTAAAAAGTAGAAAACTTTAACTAAGTTATACTTACAAAAATTTTTAACTTTTATTTTGTTTAAATAAATTTTAAGTTTACTTGCTGTTATTAGTTTTAAGGATTAAAAGATCTTGATTATTAACAAACTAATAGTTAAAAAACATAAAACATATATATTCGAAAATAAAACAACATTTTTGTAAAAAGTGCTTCATTTTACTTACATCGTTTTGCAACCTTTAAAATATGAACAGCTCTGTAGAGTTGTTCATACAGCCCTTTTATTTGCCTTCGTAATACGTTTATATCTTAAGGTATTGGCTAAACTGCAAGCCGATATAAAACTTTTAATTCTAATATTGTTTTACTAAGATGACTTAAATATAGTTTTATGCTTTAAAGTAAAATAATTTCAAACTTTTTTTTTTCTAAATACGGCGTAAATATTTTAATCTAAATATTTATACAAAATGTTATGTTGCTCAACTTTAATATTCTAATTTATGTTTCATTTTGAACAACAGATGATTAAAGTGTGACTTAATTTAAGCGTAGCTAACCACTAATAAAACAATGAAGAAAATTAATGAATACTTTCAAGATATAACTTTGTTTTTTTTAAACTTCAACTAATTTATCATAAGCTGTTTGTTAGAGAAAAACAATTTTATCAAAACTACAGGTAGTAAAGCGTATAAAATTGTGAAACTTAATATTAAGCAAAAACGAAAATTGAGCCAGAACACGTTTCTAGTTTATTCTGCTCATATAAAATCTATTTTAAAGTCTGTAATTTAAATAGTTATTTCAGTTGAATATTTACTAATTAAACTAGACATGCAAACATTTTAAAAGTTTTCTTTTCTTTTTGTCACAGTAGATTAAAAAGAAATATCTTAAGTAAAACTTGATTTTTGTTTTAATTTTAAGCATTTTAGGCCAAAAAACGTCATAGCTGTGTTTGGATTTTCTAGAATATGTACCAAGTCTAGAATCTTTTAAAACTACAAAACGCGTACCGTTCCTAATAAGATAGTATGTTATTTGTCGATTTCAGATTCTAGATAAACGATTTACTATAGAATGTACAAATATATTTTAGTATTTTTTTGAGCACACTTTTTTTTATATATACATCCTGTGTGGTATTCAAACTTTGGTACACACTGCGCTTATAGTTATATGAAAAAAAAATCAAATTCTCTACTATACATAGCTTATTTCAAAATGCAGATACTTAAAATAAACACAACAATCTACTTTTTCAACTAAAGCTTTATTTTTAGCAGCTTTAAAACAAAACTTAACCTTAAAACATGTAAAAACTTGTTTTACTAGTTATAAAAAAAAAAGTATATTTTGTTATAAATTTGAATAGTGATGTACAATTTTATATAGTATGAAAAACAGATACTTATAGCAAAAACCGAATAAATAGTAAAACCATTAGTAATCTTGTAAACAAAACAAAAAAGGTATATAGAAACAGTTAAAGTCAAACAGGTAACGATATATTTAACATTAAATAAGGACCTAAATTATTCTTATCGCTCAAGATCTTTAGTACCTTTATTGATTCGAAGCGATAATAACATTTAAAAGCATTTAAAGATATAAATAAGATCACTTACACGATTATAGGTAAATTTATTTAAAACATTAAGCTAAAATTTAAAATAAGCTGGCAGTAAAAAACAAAAGTTTATAAATGTTAGCAGCCCATAATATGGCAAGAAAAATAATTTTCCTAGTAAAATTTAAATGGACAAACTAATAAATATAAATCCTAATAGTTTCTTGCATTTCTTGAGATCTTAATATTTTTTCATTATTTCTTTGCTTACTTCAATCCCATAGAAAATAGCTCCATTGATTACGAATGCTCGCAGCATTGCTACTTTCAATCCTCTGTAAAAATTCGGCTTTTTATTTGTAAATTAATAAATCTAACAACAACTAAAATTAATTTTACTTATTTTTCATTAATTAACTTTCTTTTATTTAAAACAATAGACAATTGTTTAACAAAAAAATTTACAAATTATTTAGTGATAAAAAACTTATGTATGTATATTCAAAACTAAATTTCAATCAACTAAACTTATAAAAAATAAAACTTAATGTAGTTTCTACCAAAACAGTCTGTGAATTTGTACAAAAATAACTGCACCTAAAAAAAGGTCGAAGTGAATTGTCGCTTTTGTACAATTTCACACAGCAATCAACAGCACTTTTGTACTTCCTACCATTTGTACTTGTCAGCTTGTCCGCTTGCATACAAGACTTCACCACGTCCAAAGGGTAGGTGATTCCCCATGACGCACACCCCGCCATGCCTCCGCTCAACATCGTATGGGAAATTCCCTCGAGTGAAAACAAATTGCTTGTCTGTATTTTAATTTAATGAATGATGTGATTCAATCAGGTTTAAAGTTTTATTCATTCAAAAGTCAAAATGGATTTTTTAAATAAATGAAATAATAATGTAAAAACAAAAATAACCTGTGACATCTATGCTAAATAAAGTATCTAGAGTTTAAACTAATTTTGTAAATTCCAAAACAAAACATTTTTAACTTTAAATTAAGTAGTTAAAGTGTGTCGTTTTAGTGCATGTTTTGGCATAATTTATAAGACACTTCTTTCATAATATTTAACTCACATACTTTAACATCTTACTTAGTCTTAAAAGATTAGCTTTTATTTTTTAATCTATATAGTCGTGTATTGTAAACATGTTCTTTAAAATGATTTAAGTGTAAAACAACGATAACATACAAGTTTTTTGCTATGAACTGTTTTAATTAACCATGCAAAATTATAGTATAGTGTACAACCAGACTAAAAACTATAATTTACTAATCTAATTAGTTATTTCTTAATTGCTCTTTATTTTCTCCTTATCTTAACTGTATTAAAATTTCATCAGTAATTTTATTATCACTCTTTCTGGGATTACCCTTAAACACAAAACGGTTTCAAATACAATTTGATGCACATACTAAAAAACATACTAAAGAAATTAACTACCAACAACTTTTTTTTCGAAATAATTGTAGTTTTAACAATTCTTGTAGTAAATATATATGTAGTATTATAAAAGTTCAACAATGTTTGAGTGTAGCCAGCAAATTGTTGATGTACAAATGTTTTTCAAACTAACAGGAAACAATTTTTGTGAGAAGTAGTCATAAACGAGAAAGTAAGCGGCAAATGCAGGAATGTCTCTTACAAGGGTCAGATTGTATCCCCTGAATACTCCCCTTACTCCACTGTTTTTGTAAGTCCTCGTTATCACATTCAATGTCGAAGAGTATGGCTGATAAAAATTAAATAAAATAGTTAGATTCAACAAGAATAACTACCACAATTTTCAAACGATAAAACACCGTTTGTTCTTTTCTAAAACAAATAAATTTAGAATTTATTTAGTGTTGATATTTTCATAATTTATTTAATAATTCTGTATGCATTTTAAAAGACAATGATTTAAATTTCAGCCTATGTATATCATAAATCCAACTGTTTTATCATCTTTTTGATACTATATAATTACAATTTACAAAATTAATATTTATTAAATATATGGTTAAGAACAGATTCAACTTGAAGAGTCGTATATTTATTTTTTATATACGTAGTAAGCTAAGAGCTTTCTTATATAACGTGTAGCTGTCTAAATTGCACGAGCGTACAAAATTGCATGAGGGGACAAGATTACACGAGTTCACAAAATTGCATGAAGATACTTTTGCACAAAGATACTTTTGCACGAGGAGATAAAATTGCACGAAGATACTTTTGCACTAAGGGTCATTTTTGCGCGAAGAGACTTTTGCACGAGCAAACAATTTTTCACGGAGACATTTTTGCACGGTTATTTTTTTTTTTTTAAAGTTTTTTCTTAAATTAGTATTTTTTGCTATCACTGTTACCCCTAACCCTCTAACCCTTACCTTCGGTCGGTAAGTTTAAAAAAAAAGTTTTCAAAATATTCATTGTTTTTTTGTATATATCACTTTTTTTTTTTGATTTGCAAAATTTTTTATTTTATATTTTTTTTTACTATCACTGTTACCTCTAACCCTTACCCTCGGTCAGTAACTTTTCTTTTTATTTTAATTAAATTATTATATATTATTATTTTTTTGTTTATTTTTTTCCTAATTTTTATACTCACGTGCAAAAATGTAACTCGTACAAAATCGACCCTTGGTGCAATTTTGTTCCCTCGTGCAATTTTGGCTTTGCAAATTTGGCTTCGTGCAATTTTGTGCACTAGTGCATTTTTGTCTTCATGCAATTTAGACCCGTTCCCTATATAACATAGTATTATAATCATAATATTAATCTGTTTTTAACTATATACAAAATAAATTTTAATCTGTGTATAATAAAATTAACCATGTTTATACAATTTTCACAAATTCCAACTTAACCTTATTAAGTTTTAGTTTTGTGAAAAATTCTAATTAAATGTATATTAGAATATATACAAAATTTTTTCTATATGTTTTAAAACAAGTTTGACTAAATTTTTATCAGTTTTTGCATAGTTTGTCATTTTAGGTTTTTTATTACATAATCACAGTTTGATAATCGTTCAGCGATGAAACTTATTAACTGTTTGAATTTGTAATAAACGTTTTCAAAATTAACATTTGCCTTTTACTAAAACTTTAAGTATACACTGTAAGGTATTTTGTAATATATAATTTTTAATTGGTTATTTTAATATATAGTTAGTTTCATGAAAAATTATTGATAGAAATGTACGGAAAATATCTTATAGCCTCTTTTCTCGAAAATTTAAAAAAATTACTAAAAATATGTCTTTTTCAAGGTTTATTTTGCTGAAAACGTTCACTTTTCAGAAAATGTAAATTAAAATTAAGTCTTAAAGTATTACACTTCTAAAAAGTCAAGGTCTTTGGAAGAGATAGTTTTCAAGTAAGATTTTTTTTAAAGGCAAAGTTATAAAATAAAAATTTAGTAATGCAAACATTAAATTTTCACTACTACAATAATAATCAAAGTTTACAGTTACATTAAAAAAAAAGAAAAGTTTTTTTTCTTAAGACAAAAAATAGTTTATTATTATACTTTTGCTATAGTTTATTACAACAGGTATTTAGAACTGTTAATATTGCATACTAAAACTTAACATTTTTCAAAATTATAACCAATCCTTTAATATATATGTAGATAAGCACGTTACAATCAAAACAATAACTTTTCAAATATTGGTTAATATTTTTTTTAAATTACGTTTTAATCTTATACATAAAACTACGAACAGGGTGGCCATTAGTTTTTTATAAAATACTTCCAGGTTTTTAAAAGTACACATTTTTTGATCATCTTTAGTTTAAAATAAAGTTTAAGGTTAAAAACCGTCTTAAATAGTGTAACAACATTGAAAAGATACTGTAAAGCTACTCAAGTGTGTTTTTTAATTTAAAAATTCATTGAAGATCACAAAAAGTTTTTATCTTTATGACAGATACTTTGTGTCAAATTGAAATCTTACTACTTTACATGTAAAAATTGTTTAAAATTCCAGGCTTTTCCAGGTTTATTTTTCAAAATTTATAAAATAGGTTAGGTATTTTTAACCTAAATTTTCAAATTCCAGGTTTAGTGGCCACCCTGTATAAAATTAAATTAGATTTGCTAGCAGGAAAAATTGGAAAACTAAAAAAAATGTTGATAGTTGGCAACTTAAAATTCAATGCTAAAACCTTTACTACCAACAAACAAAATATGTTTTAAATAACGAGAAAGTTTACTGAACTAATTAGATTTAATTCTGTTTTAAAAGACTAATTTCTACAAAAATCAAACCATCAAATTAAAAATTACAAGTGTTTCATTTAGAAAAAATATTAAAAACGATTTATAATAAAACTAAAACTAGTCTTAAACTTAAACAATAAGTAAATCACCTAAACATTGTAAGTTCAAAAATCTTGGGTTCCATTCTTTTAAAGTCCATTAAACTACTTTTCCTTATTCAAAATATTATTCAGTAAGATATACAAGACACACAAATTCAATAAGACTAAATATATTTCAAGCAGTTCTCATCAATAGAGCACAAAAGATAACATTTTACAAACTTATGTAGTAACCATGTATTCATAAAGTAATCAAAAGAGTAATAAAAGACAAAAGCAATTAGTAACAATTAAAATTATTCAAGCTTACCTACATTATAATTAACCTACAGTAAAACTATACATTAATATAATGGCAATAACACGCCTTATAAAGTTTTACAAAAATAAAGAAAGAGTATAATAAAAATCTTACTGCTTATATAAAACAGGTTTCCTTAATTAAATGCAAATAGCTTCTAGTTTAATCAAATCGAAAACATTACTACAAGTATTAATTAAATATCAAAATATTAAAATAGCTTAGAAGAGAAATTCGAAAGTAATTGTTTTAATTTTAAGTTCTGTAAAACCTAGTTCTTAAAAAGAATTAACGTTTTTTTGATGATTATACATACTTTTTGAATTCATCAACGCAACTGCTTATATATTTTTGTAACCTAAACTAATCTACCTTATCACTACTACATTACTATTACTAAGTTCATTATTATTACTAAATACAAAGTGTTATTGCCTAGACTAGAAACAATGACTAATTTTAAAAAGGTAAGCTTATTCATCGTTACTCACTTATATATTTCATAATTGCATAAAAACTACGAACAAATCTAAAAATATTTTTCTGTTTTTGTTTTTTATAAATTTTAAAAAAGAGTATATTTCATAAAAAAAAGAGTAAAAAACATGCTATATGTTGTTTAGTTATAAATCAACATCTGGGTTACAGACACACTTTTCAAACTCATGCTGTAAAAAAAAAAACTTATACTTTAATTTAAGAGTTTAGAGAAATATTTGATAGTTATAGTTGCTAAAACCTAATTTCAATTAACAGCATTATTTTTTTATAATTTTTTAAGAATTAAACAATTTATGAAAATTTAAATCCTCAGAATATTGATCAGCATTAGAGTTGATAATTTTGGTATACGATTACGGCTTTATTTTAACATTAAAAAATCCAAGGAAAAACTTAAAAGAACAATTTTTTTTTTTTCATGATGAGACCAATTTAAAATTTTTTGATTTTTTTTTGGGTCAAACTTCTAGAATTTAAGATAGTGATTAAAAACTTGTCCTCTACAATAGCTTGATGCTAAATCTACTAAAAAAACAAATTTAAGTAAACTAGATATTTTTTATATCTGACAATTCATTGTCTTAAAGTTAACTTAGTTTAGACAACCAAAGTGATTTATAGTTATAACTAGTTATTTATCGAAATTTTATTGTCTTAATGTACAAACAAAGTTTTTAGTTAAGTTTTATCACTAAATAGGAATTTATATTGTTGTGATACAAAAACTAGTTGTTATAAAAAAGTATTGGAAAATCACATAATTATAAGTCTTGATTACTCTTTTATTTTAAAACACACCCTCTTAAATATAAATATTGGTAGAAATAAGAGTACTTGATTAAAATCCAGCCATAATCAGTAGTGATATATATTTAATCTCCAAATGCTTTTTAATCTTCATTAGTTTTAATTTAATTTCTCGAATTTTACCTGTAACTTTACTAGAACAAAAAAAAAAGCTTTTTTGTTCTCATAACATCCTAAAAAATATTTTGTTTTACTTATCACATTAATTGATAATGATAGGCAATTTCCTAGACCTCTTAAATTTCATTTTTGTCAAAAAAAATTCAAATCATCCTGTAAAAGCTTATTACATGTACAAAAGCTATGACAAAAAGTTATTTGATTTTTATCTAGTAGTTTGAAACTCAAGTAAAACATAATATAATACTTCAGGAATAAGTAAAATACACAAAAAACAAAGCTTTTAATAGACTTAATACTTTTCATTTTTAGGCAAATTAGGACTTAGTTTTTTAGATCTCTCCTGAATTCTTAATGATTCGATAGTTTAAAAAAACGTTAATACAATACTTTTCATTATAGTCAGTATTTATTTCGGCCATCGTCAACAAGTTGAGATGTTTTATGCCATCGAATATAAACAATGAACTTCACCGCACGATCTACAACAACAGCATCCGAGACAATCCTACGACCGGTTTCGTCCTTATTAGGACTCATCAGGCAGGAATAGTCGCGTGAAACCGCTGTTGTGATCTAACCACAACAGCGTTTTCTGTGGTCGTAGGATTGTCTCGGATGCTGTTGTTGTAGATCGTGCGGTGAAGTTCATTGTTTATATTTTCATTATAGTAAAATGGTGTCAATGACAGTTGAATAAAGTTTTTTTTAATTGGAGCAAGTGACATAACTCATCACAATGCAAAGCTCAAGTACAACCAACAGCAATAAAACTATTTTTTTTAAATACTCGCAAGCTTTGTCACAATTTTTTTCTAAAAAAGTAACCTATAAGCAAAATTATGTAATACGCATTAAAAACTGTGTAAAACCTAAAAAAAAGCCAATATCAAAAAACATCTAACAGGGTGAAAACAGTATTTCAAACGCGCTATATATATGTTCAAAATAATTTTTTAGATAATAACAAAGTGTTGTTAAACAGATGGAATGGTGATGGGTTGCCCTCTAGCACTACGCAATTTAGTTAAACAGCATACTATTTAAATCTGAAAAAACAGGTTTAAAGTTTAACATTAAAAATGTTGAAGCCATATTCACACTTATAGATAACAAAACTGAATGTAAAAGAAATAGAAGAAAAATCAATAACACTAGTATACAAGTTTACGTATGTACACAACAGATACACAAAAACTTGGAATTTGTATCTTATTGATGTGAAAATATCGCTAATAAATCAAGTTTTACAAAGATCTAAAAATTAAAGGTAAGAAAACCAACATTATTGTTCTGAATTCCTTTGACTCCCTGAACTTGCATTTGTATTTTAGTGAGTTCCACTGGAGATATGAGAACAGAATGAACAACACCGCTGCCGGCACCAGACACCCATGTTGGTAGATTAAACTTGTTTTCCAGTACTTTTTCTGTAAAATACACTGACCCTTGAATGAACGCAAGAGTTACCATTGGTGAGGAAATTCCTTTGAAGTACCCTTTGATCTGTTTAAAAAATGTTTTTAAAGATAAAGTACATACAGTCCTTGTAGTTCAGTACATATTACTTTTTTTAACTTTTTCATTTCTAATTTGCAATTTACAACACAGATTTTTATCTAACTTTATGTTTTCTAACCTGTTTTTTTTTATCACTTAATCTTTTCTAACTTTTTTTGACTCTTAGTTGATTTTTTTCTAATTTTACAGATTAATTATTTATTTCAACTCGTTTTTATTACACTTTAGAACTTATAATTCATAATTTTAATTCCTAAATTAAATTTTTATTGAAACTCTATTTTCTGATAATTTAAGTTCTAAACTAATAAAAACCAACCAAGTAAAAACATAATATTTAAAACATAGTTAGTGACAAATCATGGTAAAAAGTATCAAGTTTAAAACTTAATGAGCTAAAAAACATAAGGTTAGAAGTGTATAAGTTAGAAAAGAAAAGCTTTGAACTTATTGCAAACTAAAAATGACCAGCTTTCAAGTCTAATACCTAACTTAATCAAAGAATTTAGTTTATATAACTATTTTCAACTTTTGTGCAATGCATACCTAGTAGTAAAAAGATAGTAAAGTTTATGCTATTGTATAATTAAATATAAAAGGAATAATGATCATAACTTAGTAAATTGTATAACTTTTTTGACTATCCCAAAAAAAATTAAAAAATAAGTTTGGCAAACATTTAAAAACAATTTTTGTTTTATTTTTAAAATATATATACCAAAAAATTTAGTTTTTTAATTTTGGATAACATAAAATGTGTTAATAATTTCCAAATGAACTATAACATAAAACTATAACATAAAGACAAATCTATACTATGATAACTATAGAAGGAAAACAATTTATTCACACAAGCAAGTCTATTTGAAAAAACAAATTAAACTCTTTTTTTTAAACTTTGATACAAATTATTCAACTAAACCAACACCTTCATGCTTTTTAATAGATTTAAAGCAATGAAAAATTCCTTTATAAATCCCAGGTCTTGATTGCAATCTAACTTTTATTGTATCTAAAGGATGGCCTACCAAAGTTCCGAAAGCTCCTAAAAAAAGGAGTAGAAAAAGTTATTATACAAAAACTAGTATTTGTACTTAACTTATAATAATTTTCAAATTAAACTAATCACAATAATTTGGAAGAGTAAAACAATTTGTTTTATTGATAAAATACAAGTTTTATTTTCCTGTATACATTACATAGTTGAGAAGAATATTTTGAGTAAGCTAGCCTAATAATTATTACTTTCAATTTGACTACTAAAAAATAAAACTTGTAAATTTTGCATAGATTCTAGCTTTAATAAAAATTTTCATTGTTCCTAAAGGCAGTTATTACTAAAACTAATCATGAAACAATTTTTTTATAATTTAATGTTATACTTTATTTTTAATTCATTGAGAACTATAAAACAAACTTAAAACACAATATCACAAAAACTGTATACAAATTTAGGGATTTATCAAATATTTAATTTTAAAATAACATTATAATAAAACTTTTAAGACATAAGTCTAAAACATTTTTTTTTTTTAAGTTAAAGTGCTACATTAAACTGAAATTTTAACCTCCAAAAACACCAGCTATAAACTCTGATTGACTTTGTAAAAATTTTGTCTTTATACTTTCTGATTTCATGATTAAAGACTTGTTAGTATTTAGTACAGAAAAAAATAAAGTTTCTGTAATTTAATAAATGTATGAACTTATATGATAAAGTTGAATTATGTTTAAAGTAAATTAAAAAAATAATAATCAACCTAAGCAACCATAAACTACCCTGACTTATCATTAGTTAACATTGGATTCTAGTAGAATATACATGCTACACCAAACTTAAAAAAACAAATTGTGTATAATAAATAGATTTCATAAAAACTACTTTAGTATTAGCACAAAAAACTTATAAAAAATTTTTTTTTTAATCATTTATTTTATAGTTAACAAATATTCAAAATAGCTAAAATATGAATTTAAAAAAATCTAAAATAAAATAAATTCCCTTGAAACTACAAATAAATGGTTCAAGACTTGTCAGTTTAACTAGACTAGTTTAACAAACACAATTTACACTATGAAAATACTCTACTACAAAACTTATACATACAACGTTAATAAATATCTAAAATGTTAGTCTAGATAGGTTATATTAGTAAATTATATTATACATTGTCAACTGAAAATAATAAAATATTGTTAATTTAGTTGTTTTGCTTAGAGAGATTCATTTAAACCATTTTTTTCAGTTAAAAAAAATCATTAAATATAATACATTTAAAACACACTACTAATTTAAAAATAAGTTTGATACCTTTAATTATCTAATTTTAAAAATTGTATTTTGAATAGAAATTTTTAAAACAGTATATTACAAAGTGAGTGAGGTATTTAGAAATTGTTTTAAGTAGAAAAACTAAATATTATTTCTGTTTTAATACTACAACATTTTTCGATTTTTCAAGTACTTTTACATATAAGTTGTCCTAAAGTTTGTTTAAGATTTTGTTGCATTAATAACCTTATGCAATTGTTTGAAATACTCTATATTTATTACGCATGAAAGACTTCGGCCAAACACATATTCCAAGTTCTTATAAACAGACTATATCTTGTACAGTAGGGTCCTTAAGTTTTACTAATTACTTTACATAGTTTATTGAATACAACACAAAATCACGCTTATAAAAATGATAAAAGGACCTTATGTATAAAAAAAAATCTTTTAATCGAGCTACACTAGACACCATTTACTTATTTTGACTGTTTAAAATTACATAGAATTTTTTTTAATTTATTAAACTTAAACTTTAAAGAAAAAATAAAAATAAGCTAAACACTATGTTAAAATTTTTTCAGTACAAATTATTTGAAAATAAAATATTAAATTGGTATATTCTTTTTTTATGAATAAACAACTCAAGCATGCTTGTGATATACTTTTTAAATATGTTGTATAAAAAAAATTTAAGGCAATAAATATGCTTAGAAATATATATTGTTTATTGAACGACAAAAAACGATCAAAATATTTAGTGCTATGACCTGCTGTACGAAAAAAACCTTTCGGTTGTCGAGAACACGGACACATTTTAACTTCTAATGAAAATAAAAACTCTTTAAAAGACTTGGTAAAATTTCAATACCTGTGTTTTGTGGATTATGTTGTATCCTGTTTGTCAAATTCTTAAGTTTTTATTTTCTGACTTTACTTCGTTTAAAATAATTTGTTAATCAAAGAACATTTAACATTTAAACAGATTCAATTTCTAGGTTAGCTCGGTAACAATGAATAAAACTAACAAAAATCAGTATAAAACATTTTGTTGTAACATTGCATAAAAAAGTACATTACCTAAATACATTACCTAGTTTAAGGTATCAACTTTTACAACTTTAGTTATACATCAATACATGTAAAATTAAATACTACAAAATAAAGAGTCCAAACAGACTCAAAACCTACAAGTTACTGCTCATCTATTTAAATTCCGTCAAAGTAATTTCCGAGATAAACAAATCATTTTAGATAATTTTTCATTACAATTAATTCAGCCTGTGTATATCAAAACCGATTTAGCTTTAAACTAAAGGAGAAAATTGTATTCAAATAAATAATACTTTGAATAATCATTTCGTTTCAATATTGATATGCATTTAACAATCAAGTCTTTTTTCAGACCAACTAAAAGCATACCAAAATATCTTTTTTTGTTTAATTGTTTGTACAAAAGCCTCCTACGATCGAAAACAATGTGTGTTTTTTTGCTCTTATTTTATAAAAGCATTGAGAACGACAACCTTAAATATAAACACTATATAAATACCTTATTTTTACATCTGTTTTATTTTAATTTTGTAAAATAAATTTGAAAATAGAGAGGCTGTCAACAAAGACTTGTAAGTTTTAGTTTATATTGTATATGAAATATGTATATATATAGAGCAGGGGTCGGCAGGCAGTTGGTGGTCGCGGGCCAAATTTCAAGTTTACAAAGTCTTCGCGGGCCGCAGTTTTAGTTTTAGTGACATTTGAATAATCGTTTGGTTCTAGTTTTAGTCACACTAGAGAAAAGTTTTACATTTATTCACCTTACCATTTTAAATAACTTTTAGCTATACATAGAATGACTATTTAAATTAATTTGAATAAAGTTAGAATAAAATTTAAATTGACTAATATACTTAAGTGTTAATAAACTTCGTACTTTCATAAGCACTTACTAAGTTAAATTTGTTACTTTTGTAATTTTACATACAATTTAACTCTCTATAAAAACCCAACTTGAATGAAAATTTATTAGTAACTTTTATATATTTGTTATATTATCAACCCCTTTTTCATATTTCTAAGAATATTAACTTCAAAAAAAAGTTTTTGCGTGTTAAATAGTTTACATTCATTAAAAAATTTAGTAATTAGTTAATTTAATAAAATTAATACCTGTTTGTATTATAGAAAGCTAGAACAAATTCTTTAAAATAATTAATTCTCGAATACTTAAATAAAATATCTTATTAGTAACTAGTCTTTTACATGATTGTCACTTAAAAAGCAAAAATGTCTGAGTTGTATCAAACCAGCCTAAGTTCATTAAAAGTTTAAAAAGCTAGTAAATCGTTGTAAATCAAGCTTAAGTACCTAGTAAAAATATCATCATCATTAAAAAGTACACAAAGTGTAAAAAAACAAGAAAAAAATACAATTAGTAAACTACACGACAGTCATAAAAACTATTCTTGGAATTATAAGATTTATTTAAAGTGTTTGAAATAAAAGTTTCACACACAGCTGAGTTTTCAAGCTTTTAAAATAGCCTGTTTGTGTAGCAGCCCAGTTAAAACAAAGTTCACAACATAAAGAAATAACGAAACTTATTAACAGTAAACAAATTACATGCCAAAAAAATATAAGTCAGCTGGAATGGACAATTAACACTTTATTGGAAATTTTTAAAAAAAGTATAAAACTTAAATGAGTCATTAGCGAAGAGAAAAACCTCTTTTTTATTAAACATTACAGCAATTCTTTATCTGCAATAACAATTTAAAAATATTAGTTGTAAAATAAAAGGCGAGCAACAAAAAAAAAAAACGTTAGTTAGGAGTTATTGCGAGAAACGATGAAAAAACAAATCACCAAAGTCAGTTCCAACAAAGCACATGATTATCTTCAGTAACTACAGAATTATCAGAAAAAAGTTGTTAAGGCAAGTTATAAAGTAGCAAAATTTATTATTAATAATAAGATACCGTTTATAATTGAAAACTTTTTTAAAGAATTTTTTTTGGCAGTAATGAAAAACTTTTGTTTATTTCTTCAATGACAACAAAAAGTCCTATTTAGGAAATTCATTAAGGTTATAAAGTCGCATAAATCAAATTATGACTTTAATGTTATGTATAAGTGTTAAGATGAGAGCACTGATAGAAAAACTATTGCTCATCTGAGAACTTTATTAGAGATGTTTTTTTAACTTCGACACTTTAGTATAATTTCTTGGTTTAGTTCAAACACGAAGCACAACAATCGGTGAAATTTTACAAGTAAAGGTGCAATGCACCAAAAGTTTTTAGAAGTACAATTCCTTCTTTTATTTCTAGTATAAAGTTTAATTAAAGTTTAAAAAGTGTCTTATAAAGTATATCAATATTAAAAAACACTGTTAAGCTACTTTAGTATATTTTTTAATAAAGAAATGTTTATTTGCTAAATTTTTTGGGTCAAATTATAATTTCACTACTTTACATGTAAAAATTATTTGAAACTCCAGGCTTTTTCAAAAATTCTCAAATTCAAGTTTTTTTCCAAAATTTTTAAGCATAAATTTTCAAGTTCAAAGCTTGAACTTGATATATCATAACATATACTATAACTGAAACTAACACTTTGGGTTGAACAAAACTTACATCATAAGTTTAATTTGCCACTCTTTTAAGCAAAAAAGCCAGCCTGAATTAACAAAAAGTTCCTGATATTTTTGTATACAAAAAACAATTCTAGCCAAAAACTTATAAAATGACTAAGTTGGCCTGAGATTTGAAGTCTTCAAATAGTGATAGTCTGAGTGTGTGTCAATGTTTATAAACTATCCCTAAGTCTAGTTTATATTAAATATGTAGCTCCAAAAAACAGCAAATGCGTGTATTGATATGCAAAGCATAAAAGTTAACTTAGTTTGACAAAATCAATTTTTGAAAAATGAAAATGTATACCTACAAAAACTATATTAGTTTATGTCATATATATTGTTTTAATTGTGTCTGTACAAATTTAGATATTACATGTAGAAAAAACAAACTAAAAAAATTATGCATAATCTAAACTTAAACTAACTAAAGTATTTTATAAAAAGTGGTTTAAAATATGAGCATTTTTTAAGTTGGTGTGCATATAAATTAGTTCAAGTGCAAAGAAAACTTCTAAAAAATTAAAATGTGTCAAAACAAAACTTAAATAAACCTTTTTTCTTATTACTATGTTATATTAAATGTTTTTACACTAAAACATAATATTTACAAATAAAAAATATATAAAAGAAACTTAGGTATAAAAAATATTGGAAATAATATCTAAGCTATAAAGAAATGACATTTTAGTTAATTACTGTGCATTACTTTTGTACAAAATGAAAAACATTTGCATTTAGTTTATATGATAAATAGGTATAATATAAGTAACTTATTAAATTCAAGCACTCTTTTTTTAGATAATTACTTGCTGTTGTAAAATAGAAGTTATTATGAAACTCAGAAAAATATCCTGTTAGAATGCTAATCTGTCTTTTTCACATTTTTAAATTAAAGTAGTAACTTCTTCTAATTATTTTTTAATGTTATACAGAGACTTAAAACCAAACTAAACAAATTAAATCGAATTACCGAAAAAAAATTTTACTTGAAATATATTTTTGCTCAGCGGGCCACTTTTACATGCTCGCGGGCCACAAAATTTTCTTTCGCGGGCCGCATTCCATTCAAAAAAATAACGTGCTCGCGGGCCGCAGATTTACCCTTCGCGGGCCGCAATTGGCCCGCGGGCCGCAGTTTGCCGACCCCTGATATAGAGCAACCAAAATTTAATCCACTAAAACAAAAATAATTTTTCTATAGCCTATTTTAAAGAAACTTTTTACAAAATTATTGCAAAATACCAAATTTATAAAAAGAACATACGTTTCATGTAGAACAGGGGTCGGCAAACTGCGGCCCGCGGGCCAATTGCGGCCCGCGAAGGGTAAATCTGCGGCCCGCGAGCACGTTATTTTTTTGAATGGAATGCGGCCCGCGAAAGAAAATTTTGTGGCCCGCGAGCATGTAAAAGTGGCCCGCTGAGCAAAAATATATTTCAAGTAAAACTTTTTTTCGGTAATTCGATTTAATTTGTTTAGTTTGGTTTTAAGTCTCTGTATAACATTAAAAAATAATTAGAAGAAGTTACTACTTTAATTTAAAAATGTGAAAAAGACAGATTAGCATTCTAACAGGATATTTTTCTGAGTTTCATAATAACTTCTATTTTACAACAGCAAGTAATTATCTAAAAAAAGAGTGCTTGAATTTAATAAGTTACTTATATTATACCTATTTATCATATAAACTAAATGCAAATGTTTTTCATTTTGTACAAAAGTAATGCACAGTAATTAACTAAAATGTCATTTCTTTATAGCTTAGATATTATTTCCAATATTTTTTATACCTAAGTTTCTTTTATATATTTTTTATTTGTAAATATTATGTTTTAGTGTAAAAACATTTAATATAACATAGTAATAAGAAAAAAGGTTTATTTAAGTTTTGTTTTGACACATTTTAATTTTTTAGAAGTTTTCTTTGCACTTGAACTAATTTATATGCACACCAACTTAAAAAAATGCTCATATTTTAAACCACTTTTTATAAAATACTTTAGTTAGTTTAAGTTTAGATTATGCATAATTTTTTTAGTTTGTTTTTTCTACATGTAATATCTAAATTTGTACAGACACAATTAAAACAATATATATGACATAAACTAATATAGTTTTTGTAGGTATACATTTTCATTTTTCAAAAATTGATTTTGTCAAACTAAGTTAACTTTTATGCTTTGCATATCAATACACGCATTTGCTGTTTTTTGGAGCTACATATTTAATATAAACTAGACTTAGGGATAGTTTATAAACATTGACACACACTCAGACTATCACTATTTGAAGACTTCAAATCTCAGGCCAACTTAGTCATTTTATAAGTTTTTGGCTAGAATTGTTTTTTGTATACAAAAATATCAGGAACTTTTTGTTAATTCAGGCTGGCTTTTTTGCTTAAAAGAGTGGCAAATTAAACTTATGATGTAAGTTTTGTTCAACCCAAAGTGTTAGTTTCAGTTATAGTATATGTTATGATATATCAAGTTCAAGCTTTGAACTTGAAAATTTATGCTTAAAAATTTTGGAAAAAAACTTGAATTTGAGAATTTTTGAAAAAGCCTGGAGTTTCAAATAATTTTTACATGTAAAGTAGTGAAATTATAATTTGACCCAAAAAATTTAGCAAATAAACATTTCTTTATTAAAAAATATACTAAAGTAGCTTAACAGTGTTTTTTAATATTGATATACTTTATAAGACACTTTTTAAACTTTAATTAAACTTTATACTAGAAATAAAAGAAGGAATTGTACTTCTAAAAACTTTTGGTGCATTGCACCTTTACTTGTAAAATTTCACCGATTGTTGTGCTTCGTGTTTGAACTAAACCAAGAAATTATACTAAAGTGTCGAAGTTAAAAAAACATCTCTAATAAAGTTCTCAGATGAGCAATAGTTTTTCTATCAGTGCTCTCATCTTAACACTTATACATAACATTAAAGTCATAATTTGATTTATGCGACTTTATAACCTTAATGAATTTCCTAAATAGGACTTTTTGTTGTCATTGAAGAAATAAACAAAAGTTTTTCATTACTGCCAAAAAAAATTCTTTAAAAAAGTTTTCAATTATAAACGGTATCTTATTATTAATAATAAATTTTGCTACTTTATAACTTGCCTTAACAACTTTTTTCTGATAATTCTGTAGTTACTGAAGATAATCATGTGCTTTGTTGGAACTGACTTTGGTGATTTGTTTTTTCATCGTTTCTCGCAATAACTCCTAACTAACGTTTTTTTTTTTTGTTGCTCGCCTTTTATTTTACAACTAATATTTTTAAATTGTTATTGCAGATAAAGAATTGCTGTAATGTTTAATAAAAAAGAGGTTTTTCTCTTCGCTAATGACTCATTTAAGTTTTATACTTTTTTTAAAAATTTCCAATAAAGTGTTAATTGTCCATTCCAGCTGACTTATATTTTTTTGGCATGTAATTTGTTTACTGTTAATAAGTTTCGTTATTTCTTTATGTTGTGAACTTTGTTTTAACTGGGCTGCTACACAAACAGGCTATTTTAAAAGCTTGAAAACTCAGCTGTGTGTGAAACTTTTATTTCAAACACTTTAAATAAATCTTATAATTCCAAGAATAGTTTTTATGACTGTCGTGTAGTTTACTAATTGTATTTTTTTCTTGTTTTTTTACACTTTGTGTACTTTTTAATGATGATGATATTTTTACTAGGTACTTAAGCTTGATTTACAACGATTTACTAGCTTTTTAAACTTTTAATGAACTTAGGCTGGTTTGATACAACTCAGACATTTTTGCTTTTTAAGTGACAATCATGTAAAAGACTAGTTACTAATAAGATATTTTATTTAAGTATTCGAGAATTAATTATTTTAAAGAATTTGTTCTAGCTTTCTATAATACAAACAGGTATTAATTTTATTAAATTAACTAATTACTAAATTTTTTAATGAATGTAAACTATTTAACACGCAAAAACTTTTTTTTGAAGTTAATATTCTTAGAAATATGAAAAAGGGGTTGATAATATAACAAATATATAAAAGTTACTAATAAATTTTCATTCAAGTTGGGTTTTTATAGAGAGTTAAATTGTATGTAAAATTACAAAAGTAACAAATTTAACTTAGTAAGTGCTTATGAAAGTACGAAGTTTATTAACACTTAAGTATATTAGTCAATTTAAATTTTATTCTAACTTTATTCAAATTAATTTAAATAGTCATTCTATGTATAGCTAAAAGTTATTTAAAATGGTAAGGTGAATAAATGTAAAACTTTTCTCTAGTGTGACTAAAACTAGAACCAAACGATTATTCAAATGTCACTAAAACTAAAACTGCGGCCCGCGAAGACTTTGTAAACTTGAAATTTGGCCCGCGACCACCAACTGCCTGCCGACCCCTGATGTAGAATAATCTTGAGTTACTATAAACAAAAATAACTACTCAAAACGTGTTGTAATACATTTAAAAAACACAAAAATCGAAATATCGTGACGTAATTTTGAATTTTTGTGCAGAGCATTTTTAAGCAAAAGTTCTAATTTGCTTCAGTCTAACATACCAATTTAAAAAGAATAAATAATGAACTCTAAATTTTGTTGTACTTTTATAATAATTTTTTACAGTTATGAAAAAAAGAATCTCCTGAAGAAAATTGGATTTTTTGCATTAAAACATCCTGCACAAAATTAACTTAAATTAAATTGTTAATTTAAATATAATATTTTTAACTTTTTTTCTTAACTGCTTGTTTTGAGTGTTAATTTTTTGTTAAAATAGCGGAAAGTTGATTAACAGTTAATTTTAGTAACTGATATACTTATATAGGGTGGTTGCAAAATTCAAAAAAAAAAAAAGAACATACGTTTCTAAAACAACATTTATAAATATTTCGGTTACTAAAATAAATTGTTAACAAAATTTTTTTATGCAATGGTACAACAAAATGTTTATACTGATTTTGTTACTTTTATTTGTTTATACCAAGCTAATCTAGAATTGAAACTTATTTAATTGTTAAATAATCTTCGATTAGGAAATCATTTTAAACGTAATAAAGACAGAAAATAAAAACTCAAGAAAACATAGTATAGCATAATCCAAACAAAAACTGTTTGCAGGTATAAAAAGAATAGTTCTGTAAATATTAAAAGGATATTACTATTTTATAAATAAAATCCAGCTTTTTAATAGTCAAAGTTTGCAGTCGCAAACTTATTAGTTAATTAAAATAAAATCACATGAATTAAAGTTTCCTTTTTAAAACCTGCACTTTTAAATTTATTGTTTTATATTGATACATATCAACATATTTCTTGATAAGATATAAATACGAGTTAAGTAAACCGTATAATTTAGTTTCTACAACCTTCCTTTTAATTTCAAGCTGTATTAGTTTTGTTGCATTAAACAAATACATCGTTCAAAATTAAAAAAAAAGCTTTTTCTAAAGTACAAATACAAAATACAAAAGTACATTAATTATTTTATATTTATTCTAGTCTAGTTGGATAAACTACTTACATATTTTAATATATGAAATATAGTAATGTTAAAAAGAATAACAAAAAATTGTTATTATAATTCCCTATATTTTTTGTTGTAAGGATTTTTTTGCATTCGAAAACCATTTGTTACTAAAAATCTTTATTTTACCCATTTAAATAAATTTATCTAATACTAAAACTTTTAAAGCTATACTCAATCCTTACTAAAAGAAAAATTTAAATTAAAACTATCAAAAAGACTTAGTAAAATTTCAATTGAGTATGACATAAATATACAAGGTTATAAAAATATAGAGTTTGAATAAATAAATAAAACAGGATAGCTGTCTATCGACTTATCAATAAAGCAATTATTCAATTTTCTGCAATTTGCGTGTTTAAATTCGGTTTTTCTTGTTCGGTAGGATCGATTCTAAACTATAAAACTCGCTTTGAGTCTACTTTTAAAGTTTAATTATAGTTTAATTTTTAGCTCTGACAGTTTAAAAATTCATGCAAGTATCTAAAATAGACTTGTCTTTAAAATCGGCAACTTTTTAAAACATTTGACGCGATGTCTTGCCTATCTCGAAGGTGCTCTGTTCTACAGACCAGTTATGATTTGATAGGAGTAGAATTTTTATATGTTACTCTGTAAAAAGTTGATAAATAGATTAACTGTTTGTCGTAATTGTTATTAAATCTGATACATATATTTATTTTTTGTTAGATACTGTAAAAATTCTATGAAACAAGAAACTATGATTAGGTTAAGATAATGTTGATAACATTACGATAAGTTATAATTCCTATGCTTCATGTCTATATTTTCAATTTTTTCCTTTTATAAGTTTGTTGTATTGTGCATATATTTTCATCGTATTTGTTAATTCTCGTATACTATAGAAATAAGTATTTTTTATGACACTTATCTAACCCTTATAATAGCTTGAAAAATAGTTCTTTAATTGTTAATCAAATACTTTTGAGTTTTTGCTAATTTAACAGACTTATTCAATTTAATCAGTTATAATTAGAATCTAATTAGTACTATTGATAACACTTAATAATTGTATGTATAGCCTTGTCAGCCTTGCTTTATAGAGATTTTTAGTACGTGATCATTGCATAACGCATGAAAAACTGTGTTGAAAAAAGAGCTCTCAATTTGAAATTGTGTCATTAATATTTAGGTTAAGATAATAAATTCACTAATTTTTTTGTATATCATCATGTTTTGCATTGTTTTACATTAGTAAAATTTTACATGAGTTTAAATGTGCTGTTTTTGTAACAAATTTTAGCTAACAAGTTTATTAACTAATTCTTAAACAATTTTTGATGTGTAAAAGTACTTTATAACTTACATTAACATTAAAATATAATTTGTACGTCAATAAATAAACTTTTTTCAAAGTTAAACTTTAAAGAATGGTACTTTTAAACTGTTAAAAGACGAGTTTCAACGGACACATTATAAGTATGATAAGAAACATATTATGCTAATCAAGTTATTAAGTTATATATTTAGTTTTAGTTTATGTTAATCTTATATAAATATAGCCTTTCCGAAATTAGACGAGTCGTTTGACTGTATCAAAGTGATGTATAAATCGAAAGATTTTTTCGTAGACCAGGTCATGGGACCAATTATTTTAAAAGCTTTTTTTTAGGTTTATTTAACAATAAAATTAGTATTGAAAATTATTTACATAAAATCTTAACTAATCTTTGAACGTACTTAAATATAAAAAACTTAACTTCCTGTATTTCTTAAACAGCAAAACACTTTATTACGTTAAGTATAACTTGTAGCAACTATTTTACTACGCTTTCTAGAATAATTATATTTAAACTTATTTTATCATTTTCGTAGTAAGGACGACTAACAATTTTTAAACATACTTGAAATATCATATCGATAAGAAGATAGATTCTTGATCTTACAAGAACTTACGCTTGATACAATAGTCAAATATTTTTCATATTTTGTTTTATTCGTTAATGTTAAAAAAAAAAATTATGACAAATAAGACTTCTCAACTAAATTATACAAGAAGCTTTGTAATTAAAAAAAATAATTAGAAAAAAATAGCATTAAGATAATTTGTACTTAATTGTAGTTATAATTGGTGAAAACAATTTGTTTTGAAATTTGAAATAGCAACATGTCTTTATAATTATTTAACTTTGATGATGATATTTATTTTTGATAAACTATATTCTATAACACCTAATTGTGCTTAACTTAACTGCTACTTAAAAGTTTATTGCATTTTAAAAAATTTTGCGACATTAAAATTTTACTGAAACTCATCTTTTTCACTTCAAATTATTTCTTTTAACTTTTATACTGCAGTTTCTAATGCTTAATTAGGTTAGATGTGTATCATTTCTTTAACTGTTTTATAAACTAAATTAAGAACAATGTCAAGTATTTGCATATCAAAATCTAGGTATGTCAGAAATGATATTTTATTTAGTTAGTGAGTAAAAAATTATTAACCAAACTTATGTTACAAAACAGTTTACTTTTTAGGAAATGTCAGATTTCTGAAAGTAGTAATTAAACTTGTACAGCTGGAGTTAGGGTTGCCATAAGCTTAAAAAAATCCGTGTTTGTTAATTTGTTCCAGATTTTGAAAAGTACATATTTGTTTGACAATTTTTAGCAGGTAAGTTATAACTAATATCAATAATACCTTTTAAAGCTTAAAAAATTAAACAAAAAATTCAAAAGAAAATATTCATGAATCATCTTGTACAAAAATAGAAGAACTAAAACAATTCAAATGTGTTACTAAATATACTTATCTAATTAACTGCAAAACATTACTTATTGTGATTACTAAATGAAAATTTAAGTAGTAAAGTTATATAATCCTGACTTTGTGTATTGACTATTTATTAGTGACCTACGTAAAACATACATATAAGTTAAGTTTAACTTAAAAATATAACCCACTACTTAGAGCTGGCCTCTCAGCAGCCTAGTGGTGATAAGTTGCGCAAGCCGTAAAACATCAATTTACCATTGGAGGCTCTTATAAACATAAAAAAAGTGTAACAAATGTTTTACAATAGATAATTGTCATGCCTATTAATAAGTAGCTGTTTAAACGGGAATACATTATAATAAATTAATTATACATTATAATAAATTTCACAAAAACAATATACCAGAAAAAATAGAAAATGCCTACACAGTCAAGTTTTTAGAAAGCCCTATAAGAACTAATTTAGACTACACAGAACAATGGTGGATTAAAAAAACTAAGGCAAAAATTAATTTAAACAATGTTTTTAAGGAATAGTTTTAATAAAAAATTTGAAAATGTCATCAAAAATTTTTTTTTCAAGTACAATACTAGGGTTTTTTTTTAATTGTTTGTTGTTTATAGAAGTAGTTTTTCTTAGTTACAGTAAACAAAAATAATTTTCTAAAGTGTCTTATTCTCAGTTTCTCAAATTGAAAAATTATATCAAACTTTACTGACTAATCTCAAATATAAGCGTTCCATTAATTTTGAAGTAAAAGTATGAAATTCAGTATTTTAATGATATGGTAGTTTTTAGTTTTTTTTTAAATTTTGCTAAAAATATTTAATTTACGGTACTTAATTTTCTATAGTTGCTAGTATATTTTTTTGTTTTCTACAGAATTGAAAATGTTTGTTTTTTAATAAACGAAAGATCTCTTCAAAGTGCTTGTATAAGACTGTGACTGATTTTTAATGGTTCTTACCATTTGTATTTATGTTTATCTAAAATTCAATCCTGTCCGGTCTTTTAAATCAAAAGAGGAAGACTACCTTCATCCCATTTTAATTTAAACGGGAACGGGTCTAAATTGCACGAAGACTAAAATGCACGAGGTTACTAAATTGCACGAGTGTACAGAATTGCACGAAGCCAAATTTGCACAAAGCCAAAATTGCACGAGTGAACAAAATTGCACTAAGACGATTTTGCAAGAAGGGTCAATTTTGCACGAGTTACATTTTTGGACGTGAGGTAAAAAAAATTAATTCATAAAAAAATAAACTTACTTACCGAGGGTAAGGGGTAATAGTGATAGTAAAAATAAATAAATAGCTAATAAAAATAATAATAAAAAAAAAAGAAATAGAAAAAAAATTTATTAAAAAAAAAGCTACCGACCGAGGGTAAGGGTAATAGTAGAAACAAAAATTTAGCTAATAAAAAAAAGCTACCGACTGAGGGTAAGGGGTAACAGTGATAGTAAAAAATATAAATATACTAAATTATAAAAAGAAAAAAAACCTTACGTCTCCGTGCAAAAGTGACCCTTCGTGCAATTTTATCCCCTCGTGCTATTTTGTACGCTCGCGCACGTTAGACAGCTACCCGTTTAAAGTGTGTAGAGTTCTATATTCAATACATAACACGCTTCTAATTACATAATGAACTAATTACATTACAGTATACGTATTTTCTTTCAAAGCGTGATCTTAAGTATTCTCTATTTGACTTCTAATTTGCACACTATAATAATAATAAGAATTGAAAAAATTTTGACTCTCTTGTAAAGTACTCTTTCACTCATACACAATGAATAATGCTAAAATGTTATTGTTGCAGAAATATAATAAAATTTTCTAGATTAACTTTTTCATTGAATTATTTAATGGTCAAATTCTTTGAAGTTTTTTTACTTAATATAAAATTTATGGCTATAACTACAAAAATCCTGTTTTTTCTAGAAATTTTCCAAAACTTCGGTTTTTTGTGCTTATATTGTCAATTTAGTTTTATTGCAACCCTGTTGAGTAAAATATACCTTTAAAGTAAATACTAAGTAAATAATTTCTTTGGTATACTTGTTTAGGTTTACAGTTTTTCTACGTCTAATTTCTATATGTGTTTTAACAAAGTAATAAAATTGCTTTATTAGTTACTAGTTGCGTATTGATTTCTTTAGTAAGCTAGCGTGATTTTTTTTAATTATCAAAAGTTTGTCTCTGTATAACTTTCTTTTTTTTTTTAACAGTTTTATATATACTTAGGAGAAAAATACAAAAAGACCATTGATAACATTTGGAGTATGCAAATATTTTTATACTATTCATTGTAGAATAAAGATTGAAAAAACAATTATAAGTAGTAGAAAGCATTTTATATAAAACTATAACTTCTAAGTATTGACAAATTTTTAAAAGAGACAATTGCTAACTAGTAAAAAATATTTATTTAACATTAAAACATTTAATATTTGAAACCTATGGACTGTTTATGAGCGTTAAAAAATAGTAAAAAAATATCAAATTTTAAACCAGAATTATATAAAACTTGTATTTACGTAGTTATTTACAATAGCTTGAAGCTTTAACTTTTCCTTACAAATTACAAACCAATTTTAAATAATACAATCAATATAGTAAAATAAACAACTCAAAATATTGAATGAAACCCACAATTCCAAAACAAAACAATTAAACCTCCTCTAAACATCTACTTAATGGAGTAAAAAAAAATTAAGTGTTCATTAAAAATTTCAAGTACTAAATAAAATATAGTAGAAATTTTAGAATGGGGAGAAACTTCTTATTAAATAAAAATAAGTTATTCAATTATGATTGGAAGTTTCTCTTGTTGCTGATGTCTTCAACGAGCACCTGAAGCTCGTCCTCGCCAATGTGGGTTACCAGCGATGGAATGAGCGACTTTGCTTCGTCCATAGTGTCAGGGCACAAGTTTGCTAATGCTGCCAACTCAAACCTGTTCGAATCACTACTGTTAGTATTTAATCGTCGATATTTTTTTTGCATTAAAAATTAACATTCAGTAAAAAAACAATTTGTTTTGTTGTGCAATTAAAAATTTTCTATGTTTAATATGTTTTACTTTAAACAAAAAAATTAATATCTCTCCATCAGTTTTTATAATTACCGTGCTTAAATTGTTTTGTGTTTTATAACAAAACATTCTTAAAATTCTCTTTTTGAATTTTAAACTTTTTTAAGAAAACTGTATCAAAAACTTTTTTATTATGTTTTAGTAAACAAAAATTCAAACTAATAAAATCAGTTATTTTTAGCTACATTAATTCAAAAACTAAAACATTTTTTACCATATTTTTATATTAAACAGTTCAATACATATATTAAATGTTGCCACAAAAGTAGTAATTAGAAAACTTTAAGTTTTTACATATAACAAGATATGAGCTAAGCATTTAACAGTAAGATATGTATTAAACAATAAAAGTAATAATTCATTGGTGAATATAAAAAAAAAATCTTTTCAAATTAAAGTAGTATTAGCAAAAAATAACTGAAGTATTCATATTAAAATCAACAGAATAATTAAATATATCTTTAAGTATTTGCCAAAAAAATAATCAAAATAAAAACTCAGTAACATACCTCGTTTTATATTTTATAAACTTAATATAATTCGTATTAATTAAAAAGTAATAAAAAAGTTCTAACCAATATGATTTGTACATTATTGTAAGCATATAATTTATTTCTTATATCTAGGACTACCTGTCTAGATACTATTTATCATTAAGTAAAAAACAGTAACTCTCTGTTATAATGCAACATTTTTACTGTTATAAATACAACCTTAGAAACTTTATAAGAAACAAATAGGTTTGTCGAATAGATATTATTCAAAATTTAAGTTAGAATGTATGTATACTCAAAATGTACAGATTTACTTGACTATTATTTTTTAATCCTAATAGGGTTAATTAGGGGTAAAATTTAAATAAATTTATATAAAAGTTAACTTAAGTGAAAAAACAAACTAGGAAAAATTATCAAAAATTTTTAAGAGCCTTACATTTTTACAAATATACCTGTGGAGTTGCTTTTGTGCGATGGCATTACGTACAGAAGTCATTGTTTCACGATTTTTGTACCTACTAAATCTCTGAGTGTAGTTTAGAGTTTTGTTGAACACCTATAAGTATTTTGCAAAAGTTTTTTAAAAGTAGCTGTTGTAAGGTTATATAATAAGCTTAATAAGAACATTATTTCATAGGAAATCGTTCAATAAAATATAAACTACGTATTTTTAATCGTTAAGTATTCTAAAAAAAAAAAGTAATTAACATTGTTAGCTTTTATGCAACCTTAAAACATGAACAAAATTAACTTCAAGAATTTAAATGAAGAAAATTTATTTTGAAAACTAACTAGATTCTTACGAAGTTGCCACTCTTTGAGTCAAAAAAAACTATCCTGACTGACCAAAAACTGTTCGAGTGACCTTAACAATCCTGACTCATATATTAAATAGTATCTTTTAAAAATTTAATTAAACTTAATTTCATCAATAAAAGTCAAGTTTCTAACAAAAAATAGAAATAAAATATCAAAATATTTAAACTGAAAAATTAAACTTCATTCAAGATCTAGAAAAAAAATGGACTGAAATTTTCAAAAACCTCAAAACTATCCTGATTAAAAAAAAAAAACTTTTAACTAGCTTATGTTATTCTGAGATTTAAAAAAAATTCTAATTGTCCAAGTATACTTAATACCCTGAATTTGTAGCAACTCTGTTCTTACTTTTAAAATAAGTATTACATTATGGATTCCCACTAAAATGTAAAACCAAAATTCATAAAATTGTTACTGATAATGAAAATAAACCGACGAATCAGGAATGGCAGTAAATATTTCAAAGAAACAAGTTCAGGAAATTCTATAAAATTTTATGAGTTTTATTAGACAAATCATAAAACTTTAAATCTACATTAGTATGGGTTCCCACAAAATTAACTAAAACATTTCATAAACATATATTGTGATATATAATTACTAGACTATTTTAAGTATAATACCTAAGTTTTACCTTTGTGTTCAACAATATGTTTTTAAACTCAAAAATAATACATAAGGATTTAGCATTTTATTTTCTTATCAAAAATTCTTTATTTTTTTAGTGCTTTTTAAGTTTCAGACTTGTGCAAAATTAAAAATATACTTGTCTTAGACCAGAGTCAGCAAACTGCAGCCAGCAGGCCACGTTTTAATCTTTTCAACTACTTGGCAATTGTTTTGATATATATTTTTTTTTCTCATTTTGAAAATTTAATGTTATCTTTAAAAGATGAAATGTCACCTGTTTCGTTTTGTTCAAAAAATTAGTAAATTTAAGTTTTTTAAGTACATGTAAGTTGCTCATATTTTTGACCTGTTGACCTCTGTCTTAAACCAAAAAATTACAGTTTAAACAATTTTTAAAATAGTTGAGTAAACATAAAACAAAATACTATTTAGGGTTGCTTAAGGTTTTTGAGAAATTTATTCAAGGTTTTTTGAATTTCTTCCATGTTTTCAAAAGTACAAGTTTTTAAGTCCATTTTTAGTCAAGCTAAAAAAAGACTGTCTAAATTTGTAAAACAACATTGTAAAGATAAGCTACTTAAGTGTTTTTGAATAAAAAAATTAATATTAACAAAATTTTCTTATCTATATGTCAGATTATTGTTTCAAATTGAAATTTCATTTATAATTAATGTAAAATTTATTTACAACCCCAGGTTTTTTAATGACTTTTGTTCAAAACTCTAGTTTTTTTTTCTCTAATTCCAGCTTTTTTACAGGCATTTTAGCCTAAATTGTCTAATTCCAGGTATTTGGCAACTCTGATTATTGCACTAAAATAACATAAAAATTGTTTTTTTTTATTAGTGTGTACATACAGCTTTATTAAACATCAAATAATAAAATATTTTGTGAATGTGTGAGTTGTTTTTTACTCTACTCATATGTTTTTAAAACTTTTATACTAAACAGGGCTGCAATTTATTTTCTTTATTTTTTCCAGGTTTTTGAAAGTACAAATTTCCAGTCTATTTTTAGTATAAAATAAAATTTTAGGTCTTTAATTGTATAAAAATATTTAAAAGATACAATAATGCTACTTTATATGTGTGTTATAATAAATTAATGCATATACAATACCAAAATTATCTTATTGATGTGAATAATTTTTCATACTTAGTCAAAGTTTTCTTATTATACAACTAAAATTGTTGGAAACTCAGAATATTTTAGTTATTTTTGTTTTAAATATTAATTATTTGTAATATTATTTCAAGGCCACAAGAGGAAATTAATTATTGAAGTTGCTTTTTATAGATATTTAATACTCAAACCAACTTTTGAGATGTAACTAGTTAAAATTGGAGAGTACAATAGGCTCCTCAATAGAAATTTTAAAAAATTCTATTATTATATACCTTTTCTTACATTTTTAGAGATGATTACTACATCAAACTTCCAGAAAATATTTCTTGTATATTTAGAAAAATCCGTAGCAACTAAGTTTTTAAAAAGTTGTAAAATAAAAATTAAGGAACAAAAAAAAATTATTTATTTACCTCAAAAAATGTAGACGGAAATATATTTCTAATAATACTAATTTGTTTACTGTTTTAGTTTTCTTTCCCGAAAGAAACTTTTTGTACTTGCTAACTTTAACTAGCTGTATCTAAAAAAATTATTTGGAAAATAAACTTATATTTAAAGCAAATTGTAGCTTATTGAAGATTCTATACATATAAATTAAAGTTGTAAAAAAGTGGTTTACCCCCCTTTAGCTTTGATTAAAAAAAACATATGTAACACCAGACTATTTTCCATTTTTTAATGCAGTTTATCAATTAAAATCTTATTTAACATAAACTATTCAAAATAGTTTATAATTACACTTTTTTGAATAACTGGTTTTATAAAATTCTACTTACAACAGAAAACATTTCAAAATAATGAAAATTTACTTACATCTGATAGCTCAAGCTCATCTTCTGCATTTTCATTTTGAGTTTTTCTGTGCTCCAATAACATATGAACTTCTGCATTAAGTAAAGTCTCAGCATTTTTAAACTCAGGTGGAAAGTTTAAGTTGCTTGCATCACCTTCATTTGGGTCGTTTCCAGAACTTGGTTGTGCTTTTGATGACATCTTAACTAATTGTACGCTAATACAAATTCATAAAATGGTCAAATTTTTCTTGTTTTAAGTAAAAAACAGATTGCAATTTAAATGAGCAAAAAAAATTAGATGCTATAAAGGTACTGAAATAAAGTCAGGGTTGCCAGTTTTTGATTCAAAAAAACTATTCTGAGTGGCCGAATATCATTCAGAATATTCTGAGTTTTTTAAAATCCTTTTAAAAAGTTTTAAACAAATTAAAAAACGTTAATTAACTTTTTACAACCAATAAAAATTAAGTTTTTAAACATAATTGGGTATAAAACAAAGTTTTAAAACTGGGACAGCTAAATCTCATTCAAGATAAAGAAAAAAATGGATTAAAATTGTTTTTAATATCAAAACTATCCAAAAACAACAAACTGGCCTGAGCTGTCCTGCGTTAAAAAAATCAAACTAGCCTGAGTTTGCTTGGTTCATTCAAAGATTTTTTTAAACTCTAATCTTTTCTGAGTTATCTAAGTATACTGAGTATTATGAGTGTGTGGCAACCCTGTTAAGTACAGAAGACAGTTTTTTCATTGATTTGTTTTAGAGAGATATTTTCATGAACTTCTATTACAATTAACATTAAAATTACCAATTTAAAAAAATCTAATTTAACGAGCTAATTAATAAATGACAAGTAATCTAAATTTTTAAACTTGTACTTTTTTGACTTAATTTTAACTTAAAATTTTTTTAAATTATAGACTAAATAAATTTGGTTCCCCAACAACTAGAATTATATTTTAATATAAAAAACATTCTGAAAAACATTTAATACCAAAATTTCCACTGATAGTTATACTTTAAAAAAATTGGGTAAAACTATTACATATAAAGTTTTGATTTTAAGTTTCAAAACTAAGTGATAGAAAGCTCTTTTAAAGAACTAGTAGCTGCAGTAAAATTTTGAAAAAGAAAACTATAACTGTTTAGACAGTTTATTTATTGTAGCTTAATCCATTTTTTTAAAAAGCCTGCACACTGCACAGTATTGTGTACAGTGGGTAGTTGAATGTGCAAATAAATTCAATTGAGTTGTGAAACTATTTTTTATTTAAAGATATAATTCTATCTGAATATTTTTCCAGAAAATTGTTTTTGATACTTTTTTAGAAATAAATAAATTAGTGAGTGAAGAACAAACATATAAATACAATAAACCAAAATTAGAGTAGGTATTATAAATAAAGTAAATTACTTAGTAATATAGTATGCACAGGAGTTTTAAATAGTTTTTTAGATATGGTTTTGAGTTATAAAACTACTCATATAAGTTTATTTATCTAGTTTAAGTTAACTTATTTAATTTATTCTTTAAATTACTTTTAATTAAGGGATACTAAATGATAACTAATTTTATTTACAGGGTTCAAATTGAACTTACATACAAAATTCAGTTGTGGAAAAATAAAATCTAGTGCAATTTTTTGTGAATTAAAAATTACCTGCCAGAAGGTCATGTTACTTTCAAAGACATACATTTATTTGAGTTTATTTAAATAATTATCCTTAGTAGTTTTAATTTATTTACTTATATTTCAATATACCAAAAATTATTATGTTAAGAATTAAAAAAAGACTTCTTGTTCATAATTGCTTGTTCTTTATAAACGCTTGATTTTTTTTTAAATATTAACTTTTATGAGTGATGAGCCCTTTTAGTGAAAGTTGGTACCATACTAAATTTCAAAAAGACAAATCTTAGTTTTGGTTAGTGATTTATTAATGTTAAATAAACATTTTAATATTGTAATTAAGTTTCTATTAAACTGCAAAGACTATCAATAGTTTTCAATAACTTTCCCAGTACTTTTTGAATAGGTTGTATTTTTAACATGGTTTGATGTAGAGCACAATAGATTTACCTTTGCTAGTTCTCTTCACTCACATAACACAAGGTTTTCAAAGAAAATTAATTTTATAGCCATAAGACTTTGAACAAACTTGGCCTAAACTGCTTTAGGTTTTTGGGTCCAAAGTATTGGTCTAGTGTCCCTGAAACTTTTTAAAATAAATGACAAAAAGTGCGTTTGAAATATTTGGCCCTAGGACCTGGTGCATAAAAAAACATTTTGGTTATCAAGTTGTACACCACAAATACCTTTTAACGTCTTGCCCAGGACAAGACATTAAAGAATTGTTTTAGATTTAGTTGTAAAAACTTTTTGTTAAATAACTATAAGGATCTAGTGTGCTTCTGTATGTATGTTCTATTTGTGTTTAAATTTGATTCATGTTATATGGGCAGCAGATTGTGATGAGTCTTTTATTTTATAATTGTCTTGCTAATTAAATAGCCATTGTTATAAATTATGTTTATTGTTAATTTATTTTATTTGTTATCTTTTTGTTACTGTGTCAGATTGAAGACAAATCATTTTTTTTAATATCTATTTTATTGAAACTTTTTTTAATTAGAAGTTTGCGGTAAAAGTATAATGCTGATACAATTTTTTTTTTGAGTTTTATGTCAAGTTAATACTTATTGTTTTATTGATTAAATTATTGATACATATATAAATATATTCATTTTTAAATACAAACAGTACTTTTTTTTTTTCTAGTTACAGTATTTCTTTATTCTCAATTTTTTATAGAAATAATACTTTTAATTAGATATTGTAAGAACTAAAACAATTTCAAAAAAAAAGTATTTTGAAAAACTGTATTTTCAAAAAATCTTCATAGTTGTAATAAAGATTCAGGAAAGATTTGGAAGGTAATTAATAATATTACAAACAGAGAGAATAAAAAATTTCCTCATTAACTTGTAATAAATGAAAAATCTTTTGTTAATCCAGATGAAATTATAAAAAAACTTCCAGGAAACTATTGACCAATTTCACTTTTATCAAATATTAACAAAGTTATAGAAAAAGCCATATATGTCGTTTATACAAGTTTTTTTACTAAGTTCAATATCTTGAATTCTTCTTAGTTTGGATTCAGGGAGGGACACTCTACTACCTTAGCTCTGTCAGAGTTTGTGGAAAGTTCATTGTCAACCTTTGATGTGGGAAATGCAGTTTGTGCTGTTTTATTAGATCTGAGCAAGGTCTTCGACTATGTGAATAGAAAGATTTTGTTGGATAAATTAGAATATATTATATTAAATGGAAAAATGCATAAGTAAATAAAATCAATAATAGTTGGTTTCTGAAAATCTGAAAGAAAGCAATTTGTTAATTTTGGAGGGTATGAATCAGACTTGGAGGGTGTAGAAGTAGGAGTGTCAAAAGGTTCTGTGTTGGGACCACTATTGTTTTTGGTATATATAAACGATCTACAAACAACACCAGTCTAAAAGTATTAAATTTTGCAGATGAAACATTATTATATACCAAATTTATAAAAGACAATTACAAAACAGACACTGCATATCTTAATTCAGAACTAGATAATATATCAAAATGGTTGAAGGATTAAATTAAATACTGATAAAACAAGATGCGTGTTATTTCATTCAATTAAACCAGATTATTTGTAAAACATAATTCCAGATATTAAGATATATAACTCATTTATAAGGTAAATAGTTACAAGTACTTGGGTATTACAATAGATAGTAATCTAAATTTGACTGAACACTTAAAAACTTAAAAAAACTAAATTACCAAAATCAATAGCTATTTTGTATAAAACAAGATATTATTTAAATGAAAATGATTAGTACTAAACTTCAATTCACTTTTAATGAGAAACGTAAGGTATGGTTTGATGTGTTAGAATAGGACCAATAAAGGTAAATTTACTGAGATTGATAAACTTATAAATAGAGCATTAAGGTGCATTCATTTTAAAGGTTGGCATGATAGTGTAAACAGTATAAAAACAGAAAAGAAAATATTAGTGTTTGAAAATATGTCCAAATCAGCTTAGGAACTTTTATGCACATTCAAAAGAGATATATTACCAGTTAATTTTAAGCCTTACTTTACAAACATTAATAAAATACATAATCATGTAACAAGATTATTATAAACAAATTATTTTTTCCTAGAGTAAATAGTCTTTATAGTCTCAAGTCATTATCCTACCTTGGTTGTAAACTGTAGGAAGAATTGCCTATAAACTTAAAAGATCAGAGCTAATTTGGAGCATTTCCATATGAACTAAGAGATAATTTACTTCAGAAAGACAATCAGAAAAATATCAAGCTTAATCTTTACATACCATTAGTTAAACTTATATCTTTGTATTGGTATTTGTACTTTATTTTGGGCTGATTGCTGTTGGTCTCATAAACTGGGTGTAAGTAGAGCTGGATTAGTCTAAGTTGGTTTTATTATTATTGTTAATTTATGTATTTGTTTTTTATTTATTTACTTTTTTGTTTCTTGTACCTAAAATTTAATAATATTGTTTCATCCTCTTTTTTTTTTTTGCTTTACTAGATCTTAAGTGTTTATCTGTTCTAGAAAATAGAGATTCTAAATTTTGGTGTATTTTTAGTTGTTCTGGTTATTTAATTTTATTTGTTTAATTTTACAGTTTAATGTTTACAAACAGTTTATTTAACTCACTTAGAATACTTTTATTATTATTTTACTTTTTCAGAATATTTGTTAAGTTTTATTTTTCTTATTTTCTAAGTTTAGCTGTTCAGTATTAGGGAGTGATTTTATTTTATGTAGTAAAACAAATTCAACCAATTACTAGTGCTAGATTTTATTGATTATTAACTGAATTGTTTACAAATCTATAAAACAGTTAAACAAATTTTAATAGTTTCAAATTTTTACCTACCTTCAACCACATATACAATAAATTTATAGACACTATCTAAATATACATGGTGTTGTTACAGTATTATGATTATACTAATAATTTTATGTATACTGACATTACCAATTCTTCCCTCTTATTTAATTTTGGAGTATTTGCTGCATTTTTTGTGGTTGCTCTTGTAGAAAGGGTAACAAGAAAATTGTGAATGTAAATGATCATAAAAATCAAAATCTAGGGGAGAAGGCGGTGTTAAGCCCGTGGTAGACTATGGTTTTCATGGTCAATATTGGCAGTATTGGGTTAAAAAAGAATGCTTACCATTTCTGAAAATTAAAAAAAAAAAAAAACTTATTGTATATATAATTACTTTTTGAGTTTTTTGTTTTTAATTTTTCTATAAAGTTTTAAAGTTAGCTCAAAGTTTAGTTAAAGAAAATGGTGCGCAGCTCGATTCCCAAAAGGTTCTTTCTCCACACCAATCCATTCACTTTAGTTGTGAGCATTCACATTTTTCTTTCTTTTTTTGGTTTATTTGAGTTTGCTACAGCTGATTGTCAGTTCAAACTGGTGGCAGTGATCACATGATTGAATTGTTTATGTGTTTTTTGTTATAGCATTGGCAGATATTGGCTTGGGATTTGAGCTTCACGATTTTCCCACACTTGTGTTGTGGTTTTTTAGTGTTGAGATTTTAACTTTGTGAGTGTTTGCCAAATGACAGGTCACCAATGGAATTTTTCAATTAAATAAATAGTTTATTTTATTTTAGATTTTTTGGCTAGTTTAGTGTTAATTTTAAAGGGAGAGGTAGAATTACAGGTGATGACAATTTGTTTGCTTGACCCTTGAAAAATATTTATTGTTGTAGAGGAGGGAAATGTGAGTCTGATGTTTTTCTACGTTTAAAATATATATATATAGGATGTGAGGTAAGTGATGGTTTAAGTCTTACAACCTGGAATTTTTCAGTTTTTTATGTCATAAATACCCATATTCTGTTACACCTACCTTTTTTATTTTCAATTTTGTGAAGTTTTAAGTCATCATAAAAAATCAATTAGAAAAAGAATAAAACAGACAAAAAATGGTTTCATTATAAAATAAACCATATTCTTATACACAGTTCTAATCAATTGTTTAACTCAGGCATTATTGTTTAAAAATTTTCATGAACTGAGATCAAACTGAAATGAGAAGTTTACAGATTTTTAATTAATCTATCACTTAGTATAATTTGTTTTTAAACAAAAATTTCCACTACCTCAGCAGCCTTTGGTAGGCACTTAAGGCTATAGGGGGGTCCAACACTTTTTTTACAAAAATCAACTCTAGCTTTTATATGAAAGCTTTAAATACAAACTACAAGCCAGTTTTTATAGAATTTAGAAATATAATTTAACTTATGAGATATTTTTTTCTATAAAAAGTTTCCAATACAAATGTATGGACCACAAATTTTTTGTGATCAATTTCTCAGAAATTTTTGAAATCACTAAAAATCTATCTCCTCCTTCATTTTTCAAGCAATCTTCTTCAAATTTTCAGGAAATGTTCCTTATAATAAAAGGAAAAAAGGTTAGTTATGAATTTATATAATTTAAAAAAATATAATTTTATCACAAAATCTAAAAAAAAGTGTTTTTTTATTCAAAAAAATTAATATTTTTACAATTTTTTTTTAATTCCAAAGTAAAATTTATTTATTATTGTATAACAATTAGACTGTGAAAGTTTGAAGAAGATTGCTTGAAAAATGTAGGAGGAGATAGATTTTAAATAAAATAGTCTTTTTTTGCTGTTTTAGTACTCCCTCCCCATAGGGAACCTATTATGCGGCCCGACTTTGACTGGTCATATCTCAAAATATAATTTGATATTTTTAAAACGATAAAAAGCATCTTAAAGCTTAGAAAAAAATCTGTAAAATAAGATCAACTTAACATGGCCTTACTATGGTTTGATTATTTAAAATGTTGTGAAAAAAAATTTTAAAGCTCGGTATTCACAATGTTCAACTAGACTAAATTGAACTGAAAACTGCAATAATAGAAAATATTTTTCAATTGGTTTTAAGTGCAGATGTACAAGACTTTTTTTTGTTTAGGGAAACATTTATAGGCTCTTTTGTGGTTTCTTAGTTCTCGCAAGTTTAAAAAAAAATTAAAATAAGGTTCTTTTTTTGATAAAAATATCTTTAAATTTAGCACTGAACCGACCTAATAAACCCGAGCATAAAAACAAAACATTTTTTATTTTAGTTGTATCGATAATCTATTTAATACTGTAAAAAACAATCTGTAAGAACAAAGAAATTGTTGTGTTATAACTCTCTGCTGTTGTTTCTCTGTTTTCAACTTTGTTTGTTTGGCTATTTTGTATATTGTTGGGTTCTGCTTTGAATGTTTCCTGATTTGTAGTTGCAGTTTGAGCAGTATTAGATATTGATGTTGGAACGTGAGAATCTGCTAACAGCTCGGAGTTACTTTGTTGGTCTCGCCTCTTAAAGCTTGACGCTTTATCGGCCGAGTGTGCACGCTTTGCGTGCTTCTTGACCATGCCAGTGATGTGGGTTGTTGACATGGCCTTGGGATTCCTATTTTTGGAACTCATACTTCAAGGAAATAACCAACCGGAGAGTTTCCGTGAAGAAATCAATTGCAATTAACCGAGATAGAACTCAGAAATGCAAACAGATAAGAATTCTCCGCAATTAACCGAGTCAACGCTCAGTAATGCGAATTGGTACGAATTCTTACGCAATTAACCAAGTTGGGACTCAGTAATGCGATATGTTGATTTATCACCGCACTTAACCGAGAATGAGCTCAGTAATGCGAACTGGAAACGAGGTATGGTTAAATGAGGCTCGTCTTAGTATAATATTGACCACTTGCCGTAGTCAATTAAAAATTAGTAATTACTTAGAAAATGCTACTTTCGTAATCAAACGTTAACTTACGATAATCTAACTTAAATAACTTCAAGTTTAGCTAGTTATAATAAACTGTTAGATAGTGAATTATTAAAACACAATTTATTTTACACTTAAACAACTCTTACGATACAAGAAAGGACACTCACACTCGTGCAGGTCAAAAGCTCAAGAACTAAGTTACCACAACAAATCGCTAAACTAAAAGCCTATGTCGAATGTATTCGTTGAGTGTGTCAAAACCAAAAGCCTACGCCCTTCTTGCGACGTCTATTTTAATGCAGTCTGCTTTTCGAAGAAAAAAGATTTCTCTTCTCTTCACAAAAGCAGTGCGAAGCAGGCGCAATGCTTACACCGCCACCTGCTATCCCCTAAATTTTAATTTTTTTTTTTTTTTTTAAAGAAAACAGGACAGGGCCCTCCTTTCTGAAATGCCATGGATTTGTGTGGTCAATTACCCCTGAGCTTTGATAATACTAACGCAAAAAAGTGAAAAGAGAAAAACTAAGCATGCAAAGGTATTATAACCCAGTAATTTACAAATTCACAAACAAGTTCACAAATACAGAAAATAGTTTACAAACCATTGTAATGGTAACGATTTGGAAAGGGGTAGAGTTTAACGTAAAAGTAGCGTCAACTTACATCGATGGTTGGTATTAAAGAATTTTTAAATTTAAACTAAGGTAAAGTTTGCAGAATTTAACAAAACATAACAGCTAGACAACATCATCTGAAAAACGTTCTAAACTTTTTAAGAAACCCTTAAATCAAGTTTTTAATATTTAATAACAAAACTCTAAAACACACGTGAGAGGTACAATTTACAATAATACGATATCATCGATTATTTCGAAAATTTTAATCTGTAAAGAACTTAAACGCTGATGAAGAGTATACACAAGTAGAATTATTTTGAAAAAAACATCTAGATTTTAAATTTTAGAAATTGTGTTAGCATGGACAGTACGGCAATTAACAAGAAAACGCACGTTAAAAAAGGCAAAACTTGTTAAGGACACTATACTTTAGAGTGAAGTGATTAGTGCTAAACAACATTTATTTATTTTAAATTGTTTATAAAACATTAGAAAATTTTATCTAAAAAGTTAAAGCACTAATACATTAGAGTGAAGTGGTTAATACTAACAACATTTACTTTTTTTAATTGTCTATAAAACTTCAGAAAATTTTATCTAAAAAGTTTAAACACTAATACATTAGAGTGAAGTGGTTAATACTAACAACATTTACTTTTTTAAATTGTCTATAACTTCAGAAAAATTTATCTAAAAAGTTTAAGCACTAATACATTAAAGTGAAGTGATTAATACTAACAACATTTACTTTTTTTAAATTGTCTATAACTTCAGAAAAATTTATCTAAAAAGTTTAAGCACTAATACATTAAAGTGAAGTGATTAATACTAACAATATTTACTTCATTTAAAATTGTTTATAAAACGTTAGAGAAATTTATCTAAAAAGTTCTATAAAACGTAGTGCTATAAGGAATAAAAAGTTAATCAAAAAAAAAAAAAAATTTGTCCCTATTGCGCGTTATTCGCGTGCGTTTAATCATCAATTGTTAAATTGTCTTTTTCTTTTCTTCTGGATTACTTCACGCTGGTCCTCCTGTGTCCCGTTGTTGCTGCCCTGCTGGTTGTTGCTGCCCAACTGGATGTTGCTGCCCGGCTGGTTGTTGCTGCTCGACTGGTTGTTGATGTAAGTAAGTAAAAAGTAAGATGCATTCAGTAATTTTGCAAAAGAAAAAAGTTTACGAGTGGCTGCTCAAGAGAATAACGACTAAGTGAATGATTAAGTTAATTCAAACTTTCACTCCCATCGCGTCTTGTTTTCAAGTAGTATCAATAAACTTTTGGCGCTTTGTATGCGAGCAATAAAATGTATCAAAACAAATTTACTCGAAAGAACTTAAAGGCCAAAAATTGAACTTAGTAGTTTCTTATTGCTAGTTTCTAAATTCTTTACAGTCATTGAGTTTGAGTGAAGAGTTCACTATTAATCAAAAAAACTTTTGAAGAAACCTACACCACTAATTTAATTATCGAAAAAAACCAAGTAAGTTTGGAAGTCACTAAACTTTTGACCTGTTTTGTAAACATGAAGAAAGTTAGTGAAACTTGATGCTTCTCGTTGAGTTATTAGGTTTTTAGTTTATGCTAAAGTTCAATAGTTTGTAGTTTATTTCATTTGTACTTAAATTTCTCGGCATAACTATGTGATCAACATTACCTTAGTTACAGTTAGATGCACTTTTAACGTTGTACGCCATTCAATTAAGGTTTAGTTGTTATTCATTACTAGAACTTTTAAGTACTGGTTTGTTTATGAATATCGACAACTATTATTTTTACTATTTGCTAAATTTGTTATCGTTAGCAACGTGTGCGGTAATTAACTAATGATGATTAGTTTCGAAACTTTCACTAATGTGATTCTAATGTTTTTTTACTTGTTCGAAAATTCGTTTCAAACGTTAAAGTTATTCTAGTCGTTTAGAAGTTTACGTAACAAATAAAGAAAACGAATGGAATAATGAAACGAAATTTCTTTTTTTACGACTTCCCATGAAGTTAAAGTTTTGATTTTAAGACTAAGCTTCAGCGGTTCGAGATAAATGCAGCTGCATTTATTTTTTATTGGTGCTGAAAAGTTGAATTTCTTTATCACTTATTCTGATTTTCAAAAAAATTTTAAAACGTTTCAATTTTGGACTCCCTTTGAAAAATTTTATCGCTGTGTTTGTAAAATAAACTTTTAAACATTAGTTTTTACTGAAAACCCGTTCGTAAAAGTTAAATTCCAAATTTATGAGTGGTAATATTTAACAAACACGATGTTCAGCTTTGAATTTGCTAAAATTTTCCATAAGAAGTATTCGCAAAATAACTTTCAAACTTTTTAATGTGCGATTCAGCAGTTCATTGAAACTCACGATGACGATTTATCGTGGGCTGAAATTTGTCTTTAAGTTATGTATTTAAATCTAGAAGTTAAACAAAACTGTTTTGTGTGGTTTTTACGGTTTAACTGAATCCGCTTAAAAAAACTCAAAATTGATTTTCAAAAAGTTATTGAAAGAAAAATTTGAGCTTTAAATACACTATGTTCGCCATCCATAAGATGTCAAAAGATATATAAGTGCTCGTAGACGAAAAGAAATATCTTTACTCGTTTAAATATACCTGCTAGCTTCATTTTTCGGTAAAATGTTTTACATAACAGACAGAGTGTTGTGAAACGACTTTAAACACAGAACGCCAGTAGATTATAATAGCAGTGCTGGCATTAGATATTAATCGTACTAATGGTTCGGTGGCCATAATGGCAATAAACAACTTAAATACTGTTTCGTTCATCAGGTATTATATTGCTAGCTTGCAATCTAATGCTCGACTGCGTTTTCAACTAGTCGATTCGATGTTTACTGTGTAAATTCGCAATTTTCGATCTACAACAATACTTGTATAATTTAGTTGAAATGCAGTGTTTTAAGATAACAAAATTCAACTTCAGTTCGGTTGGAAGTATTATTGAATTATCAAAAAAATCGTAAACGTTGATGTCAAAGAATGTTGGCGTTGAATGCCTAGTAATCTAAACTATGCACTAAATTATGGTTTTTTTAATGAAAATTTCGCAAATTAACAACTGTAGAATTCGCCTCAAGTCGAAGTTTTCTACGAGGTCTGTTTTGACAAAACAGTTGGTTATGAAAATTGCGACTTGAGGTGACGGTTATTCGTTTTTCCAACCGTCAAGTTACTCAAAGTCGTTCAGGTGGAGGTTCAGGTTCCGGTGGTTCAGGAAAAATTTTTGTATCTCCTGTTTCTCTGGGAGGCTCCTCCTCCTTTCCCAGGGATGTTTGGGGACTCGTCGAGCAGATTTGGATCCTATTGTCTTCACAATGGACATTCGAATGAGAGACCAATGTCTCTTCTTCAGAAACATTATGAAGGGAAAACTCATTCGGAGTATCATTTTCCGAATGGTTCTTCGAGCAATTTGGCTCGGCTTTGTCCTCATCATGGACATTTGAATGAAAAATCAATGTTTCTTCCTTAGAAACATTATGAAGGGAAGACTCATTCGGAGTATCATTTTCCGAATGGTTCTTCGAGCAATTTGGCTCGGCTTTGTCCTCATCATGGACATTTGAATGAAAAATCAATGTTTCTTCCTCAGAAACATTATGAAGGGAAGACTCATTCGGAGTATCATTTTCCGAATGGTTCTTCGAGCAATTTGGCTCGGCTTTGTCCTCATCATGGACATTTGAATGAAAGATCAATGTTTCTTCTTCAGAAACATTATGAAAGGAAAACTCATTCGGAGTATCATTTTCCGAATGGTTCTTCGAGCAATTTGGCTCGGCTTTGTCCTCATCATGGACATTTGAATGAAAAATCAATGTTTCTTCCTCAGAAACATTATGAAAGGAAAACTCATTCGGAGTATCATTTTCCGAATGGTTCTTCGAGCAATTTGGCTCGGCTTTGTCCTCATCATGGACATTTGAATGAAAGATCAATGTTTCTTCTTCAGAAACATTATGAAAGGAAAACTCATTCGGAGTATCATTTTCCGAATGGTTCTTCGAGCAATTTGGCTCGGCTTTGTCCTCATCATGGACATTTGAATGAAAAATCAATGTTTCTTCCCTAGAAACATTATGAAGGGGAAACTCATTCGGAGTATCCTTTTCCGAATGGTTCTTCGAGCAATCTGGCTCGGCTTTGTCCTCATCATGGACATTAGAATGAAAAATCAATGTTTCTTCCTCAGAAACATTATGAAAGGAAAACTCGTTCGGAGTATCTTTTTCCGAATGGTTCTTCGAGCAATTTGGCTCGGATTTGTCCTCATCATGGACATTTGAATGTAACACTTTATTTATCGGAACGTTATCATGAATGTTGGAATTTTTAACCTGATTGGTTTCTTGATAGTTCTTCGAGCAACCAGGCGTACTCATTTCTTTATGTACAACAGGAATTATATTTGGCGTCTTATCGACGGTAATCTCAATTTTGCGTTGATGACCGCCACTATCTACATCCTGTGGAGGAACGGAATTTTTGCTTTCTGTATAATGTTTGCGTTCCCTCTCTAGGTCTCTATCAACATGTGTTTCCGGGATATATACATTTGAATTAAGGGAATTTCCCTCTTGTGAAGTATGTACAGAATCAGATATGTTAGATCGGCCATAACCTATATTACAGGATTTTGGGGTATCTTCGGCTAATCTAACACGAGACTTTTTAACCCCACCCCCTGAGCCTCGCGTTACTGCGAGGGTGGGAGGGAGTTTCCCCGTCGTGGGTAATTGTTAACATTATTCGGCCTGGAAGGAGGCTCATTTGAATGGGTGACATCACGGTGGTCATTGTACTCGTTATTGAAGTTTCTTCTGTTGTTATAATCACGTTCGTTACCGGAGTCGTTGTTGTAGTTTCGGTCTCTGCCATTGGTGTTACGGCCATAGTTACTATTGTTACCGTAACTCTGGTTTCGAGCATTGTAATTGCGTCTGTTATTGTTACCGTTTCCGTGGTACCGGTTTCGGTTATTGGAGTTTTGGGTGTAGTTCCCATTGTTACCATGATCTTGGTTTCGATTGTCGAAACTCTGATCGTAGTTACCATCATCTATGTAATTTTGGTCAGGGAAATTATCTCTCCCGTTATTCCGACGCCTACTAACCCTTTGGTTTTGGTTTCTTCTTGACCTATCATAATTTACTTGTTGGTTCCGTGCGTAGTAGTCGTCATCCTGGCGAGACCAGATGGATTGTACACGACGTTTGAATTGTGACAGGTCCTCTAAGAAGTACTCTTCAATCCTGCTTTTTAGAGAGACGGGTGCATGATAGTATAGGAAAAATTTTACACGATCATCTTCTTTAGCATATGCCCATTCAGTAGCCTCGGTTAGGTAAGTACTGAACGGTGTTTTGCTCGTGTGAACTGGAGGTTTGCTGAGGATGGGTGTCAGTAAATTATCACGCTTTTCGCAAAACTCCTTGAACGTCTGAAAATTACGATCATCAGGGTTGGTCAAGCCGTAGTATTGAGATACTTCGTCGGGAACCCATTTTCCGACTATGATATTATATTTAGTTCTATCGTTTGTGACGTTCAACCGTTCAAACTCTCCGATGAAATAGTTCAGGGTTTGACGAGGGTTAGTAATTTTACTAAACCGATGGAACTTACGGTCGAGATCGTTATCGCTAACATTTATATACGAATTATCGTTAAAATTGTTGTAGACCGGTTCACGGTAGTCGCAAAATTTAGACTGTCCCGGGTACCGACTGTCTCTAGTGTTGATGTTTTCGGGGGCAGGCATCACTTGTATACGCCGCTCGTCCCTAACCGGCTCATTTTTAATAACCATTGTTTCATTTTGATGTATGAGTTGGTTGGTGGGAGGTGCTTGTTGCACATGACGTTCTTCTTCGGTGTTGGAATTTCTAAAAGTCGGTAGATAATTTGGCCCTCTATTACATCGCGTGTTCGCCATTTTGTCAAAATCATAATTAGTCATTTTTCTGACAGAGGGTCTGTACTCTTGCGAGCATTGGCCCTCCCTCATGTTCAAAGCGTCAAACGCTGGTGAAACGTAATTATTTTGACAACTGTTGTATCGTGCGTCAGCCATGTTTGTTCTTTCCCTTTCTTGTGTAACTTTGGCTAACGCTGTCCGACAATCGCTCAAAAGAGCTTTGAGTTCTTCGTTTTGTTGTTTCAAATTGAACTCGTCAGCATCATCCGGCGCTAAATAGTGATCGGCCTGGTTGTGGCCGGGTGCTGGATACATAGATCCACAATCACTTCCCATTGGCATGGATGGTAACCCGCCTTCTGGGAAACAGTTTCTGCGCATCTCTCGTTTTTTTTCTGTCATCGTCTTCGTTATAAATTCATTTGTGTCTCGAAAGGTTGGAGTAGTCGGGCGGTTAAGGACGCCACTATAACTCTCTGCTGTTGTTTCTCTGTTTTCATCTTTGTTTGTTTGGTTATTTTGTATATTGTTGGGTTCTGCTTTGAATGTTTCCTGATTTGTAGTTGCAGTTTGAGCAGTATTAGATATTGATGTTGGAACGTGAGAATCTGCTAACAGCTCGGAGTTACTTTGTTGGTCTCGCCTCTTAAAGCTTGACGCTTTATCGGCCGAGTGTGCACGCTTTGCGTGCTTCTTGACCATGCCAGTGATGTGGGTTGTTGACATGGCCTTGGGATTCCTATTTTTGGAACTCATACTTCAAGGAAATAACCAACCGGAGAGTTTCCGTGAAGAAATCAATTGCAATTAACCGAGATAGAACTCAGAAATGCAAACAGATAAGAATTCTCCGCAATTAACCGAGTCAACGCTCAGTAATGCGAATTGGTACGAATTCTTACGCAATTAACCAAGTTGGGACTCAGTAATGCGATCTGTTGATTTATCACCGCACTTAACCGAGAATGAGCTCAGTAATGCGAACTGGAAACGAGGTATGGTTAAATGAGGCTCGTCTTAGTATAATATTGACCACTTGCCGTAGTCAATTAAAAATTAGTAATTACTTAGAAAATGCTACTTTCGTAATCAAACGTTAACTTACGATAATCTAACTTAAATAACTTTAAGTTTAGCTAGTTATAATAAACTGTTAGATAGTGAATTATTAAAACACAATTTATTTTACACTTCTTAAAATCATTCTAAAATAAGGAGAATTTGAGTCATTTTTTGACTTAAAAGGTTTAAAACACTGTAAGCATTGCGCCTGCTTCGCACTGCTTTTGTGAAGAGAAGAGAAATCTTTTTTCTTCGAAAAGCAGACTGCATTAAAATAGACGTCGCAAGAAGGGCGTAGGCTTTTGGTTTTGACACACTCAACGAATACATTCGACATAGGCTTTTAGTTTAGCGATTTGTTGTGGTAACTTAGTTCTTGAGCTTTTGACCTGCACGAGTGTGAGTGTCCTTTCTTGTATCGTAAGAGTTGTTTGAGTGCTAAATAGATATTTAATTTGCTTTTTTAGTTATTCTTATTTTTTAAACATACAATTTTGATATCTGTCTGATATTCAATATGTTTAATTTGATAACCGAAAGGTCTTTCTACACACTAATCCATAGTTGTAAGCAGGCATGTTATTTGGCAATCCTGCAAAATTACAAAAATTATTCGGGCATGCAATTTTAGGTTAAAATAAACTAACGTATATAATGAACTCTTAGACAGTTGACAAAGGCAACTATTAGCTTTTTGGCAACCCTGATTGTGTATGAGCGTTAACTTATTTAATTCTTAGTTCATTATTAGGCGGTTCTGAAAAGTAATACCCTCTCTCACCCTCCAATTAGTACCATGTTTATATAAATTATAGGAAAAAAACGATTACTCTCTTATAGACATTTTAATTGTAAATACTCGTTTTGTCTCAAATATTCATAAGTAAATTGTAACTTCTTAATACTTTTTAAGTGTTTAGTACTTATAACAAAAAAATATAGTATAGATAAGGTATTAGTAGCATTATTGCCAGAATGCTAATGTTTCTATACCAACTGAAGACTAAATACGTAATAATATTTTATTTGTTTTATATTATTGTGTTAAGCTTTGGTAATTTTTGTAAATAATTGTAATTTCAAACTGCAATGCTATTAGGCCTAAAATCGTATAGTTCTATCATTGTGAAACTTTTAACTTTATTGACTAAATGTTTCTAAATACAAAAAAAAGTTAAAAGACCATGCTTTGAAAAATTATAAACTGCAACTACAGTTTATGTTCATAAATTGTTTATGGTTAAAATGATATGAGCTATTTTTAATGCGCTATAACATTGATAACATAAGTTTAAATAAAAAATAATATCAAAGTGCCTTAAGTGTTCTTTAACAGTTTTATTCATATAATGTAGATATATTACTAAGTTATCTATAATTCATAATGAGTTTTTATTAATGCAATGAGACATCGAAAGGTACGTACCTTGAACTCATCCAAAAACCCTTACCTTGTGTATAGTAAGAATTATACAAATTTACAGAAAATAATATTATAGTTTAGTGAACGACAAAAAATACGCTCAAAACATTTGTAACTCTGTAAAGGTTTTGTCTTTTTAAATCCATTAGATATCAATACCCCACTGTATACTATGGTTTAATTGTATTTGTTTATGGACTATAATTTAATAGTTTTTAAATTATAAGTTGTTTAGCATCAGTATAATTCCTTTTTTTTTTTGCAAAAAAACTTAACTTAAACCAATTTTTAATTATTTGTCATTTTTACCATTATTATTTTACTACAGATTTACAATTTGAAAATCCGCTCTCCGGTGAAGCTGAGTAATTGTTTTTGCTCAAAAATAATAATTTAGTAATTATCAATCTCCTATTAGTGGATAGGTTACTGTGTCCTATTTATTTGCTCTAAATTATATAGTTAAATTTCAAAATACAGCATAAAAATAGGTTGAGTGTCGAAGAATTTTTAGATATCTGAAAATTTTCATTATATATGTCATTTGTTAGTACTTTAGTAAAATTGTTTATGCTTTTAATTAGTAAATTTTAGCCAAAACTTTTAGTTGATATTTTTTTTTAGTTTTTCTTCATATAAAATGTAAAAAATTACTTAAACATTAGTTACTGAACTAAGCTCTAGTTGACTATCTACAGTAAAAAATTTAAAATTCTTGACTTCTATAATTAAAATTAAAATCTTATTAAAATCAATTTCGGTCACTAAATAAAGAGAAGAAGTTCTTTTTTTTTTAATTTAAATTTTACAAAAAAAAACAGTAATTAAGAATCTTAGTTCAAAAATAAGCAAATAAGTCCAAAGTCTCACAAACATAACATCAATAAAAGCATTCTTGCTCAGCAATGGTAAATATAGTTGTGTATTTCTGTACAAGACATTATACTCTATCCATTGTGATGTACAACTCGATAACCGAAAGGTTTTTTTCGTATAGGGTTCTAGGGTTAATTATTTAGAGCGCTTTTATTAGTACTGTTTTTTTCTTAAATCACTAAAATTTCGAACTAACGAATAGTTTTTCTTGAATTGACTAATTAATGTTATTATTATTTTTTAAGTGTATAATAATTATTCATTATATGTTTCGTTCAAATATTTTAAGTAGAAGTCATTGAACTAAAATTTAATATATAAAAAATATCTATAGTTTACTTAACTGAAAATAGAAAAGAGTAATATTTTGAACATAATTTTTTTGCTTCAAACGCAAACCTAAGGAGCAGTGCGAACCGTATTTGCAAATTTATCTGACTGTGAACACTCACAAAATGTAGACCAAACTAGCAGACTACTGCATTATGAAATCACAAGTACTTCTAAAAATAAAAGACAATTTCTTAAGGTAACTTTTCATCATCTTATAACAGTATCAGAATTTATTTTACTCGTTTGCAAAATCTATAGTTTTTATATTTATTTATGAAAAAAATTAATTTTATAAACTATAAATTTGTAAGTAAAGCGCTATACTATAACTTTTTATATGTAAGCTGAATAATTTATTGATTATCAAAGACAGTCAAACTTAGCTTTTGGGCTATACCAAACGATTGAAATAATTTGTACGTCAAATTTTCTACAATATTGATACGAGGGCTATAGATAGCTATTAATTTCTGGCAAATGTGTTTTCAATTAATTAACGCTCGTTTGATAAGTAAACTAGGATTTATTTTGGTTACTTTAAGCAAAGCTTAGATGTTAAGCTATCATTCAAAAAGATATCTTATTTGATAAGAGAAATTCTTCTTGTTTTTGAATTACATGTTTTGCATACTATTTTAAAAACAATTTCAACAGTATTTATGATAATTGGTAAAAGTAAAATTATTTATTGCTTTTATAATTTTTCTTAATTGACAAATGTAGATTTTTTTGTTTAGATTTTGCGACTAATAACATTTTAAGTTAATTGATCCTCTATAAACAAGCTATATATACAAATATATATTTTTTAAGTTTCTTACTTTTTGTAACCAGTTTAACATTAAAATATAAAACAAATTACTTTTGAATAGGTTTAATATGTAAACTACAAGTGGACATAACAAATTAAGTTAAATTTTTAAAATGAAACTTAAATAATTTAAATTAAATTATTATACTTTATGTGTATAAGTATTAGTACGTACAATAGCATTATTTATTTTTCTTATACAAGACGAGGTTAAAAACTAATCCTGTTTTCTAAAATTGTGTAATTCAAACCAAACAACTAACAACTCTATAACACTTAATAATTAGCTTAAAATATAAAATTTATTTCATAAATATAATTGATAATAAGGGAAACGTATATTCCTTGCACTTCAGATAACTAAATAAAAAATGCAGCTAACATTATCAACAAATTAATAAACGAAAAAAAGTTTAATAAATTAAAACTATTTACTCTGGTTTAGTCAACCTAAAACTTAAATATATTTTCGGCTTCAAACTACAAAAAGGTTATTTTTTCTTTCCAACATAAACGAATTTTTCAATCCTTCGAGTGTACGACTATTCAAACTTAGTTAAATTTAAGCTGTTATGAGTCGTTTATTATAAATATTGTTTTAAGTTTTTCTGGCAATTGACATCTTAACAAATAGGTTGACATGAACCTTCTTATTAATAGTTTTATGCTGTTTTTATAAATATATGTCTAGACTAGAGAACGTTTGAAACTTTCTAACAGATGACTGTTCTGAGAAATTTTAATTTTGTGTTTATAATAAAAAAAATTCAGCTTTACTTTTAAAATCATAGTATTATTTAGAAAACCTTAGTATATATATTTATTTTAATTATAGTTAACTTTAAAAAACTTTTTTTACTTGAATTTCATTCAAATTAGTTTGTATGTAGTTTTTATTGAAAATTTCCTATTAGAAATACAACGTGAATTTTTATTATTAAACCGTATGATGAACTAAAACTTTCTTATTTACTCTTTTTTTCTAAAATTGCACCTAAGGTACGCAAACTATCCCTAATTCTTGGTGGCACCAAGTTAGTGCGTACTTTGAACTATCGAAAAATGCTGTAATAAACATTTCCACTGATTTATTTAAATAATAAGTTCTATGACACAATTATTACTTTTATAAATCGATTTTTTCTAATGTACAACTATAACCTAGGGTTGCCAAAAAAATTCCGAAAGCCTTTATTAACGTTTGCATGTTAAAAAAAAAGCTCGAGTAATTTTTTTGACTCAAATTATGTTATCTAATTACATAAAAAACTATTAATGTAATACTTCATCGAAGTACCTAGTTATAAGAATTTACGAATATTTGGGAAGTAATTAGTTTTTATGCTACGTTTCAATAACTTTTGTAAAGTTAATGTTTCTGAAACGCTCCGGTTCACAGTGAACTAAATTTTATCTTATTATTCGGACCGCCAACTAAAAACATTTGCCATATTAGATTTTTAAAAACATATTTTTTTTAAATATAAATATAGTTATAAACTCTTTTGATTTTAAAATATTTGTATAATGTTTACGCAAATTAAGAAATTAATCAACTTTAAATTAAATATTTTTTTTTAGTAAATAATAACACAGTGGTCGTTTTTAAATTCGTTTTATTAGCTTGCAAATATATATAAACATCAACTTTTACTTTTTTATACGAAAAAAATAGCTCAGAACATAGTTTATTTTAAGATAATGTTTTACTACTGAGGTATTTTCACATAAGAGATGTCTTTGAGTACATTTGTTACTTTTAATTGTATACATGCACTATACATGAAAATCGACAACAATAAACAAATATTTCGTTTATAAATGAACAAGCACAAAAAATCTTAACTATAAAAGTATTATAAACAAAAGTTATATAAGTAAACTATAAATATTTAAAACAATATAGTTATTTGTAAAAACTAAAAAAGGATTGGTTTATTCTAACATGAAACATAATAATTTTTTACATATTCTTATGCACGAACAGGTTTTAATTTTTCTTACACTAATACAAACTTCTCTATGTAACTTATTTTTTATTGTACTTGGTTGGAACTGAGTAGTGAGCAAAATAAACAATTTGCATATTGATAATTAGTTATACTAATGAAACAAAAAAAATTACCATCAAGAGTATACAACAACCTTTCTATATATAAGCATTTCAAAGTAAGGGTAACTTCACACAAGAAAAATCGTGACAACCTTTTGTTATTTCACTTGAATCCTCAGACCATTCATCTTTATCAACATCATTACAAATTATTTTTGAACTCAGTTTTTTAAATCAAACAATTTTATTACCTATTAGCACACACTTATTATAAGTAATTACAGGTGCATCCTTCAGGGATACAAATTTCCTACAAACATTGTCAAACATTTCAAAATAATTTGTTTGCATACATATTAAAAATATTCTACTTTTTACAACAACTAGATGGTGATCACCATAATAATTTATCATATTAGGCATTGGTGTCCATTTATCAGCAAATACATCATATGATTCTACTGAGTTTAACTTAGTTTGACTATTATTAAGATATCCACCTGAAACTACAATGTTTCCTAGAAAAACTGCACAAGCTGCATATCTTCTTGCTTTATTCATTCCAGAAACTTCTTTCCAGCAGTTATCTTTCGTGTTGAACTTTAAACAGGAGTTTGTTGTTGTATATTTAGCATCACACCCTCCGAAAACATATATGCTATCCATAAATGCACAAGCACAAAATAACATACGTTTATAAACCATATTAACTACTTCATTCCATTTATTACTAGATAGGGAAAATTTTTCTACTATATTTACAGAATTATATGAATCATAATAACCACCAAAAAAAAACTTCTCCATTAAAACTAACAGCTTTAGAAAATGTTCTTTCGTTTGTTTTATGTGTTAAAACTTTTACATTATTTAAATTGCTTCTATAAATTTGGTTTTCACTCTTTTTAAGTTCAAACAACTCATCATCACCATAAAATATTGATAAGTTTAACTTGTATTGACTACAATACCTATTTATATAAAAAAATATTTGACTTGCTTTTTAGATGCCGCCTTTCATTAAGTTCTTTCAAAATTTTAACACATTCCTGATTTTCAATAAGTAAAGAGCCAGAGTTTAAAATAAATTTTAATGCATATTCTGATAAGAAAGGAAGACGAACTTTTAGTAACAATGGTTTTGCACATTTGCTACGTTCTTCATTGTTGTGTTTCAACTAAGTTGTTACTGCATTAAATATTTCAACTTCTGAGTCAATATTCAATTCAGAACTTGAAAGTTTTTGCAACAAGATTGAAGTCTAAATGTAAATAGTTTTGATTTTCAACCACCATTGAAAAACAACGTTCTATGTACGTTAAAGATGTCTCAGAAATAGTTGCTCATTTGTGAGATTAGCTAAAATATAAAAGGTGAGAACATTGTGCTTAGTCAATTTAATATTTATGAAATCAGATATCTTTAGAATTTCGTCTTCACTTAACATCAATTTTTTAAGTTTTAAAGTTACTGCTAATTTGTTTTCTTCAATCTTTGTTTTATTTGAATATCACATAGTTTTATTATTATTAATAACCTTAGCTTTATTTTATTTAAATATCTTTTAAATCTTACTTATTGAAATAAACTATCTGAAGTTTTAAATTGATCTATGCAACATTGTTGGCCAAAAAAAAAACTTTACCTAAATAGTAAGAGGTTTTAATAATTAGATAATGCCTAATAAGTTTTTAATAAAATTAAGTTTGGTGTAAAAAATGGTTTTATAACACAATAGGTTTAAAGCTAGAAATATGTTTTCTTTTTAGTATCTTAACAGTTGATTGAATGATGCATAATTTAAAACTTTTTACTTCTGATTATTTTACAAATATGTGTATGCATTATATATTTTTTTTATATAGTTTGTTTAAAGGCTTAGAAAAATTTTTGTTTAATTTGTATTGATAACAAGATTTTATTAAAAAAATAATTAAATTTTTTTTTTATTTTACTTATATAAGTTTTTACTAAGTCAACAAAATTTCAATTTAACAGCTATTTTAACATTAGTAAGTATGGATAAAATAAATGTTTTGTTTTCTACAGTTTTAAAGAATAATAAGAATTTTATTTTGTTCTTACCTCGCTTAGAATTCCCTGTTGAAGATTTTGCAATATTTTCTTCAAAAAGTTTTTGTGCATTTCTCTTAAACCTATGTACTAACTTGTACATGACTTAAAGCTTTTTTTTTACAACTGTTTTAAAAGTGAAAAAAAAAACTATATTTAAAAACATTAAAAAAATTTTAAAATGAAATAAAAATTAACACTTATCGAAATACATTCAATTTATTTTTACAAGTTTATTAATAGAATAAATTAACAATTTATATAAACATTAAAAAGTAATTCAAAATAAAATTTTGTGTTAGTATTGGTCATTAAAAAAAATAAAAAATCTAAATAGTTGGTTTTAGGATTTAGTGTACAAAGGAACATAGGGCTATTGAGTCGTACACTACTTAGATAAAGTTTTAAGTTATTGTTTAGGACAATACTACTAAAAATACCTGATATATTTTGATTTCAGAATAATAGTAAACTGTATTAACTTAGTTATGTTTTTGTTAGAACTTTAGGTAAGATACAAATAACTTTATTTACAAAAAAACATGACTCTTATAGAAAGTTAGGAGAGTACTTAAAGTTTACAATAAGAACAGTTATTTTTGTGGAGAGCGTAAATTTAAAAAACAAAAAGACTAACAAATAAAATTTTATAACTGTCAGGATTTAGAATTGCAGAAAACTTTTAAACCCATCTAAAAAAAATTCATTAAAAAGATTTTTATGAAAAAAATCAAATATTATAAACATTTATCCACTATAAGGAGTAATTTTAAAACTCTAAGCTCTTTAGAATTTGTTTCATATTTTAAGTAAGTGATTATTTTCTTACAATTAACTTTTAATTTAACCGATTATTTAACAAAGGAGTTTTTATAGCGTTACGACGTTTCCCTGCAGAGCAATTCATCAGACGCAAACAAAAGCTGAAAAAATAAAATACAGAGCGATGAGAAAATAAAAATACACATAAAAATAAATTAAATTTAAAATATAACTTACTATTACATGTTGTTGATAAAAATTAAACTAATATAAAATACAGCAAGTTTAGTTTTAGTACCATGTAAGTTATACACTGTCTAAATCCATTATAATTTAGAAAAATAAAAATAGTTATGTACAAGATTAAAACAATATTTTTTATATTAAGCTTTGAAAAAATGTAAATATTAGGAATTATAGGGAGTTTAGAAAAAAATAACTTTTTATGAACAGTTTTAACTCAAAACAAAAATACGTACATAATAAAAAGATAAATATAACAAAATAATAAATAAAATAAATTAAGTGAACGCAGTTAAAAAAAATATTCCTTAGGGTGGTGAGGACACTGTGTAACCAGTCATTTCTCTTATTCAGGTTTTTTCTTTTGTTAGCATTTGCTGAGTATAGTCTTTCCAGGTTAAATAATGAGCACATAAAGTTTAGTTTGAATATGCTCTTGATCTGTCAAAGTATTTTTCATTCAATTGTGTATTAATTTCCATATGTAGTTGGCGAGTTGTGTGTAGTTGGTGGACTTCTTCTTGTTGGGTTTAGGAAAAGATGCTCTGTGTTAGACGTTGGTATAATCTGTTGTTTAAAGGTCTTCGAGTGGTTTAGGAAAAGATGCTCTATGTTAGACGTTGGTATAATCTGTTGTTTAAAGGTCTTCGAATGGATCCAATGTTGGACATATTTTCATTTATCTCAGATGAGATAATTGCCTCGTAGATTTAATTTTCTGATTTACCTTTGTTCATGGCTGGACATTGTTTTTGTTTTTGCTGTTAGATAGTTTTGACTTTGTTGGTGGTTTTTCGAGCAGCTTTTTATTGTGTCCACTTATGATAACTTTTATTTTTAGGGAACAACTATATGAGATCTTGATGGAATTTATGTTAAAGATTTTGTAGAGTTTAATTGATTTCGGGAAATGTTTGTCCAGCAGTATTAGATATAGATTTCAGATTTTTGTTTTCGCTGATTCGCAAAAAGGTGGGTTGTAAAAATGCATTTTCTTTTTCTGTATTTTAGTTTTGTGCTTCAGCAATTCTACCCATAAAATAGTGCCCATAAAATACTACCCATAAAAAGTCCTACCGAAATTATTAAAGACTTGTCTTAGGTATTCATAAAACTAAACTAGTAAAAACTAAAACTTACTGTAAATATGATTAAAATAAATATAATTATTATCCAATTTGTATAAGCATAAAGAAGTAAACACTATCAAACAAAACTTTTAAATTAAAGATTTTTTTTAATAAAAGATTAACTTATTGGCTTCATTGTAAAGCAACTAACTTCATCAAATTGTCGTTTATTTTCTCAAATTTATATAAAAGATATGTAATCTTCCTTTATTCTACCAACATATGTTTCTGTGTGTCAACGAATCAACACACTTCAACTGGTCATTCAACCCAGTTGAAGTGTGTTGATTCGTTGACACACAGAAACATATGTTGGTAGAATAAAGGAAGATTACTGTATAATTTGTTTTTATTTATATTCCAGTGAAGTTATTTCACAAGGATCTTTTGTTAGCAAACAATTAAATCTGTATTTTGAACAGTTATAAAAGATATGTAAATTTAAATTAAACCTGCAGAGGCTTTTATTAACTGAACTTTTTTTAATAATTTGTAATTGGAATTTGCTTCAAATGTAGTTATATTCTATAAACTTATTTTTTTATAGACTATCAGTATCTAAGAACAGACACTTACTAAATATTATTAAATAAGAATTTGTATTATTTAAAACATTTAAATAAGTTATTTGAAGCTATATTGTTATACTAGTAAATTTGACTATTACTATTTAAGAGTGCTCAATTTACAAGTGTAAAGAGCTAATAATACAAATAGAGTGCTAAAGTTTATTTTGTTTAACAACAGCTGTTTCGAAAGACAGATAGTCAATCTCTTCAGGCTTCAACAAAATAAGAATAAGCACGTTTTAGGCAACTATTAATAAATACAAAATAACTATTCATGCGTAAAAAGAAAGTAAATGAAAGTAAAAAGAGAGAGAAAAAAGAGAGAGAGAGAAAGTAGAAATGCTTTTTGTAAATTATTTTGATTAGATTAAGTTAGCAATTAGAAAAATGTATTGTATTGTAATTATAATAATAATATCAAAATGTTTGATTATAGTTAAAGGTTTTGGCAAAAGGATTGGCTTTAATTCTTAATATACTTCGAAATAACACAAAACATTAAAAAGCAACATATTAACTAGTAATGGTTAAACACAATGCATGAATTTAATTTAAGTTGAAACGAAATATTTAACATTTAACAAAACAAAATAATAAAAAAACAACAAATAAAACTCAAAATTCAAAACCCTAATTTGAACATTTGTTATGCTAGCTAATTGCTTGCTTCCAATTCATCAACAGAAATTTGTTCCTATGTCTGCAACTGCCCATAAGTTCGGATTTTTTGTTGATACAGTTGTTACTTGCTTGTAATATCTTAAGGGCTTCTTTCAGGCAAAGCTTGCATGTTGTTTTTCCTGGTTGGTGTTTGTTTACTTTTTCTAGGATCTTCCAATTTAATTTGTAATCCTCTCCTTCGTTTTTCAATTTGTGAATTAGTTTTGATAGTTCTGTTGAATTAACGTATTTATTGTAGTTTCTGTTATCAGGTTTGCAATTGATTGTTGTATTGTGCGTTGAAATTCTTTTCTTTAATTGGTTTGCAGTTATTCCAATATATGTTTTGGTTTCGTTTTTTGCGCTTACTGAAGCTTCATATATGACGTTTTCAGTTCTACAATTGCCACCTTTCAGGGGGCATTTATTTTTGTCCCTGCAATTGCACGTCTCATCTGTGATTTTTTCTTTATTCAACAGTTTTTTGTTGTGGCTTTTGATTGTCATTTCGATATTTGGCATACAGCTGTAACTTAGCTTTATGCAGTTACTGTTGACATATTTATTTAGTTTGCTTTCTGTTAAAAATTTTCTTATAATACTATAAGTTATGTGAACCCATAATTTATTTTCAACTAAGATTATTTTGTACAAATGCATGAACTAAACAATAAACTAAATTCTAAACAAACTTATGTTAGGTTAATCTGAAAATGTCAAGCTCGAGTAATTTGAAAAATAAATTTTATTGTTAAACTTAACTCTATTTATACTTAGAATCGGCCTCATCATCTTTGTTTTGGTCAGGGTTAATTTTTCAAGAAAAAAGTCGCTCGGCGTCTGCAATTAATTAACTATAAAATGTAATCAAATAAAAATGTGATAAAATAAGCAATTTGCGAGCACTAGTTAAGAGTTATTACTAAATAATAAGCAATATATTAAGTTTTATCTAAAGAATATTTTCTTAAGGTATTTTGAAAATGTATTTTTAGCAATATTTTACTTAACCAACCAGATCACAAGGTGCTTTAAAGTTCGCAAAGTTTTATTATTTGATAGCTGCTAATTACTCTAGCACAGGGTCTCCAAATATTTATTTTAAACAGCCCCCTTTAAAGAAATTAAAAAAGCTATGGCCCACTTGTACCAAGATTACTCAAAAACTACCATAATAAAAAACCTAAAACTTTTTTTTGCTCTTCATCAGCAACTCCAGAATATCTAGTGTACGTTTTAATACTACCATATCAAACAAAAACCCCTGAGACTTTTTTTAGGCTCTTTATCAGCAACTTCAGAATATCTAGCGTAATTTCAAAACTACCATATAAAACACTTTTAACCTTTTTTTTTTGCTGTTCATCAGCAACTCAAGAATATCAGTGTATTTTTGGAATTATGACCTCATAGCCCTCCTGGTAGCTCCTTTTCTGCTTATGCATTTCGTTAATTTCGTGTAACCATGTTGATAAACTTTATAAATAATCGAAAACTGTTTTTTTAGACATTTAAATTGATTAACTTTAATCTTACCACATAAACTACCCACTTGATTACCTGTTTATTAATTTTGATGTTAACTTTAATTTTAATTAAACAGTTATCATAAACTTAAATCATGATAGATAATAATTTTATATTAAAAACATAATCTGCAACCAAACTTTTAAGTTTGTTACAGATATTTCGACAACTATAGTTACAAATAAGCATTTCAAAATCAATAAAATTCATGTTCTTAAATAAAACTAGTTGTATAGAATAACAACATTATGAAACCAGATCAACTTAACCTTATTTTAAACATAAAAAATTATTTCTTGAGATTTAAAAAATATCTTAATTCTATCCTAAGACCAAAAAAACTCAAAACTGCACCGAGTCGTCCTGAGTTAAATAAAATTAAAATTGCTTGAGTTATTCTAATCATCCTAAGATTTTTTAGCATTTAGATAAATTCTCAGTTATCCAAAAAAGTGGCAACCCAGTTTAAAGGCAAAAAACTAGCTTAGAATTTAGAAAAAAAACAATCAAACTGGCTGAGTTTTACCACAAGGACTAATTTCCTTTCAGAGTTGTCCTGAGAAGCCAAATAGTATAGGAACCCTGACTGAACCTACTAAACTCTCAAAATTTCAGCACATATTTATAAAGTTACTTTGAATAAAGGTAAAAAGTAACTCACAGCACAGCTGTTTAATATTAATGTAAAAATAAGTAATTTACTCTCTTTTCATACTTAAAATTTATAATCATAGTGGCCAACTATTTTTCAGAAACTTCTTCCAGGTTTTCTTAATTTCTTCCAGGTCTTATCAAATATACATTTTGAAATCTATTCTTAGTTTAAAATGAAGTTTAAAATAAGGAAGTGTGTTAAATAGTAAATAAAATTAAATAAATAATGTAAAGCTACTTGTAATGTGTTTTTTAATTGAAAATAATATATGATGACAGAAAACTGTTGATTATATGGTAGACTTTTTTGTTAAACCAAAATTTTACAAGTTAACATGTAAAAATTGTTAAAAACTCTAAGTTTTATAGTGATTTTTGTTCAGAATAATATGCTTTTTCAGTTTTTTTCAAACTTTTTTAAACTAAAGTTTTTTAGTCTTAATTATAAAAATACAGGATTTTAAGCTTGAAATGATAAAAAATACAAAAGCTATCATGAGCTTTGAGTCAATCTACTATTAAACCTAAGATTGATTAAAATTTAAGATACTTGAAGTAATTAATGAAATTTAATTTTAAACCTAATAGCTAAACTTTAGTGGCAACCGGTATTTTACATCAAAATTTAAAACCTCCAGTCAATCGATTCAACTGGAAGATATAAATTTTCAACTAACAGTTTTAATGACTTTTTCTACCATCATTTTTATGAGATCTATCATTTAAAAGTTGAGAAAAAAAATTTCTTATCAAATAAACTATAGCAATATTAAAGATACTAATTAGTTAATTAATAATATTCAATATACTAGTTAAATATGTAAAAAAAATTCTAGTACACTTCTATGGTCAACTCATCATAAAAATGTTAGCATTAATACTAAAAATTCCCACCTTAGCTAATTTATTGTTCAAAGCTATATTTCAATTTACACAAAATGTTTTGTTATAAACTTTAAGCTGTTACGTTTTTAAACTACTTAACTATACTTTAATCTACTTTAATACAACTTTTTACATGCTATACTAACTGTATTAAAAAATTTTGGTTTTGAAAACTGGTATTTAGAATGGTTATTTTAAAATATTTCATTCAAAAGAGACTATAAAATCATTAAAGAGATGTCTTAGATACACAATAAAACTGAACTAGTAAAATCTAAAATCTACAGTAAATAGGATTAAAACAAACAAAAATAAATATCCACATAGAGAAGCAAAAGAAAGTAAGCACCATTAAATTTTCAGTCTAAAGATATTTTGAATAAAAAAAGCAACTTATTGTCGTAGTTTTAATGCAATAAACTTCATAAAAAATTAGTTTATTTTTTGAGTTTATATAAAAAAGCTATGTTAATAAAATTAAAACTTGCAGAGGCTTTGGTTAACTAAACTTTTTTTAATATTTGAGAATTGAATAATGCTTCCAAAAAAATTTATTTTTGTTTATCTTTAATTTATCAATGTCTAGTTATAGATACTTACTTTATACTAGTTTACAAATGGAAGAAAAAAAGACCAAAGTATTTAAAGTCATTATGTTAGGCAGGGATCATATTTAATTTTTGATGAAAAGTAATTTTTTACCATCTAAACTAGAACTAATTTAATTAGAAAAATTAAAATAAGTTATTTAAAACTATACTGTTTTGATATTTTTATTCAGTATTAGAAATCAGCTAAAACTTTCAATTAAGATTGTTATGCGTAAACGCCAGAACTAGAAAATAACCTATTTTCTTAACATACTTATTCTAGTTTAAACTTAATATTTTATGCTCGACTCCCGGCCATCGTTTTTATCGACGAAGTTGACGGCGTAGCAACGAAGCGGTTCGATTTCAAGAAAGGAGCTGACCGCAAGATGCAACGAATTTTGCTGGAGCTCCTCAACCAAATGGACGGCTTCGACCAATCGGTCAACGTCAAAGTCATAATGGCGACAAACAGAGCTGATACCCTGGACCCGGCCCTGGTAAAGCTCGAAAGGTTGGACAGAAAAATCGAGTTTCCAATGCCCGACATGTTTTAATAGGATAAAGCCTGAATAAACTTTTCAGAAAAAGTCCAATTATGCACGATTTTCGTTTTTCAGATATACAACCTTTTATGCAAAAAAAAAATTGTTTAGTAGTTTTTATTTTCAACAGATTTGTATAGTTATTTTTTATGATGTTGTGATATTTTTTCCCAGTTTATTATTGCTTTTAAAATATATGACCAATACAAGTTTTACATAAACTCTTAGCACTTGAGCAAGAAATCCCTCAAATAGCGTTGCTAAGAATTTAGGTAAAACTTGTATGGGTCATATATTTTAAAAGTAATAATAACAAAAATTACTAAAAAATATTTTATTTTTGCATAAAATGTAGTATATCTGAAAAACGAAAATCGTGCAAAATTGGACTTTTTCTGAAATGTTTATTCAGGCTTATCGAATACAAAAAAAAATTGAAAAAAAAAGTTTATAGCATCATTAAACTCATTTTAATAAATATGTTTAAGAAAAAAATCTTGAAAAAAAAAATTATATTTTAAGAAAAGGTTGTTTAAATAAAAAACTAGATAAACAAATAAACAGTATATTTATGCAAAACTCGAGTATAACTTTAAAACTGAAAACTTTTTTACAAGTAAGAATTAAAAAACAGTTTCTTTTTTAGGTAAAATGACGAAAAAAAATAAATATAAAATATTATTATAAAATTAAGTTTCATTGGTTAAATTAAAAATTACAAAAGTTTCAGACTTTAACATTAAAAATTTATTGAATTTTTTTTAGTTTAATAGATAAACATTTTGTTTAAAGTATGGTGTTTAGGCAAAATAATTCCTGATAACTATTAAAAAAAAATTCTAGATCAAAAAATATAAGCTAAAATTAAAACAAACAATAGTTAATCAAGTATTCAGTGTTAAACAATAATTTTTTCACAACTCTGAACTGTACTGCTTAAGCAATAAATATTACATTTATGGTATAAAACAAAATTGGATTCTTAAATAAATTTATTTGGGTTTTCCCGAAATTAATGGTGTGTATCTTAATGTTGACTGATACTTGGTTTGGTACTGCTATTAGAGCCAAGGTAATGCGCAGTGTTATAAACAAGATGAAAGTTTGAAAAGGATGGAGGAAGTTCCAAGTATTTGCATAGTGTTTGTTGAGCTTAATTCTCATTTATTTTGGTGTTTTGAACAAATTTTTTTCTATAAAATAGAAAAGACTTATAAACTTTCAAAGCACTTTTTATATCTTTATAAAACAATAATGTGAATGCTGACAACACAAATATGATCAAGGTGTAGGTAAAATCATTTATTCCTCAAGCTATGTACCATTTAATTTTCTTAGAATTTTTAATTAATGAATATATCAAAATGTCAGACTATATGTGTGACTTGATGTTCTAGGGGTCCTAATGACAACCTTTAAAACTCTTTAAGTTGAACATTGCAAGATTGAAACTCGATTGTTATTACATATATAAATGTCTTATGCTATATTAAAAAAGTTTAGCATACAGAACCTACAAAAGTCTTATGCAGGGGTCGGCAAACTGGGGCCCGCAGGCCACATTAAAATTTTTATTCAACTAGTTTAATATACTATTAATCACAAAAACACAAAAATAAAATTTTAGTGTTATATTGAAAGGATAATATATCGCCTAAATATTTATTGTTCAAAAAAATTGTCTTTAAATATATTTTTTAAAGCACATAAAAAAACCTTCCTTTTTGACCTGCCAACCCCTGGTCTTATGATACATAAGTAAAATTTTGTTATTCTTAATGAGCTTGTTAATATGTGAAAGTTAAGCTCAGTATGCATTTATTAAAAGTAAAAAAAAGTTTAAATAATTGAGAATTGATTTCCAACTACTATAAGAATGTAAGAATTTATGCAAATTTAGCTGCAATCCTTCTTTCCTGTTCTAACATGATAGTGTGTGCTGGGTTGAGCTTCATCATGACTCTGTGGTTTTTTAATGGGTTATTCTTGCAAGTGGTCCTTCTTTGGTGCACAAGAAGCTGCTTTAACTTCATCAGACTGCATGATGCGGCTGATGTCAGTGCATTTCATCTTTGTCATTGTTAAGTTGTAGTTGATCTTCTTAGTTGCCTTCTTGGTCCAGGTTCCTGCTAAGACTTTCTAAAGCAGACTGGCTCCAGATCAAGAAACGTCCATTGTGACCACCAGGGGCAATATTTATAAAAGTATATGAAATTTTATCCATTTGTATAATATATTTTTCAATTTATTCAAACATCTATTTTTAAACACTTTTACCATTTATATATTAAAAAGTAAAGTTTTAAAGTGAATCATTTAAAGAACTATTTACATCTTTTTAGGAGTTCCTAACATTAAGTGTTTCTATATACAGGGTTGCCACTTTACCTGGAATCCTGGAAAAACCTGGAATTTTACAATTTAGGCAAAAAACCTGGAAAAACCTGGAATTTGGGAAATTTTGTAAAAAACCTGGTAAACTTGGATTTTTGAACAAAAATCACTAAAAAAACTTGGAAAACCCTGGAATTTTAACAATTTTCACATGTTCAGTTGTAAAATTTCAATTTGACTCAAAAGTTCTATCATATAAATAAAAATCTTTTGTCATCATCAAATTTTTATTTATTAAAAGACATAATTAAAGTAGCTTTTCAGTATCTTTTCAATGTTTTAATACTATATGTAACACAGTTTCTTACCTTAAACTTAAGTTTTAACTAAAAATATACCCAAAAATGTGTACTTTTAAAAACCTGGAAAAATTTTTGAAAAAACGAGTGGCAACCCTGTTTATATTTTTAAGATCCTAAATTAAAGTATAAAAAAAAAGTAATTCCTGTTCATTTAAAATCCACTGCTTTGTAAACAAAATGTCATTTAGTAAACTTTCATTACAAAAATAATAAATATATGTGATAAAGTTTATGCATGTTGTGCTATTTATAAAATAAGAAAATTTAATGCTGTTCTTAAATCTAAACATTTAATTTAAATATAAAAAAATTTAAAAAATAAACTCTTAGAAAGTCAATTTTTTTTTTCATCTTTAATTTGAACTAGAAACAGAGTGGCCTGGAAAAACCAGGTATTCTAAAATTAAAAAAAAAACACCTATAACTTAATAGAAAATAAAGTTAGAGTTATGAACAACTTTTACAAGTAAACTAATGACATTTAGATTAAATATGATGTATCTGTTGTCTACAATATTTGTTTATTATTAAGAATTTTGCTAATTATTTAACACAGATCAAGTAAAAACATGCTATTTTTATATTCAATACTTTTATTAGGGTTGCTAAAAACCCTTGAATCCTGGAAAAAGCTGAAATTTGACAATTTAGGCATCAAAAACCTAAAAATTTTTATTGTTCTTACTTGTAAAGTAGTAAAATTTTGATTAGATACAAAAATCTATAAAAAGGATAAAATAATTTATGTGTCATTTGATGTTTTTTCCTGAAGAAAAACATTTAAAATATCATTACTATTCGTATCTTTTTAAGGGTGTTATACTACTATTTAAAACATTTTTAACTTAATTTTAAATTTTTTCTAAAATTTAACCAAAAACGTGTTTAAAGACCTAAAAGATATTCAGAAAACCTGGAAGAAACTTACTAAAAACCTAAGTAACCCTGTTTTATACTCTTTTTAAACTTTTTTTTTACCTTTCATTCAATTGAAGTACTAAAAACGTGCAATAGAACTTGTGCTTGAAATTCTGGAAGAAGTTTTAATAATTCAATTAACCATTCAGCAGAAACTTTTTACAACTATTTTATAACTATTTCTCAAAACCTTTTTTTTAAACATTACTATAATACAGGGATCAGCAAACTGTAGTCATGTGATGTACCTTAAGCTAATGTTCTTAAAACAGTGAACAAATATTTTATGGTAAAACTCACACGTAGGCTTTTAATTTAATGTTTAATTATTACTAAGGCTTTATTATTGTTCAATTCACCACAAATTTAAGGGCAAAGGGGGGTAAACTACTTTTTTTCACAATTTAGTCTTATTTTATAGAGTTTTAACTAAGCTACAAGTTGCTATTTACAGAATTTTAAAACTCCAAATAAGTTTTGATGTATAGCTGGTCAAAGTTAAAGACTACAATAGGTTCCTTATGGCAGACGCAAACTAAAACAGTCAGGGTTGCCACTCGGTCAGGAAAAGACAGGAAATCAGGAAAAGTCAGGAAAAATTTTAAAAAATTAAAAAAGTCAGGAAAAGTCAGGAAAAAATGGGGGGTTTTGAAAAAAAGTCAGGAAAAGTCAGGAAATTTGATAAAATTTAAAAAAAAAGTCAGACTTTGTCAGTTTAAATTTACAAAACTCCTGGTTTTCCAAAATTTCAAATGGTAAAAATTAATTAAAAATCCTTTAAAGTCAGAAAAAAATTCCAAAATTTTCCTAGAAATTTACAAAATTATTCAACTTCCAATGCCTTCATCTGGTATAAATTAGTAAAATATCCTTTATAAAACTGCAAAATTTTTCTATTAACATATTGAACAAGTCCTACTTGAACAAGCAGATTTTGTAAACTTTTTAGTATTGATGATCTGTAGCAAGGACACTTCCTTAGTAAAACTGTAATATATACACAAAAGTTTAAATGCAAGTGGTGTTCATGTACTCTGTCACTGTCAAATATGGGAAGAAAAGCACTCACTGTACATATGAATGGAGCTGGACATAGAAATAAAGGGCCAGAATTTTTCTATAATGCTGGATCAAGCTCCAGTTGGGTAAGTGGTGAGAGCAGCGGCAGAGTAGTAAGTTGTGAGAGCAGGGGTATACGCCCACCACTAGGTTTGGTAAGTAAGTCACAAACCACAACCACTGAAATGTTATGGACATTGCACACTGTCAAGCACAATTACTCAGCTAGTTCGTGTAATAAACTGGCAGAGCTGAACAAAAAAATGTTTCCTGACAGTGCAATAGCACAGTCATGTCAGTTGGCCCAAACAAAATTATCATGCATGATAAATTTTGACTTGGACCACATTTCGAAAACATCTTGCTGGAATAATAATGAACAAGCTGTGTTTATAAGGTAATAATATAAGTGTTCTGCTGAAGAGCTGTTTATTGCAAATACATCAGTTATACACAGATGGTTCAAGTGATGTAATGTAAGTTTGATGATTGAATTCAGCTAAAAAACTGTTTTTTTAACCTGTATTAAAATAATATTGAAAGCTTTATATAGTTTCAAGTGTTAGATTATGTATTTTAGAATAAGTTTAAATTAAGAGTTTGATTTAGAAAAGTCAGGAAAATTTTGGTAAAAAGTCAGGAAAAAGTCAGGAAAAGTCAGGAAATTTTTCTCAGCTTGATCAGTGGCAACCATGAACAGTAAATAACTAGAAATCACTAAAAATAAAAAAATTATGTTTCGACAGAATTTTCTAAATATTGTAAGGATCATTTCCTGACAGTTTGAGGTATTTATCTAAAAAAATGTAGGAGGAAATTGATTTTTAGTGAAATAGTATTTTAGTTTGTGCCTCCCATAAGGAACTTATTGTACTCTCCAGCTTCAACCTGCTGTATCTCAAAAATTTGTTTGAATATTTAAAGAATGTAAAAAAAGACTTTTAGCTTTGTTAAAACTCTACAAAATAAGGTGAAAATTTGAAAAAAGTGACTTACTCCTATATGCCCTTTAATTTAGTTCTCTTAACTATATTAATTCTTAGAGTAATTAAATAAAAAATATATTTGTTAGTTGTATGCATTAAAATGTTGATCTATTAGTTGAAAAGTTGTTTTACAATTCACAGCAATATAATTTTTTTTAGGTAACCAGTACAATATTTTTCAGATCTTTGTAATATACACATCACCATTATGTCATTAATTGTACCATCAAATGCCACAAAAGTAAGTTTGAAAAGTTAAAGAGCTAATATTTATGATAATTAAAAACAGTAGATATTTTTTTGTTTCTTACTTTGTACAAAAACAAAAAAAAATTTACTTAAACATTTTACTTAATTACATAAAATAAGTCACTTTATTGCATTTTTTTAGTCAAATAGAAATTATAACTTTTTTAAAATAATCAGACATTTAGACTAACAAAATCATAATTTGCTTTGAAACTTATTTTATTAGTACATTTTTAAACCTTAATATTTTTTCTTGTTGTAAAAACTAAACATTAATTTCCTATAGAGGAGTAATGATGATACTGAGCACTATGGAAGCTATGGAAATAACAACAAAAAGGTTTAGCTACTTTTAAATTTCCTTAAAATTGAAGTTCAAAAGTTTAAATAATCATTTATTATAATCATTAAAGTTGTTTTTAATAGTTTTTAAATGATATATGAGTTCAAAAACTTAAATAGTTTTAAATATATTAAGATGTGTTTTTTTAAGGTTGAATAGTTTCAATTTTGATACAATTATTAGTAAAATAATAGTTGAAATTTTAAGTTTTCTTATTTATATTAGTTGTAGTTTTATAGTTCATTTTTCAAAACAACTATTATCATACTTTTATAATGAGTTTTTTTTATTGTAGGCCAAAATGGAGCCATTTTCATCACAACAAGCCAGCAAAGTAGTTCACTTGAGAAGTCTACCCAACGATGTAACTGATTCTGAAGTTATTCAACTTGGAATGACTTATGGGAGAGTTGCCAATATTCTCATGTTAAAGGTTTTTTTTACAGCAAATATTTGAAAAATTAGTCAACTAGTTTGTGTAGATAAATTGAACATTATTATTTGATTGGAGCTCAAACTTCTATTATGTAGCTAGTTTTAAATTGATAAGTTTTAAAATGTAAACAATATCTAAAGACTTATATTTTTGTCTAAAGTATTTTTTTCCTTTTATAAGTAAATTAAACTACTTATAAAAATACCATAAAATTCAATAAAAAGTATATTTTTGTGTCCAAAAAACTCCTTTCTAGGTTACAGGTAATCAAAATTCACACTAATAAACTTTTGGTTGAATTTAATTCTAAACAAAAAAGTAAGTTTTAAAGCATATCATATCTTTAAATGTGGTAAAAAGTTAGCAAAGTTCATAATTACTTTTTATAAGTATTTTACTTTTTATGCATTTTTTCGTCTTATATACAATCTAAAAAAATTGTACTTGCTATTTAAACTATTCTAAATCTTTTTCTTAGTCAAATCAAAATTTTTCATACACAATTAAACATCCTGCAACAGAAAATTTTTTTGTTAAAATGTTTTTCAGTTTAATTTTTTTTCACAACAGGGTAAGAACCAGGCATTTTTGGAGATGGAAGATGAAGAGGTTGCAAAGAACATGGTTAGCAGCAGCGAGACAAACCCTCCTACCATCAGGCAGAGGATCATTTACATTCAGTTCAGCAATCACAAACAACTGAAAACTGACACCTCGCCAAATCAAATGGTTTTTCAATTTGTTTTGTTACCTACAACTATCATTTTTGATTGAGATTGAGTTATTTAGAAAATTTCATTTGTAAATATTTGGTAATTATTAAAATTTTTAACAAGTTAGCACTGCTTATAATGTTAACAAGTATACGTTTTATATATTGAACAAATTACTTATAAACAATTTCATGTTAAAATTTTGTTTTAAATTTTATTGTAATTTACAGAGAACACAAGCAGTACTGCAAGCATTGCAACAAACAGAAGGTGGCGTCAATCATGTGTTGAGAGCTGTTGTTGAAAATATGATTTATCCCATTACTATTGACGTGCTCAACACTATCTTCTCAAAATTTGGTGTTGTTCTGAAAGTCATTACTTTTAATAAAAGCAGTTAGTTTTGTTAGTGTATTTAATATTTTATACTTAAATTAATTTTAAAGAATTAGGGTTTAGAAATAATTGCAAATATTTACTACCTTACTGAACTTAAAGAGTTTTTAAATATAATACTTTCTTTCTAAAAGAAATGCTAATTTTAAGTTTTTAAAATTTCAGAGATTTTGAGATATACAAAAAAAAATTGTAAAGAAAAAGAGTTGACATATATAAATAAAATTTTATTATTCTATGAAGGAGATGAGTTTATATTGGTGTCTATTTTCCTTAGAATAAGATTTTAATTTTTCTTAAATAGTTAGTAATTAATTATACATGAGATGTATTAAATTGTTAAGTTTATGTTATAAAACAGATCAGTTCCAAGCGCTTATTCAGATGGGAGATTCAATGCAAACTCAAAAAGCAAAAATGGTGGGTTAAAAAATTAAATAAAATATTTCTAACCAGGAGCTAAGCCAGTTAAGATTACATTTACCTAATTTCACATAAATTTGTAACAACACAGTTGATTAAACTTTAAACACGCGTTTTTATAGATAAATTTTTAAAGAATACAAAACAAACTTAAGTTTAAATATATTTTTGTTTTTACACTTAACGAGTTTTAAAAATTTAATTTTTCAAACAGTCATTAGACGGTCAGAACATTTACAATGGTTGCTGCACGTTGAGGATCGAGTTCAGCCGATTGAACTGCCTCAACGTCAAGTTTAATAATGACAAGTCACGCGACTTCACAAGGTCTGATCTGCCCACTGGAATGGAAGTTCCCACCAACCAGTCGTTGCTAGGAAACGCAAATACTTCAATATTACAAGGTTCGTTTGATTATGATGATTAAATTGTAAAAAGTGTATAAGTTTTTTAGTTGATAATAACAAAATATTATAAAAAGAAAGTCTGATTGCACATACATATTAGATTAAAGCTAACTACTAAAGACATTAATCTACATGCAATTATCTGTAAAAAAATGTTTTAAACTTTTTTTGTTTCTTAAATCATACAAATTAATAGACACTCCATCACTGATGAGCAATCCATATTCAGCAACGCAACAAGCTCTGGCTTCAATTATAAGTCAATCTTCACTCGCATCCATGGTTCAAGCTGGTATCAATAATGCTACTAATAACACTGGTTCTATTAGTATGTTACATACTTGATTTAATAACATTTTAGAAATAAAAAAGTTGTCTAATTATTTTAACTTATATTCAAAAAAGACAAATTTTAGTTCTGCAAAATATTTTATTATAATAAATATAGTACTAATACTAAAATAAAAAACTAAGCTTAAATGAGAACTTTTAGGTGATAATAGTTTGAAAAATTATAAATAAATTAAAATAAAATATGAATATTTTGCTCACTAACAATTAACTCTTTTTTGAAGACTTTTTATTTATTCAAACCAATTAAGTTTGTAATATTTTATAAAGTTTATGACCTTTAATGCCCGGATACTTTTTATAAATTAAAAAATATTCTTAATTGAACAGATATGAACCAGCTGACATCGCAAATAGCATCTCAACTGTCGAATCACAGCGGCTTGCAAGGACTCAACATGGGCAACAACACTCAAATGAACCAAGGTGGACACGTTGTTCTCCACGTTTCAAACCTCAACGAAGAGGTTAATGTCTTTTATTTAGACAATACAAATACACCTTTTTTAACTACTGCTGCTCTAAATAGCTACTAGTAGCTGTAATTCAATAATTTAATTAGATTTTTAGTTTGTTTGACTGCAAAGAAAGCAATAACAAGATAATTATCAAAAAATATTTTATTTTAGTATTAAAGGAGTATAATAATAAAAAAATATTATACTTTTAAAGTTTTTTTAAGCATAATTTGTAATCAAGGAATTAATCAAATAAATATACTTGATTATTATTTTTAAATCACTCAATGTGACAAAAAATCCTTATTGAATGATGTTTTCACATTCCTAATGTCTATAAATAATAAAGTTTTTAAATATTTGTCTATAAATAATCTTTACTAACTTAAGCACTATATTTTGGTATCTACTTAAAAGTTCCAAGTTATTGTATAAGTTACAATCTTACCTAAACTGTTTTTTAGTTTCTTATTTAAACTTACTTTCGTTTTTAGACTTTATCTCTCAGTATTTACAGAAACTTTATACCTAGTGATTTTACTCAACATTTATTCTTTTGTTATAAACTGTATCGAAACCAGACTTGTTATTTGTACAATTTCTTTTTTCTAAACATATTTTATTTTCTGATGTTCTATTGTTTGGTGCAACTACAACTCAACTCCACAGAAAGTCAAATCTCCAGAACAACTTTTTATGCTCTTTGGTTGGTTTTTCTTTACTTTATCATTTCGTTTTAGCTGTTCATTATTATTTCAACTTTATTAAATACCTAACAATCGGTATATTTCAAAGTTCTTAAAAAATTTTTTGCTTATGTTTTCAACAATTTTTTTTATGCAATTTACTTTTACCATTCTTTGTTTTTACTTTAAAGTGTTTTAACTTTCTAAAATTCTGTTTACTTAATTTTTTTTTCTTTTGTTAATTAAGAGATTCTTATTTATAATATTTTTTACAAGTTTTTTTTAAACAACTTAATATTAGATTATAACTTAGCTGATGACTAATAATTGACCAGTGATAAAATAAGTTCTCAAACAACAATCTTTAATATTTTTTATTTAACAATTAGTTAAATCAAATCAGCAGTAAAATGATTTAATAATTTATATTCAATTATATTAGGGGTGTATGGTGATGTGCAGAGAGTGAAAATTTTGTTTCAAAAAAAATCCAGCGCTCTTGTTCAAATTGCTGATGCTAACCAAGCTAATCAAGGTTTCGATACACAGTCAAATTGTAAAGCTTGATTTTTTTTTATTGCTCAAAACCATTATCAATTTTTAAAATAAATTGATTTGTTAAATATAAGTTTATTTTTTCAATAGTTATAAAAAATAGAAAAGCAGTAAAAAAAGCTAAATAAATAATATAGTTCAAAGAAAAACTTATAGGTATAAAGTATATTCAGTATAATAAGTTTCATAATTGAGTAATCCTTAACATATAACATTATTTATGACGTAACAGTGCGTCGTCACTTGCATGGTGTGAAGTTCTACGGCAGACCGCTTAATATTCTTGTTTCCAGGCATCAGCAGGTGCAACTGCCCAAAGATGGCCTTGATGTTGAAAATTTGACCAAGGTTACCAAGTTTAATTAATTTTATATTAGAATTTTGAAGGTAACTAAAAATGTTCTAGATAGTTTTTTATTTTTTAAATTTATTTTAAGCTTATATCTAAGGTTGTTAAAAATTACCATAGAACTTTTCATATTCTAATATTTTTTTTAAATTTATAAACGTTTGTCAACAATATAAAATCTTTTTTCTACTATATTTATATTCAGACACAGCGAATTCAATGTTTGTTTAAGCGTGTGTGAAGTTATATACAAGGTTGCCACAAAACTTAGAACCCTAGAACAACCTTGAATTTGAGAAATTTTGAAAAATAAACCTGGAATTTAGCACAATTTTTACATGTTAAGCAGTAAAATTTTGATTAGACACAAAAAATCTATCATATAGATAAAATACTTTGTCATCATCAAAAGTTTTATTTATTAATAATATATTTAAAGTAGCATTACACTTTACAGTATCTTTTTAATTTTGTTATATTACTTAATACAGTTTTCAACCTTAAACTTAAGTTTAAACTAAAACTAGATCCAAAAAACGTGTACTTTAAAAAACCTGTAAGAAGTTCAGAAAACCTGGAGAAAATTTGGCAAAAACCAGTGGCAACCCTGTATATATAAATATTATTATACTGTATTGCTACTATACTGACGTATTAGAATAGAAGTTGAACATCTATTTTAAAATAAAATTGAACTAATGAATATTGATTTCGTTAACTGAATAGAATATTCGGCTTTAGTTTGTATAAATGTTGCTATAATTTTGATTAGGATTACCAAAGCTCTCCATTGCACCGCTTCAAAAAACCAGGGTCGAAAAATTTCCAGAACATTTTCAATCCAAGCAGCGTTTTGCACCTCTCCAATCTACCGTTAGTTTTTACCACTTGAATTTATTTATTGAAACATTACTATGAATAGTATGATTATTAAAACAAGCGGAAACATTCTTTGTTTTATTGTAGTCCGGACGTGACTGAAAATGATTTGAGGGAAATGTTCAATGAACACGGAACAGTTCAAGGATTCAAATATTTCTTGTTAGTTTGCCTGTTGATTTATTTCAAAAAATATTTATTGCACAAAGATACTAGTAAGTAAAATTGTGTTTAACCATCAATGTACTCATGTTTGCATATTGATTGGTGCTTGTTATTTTTGTTATAAGCAATTTAAACATACTTTATATTGTCAGGCATGACAAAAGAATGGCTTTGATACAAATGAAAGATACCGATGAAGCTCTTCAGTGTCTCACTGTAAGTTGTAAAGTTGAACTTGTTATAAACTTTTTCATTAAGTTCTGTTTTATTAAAACTAACTTAGAATTTTGGTTATTATTAAAGTTATTTTGTGTAAGTTTAAAAGGTATTCATTAGTCAATGAATAACAGATATCACATATTTTTTTGTGCTTGCATTTTTTAATGCTTATGTTTTATATAGGCGTTAGAACATATTTTTACGATTGTACTCTTCTTAAACAGTTTTTTTTTTGTTGATATTTAGTTATACAATCCCTACACTTCATCCATTTATTTTCACACAGAAATTGCACAACTACAAATTTGGTGAAAAAAGCTACCTTCGCGTCTCATTCTCAAAAGGACACTTGTAATTCACCACAACAACTACACATTTCCACAATACGTCCACACCACATTCACACTTGTTTCATTTTTCATCACCTGTTTTAGGGGTTCACATAGCAAACTTGTTCTAAAAAGTAATATTCCGTTGCATTCCTGTTTACAAATATTCCTTGATTTTTCGGACCAAAACATCCTATAATGTGATCTTGTAAAAGCTGCATGTAAATATTGAGTTCATACTGATAAAAAAAATTCGTTGAAGTTTTTGTGTAAATTTGCTTGGTGGTTGTATAAAAATTTTGAGAGAATAATGATGTGTGATAAAAATAGATTGTGTTATCTTTCTTCGTTTGACAGTATTAAACTTTTACTTTTTAAATAAGTACAAATTCGTTTGTGAGTAGAAATTGAAATAAAATAAGCAAAGTTTTTTAGCAAAATTAAATATAGCAAAAAAATATAAACGTTTATATAAGAATTTATAGGTCTCAGTCTACCGAAACTTGTGGTCTGATGATCGAATTGGCATGATCAACCCTTTTGTTAAATTTGAGCTTGTCTCACGGCAAACGAAAGTCCGGACTTGTTCTGCAGACTTTCGCCGATTTTGTTGATTGTACTAAAACGAGCGTACCAGATGTCTTGCCTAGTGGACAATGTTTTAAACGTTGCACGGCAAAGACAATGCTGACGTCACTAATCATTGCCAGCAAATGGTTGCTTCATGCGAAAGCATGATAAACCGTTTGTAGATTGACGACTACAAGTTTTTCGGTTGTGACTGACTGATGAGTCCTAATAAGGACGAAACCGGTCTCAGTCTACCGAAACTTGTGGTCTGATGATCGAATTGGCATGATCAACCCTTTTTTTATAAGAATTTAAGAGATAAATTTAGTTAGTTATGAAAAAGTAACTAAGATAACTGTTTCTACAAATACAGTAGTTTAAAATTTTTGATTATTTGAAAATTTAAAACTTCTAAGTTCAATTTAGAAGATGATCATTTTCTATAGTAGATTAAGCTTTCGTTTAAGCTATTTGAAACATGTTGATGAAGTTGAGAACTATCAACATACTATTTGTGTAGGTTTCTGTTTGAAAAATAAAAAAACTATGGAACTTTTAATACTGTTTAGTCTTATATACATTCTTATATGCTGAAACTGTCAATTCTGAATAAAAGTAAAAAAAAAAGAACAATAATTTACAAATTTGGTTTGACTTTTAACCATTAGTTTTAAGCCAAAAAATTAGCATTTTTTTTTTGGAATTTTGGATCGAGGTTAATTTGAAAAGTAACTGAAAATACGAACAAAATTAACAAAAATATAGAATAATTTTTTCAGATAAGATTAAAACTTTTACATTTTTTGAGTGAGATTTTTTTATTTAAACAACTTTGTCACCTTCTAAATTGCAATTTAAATATTTCACAAGCCAAAAAAAGATATGATTGTTACAACTGTTTTAATAATAAAGATTAAAGTTACTAACATTAAAGTTTTTTTGAGTACAGTAACCTCTGAATCTACGCACTCTCGTTAAGTTATGCATTTTAGAATTCTCAAAAAATACGAAAGTTGCTAATATCGTCCAAATCAATTTGTTGTATGTATTGAATATTACAGTATATCTAAGTTAATTATTTAGAGTTTTAAATGCTAACTCACTGCTCTATATCTTTAAATGTTACAAAAATATGTACCTTGGCTAATGGATAGACGTTTCATCCATGCACGTAATAGTGTTCTTGCACTATGTATTAATATTCATCTAAAAAACAGCTCGATTGATTTTTTCCAGCAAAATGTGGCAAAGATGTTTAATAAAAATTTAAAACATCCAAACGCAATAGAATATTTTTTAGTATCATACATTATACTATAATGATTATAGTAAGTAAATTAACTTTCTCTTAATTAACAGTGTTCTCTCGTTTAAGTACGCGCATTCGCTGTGGTTGCAATTGTTGGACACTTATGCAAAATTTTATTTTCCCTTATGTGTCCAAATTTTGATAATTTAAAGAAATTAATGTTTTTCACTTGATATTATGTTTTTCGTTTAAAAAACAACAAATAAATGTAGTAAAACTAATTCCTAAAAAAACTAGTTTTCACAAACAAAATAAGTGTTAATTTATAATAAGTGTGTTTCTGATTTCTCGATTGAACTGGAAATAACTTGTTGGCTAAGGGAAAATGAGAGAATCAAAGTAGAGAGAGCGCGTGATCTACAGTCCAAAGTCCATCGGAAATTCTAGAAAAAGAATCGAAAAACTATAAATACGCCCAATCAGAGCGTGAAGCAAGTCATTTTACCTCGAAACAAGCACGAAGCGAAACTCTGCTGCTCGCAAATTTGAGCGTAAGCCGCCATCTTGGAAAAGCTAGATGACATCCGAGAAAACCTTCTTATTCAACAACGTCGACGGAGCGAACAACTCGATTTGAGTTGTTCCATACTCATAAGCCTACGCACACTGTAGCAGACAACTTCTTTGGATCAATTTGAACACTGAATTCCACGATTAAGTCCACAGCGTTCAAGGAAACAAACTTAAACATTCATCTTATCGAGTAAGCCCACACAGACTGTGGCGTCAACCTTAGCTACACTTCTACGAACAAGTTGTTTTCGTACTTTTAATTAATTCTGTCGTAATATTTAAACATATTTATATTATCGTATCTACTTACTATTGTACTTGTATTGTAATATTTATACATATTTATATCATCGTGCCTATTTAATATTGCATATTATCGCCACGCTCCGATTAAAGAAAGGTACCGAAAGAAGACCAAGCAAACGTTCATCAAGATTCTGTACACGAGACGGACCAACGTCGAGTGCCAGAAACTGAGCGACCGGAGACCAGTGACACGTCAAGGAGGGAATCCAGAGCACGTTTCCCTTCTAATTATTAACATTAAGTGTTTAGCTTTAGACTTATTGCGAGCTGCCACTGCGTTTATTTGTACATAATAAAACAACATTACTTAGTTTTATTATATTAAGTTATATAAATTATATAGTTATGTCCTTAAAACCCCTAAAAAAGGCATTAGTCTTAAAAGTGCCACGCACACGTTAGCGAACCGAAATGAATTGTTCCGAGACTACTGCTAACCTGGAATCTGATGAGATTGTCGAGCCTGAGACCGAGGCAATTTCGAAGGAAATCAGTGAGGCTCCTAGTCTAGGTAACAATACAATGTACGTAGCGTGTAATCGCGAGAGGTGACTATCCTTAAAATAAAAACACCAAAATATACGGTGGTGATATTAACCTATTTTTATTAACATTTTATAAATCTTGAGATAAATTGACGTTTTTTTAAATTTTAAGTTGAAGGCATATATGATTTGAAACAGAATTTTCCTAAGGCAGCAACACAGTAACCTACCACTTATGTACGCACTTTTTTAGCCGAAAAACACTATTAAAAATGCTCTTTTAAAAAAACTAAAAGTAGTGATACAATAAAAATACTATGTTTGAATTAAGTTACGGTGTATTAAACTTAAAAAACTAGAACTAAAAGAATCAGACGAAAAAAAGTTATGTAACTAGAGATCAAATTCAACACTTAAAATAAACATATAACATTTCAACTATTAAACAAAAATAAAGAACAGTACAGTTTAAATTTGCATACCCCATGATTAAAACATGGGAATCAAAATACATTTTATAAGTCATACAAGTTTTAGATAAACAAAAATTGAAAAGTGCAATTATCATTTACACCCCATGATTGAAACTTAAATGTAAAAGTCAAACTAAAAATTTAGAGAAAGCAAAACGATGAACAGCGCGTTTAACATTTGCATACCCCACGATTAAAGCAAAAATTTATAGTACAATTTAGTTGATTACTAATTATATATTTTTTACAATATATCCTATTTAAAAAATATAATTTATTTAAGATATTGGTTAAATATTCATCTGTAAACTTTAGTGACTTTTAAAGTGTTTTTGTTAGGCTTAATCTAAGTAAATGCTGACTGAAATTTCTTAGGTACGCACTGCCGGTTGGGTAAGCACTTTTGCGCTGTTTTTCAAAGTGCGTACCTGAGCGGCAGGTAACTGTATTCATATATTGTAGATGTACACTTTCTGAGTGATATTAGTTATTTTTAATGGGCAGAAAAGTTGAAAACTATAGGTTAATTGCATTTGTGCAAATTAAAACTTTTTTTTGAGGTAAACTTTAAAAAGTACTTTTTCTGTAGGACAAGCAGTAATGTTTGAATTAATAACATATGTTTCTTAACAAAATATTATAAAGTAACAAAGTAGATAAAACCATGAGAATTACAAAATCTAGTAAAGTAAAAGTAATTTTTTTTTCCAGCAACTCTTCCAATTATTACAAGAATAAGATCTGTTTTTAAACAAAAGTTTTATGTTACGTGTAGATTATGTGTAGGTGTCAGAAATACACGAATGGTCTCTTTTGTTATAACTTTTTTTTTATATCACTGTTGCCTCTAACCATTACTCTTGATCGGTATTTTACTTTTTATAAAGTTTTTTTTTCTTACAATCAATTTTGCCCCTTACCCTTAGAATTTTTTAAATTTTGGTTTTTTCATTTTTATTATTTTCTCTTTATTTACTATCACTGTTACCCTTTACTGGGAAGTTGTAAAAAATAAACGAACGGACACTTTTGCACGAAGACAATTTTGTACGGTGTAACTTTTCACCAGAATGATATTTTTGGTAACTCTTTATTTATTCTTCTTTTTTTACATGTTTTATCACTGTTACTCCTTACCCTTAGTGGCTTACTTGTTTTTACTTCTTGTTAATTTTTTAATAATTTAACTTTTTTTTTAATCACTGTTACCCCTTACCTTTGGTCGGTTTTTAATTTTCTTAAAAAATATTTTTATTGTTTTTTATTTAATCTGTCTTTGTACTATCACTGTTACCTGTAATCTTTGGTCGATGATTTTTTTGATTGCTATCTATTATAGTTTTTTTACTGTCGTGCAAAATTAACCCTTCGTGCAAAAATATCTTCGTACAAAAGTGACATCGTGAATATTTGATTCGTGTCCGTTACCCTTCACCCTTGTTCGATTAACCGTGCAAAAAAGACTCCGTTTAAAATTGAAGACTTGTGCAAAAAGGTCTTTGTAAACTGACCCGTTTCGCTGAGTTATACCTACTACTTTGTTTTAGTTTTATTTACATATTAAAAAAAAATCCACACTTTCTGTAACTTATGGTCATTTTAAGTATTGTCAGGTAAGTTTAACAAATTAACGAACTTAAATATTTTAAAGTTTAATGAGAAGTCCTAGTAAAACTTACAAACTTTAAAAACTGTTTTACGGTGACTAATTTATTAGTATAAAGTATTTAATTTTAAAGCTATTTGCAATGTTTATACGAAGTTAAATTTTAAATGTTTAATTAATATTAAGGTGTTCAGCTAAAAGTACACTTTATTATGAAACAATTTATTTTTGACCTAAAAATGGGCAATTTAAATGAAGAGTTTGGGAATCCATGTTTCAAAACTAATAAAAACTTCATCCTTATTCAATGTTTTAAGTAAAACAAGTCAATATGTTTGTTAACAATTATTTTTAAACGATTATATTAAATACACTCAATAAGCTTCAAGTTCTCGCACATATTGCTTCCTAGTGCAGATTGACTAAAAGACTGTGTGTACATTATTCAATTTATATTTAGTTACGTAAGTCACAAAACAATTTTTTACTAACTTGGTGAAAGTTGTACTCACCACTTGTCCTTGATTTTGTGTTTAGATTCTTCATTAGTTATCTAAACAATAAAAAGTATAAGTTTTAACAACATTCTTATTTGTTTTGGTTACACCCGTGCTTACATCAAGAGAAACTGATAATCACTGAAAAGTTTTCATAACATTTACTTATTAACTAATTTGACATTATCTGAAATTTATTAGTCTGTCTCGTTATTTTCTAAGAAAATAACTTTTTTTTAATAACATTTCTCGATCATTTTACAACTTGCTTTTAAAAGCTACACTGTAAATTAAAAAAAAAACTACCTACCTAATTACTGACCTTGATAAAATTTGAATTTATGCTTTGATTGATACCTATCTGAGATACATTAATTTAAAAAAAGCTCTTTAGCTATATCTTAAATAGATTTAAAAATATAATTTACCGTTACTCCGATTATTCAGTATCTTTAAAAGTCTTACTATTGTACAAGTAAACCTAAAAATTTGTATGTGCAAAAAGCTATTTTATATTTATAGCAGTAATTACTTTGCTTCTACTTCAATAGTTATGAATAAAATATTTTAAGTTTAAAACAATTTCGTTTTTCAAAAACTAAGCATAATATTATTTATTTACTGCTGTATTAATAAATAATTAAAACAAAACTTATCTTTAGATAGACCTCTAAAAGTTAAACAAGTTTTTATTCAAGTTTTATTTAAGTTTGTTTAAGGTTCATATGTGTTAGGCTACATCATTTCTGTTGACAATATTGACAAAATATAAGTTTTTGTTATTTTAAATGCTTAAAAATGTGTGAATAACAAAATATAATTTTAAAATAAGTTTTAATTGAGTAGATTTTAAAATTGTATTTTCATTATTTAAAAAAATAACTTTTTAGTCTTATTAATACTGAATTTAAGCCAATATTGACAAGTTTTCAGGATTTATCATTAAAACTTATTAAAAAATCAGTTATCTTTGATTACGTTATAAAAATTTGATATTTTTCTAAATAACAATTTAATCTTTATACCCTTAATGTATACGAATTAATGCATTATTTCAAAATGTTAGGATTTGTTCGTAAAAATGCTAGAAATTTTTTTAACTTTCTAAAATAAGTTGAGAATTGGTTTGTTTTATTTAGGATAAACTATTAATTTGTGAATAAGTTCCTAATTAATCATTTGGCTTCTGTAGCCCAGCACTCTAAAAGTAGAATATCAAACATGTCTGTAACTGTTACATGAAAGTTTAGATTTAGAAAACTCAAGTTATTATGGTGTTTGCCAGGGATCATATCTAATAAGACAATTTGAAATCGAAAATGTACTAAAATGTTCTATTATTTATAGGTTACGTCACTACAACCAAAATAATAGGCTACACAGTTTAATATATGCCCAGTTGGGCGCCGACCAACAATGAATAGGCAAATGCCAGTCTCATTTGGGGCATGTCAGTTTAAAATTGCCAAGTTTCGCGTACGAACCCTGGCTGTTAGATCAACAACTAATAATTATGATCCACTATCAGCCATATGTAGCCTACTAAAAAAAAAGGTATAAACAATAGTATAGTACTCAATATATTTTATAATTTTTACACAAATAAAGAAACAAAAGTTTTCAAATGTATGAAACCTTATTTAAAGAACTAAACGAAGCGTACTTTGAAGCGTACTTTTTTAAAAAATCGTAAATGGTATTTGTACTTGTAGTTTTAGTTTTGACGTTCGTGGTTTATTTGAAGTTCGCAAGTATTTTATGTGGCCGTAAAATTTGTAAAACTTGGTGCAGCTTTAGCTTCTCAGATAAATATTCAAACTAAGAATATATAAACTAAACTTTGAAGATTCTCCTATTTTCTAACTAAATTATTTGATCTGAACGATAAAACAAAATCGCTTTTAAAGCTTTGTTTAAGGACCTGGTGTACAAAGGAACCTTTCGGTTATCGAATTGTACACCACAATCGTCGAATAAAATATATTAGAAATAACTACTTTTTGAATAGTTTTAGTTAAATGTAAGAAAAATAAGTATTTCTTATAAAATGATGGTGTTATATTTTAAAAAATACCTGATACTTTTTATGAATATTGCAAATTATTGTCTAAACTAAACTAAAGCAAATTATAAAAAAAATGTTAATTAAATTTTTATACTTTACTTAAATATATACACATTTAACTTTTTTACAGTTAAAAAAAATGTTAAGTAAAGGTTTACAAAATAAGCATAATACCAACAAAAATTATAGTTTTAAAATAAATAAAAACTTTTTAACTTAACTTGACTTTAAACTATAAATTAAAACTGTTATTATTTTTCGAATCTGACATTATTATGAAAAATTCTAACTTAAAGTTTATCGTTTTTTAAAATTATTATCGGTAAGAGTCTTAAAATTTAGCTATATTAGCGTTTGTACTAATATTACTTTTTTTTTGTAGGTATATTTTAGTTAAGTTTACAATAAATTTCTTTTTGTTAAATAGTGTCTAGAAATTTTTCTTAGCGCTATAGCAGGAGCTGGCCTACTGAATTATTTTTATCAAAGAATTAATTTTGCAAAACAAAAATAAAGATTTTTTCAAATTGAAATGGATCCTTAGTATGATTATGAGTCTTTATTTTATTACTAGTGTATTATTGTTGGAATTAAGATTTTTTCATTAAAATAGTTGTTTTATTTCAGTACAAGTTTTCTTAAAAACAACAATCAGCAAAATATATTCATTTCATACTGTCCGAAAAAATGTTTTACTAATGGCCTCTAACTTATAAAAAGCTGCCGCCCACAAAGTTTTTGTATATTATTTTTTATTTGTAATTCTTTATAATTTTTAAACTTTGGATCATTTTTCATCTTAAAATAAGATATAACAATATAGTTATTGACAATATACATTAATGGAAATAGCAATCTATTATCAAAAATTATAAAATTAAATTTATTTAAGTGCGTTACTACAACTTTTGTAGCTACGTCACTATATGAAGATATTGAAAAGTAAAATATTTATTTTTAGTTTATCTTTATTCTCCAAACGCGATAGAGTACAGAAAATAAAGTTTTTAAAATGGAAAACAAGCATATAGAAGAGAAACTAGAAGGTAAATTGTTTAAAATATATCAATAATTAGTGTTAGAACTAGAACATAAATTGTCAGGTATTAATAAATTAAACTCTGCAAACAAGATTTTAATAAACAAAAACTTAAAATAGTAAAAAACTTGAAATATAAAAAAAAAAATTTGAGATTTTTTTTTGTAACAGCGTCCGATGTTAGTAATGAAATGCCTGAATGTTCAGGAACAACTTTTCAAATTCCTGATCAAACTCTGGGTGAAACTTTGAAAAGTAAGTTATAAAACTACTTTGCTAAAAATATAAAATTTGTTTATTTAAAAAACTACATACTATACTAAATAAATTTAACACCCAGTTGATTGAAATTTTTTTGCAATAAATCTACTATGGTTGTTTCAAAAACTCTTGCTGGCCTTAAAAACCAAATACTCTTAATTCTACTAAACATAGATTCTATTTCTAATAAATATTTCACCAACAAACTGTACTTCATTTTCGTTTCAAAAAGTGATTTTTTTTCTTTTAGAACCGAATAAGGTTATTAAGAGGAAACGCAGAACGGAGTCGTGAGTTAAAAAATTTAATTGCTTAATTATTGAAATTAATGTTAATGTTTTGACAGCTCAGAAAAGGAACCTATTACAAAAAAAACTTGTCTAATGTTGGTATTTTATTTGTTTTATACTTTTATTTGTTAAGAATCTAATTTTTTTTTTCACTATTGAAGAATTTTCGGTTGATCAAATTAAATAAAAATCAGTATTTCTAAATAAAATAATTAACTATTGGTTGTATTTTTAATCCATCATTATGATTTAAATCAAACATTAAGAATTGTGAGAGTTTTTTTTGTTAACTACATCTTAATGTTTTTTACTTTCTAAAATCACTACCAACTAATTTTCTTATTTTTGAAAACAGTGACTTGACCAGAACCGGCGAAAAAATTTCGCAAAGTAAGTTGATATTACTTTAAAAATTAATCTAGTTCATAAAGAAGTTTTAACAAACGTGTTTTTCAGGTCCTCTGTATAAAGATCAGGGGACACAGACTGATCCTCCGAGGTCAATTCTCAGTAGGCTCTTCATGGTGCCGAAAAAAAGTTAGTAAGAGTTTTCGTTACAATTTAATTCTTGAGATTTATACCTTAATAAAAAATAGATGATTTTTTTGTATAATGTTATACATAATATGGAAAACTCTTAAACAGAAACCAAAAAAAGATCGTTGATGAAAATGCTTTTCATGGTGAAGAAAAAAAAAAGTTAGTTAGCTTTTTCTGAGCTATATTATTATAAGTTTTTTTGTTAAATTTCGTATAAATTTAGTTGTATTACTTTAAGATTACTTAAATATAATAAAGTATGAATTTCCCCTAAACTTAAGATTACTAGCTTCAACATGTTTGTCGTTTTTTATTTTATTGCAAATAGAATTAGAATAAAGAACACTTATGTTTATATTTTCATACAACAAGTCTTACCTAAACTAAGTTATCGAAAAAACGGTAGTAAAAATTAGAAACAAAATTTTTAGAGAATGAAGAGAAGCTGCGTGGAGGCAGCAACAAAGCCTAGTAAGGCACTCAACTTTTGTGTTTGTTTGTCCAAAAGATTCGCCCATATTTAGTGAACTGTATCTTCATGTTTATCAATATTTAGCCTCTTAATTAAATGAGTACAAAATCCAAAAAAAAAAAAAAACATCTTCAAAATAAAAAACAAATTAATCCCAGCATCTTCCGTTGACTAACATATAAATAATCTGGTGATAAGATTAGCAGAAGAAAGTACATTAAAATATCCACTTCTGACAAAAACCCGTCAGAAAATTGTATAAAAAAGAGACTACGAGAAATAAAATTATTCGAATTAGATACTTCTAAAACACAAGCTACAAAGTCTTAGAAAAAAGAGACTACAAAAAATAAAATTATTCGAATTAGATACTTCTAAAACACAAGCTACAAAGTCTAAGAAAAAAGAGACTAAAAAAATAAAATTATTCGAATTAGATACATCTAAAACACAAGCTACAAAGTCTAAGGAAAAAGAGACTACAAAAAAATAAAATTATTCGAATTAGATACTTCTAAAACACAAGCTACAAAGTCTAAGAAAAAAGAGACTAAAAAAATAAAATTATTCGAATTAGATACTTCTAAAACACAAGCTACTAAGTCTAAGGAAAAAGAGACTACAAAAAAATAAAATTATTCGAATTAGATACTTCCAAAATACAAGCTACAAAGTCTAAGAAAAAAGAGACTACGAAAAAATAAAATTATTCGAATTAGATACTTCTAAAACACAAGCTACAAAGTCTAAGAAAAAAGAGACTACGAAAAAATGAAATTATTCGAATTAGATACTTCTAAAACACAAGCTACAAAGTCTAAGAAAAAAGAGACTACGAAAAAATGAAATTATTCGAATTAGATACTTCTAAAAAACAAGCTACAAAGTCTAAAAAAAAAAAGACAAGGACAACTAAAATCTTTAAATACGACCTTCAGAAAAAAAAGAAATAATAAATTGCTAATACCAGCTCCAGAAAGCAAAAACAAAGCAAACTTTTAATCATCAGTAAAAATACCTACATTTTTTGTTCAATAAATTTTGAAGAAAAAAAAAAGTTATTGATTCAAACTTCCTTATATTGTTTATAAAAAATATCTTAAAAACTTTAATTTAGAGGGAATTTTCAAATTTTTAAATTTGCAAATTTTCAAACTTTAAAAATTGCAAATTTACCGTGCTCTAAGTACAATAAATAGCTCTAAAGTACTTTTTTAATTAAAACTTTTAATTTTTAAATATTTTTTTTGTAATGTTTTGCAAGCTGTGTCGCTAATCCCATTTAGATGACTTTATATACATTATGAATGTTTTAAAGACTAACTATTAACCATTTATCTTATAAATGTTTGTAATAAAAAAAAACAAGCTTAAAGCTGATATTTTTTAAAACAGTCTTAACAGAAAATAAATACACAGTAAAAATGCTTTGTTTATAAATCTAAAAAATAATTTAAACAAGTTTTTATTAGCATGAAAGCATTCTTTAGAACTAATAAGTAAATTATATTTATAACTTACTTTGTAAAGTTGTTTGGAACAAAAACTTACATACAGATTATGTAACTTATAAGTCAAGTTATAATTTTATGTTATTGTTAGCTACTCGCGTTTTGTTTATCTAATTTCTACAGATACCTTTCAAAAATTTTTTTTTGTTTAAACAACGTATGTGTTTTTGGAGGTACATGTCGTAATTTTTATTTTTTGAAAATCGTTATTCAGCTTATTTCGTCAAATAAAACTTTTAGTTTACAAAACTATACAGAATTTTAAACAAAACAATTGTTTAAAAGACTATTTTTATACCGTTTGCAAATTAAAAGAAAACTTGTTAAAATTTACTGTATTTTATTATATAATTTGAAGGTTTAAAAAAACCTTTTTAGTTTTTATAAAAGAAAAAAAAAACTTTGTGATATGATTTAAATACTACTATGTATTTATATATATAATCTCAAAAATCTCAAAATCTAAGCACTTAATTTTTTTTTCTAAATATAATGATGTTTAGTTTGTACAATAAAAAACTTTCAAGCCATTATAGTATGTTGTTTTGCATAATGTACCAAAAAAATACAGTTAATGAATCTAATTTTGATTATAATAATATTGGCTGTTGTTCCAAACTTTTTTTTTAATTCTGAACATAATTTGGCATTCCTAGTAACTTAGTTCCTACAATTAGAGAGACTACGATTGTTATCCGATCATTTTGTCATTCGAATTCAAAGTTGGTGTTGTTTTATTATTCAAATTGACAAAACACTTAGAAGGTGGAATCAAAGTTTCTTTTAATTTATCTGACACACTTTGCCTAACTTTTCTTAGGCTTTTAACAACATAGTAATAGCTAAAATAGCTTTTACTAGTTATTATCAACTTTAATAAAATTTTGGAATGTAAAAGATAATTTAGATGCAATAAGTTTGATTTTTTTAACAGCAGTAGTTATTAGTTCATCTTACAGAACTTTTTTTCTAATAATTTAGTTTCCTTCAGTCATTTTGGGCTTTTTTGATTTCTTCTGCAGCATAAAGTTGTTGCTAACCGTATTTTTAAACAAGTTAACATAAAGGTATTATTTTATCTCTATCTTTAACGAGTATAAATAGGTAAAGCAACTTGTTTTAGTTTTAAAACAAACAAAAAAAACGATGTACAATTTATTACTTTCACGAGCAAAAAGTACAAAATGGTACGCAACGCTTGAGTTTTCTACATACTAATGTTGTACGAACTTCAACATCGATAAAGATGAAAAGACGATATTTTTGAACGTATAAATTCTATAAAAAATTATTCCTATCGTTCTATAGGCCTCGCAGTCTCACGTTAATTATTTCAATTCGTACTACAGCTTACGTCTTTGGCCTCGAAGTTCCACACAGCTGCTTTATATCGTTCTATAATTAACCTCTGCGGCCTCGAAGTCCCAAGCCAACTATTTTATATCGTTTTGCCATTCACGTCTCCGGCCTCGAAGTCCCACGTGAAAATCTGCAACTATTTTTAGGAAGAAAGAAGCGGCCTAGGTCCGCCCCGTAGGGTAGTCGAGGTATAATAACCTGTTTAGCGATGTGCTTGATCGTTTATATACATTTTTACTCTCTCGTTTGCAGTTGTCTCGGCATGTTGAAGCTGCAGGTGTACCGGCATGTTGGAAGCTGTAGGTGACTTGGCATGTTGAAAGGTGTAGGTGTCTTATGTTTTTCATAGCCAGCTTACATTCTCACCTGGCTTGTACATTGATTTTAATAAATATAAAATTGTATTTTTTGCTTTTGTCAATCAAAAAATATCGAGTAGAATTTAAGATATAAATTAGAAAACTGTTGTTATTGTTTATACGAAACGCGTGTTTTAAAAAGAACTTTTAATTGAAAAAGTTTTTAAACACAACTATGATGCATGCAATGTTATAAAAACAAATGAAGTGAAAGAAGTATAATTTCACATCAATGTCCAACAAAGTCTTCATCTTCATTATCTTCATTAAATTGGTTATTTAAATTTTTTTCAGTTGAAGTTGAGCTGGAAAGCTTTGATCAGTTTGTTTTCCATTTTTTACTGCTTATTTTTCTTTTTCTATGCTAACGTACGTCCTTTACTCCAAATGTGGTAACTCTGACAGTCATGATACTTTAGATTTTCTTCTATCCTACTTCTTTCTAAATAGCTTAAAAGTTTTGATTTTAATTGTTTTGTAAGAAATTCTTCATGATTTTTTGGTCAAAAAGGCATTGTTTCTTCTAAAAACTTTGAGTCTCACCAAGTCTTTTCGCATTATTCCTAAATTTATCATACTTTTTGTGTTATTCCTTGAGTATGTATACAATCACACCTTGAGCTACTACATGGATCTCTGCCCTTTTATAAAAGTCAATTATTTTTCTGATAGCGTCTTTCATTGCTTCGCTTTTAAGATTTTTAATTAAATGATTTCCTGAATAAGACAATTGTATCTTCTTTATGTTAGCTAAAAGACAAATCAAAACTTGTTTATGGTAGGTAGCTTAAAACCTTTTATTTCAACATCCTCTAATCCTGGAGTTTTTGCCAATATATCTAAGGTGTAGGGTTTATGTTTAGTCTTGTTACTCGTATGTTTGTAAATTATTAAAAGTAATTTTTTTCTGAAAAAAAGAAAAATAGATTTTTTTAAATAACTAGTAAATAAAGTTGTTATACATAAACAAAAAACTGCAAAAGTTAATAAAATTTACTAAAAAGTGTTGTATTTATAAACTATCATCTAATACAGGGGTTGGCAGCCTTATATAAGTAGCAGACCAACTCTTTTTAGAAAAATTTTCTCGCGGTTCGCACTTTAAAGCAAAAAATCTTCGCAAATCACATTTTTTAATAAACTATTGTAATAATGAATGCAAAAATACTGTTTTAAACGAAAATGCGTGGAAAACAAGCTATAAAATCGCGCTATTAATGCGTAATTATTTAAATTAATTCCTAGTTGAAAATTTTCACCACAAAAACTTCTTTTTTTTTAATGTTTTAAAAAAGTATGTTTTTAGCTGAATTTTACCTCGCGGGCCACATATTTTGTCTTCGAGGGCTGCATTTGCCGACCCCTGATCTAATATAAAACTCTTAAACAAATTACACGTGCAGTTAAAAAACTATAGCCTAATGAAACACTTTGTACTTGTTACCAGTACTAACTATTTATACGGAATAAGATTTTAAGAATGTAGTTACAAAAGTATTAACAGTGATATTTAACAAGACCAAAATTGCTCTTCTAAAAAAGCAAAAACGTCAGCTTACCAGGGCAGCATAATTCTAAAAGTTACTTTAATAACTTTAAGGCAAATACAATGATAACAGCAAAATATATTACATTTTTTTGTCATTTCCGCTCTTATGACGTCATGATTGTTTAAGAGAATTAATAAAGGTATGTTCAGAAGAAATACTTGACCTTCAAGCTTTCTAAAATGCCATTAAACATAGGCCTACCTATAAAAAAAAGTTAAAGTGTTTTTCGTGGTATATTATATTAAAATTTACAACTGAGGGGTCATTTTTCGGTCATTTTTAGATGTTTTTTTGAAATTGATTTAGCCGAGGTGAAACTTTATTCAAGCAACCTAAACTTTGAACAAGGTTTTTTTTTTGACATTTCCCAAACACAAAAGTTTTTAAAGCCAGAAAATCAAAAGTTGCCGAAAAAATAAGCACACTAATAAATACATATATATATATATATAATTTATTCAAATGGCGATTTTAAAAATTCTGGAACATATGTTTCACAAAGCTTTAATTTTTCATAAAGCTTTGATCATCAGCCAGTTAAATTCAAAATACAAAGCACTGTACTAAACAAAGATACAAAAGTTATGCAAAAAAAATAAAAACATTATGACGTAATATTGTACATTACAAATATTTAGTACAAAAATCGATCTACCTTCTAACTAATTAAACAACTAAAATTAACGAAAACAACAGTTAATTGACTATAAAATGCTTCAAAATTTGTTGTGTTTTAAAAGAAGCTTTTTTATATGTCGACAAGACGATATAAATTCGCTTCGCTTATTTAAACAACCTTCCTTTTTTAACGCATACATAACGGCTGTTGATTCTTTTAAGCACAGCCTACAAACAGGGTTGTTACCATCTGCTATTGGCTGTGCTCTTTTTATCACCTCCCAAGTTAATTTAAAGTCAATGTTTTTGCGCTTAAGGCCGCAAACATACTTCGAAAGCTCAGTTTCATTTTCGTATACACCACCTTTAAAGGATTTTTTATGGTTGGCATACCGAAATCTGAATTGAGTGGAGCATAGGCCGATGTAGAACTTCTTTTCAAGGTCAGAGTTAACTGTTGCCTTGTAAATAATGTTCTCTGACCGGCAATTGCCCCCCTTCAAATTGTATTTACAGCCACCGGCGCAATTACACTGATTTTTGATTGAATTACTTTTGTTTAAAATCCTTTGATTATGTGACTTGATTAATCTCTCCAAATTCGCCATACATGAATAACTGATTCGCATATTATGTTTGTTAAATATCTTTGATAATGGGTTATTTTTGTTGAAATGTTTTTTTACTAGATTTATAAATTCTCTGCCGATGTTTGTTTTAACTGAAGTACAGAATGGGGGATTATACCAAATTATATTTCGCTTTCTTTTACTTTTATTGGTCGTTTTGTTTTTTTGCTCCGTTGCTCCCTTTAAAGGTGGTGTATACGAAAATGAAACTGAGCTTTCGAAGTATGTTTGCGGCCTTAAGCGCAAAAACATTGATTTTAAATTAACTTGGGAGGTGATAAAAAGAGCACAGCCAATAGCAGATGGTAACAACCCTGTTTGTAGGCTGTGCTTAAAAGAATCAACAGCCGTTATGTATGCGTTAAAAAAGGAAGGTTGTTTAAATAAGCGAAGCGAATTTATATCGTCTTGTCGACATATAAAAAAGCTTTTTTTAAAACACAACAAATTTTGAAGCATTTTATAGTCAATTAACTGTTGTTTTCGTTAATTTTAGTTGTTTAATTAGTTAGAAGGTAGATCGATTTTTGTACTAAATATTTGTAATGTACAATATTACGTCATACTGTTTTTTGTTTTTTTTGCATAACTTTTGTATCTTTGTTTAGTACAGTGCTTTGTATTTTGAATTTAACTGGCTGATGATCAAAGCTTTATGAAAAATTAAAGCTTTGTGAAACATATGTTCCAGAATTTTTAAAATCGCCATTTGAATAAATTATTTAAAAGCCCTTCAAGTGGGCTCAGTTGAAAGTGTTTACGTTTAAACATTAACCTTATTTTATATATATATATATATATATACAAAAGACTCAGAAAGGAGTTCAAAAAGACTAAGAAAGGTGTTCAACAGATTCGACTTAAAAATAACTATAGATTCCAATCTTGTAAGAAATGATTTTGTGGATGTAGAGCTGGCCCTTCGTAATGACACTTATGCACCATATGGAAAATCAAATTTCCATGCGACATGTGTCAATGTCCAATCAAACCGATCTAGATACATTGTCAACCAAGTACCTAAATCTATCAACAAAATGTTGAAAACTATATCTAAGAATAAGAGCTCTTTTAACAGAGCGAAACAGCACTACCAGGAGGGAACGGGTAACTAGAAGTAATTCTAAAATGATAAAAGAAAACTTAGAACAAGTAAGTGATAATAGCGCTAAAAGTATAAGTAAAATGCATAACAATAAAACTATAGATAAATATTCGAAACCAACTAAACCTAATAGTGATAAGTTAAGTAATATGCCTAAAACATGTAATTGCCGTAAAATAAATAAAGATAACTGCCCATTAAAAGGTTATTGTTTAATTAAAAATGTAATTTATAAAGTTAAATTTGAAAGTAAGGGCCCAGATAAAATTTATATCGGAAGTACAGCAGGTAGTTTTAAGGGTAGATATGCTAACCATAAACATACTTTAAAAAATATAAATAAGAAACAAAGCACGCGTTTATCGGATTATGTCTGGAGCTTTTTTTACAGGTACGGTAAAAGGCCAAACATGGAGTGGAGTATTGTTTCAAAGATCAAACATGCATCCAACGGAGTAAGTAGAATTTGCTCAACTTGCAATACAGAAAGAGCAGTAATTGCAGCAGAAGATAAAGACCTACTTCTGAATAAGCGGCAAGATTTATCGAATATTTGTCCCCACAACCGACGATTCTACTTTAAATAACTCTGTCTACTTATGCACTTATTAATTTCACAACATTTACATTTACAATCACAAACAACTGCAAATTTAATACTTCATGTTTTTAAGCTGCATAAATTATTGACCAATTTGATAAATTTATTATGACGTAACATTTCTGCACAACTCAATTTAGTTTTCATTTTAAAAAACTTGCCTATTCTTAGAGCTTTTTGAGGTAAGTGTTTGCTTTTATTAAATTTGTATTTTTTGTAGACAATTTTATAATTTTATATTTTTATTCGACATAAACACTATACATAATTATACATGCTTTTTTTCTAATGTGTGTTAATATTTTATAGACTCCGTAAATCTGTTTTAAATTTATTTGAGAGCAGTGAAACGCCGTTACTCGGAATAAAGTTTTCACACAAAAACATCTGTGGTATATATTCCGATAAGCTTAGCTTATCAGGATCTCCAGGATTTAACGCCTTTAAACGTTACATCTTATAATAAATAAATATATATATATAAATAAATAAAAAATAATAATAAAAAGAAAAACAAGTTACCGACCGAGGGTAAGGATTAGGGGTAACAGTGATAGTAAAAGAAAAACAGAGTTAAAAAAAGAATTAAAATTAATAAAAAAGCTATAAAGTTGAGAAAAAATTCTACCCGTGCAAAATTGTCTTCGTGCAATTTTGTGCCATCGTGCATTTTTGTACGCTTGTGCAATTTTGACAGCTACCCCTACCAGAAAGCGTTAGTTAAAGGAGGTCACAAGCACAATTTTAAATACAACGCTGGTAATGATAATAACACCAAAAGGAAAAGGAAAAACATCATGTATTTCACGCCACCATTTTGTTTGTCGGTATAGAAAAAAATCGGTAAACGGCTCCTGGAAATTTATTGCCGAAACTTTGGCTCAACGCACCCATACCATGAAATATTCAATAGAAAAAATTGAAAATTTTGTACTTGTGCATGCCAAACATGGAGAGCCAGATAATGTCTTATAATAGCAAAATGATAGAAGATAAGGCAGAGGAACGAAATCAATGAAACTGCAGAGATAAATGCATGGTGGACGGAAAATGTTTATTTAAAATGTTACTATAGAGCGAGGGTAATAACATCAAAGAAAAGTAAGCAGTATGTGGGCTCATCAGGTTTATTGCTTGATAGTAGGTACACACGGCAGAAATGTTCTTTTAGCAACAGTAAATACAGACTAAAAAGTACGATTTCGAAATATATTTGGGATTTGAAAAATAGAAATAAGGATTTTAGCATTTACTGGGAAATTTTAGCACTAACAAAAAACAAATTCAATTTAAATCACTCTCTTTAATATGGAAAAACACGAGATCTCAAAATAAACTAAAATCTAGCTTTAAATAAACAAAAGAACTTTTTAGTAATTGTAAAAAATCTTCAAGCATTTACTTTAAATAATTTTGAACGTTTATGCAAACTTTACGTGTCTTATTTTTTATTTGAGTTTAAAAGTTACAGAGCATACGTTTCATAAAAACAACAAAATTGTTTTTAGTCATCAGCTGTAGGTTTGAAATAAAATGCTTTTTGTTAAACAATAATAAAAAAGTTATACAAAAAAACCAAAAACACTGTGGCATGATTGTTGAATATTGTAGAGGAAAATAACTAATGGCAAAAAATAATCTTCCTTCTTAACAAACACCTAAAATTCACAAAACTACAAATGAGTGACTTTTGTATTAAGTATTTTAAAATTTATTGGACTTAAAGAGAATCTTTTTCATATGTCGATAGGACGATATAAATTCACTCTTCTTATTTAAACAACCCTCTTTTTTCAACGCATACACAACGGCTGTTGATTCTTTTAAGCACAGTCTATAAAAAGGGTTATTACCATCTGCTACAGGCTGTGCTCTTTTTATCGCCACCCAAGTTGGGTGGGTGTCACTTTTGCACGAGCGTCACTTTAGCACGAGGGGACACTTTTGCACGGCGTCACTTTTGCACGATGGGACACTTTTGCACTCAGGGTCACTTTTGCACGGTCGTCACTTTAGCACGAGGGGACACTTTTGCACGGCGACTCTTTTGCACGAGGGGACACTTTTGCACGGCGTCACTTTCGCACGCAGGGTCATTTTTACACAGCGAAATTTTTTCACGATGGCAATTTTTTATGGCAGCATTGTTGCAAAACAATACTTTTACACAACGTCACATTTTTACGATGAAATTTTTGCACAGCGACAATTTGGCATGATGACTTTTTTGCATGGAACATCAATTTTGCATGCAGGCCGATTAAAAGTTTTTTAGCTAGTACCAAATCTGTAACATAAAAAGAAACTGAAAACTAAAATTTTACATACCTATATTAAAGGCAAAAAATTAAAGATTTAAAATCTTAAACAGTAAAAGTTAATGTTAGAAACAAACTGACGAAAAGATAAAATAATCTATAAAAGATTCGTACCAGGGACAAAAATTTCATTTATTTAGAAACTAGGATAAAAAAATACTTTAAGTGTAAGTAAATAAATTGTATTTTGAATTTTAATATATTAACCAACAACTATGCTTTTTTATATATTTTACAATACGGTTACAAGTTTATTGTCCATATGATGCACTTGGGCATCAAAACCTAGACCACTTAAACTGAAAAAAAAACATAAAGAAAAATAAAATTAACAAAAATAGTTTATATATGTAAACATAGATAAAAACATAATTTGATATAAAATTTATAAGTTAACATAAAAAGAAAAATTTTAAATCATGAAAAATCCGTTATTTGTTGGTCTTTTTATTCTCACGCTAAATTAAAAAATAAAATAAAAAATAAACATCAAGTAAAATCTGAAATACCTTTACACTTCATAAAGTAACTAAATCTTTTTTTCTTAATTTAAAAATTGTTTAAATTTAAAATAAATCTAAAATATTTGTTGACCAACTATATAATGCTAATTTTAACATCAAGAGAATATAAGTAAAAATTAATACTGAAGATTCGTGTTTTAAAGCCTTACTAAATTAAGTTTATCTTCTGTTTAAAAATTAACAAAATTCAGAATGTTTTTATTTAAAGTATTCAAACTTGTTTTTATTTAAAATTATAAAATGCGTACTCATCTAATTTATTTAAGTTAAGATTATAAATATAAATTAATGAACTGTCGTACGTTATTATATTGTTCTACGTAAAACTTCAAATAAAAATTTTATATTAAAATTTCATTAAAAAACTACCACATTTTATTCATTCAAAACAACTAAAGCATTTAAAAGCGAATATTATTTAAGTTGACAAAAATAAATTATTTAAATTTTTATTTGAGAAAATAAAAATTATAAGCAGGCAAAAGTGAAGCTCCGTTTATAATTAACTGATTGTTTAAAATTTTTGCAGTTTATAAGTATATCCGTGAAAACATAACGCCGTGCGAAAGTGACGCTTTGCAAAAATGTCGCCATGCAAAAGTAAAGTCGTGCAAAAATGACCCTGCGTGCAAAAGTGACGACCGTGCAAAAGTGTCTATTCGGGCAAAAGTGACCCTTCGTGCAAAAGAGTCGCCGTGCAAAAGTGTCCCCTCGTGCTATAGTGACGACCGTGCAAAAGTGACCCCTTGTGCTAAAGTGACGCTCGTGTAAAAGTGACCCTGCGTGCAAAAAAATCCCCTCGTGCAAAAGTGTCTTCGTGCAAAAGTGACCCGTTCCCTCCAAGTTATTTTAAAACCAATGTTTAAGCGCTTTAGGTAGCAAACGTACTTTGAAAGCTTAGTATCATTTTCATATACACCATCTTTAAAAGACTTTTTATGGTTAGCATATCGGAATCTGAACTGAGTTGAGCATAAGCCGATGTAGGACTTCTTCTCAATACCAGAATTTACTGTTGCCTTGTAAGCAATCGCCCCTTTCAAGTTATATTTGCAGCCACCAGCGCAAATACTTTGATTCTGAATTAGATTACTTTAATTTAGTATTTTTTGACTATGTGACCTAACTAATCTCTCTAAATTCGAGGTACATGAATAACTAATTCGCATATTATGTTTGTTGAAAATTTTCGATAGTGGATTATTTTTGTTAAATTTTTTTTTTCTAGATTTATAAAATCTCTGCCGGTATTTGTTTTATACTAATTATCATTATTTAATTTTTTCCGAAAACTCGAACTTAGAAAGAACTGAACATTAAAAAAAGAAATTGTTTTTAATTATCAGCTGTAGGTTCAAAATGTATTGAACTTTGCTATACATTAGTTTAAAATAAGTGCCGAACTTTTACCATTCATGACCCGCGGGCCGCACTTTGCCGACCCCTGACATAGCTAATGATTTTGGCAAAAACCTGCATAAAGCATATATACTAACTTTTTGAGCTTCGAATTTCTAAATAAATTGTTTTTATACCTAATATCTTTATAATGCTTTATAGATAAAATAGAGCAGCAATTATTATGTTATAAAAATATTTAGTTTACTTAAGTTTTAGACTTAAAGTTGTATGCTTAAAGTCTTCTTCAGACTAAGTTTGTTATTGAAAACAGTATTAGATAAGGTATTTTTTCAAAAAAAAAAAAACATTGTTTGATTATAAATATAAGACATCAGATAATATTATGCTTTTAACTTAAGAATGAAATATATAACAATACTTTAAGTAGTTTTAGTAGAACTTAAAATTTTAAGTGTAACCCATATAAAGCTATTGTAAGTCGTAAAAACTCTCAAAGCCGTTTAAATTGAAAACATGAAAACTAAACACAAATATTATTAAAAATAAAAATGAAATTAAAGTGATGAAAAGTTCCTGTAAAAATTAATTTTTTAAGTTTAATTTTTTTAACGAAAAAACATCTAATACTGTTACTCATTAAAGCGCTCCTAAGAGCATGGTGCAGTAAAAAATTAAATACTTAAATAGTATTAAAAAAAACACAAAACACAGAATAAAAACAAATTTTAAATATTTGTCTAGTTAAATACCACGTTTTATTATTAATTGCTCTACCATTTGACGCGTTTCTACTCACATCACTCATAAGCAAACATAAATAACAATTTAAATAAAGTTAGAAAATAATAGCACTGATTTTTGTTTTTCACCTAAACTTTCATGCATTGACTTTAAATGCATTCATAAATTAAGAAATGAAGTATTTACCAAAAAAAAGTTTTAAATTATAAAGTCAGAAAAAAATCAATCAATTTTTTTTCTTAATTTACGAGCGTTTTTTTTTACAGTGACAATGCCAAAAACGCAAGAGTTGCAGTCTTCACCTACCGTACCAAAAACAGTCTACCAATTTGGCTGGGAGTAATCGTCAAGGACATAACAAAGGGTGCCTCGTCTAACAACCGCTTTGCTTTCTCCGACGGAACTTTGGTGGACGGCACCAAAATCTTCTTAAAGTTTAAAGATAACACGCCTAACTATGCTTTGACTAACTAAAAGTGTACTTACGAGAAAGATTGGAGGATTACGACTTGTGAATGTGAAGATAAAACTTTATAGTTTTGCGTAAGATCCATAATGAAAGTTGCAGCAAGTGCTCGAAAAGTTCCAAATCTGACCGTTCCCGCGCAAACTTTAAACTTTTCTTGCCTTTTTTGACAAGGATCGTCTTGGAAATTTCTATGCACTCGTTGGACATGTAGTGTAAGCTTTAGCGTCTTTGTGCAATTAAAAAATGTATTATTAGTTTGCCCCTGCAAAATCGTAGATTCTATTTCTACATGTTTTATCGTGGTTATTTGATATCATATGAGCTTTTTTCAGTTCGTTTCTGTATACTTTTGAAATATATAGCAAAATTTTGTTTTTATAAGGTCATTTTTATGTGGAATTTAGTTTTTTTAAGTACTGATTGCAAAGTTATTATTATATCAAAAACAAGGTTTTTTAAACTTTATTATCTGTAGAAACTAGTAATAAACACATTTCAAGTTGCTAATAACAATATAAATTTAATGATAAGTTTCACTAATATTATTTCCATTATTTATTCCAAAAAACTTTAAATACTATGATTCAGGAAGGTAGCTAGCTCAAAAGAGTTACGAATCTGCAAAAATTAAAACATCTGAAATAACGCGTTATAACGTCCTAGCGGTAACACAGCAATTTAAACTACCTCTAATGATATTAAATTTAATCTGAAAATATGCAGTTATCTTAATACATCAAAAATGGAATATTAGAGTACGATTGATAACTGTATACAAGGCAAGTTATTTTGCTCCACACCCCCTATGACTCTTTATGTCATGCCACTTATGTAAACTCAGAAAACATTCATTAAAAATAAGTATAAGAAAATCACAATTTAACTCAAAAACATTTATATTGTTTTCAAAATCAAACATTTTCCGTAGTCAATAGTAACAACAAGTTATGCAAATTTTTGTAACATAAAGTTGTATGATTTAGATTTTTAAAGCTACAGCTTCCATTAGAATCAATTTTGCAATGCAGCTTTTTGACAAATTAAAGCTTTTAAATGTTACAATTTATATGTATTTAATTCGTTTAATTTTTACAACACTAAAAATGCTAAAGAGTACATAATATTTCAAAATTATCTCTCAGGAGTGCATAACTAAGTATAAATAAATACTAAAAGCTAAAAAAGCAGAGTCTTAGCAAGTTTTTTCGCACATAAGTATACGCTTTTGTAGATTTGCAGAAACGTACCAAGCTACGTCCCTGCTTAGATTTTAAACAATACAAGATAAAAAAAATTTTGACCAACAAAATACACCTAAAAACAACAGATGCTTTTAATTTTTAACTTAGTATTTGTAATTTAAACAAAACAAGGATATTCTAACCCTTAACATTCATTTAACAATAATAATATTTACAAAAAATATATTTCAAACATTATTAGCTAATTCATATTTAATGCAAAACAAATAAATAAAACACTCTCTAGTTTTTTTCTGTGATAGTTTATACGTATTACACTATTTTTCGTCAGAACTTAACAGTAGAACAATTTAAAATTATGAAAAGTTTTTAAACAAAAACACAAAAAGTTAAAACTAACAAAGTAATAAGCACAATAAATAATCAGTGTAAAGTAATAAATAATTAAACTCAAATACTACTAACGGATAAAAAATAGATAATTTAACTAAATAAAGACACTTTGTAATCAAATTCCTTCTGCTTACACAGTTCTGGTTTCTCCAAAAATATAGAGATAGCATCCAACTTCACGAGACCAAACACACTATTGCAATGATGGATTATTCTAAATCTGGATATGTCATATTTCCTAGCACAATCTCTATTATTAGATGTTCTGCAACTGTAGATCTTTTTGCTGCGTTTTTTGTTGCTATTGCCTTAATTTCAGGTTCTTGTTCATCTGTTCTACTATTAAGTTCTGACGAAAAGTAGTGTAATACGTATAAACTATCACAGAAAAAAAACTTGAGAGAGTGTTTTATTTATTTGTTTTGCATTAAAAAATATATTAACATTTAAAGACTTGTATTTCTAGAAAAATTTTACAATATTATTTTTATCATTATCAATGATATGGTATAAAAAACTACTTGTTCTTTCTTCTAAATAAAAAAATTAACTTTTTTTAAATATTTATGTTTATGTTTTGAAATGAATTGTTTATGTGAAAACTGCTTTTTTTTTTAATTTTTTTTTTTGGAAATCTTGATTACGTTTTTGTTCTTTTATATCTTTTTAAATTCATTAAAATAAAAAAATTCTTCATAAAGTTACCTTGTATTTCTATTTTAGTCTAATGTAGTTTTTTTAATTAAATTTGAAAAAGATTCTTTTACATATTGAACACAACAGAGTAAAAATGCAAACTAACTGGAGTATTTGTTTTTGTAAATTGTATTTGGTATAAACAGTTTAAAAAAATTAAAATAACACTAATTAAAAACTATAGAAATAAACTAAAGCTTTTTTAAAATCAAGCTTAAGATGGTTCATTTCAAAAAACTTTGTATGTCATCGAAAACTATAAGTTAGGAATAAATCAACTAACGCTAAATTCAAATTTAATATATATATAATACAAATTCAAGCTTACTTTATTTATGACGAAAATGCTTCATGTCATAAATTAGAAGAAGAAAAGATTACTAGATTAAGACATTCAATTTAGTTTAAAATGTAACTAAAATAATCAAATAATTGATAAAATTTTTGTAATTGAATCGAAAAGTTCAAATATATTTAGTTTTAATTTCATTTAAATCATAACAAATTATAATATGTTTTTAATAACTTTAGTTAATACTGTGTTTTATCTTTTAAATTTTATGCGCTTTTGTAAAATCTAGATCTTTTATCCATTTTTAAATTGGTAATATTTGCCAAAATTTTTGTTGAATTTTAATAGGCATACATATTTATCTATTGTAATTTTTATATGTTTGGTTCTCTCAACCATTTTTTAATTAAACTCTTACTTTATCAAAACAATACGCCTCACAGTCACGATATAATGAAAATAAATTACATTTTCTAAATGTACCGGTCTTTTTGTACACCAGGTCCTTAAACCAAAATTATAAAATATTTTTTTTTTTTTTTTTGTGTTCTCAATAATATAAACTTAAATAAATTATAAAATGCAAAATCATCGTTTACGCCAACTATGATTTCTATCTTAAGGGAACTATGTTTTATGTAATTGTTTTTTATGGTTCTAAAAAAATAGCTGGTTTCAAAATAGGTAATATATTTTAATTCAAATAACAACAACAAGTTATATAAACAACAATTAGCAGACAATCAAGTTACAAATAAGTGATGTTTTCTTATTCTCATGTTTCCCACCTTGAACATTTAGTATTTTTTTTTATTAAAGCTATAGTGGCAATAGTTTCAAAAGAATTACCATTTTATTAATTTTTTTTTGATATAGCTAAAAAACTAAAATTTTTTTTATTTAATATGATAAATAGGAAAGTAGCAATTTTCTCTGTAGTTTAATTAAGAGTTAGGTTTCAAAAAAAAATTTTGAAATGTTAAACAGATATATATACGTTAAACTGCCGTTGAAATGTAAGAGAACAAGCAAAAATTATAAATAATTGGCTACTCTAAATGTACAATAAAGTTTTAGTATTTTGTTCAAAAAAAATAATTTCATTTATTTTTAAGTGCTTATTTGAAATTTTTTTAGCCTTGCAGCTAATTCTTCAATATTCTTACAGTTAACATTGTAGTTTTTTATTAAATTTAAGATGTTTTGAAAAAAACAGTTTTGTGCTCATCTTTTTATTCTATATCATTAGATAAGTGTTTTAATAAAGTTTTGCAAAAAAACTCAACTAGATCTTATAGTACAATGCATTAAGAAAAAAAAGTATACTGTCAATATTTTACTTCAGTATTTTTAGGGTACTATAATGACAATAGATTTAAAAAAGCCCTATTGACCAAGATTCAAGACTTAAACCTAAAAAAATTGATCCAAATTTCAATGGATGGACCAAATGTGAACATTGCTCTTGCAAAAAAAAGTTGACACTGATAGAGAGGCTACAGGTTTATCTCTAATTTAAGTAACAAGTTTTCATAAAGTTAACTTGTAAGTTTACACAAAATTGTGCACAAATCTTGTTTTTAATCTCATTTGATTTAACCTTTTAACATTAAATTTTTGAAAACAGTTTTTCATAGGTTTATAAAGCATCTAATGCAGAGACATACTCAACAATACACATACAACATCTACAACACATACACAATACAAATTATTATAAAACAAGAAAAATAAGCATGAGGTATTAGTAATTTGTGCCAGAGGCAAAAAAATTTTTAAGAAGTTGAAAAAAACTCAGGGAAGTTTCTGGTCACTCAGGGAAGATTTTTTGATTCAAAGAGTGGCAACTCTGTAGATACAAAAAGTAGATCATATAAATTACATTTTTTTGAATCGTTTAAAATTTCATTTGTTGTAAAACACATCAAAGTAGCTTAGTTGTAGCTTTTCAATAGTTTTCAATATTATTTAAATTTTTGATGTAATTACCAATATAAAGTGAAAGTGAAAAAAAAAAACTTAAAAAGATTGTTTATTTTATTTTTCATAGTTAAAAAAAGGTATTTCTAAGCTTAGTTAGATAATTTAATTAGTATTTTAATCAAATTTTTAAGTAAGTATAAAAACACTTGTAGATAAACTTTTTTTTAAATTAAAATTGCAAATAAACACAAACCATTGCTTTGATAGTGAATAAGCTGTTTTATTCTTTTATTTTCTAAATTTTTCTGTGCTCAGTAAAAAACCTCTACAAACTTAATAGTTTTTTCATCAGAAATTGTTTTAAGTTGTCTATTACTTTTAATAAAGAAAGTATAACCACGAGTTTAAAAAAAATACTTTTAAAAGTTTTAACCTAAGATGCTAAGTAATTTTAGAATTAAAAAATAATAATTAGGTCTATTTAATAATTTTGTTTAACAATATTGTTTGTATTTACTAATGAAGTAAAATTTTGCTTATTTCAATATTAGAACCCCTTAAAAATTGTTAAACTTGATTTCTAAACACAATTTTCTCTAGAATAAAAAACCTTTTGAGTTCATAAATTTATTCTGTTCATAAGCCAAAATATCAAAAAAATTCCCAAACTTAAAACCTAACTAACTTTAAAATTTGTTCTGTCATTATAAAATATACTTAGCAGTTTGTAGTATAATAATATGTGGTAAATATATTTGAATACTAACTAAATTGTTTAAATAAAGTTTTAAAATATTCAAGAAAACATAAGTTAATATACTAAGTAAATGTTAGAGAATATTTTATTTGAATACGGTGTTTAGTAAAAATATATATATTTATATAACACAGTTCAGAAAAATTGGAGTTCGAATTTAAAAAACATACATTCCTTTAAAATATAGTTATTATATGACCTTAGATTTCATCAAGAATATGGTTTAATTTAAACAAACAAGTTTTTCTAGAAATAAAGTAATCACACCTTAAGTAATTTAAGTAAGAAATTTTTAGTTTATTTTAAGAACTGATGAGCTTTTTGAGCAAAACTTTGTTTTACAGATTAACTTTTGAAAAAATAATAAGTAGATTTTATACAACAGCAATTCAACATGTTACATGCTAATTTTGGAAATATTTTTTTTAAATTGAATCGTTTGAAAAAGAAAAATAAAGTAGGTTTTAATTGAATTTGAATGTTTCTGTTTTTTAACTTTTTGTAAACTTTAAATAGATATTATTATTTTTGAATGAATTTTTTCTTACCGAAAAAATATAAAGGAATAAAAAACTTTGGGTAATTACCTAGCATGATGTTGCACCAATATCAAGGTGAAATATATTATAATCCAAGTCTATCTTAACAATAATTTTAGGCAAAAAATTTATGCTTTGTATATACATAAAAAAAGTTTAACTTATTTATCAAAAACTAATAAAAATTAAATATTTAATTGCTTTTATTTTACAACATAAAGAAACAAATCAAAACAATACATTATAATAATTACACTGTTGTAAAATAAAATAAATAAAATGTTTAAGTTTTATTAGTTTATGATAACTAAATTTAATTCTGTTTATGAATTTATATAGCTTGTTTTAAACAAAGTATATTTTTAGACTAAACATAATAGGCTTAAAACATTGAGTTTTAGCTTTTAGTTATGGTTAAAAACAGTATTGACTATAATATAATTTCAACTTGGTATTGGTGCGACATCATCCTAGGTAATTTACAAAAAAATGTTAATAAAATATTTTTTTGAGTATGTTTTTTACTTCTTTAAACACTGTTTTATATAAATATTTTCAGGTAATTTCAACGATAAAATATGTTAAATTCAGCATTTTTTTTGCAGACATAAACATGCATTATAAACAAATTTAATAGCTGTTATTTCTAGTCAAATAACTTAATTTCTATCAAGAGTTTTTTTTTGTTTGAAGTATTTTCTTGATAAAATTGAGGGATGTTAACAATTATAACTTAAAATGGTTTATAAAATATTACCTATCCTATTTCAAGTTCAAAGCTTTATACTTTTAATGGTGTTTACAACTGTAACTAAAACTTGAGATTAGATAATAATTTTAAGAAAAATAATTATTTAATTTTTATATACATTAAAAATTGTTTTTTACAAAGTTGAAGCTTGACCAATAAATAGACAGAGGCTATTTTAAGTTTCATTATAATAGAAATTTTATTTTGTTTTTGACATTATAAAATTTAAGATGTGTCCAATGTTTCAAAATCTGTGTTAGAAGCAAAATTATTTATAATAATTAATACTGGCTCCTATATGAAAAATGAAAATTTAAACTATATGTCAGTTTTAATGAAATACAAAATTTTAATTAGTTTTTAAGATATAATCAATTTTGTAAAAAGTTTCCAATACAAGGGTATGGAAAATTTTATCACAATAAATTTACTTGGAAATTTGAAGTTTAATCAAGTATATATTTTCCTTCATTTTTCAAGCTATTGACATCAATCTTTGGAAAATATTCCTTGCAAAAAAAAATCCTATTGTACCATTTGAAAAAAAATAAAAAATAAAAGTTTTGTGACCAAAAGAAGATTTCTTTTCAAAAAAGAAAAAAGTACTAGAAATTTTTTAAATTGCAACTGTAAGATTGTTAATTATTAACTTAAGATATACTCACTATGTTTGAGAAGGGTTGCTTAAAAGCTGTAAGAGAAAATACATTTTTAACAAAATAGTCTTTCTTGCCCTTACATAAGCATCCTATTGAACTCTCTACCTTGTCCCCTAATACCTCAAAGATTAGTTTTTGTTATGAGGAAAAAGAAAGGGTAAAAAAAACTATTAGCTGATTTAAATATCTTTAAAATTAGGTCAGCATTTAAAAAATACCTTACCCCACCCCATTTGCTCTTCATTTCCTGAAAGCTTAAAAATAAGATTTTATGTGGTGTAAATTTTGATTAGAGTTGTTTTTTTTTTTTTTTTTTGTCCTTTGTGTAAAATATTATGCTTCATACTGCCTCATCTTTAATGAAGTCATTTAAATAAATGTGTTGTATTAATCAAACTATTTATAATAAATTAGTTTTAAAACAGTATTTACAAATAAGTCTAGTTCACTTTTGTAATGCATAAAATACAGTGTGTAAATATTTAAAAACTACATATAGTGAAGTAAAAAAGTTTAGAATAAATATTTTTAGAAAAATATTTTTAAAAGTTTTTTTATAACAAATAGTTTAAATTTCTGTAAATGTTTAAACATATATAATTTGCCTTTTTATTTGGTCTATTTATAATTTTAGTTTTTGAAATATTTTTTTGCTTATTTAAGAAGAGAAAACTGTTTTTAAATTGTTTATTTATTGATTAGTTTTTTAGAAATACTAAGCATAATGTTACAAAAACTTCACTAAATTGCAAGTATAAATGTTATTATTATATAATTATTTTCTAGTATTAATTTAAGAATTTATTTTGAATCTCTGTAATATTTTTTATTTTATTGTGTTTTTATTTTAAAGTGAAAAAAATTCTAAAAAATTGAGCTACTATCTAAAAATCTATATTTATACTTGCAATGTGGTATAGTTAAACTGCTTTATTATTATAGGTACAACTAAGTTATATTTGTAAAAGCTGGTATTTTTACTGCTTTTTTTTTTTTAAGTACAACTAAAGATATGTGGAGTTTAGAAGAATATATTTTGTTTAAATAATAGTACTTAAATCATTTTATTTTTAAGTGGTGAAAATAAAGTTGTGTTTTATATGTTATGAACTGAATAAATTAAGTTTATAAAAAATTCTTTAATAAACTAAAATACTTAAGTACTTTTTTCAGAACATGTTTCGTAAATTATCAGTCATTGTTGATAACAACTATCTAAAGTTATTAAAACCAACTAACTCAAGTAGATATTTTTCGTCCAATCATCAGCCAATACCTTTTGCTTCACTCAATATAAAAAAAGAAAATAATGTTTCTAATTCCAAATCTTTTGGAGAACTAGCCAAAAAACATGGACAAGTATTTGTGCCACCTGATGACTGTGAGCTAGAAGATATTTTTGAAAAAACTGATCCTATTTTAGATGCATTAAATGAAGAAGGGACTAATGAAGCTTACAATGATCCTAAATGGTATCATAAACAATGCAAAAAGCTTGAATTAGAAGGGAAAATATATGAGTGTGTTCAAATGCTGACACACAAAATGCTAAAAGTAGATAGAATTGCTCCAAAGCATTATAACTTTACAGTTGTCATTACAGCTCTTGGGAAGGTTGGTCATGCCAAAAAAGCATTTGAAGTTTATGAACAGTCATTAAGCTACAACATCAAAACTGAACTGCCAACTTTTACTTCATTGTTCAATGCAGTAGCTAACTCGCCTAATAAAGAGCATATTTTACTTGCTGAAAAGCTTTATAATAAAATTAGCAAAGACAAGCATTTACTAAACTCAATGGTATACAACAGCATTATAAAAGCTTATGCTGTTCATGGTGAAAGTTATGTTGACTCATTTGCAATATTTCAGGACATGCTGAAAGCAGGAAAAGTTCCAAATGAAATGACTTTTATGGCACTTTTGAATGCTTGTTCAAAAGACCCAAAAAAAGGCTTTTTGAATGCTATTCAGGTGTTTATTTAGTTTAGTTAGATAAAAAATGTATTTAATCTTTTAAAAATAAATGTTTTAACTAGATCAGGGGTCAGCATACCGGGGTCCGCCAAATGCTGCTCTTGAAGGGTAAAAGTGTGGTCTACAAGCACATTTTTATATTAAATTGGATGGGTGGCTTGTGAGAGATAACACCTAAGGTCTGCAAACATGCAAATTAAGGCCCAAGAAATAAGATTAAAACTTTGGTTTTATGGGTGTTGAAGTGAAGAACAAAAAAGGCCTTTATTGCATTTCATAGGAAATTTAAAACTTACACTAGGTTTCAATTAATTTATTTCCCTTAAATTTACTAAAGTTTATAATTATAATAATTATTACTAATTAATTACACTCTCATTACTTGATCATACTAAATATGTTTGTCTGCTATGTGTTTTTTTATTGTTACTTAAAAAGCTCTTAAGATTTTTTAAGGAGGAACAGTGTCAGCTAAAATAACAATCGATGAATAAAATTTTGATACTTAAGCTCATTAAGCACTCTAATTCATACAGTTTTCTAACTTAAGAAACTTACACTAGAGATTTTGGGTCTATTATGAACAGTATAAGTACAACTGCAGCCAGTAAATACTTTTATTCTTTTAATTTGGCCCAAGACCACTAAATGCCTGCTAATCTCTGATCTAGTTCATGGGTTGAAAACTTCTGTATTAGACACATATTTTTTGTACTTTTTTGTTAAACATTTATTAGATGTAGACTTTTTAGCATTACTTTTTTATGTCACATAATGTACTAAAACACTTGTTGTATAAGGGTTGCTGTGAAACTTAAATACGTTAAATGTATCAAAGAAATAAAGGAAAATTTGTATTATAAAAAAAAGAACCATTAAGAAACAAATTTAAAGTAGCTTTTAGTATCTTTTCAATGTTGTTATACTATTAAGACCTTTTTTACCTTAAATTTAATTTTGTACTTAAAGCAGACCAAAAAGTCTTTAGCAACCCTGATTAATTTTTTAACTGATATGTTTGCCTGACTAGTTAAAAGTTACCTACCTCTGATCTTGTATAATTTAATATACATATCTTCCTTTAAATAAGCTTGATGGAATAAACTAAGATTTTATAATGATTAAAAAAACTTTAAATTTGATTTAGTTTCAATTATTTTGTTATGAAGTTTGATTTTTTCATTTTAATATACTATTTTTTGCACACACAAAACATAGTAACTTTGTTTGTTTTACATAGTAAAAATAGTTTAATATTTTAGCATTAAATTTCCTACACATTTTTAAGAATGCACTTTTTTAGTAAGAACTATACTTACAGTAATTTCTAAAAATATTTTTTTCTTTAGTTTGTTTGTCTTTTTCATTACTTTAAATATTTTTTTTAGATTTGGAGACAGATGCTGGTGATGGGAATGAAACCAAGTCCAAAATGTCTCACAGTTTTGCTGAAAATTTGCAGCAAATGTGGTATTGGAAGCTCCAAAGAGGCAACTCAGGCACTGCTTGGCAAAGAATCATTTGAAAAATTACAGTCTGGTAAATCTATTTTGTCCTCTGATTTTACTAGTTTGTACTTACAGAAAGGTCAAAGCTTGTTGCCATTAGACCAAAATAAAATATCAGATGAAAAATTTGATAAGGATAACAATGTTACATACTTAAATAATGATAACGATGATGTTTTACTAAGTAATGAAAAAGCTAACAGCACTACAACAGAAATTCAAAATCAGAAAAATTCAATGACTACAGGAAAGTCATTTTTAACTGAAGCAGCAATTACTAATAGCTTAACAAACCTCGATTCTGATCAAAATAGTCAATTAGTGTCTATAGGAGAGTGTCCAAAAGCTTGGGATAGACTTCAATTGTTAGGTGGTTATAAAGGTATTTTGCAGTATGTCAAAGACGAAAAAATAAAGCCCAATGAAAACTTTTTTATTTGGCTTGCTCAATGCTGCCCTCCAGACTTCAAATCGGAAAGAGAACTGATTGACTTTTATTGCTCTAAACATAACAGAAATCATCCCCCTAGTATTAAAATTTTCAATGTGTTAATGGAAAGAATTATTTTTAGAAAGGAATATAAAAACTTGCAGCAAGTTGTCAGATATTTTACTAAAAGCAATGTTTGTGTCTTTGCAGACAGGCGATCATTGGAGTTGATAGCTAGGAGTTGTCATAATACTCAGCAAATACTTGATTTTATTGAAGACTATTGCAATGTAGAAAAAAACAAGTTAAACATCAAACCATGTGCAACAGTTTACAACAATCTAATTACCAGTGCTTTTAAACATAGCAAAAGAAAGTTGAAAGAATACAATAACATATTTGCTCTTAATTATTTTTTGTTAAGAAAAATAATGGAACAAATGCTTCAAAATAATGTCAAGCCTAATAAAATGACAATAAATATGCTAGAAAAAGCAAGAAGTTACCCAATAGGTTATGAAAAATGGAATAAAGCTGACATGAAGTTAGAAAAAGATATTCATTATTATAAAGTTCATCTAAATAACTGGTTAAAGGAACAAAAAATGGAATTTAAAGAAGACCCAATGATAAAGTATGATAGAGTTACAAGATAACTAATTATACAAACTTGTACTATTAAATACTAAAATATGGATTTTGTATGGACATTTTATTTTAAATACTTGTATTTTTAAAGTTTTTACTAAAATCAGGTAAACTGTGTTTACATCCAAATTGTATTTTTGCTTATTCATGTAATAAGTTTTTTAAGTATAAAATCTTTATATAATATATTACATTATGAAGTATGACTTCAGAAAAAGTTTTAAGAAATATGTTTGTTATAAAACTATTTTATGAACTTGAATTAGATAATGTGGTGTTTTAAATCTTGAATTTACAAAAAAATTGAAAATATTTAATAAAACTTTGTTTGCTTTTTTTAGTTAAAGTATATGTTTTATTATCTGGTTTAAACAATAACAATTATTTGAATGATTAATGCTTTTTTGTTGAACTTTTTCTAAAATCTATTGTTTTAGTGTCAATATTGTTAGGCAATTTTTAATTTTTGCATGCTTTTTTATTTAACTTTGTATATTTTGACTTTTAAAAACTCATATAACAGTATCCAGTATTAGTAACAAATATAAAAGTAAATGTATGAAATTTCAGATAGTTTCAAACAGAATTAGTTATATTAAAACAAAGTTGTTACAAACTTATAAATATGGTGGAATCAGAAGTATTTGAAAGGCTTCCCAAGCACACAACTCCAGTTAATTACAAACTGAAACTTCAACCAAACTTGAAAGATTTCACTTTTTCCGGACAAGTAACTGTCATTCTCAATGTAAGCTATTTTTTAGATCATTAAGTAAATGTTTTACTTTATTTGTAAGAAAGTATGCTGAAAGTAGGAATACTATTAATGTTGATCAAATCAACCTGATTTTTAAAGAATTTAAACTTAACCGTTAGTTAATATTTATTAACAACGAAGCGGGTGTAACAAAAAAAAATATTGGTACATCTATTACTACAAATATATATTTCTCTATTTATTTTATACTTACTCAGTCTTAATTTATTAGATTACGAAGTTTCTTAGAACGTTCTTGTTTTAATATCTTCTGCTTAAATATATAAAATTGTAGTAGTAATCAATCAAGTTGTTTATTTACATTTTGAAAACGACAGGTAAATAAAGAAACTAGTCAAATAAAAATGAACTCGGCGGATCTGGTCATCAATGAAGCAGTTCTGGTGCATTCTTTGCAGGGAGACGTTAGTGTGAAGGAATGCAAGTACAATGTGAAAGAAGAGACTTACATCATCGACTTTCAACAACCTTTGAAACCAGGTTTGAATATTTGTATGAAAAAGTGTGGATAATTTGTTTATTTATTTTAAAACAAACATTAATTATGGTTTGTTTTAGTTGTTGTTGTTCAACGTTTCACCAAGTCTTAATTGGTAAAAATTATTTCAATAAACACTTAACATCTACTTGTATTTTAATTTAGCATTAGGTCTTAATTAAAAAAAAATTTCTACACAAAATTAAACAGTAAAAATATATGTTTAGAGTTACAAAATTTTTCTTTAAATAGTGTAAGTTAATTTAGAATACATATGTTCTGCATCTAGAAAATAACGAATTATTATTTTGAAGCTTAACAAATGTAAAATTAAACAAATTTTAAGTTTACAACCTCAAGAAACTATAAATTATGTTATTTTGATGTCAATACCCAATTTATAATAGTTATGTTTTATGTAACGAAATGAAATGCTAAATTAGGTTAATAAAGATAGTAAACGCACTTTTAAAACTTGTTTCGCAACTTTTAAATATTTTTATTATGTCATGGACTTTAAAAAAATATGTTAGATTTTTAGATTTTGCCTATGTACTAAAATGTTTTTTTTTAATGTAAAAATTTTAAAAACAATTTATTTAGCTCAAGATTTATTACAATAAACTTTATTATATGTTTTGGTATTGAGAAAACAAAAAAAGAGATCTCAACTACTGGAGTTATAAAAGTTACTTAATTTGTAAAATAAATTCTTGAAAGAATAAATACAATAAACTTTATTCAGGGTTGCCACTCGGTCAGGAAATCAGGAAAAGTCAGGAAAATTTTTTTTAAATTACAAAAGTCAGGTAAAAATAGGGGGTTTTGTAAAAAAATTCAGGAGAGTCAGGAAATTTGATAAAATTTAAAAAAAGTCAGATTTTGTCAGTTTAAATTTACAAAATTCCTTGTTTTCCAAAGCGTTCAAATGGTAAAAATTGATTAAAAGTCTTTCAAAGTCAGAAAAAACTCCAAAATTTTCCTAGAAATTTTGTTTTATTTCCAATGCCTTCATCTGGTATAAGTTAGTCAAATATTCTTTACAAAACTGCAAAAATTTTCTATTAACATATTAAACAAGTACCCTACTTGAACAAGCTGATTAAGTAAGCTTTTAAGTATTGATGATCTGTAGCAAGGACACTACCATAGTGAAACTGTGATATATACATAAAAGTTTATCTAGCATAATTTTAGAATCAAAATGTTTTTTGTTTAAGTAAATAATTGAGTTCTTTATAACTAAGCAGTTAGTTTAGTATTTTATGTAACAAGTTAATGTGTATACTTTACCTCTTTATAATTTTTTTTAAAGTTGTTTAAATTTATAACATAAGTTATAAGAGAGGAGTATGCCAAGACTAAGATTACTTATTATTTGTATTTTTTGTAGAGTAACTTAAGTTTTTAAAGTAAATAAGAGTATATTTATTTGTTACAATTTTTTTACGATAAGAGGAAATATTTTATAAATGAAAGTAAAAATAAATGAGTGCCAAAAAAAAAAATAAAGCCCATAAGTTTTGGCTTGATTTAGAGAAAAGATTCTCTTTAACAAGTGTAGAGGCAGCAGATGAGAGCGATTTAAATAAAATGAGGCAAATGATTTTAACTGCCAAGAAAATTAAGCGGTATGCAGTTCAGATGAAGGAAACCATATCTTAATTAGATGAAAAGGTTGAAGTGCTAATTAAAAAGACGGAGAAAATAAATTTTAGTACATACATTTAAAAAAACAGTATTTGATTAAGTTCTTTATTGTTTTAATGTTTTAACTGTAAAAATTCGTCATTGTTTTAAGGTTTTAATTGTAAAAGTTTCTTATATGTCGTTTCGTTTATTTAGATATATTTAAGCTCGGAAATTCTAAAAAAATGTGTTCTTTATTGTTTTAAGGTTTCAACTGTAAAAACTTGTTATTGTTTTAAGATTTTAGTTGTGAAAATTTGTTATTAATTCAAGGTTTTTATTGTAAAAGTTCCTTATATGTCGATTGTTTATCTAGATACATTTATGCTAGGAAATGCTAAAAAATTGTGTCTTTTTTCAGACAAGCTGTGTTTATTAGGTACTAATACAAGTATTTTGCTGATAGAGCTTTTTATTACAAACATCAATCATACACATATGGTTTAAGTGATGTACTGGAAGTTTGATGGTAGAATTTAGCAAAAAACTGTTGTTTTTAACCTGTAATAAAATTAGATTGAAAGCTTTATATAGTTTCAAGTGTTAGATTATGTATTTTGAATAAGTTTAATTTAAGAATTTGATTTAGAAAAGTCAGGAAAATTTTGGTAAAAAGTCAGGAAAAGTCAGGAAATTTTTCTTAGCTTGATCAGTGGCAACCATGTTTATTACTTATTTAAGTTGAAAAATTTAATATATTAAAATAAAAATGGATTACTGAATTTTGTTAAGAGTGATGAAGTTGATGATTAATAGATTTTTTTTTTAATAACAAAGTTTTTTTTTCATTAAAATCATTTTCAGGTTCAGCAAACTTGTCGATGAAATTCACTGGAGAACTAAACGACAAAATGAAAGGATTCTACCGCAGCAAGTTTGAATTTTTATACAAAAACTTTTAATTTTACTTAAAGCTTATCATATACACTTGTTTTCAACGTGAATTAAGTGCGCGGCTTGCTACTTAATCCTGCGGTTTCAAAGTTAGATGAAAATGATATTATGTTAGAACTACTTTAACCATGGAAACAGGTATGTGGTGGATGGTGTTGAAAAGTACAACGCGGTCACTCAGTTCGAATCAACCGATGCAAGGAGGTGCTTTCCCTGCTGGGACGAACCCGCTTTGAAGGCCACTTATGACGTCACCCTCGTCGTTCCGAAGGATCTCGTGGCACTCTCAAACATGGTTTTTTTAATCTATATATCAAGCTTTTTTTTGACATTTTTAATGTAAATTAAATTTATTTCACATTGAAAAAATTGTCTTGTTGTTGTTTTTTTTTAAGCTATTCTCAACTAATAAAATACCATGATTATAAATATATTCTAAATTAATTTAACAAAATCATTAATTATAATTTAGAGATTTTCATCCTGGATTTTTGTTTAGTTGTAGTTTTATACAAAGTAAAAATCATACCTATTAACTGTATATTTATCTAGTTAGTTTCGAATTTAAACAACTTATTCAGGAACAGCTAGTAACTCGTATGCACATAGTTTAAAAATTTTAAATAGTTAGTTTTTGGTTACATTTGAAGAAAAAAGTAGATTTTCAAAAGTACTACTAGTTTACTAAAAACAGCTATTTCTACAATTTCATTTGTAATCTTTTAGAGTATATGGGCTCTTATTTACAAATTTCTTGTGAAATTTCAAATTTATCGGTTGATGGTATAAAATAAGACTGATATCTATTGAAAGTTATCTTATTTTTAAGTTTAAATCCTCAAATAGTTATTGGACACCTAATCTGTGAGTATTTTTGTTTTTCAATTCAAATTATAACAACAACAAAAAAGTAATGTTTTATTTTAGTTTTTTTACTTCTTTTTAATTACTAGTTAGCTCAATATTAAGATTTAACTAGTTCAAGCCCACATTAAATCATTATGTAGTACATATTTTTACCAAATATTTCATTATTTATTAAATATTAAATTAAGCACATTTTCTAACTCAAATATTTTCAGTCAAAAACATTAAGTTTTTGGTAAAAAATTACGTGATTATCACAATATGAAATTACTTGTTATAAGTTTAATTTTTTCTTCCAATGTACACTGTACAGTAAAGAAAATAAAAAATTTCTTGCGAATTTCAACCAATATTTGTCTTCTAATATTTTATTTAAATGTTATTATATAAAAGTTTTATTATCCAACTTTATCTGAAAAAGACGTTCAATTAATGCTTAGATAAATAGGTGTAAAACAAAAGTGAATGAAAAGTTTTTCTTCATGCCTGAATAAACTGTTCCTAAACACACACACTGTTATATAAAATCATTAGATTTTTAAAGTACATATACATAACTAATTGTTTGTAATTTCCTAAGTCAAAACTGAGTTTTACTTTTAATAACCAAGTTCTTATTTTGTCTTAATCTTATACTTCAAAAACTTACTAAATAAATCAATAAATATGAAGAGTTCGATAAGTGAGCAAGCGACGGATGGCGGGTTGAAGACAATCGAGTATGCAACGACACCAATCATGTCCACTTACTTGCTTGCATTCGTCGTTGGTATGTAGCATTTGTTCTGTATTTAGTTGTCTTTTGTTTTACATTGTTTACCTACTATGAATTTTGTTATTCAAAATAAAGTGTGAACTAGTTTTACGATTGAAGGTGAGTTCGATTTCGTGGAAGGAGTTTCAAACCACGGAGTCAACATCAAAGTTTATTCGCCTCCCGGTAAAAGCCAGCGTGTAAGTTTTTAATAAATATTAAGATAATTATGTTGTAATAATAACATAAATCTGATTACTAGACTTATGACCTTTTAATACCTACTGTTATGTTTTTCTTATAGAATAAAAAGATTTGGAACATAAATTAAATAACATGATAATGTAAGATGTAAAACAAAATTACCATCACTTACTCTTGGAAATGTATTTTGTTTATATGTATAAACAGGGAAATCACGCACTAAATGTCGGAATTAAAGCTTTGGATTTCTTCACTGAATATTTCGACATTCCCTATCCGTTAGACAAACTTGATTTGATCGCAATTGCTGATTTCGCCAGCGGAGCCATGGAAAATTGGGGACTGGTAACTTACAGGTAATATTAAATAAGAAGTTTTTTGATCATTTGTCTTTTTGAAAATTTGTTAAGTTGTCAATTATACTTATTTTTTGTCTAAGATTCACAATATGTTAAGTTACCTGATAAAGGCAGACAAGTTAGAGTTATTAGTCCTTGTTCAAGGAGTTAAGGCAATATAATGACATATGTTTAATCTTGTTTAAGTTTCGCGGTTTCGCTGAGTTACAGACCTCCAGAAAAAACAAAGCTTATACAATGTTTATTTTAATTGTGATCTTTAAATTGTCATGTATTTTATTATTAAATATTTATTTATTTAATTTAAAAACCTTTTATTGTTAATCAAGTTAACTGAGAAAGGCTTGATGCTTTATTAAAAATGCCTGAAGCACTTGTACACTAGTGTTTATTTTATGCATTATACACAATTTTATTACTATATATTTTCTTTTCATATTTAAACAGAGAGCCAGCACTGCTAATAGACGAGGAAAGTTCATCGGAGTCGCAGAAGCAGTACGTTGCCATCGTTGTCAGCCACGAACTAGCCCATCAGTGGTTCGGTAATCTCGTCACTATGGTTGGTAGAATATTAACTATTACGATATGTTTATTAGAATTTTAAAATATGTTATAATAGGTTGATTAGAAGTGTCACCTTAAGTCGTTTAGAGCACAAACTCAAGAAGTTCTCTAATTAGCATTATTTAGTTGGCTTTTCGGGTGTTGTTTGTTTAAGATTGTTTTCAGAAAGTTGCAGTTTTAATTTATACTAGACGTTCTTAGAGTAACCCTGATCTCTACGATTATGAAATGTTGTACTTTAGTAACTAATGCTGTAATATTTCGTTTTGAACCCTCGTATCTTTACAATCAATGAATTTTGTTACTATTTTATGTAGTATCTTACCTAGTAAGTAAATTATTCACTGTGAATGAAACATTTATACATGAATATAAGATTTAAAATGAAGTATTTAGTATGTTTTAATTTAAAAAAATTTTCCTACTTTTTAATTTTTAAGTCAAAAAATTAAAAGTTGTGTTTTGCATTTTGATTTCATTATAAAAATACGACACCTGTGAAGCTTATAAGTACGTATTTGTATAACATATTTTATAAGTACAATAGCAACCTTGTTCTTCTTCTATAAACTTCTATAAATATTAGTCAAATAAAAAGAATAACCAAATTTACTTGCTTGCATTCGTCGTTGGTATGTCGCATTTTGTATTTGCTCTTGTTTGACATATTTGAATAATTGATGAAATACTAATTAACTCTGTAGGAATGGTGGACTCACTTGTGGCTGAACGAAGGATTCGCCTCGTTCATGGAGTACATGGCTACAGATTCTGTTCATCCTCACTACAAGGTGTGGCAACAATTTGTTAATGACGACCTCATTGTGTGAGTGTTTTGTATTTTACACTGATTAGCTATGATCAAGATTATATTGAAAACTGTAGTTCATGTTAAACTTTGAGTGTATAAACCTGTACCAGTAGTTCCCGAACTAGGAGGTGACATTGCCCACTTTGGTGTAATTATTTTCTTTGTAAATGAGAACTTAGTTATTCATCAATTATTTTTATTAATATTAATCGATGTCGTCGGAAAGAACTGATCTCTTTAGTATTTCTATTATTGAATAGTTTTGTTTGATGAAATACAGTAATTAAGCAAAGATTTTTTTTTTAAGTATGAGTAGTACCTTTGACAAAACGTATAAATTATTTGACCAACTGCTAGGTTTTTTATCATGAGCTTAAATGTCCTTCGTTATTTATTAGCTCTTAAACTTTATCCTAAAACAAATACTAAACACCAAACCATTTTAATAAGTTAATTACTTTAATTCGCAACAAACTTTCACAGTGCATTGGACCTCGACTCGCTGGACAACAGCCATCCGATCGAGATTCCAGTGGGTCATCCTGAAGAGGTGGATGAAATATTCGATATTATCTCATATCAGAAGGGAAGCTCCATCATCAGGATGCTCTTCCACTGGATAGGACCTAAAGTTAGTTTTTTGAGTGAATAAAAAGCTTATGATCCGGTGATAAAACTGATATCTTTTGGATTATGCATATATCGATACGTTAATTGATGAAGTTAATTTGTATTTTTCAGGCCTTTCAAACAGGGTTGAGGTCTTATTTAAAAGAATTTTCTTACAAAAACACTCAAACTGAAGACTTGTGGAGAGCTTTTGAGGCAAGCAGTGGACAACCCGTAGAAAAGGTTTGATTAATAATTATTTCTAATAGCCAGGTATGATAACTGTATTTAAAAACCATTTGTTTCTTAAAAATTTTAAGTCAAGATGTTATAAATAGTATGTGACTATTTTTAAAATAACCTATTTATTGCAGTTATTTAGTTCATAATATTTCTATACATAAGTTTTACACACACTTTTTAATTTAAAAATAAACCTGATTTTGTTTTAAACTTTTTAATTGCTTATAAATTTGTCATCTGTAGTTATTTTTTATAAATCTTAAATCACAAAGGAACATGTTTTGATTAATAGAGTTAACTTAAATTTAGAGACCAACAAAAATAAATTTTCAAATTGATTTATTTCATTTAAATTTTTCTATAACAGGTGATGTCGACTTGGACTCAACAAATGGGTTTCCCCGTTCTAAATGTTAGTATGACATCACAAACTGAGAACTCCGTAACGCTTCAGATCACACAAGAAAAATACAATCAGTCAGGTTAAATGAAGTTTATAACTCAAAAAATAATAATTTTGGATAACCAAAGCATTGTTCTAAATTTCTTACTTAAGAATCGACATTTCTTTTCTAAAGCAGTAAAAACAAAAATATTTGATACTTTCTTTTGGAGCGTCAAAATATAAATTTTTTTTTAAGTATTTTGTAGTTTTTATAAAAGCTAATAAGCTAATTTTTATATTTTCTTAAAGGACTACTTTATTTATTTTTCCATGAGTTATTATTTGTCAGCTTTAAACAAATTTTAATATCAGAAAGTGACAAGACCAATTATTTGTGGATGGTTCCCATTTCAGTAAGCACTTGCAATGGAAAAACTCATCAAAACTTTTTACTAGACAGCAAAACAAACACCATCACTGTTAACGGTGTGGATAAAAACGGGTTGGTTTACAATATGTTCAATAGATTACCCCGTTCAAAAATAACGTAATGATATTTAATAAAAAGCTTGTGCAATTATTGTTGATAATTAAGAAGGGTTGTTTAGTTTTTGGGTTGAATAGAAGTCATTTATAAATTTTTATGTTTTTAAAAAAACAGATTAGTTAAACATGTATATATTTACATTGTGTTTGGGCAATGTACGACTCGTCAAAGATTTTTTTTTATAAATCAAGTCCACCTACTATAAAATTTACCCATCCCTTTTTCAGAGGTGTTGTTGGTTAAGAGCTCGAAATTAATTTTCATAACGAACAATTGCTACAAAATTTGCTCATAATTAACTTTTGTACCTCCAGATTACTAATGATGAATACTATTTAAGGTGGGTGAAATTGAACCCTGGATTCACTGGTTTCTACCGAGTGAATTACAGCGACGATATGATGCAACTGCTGATGAAAGCCGTGAAAAATAATGAGTTTGATTGTCTCGACAGACTAAACATTGTGAATGATGCCTACGCTATGGTGGGTGCTTGTTTCAAATAAAATATTTTTGCTGAATTGAATTTTGTTTTAAAAAGATAGTGTTTGTTTTATGTTTTTTATTTTTGTAAATTAGTTTGTTGAAAAAATTATGTTATGTAAAGTTTGTTTAACAAATCAAAAATTTTACAGAAATACTTCTGTTAATTATTGAAAAGTATAAAATTGTTATTTTATAGTTTTTTTCAGTTTTATAACTTCTTAGACAAGTTAATAAATAAATTAATTTAAATTAATTAGTTTTTAGTTTTATAAAAAACTTGACTTTAAAATAGAAAATAATTTTCGGTTATAAGTAAGTTTTTTTTTTTTAAGTTACACAGAGTTGCCACAAGCTCTGGCTAGTTTTAAATGTTATAAAACTCGGGATAGTTAAAAAAAAAACAATAATAAAAAGACTCAGACTGACTTGAGCTAAAATTTGATTTTTCATAAACGTCAGAGTTGTTTTATGACTTCAAAGTCTGTTTTTTTAATATCTAAGTAATTTTGCATAATAATAACTCCTTTTTTATTATTAGGATTGTTATAAGTATGTTAGCTTAATAAAAAGTTTTTTTTTCTTTTAAGCTATTACTACTTATTTTCTTGTTATTATTTTCAAAATTGGAGGAAGGTGTTTGGTTACTTAAGCTTTTTTGCATTGAAAATTTATTTTTATAGCTAAATTAAAAAGAAAATCATTTTCTTAAGTTAAGACTTTTTGTAACTTGTTGTTTAAATAAGTCGTTTCAATAATACAAATTGATCAGTTTTTAGCTAATTTATTAAAATTTAAACACTTTATCAAAAGTATACATAAATTATTATGTTCTAGTTGTAAATTAATATATTTTTTACATGATATTTTGTTAAAACTATTTCAAATATTTAACTAATAAAATAGCTATTTATACCACACTACAGCGACAATAATGAAAAACATTTTAGAGTTTTTTTTTAATCTTTAAATCTAATTTTAGACTTGTCATAAATTTTAAAACCGTGTATAATATAGTTATAAAAATAAAGATTTTAAAGTCAAAGCTATTAAAAGTAATAAAAGTTACGTTATGATATAAAACTTTATTACTCACTTCTATTTAACTTGTCATTTAACTTAAAAATCAAACTTTATTTTTTACCTTCTTATTATCTGTTTTTATTTATTTCAGTTTTGTTATAATTTTTAAAACAACATTTGTATAAAAAATTTAACTTTATTGTATTAAAAAGTTTAGTTAAATCTTTTATAAAACTTTTGTTTACCAAGTAGAAGACTCCCAATTACCATTATTTTCAGTTGTGTAAACCTCAATTTTTGCAAGTTTGATTTTAAAACTACAATATAAGGTTACAGACATTGATCAACTTGTAAAAAAATATCAGTTTTATAAACAAGTAAGTAACTTTAAATTAACGTAAATTTAAGTTTTAACCGCTCACATTAACATAACAACAGGCATCCTCCGGAGTAACATCTTTCGTTGACTACTTGAAAGTTGTGTCATCGTACGCAAATGAAAAGGAATACCCCGTTTGGAAGGAAATATCTTCTAAACTCACTCAGGTGAGTGAGTGAGTTTGTATTGAAATTTGGTTGTATTTTTTAACAAGTTTTATTAATTAAAGGTGAAATACTTTTTGTGGAACGATGATGTAGCCTCTGATCTGTTGGTGAAGTTTAAAAACAATTTGTTCAAAAATATCGCTGACAGACTCGGAATTGAATCCTCGCCTAACGAAAGTGAGATTTTTTAAGTAATGGTAATAAATGTTCTATAAACAAATTGCTTTTGCTGTTTTTTACAACACTCGTAAATGTTAAATAATCTTGTTAAATTAGAAAAAACAGTGTTGAACTAACTAATTAAAAGGAATAACTTCTGTCTAAAAATATCATTAAAACAAATTTAAAATTAGTCTTTTTATTATACTAAAAAACAAGATTTTACAGACTTTTTTTTACAAATTTCCCTTAAATTTTAATTCTTAAGTTAACTATTTAATGAAAATTTTAAGGTCACTTTGACAAATTACTGAGATCAGTGGCGCTTGCTAACTGCAACACAGAAAGTGTGGAGAAAAAATGTGTAGACAAATTCAACGCCTTTGTAAGTTTCATGTTGTTACCTAGTATTTAACAATTAACAGTTACCGCTTACAAAATCTTAATCTACGCTCGTAATTTTTATTAATATACAGTTTTATATTTTCCTCTAAGTTTTGCTTCAAATAAATATTAACTTATATGTAAAATAGATTAATTTTCAGTATAATGATGGAAAGCCGCTATCACCAGATATAAGATCTGTGGTGTATTCAAAATATGTCGGTCAGGGTGGCCAACTTGCATTTGAAACCATGAAAAAGGTTTAACAATGTTTCTAATAACTTATATACAGAGTATTAATTATTTTATTAAGTATAACTTTTAGAGATATAATAACTTTTTTTTGAGTTTTTTATAAAATAAGACCTGTAGTTATTTCAAAAAACAGCTGTTTAAATTATTACTGTATTGCAAACGTTTTATTTATTAAAACAATTTCTTAAATCGAGACAACAAACTTTGCCTCAGCAAAAAAAGTATTTGAAACAGCATAACAGTTTATTATCCTAGTTTAAAAAATATATGAACAGATGAACAAATCAGCGGACACCCAGGAAGAAGAGAACAGAATCCACGGATCGATGGGAGCGATCAAGGAGATGAAAGTTTTCCTGCAGGCATTAGACTACATGATGGGCGTGAGAAATTTTGTTTTATAAGAATATGCTTACTATAATATATATATATATATATGCTTAATATTTACCGCACTTTTTTGTACAGGTGCAGTAAATCCTGAGTAAAAATTGTTTAAGTCCTAAATAACCATTTGTTTTTTTTTACTTAAAGTTCAAGCTCGAATAATTTCGTGGCGATTTTCTTATAGAAATATGGCAATTACCAACTAACAGGACGAGGTTCGTGATTGCGACCGGATATTCATGTTGCGACCGATGGCGTGTGTCAACAGGCAAGGCAGGGACGAATGCTGGAAGTTTGTGCAGAGTCAATGGGATGTTTTGTACAACAAGTACAAGAACAACTACATGCTCGGCAGACTAATAAAAGTTGGTTTTTTTGTATGCCTTTCTATATGGTTTTAAGAAGCTAAATAAATTTAAATTTGTTTATGAAGAATTTCAGTTGATATTTAGAGCTTTTGTTAAAGAGTTTCAAAAGAATTTGTATAAACTAAGGTCAACATTGTTTGACTTTGAAAATTAAATTATATGTACACAATTTCTCCATAAACTAAGCTCTATTTTTGATTGGTAAAGTTATCTGGTAACTTATAAAAGTATTTAACTTTACAGCAAATTTTTAAGACTTACAAAAACTTTTGTTATATAAAGAAATTATTTCTAAAGAGTAGTTTCTAAAAATAAAATCATATAAGAATTTTATATAATAGAAGCAAAGTTTCTTAATTAAAATATTAATCATTATTTTTTATTACATTTTAAAGTTTTTTTTATATTAACACTCTCTCAGTTACAACTCTGGTACTTTGGAAAAGATCAAAATAGTATTTTGTTTTTCAATTACTTTCTTTAGCAAAATGCTGTTTATGTTTTTCTTAAACTACACATGTATAAACAAAATTTTATTTTTCTGTTTTTAAAAATTTAAACTATTTTTTCAGTACGCTACAGAAAATTTTGCAACTGAAGAAATGCTTAAAAATGTTCAGGTAAGATTATTTTTGTGTACTATTGTTTAAGTATTATAAATTTTATTTACCATTAAATACCTTTATATGTTGTTAGCAAATTTATATAAATTAACTTTTGTAGTTTCCAAATTTATAGCAAATTTAGTTTAAAATTAATCATGATTTTTCATTAGATGTACAATATTTTTATCTAACTAATGGTAAATTTTTTTAGGAATTCTTGAAAGATCGCATCACAAAGAATTCGGATAGAGCTTACAAGCAGTCAATAGAAAAAATCCAGCAGAAAATTAAATATTGGGACGTCCATGGTGAAAATGTTAAAAGCTATTTGGTCGAAAACTTTTCAGGATAAGTAATTCTTTAAGTTATCAAGTGCACTTAATTGCTTTCATTATTTATTTAGATTTTTAGCTGCTTTTAAAACTTATTTATGTTCTAGTCTTCAATTGGTTTTAGTTATTTTTTACGGGTTTAATTATTTATTTTTTTAAAGACATTTCAATAATATGTGTAATAAAGTTACAATGAATCACTTTTTTGTAATGCTTTTTTAATAAAAAGTTTTGTAATAGTAACTCAAGCTTTTAAAAGTTTCAGCTCATAAGTTGTAAAAATATTATTAATATTATTTACATGCAATACCATAACACACCTTTTTTCATAAAATTCTACATAAATCTACTCCAGAGTCCTTTTATATACACAAAGTCCAGTGTTCGGTGCTAGTATAATTTTCGATATATATATAATGTTACAACTAATTACTATAAACTAAATTTAAAGTATGCAAATTGCTAAAACATCACTAAGTAAAAATAAAATTTTAATTTTGCGCAATTGACACTGTTATAAAAGTTAATTCTAAAAATTCCTCGTGCAAAATCGTCACTTGTAAAACTGTGATGTATTTTCATTTAAGTGATGAAAAATTAAAAATAAAAAGTTGTAATTCCAAAGCATTTATATTTAGTTCTTCTGTTACTCAATGTTATAAATAAAATTAGCATTATATTTAAACTATTGTTTGAGTTTTAAATTTTGATTATTAAACAAGCATTACATATGTCCTCAATACTTTTTTAAATCTTAGTCATGTATAAAGTATTAGTATTTAAAACTTCTAGTGTAGTTCTGAAGTTTTTTTAGATAAAATCTGAACTAATTAAAATAACAGTTTGGCTAGTAAAAGTTTTATTTTTTTTTTTTTGTAATTTTTTTTTAAATTATTGTCATTAGAAAATTAACAATTTACCTTCGCACAAAAATCGGTTTTCAAACAAAACTTTAATCAAGTTTTGATCACTAAATTTAAATCAACAACAATAAAAGTTAATTGGTAAATTTTGTGCTAAAAAAATCTAAATAAATATTTCACATGGTATACATATAGTTAGTACAGCCTGCCGTGTATCTTCGCGCTTTAAAAAAAAATACTTGATCCAAGGTTTAGTTTAAAGACTTGTTTCATAATATATTGCGTCATGTTATCTAAAAAAAGTATCAACAAAAGTCATCATACCCTGGACTTTTAAGTGCCGTGAGATAAGTTTAATATTTGTTAGTAACAATTTCTGTCTATACTACTTTAATCGGTTATGACTGACGATTATTAATTATAACGAAACCTATGTGTCAGTCTACCGAGAGCTTTGATTATCGAAGTTTCACATAAATGTTTTTCCTTTGTTCAACGTGCAAAGTTATTCGCTAGTGTACAAAAAAAAAACAAATAATTATTCTTTTAGATGTTATTTCAAGGTATCACATACTTTATGTTTCAAAGATTAAAGGGAAATGACAACAATTAAAGTAATATTGGTGAACTATAGTTTATATTGTTTTATAATATTTTTGTTAGGTTATTCAAATTATATCTAAAAGAACAATAATCCTCTTCATTAAATCTAAAAAAATTGTAAAGTTAACTTTTGAAAATTTTAAAACCACTAAAACAATTCTATGATATAAACTAAGAGACTCTCTGAAACCAAACGTTTTTTATAAGTTGAAGTATTTTTAATTTTTTTGAATCTTCTCCAATGCATTTCAGTAAGATGAATTGATAAAAGATCCATTTAGTAAATTTATGTTTAAAACATAGTAAATCTCAATAATTATTTACTTCTATATAATGAATTGAATTTTTAATTGAGTCTCGCGCTGTGAAATCAGTTAAGTTCGTAATGTTTTTTTGATGAGTAACTCTTTATAAAAAAAGAGTTAATTTAAACGCAAAGAAAATTAAATAACTTTCTACAATATATTAAAAGAAAAGCAATTTTTTAAAACTAAAAAAAAACACCATTTCATTGTAAAATATTAGAAATGTTGCTTGATATTTGTAAAAACTAAACTTTAAAAAGTTCTAAAACTAACAAATTTTTGAATAAACACGAGTTTGTCTGAAATAGATCTGTTTAAACCTTAATACTAGTAGAATATGTCTAATTTTTTCAGTTAAATAAATTCAAATAATTCAAAACTGAGTTTTGGTTAGTATATTGTTTTGTATAAAAACGAATCTTATATCTACTAGAGTAATTTTTTTATTTATCTTTACATAGTTAAAGTTTAACTTTTTGATAAATAACAATTTTCAAATATTTCAAGCGATTCACTTTTAGTACATTATATCAAAAGCTTTGTTTTAAATTTAATCGAAGGTATTTTTTATGTGATTTAGTTACTAACTTCAAGAATACAGGTTTTTAAATTTTCAAAAACCATTCGTTCGTTTTCTAAATAAATATAATACAAATCTAGATAATAATGTAGTTAATATTTAAAAAATTCCAAATATTATATAGTTTTATAACAGTCGGATTTAGCATTAAGTATTTTATCTAATATTATCTATAGAAGTTATTTTAATGGACATATGCATATACCTACTTTAGCTTCTATTCTTTTCTTACAGTTTTATTTTTTTACGGAGCTCAGTTGAAGTGTGTTGACTCGCTTAACACACAGAAACATATGTCAGAGTAGTAAAAGAAGGATACTGTATAGTTTGTTACTATTAGATAATATTTAGTGATACTTGTACTAACCTTTATTCTTAAGTTGTCTTTTTGTTTCTAAAATTGAAATTTTTAATAAACTTAACTAGCCTAAAGTATTTAAGTGCTCAAGAAGTGTTTTTCAAGGTTAAATTATTACTAAAGCGAGTTGCTAAAACTACATTTATAATCACTGTTTTTTTTTTTGTACTTGATTATATCTGATATATTTTGATCATTAGACTACAAGATTTCGTTAGACTGAGACACGGGTTTCTTTTTTTATTGAAGTCAGTCGCAACCTAAAATTCCTGCAAAACTATTGATCAAAGTGGTATGGTCAAAACTTTATGTTAACTTGAGCTTGTCTCACTTCACTTGAAAGTCCAAACTTCAGCTTTTGGTAGACTTTCGCTGATTTTTCCTAGACTAATTTTCAAAATTTAATAATTTTTAAGTCTACACTAAATACTTTTTAATTCTTTTAGTCATTTTCAGAGGAAGAAAAATCTTTTAAGTAAAACAAATTTTTAAACTTGTAAATATTTGTTTTTATTGTTAGATTTTTTAATTAAATGTGATCTAATATATTAATTATCAAAAAGTAAATGGAAAATATTGCGTTTGTTTAACATGCTGTATATTTTAAAAGCTTTATAATCGTTTTGAAAATATTATTCTAAGTTTTCTTATGTATTAGTAACATTTCAGTAAAAGTTTGTTAGTATTGAATTGTTATGTATGACATAAAAATTATTAGTATAAAATTTTGTACAGTATTTAAGTGAGTTGATGTTATTAACGATTCTATAACATATTAAAATCAAGACAAAGTCTAAATAAATTTTGCACTAACCTTAAATTACTTGAAACATATATATGTACAAAGTTAAGCTAAACACTAGAAAAAACACTTTAATTTGTTTTATAGCTGTTTCTAATAAATAAAAAAGTACAAACATAAAATACTTTAAAACTAAAATAATGTTAGATAAACTGTTAGAAAAAGAAACTTAAAGTAACGATTTATAAATTTACTTTTAACTTTTTTTTTATACTATATAAGTATAAACAACTCTTTTTTTACAAACAAATCTGAAAACAAGCAAAATCATCAGCTCTAGTTTAGAGATAAATTTAAAGAGATATAATTCGAAGATAGTATTTTTGTTTTGTCATTCTTAACTATTTTTATTCTTTCTAATTGTGTTTGTAAGATTTAATTTAAGCTAATATTTATAGCAGACTAAGTAAAATCATGGCTATCAAAAAATACTTTTATTAGTATTTAACAAAAATTGTGTCATTAAGAATTATACATTAGTACACTATTTGCATGTATATTTATGTAAATATAAGGAAATTGATTTATTCGCTTTTTTTCTCAAAATAAACAATCTAAGTCTAATTTAACATACTAAGTTTACTTTAAGTCAGGGTTGCTTAGAGTGGGCGATAGATTTTACTAAAAGAGGGTTGCTTCCCAGAGACTTTTACAAAAAATAACTAGTTGAGAGCGAAAAGGTAGTTAGTAATTCTTCGCGCATTCGTTTTTTTTTTTTCAAATCTAAAAATATACGGATTGATTGCCAGTCACATTTTTAGCATACAGGAATAGGAGATTTTTAGTGTGTCCCATTGGAAATTTACTGTATGGATTGTTTTTAGTTTCTGGGAAGCATTTACCTACACGAGTCGCTACACGTGTACAGAAAGGAGCATTGAATTACTGTAAATTTATTCTCCTTCTTTTCTTGTTTTTGCTTTTCTTGTGATCCTGACTACAAGCTAATTCGTGATCGTATCCACTTAATCTTATAAATTTTGTGGTAGTGTTAGGTTTTTTCCGTTAATATATTTGGACTGCTAAAATTATTTTAAAGGTCCTTGTTTACTTCAACCTAGATGAGTTTTAACACATGCTTCGGGTGAATTGACTTGATATTCATATATAAACTGTATGCTCATTTTTTTGTATAAGTTGTAGCTTTCGTTTTGTAGATTTAAGATTACATCTAGGAAGTTTGTTACAAAAAAAATAGCTTTAATAGTAACATCAAAGTCAATTATCTAAAAGAATCTTTTCTTATTTCTTTAAAATTCCTCTCCATACTTGGCCCCAATAGAACAAATTCCTCTACCAAACTAACTTCACTGTATATTTAAAAGTTTCTATTATCAAAGATCTTCCCATTCTTCAGTATATCTAAAATATTGAACTAAATAATTTAAAAATTTTTGCCAATAGAAGCTTCCCAATTTACCATCCACAGCCTTCGCAAAGCAAGTGTACATACTATATGTATACATAAGTAAGTTTATTTCAAATTATTTTTTTCAAACACACTAAATATTAGTACTAACTTTGTACATATTGTATAGCAGTTATATACCTAATTATTAGCAGATAATCTTTTTATTGTTAAATTTTGTTAATTTGAAACTACACGTTTATCTCTTTAGAAAATTATTCAATTTTATAAAGTCAACAGTGCATTACTATTTTTCTTAAACAGTATAAAGTTACTAGTAGAATGGTTTTGTTTTTTAAAATACATAACTAACTTAACATTAATTTTATAGTGAAATTCTATAAACTACTAACAATGATTTTTTACGTATTTTAAAAAGTAAACCTATTGAACTTAGTTTTATTTTTAAATTTGGTATCTAAACACTTTAGTTAAGAAATTATGTTCTTATGTCTATTCAAAATAAGCAGTTTTACATAAAGTGTAGTAATAATATTATTCCTTATAAAACATTGAATTAACTTTGTTTGTATTTCGTTTAACAATTCCGTTTGTTTAATTCATACCACGTGTACTCACGCTGTCGTAATTTAACTTTTTTAATAGAATGTTTTTACATTAGTAAACTACACTATTTAAAGTGAAAGTTATAAACTATTATATAAATATTATAAGATTTACTTCAAAGCGTAGAATTCAAAAAAAATTACAATTGTTTCATACAGCTGATTCTCAGCTGTTTGAATTTGAAATGACTAATTGTACATTACAGTAGTATCCATAACGTGTTTTGTTTTTTTTTTTGTAAATTGTGTACTAATTTTATGTATCTTCGATTTAACTCGAATTTAAATAGCTGAAGATTATAAGCAACAGCTTGTATAAACAAATTGACTGTATCTTTTTTCAAAACTATCTTTTTAAATAAATTATTTAAAAGACCTTTAAGTGGGCTCAGTGAAAAGTGATTTAGTTAAGCTAATTATCAATCATTTTATACAGGTATGTATAGTGTAACACATAATGAACATAATATAACTAGCAGATGTTGTCATTTGTAAGTTTTACACTAACAAATATTAATACTTTACAAATATTTACTGTTGTTTACTTTTTTCCCTTTCTTACATATAAAAAGACATGTTGTAATTTTCACAGACTTTTTCAAGAATAATAGTTTTTAGTAGTCTAATAACTAAGTATTTACGTACTAATAACAGTTGCTTCATCTTACATTTATAATATTATTTTCATACTTTTTTAACGGTAACACACTTTCTGACTTTAAGTTTAACTTTTGATTGCAAACTTTAAAAAAAAAAGTACAAAAATTTAAGACAAATCTTAAGAGAAAAAAAGGATTTATGTTGCTCATTACTGATAATCTTTTGCAAATATCCTTAAAAATAATTAGAGAGAAAAATGAAAATAAATAAGTTTTTAAAATATCTTTTATAAACAGTGATTAAAAATCCAGCAGATTTTGTCTTTTAATACAAGCAATTAGAAAAACAACAATATTTAGTTAATTTGCAATAAAAATAAATATAAAGTACAACTTTTAAACAGACTTTTTCTTTTTATTTTGAAAAAAAAATTGTTTAAATCTAGAAATACTACTAAATGTTATAGAAGTTTTTCAAGTAAAATCAAAGACTTTTATGTACAACAGCTATTGTTTTTTTTTTTTTATTACTAAAGCTTTTTTTATTACATAAGCTTTCTGATACTTTAATTGGAGCCTAAAAAAGCTTTAAGTGTTAATAAACAGAGATAAATAAACAAAAGTTCACTAGTTTTAATAAGGCTACAGCAAGATACAATATTTTTATTGCTCTCTTGGTAATAAACTGTATCAAAGTCTCTAAAAGCATGTTCAGAATGTTCATCCACGTAATAAAAATCTTCTGAGCTTTTTACATCATACATTTTGGTTGTACTAAGAAACTGATAAGACAAATATTGTTTCAAACAATTGCTAACATAAAAATGATTACAGTACCTAACAATTAAGAGCTCATTAAAGTTTGATATTAGTTTTAATTTTCAAAAAGCTAGTGTCAACCTCATAATAACCGCAAGACAGCTATGCTATGCTGAACGACTAAACTAACTTCCTGTGATTAATCCTACACATTTTCACTTTGTTATGAAATTTTGTATTTATCGTTTTTATAATCTAAACGGTAAAATTTAATTAGATTTCTTTCCTTTCTTTTTTTTCTGAATAGATTGTTTAATTAAAAAAGAATATTCAAAAATTACTTTAAATTTGTGAGTTACTAAATATACAAAAAATAAAGCTGTTTAAATTTTTATTATTTTTCTAACTATGAAAATTAGTTAGTATGAATTTTTTTTTTGATCTAAACTATTTTCTAAAATAAAAATAAAAACGAAAGAAAAGACTCTTAATGAAAAATTCAAGGTTGAACTTTCATTCAAAATAACTTAACAAGATAAAATAAATGATATTTAAATGATAAAAAAAATATGACAAGTCTCCATAAGCAAGTAATTCAGTCAGTTACTTAACGTTTAAACTTATTTGAAAAAAAAAACTATATCTCGAGTTTAGTAAATATACTCACATAAATAAAAGGTCACTTGTTATATTAAACTTTTGGTATAATTCTATTTATAATAAAAATGTAACATGCTACAACTAGACTAGATTAAAGTCATTAGAACAAAATCAACATACTTAGTAAGGACTGTTCTTAGATATAATGTAAACATAAGCTTACTCCTAAATTAAAACATATAGAAATAATAATATCAACATTAAATTAAACATGTCCTGGAAAAGACGTCAAAAGGTTTCTGTGGTGTGCGACTCGATAAACGAAAGGTTCTTTGTGCACCAGGTCCCAGGCCAAATATTTTGAGCATTTTTTTGATGTTAAATAAACTAATAATATTAAACAATCTATAATCTATTCATAGTCATTTAGTTGTTCTTTTAGTAAACATCCATCCATCTACTAGGAACCACCCAAGTAAACTACATACAGTTGTTGTTATATACAGTTTACATTATTTAAAACAAGCTACATAAATCGCACACAGCGTTACAATAATTATTTCTGAAAATTTACATTGTAACACAGTAGTAGTAATAAAGAAATCGTGAAAAAAAATGACATAAAAAAAGGTTATTTTTTACTAAGCAAATGATACTAAAACTTTTGATAACCCATAAATAAAACATTAATTTTTTTTAATAACAGTAAAAGATATATTTACTGATTAAATCAATAAATAAAAGTAAACGATACTAGTTTTCAAAACTTAATTTAGATAAAAACTTTTGTTCTGTAAACAAATTAAAAATAAATGGTTGTTTTCTAAAATTCTGCTCTGATTTCAAGCATAACAACTTTGTCTAAATCTAAACATAATTTTTCACTTTAATTATCAATTAAGCAAACTTTATTCAGTACTAATAATTTTACCTGAGTTTTTTTTAAATAGCAGAGAGAAATTAACTCTTCTAATAGTGTTATCCTTGACGCAGCTTTTAACTTGGAATAACTTTATTTTAAAAACAAAGAAATGCTTATAAAAATTTATGCGAATATTTTAATTGTTTTTGTAAGTAAAAGTACTCCTCTTTAATAATACATCGATGATTTATTTTTACTACTTTCATGCTAGTAATGAAAGATAGAATCCTACAACATATAAACTGAATAACTTTCAAACATATTTTTATCTTGCTAGTGTCAAAAAGTCGAAGTTAAAATTTTTTTAGTTTTAACTTGTTGAATTCTTTTGTACAATTTTTTTATTGTTTCTAATTAAATTTTCTATAAATATGCTAATTTTAATACTTGTAGATACATAACATAGCTGAATTACGAAACATTACGCACTTTTATGCGCAACATTAGTCTATCTAATTATGTACTTCTCACATAATGTATTAACTAAAATATCAAAAAAATTTAATTAAGCTTAAACTACAACTTAGCTTTTTTATGTGTCACATTACTAATCTTTTACAGACAATAAAGGTTAAATATAGTTTAGGAAAACTTACAATGGTAGTTTAAAAAAAAAGTTTAAAAAATTATTTTGCGAAAATATATCTTTGTTCTAAATACTGTTGTTGAGTAGTGTAAAATATAATAAGTACAAAATGGCTCGAATTTCGTTACAATAAAAAGTAATTTGCATAAAACTTACTGTTTTGCTTTTTGAATACCGTTTCAATAAGTAAGTTTTCTATTAAATTACTTGAGCTTTTTTTCAATTAACTAAAACTATATTAATAAAAAACTGTTTTGACATACAATTTTCTCAAATCTTAATAAACAATGACTTTTTTTACAGCTAGCTTAACTTAACAGATATCTTATAAAAAAATTTCTTAAAATTTTCAATCTTGCACATCTGTTACTCTAGTGTGCATAAATATTTATACCTTGATATAGACGTTGGTAAATTTTAAAAATATTTTAAGTATATTTGTAGCGAAACGGGTCAAATATACCTGAACAGACATTTTTGCAAGATGGGTCATTTTTGCACGAAAGTAAAATAACAAATAATATTAATATATATATTTTGAAAAAAAAACAATAAATAAGAAAAACTAAAGAATATATATTAATAAAAAAACAAAAAATAATAGTAATAAATTACCGACCGAGGGAAATTTTCAGGAGTAACAGTGATAGTAAAAACAAAAACGGATAATGAAAATTATTGATAAAAATTATAATTAACAAAAACAAATTAATAAAAGAAAAAAAAGAAAAAAAGTTACAGACCGAGGGTAAGGGTTAGGAGTAACAGTAGAAGTAAAAATAAAATAAACTAAAAGTAATATTACATTTGAAAAAACTTCAACCTGTTCAAAAGTGTCTTCGTGCGAAAGTGACCCCTCGTGAAAAATTGACGTCGTGCAAAAGTGTCTTCGTGCAAAAATGTCCTTCGTGTAAAGTGTATAATAAATAAACTAGTTATTAAATTTTAAGTATATGCTAAAATATAACTTACCCATAAAGATAACTTGATTGTAGGAATAAATACATAAAAAAGTTTATGATTTTTATTAACTATCTCTAGAAAATAGTTTATTCAAAGTTACCTTTTCTTAAAACCAAAAAATAGATAAGATTAAATTTCATTTTAAATGAATATGATTGGAAATTTCAAAAATTTTCTAATTTAAATATTTTTGATCTTAACTTAAAGTTTTAAATTACAATTTAGAATGATAATTGTCTTGTTTAGAACTTACTTTTTAAAAATTTTAAGAACATTCAATACAGGTTTTTTTTTAGAAAAACAATTTTTGAAAGAAGAATTCATATTTAAGGAAAACAAAAAAAAAAAGTTCAGGTATACTTCAAACTTTGTTTTTAATCAAATGTCGAACAACACAACAAAGCGTTTGCTACATCGGCAGACCGGTGACCTGAAGTTCAGCTCGGAAATTTTCACTACTGCAAACTGCTGCAACAAAAAGCTGATAGAAAGGTTCAAAATCTAAAATTCGATGAAAACTTTTGAGGACGACTTCATTGATGACACTGTATGCGGCGCCTGGAACACCAGTGGTTCGTTGTTGTGTGTCAGTACAGCAAAGGTGTTTTCATATTTGAGCCGTATTTTGAAAATGAGCAGAAAAATCCCATCTTGCAAAGTAAATGCTTGACAGATTGCGCCTTTGTTCCACGCAACGAGAGCTTGTTGGCAACTTTCACCAGAAATTATTCCCATGACTTTAATAACGAAAATGCTGATGTTTTTGTTAATGAAAGTTAAAAAATTTAGGACGTAAATGAGTGTAAAACTATGAGAGATTACAACTTAAATAGGTTTGACTATGACATAATAACGTCTCAATTTCAAAAGAATGTTTTACGGGTAAGCGGGCACCCCGAAATATATTCAGTATTCGAATTTGATTGTCTAACTTCGGTGGCTACTAAACTTCTTTAAAGTGGTAATATTGACCTAAGGGATTTTTTTTATAAGTCATGTTTTGATAAAAAACCTATAGATGAGACGACGTTCATTGTGAGTAAAAAGAACAAAATATGTGAGTTCGATAGAAGAAGTATGTCATCACAATCACAATCAAAATCTTATAAAAAGACGAAAATTAATTTTAGCTTTTAGTTCTTCATTGATCAAACTGAAATTTGTACCGGACGGCAAATATATTGTAATAACAAAATCTACTGATTTCACTCCAAAAAAGTATCTGATTGGACCTGGGGAAATCGAGTTCGAAATACCGGAGCATGTTGATGGAACCATAACAAAAAGATTTAGTTCTCTTAGAGACAGCTACGTTTTGTTCGATACATACTTTGAAAATTACTTTTTAATTTACGATCACAGAAACGAAAATTCAAAGTTTATAGGAAGTTTTTCTGTTCCAAATCGCGACGAATTGAATCAAAACATCTACAGCATGCCGAACCCGAGGTACTGTTTGATCGTAGTGGTAAACCAGGGATTTATTAATTATGTCACTCCTACTAGTTGTTGATCATCTTTAAAACTTATAGGATAGATAAAAATACTTGTTGTTTATTATCTTATTGACATTGTTTGAGGTTTTACCAATTGCAAACCATAACCGAAATTCTTTGCGTAAAACTAGTACAAATTAAAAATTATCATTTGAAATACTTTTAACTTAATTTTTAATGTTTAACTAATGAAACATTAAAAAGTTGTTGAAGAATTTTTTTTGGTTTAAACAACTTTAAAATCGAGTGTAAACAATTTATTTTCAAATAGATAAAATTTGATAGACTTTTAAAAATAAATGAAAACTTCTAATAACTTCTAAGTTCTACTAAACAGTTCAAAGAATAAACCTTGATAAGTTATTCAATATATTTGTCGATAAATTGAATGCTTATCGATTAATAGGAATCATTTTTATCTGTTCAGAAAACAACTTTTTTTCTTTTAGAAATCTGATGAGCTAATTTACTTGACTTGAGAACATAATAAAATAGTTTTTACTTTTGAAGTTTAACAGCTCCTTTAAAACTTAGTTTTTTTTTTTAGGCATAGGTCAAACTGTACTACAACTGATGAAGCTTCGAGTTTATTACACTTGTTTAATTCTTTTGTTTTATATAAGTTTTTAAGGAACTGTTACGTTTCAAAATTAAAAAGTATATTAAACTTATCTATATAATAATTTCTGTACTAAACTTGAAAGTTTCTAGCTGGAAGTAATTTTCATAAAAAACTTTTAATCAAAAGCTACAACTTATTAATTAACATTTAGACACAACACTTTTGTAATAGTCAATAACAACTTTTTTTACTGAAACTTACTTTTAATTTTTTAGGTATAGGTTCAAAAATGTTTCAGTATTAAACAAAATGTTATGGACTATTACAAAAGTGTTGTTTCTAAATATTAATTTATAAGTAGTTGCTTTTGATTAAAAAATGTTAATAAAAATTATTTCCAGCTAGGTACTTACAAGTTTAATATAGAAATTATTATACAGACAAGTTTAATACAGATTAGAAATATTTAATCACATAAGAACAAAGTTTAGTATTGTTAACTTTTTAATGTTAAACAAAAAAGAGTAAGTCGTTTTTTGTATTAAGTTAATTGCATTAAACTAATTTTAAAACTTTTATAATTTTATACTTTTGTAACAAAGTTTTTGTCAAAATGTAACAAATTCGAGCTATCAATAAAACTAAACTGTTAAACTTTAGTTTTTATACTAATAAAACCAATTAAACGAGTTATTTTACTTCTACTCGAAAACTAAGGCTGTGCTGTTTCACAAACATCTAATCACTGATTATGTTTTGAAATATTCCTGAACAACTGGGGGTAAGCTTTACTTCTAGTTTAAAAAAAGACATTCAGTATTCTGTAATCTTTTCGTATAATTTTTCTAATTTGTTGCTGTCCTTTTTTATTTTGTACACCTGCTTGAAGTTTTCTAAAGTTTAAGATTATTAAAAATATTTTTACTGTTTAAAAAAAATTTTGGACTTTTATTTAATAAAGCTATATTGTTATTTTATATTGGTAATTAATGATCAGAAACAGTTTTAATTATAAACTAGTACGAACAACTTTAAACTAAATACTGATTATATGTAAATACTGACTACAGTTTTTTTTTCAAAGCGCATGTGATAAGTTAGCTTGAAAAAACTGTTAAAGAAATATCACTGTTTTCTTTGAAATTATATTATTTAATTAATTTTAAATTTTTTTAGCATCAGTACAATACTTTTTGCAAATAAACAAGTAAAGCAAACTTCCTGACATGTTTTGAAAAGGTGTAAATCGTCGTAAAAAGTAACAGATAAATTTTATTTCTTCAAAAGACTTAACTTGTTATAAATTTCTTTTTAACTATGTGTTTCAAAGTCTCCAAACAAAACGAAAAAATAAAAGATGTTTTTAATCTTCAACTAATTTTTAGTAGAATAATTATAAACAAAAAAGTTTTTATTCAAAAATTAAATACTAGACTATATAGTTTTATCAAATTTAATAGATATGTTGCTTTTTATTTAGAATATAGATAGCCTATATTTTAATTAAGTCAAAAATGTTTAAAAAAATTTTAGTTACTTTCAATCTTTCCTAGTTAAAACTTTTATTATTCATTAAATTTTCAGCAATAGAAGATATTTTTACCGCATTTGAAAATTTTACTTTTTGTTTTTTTTTTCTCAGATAACCTCACAAACTTATCCACACAAGTAGGTATATGCTCATTGCTTATTAACCCTTTTATTAAGAAATTTAGACACATTAAAATTTATTTAAATATTTTTACTCAGTTAAGATGGAGATTATCTGTATTTTAAATGATAAACATACTATTTACCTTATCAGAACCTACTCTTTGCCTCGGCCATATCAAAATTTGTTGAAAAGGTACTGTCCAACTTTTATAAGGGAAACGCAGTTTGTGCAGCTATTTTGGATTTAAGCAGTTTTTTAATTGTGTAGGTAGAAAAATATTAATAAGAAAATTGGAATGTTATGTGTGTAGATAAGAATATGCATTTACTAATTAGCTCATGTCTAGATGAAAGAAAGCAAACTGTTAGCTTTTAAGGTTATAAGGAGACAACCTGCGATAAAAGTGAAGTTTAGGTAACACATGGCTCAGTTTAAAGACTGTAGTTATTCCTAATACATAAACACATAAGTTACTTACAGAATAACCATAGTCTTAGCGTTCCCAGCTTTTCAGTTGGTGTATTATTATACAAAACATTCAAAAAAACGAATACTTTAAAAAACCGCAAAAATTTTAATGTAAAACTAAAAAAAAAACATCTGATTGGCTTATAGTAAACAAACTAAAATTAAATCTTGATTAAACTTTCAGCATGTTTCTTCATTGAGTATAAAATGTTTAAAAAATTATATAAACCTTAATGTAAAAACAGGTTAAATAGTTATCAAAAAAACAAACATTAAAAAGTACTTGTGAACGTTAATAGACAAAAATTTAAACTGATCAGAAAAAATAGAAACTATAAAAACAAAACTACAAGAAGCATTTGGTGTGTTATATAAAACTAGTCATTTCTCAAATGAAAATGCGTTATATCTAATCTTTAGTTCTCTGTTTATTAAAAATGTTGGATATGGTTTGATGTGCTGTGGTAGTGCATGGATAAATTGTATCAGTGTTCTTAAGGTCCTGGACAAGACGTTAAACTGTGTCTTAGTGGTGTACGACTTAATAGCCTTAAGCTTTTTTTTTTGAAGACCAGGTCTTAGGATCAAATCAGCACTTTTTGTCGTTTAATAAACAGAGCACTTAAATGCATACATTATAAGAAATATGAAGAAAGTAAAAAGAAATTGAAATTTGTAAAAAAAAGTATTAAATGTTTAAAGGCTGTATCTGTTTGAGTTATGTCTTTTTATGTTAAAATTTAATAATAATTTGTTACTTCATAACTTTAATGATTACCTTAAAGGTATAAAAATATCTATAAGTATCATTCAAGGTCTTCAGAAGCAAACTTTTTCCTACCCACAATAATAATGATAGTAGTAAAAAATCACTAGCCTACTAAGGTAGTAAATTGTGGACTGAGATACCATTATATTTTAAAAGTATAAGTTATTTTGGAAGTTTCAAGAACAATTTTAAAAATATTTTATTAAATAGTGTTTGTTATGGTCATGAGTGATACTGCTACTCTATTATTTACTTTTGTTTTAGGAGAATATCAATAACTGTTTTTATTTTGTGCCCAAAATTTTTGTTTCATAGATTAACCTGTTGGGCTAAAATAATTATTCAGTTTAAATGCAGCATTTTCATTTATCTACTCTTTAGATATTTGATTAAGATAATTACTTATTGAACTAATTTCAGAATGTTTACAAACTTCTTTCTTATTTACTACCTTGCCCATATTAAATTTAGTTATAGATGATAATTTCTAAGTAGTTTTCTAGATTAAAATTTATTTGTTTTAAAAATATCAGAGAGGAAGTAAATTTAACTGATGTTTTGTATTGATGGCTTGCAACTGCTTAGTTATTTTTAGTATTGTTTAAAATTTTTACATTTGTTACTAAAAATTGAACTACGAGACTTTTTATTTAATTACCTTTAAAATAAACAATTATTTATAAAAATTACGTAGCCTCTATTTGCTAACTTTTTTAGCTTTAGAATAATAAGAGGCTAGTAGGCACAATCAGTTTTTTTATAAACTGTTTGCGGTAAAAAAATAATAAAACTCTAAATTAAACTTTGTAAGCAACACATGAGAAAATAATTTCAAACAAACAAGAAATGATCAAATAAGAAGTTTGTATATTTATTTTATAGATACTTTTAAAATTTGAGTGTTATCCAAACTTTGTTTTAGAAAAGAACCCATGCAATTACCTCACACAAATCATTATAACAACAGCTTTAGATTTTAATTGTGACCTTCTAGTTCTATTTTTTTAAAGAATGTTTAATCTGCTATGTTTTCGACGAAAACCACAGTAGTTCATTTTTAAATTGTTTAATTTATTCGTTAAGAAATATCTTCTCATTAGAAGCACAAAAATGTTATAGTAATTTTTGTAAAACTTTTTTTTCTAACTGTTCTAGAAACTAATTACTCAAATATAAAATAGTTTTAAGATACAAATGAATGTAGATTACTCATACTTTTTATTATCGTTATCTCACATGTATACTTCCTTAACTTAATTTTGTAAGTTAATATAACTTAATTTATTTACTATCATATAAGTTAATTTAAAGACAATTGTATATTTAAATAGTAACAGGAAACGTTATTACATAATTGTTGCCTGTCATTTCTATGCCAAGTAAAGTTGAACTTTTACCTACTCATACCTTCCAGTACCAAGTATTTTAGTTTTCATATGTTAAAGTGGTTGTTTGTATTTTGCATTCAACTATTTCTGAATTTATATAAACTATTTTTTAATCTAGTGAATGTTACTTATTAAAGTTTTTCAAGATTTATATTTGCATGTTTAATTACCAGCCAAATTTATTTATTCTGGAATTCTACTTGAATTAGATGGTTATGTTACAAGGCCTCATTAAAATAATTTATTCAATAAAACATATTCAACTAATTCGTGAACTAATTAACTATTTTTCTCCCTAAACGAAAGTTTTTATTGTTACTCTGGAACTAAATTTCAAGCGTGTAACTACTAGTCTCTTGCTAGAAATAGTTCGATTACTAATCTAAATACATTATTTGATTTTCATAAGATTGTTGTTGGGTTATACTTTACATAGCTTAATATAAGTACAATTTTATAATTGTAACTCATTTAAGATCAATTCTCTATATTTATAGATATATAATTATTGGAATATGAATTCATATGGTTTGGGTTGTTAACGCAATATTTTTAATAAAACAAATTTTCCTCAATTTATAACCAAAAGTTTCGAGAGAAAACTGATTATACAAAAATCTATCCGGAGTCTACCTGGAGTTTTTATTTTCTTTGACTTGAATACTCAGAATTCTTCTTATTAATTTTAAATCTTCAGTTGAAAAATTAAGTCTGCACCAGCAAGGAGCTAACTGGTCATCTTCTTTTAATTAATATAGTACTCTTGTTTTCTTAATTTCAATAATCTATGTCCCAAAAACAACTAAGTTAAGGCTAATACTGTCATAGTTAGAACCGAACAATTTAGTTTCAAAAACTTGGTAGTAGTGTTAGCCTATTTTACATTAGCTAATTAAGTTACTTTCAGTTGCACAACTTACATTTTATAAAATAACGAGGACTTATTGCTATCTGGGTTTCAGGTCTAAACAAGAACAAATTTTGAATTTATATAAATCAGTAGGATATTAAAGTTCTAATGTAGTTAATTGACAAGACATAAAAAATACCATTATAATATTTTCAACTCTTACTACGTTCCAATTAAAAAATGAACAACACAAGTCTCGTGTACGGCTAATTTAATAACTACTTTTGTATATAGAGGAATGAGACACGACAACAATTATACTAAATACACTTAACAAAATATTTTGTGTCTCAAAAATTCGGTCGACATGCGATCACGGCATGCGCCCAAAATACGTGTGGAATACAATGATCTTTATTTCGGTTTAAATCGATCGGTTTCTCAACGGGGTTGTGAGCACACTGCCATCACAAATTAATAAATCCACCTTTGCTGGTACGCAGCTGTAGATTTCTTCGTTTTGCAAGGGCAGTCTGCACACAGCCTTAATAAAATCAGATCGTTCAAAAGATATAAATTGTACACGCAAGCTTATGTTAAACACACAAAACGCCAACAGAGTAGTGGAAAAATTTATCTATTCATCTAACAAAAAAGAAATAAAAAAGAAGAGAGCTTTATAAAGATATTATGAGAGATGAACACCAGACATTTTCGAACTTTTAGTGGTAAAACTTAAAATCTTACTTTATTTTGTCGTTTATCAAAGAGAGCACTGCGCGCGTATATAGACACAGAGAATGCAGGCTTATATCAAATGAGAATAGGACGCCGAAAAAAATTGTTGTTTTTTTTAAGACTGCACGTGAAAATTATATAATAAAGAAAGGGAAGAATTCTTTTTTACTCTGCAGCGACTTGTTCGGCTTGTCCCTCGGTGGCCTGCTCGGCTTCTTCTGGCTCCTGCACATCGCTTGTCCACAACTGGAGAAAATGACAATATTATTAAGCGTTTAATAATTTATATTAAGACTTTTTATTTTCATAAAAAATAAGGATTAAGATAACTTGTGGTCTACAAATGTTATTTGAACAGTGATCAATTTTAAAACTTAGCTGGTTGGAACCAGTCAATGCAATGTATGTCACAGGCTTTTATAAACTAATTCTTTTTTATAATGACTATTTTTTGTGTTACTTACAGTGAGATTGTCTCTGAGCAACTGCATGATGAGAGTTGAGTCTTTGTAATTCTCCTCGCTCACAGCGTCCAAATCGTTGATTGCCTTCTCGAAAGCCTACAAGAAATTATTTAGTTTACAAAAACTTTACACTTTGTATAAATTAACTATTATAAAATGTTTAACTGACGTCCTTGGCCATTTCGCAAGCTTTGTCGTGGTCGTTGCGAATTTCATAATGGAATACGGAGTAGTTGAGAGCAAGTCCCAGTCTGATGGGGTGAGTTGAAACCATTGAATCTTTTGCCAACTCGTATGCACCCTTGTATGCCTCATCGGAATCTTTCACGATGGCTGCAAAATTAATATAAGGTTAGAAAAGTTACAACATGAGTTTTGTTTGAAAGGCAATTATTTCTAATTGATATATAATATTGAAGTTTTTCTTTAAATCATTTCAATATTTATAAGTAGTTTAAGCTAGAGTGACATAACAAATTATTAGATTTACCTTCGCGTTCTTCTCCGGTGGCAACTTCAGCCTTGTACCTGTAGTAATCTCCTCTCATTTTCAAGTAGAAAACTTTGCTTTCTTTAGTTGAGTCGGACGGCTCAGTTGTGTCCTTGATCAAAAAATCTTTCAACAAGTTGAGCACGTCGTCACATATTGCCTGTAACTCCTTTTCGATCTGTGTAAATTAATTAGCTTTTATTTTAGTGATTTTTTATCTTCCTTAAATTGTTTTATTAATATCCAGTAATTTTAAAGATAACAATAAATTATATTTAGCCGTAGTTTAGCAATTTTTCTATAGATCAATATATGTTATGCTATAACAAATTAATAATTATAAATAAACTTAGACATTATAAGTAAGCAAGTATATATAGAGATTAAATTTAAGGAGCAATTTAAGCAATATAGCATTGAGTTATCAACATATAATTTAAGCAATATTCTATTGGCTACCATTGAAACATTTAATACTTTTTCAATAATCAATCTCTCTTGAAGACAATTCAACTTTGCGCTTTGTTTTACGTTTGAGTTTATCATATATAACTTTAATTCATTGTATATACAGACTATAATGTGCTGTACACAAATTCTATTTTTGTCATTTAAGACTTCTATTACATGCTTAGTTAAAATCAACTAAAATCCACAAATACAAATCTAAAACTTGCTTAAACTTTAAAGATTTACAATAATAAACCAAATTTTACAGTTGCATAATCTTAATCAGATAATGAACATGATGAAAAATCGATTGAATTTTCTTCTTTTTTTTTCTTGATATATTGATTAGGTTAATAATTTTATTTTTTGAGTTCATTTAAAGGTTGATTATGTTATTAAAATTTACATTATAAATAAAATCGCAAAGTTTAAAACGTATTAAAAATTCTCAAATACTGTCAGTTGATCTAAAGAGATAGGAATATGCTAAAAAAAATACTTTTCAAGTTTTAATCATGTTTTATCAAAAAACATACTTGGTTAGTTATTAAATGCTGCTCATACTTTTTGTTTCATTCTTTATACAGATGTCAATTTATTAGTACACAATCTTATAGTAGAAAACATAAGATAATTTTTAAATAAGAAACAGCACAAAAATGTATTCAAATTATAGATTAAGGCAATAAGGGGGGAAAAGTTTTTTTTTAACTTCTATTGCATTAAAATAAAAGTGTCTAGTTGTTTATTTTCATTCGTTGTAATTCAACTTTAAAACTTAAACAATCAAAGCTGAAGCCCCATAGGTAGCTTATGGTAAGCCAAAAATAAAATTAAAATAAGACTCACTAAAAACTATCTGCCACAACTTTTGAGCTTTTTTTTCTCAAAATTTCTTAGTCATATCTTTAATTTTTTTTGTTTTTAAGATTTTTTTATTTGTAGAAGGTTCTAAATTAAAAACCCTTAAGTTATAAAAACAAATTTAAACAAATTGAAAAAATTAACAGATTTCAAAATAAATTTCCTGAAAGTTTGAGATCTATAGCGCAAAAAATAACGAGTCAAAAAAGCAAAAAATAAAGAGTCAAAAAACAGTTGTTTAAATTTTTAAACTTGCAAGAAAACTTAAAATGGAAGAGCTTATTTAAGAGATTCTCAAAAACATTATTTTTTAATTCATTAAAATTTATTCTTGACAAACAGTGGAAGACTTTTTTTATCTTTATCATTTAAGTTATGAATCCTTTTGAAAATTCTGATCACAAACCATTTCTTCCATTGGGTAGATAAAAAAAAAATTTAAAGGGCATAAATGTATCTGTCAGAGTTTACTGATGGATACAAAAATATGATCTAGTTAATAGGGGGGGTTCAATTTTTTTTAAGAAATTTATCCATTGCCTTATAAATAATATCTTGGTGAGCTATATTTAAGTCAGTTTTAAAAAACTTTTGTTTATTTTTAAGTTTTAAGATTAAAATCATACTTTTATTTAAATAGTTTAAAATTCAATAATTCCTTGAAACTTAAACTTTAAATTAGTTTAATATTAGATTGAGCAAGTATTTAAACAATTGCAAAAAATTATGCAGGTTATAGATTTTCAGTAAAACATTATTTCTTGCCATTTTGCTTTGCTGTTTCTTTGTTACTAAACTTTGATCACTTGTATTTCAAAAAAAACACTATTACCTTTCAAAAACAGGAAAAACAACTGGGAGTTTAGTTATTATTGAAAATAGTCTTTTACCTACTACAGCCTTAAAAATTAAACTTATATACAATTTATAAACAAGAATGAAGTAAAAACGTAGTATATTAGATATTTTTGTCAAGCCCAAGATGAAATGGGAAACTGTAAAAAACAGGAAGCTTTTTTATTGATAAATTCGTATAAGCTTTTTTCTAAGGCAGTGGTTTTAAACATTTACAAAATCTGTGCACTAAACTAATGGAAAATTAATTCTGTGCACCTTAGAATATAAAAATTTGAATTATTTAACAAAATCATGATTTGAATGTCTTAAAATATAACCAATTGTTTATAAACTTTTAATTTGTGTTATATCCAGCTTTGTCAGTATAAATAAATTAAACAAACATCATTTAAGGGAATAGGGGGTTAATCACCTTTTTCACAATTTTGTCTTATTTTGATGAGTTTTAATTAAACTACAAGTTGCTTTTTACAGATTTTTTAAACTCTAATTAGTTTATGAGAAACAGCTGGTCAAAGTTGGAGACTACAATAGGTTCCTTATGGGAGGCACTAAAACAACAAATAACTAGAAACCACTAAAAGTCTTCTTCTCTTATGTTTTTTAGATAACTACTTCAAACTTTCAGGAAATGTTCCTTGCAATATTTAGAAAATTATGTTTGAACGAAATTGAAAACAAATTAAAACTAAAAAACTATGACAAAAAACAAAAAACAATTTTCTTTTAATTTTCTTTTTAATTTTTATTTTCATTTTTTCTAAATCTTTCCAACAGATTATAATAAACATTGCAAGGAACATTTCCTGTTTGAGTTTAGGGTATTTAACTCAAAAAACATAGGAGAAGATGGATATTTAGTTAAACAGTCTTTTTATGCCGTTTTAGTTTGTGCCTCTCATAAGTAACCTATTGTTGCCTCTGACTTTGACCTGCTATATGTCAAACATTTTAATTTGTGAAATTGGTAAAAAGCAACTTGTAGTTAAAACTCATTAAAATAATTCAAACTGTGAAAAAAGTGATTTAGCCCCTATGCCCTTAATAATATTTTTTACATTACTTTAATTTCTGAGCAAAGTAAAAAAAATTATATGCACTATAGTGTACATAGATGCACTCCCCAAGGACACTGGTATAAGTATAAAGGTAACAAGTTTTTAAATACAATATTTTCTATTTTAAGGTTACAAAGTATAAGAAACATTTATGGCTTTAAAAATTTGTTTTTTATTGTAATGCCTATAATAGTTATACATATTTAAAAAAAAGTAAAGTTTTATAAGTGATGTTAATGCTAATCTACTACCTTCAGTAATGTTCATTTACTTGTGATTAAATAAATTTTGATTTTATTTTATATAAATATAAACTCAAAAATAAAAGCTTGATAACTGACAAAATATTTAAAAACTACATTACACACAATCAAATTCTATACACATTAAATTTTTATCATTTAACTTATTATAATTGTTACTAATAAAAATTATTTTCCAATATGACAGAATTAGAAACTTTACCTTAAAAGGTAGAGTACTGTAAGTATACCTTGCTCAAATATGGATCAAAAGCTTTTCAAACAACATAATAGTCTTTAGCTTTTTAAGGTTTATTTTACTGGTCATAAGCCTACTGAAAAAAATCTTAGGGTTTAAAAATTATTGTTATTATATTTTTGAAGTTACAATATATGTGTCAAGTATAGAACTAGAACTTTTTAAAAGTTATAGTCTCATAACTAACATTACTTTTTTCTACACTCACACATATATAAATCATTAAATGTCCAGTTTGTTCTTATAGGAAATAAATAGTTAATAAACTAGGTGTGGAAAAATAATTCTTACTTAATAATTACCAAACATCGATTTCTAGAAGTAAATAAAGTGTGTTATCTGATGTTATATACTTATATAATAATTTGAAATATATCAAGATAGACTGAAAGTGACATGCTTTATTTATAAAACTGATTTCATTTTACTTAACTAAATGATTCATATATATAGATTGCAACACAACAACTATGAGTTTGCGAGTTAAAATCAACTTATTTTGTTATAATATATCAAACTTTTTTTTGATGTAGCATAACATTTGAAGTAGAGGAAAAATACTGATATTTTACTAATAAAAACCAAAAATTACCTTTTGCCTGTATTCACGGGCCATCTTTTGCTTCTTCTCATTGTTGTCATACTTTTGTTCAATGGAAGAAATAACCCTCCACGAGGACCTTCTTGCTCCTACAACGTTCTTGTATGCGACTGAGAGCAGATTCCTTTGCTGGTTTATTAAATTAAATTTCAATGAGTTTAGCAAATCATCAAGTTTTAAGTTTACAGTAAAGTAAACATCTCTTTCACAAAATTTAAAATAGCTGTATAAATTATAATAGTTTTATATCTAATAATTTTCATGAACAAAAAATCCATCAGCAAGTTTGGACATTTCAACATAATATATAGGTTATAGTTAGCCTATAGTGTTTTTAAAGTGTAGTTAAATAAGTGTTTAAAGTAAAAATTTAATTATGATAAAAATTTTATAGAGATGATGTAAACTTACAAATTACAAAATGGAAACTACTAATACTTTTCAAAAAGTAATAATTAAACTTATGGCATTAATAAACTTATTAAACAGATATGTAAATGAAAGTTAAATACTATTAAAAAGTAATAAAAATTATATGTTTTCAAGTCATACAATAAAACTTATCTATGAGTTAAAAATACTCTAAAAAATTACATGTTCAAATAGGTTAGCTATTCATTAATTAAATTTGATGAGAAAGTAAGTCTAACATTTATTTTTAATGAGGTATCTTGACTACATGAAGCAAAATTTTATTGAAACTAAATAACCAGCTTAATAATTATCTAATTATTGTACATTTTGAGTTGAGGCATTTACAATAAAAATATGATTACTTAGATTTAATTTATAATAGACATAAGTCAGAAAATTTCAAGGACACACTGAGAAAAAAATAAAGATTATATTAAATTATACATTATCTATAACTTATTTTGATATAACCAGTTAATGTATGATGTAATTATACTATAAGATCTAACAAAAATATCCATTATAAACTAATCGAAATGATTAAAATTCAACAAGTTTTATTCAATAAAATTATATCATTATTAAACAACTTTTCTATACCTCAACAGTTAAAGGCTTGTTGAATTTCACACAGTTTTTCATGAAATCTGACATATCATCATAACGTTCAGATTGTTCTGCAAGTTTTGCTTGTTTTACCAAAAGTTCATGTTGTTCATTTTCACCTTCCATTGTATTAAGTTTTTTTGATCACGTATATATTAATAAACACCTGTAAAAATAACAATTATCTTAATAAAATATATATTTTTTTCAGTTTAAGTTTAATCATAATGTTACACACTAAGATTACAGCAAGCTGCATACAAGAACTCGCCCAACACCAACTGACTTTTTGAGTGAGCAAATAGACTGATAGAAAAAAAAATAGTTCCACTAAAAATAAATTTAATTGTTTTTTTACTTAATATTAACCTATAACAATTAAAATGATTCATTTATAAAAATAATACTCATTTTAAGTTTTTTCAACAAATGTTTTCTACGCTTAATTAAGATAAACATTTCAAATATTCATCCGCGCACTAATTCCATATAAGTGAGCGGCAGTTTTACAGAATGTCCTTTCTCCTAGGTGGCGTTCACAAGAATAAACTTTAAATTTTTAGCCAATGAATTTTTACTAAAACTAATTCATTCTTTTTCGATTTGGCACAGATGAAAATACAAAAATTAAAACGACTTATTCAATACTACAACTGAAAATTATCAATTTTATACTTTTAAATTCTTTTTTTTTTTTGATACAACGAATAAATTTATTAGTTTAGAAAATTATCATTTAAAGTTCTTCAAATAGCGTTTATTTAAATTATAAATTTACTTAAGTTAAAGTGATAATTTAGTACTTTTATAAAGTTTTAATAACAACAACTGATTATAAAACACAAAAAAACATATAAACAGTTTTTTATAAACTGTTTAAGATTAGAGGCGTGCTTACTTTCAAGTTTAAAAATATTTTTGTTCTGTTTTATTTTCAAGTACTCCTTTGAACAATTTCAATTAATAATTTTTAATATTTTATTAAATAATTTTAGCAAATATTTCTAAACTTTTTCTCGAACTATTATCCTTGGTCTTTGTAAAGAACCGAAAAAAAATTAACTACAGATTTATTATTGGTCGTCTTCGTATTTTATAAAAAATATTAAACCTTTAGTAAGCTAGAATTTCTAGATCTCATAAAATATTTTATTTCTTCTTAGTCTTTATTATTTAGAAAAATATAACAATCGATAATGTTTTTAACAAAAATAACTGAACTTTACTATCTAATTAAATCTAAGAAAAAAATATTACAACGAATAAAGTCTCTAGTAAAATTTCAATAGGATTAATGTTAGAGATTAAATTATTATGAATTTTATATAAGATGAAAAATCTTAAAAACTAAAATAACAAGTTTATGTTTAACAATATTCTTTATACAGTACTTAAAGTAAAGCTAAAATGAACAAGCTTAAAACTTTCTATATAGAATAAAGTATTATACAATAGCCAACACTTTTAACAGTCAAAACAATCAGTACTATATTTTATTTTTAATTACAGAATATATTAAAAATTGTATAAAAATAGTAAAAACTGACTTTTAAAAATTTATGAGTAACGTCCTCTGTTTTTAAAAGTAAATTTGATATGTTTCAAAAACACATACTAACTATCTCAATCAAAAATTTATAGAAAAAAACACCTTGAGATAAATCTATGATAAGTTTCTTAAATAAAACATTACTAACAGTTTATTAGGAAGTCAATGACTTTTGTGCTTAAAAACCAATTGAATGGTAAGTAATCATAAAAAAATGTTATAGATTATATATACTTATAGATACATAGGTTAATTTTATATATACGTTACAAACAAAAGACAATCATATATTGCAATAAGTCTTCATTTAAAAAATAAACGTTTGAATTTTGGTCAAAATTAAGGCTAGTTTAAAACAAAGTTTGTTATATAAACAAAAGTATGTGTTTTAACAATTTTGATTTAGAAATATAAAACACTTTCTTATACGAAACCTTATATAAATTTTAAAACATTTATAAGCAGTTTATTACAAGTTTTAAGAGAAATCTTGTAAGATAATCTTATAATAAAAAATATTTAATACTATATTTTTGACCAGATTTACTTTTAAGCTCAAAATTTCAGCACAGTTAAAATAATTTACTTTTGATTATCCTACTTATTTTATAACAATTTGTAAAACTAAGTACAATCTACTCAACTTATATGTTAACATAATGCACAAATTTGATATTTTAAAGTCATAATTGAAATGCTAATAAGTTTTTAAACCTTTAAAACTAACATAATGTATCTAACTTACAGCTTGCTTTATTTTACAATTAATAATTTAACCTCACTATTAGCTTATTTTTATTTGAAAAATCTCCATATAATATAAATCACTATTGATTAGCTACATTATTTTACATAATTGTTTTTAAAGGTATTAAATAATTTCGCTAAAAAGTGATACTCACTTTTATTTTGAGAGTTACTAAAGGTACTATAACTATTTAGAAATTTGACAAAATTAAATTACTACAACACTGTTTTAACTTAAAAATGTTTAGATATTTTTTGTAATACTATTCTTAAAAGTACATTTTATTATACTTTTAATCAGTAAACATAGCTACTTATAATTAATAAAATTTTAAATTTCTTTAAGTAGTATAACATTACTAGTATGAAAAACTATATGACTTAGTGTTTTTAAGTAGCTTCAAAAATCAAATAAACATGTCTTGTTTTAGTTGTATAAATTACTATTTTCTTAAAACAATTCTATACTCATTATCCATTCATTCTAGAGCTTATAGTGTAAATTTACAACTTAGTTTAATAAAATAGTACTTGTTGAAAAAACTTTATTATAAGAAGTTTTATACAAGTTACTATAAGTGCACACAAGTTCATATTTTTTTCATTATTGACCACATTAATTACAATAATTGACTAAAACATTAGCTGGTAGAAAACAAATTTTAAGTGTTATACATTTGTTATTTATCACTAACATTATTTTCATATCTTTAATTTAGGAATGTTTAAAAGTTTATGATCTTTAACTTTTTAAGTTAAACTTTTAAAGATCAAACACCTTCAACTATCTTTATAAACAAAGGATGTAATATGTATTTTATTATGTTACGTCTAATGCTTATCTAAACTAAAAAACTATTATATGTTTTGATTTTAGAAAACAAATAAAGAGATCTCAACTACTAGAGGATTAATAAAAAAACTATAAGAGTTATAAATAAAACTAAAAAAGGATAAAAAACAGAGTTTACATTAATTTATTTAATCATCAATAATAACTTATACTAATAGTTTATACTAATATACCAAAAAATTTATAACAATCTTCGATATTATTATTTTCTTATCATTAAAATAAGTTTGTATTACAATAAAAAAAAAAACTCTATATACTGATCTAGAAAGTGTCAGAAAATATAAAATTACTAATTCTTAAAAATTTTGACTTTAATAGCTAAAAAATAAATCAAGTTTTAAGTTCTCTAATTTAATACAAAAGAGAACTAAAAATAAATGGGAAGTTTTCATAAAAAAGTCTATAAAAAGATGTCTCATTCAACTTTTTAAAAGCTAAAGTATCAGCCATGCTGTTATTTTTATTTACTACTACAGTAGTTTATTTCAAATTAAATAACAAAAACAATTTGACTTATAAACCTTTAAGGCTTTACAATTCTATACTGTAACAAAAAATAAATACATAAATAGTTTTGCAATGTTTATTTGAAAATAGCTAATATTTTTACTATTTACCTCCGTAATGCTTAAAAACACATTTTAAGTTCTTATACAATTCAAATTGTTTAAATAGGAAAACTTTTGTTAAAATTATTTTGAGTGCTTATTTTATCGTTCAATAAAAATGTTTAGAAAATAGTAGTATACATTCCTTAAAATTCCAAATAAAATGTGATAATAGAGTTATAACAGTTGTAAGTTTGAATACTTTACGTTTTATATTTGTTAGAAGAACTAGGTAATTTTGTATACAAAAAATTTAATTTAGATACTTTAACTTTGAATTTTAACTGGTAAAATTTTACACTTCAATACCAAATTTTCCTTAAATAGTTTTTTTTTATTCGTCGTTTAACGTTACAAATTATGCTATAGTGTTTTCATCAATTTATTTTCTTAAATGTCTTCATCAAAAGAAAATGTTTTTATTGTAATTTAAAGGAAAGCTTTAAAAAAGATGTTATTCTTATATATCAAATCATTTTAAAATTAATATTTAGAAATAATTTGTAAAATAATGTTTAAAAAATTTAAAATACTTTACTCAGTTACTGAAGTTAAAACATTATAGTTATTTATTAGATTAATACATTACATATTTAAGGTTTTAGTTTTGCAACCACTAATTTAAATTTTATTAGATGCTAGTATTTCATATTACTAACGTCATATATAATCAAAGCTTATAAACTCTAAAAATAAAATAAAGAAAACAATGTCTAAAACATTAATTAAAAACGAAGTTTATGCTAAGTATGTAATATTTTTTTAACGAATATTAACAATTAAGTACGTCTTTGAAGGTATGAATAATTTACTGAATAAACAGTCAATTATATTTATGAAAAAGGTTTGATTCTGAAGTATTAAAACATACGTGTTTTATGCTAAAGTTTTATACTCATCTAGTCTTAATTTATTTTTGAGATATCAGTAAGGGTAGCTGTCAAATTTGCACAAGCGTACAACATTGCTTGAAGGGACAAAATTGCACGAGTGCAAAAAATTACACAAAGATACTTTTACACAAAGATAATTTTGCACAAGGGGATAAAATTGCACGAAGATACTTTTGCGCGAAGACATTTTTGCACGAGCAGCTGTTGTTCCTTACCCTTACCCTCGGTCTATAACTTATTACTATTTTTTTAGATTATTATTTTTTTTTTTAATTTTTAATTTTTTTACTATCACTGTTACCCCTAACCCTTACCTTCGGTCGGTAACTTTTTTTTTTCTTTCTGTTTTTTGTTTGTTTATTTATTAATTTTTTTGTTTTTTTTACTCTCGTTCAAAAATGACCCATGGTGCAAAATTGTCTTAGTGCAATCTCCGGAAAAATCTGCATATATTGTCAGTAAATGTACGAAGAAAAAAAAAAGTTACAAATGATTAAAGCTGATATTTTAGTTTTTTTTAACAAGAATATTGTTAAGTAAATTAAATTGAACATCTAAAAGAACTTAAATTGTGATTTCAAGCGCAGAGGTAAATAATAAAAAGATTAGTCAGTTCAAAAAGAAAATTGTAGAATTTTTTTTGTACATATTCTTTTATGAGACCCTAGATTGTTAAAAACTTATAATTTTTATAACTATTTTTTTTTTCCTATCACAGTTATTCCTAAACCTTACCCTCGGTTTATAGCTTATTACTATTTATTTTTAATTATTATTGTGTTTTTTAATTTTAATTTTTTTACTTTCACTGTTACCCCTAACCCTTACCTTCGGTCAGTAACTTTTTTTTTCTTTCTGTTTTTTTTTGTTTATCTTTTTTTTTTTTTTTTTTACTCTCGTGCAAAATTGTCTTAGTGCAATTTTGTGCACTCGTGCAATTTAGTAACCTAGTGCAACTTTGACCCGTTCCTATCAGTAAAGTTAATTAAAAGTAAAGTTCTTAATAAAATTTCAATAGTTATTTTTATTAACAGTAAGTCTAATACTACAAGTTAAAACTAAAAACAAACTTATTATTTTTAGATTAAAATTTACTGCTTTTTAAATTAAAATTACTATATTAATCCGCCTTAAAGAAATGTTCTGATTTATCAAAGCGATATCTTTTGTTTGTTAAGTTTGTATTTATGTAGAATAAGTTTTTTAATTCTTCAAAAAGCTATGTTAACTTTTGTGTTAAGACTATTAAGTTCAAATCATTAGTTTAAAGAAAAAATATAAAGAAAAACTAATAAAAAGCAGTTGAGTAGAGTGTACATGTTTTTAATTAAGCTTAAAGTTAGTGAGTGTTTTACGAATGTACAAATAACATGAATACATTAAGTATTCTAAACAGAGTATATGTTTCCAAAACATCAGTTTTTGTTTAATATGTTTAAATGTATAAAATAACGCGTAAAACAAGTTGTTAACATCCTAGTTTTAAAAAATTACCAAACCAAAAAAGCATCAACCCCAAATGACCGTTCACTTTTGATATGAACGCCTCAACAGAAAACATCGCTGTCAACGTCCATTCGAGGTGGCTGCCAATCAGCATCCTCATATTCACCGTCTACATATTCATCGCCAACGTCGTGTACACCGTTCGCAAAAGAAGCAATCCCCTGTTCCGGGACAACGTCATCGTGTGCATGTGCACTCTGTGCCCGCTCGTGTATTCGACCTTCGACGAAGTGCTGTTTGTGATGCAAACCAGGGACGCGCTGTCGGCCGACTTCTTGTGCAAGGCGATGTCGTTGAAGCTGCCGACGCTGTCGACTCTGAGCAGGTGCTTCAGCAGCACCATATTCGTGCACCGGTACAGGGCAATCAACCAAAGCAACCGGAAGGTAGTGGAGGCGAGGCGAGCGTACTTGTTTACGGTTTCAATTTACCTTCTTTCACTTGTCGTCGTCACGTTCAGGTACATCAATGCAATTTTCCTGCAAGTTTTTGAAATGTGCAAGCTGGGAAAGCAAGAGACGATCGACTTCAGCGAAGTTTTCAATGAAATCGGAATGCTTTGCCACATCTTTATTGGAATTCTGCAGTTTGTTATACTTATTGAAATTATTAAGCCAATATTTAGGCACTGCTTGAAGTTGAACGGCAACACGATTTCGAACAGGTAACTTTATTTGAGTAAACATTTACATGCAGCTTTAATTATCTTAAAGAAATTACATTTTTTCAAAACTTCAAAAATAAGTTAAATAATTTTACTTATAAAAATTATAAGTTTTTAACAATCTAAAGTCTAATAAAAGAATGTGTACAAAAAAAAATTCTACAACTATCTTTTCGAACTAACTAATCTTTTTATTATTTACCTCTGCGCTTGAAATCACATTTTAAGTTTTAGATGTTCAATTAAGTTTACTTAACAAAATTCTTGTTAAGAAAAATTATAATATCAGCTTTAATCAACTGTAACTTTTTTTTTTCTTCGTACATTTACTGACAATATATGCAGATATTTCCGCACCACTCTGTACCGCATCGTGTGCTGCACGTGCGCTTTCGTGCTGAGCGACTTCTGCTGCTTCGCCGGCGTCGGTTACCTCATCAAATTCAACAACAAGCTGGACATTCTCATACCGCAGCTGGTCACCGTCAACCTGACCATCAACACGCTGTCCATAATTTGCAGTTACGCCGACTATCACCGCCGCTTGTTTCCGTTTTTGAAGTGGACCAATGAGGAGGAGGCGAGGCAGAAGAGGGTGACCGTGCTGATTTATCCGAACATCGTGGTCGAGGTGCCAGCCTCCTTGTCGCAGTCGGTGAGGAACCAAACCTTGGCTAGAATCGCGTTTGAAAGAAATACTGAAATACCGAAAGCATAAAAAATGTTTAATAATGCTAGAGTGATTTGTTTGTATTTATCAATGTTTTTTTATGAACTCAGTAAAACACTTGTAGATTTGATTAGCTAAAAACAAGCGATTTAATAGCTCTTTTAACTTAAAAATTTAAAACACAGTTTGGATTTAAAATTCATACAAGTTAAAATAAAAAATATCAAAACTATTGGTTGCTAAATTAAAAACACTACAAAAGTTTTTTTTTTAAGTAGTAGTGTGAAACTTTAGTTATTTTATTATTATACAATGATTAAAAAAAAATTCCTTTTAAAAATACAGAATGACAAACTTTAATCTAGAATTTAATACTTTTTCTACTTAAAACAAAAATAGAAACAAAACTATTATACTAAAATAATCTAAATAAAAGAAAAACTGAAATCAACCATTTATTGAATTATTTATATGAAATCAAAAAAAAAAAATTTTACTCAATAAAAAAACAATTTTATGTAAAAAATCTTGTATTGTGCTTTGAAAATAATAAATTTTTTTTTTTGTTTGACGTAATAAAAAATACAACTTTTTAACTTTCTACATTCTTCGATATGATTTATCAAATTTACCAGCTTTAGACAGCGCGACATATATGAGTTTAACAGTGTTGTTAATTTATAGAAAACTTATTGTAATTTTGCATTAAACTTTTAAAAATTAATACGATTTTAAACTCTAAATACGTAACTAATTTAAAAACAACTTTTATAAGTTAATTTTTTAAGTAGTCTTGAAAATACTTTATTAACTAAGATCGTATATTTGATTTCGAAGATTTAGCATTCGTAGTACTTTTTCCAAAAATAATATTCGAAAGTAAAAAACAGGTGGGGATACTGGAGTTTAAAAATACCAATTCAGTAAGAAACACATTCTAAGCTTAAAATTTATTCGCTTGACGACGTTTCGACTTTCCATTAGTCATTATCAACAAAATACTGTGCTTAGTATAAAGAGAGAAGAAATAACAACAAAGGTACACAAAAAAGAAATTGATACAGATGTCATTTTAAATTTTAGTGCAGTGGCACCAACTAAATGGAAAAAAGCTCTAATACTGTGGTTTGTAAACAGAGCAAGAGTTATAGCTTCTACGCATAACATTTACAAACAAGAAATCACAAACTTAAAAGAAAATTCTTTAAAAATGGTTATCCAAAGAAATTTGTTGATGACATAATTATAAGATCTATTAATGTTAATAAAGACTGCACTATGCAAAAACTAAGTAACTCAGACTTCAAAAATATTGTAAAGGTACCTTATATTGGAAAACCTAGTATCGAGTATAAAAAGAAACTAGAAAAGCTTTTAAACAATTACATCGAAGACTTCAAAGTAAATTTCACAAGAACAAAAGTAAGCAATTATTTCAGTAATAAAGATAAGACACCCCATGAATTAAAATTCAACGTGGTCTACGAGTATAAATGCTCTTATGATAAGAGTATCCAGTATATTGGATTCACTTCACGACCATTAGTAGAAAGAATTAAAGAACATTTAAAAGGCAAAACATCTGTATCTGACCACATTAGCTATTGTAATGTTTGTAAAAATGAAAAAGTGACTGTTAATAATTTTGGATTTTTGAAAGAATGTAGAAATAAATTTGAGACCCTGATAAGTGAAGCTTTACTAATTAAACGTTATAATCCAATTTTAAATAAACAATTAACTAAACCGGGTATTACCCATACTCTAAGAATTTTTGATTAGTTTGACATATATTAGTTTAACAATTTGTTAGTATTTATGTAACATATTATTTTATTGTAGTTTATAATCTTAATTCAAAAATTTTTATATACTGTATTACTTAAAATTTTTGTATACTTATTTGTTTATCACTAATTTTTAGTTATTTTTGCACAGTATTTTGTTGATAATGACTAATGGAAAGTCGAAACGTCGTCATGCGAATAAATTTTAAACTTAGAATGTGCTTCTTACTGAATTGATATTTAAAAATAATGTTCTTTTAATATTAAATTGGATAGACAAGTCTAAATTTATTTTAAAAATATAATTGAACATGCGTAAATACTATAATAAAAAACTTCTCAGAATAATTGCCTACATCGTTAAACAATTAAGTTAATAACTTTGACTTTCTTTAAATTGTAAACAAAAAAAAATTGTTTGATTAATTTTACTTTTTTAATTAAAAGTCATTTTAAATAGTGCTAAATTTTTTATACTTTAGTATTATGCATTTTAATTTCTGTTTATACGTACATTTAATAGTACTTAAAGTTTTTAATTAACAAAAGTAATTGTTTTTGCATCTGTTAACAAAAAACTTTGACTAACAAAAGAAAAGTGTTCAAAACCTAAGATTTTAAAATGCATAAAATTAGAGATAAAACATAAGTTTGTAAATTAATCTTAAGATTTTAAAAGAATTATAATTTTTAAACATCTTTTGTACTTGTAATTTATTAGCGTTATAGATATTATATTCTTCTTTTTCAATTTAATTCTTTTGAACCATGGTTTTTAGTGTATAAATTTTAAGCTTATTTTTGCTGAGTTAATTTTTGTTTTATAAAACAAGTTTATGGTACAAGTTTTAGGCATAATATTTTTAAATATTAGAGTACATTGAAAATTAAGCTTTACATTTAATTTTATCATTAGTTGTTATAATCTAATGTTATTTAATTTCTAACACCATTTAACTAGAAAGATATAGAAAAATTTAAATAAACTATATTTTTAACCTACAAAACTCATTACAGTTGATTTAGATTTCACTTGATATTTTTTTGGTTATTTTTGTTTGAAAGAAAAGTAAAATATTTTTTTTTATATAACTTAAAAAAAAGATTTTTTAATCGAATATTATCAAGTCAAAATATTAAAGAATATTTGTATTATTTGTTTTTAAAGATGATAATATATTTTTCCATCGTTGCTCTTAGTTTTCAATATATCTGATTTTGTATTTGACGTAAAAATAACGAATTGGTTTTAATTTGAAATGAGCTTTTAACAAGCTTTTGGATAAAAAGTTGTAAAATATTGCAAAAAGTATAATATGCAGTTTATAATTAAAGCATTTATAAACAAAAAAAATCTATAGCTAAAGATAATTAAAAACATTATATAAAATATAAAAATAAAAGAAATAAGCAGAAATATCTGAAACCTTTAATTTTTGGGTAGCCTAGTTTGCTAAAATGTACAAATTGAAATTTGAGTGGCTTTAATAAAATGTCATGACATTTGCTTGTTTATTTATTTATTTTTAACCAAAATTTTTGTTGTGCTACCCAATATAAAAGCCAAAAATATTTTTAACCAAGTTTTAGGACTCAAAACGATATATATTTAGTTTTATTCAAATCCAAAGCATTAATAATAAAATTTTACATGGAATAAAATTTGATTTTTTCAACTTTATTCTAATACAAGTTTTTATGTGTATTTTATCATGATATTAGTTGTTAACCAGTAATATTTTCAATTACTATCGTTTTACACTATTTTATACTATAATGAACGCAAAATTTAAGTTTCAATCGACTAATCGTAAGATATAGTAAAAATTTTGCTTAAATTTATTTAATTTTTTCTTTAAAGTATTTAGGTATTGCTTGATTGGTAGTTTTTTAAATGTTTAGAGTAGTTTATATTAAAGTTTATGATTAATAAAGGCTAAACAAAATATTTAAGCAGTTTATTCATTTTATGGTAATAGTTTTATACTTTTAATTTAAACTGAAATTAAGCTACTTGAAACAACAATATAAAACTAACAAGTTCAAAGTAAGTTGTTGACAGAAGAAGTAAAGGAAAATATTGATAACGTTGATAATTATCAACAATAGAGAAATATTTGACAGTTTTATATCTTTTAATAATAATAGTTAGCATGTACTGATTAAATTTTAAGCATGAATAACAAAAAACATTTCTATTTAATTTTTTTAGTAATATCACTTTTATGCCGTTTTTATGATGACTGAAACTAAAAAAAAGCATATTTTCAGATACTTTAAAATAAAAACAGCTCTAAAAAATGTTCTACCATTTCAATCAGTTGTAAATTAAATTTTATAAAGATTATGTCTCTATGTTTTTTTATTGAATTTTTTGAACAACATTAAAAATATTGAAATTTTATTTTAAACGACTGAAAATTTTGTAGATAAAATCATTTTTGTTAACTTATACTTAAAATAGTTTTTATAAAATATACATTTGCTAAATTAAAGTATGCACTATGTCTTTTTTTATAAGAATAAAAATTTTACAGTTAAAAATAATAGAAATAATATTTTGTACGGGACAAGACGTTAAAAAGTATCCATGGTGTGCGACTCGATAACCGAAAGAATTTTTCGTGCAACAGGTCCTAGAACCAAATATTTTGAGCGTGTTTTTTGTCTTTCAATAAACTATATATGTAGTATGTACATGTTACTTTACTAGAAAATTCTTCAAATATTTTTTTTTTATAAAACTACGTTTTTAATTGTCAATGTTTAGATGCGTAGATGTCCTGTTTGAAATATCTTTTGACAGAAAAGTATAAAAAAAGAGTAGTTTTCAGAAAAAATTAAGCTATAGTTTAAAAAGTTCAGTTAGTGTATTTATAAATACAATATTTTTTTATCAATTTAAAAAAAAAATAGGGAAAACTAAAAGGTATATTTTAGTTATATCACAATTAAAAAATAATTTATCATTATTCTAATTAATAAAATGAAATAAGTTTTGAAAATAGAGTTAATTTTCTTTTTTAATTCAAGCAATCAAAATCTTAAAAGTTATCTAGTTAATTATTAAAAATCAAAAATGTTTTTTTAGTAAAAGATAAAATTATAGACTTAAAAAAGCATATGTACTTTTATATACAGAAACTTAAACCTTTTATCAATTAATGGCTAAAAACAAGTACATTATTGTGTAGAACAAATTTTCAACAATCATGTGTGTAAAAAAATAGTTCCAAAGATTAAAGTACACATTTTACGATAAAACTTTATGAAATTATTTTTTAATAGCATTAGCATAAAAACAAATAGTTTATGAACTATTTTATTGTAAACTCTAAAAACTTTTTTCAATTAAAATTGCTACACTATTTTTTTTGTTTGCTTAAAATATTTAGCAGTTTTTTTAACCTGCTGAAATTTAAAAAGTCTAACTGAAAGAATAAACGATAAAAAAAAGAAATAAAATTAATAAAAGAAAAATTTTTAAGTCTAAATCTTCTTTAATATTTAATTTAATTAAAGTACTTTTTAATGATAGAACAACATTATTTTACTTTTATGTGATACTGAATAGTATTTAATACATATAGTATAACAAGCATAATAGTATTTTTCTGTATTGTGATTAACTGTTCTTAGCTTTTTTTTCTAATTGTGTAATTCTATAAATATAACTCAAAATTTTATTAAAACTGTAACAGTATTTCTATTGGATAAAAACAGAAAAAAATTGTTTTTAAGTTAATGAAAAAAAAAATTTCCTTTTTTTTCTTAACTATTCTATTTCTAAACGAAAAAAATTGTAATTTTGAAAATTATAAAAGTACTTAATAATTATTTTTCAAACAAAAAATAACTAATTACACTTTTTTTTATTGCTGTATTTCAGCAAAAAAAAAGATTTAAAAAACAATTATGATAGAAAAATACCATAAGTTAAAAAATACATTCAAAGCGTGCTTTTCTAATATAATACTATACAAAGTTTTAACGTTTAATATGTTACTAAAGAAAAGAAATCGAGCGAAGAAGTTTTTGGTTTAAAAACTTTTTATAATAAAAAAACTGAGAAACTAATGCTTGCAAATCATTACTAGGATGTACTACAAATGTGTTAATTATCAGAAAAAAGTAGGTTTTTTACGCTCATTATAAACTTTAGTTTCTGTTTAAAACATGCAAGGTTCATTAGCGTCCTTTAAAATACTTTTAACACCCATATTACATAAGTAGGAACTAAATTTTTCGGCTTAAATAAGAAAATCTAAAAAAATAAAAATATAGTGCAATAACACCCTTTAGTAAGTTGGGTATTTTTGTCTTGTACTTTTTTCCTACCTAGATTCAACAGCAAAATAGGTCATAAATCACTATCCTTCCAAGGTAGTAAGTTATGGACTAAGTTACCATTAAGTTTAAAAAGTATAAGTCATTTTGGAAAGTTCCAGCATGAACTTTAAAGTTATCTTTTAAATAGTAATTCTCAAGGTCATTAGTGATCATTCCTACTCCCTATTTACTTTGTTTAAGGAGTTAATAGTACTTGTCATTTAATATCCAAATTTTTATTAATTTATATATATACTTTTAATTGTCCGAAAGTTTATTTGTTTCGTCACAGTAACATTGGTTTAGTCTGGATTTTAACATTTTCTATCTAATTATTTCTAAGATTGTAGTTCAAGATTACTATTTAATAATTCATTTAATATCCAATTTTTTGTTTATTTTTTTAATTTTTTGTTGGAAAGTAGATTTGTTTGGTTACATTAACATTGGTTTAGTCGAGATTTTAGCATTGTCTGTCCAGTTATTTTTAAGATTATTCTTTAAGATTACTTTTTTGAATTAAGTTCAGAATACTTACAAACTTTTTTTTTCTGCTAACAAACTTTTTTTTAGTATATACTTTACTATTATATATATATATTTTTATTGCATGCAAATGTAAAAAGAATAGTTATAGATGTTTATATTTTAGCAGAAAATAAAGTATTTAAAAAGCAAGTTGAGATAACTGTATCAAGCAAATTTATGTTAAAAAAATCTCTTTTTGAGCGAAGCAAAATTATTCTTTTTTATGTTTACAAATGTTGTTTTCTATCTTTTATTTCAGTTAAGACTTAGACAAGTTTTTCAAACAGAAAAGAGTTTTTTTTTTGCTTGATTTAATGGAAAGAAATTTGTTGTTGTTAATATCATTTTTGTTAAAATTATTATTGTTTGTTTTTTTACGTAATACGTATCTTCATATTTTTATGTATAAAAGTTAAGTTCAGTTATTGTAAAATTCTAAAAAAAATTTTACAACAGTTTATGTAGCTATTCAAATGTGAAATATTTTTATTTTTCAACTTAAATTATCAAATAAAGAAAAAAACCTTTTTAGCACATAATACTTAATTAAAATGATATATTTTTATCTAGTTTAAGAATTTTTTTTTAATGGATACAGCTTTATTTTACTTTGTTTGAATATTGCAGCTTTAAATTTTATTTTTTTAATGTTATAGCTTTATTTTACTGTTACTTATTTTTTGATAAATTAAAATAAGTTGGTAGTAGAGTCGAAATTCTTAAACACACATAAAAAAAGGAAAAAGACTTAATATATATAAATTTTTTCTCTTTTTTAAATCATATAAAAGGGTAATTCATTTGCAAAGTTCTGGACAAATTTTAAAATTAAAACTTCAGATAAAAACTTAACCTTTTAACGTAAAGTTAGATATATATTTATGTGTATATAATGTAAGATATATGTGTGTGTAAACATTCTTTAATTTTTTTGGAAAATTCTCTTTTATTTATTTATTTTATTTTAAGAAAAATATTTAATGTTTTAAGGTTTAATAGTTTCATTTTTCATAGAGCTTTTCGTTTTAGAGTTTAAATTTTCTTTTTTTTCTTCATTTTTAGCTCATTTTAATTTTGGTTAAGTTTGGGTATGCAACTCGATGACCGAGAGGTCTTTTTGCTATCCAGGTCATTGAACCAAAACATTTTTGAGCAAGCATTTTTTTTTTTTTGCTTTTTGTTCAATAAACTAAACTTGTAGTACTTTAAACAGCATAGTATAAATAATTTTTTTCTTAAAAAAATTCTTATAAATATAATAATATTAATGGTGAGGAAAGCAATTGATTATAGAATGTTACCATAAATCGCCTTTAGAAAGTTTGCCTGCAATTCCCTATAGCGTTTAAAATATTGTTACATTTTATTAAACATGTAACAATTTTTTGTTAAAAAAGATAAAAAGTTTTATGGTAAGCCAAGAAAATTGCATTTACTGTAACTATATTAATTTGATAAGGTCTATTAGGATTCATAGCGTTTTAGTCAATACCAACACCCTTTATCTTTACAGTTTAAAGATAACTGATAGTTAACAAAAATGGTATTTATGTTAAAAACTAAAAATACTTTGATATTTTTATTCGAAACTATCTTAAAATCAAAATTTTAAATTAAAAAGTGTTGCCGGCTGTAGAATTGTTTTATATTCATTTTAGTTAAAGCTTATTTACCAAATGAAATTCGATGATGTATTGTTAATTTAACGACAAAAAAAAAACGATCAAAATGTTTGGTCCTTGAAAGGGTCTGATTGTAACGCTAAGGTGTTTCCTCTAATGTTTGCTAAGTTATAATTTTTTTTAAAGCTCTTTATTTATTTATTCCCTAATCTTATCCCTAACCCACCTTACCAAAACATATTTGTTAATAACCCAAAAAATAAAGTTTTAATAGCTAAAACTAAAAAAAAACCTATTTTTTTGGACTGACATACCAAATATTAGGGGAAAAACCTCAGCGTTTCAAAAAGATTCTCCTTGAACCTGGTGTACGAAGGAACCTTTCGATTATCGAGTCGTACACCATTGATACAGTTTAACGTCATTGTCCAGGACAATACAGCAATCAAGTATTTTTATTTAAAATCCTTTCCCTAACTAACTTTCCCAATTATCAAAACCTAAATCGTAACCTATCTTACCTAAACATATCACAAGTTGTACTTTTAATTATAACTTAAAACAAACAGAAATCAAGTCCTAGCCAACACTTTGAACAGTACTACAGCAGAATAAGTTAATAAAAAGTTACATTTATGGGAAAGTCCAAAATTTGAGGCTATAATTTGATATAAACATAACAAGTTTTGGAATAATTGGTTCTCAGAGAAAGCCAATTTTCCTCAAATTTTGTTGTTTTACACAACTTAAGCATATAATATTTTTCTTAACATTATAAGTAAAGCAATTTTTTTGGTTTAAAGAACGTACTCTGTCTCTAAAACAAGATAAAAGTCAACAGGTTGGGTATTAAACTAGGGGCCCTTTAAGATTTTAATGAATTGGACTCAAGTTTTAAAAACAAAAACTTAAAAAAGTGTTTTCAAGCAGATGGTGAGTGATTCGATGGACAAAAAGTCTTTTTCTACAGTCCACATTGAACATAGTTATAAGCATTCACTGTTGTATTTCTTTCTTGTCTAATAAACTAAATAAATAAAATCCCCAGAAAACGCTTATGGTTGCAAGGGGTGGAGTTTGAGACTGATGTTTTTTTTTTAGTATAAATAGAAATTAAGATTATGAGTTTACAAGCTAAACTATAGTTTAGAACAGATTTAAAGAGAAAGTATATAAAAATTGTTTTCTTTTATAATTATATTAATATACCAAGTTTTACTAAAGTCTTATAAACTATGAGATTCTAATTACATGGCAATAAATTAATTATTTATCGAACATAAAGCTGGTTATCATTTTATTAAAACAAATTAGATACCCAAAATTGTCTTTAAAAACTAAATTGTCAAAAAAAGTTTTGTAAACTTTTGAATAAAAACAACAAATGAAAAAACAATGCTAATCAATTTTATCCTTTTGATATCTAATGTTTTACCAAATTTGCTAGTTTTTTAATCAGCTAGTTTTTCAGTTGGTTTTACGATTCTATAGTTGGCTCCATATTCAAAGGCTAAGATTCATATTCAACACTATTTAAAATATTTCTATTTTTACTGATAGTATCCTTGTAAAATTTCGTACAGCTAATCTAATAAACCTTTTTTCTTTGGATTATAAGTTTCAAAAAATAAAAACAATTATTGACGTCATAATCGGATGTTTAAGATGAAAATGTTGTATAACCAATATTTATCGTACTCTATTTGAAATATTTCTGTTTTTACTTATAGTATCCTTGTAATATTTCGTACAGCAAATCTAATAAACCTTATCTCTTTGGATTATAAGTTTCAAAAAATAAAAACAATTATTGACGTCATAATCGGCTGTTTAAGATGAAAATGTTGTATAACCATTATTTATCGTACTCTATTTGAAATATTTCTATTTTTACTAATAGTATCCTTGTAATATTTCGTACAGCTAATCTAATAAACCTTTTTTCTTTGGATTATAAGTTTCAAAAAATAAAAACAATTATTGACGTCATAATCGGCTGTTTAAGATGAAAATGTTGTATAACCATTGTTTATCGTACTCTATTTAAAATATTTCAAATTTTACTAGTAATATCCTTGTAATATTTCGTACAGCTAATCTAATAAACCTTTTCTCTTTGGATTATAAGTTTCAAAAAATAAAAACAATTATTGACGTCATAATCGGATGTTTAAGACGAAAATGCTGTATAACCATTATTTATCGTACTCTATTTGAAATATTTCTATTTTTACTAATAGTATCCTTGTAATATTTCGTACAGCTAATCTAATAAACCTTTTTTCTTTGGATTATAAGTTTCAAAAAATAAAAACAATTATTGACGTCATAATCGGATGTTTAAGATGAAAATGTTGTATAACCAATATTTATCGTACTCTATTTAAAATATTTCAAATTTTACTGGTAATATCCTTGTAATATTTCGTACAGCAAATCTAATAAACCTTTTTTCTTTGGATTATAAGTTTCAAAAAATAAAAACAATTATTGACGTCATAATCGGCTGTTTAAGATGAAAATGTTGTATAACCATTATTTATCGTACTCTATTTGAAATATTTCTATTTTTACTAATAGTATCCTTGTAATATTTCGTACAGCTAATCTAATAAACCTTTTTTCTTTGGATTATAAGTTTCAAAAAATAAAAACAATTATTGACGTCATAATCGGATGTTTAAGATGAAAATGTTGTATAACCATTGTTTATCGTACTCTATTTAAAATATTTCAAATTTTACTGGTAATATCCTTGTAATATTTCGTACAGCTAATCTAATAAACCTTTTCTCTTTGGATTATAAGTTTCAAAAAATAAAAACAATTATTGACGTCATAATCGGATGTTTAAGACGAAAATGCTGTATAACCATTATTTATCGTACTCTATTTGAAATATTTCTATTTTTACTAATAGTATCCTTGTAATATTTCGTACAGCTAATCTAATAAACCTTTTTTCTTTGGATTATAAGTTTCAAAAAATAAAAACAATTATTGACGTCATAATCGGATGTTTAAGATGAAAATGTTGTATAACCAATATTTATCGTACTCTATTTGAAATATTTCTGTTTTTACTTATAGTATCCTTGTAATATTTCGTACAGCAAATCTAATAAACCTTTTTTCTTTGGATTATAAGTTTCAAAAAATAAAAACAATTATTGACGTCATAATCGGCTGTTTAAGATGAAAATGTTGTATAACCATTATTTATCGTACTCTATTTGAAATATTTCTGTTTTTACTTATAGTATCCTTGTAATATTTCGTACAGCAAATCTAATAAACCTTTTTTCTTTGGATTATAAGTTTCAAAAAATAAAAACAATTATTAACGTCATAATCGGCTGTTTAAGATGAAAATGTTGTATAACCATTATTTATCGTACTCTATTTGAAATATTTCTATTTTTACTAATAGTATCCTTGTAATATTTCGTACAGCTAATCTAATAAACCTTTTTTCTTTGGATTATAAGTTTCAAAAAATAAAAACAATTATTGACGTCATAATCGGCTGTTTAAGATGAAAATGTTGTATAACCATTGTTTATCGTACTCTATTTAAAATATTTCAAATTTTACTAGTAATATCCTTGTAATATTTCGTACAGCTAATCTAATAAACCTTTTCTCTTTGGATTATAAGTTTCAAAAAATAAAAACAATTATTGACGTCATAATCGGATGTTTAAGACGAAAATGCTGTATAACCATTATTTATCGTACTCTATTTGAAATATTTCTATTTTTACTAATAGTATCCTTGTAATATTTCGTACAGCTAATCTAATAAACCTTTTTTTTTTGGATTATAAGTTTCAAAAAATAAAAACAATTATTGACGTCATAATCGGATGTTTAAGATGAAAATGTTGTATAACCAATATTTATCGTACTCTATTTGAAATATTTCTGTTTTTACTTATAGTATCCTTGTAATATTTCGTACAGCAAATCTAATAAACCTTTTTTCTTTGGATTATAAGTTTCAAAAAATAAAAACAATTATTGACGTCATAATCGGCTGTTTAAGATGAAAATGTTGTATAACCATTATTTATCGTACTCTATTTGAAATATTTCTATTTTTACTAATAGTATCCTTGTAATATTTCGTACAGCTAATCTAATAAACCTTTTTTCTTTGGATTATAAGTTTCAAAAAATAAAAACAATTATTGACGTCATAATCGGATGTTTAAGATGAAAATGTTGTATAACCATTGTTTATCGTACTCTATTTAAAATATTTCAAATTTTACTGGTAATATCCTTGTAATATTTCGTACAGCTAATCTAATAAACCTTTTCTCTTTGGATTATAAGTTTCAAAAAATAAAAACAATTATTGACGTCATAATCGGATGTTTAAGACGAAAATGCTGTATAACCATTATTTATCGTACTCTATTTGAAATATTTCTATTTTTACTAATAGTATCCTTGTAATATTTCGTACAGCTAATCTAATAAACCTTTTTTCTTTGGATTATAAGTTTCAAAAAATAAAAACAATTATTGACGTCATAATCGGATGTTTAAGATGAAAATGTTGTATAACCAATATTTATCGTACTCTATTTGAAATATTTCTGTTTTTACTTATAGTATCCTTGTAATATTTCGTACAGCAAATCTAATAAACCTTTTTTCTTTGGATTATAAGTTTCAAAAAATAAAAACAATTATTGACGTCATAATCGGCTGTTTAAGATGAAAATGTTGTATAACCATTATTTATCGTACTCTATTTGAAATATTTCTATTTTTACTAATAGTATCCTTGTAATATTTCGTACAGCTAATCTAATAAACCTTTTTTCTTTGGATTATAAGTTTCAAAAAATAAAAACAATTATTGACGTCATAATCGGATGTTTAAGATGAAAATGTTGTATAACCATTGTTTAAGGTACTCTATTTAAAATATTTCAAATTTTACTAGTAATATCCTTGTAATATTTCGTACAGCTAATCTAATAAACCTTTTCTTTTTGGATTATAAGTTTCAAAAAATAAAAACAATTATTGACGTCATAATCGGATGTTTAAGATGAAAATGTTGTATAACCAATATTTATCGTACTCTATTTAAAATATTTCTATTTTTACTAATAGTATCCTTGTAATATTTCGTACAGCTAATCTAATAAACCTTTTTTCTTTGGATTATAAGTTTCAAAAAATAAAAACAATTATTGACGTCATAATCGGATGTTTAAGATGAAAATGTTGTATAACCAATATTTATCGTACTCTATTTGAAATATTTCTATTTTTACAAATAGTATCCTTGTAATATTTCGTACAGCTAATCTAATAAACCTTTTTTCTTTGGATTATAAGTTTCAAAAAATAAAAACAATTATTGACGTCATAATCGGATGTTTAAGATGAAAATGTTGTATAACCATTATTTATCGTACTCTATTTGAAATATTTCAATTTTTACTAATAGTATCCTTGTAATATTTCGTACAGCTAATCTAATAAACCTTTTTTCTTTGGATTATAAGTTTCAAAAAATAAAAACAATTATTGACGTCATAATCGGATGTTTAAGATGAAAATGTTGTATAACCATTGTTTATCGTACTCTATTTGAAATATTTCTATTTTTACTAATAGTATCCTTGTAATATTTCTTACAGCTAATCTAATAAACCTTTTCTCTTTGGAATATAAGTTTCAAAAAATAAAAACAATTATTGACGTCATAATCGGCTGTTTAAGATGAAAATGTTGTATAACCAATATTTATCGTACTCTATTTGAAATATTTCTATTTTTACTAATAGTATCCTTGTAATATTTCGTACAGCTAATCTAATAAACCTTTTCTCTTTGGAATATAAGTTTCAAAAAATAAAAACAATTATTGACGTCATAATCGGATGTTTAAGATGAAAATGTTGTATAACCATTATTTATCGTACTCTATTTTAAACATCTCGCTTAAAAGTTTCTAAACTTATTCTTTAACATAACTAACTGATATAAAAGTTTATCACCTTTCTCTTACGAGTTTTGGTTATAGACCAATTTATATTAGACGGATTTCCAGGAAATTTAGATATAAACTTAGTTTTAAGGACGGATTTTAAGTCTAAGTAAAAAAAAGATACGGTTGAAACTAGATCCGGTTCCATGAAGTAACCTTTGGTTTAAAATTATTGAACAAAACTCATATAAAACAATTTGTACTATTTATTTTGTACTTATTTAGTCTCAAGAAAACCAAAGTAAAAGTAATACTGTAGTTCATTTGAAAGTAATGTGCCATTTTATGTACAGTACAAAAAGTTATTTTCTTAACTATTTTACTAAAATTTTTATTATTACGTCATTATAGAAGTACTAATATATCCGGTTTACTATAAACTAAATGCTACATAAAAGTTAAACCTATCAAATACGGCTACTAAAGGGTACCCGCAGTCTGTTTTTAGTTTTAGTCAGTAATACACTGCGCTTTCAGTTGAAAAAATGCAAGCTAGAGAAAGGAGCATATTTTTATGGTCAGTTGTTCATTAAAGTTTAGCTCAAGTAAGATTTAAATTAAATTAAATATATAATGTATAATGCAGTTAAAGTTTTAATGTATTTCTCTAAAAATATAAGTTTAAATCGCATTATATAAAAATAGAAAAATTTTAATAATAATAAAAAAATTCAATTAAATATAATTTATAGATACTTAAATTTGTATATTTCTTCTAAATATATTAATATTATAAGTAAAATAAATTTGAACTGAAATATTTCAATTTAATCAAATATATAATGTATTATGCAGCTAAAGTTTTAATTTATTTCTCTAAAAATATAATTTTAAATCGCATTATATAAAAATTGTAAAGTTTTAATAATCAAAAAAAAGTCAATTAGCTATATTTTAAAGTTACTTTAATTTATATATTTCTTTTACATATTTTAGTATTTTATTATAAGTAAATTAAATTTAAAGTTAAATATTTTAATTTAATATAATATGATAATGAATTAAGTAGCTAAAGTTTTAATATATTTCACTAAAACTATAAATTTAATTTTCATTATATAAAAATGGTAAAATTTTAGTAATTAAGAAAAAGGTCAATTAAATAGTTTTTAAAGATACTTAATTTGTATATTTCTTTTAAATATATTAAAATTATATTATAAGCAAATTAAAAATTAAGCTTTAAAAATCTTAGGGCCATTGATAATATCAAAAAATGGTCAGTTTCCAAAGATGAAGTAAAAAAGTTTTTCAATTTTAAAATAAATAATGTAAAGAAAGATTGGTGCAACATTGTTTTTGATAGTTTTATAGTTAAGCACAACCCGTATTGTGTTCTAGTTTTTAAATATAAACATACAAAAGTAGAAAATTCAAGAAAAAGAAAAATGCCATTTTTTAGAGCAACGGCTCGTTGCAAACATTCGAGCTGCAAAACAAACCACACATTCACAATGAGAAAATTGTAAGTTTTTGGTTTTTCTTTATTATTTTTTTAATACTTTATTAAGCAGTTGTATATTTGCACAGAAAAATTGATGGTAAAACCTACATTGAATGTGTTTACACCTACAAAGGAAAAATATCACATCAGGTTGAAGAGTCTCATTCGAGACACTTAAATAAGAGTAAACGAAGACGTGTTGCTGAAAAAGTAACTAATGAAGGCCAAACGCAACGACAAGTTGTAGAAGACAGCGTTCGTGTAGAGGGAGTAGAGGAACAGCTTCGTGGTGGTAACTCCACTGCTCGGTTATTAAAACACATTAGTACTTAAAAATATTATTTTTATATTAAGTTATATAAATTAATACATACTTTATTTAACTGTTCTTACATTTTTTAGTATACACAATTGGCAACTAAGTCAAATCTTGTCTGAGCAACAAAAAAGTAAACACTACGACTGGTTTGATTTAGTTGAAGCAACTAAAGAGTTTTTTGAGAGAAATGACAACTCGAGTAAAATTCTGAAGGGATATATTCAACAGTTAAACAAAAAAACCTTCGGAATGTACATGTTTACAGAAAAAGGTATTAAAAATAAGTCATTATTAAAGTATAACACTATCTTTAACAGTAAAAGGTTAAATTCAAATGTTTTACCATCAAAAATGAAGGGAAAAATTTTTTACTACGCCATAGTTTTGCCTGGTGCTGGAAGAGGCAGACCATCTTTGCCAGTAGCCGAAATGCTAAGCAATGGTCACACAGTGCCAGATGTTTCAGGATTTTTAAGAAAATGGCTATACAATGTTAAAAAATTTTCAAAGCTGCTGCCATATAAAATTGAAACAGACTTTAGTTACGTGTTCATACATTCGGTATTAAATGTTATGAACACAGAGTCATTAGATGACTATTTATTAAGGTAAGTAACTGTTGTAAAAATACTTTTATAAACTTATTTATTTTTAATTCTTTAACAGATGTTACAAAGGTGAGTACAGAAACGATAAAGTTATCGTTCACGTTTGCGGTGCTCATATAATGAAGGCTCTAGCAAGCCACATCAACAGATCCAGTGAAAATAAAAATGCTATTCTTCTTTACAAACACGTTATGGGCAACATGGTTTGTAAAATTTTGTAATGTCAATAATGATTATTTTTCTATTAAAAAAGAATTATTACAGATTAACTGTGACAGCTTACAACAAATAAAAGTAATCTTTAAGCATCTATGTATACTGGCATTGAGCAGAAGCACAAGTAAAGCTACTGCACAAAGCTTGGACTATCTTCAAAAACTAGTAAGCACTGAAATTAATGAAGATAATGTTGAAAACAAAGTAAACAGTGATTTAGATGTGGTAAGCCAGAAGAATATGAATGATATGTCACTATATAAGAGAACTCCTTATGGGCAAATTTTTTGTGGTAAATTAATTTTTGTATAAGTCCCTTCTTACAAAATTTAACTAAAAAAAAACAATTAAAACAGGAATTTACATCGAATTTAATGAAACAATCTCTAATAAAACGGAAATAAATGATAATCACTATTATGCCCCAAAACTACCCGATGCATTGGTCAGGTTTTATATGGGAGTTTTGCCGCTGTGGTGTGGCATACCGTTTCATAACCTTAGAATAAAAAGAGATACCAATTCTCATGTAGAGAACTGGTTTCGAATTTTAAAAAATAATATTTTAGTAGAAACAGAAAACAAAAGAAACAGGTTCAAAAACAAACTACTAAGTATACAAGAGTTTCTACTGGAAGTAGAAAAATCTATAAGAGTAAGGTATACTGTTTTATATTTAGTTATAATAAGAAAAGTAATAGTTTTTGAATAATGTCATTTTGTAGATATATAACGCACATGGCTGATAACCCAATCATTAACTTAACAATTCAAAAAGATGTTGATAATTTTTATAAAAAAGAAAGATGGTCAAAGCGGAGAGTTCAGCCGAAAAAAGAAAAAACAAATAAAAATGCGACATACTTTTCAAAGATTGATTTAGATAAGGTAGATTTTTTTTATACTTTTGTAGATACAAAAATATTTTACAGGCATAATTTTGTTTTTATTATAGCTCACCAAGCCGAAGAAAAGTCAAGGAACAAAGACTAAAATAAAGAAAAACAGATATCAGCTAAATAAACAAGTAATTTGTTGTCATAACAACAATAATTTTATTCAAATTTTTTCTTAAAATTTTCTTTTTGTCAATTATTAGATACTTTATCGAATGCTTTATGTTTAGAAAAGTCTGTTAGTTATAATTGGAAGAATTTTTTTGTAAAAGTTACAAAAATTTTAAAATACTAAAAGTTATTTTTTAGAAGATTATGAAATTTATTTTGATAGGTCTTTGTCCCTGAAAGCAATCAAATCGAAAATGACGTTAGTTTATTGGTCTTGTAGCTTTAAAAATAGATGTAAACTCTAATTTAATTATTATAACAGAACAGTTCGGGATCTGACTGCGAAATCGTACCAAACTACGCTAAACAGGTTGTGCTTTTTTTTACCTTACTTGAACCTTATTATACTTATATAATTAATTATTATACTTATATAATTAATTAATTTATAAATAAACTATAATATTTGAGTTTAACAAAATAGTGCTAAATTTTTGCTAATTCGTGCTTTTATAGGTATCAGGCATTTCAAAAGAATCTGACTCACTAACCAAGAAAAAACGGAAGAGAAGAGTAGAACCAAGTTTTGAACGGAATCGACCTAGATATCCTGAAAAACTAGTAAGTGGTTAAATTATCTTAATATTTTTGTAAAACAAACTTAAACAAGAGCAACTACTTTGTAGGTCCAATTTCTGTGGGATAACGAACCAGATGAAAATAGATATGAACTCATAACAACAACGAGGAGGAATAGCACAGGAGTTATAAGGGAGATAAACCATTGGGACATATACTCTATGTGCAAAGCTAAAAAAGGAGAGCTTACATCTAATGTATGTTGATTTTAGTTTACAAAATTTTTTAGTAAGTAAAATGTAGTTTAAATATTGGTTTAACAATTGCAAATTTTCCATAATTAACAGATCATTTATGGCTCCTTTTTGACTATTTTAAATGGTAAAAAGGCTAATAGTATACTGGTTGTAAATGATTCTAATGAAAGAATGCAATTAGAGAATCTGTACATGGGAAAGAAAGTAGAGCATAGTTTTCTAAAATTAGTAAGTTATATAGTATAACATTTTGTAAATTAGTCAGATTAAAACAAAAATCAATATTTAGATTGTTGAGAGCGAATCATTCTTTGGGTTCTGTCATCTTGAAGCCAATAATCACTGGATTGGACTAGTTAGTAACTTTTTTATTATAACATAAATTTATTACTTATATAAAACTAAGTGTTAACTTAGGACAGTTTTTTTCTAATACTAATACTTCGTATTTATTTTTGTTGATGAACAAGATCATTTAAAAGTTTAATATAGTTTTACATTTGTCTTAGATTGTATTAGCTGTTTTACAATAAATTAAGGTTATACATTTCATATTTTACTGGGAAGACAGTTCATTTTACGTTTAACAAAGTTTAATTACATTTTAGCCTAGTAGTAGTCTTTTTTTCTCGAAAAGGCATGTATTGTTTTATTAAAGGCTCAATAAAGGCACTAGATAGATTAAACAATTTTTTAATTTAGTTTAGATAAGTTTCTTCGTTGATATTATTTTATAAAGTCTAGTAAACACAAACATTCTTTCAAAGATATTTTATTTATTTCATCCATGAAAGGTTGTATTAGACAAAAAAAAATTTAATTAAAGTTTTGCTTTAAACTTAATTTTTTGGTTAATCTGAATTGTTTTATTTTTAGTTCAAAATTAAAACGAATATCATTGTTTTTGATTCGATGAAAAATTCAAAACAAGAAAAAAATCAGTGCGAGACTTTTTTAAAGTATATGAAGTAAGTTTTATGATATGTTTAGGCTTGTTTTGGATCCACAGTTTTTCAAAAACCACATAGTTATTCGTTTTATTAAGTATCAAGTTTGTATTGTGTTGTATTTAAGCAGTGTGATTTTTGTTTTTCTTTTTGTTTACCGACTGAAAATACTTTTTTACAATATCGTTATAGTGTTAAAATTAATTTCATTTTTTCTTGTTTATCTAGAAATCATCTTGAAAACAAAGAAAAGTTGTTAGAAACAGTAAATACATTCAAAGCTATATCAATAAACCATAATGAGCAGAAAGACGGAGTTAGCTGTGGGCTTCATGTAGTTGAGGTACAAGTATAATATATATATAACATGTAAACAAAATTATAGATGACAGCGTATGACTTAATTTAATAAAAAGGTAAGATTCTTTTAGTAATAAATATTTTAAACAGGCTGCAGAAGAATTATTTCTCACTTATCCACAGCTTCCACTATCAATACAGTTAACAACTGATCCAATGAAAAATCATGAAAAAAGGCTTGAAGTGGCAACTTGGTTAATAAATGAAGGAGGTAAAATTACTTTTTACTACGAAGTTACTTAGTTTTTTATTTTTATAGTTTAACATATATACTTAGCTTGTAATACATAACACTCATATAAACTAAATTATTTTTATTTTTAGTCATAAACACAACTATCTGCTACAAATGCTTTATGCATACTCCAAGTTATAGGAATTGTAAAGAAGATAATTGTGATTGGGTAAGCTGTTTACATTTTTATGCTTAGTTGATTTTCGTTTTAAAATAAAACCTGATAAAAGTCAATATCAAGTTATTTAGACAAGCAATTTTTAGGTACAATGCGACAACTGCCTAAAATGGTACCACAAGTGCTGCCTTAAAATGCTGCCAGAACAGTTTAAACAAATTAAAGACTTAAAATTATATTGGAGTTGCTCATTATGTAAATTTATGTAAGATGGTGATAAGTCACAATTAAATTGTGATAAAACGTAATGACAGCATTTAACTTTCTTTTTAATATTCTGTGTAGAATGTTTTTTGATCAATACAGTTTTTCTATCTTTTTTAGAAATTAAAACAAGTTTATGATTAGAATAAATTTAATTAGTTTCGCTTATTGTTTTTTTTTTTTCGTTGAATACTAATAAAAGTACAATAACAAAAAAAATTCTTAATTTATTTAACAGTTAAATACAAAGTACATTTATCATAAGCTTAAAGTAATTACATTGTATTAAAACAGTTAGTTGAATATACAAAACAAAAACTTAGTCGATTTTTCTACGAAAATCAAGAGGTCGACTGGTTTTTTTTTAATAGTGTTTGTTTTATTTATTGAAACTTATAATCCAAAGAAAAAAGGTTTATTAGATTAGCTGTACGAAATATTACAAGGATACTATTAGTAAAAATAGAAATATTTCAAATAGAGTACGATAAATAATGGTTATACAACATTTTCGTCTTAAACATCCGATTATGACGTCAATAATTGTTTTTATTTTTTGAAACTTATAATCCAAAGAAAAAAGGTTTATTAGATTAGCTGTACGAAATATTACAAGGATATTACCAGTAAAATTTGAAATATTTTAAATAGAGTACGATAAACAATGGATATACAACATTTTCATCTTAAACATCCGATTATGACGTCAATAATTGTTTTTATTTTTTGAAACTTATAATCCAAAGAAAAAAGGTTTATTAGATTAGCTGTACGAAATATTACAAGGATTCTATTAGTATCAAATAGAGTACGATAAATAATGGTTATACAACATTTTCGTCTTAAACAGCCGATTATGACGTCAATAATTGTTTTTTATTTTTTGAAACTTATAATCCAAAGAAAAAATGTTTATTAGATTTGCTGTACGAAATATTACAAGGATACTATTAGTAAAAATTGAAATATTTCAAATAGAGTACGATAAATAATGGTTATACAACATTTTCGTCTTAAACAGCCGATTATGACATCAATAATTGTTTTTATTTTTTGAAACTTATAATCCAAAGAGAAAAGGTTTATTAGATTAGCTGTACGAAATATTACAAGGATATTACCAGTAAAAATAGAAATATTTCAAATAGAGTACGATAAATATTGGTTATACAACATTTTCGTCTTAAACAGCCGATTATGACGTCAATAATTGTTTTTATTTTTTGAAACTTATAATCCAAAGAGAAAAGGTTTATTAGATTAGCTGTACGAAATATTACAAGGATATTATTAGTAAAACTTGAAATATTTTAAATAGAGTACGATAAACAATGGTTATACAACATTTTCATCTTAAATATCCGATTATGACGTCAATAATTGTTTTTATTTTTTGAAACTTATAATCCAAAGAAAAAAGGTTTATTAGATTAGCTGTACGAAATATTACAAGGATACTATTAGTAAAAATAGAAATATTTCAAATAGAGTACGATAAATAATGGTTATACAACATTTTCGTCTTAAACAGCCGATTATGACGTCAATAATTGTTTTTATTTTTTGAAACTTATAATCTAAAGAAAAAAGGTTTATTAGATTTGCTGTACGAAATATTACAAGGATACTATAAGTAAAAATAGAAATATTTCAAATAGAGTACGATAAATATTGGTTATACAACATTTTCATCTTAAACAGCCGATTATGACGTCAATAATTGTTTTTATTTTTTGAAACTTATAATCCAAAGAAAAAAGGTTTATTAGATTAGCTGTACGAAATATTACAAGGATACTATTAGTAAAAATAGAAATATTTCAAATAGAGTACGATAAATAATGGTTATACAACATTTTCGTCTTAAACATCCGATTATGACGTCAATAATTGTTTTTATTTTTTGAAACTTATAATCCAAAGAGAAAAGGTTTATTAGATTAGCTGTACGAAATATTACAAGGATATTACTAGTAAAATTTGAAATATTTTAAATAGAGTACGATAAACAATGGTTATACAACATTTTCATCTTAAACAGCCGATTATGACGTCAATAATTGTTTTTATTTTTTGAAACTTATAATCCAAAGAGAAAAGGTTTATTAGATTAGCTGTACGAAATTTTACAAGGATACTATCAGTAAAAATAGAAATATTTTAAATAGTGTTGAATATGAATCTTAGCCTTTGAATATGGAGCCAACTATAGAATCGTGTTGGTTTTGGTGATTCATAATCAAACAGGCATTTTCCTAAGAAATTATTCACTAAATAAAGTAATTTTTTTCTTAAAATTCATGGTTGCCACAAACTCAGAATACCCAGGATAACTCAGGATGTTTTTAAGTTTTTGAAAAATCAGCATAGTTCAGAACAACCCAAAGTATTATGATTTTTTAAAACTCAGTAAAGTTTATAGTCTAATATAGTGGCAACTTTGTAAAATTGATAAAATCATAAAAACACTTTTTTTCCTGCATTCACTTTTTTGCCTAGTTCTTGACTGATTTTTAATTACATATTTGATTGATTATGATAAAACTTTTGGTTTTTATAAAATAAACTAATATTAAGGTTAAAGTTCAAAGGTAGAGAAATTAAAGTTTGAAATTTAATATTGCACTAAGTTTTATTAAAGTTCTATTAAAACCATTTGTTTTATTAATTTGCTTTTTAGTTCAAGTTCTCAGGAAGGATGAACTGATGAGATATATATTTCTTATAAATTCCTTTATCTCCATTTAATTATTTAATCAAAAAATAATAACTAACATTTCATTAATTTTTAAAATACTATTTCTAAAGCATTAATTGTATAAGTTATAACAGTCTAGTCTCAAAATAACAATAATTTATCAACATTTTTTTGTTCTATTTTTTAATTTGTTGAAATAATTTCAAGACATTATAAAAAAGAATGTCTCATTATTACTTTGTGATAGTTGGAATTTATGATAATCCATTATTTGAAGCAGAGTTTACATCTCAAAGAGGAAATGACGTTAAAGTTAGTTACACTTCATAAAAAAACAATTTTTTTTTAAGTTAACAATAAAAAATTTAAAATACAAAGAAGTGCTCTTAAATTTAAAACAGTTTAAACTTGCTAACTAATGAATTTTTACAAAATAAAATTTTATAGGTTAAGTTGTATTATATTCTATTTATTTCTATTTTATTTTAGAAAATTTTATAATATTTAAGTTTTCTTATAAACTGTAGCTTCAGTAGACTAAATTATATGTGTTGTTTAAAATTATATATTTTTTTAGAAGATTAACAGTGTTTCATTTGTTACCAAGTTTGTATAATAGTCTTAAAACAATTATACTTTATTGTATTGCTACAAACTAAAATATAAAATAAATGTCAGTAAAAAATTAGTTTTTACTCACAAAAAGACTATTTTAAGCCATAGGAGGTAAATGTCTTTTTAATTTTTTTATCTTATTTACGTATAAAGCTAAGCTACCCGTTGATTTTTACCCTTTTTAAGTAACTTTTGCAATAATTTATAGAGAGTTCAACAGGTTCAATAGGAGGCTCAAACTTAAAAACAAAAATAGACTATTTCACAAAAATACATTTCTTCTTTCAGTTTTTTTACCAATTGTTTTAAAACTTTCTTCGTCTAATCTTTAATAAACTTTTAAGAGTTCTTAAGAGTTATTTTTTTATTTCATATAGAATTACAAAAATAAAAACATAGAATATATATTTTTCAAACTTCATTCATAAAATTTAAAAAAAAAAAAAAAAAACACTATAAGTTGTTCATAATAGTTTAAAGAACATTTCCTAAAAGTGAAGTAAATTGCTTTAAAATTGAAAAAAGAAATAGATTTTCAATATTTTTCATAGTTCCTAGAAAATTGCCTTGATTTTTTTAGCATTATATAGTTAACTGTTTTTTTTTACAAAACTGGTTTTAAAAATTTTATTAAGATTTTTTATTCTATAAAAGTATCTCATAGTATATACTCTTAACTTTAGAATAAAAGCTAAAGTAAAATATTTAAAAAAAAATTGTTTGATCTCCTATGGTCTTAAATTGTGTGTTTGCAAATTTTGATTTACAGTTATAAGAAAATGTTAACATAAAAGTTAAAGTTTATAGGTTTAATCAAATCTGTACATTTTAAGGGCATAGGGCATATGTTTTTTGAGATAACTTCCTCAAATTTCCTGAAAGTTTGAGGTAGTTATCTCAAAAAACGTAGGAGGAGATAGATTTTTAGTGATTTCTAGTTATTTGCCGATTTAGTTTGCGCCTCCCATAAGGATCCTTTTGTTGCCTCCGACTTTGACCGGCTATATCTCAAAAATTATTTTGAACTTTTTAAATCTGTAAAAAGTATCTTGTAGCTTAGTAAAAACTATATAAAATAAGATCAAGTTTCGAAAAAAGTGTTTTACCCCCCTATGCCCTTAACTCATTTTTGTAAATTACATGCTTTAAAACAAAGTTAAAATGTTAATAATTTTTTTATACAATGTAAATAAAAAAATTTCGAATTGTGTATATCTAATGAGCAAAAAAAAAAGCAAACCTGTAAAAAAATATAGATAAATATACTTCAAATATAACAAAGTACTGTTTTAATTAAATAAATATACTCTTTAGTTGGATTCATTTTGTGTGCACAACTCTGGCTTATTCAAAAGCATTTTTTATTGCTTTTATTTTAAATAAATCACTCATAGTAAGACACTAATCTTCTACATTTAATATTTTCTTTCTGTTGTTTTTGGCAGAACTAAATTTGAATTGAATTAAATTTATGTATTATATGATTATAGATAAAAGATATATCTTCTGTATTCATTATGTTTTGTTTTTAGATAGTTGTTTTTCCCTGTATAAAGTTTACTAAATGTTTTGGATAGGTGTCTTTTAATATCAGATCTTTTCAATTAAAACCAAAAAAAATTGTGAACATAATTTGATGTATTTTAAAAACAATTATCACAGAAGGAAGATCACCGGCACTTAAACCAGTTTATAGCACATGCTGCACTTGATCTAGTAGATGAAGCTATGTGGACCACAAACAACATGTACCTAAAGACTGTTGACAAATTCAATGAATGGTAGGTTAAAAGTATTTAACAATTTGTCCTTTTAAATTTTTGAATAAGCATATAAAGTACAAGATGCACTTTGTTTGCAATGAAGTTGTGGTGATGAAAGCTTTAAAAACTGCAATTATTAAGTTAAATTTAAATCTGTTGAAATTTTTGTTATATGATCTACTGTGGATTTTCTAGAAAAGTTTTAAATATGTTTTTATACTTCTTATTTTTCGTTAGAGTATAAAAAGGAAAATATTTTACTTGAACTACTAAAATTTATGATATGTTTTGATATCTTTAGATGCTAGTTTACCAAGATTTTTTTATTGTGTATTTTTTATTTTTGAAAACAAACATAAACTTTTGTCTTTAATAAATTAGTTTTTGTCAATTAATGAAATCTAAAAGTTATGAAAATAATAAGTTATATAAATTATTAAACTAAGATGTTTTACTTTTGCTAATTTATTCTTAAGAAATCTTTTTAAATTTCACATTATAAATAGTAGGAATAGCATATTTCAGAATTTTTTGATGCTTAAAGTAAATATATAAGTTATATTAGAAAAAATTATTTGTGATTTATAAATTAAAAGTACTGAACATGTACCAAGTGTATTTAACAAAGCCAAAAGTATAAGAAAACAATAATGAAAAAAATGTTTTCAAAATGACCTAAACTTACATAAGAAATAAAATTTTAGGAAAACGATTATTTTAAACATCCTTGAATATGTGTAAATTTATATTTATGTAACATGAAATAGTTTCAAGAATGTATGAATATTCTAATTGCTGTTCATAACAATGATATTTTTATTTTTACATTAGTTGTACAATATTGTTGTAAATTTAAAGGTATGTGTCTGCTTATGTGACAGCAAGCAAAATGAGATTCATTATCCTGCATAATGTTAGAAACGAAGATGGTATCAAATCATTTTTCAATGATGTCTACGAAATTTATATTAAGGTCTGTTTTAATTTCATTTTTTAGTATTTTAGTTATTTTAAATTTTCTAAAGAAAGATAGTTAAGAAGTTTTTGACATTTAGTGACAATTTAGTAGAAAACAGTTTTTTTTTCTAGGAATATTAAAAATTGATATTGAAAAAAAAACAATGCTGTTATTTTTTTTTAACTTCTTATTATACTCATGTAATTTAAGTTTTTAGGTTTTTTAAATGTATAAACCTATAAAAACTTTAATATAATTTTAGTTATCTCAACAAATTTATCAAAACTAAACTGTTTGTAAGAGGACATAAACTTGTAAAATTTTTAACTTAATTTTGTTTCAATGTTTAATTTTGTATAAATTATTTTTATAAAAAATTAATAATAGTATGCATATGATATTTCTTATAAAGTTTTAAATTTATATACTAATGTAGGCTACCAATTTAGTAAAAATTTAAAATCGGTTAAAAGTAGATTATTTTTTGAATAACTGATCTGCTATAATTAAGGTAAAATTTAAATTTTTGAATTAATAAGAATATTATAAGCAATTGTGTTTCAAAAATTGTTTAAAAAATGTACTACTTATAAAGTTTAAGTAGCTGAAATAAGACATTATCAACTATATAAAATAGTTTCATAGGATATTTTGATTAATACTTATATACTCAATTTGTGTTATTTTTACACTTTTTAAATTTTAAAACAAAATATAAGATTAACAAATTAAGAAAAGCGTTTTGATTTTCGGACGGGCTTGAATTTTCTTGTCTTTACTATTTAACACCTTATTGCATTATCTTTTATACTTATTCAATATTCAACAAACTCGAACAAAATACTTTTGATAACTTTTAAAACTAATACCTTCTATCAATTACTATTATTTTAAAATCAACTTTACGGGTTTAATTTTAAACTTGATTTACAAATACTATAATTGTTTTAGCATTCTATGAATCCATTCTATGAGCTGAATACAAAAATTAAGTCCACAGATTTTGAAAGAAAAGTTCAGTCTTATGCCAAAAGAAATTTAAATGTCTGAATGTTGACTGTTATAAAAGTACAGTGTTTTATTTTTTCAAGTTTACAATGTGCAATTTAATTGTTTTTATTTTGTTACTTAATTGATAACTTTTAAAGAAATTCCTGAAAATCTTTATTACTATTTTTCTTGATACAGATTTATTGCTTGTTTTTCAAGAATTTTTACATTGAAGTTTGATAAAGTTTTTAATTAAGAGAATTAAATTAAATTTTCTCCATTTAGTTTTGTTTTGATAAGTAGTAAAATACTTTCTTATATGTCTAATAAGTTCGACATTAACTGCTTACTATTATTCATTTTTAGAACTGTTAAATAAAAACGAAAACTATGAAGTTTTCAAGTAGCTTTTAAATGTGAAATCTTGTAATTTTTTAACTTTAAGGCAGAATTTCACATATTATTTTAGACAGGATTCATACTTGTCAGGCTAAATCAGATAGAATCAGGATAAATCAATTTTTGCCGAAGTATTGGCAAAATGTCTGTTTTTGTCAATTTTATTGCATTAAAATTTGTGAGTTATTAATCTAATTAGATATATTGTTTTGAGTATATTATTAAAATGTGAAGTTTTTTCGTATAAAAAATTTTGTTTTTTATCCATATTTTTACTAGAATCACGAAAATATTGGCAAAATTTCAGAATTTGTCAGTGAAGCGCTTGAAAATTTCTGAAATTCTAAAATAAATTTGAAAATTAACTTATTTTTTGAGTAGACTATTAAATTGTGAACTTCTTTCAAAATAAACGTTTTGTCTTTGTAATCATAGTTTTACTAAAATCAATGCACTATTGGCAAATTTTCAGTTTAAGTGCTATAAAATTTCTGAGTCTCTTTAAAAAATTGCGAATCTGTTTGTTTTAAAATGGATAGATTGTTTAACTGTGAATTTATTTCTAAATAAACATTTGGTTTTTAAAGCCCAGTACTCTATTAGCTAGCTATATGAAGTTAGAATGTTAAGTACGTCTATGGTGGTTACATGATAATTAATGTATGATAATGTTACATGATAATGTTCTGACAACTCAAATTCTTATGAAACTTTCCGGAAGCCGTATCTAATAAAATTAATTGAAATTGACAAAATGAAATAATAAGTAAAAAGTACTTATATTATTAATTTACGACATTACAACCAAACTCGTAAACTACGAAGTTTAATCTGGTTATAAGACTAATTGGGCGCCGACTAACAAAGGGAATATATCAGTCTAAAATTGCAAAATTTTGCGTACGAACCCTATAAGAAATATAAGTTAGCTAAGAAAATCTATATGAATGGTCGTACTTAATTTTATAATGAGATTATTTTTTTCATTTCAGCTAACCGATGATTTTTACAACTTAAATAAACTGAAAGTAGTTTTTAGGATAAAAGTTAATGAGCTCAAAAGCCATAGAGGGTAAAAACTAAACAAAAACGAATAAAAAAAGTATATTTAAAAAAACTATCTTTTAAATTTTTTAATCAACTGTCTTTAATTTTACTTTTCAATATATATTTTTTTTATTTACTGATAGAAATATCATAAATTCAAAAATAAATTTTAAAAAGGACTGTTTTGACGAGTTTTGTTCACAAAATAAAAGTTTTAAACCTGATGAGTAAAACTTATACAGATGTTTAAATTTTTAAAGTATAAAGTGAATAAGTATGTGAAAGTTAGTTTAAAAATTTTATCTAATTTTCCAAATTCACTAAAAAAAATTATGAGAGTTTTATGTAAGACAAGTTTGTACTTCGAATTAAAATTACTATTAGTAATGATTTTAAATTGTTTGCCTTATAAAAAAGTGACTTAGAGTTTAACATATATGATTAAGAAAATCGCTTAACTTTTTAATTTTAGTTATAAGCTGTTATTATAGTTTTTTTCACATTATTACTTAAATACTTATTTTTAAGCTACTATGTTTATTCCAACTAGGTTTAATGTATTTTTATACTAATTGTTATCTGTAAGAACTTTATTAGTTAGCTGAAGATAACTGCAAAGTTGGAAATACTTTTACTAACTTTAAAAAAACGTTATAAATTGTGTTCATCGATCATATAACAAGGATAAAATGCAAATAGTTTAACAAGTGAGCAAAATACTGAAAAACAGTACAGTACAAATTATTAAGTGTAAGTTATGTAAGTTGTACACACAAAATTAATTATCAAAAGTTAATCTATACTGGAAACTAAAAGTAATCTGAGCTTGAAAAGTTTGAATACTTCATAAATTATCACGTTATTTATTTTGTTATGGCTAAAACTTTAAAGTTTTTTGGAAGCATAAAATACAAGTCACCGTTTTAGTTTTCCTTAAACGTGTAACAACTTGAAAGAAAATAAACTTTTAATGTATTTTCAACAATTAATAAATAGTTTTATGATAATTTCAAATTTTTTCAAAAACTTTTATTAAAATAAAGATATTATTTTAAGATTCTAACCATTATTTAAATAAAAAGAATAACTTTATAGTTACTCAATTCGAATAACGCTTATCATTGAAGAGAGGAGAGTAGGTAAAGATATTTAATTTTTAATATCAATAATATCTAGCTATTACTAACACTTTTATAGATTTTGTACGTTAGAACTGTTTTTATAGATAGTTATCTCAAATTGACAAAAAAATTGTAAAAGTACTTGTAAAGTTATAAAAACTATAATATAATAGTTATAAAAATTTTTTCATATGTTTGTTTTTTAATAAACGAAAGATATCTTCAAAGCGTTTGTATAAGACTGAGACTGATTTTTTTGATGGTTCTAACCATTTTTTATTAAAATGTTTCAAATAACTAATCATAAAGCCCTATTTTTTGAAAAAAAGTTGGTCTATTTAGACCAGGTAAAATTAGACGTTATGTAAATTTCTTGCTTGATCTTTGAAAACGTTTATCGTTGTAAAGGAAATAGTAAGACTGATGTTTTTGTAATAAAACTAAACTACCATAGAAAAATTAGAATATATTTTATTCTTAATGTAAATTTTATTTGTTCTCGATTGATTAACTATTTTTTAACATATAAAAAACATACGTTAAACTAGATAATTAAATAAATGTAGTGTAATATATAAAATCATAACATCATATTAACGAATAAATGTAATAACGGTATAACAATGATAAAGGAGTTTAAAAAAAAGTATTGCTGTACTTTGTACAATTTAAAGCTTTTTATATAAGCAAAATAATAAGTTAATATAAAGTTTTTATTATTTATCACAAACGTAACATGAGAAATGTATGGATTATTTACTTTTATACCTATATTATGAAGTTAGATAAAAACTTGAACATTTTTTTAAGAAAGCATCATTCTTTGTAGTGTTTAATTTTTTTAATAATCGTATAAAAGGTCTTAAAAAATATTTAGAAATGAAAGCTCAAAGTTTTTGGATTATAGAATAGAAGTACCAATGATTTCAACTTTATTTTAAACTTATAAAAAACATTAAAAAAATATATAATTCAGTTGTTTCTATTCTAATTGAAAGATAGTAATAAAGTAAATAAGTAGTAAAAAAGATAATTAAAGCTAAAAATATTAACTTTATAATTGCTTATACTATATAAGTTAAACTACTGTTTAATCACAAATTTAAACAAACTTTTGGTTAGTTTGAAAAATAAAGTTTAAGTTTTGCATTCATTTTTTACATTTTATAAAGTAGTTAAGTGTTTACATATTTTTAGATTAAACTATGAAAAATTTTAATGTCTACCTAAATTTTAAAGTTTGCAAAATTAAAACAGTAAAAACTTATAAGATTGATTTTTAGCAACCTGTTTTATTACTTAGTAACATAAAAATGTTGGTACAAAAACTCTTGAAACTTTTTCTAAAATATTTGCATTTTTTTTCTGTTATTTTTAATTAAATAATAATACTAGGAATATTAAATAATTACTACCATAACCAAGGTTCTTAACTAGGTGTTCTGCAATAGCAGATCGTTTTGTAGTATTCAAGACTCATATAAAGTCTGTATTGATAAAAACATTGTGAATATTAAAAAGTTTTAGCTGATGTTGTTTTTTTACTGTTCCAAATATAAAATTTATTATTCTAGTAAAATTTATAAAAATAATATACGTTTTTATAAATAAACATGGTGAAACAGTGGCTTTTATATAGCTATTTAGCGTTTCCAAAAGAAAAGTTGATGGTTTTAGTATAATGAGATTCAAAAAATCCTATTAAACAAACAAAATGATTTTAGTCTTTACATCGATCTGGAACTAGCCGATAAGTCTGACGAAAGCAGGTACAGTCAAAGCTACCAGGGTCTAAAAAGCAAACCAAATTAAGAAGAGTATTAATAGTTATTAGATCCTTTGCTAGAAAAGCAGAAATTCATTATGGTAGGCTTTTATGATTGAGTCAGCACCGCAGTTTTTTTTTGTAGTTTAATGGCTTATATCAGTCTTATGATCACATATTAAAAAAAAAAATTGACCCGACTTGTATCACACTGACTTTGCTCTTGATATACGAACCCCTACTTTAACTAAAACATCCTAGTTAAAAATTGTGTTTACTTCCATGGCTTAAACTAACTACAATGCAGTGGTAAAGTTTTGAAAAGTTTAAGTATTTCAAAAAACTAATTTGTTTGAAGATGGTTTATGAATGTGTATTTGGCGCTTAATTTTGTCAAACTTTTTTTCCTAGTTTTGGTTTACTCCCGAAATAAAGCTTCACCAAGTTTTGAACGATATATGATAAGACTAACCATGATTTTAGGACAATTTTTAAGATCATCATTTTTACGAAAAACTCTGTTTCTGTCAAAGTTCATAATTGCTTTACTAGTCTTCTCGTATATTATACACCGTTACCACAGACTTTTCTACTTAATGATTTTTTATTTTGAAAACAAAGTTCTAAACAAACATTGGTGTGTTAAACTGAGGTTTTGTGTTTTAAAAATATCTTAGTTAACATTATAAAACCTAAATTTGTTAAAGAACTATGTTTATAAGAAAAAATAGGCTGGTTTGGGCCCACATTAAGTTCAGTCAATCTTAGGAAATATGTTTCATTTTGAATTTAATCAGAGCTCTATCATATAGTTTTCATCTATCTTACAATGCTGAAGCTGTAATATAAATTTCTCATCTTTCTGCTACTACTATGTAGATAATTAGCTTAAATTTACAATAATGAAAATCACGTGTCATGTAGGGTTTGTGATTTAAAAAAAAAACGATTTAGATTAATTAAATAGTTAATTTACTTGTAACGTTTTAGTAACAAGATTAAATAATTTGTTATTTTCAGCTGCTGAAATATATTCTGTAGCTATAGATATTTTTTAAGTTATACTAATTATGGTATCTAATTTAACTCTGTTTCCTATAACCCTTTCATTATGTTATAAAGTAATCTAGATTAAAAGACAACTAAATAATTTAATAAGTATCTTTAATTAAAGTTATTTTCTTTCTGCATTGTTATAAATAAATTGTATCTAAATAGAAACTTACTGAATAGAAATTAATAGTTACTATTCAGATTAATAACTTATACACTTAAATTGTCACTATTTTTAAAATTGTCAAACTTTCAAAATTCCTTATATTAATTTTAAACGCCGAGTAACACTTTTAATACTATTTTTGGTAATTCGAAACTAATTATATATATATATATCCTTTTATAATGTATTTATAAATAAATAATACTCTATTATATTCAAAAAACATTAAATATTTTACAGCTAGGTTTAAATCTATTAAAATTAATTTTTGATGTCTTTTAATTTCTAAAGTAATTTTAAATTAAAGTTGATCTTATCAATATATCTTAACGAAAATTTATGCTGAAGTTTCATTAAAATTTTAAAACTAAATACCCAAAATATTTTCTTAATCTTCTTAAGCAATAACTTAACTACAACATAAAAAAAACTAATATGTGAAGTTGACATTTTTCAACATACCAAATAACAAGAATGTAAATTATAAAATAAACATACTTTAATTCAAATAAATAAGTAAATAAATAAAAAAAACTGAATACAATGATAAAAAAATAAAACTAAACAGTTTTGAAACAAAATAGCTATAATCTGATTTGTACTATTACAAAAAAATGTTTGCATAAAACAATTAAAAAAAGTGTAGAAATGAAGCTTTAAACAATTAAAATTTTTCTATTGAAGAAGTATAATGTGGATTAAAAACGAGGTAATGAAAAACTTAAAACTGCAACAAAAAATTGAAAGTAATTAGAAATGATTGAATAAAAATATTCACAGCAAGTTAAATAAGGCAGCAATTAAAAAAATCGTATTTTATTGAATTTTAATTCTTTAGTTTTTTTCATTGTAATAAAACTTAAATGATTCTTTTTCGACCCAAGTGTTAATATAGATTGTAGATTAATTGATGTTGATAAGATAAAAAAAAAGTATTAAATTCATAAAAAACTTTAGTATACAAAAAAAGGTTTAAACTAAAATATGAAACAAAACTATTCAAAATATCAAAAATGTAAGTAATTAAAAAAAGATAATCAAAAACTGAATAAATAAAATTGATCTTAATTCATTGAGAAAGTAATGGAAAAAGAAATATTTATACAAAAGTGTCAAATTCGTACCCATTAAGGCTGAACCGGCAAATGGGACAGTTGGGAGTCCTGACGTTTCCGTCAAAAACCCACTTTTCCAAGCACATGTGGTGGTACGAGTGACCGCACGGCAGCTTTGTCAGCAGGTTTCCCTCGCGAAATTTCATCAGGCAGATGGCGCAATCGAGCTCACTAGAGCCTTGTTTGAAGGTGAAATTTTCAAGCAGCTTTCCGGATGAACCAACATCCGGGTCATCCACGTCTTCCTCCAGTTCGGCCAAGTTGACCAGCATCGAGTCGAACTTGTAGAACCTCTCGCACTCCAGGTCCAGCTGCTTGCACGCCTCCTCCAGGAACTCTTTCATCTTGTGCACGCTGTTCGTACGTATGACGTCATAATAAGCCTTCTGCACTCTCAGTATCAGGTGGCTTGTGTCGTTCCACACGCCAAGGTGGAACTTGTCCTGCGGGGATTTACCTTTTCTGAGACTGGTTATTTTGGAGAGAGTCTGGTTGAAATTATCTAGAATGGTAAAAACTTTTTGCAGGGGCTGGGAATCGTCGATGACTTCAAAACTGTTACGGAATGGATCCACCATTTCTGTTTGTTTATTAGCTAGCTTTTTTTTAAACAATCTAAAATAAATAGTTTAACTTTTTGAACTAAATTCTTGGTTCATTTTGTAAACCTGTTAATCATATCTATCAATACACTCTTTATATACTTTGAGTTGAGAAAATTGTTGCACTAGTTTTTATAAAACTAAATTTTGACTAAAGTTAAATATAAATCTAAGCATTGTTATACATTTATGACAAAAAATACATAAACGCATTTATTAAGTCACAAGTTGTTTAAGTGCAAGTCATAAGTTTTTCTTGTTTAAACGTAATCAATACACTTTTCAAACTGCAACAAATAAACAAAACTGTAAATACATAATTTTACTAAACATAAATTTAAAAAGTGATAAAAAATAAGATATTATTTACTATGAAAAATTTAGTATGTTATTTGAAATAAAATGCCTTCAAACTAAAACACTAAGTAGAAAATGTAAAAACGTGAGACAAAGAAAATTTCTTATAATGTACAAAATAACTGACAATTTATAACTTTTTAACTAGAGCGCATGAGTTTTGTGTTTGTTTTTACTAATAAAATTAGCTAAACAAAAATGAAAAGTAAATTTGAATACGCTAAAAGTAATTACGAAATATCTTTTAAGCTACACTAATATAGTAGTTTAAGTAAAATTAGCTTAAAACAAGATTAGTAAAACAACAGTCTATAGTAAATATTTTAACTTTTTAAACTAGTTTTAAATAAGTAACAAAAATAAACAACATTGTATTAATCCGTATTAATAACGAACAATAGATTTTTATAAACATAAACTAAATAGTTACTCTTCACAATGAAATATATCAAGTTGTAAATCAAGAATATGGTACTGAAAGTTTAAATAGTTACAAAGAAAGTTATCATGTGAATTATAACTGATATTAATAGCTTTATTGTAAAAGTTACACTTACAAAAACCTTTTTTTATAATGCTTAACAACAATCATTAAAATTTTGAACTTAACTTTTCTTATAAACTACTAACTTATAATAACTTGTTTACCAAAAGAAATTCTTTATTTATTTATTTTATAGCACTTAAACATAAAAACAATTTTTTTATTACAAAAAAACAAGCAGGAAGGAGAAAAGTTGCAAAAAGAAAAAATTAATTACGCACAAAACAGTTCCACTTTTAATAAAAAACTACAACATTTAAAAAAATAAAAACTTTGTAAAACTTATAACTAAAAATAAGTTTTTTTTCTAAACATTTACAATAAAACAAAATCTAAAAGCTATTTATAATTCATGACCAAACCATTATATCTGTAAAATTATATAAGTCACATACACTTGTGAATTGGAATCAAGTTTTGAAAAAGAATTTGATAGTTACTTTATCAGATCTAAATTTCTTTAAACTTTGTATAACTTTTTAAATTTTCGTTTAATAAAAAAAATAGGTTTCAAAATCTGCAATTTAGAATATATTAAGCACAAAACAGATTATATACTCTTATATAAAGAGCTAAATATCATAAAAAGTTTTTTTTTTCTTTTATACTTTTAATTTACAATAAAGAAACAAATTATAATATATTAAAAGTCTAGTATTATACTTTAACCTTTAAATTACTTAAAATAAAACATATAACTTGTATGATTTTAGGACTTGTATTAAAACAAACCAAAGGATAACTATAGAATAATTATTGTAATTTTTTCAGAAGACTGCTATACAGTTTATTTAAGATCAATGTTAACTTCTGGTCTGACAACTTGTTAAAAAAACATATAGTCTTCTAACATCACAGTTATTTTGGATAAATTTGGTAGTTGTGCAATTAATTGGTGAGGAAAGTTTAATTGAAGTATTCATAAAACTTTTTTGCATTATTGTTAAAAATTTAAAGTATCAATTTTTAGTAGTATACAATACAAAATCTTTTTAAAAGTTTAAATTTAACCAAAAACTTTTTTAAACTGCATCAACAGTTGAAAGTATTTATTACAGTTCAATGTTCTAAACCAGAGGCTTACAAACTGCAGGGCCAAATGCAGCCCTCAAAGTCAAAATTTGCGGCTTGCGAGCTCCTTTTTAGCCAGAATATACATTTTAATACAATAAAAAAAAATATTTTCTAATAAAAACTTATAGTTAGGCTCTCAATTCAATAAATACTCTTTATTAGTGGTCTAATATAGCTTAATTTATCATATTTTTGATATTAAATAATATTTTTCTACTAATTTATAGAACTTTTTTCTAATCAGTGGGCTTAGGAAATTTAGCCCTACATAAGGCTGCCGACCCCTGTTCTAAACTTTTTATAATACTTTAATTTTGGTAACCCTGTATGACTCTATTCACAATGCTTAATACATTAAAAAATAATTGACAATGAAATTCTTGAAAGAATTAATATATTATTTCTCCTCTAGTAGTTAAGATTTCTTTATTTCTTTTCTTAAAACTAAAATATATAAAATTGACACTTAGTTCAAATTTAGAACAAGTATAAACTTAGTTAATAAACTTTAATAATATTCTACACAAACTATTCAAAACTTTTTTTTTAATCAGTAAAATACTAATTAACATTGTCACCAAAAGTAGAATGATTTAAGGACTTTCAGGAAATATTTTACCTAGAATTTTCAGAAATGCAAATTTATTCACTTTTTGAATTTTAATTTAGATATAACAGTTAAAGAAAATTTAATATTTTGTTATTTAAAAACTATCACATCCTCTTAAATAAAACAAGAAAAACATGAAAACTTTTTTATCTTACAAGTACTAACAATTTTCACATAACCTTTATCAACAAATAGGGGAGAGTAAGTACTGCTCTATTTTTATATCTAGTATTTTCACTATATAACTTTTTTATATTGTAAAACAAAGTAAATTTATATATAAAATAATATTCTTGAATTCTAAAATACATAAAACGAAAACTGTTCCAACATATTTCGCATTGAGAATTAGAACTATTAGCTTAGTAGCTTACATTTTAGAGCCAAAATTTAAGTTGTTACTTCTAAAAAAACGACTAGAATACATACTTTGAAATGTAATTAAGTTACAAGTTAATAAACAAAATAATTATTTTACAAGGCTTATAGCTAATTAAGTACAGAGATCACAACATTTTAACTTTTGGGTGACAAATTTTGATAAAGTTTAAAAAAAAAATAGATAAAGTGTATTTTCATTGTTAAAAAACTTATATTTATTACTTAAAACTAAATATAAAATAAAATGTTATAGAGAGGGTTGCCAAATGTTTTTGAATTTTTTTCTAGGTTTTTGAAATTTTCCAGATGTTTAAAAGTACATTTTTTTCAGTCAATTTTTGATATAAAATTAAATCTAAGTTCTTGAATTGTATAAAAGTATTTTAAGAGATATTGTAGTGTTACTTTAAATGTGTATAAAAAAACAATTAAATAATACAAAAAATATTGTATATGATCATTTTTTCATATTATAAATACTAAAAAAATGTCTTTGTCATGGGCACTGCCCTTTTTTACAGTCATTTAATGAAAATTTGCATTGTCACAATTGTTTGTACCTTTGAGTAAAATAAAAACACATCTAATATAAGTTTTGTTAATTTACGTGTAAAAATTGTTTAAATATCCAAGTTTTTAGTGATTTATATCCAGAAACCTAGCTTTTTTTTGCCTAAATTAACTTTTTAGAGGTATTTCTAGGTTTTTGACAACCATGAATACAAGTTGTTATTCTTAAAAGTAAATTAGTCTTATTATGTAAGGCTACTTCATAACACTAAAAGGGCCACAGGTTGGTGTCAGACAAGCAAGGTTACGTAATTTTCTAGAGTTTATAAACTTAATTTTTTTTTATGTGTTGGCCATGAGTTTCAATCTTGCAATGTTAAACTAAGAGCTTTCATAGCAGTCATTAGGATCACCTCTACACCATCAGGGCATGATAATATTAATTGAAAATTTATCAAAATATGAGAAATTTTAGAACTATATATTTATTTAAAAGTTGAAAGTTGTTGGTCAACATAAATAATTAAAAAATAAAGTCTAAGTAAGTTTTTTTTACATAATGTACTTAGAAGACTTTTTAATATGAACAAACATATAACCAAAAACATTAAATGTTAACTATTTTAACTACCTTCAATGTAGTTAAACTGCTCACAGCTAATGGAAGTCTTATAAATAGATTTCTACATAACATATTTCAAAGATTTAATTATATACACTGTAAAAATACATACATGTAAGTGTTGTTTTTATACATGCTTGAATAAATGTATTAACCATAATCAATTAAATCTTTTCTATTTACTTCTTCAAAGACTAATGGTTGTTTACATTTGTTGTTTACTATTTATAACTTTATTTGAAGACATCCATAATAAATATTTAAATAAAATGGCTTAATTAAACTTAATGCAAGGAATTATATGAAACATGAAACAATCTCACCTTATAGGCATGTTATAAGGATATATAGAATAAGGATATAATCTCACCTTATAGGCATGTTAAACAAAGAATTGTATAAATTTTTTCTGAGAGATTTTCTTAATTAAAAATTTAAGGAAGTAAACTAGATTTTTGGCTTTGTACGCTGCAGAACAATTAAAAAAACTAATCGTCTTCCAAGTTTAGATTACAAGGACGTTTCTCCGAACAAAATAAAATATTATCATCTATAAATTTAAATGTCACTTTGATAGTGACTACGTGGAAAAAATGTCCAAAAGATTTCACATACATATAGATCAGCATGTGCCCAAAACAATAAAAAGATGGTTTAAGCGTGTTAAAACAACCTTTAAAAATAGTTTTTGCGATTGGACAGCACTTAATTGACAATGATATGTGTGCTAAAGTAAATACAAGGAGGAGAACTTTTCAAATTTGAACTTTAAAGTGAGCGGAGAACTCTTGTAAGCTAAATATTCTAGATTTTAGAAGCTTTATGTATACAAGTATTTAGTCCCAGTATATGTAAAAAGAGTTAATTTATCATCATAGACTATTTAAATCTTCATAATGAGTAGTTTTATAGTAATCGTTTTATTAATATAAAAAAAACTAAAATTTTAATCTTGGTTCTCTTCAACATGACTTTAAATCTCATAAATTTTAACAAAAAACAGTATAGTAATGTTCTTCTAGCATTAACTCTTGTTTAATTTTAAGTTCTAATTTTACAGATAAATTATTATGTTATCTTATATTTTATAATTAAGTACAAATAGATAAAACATTTTAATTTTTTCGTGACAGTTTAATACGTTTTACAACTTGTCGTAAGAAACTTACTGTACAAACTAAACATGAAATTATAATTAGCCATTTTCGTTTATTGAACGAAAAAAAAAGCGCTCAAATATTTGGCCCAAGGACCTGGTGTACGAAAAAACCTTTCGGTTATCGTGTCATACACCAGGATACAGTTTTAAGTCTTGTCCAGGACAATTAACTAAAAACAACAACATTTAAAACTAATTAATTGATCAATCAGAGTAATAAGTAATCAATGTTTAGCAATTATCAAATTAAACTAAAGTACAATTAAAGGAAACAAATAAGTTAATCTAACTAAATAGGACACTTTATAATCAAATTCTTTTTGGTTGCACAATTTTGTATTTAAAAATTGAAGTAGCTTCTAACTTAACAAGGTCAAAAAAATTATTGTAATAATTTGAAACTTTAAATCTAGATATTGGATGATTTTAAGCACAATCTTTACAAACTATTAGATTTTTAACTACTGAGGATCTTTTAGCAGCTTTTGAGGTTGCTGTTGTCTTAATTTTAGATTGTTGTTGTAGAAATTTTAACAAAAGTTTAAGTAAATGTTCGTTGATCGTAGTTTTTGAAAAAGTCTTGTGTTGTTGAAAAAAAAAATATTAAGTATTCTTTTAACCAAACTCTAGTGTTTAAATACCAAGTAGTTTTAAGTAAAAAAGATATTTGTATTACAGAAGGTTCAAAAAAAAAACTTAAGTATTTGTAACTTAAAGTTAAATCTCTGTAACTAACTTATTTTCATTTTAAAATTGACTTAAAAAATAATTTTATACATCTAAACTAGAACAAGCTTTAACAAAATTATTAATAAAAGGTTTTAATTATATTAAGCTGAAATAAACAAATATTTTTAGGTTTAATATCAAAGTTTAAAACTTTGTTTGTAGAAATCGTTTAAACCATTCAAAGTTTGTGTTAGGTTAGGTTGTATGTTGAAATTATGGTTAAAAAACACAGTAGAAATAATAATGTTTACTATATCTTCATCTTAAATGTTAAAGTGTTGCAACTTTATTATTAGTATTATCAAAGTGGTAAAGAAAGAAAAGAAGTTTTATAATGCTATCTAAACTTATTACTTATATACTTATTTAAAATTAAAACTGTTCTTGTTTATCTACAAAATTTCTATTACCAACATTACCAACTGAAATAAATTTTGTATCTCTATATGTTTTAATTTTTCTTATTTATGAATTAAGTTTTAAGATTATAACTTAAGTATTGTAGACATAAACACATATCAAAATTTTTTAAAAAGTTTAAGTTGTGTACGCTTGAAAGTTAAAAACAACAACGATACTGTCGGTTTTATAAAAATAAACTAGGACAAATTAAATACAAAAAGTTTATTAAAAGTTAAAAACAAACGTAAGTTTGTGAATTTTACAGTAAAAATAAACGTAAACGAACGAAATCAGCAAAATAATAATAGGCAGTCTTATAGATAAGCTAAGAAAATAAAAGCTGTATTGTTTACATTACTTAAAGTAATAAAACAATGCTCTAATTCACACACTTAGGAACTTATTTTAGATAATTTCTTCAAAAAAACTACTTTTTAGGAAACTATTTTACAAATGCTAAGTTTAAGAAGAAATGTACTACATTGCAAAATTTAAATGAAGTTAAAAAATCACAAAAAAAAGCTGTGATTGGAAAACTTAAGCTTGAAAAAATGATATCATATACTAAAAAATTAGACGGTTTAATTGAATTTATAACGAAAAGCTACCCATATTTACAAATTATACACATTTTTTACGTTTAAATATTAACCACTTAAGCATTTTATTTTTTTTCTTTAAAGAAAATAAGTTTTTTTCAAAGCTAAATTTTTGAAATACTTTTTAATGTGGTTTTCAGTGTAAATATAACATTAACTTAGGTTAAGAACTCTTCAGAAATACTTTAAAGATAATATAGCAGACAATTTTTCAGTACTAGATAAAAACTGCAATTTTAAAAAGTTTTCTTTTTTTTACAAACTTACTATTAACTTATTTTAAGGATAGATATTAGAAAACAGTTGGCACAAAAAAAGCATCTCAAGTAATCACAGTTTACTCTTTATATAAAAATAATAAACGTGATGAATAACAATATCGAACACTTATATACATTAATATATTATATATACTAGTATTAAGTAACATTTTCAGGGTTGCCATTCTTTGATTCAAAAAATCTTCCCTGAGCGACCAGAAATTCCTTGAGTAACCTTAAACTTCCCTGAGTTTATTTCAAATCCTTAAAAACTTAAAAAAAAATATCTAAAAATAACTAAAAACTACGATGTTAATTCTAAGAATATTGAAGAACTAGGCGTAAGGTTAAAAGATTTCTTAATAAGCACTTAAAAATAAATAAAATCAATTTTATTGAAAAAAATATTGAAACTCGATAAATTAAATCTCATTCTAGATCTAGAAAAAAATTTCCCTGAGATTATTTAAAAAATCCTAAAACTTCCCTGAAATTTTTAGAAAAAATCAAAACTGCCCTGAGTTTCCTTGAAACTTTCTACAATTTGAAAATTCCCTGAACTTCCCTGAGTGTGTGGCAACCCTGCATTTTTTAGTAAAAATAAACAATTTGTTTTTTTATGAGAGAAGAAAACCTTGTTAAATAAGTTTAAAAGTTTTTATTTTCTAAATTATTAATCTTTTTGTGTTTCAAATAAAACACTTTCAGGCTAACTTTGTTTTATCTACCATAATAGCTACACACAACCAAGTTTTTAAGTACAGCATTAATGATGTTAAAATATTTTAATAAGACTAATTAAATTTTTTGTTTTACAAACCACATTAGTCACCTCTACATCATTTTGAAATAAATGCGTCGGAGTTACATTTGGTAAAACTTTTACACGAAGCTTTTTTAGAATAAAGGTTACAAATAAAAAATTATGAGATAATCTTAGGACAACTTGAATCAAAGTTAGAACTTTAGAAGTAAAAATTTGAATTTAAGACTAAATGTTACATATATCCATGTAATCTGACACCTTCCTTTTTTGAGTTGTTTTTGTAGACTTCTAAACTCTTTGATAGAGTTTTAACTGTAATTCAAGGACTCAAAGAGCAAACACTCTCGATAAATTTAACTCTGATGTTTTTATGTGTACTATATCTATATTAAAGTATTTGTTAGAACTTGTTTTTATTCTTAATTATTAAAATAAAACTTGATTAATGATTTAACAAAAAAAAAACACACTAAAATAGTGTTTATGTTTTCCACTAAACCTGTAAAACTTTTTAAAGCTTATCTTTGTTGAAAGAACTATCTTTATTTAATATTTTTATGGTCTGGATAACACATTAGGTTTGTAAATAGTTTTATACAGAAGTAGATAAGTTTTACTCTCTTCTCTTAAGTTTAATTAGTATTGAATGAATTTGATTATTACGTAATAATTTTATAGAAAATAAACTACTTTTAGAGATTTAAATTTTTCATTACAATTTTTTTGACACTAATCGAACTAAGTCAATTCAAATATTAGTATGTTCACCACAATAATTGTTGCAATCATTGTTTTGATAGCTCTTAAAAAGTTCAAACAACTGTTAGATTATGTGGACGAAAAAGCTTTGGACGAACATTTTGATGAAGATGGTTTAGAGCTTTTTTAAAATTGTATATTTTTTATTAATTTTATTCAACTTTATTTAGAACATGAATAAAACTAACTACAGTAGCATTTTTATATACGTGAGATATAATTTATTAAAGTTCCAAAATTTAAAATAAACAAAAAACCTATTTGAAAATAAACATAATAAAGTTTAAAAAGTGTAATAAAATATACAACAAAAAAGTTTTTATAAGTGCATACAAAGTACTGTATAGCAAACAGATAATTTGTATAAAATTTTTCTGATAACTTATGGCTTTTAGATTTTTACGTAAGTCTTCATTTTATTTAGAAATGTAAACAATTCTCAACTTTAAATAGTTTTGTATTTTTCGATAAAAAAAATAAATAGCAAAATTTTTTAGTAATTTAGATTTGTTTACAGTTAATGTACATTAAGCTCGTTAAAAGTTTTAGTTTCATCATTTTTACAAAACAACCCTAAATATTTGTGAAAATTTACACTTATAAATAACTTTAAAACTTCAAATACTAAAAAATTCTAAAATCATTAAACTAATAAGGGTACTTTGATAGACCCTCACACTTTAGTTTTACAAAATATACATTTTTTACTATAATGTACTGAAACACTAGATTTTTTAGACTGTATGGCAACTTTTATTGAACAAAAAGTAAAAATAAAGTTTTCAATGGTCTCAAATACTTTATTTGAAGGGCTAAATTTAATTTCACGCGCTACATATACAAACCTATCAAAGCTAACATTTTATATTTATTTATATATTTCACTTTGTGTTCACTGTCACAAGTATTGTTCATACCACTTCGATCATCAGACAAGCTCTCGGTAGACTGAGACCCGGGGTTCTTTCTTATTAAAACTAACCATTCAGTAGAAACTAAAGAAACTTGTAGTCGTTAAAAGTGAACTGGAAACAATTAAATCAAGGACTTAATAAGTTTACTTACACAAAGTAAACTTTAAGTACATAATAATTTTTTTACAAACAGTTTAAAATATAATAGTATTTGTTACAATATAAACTGAACCAGTGTCATTAGAACTCAGTCAAAATACTCAGTATTAATAATTTCCAGTTACATAACAAAATGACCTTATTGACCTTAAAAATAACTTAATACAAAAACATAACTGATTAAGCCAGTATCTACAGTAACAACAATTAAAGTATATACGTATGATAACTTACACAATGATGACAAATTTGTAGTAGTAAAAGCTTTTGTGTTTCTACGAAATATAAGCGGAAACTAATAACACTTTAAAATTCCACATAATTTATGTGAATATATCAAAAACAAGTTTTACAACATAGTTAATTTAGTAAACAAACTTTAAAGAATATAAATATAACAAGGGTTGACAGAAAAAATAAAATAACTTTTTAGTGCTAACATGCATCATATATATACATAGTGTGCATCTCTAAAAACGTGTTTTAGTTTTTTTAACTATGTCATACTATTAATGTTTTAACTTAGTTTGTTTTCTAAAACAACTTTTTTTTAAACTTGTTGTTCAGAAAGTTGTAAATGCAGACTTTGTAAATAAATGTTTTTATATAAGCTCATAATAAAAAGAAAGTTTGTGAAAAAAATAGAATGATATACATATATAATTACTAGATAGTAATAAGTATTTTAGATTAATAAATTTAATCTTTTATCGAAAAGTTTAAGTTAAAAAAAAATGTTATACTTTAAGTTAAACATTTTATTATGAGCACATTATTGAACTAAAATTCTAAAAAACAATTTATAAAGCATTTTGAAAATAATCATTTTATGTAACAAACCTGCAAGTAATATTTATCAAACCCAGGAAAAAAAAACATTTTTTTTACTTATTATTAAAGAACAAATAATAAAAACATATATAATAACCTACAGGTATTTTTACGGTAAATTCACGATTCTAAAAAGGAAAGTATGATATATACTTTTATATTTGTAAGTTAAACACGTTTAAATTATTTAAGTTATTTTTGAACTAAAAATAAAAAGAATTACCTCAAATATTTTTCTAAAAATTTTTTTAAGTAGACTGTTAGAAAATGCAAGAAAACTAACAAAAATAAAAATGCATTTAAAAAAACAATTTATAAGATAAATTACAAACTTAGAACTTTGTTCTTATTTTGTTGGTAAAATTCGAAAAAAAAGTTGTTCTAATTAAATATTAACTTGTTTGTTTTAACAAATAAAATATTTTTCAGGTTCTTGTCTGCTTACATTTTGATAGTGGTGCAGCGATAGATGGACGTAAGACAAAATATTATCTTTTAAACATATTTTATATCTACACCTAATTACTAAAATTTTTGAAGTTATTTGGTTTTAAAACTTAAATATGACTACAAAATTATAGTTTAACTAAAACAGCCTAAAAATTAAACATTGAAGTTTTTTACCGGCTTTGCTAAAAATATCTTCATCGTTTTAAGAATAGAAAACACAATAATCAAGCCAATTTTCAACACGTTTTTTTAAGCACAGCCTTACTTTTCCTTATCTCACTTTTCTGTTAACAGAAGTCACAGATTTGCACGTCGAAACTCAAAACGGCCACTCTTGCAATTTTAACAACTGGTACCGGGGATCCGGGGGAGTTTTTGCGCTTCCCAGGTGGCCGGTTACTAGTCACTCGTGCACAAGGATGTGGAAAGAAAAGAAAAGATCACCGAGGGACGGACTTATAACGGTTACAAACGTATCCAGTTGGCCTTGGTGCGATTATGACGGTTACAACTGGGACTGGTGCATAGGTGACAAATGTTGATTTTCTGTGTAGTTTTTTGGTAGTAATTTTAAAAACAAAAAAGGTTTCTTTAGTCAAAGAAAGTGCAAAGTTTAAAACTATTCAGAACTTCACTAAATCGACTTATCAGGTTACAGCTGGACTTACTCCACAAAAACTCCACTCAACGGCCCGAAGACTTCAAAATTTGGCTTTGGTTATTGGAATTACGGCAAGGAGTACTGGAGAGCTGTTAACCTGTGTAGAAGTTATGGAAGTGGTTGGGATGTAGCGACTTTTAACAAACACTTGACATTTAACAGAAACCGCATCGTAGGAGACGACAATTACTATTTGTCAGTTGAACACATAAGGTAATTTGTTAAGTTGTTTTGAAACCTTTTTCTTACGAAATAAATGTGTATGTTGTATTGATACAGCATAAAAGTAATTAACAAAAAAAAAACTTTAAATTAATTATATTAGAAGTAGTTTTTAAATAACTTTATTAATAAAGTAGCAGTAGAACATTACAACATTTTTTTACTTAAATATTGTTGAACAACTAGACTACAAACATAAAAAAAATTATAAAGAAATGAACGTTTTTAAATAAGTTAAAAAAAACAAATATATTTTATAACTACAGAAAAGCAATAAGACCATTGGAGGCCACAGTTGAGCAAAACGGCGCTTTTTGGATTAACAACTTCAACCAAAATCAGTGCCTAAAATGGACTGGATCAGATATTGTTATTGCCTATTGCGGTGAAAAGTTGTCCGTTGTCTGCCAAAAAATATAACTATTTTTGGTTTAATAATCAAAAAGACTTTTTGCTTAGGTTTTCTAACATTTCATTTTGATATGTACGCTCTTTATAATAAATAAACTTTATTTATAAAACATATTACTGTGCTTTGAAAGGTTTTAAAAACTGTAATCAAATATAACTATCAGTATAAACATTTATATACTGAAGTATGAGCTCATTTAAAAAATCATGCTATCCTCATCTGTAGTTTAGTGTAAATAAAGAAAAATATTTTATTATATTAGTTGTCAATAAAGTGACTATTGGAAATAAACCAATAAAACGATAATTATCAAATAATAATTAGTAATATAAATCAAAGAAAAAATATGAATATACAAATATATATAAATGTAAAGCAATACAATAAGCAAAAAAAAAATGTATAATTACAACTTAAATGGTAAATAAAGAAGCAGTTAGTAAAATTAGTTTATCTGCACAAGTTCAGTTTTGTTTGATCGGTAATTTATTATTATAAAGGAACAATTTTAGCTTAAAGGTTATATCTAGATTCCTAAAATAGGTTTTAGTTTTTTAAACTTTTACTTATAATTTTAAACAAAATATATTTAGAAAATAATTTATATTGCCTTCGGTTGTGCTCATTTAGTTTTTATATATCAAGTATTAGAAAACTTCACTATTCACTGAAAACTGAACAGTTTTAAAAGACACATGATGTTTAAAACTAACTTTTAACTAATAGTGTCTACTGTATGACTAATAAAACAAATTACTTAAAATATTTATTAAAATGTTTAAAAATAACCAAATAAAAACTAACAAATTCATACTCAAAACTTATAATAAGCTAAAAATGTTTTATATTAACTTTTATAAAAAAAAATTCTCTTTTAGTACTATATCGCCCGTTTTCTAATTAATTACTCATTTAGCTTTTTGCCCATATACTAGTTATTATACCTGATAGCCAAAATATACTTCGATAAAAAACCCTGGTTTAAATTTTTATTTTTATATAAGTTCTTTATTGTTTTTATAGGCAGGAACAAGTATTTCCTTGATAAAGTTTTTGATATAATAATACAGACACATTGTTGTTAGTTGTAATTTATTTTAAATTATTTTTTTAATATCTGTTGCGTATATGTTAAATATTAAATTATATTTTAGCTTATATGCTGTAGTTTGATTAATTTGATTTTTAAAGACCTTAAGCCAATATACATTAAACAAATAAAACATTTATTAGTCTACATAACAAGTTAGTCTAGTGCAATTTACTTTTTAACGCGGTACGGAAGTTGTATGTGTAAGTTATAGTTGACAACTTAGCTTTATTGCTGTTTAAACTTGTAAAAGAAAACATTGAACATTATATCTAAATAATTTTGCATTAATAACAGTAATAGTGTATATTAATTTGTAATAAGTTTGATTAAAAAACCATTTTTTGGTAATAAAGTTTAAAAACTTGCATATGTTATAATTTATAAGATACAGAAAATTTTTTTTATACCTTCTTATATAACTAGTTTATCATAGTTTAAGTTAATACATTTGAATTGAATTTAGTAAAACATCGTTGTAATTTAAACTTATTTTTGTATTTACAACTTCTAAAAAAATACTAAAAATAGTTAATGCAGTTTTAATTTTTTCCCATTGATTAGTAAAAATGCTAGTTTACTATCCTTTTACTTGAATAAAAAGCTGTTCTAAAATTTGTGGTACATTTTACATAGATTTATGCAAATTATATATTTTATTCGGTGACAAGAGATTGCGACCTTTTCAAGCAAAAAAAAAAAAAAATTATAGTATCTTTTATATAGTTATTTGCCTTAACTAAAAAAGAATGCTCAATTTACTGGGATGTAAAGAGCTTATTTAAATAGATAGTTTCGGTCGCAATCTCTTGCCACCGAAACCGGTCGCGAATAAAATATACAATTTGCATAAATCTATTTAGTATCTTTTATATAAAACATTGTATTCATAAAATACAGGCGGTCTAATGTTGTCAAAAAAACTAAACTTAAAGCTTTAGTTTACATCAGGGTTTACCAAACTTTTTTGCAAATGGCCCCCTTTAAAGAAATTGAAAAAGAAGTGGCCCCCTTCAACAAGATTACTCATAAACTACGATAAAAATCACCGAAGACCTTTTTTTTTTTTACTCTTCGTCTGCAACTCAAGAATATCTAGTGTAAGTTTCTAAACTATCATAAAATACACATAACCTAACTCTGAAGATCCTTTTTTAGGTGAAACCAGGTTAGTAAGGTTGCAATTTTTGTCAATAAATTATTAATAAAATACACATAAGACCTTTTTTTTGCTCTTCATCTGCAACTCAAGAATATCTAGTGTAAGTTTCAAGTTATAGCCTCATGGCTCCCCCTGTGGCTCCTTTACTGCTCATGGCTCCCCTCTTCTCCCTTTGCTGCTCGTGGCCCCCTGAGTATCTGTCATGGCCCCCTAGGGGGCCACATGGCCCACTTTGGGAAACCATGGTTTACATTTTGTTACAATATTAATAATTTTTATAACTTGTTTAAATTAACTTAAAATTTTTTGAAATACATTACTTAGATAGGTATTAGTTTAAATACGAGTAAAAAACAAAAAAAAAATCACAAGTAATTTTTCTTGCTTATTTAAATACCTTAGTTTTATATTTTTTGTAAAAACACCAAGATAATAAAAACTAAATACACAAAACTCTGAAAATTTATTTTATTTTTTATTTAAACTCGTTTTGCTTAGGAAAACAAAAAGTAAGCTAATAATATTTTTTAAATTGTTATAAATGTCTTGGAATTTTTATTGAATCTTAGGAATTTTTAGTCCGTCAAACTATTGAACACTTTTAAGTAAATTTAAACAAAGTTTTACACTACTCGTTTTTATCAAAGTCAAATGCAGCAGTCTTTGTTAAAGACTCAAAAAAAACAGCGTAATTCAACTTGCCATCGACATGACCTCATTTGAACTAATTGTTTAATGCTGTTGAGTCTTGGTAACGGTGAATTGAGAAGAGAAAAATAGTTGCTCAAATCACCAAAAACTTCGCAATTTCGATTTGCTCCTTTAAACTTGTACAGCTTGCTTCTAACATTGACTAAAAAAAATTGTTTTCATTTAAAAAAAATACTTTTAGCATTTTTTAAATTTCGAACTAAATAGTTATCTTGCCGCGACTTGAGCGACTTTTATATAAATATTATAATTAGCAAAAAAAAAAAGTTTTAGTTGGTTGGTTTAAAATATAAATCACTAAAAAATTTTAATACTTTGCATTTAAAAGATTATGAGTTTTTTACTAGCATTATTCGACTAACTAAAATTTCTAAAATAAAAGTAAGTAGTTAAATAGTTACGTTTGTTTAAAAAAAATATTTGCTTGTAATCTTAACACAAAACCTTAATAAAGAACATGTATATTGTTTAGAAATAAAAGATTGACTTTAATAAAAATTACAAATAAATATATATTATTAAAACTAGCTACAAATAAATTTGTGAAAAACTATTTTTTTACCGTGTAATTAAGTTTAAGAAACTTCCAATCTACACAAAAACTACCTTTAGCTTTTTTTTCATAGCTTAGGTTATATTCAAAATACTTAACAGCTTAAGAATATTTTCTTGTTATTGTGTTTTAATAAGTAAATAATATAAATTTATATTTGAGGTTCTAATTTGAACAAATATAGTTCTCAAATTATTTAAAAATATGGAGATAAATATACAAGATTAATTATTCAAGAACTTTATTTGCAAAACTAAGTTTCACCTTTTAAGGGATCTTCAGTTACAACTTAAATATGAAAAAGATTAAAATTTTTCAGATTTAAATCGTAACTGAAGATCCCTTAAAGAGTAAACTTAGTTTTGCAAATAAAAAATATTGAATAATTTATCTTTTATATAAACAATTTGACAATTATTTTTTCTTCTAGTACAAAACATTTAAGTTATGTAATTATAAATTTCTTTTTTTTTTAAACGTTCTTAAACTTAATTTTCTTAGTTTAATTAATTACAAAAAAATCATTTAGAATACTATCGTAATAAAACACATTAGTAAAAAAAAATGTATATGAATTTTAAGATTAAAAAAAAAAAGTAAAAACAAGAAAAAAATCTAAATGATAAAAGTATGAATTATATCGTCATTGTCCTGGACATAACACTACAAACTGTATCCTGGTGTATGACTCGATAACCGAAAGGTTTTTTCGTACACCAGGTCCTTGGACCAAATATTTGAGCGCTTTTTTTTTCGTTCAATAAACAATTATGAAGTAACCGAAAACTTTTATATTGCTGTTTTATATTATCAATCACCCAAACGCATAAAAGACACTTTAGTCTTTTAAATTTCAATATGTTGGCGCGTAATACAAGCTTTCGCGCTGGATAAATAAAGACAATTTTGTCATTTTATTATTTTGACTCTAAAAAGCGTCTCCTTGTGATCAATATTATAAAATCTAAAGAAATTTGAAACCATGTGGATCTAAACAATGCCATAAATAATAAAAGTTTGTAATAAATTAGTTAACTTATGGAAACCACTTATTACTTACTAAACGAAATATGTATTTAAGTTAGTTTTTAAAATACTTATGGTGGTTCAAAAATGGTTTCCTTTTGTGAAAGTCAATTCAAAAAACAATTTATGTCAATAAATAAAGTTACAAATTTTAAAATTTGCAGACAAATGTTATAAATGTACAGTTGTGTACCTATTTGTTTTTTTATTTTTCTAACTAATTAGAAATAGTGACCACATATTGAACTTCAATTGTCCAGTCTGATTTTGTCTAGTCAAAAAAAAACTCTTAGTTTCTGTGTAAGTTGTATGACTATAAATCAAATTAAAGACTAAAGCTGCTTTTAAAGAAGGTTCGAGTTAAACAAGAGACAATTTACTATAAAACAATGAAATAAGGGTTGCTGCATACTTAAGATACTTTAAAAATTTTGAAAATCTCAAGATAAGCAAAGATATTAAGATCATTTTTTATATACAGGCTGACTCTTGATAGTTTTGTTTATTAAAAAAAAACAGGATATTTTTAAGACTTTTAAAAGTCTGATGACAGATATTTTCTAGATCATGATTAATTTGATTGAGTTTCAACAATATTGTTCAATAACTTGACATTTATTGATTTTTAAAAAATTATTATTTTTTTGAACCTTGTAGCCAGCTCTTCTATAATCTAGTATTATATAAAGCTTTTCTTTTTATAATTTAGTTGACAAATAAACATGATGTATACAAGTAGTTTGTGCCAGAGTTTAAATTTTTTTTAAGGATTTAAAACACCCCTTATGGATAACATCTGACAGTTTAAGGTAACTCGGGACAGTTTTTGGTCACTTAAGATCTTTTTTGATTCAATAAGTGGCAACTCTATTAAATGAGCAAAGTATGCGCAGGTTTTATAGGAATTGGTTTTCATATATTTTAGAATGCATTTAAATACTTTATTTAATACTACTGGTCATTGTTGATTTGTTGATAGGGTTTAGATTCTTTTAATGTAGTTTAGCTTGGTGCAATTTTCAATATTTTTATATTATACTTTAAATTATCAGTAAAGTTTTGATTTTGATTGATATTTTTTTTTTGTGTGAGTAATTTCCAAAGTTTCTAAATTAATATGACATCAGTTTTAGTGATCATATATTTGTTTCTTTTGTTTTCTTTTAAACAATAAATTTAAGAATTAAATATTTAAACAGTTGTGGAAAATTGTTAGTTTATCAAATTTTAGTTTATTTTTATATATAACATACAATTTTAACTTTAAAGCATTTTTTATGACCTTTTTTACAAATTAAAATGCTTAAAGTTTGTTACTTAGCAATAATTTTATGAATATATTTTTTCCTGCATAACTTTATTGAGTTGTATCATATTTTATGTTTTGTTATTTTAATTTAAGTGTGTTTTTTAAGTGTGTGGCTTGATGGGGTAGGTGTCTTTATGAGGATTTTGACAAGCCTCTGACGTGTCTTGGACAGAACATCGAACTGTATACAAGTGGTGTACCTCTTAATAACCATAAGTTTTTTTTTTACCATGTGCTAAGACCAATTATTTTGAGCGTTTTTTTGTTGTTTAAAAAATAATATTAATAATTATTGATAACTCTTATTTAAATGTTGCAAGATTGAAAACTAGAAGTCAACATATATACAACAAAAAGATTAAAATGTTTTACTGATAAATGTTTGTTTATAAAACTAAAAGAAACAATTAAAGTATATGAGTGGGGTCAATGACTAGGAGATCTTTCTTAAATGTAACTTTAATTGAATTGAAAAAAAAAAAAAACGCTCTAAAAGTTTTGGCTAAGAATCTGGTGTACAAAATAATCTTCCAATTAATGTTTCATACTCAATGGATACATTTAATGTCTTGTCCAGGACAATAAAGAAGTCATTAACTGTCTTAAAACTATTTTAAAGGTTTATGACCATATGTTTGAGAATTTTTATTTATTTTTTTCTTAAGTTTGTTAAGATAGTTGTTATCTTGTGTTAATAAACGATGTATACAATTATGTTAAATAACAAGTAGAAAATAAGATGTAGTTCTGTGAAACTATTTCCAATTAAGGCTAAATGGGAGGTAAGGGATTAAAAAAACATTGGTTTTTTATGAAAGTTAAACATATGAACTATGAGTCAGCCTTCATTAATAATTTTTTCAGTTATCATTTGAGATATAGTAACTTTTGTAAAAGTATTTTGATGTTAAAGCATGGACTGCAACTTTTTTATTGCCAATTTTTATTGTAATTTTAAAATTAACCTAAAATTAATCTATTTTTTTAATTTTTGGCGCAAAATTTTCAAAAACATTTCTGAAATATTAAAAGATTTCTAACCGATGAATTTAAAGATATGAAAAAACAAAATTAAAAAAAAAAAAAACAAAAAAAGAGTAATTAATAAAAAAATACTTTTAATTTATAGAATTTCAATTGTAGTAAAAACCCAAATATTTCTAATGTACTAACTGTAAAAACTTGAAGATGATAATTTAGAAGACAAAGGAAAATATACGTTTTATTAAAATACTTTTTTGGTTTGCACCTTCAATAAAAAACCTTTTGATCTGATCAACTTATATTGTATCTCAAAAGTTGCATTCAAAACAACCCTGTCTATATTATTCCAAATTTTATCCTGATTTTTATTTGTTTATTCATTTCACTGTACTGTTTTTGATCAGTGAAAAATATAAATGGTTAAAATAGGTTATTTGAAGAAAAAAAGAACTATTCTACAGTCTAAATCAGTGTTTCCCAAACTTTTTAAATATCCCTTAAAGTTTAAATGATTGCTTTATGCCTCCCCTTTGCAGCTTATGGCCCCCTAACTTTCTAAAATGGCCTAATTTTGGAAAACCTTTGGTAAGTTTCAAAATTTCCCAAAACTACCCTAAAATAAGCTTAAGACCTTTTTTGCTTTTCATCATGAACTACAGAATATCTAGTGTAAGTTAAAAAAAGTGTAATGTCTAGTGTAAGTTTCTAGCCCTTACATACGCTTATAACCTTTTTTTTGCTTTTAATCATAAACATAGAATATCTAGTTTAAGTTTCAAATTATGGCCTTTTCTTTCCCTATGGCCCCTTTACTGATTACTACCCACATATTACCCACTTTAAGAAACCATGGTCTAATTTATGTATTATTTTTCTGGTATCTAAAATTAAGTATAGTAAAAAAAAGATCATAAACAAACTAATTCATGTAAATGTTTACTTGCTTAAAGTGTTTTTAATTTACACTTAAATATTTTTGAATTTTGTGCTTAAATTTTTGAATTTTACAAAGTTTGTTGACATAAAAACAGTCATTTCAAAAATTTTTTCAGCAAAAAGAATAAAAAGAAAAAACTATAACAAGTTTTTATAATACTTACAAAACTTACTGTAAGCTTTCTGAAAATTCTATGACTGCAATAAAAGCTGTCAAAATTACTTTAGAATAAGAGAACTAGTTATAACTAAGTAAATAATCTAATGTAATATAAAAATAAAGCAATTTTGTTTATTAATTAGTATATTATTATATATAAGTTTTAGTATTTAATTATTTTTTAAAAGTAAGCTTTTTCTAATTTACATTTACTAAATATCTATTTAACTCAAAAATTTGAAACTTTTTATTACTTTTTGTTTCAAAAATAATCTTAGTTTAACTTTCAAGGTCTAAAATTTTGTTAAACAGTTATATATAACTCAAAAATAAGTGTATTTAAAATTAATTAGTTAAGACTATATAAAAACATATCATGCATGTTTAACTTATATCATAACTGTATCTAAATGAAATTATTTATTATTTTTAACATATGTAGTGATTTTACAATTACTTTTATAAAAAAAAACAGTATTTGTTTCATAACAATCAATACTTTTATAATTTAGATATAAACATATTTTATTATAAAATTAAACATGAGTGATGATTTAAGAATTTTTTCACCAAAATCAGCCAGAGAAAATTTTCAACAGAACCTTGTAAATATGCAACATCCTTCATACCAAAATTTGTTAGTTTTGTTTCAGTAATTGAATTACTTTGTAGTTTTTGAATGTATTTTATTTAGTGATCAGTAACTTTGATTAATATTATTTTTTTTTTTAATATTTTTTGTTGTTTAATTCTTTTATACTACAAATACTAAAAATTGTTAGTTTGTCAGAAAAAAATTTAAACTAAGCCGTTTTAATCCGTTTTTTAGTAGAAAAAGTACTACCAAATTTAAACTAAGTCTGTAGTAGTTATAATTAACAAACAAGATTTGTTCAAAACTTTTTTTTCAATCTACCTGGTAAAACTATTATATTTAATAACTTTCAGCAAAAATTGAACAATTAATTTATTTTTTTTCAAATGTTAGGTTTTTATAGGTTTAAATATAAAAATGTAAAGCTTTTCATAGTAATTCAGTTATATTTAAAGTAACTATAAAAAAGTTTAAGTTTTACTTTTACATATTTATTTCTGTATATGAAGAAAATTAAAAGTGCTTACAGTGTAAATATAGTTTAGCTTAAATTGAAAAACTATATATTCCAAATTGACTGAAAATATGTACTTCAAATTAACTCAACTAAGTACAGTTGAAAACTAAACTAGTTGTAAACAACTAAAGAAAAGTTACTGTATATTATTTAGCTTTGTTCCACAGACTTAATTAAGTTACATTTTTAAATCATTGAAAAGATTTTTCTTGGTTACTGTAGTACAAGAAAATTAAATTAAATAATTTTTCATGAGCAAATTTGAATTAAAATAATTATTATTTAGTGTCAATTTAGATTTGCCTTTATGTGCAAACTTAAGTTTTTATGATAACAAGCTTGGTAGTGATTGTCTTTTAGCCATAATTTTGTCTTTACCTAAACTTTCTGCTAGAAAGGCCAAAGTAAGTCAAGGTTTTTCAATACCTTATTTAAGCTAAAAATTGTTTATATTAACTACAGGACAAACTATGGTTGTTGTTAAAATTTGAAACTGAGTCTAGTCTTTAAATGATTTTATATTATAGATTCTATAAGTTCATGTTGCCATTAACACAGAGACTCTTAAGTGGAGACTTGTTATTTATCTTTTCTTAATTTTTAAAAAGGCATAACTTGGAAGAAGAAAGAAAAGGTTTAGAAACCAATTTCATGGAATATCAATCGATGAAAACGATAAACAAAATGGAACTAGCAGATTTTGACTCAGTTGCTCCATTGCTAAAAGTAAGCTTAGAATTCTTGCCAGTTTTCAAGCTAGTTTTAGTTAAACTTAGTTAATTTTATTGTTGTATTTAAATTTTGTTTAAATCAAAAAATCTTTCATAAATTTTAATAGTATCAATGAAACATTTTTTGAAATAGTTTTGAATTATTGAAATATTTATAATCAAAATATCAAAGAAGTTTTATTAAATTATGAAGAAGTATCAAGGTTAAGTATTTAGTTTTGATATGTGTTATTTTTTATTGTAATGCTTTATTTGAAATATTATTTACTACGTTTGACATTTATTTCTTAAAAAAAAATTGAAGAAAAAAAAAAGTTAGTTTGTAAAATTTTGTTACACTTTATGCTCATAAAGGATAATGGTTTTATTTAGTTTTTACAAGTTTAGGCTATTCTAAGAGTAAAAACAATTTTTTGGTTTTTTTATAACTCTGAATTTTAATTAAGCTAGAATTTTTTTTACTGTTTTTAACAGTTCAAATTAAATCTTGAGATATTATGCATCAACGTTGAACAGTTCAATAGCTTATTTTTTTTGAAATCACAAACTAAAATTGCAAAGAAAAAAAAGATTAAGAATGAAACTCCTTGGGTTTTTCAGTTAAGACTTTGAATTTTCAGAAATTGTTCTTTATATTAGTTACAGTAATTTTTTACAGTAATAAAAAGAAGTATTAAATATATATATATACATAGTTTTATAAATAATCAGTTTTAATAAAAAAAACTAAGTAAAAAAAATTCTAAGAAATCTTTTAGTTTATATTCATAAAGTTTAAAAAAGACTGTTTAAAAAATGTTGGAACAAGTTAGATTTACATAATTAGTTTACTTTAAATGTTATAATTTCCTCCTACTATATAAGAAGCTTATTAAGCTCCAAAATTTTGATTTTATTTAAACATTTTATTTTTACATTACGATAACTTGTTCATCTAAGCTGTTTCCATTTATAATTTTAAAAAATAGATTATCTTACAGTATACTACAGTATCTTGTTATTACTTGCATTTTTTTAGTTAGATTTATAACTTGCAAGTTAGATTTACATAATTAGTTTACTTTAAATGTTATAGTTTCCTCCTACTATATAAGAAGCTTATTAAGCTCCAAAATTTTGATTTTATTTAAACATTTTATTTTTACATTACGATAACTTGTTTATCTAAGCTGTTTCCATTTATAATTTTAAAAAATAGATTATCTTACAGTATACTACAGTATCTTGTTATTACTTGCATTTTTTAAACTGAAATGTTTTTGGCCTACAAGAATAAAAAAAAATATTTTGTTTGGATTCTATCTCAAATTAACTTGTTTTTTGTATAATTTTGTCTTTAAAAATTAAGAATTCTAAATCTGAATTTTGTACATTAGTTCTTTTTATAAATATAACCAAGAAATACATAAAAAGAAATTCAGGTTTTTTTTTCACCCAAAAATAGCTTAAAAATATTATAGTTTTAGAAAAAATTATAATTTACTTTAACTCTAATGAAATCAGGTTGTTAATTTCAGGTTTATGGTTGCTTCATGTGAAAGCATGATAAACCGTTTGTAGATTGAAGACTGCAAGTTTTTCGGTTGTGACTGACTGATGAGTCCTAATAAGGACGAAACCGGTCTCAGTCTACTGAAGCTTGTGGTCCGATGATCGTGTTAATATGATCAACCCTTTTGTTAAACTTGAGCTTTGTCTCCCGGCATACGAAAGTCCAGGCTTCTGCTCTGCAGACTTTCGCCAATGTTTTTGTTAAGTAGAAAATTATTACATTTTATGTAAACATAAATTACATGCTTTACTTCAACAAATTTTAACTCTAAATCAAAACAACTCAAAGCTTTATAGAAAAATATTATGTAACAGCCCAAGCCTGGTTGAGTGCTAGCTTAAATTAAGGGGGGCTTGGCCTTTTTGGGCTAAACACTTCGAGCTCCTAAATTTACTACACTCATTATGTTTAAGTTAGTAATTAATCAATACGTGATATACTTATTTTTTATAATAATTTAAATAAAGTAAGTTCATTGATAAGTTTCAAAGCAGCTTCTCTATCAGTAGAATAAAACTGCGAAAATAAACACAATAATTAACACAAATTTTCTAAAAGTTCTTATTTAGTGTTATTATAAAGAGTTAAATTAATTGTTTTAGGAGAATCTTATATTTAAAAATAGTTCCAATAACAAAATAATCTTAAACAGAGACTTAAATTTGGTGTGTGTTATAGTTATATTACTATCCTAAAAAAACACTTTAAATAAATAATGCAAAAAAGCTTAGTCAATGACAAATATAGTAAGGTTTCAAGAACATAACAAGAAAGTCCAAAAAAAAATGATAGTCAGTGCAATTGCACTAGTAGCTGGAAGTATATTTAGAAAAATAAACTTTGGTTCTTAAACTATTTTAAAAACTTCAATTAAGTTTGAGTTTTATAAAGTTTTATATTAGTTAGTTTGTGCTCCATTAAGTTTATAATCAAGGTTTCTAAAGATAAAAAATCTCACAAATGATTAATTTAATTTAAAATTCTTTGGTATGTTTTTTATAGGGTTGCCACGCACTCAGACTACTTAAAATAACTCAGAGTAAATTGAGATAAAAAAAACAGGCAAACACAGGCTAGTTGGAACTTTTTTGAAAACTCAGGCTAGGTTGGGTCTTTTTTTAAACTTCCGGCTAGTTTTTTATTACTTGAAATCTTCTTTTTTTAATGTGTTTTTACTAAGTCCTCTTGTTATTATTTTGGTAATTTTAGGTATTTAAGCTTTATTAACTATAAGTTGTTTCAATTTTTGGTCTATATTGGTTATTTTTTTGAAATTTTTTTATAAACTCAGGTTTACTTGATGTAACTCAGGCTAGTTTTTGGTCATTTATGCTAGCTTTTTGTCTTAAGTGGCAACCTTTTTTTTAGCATAAAACATAAACATTTTGACTATAAAATCAATTTGGAAGTGGTTAAGATAACACAATTTATTGATAGCAGCAAAAACAAGTTTTGATTGTATATTGGGCATAAGGGAGCTAGGCTGTTGCGTATATACAAAAAGGTAAAGGTTGTTGTAATATTAAAGTTAATTTTATTCCTTTCGTCTGACTTATATAATGACTTTTGTTTAAATTTATTTAAGTTATGCTGTTCCACTGAAAAATAATTCCTCAGACAAAAATGAATTAATATTTGCTAACATACAAAGATAGTTTTTTAAATTCACAAAAATACTCTCTATATATAAATAAAATAAATGTTGTTTTCCTCTAAAATTAACTAATATTTTACTCGAAATTGCGCTTTAAACCTTAATAAAAATTGAGACATAAAAGTTTTTTTCTTTTTATCTGTAAAACCTGTTAAAGTTTGTAACGTGTTTTTATTTGTTTAATGATATTTGTATTTTGATAATTTGTAGCCACCAACAAAGAGGAAATTAGATCTTGATGAGCCGTATTTTTCTCAGCATCACAACCAAGTGGCCAACTTACGGGAAGACAGCCTCAAAGGTTCCCCGAAAACCCCAAAAAATAAAGTTAGTCAACAATTAGCCGTATGTTTTGTGTTTGGAATTCTTAAGCAAATGGTATTTAAAAAAAAAATTTTCGTTTACATGTAGATTCATTTATTTTAGTAATATTTTAAATATATCGTACAAGATTTAGTGATGATTGAAAATTTCTTCTAGTCATCCTTCATTTGGTTTATATATTTTGTACATTTGGTTTAGTTTTTTATAGTTTTTCAGCATTCATACTTAGACTAAAAGTTTACTAATGTCTCTCATAGTCTCATATATATATATGTATTAAAACATAGGGTGGAAAGAGAAGGGTTTGTTATAAGAAGCAGGGAACACCAAACAACAAGATGTCTTCGCTGTTATCAAAATCGCCATTCAGCCCATGTCAAAACCCGGAAAAATCAAGATACGACACCTCACTCAGTTTACTTACTAAAAGGTCCGTTTTCAACCAGGGTTAGCTAAAAAAAACTTAGTTAAGCTTATAAAACTAAACTTATCTATGCCAATTATGATTTATCTAATGTTGTTTTCATTTTACGTAGCTAATTAAGTTTGAAAATAAGGGTAAGTTTGTTATAGTTAATATGAAAAGTGATTTCATTTCAATTTTGACTTGATATGTTATATATACGGTTAATAACGAAAGGTGTTTTTTATCTCTTAGCTTATATTAAACTGTTTAAAAAAAAATTAGTTGTAAACGCTTTTTAGGATCAATAAAATTATACATGTTGATAATAATCTACAAAATGAATATTACTGTGGTTGTATTTTACAGTATTAAGTTGTACTTAATTGTAATGCATTTGAGTTTGCATACTGTGATTGTAGTATGTAGCTATACTCAAACAATAAAGTTTAAGAAAAAAAAAGAATGGATTTAATATTTTTATCACAAATTTACATTTAATTTGTGCATTTTAGTATTTGGTAAGTAGGTTAAACAAACTAAAATTAAGAAAGTACAGCTAGAGATCATATAGTAACTTTTATTTTTAGTGACAATTTTTAAAATATTATTTAGGTAAAAAAAAAAAAATTATAAAAGAAATAAAATATTCATTTTTATTAAAAAACTGAATTTAATTTAAAAATAAATAAAAAAACCCTTAATTAATTTATCTTTACTGTTCAATATGTATTATATATGTAGCTTGACTACCATCACAGACTATATGTATTTTTATTAACTTAACTTAAATAGTTTTATTTGTTTTAGTAAATATTACTTTTGTTTATGTTTTTATGAACAAAAACTTATTTTTTTCCAAAAGGACTGCATTAAAAAAAAAGCTTAGTTGTTTTTTGATAGCCATTAGCTATAAAGTTAGCTTATTTTCTTTGAACACGTTATTTAGTGAATTAATGTTAATAGTCTTATAAGTAACAAAAATTTTGACAATTTATTTTCAAATTTTAGGTTTATTGATTTAATGAACGACTCACCAGAAGGGATTCTCGACTTGAACCAGGCCGCAAAGAGCTTGAGTGTGCAAAAAAGACGCATTTATGACATCACAAACGTTCTCGAAGGCATTGGACTCATTGAGAAACAGTCAAAAAACAATGTTCAATGGATGTAAGTTCTATTGTTATTTTATTGTTTATGTATAGATATATTTTGAAAATAATTATTTTTTGTTTAGTTATATGCTAACGTTTTTAAATATTTTTATATTCTTAAATTTTTAAATGTATTAAAGATGAAAATATATAAAAACAGTACGGTTGATATTTTATTTCTAGTAATTTTGCATCAAAGAATAAACTTGTTTACAATTTTTTCAAAATAACTTAAGTTTTATGTTTAAAACAAAGACATAGCAAGTCTAATTTAGTATATGTTTTATAACAAATTGATTTTAAGTGTTTATCATATAAAGGTGTATTTTTGTTTATATTATACTAGAATTATTTTTCAAAAGTTAATATATTTTATTGCAAAATCTAACTGGTGTTTATATTGGCAAAAATATTTTTCAAACCACAGAGGGTCGCGGGGAAGCAGTAACAGTGAAGATACGGCGACGCAGGTGGAAAATTTGAAGGAAAATGTGAGAAGTTTGGAGGAAGAAGAGAAGAACATCGACGAACTGATTGCAAATCAACAGAAACATTTGGAACACATGAGCCACCAGAACCACAACCTTTCCTACGTCACTTATCAGGATCTCAGGTATTATTTTCAGTAATGGTATTATTCATTGCGAAATGTCGTTACTCACACTCTTGTTAAAGTTCAGTTATAACGTACAAATACACATTTAAGTTGTTTTTTGTTAATTTTAAAGGATGAGTTTTTATTTTTATTGTTTTATTCAGAATGATCAAGTCTTGGAAGGACGAGATTGTAATTGTCATAAAAGCTCCACAAGAAACCAAACTAGAAGTTCCGCCTCCACAAAAAGTTAATGGGGTTAGTTTAAAATAGATACATTTTTATTATTATAAATGTTATGTACAAAATAATAATAGAGATAGTGTAAAAATGTTCCAATAAACTATTATTAAATTAATCAAAATTTTTGTCAAATAATCAAAACTTTTACTATTTTGCAAATAGTTTAGCTAGACTTACAACTTTTATAATTTTATAATATAAATACAGTTTCGATTTCAACATAATGGTGACTAAATTTTTGGTAATAAATATTTCGAACGTTTTAGAACAGTTTGTTCCAAATTTTTGATAAGTTTTTACGTTATTATAACACTGAGAGTATAACAAAAATTAGTTTTCAGTATTTTAAAATTGTACTTAAATTTATTATAAAATACTTTTTAACTGACATTATTGAGAAAAATGCCATAAGTTTTATTCTAAACAAAACTTGACACACTAACAAATGCAAAACAACTAACAATTTCTTAAACTTTTTTTCCACAGAAAATCCAAATGATGCTGAAATCAACAAAGGGAAAAATCGACGTTTTTCTCTGTCCGGAGCACAACACGGGAAGTTCTTATGTTCAGGAAAATTCAGGAGGGAGAAACCACGATTCAGGTATCATGGACTCTCCACCCCAAGAAGGCAACCTGACTCCGTCGGGACCCGGAAGTCTCCCTGACGTCGGTAGCTTCCTGCAAGCTCCCCAGCAACAAACCAATTTCTCCCAAAATTCGCCTCACACAGGAGAAAGGTACCTTCAGGAGGAAGCCAGGAATCAAGAAGACTTTGGTTTTCAGGAACCCGCGTCTCAACAGACCTCTTCAGGTTTTCAGGAATCGTTTCTGGAATCTTCTCAGGGTTCTCAAACTTTCCATGGAAACCAGCAACCAGCTGGTTACCGCCAGCAGAGGTCGCAGTTCGAGGGCTTCATCGAAATGGAGCCTCCTCGCGGCCCCCAGAACCCCTACAGTCAGAACCTGGAAGAAAACGAGGGATTCAACGATCTGTTTGATTCTCCCAACTTAACGTCAGCGTTCGGCATGACTGCGTCACAACAGAGCGTGACGTCATCACATTCGCACGACTTGTTCCACTGAACAAGTACTCGTTGATAGGAAATAAAAACTTTTTTTTGTCAGACCATTGAAAAGTGGTTGAAAGTTTTCTGTTTTATGATGATTTTGTTATTTAGTTTCTTTTAACACGCCGATGTGTTTTATTTTAAAAATGTTGTTGTGTTTTTGTTGACAAAATGTATTTAAGGATATTTTTTTTTACTTGATGACGGGTGTTTTTAGTTTGGATGGAGTGTAGGGTGTAGTTGAATTTTAAAAAATATTTAGTTTTTATTTAATGATGGTGCTGTTACACTGTTGCTACAGCAAGGTCATAAAGCTTAAGTTTAAAAATTGTTTATGATGTTAATTAGGGGTAACTACGGTATAGAAAATGATTTTTTATAGTATTTTATATAGTTACATACAGTAAAATGTGTATCTAACAAACACATGTTTTATTACATGTGTTTTAGTTTTAAAAGCCATAAAGTTTATTTTTGTTTTGGATCAAATAAAAAATGTTTAAAGAAGTATATATAACAAAATATTTTTCTTTAACATTTTGAATAACTTTTAAAGTTTTTAGTATTTAAAGTTAGTCAATAATGTTTAGTGCAGCAATTATGTTGACTGTTTGAGTAAAAGTAAAACTGAGTTTTGTTTTTAATCATGTACTACTGAAATTTGTTTTTAAATTATATAGTGTTTTTTACAGTTTGCTGAAGTTTGTCATTTCTGTTTTGTAAATATATGCTTTAATTTTCATTCAGTGTGAAATTTATGTATAAATTTAATTATAATCTTTTAATTTTTAAAGGTATACTTCGTTATATGAAGTTAATTTAAAGCTGCTATAGTATCATTGAAAAGATTATTATAGTTTTCTGTTAATAGTTATATTAAAATAATCCCTGTTATTAGTCTATGTAAAATTTTAATTAAATTCGGATTAAAATAGTTTTTTTTTGACTACATTAATTTTTTTTTTATCTTCAGAAAAAACTACAGTGTACAATGTCAATCCTTAATTGTTAGTCACAGAAAATATTTCCAAACTTTCAAGTATGCAAATATTATAAATAAGAGCTGCTTGCAATTTACTAGTTGCTGTGCTTTTTAATTGTTCTTAATTATGTTTTTGTTTCGTTGCTAATAAAAATTAAAATGCTTACAAAAGACTTTTTACACTGATTAACGTAACTCAGTAATTGAAAACGAAAGAAAAAGTAGGAATAATCATTTTAAATAATACCTACTTACAGAATTGCCACAAAACCTGGATAAACCTGGAATTTCAGAATTTTTTGAAAACAAACCTCGAAGAACTTAGAACATTGTACAGAAAATAATGGAATAACCTGAAATTTTTTTTAGCATTTTTAAAATAATATTTACAGTAGATTTTAGCGTTTTTAGACTTAATAATATTGTATTATAAGTTTTAATTAATTAATTGATAAATTATTAGTTGAATTATTACTGAAAAAATAAAACTACTTTTTTTTGCATTTATTTTCATTGTTATGAATGTCAATATGTAGAGTCAGTCAACAATAAACTATTTCTGGTGCAACTTAAATAGTGTTTAGATCAGGGTTTGCCAAACATTTTTTCAAAAGGCCCCCTTTGAAGAAATTAAAAAAGCTAAGGCCCACTCCGACGAGATTTCTAGAAAAACGCTTAAAACCTTTATTTTTTATTTTTTGCTCTTCATCATCAGCTCTAGTTCATCATCAAATTATGACTTCATGGCACCCTTTGGGTCATGAAGTTATTGTTTGAAACGTCTTAGGGTTTAAAAAAAGGTCTTAGGTGATTTTAATGGTAGTCTTGAGACTTACACTAGATATTCTGGAGTTCATGATGAAGAGCAATAAAAAAAAAAAGATCTCAGGTGTTTTTAATGGTAGTCTTGAAAATTACACTTGATATCTGGAGTTAAGAGCAAAAAAAGCTCTTTGTCTTAGGTAATGGTAGTTTTTTGAGTGACCTTTTTGGAGGAAGCCATAGCTTTTTTAATTTCTAAAAAGGGGGCCTCTTGAAAAGTTTTTTGGGAAACCCTGGTTTATAGTGTACTATATCTCTTCCAAAGCATTGTAATCAGTTTACAGTTTTAAGTTAAATTTCTTAGATTTATTTTAGTTTTAAAGGAAACTTTTGTGAAACAACAAAAAAACAAAGTTCACTACTTTAGGTTATTCATAAATTTTATTTAAGAATATTACTTGTTTCTACATTATTGTGTTTCAAAAGCAGATAGATGTATGTGTACAAACATATCTACCGTTTTGTTCCTAAGCTTAAATTTTTATGTAGAACGCTTTAATTAAAAGTAAAACTCTAAATGTAAAAAACTTATAAAATAAATAAAACTAATACCAGTTCAGAAAATAGCTTCTGCTTAACCAAAGAAATTAAATTTCACAACTTAATAAAACATACACCTGTTAGCTCAAAAAATATTTAACCAAATATTTAATACTTGATAAGAGCGTAAATACAAGCTTATAGTTTATATAAAAAACTATACAAAATTAGTTGATGAAGTATTTATAACAAGATAACTTACTCATTAAAAAAATAAAACAACCTTTTCTTTGGTTTATATCGTAAGTTTTAAAAGTACTAATCACTGTCTATCTAGAATAATTTATTACTATCAAAATTATTTATTAAAAATAAAATAAAGTCTTTTGAATAAGAAATATTTTATAAAAAATGTTATGTAAAAGCTATCAAACAACCATAACTGTTTTACACATTGTTACCTTAATGTTACTCTACAAGGAAGTAAATATTTCTTACTTTTATAACTTACTTTTTGTTGTTTACTTTTCTGTGAAACATTTTTAACGAACATAAGATTAAAAACAACTTTCTAAAATTAAAAAAAAAGGCAATTTACACAAAAATGCTATATTCGAAACTTTCTAAATAAAAACAACTAAGTTACGCTAAATACTATACTAATTGTACGATTGTTTTAAAATAACAAAAAAAAAGGTTTTAAGTAATTTACCAAAAATTTTTTATCTTTATATTTTTATCTGTGTCTATTTTAACTAACAACTTATAACTTAATAAATTATTACTGAACTCTCTGAAATAAAATATTTACACTATTTTACTCGATACCAAGTCGAAAATTCCATTACAAGCAAAACTAAAAGTAGTCTGCATAACAAGTGTTTAAGAATTTAATTTTTAAGACAGGGGTCGGTAGCCTTTAATAAGAAGCGGACCAATTTTTGTAGAAAGTATTGCTATTTTTGACCCTTACCCTAACAGCTTTATTTAAAACGTTTTCAAGCGTATCGATATAAAACTGCATGTGTAGTTAGAAACAACCGACCTACACACCCCAGCCTTCTATTTTAGAAGAAAGGCTTCCTAAACTAAAAAAATCGGATCCGGTAGACCACTATTTAAAACTAAAAATGATAACTAAACGGCTTAGCTAACAAAAAAGTAAACGTAAATAGTTTAAACAGAAAGAATTAGAAAAAATTATCTACTTTGAAAACTGTAAAAACCTAAACATCGTGAAATTAATTGAAAGTATACTTTTAAAATAACAGATTTAATATTACCTATTTAGATTTAAAATAAAAATTAAGATATCAAATTCTAGAGGAGAAATAATATGTTTTATTCTTTCAAGAGTTTATTATGTAACCTAAGTTTCGGTCAAAGATCACTATATAAGCACTGACGAGGTCTTTGACCGAAATTTAGTTTGTATAATAAAGTTTTGAAACAATAGAATATATAACAGATGTAATTCAACCAAAAAAAAAAAAAACTAAAATAAAAACTAACTAACTGTTTAAAGTTACGAAAATTTTTTTTAATGCTTTTCTTCAACATATTGTTGGACACAAGTTTTTAGATAGAAATGAATATATGTTTTTGTGAAACAAAACTATAAAAACTAATCATACATTTAAATTTCAATAAATCAAGTAAAAAAAAAAGAAACCAATTTAGAATTTAAAATACTGAAAGATTACCAAAAAAAAGTAAACATTAGTTTAAAATTTATGCTGTGTTTGTTTCAAAGACGAAGATAGTGCTAAGTATTGTCTTAAATAACTTTAAATATTGTCAAGAAAATAAAAAAAATATAATCTCAAACTAAATATAAAAATGAAAAGTAGATATACTTCATTGTCATATTTGTCTAAAAAACTTTAAATTGTTATTATATTTTGATAGAAAGATTGTGTTAGACTAAATTTTTACATTAAATTAGTTAAAAGTTTTTATTTAGATGGAGGACTCAATGCAAGCTAAACAATCGCGAATATGTATTATTTTTTAAAGTTAGTAAATTTTTTCAACAAACTGTGGAAATTTTCGTATGACATATTGAATACAAATCTCCACATCCATTTTAAGCAATATAGTATCTTAAAAATAAAGAACATACTTATATACATTTTAGATAGTTAGTCACACGCTACAAAGTTGAAACAAATGGAAAAAATTGTTTGGAAAATAACAACAACAGTTTGACAACTACTTAGAATATTGAAAACTAATGAAATATCTCTTTTTAAATCTATAACATAGTACATCGGCGTATTAATTAAAAAGACACTAGTACTAATATCCAATCCAAGAAATCCCCGAATAATTGTGTTGTTAATTTGATATACAGAATCGTCGTGAGACAAAACATTAAACTGTATTCGTAAAGTATATAGACTCGAAAACCAAAAAGTTTTTTCGTACACCATAGGTCAAACTTTTTGAGCGCTTATTTTTGTCGTTTAATAAAAAAAATTTCAACGAACAGTTTATCTAAATATTTAAAAAACATAGTATCCTGGAAAATGACGTTTAACTGTATCCAAGTAGTGTACGACTTGATAACCGAAAGGTTCTTTCGTACACCAGGTCCTAAAACTAATGTTTTGTGCGCTTTTTTTGTTGTTCAGCAAACAACACTAGTATACTTTAAAATATTAAAATTGTTTTATACTCTGTAAATTTACCGGTTAAAGTTGCTTTCAGCAAAAAAGAGTAATAAACAGAAATGTATATGTTTTGCTAGCTGTAAACTCTGAAAATTTGTACATTTTAAGACGAGAGAATATATATGTTTTCGTTGACCGAAATACTAAATCTTAAAAATAAACTTTAAAGATTGCAACAAACTGAAAACGCTAAAATAAATTTTATTACATCGTTACTGAACTTTATTTTGTAAACTAGGTTTTAAGTTTGGTGTTTTTAACTTGGTTTTGAGTTTGATTCGTTTACTTTAAATTTATTATAGTACTAAATTTCACATTTTCACTCTAACTTTTCAATTAATTTTCGTGCAACTTATCTGATGGGAAATTTTCAAAAGTTTTGTAGTGTAGTCGATGGCAATAAAATGAAGTAACTTGAAAACATAAAAAAGTTACTTTAATGGTAGAAAATTTTTATTTCACCAAGGGCATATTTAAATTATTTTTTTAACATTTTTATTCTTTAAGTGTTTTATACCAACTAGTTTTCTAATAAATTTTATTTTATACTGTGTTTTTATTAGGGAATGCTAATACTAAAAAAATAAAAGTGTATTTCAAAAAAAAAAGATACTATTTTTAAAAGTTCCTTATGAAATTTATATCAACTAAAGCGTAAGCAGCGGCTTATAAACTTTACTCATACTACAAGATTGCAAATAACCTAATAGACATTAGTCAACTTTAAAAAGTTGTTATACAATTTTTGTTTTAATTTATATGTTTTGGACATATGAAGAGAAATTTTTTTTATCAAACCATTTTTCTAAGTGACCTGCTGAAATCGGCCTTCAATTAGGAAGATATGACACCAATTTATATGTTTAAGTAAACCACCAGAAAAGTTTAAACTTAAAGTGATTGTTTTTTTTACAAATTTTAGAAAATTATTCTTTTTTATAAAAGCAGTTATATAGGTAGTAAAAAAACAAACAAGGTGTCAGTAAATAGTATTAATTTCATTGCTGTGCCAAGTATTTAAAAGTAATACAATAAAATCCTCAAAAAATATCAAAATAATTCTACATATACTAAGAATTTAAATTCAAAATTATATTTTGTAAAATTTCAATTGTGTCAGAGTTACTGTAACTTTATAAACGTTCTTTATAAACTAACGATATTTACGATAAAAGTATTCTACTCCTAATTCAAGTTGTATTGTATTCTAACAAAACTAGCTCCGAATTTGTACAATGTGTTTTACACACGTTTTAGATATTAAACGAAGTAGAGCCATCTAAGATAATAACCTTTTAATTTAAGGTCTCAGTCTACCGAAAGCTTGTGGTCTGATGATTGAATTGGCATAATCAACCCTTTGTTAAACTTTTATTTTAAGATAATTATATTTAACCAAATGTTATTTTCTCTCCGTACAATATATAAAAGCTACTAAAAGTATAGGTAAAAAAGTAATAATTGAGTTTAGCTATCAATTCTATAACGTTGCATGTTCTAGACTAGAATTGCTATCTCAAAATCTATTTTAGAAAGATATGTTATCGAATTCATAATTAAACTATTCTGAAAAATAAAAAAAAACCTTAATAAAGGTTTAATTTTTTGTTTCAGTAAATTTTTGTTAATACTTTTTACTATTTATATAGATGCTTAAATAACTTTACATTCTTTTAATTTCATAAAAAAATGCAAAACAATATTTTGCTAAGAAAAAACGAACGAAAACTGTAAACCAGTGTAATAACATTGGAGTAGTTACCACACAAACTAGAAACTTTATACTTTATTTACAAATTTATCTTGCATTTTGATATCTTTACTTTTACAAACTTAAGAGAACTTTGAAGGGTATACATATTATAAGTAAAATCCATTAATATTTCAATAGACAAAAAGAAATGAGTATTTACATCAAAAGTTATTTAGACAGTTGTAAAAGTTTCTGTTCAACTACAAAAACTTTTAAAAATAAGTTGTACATTACCTTTATATAATTAAAACATACGTGGTGCATTTTGTAACTTTAAGTAAGTGTATAACACAAGAATCTAAACTTAAAAATTATGTTCTTTTAAGTATTTTTTTAATCAAAGAAAACAAAACATTGCTCACTAGGGTGCTGTAAGTAGTATGCTGTTTTATATCATAGAAAAATATTAAAGCAAGAAGCTTGAAAAATTTTATAATATACACTAACTGATCTTATTCAACTACTTTAATATTTTGATATAGATTTATTTAGAAAAAAAAAAACAGTCTTGACTATTTTTTCCTTAACTTTTAAAAAGTGAGCAGAGTAAATCATTATAGTAAATTTTTAACAGACATCATGTTACAGAAAATACTAAACTTTCCTTTGTAGAAACACTACTTTTATAATAGTTTATTTCTATTATATTGTAGGAAAAACACGTCAATACAAAAGTCATCGTAGAAACTAAATTAAAAAAAATATTTTGTAAAGCTTAAAGTTGTTATTAAAAATAAACTATTTAAGTATATGTAGATTGTAGATTTATTTAGTTTAAAGATATTTTATGCTAAAACATAATTAAATTTTTTCATAAGAGAAATAAGATGTGTAAGTAGTTCACAAACAAAAACTCTAAACTTATTAATACTGAACTAAAAATAAAACAAACAAAAATTATAAAATTTAAGTAGTATGACTTCTTTGACTTCAGTCAAGTTTAAACAGGAAATAGTTATTATTTTGTTATGTTTTTTGTTTACATATATACAAAATTTTAAGAATATTGTATATGTAAAAATTTGAATTCAACTAAAAGAAGAGCTATCTTTGAACACAAGATGATAACCTTTTAATTTAAAATAATAATAGATAACTAAATGTTATTTTCTTTACGCACAATACATAAAAGCTACTAAAAATATAGTTAAAAAAGCAATAAATATACAAACTTTTCTAATGTTCGTTCCTGTTATAGTAAGTTTAATGCTTGTAATTGAGTAAAATAAAAAAGTTAAGAACATGGATTAGCTTTTTTTCACATACTTTTTATACATTTTTCTACTTAATTACAATTTATCACTTTTATAACATTAAGTTATTATTAATTATTTTTAAGTTCTTTATTACTACATTAAACAAGACAACAAGTTTATAATTACTTGTATTTTATTGTGCAAATTAATCTATTCATGTCAATTTATATTATTCAAATATTGTTTTGTATGTTGTTAAAAAAAGGCTTCACTTTAACTTATACTATTCTTCCTCCTCTTCTTCTTCAGGAGCCTCTTCTACTTGTTGCTCCTCTGCAGGTTCTTCTTCATGATCTTCAGTTGGTCCATGAGTAGCTTCTGGGTTTTCTTCAACCTCCTGCTTTTTCTTTTTACCTAAGCAACATCCCATGATTATTGTTTTATAAAAACTGGCGTGAACTGTGGAAGATAATTTTTCTTAAAAAGCCTTCGGCTATTTAGCAGCAATATTTAGTAACTAATTCTAGACTGCAAAGAAACTAGAAACGTATAGTATTTTAATTATTACGTAACTTTCAAGATTCATCAAGTTTATACATAAACAAACTATGTAATTATAATAATTTTGCAAAAACTATGATTTTTACATAAAATTTGTCATTCTTATAACACGTAATGGCTGATGAAGATAATACTAAAATTGATGTTCCCCGGTCTGTCATGTTGCAGCCCTTGAGGGACATGTTAAAAGGAATAAAAATAGTATTAACATCTCCAGTCCCAGAAAGAAAACAACTATTGGAAAGTGTGGTATGCTTTTAAAATGTAAACCTGAGATTTAAGAACGCGTTTGTATAATTTGACCCTTTGTTTGTGCATTCAGATCTTTAAAACAAATAAAAATTGAACATATTTGAATATATACTAAACTTATAACTTTTTTACTTGGTACTAACTTATCATATATTACCGCTTCCAAACTTGACAAAATATTTTTGTTTAAAATAAACTAACTTTGATTTGAAAAACTTAATTAAAATAACACAATGATAGTTATATAAATAACAAAAAACTGATACACTTGCGTTAAAAGATATAAATGCAATTGAAACACAATATTAAAAAAATTTGATTACTCACAAAACTTTGCTAAAAGTACTGCTTGTCACATAACATAAATAAAACATGGTGATTTCACTATTTCCTATACAAACTCATCGGGCTATACGGTTTTTTTCAAGTCAGCTTCATTTATATACAAACTTATAGCTACATGACTATGACTACTTAAAAAAGTTCTCCAGTTGAAAGCTTTATGTCTTAAGTAATAGTAAAACTTTATGTTTTTAGATAACTTTACCAAACGAATAAAATGAAATGAATGCAAGAAATAAAAGCTCAAGCTGTTTTATAACTAATATCGTATGTATATAATGATTCTTACTATTTTTCTTAAACAAACAGCATCATTAAATTTTTAACCGTTTTGCTTTCTGCTGTCATCTCGAAATAAACATACTAATTGAAGAAAGTTCTAGTAAATAAGAAAAATAAAATTTTAGACATCTAAGTAATAAAAAGTAATATATTTTATTTTAGATAAGTGTTATAAAACTATAACTGTAACTACAACATATTAAAAATAAAATTAATATATGCTTAAAAGTGAATCTTAAGTTAAAGTGAATGAAAAAAAAACTACTTAGTATATGTTTATCAAAAAGTAATACCCGTTTTTTCAGTTTTTGATTTCATACCCGTTTCCATTTTAATATTTATTTTTGACTTACTAAACTTTTTAGCATGCTTTTGAGACATTTTATGTCTAGATCTACGTTTTAGATAAAAATAAACTTTATTGAGCTTTTAAACATTTTTTTCAATAAAAATAATTTAAGGAACGTATAAAAATGTTTATCTAAATTAAAAAAAAATTAAAATATCAAAGTTAATTTTATCTTTAATGCGAGGTACTTAATGTATAAATACTCTTTCAAGACTAAAAAACAGTTTAATAGATTTTACAACTTTGGTTTGTTAAGATTGTATTATTTTTTGGATACAGATCTTTAAAATTTAGTTAGAAATTTATAAAACTTGAATACGGTAGAACAATGAAAAGAGTACAGAACAATTTAAAAATTGAAATAAACAAGCAATGGACACAAGTTTACACCTACTTTAGCTTCTATTATTTCCTTACAGTATTTATTTTTTTACAGAGCTCCGTTGAAGTATGTTAATCGGTTAATACACAGAAACATGTGTTAAAGTAATAAAGAAAGGGTACTGTATAATTTGTTATTATTACATATTCCAGTAAACTTGATTCGCTAGGATCTTTTGTTAAGAAACGCATAAACTTATATTTTTGAATAGAAATAAACAAATATAAATGTTAAAAAAAAGACATACTTTAGATTTAACTGTTGAAAAAACAATTAAAGATATCTACTTTATAAACGGAGAACAAGTATATTTTATTTTTCAAAAGTTTATTTGGCAAATTAACACAATGACTTATAGCCAAGTGTTTAGTATTATAACTTACAGGGTATCGAGCCAATTATTGAAAAGTCGCATTGCTACGCGCGTTTCAACTCGCTAAAATTTGAAGCTGTTAGAAAGATACATCGCAATATGAGTTCAACTACTTCCAAAGTTGCTTTTGACATGGCAAGAAAATACGAATTAAGTAAAGAAAAAGTGATAATTATGGGAGTGTGTTCGTTAGTGGTGAGTTTTAAGATATCGCTTTTTACTTCCCACTTTGGAGACTACAGAATAAAATAAAAAAGATCAATTTTTATAAAAAAAATATGAATAATGTTTAAAACTATTTCAAGCTTTAAAATTATATTGTTGTTTAATCAGGATAGTTTTAAAGTAGTTGAAAAGTATTTGTTGAAAAATATTTAAAAAACTATCCATTAAGTAAGCAATTATTGTTCAGATTAAAATAAGTCTTTGAGATAAGTGAGACAGCAAACATTTTACAGGAATACAACGACGAGTTGATGGGGAAGCCTCTTGAGCCAATCACGGCAAAAAGAATGCTGTCCAAACTCAACGGGGACTACCACAAGGTGCACACCGGAATATACCTGCTTTTGGTCGGAGGAATCTCAGAAGAAGAAAAGTCACAGCCACTTGATCGTAGGTTAGAATACTTAGAAAAATATATTTTAAGTTAAAATATTGTGTTTGTTAAAGGTAACTAAAAACTCAAATATCTACGTAGTATTAAGACTAAGTAAATTTTTTATTGAATTAGTTTTTATTTTAGGTTGTAACTTAAATCTAAATTTTCAGTAAACTTAAATGTTATATATAAATCTGTTTTAGACAATGTTGCAACTTTCTAGTTAACATAAATCCGACATATACCCATTAGTAGAGTTTAACATCTTTACAAAATTATACATGTTCTTTTAATTTGCAAATAGTTTACAATTAAAAACAAATTAAAAAGAAACGATGTGACTGTTGTTTATGATCTTTAAAACTGGTTACATTAAGTCTATAAAAATACTTTGTAATAACTATTACAAAAATAATAAAATAGAATATTTCTTAAAAAAAGTTGTAAACTCTTACACAGGCGCATATTTTCAAAAGTAAATAATCTTAGATTTTTTCAAATTTACTTTACAAAAGACAAATATTTTTTATATAAGCGTAATAATTTTAACATATGTTTTTTAGATTTTGGCGACATCGGTACTTTGAGACTGTTTCCACAGTAAAAATGAAACACGTATCACGGAGAATGCTCGATGAATATATTGCTCTTGAAGACGGCTTGTAAGTAAACCAAACAAATTTTTAACATAAAAACGTCTTTAACACTGTTTAAACTTATAAATTAAATTTTATTTAATATTTTTAACCTTTTTATATCTAGCATTAAGTCTTTCTTCAGAAAACAAACTTTTCAAAACTAACCAAACTACAAAGCCTTGACGTTCTAGCTTCTCTAAGACTTAGTTTAAAACATTATTGTTTACAGTCAGTATTCGTTTGATACTATGACAAACTTGTGTTTTTCCATTTACTGTAATGTAAGCTTGTAAGTTTTTACTAACATTTATTAAACATTAACTCCAAGCTTTGATGTATAATCTTAACGAAGTCAAATATAAACGAGCTTTAAAAATTAGTCTTTGAAAGTGTTTATCTTTACATTGTTAACTATTTTAGGCAGTTTCCAGGAGGTTACAATGTAAACGGTCCAGGTATCTCGTTAGTTGAAACAATCGAAGGTTGCCATAATAACGTTAGAGGTTTTCCGTTGTTTAAAACATGCAATGAGATCAGAAAGTTGCTAGAAACGACAGTATGGTCGGACAACGTAGTCAAGATCGACTATCATCATGAGATTGAGTACTGACCTCACGTCCTCAACAAGCAGTATTTGTTTTGAAAAACTTAAAAATTGGAAACCGGCGGGTTTTGCACTGATAGCTTTTAGTTAAGTCCTTTTTTTGAAAGAAATGTTTAGCATTGATTTTATATATTTTTATTTTTTTATTTAACGTTGTTATAAATTTTTTCAATAAGAAGTATAGCAAAATAACTGTTTAACAGTGTTACTCTAAAGAACAAATAAACTTTTTTATTTATTTTTATTTTTATGCACAGAAAAATATTAGCAAGCTTTAAATTATACTATAATGTTGTGGATAAAAAACACTGAGACTAAATAAAAACTGTTTATAGTTTTATGAAATATAAGCTAAGATAAAAGTTAAACGTAAATTTAATATTAGTTATAAAAGTCAAAAAACTATTAATATTTTTGTGAAGTTCCATATATCTTTACTGTTTATTATGACAAAATGGCTTTTAACTTCAACGTAACGCTCGCAAAATCAAAAAGAAGATAACTCTTTTTTTTTGTTAGTGACAATATTTATAAAACCATTTAGCTTAACAATTATTTTCGATTTCATATCAAAACACTGATAACTTTTAAAAATTATATTTAGAAAACGGTTTTTTGAGTATATCTATTCGTAATGTTAAGAAATAATTTCAAGTTTAAACTTAACAAAATCTAAGAAATCTTTTTTATCAAACAAGTCAAAGAAAGAAAATGTTTTTATTCGTTTTAAGCTTGTTAATGCATTTGCTGACACAAAAAGTAGTTGGTAGCTTAACTTAGTATCCTTATAAGGTACTAAAAAACTTTTTGATATAAATGCTACAACTTAAAACTCATTTTATTATAGTTTTAATTTCAAAACTACTTTACTTCATTCCCTTATATCAGGGTATTACCAGAAAAACTATAACAAAGATTATGTTCATTTAAACAAAAACCATTAGTTTCTATGTTATTGTTGTGCTGGTTTTGAAAAAAGTATCTAAATGTTGAGTTTGGTGCCATGCTGTTTATAATAAATTGATAAAACTTTTTTTTTTACTGAATTATTTTTTGTTTATTGGTGTTTTAAAACATATTAAAGCATTTTTTGTAAGAACTTAACAAATTTAATGTAGTTTTAAGTTGTGGGCAAATAGAAATTTTAGTTAAATCTCTAATTTCCAATCACGCTATTAGTCTTATTATAGCTACTAATAAACTTGTCATTTTAATAGTTTTATTATAGCACACTTAGTTAAAAAATAGAGGTGTAAACTGTATACTTAAATTTAAAAAATATAAATTTAAGCGTTTGTTAACCAAAGAACCTAGCGAAACAATTTCACTGGAATATATAATAATAATAACAAATTATATAGTATCCCTCTTTATTACACTAACACATGTTTCTGTGTGTTAAAGTATTAACACACTTCAACGGAGCTCTGTAAAAAATTAAATACAGTATTTTTATTTTTATCAATTTAATATAGACTTAATAGTTACAAATAATATATAGTTTTATAACAGTCGGATTTAACATTACGTATTTCATCTATTATTAACCATTAAGCTATAAAATCTATAGCAACTATTTCTATTTTTAATGGACACATGTATACACCTACTTTAGCTAATATTCTTTCCTTACAGTATTTAATTTTTTACAGAGCTCCGTTGAAGTGTATTAATCCGTTAAGTTAAATTTCAAATTTATGTTTTTACGCTTTAAAAAGGTTTAAGAAAAAGTCTATTTTCAAAAATAGTATTCTTAAAACTAACTTTTAGTTATACTTTTTAAGTTATATATGCTATAGATTATTTTTTTTAGTGAAACATACAACGATTTCGAATTAAAAATAAAATATTAACACACCACTTTAAAGGTTCGTTTTTTAAACTAATTTTCTTTCAAACAGCTAAAAATAAACGTAAAGTTAGCTAGTTTAGATTATTAAAATTAAATCATAAAAATTAAGAAATAGCAAAAATGTATGAAAAGTATGATTGATGTAATAACTTCTATAAGATTTTTTTTTCTATACTACTTATAAAAAGTCCTCATGAAAACTTTGCATTGACAAACTCCGAACAGAATTGTTACTCATTTTTTGACTATCAGTGGAAGCATAAACAATTTTATGTTCAGTTAAAGAAAATGTTGATGCTTCGTTCACAAAATCGGATTTTTCATACAATTTGTCGTCTGCAAAAATGCTTGAAATAAAAGATACTTTAGTATTTTCTGCATTTATTGGATTCTCGTTAATACTTTCGTTAACTTCTTTAGGTGGAATTTCTTCATTCAATTCTTTGCTTCCAAAACAACCCATTTTTCAGACTTTAGATTAAAAATGCTCTTCATCTTTGAGTAAATTTGTACAATTTTATAGCTTTAAAAGTTCCTAAAATCTCTTCAAAGATTAAATTATGACATAATCTTTTAAAAAGTAATATACACTTTTTGATCAAAAATTGATCAACTTTATATTTTAGCTTTGGCTAGAAGAGATCGGACAACAGACAAAAATAGCTGTTAATCACAAACAAATAACATTTTTTATGAAAAAACTGAAGAAGTTCAAAAACCGTAAAAAAAGTATTTTATGTATACACTAACAAATAGTATTCTAACAAAAAAAAAAAAAAAACCAATCGAAAGTTTTGCTATCAGATCGTTATTTTTATGAAGCATGTTTAACTATGGGCTTTAAAATACTTACATAATTAATCAAGCAGATTGTTTTATAAAGGTGTATGTTGAAGTTACACATTTTTGAACGCAAAGTTTGTTTTATATGATACTTCATAAATATTATCTTACTGCAAAAAACATCGCTATTTTTATATATACTTCTAAAATTTTTGACTAAAAAATGTTTTAGTCATTTGGACTACAAGCTATTTAGTCCTTCTGAAACTTTTAAAATACGTCACAACTGATCATTTGAAGAGTATTCTATTAGAATTTACTACTTGTATGCAGGCGAACGAAAGCTACTAGGAAGTAAATCTTTATTGACTCTATTCTTAATGAAACTATTTCTATTTACTTTTAAAAATGATGAAAAGTTTAAGTGAGAATAAAAAATTGGGTGTTTAAAAATTTTTGCATGAGATAAATAAATCAGTAAAATGATTTTATAGAGTTTTTCTTCCTATAACTACATTACTATTTATTAAACATTTTATTTACGTAAAGTTTTACTAATTATAATTAAACATTTTTTTGTGACTTTAAATATTCAACTTAAGTAAAGTAGGACTAACCTCAGTTTAAATATAAAATTAAGATTATGATATACCTGAACTAGAACCTTAGAAAATATTTTAATTAACTTTAAAACCTGTACTGGTTTGGTTTTTAATATTAGGAACTTTATTATATACTAGTTAAAAAAAATCTACAGTCACCTCTCGCGAATCTACGCACTTCGTTTGGTTACGCACTCTCGATTAGTTACGCAATTTAGATTTCTCAAAAATCTTTGTAAGCAAAAAAAGTGATAAAGTTCCTTGTTTTATTTAAATAAATGCATTATAAGAAAACAGTCAATATAGTATTTGCTACCTCTCGTTTAGTAACGAACTTTTGATGTGGACACAATGTGCGTAGAATCGAGAGAGGTGACTGTACTAATATAAGTAAGACTTTATTAAATTTTTTTTTAATACTTATGAAGGTTAAGAAAGGTAACTTACACGAACATATATGAAAAATTACTTTTATCTAAAGAATTAACACTTAGGTAAAAATGATAAATAAATTGAACTAGTTGTTGTTTTACTAAAGCAATAAGCATATATGTCATCAAACATTAAATTAAGTTTTTTAGACTTTTAAGGTAAGTAAACAAATATTTAACTTAAAATATGCTAGAATTTTCAATTGCACAAGCTTGGGCTAAAGTTTACATTTATTACACTATCAAATAAATAGATTTCATTGATATTAGATTAGTTTCAATTGGAAAATATTTAACAGAAATCAGATAAATTTTTGAAATAAATGCTTGTGTTTGTTACAAAATAACTACACTAGAAGGTTTAAAAAAAATACTATGTAGGTAATCTAGAATTTTTGAACCCGTATGCTTTTAAGTCAACTAATGTCACATAAAGTTTACTAAATAATCTATCTCAATTAACTCTAGTAATCTAATTATTAGAACTTTTTTAGTATCAAACGGTGTAATAAATTTTTTTTATTAAATATACAAATATTTATAAATTTACTTGGATAATTTCAGAACTGCTTAAGACCAAACTTTTTTTTTTGATATTTAAAAACAAACTTTTTAATCACGCTTATAATTAAATAGAACGATGTTTGGCGTTTCTCTTTTTCATAACTTTCTCTTAAAGTGAAAAAAACCAAAGAGAAACCGATTAAGTTAGTTAAGTATGTATCACGTTAGATAACTTTTTTGGGAACGGGTCTAAAGATAAAATTGCACGAGGTTACTAAATTGCACGAGGGGACTAAATTGCACGAGAACAAAATTGCACGAAGCCAAAGTTGCACGAAGCCAAATTTGCACAAAGCCAAATTTTCACGAGGGCACAAAATTGCACGAAGACGATTTTGTACCAAGGGTCAATTTTGCACGAGTTACATTTTTGCACGAGAGTAAATAAATACAGAAAAAAAATTAAACAAAAAAAATCATTAATAAAAAAAAAGTTACTGACCAAGGGTAAGGGTTAGGGGTAATAGCAATAGTAAAAATAAAAAATATCTAAAAAAAAATATATAAAATAATAACAATTAATAAAAAAAAAAGCAACGACCGAGGGTAAGGGATAAGGGTTACAGTGATTGTAAAAAAAAAAAAATAGAAAAAATAAAAAATAAAAAATTTACCGACCGAGGGTAAGGGTAACAGTGATAGTAGTTAGAAAATGGAAACATTGTGTCATCGAGAGTTTTTTTTTCGTTTACTTTTATTACTATCGTCTTTAGATTTAACATAAACAACCATAGCTTCTTTATGATAAACGTTGGTGTCTTTGATGTTAGACTTACCATTCATATTTTTGGTTGAAAATTGTCTAGTATCAGTTTAATTTCATCGCTGGATAAGTGAGAAATATGTAGGGAGTAAAGAATTGACTTTTAAATGACTTCTAATTGCCTATTTAAAAAAATACCATATGCTTTTTATACTCCGTCTCGTGCCTTTTTAGTATTGTCTCTTTCTGATTTTTCTTTTTAAATTTAGAGGAGCTTTTTTAGCTTTTAGTCCTTTTCTTTTATTACTAATCCTTTGTAGGTTTAAAATTGTCATCCATAGTTTCATCACAATGACCTTTGGAATCTTTAACAATTGACTTATTATTTATATATCTAGTTGATAGCTGATTGACATTATCTAGCTTTAGTTTAATTTCATTGCTGGAGAATGAACTTATCAAGGCAAGTTCCTCTGCTGCATCTCTTACTTGATTGCAGTTTATCATTAGCAAGCTCATTCAAAGCTCATCATTTTTCATATTAATTATAATATCATGTTAATATATAAATTTATTTTCAAAAGCTAAATAAAGCTGAAACAGAATTTGTTATAAAAAATAAGTTTTATTTTAATACTTCCTATTAAAAAAACCTGTATAAATACAAAACTAAAAGTATTATCTTTCTTCAATAAAAATACACCAGTTAACTTTTATTAGATTTTTTGTCATATCTAAAAATAATGTATATAATTTTTATTTAACTTGGGTTATTTTTTAATTTTAAAAATACCGATTTTGTTTATTGTAAAGTGATTAAAGTCTCATTTTATAAAAATAACTCTAAATATACCTTAGTTTTTATAGAAATAAATAGTCTACAATTTTGGATAAGTTAAGTTAATCAATAAAAGAACTACAAATAAAGGATGAAAAGATTACAACTTTACGACTATTAGGTAATTAATTCAAGTAGACTTAAATATTTGTTTACTAATTACTTTTAGTAATTTTATAAATTTAAAAACTCTATTGAACAGCTAAGACTAATGTTGTTTAAAAATAGTCTTATTTTGTAGTAAACTTTTTAAAATTCTTTTTTAAGTTTTACATTTACTAAGCTTTTAGTGAATTTAAATATAAGCTAAAAGACATTAAATTTTTTATCTATACTTAGATTTAACTAATTTTAAACTTTTATATTCAAGTGTTATACTATACAATAACTATCTTAAAAGCATATATTATTATCTGTTTAACGAAACTGGTTATTACTTAAGAATAACAGAAGCTATATGTTAAAAGATAAAAAGTTTTCTGTGTAAAAAACGTGAGTATAAAAAATCTTGGTCAAAAGAAGCTAAAAATTTCAGTAGGATAATTTGTCTTTTTACAAACTTAAAAACAAGTATTTAAAAAGTGTACAATAGTTAACAATAGTATAATAGTTCTAGCTAGTGTACAAACAATTTTCTTAAATTCTAAATTGTGGCATAAAGAATCGTAGTTGTAATCATAGTTACTTTTTTTGTGTATGTTTAGACCACTGGGTTTCGTTCTTGAAACGTTCAAATCAGAAAGTTTTTAAAGCTGTCATTAAGATCCCTATCCATCAGGTCACACATTTTCTGTATAAATATAAAAGTAAATTAAATAAACATATATATACATTATTTATAAACATCTTTAAAAAATAAGATCAACAACATAAAGTATTTTTGATGTTATCATCATTAAACTAATATTAAATTATAAATAACCTATCATGGTCAAAATGTTTTAAAGAATTGATTTTTAATCAAACAAAATCTAGATTATTTTTAATGGTTGCAGGATACTTGAAAACTGGTCAATTTAAAAATATTCTCTGTCTTATTTTACTTATACATAAATCTCTAACTACTTTTTTTCATCTATACAGAATATAATGCTTACTAAAACTAAAACTTTTACCGCAAGTTATTTCTCTTTTTCTTTTTTCAAAGATTGTAAATACCCTTAAGCAGCAACTGTTTAAATTTAATTATATATTATTGTTATTTTTAAAATGCAAACCAAGAATTTATACTTTACAACTGTCCTTTTACTGCTATCAGTTGCAGTTGTGCTGATTTTATCATTGTTATCTCCTTCATGGAAATTAACAAGTTTAACTCCTGAAGACGTAGCAAAATACAATTTTTCTGAATTTTTAACTAAAGAAGAGTCCAACTTATTTGCAAACCATACATGGCTTGCTCAAACAGGGGTTTGGAAACTTTCTTTTGAAGTAGGTGGTTTTATAAACATTAGTATTTTTTCAATAACCTTGGAAGGGTGGCTGTTAACTGTTGGCTTTGCTTTGTTTAGCCTGGGGGTGATTTTGTTTATTTTTTCATTTTATGAAATGAATTTGGACGAGATGAAAAATAGTACCCTTGCCAGCAAACTGCTGTGTAAGTCTGGTTCAGGTTTGACCAGAGGTGGAGCAGGTGTTTTAATTGCTGGCATGATTGCCTTCAGTTTTAAAAAGAAAGATTGGAATAAGTCTAGAGGTGTGTTGGATTACGTTTTCACTGAAGTTAGCAAACTCAACTTTATTTTAAACGATGGCGAAGAAAATGAACTGATAAAAAAGCTGATATTAGATTGGGCTTATAAGCCAGTTCAAAACGGTTGGGCTTATATAGTTTGCTGGCTGATGGTTGTAGCTTCTCTGGTGGTTGGCATTATGGCATATTTTGTGAGTGATAAAATGGGAAAAATTGAAGATGAAGACGAGATTGAATATGATCAGCCAAGTGGAAATCAAGTATGAATCAAATAAGGTAATTAAAGAAAATAGGTAATTACCTAGGATGATATTGCACCAATGTCAAGCTGAAATTATGTCTGTTTTGGTGTTTATTTGATGTCTGTTTTAACCATAATTTAATGCTAAAATTCATATTTTATAAATAGAATAGTTAAATTAAACATCTTTATCATAAACTAATAAAAATTAAATATTTATTCGCTATTAATTTACAATAAAAAGCGATTGTATCATAACAATTATTTATATTGATTACTATATTGTAAGATTAAATTGATTAAATATTCTAGTTTATGATAAATAAATTAAATTTTTACTATGCATTTACATAGCTTGTTTAAAACTAAGTATCTTTTCAGATTAAACATATTAGGCTTAAAACATTGATTTTTAACCTAAAGTTATGGTTAAAAAAGACATCGATTATAATATAATTTCAGATTGATATTGGTGCAACATCATCCTAGGTAATTACCAGAAAATATTATGCATGATTTTCACATTAAACAACATTTTTATTCATTAATTTGTTAGTAACTAAGCTTCAATACCTTTTTACATAATCAAAATAAGTTTACAGGAGACTCAATTTGTTTTGGGTTAGTTTAAAGCTTTACACAAATTCTGGCTTGCTCAGGCTGACTTAGGCTGGTTTAATATTATTAAATACTGCTTGAAAAATCTTTCTAACACTTTTCTAATACTTTAGCAAACTCAGGATAGTTTTTTTAAAAATCTCAGTCTAGTTTTCAGATAAATTAAGTTAGAATCAACATGTTTTCTTACAAATTAAATTTTTACTTTAGGAATTAAGTCCTTTTGTAAATATTATGATTTTCTCAAGTATTCAAGCTTGATTAGTAGTATTTATCATTTAGCTTTTGCTCTTACTATATAATTTTTCAATAAACTCATAAACTAAGGCTAATTCTGACCAGTCTGAAGTAAATTAAACAAGGTTTTGGTTAATAAGGCTGTTTATTTTTCTCTCAAACCCTGTCACAAATTCAATTTAGTTTATAACATGATTTTGAATAATTAAATACCAAAAAAATTAAACTTAGTTACTAAAAAGCTTTATAAGAAACTGTTTTTTAATTTTATAACTTTATAAAAGAAATTATTAATTGTTTCATCTATGCTTTTCTTAGAGTTTATATTTATTCTTCATTAACCATTAGCTATAAATTTATACAAATCTTCTTATTTAAGATGATTATCAAAGATTTAATGTAATATTTTTATAATGTGTTTGTAAACAAAAAACATTTTGATCATAAAACATGGAAAGTCACAAATGGTATGATAAATATTTTTGCTTTGTAAAGGTATATAATGTGGATTTTTTGTATTGTAATAACTGATAAAGCAGTATTGATTTTTGCTTTACATTTTTTCTATTTTATACAACTTTTCATTAGTTGTTGTTACAATAAAATCTAGTTTTTAGACTTTTTTCTGTTATGATAAGTTGTTTTCAATTTTGTATTGATTTTTTCGCTAAAATAAAAAGTAATTATAGTTTAAGTTTTTTTTTAAACTTTTGGAAAAAAATTGTGTAAATTTTATTAATTTAAAAGAACAATTTAAAAGTTTGCTTCTGTGTTTGTTTTTATAACATCTTCTTATATTTAAAGTACATATGTAAGTTTAGTTTTTTCTGACCTAATCAAAATGTTTTGCAGCTATTATAAAACGATCTTTTTATTGTTGTAAATGTCTAAATTGAGCATTGACTGCCTACATTCAAAATGTATACTTAGAACTTATTGTTGTAGTCCTGCCTAATTTTACTTGTGTTTTATCCTTTAGTTTGTAAATAATAATTTATATTCTTTATTAGTGATCTACCGAATCCAAGATTCGGACTCGGATGCGGCCGAATCCTAAATTTCAAAATAAACTCGGATTCGGCTGAATCCGAAATTTTAGATTCGGTAGACCACTTTAAACTTTTTGACTTTTGCTTAATTGTTTGTCAAAAATTAAATGAAATGTAAAATTTGTTTATGATTTAGTGCTTGAGTGGATAAAAATAACTTTTCACTCTTATTAAAGCCTTATTAATTTTGATTTATTGTTTTGCACACAGTATTAAAACTATGATATATTATTTTTGCTATATTCTTAAATAAATTAAGTACTAACACAATATAGGCATTATATTAACATAATTAAGGCATTTAATCTCAGCTTTTTGGATAACCGCTCTTATTTATTCATTATATGTTTAGATTTTTATGTTTGCTCGTTGTAATGAACTGCTGCATTATTTATACAAAGAAAAAAAAATGCAACTTAAATATGTAACATTAAAGCAGATGCTTGCATAATTTTAGCTATACACTTTTTGTTAATGTTTTATTATTTATTTAATTGATAATTTTAATTTATGACTTTAAACATATTCATATTTATTTTAAAAACAATGATCTAAAGAAAAAAATTTGTTAAAAATAAAATCTAAATTAATTTGTAATGAACTGCTGCAACTACTTTCATTATTCATTGTTTAACTCTGAATATTAAGAGAATATTTAGAGCTTGCTGCAGTTATGAGAAATAAGGCTTAAAATCAATGATGCAACATTTGATCAAAAAACTTTTGCTTAGTTATTTATAAAAGTTTTAAAAGCAGCTTATATTTTTTGAGTAAGAAATTTTGTAATATTGTTGTGTAATTCTTTTGTATAACATATACAGCACCCAAACTGTCTTGCTTAATTTATATAAAGTAGTCTAGAATAGTCTTTAGTATTGATAGATAAAATTCACCGATACATTATAATAAGTTAGTATAAAAGCACTTTATATTTATTATGTCAAATTTAAGAAATACAAATACCAAGCTGCCCGCAGAGGGTCCTAAGCACAAACGTGCTAGAAAGTCACCCTTTCTGCAGTTAAAGTATGGGCAAAAGGGTCAGGCCCACCAACATCCACGTCTCACAAATTTTTAGTAAATTGTTATGTAATTTGATGCTCTATGTTTATAATCACAATAAGAACTAACTCTTAAGTTACACGTAAAAAGTTTTAACTTTTTTGTGATTTGTTTTCTGCTTTAAGCATTTATTAAAGTCTATAGGTTATTTATTTTGCATAACAAAAGTACAACTTAATTGTTAATGTTGGTTGCATGGACATCAAAACATTGAAACTAAGTTTTGTGTATGTAGCCTAATTTTTTTTCTAGCAAGACATTTGTTTTTATATTCGCTTTTAAAATAAATTGTTCTAAAATAAAAATGTATTTAATTATTAACACGTTATAAATATTGTTCAAACTTTTTTTACGAAATAAGTGACAATCTGATACGTAATTATTATTTATAAACTTATTTGGTATTTACATAATAAGCAGGTTAAATCTTTCGGATTTGAATTATTAAAATTTTTGGACTCGGATTCGGCCGGATCCAAATTTCAAAATTGAGATTCGGATCTGGATTCGGCCGAATCCTAATTTGAAAATAAGATTCGGATTTGGCTGAATCTTAATTTGAAATTAAAACTCGGATTCGGCCGAACCCAAAACATTTTTGATTCGGTAGATCACTTTTCTGCATCACTTCTGTATTTTTATTTCATTACTGTCAATATAAATTAATGAATAAACATAAAGTTTGCTTGTTTGTACTTAGAAATATTTTCAATTTGGTTTTGTATTGTAATTTTTAGTTATTTGTAATGTAAATTATTCTATTTAATTAAGATATTTTACACATACATTATTTATAACTCTAAATGTATTATACCTTTTCTGATTTCTAAACTAAACTTTCTATAGATCTAAACTTAAGTTAAAAAAAAAGTGTTAGGTTAAATATGAGTTTTTAATTTCTACAGCAACAATAGTATTTGTTTAGTCTATATCTATTTTAAAAGTATAAAATCTTGAAAAAATTACTTTTATTTATTTTATTCTTTTGAATTGAAAATATTAATGATTAGGTATATATGTTTTTGTTTTTATTGTATCATTTTAAGACGTATTTTTTATAATTTTTTTACATAGTTGTACCATAAACTTATGTACTTTTTATAAAAAGTGAAGACAAAATTATAAATATATATTTATACAAAGTTTAAGATAATATTTTAAATTATACTTTTAAATAAGTTAAAATAACAGAACTATAATTTAAAGATATGTTTTAGTATTGTATGAACAAAACCAAACCACAAATATTTCTGTATTGAAACAGTAAAGTATTTATGTGATAAGAAGTTTTTCATATGACACATACGTGCAGTGTGCTAAGCAAATATTGTCCAGACAAATGCTGCAGTACTGTGTTTAAATCGAACATTTTTTAAAATATTTCTAAGTGTACTGTGCAAAAAATTTTTAGTAAATAAATTTAAAAGTTGTTAGTTTAAAACTAATTTTTGAGTAGTTTTAATAGTTATATAGTTTCAAACTGTTTAAATAAATCTTTGTTTCTTTTGTAAGTTAAGTTTCCAAAAAAAAAAAAATTCACTACAAATACTATGGAGTAATATGTTAAAGTTGCTGCACATATTTAAGTATATAGTTAAGATATTTTTTATTGATTTTTCTTTCCTTTTTATAACAATACTTAAAATTCATTTAAAGCTATTAAAGAATTAAAGATTTATACAAAATGAGGTACGTTTAAAGTAGTACTTTTTTATCTTATGAAAGATATGTAGTTTAAACATTGTGTAATGTACTATATAACACATTAGAACTGTATGTTCTATTTTGAATGTTAGCTTTTTGTTCTATTTTTTGAAAGTAATTTGTTTTTACTTTAATAGCTTGACATTTATACTTTCACCAGTATTTATAACTGAGTTTAAAAAAAGTATATATATACATATAAAATACGTTTAAGTAAATTTAAAACAGATAATGTTTATCATATTTTTCAGGTTAAATGTTTATTCATAAAAACATCAACAAAAAATTTGTTTAAAGACTGAACCTGAAACATATGTCAAACAGTGTTTATTTTAATTTTAAGCTTATTTTTTTGCGCTTTATTTATCCACAACATTAATACCAAAATTTGACAACACATCGAAAAATCTAGATATTGTGTATGATACTCTTAGTTTGAGTTATTATTTTAATCACATTTAGAGACATATATCAGTCTTCTTTCTGTAGTAGTTTTAAGACGTCAAAGAAAATTCAAGGGACCTGATACATAGAAAGACCTTTCGGTTATCAAGCTGTACATCACTTATTTACTTAATCTATTTTGAGCTAAAAAAAAACTAATGGAAAAACAAAATTGAATACGAAATTTAACTCAGAAAACATAAAAACATACAATTTTTTAATATTGAAAGTTTAACTTTTTTTTTTTAAATAAAAAATAAATAAATACAACATATTGCTCTGAATAGCCTAACTTGAAATAATTAAATAATTTATAAAAGGTATATAAATTTTTCCTTAGAGTTATAAAATTACGCATATAACCTTGTTATTGATTTGAAATTAGATAAATATGTATAAGTTAAAACATACTTATATATAGAATAAAGAACATTTAGTCTGATTAAAACTGATAATTTATTTAGTGAATAAACTTTTGATAAAAAATACCTCAAAAATGTGTTGCCATTGGCGTAAGTTTCTTTTCTTCTTGAGTTTATATTGCTTTGATCAAATAAGTATCTAAGCTAATTTATATTTTGTATACTAAAGACAAATTAAGAGAAGTATTTACTACTTACACTTTTTATTTAGTGACTATAATAAATACAAAAAAAAAAGTAAATTTTAAAATCTGAAGTATTATATCTAGGGGTTGGCAATGGTAATTTATTACAATTTTAATATATTATATTACAAGATTTATTATTTAAAACTGTTTGGTCAGAATTTTGTTTCTTTTATATTTCACCTATTGTTTATTGAACAACAAAAAATACGCTCAAAAGGTTTGGTCTAAGGACCTGGTGTACAAAAAACCTTTCGGTTATCGAGTCATACACCAGAACAGTTTAACGTGATGCCCAGGACAATATATATACTTAAGTTTTTTTGTAGAAGTTTATAATATTTTAATAACTAACAAAATAACAGAGATAATTAAACAAAGCTTATAACTAGATCAAAAAGCTTTATAGTTTTAGAAAAAAAGTTACTCAAAACATATTCAAAGTCTAACAGAAAATTTATTTATCTTTTAACTTTTGTAAATTAAAAAAATAAAATAAATTGTTTAAAAACAAAGTATGGTGTATCCTTTTCTACTATGATTTAAATTTTTCTTATAGAGTATTTGTTACGTTTTAATACACAAAATAATTTTGAAAAAAGTTTTTATTTAACATTTTGAAGAAATATTAGTTTTTAGCACACTATCAAACTTAAATTAAATTAAATTTTTCGTTAAGTATACTTTTTTGACATAAACACAAACATTGGCTTAATTTCTAGACAGTAACGTAAAAACTTCTCAAAATCGACAGTATTAAGTTTAAAATGTATCCATGGTGTGCGACTCGATAACCGATAGGTTTTTTTTCGTGCACCAGGTTATAAAACCAAAAACACTTAGCGTATTTTTTGTCGTTTGATAAACTATATTTAACAACTTTTTTTTGGTTAACATTTATTATTAAACGACAGTAAAAATTGTATTTTATTTTATAACCTCTTTTTTAAAATTTTTTTATGCAGTCACCTCTGTTTGAAAAAATTATTTGATTAATCAACTAAACTTTTACAACTTGTGTTTTAAACATTGAAACCCGAAGGTTTCATGTTTTTACCACTTTTAAAATTGTAGTTTGCATTTAAGTATATAAAAATTGCCAAAAAAATAACTACTTCAAAATAGTTTAAGTCATTAATCTTATGGCTCTATTACTACTACATTATTTTCAGTTAAGTTTTATAAAAAATAAATAAATAAACTTTTACTTTTTAACTGAAGACGCGTGTAATGATTTACCGGATCCACTATTAAGGATCCGGATCTATCTTTTCAAATTAAGATCCGGCCGGATCCGGATCGTAAATGTTTTAAGCTTTATGTAGTTTAATAGAGAAAAAACTTATAAGGTTTAATTATTATAATACACTATTTTTAGTAAAAATTGTTTAATACAAATATTTTTTATAAAAAAAACATAACATCATTGTCTTAATATTTTGTTTGAACACTAGAAAAAAGAAAGTTGTAAAAAACAAAGAAAAAATCTACCTATATGAAATCAAATCTCAATTTAAATGTTAAATTTCAAGCTACTTATACGACTAAACTTGAATTTTGTACCTTGTTCGAAGTAAAAGAAAAACAAATTAAATGTTACAATGCTTTAAAAAATAACAAACTTTATTTATTTTTTTATGATAAGCTTTACGTTGTACTTTTATTTACAAAAGTTCAAACTATAAGATGAACTATAATTTATTTAGCAACTGTTTACACATATAAAAGTAAGTAACTTAATAAATAAAGTTTACTCATATAAACGCCATTAAGCTACAAAGAATTCTAATTTGTTTTTTAAAGTTGTGATGAAGAAATAAAAAAATTTCGCCGATTTTTAAAAACAATCGATTTTGATTTTGTTCTTACAATTTACCAGCTTCCGAATTAGTTTGTTTAAACTGGAGTTTGTATTAATATCTTTATTTAAAAGTATACTAAGTTAATTGTAACATTTCAATGTTTTTTGTCTTTTTGAATTTAATTTCGTTGATTTTTAGGCCTGAAAACTGTGTTTAAGTTTACAAGTTATTTTTAAATGATTTATTTTACTAGGTAATTGTATCATTTTATCTCCTTTGTAGATAAAATATGGGAGGATATGTATAAGTATTTACCTAGTTTTCATTATGTTTTGTTTTACATACTTTATCATTCTTGTAATTAGTTTGTGAATAAACTTAAACAAGAAAAATATTTATTTAACTACATCTTTTCAACACCTCTTTTTGCTTTGTTCATATTGCTTATACTAAACCTTTTTTTGACAAAGTCTCAACTTGATTTTAGTAGTTAGCTTCTGTATTTTGGAACTTTAATATATAACAATACTGTTTTGTTGTAAAACACATAAAAAAAATACTTATAGTTGAAATAGTGAATGTCTAAATAATTTTTGCTCAATTATGCTAATTAGTATTAATTGATTGTTTTTACTGATGAAACCTCTAACTATTTATTTACTCAAAATTTAATCTTAAAATTAGTTGCTAACAAAAGTAGTTGATAAGCCTCAGCCGAAATCGACTTTATTTGTTGTTTGTTTTAATAAAAATATTTTTGAATGATTCCTGTCTTACATTTCTATATAATATATGTAGAAGTAAAAAGTTATATAGTAATTAAGTAATTATAAAAAAGATATTTGATGCAAAAATTTAAAATTTCTTAGCAATTATAACTACTTTTTATCAAATAAAAACTATTCTGGTTCTGCTCAAGTTACCCCCGCTCGAGTTGTCCTTGCTCGAAATACTCCTGCTCCAGTTACCTCTGCTCACGCGAAACTTGTCATTACCTGTCTAATTGTTCTCGCGTTGTAATGAACTTTTAACAACGATCATGATTTTTAATTCACTGGGTGCTGAAGTTCATGTCGATCCTGCATTAAGCCATTTTTGCACGAAAAAACAGTTTTGCACGAAGCGTTTTGCATGAGGGGTCACTTTTTCACGAAGGGTAACTTTTGCATTGGTTAAAACTTTTCACTATTTTTTTTCTTAACTTTGTTTTTTTATTTGTTTTTTTTTTTGCTTTCACTGTTACCCTTACCCTTACCTTTGGTCGTTATTTTTTATGTATTTCTCATAATTTTATTTTATTACTTAAATTATATTTTTGTTATAATTTTTCTTTATTGTTTTCAAGTTCTTTGTTACCTCTAACTCTTACCTTTAGTTGTTAACATGTTTTTTACTTCTAGTAATTTTTCTTTTTACTATTTTTTGTTTTACATTTATTTTTATTTTTATCAAATTTTGTATAACATTGAAAAAATAACTATAGTAAAGGATATACCAAGTTTTGTTTTAAGAAAGTTTAGTTTTTATTATTTTAGATTAGAAAAATTGAAAACCTTAAACTTTTTGTGTTAAATTTTAAATATTATTTGAGTAAAGTTAAATAGAAATTTGGATCACTTATCTCAGATATTATGTTAATTATGAAAATGCAATAAGCTTCTACAACAGGGTTTCCCAAACTCATTTTCTAAATCGCCCCTTTTTCAGAAATTTAAAAAATAATCGCCCTCCACGATTTTACAAAGTAGATTTTTTCTTGAGTACAAACTTTTGAGTCGAAAAAGTTGTGTTCGAAATGTAATTTAGTCTGGTACTTCTTATGCACGCACTTTTGGGCTGTGTCCAAAGTAGTTTACAGGGCTTGTGAAAATAAGTTACATTTGTTTTCTTATAAGCCCAGTAAAGTGTATTAAAATACTTTAAAAAAGCCTTTTGTAATCTGTAATAACTCCTGTTTAGATATGAATTGTTTTGAAACTAATGAAACTTTTAGGGTACAAGGTGGACAACTTTTGTAGTCAGCAATTCATATTTACTAAAAAATCTTTTGTATTTTCAACTCGTAAAAAATGTAATTGGAGGCTGCATAATTTTAAAAAATGAAAATATAAAAATTAAAAAACTCCAGCAGAATTGTAATAAAAATATTTAGCAATATTGTGATCTAGGAAATACTATTGTGAACTGAAAACAATATTGAACGTGAGTTTCAAAAAAATAAATTTTATTTATTTTGTATATGTAGTTTTCAAGTTACTTAGCGGGTCGAAGTTTAACTAGATTATAACCGTACGTTACCAATCTGAAATCTTAACTGAAATCTGACATTGTAATAAGCTCTCATATAACGATTTTCGGACATTTAGAAGTTAATACTAAGTAACTTTTCTAAGCCGCACAAAATATTTAAATTATTTTTATAAATAGGCATATTATAAAATTACTATATCACAGATTAAAACACTATAAAAGAATGAACAGTTTATTTTAGACATAATAAAATAAATACTAAAACATAATTTCTGATCTAGTTTGAGGAAGTTTGACCGACTGGTTGATTATCTCACATGAAAAGTGGTTTCATTAACAGCTTCAGATAATGCAGTAAAATTATTATTTTCAATGCTAAGATATACTATAAGTAAGTTAGTTGTAAAGTTAAAAACTTAATTTTAAACTTTTTAAACTATATGTTTTGTAGTAAAATACCATTAAATAGTATTTGACTTGGAATAAACTTTAGGAAACTAAACCTTGATTTTATCATTATCTTTTTTCTTAATTAAAATTAAAAAAAAATCAAAATTTTACAGTTAATTGTATGATCAGAAAGTAATCGATTGAAAATTTTTTTTAATTAGGTTAAAATTTTGTTTTGTAACTGTAGCAGTCTTTTTGATGGCTTATTTAATAATATTTAAATTTTTTTTTTCTCTAGTTATTAGCCTATAATAATTTACCGGAGGAAAATAGTGAAAAACTAAAAGCTAGTGTAGAACTATTTAAATAAACAACACATTCTAATTGCTAATATATTAAAAATTAAGATAAAGCAAAAAACAGTTGTATTAATAATTTAAAATTCTTTAATATATAGAATTTTCAATAATAATAAATTAAATTAGAAAATAAAATTGAGTTTAAGATTTTTTTAAATGAAAATTCTTAAGTCATTTCAAATAAAGACCTCAAATCTATATTCTTTTAAAACCAAAAATAAAACTTTTGAAATAAAAAATTTAATGGTATCAAGACTTTTTAATTTATACAGATTAAACAAGTAATAACAAAAATATTTCAAATAAGTTTCTTTTAAACAAGTACTTTAATCACTATACTATAAAAACTTTTAGTGTAATGTAAACAACAAACATAAACTAAACAATTAACCAGGTCAAAATAAAACTATTAACAGATTTAAAAGAACATGAACCATTTAATAAATACAAAAGACTTCCGCTTGAGTTCGCACTTTGAACAAAATCAAAAAGTGCAAACTCTAAAATTATTACCATTTTTTTTTTACAAAATGATAAATTTAAATGTGTTATATGCAATAACGTTAGGAATAAACATGAAATCAACTAAAAAATGAAACTAACATTCATTAACAAAATAGATCTATATAGCTATTAAGCATTATGTATTTTTTGTTTTATTCATATATAGTTAGTATATAATAGACTTTATTTAAGTTCAATTTTAGAAAATATAAATTTGCACTATTTTTTGGGTAAAAAGTGCGAACTCAAGAGGAAGTCTACCGTAATTAATGTTTATTAGGCATTATGCAAACCTGTTGTAGAATAAATAACTTAATAAAATTTTTATTATAAAAAGACTACTTAAATACAATACAAACCAGGTTAAATAAGAATTTAAAAGATCAAATAAAATAAAATAAACTTTCATAAAATAATGTCTGCTACTGAAGTCTAATATAATGTGAAGGTTGAGGTTCATGACTGCTTGCAAGTTTTTCTAATCTGATTCTTAATCAGTAAAATAACGCCTCCTTTACAAATATCTAGATTAGATCTTTTGCTAAATATGTTGATAACTGAACTGAAAGCTTTCTCAACAACATAGCTAGAAGGAAAAACTATAAACAACAATCTAAATTCCTCTCAAATGACTGGACACTTTTGCCTTAGGTTTTGTTGAGTCCAAAAAATTTCATATCGTTCTTTGGAAAAATTTATTTAAGTTGAAGGTCAATTTGTAAGTCTAAGAAAGTTTCCTGTACGTCTTTTACTTTAAAAAGATCTGCCTCGAAGGGATTCATATTTTTATTTATATGATAGTTTTTTTGTGTCAAATCGAAATTATACTACTTAATATGTTGAAATTGTTTAAAATTCCAGATTTTTTAGGTTTTTTTTGCCTAAATTGTCAAATTCAAGGTTTTTCCAGGTTTCTATACAAATTGGCAACCCTGTATAGTTTTATTTCTTAGTCTAACTTAATGACTTTTCAAAAAACAATTAGAAATATCATGAGGTGATAGTTAATGTTATATAACATAGATTTTTACAAACCATTTATGATCCTAAATAACATATATGTCAGGTTATAAAATGGTGAGAGGGATTCCGATTGTCTATGATCTATGTAATTATTAAATAAGAAAATATATGAATGAAAATATGTAATTTACTTGAAAGAAGAAGTCATAATTACTTGATTTTTTCTCTATATTTAAAAAAAAACAAAAAAAAAACTTTCGGTTAAGTTTTACCTCAGGGTCAAAAATTTAATAGCAAGCTAAAATTAGTAAAATAGCAAAAAAAAAAAAAATTTATAACAACCCAAAATTTTAAAATCGCCCCCTTTTCGCCCCCTTACTAGTTATCGCCCACCCTTTCGCCCCCTTACTAATTATCGCCCCCCGACTTACTAAAATCGCCCCCAGGGGGGCGATATCGCCCACTTTGGGAAACCATGTTCTACAACAACACCTAAACAAAATAAAAATTTTGGAAAATAAAAAATTACTATAGCCAATAAGCCACTTTATTTAATAATTAAGGTCGATCAACAGTATAATTTTTACGATAAAAATTCTAAAATAAGGGGAAACTTGAGTCATTTTTCTTAACTTAAAAAAAAACATAGTTACTTCTTCGTGCTTTGTTCTTAAACAATACATTTTACAGAATATAATAGCTAAAGAATACAGCAAAATCAAATTATGCTTTGTTTTTGAGTTTGGGTCTATTGGGTCGGTGCTAGAGCGCATAGAAAAAGTGGGACACATTGGCTTTTATTTAGTGTTCGAAACATATCTCAAAAAAACATACATTTTTTAACTAGTTAGATATTTTTTAGGGAATTGACTTTATTACTTTGTTAGTTTGTTTTTCATATAAACTGTATGAAAAATGTTTTTTTTTGGTTTTTTCAGTTTTGGTCTTTATTAATGGAATTATTGTTAAGTCAAAAAATTTTTTTTTTTAAATATAAATTCACTGAGTAATAAAAATATTTTAGTTAAACATTAAAAAAAAGTTTATTTTTATCTTTAAAAAATATATGTAGCGAGAACATAGAAACACTTATAGACCTTTTCTGTATTTTAGTCACTACATAACGATTATGGTTATCAAATAATTCTCTTAATTTAACTTCGGTAATACATAAAATAAAAACTAATTTCGATACTGCTTAAAGTAATAACCATTCAAGATGAAAGGGTTATTTACTTACGCCTAAGCCCTAAAGAAACACGTTTTAAATGTATTTTTTACCAAAAGTTTATTTCTTAAATAAATCCTCAGCTATATTCAGATTAGTAATTTTTTTTATATGTAATTTAAATTTAACTTTTACGATTTTATCTATTTTTTAATCGAAGTTTTTACGCGTGTATTTATTATAATAAGAAAATTTCTTATACCTTTTATAGAATATTAAACTATTTTAAGTTAAGTTAATCACAGTAAAGTTTTATATTTTATTATTTTCTAATTGAATGATTTTTCTTTGTTAATAAGAAAAAGTTAAGTTTTTAATATAGTATATTTTCTATATGTTCTGATATTGTTTTTTGTCACTATAAAAAAAGTATGTTTTTGTATGTTCTGAGTTAAATATCATATATTATTTTGTTTTTCAATTAATTCATATTTTCATCTTATGATCAAAAAAAAAAAAACATCGGCGAAAGTCTACAGAGCCTCAGCCTGAACTTTCATATGCCGTGAGACAAGCTAAACTTAACAAAAGGTTTGAACACACCAAGTGATTATCAGACTGATGATCAAATTGGATGTGATCAAACCTTTTTTTCTTACGTAACTTTTTTATAATTGTACAAGTTTTTAATGTTAATATATATATATATTTTTCTATTTAAAATCTTAAATTTTTAAAATAAATAAGTGATGTGTAGCTCGATGACCAAAAGTTCTTTTTGTAAATCAGGTCCTTTGACCATATTTTTGAGCGTCATTTTCTTTAATGTGTTTAAACAAATACATTACTATGACTGATAGTTTAAACTTGAACTCGTTTGTTTTCAAGTTTAAGATACAAAAAAGTATATGTCTAAATGTGATTAAAATAATTACTAAATCTAAAAGTATTGCACTTCGTAATTTGTATGCAAATACTTCGTAGCATTGTTAAAATTCGTTATTAAACTGCTCGACGCTTTATAAATAAAGCGCAGCAAAATTAATTACAGTCACCTCTCGCGAATCGACGCACATTATATCCACAGCAAAAGTGCGTAATTAAAAGAGAGAACGTAACTAAACGAGCACTAGCAAATATACCTACTTTTTTGAGTGTTTTATTATAATGCATCTGATTAAATACATTTTTTTTTTCTGTGTTTATTAGATAGTGATTAAAAAATAACAACATTTTTTTGTGTACAAAAACAAGTTTAATTCAAGTTGTAAATGTGTATAAAATGTATTATTTTCAATAAGGTGAAGTTTGAACGATATATAAATACTCGATATATACGATATATATCAAAAACACGTTAGCTTATTATAAACTTTATGAAACTTTATCATGTTATTCTTATAACCTTGATGAAGTACAAGCAACAAGTTTAAACTCATTATTTATAATACTTGAATAACTAGAGAGCTTCAATAAACGCAAGTTTTCGTACTTTTAGACCTTAACACTTACAGTTATTATTTATTTTGAACAAAAACCATCTTAAACGATTCGTCTTTGTATTTATAAAAGTTTTATCCAGATTAAAGAATTGCAAATAAGTAATAAATATTTAAATAAGACTTATAGAACTCAATCAAAAAAGTAAGAGTCTTTAAACTTTAACGATGCACTTCGTGATCTTTTTTTTTGCTGCTTCTTTCTTTATTTCATCTGTCAATGAAATTCTATAAAACAACTATAACCTTTTTTTTTTCGTTTAATCTTTTTTTCTATAATACTTTTTCAACTGTTACAAACCTTCAGCTGCTAAAATAGAGATTCCAACTCCAACTCTTTTTTATCGGATTGGATCTTCGTATGGCTAAATTTTATTTTTTCATTTGGTATTTTTGGAAATACTCTCATTATCTCTTCAGCCATCTGCACATAATTTAATAAAACATTGATACTAAACTAAAGTTAGAGCCTTTTCTTGTTTATTTAGAATATTACATTTTTTAACCTCAATGACATGAATTTCTTGTTGCTTGTACTTCATCAAGGTTTTAAAAATCAATGACAAAGTTTCATAAAGTTTATATTAAAATAAAGTACTAACTAGCATTGTATAAGATTACGTGTTTTTGATATATATCGTATTATTTATATACCGCTCAATTTCTTGCCAACCTAAAATTAAACTTGTTTTGTATGGTGTTAGAGAAAACTATGGTGTATGGTGTTATGTATGGTGTTTTCTCTATTACTTTGCAAGATAAGTTTACTCGTAGGTAAGCAAGGAACAAGTTAGCTAAATATAAGAGAATTTTTCCGTTGATGTGAAACTCTATATCATTAATATTGCAAGGAATTGAACATTGTACCTTTTTTGATTTAAAGGTATAAAGGGGACCAAGAAATTTAAAATATAAAAAGCAAAGCCATAGAGTCAATAGGTTCCTTACCGAAGTTGCAAACTATAAATGCAAAAATTTCAATTTTATTAAATACCTATCTCTTCCTATTTTTTATAAATTAAATATATTCTAACTCAATAAATACAATAAATTAACAAAATGAATAATTAAAAATATGTTTGTTTTGTAATTTTTTAGAGATCAAAAATGCATAACTAAACGAGATTGCGTAACCAAACGAGTGCGTAAATTTGCGAAAGGTGACTGTAAAAATAAAATTAAACATTATTTTGTATGTTTTTCAGGACTTGTCTTTGAAAATGTTTGCTATAGATGGTTTAATATTCAACTAAACAAATGAATTACATTAGTTGCTTTTATTTTAATAAACTTTATATTGTATATATATTTCTATAACATTTTTATTTTAACTGAGTAATAAAATATGATTGAAAAATGTTTTTTTAGATACTCTTAAATAAAAAATACAGTCAAGTTTAGTGCGTGTCTTTTCATTAAATAAACTTTTTTACCGAAGCTTTGAAAAAAAAATTGTACTAGAATAAATATTTTGTTAAATAAGTAAACAATATAATTTTAATTTATTAGCTACATGTTTTTAATTGAGTATACAAGTACTATTTTATACTTACCTAATTGCATTTTTATAAATTTCAGATTAGTAATTTAAAATTAATCTAAAGTATTATGTAACAAAAAATCAAAAAAATAATAAAATACATTAAAAAGATTCAATATATTATGAAAAACCTTAGAGCTACAATTTTCAATTATTACTTGATAGTATTTTAGTAAAAAACTCAAATTATAAACTATTTCTTGGTATATCAAACTTATAAAAGTAGTAAAGGTCTTATTAAAATTTAGTTTATACTTTTTAGTTATTAATGGTACTCAAAAATTAGTAAGAACTATTATTTTTAAATTTATTTACTAAAAATAAACTTGTACAGTATACTGAGAAATATAAAATAACTTAACGAGCATAAAGTTAATTTTATAGGCAAACTTATAAATTTTTCAAAAAACATAAAACTTTAATGTCAATTATTTTCCTTATCTTAAAAGCTATTTAAAAATTTTTTTTTTATCTTATAGAACGCACCTTTGTCTTTAATTTAAGAAAAAAAAAATTGGTTTGGGGTTTGAATTATTTCATGGGGTCCCTCAAAAAATAAAGGTTTTTTTTTTCTTTTTTTCATTCAAATTGCTTTATAACCAAAAATATTAAAAAAATAAAAAAAAAATTTTTTTGATTTCCCTTAGTTTGCATGTTATATAAACTCTTAAATAGTTATTTTATAAATAATGTTAATATCTTTTACGATTTGGCCCCAAAACAAAATGATGTATATTACACTATCATTTGCCTTGGCCGTTTCCTAGATAAAAAATTGATAAAAGGAAAAAAAACGATTAATAAGAATGTAAATTACAACAAATTTAAATAAACTATAATAATTTAATTAAATTTCTTGTAATTCACATTCTTATTAATTGTTTTTTTCCTTTTATCAATTTTTTATCTAGGAAACGGCCAAGGCAAATGATAGTGTAATATACATCATTTTGTTTTGGGGCCAAATCGTAAAAGATATTAACATTATTTATAAAATAACTATTTAAGAGTTTATATAACATGCAAACTAAGGGAAATCAAAAAAAAAATATTAAAAAAAAAAATATTTTTGGTTATAAGGCAATTTGAATGAAAAAAAGAAAAAAAAAAACCTTTATTTTTGGAGGGACCCCATGAAATAATTCAAACCCCAAACCAAATTTTTTTTTCTTAAATTAAAGACAAAGGTGCGTTCTCTAAGATGAAAAAAATTTTTTTAGATAGCTTTTAAGATAAGGAAAATAATTGACATTAAAGTTCTATGTTTTTTGAAAAATTTATAAATTTGTCTATAAAATTAACTTTATGCTCGTAATAACTTAACACACAATAGTTGCAGCGCTTGTCTGGATAATATTTGCTTAGCACACTGCACGTATGTGTCATATGAAAGGCACTTCTTTCTTATCGCATAAACCAGTGCTTCTGAACCTTTTTTTAATGGCGGAACCCTTTTCCAAAGTTCAACTTTTCCGCGGAACCCCTAATTTAATTTTACATAAAATGTTTAATATAATATTTCCTGCAAAAAACAAAATAATTTCAGTGAAAAACGAACTTTTTAGCAAAACTATATAATTGTTAGAAATCATACCAATTGTAATAGTATTAAGTCGAGTCAAACTCAAAGTGCGACAGAGGCAATAGGTATTTTATGATTCTAAAATAAATAAACTAAAACAAACATGATTAATCGCAACGTCATAAAAATCTTTCCTTGCATAATAAAAACAAAATGAGAGATACAAACAATAACGAAATGAACATGATGCTAATCGAATTCACAGATTACTGTAATAAACGGGTAAGATGCCTAACGAAAAATAAATAAAAAACATTTAGTGCGAAACTTGAACTTGTCTCTTAGCAACAAGCATGTCAATGCGCGGCTGGATTTTGGATAGACTGAGACGGAGACCGGCAGATAAGGTTGGAGTCAGCATACAGTTTATTTGCTTCGTTTTAATGTTTGTTACATGCGAAAAGCCGGACTCGCAAAGATAAGTGGTGGTGAATGGTAAAAGAAATTTTACTGCACGCTTTACTAAGACTAAGCAGATCAATGAATGCTTTAATTATATGTGTTTTCCATTTTATGTGTTCCATTTTTTTTGAAGTTTTACGATTCATTTATTTTTTTTCTTTCAAATTTTTTTTTTTAATTTCGAAAGGCTTCGCGGAACCCCTGAGAGGCGTCGCGGAACCCTAGGGTTCCGCGGAACCCCATTTCAGAAGCACTGGCATAAACGGTTTACTGTTTCAAAACAGAAATACTTGTGGTTGGTTTTTGTTCGATCGATACATAAATATCAAAATTATAGTCTTGTTGTTTTAATTTTTTAAAGCATTCAAAAAAGTTTTATCTTAAATTTGCTAAATAAAAAATAAAATAAAGTTTAATAAAGATTATTTACATTGTTTAAAAAAAAAGCAAATTAATTAAAGATGCTCTTTAAAATACAATTGAAGTAGTTCTAGTAGTTCAACAAAACCTACATAAAAATTAAAAATAATATTTTGCAGAATAAATTTTTATTATCAAAATCAACTATTTACATTATATTGAAATTTTTAGAAAACTTTAAAATTAAGTTTAAAATATTCTATAGTTCTTGATTTACATACTAGCTGAAAAATATTCATTATAACTTTTTCTATATATTTATAATTCTTATAAATTTTTATTAACATGTATAAAAAAAAATAGTTGTAACTAAATTAAAACAATAATGTTTCTTGAAATCCTTGGAGTCTTTTCTCTATCCATTTTCTCCCTGGCCTACTAGGTTTACTGGAACAACTTCAGATTGAAACAGCTGCCAGTGGTCCCTGGCCCCTACTGCCCCATAAGAGGGCACGCCATAGGTCTTCCAACTGAAGAAGACCAAATTTTCTCGTATTTCATATCAAAATGCAGGGAGCTCGCCAATAACAAGATGAAGTTCGGTGTTCTGTGGTTCGGTCCTGTGGCCTACATCATCGCGGCCCACCCCGACGCCGCCGAGGTCCTTCTGACCAGCTCGACCAACATAACCAAGTCGGACGACTACAACTTCATGCGGCCGTGGGTCAGGGACGGGCTGGCCTTTTCCACGGGCAAGAAGTGGCGCAGGAGGAGGAAGATGATAACGCCCAGCTTCCACTACGACATTCTTAAGGACTTCCTGTCGGTGATGAACGAGCAGGCCAGGGTTTTCACCGGCATCGTTGGAAGGTTGGTGGAAAACAGTGAGTTCATCGACATCCGCCAAAGGCTGAAGCGGCTCTCACTTGACATCATCTGCGAGACTGCGATGGGAGTGAAAATGAACTCTCAGTTGGAAGATGAGAATTGCGAGTACATCCACCTTGTTGAAGAGTTAGTTGTTTGTTTGATAAAAAAAAAACTTTAAAGTTAAGTAGGTTGTTTTACCTAGCTTTACTAGTTATGTTTTTTCTATAGTTTAATTGTTGTAACCAGTGTTTTTGAAATTTTATTTAATTAAAACAAAGTGAATTTAATTTTGAATTTCAAAAATAGCATCAATTGGCATCTTAAATGATAATAAAACTATAAAATAAATCTATGCTGTTAAATGATTAAATGTTAGCAAAATAGTTTATAATGATATTTGTGGTTATTAAATATATAGTTTGTTTAAATAATAATTTCTTAAAATAGTATGTTTCAAAATTCACTCTGCAATAGTTTTGGCAACTCTATAGACACACTTTAGCTAGTAAATTTTTTTTGATCAGATTTGTCTAGTTTTGTTATTAAATATAAAAGCCTTTTCAATTTTGTTTTGTCTTCAATCAGACGTATTATTATTTATTTTGTAAGTTGATTTTTATACTTGTAATTTGGAGTATTTTGGTTTAATTGTCGTATTGAAAATATTTAAAAAAAAACAACTACTAAAATCAAGTTTTAATTGCCATTAAGCAAAAAAAATCAACATGCTTTTGTATAAAACTTCACACCTAATGTTTCTTAATTTTTAGCTTTTTTAAAGATTGTTCTGAAGTTATAAATCTTATTTGTTTTTGTTATGTAAAAATTTTCTACCAAAAAATTGTTTTTCCAAAATTATGAATTATATAGGTTAAAATAATATAACTGTTTATCTGATATTTTAAGTCTACAAATAAACATTTTTTTGATATTTATTGTTTATGGAACGACAAACAAAAAGTGTTCAAAAAGCTTGGTCTAAGGATCTGGTGTACGAAAAAACCTTTCGGTTATCAAGTCGTTAACCTGAAACGTTTACAATTTCTTACGAGCTAATAAAAATTAAATTTCTATAATCTAAACTTTTAAATCTTAAGAAATAAAACAATCAATAAAACGAAAGAAAATAAAACTAAGTTTTGTGTTTACTAAAAATATGTAATCATAATGTACTCAAAAACTTGTCTAATGAACGAAAATCTAAAATAATAGAGTGCTAATATACAACTTCAATCTTCTAAGGAAAAAGTACAAGCTTTTTTATAAAAGTTAAAAGTTTTAAAAGTGTTTTTCAAAAGGGATTATTATCATATAAATGTATTATAAAAATATTTTTACACAAAATTTGACCAAACCTACTTAACTTGTTTAAATTATTTTAGTTTCTTTCATATTCTTTCAAGGCTTGTAAATTGTTTATCTTAAAGTCAAGTATGTACAATGCGTAGTAAGTTTAAACTACATTACCAAAGTTATATCATACAGTCATTGAACAATTTCTACTTTTAATAATTGTTTTGATAGTTTTACATAAAAATCCTAAGTATAAAAGTTTAATTTATTATTAGTCATCTTAAGTATATATTTTTTTCAATTATATGAGTACATTATAATGAAATACAAAAAAGGTTATAGGCTTTATTAATCGTACTAAACGATGTCTCAACACAAATGTTTTATGTCCAATAACTTTTCCATGAATTTTTAGTTTTAACTAATAAACTGCTTTAAAATAAAAACTTGATAAAAAAAATATAACTAACAACTTACATAACTATGAAATATAGAATGAACAAAACAAATACAGAACGTATGATTATTTAAGAAGGAAAAAAACTGCAACAAATTGTATTAAGCCAGATATTTTTTACTGAATACAAATATTTTGTATAAAATTTACATATTAATAATACTCTAATATGTTAACTTATTGTTTATTATTTATAGATTTTCTACAACATTTTGATAACTTAATATTTTTGACTTTTATTCATAAAGTTAATAGTGTTCTTCAGAAATTTTAATTTGATAACTGTTTGTTACAATTATTTGTATACATACACTACAATTTGGTTGTCTTAAAAACAATCATAAACTTTAATGTATGCCCCTATAAACTGAATTTGTAAACTAGTGTTATAAAAAAATTAATTTAAAAAGCCCATGATAAATGTAATGAATTAACTAAATGAAACTCTGTTAGCCTGAGTTTCAAAAGACATATAAATGAGTTCGCTTGTGAAAAAGCAAACGGTGTAAAATAAACAAATTACTTACACAGGATGGGCATCTTCATCGGCAAGCGGATCATGAACCCGCTTCTTGCCTCCGACCTCCTCTTCAGTATGACGTCACTGAGCAGGAAGCAGCAAAATGTCGTCGAAAAGATGCACAAGTTCACCCGTGACGTCATCGACGCGAAAATTTCAAGCAGCCACCCAGAGACGGGCAGCAGGAGAAAGGCCTTCCTGGACATGCTGGTCGGAGCCGTGGACGAAAATGGCCGAGAGTTGACGGCGGAGGAGATCCAGGAGGAGGTGGACACTTTCATGTTCGCCGGCCACGACACCTCCGCTCTGGCCCTAACCTGGGCGTTGTACCTGCTCGGAAGGCACCCCGAAGCGCAGGAAAGATTGTTTGACGAGATCAACGAAAGCTTTGGCGGGCAATTGGATTGCGATGTGTCCCTGGACCAGATTTCTACTCTCGAGTACCTCGACCTAGTTGTTAAGGAGGTTTTGCGGCTCTACCCTCCCGGACCGGGAATCGGGAGAAAACTGGACGAGGACTGCGTTATCGACGGTCAGGTAATCCCCAAAGGGTCGAGCCTGTGGCTTTTCATTTACTACGTGCAGAGGCACCCGGACGTTTGGGAAAGTCCCGATTCGTTCATCCCCGAAAGGCACACTGCTCAGAGCAGGTTGGAGCAGAAGAGGTCCAACTTCGCGTACATTCCGTTTTCGGCGGGACCCAGGAACTGCGTGGGTCAGCGGTTCGCGGTTCAGGAGATCAAGGTGGTGTTGGTTTACCTGGTCAGGAAGTTCAGGATGAGATCGGAGGATGAGGAGGAAGATGTGAGGATAAGCGGACTGCTGACGATGAATCCCGCTCACAAGCTGAACATCCAGTTTCAACCGAGATAATTTCGTTGATAATTGCGTTTACTTTGTTTTAATACCTTCACCTGATAAGTCGATGTGAAATAAAAAAAAGATATTCGGTGAGTTTCAACATTTTAATTTTCAAATATCAATTTCATTCAGTTGTTTTATGATAAAGTTTAATAACAAATTTTTTCTATTAAAATTTGAAAACAAGCATTTTTATGACAAGGTACAATAAAGATTTATATTTCAATGCATAAAGTAAAACTTTTTTGTTTTGTAAAACCATAAAAAATAAACCCATTCAAACAAGCTTATTTTTATAAACTACCTATGCATTTTTAAATTTTTTTAACAGTTAACGTTTTTACTTCGTTATTTTATCATTGATGCTTGATCAATAGGTTGTTAAATGTTATTAATTTTAACTGATTAAAAAAATTTTTTATGTAGTTATTTAAATTAAGCTTGAAACGGTTGTTTACAGGACTAATAAAAATAAATAAATTTGTTTTTATATAAGTTTTATATCAGTTTTAGACTTGGACAAGTAATTAAAAAAAAAAAAAAAAAAAATGTTTTAAAATAGAAGGAAATTTGTTGTTCTTAATATCAATTTTTTCCTTATTAAAAGCATAAATTTTACAGTATTTATCTTCATATTTTATAAAAGTTAAGTTCAGTTGTTGTAAAAATCATTTCTTTAAAATTCTTAATAGAGTTAGAGACTTAAATTTTTTTAATTAAATTAGTATGTTTATATTAAAAGCCTTTTTATCTATTAATTAAAAAAAATCATAGTATTTCGAAAAAAATATAGAACCTAAGTGTTACTGCCATGCCTAAAATAAAAAGCGATAACAAATACTAGGTTCAATTTTATTTTTTACTAAAATTATAAATTTATCTTTTCTTTTGTTGATGAAATTCAGTGTGTATTTTCCCCCTAAAAATGGTTATTAACTTTGAGTTTGTTCTAAAAGTAACTTCAAACTATTTTTTAGTGCAGTTTGAGAGTTGACTAGTAAAATCTAATTTTGTCATAGAATATAATTAAAATACAAAGTATAAACTTTAATGAACTAAACATAAGCATTAAAGTTTTGTTTCCATATTTAAATAAGACAAAAAAATAATAGCTTATCTATAAGTTAAATATTTTTTTCTGTCTTGAGTTTAGTCTTAACCTAAAAATTTAAGAATTTAAAATTAACACTTATTAGTAAGAACAGTTTTTTTTTAGCTAGTATTAAGTACAAATAGCGTATAAAGCTTATGCAAATATTTTATTTACTAAATTTGATCGATCGTTTTAGTTTTATGCTGAGTAACGGGAAAAAATAATATTTTCTTTGTTATAATAATTTTTTTAGAAAATACAACCTTTTATTGTGGTTACATGTATTGTTATTTTTTTAAATTTTTAAACTAAAACTTTATTTCTCAAACTAGCTACCCTTTAAATTATTTCAAATATTTTTACCCATGGATGTTCAATTAAGTATAAAAATAAATTTTTGTAAATACTCAATTCAATTATAAATATTTTCTAACAAAATTTTGTTGATTTTCATATAAAAGATTTGTATTTTAAACATTTTAAACTTTTACTGAATAAATTTTCAGTTAAAGATGATTTATTTCAATATTTAAAATAAATAAGTTTCTTAGCGAACTAGTTTTAAATATGAAGGGTTTGTGTTTAAAAGACTCTAATGAAATTTTTTCATCAAAAAAAGTACATTTGTAGCCGTGCAAAAACAGTTAAGAGATATTGTTACTTTTAATAAAATCATCGCCATTTATGCGTAGCAATGTTACTAAAAATGATAAATAAAACATTTGCTATATATTTAGAAAAAAGTTAAAAAGTAATACAGCAAAGCACGTTGGCTATTAACACTTTAAAACAATTTTATTTTGAATGATTAAACTAAAGCACCATTTTTGTAATAAAAATAAAACCCATAAGTTGTAGTCAAATTGGAATATTTTTGAAGCACAATAAAGAATATATAAATTTTACAGAAAAGTATTTAGTATATTTCTATGTTCCATTATAATTGAAAATAAAAGCTTCATAATACTTTTTTTTCTTAACATTATGTTGAATCATAAGAAACTATACTACTGTTATATGTATGCTTTAAGTCCTAAGTAGCAAATTAGACAAAGTATTTTTGTAGAAACAAGTAAAAGTATTTTTGCTTTTTTGTGCATTTAAAGATTAAAAGACACTTAGATTACTTCAAAAAGTTTTAATTTTTCATAAGTTTTTATCTTTATTTTGAATACAAATTTTCCAAATAAACCTACTACTTAGTTAATTTTCGTTTAGTTTTATTTTTGTTTATGTTTTATTTTGTTTAAGTTTAAAACTTTAAATTTAAAAAACTTTTATTTATTAGGTCATAATGGGTTCTAAAAACATGTGGTGTACTACTCGTTAACAAAACGGTTATTTTGTACACCACTCAGACATAAAATTTTTGAGCGCTATTCTTTTGTCCTTCGATAAATAATATTTAATATAATGTATTGGCTATCATATAATCAGCTGATATAGTTTTCACCACTCTACAGTACAGCAATATAAATACTGATCAGTTTTGAGCAGTACATATTCGAGCAACAATTTTCTGCAGCTAGTACGATTATCGACAAGTAGTTTCCAGAAAAGGAGCCTTATATCATTTCTATTATGTTATACAAAGCATTTGTTTAACAATGCTTACTTCTTAAAAGTATTTTTTGTAATATGAAGTACAAGCGCTTAATTCTTATTTTAGTTTGAACATTCCTTAAAACTTATATATACCTTAAATTTTATTACTATGTAAAAGTTTAACTCAATTTAAAGTATTTTCTAGTACAAAGTTCTTTATATCTGTACAATTTTATGTCTTTATACAAAATATAACCACTAATTTGTTGTGCCGAGTTTGTATAAGTAGCATATCTGGTAGGCCTTAGGTATCAAATAGTTAGGTCAACGTTCTTGTTTATTTTTGGTTAATAGTTTTTGTGTAAGGTATACTTTATATTGACACCATACACATTCTATAACCACACAATTAAACAACCATAATATTCTCTTAAATTAAGTAGCCTACTTACCCAGGTAGGTGACAATATGTGTTCTAGCCTAAGAAAAAAGAAACTAGGTTTCTCTAAGCTTTTTGAGTTATATTATCTTCAGTATACAATACTCCATTAAATTGCCATAAATCACCATTTAGGTTTCAAAAAAAATTAAAAAATATTAATTGAAAAAAAGTACTAAAAGTTTTGAGTTTAAAAAAAACCTAAGACCGAGGGTAAGGGTTAAGGGTTATAGTGATTGTAAAAAAAAAATTAAAAAAATTAAAATAAAAAAAACTTACCGATCGAGGGTAAGGGTAACAGTGATTGTAATTAGAAAATGGAAATATTGTGTCATCGACAGTTTTTGTTTTTCATTTACTTTTATTACTATCGTCTTTAGATTTAACATAAACAACCATAGCTTCATTATGATAAACGTTGGTGTCTTTGATGTTAGACTTACCATTCATATTTTTAGTTGAAAATCGTCTGGTATCAGTTTAATTTCATCGCTGGATAAGTGAGAAATATATGGGGAGTAAAAAATTGACTTCTAAATGACTTCTAATTGTATTCTAAATTGTCAGAAAAAACATTCAGAATAATGAAAAAAGTTTACGTTGCCTATTTAAAAAAATACCATATGCTTTTTGTACTCCGTCTCGTGCCTTTTTAATATTGTCTGTTTCTGATTTTTCTTTTTTAATTTAGAGGAGTTTTCTTAGATTTTAGTCCTTTTCTTTTATTACTAATCATTTGTAGATTTAACATTATCATCCATAGTTTCATCACAATGACCTTTGAAATCTTTAACAATTGATTTATTATTTATATTTCTAGTTGATAGCTGATTGATATTATCTAGCTTTAGTTTAATTTCATTGCTGGAGAATGAACTTATCAAGGCAAGTTCCTTTGCTGCATATCTTACTTGATTGCAGTTCATCATTAGCAAGCTCATTCAAAGCTCATCATTTTTCATATTAATTATAATATCATGTAAATATATAAATTTATTTGCAAAAGCTAAATACAGCTGAAACAGAATTTGTTATAAAAAATAAGTTTTATTTTAATACTTTTTATTAAAAAAACCTGTATAAATACAAAACCAAAAGTATTATCTTTCCTCAATAAAAATACACCAGTTGACTTTTATTAGATTTTTTTGTCATATCTAAACATAATGTATATAATTTTTATTTAACTTGGGTTATTTTTTAATTTTAAAAATACCGATTTTGTTTATTGTAAAGTGATTAAAGGCTCATTTTATAAAAATAACTCTAAATATACCTTAGTTTTTATAGAAATAAATAGTCTACAGTTTTGGATAAGTTAAGTTAATCAATAAAAGAACTACAAATAAAGGATGAAAAGATTACAACTTTACGACTATTAGGTAATTAATTCAAGTAGACTTAAATATTTGTTTACTAATTACTTTTAGTAATTTTATAAATTTAAAAACTCTATTGAACAGCTAAGACTAATGTTGTTTAAAAATAGTCTTATTTTGTAGTAAACTTTTTAAAATTCTTTTTTAAGTTTTACATTTACTAAGCTTTTAGTGAATTTAAATATAAGCTAAAAGAAATTAAATTTTTTATCTATACTTAGATTTAACTAATTTTAAATTTTAAACTTTTATATTCAAGTGTTATACTATACAATAACTATCTTAAAAGCATATATTATTATCCTGTTTAACGAAACTGGCTATTACTTAAGAATAACAGAAACTATATGTTAAAAGAAAAAAAAGTGTTCTGTGTAAAAAACGTGAGTATAAAAAATCTTGGTCAAAAGAAGCTAAAAATTTCAGTAGGATATTTTGTCTTTTTACAAACTTAAATTAAGTATTTAAAAAGTGTACAATAGTTAACAATAATATAATAGTTCTAGCTAGTGTACAAAAAATTTTCTTAAATTCTAAATTGTGGCATAAAGAATCGTAGTTGTAATCATAATTTCTTTTATTGTATATGTTTAGACCACTGGGTTTCGTTCCTGAAACGTTCAAATCAGAAAATTTTTAAAGCTGTCATTAAGATCCCTATTCCATCAGATCACACATTTTCTGTATAAATATAAAAGTAAACTAAATAAACATATTTATACATTGTTTATAAACATCTTTAAAAAATAAGATCAACAACATAAAGTATTTTTGATGTTATCATCATTAAACTAATATTAAATTATAAATAACCTATCATGGTCAAAATGTGTTAAAGAATTGATTTTTAATCAAACAAAATCTAGATTATTTTTAATGGTTGCAGGATATTTGAAAACTGGTCAATTTAAAAATATTCTCTGTCTTATTTTACTTATACATAAATCTCTAGACTCTAACTACTTTTTTTCATCTATAAAGAATATAATGCTTACTAAAACTAAAACTTTTACCGCAAGTTATTTCTCTTTTTCTTTTTTCAAAGATTGTAAATACCCTTAAGCAGCAACTGTTTAAATTTAATTATATATTATTGTTATTTTTAAAATGCAAACCAACAATTTATACTTTACAACTGTCCTTTTACTGCTGTCAGTTGCAGTTGTGCTGATTTTATCATTGTTATCTCCTTCATGGAAATTTACAAGTTTAACTCCTGAAGATGTAGCAAAATACAATTTTTCTGAATTTTTAACTAAAGAAGAGTCCAACTTATTTGCAAACCATACATGGCTTGCTCAAGCAGGGGTTTGGAAACTTTCTTTTGAAGTAGGTGGTTTTATAAACATTAGTATTTTTTCAATAACCTTGGAAGGGTGGCTGTTAACTGTTGGCTTTGCTTTGTTTAGCCTGGGAGTGATTTTGTTTATTTTTTCATTTTATGAAATGAATTTGGACGAGATGAAAAATAGTACCCTTGCCAGCAAACTGCTGTGTAAGTCTGGTTCAGGTTTGACCAGAGGTGGAGCAGGTGTCTTAATTGCTGGCATGATTGCCTTCAGTTTTAAAAGGAAAGATTGGAATAAGTCTAGAGGTGTGTTGGATTACGTTTTCACTGAAGTTAGCAAACTCAACTTTATTTTAAACGATGGCGAAGAAAATGAACTGATAAAAAAGCTGATGTTAGATTGGGCTTATAAGCCAGTTCAAAACGGTTGGGCTTATATAGTTTGCTGGCTGATGGTTGTAGCTTCTCTGGTGGTTGGCATTATGGCATATTTTGTGAGTGATAAAATGGGAAAAATTGAAGATGAAGACGAGATTGAGTATGATCAGCCAAGTGAAAATCAAGTATGAATCAAATAAGGTAATTAAAGAAAATAGGTAATTACCTAGGATGATATTGCACCAATATCAAGCTGAAATTATGTCTGTTTTGATGTTTATTTGATGTCTGTTTTAACCATAATTTAATGCTAAAAATTCATATTTTATAAATAGAATAGTTAAATTAAACATCTTTATCATAAACTAATAAAAATTAAATATTTATTCGCTATTAATTTACAATAAAAAGCGATTGTATCACAACAATTATTTATATTGATTACTATATTGTAAGGTTAAATTGATTAAATATTCTAGTTTATGATAAATAAATTAAATTTTTACTATGCATTTACATAGCTTGTTTAAAACTAAGTATCTTTTTAGATTAAACATATTAGGCTTAAAACATTGATTTTTAACCTATAGTTATGGTTAAAAAAGACATCGATTATAATATAATTTCAGCTTGATATTGGTGCAACATCATCCTAGGTAATTACCAGAAAATATTATGCATGATTTTCACATTAAACAACATTTTTATTTATTAATTTGTTAGTAACTAAGCTTCAATACCTTTTTACAAAATCAAAATAAGTTTACAAGAGACTCAATTTGTTTTGGGTTAGTTTAAAGCTTTATAAAAATTCTGGCTTGCCCAGGCTGACTTAGGCTGGTTTAATATTATTAAATACTGCTTGAAAAATCTTTCTAACACTTTTCTAATACTTTAGCAAACTCAGGATAGTTTTTTTAAAAATCTCAGTCTAGTTTTCAGATAAATTAAGTTAGAATCAACATGTTTTCTTACAAATTAAATTTTTACTTTAGGAATTAAGTCCTTTTGTAAATATTATGATTTTCTCAAGTATTCAAGCTTGATTAGTAGTATTTATCATTTAGCTTTTGCTCTTACTATATAATTTTTCAATAAACTCATAAACTAAGGCTGATTCTGACCAGTCTGAAGTAAATTAAACAAGGTTTTGGTTAATAAGGCTGTTTATTTTTCTCTCAAACCCTGTCACAAATTAAATTTAGTTTATAACATGATTTTGAATAATTAAATACCAAAACATTTAAACTTAGTTGCGAAAAAGCTTTAAAAGAAACTGTTTTTTAATTTTATAACTTTATAAAAGAAATTATTAATTGTTTCATCTATGCTTTTCTTAGAGTTCATATTTATTCTTCATTAACCATTAGCTATAAATTTATACAAATCTTTTTATTTAAGATGATTATCAAAGATTTAATGTAATATTTTTATAAAGTGTTTGTAAACAAAAAACATATTGATCATAGAACATGGAAAGTCACAAATGGTATGATAAATATTTTTTCTTTTGCTTTGTAAAGGTATATAATGTGGTTTTTTTGTATTGTAATAACTGATAAAGTAGTATTGATTTTTGCTTTACATTTTTTCTATTTTATACAACTTTTCATTAGTTGTTGTTACAATAAAATCTAGTTTTTAGACTGTTTTCTGTTATGATAAGTTGTTTTCAATTTTGTATTGATTTTTTTGCTAAAATAAAAAGTAATTATAGTTTTAGTTTTTTTTTTAACTTTTGGAAAAAAATTGTGTAAATTTTATTAATTTAAAAGAACAATTTAAAAGTTTGTTTCTGTGTTTGTTTTTATAACATTTTCTTATATTTAAAGTACATATGTAAGTTTAGTTTTTTCTGACCTAATCAAAATGTTTTGCAGCTATTATAAAACGATCTTTTTATTGTTGTAAATGTCTAAATTGACCATTGACTGCCTACATTCAAAATGTATACTTAGAACTTATTGTTGTAGTCCTGCCTAATTTTACTTATGTTTTATTCTTTAGTTTGTAAATAATATTTTCTATTCTGCATTAGTGATCTACCGAATCCAAGATTCGGACTCGGATGCGGCCGAATCCTAAATTTCAAAATAAACTCGGATTCGGCTGAATCCAAAATTTTAGATTCGGTAGACCACTTTAAACTTTTTGACTTTTGCTTAATTGTTTGTCAAAAATTAAATGAAATGTAAAATTAATTAATGATTTAATGCTTGAGTGGATAAAAAATAACTTTTCACTCTTATTAAAGCCTTATTAATTTTGATTTAGAGTTTTGCACACAGTATTAAAACTATGATATTTGCTAGATTCTTAAATAAATTAAGTACATAATTTAGGCATTTAATCTCAGCTTTTTGGATAACCGCTCTTATTTATTCATTATATGTTTAGATTTTTATGTTTGCTCGTTGTAATGAACTGCTGCATTATTTATACAAAGAAAAAAAAATGCAACTTAAATATGTAACATTAAAGCAGATGCTTGCATAATTTTAGCTATACACTTTTTGTTAATGTTTTATTATTTATTTAATTGATAATTTTAATTTATGACATATATGTTATAACTTTAAACATATTCATATTTATTTTAAAAACAATGATCTAAAGAAAAAAATTTGTTAAAAATAAAATCTAAATTAATTTGTAATGAACTGCTGCAACTACTTTGATTATTCATTGTTTAACTCTGAATATTAAGAGAATATTTAGAGCTTGCTGCAGTTATGAGAAATAAGGCTTAAAATCAATGATGCAACATTTGATCAAAAAACTTTTGCTTAGTTATTTATAAAAGTTTTAAAAGCAGCTTATATTTTTTGAGTAAGAAATTTTGTAATATTGTTGTGTAATTCTTTTGTATAACATATACATCACCCAAACTGTCTTGCTTAATTTATATAAAGTAGTCTAGAATAGTCTTTAGTATTGATAGATAAAATTCACCGATACATTATAATAAGTTAGTATAAAAGCACTTTATATTTATTATGTCAAATTTAAGAAATACAAATACCAAGCTGCCCGCAGAGGGTCCTAAGCACAAACGTGCTAGAAAGTCACCCTTTCTGCAGTTAAAGTATGGGCAAAAGGGTCAGGCCCACCAACATCCACGTCTCACAAATTTTTATTAAATTGTTATTTAATTTGATGCTCTATGTTTATAATCACAATAAGAACTAACTCTTAAGTTACACGTAAAAAGTTTTAACTTTTTTGTGAACTGTTTTCTGCTTTAAGCATTTATTAAAGTCTATAGGTTATTTATTTTGCATAACAAAAGTACAACTTAATTGTTAATGTTGGTTGCATAGGCATCAAAATATTGAAACTAAGTTTTGTGTATGTAGCTTAATTTTTTTTCTAGCAAGACATTTGTTTTTATATTCGCTTTTAAAATAAATTGTTCTAAAATAAAAATGTATTTAATTATTAACACGTTATAAATATTGTTCAAACTTTCTTTACGAAATAAGTGACAATCTGATACGTAATTATTATTTATAAACTTATTTGGTATTTACATAATAAGCAGGTTAAATCTTTCGGATTTGAATTATTAAAACTTTTTGACTCGGATTCGGCCGGATCCAAATTTCAAAATTGAGATTCGGATCTGAATTCGGCCGAATCCTAATTTGAAAATAAGGTTCGGATTTGGCTGAATCTTAATTTGAAATTAAAACTCGGACTCGGATTCAGCCGAACCCAAAACATTTTTGATTCGGTAGATCACTTTTCTGCATCACTTCTGTATTTTTATTTCATTACTGTCAATATAAATTAATGAATAAACATAAAGTTTGCTTGTTTGTACTTAAAAATATTTTCAATTTGGTTTTGTATTGTAATTTTTAGATATTTGTAATGTAAATTATTCTATTTAATTAAGATATTTTACACATACATTATTTATAACTCTAAATGTATTATACCTTTTCTGATTTCTAAACCAAACTTTCTATAGATCTAAACTTAAGTTAAAAAAAAAGTGTTAGGTTAATATGAGTTTTTAATTTCTGCAGCAACAATAGTATTTGTTTAGTCTATATCTATTTTAAAAGTATAAAATCTTGAAAAAATTACTTTTATTTATTTTATTCTTTTGAATTGAAAATATTAATGATTAGGTATATATGTTTTTGTTTTTATTGTATCATTTTAAGACGTATTTTTTTAAAATTTTTTGAAATAGTTGTACCATAAACTTATGTACTTTTTATAAAAAGTGAAGGCAAAATTATAAATATATATTTGTACAAAATTTAAGATAATATTTTAAATTATACTTTTAAATAAGTTAAAATAACAGAACTAAAATTTAAAAATATGTTTCAGTACTGTATGAACAAAACCAAACCACAAATATTTCTGTATTGAAACAGTAAAGTATTTATGTGATAAGAAGTTTTTCATATGACACATACGTGCAGTGTGCTAAGCAAATATTATCCAGACAAATGCTGCAGTACTGTGTTTAAATCGAACATTTTTTTAAATATTTCTAAGTGTACTGTGCAAAAAATTATTAGTAAATAAATTTAAAAGTTGTTAGTTTAAAACTAATTTTTGAGTAGTTTTAATAGTTATATAGTTTCAAACTGTTTAAATAAATCTTTGTTTCTTTTGTAAGTTAAGTTTCCAAAAATAAAAATTTCACTACAAATACTATAGAGTAATATGTTAAAGTTGCGGCACTACCATATTTAAGTATATAGTTAAGATATTTTTTATTGATTTTTGTTTCCTTTTTATAACAATACTTAAAATTAATTTAAAGCTATTAAAGAATTAAAGATTTATACAAAAATGAGGTAAGTTTAAAGTAGTACTTTTTTATCTTATGAAAGATATGTAGTTTAAACATTGTGTAATGTACTATATAACACATTAGAACTGTATGTTCTATTTTGAATGTTAGCTTTTTCTATTTTTTGAAAGTAATTTGTTTTTACTTTAATAGCTTGACATTTATACTTTCACCAGTATTTATTACTGAGTTTAAAAAAAGTATATATATACATATAAAATACGTTTAAGTAAATTTAAAACAGATAATGTTTATCATATTTTTCAGGTTAAATGTTTATTCATAAAAACATCTACAAAAAATTTGTTTAAAGACTAAACCTGAAACATATGTCAAACAGTGTTTATTTTAATTTTAAGCTTATTTTTTTGCGCTTTATTTATCCACAACATTAATACCAAAATTTGACAACACATCGAAAAATCTAGATATTGTGTATGATACTCTTAGTTTGAGTTATTATTTTAATCACATTTAGAGACATATATCAGTCTTCTTTCTGTAGTAGTTTTAAGACGTCAAAGAAAATTCAAGGGACCTGATACATAGAAAGACCTTTCGGTTATCAAGCTGTACATCACTTATTTACTTAATCTATTTTGAGCTAAAAAAAAACTAATGGAAAAACAAAATTGAATACGAAATTTAACTCAGAAAACATAAAAACATACAATTTTTTAATATTGAAAGTTTAACTTTTTTTTTTTAAATAAAAAATAAATAAATACAACATATTGCTCTGAATAGCCTAACTTGAAATAATTAAATAATTTATAAAAGGTATATAAATTTTTCCTTAGAGTTATAAAATTACGCATATAACCTTGTTATTGATTTGAAATTAGATAAATATGTATAAGTTAAAACATACTTATATATAGAATAAAGAACATTTAGTCTGATTAAAACTGATAATTTATTTAGTGAATAAACTTTTGATAAAAAATACCTCAAAAATGTGTTGCCATTGGCGTAAGTTTCTTTTCTTCTTGAGTTTATATTGCTTTGATCAAATAAGTATCTAAGCTAATTTATATTTTGTATACTAAAGACAAATTAAGAGAAGTATTTACTAGTTACACTTTTTATTTAGTGACTTTAATAAATACAAAAAAAAAGTAAACTTTAAAATCCGAAGTATTATATCTAGGGGTTGGCAATGGTAATTTATTACAATTTTAATATATTATATTACAAGATTTATTATTTAAAACTGTTTGGTCAGAATTTTGTTTCTTTTATATTTCACCTATTGTTTATTGAACAACAAAAAATACGCTCAAAAGGTTTGGTCTAAGGACCTGGTGTACAAAAAACCTTTCGGTTATCGAGTCATACACCAGAACAGTTTAACGTGATGCCCAGGACAATATATATACTTAAGTTTTTTTGTAGAAGTTTATAATATTTTAATAACTAACAAAATAACAGAGATAATTGAACAAAGCTTATAACTAGATCAAAAAGCTTTATAGTTTTAGAAAAAAAGTTACTCAAAACATATTCAAAGTCTAACAGAAAATTTATTTATCTTTTTACTTTTGTAAATTAAAAAAATAAAATAAATTGTTTAAAAACAAAGTATGGTGTATCCTTTTCTAATATGATTTAAATTTTTCTTATAGAGTATTTGTTAAGTTTTAATACACAAAATATATATTGAAAAAAGTTTTAATTAACATTTTGAAGAAATATTAGTTTTTAGCACACTATCAAACTTAAATTAAATTAAATTTTGCGTTAAGTATACTTTTTTTGACATAAACACAAACATTGGCTTATTTTCTAGACAATAACGTAAAAACTTCTCAAAATCGTCAGTTATAAGTTTAAAATGTATCCATGGTGTGCGACTCGATAACCGATAGGTTTTTTTCGTGCACCAGGTTATAAAACCAAAAACACTTAGCGTATTTTTTGTCGTTTGATAAACTATGTTTAACAACTTTTTTTTGGTTAACATTTATTATTAAACGACAGGAAAAATTGTATTTTATTTTATAACCTCTTTTTTTAATTTTTTTTATGCAGTCACCTCTGTTTGAAAAAATCATTTGATTAATTAACTAAGCTTTTACAACTTGTGTTTTAAACATTGAAACCCGAAAGTTTCATGTTTTTACCACTTTTAAAATTTTAGTTTGCATTTAAGTATATAAAAATTGCCAAAAAAAATAACTACTTCAAAATAGTTTAACTCATTAATCTTATGGCTCTATTACTACTACATTATTTTCAGTTAAGTTTTATAAAAAAATAAATAAACTTTTACTTTTTAACTGAAGACGCGTGTAATGATTTACCGGATCCACTATTAAGGATCCGGATCTATCTTTTCAAATTAAGATCCGGCCGAATCCGGATCGTAAATGTTTTAAGCTTTATGTAGTTTCAATAGAGAAAAAACTTATAAGTTTTAATTATTATAATACACTATTTTTAGTAAAAATTGTTTATAAAAAAATCATAACATCATTGTCTTAATATTTTGTTTGAACACTAGAAAAAAGAAAGTTGTAAAAAACAAAGAAAAAATCTACCTATATGAAATCAAATCTCAATTTAAATGTTAAATTTCAAGCTACTTATACGACTAAACTTGAATTTTGTACCTTGTTCGAAGTAAAAGAAAAATAAATTAAATGTTACAATGCTTTAAAAAATAACAAACTTTATTTATTTTTTTATGATAAGCTTTACGTTGTACTTTTATTTACAAAAGTTCAAACTATAAGATGAACTATAATTTATTTAGCAACTGTTTACACATATAAAAGTAAGTAACTTAATAAATAAAGTTTATTCATATAAACGCCATTAAGCTACAAAGAATTCTAATTTGTTTTTTAAAGTTGTGATGAAGAAATAAAAAATTTCGCCGATTTTTAGAAACAATCGATTTTGATTTTGTTCGTACAATTTACCAGCTTCCGAATTAGTTTTTTTAAACTGGAGTTTGTATTAATATTTTTATTTAAAAGTAAACTAAGTTAACTGTAACATTTCAATGTTTTTTGTCTTTTTGTATTTAATTTCGTTGATTTTTAGGCCTGAAAACTGTGTTTAAGTTTACAAGTTCTTTTTAAATGATTTATTTTGCTAGGTAATTGTATCATTTTATCTCCTTTGTAGATAAAATATGGGAGGATATGTATAAGTATTTACCTAGTTTTCATTATATTTTGTTTTACAGACTTTATCATTCTTGTAATTAGTTTGTGAATAAACTTAAACAAGAAAGATATTTATTTAAATACATCTTTTCAAAACCTCTTTTTGCTTTGTTCATATTGTTTATACTAAACCTTTTTTTGACAAAGTCTCCACTTGATTTTAGTAGTTAAGTTTCTGTATTTTGGAACTTTAATATATAACAATACTGTTTTGTTGTAGAACACATAAAAAAATACTTATAATTGAAATAGTGAATGTCTAAATAATTTTTGCTCAATTATGCTAATTAGTATTAATTTATTGTTTTTTCTGATGAAACCTCTTACTATTTATTTACTCAAAATTTAATCTTAAAATTAGTTGCTAACAAAAGTAGTTGATAAGCGTCAGCCAAAATCGACTTTATTTGTTGTTTGTTTTAATGAAAATGTTTTTAAATGAATTCTGTCTTACATTTCTATGTAATATATGTAGAAGTAAAAAGTTATATTGTAATTAAGTAATAATAAAAAAGATATTTGATGCAAAAATTTAAAATTTCTTAGCAATTATAACTACTTTTTATCAAATAAAAACTATTCTGGTTCTGCTCAAGTTACCCCCGCTCGAGTTGTCCTTGCTCGAAATACTCCTGCTCCAGTTACCTCTGCTCACGCGAAACTTGTCATTACCTGTCTAATTGTTCTCGCGTTGTAATGAATTTTTAACAACGATCATGATTTTTAATAATTCACTGGGTGCTGAAGTTCATGCCGATCCTGCATTAAGCCATTTTTGCACGAAAAAACAGTTTTGCACGAAGCGTTTTGCATAAGGGGTCACTTTTTCACGAAGGGTAACTTTTACACTAAAACACTTTTGCATTGGTTAAAACTTTTCACTATTTTTTTTCTTAATTTTATTTTTTTATTTGTTTTTTTTTTGCTTTCACTGTTACCCCTTACCCTTACCTTTGGTCGTTATTTTTTATGTATTTCTCATAATTTTATTTTATTACTTAAATTATATTTTTGTTATAATTTTTCTTTATTGTTTTCAAGTTCTTTGTTACCTCTAACTCTTACCCTTAGTTGTTAACATGTTTTTTACTTCTAGCTATTTTTCTTTTTACTTTTTTTCTTTTTACATTTATTTTTATTTTTATCAAATTTTGTATAACATTGAAAAAATAACTATAGTAAAGGATATACCAAGTTTTGTTTTAAGAAAGTTTAGTTTTTATTATTTTAGATTGAAAAATTGAAAACCTTAAACTTTTTGTGTTAAACTTTAAATATTATTTGAGTAAAGTTGAATAGAAATTTGGATCACTTATCTCAGATATTATGTTAATTATGAAAATTCAATAAGCTTCTACACCAACACCTAAACAAAATAAAAATTTTGGAAAATAAAAAATTACTATAGTCAATAAGCCACTTGATTTAATAATTAAGGTCGATAAACATTATAATTTTTACGATAAAAATTCTAAAATAAGGGGAAATTTAAGTAATTTTTCTTAACTTAAAAATAAAACATAGTTACTTCTTCGTGCTTTGTTCTTAAATAATACATTTTACAGAATATAATAGCTAAAGAATACAGCAAATCAAATTATGCTTTGTTTTTGAGTTTGGGTCTATTGGGTCGGTGCTAGAGCGCATAGAAAAAGTGGGACACTTTGGCTTTTATTTAGTGTTCGAAACATATCTCAAAAAAACATACATTTTTCAACTAGTTAGATATTTTTTAGGGAATTGACTTTATTACTTTGTTAGTTTGTTTTTCATATAAACTGTATGAAAAATGGTTATTTTTGGTTTTTTCAGTTTTGGTCTTTATTAATGGAATTATTGTTAGGTCAAAAATATTTTTTTTAAATATAAATTCACTGAGTAATAAAGATATTTTAGTTAAACAGTAAAAAAAAGTTTATTTTTATCTTTAAAAAATATATGTAGCGAGAACATAGAAACACTTATAGACCTTTTCTGTATTTTAGTCACTACATAACGATTATGGCTATCAAAAAATTCTCTTAATTTAACTTCGGTAATACATAAATAAAAATTAATTTCGAAACTGATTAAAGTAATAACCATTCAAGATGAAAGGATTAATTACTTACGCCTAAGCCCTAAAGAAACACGTTTTAAATGTATTTTTTACCAAAAGTTTATTTCTTAAATAAATCCTCAGCTATATTCAGATTAGTAATTTTTTTTATATGTGATTTAAATTTAACTTTTACGATTTTATCTATTTTCTAATCGAAGTTTTTACGCGTGAATTTATTATAATAAGAAAATTTCTTATACCTTTTATAGAATATTAAACTATTTTAAGTTTAGTTAATCACAGTAAAGTTTCATATTTTATTATTTTTTAAATGAATGTTTTTTCTTTGTTAATAAGAAAAAGTTAAGTTTTTAATATAGTATATTTTCTATATGTTCTGATATCGTTTTTTGTCACTATAAAAAAAGTATGTTTTTGTATGTTCTGAGTTAGATATCATATTCTATTTTGTTTTTCAATTAATTCATATTTTCATCTTATGATCAAAAAAAAAACATCGGCGAAAGTCTACAGAGCCTCAGCCTGAACTTTCATATGCCGTGAGACAAGCTAAACTTAACAAAAGGTTTGAACACACCAAGTGATTATCAGACTAATGATCAAATTGGTGTGATCAAACCTTTTTTTCTTACGTAACTTTTTTATAATTGTACAAGTTTTTAATGTTAATATATTTATTTTTTTTCTGTTTTTAATCTTAATTTTTTAAAAATAAATAAGTTATGTGTAGCTCGATGACCAAAAGCTTTTTTGTAAATCAGGTCCTTTGACCATATTTTTGAGCGTCATTTTCTTTAATGTGTTTAAACAAATACATTACTATGACTGATAGTTTAAACTTGAACTCGTTTGTTTTCAAGTTTAAGATACAAAAAGGTATATGTCTAAACATGATTAAAATAATTACTAAATCTAAAAAGTATTGCACTTCGTAATTTGTATGCAAATACTTCGTAGCATTGTTAAAATTCGTTATTAAACTGCTCGACGCTTTATAAATAAAGCGCAGCGAAATTAATTACAGTCACCTCTCGCGAATCGACGCACATTATATCCACAGCAAAAGTGCGTAATTAAAAGAGAGAACGTAACTAAACGAGCACTAGCAAATATACCTACTTTTTTGAGTGTTTTATTATAATGCATCTGATTAAATACAGTTTTTTTTTTGTGTATATTAGATAGTGATTAAAAAATAAGAACATTTTTTTGTGTACAAAAACAAGTTTAATTTAAGTTGTACATGTATATGAACATTTAAAATAAAAGTTGTAGATGTGTATAAAATGTATTTTTTTCAAGAAGGTGAAGTTTGAACGATATATAAATACTCGATATATACGATATATATCAAAAACACGTTAGCTTATTATAAACTTTATAAAACTTTATCATATTATTCTTATAACCTTGATGAAGTACAAGCAACAAGTTTAAACTCATTATTTATAATACTTGAATAACTAGAGAGCTTCAATAAACGCAAGTTTTCGTACTTTTAGACCTTAGCACTTACAGTTGTTATTTATTTTGAACAAAAACCATCTTAAACGATTCGTCTTTGTATTTATAAAAGTTTTATTTAGATTAAAGAATTGCAAATAAGTAATAAATATTTAAATATTACTTAAAGAACTCAATCAAAAAAGTAAGCGTCTTTAAACTTTAACGATGCACTTCGTGATCTTTTTTTTTGCTGCTTCTTTCTTTAATTCATCTGTCAATGAAATTCTATAAAACAACTATTACCTTTTTTTTTTCGTTTAATCTTTTTTTCTATAATACTTTTTCAACTGTTACAAACCTTCAGCTGCTAAAATAGAGATTCCAATTCCAACTCTTTTTTATCGGATTGGATCTTCGTCTGGCTAAATTTTATTTTTTCATTTGGTATTTTTGGAAATACTCTCAGTATCTCTTCAGCCATCTGCACAGAATTTGATAAAACATTGATACTAAACTTAAGTTAGAGCCTTTTCTTGTTTATTTAGAATATTGAATTTTTTAACCTCAATGACATGAATTTCTAGTTGCTTGTACTTCATCAAGGTTATAAGAATAGCATGAGAAAGTTTTATAAAGTTTATAATAAAATAAAGTTTAAAAAAACCTTGTTTAAGCTTACGTGTTTTTTAATAAGGCCTAAAAGTACTAAAACTCGCGTTTTTTGAAGCTCTCTAGTTATTCAAGTACTAAAAATAATGAGTTTAAACTTGTTGCTTGTACTTCTTTAAGGTTTTAAAAATAAATGACAAAGTTTCATAAAGTTTATAATAAAATAAAGTACTAACCAGCATTGTATAAGCTTACGTGTTTTTGATATATATCTTATTATTTATATATCGCTCAATTTCTTGCCCACCTAAAATTAAACTTGTTTTGTATGGTATTAGAGAAAAATATTTCTCTATTACTTTGCAAGATAAGTTTACTCGTAGGTAAGCAAGGAACAAGTTAGCTAAATATAAGAGAATTATTCCGTTGATGTGAAACTCTATATCACTAATATTGCAAGGAATTGAACATTGTACCTTTTTTGATTTAAAGGTATAAAGGGGGCCAAGAAATTTAAAATATAAAAAGCAAAGCCATAGAGTCAATAGGTTCCTTACCGAAGTTGCAAACTATAAATGCAAAAATTTCAATTTTATTAAATACCTATCTCTTCCTATTTTTTATAAATTAAATATATTCTTAACTCAATAAATACAATAAATTAACAAAATGAATAATTAAAAATATGTTTGTTTTGTAATTTTTTAGAGATCAAAAATGCATAACTAAACGAGAGTGCGTAACCAAACGAGTGCGTAAATTTGCGAAAGGTGACTGTAAAAATAAAATTAAACATTATTTTGTATGTTTTTCAGGACTTGTCTTTGAAAATGTTTGCGATAGATGGTTTAATATTCAACTAAACAAACGAATTACATTATTTATTTTTATTTTAATAAACTTTATATTGTATATATATTTCTAAAAACATTTTTATTTTAACTGAGTAATAAAAAATGATTGAAAAATGTTTTTTTAGATACTGTTAAATAAAAAATAAAGTCAAGTTTAGTGCGTGTCTTTTCATTAATTAAACTTTTTTACCGAAGCTTTGAAAAAAAAAAATTGTACTAGAATAAATATTTTGTTAAATAGGTAAACAATATAATTTTAATTTATTAGCTACATGTTTTTAATTGAGTATACAAGTACTATTATATACTTACCTAATTGCATTTTTATAAATTTCAGATTAGTAATTTAAAATTAATCTAAAGTATTATGTAACAAAAAATCAAAAAAATAATAAATTACATTTAAAAAGATTCAATATATTATGAAAAACCTTAGAGCTACAATTTTCAATTATTACTTAATAGTATTTTAGTAAAAAACTCAAATTATAAACTATTGCTTGGTATATAAAACTTATAAAAGTAGTAAAGGTCTTATTAAAATTTAGTTTACACTTTTTAGTTATTAATGGTACTCAAAAATTAGTAAGAACTATTATTTTTAAATTTATTTACTAAAAATAAACTTGTACAGTATACTGAGAAATATAAAATAACTTAACACACAATAGTTGCAGCGCTTGTCTGGATAATATTTGCTTAGCACACTGCACGTATGTGTCATATGAAAGGCACTTCTTTCTTATCGCATAAACGGTTTACTGTTTCAAAACAGAAATACTTGTGGTTGGTTTTTGTTCGAGCGATACATAAATAAATATCAAAATTATAGTCTTGTTGTTTTAATTTTTTAAAGCATTCAAAAAAGTTTTATCTTATATATGCTAAATAAAAAATAAAATAAAGTTTAATAAAGATTATTTACATTGTTAAAAAAAAAAGTAAATTAATTAAAGATGCTCTTTAAAATACAATTGAAGTAGTTCTAGTAGTTCAACAAAACCTACATAAAAATTAAAAATAATATTTTGCAGAATAAATTTTTATTATCAAAATCAACTATTTATATTATATTGAAATTTTTAGAAAACTTTAAAATTAAGTTTTAAAACATTCTATAGTTCTTGATTTACATACTAGCTGAAAAATATTCATTATAATTTTTTCTATATATGTATAATTCTTATAAATTTTTATTAACATGTATAAAAAAAATAGTTGTAACTAAATTAAAACAATAAAGTTTCTTGAAATCCTTGGAGTCTTTTCTCTATCCATTTTCTCCCTGGCCTACTGGGTTTACTGGAACAACTTCAGATTGAAACAGCTGCCAGTGGTCCCTGGCCCCTACTGCCCCATAAGAGGGCACGCCATAGGTCTTCCAACTGAAGAAGACCAAATTTTCTCGTATTTCATATCAAAATGCAGGGAGCTCGCCAATAACAAGATGAAGTTCGGTGTTCTGTGGTTCGGTCCTGTGGCCTACATCATCGCGGCCCACCCCGACGCCGCCGAGGTCCTTCTGACCAGCTCGACCAACATAACCAAGTCGGACGACTACAACTTCATGCGGCCGTGGGTCAGGGACGGGCTGGCCTTTTCCACGGGCAAGAAGTGGCGCAGGAGGAGGAAGATGATAACGCCCAGCTTCCACTACGACATTCTTAAGGACTTCCTGTCGGTGATGAACGAGCAGGCCAGGGTTTTCACCGGCATCGTTGGAAGGTTGGTGGAAAACAGTGAGTTCATCGACATCCGCCAAAGGCTGAAGCGGCTCTCACTGGACATCATCTGCGAGACTGCGATGGGAGTGAAAATGAACTCTCAGTTGGAAGATGAGAATTGCGAGTACATCCACCTTGTTGAAGAGTTAGTTGTTTGTTTGATAAAAAAAACACTTTAAAGTTAAGTAGGTTGTTTTACCTAGCTTTACTAGTTATGTTTTTTCTATAGTTCAATTGTTGTAACCAGTGTTTTTGAAATTTTATGTAATTAAAACAAAGTGAATTTAATTTTGAATTTCAAAAATAGCATCAATTGGCATCTTAAATGATAATAAAACTATAAAATAAATCTATGCTGTTAAATGATTAAATGTTAGCAAAATAATTTATGATGATATTTGTGGTTATTAGATATATAGTTTGTTTAAATAATACTTTTTTAAAATAGTATGTTTCAAAATTCACTCTGCAATAGTTTTGGCAACTCTTTAGACACACTTTAGCTAGTAAATTTTTTTTATCAGATTTGTCTAGTTTTGTTATTAAATATAAAAGCCTTTTCAATTTTGTTTTGTCGTCAATCAGACGTATTATTATTTATTTTGTAAGTTGATTTTTATACTTGTAATTTGGAGTATTTTGGTTTAATTGTCGTATTGAAAATATTAAAAAAAAAACAACTACTAAAATCAAGTTTTAATTGCCATTAAGCAAAAAAAATCAACATGCTTTTGTATAAAACTTGACACCTAATGTTTCTTAATTTTTAGCTTTTTAAAAGATTGTTCTGAAGTTATAAATCTTATTTGTTTTTGTTATGTAAAAATTTTCTACCAAAAAAATTGTTTTTCCAAAATTATGAATTATATAGGTTAAAATAATATAACTGTTTATCTGATATTTTAAGTCTACAAATAAACTTTTTTTTTGATATTTATTGTTTATGGAACGACAAACAAAAAGTGTTCAAAAAGCTTGGTCTAATGATCTGGTGTACGAAAAAACCTTTCGGTTATCAAGTCGTTAACCTGAAACGTTTACAATTTCTTACGAGCTAATAAAAATTAAATTTCTATAATCTAAAATTTTAAATCTTAAGAAATAAAACAATCAATAAAACGAAAGAAAATAAAACTAAGTTTTGTGTTTACTCAAAAAATTTTATTCATAATGTACTCAAAAACTTGTCTAATGAAAGAAAATCTAAAATAATAGAGTGCTAATATACAACTTCAATCTTCTAAGGAAAAAGTACAAGCTTTTTTATAAAAGTTAAAAGTTAAAAAGTGTTTTTCAAAAGGGATTATTATCATATAAATGTATTATAAAAAAATTTTATACAAAATTTGACCAAACCTACTTAACTTGTTTAAATTATTTTAGTTTCTTTCATATTTTTTCAAGGCTTGTAAATTGTTTATCCTAAAGTCAAGTATGTACAATGCGTAGTAAGTTTAAACTACATTACCAAAGTTATATCATAAAGTCATTGAACAATTTCAACTTTTAATAATTGTTTTGATAGTTTTACATAAAAATCCTAAGTATAAAAGTTTAATTTATTATTAGTCATCTTAAGTATAAATTTTTTTTAATTAACATGAGTACATTGATAATGAAATACAAAAAAGGTTATAGGCTTTATTAATCGTACTAAACGATGTCTCAACATAAATGTTTTATGTCCAATAACTTTTCCATGAATTTTTAGTTTTAACTAATAAACTGCTTTAAAATAAAAACTTGATAAAAAAAAATAACTAACAACTTACATAACTATGAAATATAGAATGAACAAAACAAATACTGAACGTATGATTATTTAAGAAGGAAAAAAAACTGCAACAAATTGTATTAAGCCAGATATTTTTTACTGAATACAAATATTTTGTATAAAGTTTTCATATTAATAATACTCTAATATGTTAATTTATTGTTTATTATTTATAGATTTTCTACAACATTTTGATAACTTAATATTTTTGACTTTTATTCATAGAGTTAATAGTGTTCTTCAGAAATTTTAATTTGATAACTGTTTGTTACAATTATTTGTATACATACACTACAATTTGGTTGTCTTAAAAACAATCATAAACTTTAATGTATGCCCCTATAAACTGAATTTGTAAACTAGCGTTAAAAAAAAATTAATTTAAAAAACCCATGATAAATGTAATGAATTAACTAAATGAAACTCTGTTAGCCTGAGTTTCAAAAGACATATAAATGAGTTCGCTTGTGAAAAAGCAAACGGTGTAAAATAAACAAATTACTTTCACAGGATGGGCATCTTCATCGGCAAGCGGATCATGAACCCGCTTCTTGCCTCCGACCTCCTCTTCAGTATGACGTCACTGGGCAGGAAGCAGCAAAATGTCGTCGAAAAGATACACAAGTTCACCCGTGACGTCATCGACGCGAAAATTTCAAGCAGCCACCCAGAGACGGGCAGCAGGAGAAAGGCCTTCCTGGACATGCTGGTCGGAGCCGTGGACGAAAATGGCCGAGAGTTGACGGCGGAGGAGATCCAGGAGGAGGTGGACACTTTCATGTTCGCCGGCCACGACACCTCCGCTCTGGCCCTAACCTGGGCGTTGTACCTGCTCGGAAGGCACCCCGAAGCGCAGGAAAGATTGTTTGACGAGATCAACGAAATCTTTGGCGGGCAATTGGACTGCGATGTGTCCCTGGACCAGATTTCTACTCTCGAGTACCTCGACCTAGTTGTTAAGGAGGTTTTGCGGCTCTACCCTCCCGGACCGGGAATCGGGAGAAAACTGGACGAGGACTGCGTTATCGACGGTCAGGTAATCCCCAAAGGGTCGAGCCTGTGGCTTTTCATTTACTACGTGCAGAGGCACCCGGACGTTTGGGAAAGTCCCGATTCGTTCATCCCCGAAAGGCACACTGCTCAGAGCAGGTTGGAGCAGAAGAGGTCCAACTTCGCGTACATTCCGTTTTCGGCGGGACCCAGGAACTGCGTGGGTCAGCGGTTCGCGGTTCAGGAGATCAAGGTGGTGTTGGTTTACCTGGTCAGGAAGTTCAGGATGAGATCGGAGGATGAGGAGGAAGATGTGAGGATAAGCGGACTGCTGACGATGAATCCCGCTCACAAGCTGAACATCCAGTTTCAACCGAGATAATTTCGTTGATAATAGCGTTTACTTTGTTTTAATACCTTCACCTGATAAGTCGATGTGAAATAAAAAAAAGATATTCGGTGAGTTTCAACATTTTAATTTTCAAATATCAATTTCATTCAGTTGTTTTATGATAAAGTTTTATAACAAATTTTTTCTATTAAAATTTGAAAATAAGCATTTTTATGACAAGGTACAATAAAGATCTATATTTCAATGCATAAAGTAAAACTTTTTTGTTTTGTAAAACGATAAAAAATAAATCCATTCAAACGAGCTTATTTTAATAAACTACCTATGCATTTTTAAACTTTTTAAACAGTTAACGTTTTTACTTCGTTATTTTATCATTGATGCTTGATCAATAGGTTGTTAAATGTTATTAATTTTAACTGATTAAAACATTTTTTATGTAGTTATTTAAATTAAGCTTGAAACGGTTGTTTACAGGACTAATTAAAATAAATAACTTTGTTTTTATATAAGTTTTATATCAGTTTTAGACTTGGACAAGTATTCAAAAAAAAAGAAAAAAAGAAAATTTAAAATAGAAGGAAATTTGTTGTTCTTAACATCAATTTTTTTCTTATTAAAAGCATAAATTTTACAGTATTTATCTTCATATTTTATAAAAGTTATGTTCAGTTGTTGTAAAAATCATTTCTTTAAAATTCTTAATAGAGTTAGAGACTTAAGATTTTTTACTTAAATTACTATATTTATATTAAAAGCCTTTTTATCTATTAATTAAAAAAAGTCATAGTATTTCGAAAAAATATAGAACCTAAGTGTTACTGCCATGCCTAAAATAAAAAGCGATAACAAATACTAGGTTCAATTTTATTTTTTACTAAAACTATAAATTTATCTTTTCTTTTGTTATTGAAATTCAGTGTGTATTTTCCCCCTAAAAATGGTTATTAACTTTGAGTTTGTTCAAAAAGTAACTTCAAACTATTTTTTAGTGCAGTTATGACAATTAACTAGTAAAATCTCATTTTGTCATAGAATATAATTAAAATACAAAGTATAAACTTTAATGAACTAAACATAAGCATTAAAGTTTTGTTTCCATATTTAAATATGACAAAAAAATAATAGCTTATCTATAAGTTAAATATTTTTTTCTGTCTTGAGTTTAGTCTTAACCTAAAAATTTAAGAATTTAAAATTAACACTTATTAGTAAGAACAGTTTTTTTTTAGCTAGTATTAAGTACAAATAGCGTATAAAGCTTATGCAAATACTTTATTTACTAAATTTGATTGATCGATTTAGATATATGCTGAGTAACGGGAACAAATAATATTTTCTTTGTTATAATAAACTTTTTAGAAAATACAACCTTTTATTGTGGTTACATGTATTGTTATTTTTTTAAATTGTTTAAACTAAAACTTTATTTTTCAAACTAGCTACCCTTTAAATTATTTCAAATATTTTTTACCCATGGATGTTCAATTAAGTATAAAAATGAGTTTTTGTAAATACTCAATTCAATTATAAATATTTTCTAACAAAATTTTGTTGATTTTCATATAAAAGATTTGTGTTTTAAACATTTTAAACTTTTACTGAATAAATTTTCAGTTAAAGATGATTTATTTCAATATTTAAAATAAATAAGTTTCTTAGCGAACTAGTTTTAAATATGAAGGGTTTGTGTTTAAAAGACTCTAATGAAATTTTTTCATCAAAAAAAGTACATTTGTAGCCGTGCAAAAACAGTTAAGAAATATTGCTACTTTTAAAAAAATCATCGCCATTTATGCGTAGCAATGTTACTAAAAATGATAAATAAAACATATGCTATATATTTAGACAAAAGTTAAAAAGTAATACAGTAAAGCACGTTGGCTATTAACACTTTAAAACAATTTTATTTTGAATGATTAAACTAAAGCACCATTTTTGTAATAAAAATAAAACCCATAAGTTGTAGTCAAATTGGAATATTTTTGAAGCACAATAAAGAATATATAAATTTTACAGAAAAGTATTTAGTATATTTCTATGTTCCATTATAATTGAAAATAAAAGCTTCATATTACTTTTTTTCTAAACATTATGTTGAATCATAAGAAACTATACTACTGTTATATGTATGCTTTTAGTCCTAAGTAGCAAATTAGACAAAGTATTTTTATAGAAACAAGTAAAAGTATTTTTGCTTTTTTGTGCATTTAAAGATTAAAAGACACTTAGTTTTCTTCAAAAAGTTTTAATTTTTCATAAGTTTTTATCTTTATTTTGAATACAAATTTTCCAAATAAACCTACTACTTAGTTAATTTTCGTTTACTTTTATTTTTGTTTATGTTTTATTTTGTTTAAGTTTAAAACTTTAAATTTAAAAAACTTTTATTTATTAGGTCATGATGGGTTCTAAAAACATGTGGTGTACTACTCGATAACAAAACGGTTATTTTGTACACCACATAGTCCTCAGACAAAAATTTTTGAGCGCTATTCTTTTGTCCTTCGATAAATAATATTTAATATAATGTATTGGCTATCATATAATCAGCTGATATATTCGAGCAACAATTTTCTGCAGCTAGTACGAGTATCGACAAGTAGTTTCCAGAAAAGGAGCCTTATATCATTTCTATTATGTTATAAAAAGCATTTGTTTAACAATGCTTACTTCTTAAAAGTATTTTTTATAATATGAAGTACAAGCGCTTAATTCTTATTTTAGTTCGAACATTCCTTAAAATTTACATATATCTTAAGTTTTATTACTATGTAAAAGTTTAACTCAATTTAAAGTATTTTCTAGTACAAAGTTCTTTATATCTGTACAATTTTATGTCTTTATAGAAAATATAACCACTCATTTGTTGTGCCGAGTTTGTATAAGTAGCATATCTGGTAGGCCTTAGGTATCACATAGTTAGGTCAACGTTCTTGTTTATTTTTGGTTAATAGTTTTTGTATTATGTATACTTTATATTGACACCATACACATTCCATAACCACACAATTAAACAACTACAATATTCTCTTAAATTAAGTAGCCTACTTACCCAGGTAGGTGACAATATGTGTTCTAGCCTAAGAAAAAAGAAACTAGGTTTCTCTAAGCTTTTTGAGTTATATTATCTTCAGTATACAATACTCCATTAAATTGCCATAAATCACCATTTAGGTTTCAAAAAAAATTAAAAAATATTTATTGAAAAAAAGTACCAAAAGTTTTGAGTTTTAAAACAACTTATTATAACCTTTAAGAAAACTTTACTTTGTCAAAGAAAATTGTGAAAAATAACCATGTATTATAACTATTTTTGCGTAGTTTAATCCGGTTTTGATTCTGAAGTAGATTATGCAGTATTTTTCGGTCTTTTTTACCTTGAAAAAAGCAAAAATCAGATGCACTTCAACATTAACTTTAAATCATTTGGAGCAGAAAAAAATAGCTTTGAAAATAAGAAGTCAAGTTCTATATAACTGTGTATTTTCTTGGTTTGATTTTGCAGTCACTAAAAAAGTTAAAGACTGCTTGCAAGCCCACTTTGCTGTGCTTGTGTGTATATTTAAAACAGTTCTATTGTAAAGTTTAAATGTTTTATTTGTTTATATTCAAAATTATAAACCACATGACTTATAAAACGTTTAAAAGTTTGTTGAATTAAACATCTGTTATTTAAGTTTATAGGTTAGTTGAAATTTTATTAAAAAAGATTTAAATATTTATATGGTAAAAAATTATCTGTAATAGCTCGTAAGAAATTGTAGAAGCGTGTGGTGTACGACTCGATAACCGAAAAGTTTTTTCGTACACCAGGTCCTTAAACCGAAATTTTTGAGCAGTTTTTTTACCGTTCAATAAACACTGTATGTTTACTTTGATAAGTTTATTGTTACATGCATATGTAAGTATATCAAAAATATTATTGAAAAACTCATACGGTTATTTAGTCTCACCTCTAATGCATTTCAAACTGTGATTGTTGTTCGAACAGAATGTATTTAATTCTAATAATATGTCACTTTTTCTGTTTACTTCGTTTATAGATTTAACAAAACTTAACCAAAACTATCAATGAATCACTAATACGCACTATGCAGTACCAAATGTTAAATTTCTCTATAGGCATATTTTAGTATAAGGTTAATCGTTTCTAATTTTTTAGTAATAAGCTTAGTTGTCATAAAAGAATAATTTCTTTCATTAAGAAAACACGTATAAAAACAATGTAGACAAAATAATATTTATATACAAACAATCGTTTTATTTTTTTTTAAGTAAAAAGGGTAGAGAAACTCTAGAAGTTGAAGTTATAAAAAAAGGTGTAGTATATTAGTTGAGTAAAATCTTAAGTTTTTATATAGTATTAAAAAAAGTTTTTTGTAAATAAAACATTGTTTTTTCTTTAAAAGAATACTATTAAAAGCTCAGATGCTTAAAAGATTAACATTTAGTGTTAACAAATTTATAAATTCTTTTTACAAAAACTCATATTGTCTTTTATACAAAGCTTAAAGTATAAACTATAAATAAGTTTTTTAAATTTTAATTTATTTTTGAGATATAATAATGGCAACAATTTCTAGAGTTCTTTTCTTTATTTAATTTTATATGTTTCTCTGTATTAAAATTTTTTACATATATCCACAGAGAACTGTAAAAAGTAAATACTGAAAAAAAAAATTCTATACTAAATTATAAGCCATAATTATTACATATTAGTTATTAATAAAATATAACAATATATTTTATAAAGTCCGACTGTGATACATAGTAAAATTGAGTAAAATAAAAAAAAAATAATTAATAAATTTATGTTCTATAGTACTATGAAAAGTTATATGTTAACTATTTAATACAACAAAATAATTTCAAGCGGTAGTACATCTAAAAATAAAACGTTTGTTATTTAGTACAACGTAAAATGATTACTAATCTTATTAAAAGCTATATAAGCTAGGATTAATAAAAAAGTCTTAACAATATTTGCAAAAGTTAGAGTTAAATTACAATAAAAGTAAAATACAGACTACACTCACGTAAAAAATCAAAAAAGTGACTAAAATTTAAAGTAAAACAGCAGTCAAATAATAAAGCTTTTAAACCAAATACAGTAACCTGCCGCTTAGGTATGTAATTTAAAGATAAAGTGCTACCCAACCGGCAATGCGTACCTAAGAAATTTTGCTCATACCTAGAAAAAGCCTAATACATGTTCATTTTCATTAATATATTTTTTTATACGCTTTAAAAATTTATGTTTTAATAATAATTGGAATATAAATTACACAATACATTATTTTGTTTGTTTAAGTTTTAATTTAGATCTTTATGCAGTTTTTAAATTATTTCACATTCATTAAGTTTTTTGTATCAAATGCGACGGTCATTATTTTGGTTTATAAAAGTTTTTGAATGTGTTTATAAAACATTTTAATTCCTTTGTTTTAATTATGAGCCGTACAAATTTAAATTGCACTGTTCGTCATTTTCTTTAAATAAGTAAACTGTGTAACAGCAAAACTGTAATATGTTTTCTTTTAAATATTGGCTTCTGGTGTAAAACTTGTAAATTCAAAATAATTTTCTGGTTTCTTTAGTTTTTTACTTAAAATTAATAAGTATATTTTATTTAAAAAATATATACTTTTGTATTACCACTATTAAGTTTTTTCTAAATTTCTGAGCAGAAAGACAACATTTTGAACACAGCATTTTCTCTAAAATCTGCGTACCCAACCGGCAGTTCATACCTAAGAAATGCGTACCTAAGCGGTAGGTTACTGTTTTATGCTAAAAATATACTTGAAACTGTAAATACGCTTATGTAGTTTTGTAATTAGTCACCAGTTGATGTTTTCATTTAATACACATAAAATATATTTAGAGTGCATAGTAATATATTAAAGATTTATAACGAATTTAAGTATAAAGTAACGAGGAAACTATGTGTTAAATATAAGCCTGCAATAAAAAAACTCTCTAATCTTTTAATTGTAGTAGGAAAAAAATCACGGCTTATCTGTGATTTGGTACAGGTTTCAAATTATGGTTGGAAGTTAACACGTGAAAAAACAAGTAATGAGACAAGAGATCGACAATTTAAAAATTGAAATTATATTGATTGAAAAAAAACTATGTATTAATATAGGATATTAAGATAATTTAATATGTATAATTAAAATACGTATGTGTGTTTATGTAAAAACGTAAATGAGAAATGATAAAGCTCAAATATGTTATTTGTAGAACAACTGTTGGTTGTGTACACAGTTGTTTGAAGTTTTGACTTTTGTTCAGTAATTATTTTCTATCTTCGGGTACTACTCCCATGCGTTCGATGCTGTTGCCACGCGTGTTGCTTCGCGTGTTTTTGAGATAAAGCTAATTAAGTACAAATTCAGCTATACAAGCCACAATTCTTTCGCAATCTATTTACTCGAAAACTTAATTTTTTTAGTTCCTAGAAAAGAATTGTTTACTACTATTTTAAGAGATTACACCCATAAAGTTCGTAAAAGATTGCTTAAAAGCTGTTGTAGAAGGTTAACAAAATAGTAGTTTTAGCTTTAATTTGGCCTTTCAATAAGGATGAACTCCCCGAATTTGTCCTTTTATATCTAAATAACAATTTTTATGATAAGGAACGGTAAAAAGCAATTGTTAACTAAGTTTGAGATATTTAATGTTTTACCAACAAATTCGATTTCCTGACCAACATGATAAAAATGCCTCATCCCTTATGCCCTTAAATCATCAACTTTTTTTAGTTTTTTTAACAACTACAATGCTTTGTTGCAACCCTTTTAATCTAAAATGTTATAACTTTATTTCAAACTTGCTCGGAACACCAACGACAAATAATTTTTGAAAATTTTTTCACTTAATAAAAACAAATTATTCACAAAATATTATTGAAATCGAGCGTAACTTTTTATTGGCTTGAACAAATTTTATTTTAATAAGTACAAAATGTAACGCTACAGTTTGAAAAAAAAACTGTGTATAGGTCATTGTGGTTTAAAAAATTTACAATCAAAAACTGTAACTACAAATTTACTTGTTATTAAACATTGTGCACTACTGCAACAATCAATACAACATAATTTAACTCTAAATATTACTTCAAAATGTTTTAAATGAAAAGTTGCTTTTGCATAAAATTCCGTTCCACATCTTAGTTACGTGAAAAAATTCATGGTTTCAGATTTCCAATAAAAGCAGCTCCATATGTTTCTGTAAGTTCATAAACTAGTTATATAGTTACCAAAAATTGAAAGCGTTGCAGCATGATAGATTACGAAGCGATTGCCAAGCAAAAAAAGTTGTTAGGATATGTGCAACTAGTGATCCTTTTTATGTTGTTTTTCTCTCCACTGTTTGATGGATTCCATGCACTCTTACCTGTATTTGTCAACTATGTACCTAAGCACAGGTTAGTATCAGTAAAATTATTTTCAAAAATTTAAACAGTTTGAATGCTTTGTCTTTTTAATAAAAAATCAGAAAACATTTTGACAATGAAATAAAAGTTTACGAACTATACCGCTTACCTTCTGTAAGTTTATATACAAAAACATTTTAAGGAATTTATAAAATGAAAGTTAAAAAAGCTTTAAAAAATTTGTATCAGTTTGTAAAATATCGCTTGAAAATAATAATTTAATTCTAACTATAGTTTTAGTATAGTACTTCAACATATAATAAACATCTTCTTTTACGTTCGTACTTTTTCAAAGTTTTATATAAAAAAATATACTTCTAACTTTTCTTGATAGTCTGCATCCTTGGCAAAGCAAAAAAATACAACGTCATAAATCTTTTAAAATAACTATACTTTGTTAGTAAATGTACAAAAAAGTTGCAATAAATGCAAATTCATACTTACTTAGATATTTAATTTTAAAAGAATTATTAATATTAAAACTTTTTGGAAATCTTAAGAAATATTTAAGTGTTCTTTTAATATTTTCAAAAATTTCAGCTTTTAAAATTAAATAGTTGTATAACAAATTAAAATGATAATAACGAAAAGTTGTAGTGTTTTTTCAATGTAAATTGTAAAACAATTTTAAATAAAGTATAAATTGTTAGTTATAAAATGTTAATTAGATTAGTAGATCTAATTATGATATCAAGTTTTTTTACAACATAAAATTCTATTTTTACTGGTAAAATTTGTACTAATTTTAAGTTTAAGGTGTTAAATAAAAATGAAAAGTAATAAATAATGCTGATTAGATGTATTAGAAATTAAAACAACTTGGAAGAATATAAAGTGGTTGTTATTATTTAGGTGTAATGTTTCTCCACTAAGTGAGTATATAGAAAGTGAACAGCTCATACTTAACTATACGACTCCATTAAAAAATGGAAAATACAACGGATGTAAAAGGTTATTGGTGTTTATGTTTTATTTACTGTAAAAGAAAGTTTTTACATTTAAAAAAATACTATTAAACAAAAAAGTTATTTACTTAATTATTAGAAAATAATTCGTTTGTTTAAGTTAAAGATTGGTTTTAATACAATTTTAGTAATGAAAATAAAGCTTTGAAATAAAGAACTGTTTTTATTAGACAACTTTAAACTTCCTTTTTAAAGAAACTACTTTAATGTACAAGGTTTAAGATAGCTTACAAAAATATTTTATTGTTCTTTTTCTAATCTTTTCTAAATTATATGTAATAATAATCAGAAAAATTAATCAGTAATAATATATAATATTTTTAGTTATTGATCGACAAAAAAAATAAAGCTTTAAAAGTTTGGTCTAAGGACCTAGTGTACGATTTTTTCTCCGGTTATTGAGTCATACTACAGGAAATAAAATAAAAAAACAATTCTAAGTTAAAAAGTTATAAGGTTAAAAATACCTATTACGTTTACTAATTTGAAAAAAAAAATAATGTAAAAAAACACTTAAAAAGAAAACTACATTATATATATATTTTAGACAAGTTTAACTCGTAATCTAACATTTTAGTTTTCAAACTATTGCCAAACTTTAAACTTTTTTGTCTGTTTATACAACAGTGGTATGAAAAGGAAATAAGCAAAGTAAGTATTTTTCTTTTCCAGAAATTCAAACTAAGTTTTACATACTTTTATGTAAAAGTAGAATGCTTTGTTATAGATTGTGTACGATTTTTTCTGCATAAAAAGTTTTAAAAGTTTTTAAATTGCAATTTTAAAATCGAAAGATACTAAAATTCTTCATAACTGTTGTCAAAAAAGTTTAAACTATGTAAAAACTTAAAATTTTAGAGCTCTATTTATTAAAAAAGAAATAATTTCTTCAAAAGCAAAATGTAAATAGGCTGCAAAATATTGTTTGCAAAAATAAAAAAACAGTTTTATGTCAAGTACAAGGTTTTCTAAAAATGTACTTATACATTTTCTATTATACGTGCTCTAGCCTGAAAGAAAAATCAGGTGTTGTTTACAGTTTGAATTTAGAAATATATTGCCATTTAATGTACCTTAAATTGCCTTATAAGCTTAGTTTGATTTTAGAATAGTTTTTCTTGAAAATAAAAAACAACTGACTGTTTTGAGTTTTAAATAACTTATGAAATTTTCAATACAAACTATACAATGCAAAAAACGATAAAAAAATGTCATGTATAGGTATTTTTGTTTAATCGTTTAAATCTTTAATTTTAGCTCAAATTTTAGATTATTTCGGGTAGTTTTTGAAGTTTAAAGTAGCGAAAGTTTGCCGGATTTAAGCCTACATAGCTTATAAAGTACTACAAACAGAAAAAATCAAACGTATCAAAGAAGTTTTTATAAGAAGAAGTCGAGCTCTACACAGCTGTTTAAAAAACTTGGTTTATTTATTTTTTGGTCATGCATCTATATAAATTTTCTTCTATGTCAAGTCTAGCTACCGTCAAGTGGTTCAATCTAATGATAACTAACGGCTTAATCAATAAGGGTAAGTAAAAAATTAAGTTTTCTGCTGCTTGAATGTTGATATTTATTCAAATTATTGTGAACTTCAAACTTATAGTTTTATAAATTGTATACAACTTTATTGGGACACCCTGTATTTTATTAACAAATAATTTTTTTGCAACACAGAATTAAAAATCCTTATGCTTGTACAATAGTATAAAACTTAAAATTTTTTTAATTACAGTCTAAAGATTAGTATGATCTTTTTAGAAGGTTTTGATAAGTCATTGAAGTTTTACATTGAAGTTTCACTGTCCTGGACATGACGTTAAACTGTTCCGGTGTGCGACTTGGTAACCGAAAGGTTTTTTCGTGCACCAGGTCCTTGGACAAAAGTTTTTGAGCGTATTTTATTGTCGTTCCATAAACAATATATATAATAAATTGATATCAACAGCTATAGAAATAGTTCTACGATTTATCAAAATCTTGTATGATATAGCACTAATTTTTAAACTATTTAGAAAAATTAATTTCTTAAACAATATAAAGCTTTATGAGAATACATCTTTAAATTTTGTAAAAAAAAACTGATACTATTACTTTGATGTTTTAAAGTAAGTTTATTTAACTCTTAGTGACAAAGTTTAAAACGTTTTGTATAAAAGTTAATTAATATTTTTCATAAAACTTTAGTTTTTGAAATAATGTAAAAAATAAGGTATGGCTACAACTTATCGGTTTGCAACTCAACAAATTTGAGTTGTGTGAACAAGTCAGCACCAACTGTTGATTGTGACAATGGATATGTCTACGATGACTCTGTCTTCTCTGAAACTGCTGTCACTGAGGTATTTTCAAAAATTCTTTAGATATATTACAGTAGACTACCGCTTAAGTACGCACTTTTTTTGGTACGCACCCCGTCTTAAGTACGCACTTATCCAGAAAGACAAAAAGAAATACTAATTTTTTATATGTTTTTAATAAAGAGGATGTTATATTAGAACTTCTAAAAATTTCAGTTTTTTTGCCTAAATTTTCAATCATCAAGTTTTTTCAGATTATTTTATGTTTCCAGGTAGAATGGCCAACCTGCTAGGTTAGCCTGAGACTTTCACAACTTTTAAACTAGGGTGAGTAATCCTAGATTGCCTGAAATTGCGATAGTTCTGTTATTAAATGTTAATAAACTAAAAACTTATGTAGTGGTTGCAGAAAAGTGAAAAGAATAATGATATTTGAGCTGTAATTCTATAAAATAAATAAATCTAGATGACAAAGTTAAAAAAACCTACAAATACAACATAGTTAAGTCATAATTTAATTTAAATGTACACACATTGATGTTTTAAAAATGTTTGGTAAACACAATGTAGTTTGGTACTTTCTCTCTAACAAAACAAAATATGGAAAATATGGCTAAATATTCTTTTTTATATCATTGACTGACATTGACTTTCTATATTAAATGTATGTATTAATTATGTCAAAACTTTTTGTAGAATTAATAACTCATTTTAAAATCTGTTAAAAATTTTTGCAGATTAGAACTATGTATTAAATGTTATTTAAGATAAAAAGACTTGTTTATTTGGCTTAATTATTTGGTGGCTAGTTGTAAGAAAGAAAACAAACCACTAAATTTCATACTATACTATGTCGTCAAAAAGTACGCACTACCCGTGCTAAGTACGCACTTTTTGGTCGGGTTCAACTTGCGTACTTAAGCGGTAGTCTACTGTACTTTAAACTAATGTTCGTACAATAATTTTAAAACACTGTTAATAAAAATATAGATAATTAAATACACATAAGATTACTTAATAAAATTATGTCTGTAGTTTGACTTGGTGTGCGATAGATTTAGTCTGAACTTTCTTACAATGAGCTTGTATGAAGTCGGTCATCTGTTTGGTTCTATTGTTTTTGGAAGCTTGGCTGACAAGTAAGTGTATTAAACACTGAAAACATATTAGCTTTTATTTGAAAATAAAAAAATAGTACGAAAAAGCGAAAAAATATTCTTCAACCAATAGTTAAAAATTTATAATAAAAATTTACAGATTTAGTAAAGCACTAAATTTTAATTTTATATTGTTTCTAAACTTTTAGATCATCATTGAAATTTTTAATTTGTTTAAAAATATAACTCTGATTAAATGCTAAGTAAAAAAAAGTTGAACATGGGAACTAAAAGTATTTATAATAAGACCATTTAACATTAATTAACAAATTTCTTTTTATTTTTGAAACGCACATAGATTTTGTTATAAAAAACACAATGAATTACAAAAATAGACTTTTTGATCTTATACACAATAAATTTATTTATTTTAATACAATGTTTGTATATATAATTAAGCAATGTAAAAAAAAAACTATTGGTATGTATAAAAGTATAACTAGCTATATACACAAAATAAACATAACAACAAAAAAAAGCAGATTTCTAAAAAATATCATATGCTTTACTATTTTTATAATTAGTTTTATTGCACAGCTTTTTTTAGAAATTGTTAAACATAAAACCATTTTTCTACTTGAATAGTTACAATTTTGTCATTTTTCTAAAGATTTAAAGCGTTCAAAGTATGTTTATTGAATGGTTTATATATTGATGTATTTTTTAGTTTTTAAAGTACTAAGTATCAAATATTATAAATAAATAGTTTTGACAACTAAATAGTTTTTACTTTAATTTTTTTCTTGTACAACTTTTCAATGCTTTGTTTTGTGATATCATTATAACAAAAAAAAACAGGATTGCTAAAAACTTAAAACTGTTTCCAAATTTTAGTTTAATTCAATTAGGTCAGAAGGTATGCAAATAGTTTAGTTAATAATTGACCCTCAAATATATGATTAAAGAGCCTAATGTATAGAAAGACCTCAGAGTCACCGAACAACACAATACTTATTAATTTAAATAGTTATAGCTGAATACAAGTGTTTTAACATTTAAAAGATAAAAAGTAAAACAAAATATGACACTTATTAAAAATTTCCTTGACAACTGTAGTAAATCGTTGTAGAAAGTTACAAGCTTTGAAATTACATAACCTTAATAAAGGATCGTTCATGCAGTTTTATAATATTTTTCTACACAGGATAGGCAGAAAATGGACTTTAATGATAACATATTTTTGCACTTTGGGTTTCAGTCTTGCTACACCGTACAGCACAACTGTTGTTACTTTTATAATGTTAAGGTGTTGCACTGCAGTATTTATCATTGGCATGTACATCAGTACCTTTGTTTATGGTAAGTTGTGTCTTAATGTAAGTTGTTTATTTTTAAAGTTTAAATTTGACGATAGAATCTAAGGTTTACTTTATTTGATATGTTTTATTAAAAAGTTAAAAAATGTCAACTAAAATTGTATTTCAATTAACTTGACAAAAATTTTTAGCCACAGAACTAGTAGATTCTAAATACCGAGCAAAAGTAGGGTTACTTCATACATCAATGTTTCCAGTTGGATATACAATAGCAACATTGGTCGCAAGAACATATAGAAATTGGAAAACAATTATGGTATAACATTGTTTACTTGCTTAAAACAGAAAACTAAAAAAAAAAACTAAAAAAAAACATATTAAATGAAAGTTTTGCAACTAAATTCTGGTCATTTTATTTTTTCAGCTTGTAATAAGTCTTCTATCAACTCCACTTCTTATTTTTTCGTTTATTCTTCCTGAGTCTCCAAGATGGTTGTTCGCAAACAGAAAAGATGAGGAAGGAAAAATAGTAAATAAATCGTTGTTTTTTACCATTATAAAGTTTATATAAAAGTAAAAGTTAATTCTTACATTTTGATTAACTATAAAATATAGAGAAATAAAATATTATCATTATGATTAATTTTTTTTTCTAAACTCAAAACTTTGTTTCGTTGTCATCAATAAGTTTTGGTTACAGTACTAACTAAACAGTTTTGATTTAAAATACTTCAAAGTAACTGTCGAGACTAAAACCTATGTCTATAAAACATTTGTTTGAAACTATTGCTTGTTTTTCATAAAAAAAAGGTTTTGCTATATTTTAATTTAAGTTTTGTTAGTTTAATTGATAAATAAATATAAATTAAGGTAATAAGAAGATTGGCTCGTTTAAACAAGCAAAAGATCGATGAACATTTATGGGAAGAAGTAAAGTGTAAAAATATAACTAAAAAACAGGTCTGATTACTTTTAACATGTATATCTTTTATATTTATTCACACAAACAAAGTAAACAAAATTACTTTTAGACCACGCTCATCAGTGTCTAAATCGTGTTAAAAACTTCTGTAAAAAAATTTACTAATATTTGTATTAACTAACAAACATTTCAGTATTTAACAAAGCAAATTACAAGGCTAAATTAAGTGAACTTTATGAAGTAAATAAATTGATCGAATAAGCAATCTTTTTGCCTGCGCTGTTATAGTTTTAGGCATAAATTTAAACTCATTCTAAAATCTTAAAATTGAAATTATTGCAGTTCTTATATGTTAATTTGCAGTTACCCTCATTTTAATTTCTAAAGCGATCCGAACTAACAATAACATTTTATGACTTATCACTAAACTAATTAAATTTTTATACTCTACCCCCTACTGCCTTTTAATTACTAAAAACTTTGATTTTGCTGAGTAAACTTTTTGTTATACGATAATTATTTCTGCTTTTAGACTTAGATTCTGTTTTAAAGTCTTTAGACTCATGTAGAAAAAGTTTTGGCAGCAGTTTCATTTTTAAGCTTGAAAATAGAACTCTGCAAAAAAAAAACGTCCAACTTATTTGTTTACTTCGTATATTAACTTTGATTATATGTATGGTTAATTAAAAATCACTATTAAATGTTATATTAGTTTGTTACATTTTATTACTTAATTTAGCCTTGTGATTTACTTATTCAAATACTTCTTAGTTAATCCTAATACTTGTTTATTTTACTATACCAATTACAATACAATTCATAAGCGTGGTTGAAAAGTACTTTTTCTAATTGTTTGTTTGTTTGTGTGAATAAGTTTTAAATGATATCTCGTTGTAAAATTTTATAATGTATAAGCAAATTTTCCAATACTTTATAGCCTAAACTAGTAATTAATTTTAGGATCTAAAAAGCGCAAAATATTCAACAGTAGATCTATTGAAGCTTCCGTTTACAAGAATAATTACTTTAAAAGTTATGTTCACCTGGTTAGGAAAATTAATTCTTAATCCTATTAGCATTTCGACTTCATAAATCGTAAACCTTACTTATCCTTCAAACAACATGATAAAACTATTTATAATGTGCTTGATAGGTTTGACATTTCTTTAAAAATAATAGCTAAGTAGAACTTAAACTTGAAAAGAAAAAATTTAAACAAATATTAATGAAGTTATAACTTGAAGCTTTAACAAATATTTATTGGTTTATTTTATGAGCTATCACGTTTTATAACTAAAACAAGTTAGAATACAACTGTAAGTTTTTCCATAATTGAATTTAAAATACACAGGTTTGCATCTTATATGGTCTTCTTTGGAATTTCATTAAATGCTGGAAGCTTGTATGGAGACTTTTATATAAACAGCATTATAGGTGAAATGGTTTTATTTAAAGAAAATAAAAGTAAAAAGTTGTCCATCATATTCATTATTTATTTAGATTTAAAAATGTTTCTCATAAAATTATTTTAATAAAACTATAAGTTGAAACAGTATTAGCTTTGGTCAAAATAAACTGTCTAAATACAATTAAAACAACATATTTTGCATAGTAACCTCTTTATATCAGTTTAAGAACTTTTTATCTAAGCTCAGACTTTTTTAGTTCGGAGTAGAGTTTGTAAAAACAGGAACGAATTAATGCAGGGTTAAAATGTATAAATTTGAGACAAACCTGGAATACGTGCTAATGGTTAAAGCAAAGGAAATTTTATTAGCGTTTCATTAGGTCAGGGGTCGGCAAACTGCGGCCCTCCAAACCAAAAATTTTAGCCCGCGAGGTATTCTTTAGCTTAATACATACTTTTTTAAAGCAATAGAAAAAAAGAAACTTGAGGTAAAAACTTACAATTAGGCTCTTAGGTAAGCTATAACCCATTACTAGTGCTTTTTAAAAGATTATTTTATCACATTATTGCAATTATTCAATAAAAACTGCGGCCCGCGAGCATTTTTTTTCAGAGAAAACTGGCCTGCAACTTATAAAAGGCTGCCGACCCCTGCATTAGGTAAACCAAACTTAAGTATATTTTTTAATAGTATAGTAATTATGTTAAGCGCATAAATTTAGTTTTTTAACAGCTGCAAATGACAGAACACAAATTTACATTTAGTTGAAATAAAGTTTTATATTTAATTTTAAATAAATTATTGTATACTTAATTTGTTTTAAAGTTGTCTAAGCCTTAATCATAAGCTCAATCCGTAGAAAATTTGTACAAGTTTATTAAATGTATCGCTTAATTTTTAAAACGTTGTAAATAAAACTGGTAAAAAGAAAAAAAATATTTAAATACAGTAGAGACAATGTTTAGGTAAGTATATTGAACCTAGAAAAAATGGGTACATCACAGTTTTAAAACAAATTTTACCCTTATCAACAAAATATCAATTAATTGTTTTTATTTTTAGTAAAAGTAAGATTTTAATCTAGTAAATTTTAATGTTACTATACTTCTACAAGTAGTAATTGTGTTATATTCACATTGTAAAATTAATACTTTTGGTTAATTAATTTTATTAGCATATAACAATGTCAACATTAAAAAAAATATTTAGTATCATTCTTCTTAAAGATTTAGTGCGTATGTTATCGATTATTCTACTAAAGACTTATTTGGTAAAAAATATTTACATGAAATTTAAGTATTTAAGTTTGTAGAATATATAAATCAAAAACGATTTCTTGATTAAGAAAAAAATAACTAAACCAAAGTATAAAAACCGTCGCAGAAAAAACAAGTTTTTAACAAAAGTATAAAAGCAACTAAAATTTTTATCCTCCAACAAAAACTAATGTAGATCAAAGGTAAAAAGTTAAAGTGTATACTAAAGTACATAGTATATATATATACTATTATTATTTTTTGCATAAAATTTTGGTCATACCACTTGGATAGACTAAGACCTAAGTTTCGTTTTTGTTAAAGCTCATCAGTTAGTCATAAAGGAAGAAACTTTCAGTAGTCAGTCTATTGAAACTTAGCAACCAGCAACCGAAGAACTTTGCTGTCGTCAATTATTTGAAACTAATCAGTCCATGAGCTTGTCTCACGGCGCATTAAAGTCCAGGCTTTGGTTTTGTTGACTTTTATCAATGCTTTCCTTGATACTATTATTTTAAAATATGAAAACAATGGTTGATTTCATATAAACAAAAAAATTTATACTGAAATGAAGGATTTTTTACTAGGTTTTTTTTTTTGCAAATTACTATTCATAAAGTCAAAGATGAAAAACAAGCAAACTATTGGTATAGTCAGTACAGATTTAAGGTATTATTTTAACTTAATTTTTTTTTGAGTTTATTTTATTTTCTATGGGCTAAAAAAATATTAATTTTTTGTTAAAACTGGATATTAAAAATATACAAAGTACTAAAGAAAAATTACTTAAGTGTACCCAGTGGCTTCGCGTGGTCTTTTTGTTAGGGAGTGCTGCAGGTTGATATTGTCAAATTAAAACATCCCTTAGTTTGAAGCATTTAGATTTACATCATAAAGGTAATATGAATAAATAGCAAGCTTTTCATTAAAAAAAATTGAACATATTTGTTTGATAAAATAATAAATAAGATATAAAAAAATAAACTAAAAGAAAACACATATCTCATACCCATGTATATCATCACCCTTTCTTTATAACTACTTTTATTTTTATTTATGTCCTTTTAAGTTTCTGTATTTGCACAATTACAAATAATAATACAAACAAATAATAAAATATGATAACAACTTAATTTTATAACTTTTCTAACTAGTAATAAAAAACAAAAAAATCATGCTAGTAACTTAAAAAAACGAGGTTGCCCCTGCTCGAGTTTTTTCTGCTTGAGTTTTTCCTGTTCAAGCTGCCCCTGCTTGAGTTGAACTTGTCTTATTGTTCTCGCGTTGTAGTAAATTTTCAACAGAGATCATAATTAAATTCACATGGTGCTGAAAGTTCATGCAGCTCAAGAATTAAACTTTTAAACAATTTTTGTATTTTAAACTTGTAAACATTTAAGATGCAGCTGACACAGATTGAGCTTGCAGCTCCAATTTTACGAACATTTTGAACATCAAATATAAAAATTCGAAAAAAATTAATTTAGCAGCGAAGTTAACGACGTTCATGTACACATTTGGCTTTACTTTTTGTTCAACTTCAGGATAACATAACTTTCTTTTTTTTAAGCTTATACAAAACATTTTATGAAATTTAAAAGCTCAATTTCTCAGCTTTAAAATAAAGTTACTTTGACGCAGTTTGACAGCTGAAGCAATAGCCCATTTAAAGCAGCGTGTTTAAAGGCTTAAACTCTAAAATTAAAAAAAGAAAAGCATAATTTTTTAGGTGGAGCTACAGCTTCAGCGTTCCACCCCACACGAAGCCCCTTGGTATACTAATATTTTGATACAAGCTTATAGTTAGATTTTTAAAAAGATTTTTTTTTGTTTTATTATGACAAAAAAGAAGAAACACTATTGAAAGCATAAATATTTACAGTAAAGATATTTTCTTCTTAGTTTTGATCTAGTATATTTTTAAAGCTGGTATTTTACAACTTGCGTCGATTTTACTTGGTATGTTTATGTTTGAGAAGATCGGGCGCAAAAAAACAATGTCAGCGAGTTTTTTACTAGCAAGTGTCGGTCTTTTAGTTTCGATGTTGCTAAAGGAGTTATCAGGCTATAGTGCAGGTAAATGAGAACAATTTTTTTACTAAACTTTGTACTTAGCTTTTTATCAAATAAAGTATATTCACTCTTTTATATTTGGAAACTTATTTTTGAAAAGATATGAATACAGTCGTTACGATATAATATACATATTTTTAAAATTTTTAGATGTTCAAAAAGTGGGAGTTGCTTTTGCTTTTATAGGAAAATTTGGAGTTTCTGCTACATTTGCATGTATATTTACTCAATCGTCTGAACTTTATCCAACTGTAATAAGGTCTATAGTAACTAAAAAAAATTTTAGATTAAAACTATTAAAGACACAAAGAACTTTTGGTTTGTTGTTTGATATAGTCATATAACTAGGTAAATGTTTAATTAAAAAAAATTAACTTATACAGTCTTTTTTTTTACTCAAAACCTGAAAACTCAAAAAAAAAACTTAAAAAAGAAACTTTTATATCTTTTAATTATCTTTTATTAAATTTTTTATAAATTATACATATTGTAATTTTTTAGGTGTCATTTTTATTTGAAAAATAAAAAACAGCGCCCATCACTAAAAACTTTTAGAAATAATTGTGTAAAAAAAGAGAACTGTAACCAAAGTCTATTAATTTAAGTATCAATAAGCTAAACTAAATTTGAGATTTGTTGTATTACGAAATTTTAGTATACTTTCAAGCTGTAAACGTCGTGTTGTTTGCAGAATTTTTTCCGCGAAGGGTAAATTATGGTGAACGAACTTATTCTATCTTAAATGGGATGCAGCCAATTAAATGTAAAATCTGAGTCCCGCGAACGTGCAAATTTAGCCGGCAAAAATAAGTAAAAAAAAAATACATTTGATATAACGGGTTCATTATAAATAGTTTAAACTAAAACTGCAACTGCGGCCTGCAAGTATTTTTGTCTCCGAAATTTGGCCTACGACCAAATACCTTCCGATCCCTAATAAGAATATAACAAAACTAATATGAGTTTAAAAATAAAATAGCAGTATTTTTACTACTAAGAAATATAGCTTATTGTAATTAACGGAGATAAAAGTTGTGGTAAATAAAGTATTTTATATTAGTAAAAGATTAAAAACACCTACAGATTAACTTTTTTACAACGAATGTCGGTTTCTTTATACTATAAAAATTATACAAATTTAACACAACTTTTAGATGTAACTTTATTTGTTCTAAGTAAGAGTATAAATTATTCAGCAGATATCATTAACAGTTACGGTTCAAACTTAAGCTTTGAATAATACTCAAAATTATTGCTAAGTTTTTCTAAATACAAATAACAAATACAGAAGTAATGGTATTGGCTTAGGAAGTTTTGCTGCAAGGATTGGAAGTATTTCTGCTCCTTATATTTTAGGATTAGAATCCACTGCTACATGGTTACCTAATACAATATTTAGTATTTTAGGTTTGTACTTTTGTTTTACGATGAATTTTGTTCATTTAATGAAACTATCTATTTCAAGTATTCTTTTATGATTAACTTATTAACACTGAAAATACTTACTAATAATGATAAAAAAAATCAATGCAATAGTTTTTCAGGAATCTTGCTAGTTATAATTATAAAAGTTCAATAAAATAATCTAATTACAGGATTTGCTGCTGTGTACGTTTCATATACTTTTCCAGAAACTCGTAATATTGATACCATGGAAACTGTTGAAGAAGCAGAATTTTTCTACGAACATAAAGTTCCTCTTAAGACTAAAATAGAAAGGTTTAAACAAAAAAATATATAATCAAATCTGTTTAGCATGAATTTATTCAGATAGAGATTTTAAAATATAATAACAAAATAAAAATGCTTAAAAGCAATTAGCTTTATGAGATTTTCACGAATTCCTATTTCACATTAGTAATTTACTATAAACAACATATAGCAGTCGTGGTTTTATTTTTAATATACTGTTTATTTTTATAGAAATTTTTAGTATTAAAGGTTTAAATTACTGTACAATTTGATTTGATTTCGTTCTTTGTTAAAAATTTAGCAAAAGCTTTACTATAAATAAAGTGTTTTCCATACTAAATAAAATACTTATTATAATAACAAATATAAAATGATACAGTAGAACCAACATCAAAGATGTGTTTTCAATTGAAGAAACAATGAAATCCAAGGACTGAAACTTAAGGAAACTATTTACATTTAGTTAATTTCGATTCTAAAATATATTTTCTTTCTTTTTACATAATGTTTCAAACAAATAAAAGTTTTATTTTTTTATAAATTTTTTATCAATATTTTTACAACATCATTTTTAGTCCTAATTAAGTTTAAGCTTAAAAAATTACGAGTAAATAGAAAGTTACTTTTTAGTTTGATTGTATTTACCAGAGTTTTATATGTGAAAAGGATTAGTAAATTATTCTACAATTAAGGTATTGTTAATAGTATTTATTGATGTTTTATTATATTTTCTAAAAAATGTGTGTTGTTTTTATTTAACTTGCATTATTTAGATTCATCAGTCACTCGTAGCCGAAGAAGCTTGTAATATAAGCTGAGATAATAAATTGTTTGTAGAATGATGAATGCAAGTAATTAAGTTTTAGGTACGACTGACTGATAAGCATTAAAAAAAGAAACTTAGGTCTACTAAAAACTTGTGATCTGATAATCAAATTATAAGAAAAAAATTACTTGTTAACTTCAGCTTATCTCATTAAAATTAATGTCTAGACTTTTGATATGATGACTTTCGCTAATGTTTTCTAAAACCCTTTGACAAAAATAAAACTTTTTGTCTGATTACAGAGATAAAAACTTTGCATCAAATTTTCAAATTAGACTAACTAGGCCAATCATATCCAAGTATAGATGGTTCCAGACCAGGGGCGTGTCTAGACATTTTCCAAAGGGGTTTCACAATTTTTTTAATCTTAATTTGCCGCTTAAGTACGCATTTCTTAGGTATGCACTGCCAATTAAGTACGCAATATTTAGCCGAAAAACTCTGTGTTTAAAATGCTTTTTTCTACTTAAAAAAAAACATATAAGTAGTAATAGAAAAATATTATTATTTTTTATTTATTATACTGTATTAAATTTAGATAAATCAAAACTAAAAGAACCTGAAAAGTTATGAGCTTACAAACTGTATATCAAAATTCATATCCGTTATTTAAAACAAATATATTACATACAGTTTATCTAATTAACGAAAATAATGAACATTGTATTATTCTATTTGAATAAGATTTTATTCAACTGATGATCTCGTTTGAAAATTTTCAAGCGAGTGAAACATTGTATTGTTTAGAAAATTTAAAATTTATAATTAATCATTTTCCTTATATTTAAGTTGAGAAACTTGATTGTCATCCTTAAAGTAAAAAGTACACAACATTGTATTATGACTAATATAGGTGATTAAAAACCAAAACTTGCAGGTAGTCCTAGTGTACTATAATCATTGGTTTAAACTTTGAAAAAAATAAACTTAATAAATCTGTTGTATAATACAAAAGTCAATAAAAAAGTCAATAAAAAAGCTACCTAAATTTACTGTTTGTGCTACTAGGAAGAGAGAGAAAATATATTTAGCCGTCTTTGTTTGGTGTAATTCCATGCGTTTCTTGTAATTCTAGACTTTAGTCACTCTTTTCTTACCAAACCTTCAGGAGAATGGATTCCCGACAAACATTACTTAGAAGCAAAATCATTAGAAAATGAACGACGTTGCCGAACGAGGTGTTAAACCTGACAGAAATTTATAAAACTACTCAAGAAATGAAGACTTGTTTTAATAAAAACTTAAAATTGTCAAGAATGATAAAAAGAGCTAAGCCTCAGAGTAAAACAAAGCTTTAGAACAAACTTATTGTGAAAAAATTCATCAACTTGTTTAACTTTCTTTTTAAGTAATTAAATTCTAAATATCTGTCTAAATATGTTTGTAGAACAGTAAAAACAAATTCTAAAAGTTATTGTAAACAATATTTTTTTTAAATATCAACAATAAAAACAAAAATAAAATTTAAATGCAATATACGCAAAATTGACCATTTCTAAGAAGTAATTTTTTATTTCCGTTATTAATTATGATACGTCATCTGAAAAAAATTTATAAAGGTCTACTATAAAGTTTAAATTTTTCACGGACACGAGATACACCCTAAAATGTACATATAAAACAAGAGAGTACCAATATTTACGTCCAACTTTAAAAATATGTATACTTGCTTATACTAATCAAAAAATATAATATAATTTAAATAATATTATATAAGCTCTTTTCTCAAACGAAATATTGTTAGGAAAAAAAACCATTCTTAAACAAATTTTAACCATATACTTAAATAGTAAATAATTAACAATAATCTACCGTCAATTTTTATTTAACAAATAAACATGTGTAGCAATAAAAAAAGTAACATTACAAAAATGTTTTTAAAAAGTAAATAATTATAAATATAAGGTGTAGCATTCGAAAGTAATTACAGAACAAAAAAAAAAAAGATCAAGTTATAAAAATAAATATGTGTTTTTTAATAAAACGAGTTTAATCATTAATTAACATTTAATAATTCACAATAGATAAGGTTTGTTGTGCTACGATAGACAATGCACTTAATTAATAAAGCACATTAATGAATCTACTTAAAAACATAATAACTTACATTTTACAAATACGTTTATAGCTCTAAAAAAGTGTTGTGTTGTATCATACCGCTTTAATATTTTTTTTTTTCATTATCACTTTTTTTAAAGTTTATTATATATATATGTTTGTGATTTCGTTGTTGATAACTTATGCCGTGCTTTTAGTGCTTAATTTTTTTACATTAGTTTAAACTGAAGTAATATGTTTAATTGTTTATGTTTAACATACAACCCTGATTTTTAAATCAAGCCTTTTTTATTTAAAGCTATTTTAAACTACATAGTAGTACAACTCTATACTAAACAACTTAATTTGTAAACATCATACAATAAATTTCGCTTTATTTATATGATTTACATAAATTCTAACTTAACTTTATGTATACTTGTTTCTCTTTATTAATACTTGCTTCTAGTTGTGTACAAAAAGTTTATTAACCATTATATAGTGACTAAAATTTGTACAAAATGTTTTTCTTAAATTGAAAAAACTATATTTTTTTGAATTTGTGCATAGTTCGTGATTTTATCTTATTTTTTTTGTTACAGAGTCGCAGTTTGATATGCCGTTTAGCGGGGTAACTTAATAACTGTCTGAATCTGTAATAAAAATTTAAAATATAAGAATAATCGGCTTGATTTGATTCCATTCTTAAACAAATTTTAACCATATACTTAAATAGTAAATAATTAACAATAATCTACCGTCAATTTTTATTTAACAAATAAACATGTGTAGCAATAAAAAAAGTTGCTTTCGCTTTGCAAAAGTCAGAGCTTAAAGTTAGCTTTGAAAGGCTCTTATTAACTAGTTATATTTAAACTAACCCATCAACTAAGTAAGTTCAAACGGTCACTTTAAGCGTATCAAACAAAAAAAGACCGCGTTGGTTGAACAGCAGTAAACGTTCAACACCCGAATAGGGTTGTTTGAGTACCTAAAACAGAATGAGCCATATTGGTAGTAGTTCAACATCCGAAGCTAGGATGTTTTAGTGTTTGAAACAAACAGAAAACTATCTTTAATAAGTCATATTTAAGTCAGTATTTCAGTTCGAGAAAACATTAACATCACGTTAAACAACGTAAGACTGCCTTGGTTGAACAACAGTATTTGTTCAGTATCTAGAGGAGACCGTTTTGGTATATCAAAAAGTCAAGTATAAAACAATTACAAATACTTACATTATCACTGTTTTAGCTGGTTGATTTTTGTTAAGAAACCGCTTTTTCCTTCAAAAAATTAAACTTTTAGTAGAATTTCACTTTAGACTCGTTTTGATCAAAAATAAATTTTTATACCAGCATTACGTTGTTTATAAAGTCATTTATTTTTGTAGCTAATAATAAGTTCTGACGGAAAGCTGTATAATATATAAAAAATACAATCTAAAATAAATTTTACAATAAAACTCAATTTGACTTAGTAGTAGATGTTTTTTACTTAAGGTTGTTAATAATCAGTAATGGTACCTTCTACAATTCAAATTTGTTATATTAAACAAATTTATTACGTTCTTTTCAAATTATTGAACCTTTAGTTAACGGAACCCAAAGATAATAGTACTATTATTCATCAAAATTCGATGTGTATACTTTATTAAGTAATTAAATTGGGTTGACAAAAGTTAATTCAAAATTGTTTTAGATAAAACTGATAAAATAGTAACAAAAACAGCCAGTTTTTTATTTCATTTCGCCGAACCAAAATTTTACTAATCATGTACACATAAAAAATTCAGCAAAATACAGCTAATTTAAAAAATAATATCTAATTTACTTATAGATTTTCAGCTTAAATTTAGGACTATAACTTTAAAATTTATTTAAAAACTTTGATAACATGCTTTTAGATAAATCAACCTTAAAACAGTTTATAATATCATGTACATAAAAAGATTATGTTTTTTTAGAATCAAAAATAACTTCTTGAAAAAATCCAAGTTTCAGTTTTTGAATTTCATTGTTTCATCAATTGAAAACACTTTATTATTGTTGGTTTTTCTGTTTTATTTACAAACATATTGTTATTCTAATAACTACATTTAGTTTTTCTAAACTTTATTATGTTTTAATAATTGTATAAATGTTTATATAATATTTAACACATAAATGTTTATGAAGTTAAAGATCAAATAAAATTTTGAATAATTTAAAGCCTTAATACTAAAAATTCTTTAAAAAAAGAATCCTTTTAAAAATAGATTTACGACTTATATATGTTTGTTATAGTTAATTATTTAGTATAAGGAGTATGATAACGAATCATACAACTAATCAAATTTTAGTAAAACTTTTAATTTTATTATTAAAAACAAATAATTTTTAATAAAATGTCTTTTATTCATATTTTGCATAACTCTTTATTTTAACCTTTCCAATTCAGTTTTAAGAGGAACTTTATGTTCGTAGAAAAATTCTGCTTCTTCAACAGTTTCCATGGTATCAATATTACGAGTTTCTGGAAAAGTATATGAAACGTACACAGCAGCAAATCCTGTAATTAGATTATTTTATTGAACTTTCATAGTTAAAAGCAGCATGTTTTTTTCAAAAAACTTTTTATTGTTTTATTTATCACTGTCAATAATTATTTTTAAAGTTGATAAGTTAATCATATATAAATAATAAAATAATAATCCGGTACAAGGAAATTTTACAAAATTCATTGTTAAATGCTGGTACAAACCCAAAATACTAAATATTGTATTAGGTAACCATGAAGCAGAGAATTTTAATCCCAAAATATAAGGAGCAGAGATAGTTCCAATCCTTGCAGCAAAACTTCCCAAGCCAATACCATTACTTCTGTAATTGTTATTTATTTTTAAAATAAGTAATTAAAAATATTAAGCATTATTTAAAGCTTAAGCTTAAACAGTAAATTTTATAAATATTATTTAAATAGTTTTTTGCTTTAATTTGATTAAAATCAAAACAGCTTCATCTTAAATTGAAACTAAAGTTTTAAGTTCTTGGTGATATATGAGGCGTTGGTAACTATAAGTTTTCTAAGAAAAGTATTTCAAATTTTTTTTTCAAAGTTTTGTAATAAAAAGAGCTTTTAAAAAGTTTTAGATGAATAGGCTACTTAAGCTAACTGCTTTTGTATGAAAACAAGCATTCATATAATAATTTCACTATATTAAACACAAGACAATTTTTTTGTATTTACTTTACTATTTTTCAAAACTTGATTTAATAGTAAAAAAACCTTATTACAGTTGGATAAAGTTCAGACGTTAAGATATATATACACGCAAATGTAGCAGAAATTCCAAATTTTCCAATAAAAGCAAAAGCGACTCCCACCTTCTGTACATCTAAAAATTTTAAGTTTAGAAAATTGGCAGATTTTTCTGTAGCATAATTAAGATCCTTGAGAAGATTTGTTTAATTTTAAAAAACGAAATGTTTTTTTTCTTCAAAAAGATTAATATTAAGTAGTATAGAAACTATTAAGTAATTAATTTACCTGTATTATAGCCTGATAACTCGTTTAGCAACATTGAAACTACAAGACCGACACTTGCTAGTAAAAAACCCGCTGACATTGTTTTTCTACGCCCGATCTTTTCAAACGAAAAGCTACCAACAAAAACTGACGCAAGTTGTAAAACTCCAGCTTAAATATAAATATTAGATCAAAAGTCAGAAGATGATATCTTTAGTATAAAAAATTATGCTTCTTATGATAAATTAATTTGTTTACAAAAAGTAAAAAAACAATATAAATTTATGCTAAAGATTTTTTTCAAGATCTAATCATAAAACTTGTCTAAAATAAGAACTATTTTCATATTTTTTTTTATTCGTTTTTTTACAGAAATATCCTTTTTCAACAAGTTTTTCTTTGTTGTAAAAAAAAATCTTAAAGATATAACAAAAAATTTGTAGTTATATAGGTTTTGATATGATTAAAGTACATTTAAGAAAGAACTAATTGAAGTTGAAGACTCTTATATTGAAATTATTATTCGGACAGTTACTAGGTTTCACCGCTTAACGAATTGTAAGACTGCGGTTATTATTCAAAAAAAAGGTACTTATTGAACAAGAAACGCATTTTGATAACCCGTTCATCGGTGGAACTTATTAACTGACTGAATTTGTTAAAGAATATTATTATAATTCTTACTGGCAAAACCAATAATATTCTTATAGTTTCATGACTAGTTTTTTGCAAAGAAGCCTATAAAAAATAAAGCAAATAAATTGATATTTAATGTTTTTATCTAACTAAATGAAATTAACCATCGTTTACGAATCTTTCTTACCAAAAATTATATTTTTCAGATAAAAAGTTGGCTGAAGTTGTTAAATCTCTTATATAATTTTGTTTATTCTTATCCAAACTTTATTCAGAATCAAAAAAGCAAAAAAAGTCTTAATTTAGATAAAAAGGTTAAAAAATATATCAAGATATAAATATCATTATAAATTATCAGATATAAAAAGATAATAATAGTTTAAAATTTGATACTATTTGTTTGATTTAATTTTCCTACTTTGAGGTAAATTTGTTTTATATGACCTAAGCTACAACTGTTTTTACATACAGTTTTATGAATATTTTTACATTGAAATAATTAAAGATACCAATAAACAGATTTTGAAAAAAAGAAAAAGAATTTTTTACACTCTTTTTTTTAAACAGAAATATTTTACCTATAATACTGTTTATATAAAAGTCTCCGTACAAGCTTCCAGCATTTAATGAAACTCCATAGAAAACCATGTAAGATGCAAGCCTGTGTATTGTAAATTTAGTTGTAGAAAAGTTAAAAATTGTTTTTTCGTTTGCTTTTGTTGTAAATTTATAAGAACTATAAACAAAATTAATAAAGTAGTTTTAAAGCTTCATTTGACACTTTTATTAAGCATTTTTAAAATTCTTTATCAAGTTTTTAAATTCTACTTAGTTATTACTGTAAAAAAAATTTTGTACAGATGTTTTAAACATGCACTTTATAGTTAATTTCATCATTTTTTTGAAACATAAGCCAATTTTTTTTGTGGTTAATAAAAAGCAAGTCCCTTTTAAAAACTTTCCTTACCAGGTAAACATAATTTTTAAAGAAATTATTCTTGTGAATGGAAGCTTTAAAAGGTCAACTGTCGAATATTTCACGCTTTCCTCATCCTATAGTTAATTATTAGTTTAGATTTTGAAATACAAATTTAAAAAGTAAACTGACTTGTGATGCATTTATATTCATACGCTCTAATTTTTCCCACATTTTTTCATCGACCTTTTGCTTGTTTAAACGAGCCAACCTCCTTATTACCTTTATTATTTTATTTATTAAGTAAAAAAACAAACACTTAAACTAAAACATTCATAAAAACAGCTTTTTTGTATGGAACGACAAACAATTATTTAAAACAATTTTTTTATAGACTAGGACAAAGTAACAAAAGTTTCTCAAAAATATTATAAGCTCAGCTCAGATTGTCTAGTCTAGTGAATATTATATTAAATAAATAATTACGAGAGTGAACTAAAGTTTTAAGAATTAAAAAAATATTTAAATAAACCAACAGTTTATGTTTTCTGTTTTTGTATTTCTTAAATGGATACTTAAAATCTACACCTTGAAGTTATTTTGGTAAAACTTTTTTAATATTAAATAAGTTAAGTAACTATTTTTTTTTTTACTTTTTTTCCTTCTTTATCTTTTTTGTTTGCGAACAACCATCTTGGAGACTCAGGAAGAACAAACGAAAAAATAAGAAGTGGAGTTGATAGAAGACTTATTACAAGCTAAAAAAAAAATAATGCACAGTACTTGATTAAAATACTTTTATATAATGTGTAACTTTTTTACATACAGTTGTTGAGCAGTTTTCTTTTTAAACAAGTAAGTAATGTTATACCATTATTGTTTTCCACTTTCTATATGTTCTTGCGACCAATGTTGCTATTGTATATCCAATTGGATAAATCGATTGGTGAAGTAACCCTACTTTTGTTCGATGTTTAGATTCTACAAGTTCTGTGGCTATAAAAAATTAACAAAAGTTAAAAAATAAACATATAATTTTAACTCTGTTCTTTCTAATAAAATCATCAAACAAAGCCAGCTCTTAACTTATCGTCAAGTTTAAACTTTAAAAATAAACAACTTCCATTAAGACACAACTTACCATAAACAAAGGTACTGATGTACATGCCAATGATAAATACTGCAGTGCAACATCTTAACATTATAAAAGTCACAACAGTTGTGCTGTACGGTGTAGCAAGACTGAAACCCAAAGTGCAAGTGTACGTTATCATTAAAGTCCATTTTCTGCCTATCCTGTGTAGAAAATATCATAAAATTGCATAAACGATCGCTTATTTAAGTTTTTTTAATTCAAAGCTTGTAACTATCGATTATAGTTATAATGGAAACTTTGCATAAGTTTCATAGCTTGTTTTACTATATAAAAAAATATTTTAAAGAATTTTAAAGAAATAAAAATAGTTCAACTAATAAATAGTGTGTAACTTGATGACCGTAAGGTCTCTATACTTTAAGCCCTTTGTTCATATATTAGAAGGTAATTTTTTTTATAGTGTTCAAACTAAACTAGAGAAAACCTTAGGATTTTATTTACTTAGACTAAAAAATTAACCAACACTTTAAAGTTATTTTTTGTTACACTAGTAATAAGAACACAAAACAAAACTTTTAAAAGATATAAAGTAAAAATTTAAATTAACAACATTTTAGATTAAAAAAAATAGTTTATCAATTTATACTAGCACTATAAAACTTTTTAAAACACAAAACAACTTTCAATTAATAATATATAAATTTTCAATTTTTATCTTTCAAACTCTTTATTTATCAAAAAAAAAAAAATGAAAGCTATAAAAGCGTTTTATGTTAATTATAAGGGAACGGGTCTAAATTGCACGTAGATAAAATTGCACGAGGTTACTAAATTGCACGAGGGGACAAAAGTGCACAAACTCACAAAATTCCACGAAGCCAAATTTGCACAACGGCACAAAATTGCACGAAGATGATTCTGCACCAACGGTCAATTTTGCACGAATTACATTTTTACGCAAGAGTAAAATAATAAAAAAAAAAAATTATAGTAAACAGAAAAAAAAGACTAAAAAATAAAAAAAAATGAAAAATAAAAAGTTACTGACGGAGGGTAAGGTTTAGGGGTAACAGCAATAGTAAAAAAAAAAAAAAAATTACTAAAAAAAATTGAAATAAAAAAAATTAATAAAAAAAAAAAAGCTACCGACCGAGGGTAAGGGTTAGGGGTAACAGTATTAGTGAAAAAAAAACTAAAAAGTAAAATTAATAAATTAATAAAAGAACTAAAAAATAAAATAGAAAATTTAATCCGTGCAAAATTGTCTGCTCGTGCAAAAGTGTTTTTGTGCAATTTTATCTTCGTGCAATTTTATCTTCGTGCATTTTGTCCACTCGTGCAATTTAGACAGCTACCCTAATTATATATATACACAACTGTAAGCTGTGCAATAAAATTAGCTCGAAACAATAGTTAAGCACATAACATTATTTAATTGTCAGCTAAAATTTATACAATTCGTTAGACTATATTATTTTCTAAAAAAAGCTTAAAATATTTTTTAAACTTCAAGAAAAATTGTTTTGAGTATTTTAGAAATAAAACATAAAGCTCTCTTAACCGTCTTAAACTTGGTTTTTGTTAGCACTTAGTTTAGACTTAAGATTATTATTGTAGAAAAATGTAAACTTTATAATGATACTCTATAATTCTAAAAATACCCTTTTACAAAATTCATAAGTATTATCTCGCTGTATTCTTAAAATTTTTATTACGCTTATAAAGCTATCGTTTATATTTTCGTAGCTTAGCTTTTTTTGTATTTTTTAATTGAAAACTAATTCAACTAAAAAATTTTTTAACATACTTACTTGTCAGCCAAGCTTCCAAAAACAAAAGAACCAAACAGATGACCGACTTCATACAAGCTCATTGTAAGAAAGTTCAGACTAAATCTATCGCACACCAAGTCAAACTATAGACATAAATTTTATTAAGTAATCTAATGTGTATTTAATTATCTATATTTTTATTAACAGTGTTTTAAAATGATTGTACGTACATTAGTTTAAAGTAATATATCTAATGAATTTTTAAAAATACCTCAGTGACAGCAGTTTCAGAGAATACAGAGTCATCGTAGACATATCCATTGTCACAACCAACAGTTGGTGCTGACTTGTTCACACAACTCAAATTTGTTGAGTTGCAAACCGATAAGTCGTAGCTATACCTTGTTTATTATTAAAAAAATAGTTACGTATTGTTTGATAAATCGTTGCTAATTGTAATTTTGTCATTATGAATAAGTTTTTTTTTAAAGATTAATATTATAAAATCAACTTTTATTGTAACACATTAAAAAAAGACTCATACGACTTTATACCGCTAAACAGATACCAAAATTAGATTACTACTTCATGTATTTTTGTGTTGTTATGGTATGCCACTTTTCTCTAGTAGTTTTAACTTTGGTGTAAAGTATGTACAAGAAACTAGAGTTTAAATAATAGTTTAACTAAAAAAATTTAAACTTATCTTTAAGAAAAACAGCTTTGCTTTTAAATCTTTGGTTCTTCAGAAATTTATTACAAATACTAATTTTAAATCGATTAAGGTAACGGATATTTTTAAGTTTATAAAATTTGTTACTGCAGTAAACTTATATTAAACAACAAAACTAATCAAAAAAAAAAACAAATAGTTTATTAAAAGTAAACTGTTTATTTTTCTAGGTGAATCAATTGATTATTTTTAATAAGAATAATGTATTTTTGAAGTTTTATAAAAAATAATCTTCATGACAAAATTTTTTTTTTCTAATATGAACAAATGATCTACTACTTAGTTAGTGTATGTATAATTTTATAAAAAAACTATAAAGTAGACTTTTTTACAGTAGACAAGATAAAAATACCGGTAACCTTTTACATCCGTTGTACTTTCCATTTTCTAATGGAGTCGTATAATTAAGTATAAGCTGCTCATTTTTTATATACTCACTTAGTGGAGAAACATTACACCTAGTTAGAGAAAACTGTTTGTTAGTTTTTTCAAGTTTTTCTGATTACTAAAACTTTTAAAACTAGCAGTATATAATACTTAAGTTTTTGTTAAACACGTTAAATCAAATACTATTAAAATATTTATTAAAAGCTAAAACAAACATTAGAGTTATAGAAAATTTTTCTATATCTACTAATCTAGTTATAGTTTTTTAGTTATTTTATTTTTTGTTTTAATTTTAAAGTTACATAACTTAAGATCAAATATTTTTGTGAATAATATTCTGAATTTTTTATTAATATTTATGTAAAGCTAAAAAATTTAATAAAAATAGCAAAAAATACTTGAAAATTTCTCATCATTTTTAGTAGTTTTGTATTCTTTAAAATTTTTACAAAATAAAAGTTATAGTTTTATAATTATAATTTTAAGATATCAAAATAAAACATTTAAAAACTAGATTAACAACACAATTTTTAAGGTTAGTAAGTTTATGAAATCTTAAATTTTAAATAAATATTACAGCACACAATTTTCTAAATATTTTTTAACTTTTGATAAGTTCAAACTATTGTGCAAATTATTTTGTAAAGTAAGTTAGAATTAAAACTAAAGTTTTCAAATAAAAACAAACATAAGTAGTTTTTTAAAAGTAAACTTTCCAAAAAAATCTTAGTTAGGTTTAATGCCCTCAGAGTTTTTAAGTTATACTTTTTGCTTACTACAGAACTGAATGCACCAATTAATGATTTCGTGAAACTCTTATACTAATTTATTTTTGAATTTATTTCAAAGAATCTTAAGATTTTGAAATAGTTATGGTAAGCCGACAAATAGTTTTGTCCAGCGACAACAGTTATGTAATATGTTTCATTTAAACATTGATATTTTTACTTTGGTCTAATTTGTAAAGCAACTTTTTGAATTACAAAAAATATACTTTTATTGATTTAATTTTTGAAAAGTTTTTTGCTATATTCTAAACTCTAAAGTACTTAACTTCAACAATAATTAGTATAAAAATATAGTCTTCTAGCAATTTTATATCAACTTTTACAAACTTTTTTCTTACAAAGTTAATTTTGATTTTAATTAACAGCTTTCATTAGAAATAATTAAAATTTTTAAGTACTGTTTTTTAACGTATATATTTCTAAATTTATTGAAGGTTTATAAATTGTATTTCTAAGCTTTTAACTCGTTGTCTAAATATTCGCTGATTTATATTAAAAACACTACTTTTTTAACTATTTAAAATTTTGAAAATAATTTTACTGATACTAACCTGTGCTTAGGTACATAGTTGACAAATACAGGTAAGAGTGCATGGAATCCATCGAACAGTGGAGAGAAAAACAACATAAAAAGGATCACCAGTTGCACATATCCTAACAACTTTTTTTGCTTGGCAATAGCTTCGTAATCTATCATGCTGCAACGCTTTCAATTTTTGGTAACAAAAAACAAGTTTATGAACTTACAGAAACATATGGAGCTGCTTTTATTGGAAATCTGAAACCATGCACTTTTTTGCTTTTTTTTTGACCTACTAATTTGTGGAACGGAATTTCTTTAAACTAGCAAACCTTTTTTTGATTGACGTTTTTATGCAAGTCATATCTAAATTAAATAAAATAAGTTGTTTTTTATACTTTATATTTTTAATCTTAAGTTCTTGTAATAACCAAGGGTTCTAAGTACAATTTATATAACTTTTTGTAAAGTCTATTTACTTTTACATAACTAACCTTAACGCAACTTATCTAGTATGAGTAAACTTATTCTCAATATTATTTCTATTAAAGTTCTTATTTAAGTAATATTTTTTATTTCTGCAGATAGAGAATCACTCAAAATTTATTTATTATAAGTTATATGAGCACAGTTTAAATTTAATATAAACAGCATTAGGTTAAAAGTATGTTACAATAAACTGTTCTGGAAAAGAAATTAAAAGGTATCCGTAGTGTGAGACTCGATAACCGTAAGGTTCTTCGTGCACCAGGTCCTAGGAATATTTTGAGCTTTTTTTTACCTTTCAATAAAATAATTAAAATTGTAATTGATTATTAAAACCTACAATATAAAAATAGTTATAAAGAAATGTGTTAACTTAAAATGTTAAACTCTTGAGTTTCTGAGATTTTTATAAAAAAATTTTATGAACAAATTTATAATAATAAAACTTGTGGAAAAATAATTTATGACAGTTTTATGTTTTACTCAACAAATTAAGAATATAGCTAAACATTTCTTAGTAACTTCAACTTTTAGAGTTTGTCTACTCCTTGTACTTAGTAGGAATTCATACATGTAAAATGCATGTAATACAAAACTTTCTAAATAAAAATCGTATAAGATGTTAAGTAGCAACAAACATTTAAGCGGTTTCTGAAATCATGTGGTAAAAATTTAATTTATTAAACAGTTAAGGTTGTAATTTTACAAAAGTATAAAATAAATATACAGCACGGTTTACTATCTTTTCTAACCCGATCATTTCTAACAAGATAATTTCTAGACCGATCATTTCTAACAAGATCATTTCTAACCCGATCAATTCTAACACGATCATATCTAGCCCGATCATTTCTAACCCGATCGTTTCTAACCCGATCTAACTCGACAATTATTAACCCGATCTGTTGTAGTATGTTTGTTTATTACTGTTTTAAAATAAGGGTTTGTTTTTAAAACAAATTAATCTCAACAAAGTTGTTTAAAAAAAAATTTAGTTTGTTTGTTTAAAATAAAACTTAGTGTTCAGATAGCTTTTGTTAGAATCTTTTTTTCAAAATTTATTGCTAAAGGAAGTTTGTTATCCTACACTAGACCCAGGCATCAAAATCTGGGCCACTTAAACTGAATGACACTTAATAAAGAGACAAAAATTTATATACCTTAAAATCAAAAACTTCAGTTTTATCTAATATTTAAAGATTAACAGCAAAAAATATCATCACTTTAGTATAATACTAAATGACTTTTTTATGATTTGAAGGAGAAGGTTTTTAACAAATTTGGTTTTAACTCAATAATAAGCTAGTTTAACATCAATTCTTTAGATAATTAAATAAATATAATTAAAATACGTATGTGTGTTTATGTAAAAATGTAAGTGAAAGGTGATAAAACTCAAATGAATCATTTGAAGAACAACTGGTAATTGTGTACACAGTTGTTTGAAGTTTTGACTTTTGTTTAGTAATTATTTACTGTCTTCAGGTACTATTCCCATGCGTTCGATGCTATTCGTTCTTCCCTTCTGTTGCTTTGCAAGTTTTTGAGATAAAGTTAATTATGTAAAAGTTTGGCTCTGCAAATCGCAATTCTTCCGCTGTGTATTTACACAACATTAATTAAGCTAAAGCTATCAATTTACTTTAAAAATTACATATTCACAAAAAATATTTCTTCTTCGTTTTCCAAGCTATTTGACCTCAAGTTTCTCGAAAATATTCGTTGCATTTAATAATAATTCTATTTTAACAACTAAAAAAAGTTAAATTTTTACTCAATGTTTTTTTTAACTTCTAGAAAAGAATTGTTTACTACTAACTTAAAATTACACTTATAAAGTTCAAGAAAGATTACTTAAAAGCTTTTGTAGAAGGTAAATTCTAATGAAATAGTATTTTTAGCTTTAGTTTAGCTTAATTTTGATAAGGGTAAAATCTCCCAATTTTTCCCTTTAATTTTTATAATAAGAAACGATAAAAAGCAACTTTTAACTAAATTTAAGATATTTAATATTTTACCAACAAATTCGACTTTTTGACCAACATGATAAAAAGTTCCTTATCCCCTTAAATCATCAATTATTTTAGTTTTTGTAACAACTACAATGCTTTGTTGCATTCGTTTTAATCTAAAATATTAATATTTAATTTCAAGTTTTTTCGGAACACTTACGATAAATAACTTTTGAAGATTTTTTTCTCTTAATAAAAACAAACTATATAACAAAATATTATTTTATAAGGCTAATATGTAAAATCGAGCGTAATACTTTTTTGGCTTGAACAAGTTTTATTTTAATTAGTACTTAATGTAATGTAAAAATTTGAAAAAAAATTATACTTGTGTATAGGTCATTGTGGTTTTAAAAGTTTACGATCAAAAACTGTAAAAAAAAAATACTTATTCTCAAATGTTGTGCACTACTGCAACAACCAGTATAACCTAATTTAATGCTAAATATAACTTTGAAATATTTCAAATGAAAAAAGACTTGCTTTTGTATAAAAATTCCGTTTCACAAGTTACTTGCGTAAACAAATTACTTGCTTCTGGTTTTCAATAAAAGCAGCATTCATTCCAGTTCGCATAAACTTGTTTTTTGTTACCAAAAATTGAAAGCATTGCAGCATGATAGATTACGAAGCGATTGCCAAGCAAAAAAAGTTGTTTGGATATGTGCAACTGGTGATCCTTTTTATGTTGTTTTTCTCTCCAAATTTGATTTATTCTTTGCAATCTTAATTATTATATATAAAGTAAAAAAATGTTTGTAATTTTTTCTTGACAATCTGCATCTTTGGCAAAGCAAAAATACAATATCATAAATCTTGTAAAATAGTTAAATTTTGTTAATGAAATGTATGAAAAAGTTGTTTACAACTATTAACCAATTAACTAATTCAAAAAGCATCTTCTGAAAAAAAAAATAAGTTAAAACTCTGAGCATACTAAATTACAGATAATTTTTTTTTGAAAAAAGTTAAAACATACTATCTTTTTTCTTTAAAAACTAGCCTTTTAGTTCTAATTTGGTTTTAATTTTCTTAAGCACTATTTGTATCTTATCATAAGTCAAAAAATATATTTTGAAAGTTATTTGCTTAAATGTTCGTTTAAATTTATAAGTTCCTAACGACTTATAAATATTTAATAGTTAATTAACATCTAAATGTTAAACTGTAATAAATGCAAACTCAGATAACAATACTTAAATATCTAATATTTAAACTGTTTGGAAATCTTCAAATATATTTAAGTGTTCTTTTAGTATTTTTAAAAACTTCAGCTTTTAAAAATAAAACATTTGTATAACAAACTAAAATGATAATAACAAAAAGTTGTAGTTTTTTTTATGTAAAATATAAAATAATTTTAACTTAACAATAAATTGATAGTTATAAAATCGTAAAAAGATAAGTAGATCTAATTATGACATCAAGTTTTTTTTATAATTTAAAAATCAAATTTTACTCGTAAAATTTATACTAGCTTTAAGTTTAAGGTTTTTAACAAAAACAACAGTAATAAATAATGGTGATTTGATATATTATAAATTAATTAAGCTGGAAGATTATAAAAAGGTTGTTATTATTTAGGTGTAATGTATCTCCACTAAATAAGTAAACAGAAAATGAATAGCTCATATTTAACTATAGAACTCCATTAGAAAATAGAAAATACAACGGATGTAAAAGGTTATTGGTGATTATGTTTTATTTACTGTAAAAGAAAGTTTTTTTTTTTTTTTAAAAGATACTAGTCAAGAAACAAGTTTTTTACTTAAATATCAGAAATTAATTATTTTGTTTAAGTTTAAGATTGGTTTTAACATAATTTTAGTCGAGAAAATAACATTTTAAAAAAATAACATGTTTATATTAGATACCTTTCAATTTGCTTACATAAAAAAATTACTTCAATGTAGATGGTTTAAGGAAGCTTCGAAGTTTTCTTATTGTTCTTTTTCTAATTATTTTTTTAATAAAATGTATCAGTAATTATAACTATCTATTTTAGTTATTGAGTGACAAAAAAAGCGCTTATCTTTTTTTTACATTATATTTCAAACTATTAAAAGTTTGGTTTTTATATAAAAGTTTTATCAATTTTTTTACAACATTTTTTATAGTCCTAAATTTAAGCTTAAAAGATTACGAGTAAATAGAAAGTTAACTTTTAGTTAAATTTTATTAACTAGAGTTTTATATAAGAAAAGAATTAGTAAATTATTTTACGATTCAGTTATTGTTAGTAGTATTCATTTATATTTTATAGATTTTCTAAAACTTTGTGTGTTATTTTTATTAAACTTGTATTATTTAGATTCATCAGTCATTCGCAACCGAAGAAGCTTTTTATATAAGTTGACATGATAAATTGTTTGTAGAATGATGAATGCAAGTATTATCGGTTACGACTGACTGATGAGTATTAAAAAAAAGAAACTTAGGACTACTAAAAACTTGGTATCAGATGATTCAGTTGTAAGAAAAAACTAGTTATTAAATTCAGCTTATCTCATTAAAATGAATTTCTAGACTTTTGATCTGATGACTTTCGCCAATGTTTTCTTTAACCCTTTGATTTTTTTTTGTCTGATTACAGAGGTATAAAGTTTACCTTAAATTTTCAAATTAGATCAACTAGGTCAATTATATCCAAGTATATATGGTTCCAGACTGCTAACTTACTTGCAAGTACTCCTTTGTTATGAATCAAATCGGCAAAATATGTTCCTAGATTTTTTAATATTATTAAGACTAAAAACTATTAAGAACAGTATTTCGAATTTTGTTTTAGTTGATTTGTTTAGATTTGAAAGTTATATATTATTCACAGCGTATTCATAAAATAAAAGTTAATGCAAAAAGTTGCTTAACTTTTTAACAATAAAGTCGCTAAGTAAACTTGTTTATTGTTTTTTTCACAACGTATCATTAAAACAATCTAATAAAAGTTTGAGTTATTGAGTTTCAATAGCCTATAAACTATTTGTTAATGTTTTTTTTTTTTATTATCAAACAAATTTATACCAATATTATAGAAAATTATAAGCATGCAAGTGCTTTATTTATTATTGATGGTGTGAAACATCTTAACTTTGTTAATTTTGGCCGTAATAAATACTGGTTAATACTGATCAAACGAGCGTAGACTAAAATCTCACTACAAGCTGACAATTTTTTAGACCAGGGGTCGGCAGGCAGTTGGTGCTCGCGGACCAAATTTCAAGTTTCCAAATTTCCGCAGGCCGCAGTTTTAGTTTTAGTGACATTTAAATAATATTTTGGTTTTAGCTTAGTCACACTAGAGAAAGTTTTACTTTCATTCAATTATTATTTTAAATGACTCTTAGCTACACATAGAATGCCTATTTAAATTATGAATATTTATTGGTATAAAATTTACTTTGACTAATATACTTAAGTCTTAATGAACTATGTACTTTTATAAATACTTACAGTAAGAATATTTTAGTTTTAAGTATCTCAAATCTTCCCTTGGTTGTGTGTTGTTCTTCGTGATTTTTTTATCTTTATCAAAATCGTTTTAAGTAAAAAAGTTTTTTAAACAACAAAAAAATCTACAAATTTATTAGTATTCGTTATATTGCTAAAGTTGTATTTATATGTTATATTTATATGCAAGAAAATTTTACATTAATCAGTTCTAATTGCCTACTGAAGAAGAATTTGAAAGTACTTTAGGCAATATAACGAATACTAATAAATTTGTAGATTTTTTTTGTTAAATAAAAAACTTTTTTGTTTAAAACGATTATAAATACTTATTAACTAAAACTTAATATTTTTGATATCTTACTTACAACCTAATTCTCTATAAAAACCGAGCTTGAAAAACATTTATGGTTCACTTTTATACATGTTTTATATTAGTAACATTTTTTTCATATTTAAAATAATATTAATTTTTGAAATTAATTTTTTGCGTCTTAAATAGTTCGCACTCTTTAAAAAAATCAGTAATTGGTCAACTAAATTAAATTAATACGTATTTGTATTGTAAAAAATTAAAACAAATTCTCTTACATGATTAATGCTCGAATACTTTAATAGAATACCTTATTAGTAATTAGTTAGTCTTTAAAATGGTTGCCATTTTAAAAGTAAAAATTTCTGAGTTATATCAAATTAGCCTAAGTTTATTAAAAGTTGAAAAAGCTAAAAACTTTCTTTTAATCAAGCTCAAATACCTAACCAAAATGTGATCATTATAAAAAAGTACATAATATGTAAGTAGGCAAGAAAAAATTACAACTAGTAAACTACACTACAGTCATAAAGACTATACTGTGATTTTGAAGATTTATTCAAAGTGTTTGAAAAAAACAGTTTAACACACACCTAAACCAAAAAAATGTCTTAAACAGGTATGATATAGTCTGATTTTTTTGAATTTTTAAACTAGCCTGTTTGTTTGGCAACCCTATTTAAAATAAAATTCACAAATTAAACAAGTAACGAAGTTTATTAACAGTGAATTAAGTATGTAGCAAAAAAAATATTATAAGTCAGCTTGAATGGACAATTAAGTTTCTTAAATATTTTTAACAAAAGTATAAAAATTTATTAAGCCATTAATGAAGTAGGAAAAATTATTTTCTATTGAGCATTATAGCAATTCTTTATCTGCGATAAAGATATAGCATTTAAAAACAGTAAATGTGAAATACAAGACGAAATACAAGAATTAAAAAGAGTTATTGCAAGAAACAAAGAAAAAAAAAAACAAATCCCTTAAGTCAGTTCCAACAAAGTACATGATTATCTTCAGTAACTACAGACTGATCACAAAAATTGTTAAAGCAATTTATAAAGTAGCAAAACTAATTACTAAAAAAAAGAAGACACCGTTTAGAATTTTAAATGTTTTTTAAGAATTTGTGTTGGCGGTCGTAAACGATTTTTTTTTTTTTCAATGACAACAAGAAGTCGTGTTTAAGAAATGTATAAAGTATATAAAGCCGCATAAATTAAATTAGGACTTTGTTCAATCTGTTAAGATGCGAGCACTGATACAACAAGTATTGTTCATGTGGGAATTTTTATTAGAGGTTTTTTTAATAACTTTGATATTTTAGAAGAATTTCAAGGTTTAGTTCCAATGCAAAGCACAGCAATAGGTCAAGACTTTTTAAAAGTAAAGGTGCAATGTACTAATACAAAGTTTTTGAAAATACAATTTTTTGCTTCTATTTTTAGTATAAAATTAAATTAAAGGTTAAAAAAATCTTTCTTAAATAATATAGCAATATTAATGAAAAAACATACATGGTAGATTTTTTCTGTCAAATCGAAATTTTATTAATTTGCATGTAAAAACTGTTTAAAATTCCAGATTTTTTCAAAAATTCTCAAATTCAACGTTTTTACAATTTTTTAAGCATAAATTGCCAAATTTTAAGCTTTTCCGGGTATCAAGATTTTGGCAATACTGATTGTTCACACTTATATGTATACAATAATATAAATAATATTTCAAATTATATCAGCTGCAAGACTTAAAATTTAACATGTATTATAATTCAAACCAACACTGTGAATTAAACAAAACATAAATCATAAGTTCAATTTTACAATCTTTAAAGTAAAAAAGCCAGCCTGATATTTTAGTATACAAAACGAAATTCAAGCCAAAACTGAAAAAAAAAATCGATTTAATTGGCCTGAGATTTGAAGTCTTCAAATGGTCATAGTCTGAGTGTGTGGCAATGTTTAGTTGTTTATTTACTTGAATTTGAACTACTTTGATTGACAATGTACAAACTTAATAAATTTACCATCCCTAAATCTAGTTTGTATTAAATAGGTAGTTCCAAAAAACAGCAACTGTGTATATTGGTATGCAACGCATAAAAACTAACTTACATTGCCAAAAAAGACTGTTTGAAAAATGAAAATGTTTATTTAATAAAAAGTATTTTAATTTGTGTTATATATATAGTTTTAAATGTGTCTGTACATACTTAGATACTATACGTAGGAGGAATAATGTTACAAAATTATGCATAAACTAAACTTAATCTATTTTAAGTATTAAGTTAAAAGTGGTTTAAAATATAATCATCTTTGTTCATTGGTGTGCATAGGAATTAATTTAAAGTACCAAGAAAACTTCTAAAAAATCAAAATGTGTCAAAACCAAAATAAAATAAACTTTATTTCTTATTATTATGTTATTTTAAATGTTTTTGTGCACACTCAAATATAACATTTAGTAATAAAACATCTATAAAAGAAACTTAGGTATAAAATCATTAAAAAAAACCTACACTGTGTAGTGTATACAAACAACTTTTAAGTTAATTACTGTGCATGTATTACTTTTGTACAAAATGGAATGCTTTTGCATTTAGTTTATTTACTTAATAGTTATTGTATAACTAACTTACTAAATCCAAAAACTCTTTGCACTCTTTTTTCAGATGTTAGCTTGCTGTTATAAGAAAAAAATTATTATGAAACTGAGAAAAAAACCATGGTGGAATGCTAATTTTTCTTTAAACTAAAGCAGTAAAGTATTTTTATTGTTTTTAAATGGTATACAGGGACTTAAAACAAAATTATTCAAATTAAACTAAATTACGGAAAAAATTTGAATCAAAAACATTTTTGCTCATCGGGCCACGTTTACATGCTCGATAGCCGCAAAATTTTCTTTCGCGAGCCGCACTACATTAAAAAAAAAAAAGCTCGCGGGCCGCAGTTTGCCTACCTCTGTCAAAGAAGTTGGGCTGTAAATGATTTACTGCGTCAATTGTTTATACTTTACCCACAAGCGGTCGCCTCAGTGCATATTAAATTAATTAAGCCCGCTTGGTTAGATCTTAACAGCGGTTTCTCGCGACTATGCCTGCATGTTGGGTCCTAATAAGGACGAAACCGGTCGTAGGTTGTCTCAGATACTGTTGTTGATGGTCGTGTGGTGAAGTTTATTGTATAAGTATTTACTTAGTTTTAATTATGTTTTGTATTACAGACTTTATCATTTTTGTAATTAGTTTGTGAATAAACTCAACCAAGAAAGATATATTTGTTTATGATAAAGTCTAGCTGAATTGAATCAACAATGCCTGTGATTAAATGCCCTCTTGAGAGTTGCACATATAAAACACCAGACGTCGATGCTTCTGTAGTTGCTTCTTTGCTCATCATCTACAACAATGTTCACATTAATGCAAATTCTTCAAAACCAAAGCCTACAAAGATGGACCGTCCTCGAATAGGGACAGGCTGCAATGAAGAGGGTTGGAACAAATTTGTACAAAAGTGGACTATTTTTAAAGATAGCATGGAGATAACAGAGGTAGAAAAACGTCGTCAACTGTACCAGTGCTGTGAGGAAGATTTAGGCGATGCTATTCTGAAGGGACATAAAGATGTAGTAAGTTTAAGTGAGCAAGATCTTTTAAGGATGATCAAGCAGTTTGCAGTTATTCCTGTTTCAGTTGTTGTACGACTATCAGACTTTCTTAGTGCAAGACAGGATTTGACTGAAAACACTAAATAATTTGCTGCACGTTTAAAGGGAAAAGCCAGTACATGCTCGTACACATGTAAATGCCCAAAGGATGGCTGTAATCAAATGATAGATTTTACAGACATAATCCTAAAAGATGTCATGGTAACAGGTTTGGCCGATGAGGATATCCGTAAAGAGGTGCTAGGATGGGAAAATCTAGATGAGAAAAATGTAAATGAGACAATCGGTTTTATTGAAAGAAAAGAGATGGCACGTGATGCAATGTCAAAACCCGCTGTTACAGCCTCAGTTTTCTCATACAGATCCTCAAAGAAAACCACTCAAAAACCAAGTGGTAAAATAACTTGTGGCATATGTAATAAATCAACTGATAAATTTGTTTGGAGCAGTAAAAATATGAGGTATATTGAGTGTTCTGCCTGTAAACAATGCTGGATAAATTCCTGTAAAAAAGTTTATCAAAGTCACCAAAATTATGCTGATGAGTCAAATGCACTTCTAGTTGGTGGATTGTATGCACCAAATGTATACAAATCCTTAAAGAAAACCACACAAAAACCAAGTGGTAAAATAACTTGTAGCATATGTAAAAAGTCAACTGATAAACTTGTTTGCAGCAATAAAAATATAAAGTATATTAAGTGTTCTGCCTGTAAACAATGCTGGATAAAGTCCCGTACAAAAGTTTATCAAAGTCACCAAAATAAAGCTGATGAGTCAAATGCACTTCTGGTTGGTAGATTGTCTACACAGAATTCTGATAGCTTTTGCATCCGAAGTCGTAGGAAAAATATGTTCGAGCGTAAAAACGTAAAGAAGAAAAAGGAGGTAAAGGGACAGAAAAATGTATTTCTACACACTGAATGGCGACGAAAACCGCACAAATCCAAAAGCAATCCTCACTTACCTCCAAAAGATAAGAAGTCATTACTTTTTGTCAGAAAGAAAGTTATGACTTACAACAACCCGCAGATCTCAAAAATCTAGCGTGACGTTTGGAATAAAAAGGAAGAATCTCTCAGTATTCGTTTTGTTAAGTCTCTGGAAGATATAAGTGAGAACACAAAATCGTTGCCACCACTGAATTGCGGTGATCATACCGTGATACTAAATCAAACAGGTAACTTTCCTAGCAAGTGGGGAAAAGTGGAGTGGTGGTGAAAGTAAAGGACTGCCATCAATGTGTTGTCAGGGTTGATGGATCAAGTCGCTTAACTGTTCAAAATCGTAAGTTTCTAAGAAGATTTTCTCCTCCTGTTTGCAAATCTCTAAGTAGTATCCCTTATCTGAGAAAAGCAAACATACCACTGTAAAAGTTTGTCTTTTCTGGTAAAGTTGAGAAAAAAGATGTCAAGAAAAGTTTTAATGTTCTTTGTTTCCAGAAGGAAGATTTTTTTTGAAAAAGCATTGTGTAATTTCCCTCTGTACTAATGGCTTTCTTCAAAATTGATGTTAAACTCGAATGGCTCGGATTTGCTTTGATCTGTATTTCATTGACTTGTATTTTCTACAGAAAAGCAAACAGACCACCAAAGTCTACTTGCGAACAAAAATGTGTCCGGGATGAGTGTGTAAATTTATCGGATTATTTGCAGCGTTTCCGTGTAAGACTTTATGATGCTTTTCAAAAGCTTCGTGACACCGATGTTGCTGATATTCATTTATTGTCAAGTTGGAATGTTCACTGTAAATTAGTTTTTATGGTCTAATGAATGAGTTTCAGTCCATTTGTGACGTCATAAAGTTTGTAGTTGACTTTGTAGCAGACTTTGAAGAGATTGACTGTCAAAAATTCGAACTGTTGGTTGGTATCGAGTATTTGGAAAATAAGTGTAGCAGTATTTCGTCAGTGTTTGATGCTCTCAGTAATGCACCTTCTACTTTGTTTGAAGTCGAAATTATAATAAAGATGTTTATCGGCAAATTAAGTGAAGTTTTAAGGTGGTTAGATGAATGTGGTGTGGTTTTGTTCTTCAAAGCTGAAAAGTTCAAATCGGTGAAGCAATTAAGTTTTTGAATGTAAGTTTGAATTAAAATAAATCCTTTATCATTTAAGCAAAACATCTTTAATAGAAATTTTTAAATAGAATAAATTCAATTTAGTTTTCCATTTATTTAAGTTTTGATAATGTTATCTTTTCTTGCAACTAAAAAATTAAAAACAATATTCGTAGGATATTTTCTAATAATAGCTTTCAAGTTCAGATTTTAATAAACAGTTCAACAATTTTTTTACTAAAAAGTGATTAGCATTATAAGACTTTCACAATTTTTTATTAGTAATATTGTCTTAAATAATTACCTGTAACCGACATAAAGCAGCCGTAAGTATTTTTAGATACTTATTTTCAGAACTATCGAGTGTTAATTTTTGTAAAAGTATATTGGTCTTGTACTTAATTAACGTTATTACAATAGTTATGTTACTATATACAAATAATGTTTTTCCAAGTTTACTGTAGCAAATAGTATAATAACAAGTATTAAAAAGAAACGAAAAACCCACCAGTAATGCCGTTTTTTTTCAATTGATGTAACAATGAAATCCAAGGATTGAAAATTATTATTTTTCAACGATTCTATTTATTATTATTGCATTTTTATTTGCATTACAATTGACCCAGGCATTAAAACCTAGGCCACTTAAATTTGAAGACACATAACGAAGATTTGAAAAATTAAAAACACAAATATTTCATTTTGTTTCAAACAAAAATAATAACATAATTTGATTTCAAGTTTATAGATTTACATAAAATAGTTTTAATTTAAACCATTTTAATGTGCATTTCATTTTAAACTGTTAAAAGTTTAATTGGTTTTTAAAACATTTTACTAATTTTTTTTTAATATTTTCTTCATAGTCCTAAATTAAAGCTTGAAAAACTGCAAGTATTATTATATTATAATCAATTTAAACTTTATTTGGCAGAATTTTATATATATATATTCGATTTGTTTGATGAAGTTTATTTCTACTTGTATTCATTTCTACTGTCCTAGACATGAAATTAAACTGTTCTGGTGTACGATTCGATACATTAAAAGGTTGACCAAACTTTTTGAGCAAATTTTTGTCGTTCAATAAACAATACTATTTATTAATACTTTAGTGAAACCGATTGGTTTAGATCTCAGCAACGGTTTCTCGCGACTATGCCTGGCTGATGGGTCCTAACAAGGACGAAACCGGGGTAATGTTGAAAAAGTTGTCTCGGATACTGTTGTTAATGGTCGTGTAGTAAAGTTCACTATTTGTTACTTTTTTACAAAATTCAGCTAAAAGTTTTGTGTGCTTTTTTTTATCTAGTTCTATTGTTTAAGCAAACAACTACATTGAACTTTGATCTACTATCTTTGACTATTATATGTACAGATCCCTCTAATTCAAGGTACAACAATGTTATAAGGAATCAGTTATACTTGTTTTTTATGATTACACGCTTTAATAAACAAGTTTTAATCCTACCACTTGAGTTATCAGACCACACCCGCTCGGTGGGCTGAGGACCTTGGATTCTTATCAAAAGTTATCAATCAGTCGCAACCAATGAAACTTACATGATAAGTTGACATGATAAACTGTTTGTAGATTGACAATTGTTAGTTTCTTCAGTTGCAACTGACTAATGAGTTTTAACGAGAGCAAAAACTTAAACAATTTCGAGTTATTTGTTCAACTGCTACTTAAAAAAACAAAAGTAGAGTGCAAATTGTTGTTACTATTATGGATTTAATAATTGATAAATAGTTGTAAAATTTTGCTAAAATACTAAAACAGCTCCAAAAAACAATGTACATGTTAATAGGCTAGCGTTTGAAACAAAGTTGAGAATATAGTGATTTGAAAAAGACTAATAGTGTTTTTGTTTTATGAAGTTAGAAGTAACAAACTTACAAAAAACGCTTCTTTTTTTATATTATTAACATAAGCTTCGATTGAGCTGATGAACTTCTTCATAAAGTTAAACAGTATTTCTTATCATAAAAAAATAACTAAATTTAAAAAAAGGTTAAACTGAAGCAAAGCTTTACACAGAAATTGTTTAATATTCTTTACATAATGTATTTATATTTGTATTCTTTACATAAATTTCACAACAAAACAAATAGTTACAAAGATGGACAGTACTTATATGTGTTAATATAACAGTTGCTTTTAATTATAATCTCGTGAAAACTAGTCTAAAACCTCAAATACACATAAATCGCGCCAGGTCTGCTTCACCTAACACACTAAGTAAAATTTTTAAATATATTTTGTTAAGATTAAAAAAAATTGTTTTGCTGCTTTGACAACTACTTCGATATTTATTTCAAAATGAAATGAGGTACCAAAGTACAAACTGATAAAGAAGCCCATTAAAATGACTTTGTTTAGCCTGACCTGTTACTTAAAATTTACAGGTCTGCCCTACTAAATTTTTATGTAAACTTTTTATTTAGTTTAATTTTTATATTTCAATTACAAAATATTATTTTTACAACTTATTTGGACTTTGTTTAATTTTCCCTCACAACTTGTAATCAAAGTTTTATCTAAAATATGAAACAGTTTAAGTATTTTTTCAAAAATATTTGTTTTTAGATAAGCATACAGTGTATTAAGATTAAATGGTCGTCAAATAAACCAATAAAAAATTTGTTGTTTAAATTAAAGTGAACTATTCGTTATTTATTAACTTTAAATGAAGTAAACATAAACACAAAACAAAAATATTAGTACGATTTTAAAGGAAAAGTAAATGATTTTGTAAAAATAATCAGTGATCACTAAAATTTGAAAAAAAAGTTTTATAGCTTGTTTGTTGAAATTTATTACAAGACGTTTATTGGGCTGCTTAAATGATACATCTCATCTCATTAAAATTGATTATAATTTTAATAAATAAACTTATTAACTTAAAAACTTTATAAAAATTACAAAACTATAGGGTTGCCACTCTTAGAGTCAAAAAATCTTCCCTGAGTGACCAGAAACTCCCCTGAGTAACCTTAAACTTCCCTGGGTTTCCCTGAGTTTTTTTTCAAATCCTTAAAAATTTTATCATTTATTAAAAAATTACAATGTTAGTTCTAAGAATATTGAAGAACTAGCCGCAAAGCTAAAACATTTCTAAATAAGCACTTAAAAATAAATAAAATTAATTTTTTGAACAAAATATTGAAACTGGATTAACTAAATCTCATTCTAGATCTAAAAAAAAATTCCCTAAGATTTTCTAAAAAAATCTTAAAGTTTCCTTGAAATATTTAGAAAAAAATAAACTGCCATGAGTTTCTCTGAGTTAAAAAAAAGAATCAAAATTCCCTGAGTCTCCTTGAGTTTCCCTGAGATTTTTTAAAACTTGAAAATTCCCTGAGTTTCCCTGAGTTCCCTGAGTTTGTGGCAACCCTGAAACTAGTAGTGTGTTTTTCAAACTAAAAAAGTAAGAAAATCAAAATATTACTCACAGTCTTTTTGGGCAGCCCAAAAACGTTAAAAAATAAAATTATAAAAGCAAGGATTAAAGCTAGCAAAGAAAAAGATAAAAGTGGAATTTCGCAATATATTATTACAAAATAAAAACTTTGGTTAAATTTACTTAAAACAGTAAACAGATTGGCAAAACTAAGTCATAAATTTGAAAAATATGGTTTTTTAAACTTTAAAGTTATAACTATTTGCACATTATTCTGAGGCTTGATCAAAAAAGGCTAATTCAAGTTCATGAGACTTTGAGAAAAAAGCTTAAAACTAAACTAAAGTCGATCCCTACAAAAACACTAGTTGAGAAGGTTACTTGTACTTGTTGATTCTCCTCAGTTGCACGTATGTGAGGGCCAGTAACCCGACAGCCATGGACATTAGGGCCACGATGTTCTGCCACATGCCCCAAACCCCGTACTCGATCCCCTGCTGATCCATGTACATCTCGCCCGTCGTGCTGTTGGATAGTTAACACATAAATTTTTAATTAAATTTGTTCATCTCAATTGTCAATGAAACTGACCAGCCGATGATCGGTCGGCCGCTGGTCGTGTTGGTGCACGAGGTGCCGTCGAAGCCGTCGGCGTCGGGAAAATCGTAAAACACCAGCCCCGTCATCTCGTTCACCGTCAGCGCCTGTTTTGTAGTTAATTTTAATTTAAAAATTTACCATATTTGCCACGCAAACCGAACGAACGTTTATGCCGTATCTGAGTATGGAGAAGTACTTTATCCAGGCGAGCCACGGCAGTATGGACTCGATGTTGGCGAGGAAGCCGCTGAAGAGCATCATGAAGATGTAGGGCAGGGACACCAACACATTGGCCACCGCGAACAACTCCACGGAGGCGGAGACGAGGAAGGCGATCGAACTGGCGCTGATCGCCGTGCTGAACAAGGTGAGGAGGAAGAAGAAGAATGCGCCCGCGTCCTGCTTGAATCCTGTACGAAGATTTGTACATTGAAAAATTGAGCAAACAAAAACCTAACTTTAGAAATAAGTCAACTGTTGCTGTTAAGGATAAACTGAAAACTACAACTTTAAATTATCAACTGTAGCAGGAAAATTTAAACTAAAAAATGGTGGTTCATGACGCAACAGACCGATCATGAAGTATATGATGCAGGTGAACATGAAGTTGGGGATGATCCTGTTGGGTATGAGGTCGGCTAGCACTTGTGCAAAGAAGTACACCGATGCCCTGTAATACCCGGATGCAGATTCGTGTCTGAAAACAATTATTTATTTAAAAAAAGGTATTTTTTCTCGTAAAAAGTTGACAAACCTGTAGAACTGCCGGTTTCTTATGAAGACTTCGAGGGCTGATAAGTTCGACATGACTTGGGAAGTTGCCAGAAAAAAGAAGCAGCCAGCTCTGTGAAGTTATATGTTTTAGTTAAAGTGTAAAACTTATTAGTACCTGTTTGATTTAAATATTTGTGTTTATGTTTAAAATTTTATTTAAGTAAGTATTTTAAATGGTTTTACATAATATAGATTTACAACAAACTTTTGTTTGTCTTTTAAGACTTTTTATTTTTATTTTAAGACATTAAAAATCTATCTATATTCAAAACACTTTTTACAGTTCAAGTAAAAAACTAACAAAAATATTTTTTGATTTTTTTATGAAAAACTTCACTTTAATAAAAAATTCTCACCAAAAAACTTAAAATTATTTGAATTTTTTCTTAAAAAACCTACCTGTTTTGCAAACCAGCAAGGCTATAATCAGATTGAAAGTAAATAAGTCCAATAAGTAAACCGAATATAATCATAACAAATATTTGCACGACCGAAGTCATTGGATTTCGGAGCAAGTTTAATGCAGTTCTTTTCAACAGAATTTGAAGCTGTTAAAAATATTAGAAGTTATTGAAAAAACAAAATTCTATCATACTGCAGTGTAGAAAACTTATTTCTTGCTAAACTTTTAAGGGATTCATAATGTTGTTTTCCTTATCTTAGTTTTTAATTTTGATTAAGTTTAAAATATACTTTTTTCTATTATCTTAAGTATTATGTTTATTATAACACCATAGATACAAACAATCGTTAAGAAAAATAAAATTAGATGCGATTTTAAATTTATAATGAAGTTTTTTTCAAAAATTTAAATTAATTGATTGAAATATTATTAATCTATGTTTCATTTAATTTACACTTTTGTACAGTAACGTGAACAAATATTAATTTACTGTGCAAAAAAGTTTGATGTGTAGTTAAAAATGTTTAAGATAGGTAATAATATAATCATATTTTTACAATCAATGTTTTTAATAAAACAATGTTTTATTAGTAATATTGTCTTAAATAATTACCTGTAACCGACGTAAAGCAGTCGTAAGTATTTTTAGATACTTATTTTTAGAACTGTCGAGTGTTAATTTTTGTAAAAGTATATTGGTCTTGTACTTAATTAACGTTATTACAATAGTTATGTTACTATATACAAATAATGTTTTTCCAAGTTTACTGTAGCAAATAGTATAATAACAAATATTAAAAAGAAACGAAAAAACCACCAGTAATGCCGTTTTTTTCAATTGATGAAACAATGAAATCCAAGGATTGAAAATTATTATTTTTCAACGATTCTATTTATTATTATTGCATTTTTATTTGCATTACAATTGACCCAGGCATTAAAACCTAGGCCACTTAAATTTGAAGACACATAACGAAGATTTGAAAAATTAAAAACACAAATATTTCATTTTGTTTCAAACAAAAATAATAACATAATTTAATTTCAAGTTTATAGATTTACATAAAAATTGTTTTAATTTAAACCATTTTAATGTGCATTTCATTTTAAACTGTTAAAAGTTTAATTGGTTTTTAAAACATTTTACTAATTTTTTTAAAATATTTTCTTTATAGTCCTAAATTAAAGCTTGAAAAACTGCAAGTATTATTATATTATAATCAATTTAAACTTTATTTGGCAGAATTTTATATATATACATTCGATTTGTTTGATGAAGTTTATTTCTACTTGTATTCATTTCTACTGTCCTAGACATGAAATTAAACTGTTCTGGTGTACGATTCGATACATTAAAAGGTTGACCAAACTTTTTGAGCAAATTTTTGTCGTTCAATAAACAATACTATTTATTAATACTTTAGTGAAACCGATTGGTTTAGATCTCAGCAACGGTTTCTCGCGACTATGCCTGGCTGATGGGTCCTAACAAGGACGAAACCGGGGTAATGTTGAAAAAGTTGTCTCGGATACTGTTGTTAATGGTCGTGTAGTAAAGTTCACTATTTGTTACTTTTTTACAAAATTCAGCTAAAAGTTTTGTGTGCTTTTTTTTATCTAGTTCTATTGTTTAAGCAAACAACTACATTGAACTTTGATCTACTATCTTTGACTATTATATGTACAGATCCCTCTAATTCAAGGTACAACAATGTTATAAGGAATCAGTTATACTTGTTTTTTATGATTACACGCTTTAATAAACAAGTTTTAATCCTACCACTTGAGTTATCAGACCACACCCGCTCGGTGGGCTGAGGACCTTGGATTCTTATCAAAAGTTATCAATCAGTCGCAACCGATGAAACTTACATGATAAGTTGACATGATAAACTGTTTGTAGATTGACAATTGTTAGTTTCTTCAGTTGCAACTGACTAATGAGTTTTAACGAGAGCAAAAACTTAAACAATTTCGAGTTATTTGTTCAACTGCTACTTAAAAAAACAAAAGTAGAGTGCAAATTGTTGTTACTATTATGGATTTAATAATTGATAAATAGTTGTAAAATTTTGCTAAAATACTAAAACAGCTCCAAAAAACAATGTACATGTTAATAGGCTAGCGTTTGAAACAAAGTTGAGAATATAGTGATTTGAAAAAGACTAATAGTGTTTTTGTTTTATGAAGTTAGAAGTAACAAACTTACAAAAAACGCTTCTTTTTTTATATTATTAACATAAGCTTCGATTGAGCTGATGAACTTCTTCATAAAGTTAAACAGTATTTCTTATCATAAAAAAATAACTAAATTTAAAAAAAGGTTAAACTGAAGCAAAGCTTTACACAGAAATTGTTTAATATTCTTTACATAATGTATTTATATTTGTATTCTTTACATAAATTTCACAACAAAACAAATAGTTACAAAGATGGACAGTACTTATATGTGTTAATATAACAGTTGCTTTTAATTATAATCTCGTGAAAACTAGTCTAAAACCTCAAATACACATAAATCGCGCCAGGTCTGCTTCACCTAACACACTAAGTAAAATTTTTAAATATATTTTGTTAAGATTAAAAAAAATTGTTTTGCTGCTTTGACAACTACTTCGATATTTATTTCAAAATGAAATGAGGTACCAAAGTACAAACTGATAAAGAAGCCCATTAAAATGACTTTGTTTAGCCTGACCTGTTACTTAAAATTTACAGGTCTGCCCTACTAAATTTTTATGTAAACTTTTTATTTAGTTTAAGTTTTATATTTCAATTACAAAATATTATTTTTACAACTTATTTGGACTTTGTTTAATTTTCCCTCACAACTTGTAATCAAAGTTTTATCTAAAATATGAAACAGTTTAAGTATTTTTTCAAAAATATTTGTTTTTAGATAAGCATACAGTGTATTAAGATTAAATGGTCGTCAAATAAACCAATAAAAAATTTGTTGTTTAAATTAAAGTGAACTATTCGTTATTTATTAACTTTAAATGAAGTAAACATAAACACAAAACAAAAATATTAGTACGATTTTAAAGGAAAAGTAAATGATTTTGTAAAAATAATCAGTGATCACTAAAATTTGAAAAAAAAGTTTTATAGCTTGTTTGTTGAAATTTATTACAAGACGTTTATTGGGCTGCTTAAATGATACATCTCATCTCATTAAAATTGATTATAATTTTAATAAATAAACTTATTAACTTAAAAACTTTATAAAAATTACAAAACTATAGGGTTGCCACTCTTAGAGTCAAAAAATCTTCCCTGAGTGACCAGAAACTCCCCTGAGTAACCTTAAACTTCCCTGGGTTTCCCTGAGTTTTTTTTCAAATCCTTAAAAATTTTATCATTTATTAAAAAATTACAATGTTAGTTCTAAGAATATTGAAGAACTAGCCGCAAAGCTAAAACATTTCTAAATAAGCACTTAAAAATAAATAAAATTAATTTTTTGAACAAAATATTGAAACTGGATTAACTAAATCTCATTCTAGATCTAAAAAAAAATTCCCTAAGATTTTCTAAAAAAATCTTAAAGTTTCCTTGAAATATTTAGAAAAAAATAAACTGCCATGAGTTTCTCTGAGTTAAAAAAAAGAATCAAAATTCCCTGAGTCTCCTTGAGTTTCCCTGAGATTTTTTAAAACTTGAAAATTCCCTGAGTTTCCCTGAGTTCCCTGAGTTTGTGGCAACCCTGAAACTAGTAGTGTGTTTTTCAAACTAAAAAAGTAAGAAAATCAAAATATTACTCACAGTCTTTTTGGGCAGCCCAAAAACGTTAAAAAATAAAATTATAAAAGCAAGGATTAAAGCTAGCAAAGAAAAAGATAAAAGTGGAATTTCGCAATATATTATTACAAAATAAAAACTTTGGTTAAATTTACTTAAAACAGTAAACAGATTGGCAAAACTAAGTCATAAATTTGAAAAATATGGTTTTTTAAACTTTAAAGTTATAACTATTTGCACATTATTCTGAGGCTTGATCAAAAAAGGCTAATTCAAGTTCATGAGACTTTGAGAAAAAAGCTTAAAACTAAACTAAAGTCGATCCTTACAAAAACACTAGTTGAGAAGGTTACTTGTACTTGTTGATTCTCCTCAGTTGCACGTATGTGAGGGCCAGTAACCCGACAGCCATGGACATTAGGGCCACGATGTTCTGCCACATGCCCCAAACCCCGTACTCGATCCCCTGCTGATCCATGTACATCTCGCCCGTCGTGCTGTTGGATAGTTAACACATAAATTTTTAATTAAATTTGTTCATCTCAATTGTCAATGAAACTGACCAGCCGATGATCGGTCGGCCGCTGGTCGTGTTGGTGCACGAGGTGCCGTCGAAGCCGTCGGCGTCGGGAAAATCGTAAAACACCAGCCCCGTCATCTCGTTCACCGTCAGCGCCTGTTTTGTAGTTAATTTTAATTTAAAAATTTACCATATTTGCCACGCAAACCGAACGAACGTTTATGCCGTATCTGAGTATGGAGAAGTACTTTATCCAGGCGAGCCACGGCAGTATGGACTCGATGTTGGCGAGGAAGCCGCTGAAGAGCATCATGAAGATGTAGGGCAGGGACACCAACACGTTGGCCACCGCGAACAACTCCACGGAGGCGGAGACGAGGAAGGCGATCGAACTGGCGCTGATCGCCGTGCTGAACAAGGTGAGGAGGAAGAAGAAGAATGCGCCCGCGTCCTGCTTGAATCCTGTACGAAGATTTGTACATTGAAAAATTGAGCAAACAAAAACCTAACTTTAGAAATAAGTCAACTGTTGCTGTTAAGGATAAACTGAAAACTACAACTTTAAATTATCAACTGTAGCAGGAAAATTTAAACTAAAAAATGATGGTTCATGACGCAACAGACCGATCATGAAGTATATGATGCAGGTGAACATGAAGTTGGGGATGATCCTGTTGGGTATGAGGTCGGCTAGCACTTGTGCAAAGAAGTACACCGATGCCCTGTAATACCCGGATGCAGATTCGTGTCTGAAAACAATTATTTATTTAAAAAAATGTATTTTTTCTCGTAAAAAGTTGACAAACCTGTAGAACTGCCGGTTTCTTATGAAGACTTCAAGGGCTGATAAGTTTGACATGACTTGGGAAGTTGCCAGAAAAAAGAAGCAGCCAGCTCTGTGAAGTTATATGTTTTAGTTAAAGTGTAAAACTTATAAGTACCTGTTTGATTTAAATATTTGTGTTTATGTTTAAAATTTTATCTAAGTAAGTATTTTAAATGGTTTTACATAATATAGATTTACAACAAACTTTTGTTTGTCTTTTAAGACTTTTTTTTTTATTTTAAGACATTAAAAATCTATCTATATTCAAATCACTTTTTACAGTTCAAGTAAAAAACTAACCAAAATATTTTTTGCTTTCTTGATAAAAAATGTTATTCTAATAAAAAATTCTCACCAAAGAACATAAAATCGTTTGAATTTTTTTTTTTTAATCTACCTGTTTTGCAAACCAGCAAGGCTATAATCAGATTGAAAGTAAATAAGTCCAATAAGTAAACCGAATATAATCATAACAAATATTTGCACGACCGAAGTCATTGGATTTCGGAGCAAGTTTAATGCAGTTCTTTTCAAGAGAATTTGAAGCTGTTAAAAAAAATAGAAGTTATTGAAAAAACAAAATTCTATCATACTGCAGTGTAGAAAACTTATTTCTTGCTAAATTTTTAAGGGATTCACAATGTTGTTTTCCTTATCTTAGTTTTTACTTTTAATTAAGTTTAAAATGTACTTTTTTCTATTATCTTAAGTATTATGTTTATTATAACACCATAGATACAAACAATCGTTAAGAAAAAAAATAGATGCGATTTTAAATTTATAATAAAGTTTTTTTCAAAAATTTAAATTAATTTATTGAAATATTATTAATCTATGTTTCATAAAATTTACACTTTTGTACAGTAACGTAAACAAATATTAATTTACTGTGCAAAAAAGTTTGATGTGTAGTTAAAAATGTTTAAAATATGTAATAATATAATCATATTTATGTTTTAAAAAGCTAATGTATATTTAAAAATTGTAATAAAATTTAAATTTCTATAAAAAAAAAAACTTAATAACGTTAGATTATATTTTAAACATTCTTTATCAAACCATCTTGAGTGCATAGATTGTTTTAGTGATTTACTGTGCACATATTTATAATTTTTAGAGAACTCTGTATTATTCGATAAAATATACACAGACATTAATAACAACAGTTTCTTAGAAATAAAAAAATAGGTAACTTTATTCAAAAGGTACACAAACATTGAGAATAAATAAAATACCTGTGTGGTGAACGGATTGGCATAAGTCTCGACCATTTTGTATGCTTTAGCCTCAATATTACCAGAGGCTCTACCCCAAATTTCCTGTGAGAAGTTTAATAAAGTTCAAAACGAACAATTGATAAAAAATAATAACCAATACGCACATCGACTTTTGCCTTTTCCCTTTTGTGAAGGTCGCTAGTTAAAAACGATGAAAGCAACATCTGAAAGTTGTCTGTCTTTTCATCGTCTGCAATCGCCTCTGTTATTTCCTCGTAATTTGTTTCGCCTGAGAATTTGAATAGCAACTTTTATGAAACCACTAACTACTCTTTAGATACAAATACCTAGGAAACTTTCAATTTAATTTAGTGATCTATCGTCGATTTAAACGTTACTCTTAAGAAATTAGTTTCTGTTTTAAAACAAAAAAATACAATTAGTTTTATTTAGTAAATCAAACTTTCTTTAGCGGTGACTTTCTCTATAAGCTGTGCAGTTTTAACATCGCCACCAACAACGTCCAAAAAGAAATCGGCAGGATTGTGGTATTCGGGACATTCGTATCCTGAATAAAAATATTTATGAAAAAATAAATCTTCTATTTTTAAGTTGTGTGAGCAGATTTTTAATTATGTTGTTAAAGTTGTTTTTATTCTATCATATAAAATGTCAGAATGTTTAGATCAGTTGCTAATTTTTTATACCTTAAATTTTAAATTTCAAACAAAAAATGTACAACAAATTTTTGTTATTTTAGCTTTACATAACTACATTTAAACTTAATTGAGTGCTTTTTATTTACTTTCTAGTTTTATCAACTACTTAGTTTTTAAATTAACTTTTCCAAGCTTTTTAAACTTTATTCCACTGTTTTTTGTATAATATCTGATGTTATCATGTTATCCGAAAGAAACTATTTAAAATCATGTATTATTTGCTTAAGTATGATAAAAACTAAACATGTAAATAAAATAAAAGCAATTAAATTAACAACAGTCAGCTAAAAAAGCAGTAAAATTACACAACATAATCGAAACTTCAAGGTCAATATCTGTTGGTCAACAAAGGTTTATAGTTCTGACGTTTTTATTAGATCAACAAAAATTGAACAACTTTTGAAAAACTATTAAAGTTCAATTTTATACAAAATGAAAAACACGTGACAACTTAGTTTGACTAAAGTTAATGTTTATAATCATGTGGTTTGAAACTGTATAAAATATTTATAAGCTAAGTCAATATTTTATGCAACAAGTATCATTTAGATCTTAGCCACTTTCAAATATAAAATACGACAACGTTAATACTTTTTAGCTAAATTTCTAAGTCAAAACATGCAGAACAGAAAACTGAGGACGAAAAATAAACATTTTATAGAAAGTTATTAAAAAAACATATTTGCTTTTATTTTAGAGTCAGCTCTTATGAAGTTATATAAGTGTTTTACCAAACTACTAAGATTAGCTAACATTTTATTAGCAGACTTAGCTTATAGTACAATTTTTTTAATAATTTTGATAGTTAACATAAGCATTACTATGGATGTGCAAAAAGTTACAATGCTTACATAATGCATTTTAATTTAAAAAAATAATAACTAGTAAATTGGATCACTATCAAACAATAACTATATTTTATTTTTTAGCTTTAACATATATTTTTTTAATTCTTTCGAAAACTAAACATACATAAGGCATTCATTTTTTAACTTAAAATTTGTATTGCTAGAAACTATTTATTCAAAAACATATACATATAGTATTAATCATATATTGTTAAATAACTATTCTTTAACAAATATTTTTTATCCGTGTTTACACATAACTAAAAATAAATACTAACTAAAATTAATATTCTAACCAATTCCTTTGAAGTAATGGACACTTTCTTTAGCACCGCCAATATACATTATATTGCCCTTGCTTAGTAGCACCAGTCTGTCGAACAATGCGAATATTGAATACCTCGGTTGGTGAATGGACATTATGATGTTTCTGCCTCCCATGGCTAACCTGATGAAGGTATAGATATTTATTTTTAAGATAAGACAATGCAAATGTTTTTTTACGAAAAACGGCAATCAGTTTTAAAAATAACTGGTAAACTATTATAACTACCAAAAAATAAATAAAATTTATGCGTATCAAAAACAAGCTATATAATTCTATAAACAATAAAACTATCAACTGGTACAAGATATATCTAACAATAAATAATTATACTTTTAATAACATTTACTGACTAAAACATCATTTAGTAAGAATTTCAAACACAATTTCAGCAACAAAAAACATCAAGTTTAACTTTTCATGTTTTAACTTAAAACCTCCATCGAATACAATAAAATATACAAATCTACAACTAAATTATTAGAAGGATATGGAATACAATTATTGTGTCACCTTGATATCTGGTTTTAAAAATTTACTAATCTGGCGACACTAGATAATAAAAATGATGAAATGTTTTAATTAAATCAAACCAATTATTTCAGTTTTTGAGTATATAATAACCAAGCTAATAAATCTTAACATTATTTAGTTACTTTTTCTTTAATGTGCACCTTAGCATGGCAGATTTAAGAGAAACTATTTTAATAAGCACGGAAACTTTTGAAAAAAAAAGAGACTAAAATTTCATTATTAACTTGCTAAATATAGCGCATCAATATTAAAAGAGATTATTTAATTATAATTTTGTTACACATTTTATGATCCAGTATATTGAAAAAATTACAACGATATGCTGTGCATATATTTAAAATTTTAAGTTAGAATTTAATGTATAATTATCGATTGTCATATACAAACACCTACAATAAACAAGTTGTAGACAAAATTTAAAAAACTAGAAACACCAAAACAACAATTACGAAATTACAAATTAGTATAAACTCATCTCAACGCTTATTACATCACAATACAAACTTGTAGAGCAGTAGCACGATTGAGTTGGCAGTGTTGGCATCCAGACCTGTCGTCGGTTCATCGAGGAACAGCACCGGTGGATCGAGTATCATCTCCATGCCGATATTCACCCGCTTCCTCTCTCCCCCGCTTACTCCCCTCACGAACTCGTTTCCTACCTGAGGGCATTTTATACGTAGATAAAATGGCCGTTTTATTAAACATCATTTAAAGTTTATTTAGCTTAACTCATCTAGTTAGATTTTATCTCATTATCTAGGAAGTATTTTGATGCGTTTAATGGGCTCATAATTTAAATTTTTGAAGACTAAATGTCATTAAAATAGTTGTTTATAAATAAATTAGGCTAAACAATCCGCTAAACAAAGCTTAACTGTAACAATTACTTAGTTTTTACAGAAAAAAAAAAATAATTTAAACGTAAATTATACCGTTCAAGCATTAAACTGACCAAATTTACGATGCCTAAAGACATTAGCTATTTTATTATAATACTGATATACTTAAAACCAAATTAAATACAGTGTATGCCTTAAATATAAGTCTAAACCAGGGGTCGGCAAACTGCGGCCCGCGAGCACGTTATTTTTTTGAATGGAATGCGGCCCGCGAAAGAAAATTTTGTGGCCCGCGAGCATGTAAAAGTGGCCCGCTGAGCAAAAATATATTTCAAGTTAAATTTTTTTCGGTAATTCGATTTAATTTGTTTAGTTTGGTTTTAAGTCTCTGTATAACATTTAAAAATAAATAGAAGAAGTTACTACTTTAATTTAAAAATGTGAAAAAGACAGATTAGCATTCTAACAGGATATTTTCCTGAGTTTCATAATAAATTCTATTTTACAACAGCAAGTAATTATCTGAAAAAAGAGTGCTTGAATTTAATAAGTTAGTTATATTATACTTATTTATCAAATAAACTAAATGCAGATGTTTTCCATTACAAAAGTAATGCACAGTAATTAACTAAAGTGTCATTTCTTTATAGCTTAGATATTCTTTCCAATATTTTTTATACCTAAGTTTCTTTTATCACAGATGTTCTTGTGCTAAAACTTTATTTCAACTAACGGCGTTTCACTGCTCTCAAATAAATTTAAGAACAGATCTACGGAGTCTATAAAATGTTAACACACATTAGAAAAAAAGCAGAAAAAAGCATGTATAATTATGTATAGTGTTTATCTAGGTAGTAACTATAAATGGACTTTATGGTTTAAAAACAAAGTTTGGGATAAAAGCATAAAATTATAAAATTGTCTACAAAAAATCAAATTTAATAAAAGTAGGCACTAACCTCAAAAAGCTCTAAGAATAGGCAAATTTTAAAAATGAAAATTAAATTGAGTTGTGCAGAAATGTTACGTCATAATAATTTTAACAAATTTTTCAATAATTTATACAGCTTAAAAACATGAAGTATTAAACTTGCAAGGATATGTAAGTTTTGTGAAATAAATTAGTACATAAATAGACAGAGTTATTTAAAGTAGAATCGTCGGTTATGGGGACAGATATTCGATAAATCTTGCCGCTTATTCAGAAGTAGGTCTTTATCTTCTGCTGCAATTACTGCTCTTTCTGTATTGCAAGTTGGGCAAATTCTACTTACTCCGTTGGATGCATGTTTTATCTTTGAAACAATACTCCACTTCATGTTTGGCCTTTTACCGTACCTGTGAAAAAAGCTCCAGACATAATCCGATAAACGCGTGACATAATCCAACGGAGTAAGTAGAATTTGCCCAACTTGCAATACAGAAAGAGCAGTAATTGCAGCAGAAGATAAAGACCTACTTCTGAATAAGCGGCAAGATTTATCGAATATCTGTCCCCATAACCGACGATTCTACTTTAAATAACTCTGTCTATTTATGTACTAATTTATTTCACAAAACTTACATATCCTTGCAAGTTTAATACTTCATGTTTTTAAGCTGTATAAATTATTGAAAAAATTGTTAAAATTATTATGACGTAACATTTCTGCACAACTCAATTTAATTTTCATTTTTAAAATTTGCCTATTCTTAGAGCTTTTTGAGGTTAGTGCCTACTTTTATTAAATTTGATTTTTTGTAGACAATTTTATAATTTTATGCTTTTATCCCAAACTTTGTTTTTAAACCATAAAGTCCATTTATAGTTACTACCTAGATAAACACTATACATAATTATACATGCTTTTTTCTGCTTTTTTTCTAATGTGTGTTAACATTTTATAGACTCCGTAGATCTGTTCTTAAATTTATTTGAGAGCAGTGAAACGCCGTTAGTTGAAATAAAGTTTTAGCACAAGAACATCTGTGATATACATTCCGATAAGCTTAGCTTATCAGGATCTCCAGGATTTAACGCCTTATAACGTTACATCTTATAAGTTTCTTTTATATATTTTTTATTTGTAAATGTTATGTTTTAGTGTAAAAACATTTAAAATAACATAGTAATAAGAAAAAAAGATTTATTAAAGTTTTGTTTTGACACATTTTAATTTTTTAGAAGTTTTCTTTGCACTTAAACTAATTTATATGCACACCAACTTAAAAAAGTGCTCACATTTTAAACCACTTTTTATAAAATACTTTAGTTAGTTTAAGTTTAGTTTATGCATAATTTTCTAAGTTTGTTTTTTCTACATGTAATATCTAAATTTGTACAGACACAATTAAAACAATATATATGACATTAACTAATATAGTTTTTGTTAGGTATAAATTTTCATTTTTCCAACATAGATTTTGTCAAACTATGTAAAATTTTATGCTTTGCATATCAATACACACATTTGAGTTTTTTGGAGCTACCTATTTAATATAAACTAGACTTAGGGATAGTTTATAAACATTTACACACACTCAGACTATCACTATTTGAAGACTTCAAATCTCATGCCAACTAAGTCATTTTATAAGTTTTTGGCTTGAATTGTTTTTTGTATACAAAAATATCAGGAATGTTTTTGTTAATTCAGGCTGGCTTTTTTGCTTAAAAGAGTGGCAAATTAAACTTATGATGTAAGTTTTGCTCAACCCAAAGTGTTAGTTTCAGTTATAATATATGTTATAATATATCAAGTTCAAGCTCTGAACTTGAAAATTTATGCTTAAAAATTTTGGAAAAAAACTTGAATTTGAGAATTTTTGAAAAAACCTGGAGTTTCAAACAATTTTTACATGTAAAGTAGTGAAATTTCGATTTGACACAAAAAATTTAGCAAATAAACATTTCTTTATTAAAAAATATACTAAAGTAGCTTAACAGTGTTTTTTAATATTGATATACTTTATAAGACACTTTTTAAACTTTAATTAAACTTTATACTAAAAATAAAAGAAGGAATTGTACTTCTAAAAACTTTTGGTGCATTGCACCTTTACTTGTAAAATTTCACCGATTGTTGTGCTTCGTGTTTGAACTAAACCAAGAAATTATACTAAAGTGTCAAAGTTAAAAACACATCTCTAATAAAAATTCTCAGATGAGCAATAGTTTTTCTATCAGTGCTCTCATCTTAACATATTGATTAAATTCTTTAAAAAGTTTTCAATTATAAACGGTATCTCATTATTAATAATAAACTTTGCTACTTTATAACTTGCCTTAACAACTTTTTTCTGATAGTTCTGTAGTTACTGAAGATAATCATGTGCTTTGTTGGAACTGGCTTTGGTGATTTGTTTTTTTATCGTTTCTCGCAATAACTCCTAACTAACGTTTTTTTTTGTTGCTCGTCTTTTATTTTACAACTAATATTTTAAAATTCTTATTGCAGATAAATAATTGCTGTAATGCTTAATAAAAAAGAGGTTTTTCTCTTCGCTTATGACTCAATTAATTTTTATACTTTTGTTAAAAATGTTTAAGAAAGTTAATTGTCCATTCCAGCTGACTTATATTTTTTTGGCATGTAATTTGTTTACTGTTAATAAGTTTCGTTATTTCTTTATGTTGTGAACTTTGTTTTAATTGGGTTGCTACACAAAAAGGCTATTTTAAAAGCTTGTAAACTCAGATGTGTGTGAAACTTTTATTTCAAACACTTTAAATAAATCTTAGAATTCCCAGAATAGTTTTTATGACTGTAGTGTAGTTTACTAATTGTAGTTTTTTCTTGTTTTTTTACACTTTGTGTATTTTTTAATGATGATGATATTTTTACTAGGTACTTAAGCTTGATTTACAACGATTTACTAGTTTTTTAAACTTTTAATGAACTTAGGCTGGTTTGATACAACTCAGACATTTTTGCTTTTTAAATGACAACCATGTAAAAGACTAGTTACTAATAAGATATTTTATTTAAGTATTTCAGAATTAATTATGTTAAAGAATTTGTTCTAGCTTTCTCTAATAGAAATAGGTATTAATTTTATTAAATTAACTAATTACTAAATTTTTTAATGAATGTAAACTATTTAACACGCAAAAACTTTTTTTGAAGTTAATATTCTTAGAAATATGAAAAAAGGGGTTGATAATATAACAAATATATAAAAGTAACTAATAAATTGTCAGTCAAGTTTGGTTTTTATAGAGAGTTAAATTGTACGTAAAATTACAAAAGTATTAGATTTAACTTGGTAAGTGCTTATGAAAGTACATAGTTTATTAACACTTAAGTATATTAGTCAATGTAAATTTTATTCTAATTTTATTTAATTTAATTTAAATAGTCATTCTATGTATAGCTAAAAGTTATTTAAAATGATAAGGTGAATAAAAGTAAAACTTTTCTCTAGTGTGACTAAAACTAAAACCAAAAGATTATTCAAATGTCACTAAAACTAAAACTGCGGCCCGCAAAGACTTTGTAAACTTGAAATTTGGCCCTCGACCACCAACTGCCTGCCGACCCCCGGTCTAAACAAACCGATTCATATGTATAATTAATAAACAGAACAACTTTTATAAGACTTTTTTATAAATATTCATTAGAATGATATTTGACAAAAAGATCGCTTTTTTTCATTTGATGTACTCAGTACAATAAAAGTAGAAAATATTTTTGGAAATGACTTTAGGTGTTATAATAAAAAAGCTTAAAAATTAACTTTTATTGAAAATAAAGAATAAAGTTAAACTTATAAAACACACAAAATGAAACGAAACGAGCGTAAAAGTTTTACAATTACTTCCTTTGCAAGCTATACATAAAAATACTTCTTAAAATGTATTAATTCTGTATAATGTTAATTTACAACTTTTTGAAAAAAAATTAAGCTTTTTATATAATACTTTTTTTTTTATTTAAACAATTTAATTTGAAGTTATAAAACTTATTCATAAGTTACCAAAGTGTTATTTTGAATATCAATGTTTTTTTAATACTTAAAATTGTAACAAAAAAAAAATATATTTCAATGATTAAAATTAACAACTTAGGTACTACACTACAGCCAGACTTTTAAAAAATCAGTTTATATTTTAGTATTTAGTAAACACGAATTTTTATACAGCTTTAATATGCAGTTATAGAAAGAGATAACGTTCTATCAAGTAACATAAGCATTTATAACATAATATTTGATATTTATTACAGAAAATATGAAACTTTTGAAATTGTTTATGTTATCAAAAAAATTTTATTTGGAATAGAAGAAAAAATAGCTTAATAAAACATATATATAAAATAATTTTATTACTTGTAACATAATTTTCACTTTTTGAGGCAATATAAAACTATCCTAAGTTGGGCTGAACATATGGGTAAAATAGAAATAGAATTTTTCAAACGTAAACTTAAATGCAACTTATTATGCAATTATTTATTATTAACATCAACACCGAAAATATATGCTACACACTTTACAAAACTGTTTGAAATACTAACTGGTAATTGCAACAAGTTTTGAAATCTAAAAAGCCTTATGTTATTCAAAACAAATTTAACCCAGTTTAATCTGCATTTGCAAAGTTAAAGAGTTTATTTATTTTTCACAAACAGAATTACTTTAAAAAATATACTTTTTGAACTACCAGAAATTGACCTACAATAACTTACTAAAGTAATGAAATTTTAATATAAAGCTTTTTTACTTAAAGCTAAAAGTTAACTTTCAAGTTTAACCCTTGTTTATAGTGAAAAAAATACAACGCAACACTCTTTAGCCGAAGTTTACACAAATCTCCTTATCTTAATGAAAAAAGAGTATCTGGTTTATAAAATAACTAGTATCATCTGAATACATTTAATAATTATTTTTTAGTAATTAGTTTAAAAATTGTTTGCATACTAACTATTTAATTAGAGTTTGCCAAAAAAAAGTATATTTAAACTTACTAAAAACAAAATTAATTAAAGTTTAAAAGGTAGCAAGATCACTTCAAATCGGGAACGGGTCAAAATTGCACGAAGACAAAATTGCACTTTTCTTGAAAATTTGTCTTTGTGTAATAGTATCTTCGTACAACTTTGTGCCCTCGTGCAACTTTGTACGGTCGTGCAAATTTGACAGCTACCCCTTCAAATTATTTTTTATAGTTCAATTAAAATATGGTTCAACCCAGGGGATTATTTTTTTCATGGAGCCTTTATGACCCCTAAAAAATTAAAGAAAAGAAAAAGAAAGCTTTAATAAAACACTAAAAACGTTTTTTTAAGAAAAAACTTCATATATTATTTTCTAATTTGAAATTTTTCTTTATACTAATTTCTATTTAACTACTGATGAAAATAGCGTGAAATGTATCTGGTTTTACTGTATTAAGTGTCTTTTTATCTACTGTTTAAGAATAAACTTGACTTCAAAGTTAAATTAAATCTAAACAATTTAGTTTATAAATATTTTTAAATGTAAATGAACTAAAATTTCAACTCTAAAGAAAAACTTTAAAGAACACTCAAATAATATATTAAAAATAACAATAGTTAGTATATATTTTTAAACAATTTTTACAGTTTTAATTATAGTTTTTTTACTAAATGGCAAATGTTATGCAAAGTTAGTTAACTATCATAATGTCTGCATCACTTTAAAAAATAAAACATATTTAAACTTCTATAGGAAGAAAAAATTCTTATAAAATTAAGAGGAAGGGTCACTTTAAATATTTCAATACTAAACTTATGAAAACATTCTTTTATTTATAATAGAATTTACATATACTTCAACATAATACTAGTCACTTACTTAATTTTTAAAAGTGTTTTATTTAAAGTTAATAGAAAAAACACTCTACTTATAAACAGAAAAAACTGTGCTACCTTACTTTAAACAGCCTAGACAGAACCCTGGTTCAATCTTTTTGAAATATTTTTTAAATAATCTAAGTTTTTCAAAAACTTTCAAACTAGTCTTAAGTTCAATTCAGTCTAAGGAATTGGCAACCTGATGAATTTAAGAAACTTGCATGCTTAAATTAGTTAAAACTTAAAAACAATAATTATAGATAAATTGTCTATTTTTAGCAATAAATATTAAACAAAATAAGTATGTAATGATTAAAAAATTAGTAAGTTCAATAAAAAATATAATCTAATAAAATTTCACTGTACTTGAAATTTTAGATGCTGAGAATATATCAAAACTTAAAAAATATTTATAATTAATACTTGCCTTCAAATCTGCTCTGCTTCAAACATTTTTTACAAGTTTTTATACAGTATTTGTTTTGTTGTCAAAAGATAAAACTTTTATTACTATAATTCATAAATCTATTTATAAAATATATTTTTCAACTAGAACATTTATGCATCTTACCGTTATGTTAACACATAAAACATTAAAAGTATATAGCGAAATTTACAAGGTATCAATTAATTAACAAACACTCAGTTAAACAATTTTAAAATAATAGTTGCTAAGCAACTAACTCGTGTTAAAACTGCAATATTTTTTTTTTTCTACGGAATATATACAGTGTTTTTGTAAATTGTGTGTGCTAGCTTCAGTGTAAGAATGGTAGCACTTTTATACTTAGTCGTTTATAAATTGATGGAACTTTCTAGTATATGGTAAGATGTCAGATAAAGATAATTATTCTTACTCCCAGTTTAATGATAACTATTGGACTAAAATGAGGTGTTTTTATTATATTTACTTTATAAAAATATTTTAAAATAATGCATTAGTTATATATAGAGCACTAAAATAATTTTTATGACTCTAATATGATGTATTAGTTATTAATTTAAAATTAAGTAAAAACATTTTTTAGTTTTATTAATTTGATTATTTTATGCAAAAATATTCAACTTTTATCGGATTAAAAATAGTAAAATTTACACTTTTTTTTTATTTAATACGTTTATTTTAATGTGTTTTCAATTTAATGTCAAGGTTTTTTAAATAATTGGAACACAAAATTGTTGTTAAAATTATAATAATTTATTATTTTTTATATGTTATAAGATAAAAAAAAAATTGACAGAACAAATTTATTGAATATAAACAAGTTTCAATATAATAAATCTTAGTTTACATAAAGTATAAAACATTTCAAAGATCGTTTCAGGACACAGTCAAATTACTTTAATTTTTTAAACTTTCATCAAATAATATAGTTAATACTTATTTATTAATAAAAACTTACAAACATCAATTGCAGATTGGACAACTTTATTTATTCTAAAGAGGATGATTGTATGACACAACAAAACAAACAACTTACGCAATTTGTTGATCAAGAAAAAATGGATAAGTTGAATGAAATTAACGATTTTTGCTCAATTTACACAGACTTCATTCGAACAACGGACAAAAGTGTTAATGACAAAGTACAAACAAAATTTGAAACCACTTTCAACAAAAAAGAAAGAGATGATGTAAGTTCAGACTATCTTAATTTTATTTGATGAGGGACGACACAAGATAGAAACTTAAGAAAAAAATCTACCACATATAAATGTTATATTTATTAATATTTATGATATTTTAATCAAGTTTCACAACTTTTTAAGAAAAATCAAGTTCATTTATATTCAAATAATAATTTAGGTACTTTTTGTTCTTATACTCTTATCTGGTGTAGCGATCAAGTATTGAAACAAGTATTCTTATATTTCTAGCTGCACAGTAATTTTCATAACTCAACTTTTGTTGACTAAATAGAAGTAATTAAAGAAATTGAACTCAATTTGAATAAAGAAAAGTACTATGCTAATTGTTTTTATTATATATTCTAGCGAACTTGCTTCGTTAGCTTCTTTATTAAAAAACAATCAGCTTGTAATTTTGAACACTTTTTGACAGCTAAAATATTCAAACCAAACAAAAAATTTCAGATACACGATCTAGAGGACATCATGTTGCACGGAAGGAATCAAATCGTAGATGAGCTGATCAAAATAGACGATGGACACTCCAGTCTCATGAGCGATATTTTCAATAGAACCTCGGAAAATAATATCAAAGACGATTGTACAAAACTGGAAAATATTACAAGAAAGTACGAGAAAATTTTTAAGCAGTCTCCCTGTATGGATACTGATCAGCATTTTTGTAATGACAACAAATGAAATACCTGATTTACTGTATGAATTTTAATCACATTTTGACTCAATAATAAAAGAACTAAACTATAAAAAGTTTACATACAAAAGTTATAAATACAAAAAGACTTGTAGAAAAAATAAGTAAAAAGTAAAAATTGAACTGTTGGTTATAAGTAAAAATAATTAACGAATTATTTCGGAAAATTTAGTTTAAGCACATAAATATGTTAAACTGACTATAATGCTTAATATTTATAACAAATTTATTTATTACTAAATTAATTTGTAGATTTTATATGTTTACAAATCTCATAATACATGTAATAGATAAAAAACAAACAACTTATTCTTTAAAATTTAAAAAATAGAGATCGATCTTTCTACATAAATAAATTACAAACACAGATGTACTTTTAATAGAAATACTGTTTATGGGGTTAAATAGTACTGAGCTCTTAAATACGTGGTCTCCAAGCACTTAAGCTATTTTGCGTGTCTAACTTAAGTGTAGCTTACAATGCTTAAGTTCAAATAATGTATGTGTTACTTAAAGTTAGTTATTCCTAAGTTGTGATCCTAGGTTATAAATTATAACACACCTAGAATCTTTCTAACTATTTTAAAGAGACTGTTATAAATCACTACACAAATAAAAACTATAAAAAGTATAAGCTATAGTAAAGTTAGAAACAACTAACAGCTTTGACGAAATAATCGGGACTCACGGCGTTTGATTTTAGATCGATATTCTTAAACTTGTAGCTACTTCACTAGACGTTAGCTAGATCACGAGCGCTTCATTCGATAATCGTAACTTAGCGACATACGGCAGAGCGGAATGTAATACTAATGCATACTTGAAAGACAAACGCCGATATGATATGCATTTAACGAATTTTAACTCCTTCAAATAACAAAAAAATTGTTTTTATTTGCAAAAACGTCTGGATTTTAGTTATAAAGTAGATTACTAAAAAAATATATAAAATAATGCATGCTTTCGGCACAAAATTATTAATAAAATATTTAATGTTAGTATTAAATCTAGTCAGCAAATAGTACACTTTTTTGCAATAAAAATAACTGTTATATGTTTATAACAAGTTCAAAGTCTAAAAAATTAACAATATTTGATTAAAAAATATAAACATAAACCTTCAGTATTATTTTGAAATTTAAGTCGTGTATCTAACTTTTATTTTCCTACCGTAGTATTTTAATTTGTACATTGAATTAAATAAGAACAACATAATGTTTACACAACAATTATTCGAACTTTTCACAGATTTACCAAATGTTCATGTTTACAAACTTTAAATATCAAAAACAAATTTAATCTATTCGATTTATACTGTAAATATTTACCAAGTAATACCAGTAAACAAAATTAAATGCAAATTTAGAGCAAATCTATTTTAATCAAACAAAAAAAATTAATTATATAAACCAGGGGAGTCGCGTGGGGTGGAGCATTGGAGAAAATACTCCACCTAAAAAGCTTTAGAAACTTATAGAATATTATAAGACTAGTAAAATTATTATTTTCACACTAAATTTGTTTACGAAAGATTTGTAGTATTTTTATGTTACTAAATTAGTCTTTCTTTAATTTAAAATTAAGGGTTTTTTAATATTTTTTAATTTTTCGCCGCTTTTAATTAATTTATTTTATTTAATCAACTAACAACTTCTACTAAAATATAAAATGTGTAAAATGTATAAATACTGTGTAAATCATTTTTATAGGGGTTACATCTTTATCTAAAACTAATATTCTTATATCTTTTTTCAAAAATAGGTTGTATTTATTTGGAGAATTTATAGGAACAAATTCAGAGTTAATCTGTAACAGAGTTTAATATTTTTGATACTAAACTTGTAAACAGGTTTATTTTAAAGATATTTAACATTTTTATATGGTTCTTTTTCTAAATGGTTTACGGGAACTTAAAAAGTTAAATACAATTCATTCTATTAAATATTTTTTTATCAAAAAAATATTAGAATGTTAAAATCAGTTTGAAACTGGTACAGAAATTAATTTTATTTACCATTGTATTTTATTACAAAAAATAGATTAAGAAGTAGCACACGATTTAAGCAATCTATCAGAGATACACTTTGCCAGTTGAGAACAAGCAGTATTAACTGTATTATTTAACAACATAAACAACTTGATATCCAGTTAAATCATCATTCTTTACAACTAACCAGTGTGTTGGCACATGCTTGCAGTCCAAGCTGTTCAATCACGTGGTCAACTTTCTTAGCTCTTTCTTCGTTGCTCAGATCTTTTGTTGAAAGACGAAGGTTTGCGGAAAACGCCAAATTCTCCTTAACGCTTAGTGTTCCCATGACAACATCGTCCTAATGATCAATAATATCACTGTGTATTACATAAAGTACGAAGTACACACTAATTTTAATAAAAAAATTATATTAAAGAAGATTTTTTTTAAGGAAAATTTTTAAGATGTTGATTTTAAATCAAACAATGTTTTATGCTTTAACAGAATTTTCTAATGGCTCTTTTTTTCTAATTAGACCATAAAGTTTTTTAAATTTTACTGACTATATAAAACTAGAAGTTATGCCAAAAATGTTAAGCCAGCATAAAATTTAATTATAAGTAGAAACTAAATTTGTGATTGAAACCTGAACAACGTAACCACTCATAAGTCTGAAGTCATCCTCCATTAACTGGTCATCAACTAAAACTGAACCTTTTTTCAAACCCTTTGGGTCTTTACGTTTTGCCAGCACGTCTAAGAGTCTACAATTAGAGGTTTTAAATAGTTTAATGAAATATTTTAACAAGGTTGCGGAAGGTTTTTTGAAAGTTTTCTTAAGTTTTCTAAATTTTATCCAGGTTTTTAAAAGTACAAGTTTTTAGTCAATTTTTTGTTTAAAAATACACTTAAGAGTAAAAAACTGTCTTAAACGGAATAAAAATATTTAAAAGATACTTTAATGCTGTTTAAAAGTATAAACAAATTTTAATACTACAAAAAAAAGTTTACAATAGATTTTTGTATCAAACTTAGATTTCATAATTTTCCAAGTAAAAATTGTTAAAACTCCAGGTTTTTTAATGAATTTTGTTCAAACTCCAGGTTTTTTTGCTTAATTGTCAAATTTAAGGTATTTCCAGGTTTTTTGGCAACCTTGTTTTAAAATGTTTAGTTGTGTTAGTTTACTATAAAAAAAATTAATGGGTAATAATATTGTTTGAAACATTTACAGCAGGGTTTCCCAAACAAGGGTCATTTCATAGTAAGCCATAGGCTGCAAAGGGGCCAAAGGGGGAGGGGGTTGAGTAGTAAAGGGGCCATAGTTTAAAACTTGCACTAGATATTCTGGAGTTTATAGTGAAAAGATCTTAGGCGTAATTAAGGTAGTTTTGAAATTTATTGTAATTAATCTGGATTTGATGATGAATAGTAAAAAAAGGCTTAGGTGTACTTAACATAAGTTTTTTGAAAAACCTTATAAAAAAAGTTTAAGAAACCCTGATAAAGAAGCAAACTGCGGGTTACATGTGGCCCGTGAAAGAGTTGGTTAGTTCGGCCTGCAAGAATTTTCTTATTCTAAATGGTCTGCCTCACATGAAAGATATAACCTGCTGCCCAAAAAATAAAATTTTTGATACTTACTTTAGTTATTTTTAAGTTTAAAGTGAGGAGTAAAAAAAAGGTATTAGGTAAAACACATGGAAAACTCGAACTTAAAACTAGATATTCTGATGCTGGAATGAAGAGGAAAAACTAAAATTACAACTGCAGCTCATAATTAATTTTATATTCAAAACTTTGCCAGCCTACCGAATGCCTGTTGACCCTTGGTGTATAGTCTATACTTACAATAAAATTCCTCATTTTCCAAAAACAAGCTCCAAAATCAAATAGATTTGGCTAAGGAATCTAAACAGAATAAGTTTTTGTTTGTGCGTAATTAATTAATCAATTAACTTAAATGTTTATGCTAGAATGGTAATGCAATGGGAGAATTTTCTCATATAAAACTAGAAATTATGCATTAGGTATTCAATCAGATAATAAATAATTTTTTTTAGAATTCCTACTAAAAATTTTACTACGTTAGTTTGTTATGCTGTTGACAATCATTGTTAAACTCAAACTTTTTAAAGTAAGGTTAGTTATTAACTTAAAAGCTCACGAAAATTTGAAATGTGAATAATAACATTCTTGATAAAAAAAAAAATTTGGTGCAGTTATTAGTTGATACTAAATGAATTTTAACACATTTGAAACACTATCAAACATAAGTGATTCATCTATACAGGAATTCAAAGTATAGTAAAATTAAATAGTAGTAGTTTAGATAAACAACTGATAATTTATCAGATAAAATAAGGTTGCGTTTTTATAGTCACTAGTAAGAAATATTTCTTAAAGTTGATGTGTAATTAAAAATTTTTTTACTATATTTATTTGAAAATTTTTGTGAAATACTATTTACACTTTTTTTACTTTATTGCTCCAAAATCAGAGAAGAAAAATTTGAGATATAATTTTTGACATAATTAATTTTGAGTGAGCTGTATGAACAAGAACTTTCAATTAGAAAACATAGGACTAACATTTTTATTTCTTGTTTTCAAAAGTTTTAATCTAAACAAAGGAAATTTGTAACTGACACTCATATTGTTTTTACAATTAATTACCTTATTCATGTTATATAAAACAAACATTACAAAACAAAAGTAAACACTTGCTATATTCTACAAAGTTTTTTTTACTAATGCTCTTTTGAAAAACAAGTAAATCTTTGCTACCTAACTCTTACTATAAAATTTGTTCAATGTTTTCTTTTATAAATCAAGTCTAAAAAAATATTGGTTTAATAATTAGATTTATTTAAAACTTTTACTCTTTAGTGTAGTATAAAGTAATGGGTCAAAACAAGCATAAAAACAGTGTAGATGCAAAAAGTAGTAAGATTTGTGAAAACTCTAGCAAAAGACAGTGCTTATAAGAAAATAATTGTAGCTTACAATGCGTAGATGTGTGCAGAAACAACAGTTAAAAAACATTATTTGAGAAAAGTTTTGAACATCTTGGCAAACAAGCTGGTAATAAATAAGTCGATTTAAGAATCATTACAAATTAACTAGTTTACAAAGTCTATTAAAAGTACTTAAACCATACTTTTTATTTTACCATGTTTTTAGTTTGATCACTTAGATACACAAAAGTTATTTTTAGATAAACAGAAGCTACGTGATGACAGTTTAATCTTAAGTCTAAAAGAAGGCAATCTATTACTTGATAAAATTGTAAAAAACAACTTAGCAATTATCTTGAAAGAAAACCTGAATGTACAACATGCAGCCATGTACTATCAGATTAAGAGTATTTAATTTACAATTAATTGAGACTTGTAAAGTTTGTGTTACACTACATAGAACGTGGCTTTATACAAGTTTGCAGAACTGAAAACTTTTTTATTTTAGAATCAACTTATCTGTTTAAAATACTTGCCAGTTCTGAGTTACACATCACTGATGACTTGAAGTTTACCATGAAACATGTACTTGGGTTGATTACAACTGCAAAGAAAGGTGCAAGTTTGCTGAAAGTGTTTTATTAAAAATTCGTATACCTTTGTTGCCCGAAGGTTTTTACAGGTCTCTTCAAAGTAATTCTGACAAATCTCCTTTACTTTACTCATTAGCAAAACTAAAAAATCGCTTTCAGTCATCAGAAAAACTTTATGCAACAAGGACGAATTTTATTGTGAAAAATCTGGCTGTTAATATATTTGCAGGTACAAAAGTCAACAAAACTTCAATTTTATAGGCGAAGTAAAATGTATATATTTTAAATCTCTCAAACAAGTTGCTAAGTTCTCCCCTAATATTGATTGAATCAGTGATATTGCTTATGTAAATGGTGACATATACTTTGTTATAAAAAATAAAGTGAAGACTTGTTGTGTGTAGAAAAATATTCTACATGGAATGGTGTAGCCAGCATCGACAATCCATACGAGTATGATAAAGTATGCGTTTTTATGAATAGAATATTATTTATTGGATCATTGAAGATGATGAAGAAGTTGCCGAATGCTTTGCTTTAGACACAAAACAATACACATGGATTATCAATAGCTACGAAATTGCCAAGAAGATGCTAATGAAGATGCCAAGAACTGGTTTAGCATGCACTGTGTTTCAAGGTAAAATTGTTGTTTGTGGTGGATTTGATGGTAATGATTATATGAACTTAATTGAAGCTTACAACTACGGATTAAATTCATGGACTTGTATGTCAGACATGATTAAACGTGAGCTTTACATAGTTTAATAACCATGAAAACAAGATGTTTGTAGTAGGCTTGATGTACAGATGTGAAGTTTATGATACTTTCTCTGACAAGTTTATTAAATTAAAAGAGCCACCTAAAAAAGTATTTTAATTTGGATTTTGTTGAATCAGCTATTGTTAAAGCTACTACAATGTGAGGCAAAGCGTTTATTTTCGGTAACAATTTTGAAACAGTAGCTTTGTATGATGCCGATAAAAATGAGTGGTCTGAAGAACTATTTGAATTTACAAACGTTTTGAAGACTTTTTCTGTCTGTAATAACCTAAATTGTAACGTGTTTTCTATATTAAATTTATAATTTTTATTATGAAATGATTTGTTTCGTCAACTATTATATTAAGTGCAAGATTAAAAAGTTTTTCTCTAAATAAATTATGCCCAAAAACTTAAGCACAATATTTAAATAAGATACTTACAGAAACATTTGTTTATTTTTAGGACTTTAATGCCAAGAATATTTTTAAGTCACTATTAGTCATGTTTTAATAGTTTTTTGGTAGTTGGTACTTTGTAAATTTGTCTGACATTAACAAATTCAAGTAAAATTTTCTACCTATGGTAAAAAAATATTTTTTTTAATTAAATAATTTTTGTTTAGGATCTAAATTTTGAAATACAAATTGGATATTTTAAATGATTGACATTTTGTTTTTTTAATGTCTTTTATTACTTTGCAATCAACTAATTTTTATGCTTTGAAGAGTTACAACCCTGACTTAGCTTGTTAGTCCTGCTTTTTTGAAATTTACAAGCACAGAATTGACAGTTTTCTAGCTACCCAGCCATCTTTATCAACCATTCTGCATAAATCGTAAAGAACTTTCCAACGTCCCTTAAACTTAATATACTACCAGTAGTTTGCCTGTCTAGATAGAGAACATTAGTCATATAATATTATTAATCATTTTTTTCTATACTCTTTTAAACTAATCATTTCTTTGCATTTTTTATATCAAAAGCATAAAAAGTATTACAAAATATTATTTATTTACATTTTTCTTTTTAAATGACATATGTGCGATTCGAATTACTTAATTGGATGTAAGTGACATATACAAAGTATAAGTATAACATACATATATTTATAAGTTAAAATAATAAATATTTATCTGTTTTTATTGATTTTTTATTATATAGACTAGCTTTTATTAAATGTAATTTTCAAGTTAGTTAATCCAATATTTATTTTATAAGACTTGATAATATTGTAATAAGTATTTAAGAACTTTTGGAAATGGATATACACAGGTTTATTTAAAAAATTAACTAAAATATAGCCCTTTAGAATAGTGTTTTCTATAAGTAATGTGACAAAGTTTTTATTAGTGAACAGTCTACTAATCAGTTATTTAACAGTGTGCACCAATTCAGTTTAATGCATTAAAGAGTAGATTATTGTAAAACTATGTGAGAAAGGGGGCTATTGCTTTTCAAATTTCTTGAAGGGGGGAATATGAAAAAACAAGTTTGGAAAACCCTGATGTTAAGCAAGGTTTTTAATGGTATAAGAAGCTTGAAAAATATAAATATTTTTATTTTTATCTACTATTTTTATATTGATAAAAAGATCAAAATTGAAAAATACTTTTTAGGGCATTAATTTAAATCAAAAGTACTGTTGCTGAGTTAAAACTAAAAATAAAATTGTAAAACTTCAAATATGGTGAAAAAAAAAAGAACAAATAAAAATGTAAACAAAAGATTATATTAAGCAACTATATAGTATACAGACTTTTTATAAAAATTAGCACAACAAATCTTTCTATTGCTATAAATTACATAAATGACTTTTATTTTGAATAGTATACAGTATAAGTCATAAAATAAAAATAGTACTTAAGATTGTAGAAACTTATTTCAGTTTCAAGATATTGTAAGATGTACAAAGACATAAATGTATTAAAAAATATATAAGTAATTTCATTGCGATCACTACAAGATCTTAATAAAAATATATTTGTATAAAATAAAAACTAAATCAAATTTCAGCAAGTTCAGTAAAATTTATAGTAAAACCTTTTTAAACTGAACTGCTTTACAAAAAAGTTATTACAATTATGTTAAGTTAATGCAAAAATTAACAAAGTAGTTAATAAATGCAAAACTTACGAAGTTTTTCCTGAACCAGTCGGACCCATAATTGCATTTAGTCCATGAGGTATAACACCACTAAAACAATTGATAAAGGTTTGAAAATCAATTTATAAAAAAATAAGCAGTTATAATTTATGAAAAGCATAAACTTTATCATTACATACATTTTCATAACTAAATCATGTCAAAATAAAGATGCATGACAGTATAAATAAAATTCAAATTAAATTGTTTAAAATAATGAGCAAAATATTAGAAAAAAAAAAATTAAGTTATTTAAAAGTTTTGAAGTTTTTGTTACATAGCTATGTACAACTATCTACATAACTTCTGTAAGATTCCAATAAGGTTGAACAGCAATAATTTAAGGTTGCTTTTCTTTAATTAACTGTTTAGTTTTAGTGTAGTTTATACTTTTTATTTGTACATTTAAAAACAGAAAAAATCACACAAATATTTTTAAATATTTTTGAAGGTAAATATTGTACAATTACTTATGTTGTAATAGACAATTTAGTTAACAAACCTAACGCCATTTAATATAGTCTTTGTACCAGTTTTACCACAAACAGGCTTTTCATCCAACCTGGTAACCACTTCGTATGTTATGTCATGGAAACTCAAGCAAACATTTTTTCTGTTTTTAGTTGCTCCTGTAGATTCTACTGCTACATTAACCTATTTTATATCCTTTGTAAATTTTAAATTAATTTTACTTTTTATCTAATATTTCAGCTTGTACTAACTTAAAATATAAATGTTTAAACACTGTTAGGTATTATTTTGTTACCTTTAAAATTTTTGTAAGCCTAAATTCAAATTTATAAACTTATAAAGAAGCATTTCGATATGTTTTATAATAACAAATTTTCACAGTACTGTTTCTAAATTAAACTAACATATGTTTCTGTGTGTTAACAAGTTAAAACACTTAAATGGAGCACTTTAAAAAAGACTGTAATAAAGAAAAAATAAAAGCTAAAGTAGGTGTATATGTTTGTTTACTAGAGATAAGCATAATTGCTACAGATTAATAGTTAAGAGTAGATACAATATTTGATGTTAGTATATTTTTATAATTTTATAACTTATACCTTTATTAAAAACTAAATTTAATCATTACAAATATTATATAGTTTTATAACAGTCGGATTTAACACCACAAATTGTATCTACTATTAACTATTAATATATATTAATTATGTTTATCTTTAGTAAACACACATATACATTTACTCTAGCTTCTATTCTTTTCTTACAGTATTTTTTTACAGAGCTCCATTGCAGTGTGTTAAGACACAGAAATATATTTTAGTTAAATAAAAAAAGAGTACTGTGAAAATTTGTTATTATATATTTCAGTGAACTTGATTTGCTAGGATCTTTATTAGGAACAACTAACTCTAAATTTTGTGTATTGATATATTTTTTACCATCTTTATATACTTTTAAAAATTGCAGCTTTTAATTTTACAATATTTAAATATTAAAAAAAAAATTATGCTTTTAACAATAAAATTAAGTATGACTTTATTAATAAAACTTTTTCAACAAAACAAAGTGTACACTTAAATTAGAGCTTATCTTTAGTTTTACAAAACTTTTAAAACAACTATTTGATGGACCTATGGCTATTTATTTGATTTACTGAAAAATAAATAACTTTTAAATTTTCATTTTAAAAAACTACTTCATATGAACACAACGAAACTACCAAAATTTAAAGACTTTAAATACTATATAAACTACTAAAAATAACTAAATTTCTTTTATCAGTTACCAAACATTTTAATATCTAACAATAAAACAAAATACGATATCAACTCTTAAAAACATTCTAATAACACTATTGAACTAATTAAATCATTTGATGTACTTAGTGGTTTAAAAATTTTATACATATCTCAAGTATTTAAAACTAACAAAAGTTTATTTAGATATAAAAATAAAGTTATCTTTAATTATTTTAAATTTTATATAACTTACTTGACTTGATTTCTTTCCTTGGTTATTTTCTAATTCAAATGAATCATTTACCTATTAAAAAAAACTTTTTAAATACAAAAATATAAATAATTTATATAGCTTTATTATTTTCGTCAAAAATAACATAATGATACATCAAATCGTAGAGATCCAAATAAGTAAAGCCAGTCATAAAAAAATAACAACAGTTTTTGTACATAACAAATATTTGATCATCTTTATTGAGTATATACATATTAGTTTATTTATTTTTTAAGTATCATTTAAATATATTAAAGTTTATTAAAGTATATATCAAACTACACTAAAAACACAAACAAATGTACATCAAAAAAAATCTTATTATTTATATTTAGATTTTTTACAGAAAAAAAATTGATACTTTTAAATTTTAAAACTATGTTTGTTAAGTTATTGAAAAACACACTATTTTGAAGTTTTCCCAGGAAAATCATAATATTAAATAAAAAACCAAAATATCAATTAAGTTATAACATATTATTTATACAAATATTTTCTTAAAACTATTAATATAAAATATATTTGTTCTCTTGGTAGATATATTAAAAATAAAAGTCATTAAAACATTTTACCTATGTAAAATTTTGTTTAAAATAAAACTGAAAAATAAAACATTTATTTTTTTAATAAAACTAAAATGGTACTAAAAACTTATTAAATAATTAAGTCAAGTATTATTATTCAGAATGACAACATTACTTAGGCCTTATGTCCAAAAGCAACTTAAATTTACTTTATACATTATAGATGTTTTATTTTAATAAATTGACCTTTATTCATTTAAAAAATTTTTGTTGCTTTTTTATGTGTAAACATTATTTTTTTGATTTTAGACTATACTATCATAACAAATTTTATCTATTAGGGCAGTTTTATTTTATGTGAAGTGTTTTATTTATTAATAGAAAAACAACAGAGTGGCAGTAAATAAATTTATCTTCAGTTGTATGAATACTTAGTGATCTAAAAATTTTAAATTTTGAACAAATAAGAGACAGAATTAAACAGAAACATCTTAATAATATATTAAATATGTTATGTTAGTTAAAATACACTCCTCTTATAAAACTTAAAAAAACAAATAAAAAAAACTTTTACTAAAATTCTATTGAAATTAATATATCTCTACAATATATGAATTAAACCTGTAAAAATGGATCTTTTGGTTGTATATTAGTTAAATTGATAGACATTTACTACTATTTTTAATATGTTTTTTATATTATTGTGTAATCAATATACGAATTTTAAAATAAAATATAAGTTGTGTTTCTGGGTTTTACCCACACTTGAGTTTCTTTAAAATGTTAAACTAAAACTGCCAGCTGCAGCAGTACTGCTTAAATTTGATTGGCTAATATTTTATTTCTGTTTTCTAAAAGTTTAATGTATTTAGTTTATTGGGTGACAAAAATAGCGCTCAAAGTATTTGATTCTAGGACCTTGTACACGAAGAACCTTTCGGTTATCGAGTCGCACACCTTGGATACCTTTTAACGTCTTGTCCAGGACGTTAATGATAATTTTCAAGTAGTGTTTATTTAGTCAAAAAAAGATATTTTATTTCTAATGTGGATTAAGGATAAGGATTTAGTTTAAAACTATGTTTATAATAAATTACGAATAGGGGTTTAGTTGTTAGTCATGCACTGCTATATTATTTCTGTTTTTTATTTGGAAAAATAAAAGGATTGAAAAACTTTCCTAAACTATCAAATCCAAGTACCAGTGTTTAAAGTTTACAAAGCTCTGTTTGTTTTAGTTAAAACTTCTTAAGTAGTTAGCACTTTAGTAATTGTGGTGTACGATTCGATTAGCGAAAGGTTTCTTTGTACACCAGGTCCTAAGACCAAACTTTTTGAGCGCTTTTTTTATCGTTCATTAAACAATATTGTTAAACACTTCTCAGTTATATAAAGTATTATAAATTTGATTTCTGCTTAAAACCTTTTTAAGAGCATTATAACAATTGTTTCTCAAAAGTAAAAACGTTGTGTTTTATTTAAAGTTTATACAGACAGCTGCAGTTTCAGTTTATACGGATAGCTTTTCTATTATAATAATATTTTAATAAGAAGAACAGTCTTTCTTTCCATTAAATACCCAGTTGAAGTGTGTTGATTCTAAAACACACAGAAACATATGTTGGTACAATAAAGGTAGATTGCTGTATAATTTGTTTTTTAATAGATATAAAAAAAATATCAAATATTTAAAATCTTATGTTAAACAAAGCAATTTATTAAAAAGTATTGACAAATAAAATGTTAATAAGATTAAAAAAAATAATTATCAGTTTAGTTATTATTAACATGATCTAAAAGTGAACTGTTACAATACTAATAAAATTTGTAAAAGTTAATAATTTTAAACAATAAGCTGTAAGTTATGAAAGAGTAAAGAGTGTTACAATCTATCATTCATTTTTATAGTTTAAAAATCTAATAGTACTGTAACACATACTGTTAGTGATTGTTATTTATATTCGTAACAGATTTTATTTAGATTAAAACACATGTACATCAGGAAAAACAACAAGTATTGATACTTTTTCATAAAAAGTTTAAAATTTTAGTTTGCATACATCACCCTGAGTCCATACTAAAATTTAATTTTAAACAGTTTTTAAAAATGAAAAAGATTTTCAATAAAGAATCTATATTAAAGCCTTTTTTACTCATTTTTGTAATAAACCTGTAACTATTTATTAATTGAAAGTATTGCAGATACTGTTTGCTTTTCAAAACTAACAACTGTCATAGATTTTTAAATTTTCAAAAGATAGTATAAAATGTTTGTATGAAATTTAAAAAAAAGCTTGGAAGTTATATTTTTTATCAATTTAATTTTTTAAATATTTGCAAAAATGATAAGATTTTTACTAAATAAATAAAAACAGCTTTGTCAAGCTGGTAAGTATAAAAAAGCGTGTTTGACAATTTCTATAAAATTTATTAGCTGTTATTTACTTCATTAAATTTTATTTATTTCTCATATAATTAAACATAATTTTTAACAGAATCAAAATACAATGTTTAGAACAAAAATAATCACTAACATTGACTGAAAGTAGTCATATTGAAAAACTAAACTTTTGACAAAAAATATGTGTTTATAAATATTTTTAATGTAAAATAACAACAAAAGCTTATTTATATAGTGCAAAATTAGTTATAAATGATGCTATTTAAAATGTAAGTATTTAAGCATTAAATAATCAATTCATGCCTTACAATTTAAAGGTATATAAAACAATAAACTAATTATTTTTAAGGTGAGAACGGGTCAAATATTCACGAAAACATGTTTGCACGAAGGGACACTTTTGCATGAAAACTTCTTTGCACGAAGACATTTTTGTACGAAGACACTTTTTCACAAAGGGTCATTTTTGCACGAGAGTAAAGAAAATTAATAAAATAAAAAGAAAAAATTAAAAATTAAAACTACAAATAAATAAATAAATAGATAAACTAATTAAAAACAAAAATAAAAAAAGTTACCGACCGAGCGTAAGGGTTAGGGGTAACTGTGATAGTTAAAACAAAAAAATATGTATTAAAGAAAACTATTTAAAAAAAAACTATTAAATAAACAAAAAAGAAAAAAAAGTTACTGACCGGAATTAAAAGTTAAGGGTAACAGTGATAGAAAAAAAAATACCTAAAAAAAAATTAATAAAAATAAAAAACAAGAAAATAAAAGAACTAATGAAAAATAAGTTATAAAAAAAAAACAAAAATAAACGACCGAGGCTAAGGGTTAGGGGTTATAGTAATTGTAAAAAAAATAATTGTTTATTAAACTTAACAAAAAGATAAAAAATTTCAACCCTTCCAAAAGTGTCTTCGTGCAAAAGTGACTCCTAGTGCAAAATTGACGCCGTGCAAAGTGTACGTTCGTGCATTTTAGACTTCTACCGATTTTAGGTATTTATTTTATAAAATATAAGCTGTACTTTCTAGCTTAAACTAGTAGGTATAAAACTTTTATTTAATTTTACAACTGTTTAAACTTGTTAAAAAGTGTTCATGTTCAACTTAATTTTAAGAAAAACAAATTTCAAGTTTTTATGGCAGAAGTAAAAATGTTAGGCTTATTTTATACATTATATTGTCATATTATTTTCTGTTTATAGCACATAATTTAAAACCTAAACTAAATAAGCATTGATATGATAATTAAAAGCTTGTTTGTTTTTCGTACAAAAGATTGTAATGTTTTTACTTTAGTTTTTGCAGAAAACTTATGTATATTTAACATAAAACTAATTTACATTATTAAATCAATAAAAAATCTAAAGGAAACGAACCTTTCCCGCTATTTTCATTTCCATACAGCTTTTTTATGTATACTAATATTTAGCTGGAAGTGTTGACAGCTAGAAATAATTTTGTTATTAAAAAAATATATATATTAACATTATTTTAAAATAAGTGAAATTATAAAATAATTTTTCAACTTAAGCTTTACTCATTATTCACTAGTTAGTTGTTCAAAACTTAAATACGAAAAATAAACTTTTTTAAAACACGCTACAATTTTATAAAATTCAATTTATACAATTAACAAGTTAAAAAAAAAGAAAATATTTCAAATACTTAAACAGCATGCTTTCTAATTTAAACAATCTTTATCTTAGTTTGAACAAACTAAAAATTCTTATTATGTAATACTGTGATAAAAAATTCATTTATTAACTTGTATACAGCTAGTATAAAATGTGTTTTAAAACAAATGAGTTTAATTTCAGATGACTGATCTAGTTAAACATTAACAAAATATCTTTCTTTGTTAATGAAATATACAACTGTCATGTTGTAAACCAATGAAACTTTAATAAAAATCGTTTTAAAGTACTCTTTTTTTCTTATTAACTCATTTATTTTCTTTGTTTAAAAAAAAGTAAGAGCCTTCCATTTTAGTACATAAAGTTTGTTAAAAAATAATTGGTTTTATTTATTGAATATAATAAACTAAGTAAGTAATTATAATATATCTAGTATTTTAAACCTTTTTTTAAAGATTTAACCTAAGGTTTATATATCAAGACAAAATAGTTCACAAAAAATGTATTGTTCTGATTCAGTGTTTTCTAAAACTAATGAATTATGCTGTTTAATTTTCAGCTCTATTAGTTTGAAATCTCGTATTAAGCGAAAACTGGTATAAAAAAAATAATGTATAAAGTTTAAATAACCAAATTGAATTAAATAACTAATAAAATAGTAAAAAGTTAAACCATAAAATTTTTGAAAACTTGTAAAAAAATTACATTTACTGAAAAAGTTATCTTTTTTGCTAAACTGAGTCTATTCTATAGATAAGACTGTTGTTAGTATTTATGAAAAATGATCTCCAGTTTATTTTATTAGAACTTTTAGCAATCTCTTAGTCGTAGGTATTTTAAATTTATTGTTTTTTTTATTCTAATTTTTTTTTGTTAAAGTAAATTTTCATTTTTTGAAAGTTTAGGTCTACAAAATAATGCATCGATTTTTTAAACTTAGACGTTTTAGTTAAAAACTATTTTAATTTAAAAAAATCAAACACCTTGTTTTTAGTTTATAATCAAACTTTTAGTTTTATTTTATTTACTAATTGTCAGAATTTTATTTTACAGTTTGTTGAATGAATATTTAAAACCAACAAAAAACTGTAATGAATGTAAAAAAAAATTACAGTTTCTCAAAATAATAATAAATTCAATTACTAGAATTTATCTAAATACAAAGCAACAAAAAAGTGAAAACTATAAACAAGCTTTTAAAGTACATGGATAAAAATAAATAACCAGTTTTTAGTAAGGTAAATTAGTATGTAATTAGTGTAAGTTTTTTGTTTTTTTACCCTTTTTTAGTTCATAAAAGCTAAAATAAAACTTCTTTTACTTCATATTAATATTTATAAAAAACTACGGTTTCATATAAATACTTTTAACGAAAAGGTAACTAAACAGCTTTAGTTGTTCTATAAAGACTAATAACTAAAAAGATATCATTTCAGGCCATCTTAACTATAACATATTAAAAAAATCACTAAGTTCTTTTTCAACCTATTCGCTAAAATAAATTATGAAATGTAGCTGAAGTGAAAATGTTTAGGATTTTCTTATATTTTAGCCACATAATACTGTGTCGCATGGTTGGTAAAGCTTGCGTGAGGGAAAATTAGTTGTTACATAACAGCAAAAACTACATAAAGAATGTCAAAAACCAATGAATTGTGTAAATATATTTTTTGATGAAATGATTTAGTAAGCGTTGTCATAATACTGTTAACCTTAAATGTAAATTAAAAAGTTTATTTAGTATTTGTTATGTTAACTGTTCTTTTAAGCGAGTTAAAATTCTGAAATATTAAAGTTGGTGCATTGTAAAAAATAAAGCAGCCTAAAAAGTTTCTATAATTGTTTGCAAATTTTTTATAAAAATAATAAAGTAGTTAAGCAAGTTTTACTTACTTATTAATTTTCAAGTGATTATTAAAATATTATTCAGCTTGAAATTACTTTAAAGTTATATATTTAAAAAAATTGAGTTAATTAAAAATAAAGTTTATAAAAAAAGTTTTTACATATACTTTGTGATTTTTGGAATAACTACGCTATCGAACAATTAAAACACTCAGCTTACTTGTCAAAGAAATTAGTTGCTATATGCAAATATTTATTTTCTGAGGGAACTTTGTTTTAAGAATTTTTAAATTGTTACAATCCAATAATTATCTTAAGCTGCAACAGCATACTAAAACTTTCCACATTATTATTTAAATCCAAATAAAAACTACTTTATCTAAATTTAAGAATTTTTTTTATGAAAATTTTAGTTAATGGTAGAGAATAAGTGAAAAATTACATAACAATTTCAACTTGTAATGTTTTTGTTTAAATATTAATAACTGTCGTTCAGTTATCGTGTGGTTGGACTTCTAGTTGGTGGATTATACATACAAAGTTTTGACAACCTTTGTTGCCGAGGTAATGGGAGAAATCTGTTCGAACGGAACAAACTAGATGACGACGAAATCTGCGCAAACTCCAAAGCAATCCTCGCCTACCTCGAATTGAACCATTGATTACAAAGTTCATAATAAGTATAAAAAAATAAGTGTAAGTTAACACAATAATTTTAATTAGTACCGTTTTAATTTCAATATTATCAACTTCTGTTCAGTTTTCGCGTTTAAAATATAATAAATTGTAGTTTTTGTTATGGTTATTTATTACTAAAAAGTTCAAACCGTTAAATTTCAAATTTATTAAGTTGTTTTTAAATATTAAAAAACTGGCCATATAGTAAAAAATTAAAACCGCTAAGTAATTAATTTTCATTTAAAGTATTTTAAATTTTGTAAGGTCAAAAACAGTATTTACTCTAAATGTATGATTGTTGGAGTCTAATCAGATAAGTACTATTATAAAAAAATCTTTAAAATTGTTCTTTGTAATTTTTCAATAAGCTTTTCAATTTAAATAAGTATTACAAATATCTAAAACTTTATTTTATCGTTTGAAGTCTTTCGTCAAATCTTTTGAAACTTAATTGAAACTATGAACCAGTGTTTTAGAACAATTGTTATTTGTAGAAAAATAGTTATAACATTTTTATAATTTATTAACCAAAAAACAATAAATATAGCTAAGATAAAAATATTTTTCGTAAACAATTACTAAATTAGTTTTACGCTATAAATAAAACATTATTATTTGACATTTATTAATACACGTTTTAAATCAATTCTATATCAGCAAAAAGACCTTTTACACTTTTAAATCAAAACTGTAACGAAAACAGATTTCTACAAGTGTACTATCTAGTACTTGGCACAATGAAAATTAAAATGGCTTAATCTAAAACGTGTGCCCAGTAAAGGCAAGCGAAGAAATATTTAGTGCTTCTGAATATTACAACCGTCGTGAATGTGCTTAAAAAAACTGCAGACGTCTTTCTGGTCAACGTGACATCTGCTGCACGCCCATGGACGTCCTTTCGTGTGCTTTGCCATGTGCATTTTGAAAATTTCGGGGTTGTTGAACTCTACATTGCAAAAGTTGCAGCGTGTTCCTGTAAGCTTGAATCTCTGTAGCTTTTTCATTGGCTCAAAGTTTTTTCTGGCCGGCAGATGAAACTTATCTTTACTTGAAATTTTATGAGCTACTAGCACCGGTTGTTTGTTACTGTCAAAAGAAATTTTGATCAGTTCTACTGGTTTTTTCTGTTTGGAAGCATTTAAGTTCATGTCTTTCTTAGTCCATAGCGGTATATATTTTTTAGGATTAGGACTAATATATTTTACTGGAGGTTGCACTGGGGGGTTATTCTTAAAAAATATCGGTTGTGCTGCTTTTTTTTCTTCTACTACTTTTTCGCCTAAAAAGTTACCTAGAACAAAAAAATGTTTATATTTAAATTAAAGATTTTGAAAAGAATTCAATAAAATTTTTAGATAAATGATGAAAAGATTAAAATAAAAATTGCAAATTGTGGTAACATTAAGCAAAAAATATATTATTTAAAAATACTTTTATGTAGTATTAGTTAAACCTAGGTTTGAAGTGAGATCAAATTTATTCACAAAGTTTTCAAGTTCTTCCAAGCTACCTTTATTCAATTTTCTTTTTCTACCCACTGGACTTTGCTGGTCGTTGATTCTTTCACATACGTTACCCTGCAATGCAATATTTTCACAATCTAACTTATTTTTTTTATGGTTTTCATTTGTTTATGTTTGACATAAAGTTAGAAGAACACATTGTTATTTTATATTAAAAATACTGCTTACGACATTTTTTTTTTTGTTATTTATTATCAACTTTTAAACTAACTCATATATACTTAATAATTGTGCATACTTACGTCTACTAAATCGATAACCTTAGTATTCTTCTGATGTAGGTCAATTTTTATAATTTTGGGAATTAAAGCTTTATTCGACTGCAGAAAAAAATCAACTAATCAGTCTTATTAGTTATATTTTAATAGGAAGGTAGATACATTAGGCAAGTTTTTAAACTAAAAAAATTACAAATAGTTTTTATTAAAGAAACTTAACATTACTCTCATTGTAAACCAATATTAAAATTACAAAATCTAAGTAAAAGCTACTTTGTTTAATTTTCATTTTGTTTAAAAGTAATTTAAAAAAAAAGTTAGTTGTTTCAGCTCTATACTTTAAATTTTGAAATATAAATACTTAATTAAAGAAACTGCACGAACTGTTTTCAATATATCAACCAGTGTCACATTGTTTTCCTGAAACTTTTTCAATTCATACTTTTGTTCAAAACTATACTTCAAGTATTCGTTTATGGATAAATGATTTAGCTTTGTGTGTTTTATAACTTCAGAGTCTTTACTATCTCTATTAAGAATAATAAGTTTAATTTGTAACAAAAGAAACTTAACATTTCAAAAAACTAATTTTGTTTGAAAAAATATAAGATGAAATAACCAATGAACATAAACGTTTTGGAAAAGTTTACTACATGTTTACAACGTAATTGAAATATTTAAGAAAATAAAACTACAATTTTAACTAAAGTATCTTATATTTAAGTTTACCGCTTCCATTATAAAAATATATTTACGTGAAATTGCAAAATTTACAGCAAAACTCCAGCATTCTTTCATCTGTGTGCTCTTTATAAAGGTGAACAATCATAGAATCAAAACTGCTTTCACTAGCATTACAACGAATGCAAACATGTTCTGTTTTTTATAAAATTTATTTACTTAACTTCCTTGCTTCATTGAACTTAAGTAAAAAATACATAAATTAAGTTTGATACTAGTAGTTTAACTACAAAAAAAGTATTACAAAAAGAAAATAATAACTTGTTTTTTCAGCACTTTGCTCACTTAAGTCATCTTTATAGGTACTTTCAATCCTTTTGTTTTCTTGGTCAGATATAGATGCTTTAAAGTCTTCAAAAGAAACTTCCTATTTAGATAATGTCTATTAACAATTCACGATTGAACTACAAGTATTTAGTAATACTTACAAACAGTTAAATATAACTTTAACAGCTGTTTTCTAAACTTATTTTTATTTACGCCTTTTTTTCAATTATATATGATGTCACATTACAAAACCCTTTTCATCTAGTTCAAGTTTCAAACCTCCCTTGATACACCTAAGACTTTTTTTTGCTCTTCAATTCAAAACCCCAAAATATCTAATCTAAATTTCAATTTTTTTGTTAAATATAACTAAGTACCCTGTAGTCACTTTGCAGCTTGTCACCCCCAGACTAGCTACAGCAGGCCTTATGGACAACTTAGGAAAACCCCTATCTAAAATAAATCACAAATGCTATAATAAAAGTCTTTAACTTTTTTACTTAATTTGTGATATTTTTTAAGTAACGGAAATAAAAAAATATTGTTGGCTTAACTTCTTATTGTTAGCTTTATTTTTATCTGAACGACAAAAAAAGACAACAATTATTCTAAAAGAAAAGTTAAGTCAATTTTGTTGACTTGAAAATTTCAACACAAAGAGTTTCATTCATTTCTATTTAATTACGACCTTCTTGCTTAGTCAATACATTTTTTTTTCATAAAGTTTAAGCTTACTGAGGAATAGAGCTCTTTTTATACCATTTTTAAATTTGATAAATTCTAATTTTAATCTTTTTGATAGATATCTTACGCAACTAAGTAACAACTAAAGACCTTTTTGTAGATTCTTAGTTTGCATTGTAACGAGATTGATTCTCGATTTCATTGTTTTATACTTGTCCGCTAGTTGGTGTTACAATAAATTGTAGAATTATGTACTTTTTTCCAACGTTACGAAATAGCTCATCAGCCTTAGCATGCCCTTTTCGCACAGCTCTATTCTAGTGTTCTTTATTTTTAATTGATTTTGTTGTATTTCTAATTGTATTTTTACTAATTAATTTATATGAAATTCATTAATTAACCACGGAAACATCTTGTATAAGTTTATAGTTAATCATTAGTCACAAAATTTGTCAATTTAAAAAGTAAGACTTATTACATTAATAAATAGACAGAATCTTTAGTAGATTTAGTAATAAAGTTCTAATAAGGCATTAGCGCCAAGATAAGATAGAACATTACCGTCATTTACACCAGGCCCGTGTTAATAATGTAGTAAGCTAATACCTTGATAAAGTACATTGAATAATAAATAAACCCCTATAATGTAAAACAATAGCTCTTATTTATCTAAGTCCCTGAACTACAGCATAACATATTTTTATTTAGTAAAATTATCTTTATTCTTAGGTGAATTTAAAGAATAAAAAAAAATCACTAAGCAAGAAGACCCTAATTAAAGACTAAAAATTAAAAAAAAGTGGCTCGGCCAATATCCCTAAAAAATATAATTGTATATAAAAATAAAAAGACACTAAACCATATTAAAAAGTTAATAAAATTTGTGTTAGAAATATGTTACGCAAAAAAAACACACCAAAATGTCCCACTTTTTCTATGGGCTCTACCACAGATTCAAAAAAAAAAACGAACTAAAAAAAAACATAATTTATTTTAGCTGTATAGTTAAGCTATTAAACTCTGTACAAGTTATACCTTAAGAACAACGAACAAAGAGATTGTTGTGTGTTGAAGTTTTTAAGTAAAAAAAATATTTCACAAGTTTTGGTCTAAGGAATTGGTCTGTAAAAAATCATTTTGGGTTCACCACGAGCACATTCTAATGTTATGTCAAAAGTATATTAAGAAATGTAAAACTAACTTGGTTAAAGTGCATTTAGATAGCAAATAAAGCTTTTATAAAAGTTCAGCAATGTTAAGATATTTAAAATAAGTTTTGATACTTCGTATTAATAAAGATTTTAATTTAATGTTTATAGTTTATAAATAATCTTACTTTAATTTTTTTTATGTGATTCAAAAATGAATACACTTCTCTGCTTTAATTTTTTACTATAACTTTATTTTAAAGAAAGCTTAACATAAGTTTATGATCAAAATATTTAAAAAATATCTCAAAAACATAAAAATTTATAAGTAAAACAAAACTATAAGTGATTCAAAAATTAAGAGTTTTAAATACCATTTATATACGTCAATTTAAGAAATCACTTCTAAATCAATAGATAAATAAAACTAAGGTTTAGAAATAATGTTGAAGTGTTTTTTGACTTTCATACAAAACGCATAAAACAAGTTTTTTTTTTAAAGGTTTGAATAAACATGTTTCAGCCTTGTTGTCAGATAAACTTATATAAAGAGATATTTATTAAATAAATTATTGTTTTGTTTCATTAAAATATTAATTCTTATATTAGATTGACAAAAAATTTTTGATTTAGTACTCAAATTTTTTTTTTTCAAAATAATATTACTAGTCGTTATATAAACACATTCAAAAAATTTACAGTTGTAAAAGAGTGGTCATCACGGTGTAAAATTGTGTACATTAGTGTGAATATAATTTATTTTAACGTGCACAAATGTTTAAAAAAATAAAAAATATTAAACTTTGTTGGTTTGAATTTTTATATCAAAAATATAAATTATTTTAAAAATTGACAATTCTTAACACAATGCCTATATTCAAAATTAATAAAACTAGTGTTTTTTAATAATAACTTACATCATTAAGTCTAGTGTGCACATAATTTATTTTCCAGTATTCTACTGCACAGCTTTTGAAAAATATAAAGATCATTCAACTAAATTATAAATGTCAGGTTGAAACTAAGACTTTTTCTTATTTACAAAAGTACTGATACTTTTATTGTGAAAAAACTAACCTCATGCACTTTCTGATCATTTGTGAGGTTTAAATTTATCTTTTTAACCTCATTTGTTTTTTGAGTTTTTTGTTGAGTTTCAGGTGTCTCATTTGTTACCAGGTTCTTACATTTCTACAGTATTTATGGGTCATAACTTTTAGATATATTTAACATTTTTTTTAATAGAATTAGTTTAATTCTATTTTCTAATAAAACTTTCAATTTGACTATGTAAGAGCAGTTTTTAAGCTTGTAGAACTTAAAAATATATCAATTATCTTTTATTAGATTTCTATTTTAGTAGTGTTATTAAAAGGTTTTTTGAATATCTAGCATTTAGTTTAAGTTAAAACTAAACAAACTTATAACTTATTTTAAAGAGAAGAGCTCAGATTTTTACCAAACTTATCAACTTAAATTAATTCAGGTAAAAAAATGTGATCTATAACGTGTTGTCTTTGTAAAATACTTAACTAATAAGGAAATGTGTAAAAATTAATTTTAAATGCCATCACACATAATAAGTTCTTAAAATAATTGTAAAAACATATAAGTTATTGGTTTTTAAAGTTAGTTTACATATTAATTGATATACTCAATTTTTTTTTTATTTACAGTGAATTAAATGTTTTCACTTAAAATTTGTTAAAAACAGTGTTAATTTTAATCTAAAATCTTAGATGACAGGTTAATTAACACTTGTTTTATCTTGTATTTAATTACAGTAAATACTTTATAATGGTATAAAAACTACTTTAAAAGTTTTTTTAGGATCCTACATTCTCTAAATTTCTTCAAAACATAAAAAGTTATACTTTAACATACCTGAAAGTATGTAATTTTTCTTTCTTCATGATTAATTTTAGTATATAAAATAGCTTTTGTAACATTACAATTATCATGGTTATACATATGGTTTACTAATAAACTTCTCTGTTCCATTTCTGTATTACATATTGAGCAACAATGAAGGTAAGATTTTTCATCAAAAACTGTGTTCATTATAATATCTATAAAAGTAAATAAGTCTCAATAATAAATAAAAATAAAATTACTGTTTATAAGTTTTAAATTAAAAACAGTAAAAAAAATATGTTTTTTCTAGCATAATTTAAAAATTAAAATGTTTTTTGGTGTAAAATTATATAGAAACCCATTTCTAAACTAAATTTAAAAACCCATATTACCAAAACATATATTAAGCTGTAGGTTTGATAAATTAAATGAAGGTTAAAAATTAATTAAATTTCAAAAATTAACTAAAGTTTAGCTAATAAAGTTTGAGAAGTACTACTGCAACTAGCAGAAAGCTTTAGTGATGCAATTTTATAAACACTAAAGAATATATTTTCATAAAAAAACTTATTATATATAGTTTTTAAACTTAAACTTTAAAACAGTAACTTTCTTTAAACGCTCATTTACTTGTGCTTTAAATTTCCAAATCAAAAAGTTCTAAACAAATTAATTTCAAGTTAAGATTATTAGAATTATAGGGATTTAGTAATGTTGTCAATTAAAAAAACTAGTTGCCTCGTTTATAAAGTTTTATTTACTTACTTGATATACATTAACAAATATAACACATTAGTATTAAATTAATAACTGACATGTTACTAAAAAACTGTATACAAATAAAAAGTAAGTTTAAAATTTACAAATTGTGAAATATAAATACAACATTTTACTTTAAGGGAATTTAAAAAAATATTTTCATAAGTATTATTTTAAAAATTAACAGACATTTATGAATATATGTTAAAGTGTGATAACTATAACTAATAACCAGTTTTACATTTTAAGGTACTTGAAACATGTTCATACTTGAAGTAAGAATTGAACAGAAATAGATAAACTTATAAAAAACTTTTTTGTTAGTACATTAAAAAAAATGTTTTAAAAAAAAATTTATATCTAAATAAGATTTTTTAATCTAAAAAACACTTAAATTAATATTTTCAATTTGTTTTTTCTGTAAAATTTATTACCATAAGATATCACTGTAAATATTATTTTAGTTTTAAATTGATAAGTTATATAATATAATAAAACAATCTAGTTATCAAGTGATGTTAATTTAAAAGTACAACTAAATGTAAATGTCAATATATTATTGTTTAGCTTGAGAAGAATTTATCATTTTAAAAACTTTATTAAAAAGAAAAGTTGAAAGAAATTTATGTGTACTTATGTAATATAAAAAATATAAGAGCTATTATTACCGAACTACTTTCATTAAATAAATTTAATTTATCTTTTTATTGAGTTTTAAAAAAATAAACCATAAAATAAAATGGTCTTCATATTTATATTTTTGCTGAAATTAAACTGGTTTCTATTTTAGTAAATTTATGTTAAGTATACTAAACTAATTTTATTTAGACTTAAAAATACACTATTCATTCTTTTTTTTAGTCATAAATTAGAGTTATTATAAAAAATATTTATTAGTGATTAATAAACAATTTTAGCTTACTAAATTTTTAATGCCATGAAAAATGATAAAACTTGTGAAATTACAAACTTTTATGCTTTTACTTAAAATTGATTTATTAGAAAACAATTAATTACAGCTACAGTTCAAGTAAATATGAAGACTTATCATAAAAATAAACAACAAACAAACTTGTTTTTGATATAAAATCAATAGAAAAACTATTCATTTATAATTTAAGAAATATATAATTTTCTTCTTACTTTTATGACTATCTACTTAACATATCAAAACTTAGTATTTTATCTATATTTTATGTAGCTTTAGTTTTAAAGCATTAAGTTTTTCTTTTGGTATAAATTGTCATTTTAACACACAGTTTTAAACAATTTTTTTAAATAAAACGTAATTTTTTAGTTTAATAAAATCAAAATTATTTTAACTTAATTAAAATTGAATATTTTTGGTGAAAAAACAAATCTTTAAATTTAACTAATAAAATTTTGATTAATTATAATTAAATACTTTACTGAAAAAGCATACAAAGCTAATAATTTTATAACTAATAAATTAATACTTTCTTAATGTTTAAAATATTTTCAAAATATTCAACATAGAAAATAATAATTAATTACAATTAGTGCTGCTATTAATTAAAACTTCATAAAAAATCGTGAACTCTATTCATTTTTAAACATTTCAAATCAAAAAGGTCTTATATACAACAAGACTTATTTTTTTTTGTATTTTATAAAGGCTAAAGCATTACTATTATATTTATTAAGATCTAAACGAAGTAAATTACAAATTTAACATTATGAACAACAATTACAATGTTATATTTAAAATAGTATGGACGATAAATACAAAATGTCTTAAATGATTTGGAGTAAATAAATGTTTAGAAAAAGTTTAGAAACAAAATTAATATAATTAATTAGGTTAATTATACTTTTGATATGAAAATTTTGATAAGGCTAGAACCGTAGTCTTTTTTATCAAAAATGGTCTTTTATTAATAAGTTTTTGTTAAAACTAGCATTAGTAAAGTCATAAAAAAAAAAACAGTTCTATTCTACTTAATATGAAACAGTTTAAATTATCAGTAAAATCAAATTAGGAAACTATTTTTTACAAAATTAGAAACATTTTAAATATCAAATAAAAATTTATCAAGCATAACCTTATAATTGATTAGTTTTGTAAACTTTTTATTAAGCTGAAGTTTCGCAGATATTCGCATTATTGAATACTTATTTGCTCTAAACACGTTTCCGTAGAAAAATAATGGAGATTACAGTTCTTAGTCAGTTTAGACAAAAAACATCTAAAATGATTTGTCTTTGTCTCTATGACAATTTTATTCAGATGAAAGAAAAGCAGCCTTAAAAATCTGTATTTAAATGAAATTTAAATAATTTTATTATATTAATCAAAAATTTAAAAGTTTTTGAACTTTAGCGATACACTTCGTGATCTTTTTACATTTGCTGCTTCTTTCTTTTATTCATATTTAAATGAAATTGTATAAAAATTCTTATTACCATTATACTTAACTTGATTTAATATTACTTTTTCAACTATTACAAATCTTCAGCAGCTAAAATATAGATTTCATACTCTTTTTCCATCGGATTTGTTCTCTGTATTGCTAAATTTTATTTTTTTTATTTGGTAGTTTTAGAAGTACTCTCAGTATCTCTTCAGCCATTTCATAAATAAAAAAAATTTGAAGTTAAGTTTAACTTAGAACACTTTCTTGTTTTCTTAAAATATCACATTTTCGATGACACAAATGCCACAAATTTTCCCGTCCACTTTTTGCTCATGAATCATGATGAATAAAACTTTTTTCACAATTATCCAACCATACATTGATTCCAAAAGCTTGTGTAAAAGTAGTGCTAAAAGTGTATAAAATTCATTTTATGATAAAAACACATAAGATACAAAGGGGTGCACGTAGATGAAAATGACAAAATGAAAAACAAAGTAATATTTAACCACAACCAAAAAAGTTTAATACTTTGTTTTTAATTTTGTTTTGTTTGATATTTTTACATAAATTCCATTTATTTTGTCAAAAAACTTTTTTTCAGATTTGTTTATTACGACTGATAATCTCCTATATGCCAATATAGAAGTAAACATTGTTTTGTAAATAATAAACTGTAAAAACAAATAATAGTTAGAAAATATGTATAATTTTTTAGTAAGTATATAAATTATAATTAGCATAAAACACTTAAAAAATAACATTGAGTTTTTTATGTAATGATAGAAACTAATTTTACTGTTTGTTAAAGGTAGTTTTATAAATTAACTAATTTAGATTAAAAATAAAAATAATAAAAACAAAAAATTAGTTATCACTGTTTTAAATTAAGCTAATTTTTATAACAGTTTTAAATTTAACAATATTTTATATAACATCTTTTAGTTGTTACAATTGTCAAAGCTTTGACTGCAAAAACTAAAAAGAGGTTATTTGCTATAAAAATAAATAAATCTTGAAACTTTATTTTATATTGTTAGATTTAATTATCGGAGTTTTAGTTGTCGGCATTTGAATTGTCAAAATTAAAACTGTCGGGTTAAAATGTCATTTAAGTTTAAGCTGCTGGAATTTAAATTTTTCGAATTTGAGTTGTCCGAACTTGAATTATAGAAATATGAATTGTCTGAATTTGAGTTTCAAAATTTGAAATGTTGGAGTTTGGATTGTCAGAATTCGAATTGTTGGAGTTTAAGTTGTCCGAATTTGAATTGTCGTAGTTTTAATTGTCCGAATTTGAGTTGTCGGATTTGAATTGTTTTAATTTGGTCTGTCGAAATTTAAATTGCCCGAATTTTAATTGGCGGTATTTAATTTATCGTATTTGAATTGTCCGAATTGTCATGTGACCGATACAAAGAGCTTTACTACAAACTGTCGGAGGTATTTTTTTGTATTTGTAAATTGATCAGACTCTCTTGTTATAAAATGATCCAAAATGTAATTTTTTTAGCGTTTAAATACTGTTAAAAAATATGTTCTTTACATTAAAAACTCTTTATTTATATTTTTACAAAACCACTTTAACTTAAAAACAGTCTCCAGTATCTGTCATTAAGTTTAAAAAATTACAATATTTTCTCGTGCATATAAAGTTTTTTCTGTAAATTAATGTATATTTTAAATTCAAGATTTATCTTTTTTATTTTATTTTTAAATATCTTGTTACCTCAGTTATAAATTTGGTTGGTTTCTATCTCAAGGAAGATCTAAAAATATGTTTTCGAGTATAATCTCTTCAATAATTTCAATATTTTTTCATATTTTTATGTTTTTAAGTTCATCGGCTTAAAGAAATTTTTTTTTAAGCGAATGAACTTGTTGCCAAAAACTTTAAAAAATAATTTCACTAAGCATTTATTTCAGAATATTTCACTAAATAAAAATAACCTACCGCGTTGTTTAGATAATGACCTACTGTTCTAAGATCCTCTACTAAAATAGTTTTGTATGGATTTGTCATGCGTGCAATACTACAAACCTTTTAAAAAATAACTCTTTCTTTTGTCTTTTATTAACTGTTAAGAAAAGATTAACGCTTATAAACTTTAATAAACTAATAAATTTCCTAAAATAATTTATATTTGCTTTTGAACAATATAGAAAATAACTGATAAGCTGATTACTTTTCTTTGTAAAAAAAAAATATAAGCCATCTAATCCTAAAAAATAAGTCTAACTGAATAAGGCCTAAAAAAATTTTTAACTTATAAGTAACTGCTCTGAAATTTTAAAACTAAACTTTATGTTTTCAAAAACATTTATAGAATAAAAACTTTGTTGTCTAAATTAAATAAGAATTGTAAGCTAAATTATTTTTTTGAGAAATTTAGTTGTGTTATATAGATTATACTCAAGTAATTAGGTGATCTTTTAGGTCAAGGAAGGAGTTTTTAGATGTTTTTAATTAATATAAACCAAAAATATAATATCTACAAAGCAAGAAAATCGTTTAAGATTTTTTTTGTCTAAATTGAATAGAAAATGTAAAATATTCCATTATTTTTTAACGAAAACGTGTTTATAATGAATAAGTGTTCAAAAATGCGAATATCTGTTTTTGAATATCTGTAAAACTTTAGCTTCCCAAAATTTTTATACGTAATAAAAAAAAAAGTTATTTTCTTACTTTTAATGCACTAAACGCTGTATTATGGGATTTCTACAAATCTATACCAAGCTTTTGATAACTAAAATAAACTTAATAAAAAGTTTGAACAACAAAAATACGAGTTGTAGTATTTTTCGCAAAGAAAAACAGAGTAAAACAACTTTTATTAGAAAAAATAAATCTGTATTTTACTATTTTGAATGTAGTATCTATCACAACAAAGAAGAAAACAGAATTCTATTTGGTTCTTCTTTAAATTTTAACTCTTCATCTATATTGATAGTATACACTAGCGTTTGTTTTTTTTTATTGCTACAATAAGTTAAATAAACTGTAATTTATGTGAAATCTATAGACTAAGAAAAACTATTGTATTCGAAAATTTTGTGTGTTGTTGTTTAATATTGAGTATAAAATCTAAAAAAATTATAACAACAATTTTGCAGTAGTTTTAGAGCAGAAACCTCTGACTTTTACAAATTAAAATTAAAAATTAGGTCCTGAAAGCTTTTATAATCATTGAGCAGTTTTGTAATAGTCTGTACGCGATATAATGCCAGAGCTTCTTTATATAGTTAAAAATTCTTTAAGTTTTTAGTTTTATCGAAGTTGTCCTAAAGTTATTATTAAGAGTTTATCCAAAAACTTTTTTAAATTCCTGCCATTTATTATTTTAATACTTAGAATACCATTATAACTTTTATACAAAAAACTATTACAGTTAAATCAAGTTCTAATACTGTTTTAGTAAAGAGTCTACTTCACTTTATAGGTATATTATGCACTAGCTATAAACAGTGTATAATTCATCGACATTTTAATAGTTAGTAGCTTGCAAAGTAATCTGCAAAAAAAAATAATAGTTCTTAGAAACAACCTAATATACACCTTAAACACTATCTTTACAATATACACTTGCTTATAAAAAAGAAATCTTCTATGAAAAAATTACTAAATCTATGTTAATCAGCAATTCTTATAACGAACTATGGTGCTACTTTTCAATTTAAAAACTAGTTCTCAGAGCAAATATTAGTATACATCAAAACTTCTAATTACCGTTACAAAAAATATTAGAAGTTTTATTTTTACTAATCAACTGTTTCCGGGACAGCATTTGGTGCTGCTTTTTTTAATTCACTATATAAATTAGAATAAAATGAATAGTATTTATTTTGCTTATAAACATAGTTGGCTTTCAACATTACTTTCAACATTAGTTCACAAAAAAACGCTCAAAATATTTGGTCCTAGGACCTGGTGCACGAAGAACTGTTCAGTATTCGAGTCGTACACCACTTGGATACTTTTTAATGTCTTGTCCAGGACAACAATTTGTTTATCAAGAGTACTGGTACTTATAACTAATTTAATTTTATAATCCTTTCTTAGTAACTTAGTGTAACAGGTTTTTTATTCGGTTTAAACAATAAATACCTAAAATCTAAAATGTGTTTTTTGCTGTCTTAAAATTAAAACTGCAAACATTGTTTACCTAAATGCTTAATTTACTGATTCTAGTATTAAAATTGAGTTTTACAAACTTCTATTATTTTATATACAAAAACTTTATCATTTATAGATTTAAATGCACAGTTTTTAAATATCTAAAAAATCTAAAATTACTAACAAAATTATTTTTATAGCCAACTTTATTTCAATTATTTATATATATATACAGTTGCAGTGAACTACCGCCTCCAGAAGATTTCTAGCAGTCAAAGCATTTTTAAGGAAACAACCCAACAATACCAGGAAGCTATAAGAAAAAGTGGATACGATCACGAGTTAGCCTATAGCCACAAAAACGAGAAGGGTAACAAAAAGAAAAGAAGGAGAAGAAATATTTTATATTTCAACGCTCCATTCTGCAAAAGTGTGGCAACACGGGTTGGGAAGCGCTTCCTAGAGATTGTGGACAAGAACTTTACTGAAAACCATCCATATTGTAAAGTTTTTAACAGGAAGACACTAAAAGTGTCCTACTCCTGCATGCCAAACATGAAACAACTTATAATGGCACACAATCGAAAGATGTTAGACACGCAGTACAAAGAGAGGCGAATGTGTGACCGCAAAAAACAAGAATGCCCGGTAAATGGAAGTTGCCTGATGGAAAATGTTATATATAAAGCGACAGTCATAACTGATAACCAGACCAAGTTTTATGTAGGCTCGACTGGACTATCGTTCAAGAATCGCTACACAAAGCACAAGTACAGCTTCAAACACGAAAAACATAAAAATACGACAACTTTATCGCAGTACATTTGGAAACTAAAAAATGACGAAGTTAATTTTAAAATTCAGTGGGAAATATTAACAAGAACGAAAAATAAATACAGTTTAAAAAACGGATGTAAATTGTGCAATGCGGAAAAAATCGAAATTTTAAAAGTTAAGAAATCTGAATCTTTAAACAAAAGAAACGAATTACAAACTGGGTGCATACATTATAGAAAGCAATTTATCTAAAAACTCTGTTAATAATTTTGTCTAAAATCAACTATCTATTATTACGTAATACCTAATTTTGTATAATTTTATTGCTGTACTTAGAAGTTTGCTTTTCATTGAATAAAACTTGGCTGAGGACGCGTATTAAACGCAGAAACAGCTGTACCAAGCAAAAGTTTATTTTGTGTATGTTATTTCTATATATATATATATATATATTATCCTTATCTAAACTTTTATTAATATTAATAATGCTAAATCACTTTTTCTAAAGTTATTAAATATATAAGTATTCCGTTTACCTAACTTACTTAGACTTAACTTAGGTTACAGTAAAAATGATAAAAATTGTTTATATCTGTATGAAATATTTTTAAACTAATAACTCACCCTTACCTTTTTCTGTCCAAATTATGTTCGATTCAAATTAGTTCTTCTCTAGCCATTTCCTATCATTAACACCATTTTCTATCATTCGATAGATTTCATTACAATTTTTTGTTTTTCACAAGTAATAAAATAAAATATATTATAAATTTAAATAAATTAGATTTTTTTGCAAAAATCATAGTTAATAAAATGGCAAAATTAGTTTTTAATGCTGGACACAATATAGTTAAAAGAAATGATTGACTCATTTTAATTTAACATCAAAATTTTTCAAATAAGTTTTTAATGTGAGCCTAAGTTATAATAGTGATTAAAAAAAAAAAAGCTACTATCAACAGACATGACACTTTTAGTTCAGATAGTAGTTGTTTGACTAGGAACCAATTGCAGATTGGAAGCAAATAACTACAACAATATACAAGAATAACTCAAGTTAAAGATTTTGGAACGGTCAGTAAACACTTCTTTTTGAATTATATTTAGTCTTCACAAAAGTTATGATAAGTTTTTGTCAGTAAATTATAATTTTTTTAACTAAACTAAACAACTGTACCATTTCAAATTTCAATCTTATTTTTTGAGTCCTTTTAATTAAATAGTTTATATAAAAAAAATAGTATAACATTACTTTTACTTCAAACAAAAGTTTAAATGAAAGTTTTAAAAAAATATTTTCTTTTCCTTAGTGTTGATGACTTAAGTAAACATTAAAAATGATGTTATTTAGATATACTATTCTTTTTAAGGTTTCTGAACATTAGTTTTAATACAGTAATTTCTTCTAATTTGTTTGAGTTTCAGTAAATTTTACATTATTTTATGTAATATAGGTTTGTTGTATAAGCTACTAAACAAATATGTCTGCATACAACAAAAAGTTGTCCGTACACACAAATCCGAACACAAATACTTTTTTTAATAAATAAAGTTCTACAAAATTACTAATATTTTTGTTTGTTATAAAAACAACTGTTTTATATTTAGATTACAAGTGAGATATGTGTTGATTTTTTAATGGGAATATTTATAGAACTTTTTTATTTGTATAAATAAAAACCTAATTGCTACAAAACTATATTTAGCTTTTTATCTAAGTTATTGTTAATTTTTTCAGTAAACAAAAATTCAAGTTAATATTTTTATCATAAATTTGTGTTAAAAAATTTATACTAATTATTATATGTTAGTAACTGCATAAGTCTGTCGAATACTTTGTATGACAAATTTTATCAAAAGTTTTCATAAAAGATAGAAAGAAAAATCTCTATCACTTATATAAATTCACAAGTCATATTTATTTTAACTACTTACAGTTACAGCATCAAAATATTTTTTTATTATTATTGTAAATAATTTCTACTTATTAAATATGACAATTTTTTGCCTAAAGTAAGTTCATAAACAAAATACATTGTATTCGAATTAGGTGAACAAGAAGTTTATGCTTAAAAATATATAGACCTAAGTTTGTTGTTTTAAGACTTTATAAAACAAATTCTATAAGCTATCTAAAAATACTAATTTAAAGACATAATTAAAAAGTATATTTCAATTTAGTTATTGTTATTTTACAAAATATAAATTTTTGTACATAAAAACTTAAAAACAAATTATAGACTCAACTACTTTGTTAATAAGTTAAAGTGTTTCAAAAACAAATTTTACTACAAATTATAATTTAAATCTTTTTTGCTTAGAGAAAAGCTTTACGGTAACATAAAACTTCTTCTGCTTTTTAATCATATAAAAGTACTTAATTTTAACTTTACACTGTTAAATTGAAAAGTTTACAGAATTTAGACTCATTTTGTGTTTTTTTATACAACGTAGTGTTTTTAGTTTCACAAGTAATCTAATCATAGCAAGTTCTGATACAAATGTTTTATCTTCAAAATTTTAAAGTTTACAAGGCTATCATTAAAATGTATACAAAGTTATAAAACTTTTTTAATCAATTTTACTTTGCAAATATTAATGTTCTTGAGAGATGGTTTTATATATAAGTTGTTGAATTATTATTTTGCTTGAAGTGAAAATCGGTATGAGATACAGCACTACCATATAAGTTTCATAAATTAAAATATGTAGTTATAACTTAGAATTATTTTTAAGTGCGAAGTGTTAGCTATTTATCATTAACTTATAACAAAAAACTAGCTTAACTTTTTTTGAAAGTTGTTATTACAATTTTTGTTATTGAACTGTTTTTTTTTAGTTTTAATTTATGAATTATAATATCTTCAGTTCAAATGAATTGTATTAAAATTTTTTTTTTTAAGTATACATTGGTTGTTTATTAATTAGTGTTATCGAATTTTTCTTGCTTAAGTTAAACAAAAATGATAATGTTTTTATTTTTAGAGTTTTACAAAATTCTTTTATTTTAGATATAAATGTTACTATCTTTAAAATTTATTTAAAAACTTCTAAACTAAAACATCACAAGTAATAATTAAGTTTTAAATATTTTTACTTTATTTTTAGAAATATTTTGATTTAAAAATATTACGAAATCTTCACACAAATCATAAAATTTTGTTATAGCGAAAAACACTAAAGTGTAAATATTTTAAAACGCTGCTGTAATTAACAGTTTACTTGAGTTCTTATATTACAGCTTAAAAATAACATTAAAAAGTGCAAAGAACATAATAAACAAAAAAGTGACAGTACATTAGCAAGCACATGACAATCACATGGTTTAAACCCATAAATTTGTAAGTAGAGTTTAATTAAGACACATTCATTTTATATATAAAATGAACTTTAATATTCGTTTATGTCAAAAATATTTACTTAAATACAAAAGTAGTTCACATCTCTACCAAATAGTTTTGGTTTTTAGATTGCTTGCACTTACTTATCTAACTTAAAAATATAACAACAAAATCAAATATTACACATGTTTTCAAAAGCAGTAAGTTTTTTTTTCGTTGTTAAATAGATAACAGATGGAATTAAATTTACTGAAATATAGAGAAAATTTAATATATTTTATTCTCAAAACACACTAAGTGTTAAACTAGGCTACAATTATGTTGTAAATATTGACTGTAAATATTTGTAAAAGTACAGGGAAAAAAATTGCAAATAACACACATTCAGTTTTAATTTTATATTCACAAAAAAAGTATACATAGTTAAGTAATTAATAGTTTAAGATTAAATCGTCTAAAAACTAGGAAATTATAAGAATTTTAATAATTAAAAATTTAAAGTGAAACGCTTGTCCCGTGTTGATATTTGCAAAAGAGAAAGAAGTTTTAGTGCTCGATGTGTGTAAAGTTTAATTATACTGAAATCAATCAAGATTAAAATACAATTGTAGTATATGTATTAAGAATAGACAGTTAGAAATTTCAATTTAAATATTATTTATATTTCTACATATAGGTAAAAAACGTTTTTACATAGAAATTTTATTATGTAAAAGGGATGTTGTAGGAAGTGCATGTTAGATTGAAGTTTATAAACACAGCTTCCTGAATTTTGCTTTTTAATATTTACAGCTTTTTTTGTGTTCAATGACGTTATGATTTATTATTGAATATTTGAAATACTAAATAGACTGGAGAGAGAAGTTTTTCTCAAAACAAACACGTGTTTTGCATACAATAAAAGTACTATTTAATAAGAAAGCAAGCCCATTTTTATAAATATTAAAAAAAAATAAAGCAGGTGTACAAATACATTACAAGCTTTTTAGTTTTCAGATACAAGTAAATTTATTTTATACTTAGCTAAAAATGTTTAAAATAAGTTAATTTTCAGGAATTTTAAAAGTTTTAATGTTACGAAATTAGATAAGCTTTGAAAATTTAGAAATAATTTTGAAGTTGTAATATAATACTAGTTTTGTCGTAAATTTTAATGTTTAATGTAATTGTTTGCATTGATAATTTAAACTTTCTATATAGTGTTTCTTATTTGCCTTCAGGTACTGAAATTTTTGAAAGACTTAAAAAGAAAATTCTACGTTTGAGTAGTCTTATCGAATATTATAATTAGGTAGTTTGTTAAACAGAATTGTACATTTCATTTTTATTATATACTTTTTTAGTTTGTTAATATGTAATCAAAAAACTTTGGTATAGCTTCAATTAAAACACCAAAGTCATATTTGATGTTTATTTCTTTTTTTTAGAACATTGTGTTAGTAGTTAGAAAGATCTTATTTAGTATACTTTATATAATAGCTATGATACTTTCTACTCGAATTGAATTACAGCTTAGTTTGCTATATCAATATAATTAATTAACTAAAAGGTAAATTTACAAATTTAACGTTATTAAGTCTATAACTATTTTATTAAACTACTGTACTAAGCATTTTGTAAAGTTTTAAAAAAAAAAATTGTGTAAGTATATGTAAATATTTTTTTTTTATCTCTTTCTATTTTTGTACGTGCTAAACTAGTTCTGAATACTATTTTAAACTATAACTTTTAAGTAAAGCGAAATTTTTATTTTTTTCTATAAAATCTAAGTTTGGCTGGTATATTTATAGTTTTGAATAGTTGTTGATTTTTTTGTTAGCGCTTTAATAAAATACAAAAAAAAAGCAAGTAAAAACATATCAAATGAAGTTACAAATCATCATCATCTGTTGTTGTTATTTATTAACTTCTGGAAGAAGTAAGTATTATTACTAAGCTAATAATTGCTTATTTAGTTATTTAAACTATAACAGCAAAAGAGCTAAGTTTATTGGTAAAAAAGACTCTTTGAAATATTGTTTGTTTAATTTATGCAAACTCAACAAACAAGACCACTGTAAATATACGTGTAAAACCTTACCGTTTCAACTAATAAAAACATTTTTTTACAATAATAAAGCTGTAAAAACATATATTTTAAAGTTATTGATGCCACCAAAATATTGTCGAAAAAAAGGTCTGGAAGAGCAAGACTGTCATTCGTGTGCAAATTCCGTTATGACGTCAAAGACAAAGTTTCGTGGTTCGTGAACAAACAGAAAGTTGATAATGACCATAAGTTTTTCGAAATATCTAACTCAATCAAACCAAATGTAAATAAAGCTGTTAGCAAGTTAAAAATACTTAGACCAGAAGTTCTTTTTCACGATGTACATATTCGTTGTCAACTAAATGAAGTATCGTACACATTTCCTGTATTTACAGGTTAAATTTGTTTTTTTTTACTACTTTGAATTGATTTTTTAAAACTAAACGTATCATCTTTTAAGAGCTTGAAAAGTAGCACATGAATATTGCAGACTCTTTTATATTTTAAAATGGTGTTATATTTTATATATAGTTTAATATTAAATTTAAATGAAGTAGTTATTTGATAGTTAAGGTGAAATAAAACTTTGAAGTTTTAAAGCCCTGTATTATAAAGAAGAATAGTAATATATCACTTATTGTTTTGTGTTTATTATAACTAAGTAATAGTTTTTCTATTTGAAAAACTAGCTCTAAGTTTTGAACTTTGTTAAAAGTTATCAAATTTTTAATGCTATTGTAAAGTATAATAAATTTTAGGCTTGTTAACAAGTAATTCCTTAAAAGTATCTAAAGATTGTTTATTGATTCTGTTTATCTCTTACAATATATTTTCAGTTCAGCATTTCTAAAATTAAAACAACTTTTATTTTTATTCGATTTGATCGATTAAGTAACGTCCTAAAAAGTTAGAAAATATAAACTAAAAAGAATTGTTTTAGGACTCATTGAGGATTACAATGGAATATATAGATATTCATTAGAACACTTATACGACCAAAATTCTCATACAAAAACATACAAAAGAGCAAGAAAAGTTTGTAATAGATGGAATGCAGTTTTGTACGGCTGTAAAAAAGGTAAATTTTCATTCAATAAATTGTTTGATGATTAATCAAAGCAATTTTTTTTTTCTTTCCTTAAATTAAAACTAAACAATGTTTCTTTTTTTCAGCTTTCAAACCTATTTAATATTGGTTAAATACTTTATTTTAGCTTTATATGTTATATTTTTCGAACTGGCAGATTTCACAATAAACAAGCAATTGCTATGTAATCTTAAACGATTAAAAGTAGTATTTTACTAAAATGAGTATAAAGTTTTCATTTCATTTAAAGTGTTTAATAGATTTGTCCATGATTTTTATTGCAATTAGTTTTTAAAATTAGTTTAAGTGTTGTGTAACCTAACAAGTAAAAACAAAGTATTAAATTCTTAAGTTATACAAGTTCACGTGAAACGCAAAAGACTTTTATAAATAACAATTTTATAAACATCAGGTGGTGTTGAATGTGGATGTAATGTGAAAGGTACGTGAAATCTTTATACTTTTTAATGTTGAGTATTTTACAAAACATGTTATTTTTTCTTAAGCTTCCCGTAAAAACAAATACAAAGTGTGAAAACTTTACTAATTTTTTTCAACAATCATAATTTTCTAACTTATTTTTTTTAAGATTTAAACATTTAGTGCAACTAAATAAAGCTTAAGATATTATTAAAATAAAACTAATACAATACATTTTTAAAAGTTCTTTTAAAGTTATTAATTTTTTACTACTTAGATTTGCAAACAAAGGTTTTAAAAAAAGTATATTATATAAGGCTCTAGATTTTAAATGTTTATTATCAGTGTTTGAAACGGTGGACGTACAAAAAGCAAGCGAAAAAGAAAATTCGATAATTTCACTAGCAGTTAAAGATAAAACGTTTAGTTATGAAAATTTTCAATATAACTTAACCCTATGGAAAAAAGATAATTTCGATACAATATTTCATGTGGAAAGAGTTAATACGACTGATATAACAATTGACAATCATTCGGCTGGATATCAAATTGAACCTAATACTGCTTATCAAGTCCATGTAAGTTGAACTTACTTAACGAAATATTTACTCGAATAGTATTATTTTTTTTTTACTTCCAAAAAATTATTTTCAAAAGATAAAATTAATTATTTAAAAACAGTATGTTTAAATTTTACAATTTTTTTTCAAATAAAACTTTGAATGATTCTTACACTTTTTTTAAAAGATTTGATTGCTAAAAATACTAAATATAACTTTTATAACAAAACTACAAAACTCATATACATTTAAAAAGACAGCGGTTTTTGTAAAGTATGTACCCTTATAGTTTTTATTTTACATGTTTTGTTTTGTTACTTATTGCTATCACTAGGTAAATTAAAGTATGAGTAATTATTATACAAAACAAAGTTTACTTGTTTACAAATTTTGTACTATAAATAGCTTTATTATATTAAAAAACGTAGTTTTAAAGTTTTTAAAAACGTTTAAAAATTAAAAAATAATAATTGAATCATAAGCATCTAAGTCTAAATTTATGGTAAAAATATATACACACTTAAAAAATGTTACACTCTAAAAATTTATAACGGTTTCCTTTAGTAAAAAATTATTTTGTCCATAAAAATACAATATAGAACAAAACAGATAAATAAATATAAATCTATAGATACTTATATGCAAGTTATTTTTTTACAGATACAGTTTAATATCGTGAAAATTTTACTTGTGCATGAAAAATTATATATATTAATTAGTTCTAATTGTAAAATTATTTTTTGTTGTTCTACAGATACAGTACAGTTCTCCCTACTGGCAACAGGTGTACGGAGATTTTCACACTTCAATGATTTACAGTGTAACTGCAAATTCTTCAAAAGCAGATTAAAATAAATAATATACAATAAAAATTAACTTATCTTATTTTTTAAGTTAATATTTTTTTTACCTTTATATTAGTATAGAATAAGTACATCTCACTAAAATAATTATTTTTGCTCACCTTTTTAATAAAATTTATTTTGTGATCATCTAAAAAACTTTCGTTTTTTTTGATCAAAAGTAAAAACATTTTTTAGGTTTTGAACGTTTATAAATACAATCATTTGAATATTAATTAGTTTGTGATAACTGAAGTACATGTTTTTTTTTTCATAACTGTTAACATGATAAACTGTCGTTTTTTTTTTCAAGTAAGTTTTATAGTTTAAAAGTTTTAAACTCAAATAAGCATTAATTAAATAAAAATGTTTAGTTTTATGTATTTTATACCAAAGTCACTTGCTTTCTAGATATGGGCTATTTAAAAAAAGTCTCAATTTTTTTTGTACTTTTAGAGACTTTACAAAAGTTTATAAATGCTTCCAGATATTTAAAAATATAAATCAACTGCAAGAAATTCCTTCAGCTCTGTTAACAAAATAGCTTATTAAATATGTTTTTGTGCTGATTTTTTTTTTAATTATTTTTTAATAAACAATTTTCTGTTAAGTAACTTTTAGCTACACTTCATAATTAGTATACAGTATTTGTAAAGAAACAATTTTTTAATTATAAAACTATAAATTAATTACTATTATAATTATAAAACTTTAAATTTTGACAGTGATCTTAAGATAACCTTTCAAACAATTGACTTTAACGTGTTTAGTTTTACTCTTTAACTTTAAAAAAAGAGTTAATTAATTACTTTTCATACCAATTAACATTAATATTTAAAGCAATTAAACAAATAAATTTTTGAGGAAACAAGCAAAAGTGAAAACTATCATTTTAATTTTATCTACTCAAGTTTATCCTATGTTTTATGCATAAACTAATTCAAAGTACAGTTTAATTCAAAGTAACCTGCCGCTAGAGTACGCACTTTTTTAGTCAAGAACGCTATTTCAAAATGCTTTAGTTTTTATCTTAAAGTAAATTTAAAGAATTACCTGAAATTAAGTATCCAAAAACGTTATATAAACAAGATCTCAGTGGCAGCACTATTTAAACTTATTCTTAAGCTGCCTAGAAAGGCTTTTTTGATAGTTTTATATCACATGCCTCTTTAGCATAGTTAACTGCGTCTACACAGTTGCCAGAATTTTATAGCTATTTTTGCCCTTATATAATTTTCAATGAAAACTTGACATACAAAATATTTTAACCGTTTGGTATCTCACAAGAGCTAAGTTTGACTTACTTTGAATATCAATGAATGCTTAGCTTACTATTAAAAAGTTATAGTATAGTGCTTTTCTCACAAATTTAAAGTTTATGAAAGTAAATTTTTTCATGACTAAATACTTAAACTAAAGCCTTTGCATCAGAGCAGAGCAAATTCCTATGCTGTTTTTTGGTGATTGAAAAGCTACTTTCAAAAATTATAATTTTTTGTTTATAAAACTAATAATTATTTCTAAATGGAGAATTTTGTGAGTTCGCACATTCGGTTAAATGTGCAAGTTATGAGTTTGCACTGCTGCTTAAGTTTGCATTTTAAGAAATTGTGTTAATAGTATTTTTTCTATTTTTTGCTAAGTAAATTAAACTTGAAAACTTTTTTTAAATGTAGTTATTTTTAATTCATTAACTTCTATTTAATATACTTGAACGAAATATATTAAAAAATATTATGATACAATGCAAAAACTACATTAACATTAAATGGTCTAATAAACAAAAACCATTCGCTAGTTTGCAGTTTTAGCGATATTTTAAAACTAAATTTATATAAGTAATCAATACTTATGCTTTTAAAAACAAAAATAACTAAATACTTTTGTTTCTTTATTAAAAACTTACCTTATTTGTAATAAATATTGCATTCAATGTTTACATTTTTAGCAATACCTAAACTATTTTACATTACCTTTAACATTTATAAGCTCTCAGTAAAAAAAAAATAAGGCTTTTTCATAATTAACATTTTTATAACATGTGAAAGTCATGTAAAAGTTTTAAATGGTTAACTTTTAAAAAAATTGTAAATTAACCCTATAGACAGTAAAATATATTTAACAACAACAGTATACATAGAAGAATTTTTATTTAAATTTAAGCTGGTTTTATAATATTTTTTGTTCATCATAACAATGAAAAATATAAGGATTAAAGCTATTGAAAAAGAAAATAGATACTTTTATTGGTACTTACTAAAACTGAATCATAGAAAATAGAATTTCCGATTAACGGTTATTTTTTATTGATTATTTTTTAGATTCAAAAAAAATCTAAATGGTATAAGTTAATCTACAAAAAACGCTTTAAAAAGAATAATAAAAACTAAAGCTTTTTTAGAAATAAAAATCAAAAAAAAAGTAAATGTCAATATATAAACTGAAAAAGTTAAGAAACAGTTTATTACTTGTAACTTAGCAAAACTAAAAGTGTGAATACACCCTAAAAACAGTAAAATCTATTTATTAATGAAATATACATATAAGCTTTATTTTTAATTTGAAGCTGGTCTTATAATCCTTTATGTTCATCATAAAAATGAGAAAACATATGGATTAAAGCTATTTTAAAAATTACTTACATTGGTATTTATTAAATTATTTAAAAAATATATATGCTATTTACATTCTTGTTATAATAGTTTTATGTCATTAGCAAAGTGAAAATGAAAAAAAGATCAAACAACATCAGTAAATATACTTTGAAATGTAAAAAAGTTGATTAAGAGTAGTATCTACACTGGTATTCATAATAGTTAAATTTTAATCAAAATGTAGAGCTTAAAATTATAGTTTTAAAAATTGAATTAAAAACTTTCAGTGTGTAATAAAAAAACTAACTTTTATCCATACTTTTAAAAATAAATAAAATCGATGGGAAGATATGGCTTAAAATACTTTTTACACTCATATAAAATTGAATATCAAAAACTACAACATTAATTGAAAGATTACACACTTAACCTCCAATGTACAAGGTAAAAAAATAATTAGTTTAAAGCATTCATATATTACCAATGATGTAACAAAAAACAGAGATTTAAAAAAAAAACAAATTTAATATTAAATGTTTTAAAACATTACATGAGCTTACTTATATACAATAATTAACAATAAGCTATGTTCCTTTAATCTAATTAATTTAAAATTTACTACACAACATTTTTGATCATATAATATATATGAATTCCGTTTTAGAAGTTTTTTTTTTCTGAGATTAAAAAAATTAAACTACATGTTTCAAATAACTTACTACAATAAAACTTTCAAATAAGTTTTAAATAACTAAGCTTTAAAATGCATTTTATATTGCAAGCTTGAGTAAATTTGTTTGTTCTACATAAATATGAAAATCAATTAAAACAAAACATTTTGAAATCAATTTTTAAACATAAACTTATTTAAATGTAGTTTAATAAAAATAAGAGGAACATGTTCTTTGTTTAAAAATAAATTAAGTTTAACTTTTTAGAAAAAAAACTGTGAGTGATAAAACTACAAATATGTACTAAACTAATAAATAAAAAACATCTCTAAAAAGTTTTCATTTCCTAAAAACTCAGATGAAATCAAACACTGAGAACAAACTATTTCAATATATCAAGCATACCTAGCTCTGAAGTTTGTGATTTTACACTTAAATCTTAATAAAGATTGCAAAACCTCTAGGAAACACAACAACTTGTTCATAATAATACATACTGTTATCTTAAATTACAAGACATGTATAAAGGTAATTTATAAATTTTTACAGAGTTTAAAATTTCAGCTTAACCATTTAAAAATGCTTTTAGCATTAAAACATATTCTAAAAAAACAAGTTTTAAACCTCTTGAATTATATTATTTGGTAGTTGAAGCATCTAATGTGGGTCTGCTGTTTTTTGAATTCTTTTTAATTTCGGACAAAGAAGCTAATTTGAGGTTTCTATCCAACCACTTTCATTGGTAGTATTTTTCATATCAACCTACAGAATATAAAAAGTAGTTATGCTCCCTTTAATATATATATACTGGTTATGAAAAGTACATGAACAAGGGCATTCAAGTAGACCAACCAAAGTCAAAAATAAAAGTCAAGCTATATACAATTTATTCATATAATTTTTGAACTTTTGATTAAAGAGATTTTGATAATAATGTTTAAATGTTCGAGATGATCAGCAGAACTAGAATTGACTATTTTCTAAAATTATTTCATAAGAAAAGCGTTACAATTTATATGTATAACTTTTGTAGCTTGTTTTACTTAATTTGCTTTAAACAACTTTTAATGCTTTTTAATTTTGGGTAATTTACAATTTATAATAACAAGCGTTTTTTGTAAAAAAAACTGTTACTTAGTTAAACCCATTCATATTACAAAAGACTCTAAAAATAGTTTTCAAAATGATTACAAACAAATAATAATTATATATAATATTATTACAAATTTATAAATTAAAAACTGAAAAATTAAATATGAAATTAAAACCTTTCTACTAAATAACTAGAAGAACTTAATTAAATTCTAAAAAAATAACTCTTTACAAGCAGAACCAATATTACATAATGTTAATAAATTTGGTATTTAAAAAATAGTTACAACTTTTGGATGCTTACCAAAATAGCTGATTTCGCCAGCCTTAACAGTAGCCTTGTCAACAAAAAGGAAATTATAAGTCATCTCCAATTTTCTTTATGAGTAATCCTTGCACATGGACCAAAGGTCATGTTTTATTACAGCTGTGCACTCGGTACGCCTCAAACGAGCAGCTTGTACTTTATCATCAAACATTCAAGCAAGCAGCTGCTTATGCCCAGTATTGCCTCAAGCATCTTAGCTCGAGTTTTAACATGTATTACAGCTATTGTGAATGATGAGTGAGCCTGAAGTAGATTTGTTTTTAAGCCTCCACTACAAATAACTGATTGTAACTTAATAGTAATTATAATTTCAGAAATCTACTTAAATTCTCTTTATTAAAATTAAAAAAAGTCATACTACAAAAACTTTTGTGAAAAAGTCTTAGAGGCCAAAAAAAATTAGTAAGTTTAAAAAATGATCTTTGCTCTTTTTCCAAGTATACTTATAATTTAGTTAATTTAAATTTAACTTACTTTTTTGAATTTAGTTTTTATATTCTAAGTTTAATTAATTTTGTGTTTACAAATTAAGCAACAATTACAACACTGTTACATAATTAATTTACAAAAATATTTTTAGAGTACTTCAAAGTTTCTGTAGGGTGAGGTTTGATTCACATTTAATAAACTTTTAATAAATAAAAATTCATATACGTCGAATGAACACTCATAGTTAATAACACCATATTACAGAAGGCGCATTCAACTAATGCAGTTTTACAAATGTACAAAAAATAACTTTAAATAATAGCTATATTTTTATGAAATGTTTTTAGCTCAAATTAATTAAAACTACCATTTGTTAAATGCTGGCTACTCATAGCATGGTGCATTAGAGTAAAACTTTTAGTATTTCGGTAATATTTAAAACCCATCAATTATTTTGTAAAAATAAATAAATTACATATATAACCTGTCCATACTATTTATAGGTTTTGTTTATGTCTGTACAGTTTATTGTTATGTTTATTATATTCTATAACTTTTACTTAGAAAAATAAGTGAACAAACTAAAAAGCATCTAGAAATTTATCAAACTATACAAATATCTGCTGAAAAATATGCATGCAGTTATAAAAATTAAAACAAAACATTCATGCTCATGCATTTCTCTTTTATCAACATTTATTTCATATTAACCTGCTTGCTTTTGATGTAACAATCAAGATTAAAAAAAATATTTTAAGAATTTAAACAAATAGTAACATTTCATAGCATAACATTTGTTTCAAATCAACCTGCTTGCTTAAATGTATCAATTATTTTTTCTTTAAAAAAATTTAGTTTTTTTTTTAAAGAATTTAAACAAGTAGAACAACAAAAAACAACATGTAATTCATAAACAAATTTAACAGGGAAGCTGAATATTGACATATTTGATATCCGTTCTGAGTACAGATATTGAAAGTACACAGTCTAGTTTTAGACTAAAGTTAAGGTTAAAAACTATGTGAAGTAGTATAAAAACATTAAAAAGATACAGTTAAGCTACTTCAAATGTGTTAAAAAAAATTATGAGAGATTCTTCATGTCAAACCAAAATTTTACTACTTAATATGTAAAAATTGTTAACAATTACAGGTTTTCTAGTAATTTGTTTTAAATATTCAAGGTTTTTCCAGGATTCTAGATTTTTTTACCACTCTGTCAAAAGTTTATCTTTATGTTTTACATAATTTCTATAATAATTCATTAGTTGGGTCTGTTTTACATTCCATACCACTTGTTAAAATATTTTTAATAAACAGGGTAGCCAGTGATTAAAAAAAAAATTCTTCCTGGTTATCTGATTTTGTTCTACACTTTAGTTTTTAAGTACAAGTTTAGTTGTTTTTTTAAGTATAAAATTAAACTAAAGGTAAAAAATAATGAAAAGATACTATACAGCTACTTGATATAATGGGTTTTTTATTAAACAAAAATATGAAAAATATATAAACATATATAATAGTTTATTTTATAAAGAGCTTGTTTAAATTTTTAGTTTAAAATTCAAGGTAAAATGGGGAACTAAATAAGTTTTCTTTTAAAAATTTTAGAGAAAATTTTATAAAGTGTGTTGTACCTTTATACAGGGTTGCCACTTGTTTTTAAATTTTTTTTCCAGGTTTTCCAAATTTTTTCCAGGTTTTTAAAAGTACACACTTTTAGTTTTAAGTTAATTTTTATATAAGAAACTGTGTTAAATAGTATAAAAACTTTGAAAAAAAAAAACTGAAAAGTTACTCTAAATGGGTACTTTAATAAAAAAAGTTTTGATGATGACAAAAAAAATTTACTTATATGATAGATTTTTTGTGTCAAACTGAAATTTTACTACTGAATATATCAAAATTATGTAAAATTCCAGGTTTTTCCAGGTTTTTTGATCAAAATTCCAGGTTTTTTTCAAAACTTCTCAAATTCCAGGTTTTTCCAGGTTATTTTTGCCTAAATTGTCCAATTCCAGGTTATTCCAGGTTTCCAGGTATAATAGCAACCCTGTTTATAATCAAATTGAAAAGTATTTCAAAAAACAGTGTAAAATTAAGTGCAGGAGCACAAATATAGAAAACCAATATAATATGACAAAGTGTTAGTAGCCTCCTAAAACAGATCAAACTTATTTTTAGTCTGGAACTATTTAAAAAATCATCAAAGTAAATTGTATATATAAAAATATAACAACTAGTCCAACACTATGCAAAATTAAATCTATTGTTCTAATCAATATTTTCCAATCACCATATAAAACAACAAACCGAACAAAACAGTTGCAAATGTTTCAAAATGACATTAAAAAATCAAGAAGTGATTTTTGTAATTATTTTGAAAATAATTTAAGGGCATGGGGCATATAATCATATAACACTTTTTTTCACAGTTTGATCTTATTTTATATATTTTTACTAAGCTACAAAATGCTTTTTACAGCTTTTAAAAATTCAAAATAATTTTTGAGATATAGCCAGTCAAAGTAAGAGGCAAAAATAGGCTCCTTACAGGAGTTGCAGACTAAAACTGCAAAAATAGATTATTTCACTAAAAATTTATCTTCTCCTCCGTTTTTTGAGATTAGGTATTTTAAAAGTCTGGGCCAGAGAGAACCTTGTATACACTAAACACATTTAACTTTGATTATGAAAACTAAAATGTGCAATATTGTATCTACAGGTAGAATTAAAAAAACAAATTTACCACTTCAGTATCAAAACAGATCCTTTCTATTTTTTTTATAAAAATATCCTTTAAAGATTATCCTTTTGAATCAGTTAGTATTTTATATTCTTAAACTAATATATCTACCAAAAATTCAACTTCACAAACTTCATACAAATTTTGTCTTAAATATAAGTCCATTAGCAACCAGAGAAAAAGCACATTTTCAATTTATAACTTAAAATTTATTAAAAAAAGAAAAAGAAAACATGTGAGGCTCACAACTAAGGTCAATGGATTGGTGTGCAGAAGGACCTTTCAGTCATGGGCTGCGCACCATTTGCTTGTGACTAATACTTTGAGCTAAATTTAAAAACAATAATAATAAGTAAAAAATAACCAAAAAACTTAACAACTATTTATACATACAATAAAAAGATTGGAAAGCACTTTTTTTAACCTATTCAGGGTTCGTGCGCGAATTTTTTTTCATTTAGCCTGACTGAGACCAATTTAGCCTGACATTTTTTCAAAGTAAGGAAAATCCCCTTTAAAAGTCATTTTAGGTATTGGGGGGTCTTGATTAGTACTATTGTAGTTTCCGACTTCAACTAGCTTTGTCTCAAAAATATTTTGAGCTTTAAAAATCTGCTGAAAGCAATTCATAGCTTAGTTACAACTCAATAAAATAAGACTAAATTGTGAAAAAGGTGACTGAACCCCATCCCCTATGCCCTTAACATAACAAATTCAGTGATAAGTTTTAAAATACGTGTTATATCTAATCTATTACTAGTGTAATAATTTAATATATTTACTTAACACAATTTTTCAATGAAATTAAGCACTAAGTAAAAACATTATAAACAGAAGACTTATAACAAAACAACGTGCATTGCCGTGTTTTATTAAAATCTAAAATGAAATGCTTACAAGAATATTAAAAATAAGTGAAAAACTGTCTTTAATAGTATTTTGGCTAGTACTTAAAATTAACACATAATTATAAATCCTAAACTCTAAATATATATATATATATAGTGATTGTTGATGTCATATCAGATTTAAAAAGATAACACTTAAATTAAAAAAAAACCTTAAATATTTAATTCTTGTTTAGAAATATGAATTGTACCTAAAATTTGTACTCCCACAAAACTTAGTACTTATATCTTATGCTAAGTTTTAGTGTTGTGAATATCTCTAATAACTTTAAACAAACAGTAAAATATATGAATAACCTGATAAGAGTTTTAACCTAAAAAGTATTTGGTATAAAGCCTTTAAATTATAAATTAAAACAGTTTAACCAACTAAGCTCTGAAAAACATAGCTGATGTAAACAAATTCAAACAAACAGCTAAGTTGTTGAACTAAACTGTAAAGTTTAAACTGTATTTTTTTATGAGTTTTCATAATTATGACGTATATAATCTACTCAAAACACATATTGAATGTTCTTAAAAATTTTTCAGAGATTCAACAAAAAGTTTTAAGCATTTATTTTTACAAATACTGACTGATTTTGAATTTAATAACTAAATCTTTATTTAAAAATAAATTCACATCTCAATTTGATCCTAAAAATATTTCTCAATTTTTTTAATCAAAAATTTTCAAGCATTTAACTAAGAAAAACTGAGATTCTCAAGTTTTTTTGTAAAAAACGGATTTAGCCTGACGTTTTCCAACTTTTTTCAAAAAAACTGATTTAGCCTGACTTAGCCTGATTTAGCCTGACGCGCACGAACCCTGCCTATTACTGCCAATATTGACCATGGAAACTATAGTCTACCATGGGCTCCGCCCACACTGTCTCCTACCCTAAATTTAGATTTTTACATCATTTAAATTTTACTTTTCCCTTTCTACAAGAGCAACCAAAAAAATGCAATAAATAACTCAAAAATAAATAAAAGGAAAGAATTAGTAAGTTCACTACAATAAAATGTTTAGTATAATCATAGTACTTAAGAGCACCATGTATTTCAAATATTGTCTAGAAAAATTTTGTATATGTATGTAGGTAAAAATTTTAAATATTTGCTTAACTGTTTTATTGATTTGTAAACTTGTTTTATTGAATAAAACAATTAACATGTCCAACCAGCATAAAGTTTGTTTTAATTTAAGTAAATTAAATGAAAAACGTAAAAAAATGTCTAAGTGCAAAAAAGAGTTTAAAAATTTGCTTTTTCACATTGCTATGTTTACTTATAGAACAATATTATGGAAATTTTAGTTTGAAGTTTATAAAGTTAATTTTTAAGATATAATATGTATAAAATGAAATGATAAAATACTTTCTATCAAAAGGAATAAACATTTTTTTAACTAATATACTATGAATTGAGCTGTTTGATTTTTTCTATATGGTGAATAAATATCAGTCTCAAACTCTACTCCTTATTATATTCAAACAATGAAATTATTTTAATTATGTTAAACTAACAAACAAGATTATTATCAACTTAACCTTTTTAATGACAGTTTTTAATAAGATTTCTAAATATTTTTTAAGGAAAGAACTGATTGTAATAATTTTACTTTTATCATTCAACAAGCTTAAAGCTAAAATTTAAGTTAATTTAAAACTTATTTTGACAAAAAATTTCATTTTCATACATTAATTTCAGATTACTAATTATTTATACTGTTTTACTCTTTATTAAAGGTTACTTTAGAGCAAGAAGCTATTACTAAATGAGCTAAATGTTTGAGTCACCAGAATTTAAAAATTTTAAAGCTTTTAAAAAAGGGGGTTTTATTTATTCTAAAAGCAATTTTTTTATCAAAACGGCAATATTTTTTTCCATAAGCTTATAGTGTAAAATAACTTATCGCAATTATTTAAGGGCTAAAAGCTGATTTATTACCACCTTCCAAAAAAGCAATTTTTTTACTAAGATTTATAGCTTTATAGCTACTTATGGTAACTGTGTGCGTCTAGCACAGTTGCAGATTTGCAATAACGAACACCAACATATTCTCTACTACAAAAATTCCCAAAAATTTTTCATAAGCCCCCTTTTGAATTAATAAAAAAAGCTATAGCCTGCTACCCTTAAACACCTTAGATATTTATTTTTTGCTCTTCGTCATTAACTTCATAATATCTAGTATAAGTTGCAAAACTACCCTTAAATACACCTAAAACCTTTTTTATCATAATTTTGCTCTTCATCAACTCCAAAATATCTAGTTTTAGTTACAAATTATAGCTTGTGACTTTTCTATGACCCCTTTATTACTCATGGCCCTTTTTGCATCTTTTAGTCCACTTTGGGAAACCCTGTTCTCCTAAAATTAGAACCGTTTCATTTTAGTAATTTTATTTTGTCATTAAAAAATGTTTTTTAAAAGCATGAGTTTATGTCTCTTTTTGGCAACTGTAATAACTCTTATATCGCATGGCTGTTTCCTTCTTGTTACATTGGTAGAAAAAAAGCTCAACATCCCTTAAAACTTTAAAATACATTCACTCTAGACTTCTAATAAGTTTAACAACAAAAGTTTTGTGGTGAATGTTTTTGTTATGTTTTGGGGGTTTTAGTGATAGTCATTTGTAAACGTTAGTGGATTTTAACATGTTTGTACAAGGTTTAAGTTAGATAAATAAAAACAAAGTTTCTTGAGTACGCACTTTTTCGCTTTGTATAAAAAGCATACTTAAGCGGCAGGTTACTGTGTTTGTTCTTTCACAAGTTGTATTGATGTACATTTTAGGTTTACGTATATTTATAGTTCTTTACTCATTACTTAAAAAATGCAAAAAATTGTTTTAGTTATGTTTTTATTCCTAACTTAATTGGTCGTTGTACACTTTTTCGATGCTCTACTAAAAGATTTAGCAACTTCTCTATTCGGTTGGTTAAATGCTGCATTATTTCGTAAATCACAGGTGAAATTAGTTCGACATAGACTTTTGGAAGTTGATTTAATTTTTTTTTAAATAAGTAAAAATTAGAATATATTACAGCTGTATTTTGTCATCCGTTCTGAATTAAGTTTGCATTTAAATTTATTTGTTTCATCTACCACTTTTATTTTTTAAAAATAATGATTTTAACAATCTAAGCAGTTACTCATAAGCTGTTTAAAAGCTAATAATTGATTACTAAAATTGAGTTATGTTTATTAATGATAATTAAAAAAGTTATTTAAAATTTTTTACAACTTAAACAAAAAAGCTGAAAATTTTGTGTAATGTAACTGAATTAAAACTTTCATACAAAGTAAAATAACTTTCATGATTGTTGATGCTTATATGTACACACTTTTAAAATCTCTTTATTTACAAAAGAATCTTGATAGTCATGCATCCGTATAGATGTAATTATCGTTAAAAATAATATTTTTGTGTTAGCTTTCAATTAAGGATAATATTTAAAACCATATTGAAAATTCAAACCTTAAAAATTTTTAAGAAGATAGTTATTTAGAATTTTTATAAAACTATCTAAAAAATATCTATTTTGAAACGAAAATATACAATAAACATTTTAAATCTTTTGTAAAGCATCCATCCAATATTTCTACAAAAACGTTTAAAAAGTTCCTCAACTAATGAATTCAAAAAGCTTTTTTTAAATTCTTTTTTGAAAACTTTACTGTATGAAGTTTTTTATTTAAAATTAAAAAGCAATGTAAGAAGTCTTCAAAAATATGAGTTTAAGCATTTCTTAGCAAAAGATCCTAGCGAAACAAGTTTATGTAGTTTTTAATCCAAAAATAAAACAATATTTTTTTTTACTTATTTAATTTTTTTTTTCTTTTAAACCAGACTAACTATAAAAGCGGAAAGTAATCAAGAATTAAACTTAAAAAACATTCATCAACAAGTTATAACTATCAATATACAAAGCTATGTTTACGAAATAAACAAGCCATTAGTTTATTTGTAAATAAATTATTGATATTAAAAGGATAATTTTAAAAAAATTATGAAAGCTTTCCTTAAGTTTATTTTAGTCATGACAAAGAGAAACTATTAAAATTTAACCAATTGACAACTTTCTTTAAATATTTTACCACAAAAATTACATGGAATATTTTTCAAAGCATATAGAAATGATTTGTTACATTTATTTGGTGCTCTTACACTAAAAACTATCAGTTGATCACAAGTTACGTAACAATTTTACAGGCTTGGTTGACGACAATTACCTATGGTTTTTAGATTTGTTTTTTTATCATTGAATTTTATTGCACATTTTTAGAATGTATTAACAAAAACAAAACTTTTGATACATACTTTAAAATCAAATTTTCAAACAACCAACTTGGTAATGATAACTTTTCGTGTTAAAGTAGTTATTGGTCGTGTGGTTCAGATTATTGATAATTATATTTGTTATGATAGAGTAATATTTTAAAGTTACATTAACTAAAAACAAACTCTTTTAAACTTGTTACTAATTATATCTTGTTATGCTAAGCCAAAAAAAAATCTTACATCATTATATTTTGAAAAATTACGTAGTTTTAGTATTCTTAGTAAAAACTATAACACAACTTAATTTTTATAAGAATTGAATGAAATTGATATAAAGCTTTTGATTATTATATCACATTTTTGCTTGCACTTTTGATATCATAAATGTTTCTTCTTATTTTCTTAGAAACAATCAAAATAACTCGTGATAAACCAAAATATTATACAATATGTTGAAAAGAACTTTATGGTATTTCAATCTAAACAAATTTAACTAGTTTTGAGAATTGTAAGTTTCAAATAGTTTTAGCTAAAAATAAACACTTGTAATAAAAATAGTTTTAGAAAAATATTTAACATAATTTATTGAACTTAGTGAATTAAATCTATTTTAACGAAAGCTGAACGGTAATTTTACTTAAAATTTGCAAAACTTTATGTAAGTTTAAAAGCAGTAGTTAAGAAAATTTACCTAATATATATTTTTCTAAACACTATGTTAAACTGTTAGGTTACATAAAAACTAAACTGAATATTTTACATAAATAATGATTGTTTAAGTAGCACCATTGTGCTTTTAAGCATGACTATATATATATTTTTAAGAGCTTAGAATTATTTTAATATATACATTGTGGTTTGCTATTTTTTATTGAAACAGATTAGAGCAACACAAAATTTATAACTGCTTTATGTTTTTAAAAATCAAATACCTAATAAAATTTCTTACTTAGCTTTCAAAATTTTTTTTTTTTTTTCTAAATATTACCAAGCTTAAAAACTGCAATCATTCTATTGACAAAGTTTTAGTAAATAAAAAGCTTAAGGTTTGTGAACATAGTTTTTTAACATCATTTTACACTTTAAGTTATTAATGTACCCTTACATATTTATTTCAAATTTTGTTTCGCAAATGTTTTTTTTTAGTTTTGTTATTTACACAAGTCTTATTCGTCTTTCATCGTATCACCTCTTAATTTATAATACAATTATCAAAACTTAAAAAGTACTCTTATTGTTACCCGGACTTGTAGCCTCACTGATTTCCTTCGAAATTGCCTCGGTCTCAGGCTCGACAATCTCATCAGATTCCAGGTTAGCAGTAGTCTCGGAACAACTCATTTCGGTGCACGTTTGTGTGCGTGGCACTTTCAAGACTAATGCCTTTTTTAGGGGTTTTAAGGACATAACTATATAATTTATATAACTAAATATAATAAAACTAAGTAATGTTGTTTTATTATGTACAAATAAACGCAATGACAGCTCACAATAAGTCTAAACACTTAAAGTTAACAATTAGAAGGAAAACGTGCTCTGGATTCCCTCCTTGACGTGTCACTGGAGACGTGTCACTGGTCTCCGGTCGCTCAGTTTCTGGCACTCGACGTTGGTCCGTCTCGTTTACAGAATCTTGATGTACGTGGCTTGATCTTCTTCAGTTTCCTTCCCGTAATCGGAGCGTGGCGATAAAATACAATATAAATAGGCACGATGATATAAATATGTATAAATATTACAATACAAGTACAATAGTAAATTGATACGATAATATAAATATGTATAAATATTACGACAGAATTATTTAAAAGTACGAAAACAACTTGTTCGTAGAAGTGTAGCTAAGGTTGACGCCACAATCTGTGTGGGCTTGCTCAATAAGATGAATGTTCAAGTTTGTTTCTTTGAACGCTGTGGACTCAATCGTGGAATTCAGTGTTCAAATTGATCCAAAGAAGTTGTCTGCTACAGTATGCGTAGGCTTATGATTATGGCACGTTAACAACTCAAATCGAGTTGTTCGCCCCGTCGACGTTGTTGTATAAGAAGGTTTTCTCGGGTGTCATCTAGCTTTTCCAAGATGGCGGCTAACGCTTAAATTTTCGAGCAGCAGAGTGTCGCTTCGTGCTTGTTTCGAGGTAAATGACCTGCTTCACGCTCTGATTGGGCGTATTTATAGTTTTTCGATTCTTTTTCTAGAATTTTCAATAATCACGCGATCTCTCATTTGATTCTCTCATTTTCCTGGACTTTGGACTGTAGATCACTTGATCTATCATTTGATTCTCTCATTTTCCCTTAGCCACACCCATAAACAAGCTATTTCCAGTTCAATCAAGAAATCAAAGACAAAAATCATTTTAACTAGCACTTATTTTGTTTGTGAAAAATAGTTTTTTTGGGAATTAGTTTTACTATATTTATTTGTTGTTTTTTTTAAAGGAAAATTATAATATCAAGTGATTAACATTAATTTCTTTAAGTTATCAAAATTTGGACACAAGGCAAAATAAGATTTTGCATAAGTGTCCTACACTCTAAATGGTATTTTAAAATAGTATTAACCAACCTTACAATATTTATATTACTTTATAAACAGTAAACAAAGTATTGTAAGGTACATGGTTGCCACTGATCAAGCTGAGAAAAATTTCCTGACTTTTTCCTGACTTTTTACTAAAATTTTCCTGACTTTTCTAAATCAAACTCTTAAATTAAACTTATTTTAGAATACATAATCTAACACTTGAAATTATATAAAGCTTTCAATCTAATTTTGATACAGGTTAAAAACATGAGTTTTTTGCTGAATTCTATCATCAAACTTCCAGTACATCACTTGAACCATCTGTGTATGATTGATGTTTGTAATAAACAGCTTTATCAGCAAAATACTTGTATTATTACCTTATAAACACAGCTCGTCTGAAAAATGATACAATTTTTTAGCATTTCCTAGCATAGATGTATCTAGATAAACAAACGACATATAAGGAACTTTTACAATAAAAACCTTGAATTAATAACGAACTTTCACAACTAAAATCTTAAAACAATAACAAATTTTCAAGTTGAAACCTTAATACAATAAAGTACACTTTTTTATAATTTCCTAGCATAAATTTATCTAAATAAACGAAACAACATATAAGGAACGTTTACAATTAAAAGCTTAAATCAATAAGGTTTTACTCAACTATTTACTTAAACAAAAAACACTTTGATTCTAAAATTATGCTAGATAAATTTTTGTGTATATATCATAGTTTCACTATGGAAGTGTCCTTGCTTCAGATCATCAATACTAAAAAGCTTACAAAATCTGCTTGTTCAAGTAGGGTATGTACATTTTCAATATGTTAATAGAAAATTTTTGCAGTTTTATAAAGGATATTTTACTAATTTATACCAGATGAAGGCATTGGAAATAAAATTAAATATTTTTAAATTTCTAGGAGAATTTTGGAAATTTTTTATGACTTTTAATTAACATTTACCATTTGAAGGCTTTGGAAAACAAGGAATTTTGTAAATTTAAACTGATAAAATCTGACTTTTTTTAAATTTTATTTAATTTCCTGACTTTTTTTCAAAACCCCCCATTTTTTCCTGACTTTTGTCAATTTTTTAAATTTTTCCTGACTTTTCCTGACCGAGTGGCAACCCTGAAGATAAAATATACTTTTTTTAAACTACACAAGGAAAGATTTTGATTTAAGCTAAATAAACTGAGAAAACTACTAAAAAATAATAACTTATATTTAAAATAGTTATAAAAACAATTAGTAAAATTTATTAATTCAGATGCCACTGAGAAAGTGTGTATGTCGGCAGAACTTCCCAAAAGTTTCATATAACAAGAGATCAACATATATCAAAATCCCTTAAAAGCTAGATGGACACGGGTTTGAACAAACCATCTAACAGGTTATCTGCAATTGCTGAACACTTATTAAATAATTATGAATGTTCAAAGAATTATCATGATAGTCGTTTTTCAATTTTAGGTAAAGCACGTAAGAAATATCATATAAGCGTTTTAGAAGCTCAGATTATAAAAACTTTTAGACCTAAGCATGGTTGCCACTGATCAAGCTGAAAAAAATTTCCTGACTTTTTACCAAAATTTTCCTGACTTTTCTAAATCAAACTCTTAAATTAAACTTATTCTAAAATACATAATCTAATACTTGAAACTATATAAAGCTGTTCATTATGTTAATAGAAAATTTTTGCGGTTTTATAAAGGATATTTTACTAATTTATACCAGATGAAGGCATTGGAATGAAATTAAATATTTTTGTAAATTTCTAGGAAAATTTTGGAACTTTTTTCTGACTTTTAAGAAATTTTAATTAATTTCTACCATTTGAAGGCTTTGGAAAACAAGAAATTTTGTAAATTTAAACTGACAAAATCTGACTTTTTTTTTAATTTTTATTAAATTTCCTGACTTTTTTTCAAAATTCCCCATTTTTCCTGACTTTTGTCATTTTTTTAAATTTTTCCTGACTTTTCCTGACCGAGTGGCAACCCTGCCTAAGTTATGCAAGCAATAGTACGTTTTTAAATCTAATCTCTAAAAGTTGATATAAATGTTTTGTCTAGTTTGTCGCTTATTTTATTTATTGTTTGTTTTAATTTTGTACGTATGCTTATCTTAGTTAAATTACTAGTTAATTTATAATTATGTGATTATAAATTGTTAACCTATTTCTAATTATTTTTGCTTAGTTTATCAATTCTTAAATTATAATCAATAAAGTAAGTTCTACTTACCTTCATCTATAAGTAAGTCTTTAGTTACTCTAAATAACTATCTGAACGAATAACTTTAACACCAAAAATAATAACCTGTGTTATTTTGTAGAGGTTTTTAACTTATTCTGAACTCATATAATTCTAATTATCACAACATTTTAATAAAATGTTCGGTTTTTTAATGACTTTTGTTGGGTAAAAAAATTAAAATTACCAAGATTGTTTTACCTCACAACAAAGTTAATAAAACAAAACTTAATATATTAAATTTTCCATGAAATTTTTGCAACTTTATATAAACTGTTCTGCCATTAGTGTTCATTCATGAGTAAAATATAAGATTACTTTTATGATGTCACAATTGACTAACGAAATCACTCATACGTTTAGTATATAACTAAATTGTACTGTTTTGTTAATTTTATACGTGTATAAAAGTATTTAAATTACAAAATGATGTTACATAACTCTTGAATGATTATCGACAGTTACTTTATACAATAATGACTGCAGAAGCATAACTAGAAGTATAAAGAAGTATAACTACTTCATATCCAAAAAGTTTCAGTATAGCATCTAAATAGTTTTAACAAACAAATAACTTTGATGTAAATTAAATGTTAGGTTCATTTTATGCAGTTGTTGTAACAGTTTTGAAAACTGTAAGCTAGACGTGTGTAAATTGTTAAAGCACAGATATGCGAACTTACGTTTAATAAAAAAACTGCACTGCTTTTAACATTACTAAAAAGATATTGACTTTTAGTTTTTTTAAATATTTACTTAGCAAAAAAATCCTTTTTCCGAGTAGAAAAACATAGAAAAAGTTTAATATAAAATTTAAACATTAATATTTTAAATTATAATTCATAATAGTTAATTATTTAATTTGCTGCAAATAATCATTAAAAACAATTTTCATTAATTGCAGAGTTAAATAAAAAATATCAGATACATAATTAATATTTTTGTGCATAGTTTATTTAATATCAACATTGAGAAATGCAACATAAATAATTTAATACTTTTTTATACAACTAAAAAAAATATTACACATTTAAATAGCTGGGATGTACTAAAAGTAATTAATTACCATGTTTTATAATCATAAATAATATCACGTTTCAAAATGTAAAAACTTTGAAGACCAAGGAACAAAGGTAGTTTATAAAATTGAAGAACATAAGAACAATAAAAAGCAATGTAACATAAAAAAAATCTCAACAAATTTATAAAAAAGGCTATTTCACTTAAGTTATAATTAGTAATTTGTGTATAAATGCTTCAATTATTCTACTATAACAAACATATAATATCAATGATATCAATAATATTTGTATCAATAAATAAAGACCATAAGAATATGGCTGATTAACATTTTTTTATATTGAATATTTGCTATTGACTAACCATTTGCAAAAAAAAATAATAATTTATTAAGCAGTAAACTATACAGCAAAAAATTCTGCTCACTTTCTGGCTTGATCGTAATTTTCAACAAACCAGTTACAAGTTTCCTGAACCGCCTGCTCGAACGGAGTGAATTTGAAGTCGGGCAGGTAACTCATCAGCTTGCTGTTGTCCGCCGTCTTCTTGTATTGACCATCTGACTTGCTTGTGTCAAACTGCAGTGGCTCCTAACAGATAATAGTTTGTTAATATAATTTTAATTATTTACAATTTGATGAAACTGTATAAAAAATATTTTCATACAGATCAGTTGTATTCATTGAAGCAGTGTAATTGAAATTTTCACTAATGGTATTTCATGGTTTGTAAATCCATAGTATGCTATTTAAAAAAAAGTAATTTGCTTTCAAAATCATTATTAAAAAATTAAACAAAAATTAAAAACCAGTCTTTTATGGTAAAACAATAATAATTAAAAATGCTTTTTTTCACTAAAAAATAATAAAGGTTATTGTTATAGAAAGAGTATCAAAAATAATTTTTATCTGTAGCATGAGTAACTCATTATTAATGATTGTTCTTCATAGAATATAACAGGGTTTCCCAAAGTGGGCCAAGTGGCCTTCTTGGGGGCCATGACAGGTACTCAGAGGGCCATGAGCATCAAAGGGGCCAAAGGGGGGCATTAGGTTATAATTTGAAACTTACACTGGATATTCTGGACTTGTTGATGAAGAGCAAAAAAGGTCTTAGGTGGTTTTTATGGCAGTTCTTAAACTTACACTAGATGTTGTTGAGTTACTGATAAAGAGCAAAAAAAAAGGTCTTAGATTTTTTTTATGGTAGTTTTGAAACTTACACTAGATATTCTTGAGTTAATGATGATCAGCAAAAATAAAATAATAAAAGTCTGAGGTGGTTTTTATGGTAGTTTTTGAGTTATCTCGGTACAAGGGGGTGGTAGCTTTTTTTATTTCTTTAAAGGGGGCCATTTGAAAAAAAGTTTGGGAAACCCTGGATTATAACAATCAGTATTTACGTTAGGTTGATTTAAGTAAAAAATTATTAACTAATTCGGTAATGTTTTTAATTATCATACTATATTTTGAATTTTAAAAGTTAGTGAGCACTTTTACTACAGTTTTAATTTATAAGACTTTAAGTTTATTAATTAAGTGTAATCAAATTAAAAAACCTAAGATACGAAATACTTTTTTAGTTATACAATTGATGTTTTATAATTAAATTAAATATTTTTAATTCAAAATTTTTTAAACACTTAATAATTATAATAATTAAGTGTAATTAATTAAATTAATTATTGTAATTATTAAGTGTTTAAAATATTTTAAATAAAAAAAATTCAATTTAATTTTAAAAACATCAATTGTATAACTTAAAAAGTATCTCGTAGCTTAGGTTTAAACATACCGTTATACATTATTTTGAAATAAGAAATCTAATTTAAAATAGCACTTAAAAGTTAGTGTACAACTAATTTATGTTTGAATTATCAAACTACTAATAATAAATATATTATAAATATTTCTTACTAGTCATTTAGAAAAAAAAATAATATTTAACATATAAAACTTGTTATTAGAGTGTTGCTTGAGAAAAAATACTAAACTTATAATCTAATTTTTTTATCTTTTTAATACTTTATACTTTTCAAAAAAAAATTTAAACTAGAAAAATACTATTTTAATTTAATAAGATTTAAGATGTTTTTTGATAGTAAGTACACCTTCCTAGTTAATGCCAAGCTTAAATCATTGCCTAGTTCCGGTTCTTAAAAACGCCTACAAAGACATATACACATAACTGTTTTTCTGATAACTAACAGTTTAAAGTTTACTTGCAATACATTTACAACTTTCGATTACTTATCTTTAGTTAAATTGTTTTCTTAGAAAAATTCAATAAATCTTAATCTTGTTGTTGATAAAAAATCCTGGACAACTAAAGCTAATTTTATTGTTTTTTTAAATGTTTACAATTAAAAACTACATTTTAATTTTTCTATATCAAAGTTTATTATGTTGTTTGGGTTTGTATTTAATCAAGCACTTACTTTGATTAAAAACATATACAGGTAACTACTAAAGTCTTAGAAGGTATTATTTAAATGAGTATAGAGTAGCAATAAATTTAATAAAAATAATACCTGATAATAATACTTCGACTTTATTTAAAATTTTTACATTTGACAGGGTTGCCTTTTATAGAGTCAAAAAAACTGTCCTGATAGACCTTAAACTATCCTGAGTCATCCTGAAAATTTTCAATTTCTTAAATATGTCACTTTTTAACTTGACAAACTTAATAAAAATCAGGTTCTTTAACAAAAGTTTGTAATAAAAAAACAAAATAATTCAAAAAAATATTAAATTTTATTCTCAATCTAAAAAAATATGTTCTGAGATTTAAAAAATATCGAAACAGTTCTGAGTATTTTATAAAACACAACACTATTTTGAGTCAGTCTAATTTAAAAAAAACCCTAATATCCTAAGTTATCCTAAGCTGTCCTGAGTTTAAAAAATATCCGAAGTATCCTAGTGCATGGCAACCCTGTTTTACTGAATAAATCTGATAGTAATCTTATACCAACAAATGACAAAAATCATGTGAACTTTAAATTATTTCTTCTTGACAAAAATAGTTTAAGTAGAATAGCAACTAGTGCAATATCAAAAATAATAAAAATAATAAATTCAAAGTTATTTATACAAATAATTTTATTCATTGAAAACTAACCTTTTTTATAAACATTGCATATTTTTTAGTTTGTAGGTTTACTATAAGCTAACAAAAAAATAAAAACAAACATCGTATTTCATCGCTTCCATGATGCATTCTGCCGCCTCCTTAATCGAAATTTCCTCATTCTCACCAACAGACAATATTATGGGTTCTGTTTCTTCGTATGATCGAAGCACCCACATCATCAATCTGGCCAGATCGTATGAATATATGAACTGTCTTCGCGGGCTCCCAGTTCCCCATACTTTAAACTCGCTACCTGAAACATGTAGATAGCTGAAAATTTTATAAATAATTGAACATTTATTTTAATTATATTTTTGAACGAGTTGTAGCTTAAATGCATATATATGCATTTTATCAATGTTTTTTGTTTTTTAAATTGTTTTATTGTTTAAAAAGTAAGTTACTGTGTTTAATCAATTAGATAATTTTCATATAACATTAAATGTATCTGTTGATGTATGTAATTTTACATTTACTACCACTTAAAACATGTTTTTTTTCACAATTGTAATAAAATTGATTCCTTAAATAAACTATTTTCATTAACAACAAAGCAATATAAGAACCTTATATCAAGAAAATTAATTATTTATTAATAAAATAATTATTCCTAACACTTAAGGACTTTTTCATACAATACCCTGAGTGGACCAAGAAAACTAAATTAAAATCATATTAATTAGTTATAAACATCAAATTAGAGTTGTAAAAAAAAATATTTTATTAAATTTGAACAACATTTCAAGTATATAACATAACAATCTAACAATTAGCTGAACAGAAACGTGTTACAAGTAAAAACGCAGAAAGTATTTAAATTATTTGAACTAGAATAACCAGCAAATATTTTTAACCTTTATTCTTGGCATTGTATATTTTGTGGATGAGGCCGGGCAGAACATGTCCCTGCTCAATGTTGAAGTTGTCATGGGGACCAAACACGTTGGTGGGGACCACTGATGTGTACTTCCTCCCATGATCGTTGTTGAATCCCCGGTTCAGGACATCAACCATTCGTTTTGCATAACTACCAAATAAAACAAAATAGTAATGTATTATATATAAAACTATTATAATCTACACTACAACTATGTTTTTTTTGCACTTATTGAGACAAAAACAAACTTTAAAAATTTTATTATGAAGTACACAAACTTATAGTAGGAAATAATGGAAAAGTTTTTTGTTATTAAACTGCTAAAACTACTAAATTAAGAACTTAAATAATTAATTTTTTATTGTAACAACCTCTTAACTATTGCATACATTTGGTTTTAAGTGTAACAATATGAGTGTAATAACTTTTTAAACATTTTTTATAATGGAGCTTTGAAAGTTGTTTTTACTACTTTAGTTAAAAAAGGATAAAAATCAGACAGCATTTAAAATAAAAATGAAATAGTAGTATTTAAAACAAGCTATCTTGTTTAAAAACCTTTTAATTATATATGCAAACAACAACAAAAAAACTTTATGTAGCAAAGGCCTTCTAAATTTTTATTAAAAGCGAATAAAGTTTTTAGTCTCAAAAAACTCCTACTTTATTCAGTTTATAAAACAGTTGTGTTTAAAAACTTTCTTGAAATCATCTCATACTTAATGTACTAATGAGTTACCTAAACAATTACCAAACTCAATTATAAAAGTATATTTTAGTATAATAGATTTACAAAAATTATTATAAGCTTGTTTTTAACCTGTATCCATAGTTAGAATCATGAGGAGGCCCATTGTGGACCATTTTTTCATTTATTGGATAAGAAGTTTTATCAGGAAATATGCAGGTAGATAGACATGAAACAACCTTATCAACACCATACTTGTGAGCTGTTTGTAAAACGTTCTGGTTCATTGCCATATTTTTCTGGAAGTACTCCAAGTTTGACTGCACATGTGCGTTTGGTATTATTTAAATATATACATAAGAGTATAAAAAAATATTTAAGGTAGAATAAAAAGCAACACAATAAGCCTATAGCTAAATACAAAATATTCAAAAAAAAACAAAGCACTATAAAGTCTTCTTTTTTAATAATAATTATTTTTTCTTTAATAATCTTACTTTCAAGTTTCCAAAAAGTCCGCCAACTTTTGCAGCTAGATGAATGACATGAGTTGGCCTGTATTTTTCAAACATTTTTTCAGTGCTCTCAGCATCAGTCAGATCTGCATCTTTGCTGCTTGCAAATATCCACTCCTCATTTTCCTTGTTACCTTCAATTTCCACTACATGTTTTATTGCTTTACCAACTAAACCAGATCCTCCAGTGACAAGAACTTTCATTTTTGTTACTTTCATTTTTATAAGATTATTTGTAACTAAATATAAGACTAGTCTAGTTTAAAAGGAATTATAAGTTTTCTAACCATTATTGATATAAGCTTATTTTAATTACAATTGTTAAAATGGCAAAATAAACAGCTTTTTAATATATTGTGAATATGTTTTTATTTTACTTTAAGCTTTATAAAAACCATATTTGAATTACCAGTTTAACAAAAAAAACTATTTAAAAGTGTTCAATAGTTTTTAAAACATTGTATTTAGGTTTATTCTATATTTCATGGTCAAAACTCTTGATGCAAAAAAGAGCAACTAGTTTGATCTGGCTCAGTCTAAGTTTATCAGTAAACATATTTTTTCAAATAGCCACTTGCCTAAGTTATTTTTCATGTTTTTTTTAAATTTAGTATTCTTTTATTGGTCTAGTTTTCTAAAACTTTTCATTAAAAATCTATATAAAAATAAAAAATATGTTTTACTTTTTGCAACAAAACTGGCTGCTTAAAGTTTAAAATTTTACATCTGCAATTTCATTGCTTGTGAAAGTATGAACAAAGATTAATAATTTAAAGTTAGTTTTTTTATTTTATAATGACAATCAAAAAAGGAATTATTTTTTTAAATAAACTTTGTTAATTTGCTTTATCTTTTTAATCATTAAACTTCTTGCTAAAAATTACAAATTTTAATAGAAACATTTTTACAATTAAACTTAAAAATTAAGTTTGAAAAATAAAATTAAACAAAAAAAAATAAAAAATAAATAAAAACATTTTAATCAAATATTACGTTTCAAGTTCTCATTTTAATAGAAATTCTAATTAATTTGATGGCCTAAGATACTGTAAACTTATCTTTACATTAAAAATTTAAATTATGTACAGCATATATAATGGATTGTTTGCAGTTCAAATTAGTCATATATGGTGTGCTTACAGAAGTTGTACTATTCACACAACAGTACATAATATATAAGTAAAGTTATAAACAAAAATTAATAATTATAATAATAATTAAAAAAACTTAAAGTTAATTATTAGTACTAATAATATATTTCAAAAAGTAATAATTGATATAATTATGTGTTTATTCCGTTCTCTTTTTAAATCTGCTATATAATTATTTTGTATTTTATTTTATTTCTTCCTGTTGTGAAAATTTCAAATGATGCAATAATTAGTTAGCTTTTCTTACTTATCAATTTAAAATTATGATTAAAAAAAAATATAATAAATCTCTCTATAAAGAAATCAATACTAAGATAAAAATTAATTTAGTAATTAAACTAAATTAGCTTCATCAAAAAGACAGCAGTACCTTGGTTTGTTAAAAGAACTAAAAACAAGACCAACAATGGATGTTTATATATATTGAAGGATTACTTGTAAAAAGCTGTTATGTTGACTACAAAAAAAAAGTTTTCTATAAAAAATGCAAATAGCTTTTACTTAAATTAAACCAAAAAAGTTAGAACAACTTTTGATTGCTTTAAATTTATCGAATTAAAACTATTTGCATAACTTTTATTTTTAATTTAACGTTCAGTAATAGATAATCTTTTCAAATTTATTAAAAACCTCTTTGTTTTCAGCTCAAGTTAATATTAAGGTTTGATCATAACAATTTGTTCATCAGTTTACTGAAATCTTGTGGTCTTCTGATAGAGTTGGTATGATCAAATATTGTAGTTTTACTGTGTTAACTGTTGAGTACTTTTTGTATACAGGATAAAAAGTTTAATAAACTAAAGAATACAACTCTGTTTTTCTCAAAACAATAAAATATAAACTTTTCTAATATGTAATGAGCAAGATGTTATAATGTATTTGTGGTGTGGACTTGATAACCAATAGGTTTATTTGTACACCAGGTCCTAGGACCAATTATTTTGAGAGTCTTTTTTGTTGTTTAATAAACTATAATATATTAAGATTCAAGTAAATAAATCTATGCTCTAAGGAAACAATATTCATTTCCAATCACTATAGTTAAAATGACAAGGTTGCCACTAGGATGCTAATAAAAAAGGAAATTTTTGAGTTTTTAGCTCTAAAAATTTTTACATAAGGCAAATATAACAAAAACAACATGTGCAAAACTTTAAATGATTGAAAAAACCTAAATTCTAGTAAATTTTTATTTTCTAAAATCAACCCTAAAGTTGGGACCCAAAAGCAGCCCCTTAGAGTTTTCAGCCAAAATTGTTATACATGTGACAATATTAACAACAAAAACACGTTGTAAAAAAATAATATGTACAAAATTTAATGTAGTTTTTATTAAATATGTAATTTAATTAAATTTTCTTGATTTTTTTGTTTTTTTTTTCAATCAAGAAGTATCTCCATGAATTCATTTCAATTGTCTTAAATTCTACATAATGTGTATTGATGACAATTGTCACACTTCAGCTGTTTTCGAAAAATAACTGCTGAATATTCCACTAATGCGTCGCTGATTTGTTTAAAATTTGTAGCGCTAAATAGCGTAAAAAGATTTAAATTTTTTTTAATTATTACGAAACCAGGGACAAAATGATGCGATAACAAAAAAAAAGCAAACATATTGTTAAAAAAATATATAAAACAACTCTAATATTTTAAACTTAGATGTATTAAGTTAACTTGAAAAGTAACTAATTTAAGTAATATAACATAAAACAGTTAGTTTTTAATAATTTAGTTAGTGTTTTTATAAACCACTAAGTATTAACATTTTTTTAATAATTACCTATAAAAAACCAAATTTACGTAAATTTTAAAATAAACAATTAAAAGAAACGTAGTTTTGGGTAAAAAAATATAAGATAATCAATAGTGATTAAATTTTTATGTTAAAACTCAGAAAAAAATAAGAAAACTTAAAAACTTTATAACTTAATCAGTTTCAATAAAAACAATGGTATTTAGTACATTTTGTATATAAAATAAACAATAAAACGTCGTTTAAACGTCATATATAGATCAATTTTTTGTATGTAAATATCAAAATATTATTAAAAGATGGTTTGATGAGAAGTTTATTGAAAAGTTATGTATAAATAAAATTTCACGTTTTAAGAGACAAGAATACACTCTAAAAACATTTTGAATTCTACTTATAACCCTTTAATACATATATGACAGAATATTAAATATATGGTCAAAACAGGTTTACCAAAGGAATTAAATCAAGGTTCGTACAATCAAAAACTTTATTTTAAATTCTCATTGGTTGATAACCCGTTTAGTAATGAATTTTATTAATTCTTTGTACTATAAAACAATATTTTTCATTTGTATTTAAGCTGTTTTCATTGAAAACACTCAGATAAAACAAAATTTTAAATAAAAAATAACACAAAACGCTTACAAAACATCTTGATTCGAGATTTTTATCACATATAATCAAAAAATAGTAAAAAAAATATTCAAGCAAGTTTTTAATATAAACTTAAAATAATTTTTTTTTGGCGAAAATAAACATAAAAGTATAGTTGAAAAAATTTTAAAATTATTTAAAAACAAAACTCTAAAAATTATTAAGAGTTAGTTTAATAAAGGAGTAAATTTTATGAGATCCATATAGTTTAGAAATAAAATGAGTGTAAGGGGTAGGCGTAGGATTCAAAAAACTTTATTAATTGTAGGTTAAAATATTAGGCTTATACTTAGGCATAACAGTTTAAATTAAAGTAACTATTACTTTTATTTAGTTTAACTAAGTCAATTATCTTGTTTGTTTTATGTATTAACTTGTTTTGTGTATTACGTATAATTTTGTTTTGTTGTTTTGTAGTTTTTTAAATAGCAAGTATTATACTTGATTAAAAATAACGATGAAATTAATTTAAATGTTAATTTAGTTGTTTTGTTATGTTAACAAAATTGGTACATAATTAACTATGTTATCATATTTTTATTGAATTAGTATTTATGAATAAATGAATTATTCAATGCAAAAACTTTTGAAAAGTTGTTAAAACTTTTACATTAATAAACGCAAAATGTGCTGCTTTATCACAGACAACATGGACGAGAAGTTAAAGCAGTGTATTTTTGCTCATAAACACCTGTGTTAGGGTTCAAAGCCCACCACTTCCATATTTTTATTTATTTATATAATTATGTAAGTAACCACATATAATTATAAAAAATAAATAAAAAGCCAATTATTATTTATCTATTACATTCAAAGAGTATCTTTAAGAAGTACGCATCCGTGTAAGATAAGGATAAGTTTAAGGGCATAGGGGAGTTAAAACACTTTTTTCAGAATGTGATCTTATTTTATATAGTTTTTACTGAGCTACAAGATGCTATTTACAGATTTTAAAAATTCAAAACAATCTTTGAGATACAGCCGGTCAAAGTCGGAGGCAACAATAGGTTCTTTATGGAAGGCACAACTAAAACAGCAAATAACTAGAAATCACTAAGAATATATATTTTCCTAGGTTTTTGAGATAACTACCTCAAATTTTTAGAAATTGTTCCTTGCAATGTTTAGAAAAGTCTTTTGAAAAAAAAAATAAAATAAAAATTTTATAACAAAAAAACAAAAAAAAATTGTTTTATTTTTTATATATATTTTTTAATATTTTTTAATATTTCCTTGCACAAGTATTTTTAAATATTGCAAGGAACATTTCCTAAAAATTTGTGATAGTAATTTCAAAAATGCTTGGAGGTATATCTTCAGTGAATTCTAGTTATTTGCTGTTTTAGTTGTGCCTCCAATATGGAACCTATTGTTGCCTCAGAATTTGACTGGCTATATCTCAAAAAATATTTTGAATTTTTAAAGTCTGTAAAAAGCAACTTGTAGCTTATTAAAAACTATACAAAACAAGATCACATAGCGAAAAAAGTGTTTTAACCCCCCTATGCCCCTAAATTTATTTTTACATGGGGGTTACACTTTTTCTTAATGAATAACTGACCTTTAACTAATATTTATTTCTAAAAAAAGTGTTTTAACCCCCCTATGCCCCTAAGTTTCTTCTTACCTTACACGGATGCGTACTTCTTAAAGATACTCTTTAAATATAAAACATATATGTTTTAAAAATTTAGTGAGTATCTTACATGGATGCAACCCCCTGGCCTCAACTGTAATTTCCTTTTGCTTATTTAATGGAAGAATCATAGTTATATAAATAAACAAAAACATGGAAGTGATTGGCTTTTGACCCCCTATAGGGGTCGGCAAACTGCGGCCCGCGGGCCACATTAAAATTTCTATTCAACTATTTTAATATACTAATTTTTTCGAAAACACAACAATAAATTTTTAGTGTTATATTTAAAGTATATTCTATCGCATAATTTTTTTTTGTTCAAAAAAATTGTCTTTAAGTATGTTTTTTAAAGCACATAAAAAAACGTTCCTTTTTGACTTGCCGACCCCTGCCCCATACCCTTAACAAAAAGTTCTTGTGGCAAATTAGATATCTGTTGTTCAAACAATGTTTTAGATCCAAAACAAAGTTATAAAAACAATCAGAGGCCTAAGTTACCCTGTGAACTTTATTTTATACATTTAACCTGAACTTAATTAAAACTAACTATAACTGTAAATATTATAAGCTAATACTTTAAGAAATAATAAAAATTAAATCCTAATATATACTTGTTTGCCACTCTTTGAGTCATAAAATCTTATGGGTAACCTTAACCTTCCTGGAGTTTTTTTCAAATCCTTAAATACTTTTAATAAACTGTATAAAAAATTTCCTGAGGTTTTCTTAAAAATCTTAAAACTGCTTTGAGTTTCCCAAAGTTTAAAAAAATTAAAAATTTCGTGAGTTTCCTTGAGATTTTCTATTATTTGAAATTTCTCTGAGCTCATTAGTGTGTGGCAATCCTATATATATTTTATTACATAAAAGCCAATGTGAATTTGATAATTATCTAGTATGATGTTGCACCAATATCTAACTGAAATTATATTGTATTTGATGTATTCTTAACCATAATTTTTGGCTAAAAATTTATATTTATAAGTACATAAATTGAGTTATATATCATAAATTAATAAAACTTAAATATATAATTGCTTTTATTAAACAATATAAAGCAATTAAATTATTTCAATTTTTTATATTGATTATGATATTGTAAAACATAATCAATCGAATAATTTAGTTTGTCATAAATAAATTTTATTTATGTGCACTATGTATCTAATTCTTGTTTAAAACAAAGTATATTTCAGGCTAAACATAGTTAGCATAAAACATTTATTTTTAGCCTAAAATAATGGTTAGAAAGACATTAAATTCAATATAATTTCACCTTGACATTGGTGCAACTTCATCCTAGGTAATTACTGTGAATTTTTAAACCAAAATAATAAACCCCACCACTCATAACCTTATATTAGCAGTAAAAATAAATAATCCTAATTAAATAATTATTATTAAGTTAAATTATTATTTAATAATTTTTTCCCATCCTACAGATGTATTACAGTTAAATTGTTTACAAATTTCTGAAACTAGTAAGGTTTAATATTTGAGAACAGATTTTTGAATTTTAAACTAAGTCTTTTGCTAACTTGTAACAACTTGTGGCTCCAAAATATGATATAAGCATCAACATTTACGGTTGGATAGTTTTATCTCTATGAAAATAGATCAGCCAATCAGCGACACATGTGTAGAATATTCAGCCCAAAAATAAAATTACAGAATGGCCCCAAATATATAATGTTAGGGGTAGTTTCAAATTTCCACAACTTTTTTTGAATTACTTGAAAGTCAAAAAGTAAACAAAAAAAAAGCTGACTCAGCAAATATGCAAATTAGTTGCATGATTTTCAAGTAATTCATAAACAGTAGTGGAAATTTGAAGCTACCCTAATAATAGTGATATTTAAATGAAACTGCAAACTGTACCTATTTTTGCATGAACTTTTCTTAAAACTAAAGCAGTAAAACCCTGAACTTAACTATGTGTTAAAGCAGTGTAAAATTACTTCATTGCTAATCAGCCGTACTACAGCAAACAAAACTTATGAAATTATTGCTGGACGAACTGCTTGTTTTCTTAATGAATGGTTTGGCTAAGGCCAGCATATTATATGAATGGGTCCGATTGTAATATGAAGTGCTTCCCCTAATACTTAAAGAAAAACAACAATTTTTTTTCAATTTTTACCCTTAGGCCTAATCTCTAACTCTTATTACCCAAACACATTAAAAATTTATCCAAAAACACATTTTTTATAACTAATAATAAAAAAAGTTGAATAAAAAACTTTTTTTATTATGCTGACTCACCACATATTAAAGGAAACACCTCCACTCCACATTGCAACAAGACTCGAATGTAATTCATTAAGTTTAATACTAACATAATTACTCCCTTAATCAATAACCTGACACCAATATTAGTTGGGTTTAACAAAAATTATGTATGAAAACCTTGGTAAATAGTTTTTTTTTACAATTAAATCGTTGTTTAATGTTGTTTTTCTTTTTAATCAAATCACAACTTAATTCATAACATTAAAACTACAGTTGTTTTTAAAGGAATAATGTGGTTTTAAAAGTTGTTTAAAAAGTAAGACTTTAGAAGAGTGTTAAATTAAAACTTTTTTAATTAAAAAAACAATTTTTTTTAAACTAATAGCAAAAGAATTTAGTTTAATTTAGTTATTGTACACAATAAACCTAGAAACATCTATTTTTTAGCCTATAAACTTTTCGAAAAGTGTTGACAAATTTATACAATCTAATACTTTCAAGTTTAAATGATCTTGCAGAACGTGTATTATCAAACATTACTACATCTTTTTAAATTTCTGTCATTAAAAAATTATTTATTTTTAAACTAAACTTTTCAATTAACTATAACTTACAGGTAGCTGTCAAATTTGCACGAGCGTATACAATTGCACGATAACACTTTTGCGCGAGTAAACAATTTTGCACGGAGGCATTTTTGCACGGGTTATTTTTTTTACTAATACTGATACCCCTTACCCTTACCCTCGGTCGGTAGAATTTTTATTTGATTAATTTATCTTTATTTATTCTTTTTTTTAAATTTTTTTTTATTTAATTCTTAATTTCATTTATTTTTATTATCACAGTTAGCACTAACCTTTACCCTCGATCAGTAGCTTTTATTTTTGATTTTATTAATTTATCTTTTTGTTTTTCTTTTCAGTTTTTTTTTTTTTACTCTCGTGCAAAACTGACTCTCGGTTCGAAATTGTCTTGGTGCAATTTTAGCCCCTCGTGCAGTTTCGTCTTCGTGCAATTTTGACCTTTTCCCATAACTTACGTAAGCATTTGTTTAAAATTTGTTCTAATGTCAATATTAATGACTACTGCTAGCAAAACTATCGACATCATACATTTAAAACAAGCTAGTATACTTAAATATCAGCCTTGTTTGCATGTTTGCTGAGCCAGCGAAACAAATAAGCTTTTTTTCATGTTGTTTCTAAAAGTTATTTAAAATATTTTGCTGGTTAGTTTTTAATACACTTGGGTAAGGGATAAGAGTATAAATAAATGAAAATTTTTAAATTGCTTTTAAAACATTTTACTGACTTAGCAACAATTCAAATCAGACTTTTAAAACTTTACTACCTCGCTTCATTCAGTGTGCTAAAAACTAAATAATAATAATAATAATAATAATAACTTCTTTAAGCTTTTTCAAATATTATCTGCTAAATTCTATTTCTAAACAAACTTTGATATTTCTTAAGTGCCTGAAGTTAGGCTAAGGTCAAATAAAACTATCTCAAATTAGATGATTAAAAAAATAATCGAAACAATTTTGGTATAAAATATTGAGAAAATTAAACAACGGTTAATTGACTCAGGCATCACTAATTAGAACGGTTCACTATCATTTCTAACCCACGATAATTTCTAAGCCGATCATTATAACCTGATAACTTCTAATCCGATCAATTCTAACCCAAAACTTCTAACCCGCTAACTTCTAAGTTCTAACCGATGGTATCTAACCTTATTTAATGAAGATTTATTATTGCACGAAGATGCTTTTGTACGGGGGGTCACTTTTGCACGAGTGAAAATTTTGCACGAGATTAAAAAAATTAAATAAAGTTAAGGAATAAATAAAGATTTAAATTTAAACATTACCGGACAAGGGCAAAAGTTAGTGGTAACAGTGATAATAGAAAAAGATCTAGAAAAAATAAAATAATAATGAAAAAAAATTATTAATTAAAAAAAAACCAATCAAGGGTAAGGGTTAAGGGTAACAGTAGTTGTCAAAAAAAAAAATATATACAAGTAATAAAAAAAAATTAACGACCAAGGGTAATGGCTAGGGCCTCAGGGTTTAGCCTAGGGGTAACAGTGATATTAATGAAAATATAGTAATAAAACTAATTGATAAAAAAGGTTACTGACTAAGGTAAAGTTTAGGGGTAACATTAATAGTTTAAAAAATTAAACAAAAATTTTAATAAAAAAAAAAAAATTGAATTTGTTCAAAATTGTCTTCGAGCAAAATTGACCCTTCGTGAAAAAGTATTTTTGTGCAAAATTAACCCCTCGCGCAAAAATGTCTTTGCGCAAAACTGACCCTTCATGCAAAAGTGTCTTTGTGCAAAAGCGTCTTCGTATAAAAGCGTCTTCGTGCGTAAGTATCCCTACGCGCAAAAGTGTACCTTTGTGTTTTTCTGACACCCACCCGTTTTTTGCAAACAAAACTTATACTTTAATAATAAAAATTAAGAAACAAACCGAATAACTTTTAACTAACTAACGAGTTTTGTTATAAACAAAACTTGGGTCTCAGTCTATAAAAGTTTATGGTCCGATCATCAACTCTATTGATCGAATTAGTATGATCAATTCTTTGTGTGAATATATTAGAGTAAGGGTTAGATAAAGAGCTTTTTGAATGTTTACCTAAAACTAATAATACAAAAGAGTAAACAACTTTAGTTTTATAAACCATGAATTATAATAATAATAAGTTTATGGGACACAAACAAGAAACAGCAAAAAATCTTTCATAAAAAAAGTTTAAAGACCTGGTGTAAGAAAAAACTCTCCTTCATTGAATCATTCAATACTTGCAAAGTATAATAATATTTCATATTAAAACAAGCATATGAAAATTAAATTCATCCTTTTTATAAAAGGTATTAAATATTTTCAACGTAAATTATAAAGAAAGTCTTAGTTTTACAGTTTTTTTATTTTTATGTATTTTTTGAGGAAAAAAATAATGCAAGTTGTACACTTAAAGTTTAAAAGTTTTAAATTAAAAAATAGTAAAGCATAGTTTCTCGCTATTTTACACTGCTCAACAGTTTCATAATTAACAATTCACATGTTGTTTTATAATCACACTAACTTAAAAGTTTAATGGTTGACCTTTTTATGATTCGGTTTGATTGAACTACAATTAATTTATTATAATTATGTTTTAAAATTTTAAATACTAGAAAAGTTAAATAATACTTTAAGAAAAAAAAGATTCGGTCGGCCGCTTTTAGTCAGCAGGCAAATTTGATACGTAAAACATTTTGTTAGCCGGACATGTTAAAAATGTCGTAGTGGGGGTTTAGTTTAAAAAACTGCATTAAAGAAATTAAACAAACCACTTAAAATTATAAGCACAATATAATAATTGTCTACTGTAATTAGATTAAAAAGCATGACTCAAAATACTTGTTATTACAGTATGTTGTACTTAACTCGATAACCGAAAGGTTATTTTGTACACCAGGTCCTTAGACTAACCTTTTTGAGCGTTTTTTTATCGTTCAATAAAAAGTATATCAAAAATCTCAATTTTATTCGGTTTGAAGAATATATTTCAAAGCTAAAGTTACGTCGCGGGCAGAATATTTGTTAAGTGGGCTTGATCCAGCCTTCGGGTATTTCGTCCTTCTTTACACTAAAAGTTTTTTTGTTATTCACTGTTAGTGGACTTACAACATAAAAAAAATCAAGTTTGAATTTTTTTATTTCTTGAAATTTAGTGGTCAACCAATACTTTAACGTAGGGGTGGGCAACGTGCGACCAGCGGGCCGGGCCAGATCCAGCCGGCGAAATATAAATGACTGGCCCGTCAATTTTTTCTAGTTTAAGTTGAATTCAGCCCGCGAAAAGTAAAACTACGAACCAAAAGCATGGAAATCTGACCCGCTAAACCAATTAAAAAACTTGCACTAAATTTTCTGGAGCATGAAATGAAAAGCAAAAAGATCTTATGTACAATTTACGTAAGTTTAAAACTTATATTAGACGTAGTAAAAAAAAAGTCGTACAGACTTAGCAGTTTGTTGAATTTTGCTATCGTTGAACAATTTTCGTTAATTTTAAAAAGTTAAAGTGCTCCGGCCCGTTTAGTACGAAATTTTTTATCTCCTTGCTCACAGACTAAAAACTTTGCTAAACGCCTACTCTAACGCAGTAAAAGATTCAAAGTGAATTACATCTACAACATAAATTGTCCAATTGATATCTTTAAAAAAATAAACAGTACTATATAGTTTATTAAACGACAAAAAAAGGGCTAAAAATATAAGTCTTAGGACTTGGTGTACAAAAAAACCTTTCGGTTATCGAGTCGTACATTACTTGGATACAGCATAACGTCTTGTACAGATAACAAAACTGATTTAATAAAAAATCCATAAAGAAAAATATATGTTTATTAAAGTAAGTGTTTTATTACTTTTTTTTTTAAACTAAAATATATTTTTAAACCTATTTTAGTAAGTTTTACTAATTTTACTAACATTTTATTTCGGAAAAAAAAAATTTAAAATTTTTGCTTTTTTTTGTTGAGCTACAAAAGTTTTTGTAGCTCAACTTTTAATTAACAATTTATATACTTTAAATAACCTTAAACTTAGTAAATTTAAATATATGTATAAACAATTTATCTAGAATTAAGTTTTCTCTATTTTTTTGTTAGTATTAAACCAGATGTTCTTCAAAAACATCTTAAAGAACTTATCTTCTAAATTTTTATCAAAAATAACTTAAACATTTTTTACTTTTTAATTACCTTCATATTATACAATAATCTACAAAGTATTAAATATTTACAAACTGTTACAAGTCAAAAATAACTAAAACATGAGTTTAACTTGCTTCACTTTCAAGTTAAAAAAGCAATTTTTTATTTCGAAAAAGCTTAAAGAAAAAACTTTTTTAAAAGCTATTGCATACCTTAAGTATAAAAAACTATACTAACGGTTTTTTTTCATTAGTTAGAAAAATTTGTCTGATGCAATCTTGAAGTACAATAAAGTTAAGTTTTGTATAAACTTTTAAATATTGATTTCATACTACAATTTATTTTATTTTTAAAGTTAAAAACGATTTAGGTTGTGAAAAAGTTATTATTTTGCTCTGAATATTCTTTATGAGTTTAAAAATCAGGTATATTTTAAGTATGAAATTTACTACGGTCGAAACATTGAAATAGGTTAGGAAATTTGTAACTTCTAATCTAACTATTGAATAGTTGTAAGCTAAAGTTAGTAGAAAAAGAATGACAATTATTCTTTCTTACTTATATTTGTTAGAAAATGATATATAACTTTCAATATAATCTAAAATCCTTGATTTTTTGCTGATTAAAATTTACTTTTGCAGTTTTCCTGACTCTAATAGCTTTATAATTTTATAACAGCTTTATATTTAATAATTATAATTTTTTTGTTAGAAGATGTGTTGAAATTTTTAATATAAATTATTATTTTATAATAAAAAATGGTTATAAGATATTTTGTGCCACTAAGGAAATAGTTTCAAAGTTTAACCAGTATTATGATAAAAATATAACAAACCTAAAATGTTTATTTTCTATTCTAGAACATTATTACTAGATTTTTGTTACGAAACGCGAATTTAGAAAATAGAATAAGTTTTAAAATTATGTACTGTAATGCTTAACCTTAATTTAAAAACTATAGATTAATAAAATCCTTATAGTACAGATATAAAGTTTAAATGCTAGGTAAAAATGTGTTAAGATTTTTAAAATTACGGAAAACATAAGCAATAAATAGATTCTACTTTAATTAAAAGAGCATTTTATTTTCCTTTGATTAGTTAACACCATTTGGTTTTAAAAACTATTCGACTTGTAAAAAGATGTTTTCTGGAATTTAACTTACTGTTATTAAATTCAATTAAAATTAAACAGATTTTGTTAAAAACACTTAAAAAATAAATAAAAATAAACTAGTCGATGTTAAAAAGTTATACGTAAAACTTTTAACACATAAATTTACTTTTTGTAAAACTTCTTTTAATATTTATATTTTAATATTATAATTTCATAACTAACACTATAAGAAACACAACTTTAATTAGAAAATTAATTAGTAATAAAAAACAAAAAAAAAAAAACAATAGTTTCTGTCATTTTAATTTTACAAGCAACTAAAAATAAGAAACGTCTACGTTGAAACTAAAGTTGTTTGTTTATAATTTACTAAATATAGTTCAACAAACTGTATTTAGGCCCTGGTAATTGTTTGTTTATGATCTTTCTGTTTGCTTGGCATTTCATTTTTCAAGATGTTGTTGCTTCACCACAGTTGGTTGAAATGAGTATAGTATAAATATATAACTTGTAAACTAACCTTTTATATAAGATATAAATAGTATAGATTAATAAAAGTTTATAGATTTAGGTGTTTATGTTTTTATTAGTTTAAAGTATGTTTTTAAGTTATAGATTTAAAACTAACTACTTAAAAGAAATTTTGTTAGACTCCATTTAAAAATGTTCTTGTTATTAAAAAAACGTATGCTTTATTTTATTAGTTTAAGTAAATAATAAAATATTTTATGTTTAAAATCTATGTTTCGATATAATTATTCAATGTTAAGCTAACATTTTTTTTTAATTTTTAGCTTCTAAGTTAAGTTAAAAGTGATAGTTATGATTAAAAGTAAGTTTTTTAAAGTACTGGAGAGCAATGAGCCACATTGAAAAATTATAGTATATTAAATCCCTTTGTTTGTTTTGTATGTCCTGGACAAGAGGTTAAGGACAAGAGGATAGAAGGTATCCATGGTGTGCTGCTCGATGACCGAAAGGTTCTTTGTGCACCAGGTCTTAAGACCAAATATTTTGAGCATCAAATTTTTGTTCTTCAATAAACTATACATAAAAAAAAAGTTGTAAGTAAAATTAGCATAAAAACGTCGTAATTAAAAATGATTGAGAAAATTATGCATGTCACTATAAAAATAAAAAAAGTACCAAATTTGCAATTTAAGGGCATGGGGGTGGGGGGTACACCTTGATTTTTATAAGTTGATCTTATTTTATAGAGCTTTATCTGAGCTATCAGACATTTTTAGCCGCTTAAAAAAATTCAAAGTATATGAGTGATCAAAGTTGATGACCTCAATAGGTTCCTAATAAAAGGGGCAAACTAAAAACAACGCAAAAAAGACCATTTTACTAAAAATCTATCTCCTCCTTCATTTTTAAGCAATCTTCTTCAAATTTTCACAGAAAGTTTATTATTAAATTTTAAAAATATTGAATGCAGGAATTTTTAAATTATTGAAAAATAAAATTTTTATTAGAAAAAAATTACCTATTTTTTTGTTTTTCTGGTCTAAAATTTTTATTTCCTAATGTTTTTTAAATTCCAAGATTCAAAGTCTTTAAAACAATAAAAGGAACATTTTGTGAAAGTTTGAAGTCTCTAGCTCAAAAAATGAAGGAGAAGATAGATTTTAGCAATTTTTTAACTTTCTAAGAAAATCGACGTTGAAAAATTTGTGGTCCATACATTTGTATCGAAAACTTTTTTTTAAAACTACAATATCTCAAAAGTTAAATAAGATTTTTTAATTTTATAAAAACTGGCTTGTAGTTTGTACTTCAAGCTTTCATATAAGATCCAATGTTATTTTTAGTAAAAAATGCCCTTAAAATAACTTAGTTTCAATAATTGATTTAATTTAGCATAACTGCTACTCACAAAGTCAATAGAGATAGGGATTTATCTGTAAGTTCTTTTTTTGAGAAAAGTCATTAAGTTATAGTACCTCTGGAAGCTAAGCTAAGCTGTGTGGCCTGAAAATGTATGGGTCCTAATAATAGAAAACTCTCTGAGTTGAGTGTTGCAGGATAGAAACCCATGGCAGACACATATACAAAAAGTTTTAAATTTGCAGTTTTTTAATTGCAGGTAGTATGATTTTTTTTAAATAAAATTCAACTTTATTGTGTAATGTTTAAGTTGTAAATATAATTATAATTTTATTTTAATTTAATTGTTACAAAAAAATGTGAAATAAATTTCGTTAATTAAATACTTTCATGAGTAACTCTAAGTTTTTAATTTATTAAAATGTCCTTCAATAATTTTAATCTAATACTTTTGTATAAACAGTATTTAAAAATTTTGGTTTTATATCTTTTTAAAACTTTTTTGAATAAACATTGTATATAAAATAAAATAAAAAATGATATGTACTTGTTATTTTTCTGTTTTCATATTTAATTTCATTTCAAAGCTATCCTAGTTTTTTATTCTAATTATTGTTAGTTTGTAAAGTTTTTTATATGTATCTAAATAACTTCAGTTGAGTATTTGTTTATTTTTCTGGCAACATGTCTAAAGTATATCTAAATTAATAAAAATTCCTGACTTAACAATCTAATGTACCTCGTTTTAAAGTTTATGCAAAAAGAAGTATTTCATCTAAAGCTAATTATATAATGTTATAAAATTACTATGTGTCTGAGGGTGCATATCTGTTGCCCCTTAAAAATGAAATTTTGGTGGTAGAGCTGAGTTTAACTTTTTGTAGGTTGGAAATAACATAAACAGACAGCACATAAAACAGCTTTTACTACTGTCAAAATATTTAATTTTTCTGAAAACAAACCCTATGTAAATTGTATGGGACTTTAATATTTCAATCTTTGAGTTTTTGTCTGAATTTTTTTTAGCAATCATCACAAAAACACATTCTACGCCTTTTCAGACAATTTAAAGAAAGTTTCTTGGAGGAACTTCTTGGTTTCTTCAAAAAAAAAAAACTTAAAAATTACAAAAATGATAAAAAAAATACAGAAAATCCAAAAATACCTCAATGAAACTTTCTTCAAATGATCTGAAAATCCGTAAAATGGGTTTTTGGGATGATTGCTACATTAAAAAAAAATAAGTCAAAAACTCAAACAACAATATGTAAGGTTCTATACAATTTACAAAGGGGTTGTTTCCAGAAAAATGTAAAACATTTTTTTTGAAATTTGATTTTATTTGTATAGTGTTTACTAAGCTACAAGATGCTTTTTACAGATTTAAAAAAATCAAAATAATTTTTGAGATATAGCCGGTCAAAGTTGGAGGATCCTTATGAGAGGGGCAAACCAAAACAGTAAATAACTAGAAATCACTAAAAATCTATCTCCTACGTTTTTTAAGATAACTACCTCAAATTTTTAGGAAATGTTTTTTGTAATATTTAGAAAATTCTGTTTGAACAAAATTAAAAAAAAATTTATTACAAAAAAAAAACAAAACAAAAAAGCAAGGAACATTTCCTAATTTTTTTTTTGCAAAAATTAACTTTGGCTTTTATATGAAAGCTTTAATTACAAACTATATGCCAGTTTTTATAGAATTCAAAAATATCATTTATTTTTTGAGATATTTTATTTTTTGTAAAAAGTTTCTAATACTAATGTATGGACTGCAAATTATTCAATATTAACTTTCACGGAAATTTTAAAAATCACTAAAAACCTAACTTCTCCTATATTTTCCAAGCATTATTCTTCAAATTTTCAGGAAATGTTCCTTACATTATAAAAAAAAAAAACATTACTTATGAATTTTGTGGAAAAATTAAAAAAGGAAAATTTTATGACAAAAAATAAAAAAAGTTTTTTTTTCAAAGAAAAAAAATTAATATGATTTTTTTAAAATTCACAAGTAATGATTTTTATTATTGTATAAAGACTAGACTGTGAAAGTTTGAAGAAGATTGCTTGAAAAATGTAGGAGTCAAAATAGTCTTTTTTTGTCGTGAACCTATTATGCGACTGGACTTTGACTGGTCATATCTCAAAAAATAATTTGAATTTTTCAAAACTATAAAAAGCATCTTATAGCTTAGAAAAAAATCTATAAAATAAGATCAACCTGTAAAAAACATGGCTTACCCCCTCTATGGCCTTAAATCTTTTAAAATCAAATTCAAAACTATGATATAAAAGTACAATAATATCTTCTAAGAAACTGCTACTCAAAGTAAATTAAAGATGAATATGAATACATAGTGGCTTAAGTCAGTAGTTCTCTAAATCTTAAAAATCTGCGCGTAGTAGATAATTTATGAGAAAGTCCTGTACCTACCAGATTATTAAGTAAACTTATAACTTCTAGAAGTGTTATTTATAACGTAACTTACAAAGAATAAAATTTTTAAATTTACCAATGAAAATAATGATTTTCACATGTGACAAAAAGAAAAAAAAAAAAAAAAATTAGGCCCTTTTAGCAAATAAAAATTATATCAAAATCTTTCTCTGAGTTTTTCAAATTAAAAAAAAGTTTTCAACCCTTAGGGTTGTCAAAAAGCCTAGAGTTTGACAATTTAGACCAAAATATCTGGAAAAATCAGGAATTTTAAACTATTTTTACATGTAAAGTAACAAAATAGAAAAAAAAATCTATCATAAATTTTTTAACTAATAATTTTTTTTTCCAACAATAGAACATTTAAAGTAGTAACTTCACAGTATTTTTTCAGTATTGGTATACTATTTAGGACATAATTTTTTATTGGGGTCTACCTTGATTTTTACAAGTTGATCTTATTTTATTGATTTTTATTTGAGCTATCAGACATTTTTAACCGCTTGAAAAAATTCAAAGTATTTTTTGAGATATGAGCAGTCAAAGTCGATGACCTCAATAGGTTTCTAATAAAAGGGGCAAACTAAAAACACAAAAAAAGACCATTTCACTAAAAAACTATCTCCTCCTTCATTTTTTAAGCAATATTTTTCAAATTTTCACAGAAAGTGTCTTATTAGATTTTAAAAATACTAAATGCAGAAATTTTTTAATTTTGAAAAATAAAATTTTTATTATAAAAGACAACCTTTTTTTTTGTTTTTTTTTAATCTAAAGCTTTTGTTTTTCAATATTTTTAAAATCCCAACATTCAAAGTCTTTCAAACTATATTAAAGTTCATTGTTTATTATTATAAACTATAAAAGGAAAGTTTCCTGAAAATTTGAGGTCTCTATCTCAAAAAATGAAGGAGAAGATAGGTTTTTGGTGATTTTTTAAATTTCCGTGAAAATTAACTTTGAAAAACTAGCGGTCCATACGTTTGTATCGGAAAAAGTTAAATAATATTTTTTAATTCTATAAAAACTGGCTTGTAGTTTGTACTTTAAGCTTTCATATAAGATCCAATGTTATTTTTGGTAAAAAAAAAATGTCAAACCCCTCTATGCCCTTAACTTAAGTTTAATTTAATACTAAAGGTATACCAAAAAACTTGTATTTTAAAAACCTGGAAGAAATTTACAGAAAACAGTTATCAACCCTGAACTCTGTGTAAAATACACATTTAGTTTAAAAAAGTTTTCTGGTATATATTATTTTTATAAACAGTTTATTTAATAAAAATTTGTAAAGGGGGTAATTATGAAAAAATTTTAGGGAACACTGCTCTAAAACTTAGAAACTAGTCTTAAATTAACATTAATGTGTGGTGTAAATCAAATTAAAAGCATGTTCCAAAATGTATCTCAAAAAAAAGCTCTTTTTTTTTGTTTTGTTATGTTCATTTAAAAAACTTGGTTGGAAAAAATTTCTGCATGGTAGCCTGTGTTGCCCACCCATATCATAGAATATGCATCAAAGTTTTTAGTTTAATGTAAGCTCAATTAAAGTTAATTGTTTTATATGTTAAAGCATTTGGTGAAAAATATTTTTTTAAATTTTAGTGTACACAATGCTATAACTTGTTTCATCTTTTAAGTTTCTTTATACTTTGATATATCTTATTTTGTTGAGCATGTAGTTCCAAGTTGTCAAATTAAAAAAATATTTTTAATTGATATTAGCTTGATTTAGTTGATTAAGTTATGAATTTTAATTCAGTGTTACATTTACCTAAACAAAGAGTTTAGTTTTTATTGACATGGTATTCAGTTACTAATACCTCTTCCTTTTTTGTTAGAGTGTAGAACCTTTAACAGCTTTTTTTCTTAACAAATATGAACATATCACCATTAGCACAGAATCTTTTTGTTGGTGCAGGAGTGATGTTATTAGCAGGAACAAGATCATATTATTATGTTGATGGTGGCCACAAGGCTGTTTTGTTCAGCAGGTTTGGAGGTGTTAAACCAGATATTTATGCTGAAGGTCTTCATTTAAAGATACCGTTTATTCATAAGCCTTTGATATATTCTATTAGATCCAGACCTACTAAGATAGGCTCTCCCACTGGTACTTACTTGATAATTTTTTAAATATTGTTTTTAAATAATTTCAAAACATTCTTATAATGTTAAATTTTATTTGATCCTTGTTATATTTTTCGAAAGAGAAAACTTTTTGAATTATTATTTTACTAAGTATGTACTAAGATTTTTTAAAAATCTTAATATTAAAGGTTTAAAATGATAGATAAATAGTTTTTTGATTTATGTTTCTTATTAAACCAAAAAAAAAAGAACATTTAATTAGTTTTTAAATGTTTCTATGATTTAGTCTACTATCAACAAGTTTTCTTATTGTTAAAACTTTTTAATAAAAATTCCTAGATCTCCAAATCAAAAAAAAAGATCAATTATAGAAATAATTAATATTAAAAAAGACACTGTTCTATGTATGTTTTATGTTTAATGTTTAACTACAGAATCTAATCAGTTTTGAAATTATAATACCTTTTTGAATTTTAAAAGTCAATCTAACTTAATTTTTAATCCACTAAAAGCCACTAAGTAACTTATAATGATAGGTAACGTTTAAGTGTTAGTTTTATATATTACTATAAATTTAAGTGATAATGATTTTTAGTGAAGGTTTAATACTTAGTTTTTGTTACTGGTATCTAAAATTAATATTTATCTTTTTCCTATCCAGAAGTTTAGTAAGTACATCCTCACTTCTAACCCACTCATTTTAAATTAAATGTTTATAATGGTAGTTTCCAGACTAAGGAGCAATTAGGAGGCAGTATTACACATTTTTTAAAGTACAAGTGCAATATTATTGTCCCCTTTTCTACTGAAACTACTTTTCTACTATAACTGAAAATAAAAAGTTTTTTGATTAGTTTGTACAAAAGAAAAGATGCTTGGATCATTATATCCTTAATTTGTTCAATTAACCCACATTCTTTTTAAACCAAGAAAAAAATCTAGGCACTAAAGACCTCCAGATGGTAAATGTGAATGTCAGGGTCCTTACCAGACCAAATGAAAATATGTTGCCCCAAATCACACAGTTTCTTGGGGTAGATTATGACGATAAGGTATTTTGAAGTTTTGTTGATGACGTTTTAGTATTGTTTTTAAATAGATTTTGTTTAGAAATAGCTGTAACTGTTAAAACCTTTATGTTAGCTAAAATGCATTCTAAAACTATTTCAGATATTTTATTAATTACAAAACAGTATATAACTTAAAAGTTTATAGGGTATGGCTTAATTTTTATTGTAGTTATTTGCTGAAAAAGGTGTTGCCTTCAGTAGTAAATGAAGTATTAAAATCCGTTGTTGCAAAATTCAATGCTTCTCAGCTGATTACACAAAGGTCACAAGTTTCAAATTTGATTAAAGAACAGCTGAAAGAGCGTCTTAATGAATTTCACATTGTACTTGATGATGTTGCCATTGTTGATCTTGAGTTTTCACCAGAATACCAAAAAGCTGTTGATAGGTTTTCAATTTACTGCTAATTTATTTTTGTTCTTTCAACTTATCACTTAATAAAGTTGAGATTTTTTATAAAAACCAAAAACATTTAAAGATCATTATTATTTTTAATTGTTGTTATGTAGTCAGAAAGTTAATATTTTTTTAGTAAATGTTTATATAAGTGTATTAAATGTGATATACTTTTCTTTTAAATTTAAGTCTTTTACAATAAGTTCTCATTAGTTTGTAATACACTAGTTTTAACATAATTTAATTTAAAATACATCCAGGAATATTTACAAACACATTTTGATTTTCATATAGTTTTACTGTGAGATTATGAATGTAAGCTTAATGCATAAGATAACTCGTTACTTAAAAACTTTGATGAAACTGTTAGGAAGCAAATAGCTCAGCAAGAAGCTCAGAGGGCCCAGTATCTTGTTGAAAGTGCTAAGCAAGAGCGACAACAAAAAATAGTGAAAGCAAAGGGCGAAGCTGAGATTGCTGAGAAAGTTGGTAAAGCAATGGGACAAAGCCCTGCCTTCTTGAAACTACGCAGGATTGAAGCTGCAAAGAAAGTAGCCAGTTCCATGGCAAACTCTTCCAACAAGATTTATTTAGACTCAAACTCGTTGATGCTTAACATCTCCAAAGATCAATACCATAGCAATTCCAATCCTAGTTTAAACATTGACTGATGTTTGATTAAAAAAATAATATAAATAATTAAATATTATAGAGTTCTAAAAAAGACTGCTAGTTGTAAATTTTTTAATGAAAGTGTAGTGTGTTTTAGAGCAGCATTTTTTGAACTAATTCTATTATTCTTTCTATGAATTTTTAGTATGATTTTTTTTAAAGGTAGATGAAGTTGTTCATTTGTACATTCATTACATGTGTTACTGTGTTTTTATAAGTTGAGTAAAGAGTATTTTAATTCTAAAGCAAATAAAAAGAATAAATGATTTTTTTTCCAAGTTATGAGACTTAAGACTGTTCTAGTTTTTTTTTGTTATTTAAAAAAGGTTTTTTCAAAGTTTCATAAAATAGTGTAACTTACTATGATAGATTGTTTTTTTATTTATACTTAATTTTTTTTGGCTTTTATACTTGTACATTGTTAAATGATTGTTTGTAACTTCATTATTTTTAAAATGTTTAAATACACTTTTAAAAATATAATTAAAGCCCTTAATCTGGTTTGAAAATTATGTACATTATGTTTGGTTTATGATATTTTTTGCTTTTTTATACTTAGTTCTTTTTATTAATTTTTATTATGAATTGAATTTTTTAGATAAATTTTTATAAGAATTATGATCAAACAGAAGTCACTTAATTCGACCACCACAGCATCCACTTCAAAGGTTTGTCTACTCAAAAAATTTCACAAGTTGCAAGAAGATTTGTATTTTTTATATTGCAAAAATTTTTATAAGTACAACTGCTTTTAAGTGAATATTTTTATTTTCAAAACTTTCATAGAAGTTTGTTATCATTTATATAAGAACTTTAAAAAAAATCAAGTACAAATGACCTTTTTATTGTATTTTACATGCTATTAGCCTGATAATTTTTTATTCAGATTAATTAAAGTTACATGTTTATATTTTGAAATATCAAAATTTACTACTATACTTAAATGCCTACTTATTATATAGAAGTTAACAGCCATTTAATTTTTTAGTACAAATTATAAAGTAACAACACAACACATAGTAAACATATTTTAATTTATGTATAATTGATAAAAGATTTATAAGCAAAGTGTATCATAATATCAAAAATTATAATAGTAGTTTAGTTATTTGCTTAAAGCGGTTGGGGGGGGGGGGGTTCAACATTTTTTACATTTTTTTATACTAAAGTTAACATTTTTTTAAAATTAAAACGTCGAAGTATGAACTATAAGTCAGTTTTATGCTTTCAATATAAACTTACGGACCACAATTTTTCATGATAAATTTTCTAAGAATTTTAAAACATTTTATGAAACTTTGCTTGCAATATAGAGGAAAAAACTTTTCATTTAAAAAATAAAAACTATGATCAAACAAATGAATATTTTTTTTGGTTATTTCTCAAAAAAAAATAAAAGTTCTTCCTGAAGGTGGTTTTAATTATTATAAAAATTAGACTGAGAAGGTTTGAAAATGATTGCTCAAAACTTGTAGGAAAAGATAGATTTTTAGTGAAATAGATTGGTTTTACCTTTCATAAGAAACCTATAAAATCTCAGAAACCTTACTCATACTTTATTTTTTTTTGAATTTAAAAAACAATAAAAAGCAATATGTAGCTAGTTATTAATGTAAAATATTAGACCAGAAAACAATTATTTTAGGGTGCACAACAGTTTAAATTCGGAAAATTCAAGTTCTAAAAAAAGTTAGAGGGCCTCAACTTAAAAAGTAGTATATATTTGAAAAAAAAGTATGTTGGTTTTATTTGTATCTACAAGCCATTTTTTCTTTTTGTAAACTACTAAATATTTTTTCGATATGTCTGAAATAAGTTTTAAAGGAAGCTTATTTTTATTATTTAAATATTTTAAGAAATATTTAATATTTTTCAAAAAGAATGGCTTGTAGATACCAACATACATATTTTTTATTATTTTTCAAGTATATAATACTATTTAAAGTATCTTTGTGTAAATTTATCCCCTCGTGCAAAAGTATCTTTGTGCACTCGTGCAATTTTGTACGCTCGTGCAAATTTGACAGCTACTTAAGTTTATTAGTAGCTATTTATTATTAAATTTTCTAAAATTTAGTTTTTCTTAAACAAAAAACTTAGTTTTATTCTTTTTTGTAAAAAATATGTCTGTAAAAATATACATTTTATATTAATTAAACAAAAATTATAGAAAATATATATTTTAAATTTTTAACAGATTGGGCTCGACACGATAACAAAGAAGGGTAGTATAGCTGGTTAGTTAAATTTCAAACTTTGCTAGAATTAATCTTTTAATGATCATAAAATATAATGTTTCTGTAACATTACTTGATTGTATTTACTTTTTAATGATTTAAACTAAATCAGTTAAATTCACACAACTGGTACAGATTTTAGTTATAAATTACATTTAAGTGTAGAGATGTGACAAAAAGTTATTAGTTATAACTTGTTTGTGTATTTTTATTAATTTTCAAACTTTGTTAAAAGCTTATTAAAAATTATCTTTTATTATTTTTTGTCAAATAAAAGTTTTGGTATTTACTAAAGATCTATCTATGTTTGTAAACTGTTTATAAACATGAAAAGCAAAAACAAAACATTTTTTTGGATAATTTTTTTTTTCTATTTTAAATGAATTTCTAAAAAAAATTTGTTAACATGTTCTTTATTGGGTATTTATAATTTATGTAATTTGAGAAATTTGACAAAATTATATGTTTTATTATTTTTATAGACAAAAAACTTCAGTTCCTTTATTTAAAGACATTTTAAACTCACCAATTAATGATCAATTGAAAAAATAATATATTGTGTCTAATCAGGGTGGCCAAAATACCTTGATCCTTGAAAAACCTGGAATTTGACAATCTAGTTAAACGAAAAACCTGGATAAACCTGTAATTTGATTAAAATGTGAAACTTTAAACAAAAACTCTTAAAAACCTGAAATTTTAAACACTTTAAAATGCAAAGTAAAAAAAAATTCAATTAGATACAAAGAATCCATAAAGATAAAAAAATGTTTGGTATCATATTTTTTTTTAATAAAAAAACATATAAAAAGTAGCTTTACAGTATCTTTTTAATGAAGTTATACTATTTATGACAGTTTCTATAACTTAAGTTTAATTATATTTTTATACTTAAGTGGACCAATAACCTGGAAACTTGATTTTTTAAAACCTGGAAGAAACTTACAAAACAAATTTAACAACTCAGGTCTAATCTATTTTAATACTTAATTTTATTTTGTGAATTTTATCTTAAGTTTACTTTTTAACAAATAAATCTCATCTGATCACAATCAACATGTTGCAGGAAGCGTAACGCTACAGAAGCGCAAATCAACCAACGGAAAGTCCCCAGGTGATTTTGCAGGGTTGAGCAAGTCGCCGGCGACCCCAAAGACGCCAGGTAATGGCAAGGCAGGTAGGGGGAGGCCGAGGAAGCATTCGAAAGACCAGCAAGATGCCAACGCGTCGAAGAAGCAGGAAAAATTCGACATGTGCTCCCCAAACAGCTTGCTGTGTGAAGTTGATTTGAAGGTAAAAAATAGTTTGCAAGAGAAATAATAGCTTACAAGCACACAATTGTCTATAATGTACTTGAGTCAAATTAATGGAAGGAAGTTTTTTTTAGTAAAATTGTTATTTTCGAGTTATAAATCTACTTTTTCATTAAATACCATTTTAAACTGATAATTTTAAGACATTTTACAGTTTAGCTAGTTTTCTTAATTTGTATAGAAATACAAAATATTATTTATTGAGGCGTACATTTGTACATTTCATAAACAGATGAAAGTATTAAATTGTTGTTTATTTTTAGTTAAACTACAATAATTAGAATGCATTCATCAATTGTTATGATTTTATTTACAAAATTAAACAGAGTATTATCAATTCATCAATGTTCAACAAAATATCTGCTCACTACAAAGAAAGGCTTGTATCACTGCTGCCGAAATGCGACCAAGTTTCCACAAACGGAAAGATGACAACTTCCTCGTCTGCTCTCAGCAACACCTATTTCCTGCAGAATCTCACTGTGAGTTTGTTTATGAAGGTTGTAGTATAAACCAGAGGTTCTTAAACATTTAAAATTTGTGCAAAGTTGACAAAATAAGACCATGTTATCATGTTAAATCATGCAGTAATTTATGGGAAAGCTACTACTTGTTAGTAAACTATTAGTTATGGCTAATTGTTTGTATAACCCATTTATTTTTATTTTTTTTAATCTAAAGGTTTAGAATGTATTACAAAATTTAATGAAAAAATGATTGTACTTTGGTGCAGGTTAAAAAAAGTAAACTACAACTGTGTAGGTAGGCAACAACTGAGTTTCCATGGTTTGCTATAAATTTGTTTTTTAAAATTATTAACTTTATAAAGATGTTTTTAACCATTCGAGGTTTAAATAAATCCAACGTTAATAAATTGAAATTATTTTACTTTAGTTATATAATGCGTTAGTAATTAAAACTCATTTAAAAAAATTAATTATTAACTATATTATTTATCAATTTTAACTAACCTTTACTTCATTAAATACTAATTGAATTTATATTCAAGCTTTTTTTATTATTAGAGTGTAAAATTTAATTATTTACATTTGAAAATTTATAATAATAAATTGCAATGTTAATAAAAAGTTATTTAATTGTTATTGTAAAAAAGTTGTTAAATAACAAAACTTAGTTATTATGTTTTTATTTTTGAAACAATTTCCATTAGTTAATGATGACTTTTTATTTTCAAATTTTAAAGATTAATTAGACGATTTTTGTTCTATTTATAGTTTTTTAAAATGAATAAAAAGTTGTTGCAGCAGTAAGCTTTTAATTATTCTAACTTTTTGTGCTAATATCATTGGTATCTTTTAAACTGTTGTAGTTCAAATGTTACAACAAACCGATTTATAAAAAGTCAATCAACAGGAGTGGCAGGGAAAGCTGATAGAAGGAGAGTACACGGCGGAAACTCAAGCCAGATTCGCCATTGAAATCGGCAGAGAAACGCACAGCAGAATTCCTGAAGCAAAACAAAAATTGATGGATGATGATAAATCGTTAGTTATTTTTATCAAGCTAAGAACTTTTAGGCTCATACATGTAGTACCCTCAAGTCTTTTTAAGTGAAACATACATCAAAGTTGTACTGTAATTTGTAAAGTTAGTTATAAATGTTTTCAGAATGGAAATGGAGTTATTAGGAGGGCCTCAGACTCGAGTAAGAAGCAGAAACCTCAGTTTATTCCAAGAATCCGGGTATAGAGTCCAGGATTACAGTTACGAAGGCATAATCGGAAAAATAAAATCTGAAAGTATGTCTAAAATTAGAAGTAGTGTTTTAGATCAATCTTATTTGATAATTTTTCATTGTTAAAATAATTTTTCATGCAATTAACTTTGATCACAGCAGTGTTTTATTTGTTAACATACACTTGCAGTGAAAGAAAAAAACGACTTAGAAAAGAAAATTTCCGTAACACATTCAAAGGATACTCCGATGAAAAGTACCCAAAAAGATCTTCTGCCAAAAACAGATGCAAAAAACTCACCGAGTAACAAACCACCAAACCAACCGAAAAAGTCTAATCCTGTTTGTGAAAGTGCCGAGAACGACCTATTGACCCCGGTCAAAGTGACCATACCAATGAAAACTTCCAGCTTGACATCCACGCAGAAAAAAAGTCGCAAAAGGAGTTACGTCAGTGGGGAAACGACGGATTCCGCCAATGAAGATGCAAAGTCGACTTCAGAGTTAGTTTTTTTAGTTGCTCTAGAATTGTGTAATGAAAACAGCAAAAAATGTTTAGAAAACTGTTCTAACAAATTACAAAATAACTTTTATTCATATTGCCACTCACTTAAAGTAAACGTGTTTGATAGAAAAACAACAATTAACTTGGCATGCTCTTGGCTTAATTTAAAAAAATAAAATTGTAAATACTCGTAATATGCAATTAATATTTTTTGACTAAGTTTAATCTTGTTTAACTTTAGTAGTTTTAAATACTTAGTACCTTATTTAAAATAAATTGTATGCAGAGTTTAAGTTTTTATCAACAAAGAATAAAAACAAAAAGTTATGACGATACAATTGTTAATATTGTGTGCAACAACTGAATCTCATTGAATTTAAAAGTCATTTAGAACACAGTACTATTTTTGTGTATGCGACTAATTAATGTTTTTTAGCTAAAATTCTCTCAATATACGTTCTATTTTTATATTATTTTTGATTGAAAATTCAAGTGCTGAATTTACTTCTTTAAAGTCTACAACGTTTAAAATTTCAGAGAAGTTTTTTATTTCCTTGTCTAAATAAAAATTCAAGGTTGACATCTATTTGACAAATAGAAGTTGACTAATTTGAACCATTTTGTCAAGTTTAAAATAAGATCTAGTTCTAGCCCACTGCGGTAAATTTACTCGTTTTCAAAGAAATTGAAAAACCTAGGTTGACTCAAGCTAGCTAAACGTTTTTTATTTTTTTAATAATTATACACTTATTTTGATATTAGTTTTGTAACGTTATGTTGTTAATTGATAAAAGTTAAGCTTTGTTCATTCTATAGTTTTTTGTAACAGTAATAGTTAACTTTGTCATTCTTAGCTGCGGCTGCTCTTAGTTTAAAGCTTATTAACTTACCATAATAAAAAAACTACAGCTTTTTTATAGAACATCCAGTTTTCAAAGAAAAAGAACAGCAATTCTTTGTATCTAAACTTTATATTCCAAGTTTTTAAGTTTAGATAAAAATCTTTCAATTCTTGATTGTTGAATTTTTTGACATTTTCTATCCAAAGCCCTTCCAGTTATTAATAGTACACACTCCAATATAATCTAATCACTTTATTATAATGCGTTTTTCAATTAACTAGTTTTATATAATTGTTGTTATAAAAGATAATATAAAAAAAAGCGTTATAGTTAACTTATTGTTCTCGGAAACATGAGTCTTGTTTTTATGTGGTTATTTCTAAGGTAAAAAAGTTTACAAATTAATAACATTTTATAGTTTTTTGATCAAGTTTGAATTTGAATTTGCAGTGTTTGATTTTAAAGTAACTTAGAGATAAAGATGATAAAATTGTAAATTTCAATAGGTTCTTTACGCAAGGTGCAAACTAAGAACACAAAAAAGAATATTTCACTAAATCATATATTTTTTAAATTGCTAAACAATAATATTAACTGATCTTGTTCTGCAGACAGCCGTTGGTTCAAGAAAGCAAAAGCGAAGCTCTCACAACGTTCACATTCATCACAGCCAGCTCAACTATCACCCAACCTTCCAACAAAAAGTTGACCAAAACTAAAAGATTGTCCTCAGCTTCGAAGAGAGACGCCAGGAGGTCGGACAAGATAAAGCTGGCAGAAGCTTTGGAGAAAAGCGCCAAGGAGGAAAACGGTTCCTCCCCCAATTCCACTGACAACCTGGTTATAAGGAGAAAATCTGATATTTGCGATCACACGCAACTGTGCAAACCAGTGAGTTGTGTGTATTTTAACCTTATCAAAGAACGTAACTTTTCAGAAATGATTAGTATAATAGTTTGAAAAGCTGAATGATATTTTTTATTTAGTTAAAGTTTTACTAAATATATTTTTAAATTTTAGTTTTTATTTGGCTTTCTTATGTCTTAGTTTTTATATCTAATACCAACATTTCTCATATATAAATTAAGTTCAAGAAAGGTGTTTTGATTTAATTAAAAAATACATCTACTTAATATATATTGTAAAAGTAAAGATTTTGAAAATACTTTGTTATCTACAATTTTTAATTTTTTTGTAATAAAACTCAGTTTGTACTCACAAAACTTATCAAAAATTTTAAAGCTACTTTGTAACCTAGCAATAAAAAAACTTTTAGTTAAACGAACAGAATCACCCAGTGTTTCTTGATAAGGCTGCTACAACCGATCTGACATCCATACCAGGAAGTTACGACCCAATTATTGATTATATGAAGATGCCCTCTTCACAGCAATTCGTCATCAAAGAGTCGTTGAAATTTCCCAGGTTTAATTTTTATCTTGTTTGTTTAAATTACTTTAAACTTATCCTTTTCTTTTTTGTTTTCATAAAATATTTTGTTTTTAGTTGATGAAAAGCTTAAATGATATATATATATATATATATATACCACAGATGTTCTTGTGCTAAAACTGTATCTCAACTAACGGCGTTTCACTGCTCTCAAATAAATTTAAGAACAGATCTACGGTGTCTATAAAATATTAACAGTGAAACGCCGTTAGTTGAAATAAATTTTTAGCACAAGAACATCTGTGGTATATATTCCGATAAGCTTAGCTTTTCAGGATCTCCAGGATTTAACGCCTTTTAACGTTACATCTTATATATATATATGTATATATCAAATAGTTTTTATACAAAACGTTGATTTAATTAAAAGTACAAAATTTAAATTTTGTCATTTTTTTTTTGCAGGAGCCAACAAAACGGTGTACTGACGAATGAAGCAAAAACGGAAAAGCTGAATAATATTTTGGACAAAATAAAAAAGAACAACAACACAACAAACCTCAACAACATAGCGAGCAATTCCGCGAATAATCCCGCAAACAACTCTAAAAATTTCAAGCTGGATATTGTTTCAGTTGGAAGTAGCAATGGAACTTCTAACAAAGCAAACATTAATTCCACTCACTGTAAAATACAAGCCATCAATAGTAATGGTGCTTCAACTAGTTGCAGGCTAGTTTTTTTGAATATTAAGTCATCAGGTATGACTATTTGTTAAAAGTATAGTTTTGTTCATTTGGTTTTTGCTTATTCTTATCAACTTAAATGTATAAAACATATAAGTTTTTGTTAATCGCTAATGTTTATTAAGTTTAAATATACAATAAGAACCTTTGCAGTTTCAGTGTATTTTAGCTTAAGTATTTAAGCCTATTTATAGTTGATAAAAGTTAGAAATGTATTTGTAATAAAATTATGATTGAAACTAAATTGTAAAAAATTACTAATTGTAGGGTAATACATGTAAACAGTGGTATGATGGTTCACAAAAATTATCTAAACACTAAACCAGCCTACATTCTACCTACCAGCATACTTATGCCTAGAAAATTCGTTAAAAAAACCGGTAAGTTAAAATTTTGTATTTATTGAACTAAAAAGCTATTTACTGAAAGTTAAGTTTGTCTGAGATATAATTTGAAAATTTTGTGTAGTATTTTCTATTAATGTAAAAAATGATATTTTTATTACTTTAATTTCTATCAGCTTCTTGCAAGTTTTATTTTTATAAGTATTAATATTTTCTAAATATAATTAATTTAGATAGTTTTATGTTTAAAGCTTTGTAAAAGTTTTTCCCTTTGAAGCTATTGATGATAACAAACATATATTAAACAATATATTTCATTTTTATTGAAAAGTTTTATTTTGAAAAATATTCAAATCAATAACAGAAGTTATATTAAATTTAGGGCAGTCAGAAAATAAAAAGAAAGTAGTGCAGATGAATTGACACCACAGAAAGTTTTTATAATTATTTTGCATTGATCTTGCCTTTTTCAAATTGATTATTTAATTGTTTAAATTTAATCATACAATTTAAACGTGCACTTTTCAAAATTGTATTTTTTTACATTTAAATTTTATTTTCATTCAGCTTTGTTTCAAACAACAGTGGTTTTTTTTACAATAGTCAGTTAGCTGGACAGATAAAGATTTACACCTTACTAGTTTACAATTTTAACCAATTCTGTTGGAATGTCAGCTTTTTTTTTATGGTGAATTATTTGTGTAAGATTTAAGGTGAAATAATTAGCAAAGCGCGTCACTTGTTACGTTTTGTTTGAAACATTGTTAGTTTTTTGAGTGAAAAAGTTTTGAGTTTTAAACAATTTTATATAGTTTGTTTTAATTATTTCCAATACATTCTGTTAAAATCTTAAACGCATAGTTTTATATTGTTTTTTTTTGGCAATAAACTGTTTGATTAAACATTCGTACTGTTAATTTTTTGTTGATTTGTTTATTATAATTAATATTTTACCTCATTTTTGTCATAAGGTGTTATTTTGGTAAAAAAAGTGTTATAGTCACAATATTAACAAACAATACAAGCTTATGTTTTAACTTTATTTGAAATGTAAAAAAAATTGTACAACTAAAAAAAAATATTGTTTAGTTTGTAATAAATTGTCAGTGTAAGTTTTACTAAAATTATTTTTATAAATAAACCATACTTTGTTATGATATTTTTATTGATTGTACTGAATAATATGATTTGTGAAATTCTGTACTTAACTTTAACATATGTAATTTTTTACTTTTTATTCAAAAGTATTAAAAGGTATTGCTAATTTTAAATACATGTTTATCAACTATTTTAACTAGTTGATGAAAAGTAATAGTTTAAAATTAATCAAGTTGCTTATTGTTGAATATTAGTTCTTACTATTTATAGAATTATAAAACTTGTCCCGACTATTCATAAAATTTTATTAAATAAATTAATCTTCTATTTTTAATTTAGTAAATTCAGTTTAATACATGTAAGTAAGTGTTTAACTAATTGCATATTTAAAAAGATGAAAAATATATAAACTATATTATGATAAAATTGTTCATTGGACTAAATCAAATAAATTTCAAATTGAAAAATTGCGCCACAGTAAAAACAATCAAGTTTGTTATACAATGTACATATGAAGTTTTAAAAACATTTTTTCTCTCTTTTGTCTTCTACCATATTAAGCGTCTCTTTAGCGTTGCCTAGCTGATAAAGTTTAAGTCGAAACATAAATTAATATTACTTTAGATTACGAATTAATTAGTTGTTATAAAACATACAGTATTATTTAAACTGGTTGTTGTAATATATTTATAAAATAAACAATAAAGAATTCTCAACTTATGTGCGTGCAAGAGGACACATTAGATTTTATTTAACAGATTGTCAAAAACAATACAATTTTGAAAACAATACTATAGAAGTGAAACAATTTATTGTTTCTGATAAATTGTTAAATAAAGTCGTATTTAAACTAGTTACAAAAATAGTAATTATTTTTATTATTAGAAAAAGATTGAACTAAACTGTATATTGGTCTCTAAAATGTTTTATAAACTTTACTAAGTTTCACAAACACGTGTAGTATTATTCTTTGATTTTAAATTTTACTTAAGTTTTAACTAAGTGTTATTAATTTGTAATGCAAGTTTTAAACTTATCATAAAGCATGCACCCATGTGAATATAAATAAATATCTACTTAAACGAAGTTTTTTTTAAATTATGAAATTAATGTTATCATTATAACTAATTTAACCAATTTTTTTTGATTACATAATTTTCGACTAAGATAACCAAAAAATAAGTTAAGTCTACCAATAAAAAAATGTTTTTTATTTGTTTAATTGAGAATTTAACATTTTCAACTAATAGTTTTAAAACTATGATTCATTAAAAATAAGAAGTGTTTGTAAGACTACAGGTATTTAAATGTACAACAATATTTTTTATTATAAATTAAAAGAATGAAAAGTAAGATAAAACGAATATTGTTGCAACTAAAGAATAACAAAAAAATAAAATGCTGTTAGAAACGATACTTTTGGTTATATTACAATTTTCTTTTATTACAAAGTATTTTAGTTTTATACTTTAAAAGGTTTAAATGTAGTTGTTAAAAATATTTCTCAAATAAGTTTATTGTTAAAACTTACTAAAAGTTTTCAGTAACTAAGTATATAAAAACATGTTTTTTTTTAAATATATTCATTTTATTTTAAAAGTGAAACAAGTAGCTAATAAGAACAGATAGATACTTCTTACTTGTAAATAAAAAAGCTGATTTGCTATAATCACCAACTTATTAATGATAAAGTTTAAAATATTTTAAACAGGTTCGCAACAATTTATTTTATTAAAATATTTTCATTAAAAGCAAGATGTTTTTTTCTGTTTAATTTATTTGTTACTAAGGATCTCTGTGACAAACTGAGTAAAGTATTGTTTTATGAAAGAATTACTAAATTAATATGTTTTTTTAACGGCTATTAGAAACAAAAAGTTCTTATAGATTCAAATATAAAGCATTTATGTATAAGAGACACTTACAAGTACTACCAGAAATTTTCGAATAAATAACAATATTGCAACACTGTCAAATCTTAAATTAAAATCTTTAAACAAGTCCATTTTGAACTAAGAGTCATTTTTACAGGTGAAACATCTTCGGAACCCCCGATTAAAAAAACAAGAGTTCTTAGTGATCTGAAGAAAAACATGTATGCAAGAAAATTAAAACTACAGTAAGTTTCAGCAATTTCAAAAACCTAAAGTAACATACTTAAGTTTAACATTGTAAATGTCTTAATTCAAAGAAAGTATAACTACTTAAGTTAAGACATTCAATTTTGACGAGAAATATTAACTATTTGTTTTAAAACTATCAGGTTTGTTTAAAAATTTTTTAGCAAAGAATTTTTTACAGGTATAAGAGTTATTTATCAACATCTCTAAAATAAAGTTTTGCTTTATTTTTCAAAAATACTTAGAATTTTTTTTTTCAGACTATACTAAGCTACTAATAGTTAAAAAAAAATATGAACCAAACCACAAATCACTGTTTTAAAAGTTTTTAAGTCTTAAGTTTTATTACCCTTGTTGCAAACAGTACAAACAACATCAGTACTTTTATTCAAACACTAACTTTAGTTTACCAAACGTTACAGTGAGTACATAAAAACATAAACTGCAGTGATAAAAAGTAGCAAGTTAAAGTTTTTAATCAACAAATCGCACAAGTTATAAGTTTTAATACAGTTGTATGAGTTCTAAATTTTTATGTAGAAATTTAACTTATTAAAGTTTAATCAAATAAAATGTCTAACCACGAATTACCGCATTTAAGATTTTTTTACTAATACTATTAGATCGTCTAGTTCTGTGTCCCTCAATAAAGCAAAAAAAAATCTTTTTAAAGAACATCTTTAAACTAAAACTTTCTGTGCACACTAGTATTTAAATTATGTAATTTGAAAAACCCTGTTTTATTTTGATTACCTTAAGTAGTATAAAAGTTCTTAAAAAGTTTAAGTTACAATAAAAACATTTTTTAAATCAATAATAAAATGATTTATATACACATTAATGTGCACAGATACATACTTTAGGAAACACTTGTGCTACCCTGAAAACGTTTTAGTACAAAAAAAAAAGCTAAGAGTTTTTATTTTATTTTTAGAAACGGACACGCTTCAAAATCAGATCTAAACTCTCAAAAACAAACGAATCACAGCAAGTCACCTCTGATCAATCCAATCGCCATGCCTCGCTTCCAACAATCAACCTCGTCACTAGGCGGAGTCGTGTTCAGTAACAACAAAGCTATCGTCAACGTTTCGGTAAGTTCTGTTGCTGAGTTATTTTTTTATTGAATAAAATTAAATAGAAGAAACCTGTAATTTTTAAAGGTAAATTTATATATAAATATGTGATTACAGCTACCAAGGCGAGTGATACCCGTGGCGAATTCATCTCGGTCGACTGAAAAAAATTCTTCTGTCTTGCAGCAGCCCATTAGTAAACCAATGATAAAAATAAAGCTGAAAAAATCGGGCAGCGGGTATTCCCCAGTTCAGCAGGTTTAAATGTTGCCATAACAATAAACAAAACTAAAGATTTTTAACTAACAAGTGTGATGCTAGTTTTTTTTCTCCTCTAGATAGAATTTCCGTTGAAGTTACTTTTAAATTAGTTTATACCATAACTTGAATTGTTTTAAATACTTTTAAACATTCTAGCTAAATAAAACAAAATGTCTAAACTTTTTGCATTTTAAGCTTGCTTTACTGTTAATTTATCATTTCAAACCACCATAGTATAATAATAGATAATTTTTTTTGCTGTGAAACACGTAATGAGTTGAAAAAATTTATTACTTTTATATTATAAAAAAACTTTTAAGCAACACAACTTTGCTGTTTTAAACTTAAAATTATTTTTCCTGACAAAACTAAGTTCCTGTTTAAAAGCGGAACATTTAACTTCATATTGAGCACAAAGCATGCTGCTTAGTGACTTGGTGCCGTCTATATGAGTCTTGCGCCATATAGCGGTTAGAAAATGTTCTACTGCCAAACTTCTTGCTTTTTCTACAAGGTTTTTAAGTAAATATAAAAAAGTATATTAGTGTAACAGCTGAAGCATGCTTCAGTGAAAAACTGTTTATGATAAATTTTATAATTACCCACCTCCTCAACAGCAAATACAAAATGGCTTATTTCACTTTTTTGTTGTGAACCTTGTTGTAATTAAAAAATCACTTTTGTCATAATACTTTTGCATTTTTAGTTTTAATATAAAACAATAAAAAAAGAAGCCACAGGTTAACTAAAGTGTATTACTTGAATTTTTATTAATAACATTTCTAAAAAATTTTTTTTTTAGTTTAACAAAGTCTCGCGCAATTATTTATGGTACATTTTATTTTGTTTAAAACGTTCCAAAAACAACCAAAGTTTTATTAAATGAGCTTTCAATTGATAGATTAGTTATATGTTTGTTTTGTAGACTATTTAATGTTGTTTTTAAACAATTAAATGTTTTCATAATAAGAATATTTACCATAATATATGTTTAAACATTGCTGTCAAGTTAAAAAATTAGCTTGAAGATTCTTGAACTTGCTTTTATGTTAAATTATTGACGTAAATTATATCTGCTTTGCTTTTGTTTTTTACTGTTTGATCGTTACAATTTTATTCAATTCATCGTGTTCTTAATTTGTCCTGAAAATAAAGAGTTTCAACACGTTTCAATGTTGTAATGATTTTGTAGCTTAAAAAAGTAAACTTTTTTATATGAGACAGTTAAAACTTGAACAAGCTATCTCGATGTGGTAAAATTTATTTAAATTTTGTTACATACAATTTTGTAATAAGATCAGACAACGGAATACAATTTAAATAACTAAAACGAAGTCTTTAAATATTAAACTAAAAATGGTGACAAAAAAGATCTAAATCATTTTTGATTTGAAATGATAAATAAAACGAAGTTGTAGATTCTGCAAACACACAACTTGTTTTTATTAGAACCTATTATTTTTTCTTTTATTTAAAGTTTATTAGGGAAACAAGTTCGACGTTCTAACCCCTTTAATTAAAAAAGTTAACCTTTAATTTAAAAAGGAGCAATTTTAGAATAAAATGTTATCTTATACTAGAAAAATGCAAGTAAATTGCAACAATGTTATGCATAATTAGTGGGCTTGCTTGTTTTTTAGATAAAGCTTGATAGTATCAATCATATGCTTAATGCTAAATGTATGACTACTTGAATGTAATTTTTTAGCTTTACTGCTCTTGATAGATAAACTAAATACTGAAAAGTTGCTAGGTTCTATCAAGCAAATTTAGAAATAAAACCTGCGTTAAATTTTCAATCAGTTGTTGTTTAAAAGTTTAGAAAGACCGGTTTAAAGTTTCAGATAATATTAGTACATAAGTATTCAATATGTACTTCACAACACATAAAAATATTTAAGACAATACACCTATAATTAGTAATTTAAATATGCTTTAAATAAACTGATATAAACTACGATAAAAAATCAGGCGAATTCAGCTTAAAACAAATAATGAAAATTAAAAACGTTAAACAACAAAACTTACGTTATGTTGAGATTTACAAATAATAAAATAAGTTTTAATCACAGTAGGGTAATATTATTTATCTTATGATAAAAACAGTTATTTTAAATCAATTTTAATTGATACAATAAACTATTTTAATTTTTTTAAAGGTTTTATAAAGGTATAGGTAAAAAACTAATATAAATCTTTGTTTTTATTAAGTTTTTTAAAATAATTTCTACAACCAATAATGTCTACAACAAAGTTTTAAATGTTTATAGATCAACAGTAGGCTTGTAAGAGGACAATTAACTTTTTAGTCAATAAAAAAACAATCCAAGTTTCATACATAAATGGATAGAACTAGACTTTTTGTTTTCAAAATTTGTTTTGTTTGTTTTCTAATCCAAGTATTTTAAGACTATAGATTGCATAATTTTACCTCAAAATTTAGAAGAATAAACTTAACAATAATATTGCTCTTGTTTATGGTATGGTGTTTCTAAAATATAAGAATATAGGTTGTTTAAGAACTTTTTAATTAGTTTATATTTTGAGTTTTTAAAGTTTTTTTTTTTGCAAAGTAAAGGGTGCTTCTAAGAAAGTTTAAGGTTCTATTTAGGGTCAAAAAACTAAAATGTTTGTTGGGAGACTTAACCTGAAATTTCAAAGACTAGAAATTTTTGAAGCCTACGTACGATAATAATAAAAATACTAAAATAAAAAGTGGTAAAACTTTAAGTTTTCAAACAATCTACTTAATTTTCAATAGACAACGTACCAAATTAAAAAAATATAACAAAATGATCAGTTATAAGTGTTTTAGTAACTTGATTTATTTATTTTTTGACAACCATTGGGAAGCAAATTTAGTGGTTTTTGAACTGAAAAACAGGAAAAAATAAATTGCATTTAAACTCACATAAGTTCTAAAGTGCTTGAAACAGAATTTAAATCAATTTTTAAAACAAGACATCCAGTTCTATCTACTTATATATAACATTTTGTTGGATTATTTAGTCAAAGCCAGTCTTGACTTGATCTCTCTTTTCAACCAAGTTAATATATAGTAGCAAAACTTTTATCCTAATTTATAAGTAAAAATGATTAAAAAAAACCAATAAGTCTCATTTTATCTTTTTTTCAAAATCTATAACTTTTTAAAATGAATCAGGTATACACAAAAACCACAACTTCTAAAAACCTGTTCAAAACAAGTAAAAGCAATCTTTTTAAGTTTTGGTGGATATTTAGTTTTGCAACAAGAAATATGTATTGTTTTAATATAATTTTTGATAAAAAGTTATTTACATGTTTGTACAATCTTAAGTAAAAGTAATAGTTTTAATTTTAGAAAAGTTAAAATAAGATAAAGTTTTATTTTATTCTTTTCAAAGTATTTAATTATACTAAAAAATCACTTACTATAAATTGACAAAATATAGATGCATAACTTTTTAAAAGTTTTGCGCGTATTCACAGTAGTGTGCCCAAAAGTTATTTACAATGCTCAAATAGTTTGTTGATTACTTTTAGAAAGTCATGTTTAGGATTGTAGTATGTTTTAAATTAGTGGAAGGCTTATTTTCTTATATATCCTAACAAATTTTAATGTTTTAATAAAGGAATTAATTTTAAATAATTTAATTTTTTTATCATGAGACACAATTAAAAGTGCAGAAACAGCAGTTTGTGTTAAAATTAAACAAATTTATATAACAATAAAGTGTGCAGAAAATGTCATTTAATTATTTGCTGTGCTTAGTTATTCAAACGTTTTTGATAAAAACATATATAGATCTTATTAATCTTTTAAAAGATACAAACAATTAAGTTTTTCAAATTACATGGATTTTCTAAAGATATGAATGTTTATAAAATAGACTAAAGTAGTTTTTGTATATACCTAACTTCGATAGAAATAACTTTAATACAAACTCAAACCTCAAAATAGACTAACAGTTTATGTATTCAGAAATTCTTAGTATAACTGAACTTTAGTTTTGTATATAAGTTTTTAAAAAAGTATAAGTGTTGATTGTATTTTATTTTTTTATAATTTTGAAGATAAAACACTCTAAAAAATTAGCTACTTCTTACTAATATAAATAAATATAATAACAAAGGACTAGTTATGTTGAATAAGCTTAAAATATGATAGTACTTATCTATCTTTTATTATAAACTAAACTTAATTTTTTTATTACTATTTACTAAAAAAAAAATATTGTTCAACAAATATACACAAATAACAAATACATGACAATGCATAACAAATAAAAAACACTCTCTTAAGTTTTTCTGTGATAGTTTAATACTTATTTCACTACTTTTTAACAGAACCTAACAGTAGAACAAAATATAAAATATGAATAGTTTTTTTACAAAAACACAAAAAGTTAAAACTAACAAAGTAATTAGCGCAATAAAGAGTTAGTGTAAAGTAATAACTAATTTAACTTAAATACTATTTACGGAAACAAAATGGATAATTTAACTAAATAAAGACACTTTGTAATCAAACTCCTTTTGTTGGCACTATTCTGGTTTTTCTAAAAGTATAGAGATAGTCACAACTCAAACTTCACGAGATCAAATACACTATTGCTTTGATGGATCATTTTAAATCTTGATGGACCATTTTAAAATACATGACAATTTAAATTTCTATAGTATAAAATGTTTAAGGGGTAACATATCAAAATATAGTTTATATTTTTGAAAAAAAAACCTAATGTAGGCTTAAATAACAAGACTAATAATAAAATACAAAAACAAACTAATTAATTACTAAAATTTATAGTATTTTAGTAAGTTAAAAAACTAGTTTAAGCCTTATCTCAAAAATATTTTAAGCTTTAGAAAACAAAAAATTGCTAATGTAGGCCTAATTAATAAGTTTTTAATACTAAAATATTTTTGATTTTTAATTTTTTTTTAAAGAGATAGTTAATAGTTTCAGAGTTATTAAAGTTTGAATTGTCATATAATAAATAGTCGTGACCACAAAATAAGGTTTTCGTTAAGTTTTTAAATCAGTTATAACACTAAACTAGACTTTAATTATTTATATATTGGTTTTTACAAAAATTAAAGCAATTAAATAAAAGATTACAATCCTTAAAAAAAGTTTATGGAAAATATGACGATAAAAAAACTATTTTTGTCTGTACGGATTTAACATATGTAAATGATTGACTAATAATATTGTTAAACAGTCTAATGGAAAAATAAAGAGACTACCCAACTCATCAAAAAATAGCGAGAAGGTAAAACTTGTAGAAATATCAACTTTTAATAAAGCTGCAAACGTAGATGAAACTTATGACAAAAGTTCAAAAGATTTTTCGAAGAAAAAACCTGAGCACGTTTTCGGAACCATTCCTTTTAATATGTTGGTTTAAGTTAACTATTTAAAACTGTGCGCTTTTAGTGGTTTATAAATTTAAAACACAGAACAAAAATCAACAAGTCAACTTCTTCTCTGAATCAAAACAGTTGTTTTAATTCAAATTCAAACAGCCTATGGTCATCTCGATTTGTAAATAAAAACAATGCTTCATATCCTTCAGAAAAAGGTAAAAAGTTAAATATTTTTAGTTTAGTTAGATTTTAAATTTGTATCAAAACTTTCAATAGATATTTTTTTTTATTTTCTAAGATTTTGACCATCAACATAATTTATTTAATTCGTTAAATTTGATCATACCATTAATATTTTTGAGTAGTGATATTAAATCTAACTTTGAAATATACTAATACGCATTTAGTAATGCACAAACTTCTTTAAAATTCATATGTGTAAGTATTAAAAAATCTACTAACTTTATTCAGTATTTGAAATTTCAAAACAATTTCAAAACAAATTGCTTGGTTTTTACAGTTGTTTAGTTTTGTAAATCTTTTATTTTTAAGTATAGCAATTAAAGATTTCAGCTTATTGATAAGGAGAATAATTTAACTTCAAATATTTTGAATTTTTCTTTCAAAACAATTTTTCACTCAAAAAAGAGATCATCAGCTAGTAGTAAAACTTGCTAATAAAGTTTTTAGTTTTCATAAAACTGATGAGTATTCAAATAAAACTTTTTTTTTTCATAAAACACATCGCTAAGATAACAAAAGTCTTCATTTAAAAACTAGTTTGTGCTCTACAAAAATACTGAATTTAAATTTTTTAATTTAAACACAATTTTTCGTTTACAAAATGGAACTTTTTGCAGACGAGATGATGCGGATGCAAGACAAAACTGTGATGAGTTCAGAAGAAGATGAGGATGAAGATGACGACGACATTTTAACTGAAACTTCGGAAGACTCGTCCATAGTGACGTCACAATCGGAAGAAGATGAAAAGGTTGTGTTCATTATAATTTATGTCTACTATTGTTTAGTTTTTTATGGTAGACAAGTAATATTATATAACTATAAGAGCAGTTAAACTAAATATTAACCGAATTTAATTGACTTAAGTTGTTCAATAAGTTAAAACTTTAAACAAAAATAATATTTTGATTTCAAAACAAACAGTTGAGTGACGATTCATCAGATAAGCGGTGGAGGCACCGACGAATATCGCAATCACAAATTGTCACGCCACTGTTCTTGCCAAGCACAGATACCAAGTTTTCTGCGACAACTGATAGCTTAAAGTATAATTAGTACTTAATATGATAATACTTCAAGAAAGCTTAACCTTTAAGTTTATAAATTTAAAACACTTTTTATAAGAAAATTTATATAAATGACTAACGTTTTTATTATAGTACATATCTCAATTAATGTTTATGAACTCTTTTTAACCAGAAAAATGTTCAAGTAAATAAGTTAAGTACTAAAATATTTTAAGAAAATGTAGATTAAATCTTATCAATATTTTCAGTTGCAGCAGCTCAACAGTGAAGTTTCAACAAAAAGATCAAAAATAAAGTTCAACAAAAATAAAAATAAATGTTTTTACCCGCTTTTAAATTTTTTTCTAAGCTTTAAAACTTTTCAAAGAAAACAAGGGATTTGTCTTTTTAGGTTTTACTCTTTCTTAAGTTATAGATAAAAGTATGAAAATTAACAACCGTTTTCAAGCTAGTAATTCAATAAAAAAGTTAAAAAAAAAACTGATTAAATCAGAAATTCATCCTTTTACAAATCTTATATGAAAAAAATTATTATTCTTTTATGTTATCATAAACTTCTTTATAATTACACAACGCATACTTTTTAGGTACATTTAAGTCGATTAGTGTCTTTTGGTTAAAAAAACTTAAAATGTTTTATCATTTATTTTATTTTTCATTTTAATTTACTTATGATTCAAAAGCATAAAACTTTCATATTTTTAGTTTTGAAAAGTGTTTCGTTTTTAGTTTTTTCACAACTCGTTTCACACTTTGTGTTTGCAAACATAGATCCTATACAGTTTTAAATTTTAAAGCGGTCAATTTTGATGAAGTATTGACAAGAAAACTAGAGTGTCTGTATTAAGTTTAAACTTGAGTTTACTAAAAGTTTTTCATACAACTGTTATGTAGTATTAAAATAAAATTCTATTTAAATAATTTTGTAAAACTTAGATGAAAGACTAATAGTTATTTTTTATTTTGAATGATAGAATTTGTAGTGGAGTTTAGTTATAGGACTTTAAATTTAAACTTTAAAAGGTACTACAGGTTTTTATTCTTGATAAAGCTTCTATACTACATGATTTTTTTTGGAAAAATCTTCAGTATCAATACAAAGCAATCTTATACAAAAATTAAATTAATTTTGTAATCTTAGTGAAAAAGTTATATCTTTTAACTAGGTGCCGATAAAAAAAAAACTATTAAATATAAGATATATTATCAAAAAACTTTCCCTGTTTTAATAAAGCAAGTCTTATTTAGATTAACTATATTACCGATAATCAAAAAAAACAATGAATTTTTTTAACTTAAAAATAGTTTTAAGCATGTAGTAATCAAAAGCCACAGGATTTTTTAGTTAAAGCTGTTGAATAAAAACAAACTTAATTATTTTTAATAAAATTTTGCGTGATCAGACAACCGAAAATAGTCTAGATTTAAATGTTGAACTTTTTAACCTGATACATATTTAAGTAAACGATGAACTTATTGATTTTGTGTAAGTGTGTAATTGAAAGCTTCTTGCTACTACAACCTAGATTGATCATACTTAAATTTAAAAAAATATCAGTGCATCATTCAAATAACTAAACTAAGTTTGTTCTTCTAGAGACTGTTTGTTCATTAAGCTAATAAGTTACTGTATTCACTTAGGAAGCTAAGTAATAGGGCTTTTTAAATATTTTTAATTTATGACAAAATTTATATTTAAGTTTTGAAGAAGTTAAAAAGTTTGTATCAATATAGTACATATAAAAGTTACATTTTTAATTAAGCTTAACTTTAAAAAGTTTTTTTAGATACGTAAGCATATAATATCAATACAAATTCTAAAACTCATGAAATTGGTTTAGATTATTATTCTTTATTTTTAATTAGCATTTGTTTGAAGCTATTTTTTAAAGACAATAGAATTTAACGAACTGATAAAAAAAATTATGCTTAAATTTTAAATATCTAGTAAAATGTCATAAAGTTTGTATTGTAATAATATAAAAATTCTTTTTTTTTTAATGTACATAAACTGTTTTTATAAAAGGTAAAGATAAACGAACAAATTTGATAGGTAAAGTATACTTGTAATTTTTTTTTTTCAAACTTGATATTTTTGATTTTCGAAAAGTTTAATTATTTATACAATTAGAATATAGTTTTTAAGAATCCTATTACGTGTAACTTCAAGTTTTGTTATAAATTAAGGGTTAAATTGAAAAATTTAGCATCAGGAAACGCTTTTTATTTTATACAAAAACTGAAGACTCATCTCAGACGTTTTATTGGGCAAACTCATTTAATATAAATTTCTACTTACCCCTTTTAATTACTACTGTTAGCAACTAATTTAGAAAATAAATTTTATGCCAGTAAACAATTAAAATTACATTCAAGTTGCCAGTTTGATATATCGTCTTTGTTTCTGAAAATAAAAAAACTTCATTTACAATGAAATTTTAAAAATAATAAATTGGTTAAATAACTTGTTTTATATATAAAACAATTTATTATTTAAAATAAAGCTCTTTGGTTTTATCAATTACTCAGTGACAATGCCATCTATAAGGGTACAAACGCCACCTAGTGAAAAAAAAACTTGCCCGTGATAAACAAGAAGCAGGAGCGCCAAAAATTGAAATTGCGCTCTAACTCAGAGGAATCGGAAACTTCAAGCAACTAAACTTTAATGAGGCATGATGAGAATATGAAAAGCAAAAGAAGAAAACGGGGTCTGCGGAAGTTAACGAAACATCAACTGTCTTTAACAAAATAACAGAGACGCTAGCACCAAAAGCAGTAATACATGCCATATAGAAAATAATTAAATGTTATTAACAAACGACGAGAACAAGATATATAACATGGTTACTAACAGCAACAAGTCAAGTACCCCCAAGAAAAAGAGAAAGCAACTAAAATTGTTAAGTAAAAACATTTCAGAAAACAACCGCAATAAATAAAAACAGGAAAGTTTGAAAGAAAAGGGCAAACACGATGAATTAAAGATGACAAATGAAGCTAATGTCTTATTTATTAAAGATAATTCGTGCGTAAAGACAATAACTAAAGAGGAAAGGGTACTTCATAACGATCTTGAAATATTAAAAGAGACTTTACGGGGAAAAAAAAAACATAAACAGCTTGGTAGACGATTTAAAGAAGACAAGGTACTAACTAAAACATTCAAAAAAAAAAAACAGAACCAAGCTTTAATCGACTTTAATGAAAAAACAAGAAATACTTTAGAGAATTAATTTAGAGATAAAAGAAGTGGAGAGAGTGGAAGAAGAAGAACATTGTAGATGAAGTGAAGAGGTAGATAAGGTAGAATATGTAGATTAGGTAGAAGAGGTGAAAGAAGTAAATGAGCTGGAGATGTAGAAAAGTTAGAAGAAGTAGTAGAGGTAAACGAAGTATATGTAGAAGACGTGGTAGAACAATGTAGAAAAAATAGAAGAGCTAAAAAGAGTAGAAGAGGTACAAAAAGTAGATGAGGTAGAACGATAGAAGAAAGTTTTTCTCTAAAATTTACCCTAAATAGCGAAACGAAGAACCTAAAGGATAGAAAATTATATTGAAGAAAAAATTAGAGGAAGCTCACATAAAATAGTAACTACGAATCAGTTGAATAAAAAAGAAAAAATATTAAAAATGGAATTCATGAATTTGAAGGAGAAAAAGGAATCGATATCTAGGGTTAACATTTTACTAGAAAAAAAAGTAGCTACGGAATAAAGAAAAAGGGAGAACAAACAAGAAAAATTGAGAAAACAAGAAAGAGGAAGTAATTAGCCTCTAGATCAGGGTTTCCCAAAGTGGGCAACTTTAGTAAAATGGGGGGCAAAAGGGGGACATTTTCAAAATTTTGGGCATTTTGGACGCCAAAGTGGGCGAAAAAAAAATCTTGAGTTGCAGATGAAGAGTAAAAAAAAAGATGTCTTAGGTGTAATTATTAGTAATTAATTTTTAAACTTATGCAAGATATTCTTGAGTTGCAGATGAAGAGCAATAGGAAAAAAATAAATAAAAAAGGTCCTAGATGTTTTAAATGTAGTTTTTTGAATAGTCTTTTGGAGGGGGCAATAGCTTTTTTAATTTATTCAAAGGGGGAAATTTGAAAAAAAAACGTTTTGAAAACCCTGCTCTAGATCATTTTAACATAGTACGTTGTATTATGTGCTTTATTTTAACTATCCTGTATAGTGTATACGTTTATTAAGCAGGGTGTATATTAATCAAATTGTTGTTTTTTTTATAGTTTTTTTTTCATGTTCTAGCTATAGTTACAGTATATAAACTTGCAATAAACCATTTTTACATAATTTATAAGCAGTGGTAAACAATAGTTACTATTGTTAAACTAACAAGGTGACAAAGTTTAAACGACAGACGAAAAAGTTTTTATCTTTTAAATTTTAAACTGTTCTTTTACAACCACATAGCTTCGAACATAGATTCGCGTTCAAGAAGTCTAACAAATTTTCTAGGTTACAAAAAAGAGTTTAAAGTGCTATCATACTTTTAACTTTGTAGGTGTGTTTTTTTTAATAAAAAAATTTAAAAGCCTTTCTGTATTATAGTTGTCTAAATGTTTCAAGAGACGTAATTTTCCAATAGCTAAATTAAACGGAAAACGATAAAATTTTGGGAGGTGTAGATAATGTTGTCAATTATAAGTTTGTGATAACAGCAATTTTTTTTAATATAAAACCAGCTGTAAAAAAAGTTATAAATATATTACCTTAAACTGTTATAATTTTTTAAGTACTTTTGTAAAATTTAAGGTTTTTCAACTTAGTATCTATAATCATTTATAAACCTTTAAAATGATATAAATCTCTAAAAACTTTTAATATCTTATCACACTAATAATTTACTTTTAAATAAAATTTTATTTTGGAAATACTATGTCTAGCGTTTCAATAAAACTGCAATATAAACTTTTACGTTCTTATTATACAAACACAATAAAAATTATTATTAAAAAAGTGAAAATAAAATAATTTTAGTTAAATGTCTAAAATATAAACCTTATCCTCATTAGTAATTTAACGCTAATTTATAAACATTACAAATTAAAATTGAAAAAATTAAAGAAAAGTCTTGAACTATCAACTACTACTCGAAGCTTTAATCTATAGCTAGAAGTTTTATGGACTGGATTACATGATACATTATCATTATGATTTTTATTACTACACTAATCTATCCAACAAGTTTTGTTTTAATTACTAAATTAAAACAAACAAATAATAAATCTTATGAACAATATTTTTATCAAAGTTTGAAAGCAAATGTAAACATTATCAAAAGTCTAACAGTCGTTTCAGTAGTAGAGTAAAACCAAAATTTATTAAATTCATCTATTCTACCAATCATTGATTTAACAATTTGTTAAAAAATTATGGTAAACTGATAAGTGTTTTTGTTACAGCAAAATTTTCAACTCTTACACAAATTAGAAAATTTAAAACAAATGAAGTCACAAGGGAGTTTAAAAACGCGACTTCAGTTAAGAAAAATTTTAATTTTCAAGTGCTTATACAACTTTTAATGATAACACTTATAGACTTTTTCTTTTCTTTTTCTTTTAGACATAATATCACTTAAAGCATCATTTAACAGACTTGTTTGCGAATATTAAAAATAAAGTATAGACATTTGTTAAAAATTAATTTATATCACAGTTCAGTATAAAAACTTACTTTTTTTTGTTGAAGTGACATAAGGATAGATGCTTCGTTGCTTAATTTAGTCTATTTTGATAAATATTTTACAACATTACAACAATATAATTTTTGGATTATAATACTGATCAATTATTTACAATTATAAATTTGTTTTGAATTTTAGTTTTTTAATGATATTTTACAAAAAAAAATAGTATGACTATTTTTTAAAAGTGTTAAAAGTAGAAATACTTCTGATAATAAAAAAAATCTAAAATATTACCTAACATTATTCACATAAAAAATAAGGATTTCAAAAATAAGAATATACTAAAAAATAAATATACAAAACACATACTATTTTAAAATTTGTCACATACGCATGCACAATAGTTCAAACAAAAAAGTCTAACATTCAAACACAAGTGGTTAAAAATATAAAGAGAAAATTTTCTTTAAGATAAAACTTCAATACCAGTTTGTTGTGAATTTTCCAAGTAAGAAGATACGCCGTTACTTTTTTATGTTTGGTCAAGAAATATATGGTAATTTAATGACCCATTTGACAAAAAGAAGAGTTACATAGGCACTAGATATAACCAACATGAAAAAGTTCTTGCTTATGCTTGACTGGACACACTTAATCAGGAATTAGAACTGAATTATTTTTATTCTCCGAGTCGGTAGATTGGTCAGCAATGAAATTTGAGCAGTCAAATGGCAGATTAAGAAGCTCAGCTCATTGCGATGAATAACTATCTAACCGTTAGTTACCGTTTTATTAACTACAATATTAACTACCGTTTCTAAATTATTTTATAGTTTTAAATGTAAATCATCTCGATAACATTGGTAAATACTATCTTACAACTGTTAACCGACTGGGTGATTTCACACATGTGTGCGTTTAAACCAACAACATCGTAACCTACTTAATAATAAATTAAGAGATCTAAGGTAAAATAACAATAAGATGCAAAAGTTAATAACTAACTAAAACAGTTAATTATATATACTAAGTGATTTAGATAGATTTTTTTGTTGTATATATATTATTTGATTTTTAGAAAGTTTATTTTATAAATAAGAAAACATTTTATTTTTACCAAAACAATTTAGTTAAAAAAATTGTGCGTAACTTAAGCCGAATATCAATTTTCGTAAACATACACTTTCGAAATTATCTTGATAATAAATTTTCTCTATATTTCTGTTTTCCCAGATAGTATATTTATGATATTATAAGCTAAAAATATTCTTAAAAAAAAAATTAAACCTGTAATCAGCATTCATGGACATTATGGAGTTTTTATTTTATAATTGATATCTTTTTAAAGCAAAAGGTTTATTTTATCAAGACATAACGCGTTACTTAAGTTTATATTTAAAACTTTATAAAAACATACATTTAAAAATACCTCTGATAACATATTTTCCGATCATTTTAATTAATTACGCAGTAATGCAATGATTTTTTACTTTGTTTTTTACTTTGTATGATTGTTTCGTTTAAAAAGTCCAACTCAAACTTAATAAAAAAACCATTCCAGACACCATTAAAAGATAATAAATTAAAAAAGGGAATATAGAAACGTTCTATTAACTTACAAAAAACAAACTATCTTTATTTTAGGATGATAATTTTTCGGATTTTCTGCCCTAGTTAACAGCTGTATTTTTTCTTTTACAGTACATTTTTTATCCTTTCAATGTATGCTTATTTAATTAATATATATATTGAAAATAATATGGTTAAATAAACTTAAACACCTCCACAGAGACCACTTAAAGGGTTTTTAAATAATTTATTTAGAAAAGTCGATTAAAAAAAAAACAGAACATATGTTTTATAAAACCAAAGATTGTCTTTAATCTTTAGCTGGTACGGTTTGAAATAAACAGCGCTTTGCTAAAAAAATGATACAAAAGTTGTATAAAAAAACAAAAAAAAAGTATGACGTAATTATTAGATATTGTACAGTACAAATACTGAGTGCATCAATTAATCTTTCATCCGAGCAAACAACTAAAATTCACAATACTACATTAAGTGACTATGAAATATTTTAAAATTTATTGTATTATAAGAGGAGCTTTTTTATATGTCGACAAGGCAATATAAATTCACTCCTCTTATTTTAACAACCTTCTTTTTTCAACGCATACACAACGGCCGTTGATTATTTTAAGCACAGCCTACAAACAGAGTTATTACCATCTGCTATTGGTTGTGCTCTTTTTATTGCCTCCTAAGTTATTTTTAAATCAATGACTTTGCGCTTTAGGTCGCAAACATACTTTAAAAGCTCAGTCTCATTTTCATAAACACCACCTTTAAAAGATTTTCAATGGTTAGCATATCTGAATCTGAATTGAGTTGAGCATAAGCCGATGTAGAACTTCTTTTCATGGTCAGAGTTAACTGTTGCCTTGTAAATAATGTTCTCTGAACGACAATTGCCCCCTTTCAAACTATATTTGCAGCCACCAGCGCAGTTACATTGATTCTCGATTAGATTACTTTAATTATATACCTTTTGATTGTGTGACTTAATTAATCTCTCGAAGTTCGCCATACATGAATTACTAATTCGCATATTATGTTTGTTAAAAATTTTTGAAAAAAGATTACTTTTGTTGAAATGTTTTTTACTAGATTTATATATTGTCTGCCGATATTTGTTTTAACTGAACTGCTAAAAGAAAAAAAAAATATATATGTACATATAGAAAATAATGTGATGAAATAAACTTATAAACTTTTCACAGAGCCCTCTTGAAGGGCTTTTAAAAACTCTATTAATTAAAGTAGTGTTTTGTGTTTTTTTGTACAACTTTTGTATCGTTGTTGTTTAGCAAAGTGCTATTTATTTCAAACCATACTAGCTGAAGATTTTTTTGAATCTTTGTTTTTATGAAACGTATGTTCTGTTTTTTTTTTAATCTACTTTATTTAATAAATTGTATATATGTATATACGTTTTAAATTGATTTTAATATAATATTCTACTATTTGGTCTTATATGTTTTGTACAATTATATCATTTTGAGAAGAACCATAACTTATTTTATAATCTCAAACTACTTAAATTGTATATGCTGAATTGTTTCTAAATCAGACATTTAGTCTGATAAAGTTTTAAATGATTAATCATTTTGTTTAAGCTATTAACTACCTAAGAGGTAAGTTAGGCAGAAATAGGTTAAATAGCAAATATAAATAATTGTGAAATTAAGCTTAACGATTAAGAGAAGAGTTTTTTTTTCTTCCTCTTACCGACTTATAAAAGAAGGTAATCTAATAAAAGCAAGGTATTTTTAAATCTGTCATTTTAGTAATAAGAATATTTTTCAAACTTTACACTATAATATCAAAAATCCTCATATATTAATGCTTGATCGAGCTTTTGAGAAAATATTCAACACTTATGCTGAAAAAAAACCTTCAAAAAATTTGTAAAAGAACATTTTTATTTTTATATTTTTTCAAACAAAGAAAGATGTAAAGAACTCGTACGCTATTAGCTTGTTATTGTTAGTATAGCTCACAAGATAAGTTTCAAAGCGACGTAAATGAAAGAATTGGAATTACAGATGCGGTATTGAGTCAAATTAAATCAACCGTGCTTTAAATGAGGAGAGAAAGCAACTAAAACGATCAGAGTTTCTCAAAATGGGCCAAGTGGCCCCCTTTGGGGCCATGTAAACAATTGTATATATTTTTTTATTAGAAAACTTCCAGATAAAATATAGATAATCCTACATCTAATAATCAATCGTTTTTACCTACCAAATTGACTCAATGTAATACTATTACAACAAAAGTATCCAATTGTGGAATTAATCATTAACACGAGTATTACGCACTTCCATTTATCTACAAAAATTACAGCGACAAATATTTTCTTTCCAAAACTGAACAAAAATTTTTTTAATTATAACAAAAAACAAAACAAAAGAGTAAAATATTAGACTCCCATTTAGATAGAGAGTTCTATCGAAATTTTTTTCTTTTGTTTTTTTTTAAAGCTACAAATAAAAGATCTTTGAAAAATTCTGACAATTATGAAAAAGTTCATACTAGTAGCCATCTATGTAGCCGTTATTTTATCAGATGTGACAAGAAAAGTTAAAAATTTTCTGTGCACTGATGAAGTTGTACAACATAAGCAACTCTAATTTTATAAATTGAAGAGAAACATAAAAATCAAATTTAATAGCGAAAGTATGTAGTAAAAAAGCGAACTTTATTTTAGACGGTAGTAAAAATGTTTTGTTTTGTCTATGTTTTTATTTCCGTCTTAAAAAATTCGTAAACGAATAAAATAACAAATACAAGGTTGCCAAAAGTTTTTTGAAAATTTCTAGGAATAAGATCCAAATGCACAACTGATTACATTACTTTTTAAGAAGTAATGTGTGCAATTTAATTAAGACAGTTTATATATAATTGTCTAAAAGAAATGAGAATCGGTAAACGAGCGTTTCTTTACATCGGCTGGATGACTTCTGCCAAATGAAGAAAAATATATGAGACAAAAAATACTTTGCAACCATATTATTTATGGTGGGAAAATGAGATGAAAAGTTGAGAATTTTGTCATGTCAGAACTATAACAAAAATATTGTGACAAAAGAATATCATCATATTGCTACGGGCAAACTTATCTGTAATAATAAGTTCAAAATTAGTACCGCAGGACGCTGGAGAATCAATTACGTTTAACCTTAGGAAACAAACTGTGAAACAGTTTCTAAAACCGAGAGTTCAACATGTTGATCCATAATACTTTAAAAGGATATCTCTAAAGAGGAGAGTATTAACTTAATGATTTAATACTAATAAAATGTAAATATAACGCAATCGTTTGCTTAAAACTAAAGTGCAAACCATGATTTATTTGCTTACTAACAGAGATCTCCGAAGAGAGCAACATTGAATAAATGGGTATCGCAAAGGTTAAAATACCGGCATCACTACGGGACTTTCAAGCTACGATAACACCGGCATCGCATGAAGAATTTTTATACCATAAGGGTGAGAAAAGTATTTAAGAATAATGACATACGAAACTACCCGTGCCAACATTGTGGCCCGCAAGAGAAGCCAGAGTCTAAATCCCTCCCAAGTCCTTTCATACCTCTAAGAAAAAAAAAAGTTCAATCTATTTTTTTCACGGGGTGTTGAAAAAAACTTACATGCTCAAAAGTCTAAGCAGTGTTGTAACCTCAGTTGAATAAAAAAAGACTATGTGCCAAACAAGCCTTTGTTCATGGCATATTCAAGAACAGAGACAGTACTAAATTCCTTTAGGCAACGGAGATAATTATCAGAAAGAACTAGTTAATTTACCAAACGAAAAAGTTTACCTCAACAGTAGTGTCTTAATTTACGAAAACAACTGGCTGTTTAACCAAAAGCCGGCTTTAAAAAATATTACAAAAAACAATTAGGAAATAAAAAAAATATTATTTGACTTTCTAGAGAACTTAAACGAATATTAGCAAGATGTGGCATGGTTCGGGGAAAGAATCACTCAACAATAACTCAAAACCTTATACTAGTCACAAAACCGAGTATTAGGGCTTTAATATAAGAGGAATCGCTGGCAGAAACTTACAATATGGATAATATGATTAAAAAGCTACATATAATAAAAAATACCTTTTGGAAAAAACAATAAAAAATTTGAACTTTCTTGTATATTTCTACACCGTCACTGGGAGTGTTTTGATTATAATTGTCGTAACTTAAACCCGGAGGTAAAAATATTCGTATAACGAGAGATACTAAATTATAGAATAAGCCCTTGAAAACTTGTAACGCTTCATAATATTTACTGTCCACAACTTTCTAAGATAGTGAGGACAACTGCTGGTTTTGGTTTATATTTTAATCATTGGGGAACGGGTGACACTTTAGCACTGAATCTATTTTGCATTTTTCTTTGATTAAATCACACTAGGTACTGTATTATTTAAAAATCTAAAACGAACTATGCAACATGTAAACTAAAAGTTGACAAGCTTTAAGTGAGTTACAAAGTTAAGCTTTAGTTAAAACTAAAAATAAATTAAAAACTTTATTAACTTGTTTTATTATTTAATTTTAAATGAAAATATTTTGATACTTTTACGTTTTTGACATAAACAGGGTTGCCACTCATTTTTTCAATTTTTTATCCAGGTTTTCTAAATTTCTTTTAGGTTTTTAAAAGTACACATTTTTGGGTCTATTTTTAGTTTTAAGTTAATTTCTATCAAAGAAACTGTGTTAAATAGAATAAAAGCATTGAAAAGATACTGTAAAGTTACTTTAATGTGTTTTTTAATAAAATTTGATGATGACAAAAATTTTTAATTATATGATATATTTTTTGTGTCAAGTCAAAATTTAACAACTGAAAATGTTAAAGTTATTAAAAATTCCAGGTTTTTCGATCAAATTTCCAGGTTTTTTTCAAAATTTCTCAATTTCCAGGTTTTTTTAGCCTAAATTGTCAAATTCCAGGTAAAGTGGCCACCCTGGATATAAAACTATTTTGATAAAGCTAGCGATAAAAACAACCTCTAGGATTATAAAAACTTTTTTTGAATGCTTTAACAAATTTTAATAAGGCTAAGCTTTAAGCGTAAGTTTTAAATAAAAAATGAGATATATAAAGATTAAAATATTTCTTACTTCATTTTAAGCCCACAGTAAAAACTTTATTTATAATTCTTTTAAGACGATATATTAAAAATTGTTAGAACTAATTTTCACAATTATTTGTTTGTTAAGTTAACTATTTTAGATAATTTAACATAATTTATATGATCATTTAAAAAAACTAAAAATTATTACATGCTAAAATCTCACTCCGTGCTAAAGTGTCACTCCGTGCTAAAGTGAGGCTTTGCTTTTCTGACACCTACCCTAATCATTGAGAGCTGGGCTGTAATAGTTATGCTTTCACACTTAATGTTTATAAAAGGCTAAAAACCTTTGCTATTTTAAAGTAGCGCTATCTGCAAGGTGAAAACCTTATCTAACAATGAAATTTATCATTATAAAATTAACAAAACTGAATCAGTAGAACAAAGTTTAACTAACGTAAACTAACTTATTTCATACTGACAAAACTAGGAACGGGTCAAAATTGCACGAGGGGACAAAGTTGCACGAAGACAATTTTGCACCAAGGGTCATTTTTGCACGAGAGTAAAAAAAACTAAAAGATAAATTTAAAAAAAAAACAAAAAAAAAAAAAAATTACCGACCGAGGGTAAAGGTAACAGTGATAGTAAAATGAAAAACTAAAAAACAAAACAGTTTATAAAAAAAAAGTTACCGACCGAGGGTAAGGGTAACAGTGATATTAAAAAAATAATAATAAAAAAATCAACCCGTGCAAAAATGTCTGCTCGCGCAAAAGTGTCTTCGTGCAATTTTATCCCCTTATGCAAAAGTGTCAGCTACACGACAAAACTAGCTGGACTTTTTCAAAATATTTCAAAACAGCCTGTATTGGCCTGAATTAAAAAAAGACTAGCCCAGTGTGCAACAACAAGTATGAAACAAAAATTTTTAGTTCACTACATCTCATTGTAAAAATCATTGATTCTATAGAAGGTTTCTTCTTTAAAACGAACTTTAATAGTAAAGACTAAATTATAGGGAAAAAAGTTAGACTTGCAGCTACAATTTTTTATACACAAATTTAAGTAACATAGATGTTAAAAATAAAACTTGATAGCTGACCAACATTTTTATCTAAAATTATACAAAAATTATGTGTGTATGATTTCTCATGAACAAATCGAAAAAAAAACTTATGAATTTATAAACAAAAATATTTACCAATACAATATAAACTGCTGCAAAAAATTGATTAAAAATACCATTTAATACACAAAGAACACGATGAAACTATTAAAAAAATTAGAAGAAATCCGAGGCAGTTTTGCGACTGTTTTGAGAAGTTTGTGAAAATTTCAACAGGTTGTCAGTGACGCTTGTGTCTTGTGGAGTCGGCGTCTTCAAACGAGATTTGGGAGTTTTAACGCGAGATGGCGTTCGTGATGAGCTTCTAATTCGCGGCGATGGAGTGTAAGAAGCCTTCAGCATTTTATCTGTTCCTATATTTGAATTATCGTTCAATGTTAAACACATTTAGGAAGGTATAGTGAAAACTGTTGATAATGTATTTAAAAGAATATGCTTAAAATTAAAGTATGCATCAAATGGGACCCGAAACTAAAAATAAAAAAAAATGTTTAATTTTTTAACGTTTTTAAATATTAGTGAAAACCACTGTATCCTAGAATTAAAAAAAAATTACTCCTACAGATGAGGTTATGCAAATGGCATATGATCATTTAAAAGTTACTCACTTAACAAAATTTAAATTACAATTATTTTAGAAAGCCAAGAATCAAAAACTATATAATAAAAAACCAAGTATTTATTTCTTTGATTTTTGTTTCGTATTTTTGAGAAATATTTAAAAGCTTTGATTATCAGGTTATGCTTTAATAATATCTTGTTAAGCATATATTAGTATTTAATGTTTTTTTATAAGTTAAAAAAAATGTGTAATATTTGAAGAGGATTACCACTCGTTTTTTCAAAAATTTTTCCAAGTTTTTAAAGCACACATTTTTGGGTCTATTTTTAGTTTAAAGTTAAGTTTAAGGTAAAAACTGTGTTAAATAGTATAAAAACATTCAAAAGATAATGTAAAGCTACAATAAATTTGTTCTTTAATAAAAAATTTTTTGATGATGACAAATGTTTTTTATTTATATGATAGATTTTTTGAGTCAAATTGAAATTTTACTACTGAACATGTGAAAATTGTTAAAATTTCAGGTTTTTTAGTGATTTATGTTCAAAATTCGGGGTTTTTCTTACCTTGTTTGTATTTGTTGGCTCTTAGCCTGGTAAATCTTCAGAGATTGTGAAAAATCAGTTATTAGTACACACTTTATACAAATAAAAATATATACTTTATTAATTCAAGTCATATTAACAGCTAATTGTTTCAAAATTCAGATTTTTGCTTGCAGATGTCAAAACAATCTATTTCAATAATCTTTGTAAACAAACATTAATAAACCAACGTTTACCTCTGGTCAATTTTTTCCCGAACAGTTTTTGTGCAGCAGGGGAGAGTGTGGATATTCTGTCGCAACTTCTCATGTACTTCGGTGTCGCTCGCATCGAAGCTTTTATTTGCTTCAGTGCCTTTTCCTTCTTCGCTCTAAAAGTATTAAATTACAATCCTTAATATTTTAAATAGATAAGTATGAATTTATTTTTTTAAATAATTGTAAAAAGTTGTGGTATAAAAGTAACTGAATAAATTGGGAACGGGTCTAAATTGCACGAAGCCAAATTTGCACGAGGGCACAAAATTGCACGAAGAAGATTTTGCACCAAGGGTCAATTTTGCACGAGTTACATTTTTGCACCAGAGTAAAAAAATTCAGAAAAATTAGAAAAAAGAAACAGAAAATAAAAAACTAAAAAAAAAATTGATAAAAAAAAAAAGAAAAAAAGTTACTGACTGAGGGTAAGGTTAAGGGGTAACAGTGATAGTAAAAAAATTAACTTTCAAAAATAAATTTATAAAATTATTAAAAATAAAAAAATTATAAAAAATTAAAAACTAAAAAAAAAACTTACCTACCGAGCGTAAGGGGTAACAGTGATGTAAGAAAAAAAAAACTAAATTAAAATTATTACAGAAGTTAAAATAAAAAAGTTTAACTCGTGCAAAAGTATCTTCGTGAAATTTTGTGCACTCGTGCAATTTTGTCCCATCGTGCAAATTAGACAGCTACCCAAATAAATTATGCTGATATTTAAAACTTATAAAGAAACTATTTTTATGATTTATGTAATAGATAAGTAGTAGAGTTAATTTTTTTTTGTTAAACATCTATCTATACAATGTTAGTTCTTCATTTCATAAAATATCATAATTACCCAACAGAGCTTCATTTATGTCGAAATTTAAACAGTAGGTTTTCTGATTACTTATTAGAAAATATAAGTTTTACATATGAAATGGTAATTGAATTAAAAGATTTCTGTATGTATACATAAAACTTCTACCATCAACATACTTATAATTATAAAACTCTTTTTTGATTTAATATTAACCCATTTACTCAGATATATTTTTCTCGGCGTAACCTTCAATAGATCACTGTCATTTAAACTACAAAAAGCAGAATAAAAGGTAAGCTTACTTAGCCTGCGACGGTGCAAAGAATATTTATATATTACACGCTCTAAGTTTACTCAACTACGCTGCTGGTGGATGTAGCCAGACCAGTCAACTTGATTGTTGAAAATTTGGAACGAGTTTAGAAGATAAATTCGACTGATAACTTGATAATAATTAAGCTCATCAGTGAGGTTTAAAGAGCAGGAGCATCGATTGGCCACAAAAAATGAACCTTTTGATAAAATTTGTTGGATTTAGGATACGAGTCCGGAGGTTTCAAAAAAATATATACAGAAATGATTTCAGATCACCGCAATACAAGAAATTATAGTAATTTACTTTGGCATTGGTAGGTAAACTTGAAAAAGTTATATTTTTCTGTAATAAATATTCAGTGATTGTTTATAATAAGAAAGACTGGTTCTTTGTCAAACATGCGTGTACTGAAACCACCAGTTACAATTTACTCAGAAAACTTTACAGTAAAGATTTGCATATGTTACACAAACGTTATGTTTAAAGCACATCTAACTCTAATAGGCATAATTTCAGTTGTATATAGATTTATTTATTAATGATAAGAGCTTAGTTTATTTTACCAGCACTTTTCACTAATCTTCAAAAAGGTTAAAAAATAAAAAACCTTTTATTATTAACTTTGGGTTTCATTTGATGCATACTTTAACTTTAAGCACATTTTTTACATACATTATCAACTATTTGTACTTTATTTTCAAAAATGTATTTAAAATTGAACAAAACTTCAAATACAGGAAGAGAAAAAATACTAAAGGCTACCTACATTCCATCACCGCGAGTTGTAAACTAATAACTATTTATTAAATTTAAAGGAGATTCATTTTATTTCGATATTTTTTGACTAAATAAGTGTGTACAAGACGCTACATCATTTGTGTGCAAGATAAATTTAAGTCCAGCTGTAGCGCTATTCGCTATGTAGTATACAAACGTAGTAGCTATAGTGTATACAAAAGCAAAACACGCAACAGAATAGGTTGTCTTTCTTTTTACTTAAGTAGTTATTTGTAATGAAATTAATAATTCAATCACGGGCTTTGTTCGCCTTTAACGGATTTCAGTTGGTTGTAACATTATTACTTTGAGTGATAATTTTATTGTGTCGTATATTGACTCGTAGTTTAAACCTTTTTCCGAACACCTTGTATATAGTTTATACATTTAGTTTAGTAAGTAAAGTATATTATACTAAATAAAAGGCATAGTCTTTAGTGCGTCTAGTAGCACAGTACTAGTTTAATATTGGTATAAGTATAAGACAGAACATTATCGTGAATTATACACAGGCCCCTTTTACTTTACATAAACACTACATATCTTAATTTAGGCCATAAGGAAGTAAGGCACTTTTTTCATGTTGATATTATTTTAAAGATCTAAAACTAAACTAGCAATTAGTTTTTACCGGTTTTATAAATTCAAATTAAGTTTTGATATAAACAATCAAAGTCAGTGAGCTCGTGCAAACCAACAACGTGAAATAAGACTACAAAACTAAAAACCTATCTGCTCCTTCATTTTTAACTAAACTTTTTTAATTTTTACAGTAAGTCGGTTGATAATACTTAAATTGATTTAATGCAGGTTTTTTTTAGTTTTGGAATTAAAAAAAACTTTGTGTATACTTTTTGTTTATTTCAAATTTATCTTTTTTTTTCTATTTTTAATCCCAACATCGAACGTCTCTTAAATTATATATGGAATTTTTCCTGAAAGTTTGAGGTCTTTAGCCTAAAAAATGAAGGAAGAGATAGATTTTTAGTGACTTTTTTAATTTCCGATAAATTTGACGCTGAAAAAATTGCAGTCTATACGTTTGCAGTGAAAACTTATTACAAAAAAGCCTTTATATCTAGAACTAATTTAAAAATTTTATAGTATAAAAACTGACTTTTACAGGGTTGCCACTCGTTTTTTCAAATTTTTTTCCAGGTTTTCCAAATTTCTTCCAGGTTTTTAAAAGTACACATTTTTGGGTCTATTTTTAGTTTTAAGTTAATTTTTATTTAAGAAACTGTGTTAAATAGTATAAAAATATTGAAAAGATACTGTAAAGTTACTTTAAATGTGTTTTTCAATAAAAAAAAACTTTTGATGATGACAAAAAATCTTGCTTATATGATAGATTTTTTATGTCAAATCAAAATTTTACAACTGAAAATGTTAAAATTATTAAAAATTCCAGGTTTTTCCAGGTTTTTTTCAAAATTTCTCAAATTCCAGGTTATTTTAGCCTAAATTGTCAAATTCCAGGGTTTTCCAGGTAAAGTGGCAACCCTGCTTTTAGTATGTATTCTATGCTTTAAATTAGAATTAGTGTTAAATTTTGTAAAAAAAAAATTGTACAAACTTATTCTTCTTCATAACGTCTTCTACCATCCGATGAGCAATCTTGTCCCTGGCCGATTCATCTGGAAACTTGAAGGCGGGCGTTCCGGGCGTAGAAATTCTCTCGGGTGTCGATCCCAATTCTCCCCACGTCATCAGCGGCGAGTCTGCCACTCCTAACAATTATTTTTTCGATGAAAATCCAATTTATTGCAAAGTTTTTATTATTAAAAGATTTAACAATAAGTTATTTTTATAAAAAAGTTAAACAATTGGGAATATTCAGACAAACCAGGCATGGGTGAAGGCATGTCGGACACAAAGGTGAATCCCCTGACCCTGGGCGTTGCCGGGGAAACAATCTGCTTTCCGTCGGCCCCCACTTTTTCCTCGCCCATGCGCTTCTTTTCCATGGCAAACCGGTCCAGCTTCTCCCTGGTAACCCGGTTTTCAAAGGGATTCTTGGCCAGCCTGGTGTTCTTGTGGATTATTGTGGGCTTCTTGAAGAGCAAGTCGTCGTTTGCAGATGGATGGTGGCCTGAGTGTTTGTGTGGGAAATTTAAGAATTTATTTATAATTTTATTTTCAATAAAAGAATATTACTTAAACAAAGTTTATATAAGCAAAGTTATTCAGAATAAGTTTGAACTTACTTTTAAATAAACTAATTTATGCTGCTTAATACAAATTTAACAAACATAAAAGAAGTAAAAACAAGGGTTGGTGTCAAGTATGCACGAAGGGAAATTTTTGCTCGAAGACACTTTTGCATGGCGTCAATTTTTCACAAAGACACTTTTGCACGGGTTAAAATATTTTCAAATTTATTTAAAAATTTTACTAATTTAAAAACTTTAATCATTTTATTTTTACTATCACTGTTACCCGTAACCCTTACCATCTGTCGGTAATTTTTTTTCTTCATTTTTGATTTTTTAAATTTATTTATTATTATAATATTATTTTCTTGTTTTTTAATAATTTCTGTTACTTATTTTTATTTTTACTATCACTATTACCCCTAACCCTTACCCTCGGTTGGTAACTTTTATTTTTATTTATTCAATAATTTTTTTTTAATTTCTTTTTTTTTTCTTCTTATCTTTTTAATATTTTTTACTAGTTCTTTTTCTTTTACTATCACTGTTACCCCTAACCCTCGGTTGGTAACTTATTTTTTCTTTTATTTCTAACTAATTTATCCTTTTGTATTTGTTATATTCTTGTTTTTTTTCTTATAATTTTATTTATTTGTCACTTTGCAAAAGTGGCCCATCGTGCAAAAGTGTCCTTTCGTGCATATTTGACCCTTCATGCAAAAAGGTCTTCGTACATATTTGACCCGTTTCCCAAAAACATAGATCAAATATAGTTAAGTGATTAAAATAAGACTTTATCTTATTTATTTCTGAATAAAATGCAATAGACTCAAAAGAGTAAAAAATAATTTAAACTTTGTTAAAAATTTTACTTCAACTGTATTTAAATTTAATGTTTTTAATTACCTTCAGGGTAGTACATCAGGTGATTTTTAGCTTTATACGCCCATGTATTCAGTGGAACTGTCATACTTTTATTAGAGTTTGAAGTAGATACGAGGTCTCCACTATTTTTCTATAAAAAGGTAAAGTGTGAAATCACTAAAGTCATTATATAATAAAAATAAGCATATAAATGTTTTTTATTACTTTATAACTAAAATATGGAACATTATGTTAAATAAAATCTTTAAGTCGTAGTAATATAAAAGACATTATCAAGTTTTATATTCATAAAGAAAATACTTTATTTTTAATATTGTAAAGGACAGTTTAGAGAATTCAAATTTATGTTTAGTGAATTATTTAACTTTAAAAACAAATAGAAATGCTTATTAATTTAAAAAATAAACGATCGTAGAAAACATTGGCTAAAGTCTACGGAGCCTAAGCCTAGACTTACGTATGCCGTATGTCAAGCTCAAGTTAACATAAAGACTTTATTATCCTTTTTATTAAAAAACTGAATCATATTTATTCAAAACATAAATATTTTACTTAGTTTTAAAATTTTAATAAATAACAAATTAAATTGATAAAATGTTAAATAAATAATGTTGAATATTACACGATTAGATTTTACTATTAAAGCAAATACTATATATACATAATTAAATAGCTTTATCAAATTTATGCAACTAAACTAGATGTACTTTCAGAAGTCTATAAAGGAAAGAAACATGAAAATTATTGTTGTATATTAGTTTGCGCAAGTAAATAAAATTTTTCTTCTTATAATAAAAACTTAAAATTTCAGTAAATTTGAATTTTGAGTACTTAGATTTTTAATATGTTTATTGACAAAGAGAGTGAAACGTTTTGAACTTGACTGTGCAATAAAAATTTATAGATTTGTTTCAAAGAATAATTCGATTATTTTATTGATAATCATACTTTGTATGTTTTATTTGAAAAAAACTATTTAATATCAATAAATATAACTATTATAATAAAAAAATTTAAATACTACATTTAAATTTCATATCACACTATGTAAGGAATTTTTTAAATAGTCGATCTTATTTTAAAGACTTTTAACTTGGTTAGCTTTTGATTCTTATCGTTTTTGAAATGTAAAATCATTTCATTCAGATATAGGGAAGGACCAACTTAAAAGAGCAAGAAACGACTATTTCATTAAAAGTATATTTTCTTCTGCAGTTTTAAGCAATCGCAAACTTTATTGGTTTTATTTTTAATTTTTAAAGAAGAATTTTATTATTGTCAGAATCTATAAATTTTAACTTAATTAGTTACGATGTTATAAGAATCATTTTAAATAGTTTTTACAAGGCCTAATTTATTTTCTAGCAACATTAAAATTCTAGTTTTTTTGTTTCTATTAAGAAATAAAGTGGATAAGTACAGTAAAAATTATAAAAAAAAAGTGTGTAAATAATACTTTTACAAATGCAATATTTTTTTGATTGTACATCACTTGATAAAATATTTTGTAAATAGTTTACTGAGTAAAAAACTACCATTTTCAATCTTAGATACTTCAGCTTTTATTTTTTATTTCCTTCACATAAAACAAAAAGAAAACTAAAACAAAATTAATAAGTAATATCCTAATAAATTTGTTAGTTTTAAAAATAAACTTTTTTCAAGCTGTAACTTTAAACAGAACTAAAACTTTTAAAACAAAAAAATTATATTGGTTGTATTGTCATAAAAATTTCTATCGCCAAGTATAAAAAAAAATTCTGGGGAATTTTAGAATTTCACAAACTTTTAAACTTTTTTTAAGGAACTCCAGGGATGTGGGAACTATGTTTATAGTATAAAATTAAATTTTAAATAAAAAGCTGTCTTAAATAGTTTAACAAAGTTAAAAAGATAAGTAAAGTTACTTCAATTTAATAATTTTTGCTATATGATCGATTTTTCGTATCTATTAAAAATTTGATTACTTTACATTTAAAATTCCTTAAAATCTCAGGATTTTTAATGATAATTGTTTGAAATTCATGGTTTTCCAGGTTTTTCTAACCTAAGTTGTCAAATTCCAGGTTTTTATGGGATTTCAGGTTATTGGCAACCTTAACACAAGGAACATTTCTTGAAAATTTGAGTTTAGTTGTTTAAAAAGTAAGGGGCTAACAGATTTTTTGAAATTATTAAAATTATCAATGATTATTTTCTATGGGTTTTTGTCTGAAACTTTTTATGTACTAAATAAACATATAGTATATAAATTGGAGCTTTCAAATTATAGGGCCAATTTTTTTTTAAATTTTTTTGACCTTCGCCCCTGTGGCTTAAACTATTTTAGTCTTTGTTACAGCTCTGTATCTTTATACTTAGTTTTACTTTGACTTTGCAATACATTTTTAATTAATATAATTATACAGTTTGATACGCTTTTAACTCAGTTATCATTAAAAACTGTAGTTCACTGATGTAAAGTGGTGACAGAAACATTTTTTTTTAAATAAAACCACTTACAAAAAATTTTTGGAAATTTTTTAAATATTGTTTTCAAAAGCAACAATAATAAATGTTTATAAAATATATAGTAAACATTATTTTAAGTTTAACAAAACTACTTAGACTTTGCACCAACCTTACCATCTGTTATTGCCAGAACTTTTTCTTTTTCATGTTCTAGCTTTAACATATTTTTTATCATTTCATTATGTTTTTCTTCTGCTTCAAAAAGCCAAGCATTTTTTTCCAACCTTTCTTCTTCTGATCTAAAATAAATGTACTTTTTAAATCTAAATAAACAAACTTTTTTAGCACTTTTAAATAAACAAAACATCTCTACAAAAAATCATATTACACAAAGAAATCAGTTTAATTAGATCACTTTTTTTATCATTTATCAAAAAGTATTATTTAAATATTCTAAACAGGTTTAAGCTTGATAAGTTTTAACAACTTAAATTACTTTTGTTGAACTGCCTCAAAAGACTCGCAATCTTCACTGGAGTATTTACCTAAGAAACCATCCAAAGAAAGATCTTTGTGTTTTTTCTGTACTACTTCTTCGTTAGCTCTGTTTTAACGGAAGTTAATAAAATAAAGTAAGGTTTATTGAAAAAAGAAAAACAATCTTACATTTTGCTGGTATCTGCAGTCGAGTCATCACTTGGCCGTTTTAAGCTATCATCTTTTGCAGTTATGGGAGTTTCAAAAGAAGAAGGAGTTGGTTGTAGAGGTGTTGCTGTAAATAATATTGAAACTAATTTTAAAAGTTAAGGAATGCTTAAAACATTATAGTTTCTACAAACAAAATATATTATAATACCATAAGTTTATTATTGAAAGTTTTTAACACTATAAAAGAAATATTTAATTTAATTTCTCTTCTTACAACAAAATAAGCTTTTTTAATAATTTATCTCAAACCTAAATTAACTTTTAATCAATAGAATATAAAATTCAATAAAAAATTCCTATATAACTATTGGACTTAAAGTACTTTCTTAGATATTAATAAAAAGATGGTTAGAAATACTTCTTTAAGTCTCTTAATATTAGATAAAAGTTAAATAATATATTACAACTATGAAATAAAAAACGAAGTAAATTTAAGCACTAGTTGGTCTATATACTTTAAAAAGGAAAAAAACTTAAAATAAAAAAGTTAGTTCCTTTATTGCAAGAAAACGGTTTTGTTCTAAGATAAATTAATAATAACACAATGCTGTTTGACAAGACTAGCATACAATTGATAGTTCAATAAGAAAATATTTGCAGCAACTTATCTACATATATATAAAGCTTAAGGGTTTTGTTAAACTTTTAATGTATTTTAAGCTGTACGTTTTTGTAATTATCAATTTAACTACCACCACAGTTAGACTGAGAATTGTTAGCTGCTATTTTGATTTCAAGTTCTCGCATTCTGCTAAAATCTTTTTTTGCTTCTGCTTCATTGTAGTCATTTTGATCCTTTAGTTTTTGAAAGTCAGGGAAAAAATCACGCTCAATTATTTCTTCAATTTTCTGTTAATAGTAATAAAATATTTGAACTAAAAAAGTTAAAGCTAAAAAAATGAGAACATATAGAATGAAGAAATTTTCTTTATAAAAGTTTACCAGTTCATAATCATCTACAGAATGTCTGAAACTTGTAAGATCTAACTCTAAAAGAAATATTGTATACAGTAAACTGCCAATTAGATACGCTTTTTGAACACAGCGCACAAATAAGTACATGGGAAATTTTGGTCTTTATTACCTACTTGAGCCTAATGTAAACATGTTTAAAGCTCAAGGTTACAGATGAATATCAAAGCAAAATTTAAAATACAAAAAATTTCATCATATGAACAAAACATATTTGATAAAAGTACATAAATATATTACAAGTCTTGAGTAAACTTTAATAAATTACGATACTTATAAAGATTTATCTATGTATGTTTATATTCTACCACAAATTTATATAAATATATTCATTTCTTAGGAGGAAATGATTTATAGCTCGTATACATTGGTTTTGATTAATATCGCTTTTAACATTTATTTTACAATCATGGGGTATGTAAGTCAATTGCATTGTTCATTATTTTCGGTTTTCTAAATTTTGTATGACTTTTTAAGTATTTTTTTTATTCCAATATTTAAACCTTGGGGTATGCAAATTTAAATTTCACTGTTCGGTAAATTCGTTAAATAAATAACCTTTAATATGTTAGTTTTAAATATTGTAAGATATACAACTTGTAAGTTTATAACTATATTTTGGTTCCTTTAGTTCAAATTTAATTCAGTATAATATATTTTGAATACTAACTTTTTTGTATAAATATTTTTTGGTTTGTTTTTAAACTTCAGAAAAAAAGCACTAGAACACAGCGTTTTCCGGGTAAAAGGTGCGTACCTAGTTGGCAGGTTACTGTAATTCAATTATTTTTAGTAAAATTATATTTAAAACCCTGCTTAAGTTCGTGATAATTTTTAAGCTCCTCTTTACTTTTTTTTAAAGATAGAATATGCGCCGAAAAAGTATTTAAAGTAAATTGCTACAATTTTATTTGTGCAAGCTAGTTTAAGAGTAAAAAACTTTTTTTAATAGAACAATCATCTTTTAATACAAGTTTTAAGAACTCTATTCATATAAAAAAACACTTCATTTAAAACTATTTTCATAATCTATTTTAGTAAAATTTAGAATTTCCGTTTACAAATCTTTCTTATAAAATAAGAAATTAGTTTATGTAAAACAATTTACTTAACAATCCTAATCTTATCACAAAAAAAAGTAAATCTCATAATACTTTAAGTGTTAAATTTTTTGATAAAATTTTGTCTAAAACGGTATCGGTTTTACTTTTTTTTTCAAAACTTAGCTTAACAAAAAAAGTTAAAAGTATTCCAAAAATTGTTCTTAAAAACGTTTAAAAAGTTAAAACATAAAATTATAAATACTAACTTAAAAGATCGTTATTAAAAAAATGATCTTGTAGTGTGGCTCATTAAAGTTTTATAGTACTTTTGAGTTTTTTTCATTATCAGATAAATTTCAGTACTTAAACTCAAAAAAAAAATTATACAGATTAATTAAATGTTTTGAATTAATTTTTGTAAATAGGAAGAATTAATTATTACAAAATAAAGGGTTTTTTGTAATTAACAGTAAACTAAATAAAAAAGAAAAATTAAAATCGATAAATAAGTAGTACTGTTCTGTTTATTTTAACAGTTGGTTGAAAATAACTCTATCATTTGCTTTTTAATAAGTCTATGTCTTATTTTTGTTAAATCTGTAAGAATAAGATAGTATTTGTAATGATTTTTTTTATAAGATACTTTTGTTATTAATTATATTTTACTACTTCTTGGCTTTACTTAAAATACTTTTACTGTTTAATTATAAAAAACCTCTTATCTTCTAACTTTTTGCTACGTGTTTACAAAAGTTAAATTGAAAAACTTGAAATAAATATGTCATATTAGTTGTTTTTCTCGAGTTTAATCTAGTTTCAAAAATACTTTTCAGTTTGTCTGACTGGGAAAAAAAACTCAAACGTAGTTTTAATGAACAATATAACTTGGTTGATTTTTATATTGATAATCTTTCCATTAGATATTTATTTAAATGAAAACTTAAGCAGTCACAAAACCTTCGTTCTGGACATATTTTTGAAAAATATTTAAATAAGATGTCTACATAAAAATATAAAGTAAAAATTTTCTATTAACATAAGGTATAAATAATATACTAAAACAAAAATTTATAATAAAATAAATTTAGGAAACTTCTGAAGTTTAATAAAATAGCATACTTTAACATAATCTTCTTCTTCTAGAATTTTCTTTTTAATTGACATCTTTTAATTTTAATTTATTTTGTTTTCTATACATTTATTAAAAAAATTATTTCAGTGAACAATTTTTCTTTCAAAACCTAAAAGTTAATAAAACTTGTTTTGAAAAATCAATCACTTAGCTATTTAAAAAAATTATTATGTACAAATTCTATTTTGTATCAGAAATTAAAAAATATTATCTTTAACATTTTTAAACTTAATTAAGTAAATTATACAATATTATATAATTATTCAAAAATATAAAAAAACGTACAGAACTTTTTTGTTTTAGATATAAACACAAACATAGGTAAATTTTAATATATATTGAGAAATTTAAAATTTTGTACATAAATATATTTCTTTAAAAGTATATTTTTCAAACTATAAATAGAACTTATTAACACATATAAATTAAACTATATAAAATTAAAAGAAATCATTCACTTTATAAAAAAAACAGTCATTACTATCAGTTTAAAAATTCCTAGTCAAATCAAGTTTTTTTTATCTAGTAAGCTTAGCTTTAACAATTTCAACAACCATTGTTTTTCTTAGTAAAGGCATTTCTTCTTGACAAAATGTCAATTTAGCGTTTCTTGAAATGAACTCTGCAGTTGTGCATGTAAAAACACCACAGTCTGAACCATTATTTTGCTGTGGAGAGGCACAACCCATGCATATACTTTGCCAATCTGACAAATCTATTTCAGATTTTTTCTTGTCCAAATGTTCTTCTTTTAAATAAGTTTTGATGTCATTCACAACTTCTTTTTTCTTAGCTCCCATTGAGTCATAGTACACAATATTTTTCTGACTAAAATCAACAACACAAAGTGTCCAATGAACTCCATTCATGTGGCAAGGAATAAACATTAGCTGTTTCTCAAAAATATTTACTCTTTTTGTCCATCTTCGTACTGACTTGTAGCCTTTTTCTAAGTATTTGGAATAAAAGTAAGTGTTCATAATGTGAATGTTAGGTAAGTTTTCATTATTGTTTGACCTTTCTTTAAGTAGTTCAAAATAAAAGTTAATCACTTCATCATTCAGCCAGTTTAATCCTTTTAATGTTGATATGTCTTTTACAGTAATAGTGTAGTTAAACTTTTCAACTAAAGATCTGCCTCCGTAACCTTTGACTGAGTCTCGATAAATGCTTATTTCTTCATCAGAAAGATTTCTGATTTCTTCATCCTCAGACTCTTCAGATGAACTTTCCTCATCTGGACTCACATCCACAACTATTTCTTTCTTCTTTAACAACTCAGAAATTCTTTTCTGGTGTGATTCATTTACTTCCTTTTTCTTCAAGTCATAGTTTTTCTTGAATTCTGCAGATACTTTTAATAATTGAGCTGTCTTTTCTGCTAATCGTTCTGCAGTTTCATTCTTTTGGGGAACAGTCTCACCTATTCCGAACTTTTTCAATATAGATTCTAATGTATCAGATTGACAGGACTTGTTTTTTTCCTCTTCACTCAAAATATTATCAAAATTTTTTGACTTAGCTTTTTGGCTGCTTTTAAGTGTCTTAAGTGAACTAGAACTACAAATCAGACTCACATCATTTTCTATAAGATTTTGAAAGTTTTTATTTTTCCTGCTTTTAGGTTTTTCTACCATAGAAACTTTAACTTTAGTTTTTGGTGGGGTCTCATTTAAACAAATAACATCATCATGATCAGAATCACAGGACAAATTTACGGTTGGGTGGTTTATAGAGGACTCTACTGAAAAATTAAATTTACTACTAGCTTTAAAATCATTATTATCTTTTAAGATGTAAGCATTTTTATTTGCTCCATAACCAACCACGTTGGTGGGATATATTTTTCTGTTATGTTCAATGAGCATCCTGTAATATTTTTTGGAGTCCTGCTCTTCAATTTTATGCAATATACTTTTTGCATAATTTATTTTTCTATGCCTCTTCACACGTTTAAAGTTTGAATTTTTTTGATTTGTTCCAGGCTTTTTTAATCTACTTGATGCCACCATAGCAGTTAACTAGTATCTGTTAAAATTATTAATGAATATTTCAGCTGAACATTAAAGTTTTTTTTAATTACTTCAAAAACATCAATTTTTAAAAACTTGTTACATAATTCAAAACTAAGTGCTTTTTTTACTTCAGGCATACCTTGCATAAATATAAAAGAACACATTAATTTTGAAAAACTTGGATTAACAAGTTGATTATTGAATAAACAGTTTAGTTGAAAGCTGTGTTAAGGCCATAGGGGGGTTAGCCATGTTTTTTACAAATTAATCTTATTTTATAGAGTTGTTTCTAGGCTTCAATATGCTTTTTATCGTTTTAAAAAATCCAAATTATTTTTTGAGATATGACCAGTCAAAGTCGGGCTGCATAATAGGTTCTCTATGGGAAGGGAAAATTAAAACTGCAAAAAAAGACTAATTCATTTAAAATCTATCTCCTCCTACATTTTTCAAGCAATCTTCTTCAAACTTTTACAGTCTAATCTTTATACAATAGCAAAAAAACGTTACTTTAGAATTAAATTTTTTTTGTAAAAATATATTTTTTTTGGAAAAAAAAACACTTTTTTTATAATTTTTGTGATAAAATTTTATTTCTTAAATTACTAAAATTCTAAAGTAATATTTTTTCCTTTTATTATAAGGAACGTTTCCTGAAAATTTAAAGAAGATTGCTTGAAAAATGAAAGAGGAGATAGATTTTTAGTGAATTTTAAAATTTCCGAGAAATTGACCCCAAAAAATTTGGGGTCCATACGTTTATATAGGAAAATTTTTACAAAAAATTAAATATGTTAAAAATTAAATGATATTTGTGAATTCTATAAAAACTGGCTAGTAGTTTGTACGTAAAGCTTTCATATAAAAGCCAAAATTAATTTTTGTAAAAAAAAAGTTGCACGCAATTTAAAGGGGCTTTTAGGGATTTTCACATATATTTCAATTTTTTCTACAGATTTTAAGGGATTTTTTTTAAATATTGCAAATTTCTAGGTATTTATAGGAAAGTGGGAATATTTTTTTTTACTGTGGAAATAAAAATTGCGGAGGTGAAATAACGTTTTTAAGATTATGTTTGTTTCGTATATTTTATGGGAAATAGCTAATTAAAACAAAAAAAATCTACCTCCTCTTTTGCTTTTTGAGATAAATGCATCAAACTTTCAAGAAATGTTCCATGGAATATAAATAAATAAAATAACCATGGAAACTTTTAAACAAATTAACCAAAGGCAATTTTCTAACAAATAAGGAAACCTTATAGTCAAACTCATTCTGCTTACACAGTTTATTTAAAAACATTGAGATTGCTTTTAGACTAACCAAATCAATGGAATTTGTACAATTGTAAATAACCTTAAGGGCATAGGGGGTAAACCTTTTTACACAATTTGATCTAATTTTATATAGTTTTTACTAAGCTACAAGATACTTTTTAAGGGTTGCCACTCATTTAAAACAATTTTTTTCCAGATTTTCCAAATTTCTTCCAGGTTTTTAAAAGTACACATTTTTTGGTCTATTTTTATTTTTAAGTTGAGTTTAATGTAAAAACTGTTTTAAATAGTATAAAAACATTGAAAAGATACTGAAAGTTAATTTATATGTGTTTTTTAATAGAAAAATTTTTTGATGATGACAAAAAAATCTTATTAATATGATAGATTTTTTGTGTCAAACTGAAATTTTACTACTAAAAATGTTAAAATTGTTTAAAATTACAAGTCTTTTGTTCAAAATTCCAGGTTTATCCAGGTTTTTTTTGCCTAAATTGTAAAATTTCAGGTTTTTCAAGGTTTCCAAGTGGAAACCCTGTACGTTTTACAGGTTTTAAAAATTCTAAATAATTTTTGCAATATAGCTGGTCAAAGTCAGAGTCAACAATAGGTTCCTTATGGGAGGCACAAACTAAAACGGCAAATAACTAGAACTTAATAAAAATTCATCTACTACGTTTTTTAAGATAAATATCTCTAACTTTCAGGAAATGTTCCTTGCAATATTTAGAAAATTCTGTCAGAACTAAATTTTAAAAAATAAAAAGTTAAAATTTTTTAACAAAAAACAAAAAAAAAAGTTTTTTTGTTTACTTTTTATATAGTTTTTTTATTTTTAATTTATTTGAAATTTAGTGCAACAGAATTTTCTAAATATATTAAGGAACATTTACTGAAAGCTTGAGGTAGTTAACTCAAAAAACGTAGGAGATAAATTTTTAGTGAAATGGTCTATTTTTGCCATATTAGTTTGTGCCTTCCATAAGGTACCTATTGTTGCCTCCGACTTTGACTGGTTATATCTCAAAATTTATTAAGAATTTTAAAACATGTAAAAAGCATCTTATAACTTCGTAAATTCTAAATTAAATTATATCAAATTGAGAAAAAAATGTTTTAAATTCTAAATAATCACTTGAAAATAAATAAAATTAACTTTTTTGAACAAAATATTGAAACTGGATTAACTGAATCTCATTCAAGATGTAGAAAAAAGTTTGTCTGAGATTTTTTTTAATTTCTAAAACTTCTCTAAAATTTTTAGAAAAATCAAAACTGCCCTGAGTTTAAAAAAAAATCAAAATTCCCTGAGATTTTCTATAATTTGAAAATTTCTTGAGTTCCCTGAGTGTGTGGCAACCCTGTTAAAGTCAAATCTGTGTTAAGTAGTAGAAGACATTAAAAAGATACTATAAGGCTACTTTAAACAAGTTCTTAATAAGTAAAATTATGTATCTGATAGATTTTTAATGTCGAATCAAAATTTTACTACTTAAAATGTAGAAATTGTTTAAAATACCAGGTTTTTTAGTGATTTTTTTCAAAATTCCAGGTTTTTCCAGGATTCAAGGTTTTGTGGCCACAATGATTACTAATATATAATTTGATTGAATGTAAGAATTTTTTTATAAAAAAAAAATTATAAAAACTGTGTTTTTTTTTTTTTGTTTTTTTTTAATATTTTCAAAATCACTACATTCAAATTCTTTTAAACTATAAAAGGTAGGTTGTATAAAAACTTGAGGTTTCTACCTCTAAAAATGAGGGAGAAGATAGATTTTTAGTGATTTGAACAAATTGTGGTCCATATATTTGTATGAGAAATTTTTACAAAAAAAATCTATATGTCAAGAAGTAATCAAAATATTTTGTGCTGTAAAAACTTACTTATAGTTTATTCTTTTAGTTTAAAAAATGAAAAATAAAACACTCAAAATATTTGGTCTTAGGACCTTTTGGTTTTTGAGTTACAAACCACTGACACCTTTTAATGTCTTGTCCAAAACAAGACGTATTCTAGCTTTAGTATGAGACTCAATTCAAATTTTAGTTAAAAAAAATTTTGGACTTCCCTCTATGACCTTATATATAAACCAAGTTGTATAAGTATTTATTTCAGATATAAAATAGTAACTAAAATGATATTTTTATATCTAGTGAAGAGCTAGCCACAAGGCTAAGAATATTTTAAATAAGGTTTTTTAAATCAATAAAAATCATGTTTTTGAACAATGTTTAGTATATAAAATTGTAAATATTATTCAAAAATTGAAGATTGAAAAGACTGCAGTTTCAACAAAGTCTTATTCTAGACATAGTTAATCTTAATTTATCTTATTATAGAAACAATGAAAAGATATGTAAAGCTACTTTAAATATGTTACTTATTAAATTTTTTTTTTGATGATGACAATTTTTGGTTATGATTAACTTTAGGTGGGCACCAATATCGAAGTGTAATTAAATATACAGGAATTTTTCAGCTTTATTTTAAATAATTTTCAGTTTTTTTTTGAAAATAAGTACATAAGCAGGGCTTACTGTAGTGTTGTACATATAACTAAATACTACCTCTTTAATTTTAAAGTAAGTTATTGTATTTACTTAGTTGAAATGACACTATCGTTAGAGTTAAATAAGGCCTAAAAACGGACTTAATTTTTATAATTAATTTTCAGCAATATGTAACCTACTTAAACCGTAATACTAAAAGAATAAAAAATAGTTTAAAAGTCGCATTGTTGAAATGACACTGTTATATACAGTTGAAGAGTCACCTATAATTATATTCAGTAGTATAAGAATATATTATTATATAATATCTATAGCTTTCCGATGTTAGTATTATTTAAAAGAACAGAAACAATCAATTTTTCTGTTAATAATGTAAAATATAATTTGAAATGACACTTAGTTGAAATGACACTATTGTTAGAGTTAAATAAGGCCTAAAAACCGACTTAATTTTTATATTTAATTCACAGCAATATGTAACCTACATAAACCATAAAACTAAAAGAAAAAAAAAAGTTTAAAAGTCGCATTGTTGAAATGACACTGTTATATACAGTTGAAGAGTCACCTATAATTATATTCAGTAGTATAAGTACATAATAAGTACATATATTTTCAAAATAAAACTGTAAAATATTTAAGATAAAGCTGACAAATTCCTGTATATTGAATTACACTTCGATATTGGTGCCCACCTAAAGTTAATTCATAACCCAATTTTTTTTATTTAAAGTATAAATTTTATGAGTCAAATCAAAATTTTACTACTGAACATGTGAAAATTGTTAAAATTCCAGGTTTTTTATTCAAAATTTTTTAAATTCCAGGTTTTTTTTTGCCTAAATTGTCAAATTCCAGGTTTTTACAGGTAAAGTTGCAACCCTGTATACTTTTATAAAAAAAACATCCCGAGTTTTAAAAATATCAAAATATTCTTATATTAACACAGGATTGTTAAAATTTTGCATTTTTGAGGCTGAAAAGACTTCAATCCTGAGTGTTGAAACTGAAAATACTCTTATAAAATCTTTATACAATTTAGAATTAAAATCAAAAATCCTAAGTCAGCCTTAGTTGTAAAAAAATTAAAAAAAAAAGATAATTACCTAGCATGATGTTGACAAATATTGAGCTGAAATTATATTACATCAAAAGTCTATTTTTACCTACAATTTTAGGCTAAAAATTAATGTTTTATAAATACATAATTAGAATTAAACTTATTCAACATAAACTAATAAAAATTAAATATTTAATCACTTTTAGGTTTCAAATAGGGCACACCATATTGAACAATGTTTGCAGGAACTTTGACTAATTTTAGTTAATTATATATTAATATATATTTACTACCAATCCAAAAATTTCTAGAATTAACTTTAAAAAAATTAAAGACATTTGTAAGGTACCCACTTTTTTTTACTACCAGGATTTAATAATGCACAAACATTTATCTTTAATATTTAATATAGTTTTTGTTAAACCAATTAGGTACCTTCATATATCAACTACTAGAAAAATTCCCCCAGATACACAGTAACAAAAAAACATTAACATTTTGAATCAGAGCAAAAAAACCTTACACATATAAAACGAAATAAAATAAAGGACTACTTTTTACATAACAAAAAGTTATACGACAAAAACTTTATTTTTAAATTTTATTATGTCAAAAATCGAAAATTCAAAAACGACAAATTTTCAACACAAACATTTGTAGTAAAAATAACTAATGATTTATACAAGCTTAAGTGAAGCAAATAGTTTTCAGTTAGTTTTATAGAAAACAAAAAGGGATATGTATTAACTAATTTAAGTATAATATTTTATTTAGTGATAGTAACTAATAAATAATTAAAAACACTAAATACGAGTAAAGAATTATACAAAATTGATGTTAAGTATTAAAATTATAGTATTTTTAGACTTAATACATGTTTTAAAACTTTAGCTGAGTAAAAACTTTCATTGGATTTCAAACATTATTTTTGAAATAAAATAACAAACTAAACTAAAAAACATTTTTAGTAATAAGTTATGTATGTAGCCATGGCCACTAAAAAACTTTATTTATTAATCCTTTAATTTGGTTATTCTCTATTGACCAAAAATTTACGCTAAAAATATTTGGTCATACTCATAGGTTCATAAGACCTTATGCAGATTTATTAAAATAAATCTAATTAAATATTTTTCAAATTTTATTTTAAGACTGTAATAAATTTGAAATAAGCAACGTTGTTCAAATAGAAACGTATTGTAATTAAATTAGGTTTAAGAGTTTAATACTTTTATTCAAAAGTTTTTTCTATTAAAAATTAGTAATAAGATTATATTTTTATTTAAAAAATAAAACTTTTAATACTGAGTAAAAATAAAAACCATATAACTTCAAATATACTTGATAGTTTAAATTATTTTGAAAACAATTGTTTTTCTCAGGTTATAAAAACTTGACTTACAAGAAACTGAATTCAACTAAATCTTATTTAAATTAATATTAAAATATATACTTTCTGAAATTTAGAGTTCTTAAATGTACAAGACTAACCTGAATTATCCTGAGTATCCTGACCTGACCGTGTGTTAACGCTGTTTCTAATTACTTATTTAAAAGAAGAACCAAACCATATATCCCTAAATTTATTATGTTAGAACTGATGAAATATATTCTTCTCCAAAACCTAAGAAATGTTGGTCATAATTAAAATGAGAACTTATTAACTTTTTGTTAAACTATTGTATGTGCCTGCATTTTTACAACAAATGATTGATTAACTAAAGTTTAACAAATTAATATATGTTAAATATTCAAACCGCAATAACCTTAGTATTTAAAAATTAAAGAAGCTGATCGCGGAAAACAAAGTCTTTCCATACTAACTGGATCTGGACCCGGCCAAATTTCAGCTAGGATCCGGTCGGATGCAGTTCCGGTTCTTGGATTCGGTAGATTACTAATGGCATTCCTAATTCTGTATAGCATTTTTGTTATTTTTAGTTTTGGTGTATACTGTTAAGTATGATACATATGTAATCAGGAGTTTTATTAGTAATAGCGTTTTCATAGGGTTATTTTTAGGTAATATTCAACTAAATACCATACCAAGTCTTAGAGTTAAAATAATGTCTCGTTATAATTTAACTGTCATTGTATATTAAAAATAAGTCGATTGAACACAAACGAACAATATAATCTTTAATTATGTTGTCGAAGGACCTTGTGTACAGAAAGATCTTTTGTTAATGGATATTAGACGTCTTTTAAACTCTAACTATTTATTTAGTTTTCCTTAGTATCTTTGTATTTTTCATCAAAACTTTTGAATGAATATCAGCGCTCAAAAAGTATGGCTAACGAATTAGTGTTCAAAGAAATCTTACGGTTATCGAGTTGTACACCACATACTTAAAAAATTTCTTAAGAGCTAATGCATATAATTTTTTTTATCATCTAAATATTAAAATGTTTAGTAATAAAACAATCAATTAAACGAAATGAAAGAAAAGAAAACTGAATGAAAATTATCTGAATTTTGTGTTAAAAAATGTACTTAAGAACTTGTCTAATAACATAAGAACTAAAAAAAAAAACATTTATAACTTTAAATTAACTTTAGAAAGGAGATAAGCAGTACTAATAGCAAACATGTGAATACTTGAATTACAGGTTACAAGTTCTTGAAAGAAGGTTAAAATGTAGTACGCTGAAATATTTTTACGTAAAATTTTATCAGTATTTTGTGTTGAAAGTGTATTTTTTCTTTTTACTTAATAATTTTACTAAAATAGTAAAAAGAGTTTTAAATTTGAAAAGATAAATAAACTATTGTATAATTTTTAAATAGTTTTAAGGGAGTGAATTCTACTAGAACTGAAATTTTATAAATGAATATATAAAAATAATTACTGTAACATTTATGCACAAAATAAGAAAAAAAGAACAGTAATAATGAAATATTATAATAAAAACAACAAATATCCTTCTATTTTAAAATATTCTTTTTTATATTTTGAATAATTGACTAAGTCTAAAATTGTAATAATAGAAAAATTGCAAACATAAATTTTTTTTATTTTTTTTTGGTTTTCCTAGAAAAAGAGGTATTTTAACGTAAGTTTGGTTTAAACAGTTATTTAAGCTTACTATTTAAACATATAATTTTCTATTAAAGTAAATACATCTATAACTATTTTTTTTCATTGGCATGCTAAAAAATACAAAAAATAAAAAAATAAAAACAAAAGGTGTGTAAGTATTCTGAACTTAGTTCAAAATAGTAATCTTAAAAAATAACCTGAAGAATAACCAGATAAAAAATGCTTCACTAGACTAAACCACTGTTATTGTAACCATACAAATCAACTTTTGAACAAAAAAAAAATTAAATATTGAATGACAAATATTAAAAACTCCTTAAACAAAAGTCAATAGACGAGTAGCAATGATCACTAATGACCATGATAATTACTATTTAATAGATAACTTTTAATTTCATCCTGGAACTTTTAAAAATGACTTATATTTTTTAAACATAATGGTAGCTTAGTCCATAACTTTCTTCCTTGGTAGGATAGCGATTTATTACCTATTTGCTGTTGAATCTAGGTAGGAAAAAATTTGTTTCTGTAGACCTCGTATGATAACTATGGATATTTTTAACACTTTTAAAGTAATCATTAAAGTTAGCTGGTAACAAATTATTGTTGAACCTAAGCATAAACAAACCTTATTCATATAGGTACAAACTTTCAACATCTTATATTTATTCCTGAGTTTTTAATTCTCTTACTTTATCATCATATTGCTTATAATGTATGCATATCTTTTAATCTATATTAAATATTTGTTTTCTTTTTATATTTTTACATGCTAAATTTAAACCAATTTACTACAACGAGCTTTATATTTTTAAGAATACTCTAAAAGCTGCTACTATACTAATGTTTTATTAAAAAAAAATAGCAGAAAATAAATAAAATGAATATCTGTTTTTTCTAATACATGAATATTCATTTATAAGTTTGTCTTGTTTTTGTATGAGGCTTATTAAAAAAAAATTATTAGTGTAAACCATAAAGTTTATATAAAACAACATCATTTGACTAATGTTTGCACCAAGTTAAATTAAAATGCTTTCAAAACAAACAAATTTCAGCTGTTCATTTTTTTTTAAAGTATACGAATAAATCTTAATGATTAGCTTAATTAAAACAACTTTATTTAGAATAAATTCAAACCATTTTATTTCAGGTGGTTAAGTTAATCAGGTTACCAGAATCGTGTATTTAATAGCAGTTTGAGAATAATTAAAAAATATTAAAATTACTCTTTGTTATTATTATTGCAAGTTTAAGGTCCATAAGATGGACCTAGGCATCAAAACCCAGGCCATTTAAACAGAAAAACACATAACGAAATAAATCAAAAAATAAAAATAAGACAATAAGTTCATTTTGTTTAAAACAAAAATAAAAAAATATTGTAATATAGGATATAAAATATTTATGTATTAACATAAAAGCAAAACTGGAAAAGTTTGTTACTACTTATTGATGTAGAACGATAAACATGAAATACTTAAATGCATTGACTAACAACAAAAATAAAAACCAAAACCCTAGGCACATTAACATAGGCTAAACAGATAAATAAACATTAAACATACTGAAAAAGGACTCACAATTAAAAGCGGAAAGGCGCTGCTTTAAAAATTGAACTATAGACTAATCTAAATCTCAAAATTAAATCAACAGTTAATTAAATTACTTATAGAATTTTACTGAAAATCATTCTATTTAAATCAAACTTTTTTAACTTCATTCGAAATTCTTTAAATTTTTTGCAATAAACTAATTCATTTAGAAGTTTGTTCCATATTTCAACTAACCGATAAAAAAAAAGAGTTATGCCAAGCTTCATTATTGAAATGATGTTTGCATGTAAAATTTTGCTATTTCATCTCAATAAATAATTAGCTTTATAAGATTCAAAAATTGATTGTATACTAATTGTAGTTTCGCCGTTAAATAGTTTAAAATAAGTAATGAGGTAAAATTCAAGCCTCCTGTACTCTAAAGATTTAGTATTAAGTTCTGTTAGTTTATCAAGGTAAGACCGATAAGAAATACTGCAGCGGTTGAAGATTGATCTGGTTTAGATTCTATATAGTTTATATATTTATAAATATGGAGATTGGATTGGTATTTTATATTCCAACTTATGACGAATGTACACGAGAAACAAATTTTTAAACATGCCTACATCCGTAGACTTAAAGCTCTTTAAAACTTAGAAAGATGGGGTTGGTGCAATTCGGTAAAGGTAGTTGATATGATGATTCCATTTTAAATTTTCAGCAACAAAAATTCCGAGATCTTTAAAGACTTTAGTTGAAGATTATTTTGTATTGTTTAATTTAAAGTCAAAAATAGAGAAAGTATTGTTTTTTTAAATATTTAGAACTTGACATTTAATAGGGTTTAAGTTTTATTTTATTCTATTAGCTAAATGTAGATTTTATCCAAGGAATTCTGAAAAATTGTGTTCAATTGGCTAACTTTTTTTGTGTCATCTGCAAAGAGGTTAATATTGCTTCTAACATCAACTTTTGAAACTATATCAGTTATGTAAAGAATAAATAGCAGTGGGCCATTAACTCCTCCTTAAGGGAATCCACTAAAAATAGGTTATAAATTATTACTTTTTTAGTTCTATTTGATGGTTATTTATTGAATTTTATATATTAAATTTAAAGAAGAATTTTAAATTGGTCACTTTACAATATTTTTGAGTACTCTGATTTTCGTCTTATAATGTCAAAATTAATAAATGAGACAATAAGCTCAAAGGAAGTTTTTAATGTATTTAATGTAAAATTTAATAGCTTTATTAATTACTAGTAGTTTAAAGTTAAACGGTAAATTTTCAAAACTTTAAACATTATTAGCTAATTTATTTAAATACATGACAGATATATAAAACACGCTCCCAAGTTTTTCTGTGATAGTTTAATACGTATTTTACTACTTTTCAATAGAACCTAACAGTAGAACAAAATATAAAATTATGAATAATTTTTTTACTAAAAACACAAAAAGTTAAAACTAACAAAGTAATTAGCGCAATAAATAGTTAGTGTAAAGTAATAACTAATTAAATTAAAATACTACTCACGGATACAAAATGGATAATTTAACTAAATAAAGACACTTTGTAATCAAATAAAGTTTAACTTAAAAGTTTGCACAACTCTGGTTTCTCTAAAAATATAGAGATAGCCTCCAACTTCACGAGATCAAATACACTAATGCACTAATGGATTATTCTAAATCCGGATATATCATATTTCCTAGCACAATCTCTATTATTTACTAGATGTTCTGCAACTGAAGATATTTTTGCTGCGTTTTTTGTTGCCGTTGTCTTAATCTCAGGTTCTTTTTCAATGAATTTCAAAACACAAACAGGTAAATGTTCTTTTATCCTGGTTTCTAAGTGCCTTGAAGTCTGATCGATATAGCTCTTTTCGTAAGAGCAATTAAACTTGTACACTATACAACTTTTGTCTTTGTCTGGTATCGGATCCTTCAACTGCACTTTTAATATAAGTTTTGAAAGAAATACAACTCTTGGACACACTTGATAGTAAGATGCTTTTGTTAAGTCTTTTACTTTGCCCTCAAATATAAGGTAGTTTTAAAGTTGCTGGGAACTTCTCCGGTCCGTACATCCTAGGTTAATTTAGGTTATTGTGATGTGATTTTATAACCCTCTTAATCAAATCTGATGGGTATACATTCTTTATTAAAATTTCTTTTTTTCTCTCAACCTCTAAACGAAGTAATTCTTTAGAACAGATTTTGTATGCTCTATGGTAAAGTTTTTTGATTAGTTTACAAAACGATTGATAGTGTAAAACGAAAATTTTGTAGTAAGAAACGAAAATTAAACCTAATCAAAACACTTTACCATAGAGCATACAAAATCTGTTCTAAAGAATACATGTTAAACACATGCATCATATATTGTTTATACTTAATATAAATTCATTATTAGTTTTACTGTTGATTTAATTTATTACAATCTTTAAATAATAACTACCTGTTTTGACCAGTTTTACATTTTTGAACAACACTCATAACTGTCTTGTTAAAATGTTGATAAAACATCTACCTACTAAAAAATATGCCATCAAAATTGATATGATAATTTAAATACGTAGTTTATTAAAAATTTTAAACTATAACTAATTAAAAATATTGTAAAATTTCAAAGTAGTCCTTAAAAATACAAGTAATGTTATTTTTGTAAAAGTATTTAAGTGAATCTATTAAACTTACAAATAATAAGTCAAGTTTTATTGATTATGTTAGCTCAATAAAATCATATTGCTAATTACAGTATTAGGTTTGTTATTCTAAATTTCTAAAGTCAGAAATACACGAAACCAAAAATAACCGTTGAACAAAAATATACTTAAAAGTTTTAACGACTCACTACAAAAACACCTGGCGTACACGATTATGTCATTTAAAGTGTCAATTAAACATTGTAAACAGCTGCGCTAACAAAGTTTCAAATTAATAGCAAAGTGCAATGGTAGAAATAATGAAAGCTCTGATTACAAAATTCATTAGTTTAATGAACTGTTGTAGATAACTGATAAACTATCAAAATAAAATCTCAAAGGGAAATACTAAACATCAAATTTTTTGTTAAGAAATTAAGTTTAAGACTAATATTAATTACGCAATTTCTAACAAAAAATTAAAAACTACTCTAAACTTGTTGATTATCATAATATTTAGGTTATACTTAGTTATCTAAAAAAGTAATAATTATTAAAGTTTTACAACAAAAAATAAATTATTGCTTTTATAGCTAGAGAATTTTTTAATAAAAAGGTTTATGATAAACAAAATAAGTTATAGATCTAAAATCTTGTTTACTATATTCTAGAATCTTACGCATTTACATTTATTTTATAGAATGACAAAAAATCATTTGTTTGTGAGAAAATTTTGCTTAACCGACAGTAATAAATAAAACTAGTAGTCTAATTCGAGTTTTAAAAAAGAAATTCTGTTTTAAATGGTTGCCGACGAAATTTACAAAAATATTGATTTTCAAATTTCAGAATAATTAGGTGTTACTATATTTTAAGTCATATTATATGACTCCTAATTAAACTTTGATGAATTATGTCAATATCAATAGTATTACTTTATAATATCCTTATTCAGTTCAGCAAGCTTTTTTTTTCGAAAAATATCATAAATGTAAAAGCTTGTCTAGTATAACTTTGTTAAAAAAATTAAAAAAGCTAAATAAAATACAGGACATTTTTCTCATTACAAAAGTAAATGCAAATACTGCTTTTTAACTTTACGCAATATGAAAAAGTTTAGAAAATTTTGCATTACAAAATAAGCAGTATTTAAAAACATATGATAAGCTTTAGAAAGAACTTTAAAAAGTTTTACTCAATAGCTGAAGTACAATTTTCTACAAACAAATTTCTTCTTTTTCTATTTTTACTCGATTTGTATTTTCACTAGCCTTTATATGAAATTAGATTAAGTATAATTTAATTTTAGTCTTTTGAAATCAATCGAAATATATAATTAAAAACTTAATATATTTGTATCAGTTAACTGATTAGTTATTTGTGTAATCATTTTTGTTACAAAAAATATTGTATTAGTTATATTATAGAGTTGCTTTTAATAATAAATAAAATCTTAATATTCAAGTTTCTCAAATCGTCTCGGTATATCAAACGCGTTTTGTACTAATCATTTACAAAATATATTTAAATCATATTTTAACAAAAACTTTACTTAAAACTCATCATTATGGCTTGAAGTACTTTCAAAACTTTGTCAGCAAGCAAGTAAAATAATAATTGCGATTGTTTTTAATAAAACAGTTAATATTTTAATTGCTTGCTGACAAAGTTTTTCAAAGAATTTAAAGCAATAATAATAAGTTTAAAACAAAAGCTTTGTTGATACTTTTGAAGTAAAAACAAATTATACAGTAATCTTCCTTTATTCTACCAACATATGTTTCTGTGTGTCAACGAATCAACACACCTCAACTGGGTTCTGTAAAAAAATAATTACTGTAATGAGAGAATAGAAGCATAGAATAAAGTAGGTGTATACATGTTTTCGTTGAAATAAGATATTTTCTACAGATAATAGTTATTAATAGGTAAAATACTTAATATTAAATCCGACTGTTATAAAACTATATAATATTTGTAATTATTAAGTCTAAAATAAGTAAAGTAAGCTAAATTACACGACAAAACAACTTTTTGTACTTTTGAAGTATAATTTCTATACGTTAAATAATAATAAAGAAACTATAAATATCCTAGCAATGAAAAGTTAACATAATTCCAAGTTTTTTAATTTAAAATTTCATAGGTAGGCTATTGTTTTTTTCTTCATACAAAAGTTTTGATGTATAAAAAATTTAGATGTGGATATTAGTTCTTAACTTTGAATAAAATAAGTAAAAATGCAGATTTATGTAGAAAGTAAAGTATTGTAAACTAAGTAACTTAATAAAAAAATACTAAAGAAGAACTTCTTTTTTTGAAGTAATAATTTAAAACATATTATGTCTTAATTATTATCTCCTAAATATAAAAGACACTTCGAAAAAAATCTATAAGCATTATGTTTTTATACTTTACAAACTGCTAAGAAAGCATATTTCATACAAACATAATAATAAGTTTGCAATTGTGTTTTAAAGTTAACATAGAATAGTTCTATACATCTTGTATTTAAAAGTTTTACCAAGTAAAAAAGCGAAAATCTTAAAGCTTACTAAAAGTCAAACTTATAGTAAGTAGACAGAACCATATAATTAAATTAAGTTTTATTTTTATAAATATCACGTTAAAAAAAAAATTGTAGTAACCAAGAAACAAAAAAAAATTATTCTAGATATAAACAGTTGAACATCTTATGAAAACACATTAAGCTGTTTCAAACAAGATGTTTAACAAAAATTTTTATAAATATTTTGCGTTCAAAAATTTCATACAAGTATGGAGTTTTAACTTCTAACAATTTTTAAAATCCAAAAACTACTTATTATCTAATATAATCATAATTCTTAAAACCATCGACTCATATGCGTTATCTTAATCAATTAACTAAATAAATTTTCTACAATCAAAAAAGTTCAAAACGATCAAAGCTTAAGTTATGTTTACCAGCACGATTTTCAACAAAAGTTTCATTTATGCATTCAACGACGCCTGAGCGTTTTCGGCCAGTTTTTCTTTTTCGGGTAAGCCCCCTTGTTCGATTTGGCGCGCAAACTTTTCCTTGACCTGCTGAAATTTTTGCATTCTTTCTTTTTCCTGCCGTTCCGTGTTGAGCTTGTGGTAGAGGGCTCTCACCTTCATCTCGTCCATCTTTTCAATGTTTTCGTTCCGGTGGACGATCAACTCCGGGTTGAAGTGAAGCCTGTTTGCATGAAGTTGAATTATAAAACACAATATGTCAACATTCATAAGAAACCCAGCACGAGTTATCCGTGCTTGAGGAAGAAGTGAAAAAGATACAACTAGTAACGTTTTAGTTAGAACAAAAGGTAAAGTGCTAAAAAGTGTAAAATTTTAAACAACATTTTTGTTGTAACAACTCACTCCATATCTAGCTCTTGCATGATCTTGGCATAGTTTTCGAATTTTGTGTTTCTCAGCTGTTCCAGCAACTTGTTTTTCTTTTCATTTTCCTTGAGTATTACAAACTTCATTTTGCGTTGCTTTCTCTGTTTATGTGTTTTAATTGAGATAGATAAAAGTAAATGATTGTATATATACATGTAAAAATGTTACATATAAATAGGGGTAGACAAACTATAGGCCGTAATTTTTGTTAATTAAAACAAAATGTGCAAAACTATCTAATTTATATATTTTCAAATGCAAAATTTACATGGTTTTTGTTAATCAACAAAAAACATCGGCGAAAGTCTGCAGAACAGAAGTCCGGACATTCGTTTGCCGTGAGACAAGCTCAAATTTAACAGAAGGGTTGATCATGCCAATTCGATCATCAGACCACAAGTTTCGGTAGACTGAGACCGGTTTCTTCCTTATTAGGACTCAGTCTACCGAAACTTGTGGTCTAATGATCGAATTGGCATGATCAACCCTTTGGTTTTTGTTAATTTAATTATGAATAAGCATAAACTTTTTTTTCACTAAATTTAGTTATATTACACACTTTCTTCTTTTTGAAATAAGCTTACAATATACAGTATATATAACAATATAACAGTGATTAAATATAAAATGCTGCCAACTCTTGTTCTAGCTCTACAAAACTTAAGATAAACCACAAGAAAAGATATAAATTGTTTCACAACAACTTTAGTTTATTACTTAAACGTTATACTATTTTCTAGAAGAAAATACTTAAAAATCCCCTTGTAGGTTTTATTTACTTTAAATTTTTACTTAATTCCATACTTGAGGTTTATAAATAAAATAAAATCTATATAGATCAAATTTTAAAACAACAAACCATATTTCTATACTTTGATTGAAGTTCCCAGATTCTGACACTGGACCTGATAACTGTTGTTTAAACTTGATTATAAAACTGTATGCTTTGTTTTTAATGAGTAAATCCAGTATGTAAAAAATATAACTTATAAATTTTTTTATATCTATAGATAGGCAATATATACTTTTGGTAATGACATAGTACAATTTTGGTTATATTTTTTAATATTTATATTTCTTTGTATAACTAAATGCTTTTATAAATTTACTTAATAGTTGAGATATATAGTGCAGCACATTGATAGAAACTTTAATAATTTAAGCATTTATTTTCTAAAACTGCTATTAGTTATTAGCAGCATTTTATTGTATACGATTAATACATTACTTTTACCTAGTTATACAAAAAGTTAAAATATATTTAGAACATGATACTTAAAAAACATTATATTACTAACATTTAACTAATGATAATTTTAAATAAATTAAAATAGTTTAGAACTTTATATATAACGTATTACTTTTTGATTGTAGAAACTTAATATGAATGAAAATAATTAATATAGTTTTTTTAAATACTTTAGCTGAATATGAATCTACTTTTAATTAATAAGACATCTACCTAAAAAACTTTTATTAAGATAAACTTGGAAAACTTTACGTAAAGATATGTAACTTCAACAAAATAATTAACTTCTACACTCGACTTAGAATCACTGCTTAATTGATCAATTTTAATACAATGATGTTTAAACAGCTATACAGTTTTTGTGTTAGGGTACGCTTATTACAGTAAGTATTATACAAGTATTAGATGAAAATAAAATGAGGCCGTTAAAATGCTATTAATTCTTTTTTAACTTGTAAGCACTTCAGTCAATACCTTGTTCTTTTGAAAAATATAATTTCTTATATATTGCAAAAAAGATTTTTTTTAATTAAACAAATATTAAAAATATCAAACTTATTTATTTTTGATAAACTTAACTTTTTGTTAACAAAATTAAAAGTAGGCTTGATTGTACAAAAGTAGGTGTTGTTGAAATTACATTACTAATAAACTTTTCAATCAATAAGGAAATAAATTAATAAAATATTTAAAAAAAATGATATGAAAGTTGAACTGGTGTATACATTTTTATCAGTTGCTCAACTATTACCCAAGATTTAAACGCGTTATCAAAAAGTTACCTGCAACTTCAAGAACATCGTTAGTGTGTGTGTAATCAAAACCTATTTTATTACAAATTCTCTTTATCACCAGTTCAGTTACATCTACAGGTGTAAAATGTTCTAAACTGCATAGGTTTTTCAGAGCAGGGTTCTTTCTGTAACATGATATAAAAAGATTTTAAAAAAAGAATACAAACTCTTTTACTACATTATTGCATTAAGAAAAACATTTATATAAGAAAGAAAGTAAAAATATATACTGTAGAAAAATTAACAAAGCTTTTATTTTAAACTCATTATAATTGTGCTTGAAGTACTTTAAAAATTTTGTTAGCAACCAAGTAAAATAATAACTAAAATAACAGAAACTTTCTTAAGTAAAGTTATAAATTATAGTATGACATTACTAAAAAAAAAAATTCAACTGTGTTTAAATCAAAAAAAAAAACTTTAGGTTTGAAAACTTTTTATTTTATATCTAAAGATCCAAAAGTTACTAAATAAAATTTGAATTTTAAAACTGTAACTTTTACACACCGAGTTTTTTTTTGTCATGTATTAAATGAAAACTTTGAAACCCATTATAAATAAAATGCTTATTGCTGTCTATACTATAGATGCTATACCGCTAAAAAAAATTTGTGAAACCAAAAAAATAATTGTGCCACTGTGAAGACTACTGGTCTGTAGTTTAATTCAAAAAACAAAACAAGAGAGTAGACAAAACACAATTTTTTGTTTTTCACTTTAAAATATAAGAAATTTTAAAACATACAAGCAAAACCATTGAAAATCATTAGATATAATAGAGCTTATTGTTGGTTAAATTAAAAAAAAAAAACAGTTAAAATCTTTTTTATATTTATGTCATAATAAGTTTTATAATTTTATTCAAAAAAAAATTTGTTCTTACATTTATAATTTTACTTAATTGCAGGCAATGTTTTTTAAAGGACTTCAAGCAATAATAATGAGTTTAGAATAAAAGCTTTGTTAGTGTTTTTTCAGTAAATTTTATAATTTTTTTTTTAGTAAATGATAATGACAAAAATCACAAAGAACAGTTGACAACTTAGGAAACTCAATTTTTTTAATGTTATTACTGCAAAAGAAAGTAACAAATTAAATAAAAAATTGCAATACAACTTTAAAAAAAATCTGAAACAAATACTGCTATAAAAAACATTTTCAATGAGCTTTATTACTTTATTTTTTTTATAGCTTTAATTTAACATTTTCAAATATGTTTGAACTCTTTATCTAATATTAATTTAGCTTTTAAACAGTTTTTAAAAACAATGAAACTTCAGATGTATTAATTTTTAATTATGAGTAAAAATCTGACTAGAGTTTTAACAAACTCTAAGCTTCAAATCATTTTTTATTTTTAATAAATAAAAGAGTTCAACTAGAACCAGTTTAGATTAGGGGTATGGACAGCTAAACCTTTTTTAAGTTTTATTGAGGTACCAAGTTTTTGAACATTTAAAAAAATTAATAGTAACTTTTAAAATATAAGCAAGATACTACCTAAGACCAGGTTTGCTGCAATTTTAGAACTTCAAGTTCATTATTTTAACAAGTACTTAACTTTTTTTTCAACTTAGATATAACATTCAACTATTTGTGTGACAATATGCCTGTAACCAATATGACAAAGGTGCTGAAGAATTTAAAAAATAAACAATAACAAACCCTTCAAAAAGTTTTTCTGATTCAAACTGAATTGGCCTAAGCTCTTTTCTCGCTTTTTCTGGCTTCATCTTAAAGTGCTGGATGAATTTCTCATGCACAAGTGTATCTGTTGGTAGGACATGGTTTGAAGAAGTATACCACTTTCCTTTGTGCTTAAAGCATTTCTGCTGGTGAATTGCTTGCTTAATGCTTCTGCGTAAAAGCTGACTAGACAGCATACCTTTTTATAAAATCTAAATAAAAGTGTATTAATAACAATTTTTCAACATTTAAAAGTTGCTTAACAATAAGTATAGTATAGTTTATCAAAAGCAAATTTAAGCTTTTCACCAATAGTTTTTATTAGCATTCGTTTTTCTTTTCTTTTTTTATATCATTTCTTAATTTAACTTGTTACTGCATGGTTTTTTTAAACATAAAGTCAGAATCCACAATTAACAGCTAAGAACTTAACAGCTAAGAATTGTTTGTTAGTGTTTACTTATAAAAAATTTTTCATCCTATTTAGATGTTTATTTAATAATTTAGTAATTTTTTTGTAGTGTAATTTAAAGTAGATTTAAAGTTTTACTAGTGTTTATCAAATTAATGCACAATTTTTAATATGTTTTTGTTAAATTTAGTTCACACTTTCTTTAAATAAAAAGTTGGAATTTACAATTTTACTCAGTAGATTAACTGTTTTATTAAAGTTTATTAACAATTACTTACCTTTAATCTATTTTGTTAACGAATTACTTTAATAGTTTTATTAGTAGTAGCTTTAAGCTTTTTTACTAGTTTTTGTTATGTGTTTAATAAAAATAGTTTGTAATTTAAATATTAACCATCATGTATTTAGAAATGTTTCCTTTAATTTTTACTTAGGATCTTGATATTCTTATTAATTTAAACATTGTTTTATAAAAATTTTTATGATTTTATAAATTTAAAAAAAATGTATAGTTTAATTTTGGATATCAGCAATTTTTGTTTTTAAAGTATAAAAAAAATAAGCCTAAGATTTTTTTGCAATTCTAATTTTGGTCATACAGTAGGGACATTGATAAGGATACCTTGAAACTGGACAAAAAGTTGTACCTGGCAGTTATAATGTATTTTTACCCTTTTAACATTGGATAATAGTTAATACCTATTAATTTCTCATAACAATACAGTTTTTAAGTTCAAGTATATGGTTAATATTATATTTTCATTTGTTAAATAAAAATCATGAAAGTTCTTTTCAAAAAATAATTATTTTCATTTTCAAGATTAAGTGCAAACCTCAGGATTTACATTCTTTGAGGCAAAAAAAAAACAGCATGAGTGACAAAAAACTAGTCTGAATTACATCAAACTAGTCTGAGTTGGCAAGAGTTTATGAAAAATGAGAAAATAATTTTTATGAGCCAAAAACTAAAAAACTACTGTTATATCAAGCTTAAATATCTAAAAATATTAAAAATAATAAAGAGACTTAATAAAGACACAAATTAAAAAGTAATAATCATAAAAAGTATAGCTTGAGATTTATAAATTAGTCCAAATTATCCAGAGTTTTTAAAAACATTTCAAACAAGCCTCAGTTGAGTCATTCTGATTTTAACAAAATATATAAATGTCAGAAATTTTCAGGTAAAATGACAACATTTTTATGAGAATTTGCTTATTTTTATACATGAAGAAATTACAAGAGAATTTATAATCAAAATTGCCAGTCTTTTAAGCAAAAATTCAGTGTGAGTGACAAGTATGAGTTACATAAACTTAATCTAAGTATGATATAAAATTTAAAAAAATAAATTACTTATAGCCAAAACTGTAAACTTTTAATGTATATCTAGTCTAAATTAATTTTTAAAAGTATAAATAATTACAAAAAAATTTAAAATCAAAGAGTGAAAACAATAACTAAAAAAAAGTCATAAAAACTATCATGAGATTAAGACAAAACATAAACAAGTCTAAGTTTTTTTAAATGAAATAATTTAGACTAGTCTGTTTTTATTTTTAACTAGCTTTATTGTGATTGTTTTAAGCAAAAAAAAGCCAGCCTGAGAAACCAAAAACTAGCTTGAATTTGTGAGTAACTTTTCAATAGTAAAATTTTATTTAACCAAAAATATTTGGTTTTAATCAAGCCTGAATACTATTAAAATATCATAATATTAATAAAAGGGTTTAATATTCAAGAAAATAAAGTTGGAGCTCATGTCTTGAAAACTAACCTGAGATCTAAAAATGCTAACTGGCACGAATTTTTCAAAAAAAAAATTCTGAGTGAGCCTGAGTTTTTTAAATAACTTTAAAATAAATTAATTCAAACTAGCCTGAGTTATCCTAAAACTTTAAATTGGATTAACTAATTGAACTAAATGCATTCTAAACTAGCTTGAGTAGGCAACCAGAATAGTTCAAAAACTTGAATCAATAAATTTATAGCTTTTATGTGATAAAGTTAAAGAACTATTATAGTTTTTTTAACCACAAAAAAATATGTTTAATTTTTTTAGTCTTAGGACCTGGTGCAGAAAAAGATCATTGGTTATCAAGTCGCACACCACAGATACCTTTTAATGTCTTGTCCATGACAAATTTATCATTACCAGAGTAAGTTATGATTTTTTCATGTATATATATTAGGTGCTGGTAAATCTTAGAACCTTAAACTTTACAGTATTTTGTCATTGGAAATTTTTTTTTACTATAGTTGCACATAAATAAACAATACTTTAAAATACGGTATCCTTGAAGACAAGTAATGTTTTTAGTTAATGTTAAGTAAAAAACTAAAACATTTAATTACCTTAAACTATAAAATTTTTGTTTATTGTAAAAGTATTACATTGCTTTTCTTGTTAATTTTTTGGTTTTTGTTGTATTCTTGTTGTTTAAAAAATGTGAATGTAAGTGGTCATAAAAGTCAAAACCTAAGTGAAGAGATGGTGTGATACCCATGTTAGACTATATTTTTGACTATGTTAACAGTAGTTGGTTTGAAAGAGTGCTTACAATTTTTAATCTAAAATTTTATAAAATTGTTTATTTAACAATAAACTCAAAAAGTCTGGTCTAAAGAACTGGTGTACCAAAAAACCTTTTGGTTATCCAGTGGCACCAACATACACCAACCAATAATTGATTAGTATTTTTTATGGTAGATCAATATCAGTGGTGCTCTTCATTTTACAGCAATAAAACTTTTTTGAAGGTCAAGCAAGTAAGATACATCTTGAGTAATTTACCTGCCCCTTTAAATATAAGCATAACTATTGATAAGAGCCAAAAAATAAATCTCTTGGTGATGTATTAAAAAAAAAAAACTATAATTTATTATAAAGCTTATGTTTTTAATAATATAAAAACAATGATAACAAGCAAATGGTGTTTAAACACCAGATGCATGGTTGCCACTCATCGAGCTGAGAAAAATTTCCTGACTTTTCCTGACTTTTTACAAAAATTTTCCTGACTTTTCTAAATCAAACTCTTAAATTAAACTAATTCTAAAATACATAATCTAACACTTGAAACTATATAAAGCTTTCAATCTAATTTTAATACAGGTTAAAAACAACAATTTTTTTTTATGAATTCTATCATCCAACTTCCAGTACATCACTTAAAATATTTGTGTATGATTGATGTTTGTAATAAACAGCTCTATCAGCAAAATACTTGTGTTATTACCTTAAAAACACAGCTTGTCTGAAAAAAGACACAATTTTTTAGCATCTACTAGCATGAATGTATCTAAATAAACTAACGACATATAAGGAACTTTTACAATTAAAACCTTGAATTAATACAAACTTTCACAACTAAAATCTTAAAAAAATAACAAATTTTTACAGTTGAACCTTAAAACAATAAAGAACACAAACTTTTAGAATATGTAAACTTTGGCATAATTAAAATATAAAAAAACTATTAAATACTGATCTGAAAAAAAAACAATGGTTAGTCAGAGTTTGAAAACCCAATACACAAAGTAATAGTTTTTTGTACAAATAATTCTAATCTAACACCTTAATACGAAAAAGAAATTTACTCTCTACCAGTAATAAGCTATTTATCTAACTAAAAAAGTAAACTTTAGTCAGACTTAGCATATAAGTTGTAAAACAACCTAGAAGTTTTAAATATCTAGTAATAAAAAGTATTTACTTAAAACATGTTTTACTTATATAAATTGTTTGCTTAGTTTAATAAAATACTACCCAAACTATTTAATATAGAATCCTTAAATTAAAAATAATTAAAAAGAATATACTTAAGTAACTGTAAAAAATAGACACAAAAAAGTAAACTATATATCTGTTGTACAAAATATTTCCTCTTATCATTTAGTATAAAATTTTTAACAAATAAATATACTCTTACTTACTTTAAAAACCTAAGTTACTCTACAAAAAATACAAATAATAAATAAACTTAATCTTGGCATATACCTCTCTTATAACTTTTTTTTATAAATTTAAACAATTTTGAAAATATATAAAGATGTTAAGTATACACATTAGCTTGTTACATAAAATACTAAACTAACTGCTTAGTTATAAAGAACTCAATTATTTACTTAAACAAAAAACACTTAGATTCTAAAATTATGCTAGATAAACTTTTGTGTATATACCACAGTTTCACTTTAGGAAGTGTCCTTGCTACAAACCATCAATACTAAAAAGCTTACAAAATATGCTTGTTCAAGTAGGGTACTTGTTTAATATGTTAATAGAAAATTATTGCAGTTTTATAAAGGATATTTTCTAATTTATACCAGATGAAGGCATCGGAAACAAAATTAAATATTTTTGTCAATTTCTAGGAAAATTTTGGAAATTTTTTCTGACTTTAAAGGACTTTTAATTAATTTTTACCATTTGAAGGCAAGGAATTTTGTAAATTTAAAATAACAAAATCTGGCTTTTTTTTCTAATTTTATCAAATTTCCTGACATTTTTTCAAAACCCCCCATTTTTTCCTGACTTTTGTCTTTTTTTTTAAATTTTCCTGATTTCCTGACCGAGTGGCAACCCTGCAGATGACATAAGGTCTTTATCCACACCAGTGCAGTGCATCATACTTAGTAGTGCATTCATTTTTCTTCTTTCAAATATTTTTATAATTTCTTACTAGATATGAAACTTAAAATTACCCAAAATGAAAAAAAAGTACAATGGATAAAGTAAATTGCAAAAAAAGGGGTTGCTTGAAAAACCTGCAAGTAAAATCGTAAACTTGAAATTTAAACTCAGCAATCTTTTTTAATTTAAAGCTATATTAAAATAATTGAAAATTAAGTTGCAGGTTTTTCGAGCTACTCAAATAAGGTATTAATTAAATAAGGTCTTAAAGATTCAGTATTTTTTTAATGTATTGAGAAAAATGATAAAGTAGAATAAAGCTAGTTTGTAAAAAAATACTAGGTTCACCTTAAAAATTTATTTTTTTTCAAAATCTATTCATACTGATTACAATAATCAATTAAAATTTTAATACAATTCGTTTAAAACTTATATATCTTTACATTAGTTATAAAGTAGAATCTACATTACATATCTAGTTTAAAAAAAATCTTTATTATTCAAGAAACTTATTTTTATATAGTACAAAACAGAAAGCTAAAATGTACAATTGTAAATTTTGCGATCTTTAAAGATCTAAAACATTGATTCATTCAAAGTCAATTTGATTGTCATTAAGCAATAACAAAATGTTGTACTTCAGTTATTGTAATTTTGTATTTAAAGTTAAATAAGTATGTTTCATTCAAAATTTACTTTTTAAGTATTCTATTGGATAACAATTTTCAACAAATTACATTATTAGTGTATTAAAATATATGTATGTTTATACTAACTCATGTTTTGCTTACTCCGATTTAAGTTTTGTAGATAACTTTACTTTAACAGAAACCTTTTTTTTAATTAGACCAACAATAAAGTATATACAAGATATTCTACGAAAGTTGTTAACTAAATTACGTAGTAATTTTCTGAACAAAACTTTAAATATTATGTAATTGGTGTACGACTCGATAACATATTTTTTTTGTACAGTAGGTCCTCAGATAAAATATTTCGAGCGCCTTTTTTTTTGCTAAATAAACAATAATAATAGTATTAGTTACAAAATACTGAAAACTCCATGACCAATTTTTTCTAAACAGTTTTTTAATGGTAACCAAAGAAATTTAACTGCTCATTACAGAATATTCAACCTTTATAACATTTATTAAGCTTTATTATAATTTCGAACACTTCGTGTACAAAAAATAAATTATTTTATTTTCTTTAAAGTTAGTACATACATTTAATACATAAAAAATGATATGATATTTTTATTCTACAAGATAAAGTTAAACAACTATGATTTTATCTTACTAAAAGTTAGCGTTACTGATAGTAGCACAACCTTAGAAGCAGATTTTAAAAACGTTTGTTTTTTGTTGATAATAAGTATAAAAATGTTTAAGCTAGTTTAAATAACCGCTTATCGATGAATTTTAATCAATCAGTTAATCAACTATAAACCTTATCTTTTTATTATAAATAACTTCAATATTAATATGTTGTTTTGTTAGCGTTTAAGTATAAATTTTTGATTTAACAACGTACTAAATAAGTGTTGTAGCCATAGAAGCCAAATGTAGCTGAAACGCGGAAAATTTGTTAAAAAATGAGCTATTTTCCACAATAGCTGTTAGCTTAGCATAAACCTCTTTTGACCTAAATTTTGACTTTTATAGCAGAACGGCCTCAAGGGGCGTCACATAAACGTAAAGGGGAGTCCCGTTGTAAAAAAAAACATTTTGAAAAATAATTTATCAAAGTTTATAAACTGTAGTAACAATGCTTGTAACTACAAGTTGTAAGGATTAAGATAATAAATTTAAACTGTGACAAGTTAAAACATTATAAAAATTTCTAAAGGAACACTGCTCTTCAAATAAATTAAATTTGGAAATATTTAAAAAATGCTCATGCTCATAACTTTTATAAAAAAAATCATCAGTATTAAAAAGCCAATTTTTAGTATGTTTTAAAATTTCAATTAGTTATATATTTTTTTCATTTTTTCAGGTAGAAAATTAAATAATGTATTTAAATGTTAATTTATACTTATTTAAACTTTTTTATATTGTTTAACGAAAATAAGACGAAATATATTCAGTAAAATATTAAGCTTAGTAAGTTATTTCTGAAACATTGCCAAATCCTTAATTACACTGAAAATACAAATTTTTTAATTTACAAAGTGTTCAATTTAATGTTAAGAAGCAAAATAGAGGGTGAAGTAAATCTGATGGTTGTCTCCTTAAAAAATTGAAATATCCTAGAAATAAAATAATAAATTGTGATTAAATTCTTAAAATATTTAAAGATTTTTATCAAAACATTTTCTTTTTAGTTTAATTTTTGTATTCTATTTTATATATTTGAATGTTATAATGAATTTTTAAATGACTTGATTAAATTTCAAATTACTATTTATTCAAACATAAGTTTATCATTTTTTCAAAAACAAAAATAAGGTTTAAATTTTTATTTAATTTTTAGAAATGTCTCTTTGACTTAATTTTTGCACATTTTTGCTGGTCACTATTTACTCAAAAAAAAAACAACAGATTGAGTCTTAATGAAATGGGTAAATAAGATTTCTTGAAACAACCTATCTGCAAAATTTAATTTAATAATGCCACACATTTTTAAAGTCTAGGACTGTTTGTATAGTAGCCATATACAAAGTAGCCTACAAATGTGCATAACTGTGTTAACCATTAAAATAATAAAATTGGTTAACATGTGTTATTAAGTTAGTCCAGTTTTATAAGCTAACTCTTATTAAAAATATCTTTAAAGACTCCCCTTTTGTAACAACTAAATATTTTAACTGTATACTTATTAATTATTCAAGAATTAGCTAAATGATTTTAGACTAGTAAAATACATTTTACGTATTATTTTAGAACTTAACAGCTATATAATGTTTTCTTTTTAATATTTAACACTCTATTTACTCTATTTAGCTCTTCTTTGACTTCTTAAATAAGTTCTTTTATTATTTGATAAATATTTTAGTTTCAATTTTGGTTTTGATATTCATGTTTTTCAAGAATTCTAGAAGTTATGATATTATAGCTTAGTTTAGAAGTGTACAAATTTTTCTAAAAACAGCTGTGTTTAAATCAAAATCTAAACAATGTCTTTTATTCACTAAAAAAATTAACAAAGTATAATGTAAAATAATCCTAGAAATATTAAAAAAAGTATTGTGTAATAAGTATATTAAAATGGTAGTTAAATAATTGATCTTAATCATCTAATTGTTACAAAAAGAAATCATTAAGAACAGTTTTAATAAAATATTCATTAAAAAAATTTGATGGATTTGCTTCATTAAAAAAGTTTTCAGCTTAAATTTCCCATATCCTACAATATATGAGCAAAAAATAAAATTATGTCTTTTAAAGCATTCAAATAGTCAATGAAAATGTACATTAATTTTTGTGGTGGACTTAAGATAAAATGATTGTGCTAAAAATTAATGTTTCAGTTTTAAAATTTGTTTGTATCATGTAGAAATTTCACATCAGTAGATTAGTTTTTTTATAGTATCATCCATAAAGTCTATAGTAAGATTTTTTATACAACCAAAAACAGTTTCAATTAACTTTTAAGATATATTCAGTTAAAAAAAAGTTTCAGATACATACTGTGTGTGGCACTCTTAGGCTAGTATGAACTTTTTTGAAATCTCGTGCTAGTGTTGATTTTAAAGTATCTCATACCAGTTTTTATGCCTTAATTATTTCTTACAAATATTGATTTTTAAAGTTCTTCTGTAATTATTTAGGTATCTTTTTGTATTTAAACTTAATTAGTATTATTTTTATTCAAAAATTTGCTAACAAAAACGTTTTGTTTCTATTTTATTATAAACTCTAACTAGTCTCAGGTAACACAGGCTGACTATTTTGCCTCAAAAAGTGGCAATTCTGATTATTATTAACTCAGCTAAATTATAACTACTTCAACTTAGTAGTTAGAATAGTTAAAAGCAAAGTATACATTTGTAAGTTGTTTAAAAAGTAGAAAAAACATCTATCTAACTAACTAATGAATTTTTATAAAGTATTAAGTAAAAAAAAATATTTAATATTTATTTTAATACCTTATTACTAACAAAACAATGTTTTACTCCTATATTTGCATATAGGAGATCCTCAGTTGTTGTTAACAAATCTGAAAAAAAATTTTGAACAAATAAATGGAAGTAAAATAAAATTAAAAGCAAAATGTTGAAATAGACATTTAATTCAAGAACTTTAAATTGATTAATTTAAAAAAAGGAACAATGTTAGTAAAAATTATCTACAATTATGATTCCCAAGATTTATTTAATCCAAAATACTAAAAAAACATTATTTGTTATTTTATGATAATTAACTTTATAACAGCCTATTTAATATAAAGCACTAAAACATTTATTTGTCACAGCTGGTTAAAAATGCTAACAGTCGAAATTGTAGCACCTACTAGGAAGAATAAACAAAAAATACACTTCGAAATGGAAATCTGTTCCTGAGTTTAAAGGTAGTTGATTATTGCTTTACATAAATAAGACTTATCTATTAAATACAGAATTTTATTTTACTAATAGACTGGATTATGTCTGATGTTTCTAGTTCATACCACGTAAGATGTAGATATTGTAAGAAGAGATTACAAGCGAAATGCTCAAGTCTTAAATACCATGCTAATACTAGCTAACATTTGAAAAAAGTTAGTTTTAACTAATCATTCTACCAAAAATTTTGAATAACAATTAAAAATATGTTAAGGGCATAGGGATGTAGATAACCATTTTTACAATTTAGTCTTATATATTGATTTTTAAGTAAGCTACAAGTTGCTTTTTACAAATTTAAAAAAATCAAATTACTTTTTGAGATATAGCAGGTCAAATTGGACGACAACAATAGGTTCCTTTTGGGAGGGGCAAACTAAAACAGCAAAAAAAGACTACTTCACTATAAATCTATCTGCTTCTACGTTTTTCGAGATAAATGCCACAAATTTTCAGAATATGCTCCTTGCAATTTTTAATAAATTGTGTAGGGAGAGAATTTAAACAAATAATAATAAATAATTTGTGACAAAAAAACAAAAAAAAACTGTTTGTTTTTTGTTTATTTTTTTATAATTTTATTTTTTTAATTTTAAAAACATTCTTTCTGACAAAGTTTTAAAGTACTTTAAACAACATATCCTGAAAGTTTGAGGTATTTATCTCAAAAAACGTAAGAGAATATAGATTTTTAGTGAAATAGTCTTTTTTTGCTGTTTTAGTTTGCCCCTCCCAAAAGGAACTTATTGTTGCCTCACACTTTGACCTGATATATCTCAAAAATTGGTTTTTATTATTAAAATCAGTAAAAACCATCTTGTAGCTTAAAAACTCAATAAAATAAGATCAAAATGTGAAAAAGTGTTCAACTCCCCTATGCCCTTAATACTTTTATTACAATTTTGTTAGCACTGCTTGATTTTAAAAATAACTAAGTTATATTTCATACTGATCTACTATTAGCATGTAGTTTTTATAGATATACATGATTAAAACTTCAGTAACTTTTTATTCATTATTTTTTTCATAAATGGACTAGATTATGCATGCTTGTTTTCTAAAATCTTATCATTTTGTATAAACTTTACCTGAACACAGTAAGCTGAAAACGGATTAAAGCGGCCATTGGTTATAATAAAATAATTTTACTGAAAAAAAAAATTGTACAAAGTGTTAAACATAGTTTGATTTCTTTGTTTTATAGTTGGTTCTGTTGTTTTTCTGCTTGAAGTATTTAAGAAGTTATGTAAGTTTAAATCCAACTATTTTTTGACTATACAGTTTGAAAACTACTCCGAATTCTTCATAGTTTTGACAAAATTTTCTTGCAGAATGTTAGAGAAAATTTCTGTAAGACTAATTTAGAGAAACTTTTTTAGCATTTTTCTTAAACTTTGTTGAAATAGTATTGGAAATTACAATAAGTTTATTAAACTTAAAATTTTTAACTTAATTTTTTTTTATTTGTTATTTTTTCAAGAAAAAAGTGCAAATAGGCATCAGGATGTTGCTTGTATAAACCTAAAATTAGTTAATTTCCTAATGATTGTTTTATTTTGTAAAATTGTATATAGAATTTTTATCATATTTGCTAAAACATAAAAAATGAACATATTTTAGCACCAAGCAGTTGAAATACTTATTCTCTTTTAGAAATACTTTGTAATTACTATAAATACATCAATGAAATTTTCAAAAGATTATAAGTTTTAAATTGAGAAAAAATACACTTTTTTTCAACTTTTCAAAGAATTCTGACATTTTTTAACACTAAACCAAAGAAAACAAAAAACCTAAAAAAAGTTTTTATATAAAAGCTTCTAAGGTATTTTTTAGCAGTTGATGTTGGCCTTAATTTTGACATAAATTTTAGGTTTTTTCAACTTATTTTTCTTTATTTAAAAAGTAAAAATTTGTTACATTTAAGCTTACATAATTTAATTTTATTCACTGGCCACTAGTGAGATATTTATATAACAATACTTTTATAATTTTTTTTACTGAGAGATTGTTTCTTCCAAAGTATGTTAAAGTCCACAGTTTTCATTTAATAAAAATGTTTAATATTGAAGAATAATATACTACACGTACATTTTTTGCATATGAAAACAATTTAAATCTAATTAAATTCTATTCGAACATTTTATAAACATGATAAAAGTATTATCAGTAAACATCCAATTATTTCTAGTAATTTATTAAGTTTGATAAAGTGTATTTTGTATTTGTATCAAAGTTGTTTTTTATTTTTTATTTAACTTTTTTATTAAAATATTTGTACAAATTGATTGATTTTTAATGTTTTATACTTGAATAAATTTTATAGCTTTCTACTTTTAATGATATTTTTTGTTTAGTATTAATGTGTTTGTTCTAGTTCAACCTATTTAAAAAAAAACTTTTTTGACTTAACAGGAATTCATATCACTTGAAGCACTGATTTTAGTAAAGCCAATCGCAAAAAGTTGGTTAAGATTTCGAGAGACTGTTCCAGTTTGATAGTGCCTGTCAAAGTTGTAAAACAAGTAGGATCCCAGGAGCACTCATCTCTTTAAGTTAGTTTTTTTTTTAATATTTCGTTTATTCTAAATAACTCATCAGTGTTAGTAATTTATCTATTTATTTATTTTTAGACCATCTTCCCTAATTAAAAAGATACTTTGGTCTTTAAGTTAATTAAGAAAAAAAGTTTTTTACCTTTCAATTTTTTTTTTTCAACTTAATAAAAGTATGATTCCAATTTTTCCTTTTCATAATATTTATATTGTTTTTCTAACTTTTCGTTTTAAAATGTATAATAATATTATATTTAACTACAATGGATTTTCAAATATTAAAAAATTTTTTTTTGAGTGGTAAACAAGTTTTTGAAATTCTAATCTCTGTAAAAAATTTCAAATACAAACATATGTAAAACAAAGCTTTTGTAGTAATATTTCAAAAGTTTTAACTAATTTACACAACCTTTTATATGTTCTTAAGCAAAAAACCTTGAATTTTTTTAATTATTTTTTTTTGCAATTAAGAAAAACATAAAATATATCAATTAAACTTAGATATAAATTTACTAAAGTGCAAAAAAAAATCGACAAATTTTAAAACTTTTGTATCAAATTTATTATTTTTATTAGAATGCTAATCCAAGTTTAAGTAAACATTAGAGATTGAAAATACTCAAAATGCTTTATTTTCTGTTATAATTTGCTCTTGTTTTGTGGCATGTAATACAACTTTCTGATCAAAAGAACTGTAACTTTTATTTTTAGTTAACTTTAATATTACTTCATGAATACTATATCGGTTGAATTAAAGTTTAATAGATGCTAAAGAATTTTGAAAAAATGTATAGCTTGATCTTACTTTGTAAATTTTTAACTAAATTATATGTTGTTTATTTAAATTATTTAACAAATTTTGAAATATAGCTGTTTAAAGTTGAGAGCACATTTAATTTTTAAAATATTTAACAAATGTTAAATTTACAATGACAGACAATAAAATGATTTAGATAATTATTTGAACTAAAAGAAAAAAATTTAAATTGGTTTTATATATGTTTTGTAACTATAAATATATGTATCTTTGTTTTATACCAAGTATTTCATTTCCTAATTGTTTGCAATTTTAATTACAATACATTAAAAATAACATACTTCACTCCTAGGGTAACTTGAAGTAATTTGTTCTAAATTTTTTTTCAGGTAAACTTCAAAAAATAATTTTTTTTAACCTTTTTAATTTTTAATTAGTTCAGTACATACTTTTTATTTTATTACCAACAGTTTTATGTAACAAATTTTGCACTTAATTAAATTTAGTTGTGTTCTAAATGTTCACAAAATGTTGTTCTTGTGCTTTTTGAAGATATAGAACTAATACTTTCAAAACAACTTAAGTAATTATATAAACTACTTCTTTTTTAATTTAAGTGTGTTCAAAAAAATCTTTTTTTGTATTATTAGATCTTTTAAATTTATTTAGTTTTGAACAAAAAAATAAATTTCTGGTTATTATTTATAGTCATGTTTATTAAAAGATCAAACATTTTAAAAATTATATACTGTAGCAGTTAACTTTTTAAAGTGATGTATGTAAAAAGATTAATAGTTTCAATAAAAAATTCCTCCTTGAATTGTTTTTTTTTACATTTTGGTGTTATTTTTTAGACAGAAAAATTAATTAAGTGGCTTAAAAATAAAAAACAGTTACTGTTTAAAGCAATTTGTTTTAATTGCTTTGGAGTTTCTGTATGTTTTAAGCCAACTTTACAATCTACAATGTTATTACTGATGTTTTTTCTACTTATTTTTTATTAGTTAAGAGTTTATTTAGTTTTAGTCTATTTAAACTATTTTTTACATTAAATGTAAAATTTTACTAACTTAGTATACAAACTTTTTTTAAAATTTTAGAAATAGTAAACAGTTTTTTATTCAGTGTTTCAACTTATGAATTGTTGGTTTTGTTAAAACTTATTTGTCTTGTTGATTTCTGATTTACTAGTTTTTTAGAAATGCTTAAACAAATCAGTTGTATAAACCAAGCTTATGTAACATTATATAATATTTTAAAATTCATATTGTATTTTTATTAAACCTCTATTTTCTTTCAGATGTATAAAATAGTTGAATGTTTAAAACTAAGTTAAATTTTTACCTCGTACTATGGAAGTTTTGTTTTTAATAGAACATTTTGATATTTAGTAGTTTTGATCTTAAAATGCACTTTAAGCTGTATCTTTCTATCAATTTTCTTCATACTAAATTTAAAGTTATTCATATTTTTTTTATCATAAAAGCTTTTATAAAAATGAAATTTTGAAACTACAAATGTAAGCTCTATTTATGTGAAAACTACCTTTTAGAAAAAATAGTGTAGATATTTTTTTAAATTTTTTTGGTTAGTCTTTTTAATTTCACAGTATATTATTTGATGTTTTTTGACCTTTTTCTTATTAATTTTTCAAATTAATACCTAAAATAATGACATAAAACATTTAGTTATGAAGCTTAAATAGTATTACCTATTACTTTTATGGTTTAGTTTTAAGGAGTACCAATAGAAGCAATTTAATTCTAATAGCTTTAATCCATTTGTTTTTCATTATTATGATGAACAAAAAAGATTAAAAGACCAGCTTAAAATTTAAAATAAATTCTTCTAGGTGTTTTATATAGTTAAAATAAGTTTTACTGTTTATAAGATGTGTTTTTTAGTTATGTAAATAGTTTTGCAGGATTTTAGACAGTGAACTAATACATTTTATGCAATTAATATTTCTGCAATTACTTTTATTTGTTTTTATTATTTGTATTTTTTATATGTTGACTATGATAAAGCTTTAGTTTTTAATATATTCTTTTTAGCTAATTTATCGCAATTTTTTTCAACAAGTTACTTAATATATTTTAGGTATTGTAAAAAATACTTAAATTAGCTACAAAAATTAGACTTTTAGCTAAGGAATTTTTTACATTTTAAAGTTTTCTGTATCCTAAAGGTAAATGTACTGAATTTGTATACGTCCAATTATTTGAAAAGATATCTTTTTTTTTCAAGTTTATCCAAAAATTATATTCACTGTAGGAATATGTACAAACTAAATAAACTAAAGAGTTTTTTGTTTATAAAATTTATTATAAAACTGATAAATAACCTTTTCATTAAATACACTTACTAAACTTCACTTTGTATTCAAAATAAAAGTCTAAAACTATATAAATATTACAGTTCAATACTAAATTAATGTATTTTATAATTACTCTATTAATGAAAAAAAAAAGCTTTTATCCAATATTATCATAAAAACTCAAACCAACTTTTATTACAAAAAGGTTATATACTTTGAAGTTACTGTAAATTATAAAAAAAATCATAGTTTAAACATTAAGTAGAATTTTATTTACAGATTTTTAAAAGAATCGTTTTTTAATAAAAATAGAAAAAAAAATCTTATAATTTCCTTTTTTTCAAAAAAAAAGTGTTTATTACTGCTATTTTGAGACTGAATTTACAGAAATATAAAATTAAAGTTCTCAATTAAGAAATGATTTCTTTGATTAGAACATTTAGTACATTTAAAAGTTTTAAGTTTCGTTTTTCTTTAATTTTCTAATGTTTTTATATATTTATTTAAATAAATTATAAAAAAACTACTCATTTAGTAATTATATTTTGAAGCAAATATAATACTTAAATTCACTTAACTTAAAATTGAAAAGTTAAATACTAAACATTTTTTTTAGTTTTAAATCCAAACTTAAACAGCAGTGCGAACTCAATATTTGCAAATTTAACCGACTGTGCGAACTCAAAAAACGCAATTTTAACTGATAGACTTCTGCATTTGAAAATTTTAAGTATAAACAAAAAACTGCAAGCAACTTTTAAATCAGCTAAAAAATGATACCGGAATTTGTACTTTTAGTTTGCAAGAATTATTCTTTTAGTATTTTAGTATAAAGAAGTTAATTTCAGTAAACTGAAAGTTAATAAGAATAGCACTATAGTATATTGTTTTATTTGTAGACTAATTCATTTACTGAAATTCAAAGAAAACCAAACTTAGCTCTTGGGCGATACTTAACGGTTAAAAATTTATATATGTCAATTTTCCTATAAAAGTTGAATGAGGGCAAAAATAGCAGAAAAATTCTGGCAACTATGGTTGTAGCTGTTTAAAGGTACTTATTGAATTTTAATAAACCTTAAAAAAAAACTAATTCTAAATACTTTTTTTTAACTCTTGCTAGTCTTTTTTGTTTTACATGTATATACTTTATTTTTATATGTATATAGCAGATATTTATTTATACCCTAGTTTTTTGATATAAAAACCAAATGAGTTATATAAATATAAATAAAACAGTTTTTTTTTTGAAATATTAGTTTATACATGTAAATCTTTTACTTAAAGTTTTCATTTAAGGCTGAAAAATGGTAAGTACTTCAAACATTTAAAAAATCATTTTAAGTCTTTTAATTAAAATTTTTTTTCTAAAGTAGCAGTAACTAGTTAAAAAAAAACAGATTATGTTTTTGTAGGAAAAAAACTTTTCTTTGACAAATTCTTTGTTATGTTAACAAAATCTAACTTTTATTTAACAATACATAGATTATAGCAGGGGCGTGTCTAGACTTTTTTCAAAGGGGGTTCACAGTTTTTTTGTTCTTAATTTGCCGCTCAAGTACGCAATTCTTAGGTATGCACTACCAGTTAAGTACGCAATATTTATCCGGAAAACTCTGTGTTTAAAATGCTTTTTTATGCTTAGAAATAAAAAAAAACATGTAAGTTGTAGTGGAAAAAAAATATTTATTTTTATTTGTTATACTGTATTGAATTTATAAATTAAAACTAAAAGAGCCGGAAAAAATTATATTTCTAATAAAAACATTTTTTCGAAGTAATTTAATCTATAAAAAATGAAATTTCACTAAAAAAATGAGTAATTACCTAGGATGATGTCTCACCAATATCAAGCTGAAATTTATTTTATAAATACATAAATAAAACTTATATATTTAACTACTTTTATTTAAAAAAAAAGCAAATGATACAATAACTTATATACATTACTATACTATAAAAAAAAAAAAAATCAAGTATTTTTGTTTATAACAAATAAATTTAGTTTTAATTATATATCTGTATAGCTTGTTTAAAACGAAGTATAATCTTAGATCAATCATATAAGGCTTAGTATATTGATTTAAGCTGAAAATTATGGTTCAAAAAGATATTAGACACAATATAATTTCAGCTTGATATTGGTGCAACATCATCCTAGGTAATTACCAAAAAATGTTTAGACTTTTACAACTATATTCAAGTATCTTTAAATTATAATTAAATGTTTGCCTGATGGTGCAGGAATTCTGATAATGATTTTAAAATTTCTCTGAGTTAAAATTTAAAAAAAAATCAAGAATCAATATTGTGACCATCAGATGAACAAAAATAAAACAACTTAAAAGAAATATTAAAATACCATTAAATGACAAAAGAATAAATTTCCAAAAGATGTAGTAGTCTAAAAATAATTTTGAAAACTCTCTTAATTGAACTTTTCAAGGTTTAAACTCAGTTGGTTGACTCTTAAACAAAACATATAAATTTAAAAGTACAAAAGCTTCACACAACATTATTATATACAAACAACTAAGTAAAATAAAATTTTAGTGATTATGTTGGACATTTTTTAAGTAAAATTGTACTTACTAGTTTAAAAACAATACTGTATTAAAAATTATTTACACTAAATAACAATATATAGTGGTAACTAAGAGCATCTTAGTAAAAAGTTTCCTAGAAAAAAAATGCTACTTTAATACTTTTACCTAACATGACATCACAATTAAAATTTTATTTTAAATCTACTTCAGCTGGAAAAAAATGAGAATTTTTTGTTAAGGAAACTTTTTAATCTTTCAGTGTTATAATTTCAACATTCATTGTTCAAAGTTTATCAAATAATCTAAACAAAATCAATAAACAACGTTTTTGTTTTATTCTAAGAATCTTTTTTTTTTTTTTTTCAAGGGGTTCACAGGAAACAGGAAACCAGTCAAAACACGCCCCTGGATTATAGTCAGTATTCATAACAGATAAATAAAAAATACTATGTACCTCCTAATAAAACTATAGTTATAAAGATTGGTATTAAAAAACCATTAAAAGACGCTGTTTTCATACCTAAAATAAAACATTTAAAAAAGGTGGTCTTTGATGAAATTACGCTATAACAAAAACAGTAAATTTTCTATTCTACATAGTTTATTGTCGTAGTTAAGTTTGTAGTAATCAGAAAACTCTATAGATTGTCAATGTTTTTATTAAAACAAAAGATGTCAGACTAAAAGTTAAACATTAATCAATACCTTTGACAAATGTTCTACTTAGATAATTATTTTATCTACTATTTAAGCAGAAATTTATTTTATAGCGTCCTCATGACCCTAACAACTTTTCAACCTTTAGATTTTATGGCTACTTTTTTTACACTACTAGAGAATTTAAAAACAAAAAAATAACTAAATTTAAAAAAATATTAAAACAAGACTTCAGAACAACTGCTTAACTACAAATAAGTACACCGTTTTAAATTTTTAAGTAATGTACTTCTGTTAAATAAAGATATTTTTTATTATAAACTCCACAGAAGCATTTCTGTATAAAATTAGCTTATTCTTTATCTATTAGAAAAAATCTCTATGATATAATTAATTAAAAAAAAACATTTAATTAACAACTAAAAAGGGTTTATGTTGCTTAAAACTTTTATTAATAAAAAATAACAATAAAAAAGACATGTGTAATAACTAAAAGAAATAAAAATTTAGATTTTTAAGTTTATATTCTAAAAATAGTAGTAAATAAAGTTACTGACCGAAGGTAAGAGTTAGGGGTAACAGTGAGAGTAAAAAAAATAAATCAAAAAGTAAAAATTAAAACTTTTAACTTGTGCAAAAGTAACCATTCGTGCAAAAGTGACTCTTCGTGTAAAATTGACGCAATTTAAAAGTCTGTTCGTTCAAAAATTTCCCTTAGTTCAAAAGTTTCCCTTCGTGAATATTTGACACCTACCAATCTATAAGATATTTTTTTCTGTAATTAATATTTAGCCAGTTCTAAAATCATAGTTAAAATTTAGATTCAACAGAGATTATTAATTAGATCAATCATTAATTAATTAAGTGGTAAACAAAATTTCATTAATGTCCTCAGTGAGTGTTTAAGATAGATATTAATACAAATGTAGTTTTTACAAAAAAAATATCTTTAATATAGTATTATGCTAAAACTTGTTAAAAAATATAATTAAACAAGAAAGTTAAGAACATTTAGTTTGTAGTCTAGCTTAAAAAATTCATTAAACAAATTTTATGTGCTCAGTAAAATACGAGTGAATCCTAAAAAAGGAGTTTGTATAGTCATTAAAGTTTTAAGCTATAGAAAGTACTTACGAAACTTAATTTCAACCATAGAAGTTATTTAAAGATAAAATATGTTAACCTTTTTCAAGTATACCATTTTTGTTTGTCAATTAGTGTACACAATACATAAGTTAATATTTGAAAAAAGAATAAATCAATCTAGAAAAAAATAGTCTTCCAATAAAAAAGGTGATTTCACCAGCTGTCTGTTTTTCTAATGTACAAGCGAAATATATTGATTTTAATTTGTTTGTTATTAAATATTAACTATAAATTTGGTTTGCTAAAAAAAAACTAGTAATATTTTTATTAAAAATAGCATTTTAAGCTAAAACTTATGATTTTCAATATATAAAAATATTAAAATAATCTTTTCTACAACAAAACAATTTGTAGTGAAAATTTAAGATTTTATTTCACAGCGATACTTTAAAATACTTGAAGACATGTAAAAATATATGTATACTCTGTTTTGTTAACTTTCTATAAAATTCTGTAATTAAGGTTAATAAGTTAGATAAACTAGAAAACTTTAAGCTAAGGAAGTTATTTTAGTTTTTTTTATTACACGCCTTAAAACTGTATAAAATAGTTTTTTTTGATAAAACTGTCAATTACTTAGTAATACTTTGAAATTAATACGTTTTAAAAGGGTCAAATTAAATATAATTTTTGTATTTACAACTTATGTATTTATTTGACTATAAACTTAGTTTATAACATTAAACGTTAGCATGACTTTTTCGCTTGTCAATTAAAACAAGTTAATACGTTTCCAACCTTGTTTTTAATTGAAGCTCTAAATAAATGTTTTATAAAATTGTTTTGGCGTACAATAACTTGTAATAAATTTTCTTCTCAGTTATTTAATATTGTTGGCAACTATTTTTTAATATATTAACTTAAGTGTTTATTTTATTTCAACGCTGTTTTAAAATCTAATGCTTTCTTATTTGTTTCTTAAAGTAATTCTTAAACATTTCCAAGAAGTTTTTAAAGATTAATTTTCATCATAATTAAACAAGCATTAAGACGACATAATTCATTTCATTGAAAAACACGTTATGTCAGTTATTTAGTGTAAGCTAGCAGATTTCCAATGTTTTACCTACAAATATAGTGGTTGTTACTTCTTTAAAAGTTGTCACTTTCGGGTTTTTGAACTTAATTGAAAAATTTTTTTTTAAGTTATTAAAAAAAGGAATTTAAATATTTTTTTTTAGAAAATATAAGCAACTAAAGTTGTCACAAGTACGTAAGTAACTTATATAATTAGTATATATTGGTAGTTCTAACTAAGTTAACTGTTTTATTTTATTATTTATAAAAACTTCAGTAATATAAATGAAACTTTCCTAGAAAAAAAAAGTCATAAAAATAAATGATTGATTATTTATAGAAAGCATACTTTGATATAACATTCTTTCTTGCTAACAAGTAAAACTTCTAAAAAATATATAACGTTAACTTCTAAACTTTTAATGAAGTAAAAAAAAAATCCTGTAAATTAATCTATTTAAAATCTATTAAAAATAACGACGTTTGAATTTTTTCAAATTACAAAAAATAGTTTTAATTGATGCAACAAACTCAAAATTAACAAGTTTACAACTTTTTAGAAAGTTTGAAAATAGTTTATACTTTTGTCTATTTTTTAGTATAAAAAAAGGTTTAAAATGAATGACAAAATAATGAAAATTTACTTTTATATGTTTATAATATTTTGAAATTTGATATTATCACAAAATACATTTTTTCAAATAGAAATTTATTTTTTATAGAGAAATCAGAAAAACAGTGCATTGAAAACAAAAGCAGCATGAATAAATGGTAACGCTAAAAGGTCAAGGTATTAAATACTCAACACTTGATTAAGCAGTTTAAAACGAATGTATAAACTATAAACATTTGTGTCGCAAAAACAAGTTTTAATTTGCTATTTGTGTTTAAACTAATCTGTTTTTGAACACACAAGATTGTACGAAGTAATTTATTTTTAAAATTATAATTAACAGGCATTAAGAGAAACTTAATTTTTCGCTATGTACTTCGTACAAAACATAAGTCCTAGTGCTAAATTTAACTTTAAACTTTGTTGTCAAACATAATGGATAACAAGTTCCTTTTCGATTTGATTATCATGCAACTTTTTTTTTAAGAAAATTAGTTTTATACGTTTATAAAAATTAATTATGTTTTACGCATCTCGATGCTTGTACATTTGTTAAAGTTAAGATTGTATAATAATAATACTAATCAAGTGATTATGTAAAAAAACTAAAATTTTTAGGTTCAAATAAACACAAGTTTGTGAAATTTAAATAATAAAAAAAACAAAGGTAATTTGGTTTGTATAAAAATATATTTCTAAACATGAAAAAAATCTTTTATCAAATTAAAAAACGTCGACTAAGGCAATGACAGTACAAATTAAGAGCAATTAATATTGTTTGTAGTAATATTTGTACCAATATCGCGGAATTTTCGCGGCTAAATTAAAGTTTTCTGTGCTTTATGAACTATAATTTGAAGGCAAATAGTTGAATAACTAGTTCTTGTGGCTCTTGGGTTAAGCTTATGATATAAACATACATAGTTTTCCAAAATAGCACAATATTTTGTTAGAATGTTTATTCAGTTTTCCAGTGATTTTTTTTGAAGTATTTTTGTTTAATTGTGTAAGAATATACAACTTTTACATTTTTTTAATTTTTACCTTACAGTAATTTTGAAAATATTTTTTTTAATTTGAAAAGTTTAAGCATAGAAAAGTTAGAAATTTTGAAAACAATAATTTTATTTTTTTAGACCAAAACTTGAAATCTAAAGTTATGAAACAATAATCTTACTTTTAAACAAAGTATACTGAAAATAATATTTTACAAGAAGTTATTCAAATAGTTAACTGTTTGAAAAAATAAATAGTGAAGAATAAATCTAAAATTAGCAACTGTAGGTAATTTTTATTCACAAAAATAATAAAAACTACATATTTGTTAGGCTTAATTTAGGTTTTTTAAGAGTTGCTGAAAAAAATAATGTAATAATCTATTAATATCAAAAATAAACAAAGAATAAATTGTTTGAGGAATTATTAAAAAACAATTAGTTTAATCAATAAAAAAAAATCTTTATATCTTTTTTTTAAATTTTACAAATTGGTTACTTACTTTATTTCACTTAATAACTATTGTTACGGTAATCAAAAAAATATCAATGTTTATTTTTATTTTAGAGCTTTTAGGTAAGCAAAATACAGTTTACAATGAAGTACAGTGTTTTTATAATGAAAATATTTGCTGTTAGTGTGCATTTATTTTCTTGTTCATAAAAAACTGTAACATATAAAATAGTGAAACTGTTAGTAAAAAAATTATCGTGTTTATGTTTTCTACTCACAAGTTGTTTTAGCTAGTTTGTAATTTTTTAATTTTCTGCTTTTACTTTGAAAATTTCAATCATGGTAGTTTTAACTCTACTTAACATACTTTCTTAAATATTCTGATATTGAAAAATTTTAAGTTTAAGTAAAAAAGGTTAAGTGATTTTTAAATTAAAAAATTCTTAAATTTTTGGAAAGTATTAGATCAATTTACTTATCTATACAATTTGATCAATTGAAAGCTTTTTCAACGTGGTTTACGTTTTAACTATAATACGCAAAGCTATAAAAGAATTGTGAAATATATATGTATGTTAATCAGGTTAATAATTATGAGCTTTTACTTTAATGTGACAAACAGGTATTTAAAATATTGTTTATTTAACGACAAAAAAAAATCGCTTAAAATATTTGGTCGTAGAACCTGATGCACGAAAAAACCTTTCAGTTATCGAGTCGCACACCACTTGGATACCTTTTAACGTCTTAAAATAAATTCAAATTCAGTATAATTAGAAAGGAATATTAAAAAATGTGTATAAAACATTTCACAATGCACATGCGGTTTAACTTTGTTAAATATAATTTAACTATCAAACTTATGAATAAATTTTAAGTACAAGCGGTTAAAAAGATACTAAGCTACAAGAAAAAGAATTATTTGACTAAAATACAATTAGTTTTCCAAAAAATCTTTGAGAACTTAGCAATGCAGGTTACCTTATAAAATTATTGTTTTAAAGAAAACTTTATGCAGTTAAAAACAAGAGTAAAACAGGTATGCGCTGCGATATAAAGTTGTACTCTTCTTGCAAAATATACTAAAAACACAATGTAGAAAAATTCTTATAAGTATTTTTATTTTTAATGATCGTTTAAAACTAATGAAATTACACAGTAGAAACATAGTACTCTTAGAAAATAATTTAATTAATGTAGTTCTAAATATTAAACTTAATACTTTTTCATATCTTATAATTATAAAACTTGACAAATACATTATCAAACTATTTGTTGACTTAAACTAATTTAGCCCTAAAAATACTTCATGTATTTATTAAGTATAAAACAACACTGATTTTGTACAGTTTTAGAATTTTTTTAAAATTCAAACTATTTTTTTATTTTAATACTTTTTATTCATTATTATGCCTATTTATGCTGTAAAACAAAAAACTTTGATTCTTCATTGTTTGAAAAAATAGCCGAAGAAAAAATATTCTATAATGAGAGTGAAACGGTTCGAAGCCAAACAAAAAGCAGAAAAAATGTTTGTGTTAGCAAATAAATTCGCCTTCGCTTCAGTATGTTAGCGCAGCTTTCAACATTACAAGTTGACTAAAAGTTTAGAACAAGTTACGAATTACTATATAACTATGATTTAATATAAAAAAAAATTTAATATTTGACAAATAAATGAAATGTTGTCGTTTAGCTAAAACAAAGTTTCAATAAATCAAACGTATTTTAAAAGCTTGTTTATAAGCAAGCACGGCTTAAGCGTTGTATAAATAATAAGACAATAAAATGTATATATATCCATCAATGACTGTAAGTTTACAAAAGGTAAAGTGAGTAAGCATTTGTAAAAATACTGTTAGCATTCGTTTCAGTTAGAAATTTATTTGCGTAGTTACTATTGACAACTATTTTTGTGCAGGTCTTATAAGGATTTTATTAAATCCAATGTTGCTTTTGTTACATGTTGTTTCTCGATTTTTTGAATTTAAAAAGCTAAAACATTATTTAAAAAAATGTAACTTATTTTTTTAAGTGAAGAAAAATAAGTTAGATTTTTTTAATTAAAATAATTAAATGTTTGAATATACTTTTAGACGCTAAAACTTATTTGTTTTTATCAAATGTAGTTCATTTTATTAAGAACTTATTTATATAGGTACATTATTTTATAACAAAAAATACGTTTCTATAAAATTATTGTTGTGAAAAACTTAAAGATATTAAATTATTTGAAATTTTCAGGCAATATTGCAAAGTGCTTTATTTAATTTAAAACCAGTCGTATTGACAAATGGCATCCGTACTGACACTAGCTTGCCCAGAAAACTTGAACGGCTACGATCAACAAGCAACAAACACTTCGGATCTTCAGGCTGATTTTCTTGAAAATCAAATGAGCAATTTTCCTTCCGACGCCAACTCCATGCCATCCAGTGTGCACCATTATCATAATTCAAACTCACAAGTAATAAAACAGAACCACCAAAATTTTGTCGAAAACCCGAATTTTTTGCATCAGGTTGGTTAAAATTCTTATAACTAATTTTATTTAAAACTACATGTTACTTTGTCAAAAGTTTTAGGTTGCATCTTTAATAATGTTCGTTAGTTTTATTTTGATGTTCAAAAATGTCATTTAAGTATCTGTCTCTCAATTTTTTTATCTCTTTGTTCTATCTTCTAAGTATTATTTTATATCTTTTATTATTCAATCAATTTTATTAAAAAGACTACAAGTTAATATTTAAAAACTTATAACGATATTTTTAACCTCAAGTTTCACAAAGATAAAACATTTACCATTTAATCTCGATAGGTGTAAACAAACAAAACTTTAAACTTAAGTTAAATAAACTTTAATTTAAATCTATTTTATTTACATGTGAACGTTTGTTTATTGTATAATAAAATCTGCGTATTAAGAGGTCTGTAGTTGAGTTAATAAAAGCCATAAAATATAATAAATTAGTATAAAGTTTATACAAAAACATTTAAAAAAATTTACTTTTGAAAAGCTTAAATATAAGTGTGGAAAGAGTAAATAACGAAATATTGCAGTAAAACCGTGAAAATGTACTGCCTTTGATAAACTAAGATCCACGAAGGTTAACTGCAAAAAAAATTACCTTAAAGCTTAAGCTCACATGATAGTGAGAAAAAGTAGACGATTTTGTTTGCAACAAACATAATGGCAGTTGACCAAACAAAACGCTAAATATGAGTCATTTTGTTTAGTGTTGCCCCGGGCTTTCGTAAGGTTGCTTTATGAAATGAACGATAACTCGAATTTATCAAAATCTAAACATAAACAATGCTCATACAAAACGGTTGCCTCGATAGGAACGATCTAAATAAAAAGCTAGCGCAACTATTACTAACATTCATAAACTCATAACATATTAGTAATAGATTTACCTATTGAACTTTTTTTTTGATTTAAACTAAATTTACATAAACAAACAGTTTTTTGTAGTAGATGCAAATTTAACAAAAATATTATTACTCTCTTTATAATCCTTTCATGCAACATTTTTATTGCATTCATGTAGAATACGTTGGTCAAAATATATTGTTATTTTTAAATTTTTTATTGACCTTAAAGATAAACTATACTTTTTTACTTCCTTTAAAAGTGATTGAGTCAAAAAGAATATAACTCTTTTGAGTACTAAATCATAAACTATTACTAGTTATAAATATTTGTATATCTACTATGCTATATTAGTTTTAATGAAATTGAAACCGACAAATGATAAAGTTTGGCACGCCAAGGATTCCAAAACTAGATTTCAACTAGTCGTTAAAGTTAGTTAAATAAGTAAAAAAATATATTACTTAACAAAATGTACTTAAAAGGAAAGAACTTTAAAAACAGTTAACGATTTTTATACCCAAAAAAACAAACTTTCCAGGAAACATCTAAGCAAGCTTCATTAGGTCCCCACTACAACATGTTGCCAAACTACGGTGAAAATCAAGCTTTCAGGTGCGCTACAACTCACCATAACCTTGAACCAGACTATATTTCTACACAACCGGACCTCTACCACCTGAACAACAACCCTATTAAATATGAGTACAAAAACTTACCCTGTCATCCACAACAAACCAGAGATCAACCAAAAAACACAGAAAACTTCAGCAACTTTTATAGTAAATAATTGATTCTTTATTATCTAACTCTTGTGATTTGATAGTAAGATATTTTATCCTAGGAAGTTTAAAGCAACAAAAATGTTCAAATAAGATTTTTATACTGTTTTCAGATTGCTCAACGGTATTTAGCTGTACTCATAAAGAAGTTGATAAGACGATTAATGAAAGCCATGTAAACCAAAAATACCTTAACTTTGCCGAAGATCAATCAGAGTTAAAATGTAGAGAAAAAAGTTCCTTTGACAACAGTCATCAAAAATGTCATAATTTTATTGATAATAAAAATAATTTGAAAGACTACAATTTCAACGTCAATTTTCTTAACTACGAACCAATGTCGAAGACTACTGAGTACCGAAGTAGTAAAATTTTGCAACAAGGTACAACAAAAAATGTTAAAGATGTCACGTCTTCTGTTCCTTCAGTTTCGAGTTTCATTAAAAACTCAGATCTGGTTCTGCATCCAGTTTCTTCATCTCCAAGCTCCTCGGCCGGCACCTCCTCATCATCTCCTGTTTTTTGTAACAGTTTAATGGAACAAGAGTTTCCGATGGAAAAAGAGTCGATTCTGAGCTGCTCGTTTGAGTCCGATGAGCCGTATAATGCAAACACTTTTCATAACTTCGCCGACTACAACAGCACGTTCTATCAGCAAAAACAGTCTTGGCTCAGTGGCCCGCCTAAAAACGAGTCAAACTCAGAAACTTCATGGTGTAATCCGGCAATGCACGGCAAGCAACCCAAGTTCTTCACTCAACACGGAACCGTTCAAGTTGTAAAAAGAGAAGTTATCGACAAACCTGTTCAAAACAACACACGAACTTTGCACCCGATGAAAACAGTACAGCAGCCAAAAAGTCATTTTACAAATGTACACGTGAAAAGCAACAACAACAACAATGTGCATTTCAATAGAATGGCTTCTTTGGGTGCTAATGGAAGTTTTGTAAACCCGTACCAAGCTACAACGACGCAAAGACACTATAAAGCTTCTCAAGCAAGCCATCCATATTACAACCATATGAACACACATGTAACTATTCCGTACCGTCCCAGATACAACAGAAGAAACAACCCTGAGCTTGAAAAAAAGAGAGTTCACAAATGTGACCACCCTGGTGAGTAGTTTCAGTTCAAAATATATTGTAGCCCGAATGAGTTTATTAAGTATCTTTTTTAAACGGTTTGTCAAAATTTTAAAACTTACTTTTTAAAACAATAAATAAAAAAACAAGTGTAAGTGTTTTAGCTATTAAGTTATTGGTATTAAAAAATATTTATTTTTTAGGTTGTAAAAAGGCATATACAAAAAGCTCGCATCTAAAAGCACATCAAAGAACTCACACCGGTTTGTGGATTGTTTTCTACATAAAAGATTTTAGATTAGAAAAATAAATGATGAAAAAAAAATCCTTATATTTTTTTAGTTTAAACAAAACATATAGGTTCAAAAAAGATGTTATGAATAAAAAAGTTATTTTTGATTATCAATTTGATAAAACAAAAGATAAACACGTAGTAAAATTTGACTAACTATTAAGTATTTCTTAACTAACAACTAAAAAAGCTTGTAAAAGCTCACTAAATAATATAAAGTTAAAAATTTAACGTAGTTTTTAGAAGATGCTAAGGAAATTAAGATTTGAAAAAAATTAATTTAATACCAGGAGAAAAACCTTACAAGTGTACATGGGAAGGATGCGATTGGAGATTTGCTCGATCTGATGAACTTACAAGACACATGCGAAAGCATACAGGAGCTAAACCATTTAAATGCATGGTTTGTGGAAGATCATTTAGCAGATCTGATCATCTTTCTCTTCATATGAAAAGACATCAGTAACTGTTACTATTTGAAAAAACGGAAACGCTCAGAGAAGAGGAGTTGTGAAAATATTTAGCTGCATGCTTTTTAAAGCTTGTAATTTATCTAACTAAGTATAACTACTTTCCAAAAAAGCAATATTACCTAGAAAATTAAATAGCTTACTAAACACCTAAAAGAACAGTTTATGCAAATAAAAGGTGTTAGGTCCTACTCAATTATTTCGCCTATTGAATTTTTGAAAAGTGTAAATGATTACCATGTTTTCAGATTTTTTTCTGTTTTTTTAATCTATACATTTAAGTGCTATAATGTTTGTCTACTAAAAGTGTATAAAACTTGAGTAAACATTAAAAAAAGATACTCATTTTTGCAATAATGTTTTTTATCGATGTGTTAAAACACTATCACTCATATTTTCGTCCCTAAACACAACATTCTTATCAATAAGTATCAAAAATTAAGCGTCGTACCAAATAGTACTTTTTTCAGCTCTAAATTAACATTTTTAGCCTCAAAACTGTTCCTATTGCAACTTTTACTGCCAGATTAACTATCTTTATTTCAAAAGCTTAAGTTTATAGTTTTTGTGAGAGTATTTATTTTGGATGTTTATGTACACTATTTTCTTTTTTAAAGTATTTTACTTAAAGTACAAAACTTAAAAATGTTTAAACTAGTCGATTCAGTGTTTCTTACACTTTTACTTATAATTTTTTTTTTCTTCAAACAAACAATATTACAAAAATAAAATTGAGCAAAATCCTTATAACGATTTTTTCATCAAACTTATTTTATTATTAAAGAAAAGTTTATGATGACTGTATACAAAATGTTTTAATTTCTATGTAATTTATATTGTTTTTATCACTTTGTAAAAATAAAATACTCATGTTTAATTTGATTTAATTCATACAGGTTTAACAGGTAAATTATAAAAAACTACAAATATTTTTTGTAAGTAAAATATTGATGTATGTTAAAACCTTAGTTTTAATTTTTTTTATAAAGTATATAAGTGATATACTTTATAAAAAACATAAGTGTAGTTATGTTACTTAAAGTTAATTTATACTGTTATAATTAAGATAATTTATTATTATAGCTAGAGAAGTATCAGTAAGCTAATTGTTAAGTTTTATCATGATTATAGAAAAAAAAATCAAATAGAGTTTAATAAATACATAAAGTTTAAAACTGCATTAATTATATCGTTTTAGAGATAAAAGTTGTACTAAAATGTTAATCATTACATAACTACTTGGATATTACGTAACTTTAAACGATTGTAAATTAGCTACCGTAACTTTATGATTTTTCGGTAAATTAGCTGGATTGTATTGAAATATTTTAAAATATAGCCATCAATTATGTACAAACTAGAGTTTTGACTGATTAAAATAAAATTAACAAACTGTTAAGAACTTAAACAACTGTTAAGAAAATTAACTTAGTGTATATTTTTGTTCATAACAAAAATCGACTGAGCAAAATAGCAGTAATTAAAAATCATAAACAGTAATGATATACAACTAAAATATATAATTGTTTACTCTAGCATAAATCTTTACTACAATAAAATCAAAAAACAACGGCAACACACAACTTATAATAATTGGCACGTAAAAAAACTTTCGGACGTCGAAAAGCGTTAGAAAGGGTTAGGAAGAAGTCGAGCAAATATTTACAACAGACGGTTTGAACAAAGATTACTAATCAAATACTTAATACTTGTCATAATTGTTTCCTTAAAGCTGCACGACGTTAAATTCTATTCAGGAGTTTATTTGCTTTCTAGCCTTCGCGTGACAGGCTTTTTCATAAAAGGGCCAGTTTTACCAAAAACACATTTAGAGAGAAAGTCCGTTGTTAGCGCTTCGTTTCAGTTTCCTTTTCAATTCGTGTTTGTTTGTTTGGTACATGTGTTATACTGCTTCTAATTTAAAAAAAAACTGAGTAACAAATAACTTTTACATTGTCACTGAGCGGTTTAGCAATTAGCTCAAATGCACACTGCTTGTTCGTTATGCTTTACAAGAGCTTAAAAAGTATCTTTTTTTAAACAACCTTTCGAACTGTTGAGTTTCTCACACGAACAGTTTAGCGCAGTCACGCAATGAGTTACTAAATTCTGGAAACAGCTGATTTTTTACTGGAAGTTTGCTTTTCTCTTATCCGAAAATTTACGCATCCTACGCAAACTATTGTCCTTTTCACCAGAAAGATTTTTTACAAACGTTGTTAAATGGTTGACAGATAATGAAATAAAGTTTAAAAATAAAGTTTTTATCATACCATTTTTAGAATGGATTAAAACTTAGAAATACATTTTTGGGTCTATAGTAGAACAAGCATGAAAAATAAAATCATTTTATGCAGCCACTAAATCGATCAAAGTTAGAAAAACGATTACTTAAATACAGGAAACACATTTTTGTTAGAACTAAAACGTGAGTTTACTTTAAATAGACTACTTGAAATTTTATGAACTGATTAAAGTTTAATTCAGTGTTTCTTAAATTCATATTTATAATCGCTACATTAACAGAAAATTAAAAATATAATCGCTCTCCTACATAAGACATCGTTCTTTTTTAAGTTAATTACCCATTTAGTTTTTCACCTCAAGGATGTGACATTGCCCCTTTTTGGAAGCCTTAGTCTAAACACAGTAAAAGTGTATTATAAACTTTATGAACACAAAATAAAACAAGTATGATAGAGAAATAGTAACATTTACTTAGATATGATAGATTTAAGGTTTAATGAACTTTAATGAAAACAACTCTTCTAAAACATTTTGTAAATAACTGTAAAAAAAATTGTAAAAACAAAAAATAGAGCTTCTTTAATCTTTATTTGTAAAAAAAAACAAAAACTTAACTTTATTTTTAAAACTTAAAAAATAACTTCCTAAAGTTTTTGTGTTAGTCCTGTAAAAGTAATAATTAAATATTTTGAAAATAGTTTTAACTTCTGCCGTTAAAAATCAATAAATATTCAAAATTTGAATTTAGTTAACTAGAAAAGATTGTTTAAGTTAAAAATAAAAAAATTCAGTGCTATATTCTTAAACTACTGTTTTTGTCTAATACTCAATTTAAAACAAATAGCCTAAGATTTTATCAAGTTAATATTTTGATATACTAATAAAAAGTTTTTGTAAAAGACTTTTTGATATCGATCTTAAAATTTAATGTTGAAAAATGTTACAGCTTAAGGAGTTTTATTTTTACTTGACGAGAATAGTTATAAGTAATGTAAAGTATGACAAAGTGCATTAACTTTAACTAATATCAAAAAAATAAATTTTTGTACCATTTGTTCCATAACTACTATTATATTTTCAAACGTCGAGTAAATTAACAAAATAAACTTAAAATTATTCAAATTATAATTGCAATATAAAATTCTGCATGCATAGATTTATAGAAAGTTGTATGTATAAGGAGAGTTTAACAATTTTTAATTAATTCTTTATTTAAAAAAATATCAATTGTTATTTATTGTCTAGCCAGCCGTACAAATTATGATTGCCTTATCATTTTAACGATATCATGCAAGCAGTCTGTATAAACTTGTGTAAATTTAAAAAAAAGCTAATAATAACTTTGTTCACGCTTCATGTGCTTCCATTTTTATTATTATGCTTAAATAAATGCTATTATGACGTCATATTAAGTGTCACGCATTCACGGGTAATTGCGTGACAACGGACCCGGTCGGACAGCAATTGATACAGCTACCTCAGATGCGCTTCAGTTGACGTATCCAAGTTGCACACTCGTAAGAAATTAAAAAGTTCAAGTGCTCCTTAAGATTAGATAGAGTTTTGAAATTTTGTTATAAACACAACAAATGTACTTATGCAATTCAAAGATACCATTTTGGAATCAATAGAATAGTTAAGTACTTTTCATAAAAACGCTAACAGTATTTTAACATTACTGCATATTGTTAAATGGTTTAAAGTTAGGATTAGAAATGCTTTGAAATTTTCTGATGTATGAAATATATGATAAAAAGTTTGTTTAGTCTAAATTTTAGTTTTGAAAAAAGAATTTGAACGAAACTACAAAAGCACAAAAACAAGTCATTTTTATGCAGTGAAATGTCTTGAAGAATTTTAAACAAAGATACAAAGTCATCTATTTTGACCATACTTTTACATTCTTTGGTAGTTAGCCAACACTTTTCTATTTTAAAGTGTACTGTTTACAATTGAAAAGTTTAATTTAATTAACTTTTTAAATGTTTTCTATGTATAATTTTTAGTTGTTATATATTTATTAAATAAAACTTCATGATAATAAAATGTCGAAATCCAATGTCCGTTATATTGTTATGCTTTATATTTTTTACTATAACAAACAAAAAGCTTTCTATACAAACTTTTACTATTAGTCAAATAAGCCGATCGAGATAAAATTTCTGTTTTTAAAACAATAATTCAATTTGGTGGATAAAATGTATTAATGTCTTAAAAAATGTTTATAACATTATTGAAGCAAGCTTATTTAAGCATAACTATGTTTTATTTACCGCAATAATCAATAATATAAACTGAGTTTAATGCAATTAATTGAGCGACAAACAAAAACGTTTGAAAATTTTGGTTTAAGGTAATGGTGTACAAAAAAACTTTTTATTACGACTCATACACCAAGGATACAGTTTAATGTCATCTCCAGGAATGAGAAAGGTAAGTAAAAAGTAGTAAAAAAAAACTAGGTTTTACGTAGTATAAGTAGGTTTTTAGATTAAGTTAACTTTGTTACTTACATTTTTCATGCTAAAGTTTTATTTTAGAATCTTATTATGTATATAACAAATCCTTTTTTAAATTAAAATTATTTTTCTAACTAGTATTCTCCTAAATTAATTTTAGCCATGCATATAATTAATTCATTTTTATTTTTTTTAAATATATATTTTTTTAATACTGCAAAAGCTCGTAAAGAAATACTCTAACGGGTAAATTCTAAGAAAAATGTAATCTAAACTTAAAAAGATTTTTTTTTTATTCGAATAACTAACTATATGTAAATTTTAAAGAACTAAAAATTTTGTTTTTTTGCATTTTTTTATCTTTTTAGATATATCTTTTTAAACAACGAAGTACTAAAAAAGCATTAGTCACGAATAAACATAAAACAACTTTTATTTTCTATTTAGACATGCTTTGAATACTATAAGAAAGGTTTTTTATTGTATAAATTTTATTAAATCTACAGCTACAAGAATATTGAGTTTGAAAAAAGTACTTTTTCGAACGAACCCTCTGTACATTAATAGTATATAAAAAGAAGCAATAAGTTTAAAATGTGCAATTTCTTACAGACGTGCACATCATTAAGTAAATATGTATTTAGATGCAGTTCGTTGTCAGGAACACCTGTTACATTATAGATTACAGGAAACATCTCATTTATAACAAAGGAATTTGTACTTTATATTTGTTTTGTTTTAAGGTAAAATTTTATGAAATTTTTCTTAATCTTACTTTGTTAATACTGTTTAAGACGATTTATTTCAGAATGCGAATATTTTACTTCAGAAAATTTTTGACTGATTGTAATAACAGCAAAAATAAAAAAATCTTATAGTTGCGTATAGAGTTAAAAATATACTAAAAATTTTAATTAAAAACAATATAATAGAACAGCAATGAGCTAATTTAAATTTTCAATTAAAGTAATCGTTTGTTTTTCTTAATGTGAAAATGAAACTTAAAAGGTCTTTTTTTACTTTTGGGCCTCAGCCAAGAAAACAGCTTTGCTGCAGAGTAGCTCAGGGGAGGTCAATCATTTTCATTTGTGTACAAACAGAAAGGGGAAGATAATCAAGGTTTTACTCGTGCGTTGTGCAGTTAATTGGATCGTGATTGGTGGTGGTATGAGTAGAAAAGGGCCATTTTGTTGCACCAATTTCACGCTCCGACTCAAATTGGCAGTTAAAGTGTGAAGTTTTTGTGTTTGAACTTGTAAATTAGCGGGGCTGAAGTCGATTGCGCTGAGACGTAAGCAAACAATGAGCTCTCTTCACGCCCCAGCTCACAGCAACACTGTTTCCCCCCTATTTTTACAGGTAAGTCTAAGGAGGTTAGAAATAATTTGTATACAACTTGAGTGAATACTAAGTAGGCCTTCTAAAAAAACAAGCGTATGTTTTTTGGTAAAAAAAAAACTTTGACTTAAGCATAATTTGAGCAAATTAAAAGATAATAAAAGTTGATTTTTTAAATTATATCATGTATATCTTGTCTCGTTTAGTCTATTTGTTGAAGTTTAAAACTTTGTATTTTTAAAATTAAACTTTATAACTTCGTAATAGTTTATAAAAGTATTTGGTGTTCGATTTGATAACCGAAAGCTTCTTTCGTAAACTTCGTACTTAAACCAACACTTTTGAGCGCTTTTCTTTTGTCGTTCAATAAATACTAGTACAAATAATAAATATTTGTTATTAACACCTGACATTTTTTTTGTCAATAGATTAAAAAAAATCAAAAAAATTAAAAAAAATTTAAGAATGTAAATAACTTGCTTAAATATAAATAACAATATAAATACTTAATGATATAAATAAATTAATAAAAACTTTACACCACTTTGCGTATGAAAATAGTAATTTTTTCTACACAATTTTCAACAGAGAAAGTGCTAATAAAATCAATGCTTCCTTTTAAATAAATGAATTAAAACGTAGACTTATAAATAGCTTTGAATAAGGCGTTAGTGATACGCTAAAAAAAAAAAAAAGCTTTTTGTATAACAAAGATGTCTTATACTCTACATAGTTTTAAATTGGTAAATTAATTATCTAGTCTTAACTTTTTATTCTATTTTACATTCGAATTTTATTGACTTATATAACAAATACTAAATAAGTATTGTTAAACAACAAAACTTAAGCAATAAAAAACAAAACTTATAACGCTTAGAGCGTTAGAGGTAAATTTGAAATAAAGCAGTTTGCAGTAATCTAAGTTGAGTAATTATTTTGAGTTCGATTTAAGAACAAATAGAGTGTGCAGCTGTAAAGAACTGTAACTAGATGAACTTTAAGGTTAAATTCACCTTAGAGGTCAAACGAAGAATCTCACGGATATACAAACAACCTTCACCTTGGCAACGCATCATTTGCGCGCATGGGTGGAAACATATGGGAGCGAAACTGAGTTGACCCTGGGCGAACAATGAGCTGTTTACAAATGCAAGTGTCGGGTAACAATGTACGAGTTAGTTTTTATGTGAAATTTAAGCCTTGACATTTATGGCTAAATAAAACAAAATTGATGGTCGTGCGCTTCGTGGGTTTAATTAAACATAGGAATATAACGGGACGATAATAAAACATTGAAAAATAGTAAAAAGCTTTTTGAACATTTCATTATTAAAAAATATATGATTGTTTAAAGTACCAAAACAGAGATAAAAATGCTTGAGGTATACTTAATAGTCTTTTTGTTTGTTCTTAAAAATATTAAGTTAAATTAAATTTAAGTAATTTTTCAAAACAAAAACTACTTTAAAAGTTTGAAAAAAAAACATACTAAAGATTTAAAGTATTAACAGTATTATTCAAAAAACTTAAACATATTAAACTACGCTTATTTATACTATTTATACAGTGTAAAGTGTAATAAGTATACATTATGTATTGTCGTCATTATAGTTCATAAACATAGCTTCATTTTAATAAAATGCTCTACTCCTTTTTTAGCTACTTTGAGTTGTGTCTATTTTGATTATAATCAGAAAGTACGGAGTTTTGAAACACTTTTACAGTTTGTCTAAAATAGAAAAACTATTATGCGAGTGAAAATAAATCGGAACTTCTTCTAGGGTTTTACGTTTAGTTTTGCACTTAAATTGTTTTTTAACAAAGTTAACTTGAAATTTTTTAAAATATTTTCTGTATTTTTGTAACTAAATTTAGAAATCAAAATAAAAAAGAATTATACTCTTTTATATAAATAGTGAAGTAGTGATAACTAAGAATCGTCTTTTTTAATAATGTTGAAAAGTTAAACTATAAATATTCTAAAAGTTAGCACATTTAATAAGTATGTATCATGTACCAATGTTCTAAAACGCTTTAAAAATAAAAGTTAATATTTATTAAATGTAAGTGTTTTCTCAGACAACATATTTACTCTTAAAACGTTTTTAACGAGCCAAAACTAACAGTTTTACTTTAAAGTATATAACTAAATAAAATAATATTTTGGTTTTTGTATGCTACCTAATCATCTAGTACCTTTCTATTGTTTTTTAAAAAGTGAAATATAACCAATTTACGCTTTCTTAACAAATAAAAACTGAGTTATCAAACTATGGGTGGGCAACGTATTGCCTGCGTACCAGATCTGTCCCGTGTAGTTGCTAAAAGTTGCAAAAAAATGTATTATATTTTATGATAAAACAAGCTTGAAAGGCATGAAAAGTAAATCTTTTTCGCTAAATTTTTTTAAACAACACGTATAAACCAAATATTTTTTATATTTTTTATCACAGGAATTTTGATACATGCTCTTAATTTTATTTTTCAGTATACAATTATCTCAGTATCAGTATACAGCCCGTACTAAATGATATATTTGCTATTGTTACGCTTTTTAAAATTAGAGAAATAATTTTATTTTTTTTAAGGCGGCCCGAAATAAATGTTATCGTCAATCCCGCCTGTCTGCTAAAATTTTTCTCACCCCTAAAATAAGTTATTCTTCTTGTATTGTTTTCTTTAAAATCACTAAAAAAAATTACAATAAACAAGTATGTACCATTAAATTTTTAGATTGTTTTAATTGATAAAAATAAGATACATCAAAAGTACTTTTAATGAAATTATAAGCATAAAAATTAAAACAATATCGATAAAGGTGCTATTAAAAAACTAAAACTTAACAAAACTACTTGCTAAAACCCAAAAAGAATAATTAAAAATAAACCTTAAAGTTTTATAAACGGTATCTAAAATTTTTGTTTAACTTAAAAAGCGGAGTTAGAAACAAAAAACTTAAAAGTTAGTAAAAAATTTTAACTTTCTATATAAAACAGTTTAAACTGAAAACAAAAGAAAATACAATATGAAAGTTAAAAAAGTTTAAAAATTTGTTGATTAATGTTTTTTTTTCATATTTGTAATATACTATTAAACTATCGTTAAATGTATAGTTCAATAAAATAAAAAACAGTGATTTCGATTTAAAGAAAAAGTAAAGTTATATTCTATACTTATTTTTAAGTTTCATGGTTAAAACTAATAAAATAACAATTACAATTAAAAGATACGTTTGTTTTTCTTTAACCAATAAACCAATAAAAGTGCTGTGTTTTACATCTTTAAAAAAATAATTTATTATCTAACCAAGTTATTTAAGTTTTAATTTGATTTATACATTAATTTTAAAGCTACTATATTGATTTTATTCTTAGTTAGCTACAAAATTATTACAAAATATATCATTTGTTAGTTAAAATATAGGAAAATGACTAAATACTTTTAAGATGGTTATTATGGAGAGTTGTAGTTTATTTTACTTAACCCAAACAACACTAACTTGTTTTCTATCCAAGTAATACAATAAATGCATACTCTAAAATTTGTTAGTAATATTTTATTTGGTGTTTAGAGTTTGGAATTAATGCAAAATTAATTAATCGTTGATACACTATGTTTTTATTATCTATTTTTGTTTTTAACAGTTTTCTTGTAAACAGTAGGAAGCGCAGAATTACGGCAGATTAACTTGTTGAAAGAAAAAACGTAAACAGTGAACGCGCAATTTCGTTTCTATATTTGCGAAGTAATCTGAGTTTTATCTTTAAAAACAACATAAGACAGTGCAAATACGTGCGAAAATGGTCTTGTAAAAAATCGGAAATAGAAACCTTCAGTTTACTGTTAACACAGTTGTTAACTTATTTGGGGCAATTAAATAATAACAAACAATGAACGTGAAGTAAATAGTCACGTCGGCACACTTAATGTGTCATGGCCTCACTAAAACTTTAATTGCTCGCCATCTTGTTTGTTTTTTATTCATTAAGCTTTGTATTTCCAAACTAGATTAAAAGTGTAATACATAAAATACTTTTGTACGTATACTTTCATTAACTTTTATAGTATAATTAGGCACGTATTCTCCTACAAATATAAAAGTTTAAGTCTTTTCGCTGATTTATGGTTAAAATACATGCTCTATTTTCAGCTTAAAAATGCGTTAAGTATTTTTTACCGCAATATTTTCTTACTTAATTTTTTTACTTTAAATATATTTTGTGTACATAGAGATTTAAAAACCATTAAATTAGGTAAGTTATATTTGGATTTTAGGCTTAATACGAATTTTTTTATAGTTTGTATATGATTTTTAATCATAGTATAATTTGATACATTCGTTATCAATATTCAAACAAAAAATTACAATAAAAATAGTGTAGAAACTAAAATGTTATGAAATATACATATCTTAATATTAGTTTTACTGAATGAAATATAAGCTTTAGATGTATTAATGTAATATCAAAATTTAGTGATTTTTTTGTAAATACAAAACTCTTTAACTTATTCTTTATACTATTGTAAGTACAACAGTCAATTATTTTCACAAAACGTTTTATTGTAAGTGTTGATATAAATATTAAATATTTCTAAATAATGCATAAAAAACGATATTTTTGATAAAAAAACTAATACTACCTAAGCGTCAGCAAATGCAAACATATTGGTGCATGCTAAATGCACGGTCTGTTGGCTGACAAACTCAAGTTTAAAGTTAAACATTCAATAAAACTTGTTTGATTCGCATGATTAGAACACAATAAGCATATACTCAGGTGAACTTTACTACTGCCGAAACTATTAGTTGTATACAGTAGTATACCCAGGTAAATAAGTGACATGTTTTAGTTACGAGATAACCTGACATCGAATTTTTATAAATAAGTGTTATATAATATTACAATGGTGTAAAACTAAGTCAGAAAAGTTTTAAAACCAAAAAAAAAAGACTTACTGTTTTTATTATTATTTTTAATAAATTAAGCAGGTTTAAACTGATAAAAAGCTAGTTTTAAATACTTTATTTTTTGAATTGTTTTACTTAACTACCTACAAAAGTAAATACATCACGATATAGAGTTAAGAAAAAAACGTATATGAAAAAATTTGTTTAAAATAAAAAACAATTAAGCTATAACAACTAAAAACTAACAAGATAGCAATATTTTTATCATAATGAAGGAAAATACTAATAATTTAGTTTCATTCTAGAAACCTCAATTAAAATATTTTGAATAACAAAATTAATTTAGTTGAAAAAAATATTCAAAAATCTGTTTAAGTATAAAAATTCTTTTATGATTGTCTGCATTTTAGTAAGATAAAAATACGTGAAAATGAAAAAAAATAGTTTTTTTTATGTTGACGACTATGTTTAGGAAATTAATACTAAACATTTGACTACTCAGTTATATATTTCAGAATTTGCTTTAGAAAAGAAAAAAAAATACTTGGCCTTAAAAACTTAGAAATTTTAAATACAAAATGTTAAGAACTTTAATGTACAGTTAAGGTTTTTATTTTTTCTTTTCATAAAAACATTATAAGATTAAATTAACTTGCAACCTACTAAACTTAATGTACCATTTACGTGATACTTATTCGCATTCAGGCGACAGTTGAGGTACAGCAAAAAGTCGAACTGAATAAAGTTATTACAAACACGCGTTACTTTGTGTGTGGGACTATTACTCACTTCAAAGATTTCTCTAGAGTAATTTTAATAATTGCCTACATTACGAAAGTGTAGAGTTGCCGCACTATAAAATATGTGTTAAAATACTAGTTTTGTGAAATTTTTTATAAAACCATGTTTTGCGTTTTGTTAACAAAATTATTAATAATAGATTACAGGTGCATTTTGTTTTGATTTAGTTTAATCTAATTCATAAAAATTAGTACGGCGAAAAATAAGAATAATATTTTCTAAAAAGCTTAAGATTAATCTTTTAATAAACTATTTAAATAGTGTAAAAAAAATTCATAAAGAATTACATAAAATACTAAACAATTTAATGTATGCATAACAAGTTAAATTATTTTAACATAAAATTATTATAAACTAAAAAAATATTATAGCATAAAAATTAGTATATGATAAAAGCGTGCTAAATGAATTTTTAGGAAACTTAAATATATACTAAAGTATTAAGCTTTTTGATAGAAATGTTGTTTTTATAAAGTTTTACATATTTTTTATAAAAATACAAAATATCAAGTTTACTTTTTGTTTTACACTATGGTGTATGGCCCGCGAGCTAGATCTGACCCACCAACAAACCGCGAGTTTTTCAGCTAAAAATAACTTGTGCAAAAAAAAAAAATTGAAGTTATAAACTAAAATGTGCTCCTACTTGGATTTTAGTACTCAGTCACATTTATAAAAATGTTATTTTGATTAAATTTTAATACTAAAACTTTTTATTATAGTTCATGAAGCACAATTTTTAAAGATTATGTGGTCCACTATAACTTTTTATTTGAAAATCATAATACCTTTTATTTCTGGCCCACCGAATAGAAAAAATGTTCACCACTGTTCTATACTTTCTAACAATGCCTATATATATTTCTTTCAAACTTTTGTTAATAAAATTAAAAGTTATAAACCAAGGAAAGGATAAAACGTTTCAATACCAAAGTAACTTTTAGAAACTAGCATATAATTACAGTCAATTGCTGCTTAAGTTTGCCTGTCCTACAACTTTGCATTATTATTAAAAAAGAAAAAACTAGGGTTTAGCATTTAAATCATTATTAAAAAATTATCTATGAAAACAAATAAATTAAATATACACATTTAAAAAAAAGAATAAAAGTTGTAACACGACTTAATATTTTTAAAGAAACTTCGTAAAACTGTTTAACCAAGAAATGATAAAATGGTTTTGTTTTGCAAATTTGCTGTTAGAATATTGTCTGTTTTAAAAATTGTTTACAAAAATATATTTATTTATGTATTATTAACTAATGTAATAAATTATACTGCATAGATTTTGTTTAATAAAAACTTAAGATATTTGAGTAAATTATTTTAAACTGAAGCTTATCATGCAACAAATAACAAACAAGTTTACATGACCGGACCTGTGACCATCAGTTAAAAGTCAAAGTTTTTATCTAAAAAGGTTTTTCGCAAATATTAGTATCAAATTAATGTATAACACTTAAACCTAAATATTGCAGCACATACACTTTTTAAAGATTAAATACTTTAATAGGTTCAACTAAAATAAGTTTCAGTATTATACTAACACAATTTCTTTTAAAAGCAATAAAAATAGAAATGGGTTATCAAAAATTTTTTGGTTCAAGTAACAAATTTTTCTGCATTAATAATTAAGTAGAATGTTGAGCCTCCATAACTATTAATAAATTAAAATAGGCTCAAAGCATATTTCGATACATAAATGTTGATAAATTATAATAACACTAATTATTAAAAAATTGCTACATATTCTTAGGTATTAAAAAATTGCTTTAACTAAATTACAATTTAAATATGTTAAAGAACTTTAGTTAGGTAATATATGCTTAGTTTATGTATGAAAAGTACTTATATAGTACTATTAAATCCCTAACGCTATAGGTTTTATCGGCTGATTTTTTTATAGGTATTTTTAATCTTAAAAAAAGTATAAAAAAAGAAATTTAGAAAATATTCATAGAAACTTTAAGGTTTAAAATCGAAACTTTTTTTAACCTTTTTTTGCAGCTAATTAAGTAGTTCAAGAGAAGTAAGTATGTAAACGTGTTTTATTACAAGTCTTATATTATAAGTCAGTATTAATACGTAAAGAACAAAAAAAGCAGACTTAAAGAGAAGAAAAAAGTAAAATTTATAAAATAAAGCTAGCTTGGCAGGTATTTCCATAATTAAATTGATAAGCTAAACTTTTGTTCAATTTGTTAATCTAAACAATAAAATATTTTTCTTTTTCAACTGTTAAAAACACGTGTTTTTTTAAGTTTAATGTTGAAGCTCTAATAAGCATTACTGCAAAAAAGCAATCGGAATTTTTTTAAATATACCAAGTTTTACTATGAGTGTTTTATTACTTCTTAAGAATTACTTAAAACACTTAAAGTTTACATACCGTGCTTTTGTATTTTAAAAGAAGAACAAAAAAATTCTCTGAAAAATAAAAAAACTATTATACCTCAATTTTATGAAAATTTCCAACTTGAATAAAAAGTCATAAGTAAAATACTTAATCGTTATTGTAAGTGTTTTTCAGTTATTATTTAAATTTTAGTTTATAAAGTTTATGTAGCTAAAACCGTTGCCTTACATAGTTACTGGTTTATTTATTTTTGATTAAACTATGTGGTTATAAAAAAAAAAATTAGTAAAATAAGCCTGATTTCAAACGAAAGTAAAACTGTTATTGTAACCGAAAACAGAGTTTATACTGATGCATGTTTAAGAAATAGAAAACTTTAATGGAGTTAAGAATTGAATTTAACCACACTACATTCAACCTAAAAAGCACAAGACAATCAAATTTTTGAGAAAGTCACGTTTTCATAAAGAAAGAAACATAAATAGTTGTAGATATAACTTAAATTTTTTGCACATATCTAAAGAATAAGTTTTTGATAGAGATATAGGTACTTAAAATCTTTAGATTCTTAAGTTTCTTACAATTTTTTAAATATACAAAGTTGAGTAAAGAAGTTTTGTTATTATCTATGGTTACAAACTTAAACTATTCTAAAGTTGAGCTTAACCATACCCTTTACTCAAAGTTATTTAAAAAAAATTTACTAAGCATTTATCAGTATAAAAAATATGATCGTTTTTTTGTATATTAAAAAAAGGTTATTTTTAGATTATTTTTAAATTTAATTTGTTCTGAAACGTAAAGTTTATAGGTTTAAAAAAGCTCGAACAGTTGTATACAAGCAAATCATAAACATTGATTCTTATAAAGTTTTTACAAAATGTATAAGTTTAAATTCTTTATCAGGTTTTATGTTGAAAATATAATTCTTACACAATATGTCTAAATTTAGTTTTAGAATTCAAAAACTTATATTACAACGAATCTTGACGAAAATAAAATTTAAAACTTGATATACTCAAACAATAATGAAGGTTTTTTTGAAATTATCAAACATACTAACAGTTTTAATGACCAAAAGAACATTGTTCTAAAGCCCGTTAAACATTTTTCTAATTTTGTTTCAAAAAAAACAATTTGTATTAAAACATTTTATAATTTAGCTTTAGTTCTAAAAGTTTATACTTTTTTTTTGAAAAACCTTTTTGTTTTTTAAACTTAAAAAAATACTTTTTAATGATAGTCATTATAAAATAAGAAATAGGTAGTTGAATTAAAACTATACATTATACTTTTTTTTAATCTGTATATAATTTTTCTGTAAAGCTTTTTAACAAAAAGGTAAATTTTAGAGGTACTAGATAATAAAAATCATGCTAGCAAACAACATTCCAAAAGAAACAAATTTTCAAGAAGAAAGTATAGATGAACTTTATAAAGACTTTGATTTAGCCTTCATGAAAGATATTCCTGAAGAAGTTTTGTTTTTCAATTCTAGTGAATCTTGCAATGACAATAAAAATGTTGTTTATTTTAATTCAAGCGAAGACATTAACAGAAGTAAAGTTTTAAATTTATTCTCGGAAGACTTTCAAACGGTATGTATAAAAGCTAATAGCAATAAAGTTTGTAACTAAACAAATGTTTGTTATAAGATAGTTTGTTTAGTTTTTTATACATTATAATTAATTGTATGTAGTATATTTTGGAATAGATTATTAGTTAGTATCTTTAAGATATGTTTATAAATTTTCTCTTACTTGCTGAAAAACGTTCATGAGTGCTAGATTTATATTACTTTTTAAAAACGTACAAAGTAAATGCGACACTAGAACAATTTTAAAATATTAACTTAGTATTTATGCCAAGTTGTTAATGATTTTTTTAGAAAGTGTTTTATAAAAAGTATTTCTATTTTTGCGTTTTTATTGACAAACAAAAAAAAATTAAACGTGTTGTTAAACCTAAAGTATAAAAATTGACAAAAATAGGTCATCTAATGCTGGCAAATTAGAAAACGTTCCGTGTAGGCTAGTTTGAAGCAAAACCAGTTTGCCATCAAAAAATTTTAGAAGGTATAAACTGGCTGTGATGAGTCATGGGAAATGGTCTCAGTTTTTAACATTGATAATAATTTATCGCTATCGTGTAAAATTGCATCTGATTAGTTTTGTTTTGCGGGCCCGCGGCTATTTTGACCAACAAACAAAAATTGAGTCTGCCAAATGCAAAGTATAAAACTTAAAATTGGCGTGACTAATTTAAAGTATAATTCACCTAGATTGTTTTCTTTTATATTAGTTTTAAACACTTTGGCTCGCTACTTACTTAAAACACTAAAACAATATTTTTTGTCATGTTTAATACTTTTTTATTTACTATATAGTGTGAGGCTTAAAAATCAAACAAATATTTGTACTTTTTTTTTAATTTCTAAATACTTTTTTAAAGCAAATACTAAATACTATGTTAACGTTTCCTATTGATACTCAGTAATGTTGTTTCTGCAATAAATAATTAAAATAGATAAGTAATAGATATTAAAAAAAAGTTATCAACATATCATATACAGGTTGAAAATTCGAAGATATTAACTCCATTTGTTAGCAAAGATCACACTAAAACCTCTGAATTACCGTATAAAACTAACAAGAAGTTTACAGCTAGCTTAGAAAACTTAAACTCTTCGAGGAATGACTTTAGTTGTTAGTCTTTAAAAATAAACTATTTTACAAAATGCTTGCACAAATGAAATATTTAAGTCGACTTTCTGAAACTTTTATAGTAAGTTAATTCGAGCAATAAATAACAAGTTTTTATTTTTCTTATAAGATGATGACGTTTTACAAAAAAAAAAAGGTGAAGAACCAACCTATAAACGATGTAAAAAAGAATAGTTTAAAATTTTATTAAAAACACTTTTAATTGCAAACTTTTTTTTTCACAAAGAAGCAAATGTTTTTTTAACAACGTTTAAAACATTAAGTCTTAGTTTATATTTTAACCCTTTAATTATTCAGATGATTTTGTTGAAGAAGCTAAAAAAATAACCGGATTGAAGAAACAAAGTTTTAAACAAAACTCGATATACGAAAACACCAGCTTGTACCAAAACTACAATGATAACAAAACAATTTCTTTGAATGCCAACGGTTTGTATAACAATACTCCAATACAAAAAGATTACAGTAATTTTAAAAATAAGCTTTGCAACACTAAACAAAAATGCGAAGATACCAAATTATCATATAGAAGCATTAGAAATTACCAAAATGAGTTTAGTGATGCGTATTCTCCTGATCAAAATTTTTCAAAATTACCTGTTTCTCCTAGTTGTTTACCTTCTTATAACAGCTTTTTACCTGACTTTCATCGTAACACTTATAAGAATGGCAAGCTTAAGTATACGAATGCGCAATGCACAGCTTTTCCAAACTTTTCTCAATGTGTCAGCACATTTTGCAGCTCTCAACTGCTACACTGCAACTTTACAGAACGCGACCACATGGTCGGTGCATTTAAGCAAAGTAGTTATAAAGTAAGAAACAGTTTTTCTCCGGAAGAAAGTTTCAAATTGCTGGTAACGTTAAACCCTTGCAATCACTCAAAACGTTTAGCGTTTAGCTCTTCTAAACATTTTGTTGATGAAAGTCAACATTATTACGGATGTAAAGTTTTACTTTCAAAGAAAAACAAAACGAATCTTTACAAAACTTCCTCCAACCGAACAAAAAAATTAATTCAAGAAAATAGGAGGGCTTTCAAGTGTAATTATCCAGGTAAATTTTATTTTTATTTACAAAAGATTAGAAACAAAAGTTTAACTTCTTTGTAAAAATGTTAATGTATAGATTCAAAAACTTTTTTTCCAAAGTTTAGTGTATGTAAATATAAGAAACAGTAATAAAATATTTAAAAAAAAGCAGACAATAACTGCTACTTTAACAATTTAAAATCAACAAGTTAATGCAATTTTATAATACATTTTCACGTTTTTTACAGGTTGTCATAAAGCTTACACAAAAAGCTCACATCTTAAAGCTCATTACCGAACCCATACGGGTATGTTTTCTAACTGCAAACCGTTGTTAAAGTTTATTTTGCATACTTTTTTTTAGTATATACATTAATGTATTTATGACAGACCGATTTTCTTAAGCCTAAAATTTTTGAAAACTGCTACCGTAATTTTTTCAGAAAAAATATTAAAGTTATAAAAACCTTTTAAAATAAAAATTAGACTTATTAAATGAACTTAAATAGAAACATTCTTATTTCATAGTTTGTTTAAGTTATAAAGCTAGTCAATAGAAAATATTTTTTAATTAAACTACTTAAAAACAATTCTAAGACTAACAATTTTGTCATATAAACCTAATAACAACTCTTAATTTTTAATTTGTTTTAAATAGAGATTTGTGAAAAATTGCTTTAGATTAAACGCACAGCACTAGATTAAATTTTAAAACAGTTAGTTTTATCTAAAACTTTTTAACTGTTACAATAAAAGTGATGGCTAAAAACATAAATTAATAAAAATTAAAAGTTAATTTATTACCAGGAGAAAAACCTTACAAGTGTACATGGGAAGGTTGCGATTGGAGATTTGCTCGATCTGATGAACTTACAAGACACATGCGAAAGCATACAGGAGCTAAACCCTTTAAATGCATGGTTTGCGGAAGATCATTTAGCAGATCTGATCATCTTTCTCTTCATATGAAAAGACATACAACAAAGAATAAAAAGACTTATACTTATTAGAAGAGAAAAAAACTAACAACTGTTTACAATTAACAAAGCTACAAAAATAAAAACTTATAACTGTTTCAATATGATTTTTTTTGTTAAGTTATATATGTATATGTATGTATATATTTACTTCTACACATATATACTATACATAGAACTTCGAGAACTTAGAAAAGATTTAATTACTGTAGAACAGTTAAGATAATAACAAACATTTCTTCTACAATGTCAAATGCATTTTTTAAAATCAAATAATCAATGAACTATACATAATAGTTTGTTATTTCAAAAATAAAGCAACTAATGGCTAATTCTTAAAACGTTGTTTTGTCGAGTAGCTTTTCTTTTACAGTTAATAATTGGTTTTAAAATTGCAAAACGAATGATTTAGGTTATATAGAGTTAATTAAAAGTTATGATACAGTTTTGACTACATTATTTCTTGAAGATACTTAAACAAAAGTATTTAAAACATAACTTTTAAAAAATCAGTATTGTATCTTACATTTTACGCATATAACATTTTTCAAAATTCTAAGAATTACTTTCCAACATAAAGAGGTAAATATGTTATATTTAAGTATACTAAAAAACTTATAAAAGCAATAGGTATACATACTTTGTTTAAAACTTATGTTTAAAACTATTTAAGTCTAGTTTTTGAAAGATTAAGAATGCTTAAGAAAAAGACAAACTGATAACATTATTTATAAGTAAAAAACTATTTAATAAGGTTTTTCGCTATGTTAAACTGTTTTATATATTTTCTGGTGAGCGTTAAAAAATCATCGCTCATCCGGATTATTATCAAAAAATGTTTACCCTTACACAAGTTGTTTAACCAAAAAAAAACTGTGACATTGATTGATTTTTTTTTCATTTGCAGTGTTAAGAAAAATTCCTTAGGTTCCACTAAAAACTGCCTTTGATATTTTAGGGTTTTAACACGTTTTTGTTGTTAATAAGCCACGTTTTTTTACACGTTTGAAAAGTTTGGTTTAAAGTAATTTAATAAATATAAGCAAACTTTTTCTTTTTACTGGAATTGTGTTAACACAGTAGGTTTAGTGCGGCAGTACCTAGCTAAGCATAAATTTGACAGTCTAATTATTCCAAACTTTTTTCTTTGATTTCATAAAAAAAATTATTAAAATTGTTAAACCATCATTGGGTAAATATTTTAAACGCTTAAACACCAAAGTATGTCATTTTAAACGTAAAACTAAGTTCTAAGAATACAGAAGCTGCTAAAACGTACAATTGAGGTTTTTAATTATATAAGTGTTTTTTCAGCGGATTATCCAACTCTAAAATTGAAAAAAATCGTTTTTTATCGACTAGTAAAAAATATAATATAAATAACCTCAAAATTTTATTTACCTATCTATATAACATGTTATATGATCTATAAAATATCTTAACAAAGTTTTAATAAAATAAGTTTTGTTTTCTATTTATTTTAAAAAAAAATTTTATGTGTTGGCACTAGTTAGTACCTTTGTAAAAGTCAACGTCAATAAATCTCGTTAATTAAAGCTGTTTGACTGAGTCAACTTAAAAACTTACTTCAAAGTTTATCTGCATACTTTAATATAGGTTTTGAGTCACCTTCATACTTATTTTATGCGTTTTAAATTAGATCAATTTTATTCATTCTTTTTAAATACGTTATGCAGAAGAGTATATAAAAGGTGGCAAAAGTATTTATATAAAAATTCGCTTAAAAGTATTTTTATGCGAAATTATTAAGCTTTTAAACACTACATTCTAAAAAAACTTCAGTTTTTAATCGTAAATCTAAACCTAAGATATATTAGTAATATTAATAAAAAAACAATAAGCTCTTTAAACATTAAATTATAAAGTTATCTAAAACGTCATCTACTTAGTTTAAAAAACAAACAAAAGTATAAGTTGTTCTAACATTTGAAACTAACATTAATAGTATTAAATTAAAAAAGTCTAAAAATAAATATTTTTCAAAACAAAAACAAAAAAGTAAGTAAAGTAAAACAAACAAGTGTAAATTTGTTCTATAGTGTTAAATTAAAATTACAGATATGCTTGAAAAGAATTTTTTGAAATTATTTTCTGCCATGACCTTATGCTACATAATTATTAGGTTACTATAAAAACTCGGATATTCAATTTCACATGTTCATTTTATACGAAGATGTTTTTGAACTTCTTTGTTTTTTAGTAATTTCTGCTGCCTTTGAAAAGCAGTTATTTCATGCCTTTTTGGTTTTGAAAAGAAATTTTCTTACAAAAATAGCACTTCTGAATACTTTCCGGTAATGTTTTCTATGCACTATACTTTTATATTTTATTTTTACATATTTATTTAAAAACAAGAGCTAATACATAATGGGTTATTATTTGATTACGTTATAAACATGCAGAGATTTTACGTGTTATTAGTAAATTTCTGTTTTTTGACATTACTAGTTTTATTGCTTAATACTTGCTTTTTAAAAGATTTTTTGGTTTAACAATCACTTAGTTTTCTAATGATCTTTTTTTTTCGATCTGTTTTTTATCTAATACTTTAGCTAATTAAAAATTAAACTTATGTTTATTTACAGTTGAAATACTTTAAGCGCTATAAAAAATATAAAAGCTTTACTTCGAAGTACAACCCAATTAAAACTTTTCTAAAATCATCAAGGTTATTTTGCTAAGAAAACCTGTTTTATGTAAGCGAAAAGATTTTGACTATACTGTTTCTTTATTTTCGTAACATTTTATAAGGGTTGTTTTCATTTATTTATGTTTAGTTTTACTGTAGATCAATTACAACGTAAATGGACTTATTTGATTTTAACTGTTTCTAATTGCTTTTGTCTTTTATTAATCTCTTGATTACTTTATGACTACTTGATTACTTGGTTACTATATAAGTGTGTAAAATCTTATTATTTGTTAGCATTGTATTCTACTGAAGAGTATTGCTCGAAATATACTAAGTTTTTTGAAATTGTGTGTCTTATGTAACTTGTTGTATATTTACTGGTCACTTATGTTTCAATATCTGAAATAGAAGTATGACAATAATGTATTGAAAACAGTCACTATCCTACCCCATAAACAATAAAACATTTATCGTTCAAAGTTTCCAAGTGCAGAAAAGCGATAATTTTTGTATAATGAAATAGCATAAAATTTCTTCATAGTTAGAAACTTGTCATAACACACTTATCGGTAAGAAAGTTTTAATAATTTTACACTGTGGGAGTATTTTTTAAACTTGTAGACATGTGCTTGATTACTTACCAAACATGAAAGAAGACAGCTAACTCTGTATACTTAACATTACAAACAAATACTATTATAATTGATCATAATACTCACAAAACAAAACAAAGTATCAATGTTATATTATTTTTACAGTCAAAGAAAATACTTATGGCGACAGTATTGCATTATTTTGATTTTTATTGAAAGCTTTTCTTTTGATCTTGTTTTAGTTTATTGTTTTCTTTAAGGTCTGGTGCTTTGAAATTGAACGAATTATTATAAGATGTTGGTAATGTTTAGTTTTTATAATAAAATAGTCTTATTTGATAAATTTGCTTTTAGTTTTTTAAATTTCTTAACCACGGAAAACTTTCAAACCTAGTTCTAAGATTTAGTAAAAATATTTGAATAAAATAAGCTAAAAAATTTCTTTTGATGTAAGTTTTTTCAAACTAAAATTAAGAGCGTTTGGCTATTTATCGACTTTAAAATTTTTAGGGTAAAACGAAAATTATTTGGTTAACTAGTTAAGTTAAACGATTATCATGGAGTAAAAATATTTAACTTAATACTATATGCAAATAGTAATTAAAGTTTATTTCAAATTATCAAAATAAAAAGATATTGCATTCATAACTTAAAGTAAATGATATATACTAGAATAATTTTGATCAAATTCTCTTTATACTAATGATATAAAATTTTACGTAATTAGTTTTGTTCAGCTTGAATGCTTTTATAATTACAAATTTTTATAAGAAAACTTTGAGGAATTCGCGTATAATAACTTTTATTGATGTTATTGTTATTGTAGTATGATGCTATAAAAACAAAACTAATTTTGGGTATATATCAAGTTAAACTATTCTGTAGAAAACCACGAAAGAATAAAAGCATTGCTGTTATGTTTTAAATTCTGTATAAGTTTAGTTTTTTCTTTTTGTGTTCACCATAAGTATAATTATATAAAGTTTTGTAAGGTTTGATAAAATATTATACTCTCTTGCTTTCTTTAAAGCTTTAAACTTAATGTCTTAATAAAATATTTGTGTTCTACACAATTAGAAGTAAATATATTGTGTATACCAGTATTATTTTTATAATTTTTGTAGCTAACTTTGAGCAACTTAAAAAAAAACAACTTAAAATAAGTTACATAAAATCAAAAGTTTTAAAATAACAATTTAAAATTAATTAGCGAGTTTTAGTTTGTATTTTAAGTTAGTAAGCTCTTATACAATATGTTTCTAATTCGTATCTTAGAATTTTATATTAGATGAACTAACTTGAGTTAAAAAATTTTTTATACATGATAAACTAGATTAGCTAAAGCTATTAAGTTATTTTCATTTTAGTTTTAGAAATTAAATATACTTTATTGTAAAAAATTTTACTGAGTACTAAATTAAAAAATTATATTACAATGTAGTTATTACGTTAAAAATTGTTGAAATTTTCTGGCTTTACGAAAAGAAGTGTTAGCTTTTACTCCGTTCAAAACTATTTAAGTACATTATTTAGCTAGGATTTTAAAAATTTCTAAGTACAAATTTTTATTTAAAATATAAGCGAAGGTCTTTAGTTTATTTTTGATATGAACTGTTATAAATGTTTTTTTTTTGTTAGACTAGATTTATATATTAGAATGAAGTCATTTTCTTGCTTCTAGCTAAAACTAAATCGTTTTACTGGTAGAGTTTACGTAAAAGGAAAGCTTAATTTCAGCTGAATGCTAAAAAGAATATTAAAAGTTTATTAAAAAATATATAAAAAAAACTATACAAAGTGTTAAATGAAAATTAAAACCATATCAAAGTTGAACACAAATTTTCTTTAATCTAAAAAATTAAGTTATGTTGCCTTTAAGATACAGTGTGGTGACTTAAATCATTAGATGTATCACTTTTAGTTTTACTTATTGTTGTGTACTTATGATTAGAATTTAGTTGTAGACTACTTCAAATGTGGTCTAGATTATTTTGCAAGATACTAAAAATGATACCTGATTTAATTAAAAATTGCTTCCTTTTTAAACAGTGTTTTTATCCAATTCGAGCACAAGTTAAAAAAGATCTTGTTTAAATTTAAAATAAATATAAATGATAATTAAGATCTTTTTTCTAGAATAAATGTTAGTATAGTTAGTATTGTATTTTTGTATAATTATAAAAATTTTAATGATTTAACTTTCCTTAAAAATTCTATTAGGGCAAATTATTATAAATTATAAACTTAAATAAAAACAACAGCAATAAGTAGTTTAATAAGTTTTTTATTCATAATGCTTTCTATAGCCTTTTACAATTGTTTAAAAAGTAAACGAAAATTATATTTAATTATGTAAATATACTTTTCTTGTTAATTGTTTCAATAATTTTATTATTTATTGGCACTTTACAACTATTTACTATATATATAAAATCCACAGTAGGTTTATTTTACTGTTATAAAAACTTTGACCACTTCCTAAAAAAATGGTAAAAAAAAAAGAAAATTTGTTCGTAATGAAAAAGTTGTGTTTCAAAAATAAACTAGGTAGCATGTAATTTATAAAAATTAAGGTTTCATGAGCATGACAAAAAAAAACTGATGAAATTTAGTTTACAAAAAGAGCACAAAATAAATAAAAAGGAAAACATAAATATTAAAAACATAAAATTCAGCAGACCAACTAAAAAGGGTCTTTGTCGTTTACGAATAGATCTATGTCTTTTAAAAATACTGAGCTGATAACGATTTTTGAGTTTTTACGTCAACATTGTCATATAAAAACATGGCCAAAAAACTTTAAATTTAACTTAAACTAATTCCACAAGCTAAACATTTTTTTTCTGCACTTCACATATTTAAACGACGCAGCAAATTCTTTGGCTTTCAGTTTTTAATTTTAACAAAATACTCAGCTATAACAAGTTGTGAGCAGCCTATTTAAGGGTATCAAGGCAGAAAGCAAACGATAATAACTCAGGATGAAAAGAAAAACATTGTATTCTAGAAAACGTATCAGCACCATTTGCTTCGTTTGTTATAAAATATATTTAAGCTCAAATCTCACATTTTATTACTTTTAACTTTTAGCCGATATTGTAACAAACTTAGCAGTTAGAGCGATAAAAAATCAAAATTGTGGTTTAATTGGGTATCTAAAAATACTGTATTAAAAATACCTTAATAAATATAAATTTCCACTATATAATGTAGATATATTTTGTTGTGTTAAATTTGCTTAAGTTATGTTTTTTAAGCATTATTAATTATCTTGATTAACATCATATAAATGTTCAGTTTTTAAGCTTGATGTCTTTTCATATGAAGAGAAAGATGATCAGATCTGCTAAATGATCTTCCGCAAACCATGCATTTAAATGGTTTAGCTCCTGTATGCTTTCGCATGTGTCTTGTAAGTTCATCAGATCGAGCAAACCTCCAATCACACCCTTCCCATGTACATTGATACGGTTTTTCTCCTAAAAACGTTTTTTTTCACTATTGGGCTTATTTCAAGAAAGCTAATATTTTGACAAAAAAATTATTGGCTTTATATAAGCTCATTTTACTACAAAAGTTTGTTAAAGTTGTAATAAATAGTTGAATTGCTTAGTACGTATTAGTCTTTTGTAAGAAAGTTATTAATAACTCTAAATAAAATTTATAACTAAGATGAATTATCTTACCGGTGTGTGTGCGTTGATGGGCTTTAAGATGTGAGCTCTTCGTGTAAGCTTTAGTGCAACCTAAAAAATTATTTTGTTTAATGTTAGCAAATCTTTTTAAGGTGTTTTTTTAATATTAAACAAAAAAAACAAGTCTTTAGTTTACTAGTAACAAAAAAATTGATATTAAAATAGTTTAAAATTACTTTAACACAAATTAATATTATTCTGCTGAATTTAAGTTTTTTGTTTTTAGTTAATTTAGCTATTAGATTTTGATAGAAAAAAACTGCTTAGAACCTGACTATTTTAAATGGTTTTTAAAACATTTTATTTTGGGTAAAAGTAAATGAAGTATTAGACTTGAAGTTAAGAATTTCATAAAGAAAATTGTCTATTAGTTTATTTTATACCATCGTTACTGTAAAAATTCTGTTTTGTAAGTTTAAAACATATAGAGCTAGAAAAGTTACAAAAAATCAGAGTTCAATAAGAGAAAATTATTTATTTTGATAACTTACCAGGGTGATTGCACTTATGAACTCGTTTCTTCTCCAGGTCCGGGTTGTTGCGTCTGCTGTATCGCGGACGGTACGGAATCGTTCCATTGACTGCCATTGGGTACGGAGTAGTGGTGTGATGATGGTGATGGTGCGGTATCGCGGGAATGCTCGTCATATAGGGATGGTGGCAATCGTTGTGAAAGCAGTTGCTTGGCGGAACTTGCTTGCAGTGGTAAGGGGCCACAACATGCTGATGGTGATGATGGTGGTGATAGTGTTCATTGTAATGGTTGTAGTTTTGCGACAAGCTGAAGTTTTGATGAAGGGTTTTTTGCTGAGAGTTGGCGAGTTGCAATGAAGTCGGGTGCTGAGGCAAATTTTGCGTGTGCGGCTGGCTGTGAGGTTGTATCACAAAGTTGTTGCTCGTCGAAGGGTAAACGCACTGGTTGTCGTTCACTTTTCCGTTTTCGCACTGGTTCATTGGCAACCCGTCCCAGACTTCTTGCTTGACTTGATTCATCACGGGTTTGGGAGCGTAAGCAGTATTGCTTGCGTATGACGTCATATTTGAGAAGTTCCCCGGTGCTGTGTTGAAACTCATTTCAGAGTGTTCGAAGTAGCTGGTATCGACGTTTTCCGTTTTGACGATGCTCCTTGGCTGTGACTCGACTTTCGGGAGTATAGGAGAAGTTGAAGCGAAAATTGATGTTTGAGGAGGAAAGTTGTCTTCAGAAAAAACAGGAGGCGACGATGAAGCGCAGGTAGAAGAATTTGGAGGCGAAGGATGTAGCACAAGGTCGGAGTTCTTTATAAAACTTGAAACTGATGGCACGGAATTTTTGTCCTTATTAAGGTTGTTATTGGAAGGAGAAGATATTGTTTCGTTTTTCAAGCAGTTGCTGTCGTAGCTGAGAATGTTTACGTTGAGGTTGTAACTTTTTACTTCGTTTATGTTGTTGATGTTGCAGTCGTTATAAGTTGTTTCGTAGTGGTTAGTTTCGTGAAAGTGGTTGTACTGCTCTTTAGTTGCGCCGTTATAACTGTCGTTTAGTACTTGATTTTCTACGGTTCTCTCTAATTGGTTGTTTAGCTCTGAACCTAATTTTTAATAAAATTTTTACATAAAAATGAACGAAAAAAATCTATAGAGTTGCTTATTTCAAACGCACCATAAATGCTGTTTAGTTGTTTACCGGAAAAATTTAAATCCCCAAACATCGTATTTTGTGATTTTTCTTTTATCTTTCCTAGATATTGATTGTCTTGAGCTGTACGTTGAAGGTGAATTGGTTGGGTCAGTGAAGCCATTTTATTAGAACTTTCCATCATTGTTGGTTGCAAGTTAGTGTAAAATGTTTCCATACCGTTCTGTAAAAAAGTAATGTACAATTTGAAATAAAGTAAAATTTTAAATATTTTTAGCCTAAAAAACTGCTAAGTCGTCTATGTTTACTTATAGTTTTTCATAGTAAAAAAAATGTATGTACGTATATATAACTACAAAGAAGTAGAGTTAGAACATATATTTTGAAATTAAAGTTATTTCAATAAAGTTTTATCTAAAGCTGAATATTATAAATCACTTAATTTAGTTTATATCATAAAACTATATTAAGTTTTATAAACCTAAAAAAGTTAATATAGTTCTTGTTTATGTACTAACATATTGTTAATTTTTATAAGTACTTTTTGAGTTTCGATTTTCAGGTCTAAAAATAAAACAAAGTTTTTTGTTGTTGTAAATAGTTATCAAAAAGCGAAGTTCATCAAGTTACACACAAAAACTTGAGAAGTCTATTATATAAACAAAATTAGTATAAAGTTTTAAAGTGTTTCTGAACAATTATTTTTGTTGAACTTAATTTCTACTAGTTTTGATAAGTATAACCTTTTTAAAGTATTATTGTTTTTATTCAATAAATAGAGTAACGTCAGTATCTACTTACGTATAAACTTTCAAAATGTTCCTATCACTGATAAATAAACAGTAGTTATATTAGTAGTTGGTATACATAGTTTAGTTCAAAGTTAGTTTTTTTACAATGAAAAAATCTTTATTTTAACGTTATCTTAAAAATACTTAGATAAAAAGTAACAAAGTAATAATAATAACAAGTTTATGCATGACTTTTTACTAACTAAAAAGAGTTTTATAAAAAACAGTTATTTTAAGCGTGTTAAAGCTAATAATGGTGTTCGAAATATATTGATGGAACCGATTAAAATGTTTAAAATAAACTTTTAAACATAAACTTAAATATCTAAAAATTAAAGTTAGGTGAACTAAAACTAAACTTTACACTCATCAAAAAAAACTTCTTCCATAACTTCTAACTATAGAAATGTAAGAATAATAATTTACTTAATAAGTTTGACTACCAAACAGTTTTATTGTTTATATATGCTAAACAAAACTTTTAAAACAAAATATGCAAGTTGCATGAAAATTATAAAACAAAATGATTAGAGTTTAAAATTTTAAAAATCTAAAACAAATTTGATGGTAAAACGTTGTTCTACTTCAGTAGCACTAAAGTTTTAAACAAAGTTGTTTCATCTTTAGAACTGAAAAAAAGCTATACAGTACACCTACTATTATACCAATTTCGTTTTAAGTTGTGCTATTATTCAAATTTATGACTCTACAAAATTGCTTGGAGAGAAGCAGCGAGTTTTCAAAGATAAGATCGGTGGTGCCGGTGATAAAATCTCAGCGTGTTGCATCTGCCTAAGGTTTTTTATGAGAAAAACTGTCTTATGTAATCGCTTCGAAAATTATGTAAAACTTAAATCGATTTTAAAGTTACACTCTTTTAAGCGTACACTTAAAATTTTTCGAGTTTAAAGTTTAAGTTAAATTACCAGTGTTAGACTAAAAGTATTTATTGCTATAGTTGTTTTAGTTTTGGTTTAAAATGAGATAAAAAACTGAATTGAGAACTTGTATTAAATAAAGATGCAAATATTTAACTTAAAAGTAACAAAAACAAAATTGAAGTTTTAGTTCTTTAATTTAATTGTTTTTAATGTTTTAAAAATGCTTACTTACTAACTTAACAATGTTTTGCAACATGAAATAGTTTAATGATAATTCCTTTTTTTTTCCTAAAAGTTGCAAATATACAATTTTTGTTTATCAGATATTTCCAAAGTTGACTAAAAAATAAACTTGTCTAAGTCTGAGTTTACATGTAGAGAAACAAAATCTGTATCTAAGTATCTTTTCATCATAAAAACTTATTTATTTACATTTAAAATGTTAAGCTGTTTGCTTTAAACATTAACAAACTTATAAAAGAAAATTTATTAGTAAACTTTGGCTTAAATTAAATTGCGCTATCTAAAAGCATAAGATAAAGTTTCTGTTTTTTCTCTCAGATTTCTGCTCTCGTAAATTACTTTTTTAAAGGATTCAATCACTGAAACTGCCGTCAATAAATCTCAGAATTCCGATAAGAAAATAGGGGTTTGAAACAAAGTTTAAAATAATAAGAGATTTGACTCTTTGCAGATGCAAACTATGGGTTTTATCATTCACTGCATTTGAGATAAGATTCTAATCTTTGATTATTTTTTTTTTATAAAAAATGTTTTTCTGCGCAGAATCAAAATTTTTGTCGGGTTGTCTTTTAAAAGTGGAACATTTTTTTATCTAAAACCATTTAAACCCGTAAAGATTAAGTACGGTTAAAATAAAACAATCAAAGAAATGACACTACGTTTGACTAAACATGTGTACTTGAAAAAAAAACATATAATGCAAAATCAGAACTACCTGGAAGTTTCCCAAAGTTTGGTTCGATGCCTGATTACTTTCAGAATCAAAAGCAAGCTGCTGAGTTGCTAAAAAAGAAGGTTCTGGGCTGAAATTGGAATATTCCGACTCTGATGAGTTCAATCCGGTTTCGTAGACGGAGTTAGTGAAGTCGATGTTTTGATCTGTCGTCAATGTATTGGTGATGTGGTCGTTGCTGGTTACTGTTGATGAAGTGAAAGGTTCAGAAAAATTGAGTGTTAATGCGGTGGCCATCTAAATTTGATGAGTTTCTTATTTCTTGCTTTTCTTATTACTCGTTAAACCTGCAAGTTTGCTTTGTTAAATATCTGGTACTTAAAAGAGCTTAGTAAACGTTTTACTTATTATCTATTAAAGTTAAATAGTTTTTTTTATACTTCGCAAACTGTAATCTCTCCATGTTGAATAAAAGTTTTCTTGTTTACAGTAGTTTCAATTGAAAAATAGCTAAATTTTAACTTTTTATTATGAATAAAAAAACTTCAACTTATGTCGATAAAAATTGTATCGTTTTTTAGTGAAGAAAGTAGTGAATTATTGGCCTAAGTAAAATAATGGTTTTAAAACTAATGTTTTAGACTACTCAAAACAAATTTTATTCAAGTTTGACTTATATATTTCTAGTTGTATTCTGAGGTTAAAAAATATGAACTAGAAAATATGTATTTTTTATAAGACAAATAATGCAAAAACTGCTTTTAAACGGTTCTAAAACAGAAAAAAACAGCGTTAAGTTTTCAAAACAAACCATGAGGGTTTAACAAAACACATTTTTTGCCCTTTTATTTACCTAACTATACGCACGCTGATGATGTTAGGGTCAGACACCAATTAAATTCAATATCGTATCAAATGCAAGCGAGCAAATTCGCAGACTTTCCGCCGCCACGACTGGCCTTTTTCCAATCAACAATCCAATTGGCCATTGTCGCAAGTTCGAAAGGTCATTGGGTCGCACATTAAAAGCGGCTATTTAACGCTTAGGCCACAATTAGCCTGCCGTCAACTAATTACGATTGTTATTTTAATTAGTTCACTTTTGCTGCCTTTTATTTTGAGTAAATTAGTTAAGGCGCTAGTTTTATTTTTGTTTGTTTTTGTTGTTTGCTACAAAAGTCAAAATACATTGAAAATAAAATGCTTTCTTGTCTATAACTTTTTAACAAAAAAAAAAAAATTCTTTGTTTATATGAGAAACTCCATACAAAATATCTAAATAAACAATTTTGAAACTAATCAATCTTTTTCAAACGTTAAATGCCTGGTCTCATCGTATTTAACTTTAAAAAAAGTTGTTTTCAGAAATGTTGACTTAAAAAAAAACATTATTAACAAGTTTGAATACTCATCTTGTTTTTTAAGTTTTGATAAGTCGTATATTTATATCTACTACAATTTCTTTATTTCTTTAAGATATCAAGTTATCGATTGGTCCAAAAAACTGACATAAATTTAAAAACGATGTCAAGTTGTCTTATTTTTCTTAATATAATGCTTATTCACTACGCTTTACAGGGCTAAACCTAAAAACGAATTAATTTCTTTTCATTTGTAAAATGAACACAAAACACAAAAAATTCTTATCTAAACAAGACCGATCAAAATACGTTGACAAGCTAGTTTCTTGTGTGGAAATCAAAGTAATAAGGTTTCAAAACTTTCGTTACTTTTTATTGTACTTTTGTTTACCTTTCTATCTACCCTACAGTTTGTCACGTAACCTAGCGTTTGCTTGTTTAAAAAGTTAAATTAATTTAAATAAATTTCCCAAAAGATTTATCTTTCAATCATTAAGAACTTTATCAATATTTGTTTTGTATTTGTTTTACAAAACTTTTATTATTTAATCTTAAATTCAAACTTAGTTTACTAATAACTGAACACTTTTTAATTTTAAATTTAAATGCTGAATTTCTATCTAAGAATTTTATGAACAATTTCAAATATATATCTTTTTAAATATAAATGTATTTTAGATCAGTGCTTTTTCCTAGTAGTTCTACAAAAGAGCTTAACAAAGTTGACGAGTGTAATTAACTACTTAAAACTTATTTTTTGACAGCTTTGACAGAAGCGGTTATGGCTTTTCATAATAAACTTAAAGTATTTTATTTTAATTTTCAATTTTATTATACTGTTTTCCTTTTTTAGTAACTATGTTTACTAAGTGAATAAAGCCTTTACAAAAGTTTTAGAAAATTCTAGTTTTATATCTAATTAGAAAGTTAAATAATTTTCAAATAACTTATAACGATTAAAAACGGAAAACTAGTACTTTCAGTTTATCATTTTTTAAATGTTGATAAAAAAGTTGTTATTACTAAAAATTATTAATCTTACATTAACGAATAGTTAAATAGCAACTCAACACAGTTTAGCTATCACTTGATGCTAAACTAACCTAAATACGACTTGGCTTTTTCATTTTCTTTAGTTTGGTTTTTATCTTTTTCTTAAACCCTATTCTCTAACCATTTTTACCTTTTTCGTCTACTTTGAAATAGTTTTCCCCTTACAAAAGTGTAAAAAATATCACACATGTTTACTTCTATAAAACCTCATAGTGTTTTAACATTTTTTCACAATAATCGATGATATATTTGAAACAAAGCTTTTCTTATGTAAGTTTTTGTGTAACTTAAAGATTGTAAAAAGTAACTACTTTCTAAGTTCATTTGTTTACTTCATTTATTTTTTATGTATGTAAAGGTAAATTACAAAAATTGTTTTTAAAACTTAATTATTTCAAGTTAACTGACATAAGTTCTGCCTTGAAGCAAGTTTTGTGTAAATTTTTGATGAAAAGTAAAAGTTTGAAACTACAAACCACAATTTTTTAGTTGGTTTTGCTCCTAATTACGGCCTTGTACACATTTTTATTCTATTAAATCATCTGTGGTAGATAATAAAAAGTCTTGTGAAAAGTTGTGAAAGAAATAAAAGGAATAACCAAAGTTTTCTTTTTAAAAAAGCTCAGGTATTATACTAAGAAAAAAAAATATTTGTAATTGATCTTAGTATCAAAGACAAGAAAAAATGCGCTGTACTAACAAAGCAAAAATTATTAGACTTTGCTTTCCACCAAAACACTGCGTCCTTGTTTACTTTTAGTGCGTGCAGCTGGACAGTTTGGCGTTGCTGTGGCGTTGCTATGAAAACAAAAGCAAACTTCAAGCTTCACTGCGCGCACAATATCAATTATATTAGACTACGATGACGGAGTGGGCAAAGCGAACCATCGTTCTCAGCTACTTTTGATTAGAAATATCTCTTACATTTTCATCGCCTCTTTCGGCCTCTAAGACATAAATTGCTCGCGGTGGGTTTTTGAAGCACCCTTGGAAGAGCACTTGGAATCGTTGAGATGGCCTAAACAGTCCTCAGCATTATTCTGCTGAAAGTCAGCTTGAATCTTGAGATTTCCTGTTGTTTTGTCAATTAAAAATGCAACCCATGATTTCTTCTTCTTTTTTTGTAATAATGTTATTCCTACCCGCTCATTCTAGCGACGTTTAAAGATAAGTTTCAAATGCATTCGATAAATCATCGGTTACTTATGACTTTCTCGCAGCCCGACAACTCACCATCTCATTAAACTCTCACGCAATCCAAGCTGATTGCACCAAGTTATCGTGAGAAGCATTTTGTGACGTCATAAAGCCCTTGTTCTCGCATGAGCGATCGTCAAGCTGTTATTCACGAAGGAATACTTGGCTGCGCACGAAATTTGCAAATAATTTTTCAACATCGTGTTTATGGAAAGATTAAATATACTTTAACAATTTATTTATATGCTAGACCGCATAAGGTGAAAAATAAATTTTGAGGTTTTTATCGCAATTTGTGAATTTATATAATATATTGTGCTTATTGAGTGACACTGTTTAAGAAATTTTATATACATTCTCTTGTTCTCCTGAACAAGTTTTATTTATAATCTGATGTATTTAATACGAAAGCAATAAAAGATTCACAAAATGTTTCAAATTAAAATGCATGTTATTCTAAACAGTGTTTTAATTAACTTTTGTCCTGTATACTTTTTAACTTGATAATAAATTCTTTGAAATACCAAATTTAATTTCAATAAGAAACAAATAATTAGAATTTCTACGCTGTTTTTTACAAAACAAAGCTTTCAATAAAACTTAAAAACCTAACACCAGCTAGTTTTTTTTATTCTACGTAAATAAATTAGAAACAAGCTTAAATAAACAAGATTAAATTTTCAGTTTTACATAAACAAAACTTCATTAACACAAACGTACCTTAACTTTCTTTACGACTTTAATGTAACTTAATATCGGCGGCTTTGTTGAAAAAGCTGCTTCGTTCACTTGTATTATTTATCAGGTTGTGCAAAATCTCCGAAAACAAGCTCGCTCGGTGAAAACCTCGAAACTTTGGAATTCTGAGCTCGAGTGTCTTTCCTTTCTATACGACTTTCGCTTTTTTCTTGTTTCTCGTTTGAAAAGAGCGGCGGCGAGATGTTATTGTGCTTAATACCCTCATCAAAGTAATCAGGCTTGACTTTTTTTTTTTAATCGTCGACGATCAGCTTTGGCTTGTTTGTTGTCCAATTTCGTCGTGCATGTTTCTTTTTGTTTCCAAACAATCATTTCGTGTATTTTGAACGTGTTTTGGCCGCTTCGTATGTATTTTAAATTAGTTGAGGATACAGCGCAAATTGCTCGCTTTTTATTACACTTGACGGACGTTAATTCCAAAGCTTTTGTTTGTGCCTGACAAAAGTTTGCCCGCATATATTTTTAGTGCTTTAAGCTCACACGACATACTCATAATAACTAATTTAAGTTTGTTGTGTAATTTTAGAATTTAGTTTAAGTTTTAAAGCAAACGGATTTATTTTCGTATTTGAAGCCGTAATAAAATGACTGCTTTCAAACCATATTAAGTTTATATAACATTCGTTTGATCATAAACTATTTATTTAATTTACCAGAACTATTTAGATTATAAAATAAACATATTTAAATTTCAAAATAAAACTTAAATATATCTCACAAAACTATGAATAATACCTATTTCAAAGTTAGAAAAATTCTCAAATAAAACTATTCAAAATTTCACTGTTTATAATTTCCACAGCTGTTGGCTCCGAGAGTTTGCCTTAAAAGCTGTTAAAACTCTTGTCAGGCTACGTACAAACTGAAGGTAGCCCGATATGGAAGGTGTGGTCCATTAGTAATTGTGCGACGATGCCGCTCTTCCTCTGCGAAATGAAAAGACGCACACACAAGTCGGCAGTTCACGCGGAGTTCACTCTCAAGAATTATGTTGATTTGCTAATAGAGATGCTCTGTGAGGGTCTGCTGCAGCAGCCAGAGTATTTCAAAATAATATTCTTGATTTGCAGGCAGACCGCGTTTGAATGGGCACACCTTATTTATTTGGAAAGTCGTCGCTCTCATTAACCATGTCACTTTGTCAATTCGAATGACTTCTTCAAAGCACTTTTAATTAAACCACTAACGACAAACGGAATTAAAAAGTATATCAGCCACCATTCGAGCCATTTTGTGTGAGCGACAGTTTCCATCGCCCGATAAGCATCTTCTGGCTGGTATATGTTAACAGTGGCTGGTAATTAAACTTATTCCAGCGATGATTGACATTTAAAACCTTAAGTTTTCGCGACTTTGTGGTTGCAATACATTGTAGTTTAAAATAGATTTTTGTTGTAAGTCCAAACAAAGTCTTGAAATTAACCGAGAATAATCCTTTTATCTACGTGAGCAAAATTTGTGAAACTAATTATAGAATAAGTCGATAAAAACACTCCTAAATTAAACTAAAGATTACTTGAACTAGTAGTTTTACAAGTACTTCAACTGCTAATGATTTACATCTGGAAGATAACAACTACAATTTTACTTGTTTAAACTTGTATTAATTTTGTATACAGTATTTTACGTATTATAGCTTCTAAAATCATACAACAAATATATATGAACATTAATATCAAGTTTTTACTTTATAATGTGTTCATTGATTTTAAAAACTAATAAAGGTTTAACATGTTATGCATTTTTATTTTTCCGTGTTTTATTCACTATTCTAATACTTTTTCAAAGTTTTAATAGCATTCAAAAACTAATTAGATTTGTTTAAAGATTTGTCTACTAACATAAAGTTAGTTTTTTTTAATTTTTTCGTCCTCAACAATACTTTTGCAAAATTTTTAAATAAAAAATTATTCACATTTCATACAATAGAGTTGTATAGGTTTTATAAAAAAATTGGTTCATTTTTTTACGATAAAATTTATCTATCCAAAAATAAGTTGCGTACGAATTTACTAACTTAGAAACCTTTTGAAATCAATTTATTATTTAAAGCTTTGATGTTTAAAAATAATAAATACTATACAATTAAAATCCTCTAAATGTTATTTATTGCTATTAAGTTTATACTGTTTTTAAATGTGTATAAAAACAAGTGAACAAAACAGTCAGATTTCAAACTTTGTATCAGTGTTTAAGAGTATAGAAATATTAAAATACTTTATCAGTTTTATAGCCTATTTTAGATTAAGAACAAACTAGTTTAGATGTTATTTTAACTTAGGTAGTATATTAAAGCTATAGTACATCTTATAAAGTTAAAAAGTAGAAAAAACTTTGTTGGCCGCCATTTACAAAAAAATAACTTTTTTTAAATTTATTTGAATGATAGTTTCTGTCAGTTATGTTTTAAAAATATCCTTTAATATTTCTTATTGAATCAAACTGACCTTTTAATATAAAAAAACTATTTTCGTTGTTCTTAAATAGAGTAGTAAACGCTAATTCTTCTTTTTATAGTAAACTTACATTGTATTGTGTTGTATACAACAATACTTAGATACTACACAATTAGGAGAAAAACTTTATGCTTTAGGAGAACTTCTAGAAGATTGTTCGTTTTTTAAAAGATATTTACTTATTTATTATAAGCTTAACAAATAACTTAATAATTTTTAGTCCAAAATAAATTATTATATTAAAGGATTATAGATACCAGAAGTATAATTAATATTTTAAGTAAATAAGAATTTTAAAAATCAAAAACTATATTTTTTTATAATAACGCAACTTAAAGAAAAATTATAACTTATAATACTTTTACCTAAAAAATAACTTATTTTATATTTTTTATAATTGATTATGAAATGAATTAAAACAGTTTTTATTTCTATTTGATTTATGTACAAAAATGTTAGATAATTTTTTTTTGTTGTTTCTATTGAATAGACTCAACAAAACTAGCTAAAAAACTCATTAAATTATTAAAAATCAATCACTTGGATGTATTTATATCATATAAAGTTTCATTTAACCGGACTCATATTTTGTTGCTAAAGGTTTGTATTTAATTTATAAAAAGTCCAAAATATATAAAAACTAAAAACTCCGTGAATTTTTTTCACAAAAGTTAAATACACAAAATGATCAACGTAATAAAACAAATGTAAACTGAACTACATTTTTATTAATAGTTTAATGCCTGTAAAAATAACTGATGAAAACTTTACTAAAAAGTGTTGTTTTTCTTAAAAGTTGTTATACTGCTAAACAATTAAAATGCCTCCAGCACAATTGTCACAAGCAGGAATATTTTTCCAAAGTGAAGTGTCGACTGCAAATTTTATTTTGATATTTAGTTAATCTTGTAAGTAGCAGAGTGCGGCAAAGGTAAACCACTAAGTTAAATTGTAACTTATCTGGAATAAACAAAAAAAAAAAAAAAGAATCGAGACTGGCCTATCGAATATTTTGAATTTTTTTAAATTCTTTTAATAGTCTTTTTTTTTTAATGTCAGCTTATATTTTAATAGAATAGTTAAAAAAACATAATTATATTTAGTATATATACTAAAAACTATTTTAATCTTAAAGTGTAATTAAATTGTTTGGTTAAGATCTAAATTGTAATTCTTAGCAGTTTGTAAAGTTCAAAAAATGCAACAAAAGTTAGTTAAATAAACTAACAAACAGCGAAAGATTTCTATCTTTAACAGTAGACAAGATAGTAAAGCTATTGTGTTTACTCACTGTAACTTTTTAAACTAAACTTTTACAAAATATAGTTTTTATTTTCTTTAAACTATTAACTAGTAATATAAGTACTAGAAACTTTAGTTTAATAAGCTAAAACTCTAAATATATTCTTTAAAGTTTCTATAATCCTATTACAAAGCAGTTGATGATGATATTTTAAATAAAAACTATTTTTTTCAAAATGCCAAAACACACTGAAAGTTGCATTCATGCACAATGAGCTTGTTGCCAAATAGAGGTTAATTTGTGTTTTGTTTGAAGAAAACAACAAATCCCACTAATTGATGCAGCACAGATAACATCGGAGCTGTGCAGCTGAGCTTTTACTTTTGCAAGCAGATAAGAAATCACGTGTGTGCCCTTTGAAAGCGGCCTGCTCTTTTCAAGTCTAAGCATAATTTCAGCACCTGCTAATTGATTTGCAAGGAAACATGAGTACAATTAGCACGTTAATGTTTTGTATGTAAATGTTTTGGACATTAACGCGTTTTATTTTAGTGTTCTTATAGAATACCACCATTATTAGTACTTTTTAAACTCTTTCGTACTATTTTTAAAAAGTTGTGATAATTGATTGTACAGTATATATTTTAAAAAGCATAAAGTAATTTTTTTCTATTTGTTTATGCTCATTTTAAATCTTCAGTTAACTGTCATCTTAAATATTTCTGCTTATCTACTTGAGTCTCAATTGACAAACAAACAAAATTGTAATTGTTTAACTTAAAAGTTCTTGTTTGTTTAAGCTCAAAGTTCATGACATGTCATTTTTTATAATACTTTTTTTAGATCATCTTATAGTTTTAAACCACTGTTTTAAATTAAATATGTTTTTAAGTAAGTTAAAAAGCTATGTATTTATAGACATACTTCTATGAAGCAGGTAAATTAAACAATTTTTATAACTAATTCATTTTTCTGTTGCAAAATCCTACATTAAATTGTATTTGTTTGTGTGTAATAGAAATAAAAATCAAATAAATGTAAGAACCTCATTCAATCAAAGATTATTCCTGCACAATTTGAGCCTGCGATAGAAATTAAAGCTGTTGCCAAATGATGATAGGTTTATCGGGGATCTTAAAAGCAGCTGGTAATCAGCGAAAAATAAAGTTTACAAAAGAAATATTTTTTTGATCATGAGCATCACGCTAAAACTGCTTTCAAATCAATTCTTACACCTAAAAATCTTTGCATGTTGGCGCATCCTTAAAAACAAATGCTGCTTTTTAATTTTCCAGCCCACCAACCCATCTGCTGCCTGCCTCTGTGACGCAATAATCAAAGAAAAGCTGTTGGCACCTGCACCAGGATCCGCGCCCATTTTGCAACTTGTTTATTTTGAACTTTGTTTATTAACGCTGCAGCTTTTGCTTTGATTTATCGTCTTCCCCTGCTGTTACGCGCACTTCTTGCATGAACTTCTTCGCGCAACATTTACGTGAATAATCATTTACAGTTTAAATATTTCATGTTGCAGCAGAAGCTTTTGATAAGGGTTAAAATAGCATTTGGCCGGTTGAGCGTTGAAAAGACAATTATGATATCTGTTTAGGAAAACAAAATAATATAACATAGTAATAACAAAAAAAAATGAAGCTTAAGTAAAGCCGTAGAACTACAATGAGAAAAAAAAACTATTTGTTTTTATTACAACGTACCGTTAAATTTTTAGTTATATATAATTCTTTTAGCATTTATACTACATGCTTTTATTATATTAAACAGATAATTCATCATTATATAGAGATAATAATTGTTGTCGTTTTTAATAACACAATGCGATACCAACATTACACGCTCTGGGACTTTAAATGCCAATTAATCTGCATGCAAACGTGTAAGAAAATAAATCATAATCATAAAACAGATGATTTTTAAAGATAGTATTGCTAAACGCAAAGGTGATTAACATGCGGAAATTGGTGAATACTCGACATTTTAGTTGCATTGTGTTGAACATATTTAGAACACGCATCGACTACGCAAAAACACAATGCGCGCTCGAAATAGCTGACTCACGAAAGTGCAAATAAATACGTTGGAGCTCCGCTATCACGCAACAAACAATAACTGGCACATTAACGCTTATCTTGAGCAAATAAGTCCCTATAAAGCAAGGTGATTCTGCATAAACAAAAGCTACTCGTTTCAATCAGCCTTAACAAAAGCGAAACTTTTGCTCAAACAAATCGTTTGCTTTCGATTGTCACCAGGTTTTCTGCTGTCACGCTAACATTAATGTTACAATGCAAATTTTCATGTCAAATATGAGCTAAGCACAAGAGAAAGTGTTTGATTGGTGTTAAAATTCTTTGTTTGTAGACGATTTAGTATTGTCGTTTGTTAAACAAACTTACAAGTGCTTTTTATTATAGTCAGTATGGATAATTGGACAAGGTTTTGTTGTTGTTCAAAATGTTGAAAATTTTTCAATTAACCTTGTAGGAACTGATTTTATTTTTAAAGATAACAGTATTCTATTTTTTCTGCATAAAGGAAACTTAAGAATTTCTAATAGATAAAACTATTTCAAAACTTTATTTTTAATAATGTTATAATACTTTTATTCGGATGTTTTTGTAATAATGTATCAAACTTAGTTCCTATAATATTATGTTAGAGATTAAAAACAAATTTTCTCAACGAATAATTTTAAAGTTACAAGTAAAATAGTTTTTAAATATTTAATTTATAGCTAGCTAGGCTAAAAATGTTAAAGTAAGTATACATAGTAAGCCTATAGTAAAACATTTTTATTAATAAGGTTAAAAAAATGCTTAAATTGTTTGAACATATTTTTAAATGGTGCATAAAATTTATTTGTTTTCTTTTTCATTGTTGTTGGTAAAATTTTGATTCTTTATACTTCAAAATCTTTTTTATTCACAATAATTTTAAACTATTTCTCAAGAAGTTGATGTAAAAATTTTAAGATGCTGAAAGTATACCTTATATCTTTAGAAGGTTCTTTTAAAATTTCAAAGACTATTTTAATATAAATTCATATTCTTAGTTAAAAAATCTGAGACATTATATACATATTCTTATCTTTTTTTTTTGATGGTTTTATTTCAAGCTGAAAATGAAATAGAAGCATTTTCAAAAGTTTTATTAAAATAAAAAACACCTAAAATTGTAATAAAGTCTGCGTTTTCAAAAAAAAAAATCAGGAAAATATTTTGTTTTTCAAATAATTTTTCTAAGCCTTATTGATATTCTAAATGAAAGTTTTTTTAAATTTTTTGGTGTTTAACATTTCTGTTAAAACTTAGTTTAAATATCTTTTAAAATTTCACTTATAGCTTAAAAAAAACTTTTATGAGTTTATACTTTAAGGAATGTACAAAATTTTACTTTTTTTTTATATTTATAACTTCAATTTAAGTCTAATATCGTAAGTTTTATTACACATGAAACCAATTATAAAATAAAGTTAAAAAAGTTAGTAAAGAAACTTTAAAATAGTGTCGTAAATTTAGCACATAAAAGTGTCTACTATTTGAACTGGACACTAAAAAAGCATCATAAGTTTCTTTTCTTTTTTCATTGCTTTTAATGTTTATTCTTTTAAATCTAGTCCAAAAGTCTATCCATGGATTTATTACTCTTTTTCTAAACTTTGATCGGAATTGTCTTGAATTTTTTGATTTTTGTGAGCTCTTTTTTGTTTTGTACTTTGACGTGTGTTTTACAGGTTTTGTTTTAACTTTAGAAAAATTTAAGATTCGTGTAGATAATGATCTGTTTGTATATGATGGTTTAGTAGTTAAAAAAGTTATATTGTTAAGTTTTGTTTGACTTGTTTTAGATAGAGGCTTTGATACCAATTTAGTACTTAACCTATTTGTAACAGAATCATTAGTTTTCTTAAAACTTGCTGATGTAGCACGAGTGTAACTATTTGTTGTTTTATAGTTTATAACAATAGGAATAATAGGAATTAGTGGCATAGAACGACCATTAGATTCATTCTTATCGGTTCTAACAGTTGTATAATTTTTACGATTTGTCACGGTTTTAGAAGTCCCTTTAGAATTATAGTTACTTGTCGGTTTAGTTATAAAACTAGTCATTCTTTTTTTCGTAGTTTTAAAGGTGCTTGTCGTTTGAGTACTTGTCGTATGTTTTTTTGATGAATACTTTTTGGTTGGTTTCAGAGTAGATTGAAAAATTGTAGTTTTTTGAGTAGTTGTAGCTTTTTGATTAGTTGGAATTTTTTGAAAAGTTGTAGTTTTTTGAGTAGCTGGAATCTTTGGAGTAGTTGTAGCTTTTGGAGTAATTCTACTTTTCTGAGTAGTTGTATGTTTTTGAGAAGTTGTAGTTTTAAGAGTAGTTATAGCTTTCTCAATAGTTATAGTTTTCGGAACAGTTGTAGGTTTTTGTGTAGCTGTAGTTTTTTGAATAAGTGTAGTTTTTGGAATAGTAGTAGCTTTTTGAGTAGTTGTGGTTTTTGGAATAGAAGTAGCCTTTTGAATAGTTGTAATTTTTAGATTACTTTTAGTTTTTTGAGTTGATGTAGTTTTCGTGTCTTTTGTAACTTTTGGAGTAGTTTTAAGTTTGTGAATAGTTGTAGTTTTGGGAAAAGTTGTAAGTTTTTGAGTTGTCGTAACTTTTAGAGTAGCTGTGGCTTTTTGATTGGCTGTAGTTAATTTAGTTTTTGTAATTTTTGGAGTAGTTGTCGTTTTTCGGACGGTTAAAACTATCGGAGTAGTTGTAGCTTTTTGAGTAGTTGTTGTTTTTTTGGAAGTTCGAGTTCTTTTGGTTTTTGTAACTTTTAGAGTATTTGTAAATTTTTCAATAATTGTAGTTTTTTGAGTAGTTTTAGTTTTTTTGACTTTTGTAACTTTTGGAGTAGTTGTACGTTTTTGAGTAGTTATAGTCTTTAGAGTATTTAAAGCCTTCTCAATAGTTGTAGTTTTCGAAATAGTTGTAGGTTTTTGTGTAGCTGTAGTTTTTTGAAAAAGTGTTGTTTTAGGAATAGTAGTAGTTTTTTGAGTAGTTGTAGTTTTTGGATTAGTAGTAGATTTTTGAGTAGTTGTAATTTTTAGATTAGTTGTAGTTTTTTGAGTTGATGTTGTTTTCTTATTTTTTGTAACGTTTGGAGTAATTGTAAGTTTGTGAACAGTAGTAGTTTTTGGAAAAGTTGTAGGTTTTTGAGTTGTTGTAACTTTTAGAGTAGCTGTAGCTTTTCGATTATTTTTAGTATTTTGATTAGTTGTCGTTTTTTGAGTAATCGTAACTTTAGGAATAATTTCAGCTTTTTGAGTAGTTGTTATTATTTTTGAAGTTTTAGTTTTTTTGGTTTTTGTAACTTTTGGAGCATTTGTAAATTTTTGAGTAGTTGTAGTTTTTGTATTTTTTATACTTTTTTGAGTAGTTGTAGTTTTTGGAGTAGCCGTAGTTTTTCGAGTATATGTAGTTTTTTGAATAGTTGTAGTTTTTGGAGTAGTTGTAGCTTTTTGAGTTTTTGTAGTTTTCTTGTTTTTTGTAACGTTTGGAGTAATTGTGTTTTTGTGCTTAGTTGTAGTTTTAGGAAAAGTTGTAAGTTTCTGAACAGTAGTAGCTTTTTGAAAAGTTGTAGGTTTTTTAGTTTTTAGAGTAGCTGTAGCTTTTCGTGTAGTTGTTGTTTCTTGAGTAGTCGTAACTTTTGAAACAGTTATAGCTTTTTTAGTGATTATAATTTTATCAGTAGTTGTCGTTGTTTTAGTTTTTGTACTTTTTGGAGTAGTTGTCGTTTTTTGGACAGTTGTAACTTTAGAAGTAGTTGGAGTTTTTTTAGTTTTTATAGCTTTTGGAGTAGTTGTAAATTTCTTAGTAGTTGTCGTTTTTGGAACAGTTTTAGTTAAATTTTTTTGAGAAGTTGTAGTTTTTTGAGCAGCTGAAATCTTTGAAGGAGTTGTAGTTTTTTGAAAAGTTTTAGTTTTTTTAACTTTTGAAATAGTTGTAGATTCTTGTTTAGCTGTAGTTTTTCGAAAAGTAGTAGCTTTTTGAGTAGTTGTAGCCTTTCGAGTAGTTGTAGTTTTTCGAGTAGTTGTAGCTTTTTGAGTAGTTGTAGTTTTTTGATTAGCCGTAACTTTTTTAGTTTTTGTAACTTTTGGAGTAGTTGTAGTTTTCTGCGTTTTTGTAATCGTAGTTACTGGATTTTTTGTTGTCTTTGGAGGAAGAGGCATATCATCATAATAAACTGTATTGCATAAGTCTAAAAACAAAAAAAAGTATTATAGTCTATCATATTTATTACAATTATGCGTTTTGTTATGTAATGTTTTTTTTTAGAAAAAGCTTAAAATTTTTTAATTTAATTTTTAGCATTCTATTTTAATCTGATTAATTGGCTTTGTCAGTAGAAAAGTAAATAATTTACTTTATAACAAATTTTTACACTTAGTATACTTTAAAAATAGATGAAATAAGTTGTAAGCTACAGTATATCGAACAACTTCTACCAAAAATCAATTAAATAAAAGAATTAGTTTCGTTTTTTTATTTATTTTTAGAGTAACATGCAAACTATAATAAATATTTTTTTATTGTTTTACTTAAGCGCTGCATAATCTAAAAAATATCAAAGTAAAAATTAATTAATTGAATTTTTACTAATATAATTGCTGAAACAAAAGTTAAAAATAAATTTTTAAAATTATTGGACCATTTACATTTATATGATCTATTGCTACTCTTTAAAAATACTTTTTTTAATCAAATTTTTATAACTCGTTTATACATATTTGAAACAACATTTTTTGAATATTCAAATTAATTAGGAATTTAGTTGGAAATAATTACAAAACAAGTGACTTTTTGTTTTATTAACTAAGAAAAAAAAACAAAGCATATATTTATTAACGTTAAAGTTTCAAGTTTTAAACAAATCTTATACAGTGTTGAAATATTGTTTGCATGTTACATGAGTATGTCAGCAAAAAAAAACATAGTAAAAAAGTATGAACAGCCCTTTTAAATGATAGAATTGAGCTAAAAAATAGAGTACTCTTCATATACACATAAATGTTTTTTACAAAGTCTCTAAATTTAAACATTTCATTAAAAGTCAACAGTATATTAACCTAAATACATTCTTGCCATATTCTAATGTGAATAGACACACAAACTTTAGTATAACTTGACGACAGTTTTAAATTAACTTGTAAAATAAAAATAAGTACTTAAGATTTTTTAGCTCGTATATTCAAGGGCATAATTTTTATTTGAAATTTATCTCACCAGTGTTACAGTGTCTGTCACATATCTTGAAATATACGTTACCGGTACATCTATCTGGCTTGTTCTCTGCGCATTCGTAATGGTGAAGTACACTTGGCCCCATGATAGAGCCAGCTATATTTTTTGGTGTAAAGTAAATCATATAAGTTTTGTAAAAACTTACTTTCACTACTTAAAGCTTTTAATCTTAATTTAACGAAATTGTGTTTAGGACTTATATATCTTCAGTAACTGTATTTAATAAAAGTTTGTTTTTCACTAATCAATTTTAGTAAAAAGATCTGTTGTTTAGTCTATCACTAAAAATATCTAAATATAAAATAATATATGTAAAACTTCAGTAACGTTACCTTTTTAACATACATTTTTTAGTTTTGTCATTGTAAATAGCTATAAAATACTTTTCTATTTTAAACTTTTGATAATACAAATTACCAATAAAAATAGTTTTAAAGATACCAAAATGTTTGAAAAAGTTTACAACGCTATAATAAAACATAAACGAAGTTCAAAAACTGCTTTTTGCTAAAACAAATAGTACTTTAAAAACTGAAGTAAAATTAATATTTTGCATATTTAAAGTCATCTTATATAAAAACATTAACAGGTATAAAAAACTGTTTTTTTTCTTATAGTTAGTAAAATAATATTATATTGTTTGTTAATAATAAAATATGTATTAAAACTTAAACTGTTTTTATAGTATAAACTTCACTATTTATATTGTATATTTAGATAGTGTGAACTAGTTAAATCAAGCTACATAAACGTATTTAGGACTAAAAAACTAATTCTAAAAGCATATAAAACTTTAAAAAAAAATTTATTTTCGAAGCTAGACTATAAAGGTTTTTAGGATTGAAATTAATTCAAAGTTTACAAATAGCAAAATAAGTATGTTTTAAGGTTTTGAATTTTCTACACTCCTGTTACTTGTTTAATTTTTTTTCTTATATATAATTATTTTGAAGCAATAATTGGTATCAATACAAGTGTTCAAAATTCAATGGTTTACAATAATTTCTGCTTCTAGAGGTCAGAACGAAACAAGTCTGTTAGACTATGAAAAAAGAATCTATGAGATACAGTAACCCAACAACTAGAACGCACTTTGAACACAGCACAAAAGTGCGTACCCAACCGGCAGTGCGTACTTAGAAAATTTAAGTCTTTATTTACCTTAAGCTTAATACATACATTTTTGAAGCCACTAGAGTTTTAAAAATTTTAAAATGACTATTGATGCCAAAGTTCCCATAACAAAAAAATATCATAAAAACAAAATATATTTATTGAAAGTATTTAAAATCATTAGTATTTATTTAATTTGTGTATCTATATATAGGTATTTATTCATGTATGTAGTTTGTAATTAACCAACAAATTTTTCAAATTTCTCTTGTATTTTCTTGTACCTTCAATATTTACATAGTACACACAACTATGTAACTACTTATTTCAAATAAATATTTTTTTTTTAAATCATTGATCGTGCTTTTATTTAATTGTATTTGTTCTAAAATTAAAAAAAAAGCAACAAAAAATGTCTGCTAAATCCAGACGACAACCTAAACTAACAGAGTTGTTTTCAAAAACATACAATTTTAAATAAATCTCAAATGCAATGTTCTTTATTTTCATTAATACGCTTTTTTATGCGATATTTGCATTTATACTTCAATCATTGGGTATGTAAGTATCAATTGCAATGTTCTTTAATTTCTTTGTTAGCGCTTTTTTATACGCTTTTCACACTAATGATACAATTGTTTAAACGCTAATTTTACTGTTCAGTATTTTCGTTTATCTAAGTTTTGTAAAAATTTTTAATTATTTTTGTTCATATGTTATAATCATAGGGTACGCAAATTTTAATTGCACTTTTCATTATTTTCTTTAATTGAATAAAGTTTAGTATGTTTGTTTTAAATATTCGATTTGACAAACAACTCGTAAGTTTAAACTTACTTTATGGTTTCTTTAGTTTGAGACTATTTTATTTAATACAGTAAAATTTGTTTTGAAATATAATGCTTTTGTGTTACTAGTTTTTTTTTTAATTTCAAGCCAAATAAAAATGTGCGTACCTTACCGGCAGTTCGTACCTAGCAAGTGCGTAGTTGGCATGTTACTGTACTTAATTTGATATAAACTAATTTGTTTTTACGTTAAATTAATAAAACAGTTGTACGCAGTTTTTGTGTACAACTGTTTTATTTAGTGAACAGATGATAACGAGTATAAACTAGGTGTGAACTTATTATAATGTTAGACTTGTATAAAGAATAAATATGGATAGAGAAATAAGCAACCAATATTAAATATAAAAATGGTGATTACCTGAGAAACTTATGTTCTAGAGCTAGGCTATTAATATATGATATATTTTTAATATTTTTATTTTTATTTTTTACTTTTGCACATTATTTCTACGTATTTATTATTATACTTTTATTTATACTTATAGAAAATACACGTGTTACAGATGTTATTTAAAGTACTCTTTTCAGAACTCCGTGAAACTGTGTTATTAGTTTAACATAGAAAAACAACAATAGTTTTCAATAAATTTAAAAGTTGAAATAGTTTTTAAAAATACAAATTACAAATAGTTATAATAAAGAAAAAAAAACGTCTTTAGCATATTTTTTAGTACATTTTTTACTTAAGGTGTAAATTTATTATTGTTTCTTTTTTGTTTAAATTTCAATAGGTATGAATTCACAGTTATTTTAAAAATTCACTTACAATGGGTGTAGGAAGCACATACTTGGTTATGTTCACAAACCACCTTTTTCACACTTTCGCCTTTCGGACAAGACCCAGTCAAACTTTCACACTTGTAGCAAGTTAAAGAAGTGGCTGAGTATCAAAAAAATCTTTTTATTTAAACTTTTTGGGTACTTTAGTATAATCAAAGTCATATAAACTTCTAATAAAAGTAAAAAAGCTCTCAAATAATTTAACTTCTTACAATTTTACTAACACTGGTTTTAATAATTTGTACTATTAAATCTGATTTAAATGTATAAAACTATGATAGGTTCTGAAGTATTATTTTGTATATTTTAGTTCGTTTATTTATTAAATACGACATAATTAAATAAAATCTTGATAAGATGAAATTATTGGGATACAGATTACAGTTTTTTTGTAAATTTCGATAGATTTCAAAATTAATCGTAAAAAAACAGCAAAGTTTTATATAATATATTCTTTAACTACTTCTTGTTCAACAAAAAAATATCAAACTAAAGTTTGTATGGTTTATGTAAAAAACTGTTAGTTTGAAAACAATAACACTTTTAATACTACTTAGGTCAGCTTAAAATCAAACTACAAAATAAGTTCTTAATAAAAGCGAAAATTTTATAATTCATAACATACTGTATACTTACTCAACAATACTTTACAGAACAATACAAAAATAAACCAAATATTTTTCATGTAGGCTTCTTACAAGTGTAAATTTCTGTACTATGTCTCTATAATAAAAATTTTTTTATTATTGTTTTAAAGCTATTTTAAAAGTTCAACTAGTTTAACTTTAATATATAATTATTAATAAACTGTAAATAATAAAAACTAATGATAAAAGTAAGATTATATATCAAAAATACTAGAAGGTACGTAAATTGTACGCCTACGTCCAAAATTTTTAAAATAAATTTAAAATCTTAAAAATAACATTTTTTTATTAACTTTTAGACTAAACATTAACAACTTATTTATATAAAGTTAAAACCTTAAAAGTTTTTATGTTATTGTTATTGAAAAACTTATAACTTTAATGTGCTGGAAAAGGAAGGGTTAAATTAATCTTGTGTTTTCCAAAATTATAAATTTTATAAAATTAAATCAAATTAAAGCCTACCTTTAAATTGTTAGTTATGATTTGAAAAAATATGTTTCTTCATTTAGTGTGACTTTTCTGCATTTTTTTATCCATTACTAAAAACTTAGTGTGAAATCGTAAATAAGTTAATCTTAATCTACGCTTTATTTTTAATCAAACTTTAATATAGCTTTAAAACAGTTTAAATAAAATTGGAGTTAAATTTTTTTTTATTATAAAAAAATTGATCATAAAATGATAAACTAATATACTTAATACTTTAAAGAAATTTTTCGCTATTTAACAAAAAACCGGTATAAAAAATAAACACTTTTTTCTTTGTAATCTTTTTTTTTACTTTCTTATACAAAAGGCTAACTTAGTCTGATGTACCTTTCAATACTTTATTATGTCTAGAAAATTTCAATACTTTTGCTTATTTTTGAAATTAAAAACAAACTATAATTTACGCTTAACTACAAAATAAAAATCAAAAACAAATTATTTACGTTTTTTTATAAAACTATCAATAGTAGTGCTGTATTAAATTGAATACTAAGAAAATAATAGATTATAAAAAGTTAAAATTTTATTGAATATATAAAGAAAGTTATTCGAAATGAAGTATTTAAAGATTTTATATCTTATAAGTTTTGCAGAAATCTTAAATTATGCACAACATTTAATAAACTCTTGCGATAAGAAGTTGAATTCTGCATACTAATACAAGAAATAACAAACAGTTAAACTTTTTCTTGGATACTAGTAAGAATCTTTTTTAAATAAGTGTGTGTCTATAATTGTATACCACATAGTGAATCTAAAATTTTTAATTTATTTTATGTTACTCCAGCTCTTAATTTTGTTTTAAAACTTTCAAAACTGTTTACAGTTTTATTAATATTTTCCTTTATTTGTCTTAAATATAATATTACTATATATTGTACTTCTTTTTAACAACCTAGTAAGTTGAAATTTTCTTTGAAGTTTATGTACTTTTAAACTATTAATTTTTTGTAATAAATTACTTTACCTTTAAAGTATAAACTCAAAGAGTGTTTTTACTAATAGCGCTCCATTAATTTTTTTTTTACTTAGTGAAAGCTTGTTATAATTATTATCTACCTTAAGATTCTAAAAAAACTGCAAAAAAGTAATTAATAGTGAATTAATAACTATTGATTTAATTAAACTAAAAGACTTTCCCACGTTAGACGGTGAATATTTACAAATTTGTTTGGTTTGTACTTTTATGTTTTTATTTGAAAAAATGAGGAAGCGCTAACAGTTATAAATTAGTTATTTTTTCTTAATTTCAAACTACAAAATGAAATTACATAAGTTTACTATATGAAAAAACAACAAATAGTTATTAACATTAAATACTTTATTACAGAGCAACAAATATGTTACTGTTATTATAAAGAAAACAATTATTCATTAAAACTTCACTTTGATTGTATTCTTTGATGACTGTATAAAAATCTTTTTTTATTACAAATTTATAAATTTACTGTTTAATAAAAACGAGAAAAAAACCTGCTATAAATTTTTAAGTGTTACAAAAAAATCTTTCGAACTAATTTTAATCAAAAAATTTAAAGTTTATACTTAGCACAAAGCTTGTCCAGCAATTCGTAGCCTCCTAAAAAGTGCTTGGACTTTGAGTAACCGAGATGATGAAATAGTTGCAGTGCGTAAGTTGATCTAATTCCCATCAGACAAACAAGAACTATCTCGTCTTCCTTCGACGGCTTCTTACTTCTGAATTCTGCAACAAACTTTTCCTCGCTCATCTCAAGAGCATCGAATATTCTTCCAATTGGAATATTTACAAACCTTTTACTTTTTATGGAGTTTTGCGCAACCTCATATGGTTCTCTTACGTCCACAATATACGCCAAGTCGTCATCTACCACCCGCTGGAACTCAACTGGAGAAATGATGGTCCAATCAGCACGCTTTTCTCGCTTGATCTTTGGCGGACCGTCAAAATTTTTGACTTTGAAGTTTTTAGTATTGTTAGATGCTGACATTAGTGTTTACAATTTCATTAGCTTTTAAATTCTTAAAAATATTTTATATTATATTAAAAAAAAATAATAATTCAAAAAATTATAAAAATACTAATAATTTGATGTTTATGAAATTACCATAAATGTTTCAGTAATATACTTTTTCTATAACATCTAAACATTCGAATTATTTTTAAATGTTATGTTAAGATATAATATTTTTTTTATAATTTGTACGTTATTAAATTTCACATTGCTTCATATTTATCGTTGTTTCGTTGGGTACTTTTTTATTTAGTTATTAAAATTTTCAAATGTTAATTTTCATTATAAAACAAAACATATTTAGAATAAAATTAATTAAATAAAAAGATTTTCTTAATTATATTTCTAAAATGGAACAAACATATAAGTTATTTATATAAAATTTCTCAAAACTCATCATATCAAATACTTAAAAGTTTTAAGACCAGTTCTGCTAGTATTCTTACTAAATTATTTAAAATCTACGTTCGCCCTAAACTCGAATACAATACCCCAATATGGTCAATCTATATAAAAAAAAGACATTATTAGGATTGAGTCTGTGCAGAGAAATTTTACCCGTTTTGTTTGTGTTAGATGCAACATTTCAAATACCTCATACAAAGATAGATTGGTGAAACTTAGAATGGAGTCTCTAGAGTATAGAAGATGGCAGTTTGACGTGATAACACTTTTTAAAATTGTTAATGGTAAATATAAAGAATTTTTCAATCAGTTTTTTGTTTTTTTCCCAGACCAATTATAATTTGAGAGGAAATGATAAAAATAATTTGTGAGTATAATTTTAATAACAGTCAGTGGCAAAATTCTTTTTTCTGCAGAACAATAAATATGTGGAATAAGTTACCGCAGGATGTGGTTTCGTGTGGGAGGGTGGAACAATTTCGATTGAAACCAAAAATAATCGATTTAAACAATATAAACACAAGTAAAATACAGTGATTAACGAAAAAAAATTCACTGTAAAATATTAGTATCACTAAGATTAATTTTTCTTCCTTACGCCTTCCCCCTACAGATTATAAGTTTTTATATATAATTTATGTAAATGTGTAATCTTTTTTAGTCTATGCATAAGTTTTTATATGAGAATTTATTTCGTTTTGTTCTATGTGCATACTAAGTTATTATTTATTATACAGGACTATTTGTTTGTAATTTTTTTACTGTGTAATTTTTAGATTTTAATTTTCATTGAATGTTGTTTGTTTGTTTCTTTTTTCGTGTGTATTGTTTAAGCGGCTCAGGTTTTAATGCCCGAGTCCATCTTTGCACAAAAAACACCAATAATAATAATAATATTAAAAAAACTTCTCTTCTTCAATTTTATTTCTTTATATTAGTTTCAAAAATAAGATATATTATTTCAAGGCATCTGGTTTTAAAATAAAACTTAAAGTTAGTTGTGAATCTATACACGAAAAAACTTTCGGTTTAGTTTGTTCATACTGTTAAAATTTGTTCACTATAAGATAAAACTGTTAATTTGAAAATTACACTTTCTTATAAACTACACAAGCATATTCAATCTGTTTACTTAGACAGACTATACATAAATGCTAATTGTAATTAAAAAAAAACTTTTCAAATACAATGAACAATACTAAACAAATATTAAAGTTTTTATACACATGAGGTTTGAATTAAGAGAGTTGTTTAAACCAGAGCAAAATTTTCTGAAGTTAAACAAATAACTCATAAGTGTTATAATTGATTTTATTAGAAATTGTATTACCTTTTCATAATTACAGATAGAATTTGAAACTTTTTTTCATGTTTAATATAGTTAATAACTTAAAAGTTTTGTCGAATTTATATCGTAATATTTTACTTAACTAGTAATTTTTTTTTGTTTTCAAGCTAAAACAACTTAAAAAAACTTCACTATAAAACTATTCACAAAATCGGCGAAAGTCTGCAGAACAAGTCTGGACTTCCGTTTGCCGTGAGACAAGCTCAAATTTAACAAAAGGGTTGATCATGCCAATTCGATCATCAGACTACAAGTTTCGGTAGACTGAGACCGGTTTCGTCCTTATTAGGACTCATCAGTCAGTCACAACCGAAAAACTTGTAGTCGTCAATCTACAAACGGTTTATCATGCTTTCGCATGAAGCAACCATTTGCTGGCAATGATTAGTGACGTCAGCATTGTCTTTGCCGTGCAACGTTTAAAACATTGTCCACTAGGCAAGACATCTGGTACGCTCGTTTTAGTACAATCAACAAAATCGGCGAAAGTCTGCAGAACAAGTCTGGACTTCCGTTTGCCGTTAGACAAGCTCACGGCAAACGGAAGTCCAGACTTGTTCTGCAGACTTTCGCCGATTTTGTTGATTGTACTAAAACGAGCGTACCAGATGTCTTGCCTAGTGGACAATGTTTTAAACGTTGCACGGCAAAGACAATGCTGACGTCACTAATCATTGCCAGCAAATGGTTGCTTCATGCGAAAGCATGATAAACCGTTTGTAGATTGACGACTACAAGTTTTTCGGTTGTGACTGACTGATGAGTCCTAATAAGGACGAAACCGGTCTCAGTCTACCGAAACTTGTAGTCTGATGATCGAATTGGCATGATCAACCCTTTTGTTAAATTTGAGCTTGTCTCACGGCAAACGGAAGTCCAGACTTGTTCTGCAGACTTTCGCCGATTTTGTTGATTGTACTAAAACGAGCGTACCAGATGTCTTGCCTAGTGGACAATGTTTTAAACGTTGCACGGCAAAGACAATGCTGACGTCACTAATCATTGCCAGCAAATGGTTGCTTCATGCGAAAGCATGATAAACCGTTTGTAGATTGACGACTACAAGTTTTTCGGTTGTGACTGACTGATGAGTCCTAATAAGGACGAAACCGGTCTCAGTCTACCGAAACTTGTAGTCTGATGATCGAATTGGCATGATCAACCCTTTTTTTATAAAACTATTCATACAACACCGAAAGTTTTAAAAGAACTTGTATGAAACTTGAAAGTGTTTAAAGTTTAAATCTAGCAACTATAATTCAAGCAACAGTTACATTAATTTTTGCTCATAATAAATCTTATTTTTGAGCAAAAATTGACTGATCTTTTGGCCTAAGAGTCCTAATGACAGCATTAAAAACCCTTTGAGTTTAACGTTGCAAGATCAGAACCTAGTGGTCGACTCCAAAACAATTTTGATCAATAGTTTATAACAACAGTAAATTTTTAAGTATTTCAAGCAAAAGTTTATTCTTTAATTTCAATGTATTTCAAAAAGGGTTTATCATAACAATTCGATTATCAGACCACAAGCCTTCGGTAGACTGAGTCAGGTTTTTTGGTTATGACTGACTGATGAGTCCTAATCAATACGAAACCAGACTAAGTCTACTGAAGGCTTGTGGTCTAATGATCGAATTGGTATGATTAACCCTTTTGTTAAACTTGAGCTTGTCTTACGGCGTACGAAAGTTCAGGACTCTGCTCTGCAGACTTTTGCGATGTTTTAGTTTATTAAATTTTTTTCTATTATACTTTTTCTGATTTCAACATCATATTCTGTTTTACTTTGTATATGTACATATACATATTGTATATATACTTTTGTCTGATGTATAATTCTGTTTTTCTTACAAGTTTTTAATGCTAAGATATTTTTTCATATTTTCGATCTTAAAACAGTTAAAGTAAATATGTAGTGTGTATCTCGATGACCAAAAGGTCTTTCTTATGCATCAGGTCTTTAACCACACTTTTGATCGTAAATTTCTTTATCCTGAATATTAACTATCAGAATAAGATTCTAGGATTTGGGAAAGCTTTAAGTTCAGATTATTTATCAATTGGAAAACTGTAAAATATTTGAACTTTGAACTTTTTTTATGTGTATTCATTGCCACAACGAAAAGTCTACATAACAATACTTTCTAAAAAGAACTTTCTTTTTAAATAGCACGTAGTTCAAATATATTGTAAAAATAAAGGATTTTTGTAAATATACTTTTAATTCCTAGTTTAAAAAAATATCACTGCATTGCCGTTCTGTTAAACTCTTGTTGATAAGTAAAGATATCAAAATAGTATTCATAGGTTTTACTTAAAATTTGTGCTGTTTTTTATTTTTTATTAGTTTTTGCTTTTGTAAAAAAGATGTCATAGTTAGCGCCTTTTGAAGTTTGATACACAAAAGTTATTAGAATCAGCAACATAATAGATTTAAAACTTAATCTTTAGGCTAAATAAGTAGGAAAAGGTTTAAATGGTCGAGAGTTAGGAGTATAATTTGGGTGGGTGTCACTTTTGCACGAGATGACACTTTTGCCCGGCGTCACTTTTGCACGAAAAAACAGTTTTGCATGGCGACTCTTTTGCACGAGCATCACTTTTGCACGAGGGAATACTTTTGCACACAGGGTCTCTTATGCACGGCATCACTTTTTCACAGTGTCATCTATTGCACGACGTTACATTTGGATGGCGACATTTTTGCAAATCACTTTTGCAGTGCGTTATACTTTCACGGAAATGTTTATACACTGCAACAATCTTAAACAATCAATCAAATTTGAACGGAACTTTACTTTTACCCGCTCCTAAATTTTAACTTCTAAAATGAAAACTTCAATAAATTAAATACAAAACTTTATTTTCATCAATTAAACAAAATTTGCTTTCAAACGCAAGATATTTTTGAATAAAATGTGAAGATTTTATAATAAAATAACAACTAGTTTTAATTTTAGCTAAACTATATATACTTCTTGATTTGCTTTATTTTTCTTGTTTATTTAATTGAGATTTTTTAAAGTTCAAAAGAACTAGATTCTAGAATATATAAAGAAGCATAGTTGGTAATTAATAAATAAGAACTCAAAATAAACTAGAACAGTTTACTAACAATTTTAGTTATTTTAACTCAAGTTTCTAAATAAATTGAATATTTTACTTTTCAATTCAAGTTCTTATTTATTTTAGTTTTTTAATAAATTGAATATTTTACTTTTCAAATTTTCGTTCCTAGTATGAATGTTAAATAAATACTTTTATTATATTTTTTTTTTTTTTTTTAGTTTCTAAATGAATTGAAGATTATTTTAAATAAATAGGTTATTTAACTTTTCAAGTTATTTTCCTGATATAAATCTTTTAAAAAAAATTATATTATACATTTTAGTTTATTTTTTTGTTCAACACTAATTTTTATTATTTAAGTTATAAATCTTTGATTTTTCGTCTTTGATATAAGTCTGTTATAAATTTTTAGTTTCCAGTCCTTATTTTTGTTACAGTACTAGCTAGAAACATTTAATCGGCCTGCATGCAAAAATGATGTTCCGTGCAAAAAAGTTATCGTGCAAAATGTCGCTGTGCAAAAATTTCGCCGTAATAATTTATCTTCATTCAAAAGTATTGCCGTAAAAAAGTGTTTCTCCGTGCAAAAATGTCCTCTCGTGCAAAAGTGTCCCCTGTTGCAAAAGTGTCTCCGTACAAAAATTTCTCCGCGTGCAAAAATGACTCTCGTACAAAAGTGACCCGTTCCTGTATAATTTAGATGTAGAAAAATTATATATAAAAATAGTTTAAAGCACACAATCAATTCTTTTTTAACTAAGTATAATTGTAATCTAATATAAACACCAATAAGTTTGAACTCAAAGTTTAGTCCTAAAAATAAAAGCTATATTATAAAAAAAAAACTTGCAATAGTTTGTCTACAAGACCATCAACAACAGTTTCCGCCAAAATCTACAGAAATACCGGTTCTAAGTTTACTTTTAATTTAAAAGAGTGTTTCTATAACTATACACCAAAATGTTTTGTAAAATAATTGTTACAAACCAGATATTGGTTTTATTTTGATAAAAAAGTGTTAATAACTTTACATTTCATTATTTTCAACAGTAATAGTTTTTAAATCTATTTTAAATAAACCTGTAAATTATAAAAAGTTTTGTTTTTTAAACTCGACTTACTACTAACAAAAGTCGACTGTAGACCTTGTAAAAGAGTTTTTGCATTTGCTTCACCTGATCACCATTTAACGATTTAAAAAAAAGTGAGCATTTTAATATTTGAAACTAGAACAGTACAAGTTTTGCTTTACATATAATTCACATACAAAACTAAATAAAAACTTAAACAGCATTATTGATAAAAGAAAATCTTGAGGTTTATTTGATCTTTTCATCGTAATGGCTTAGGGGTCCTTATTATAGCAGTTACAAGCGTATTAGTTAAACATTGTAAGTTCGAAACAAACAAGTTGAAAGATAAAAATATTAAGTTTATTAATCAGTACAGGTATCGGCAAAGTGCGTCCCGCTAGCATATTTATGGGATACGACTAACGAAAAAAAAATTATTTTGAAACTTTCATAAAATAATCTGGGGTATGAAACAAAGAGTGAAAAATATCGAAGTTACAAAATGCGGGAGAATGAAACGTACTCCAGACATTTAGGAATCTATTATTAAGGGGTAGTCTATGAGCAAGCGTACAAAATTGCACGAAGATACTTCTGCACGAAGGGATAAAATTGCACGAAAGGTCACTTTTACACGAGCAGACAATTTTGCACGGGTCAATTTTTTTTTTAGTTATTTTATTTTTTTACTATCACTGTTACCCCTAATCCTAACCCTCGGTCAGCAACTTTTTTTTAGATATTTTTTTTTTACTTTCGTGCAAAAATGTAACACGTGCAAAATCGTGTTCGTGCAACTTTGTTCCCTCGTGCAGTTTTGTGCACTCGTGCAATTTAGACCCGTTCCCATTTTCGAAAGTAAAAACTAAAACTGATGACAACAATCCTACTTTTTTGGAATTTGGCCATTGACCACTAAATTCCTGCCGACCCCTGAACAATTTTGTATTATATAAAGTAATTTTTTTACGTTAGTTTGGGTTAAAATTAATTCTTAGAATTCAAAATCAGTTTAATTAAAAAAAAATTAGTTATTTTATTAAATAAAAACAAATTATACAGTAATCTTCCTTTGTTCTACCAACATATGTTTCTGTGTGTCAACGACCAACACACTTTAACTGGGTTCTGTAAAAAAATATAATTACTGTAATGAGAGAATAAAAGCATAGAATAAAGTAGGTGTATACATGTTTTCATTTAAATAAGATATTTTCTACAGATAATAGTTATTAATAGGTGAAATACTTAATATTAAATCCGACTGTTATAAAACTATATAATATTTGTGATTATTAAGTCTAAAATAAGTAAAGTAAGCTAAATTACACTACAAAACATAATATAAACAAACAACTCTAGGAAAGATAACTAATTCAAACTTAACGACGCTGAAGGCAATAAAAGTCACAGAAACTCGATGTAACATGTATATTATATATTGAATGTTTGTAATGATTGAATCAAAGTTATATAGAACTAATATACTGCTTCCTAATTCTATATAACTTTGATTCAATCATTACAAACATTCAATATATAATATACATGTTACATCGAGTTTCTGTGACTTTTATTGCCTTCAGCATCGCCTAAATTATTTAGCTTACTTTACTTATTTTAGACATAATAATCACAAATATTATATAGTTTTATAACAGTAGGATTTAATATTAAGTATTTTACCTATTATTAAGTATTATCTGTAGAAAATATCTTATTTCAATGAAAACATGTATACACCTACTTTATTCTATGCTTTTATTCTCTCATTACAGTAATTATATTTTTTTACAGAACCCAGTTGAAGTGTGTTGATTCGTTGACACACAGAAACATATGTTGGTAGAATAAAGGAAGATTACTGTATAATTTGTTTTTATTTATATCTTTTGTTAGCAAACTATTAACCCTATATTTTGAACAGTTATTTTATTAAAGCAATTTTAACATTAATTTGTATAAAATGTATGTTTTTAAAGTTTTCAATATTCATAAAACTGTTTAAGTTTCTGCATGAGCTAAAAATTAACCTGAATCTTAAATTTTATAATTTAAGTAAAAAATTTAATTTTAACAGCTTTTTAAACTTTATAATGTTTGTATACTTGGTCTAAATCTACAAACTATCAACTTTTGGTGATATTTTAAGTAAAGCTAAGTACTAAAAAACAAGAGTACACGCATCTAAATTAAATATATTTGTAATTTTCGAAATTTATTGCTTAATCAATTGCAAAATATGTACCAAAAAAAAAACTTCAAATTACATGAAATTTAAAAAAAAAATTCTAATTTTATATGGAAAAAGAATAAATATTTGAAAATTTATACTTGAAACAATTACACTTACAAGTTTAGTTGAAAAAATTCGCAGTAATAAAAAATTTTGTATGATGTCTTACAACTATTTAAGCTATTTTCATTATTTTCCTTACTTACTTTTACTTTCAATTTATAAATTAATATTTCAGTAATTTTTTTGCCATGGTTTTCAGGTTTACATTTATGGAAAAAAGTTTTCATGTTTAAAATTTTTATGTTTATTATCTCATATACAGAGTTGCCAATTGTTTTTTATTAAGAAAATATAAGGTTTTCAAAATTTCTTCCACATTTTTTAAATTACACCTTTTAGGGTCTATTTATAGTTTAAAATTAACTTAAGGTAAAAACTGTGTTAAATAGTGTAACGACATTGAAAAGATATCTTTAAGCTTCTTTAAATGTGTTTTTAATAATAAAAAATTGATGATAAGAAATTTTTTATCTATTTCTATACAATAACTGTTTGTGTCAAATCGAAGTTTTACTACTTGACATGCAATGTTGTTTAAAATTCCGTGTTTTTTAGTAATTTTTGCTAAATATTTCAAATTTTTTCAAAACTTTTCAAATTCCAGGTTTTTGCAGGATTCCAGGTTTTTTGGCAATCCCGTATATAGCTTAATATGAAAACTATAATATAAAATTTTAAATATGTTACATATAATAAAAACACAAGAAAATATTTTATTTTATTTGGTATAGCTAACTGAATACTTATCTGCAAAAGAAAGGTGTTTAGTTTATAAAAATAAAATTCAAATATTAGTGCATTTAAAATTCCCGATTTTATTTTAATTTCAGTAAAAAACTTAAACATAACCATTAAAAAAAATATATAAGTAGTTTTTTTTTCAAAAGTTTATTCAATAAGAATTTTTCCAGTTAACTAAGTTGCACTGTATAAGCTACAGATCTTTAGGAAAGTGATTTTGTTAAGAAAAATTATCAAAACTTTGCAATTTGAAAAAACAGTTGTTCATTATTTAGTTTAAATACAATTTAAATACTATATGTTTTGGTTTTAAGAAAACAAATAGAGAGATCTCAACTGCTGGAGGAGAAGTAATATATTTATTCTTTCAAAAATTTATTTTACAAACTAAGTTTCGGTCAAAGACCTCTTCAGTGCTTAAATAAATCTTATTCAAATAGAATCTAATCATTTTCTTGGTGGCTGGGTTAGAATAAAATAGAATCTATTTGAATAAGATTTATTTAAGCACTGAAGAGGTCTTTGACCGAAACTTAGTTTGTAAAATAAATTTTTGAAAGAATAAATATACAATTTAAATACATAAGAAACAATAAGTATTTTTTAAATAGTCTATAATTTTACTAAAGTTTAATAAAAAACTAGATTATTTTCTAACTTTAATTTTGTTACAAGTTTGCAGCATTCAACATCATTTTAAAAGCAAAAAAATCGACAAGCAAGTTCAGACAATAAATTAAATTTATTTAAACAGTGTTTAAAACTCAAATTGCAAATAACTTATACAACAAGTCAAATAATACCTTACTAACTTTGTAATCTGGGTTAAGATTAAACTTTTAAATCTGGATAAGATTCCTTCCAGCTAACCCAGCCACCAAGAAAATGTTTTGACTTGTGGTACCCTAAACCATGAAGCATTTGAAGGGCCCATGTTGATCTGACACCACTGTTGCACATCACAACTATATCCTCACAATCTCTAGATGGCATTTCCGCACCAAAATATTTTGAAAAAACTTCAGAGTTCAAGTTGAAAGCTCCACCAACCTGTGCTAATGGGACATGCATGTATTTCTTTGCTGGTACTCGACCATTTCTTACTTCGTGTGGTTCTCTAACATCAACTAAAGTAATTTTGTTTTCATCTACTAAATTATGTAGCTCTTCGGCTGACAGTATAGCATACTTTGGTCTTGACTCCTTTGTTATTTTAGGTGGTAAAGGGCTTTCATTAATAGACATGCGCTTCAAGTTTGAAATAAAGACACTTTGTAAGCGTAGAACAGGTTTAGAAAATTTTAATGATTGTAACATCTTGAAGATAAAGTTAAATGTACAACTAAAATATAACTTAGACCTGCAAAAAATATTTTTTTCTTTTAATATGATATATTTTGTTTATATAACGATAAAAATAAATTAAATCAAAGCATTTGGTCATAGGACCTAATGCACAAAAAAAAATTTCAGTAAACAAGACATAAACCACTTGGATACCTTTTATCTTGTTATCCAGGACTGATAAGTTTAATTATTACTGCTTAAAAAGTATATAATAACTAATAAATTTTACCACACAACCATCAACAACAGTATCCGAGACAATCAACTAGGATTTGTTTTGAATGTAAAAAATATACTCTATAACTACTTTAAATTTGTGTTTTTTAATAAAAAAATATAAATGATACAAAATGTTTTATCTCATAATATATTTTTCAAATATAATAGAAATTTTGTTACTTCACATTTGAAAATTGATTAAAATTTCAATTTTTTTAATGATTTTTGTTCAATACTACAGGTTTTTTCAAAAACTTTCAAATTCAAGTTTTTATGCCTAAATTGTCTAATTCAAGATTTTCCAAGGTTTCCTTGTTTTTTTGCAATCCTGTATTTTAATCTTTTAAAATTATAACATTTAAGAGAAAGATTAACAACTTAAAAAATATTTTTTGATTAATTTTTTTCAAGGTATAAAACACCAGTCTCAAATCCCCCTTTGCAATGATAAACATTTTCTGGGCAAAAGCAAAAGTGTTAGATCATTTTATTTGTCCTTAGATATTTAACTATTTATTAAAAAAAATAAAACAGGTGTAGAATTACTAAGCTTGAGCTCATTTAAGTTTATATGTTGATACTTATTTTGTTTCAGATATTTACATTGTTATTAAATTCACTTAATCAAACAAGGAGTTATTCTTCATGTAAATTTCTTTGTATAAGTAAGTTTTAATACAAATTAACCGACGTGATGACCGTGGCAGCTTCAATACAGGAACAGGTTTAAATACATTTTGGCTTCAAGGACCAAGTACAGGTTAATTGCTGAGAATATGTTGCCCAGGATAGGCTGGCAGGACTTTAAAAATTTGTTCCCCCACCCCCGTTGTTGAAGTGGAGTATGCTGAAGCCCACTAGGGCGTCAGAGGAAAAGGGATCTTGAAGTTCCACTCTCAACAAGATTTGACAAGGAAATAGACGAGCTTGATGGAACTGAACACGAAGCTAGGATGTTACAACCTTTGTATCTTTTTACATTGGCAGTAGGTGGAGAACCAGAGAGGCACCCATCCATGTAAATGGGACATGAGTGGAGTTGTAATGGAGGTGCTTCCACATGATCAATTTGTGGAGAGAACTGATGGCTCACAGAGATTGACGCAAAGGAATAGAAGGTTTTTAGGTTGTACAACCAAATCTCAACAAGTATTGATACAAAGGCATTCCATGCTTGGCGTCAAGATCAACCTAGCTTAAGGAGGATAATGTAAGTCATCAATATTTTGATTTGCCTTCAATGTTATCAGATGGTTTAAATAATGCCAGAACTGATGAAACAAATGATGGGGATCATAAGAATGTTGAGGAACAGCACACTACTGCTCCAATGGTGCACATAAAAAAGAAAGTACCACTTGCTCTGCGTAGGTTAAAAGACTTCAATGCCCCAGGTCCAAATCGGTAATATTAACAAAGCCAGAAGGGATTCACGCTAAATTGTATATGTTTAAATGTGTAGAATTTATTGTAATGATAATTTCTTTGTATTACAATTGTATTATTTATTTGGTTTAATTTAAAAACATCATTTTTTTTAAGCATTTTCTTTTGTTAAAGCCAATTGAATTTTATTGATATATCCAACTTATTTCAGTTTTTACTAAATGCATTTTGTTACTTATCTAGATTCCCTCATTTGAGCTTTGTTTTACCTTAAGTTTTTTTTCCTTAAATGAGCTGAAAGGGATGTAAAATTATTAACATTTAGCTCATTTTAGTTTACATTTTATACCTGTTTTGTTTCAAATATTTACTTTGTTATTAAATTTACTTAATTCAACAAGGATTAATAATTCAATATATCCCTTGAACAAAATAAAAAATAAGCACAAATTGGGGCACACGATTTCCAACATTATTTGCAGGAACTTTTTACTATTTTATATGATATTCAATATATGTTTACTAAGAGGTCCAAATTTCTTCAATGTGCTTTTTAAAAAGTAAAGACGTCGACAAACTTTGAGAGGTACGCACCTGCATAAAAGGTACACACTTTTTTTTAACTTTCTTTTAACTATTTATAATTGGTTTGAGATACTTATTTTAAACTAAGTATTTAAAAAATAGAAATAATAGATCAAAAACTGTAACTACTAGTGACATTTCAACTACGTTTGACATTTTTACTATATCAAAACTTTGTTGTCAAATATATGAGAATTTTAATTTTTGTGAAACATGTATTTGACTAAAACCAAATTGAAAAAAAAAAGTTTAATAATAATATTAAATTAGATTGGTCAATTTTGTACTAAAACTGTTTAAAATAAAAAATAAACTATATTTATCAGTAGATAAGGTTATGCTTACGAATCGGGGCACACGCTTTTCAACATTATTTGAAGGAACTTTTTCCTAATTTTAAAGATATTCAACATACTTTTGCTAACAGGTCCAAATTTCAAAAAGTAAAGACGTCGTAAGGTAAGAACTTTGAGAGGTACGCACCCGCGTAAGGTACGCAAATTAGAAATTATCTTTTTATAGTTGGTTTTTAAAACTAAACATTTAAAAATTTTTTACAGGTATTATCAGAGACGAAGACAAGCTCTTTAAAGCAAAGTTAGAAAACTGTAACAGTAACTACCAGTGACATTTCAACTACGTTTGACATTTTTACTATTTCAAAACTTTATCGTCAAATAAATGAAAATTTTATTTTTGTGAAACTTGTATTTGACTAAAACGAAATAAAATTAAAAAAAAAGTTTAGTAATATATTTACTTAAACCAAAGTTTAGTCAAACTTGTACTAGAACTGTTTTAAAAAGAAAATTAATTATTATTATCAGTAGATAGAAATAAGAATGCAACTCTTCAAAAGAAATTAAACTCTAAAATTTATCAATATTTTTAAGTTTTAACTAACTAAGTTTAAATAACTTTTTAAGTTTAAACCACAGACCATTTTTTAAATAAATATAAAAACAACTTAAACATTGTTTTCAAAACTAATTAAGTATAACAAATATACTGTATTTTTAAAGTAAAGATACTACTCAAAGATTTTGTTTAACTTCGTTTCTTTTTTCGTTTGCTTTGTTTGCTGAAAATTAAATTAAAAAAATATTAGATCGTTTTTATACAGCATGATCTGAACATCATCTAAGTTGACAGCACAGCAGAAGTATTAAAATAGTTTCAAGTCAAATTAGTTCTAAAATATTTGAACAATTGTCAAAAGCTGAACCTGGAAATTTCGAAATTATTTTCTTATATATGATTATTTAACTAAAATAATTCTATAAAAATAAGTTTCATGGCAATTAAGAGGCGACTGCTACGCTCTTTTTATTTTTTTTTAATATAAGAAACAAAAGTAAAACATTGATGTTAACAATATTAAAAACGTATGTTAAAAAAACCACTAAAGACATTGCTATTTTTTGCTAAATATAAGAATAAAATTAGATTAACTTGTTTTATTTTCGCTAAAAGTGTATGCACGCGTAAATTTTCTTGTTTATTTAAACTAAAACTTCGTTAAATAGCTTAATTATATTAAAAAACTATTGCACACACTATGTATGTGCTTGATAAAACGATAAAACTTTCAATACTTTTTTATTTTTTTAATAAGTATCTGCACAATATGTAAATTTTTCTTTATTCAACAATAAAAATTTGTTATAATAGTATTATTTAAACTATAGACTGTTGCACGCATAACTATAACAATGCAAAGTTGTAAAAAATATTTAATGAAAGCGTTTAAGATATCATTAACTTACTAATCAGGTAAGCATTTTAAAAGAAAACAAAGTTTGAAGTTATTTAGTTAAAATATACTTTATTTAATTGAATTTTTTTCTTATTTTCGTTAAATTTTAATTTTTAGATTTTAGAATTCAGTCTTAAATTTGATAAACATGACCAAAATAATGTTTTAAAGTCATGCCAATACTAATTAATTTTGTTAAAAATCATAAAACTACTACTTATTAAAAAATAATTACAATTAGTACTTTATAAAACTCGCCTCAACAAGCTGTTTTAAATCTATTTTTAATAACTTGTTTGAAACACGTTAAAGTTGTGACAATGGTAACATAAAAACTAGTAATAAACAAACATTGCAAATCATATTGTCATAAAATTACCAAAATGTCTATCATCTACGGAGCTGATGTAGAATTTAAAGAATGTGGAGTCTGTCCCTTGGAAAAGGACTTGATAAAAATTTCGCTAATTCTAGAGGTACTGACTTTTATAAAAACTTAATATGTCCTTTATTAATTTATCACTTTTAGTTAATTTTAGTTAATATTTATCATGTTTAAAGTTAATAAACGTTTTGTATATAATAAAGTAAAAGTATTTAATCATTTCAATAATTTTTATAAAAATTTAATACAGAGCGCTCAAATTGGACGAGAAAGCTACTATCGCGACTTGTTAATTAGGCACAACATCCTTCCAAAAGGCAGAAGATGCAAAAAATGCAACAACCCTTGCAGGTTTGTATGTATAGTTAATTAAATGTGATAAATGAAGGAGGAGATAGATTTTTAGTGAAATAGTCTTTTTTCGCATTTTTAGTTTTCGCCTTCCATAAGGAACCTATTGAATGCCCTTTCTTTGATCGCTTATATCTCAAAAGTTACTTTGAGTTTTTTTAAGCGGTTAAAAGTGTCTGATAGCTCAGATTAAATTCTACAAAATAAGATCAAGTTGTAAAAAACAAAGTGGACCCCCCCTATGGCCTTAAAAGATATTAAATTATTAATGTTATTTAACCAAATATAAAAATATATTTTGTATTAAAAAAAGTCCTCACGTAGGTGTAATTAACATGAACACAATCAATAGAAAAATATTATATATGAAAATTTCAACATTAATTCATAAATTTTAGTTTTGTCAATTTTCCTCTACTACTACAATGTATTGCAATACTAACACTAAAAAATTAAATATGGTTCATAATTTTAAGGTCTGCAAGGAAGCAATCGAAGACCAACAAACAATAGGAGGGGTAGGTGTGGTCGTCGAAATTGACGAAACCCACCTTACCTCTAAAGCTAAGTACCATGTTGGCAGAGATGTAGTGAGGGAGCACATGTGGGCGTTCGGGGGAATCGAGAGACACACGGGCCGAAGGTTTTGTGTGCCTCTCGGGCTTGGCGGTAGCCGAAACATGCCAAACCTCGAGCCCCTCATAAAAAAACATATAAGGAGAGGGTCAATTATAATGAGTGACAGCTGGCCCGCCTACAACAACATAGGTAATCTTGTCGACGCCAACGGGGCGTCGATGGATTACTGTCACTATAAAGTGAATCACAGCGTAAGTTTCGTCAACCCGTCCAACCGTTGGGTTCATACCCAAACGGTTGAACGGTTTTGGGGCGATCTGAAGGACCACATAAGTGGTCGTGACAAGGGGTTAAAAATTGAACAAAATGTATATAGATACTTGTTTTTGAAACAGAACAAAATCAACAAGTTTCATTATTTGTTACTCGAGTGCGGGAAGTCATTCCCGTACGAAGTAGAGGAAGACTAATTTTTGTAATATGTTTGTAGTACTTAAAAGGTTTTCGTTTATTATTCGTGTTTTAGTTACATTGGTAGTTGAGTGCAGGAGGTCACTCCTGTACGAACAGAATCATCGTTTTAGTAGTTAATTAAAAGTAAATAGTTAAAAGTATTAAAGATTTTCGTTATTATTCATTTAAAGAAATTTCTTTATAGTTAAGCTGTTAGTATTATTGAAATAGTTTTTGTAAATAATAAAAAGCGTTGATACAACAGCAGCATAATTAGTTTTATGTTTATATATGTTTAATCAATAAAAAAGTAGATTTCTGTATAAGAGTTTATGCAATAATTTAAGTTTTATAGCTACTTTTAGTTTTTTAACTACTTTAGAATAAATATTATGTTTTACTAAGGTCAAGTCAGTCAAAAAGATATTTAAAAGATATTCTTAAGTTTATAAAACAAGTATTTATGGGTAGAAGTTGTTTTTAAACAAAACAGGTTGAAGTTAAAGTATTTTTGAGGCTAAGTTTCCGATACAAATAATAGTTATTTTTGAAATAAATAAAGATTTATATTTAATATTGTTTGTTAGTTTTTTATTTAGCTTAGAAATTCGGCTAAAGCTTATACTTTTGATATTGTTTACCTAACGATATAAAACGCTTAAAAAAATTGGTCTAAATACCTGGTGTAAGATCAAACTTTTTGGTTATCGAGTCGTACTCAACATGCTTACGTTTTTCAATCAACGTGCCGGATCCGAAAAAAAAACAGCTTTTTGCGGACCGGAGCATTTCAAACTAGTGGTTTACCGGATCCAGTATCCATATCCAGCCGAATAATGGCCCGGGTTGAAATTTAAATAAAAGTTTTGAAACCGGCCGAAATCTAATTTTATGGAAACAGTTGATCGCTTTTTTAAATCCTTCAACTTCACAAAATTTATCAAGTCTGAGAATTTTAGATGTAGATTGAGACATGTCAGATGTTTAAATAGTGTCTACAAAATAGAACTGACATTGTAATTGACAAAGGTACGTATGTAAAATATTGTCCTAAAAAAAAACTTTGCTTGGGGTAGTTTAACAAAAAGATATTCAAACTAAGTTAGAGCAACAAAATACATTAGACACAGTGGTGTAATTATTAGTACACATTAATTTATAAAGTAATTTTTTAGCATGTTTTTAATATCAGATTCTTATAGTTTTGATTTGTAAAAATATGATACATATTTTTATTAAAAAAAAAGTTATATTGTCCCTTTTCGGGCCTGTCACTTTGCTCGTAAGTCGTATACTTATACTGATACTGATATAGTCCCTAATATAGTAGGTGTAAAAACAAATAACAACAACTAAACTCATTTTATGTTAATTTTTTAAATACTTATGTTAAATAAACTTGTGTTTATATATTAGATTAGTTGTTGTATTATAGTTATTTAGTTAAACTTGTACCGCTTTAATCAAGGTTTTTTCTGACAAAAATTTTGAATCAAATTTGAAAATTAAATTCAAGTTGATTATTTAATAAAATGGTCTGTAGTTTAAACTTAAAAAGTTATTAGATTTTATTATTTATATAAACGATATAGCCTTTGAGGTTATATCGCTAGGTTATATACTTAGTTGATTCTAATAGCAACATTAAGCTTTTTGCAGACGACACAAAAATATTTAGCCAATCTAACTTAGTTTTACAAAAATCTTTAGATAAAATCTACCATTGATTAAAAGAAAGGAGATTAAACCTAAATCCCAGCAATGTCATGTTTTGAATATTCGGAAAAGTACACCTATTCAAACGTTTGATTTTAAAATAAACAATGCAATCTTACCTAAAACTGAAGTATTTAAAGACCTTGGAATTTTTATTTCAGATAATTTAAAATGAACCCATCACATTAACTATATTTACTGTACTGCATCAATTTTATCTCTTAAGTCCTAAAAAGCTTTATATCTACGGATTTGGTAATTCTTAAAAAACTGTACCTAGTTTACATCCGTCCTAAGATGGAATACAACACACCTTTATGGTCTCCATATTCTATAAAAGACATCAACCAAATAGAATCTATACAAAGAAAGTTTACGAGATTAATCTTTAGTCGGTGCAACATTTTATATACGTTATACATAGACAGACTAACAAAGCTTAATATAAAAACTTTAGAGTACAGAAGACTTGAATTTGATCTCATTACTTTTTTAAACTGATTAACAATGAAGCTACTATTGATTCTCAAACTTTCTTTAAACCTTATGAAAATAATTACTCACTCAGAGGTAATAGTAGAAAATATACATGCAAATATCATTTCTACTATGTTGGTTGGCACAAATCTTTTTTCTATCGTTCGGTAAAAATGTAGAGCAAACTTCCAAATGAACTAGTATCGTGCAAAAATCTTAAACATTTTCGATTAAACTTAAAAAAATTTGATTTAAATAAAATATTTACCAGTAAAATTTATAAGTGATTAGTTTTGTTCATCTCTTTAGCCATTGATTTGGTGTGTGGTATCTAGTTTATTGGTAGTTTAATCTGTAAGCTACACCTTCCCCTTATAGATTTTAGGTACTTTTCAACTTTGATATTTTGGAAGGGCTATTGTTAATGTGCTTTAAGCTTTAGATTTTAAAATTATTGGATACTCAGTTGATTCCTAAGCTAGATTTGTGAACTGTTGCTGCCACATTTTTGAAAAGATTTTTGACTGAATTTGCCGTGGTGAAACTTTAAAACATAACGAGTGGCAAATAGTAGCTGAGATCAATGTTCTGCAAGATGAAGACAGGTTCTGAAGAATTTTGACAGGAGTTGCTTGTTACAGGGATTTGTTGCATTTGAACGTATAATTGGAGATTGGTGATTTTGGAATCGTTGAATATTTATTTTTGAAAGTTTTAGTTTATTCAGTGTGTGCCTTGTATAAGTTTTATGTTTATTTAATCACTGTAATTTGTTTTTTTCTTTTTATTTTAGTGTCTTTCAGTTTAAGTGGCTTAGGTTTTAATGCCTAGGTCCTTCGTTGGACAATAAACTTAATAATAATTTAAGTTTGATAAATTTTAGAGTTTCACTTCTTTAAAAATTTGCATTTTTATCTACTGATAAATATAATAAATATCTTATCTTAAACTAATATAAACTAATTATTAATTTTTTTTTGAACTTATTTGGTTTTAATAAAATAAATGTTTCACAAAATTAAAATTTTCATTTATTTGACGATAAAGTTTTGATATAGTAAAAATGTCAAACGTAGTTGAAATGTCACTGGTAGTTACTGTTACAGTTTTCTAACTTTGCTTTAAAGAGCTTGTCTTCGTCTCTGATAATACCTGTAAAATTTTTCTAAATGTTTAGTTTTAAATAAGTATCTCAAACCAACTATAAAAAGATTATTTTTATTTTGCGTACCTTACGCGGGTGCGTACCTTACGCGGGTGCGTACCTCTCAAAGTTCTTACCTTACGACGTCTTTACTTTTTGAAATTTGGACCTGTTAGCAAAAGTATGTTGAATATCTTTAAAATTAGGAAAAAGTTCCTTCAAATAATGTTGAAAAGCGTGTGCCCCGATTCGTGTGCAAAACCAAAATATCTATCTTTGCAAGGGTAAGAGTGAATTACTATAGTTTCCTAGCTGTTTAAAAAAAGTAACTTTAAGTTATACTGTATTAAATAATCTGGAAAAACCTTCAATAAGTTAAACTTATCAACTTCAAAAACTTAATAATTTAAAATATTTGTTGAGAAGGAGAGTGTCTTAATTGTTTTTTTGAATAGTAAGAAATTAAACTTTGATGGTAGTATCACATGTTGTATTCTTAAGTATAGTTTGGCTTACTTTTAGCTTGAACAAACACTAACAAACTTTTAGTGTTCAAAACAAACATAATGTAGAGAAGTACTAAAGATAAAAAATTAGTAGATCTGTATTCAACACTAGGCTAAACCTTTAATAAAAAAATCGAGCTTCATTTAACACTTTTTTACAAAAAAAAAAAACTTAAATAAGTATAATAAAAGTAGCTAGTATGTAATTTTTAAGTTTCACTTTTCTAAAATTATAAAGTCTGAATCTAAACTAAATAACTTAGATGAGGAGACTATATAAAAGTAGTTTGACCATAAACTAATGTGTATTTCATAATACCTCTGATTGTTTATTAACAAGAAGTTAGCAGTATGAAAGTATAAGTATATAAGCGTATTACATAATTTTTTAAAGCAATTTTCTTGCAAACGTTTAAGTACTTTTTATTTAATTTTAAGATCTAAAAATTTACTTATGGCTTCTTCAGAGTCTAAACTTGTGGTAGGATGTATTTTTGACGATTTAAAGATTTTTAGTAATTATAAAAACACTTAAAAAAAAAAACAACTCATACAACTGATTTGCGTAGGCTAATCGAATGAATTTTGGTTTTTGCAATTTTCTTGCAAACTTTCAAGTACTTTATATTTATTTTTAAGATCTAAAAATTTACTTATGGCTTCTTCAGAGTCTAAACTTGTGGTAGGATGTATTTTTGACGATTTAAAGATTTTTAGTAATTATAAAAACACTTAAAAAAAAAAACAACTCATACAACCGATTTGCGTAGGCTAATCGAGTGAAATTTGGTTTTTGCAATTTTCTTGCAAACTTTCAAGTACTTTATATTTATTTTTAAGATCTAAAAATTTACTTATGGCTTCTTCAGAGTCTAAACTTGTGGTAGGATGTATTTTTGACGATTTAAAGATTTTTAGTAATTATAAAAACACTTAAAAAAAAAAACAACTCATACAACTGATTTGCGTAGGCTAATCGAATGAATTTTGGTTTTTGCAATTTTCTTGCAAACTTTCAAGTACTTTATACTTATTTTTAAGATCTAAAAATTTATTTATGGCTTCTTCAGAGTCTAAACTTGTGGTAGGATGTATTTTTGACGATTTAAAGATTTTTAGTAATTATAAAAACACTTAAAAAAAAACAACTCATACAACTGATTTGCGTAGGCTAATCGAATGAATTTTGGTTTTTGCAATTTTCTTGCAAACTTTCAAGTACTTTATATTTATTTTTAAGATCTAAAAATTTACTTATGGCTTTTTCAGAGTCTAAACTTGTGGTAGGATGTATTTTTGACGATTTAAAGATTTTTAGTAATTATAAAAACACTTAAAAAAAAAAACAACTCATACAACCGATTTGCGTAGGCTAATCGAGTGAAATTTGGTTTTTGCAATTTTCTTGCAAACTTTCAAGTACTTTATATTTATTTTTAAGATCTAAAAATTTACTTATGGCTTCTTCAGAGTCTAAACTTGTGGTAGGATGTATTTTTGACGATTTAAAGATTTTTAGTAATTATAAAAACACTTAAAAAAAAAAACAACTCATACAACTGATTTGCGTAGGCTAATCGAATGAATTTTGGTTTTTGCAATTTTTTTGCAAACTTTCAAGTACTTTATATTTATTTTTAAGATCTAAAAATTTACTTATGGCTTCTTCAGAGTCTAAACTTGTGGTAGGATGTATTTTTGACGATTTAAAGATTTTTAGTAATTATAAAAACACTTAAAAAAAAAAACAACTCATACAACTGATTTGCGTAGGCTAATCGAATGAAATTTGGTTTTTGCAATTTTCTTGCAAACTTTCAAGTACTTTATACTTATTTTTAAGATCTAAAAATTTACTTATGGCTTCTTCAGAGTCTAAACTTGTAGTAGGATGTATTTTTGACGATTTAAAGATTTTTAGTAATTATAAAAACACTTAAAAAAAAAAACAACTCATACAACTGATTTGCGTAGGCTAATCGAATGAAATTTGGTTTTTGCAATTTTCTTGCAAACTTTCAAGTACTTTATACTTATTTTTAAGATCTAAAAATTTACTTATGGCTTCTTCAGAGTCTAAACTTGTGGTAGGATGTATTTTTGACGATTTAAAGATTTTTAGTAATTATAAAAACACTTAAAAAAAAAAACAACTCATACAACCGATTTGCGTAGGCTAATCGAGTGAAATTTGGTTTTTGCAATTTTCTTGCAAACTTTCAAGTACTTTATATTTATTTTTAAGATCTAAAAATTTACTTATGGCTTCTTCAGAGTCTAAACTTGTGGTAGGATGTATTTTTGACGATTTAAAGATTTTTAGTAATTATAAAAACACTTAAAAAAAAAAACAACTCATACAACTGATTTGCGTAGGCTAATCGAATGAATTTTGGTTTTTGCAATTTTCTTGCAAACTTTCAAGTACTTTATATTTATTTTTAAGATCTAAAAATTTACTTATGGCTTCTTCAGAGTCTAAACTTGTGGTAGGATGTATTTTTGACGATTTAAAGATTTTTAGTAATTATAAAAACACTTAAAAAAAAAAACAACTCATACAACTGATTTGCGTAGGCTAATCGAATGAAATTTGGTTTTTGCAATTTTCTTGCAAACTTTCAAGTACTTTATACTTATTTTTAAGATCTAAAAATTTACTTATGGCTTCTTCAGAGTCTAAACTTGTAGTAGGATGTATTTTTGACGATTTAAAGATTTTTAGTAATTATAAAAACACTTAAAAAAAAAAACAACTCATACAACTGATTTGCGTAGGCTAATCGAATGAAATTTGGTTTTTGCAATTTTCTTGCAAACTTTCAAGTACTTTATACTTATTTTTAAGATCTAAAAATTTACTTATGGCTTCTTCAGAGTCTAAACTTGTGGTAGGATGTATTTTTGACGATTTAAAGATTTTTAGTAATTATAAAAACACTTAAAAAAAAAAACAACTCATACAACCGATTTGCGTAGGCTAATCGAGTGAAATTTGGTTTTTGCAATTTTCTTGCAAACTTTCAAGTACTTTATATTTATTTTTAAGATCTAAAAATTTACTTATGGCTTCTTCAGAGTCTAAACTTGTGGTAGGATGTATTTTTGACGATTTAAAGATTTTTAGTAATTATAAAAACACTTAAAAAAAAAAACAACTCATACAACTGATTTGCGTAGGCTAATCGAATGAATTTTGGTTTTTGCAATTTTCTTGCAAACTTTCAAGTACTTTATATTTATTTTTAAGATCTAAAAATTTACTTATGGCTTCTTCAGAGTCTAAACTTGTGGTAGGATGTATTTTTGACGATTTAAAGATTTTTAGTAATTATAAAAACACTTAAAAAAAAAAACAACTCATACAACTGATTTGCGTAGGCTAATCGAATGAAATTTGGTTTTTGCAATTTTCTTGCAAACTTTCAAGTACTTTATACTTATTTTTAAGATCTAAAAATTTACTTATGGCTTCTTCAGAGTCTAAACTTGTGGTAGGATGTATTTTTGACGATTTAAAGATTTTTAGTAATTATAAAAACACTTAAAAAAAAAAACAACTCATACAACCGATTTGCGTAGGCTAATCGAGTGAAATTTGGTTTTTGCAATTTTCTTGCAAACTTTCAAGTACTTTATATTTATTTTTAAGATCTAAAAATTTACTTATGGCTTCTTCAGAGTCTAAACTTGTGGTAGGATGTATTTTTGACGATTTAAAGATTTTTAGTAATTATAAAAACACTTAAAAAAAAAAACAACTCATACAACTGATTTGCGTAGGCTAATCGAATGAAATTTGGTTTTTGCAATTTTCTTGCAAACTTTCAAGTACTTTATACTTAATTTTAAGATCTAAAAATTTACTTATGGCTTCTTCAGAGTCTAAACTTGTAGTAGGATGTATTTTTGACGATTTAAAGATTTTTAGTAATTATAAAAACACTTAAAAAAAAAACAACTCATACAACTGATTTGCGTAGGCTAATCGAATGAAATTTGGTTTTTGCAATTTTCTTGCAAACTTTCAAGTACTTTATACTTATTTTTAAGATCTAAAAATTTACTTATGGCTTCTTCAGAGTCTAAACTTGTAGTAGGATGTATTTTTGACGATTTAAAGATTTTTAGTAATTATAAAAACACTTAAAAAAAAAAACAACTCATACAACTGATTTGCGTAGGCTAATCGAATGAATTTTGGTTTTTGCAATTTTCTTGCAAACTTTCAAGTACTTTATATTTATTTTTAAGATCTAAAAATTTTTCATAATGTTTTATTCAATTAATAATCTATAGGTGTTGGAATGTAGTAAAAGAAGAAGAAACTTGGCCACGCAACAAAGTTGTCATTCATTTGTGCAGTTCCCACATCATTAAGGCAATTACAAACAAACTAGGAAAGTTGACAGCTAATAACGAGTTAAGAGAGTTTTGCACATTTGTATTTGCCAGGATGATAGACTCAACGAGTAAAAAGGAATTGACCAAATTATTTACTAATTTGTGCATTTTGTTATTAAATGAAAATTTTGGGGATGATCAAAAGGTATGCATTATACATGAAATATGAATTTTTTTTTTTTTTAAATTAATATGATAAATTATTTGTTTTCTTAAAATATACCCGCTGTAGTTGTAAAAAACAATTAACATAAAACTACTAACTAAATGAAAATATAAATAATTTCAAGGCCGCGTTAGAATATCTCAACCGCAAGATTCGTAATAAAAAAAAGGACGAAGAAAAAAAAGACAAACTTAATGGAAATAATAAAAAACAAGAAGGAAAAGGATATGATGAGTTTTGGCTGCAATACGATCTAAAAGAGGAAGAAGCTTGTAAAACAATGGCAGAAAAATCACCTTTTGGAAAATTATTTATCAAAATATACGAATTTTTTTTAAATACTACAAGTAATGGCAAAGATCGTAATAAATACCATTTGCCTGGTTTTATAAGAACTCTTGTCGTATTTTATATGCCTCTGGTTCCCTTGTGGACAGGGATGCTTCTGTATTCAGATAAAAATCGCCAAACAAGGTAATTTTTTTATTAAGTAATGAAATAGTATATTCTATAACATATTTACGATTTTTCAGAGATACGAACACATACGCCGAGTTATGGTTTCGTATACTTAAACACCAAATACTTAAGAAAAAAACTCGGCTTAAACCAAGTGAATTTGTTAGGATTCTTTATGAAGATATGAAAGGAAGGTACGTCAATAAATAATACAAACTTGACATAAATAAAGTTTTATCATTATTAAAAAAACAGATATTTCATGTACATGATGAGAAACCAGATGGACTTTGTGGACCTTGAGGAGTGTACTGGGAGAGATGGAACTTTGACATTAGAGGAGGTTTGGAACCGAGCAAAACAACTACCAGATCAAAAAAACAAAAAACAAAGTTCTAAATACTTTGCTCCGCCCAAAAAACTTGAAATAACTTCAAAGGTTCACAGAATATGTTTTGGTATAGAAAAAAAAGTGTTAAAAGTTTGTTAACTCTTGTTGTTTTAGGTATCAGGCATTTCAAAGTTGATAGAGAAAGGTAAAGGTAAAAAATCAACAAATTACGACAAAAAAAAAACAAGTGATTTTGACTTACCAGTCACGAAAGAAAAGAATAAAAAACGAAAAAGTAGTAGCGTAATAACAACGTTTGTACGGAACAAACCTAAATATGCTGAACAACAAGTAAGTAAAACAATTATTTTAGTATTTTTCAAATATAAAATGAAACAACGGCAATCAATTTGTAGGTGTATTATTTGTGGGATACCGAACCACTTAGAAATGCATATACTATTGTTACACACGCAAGAAGGATTAATACAGGAGCTAGTACGTATATTACCCACTGGGACTTCTATACTCTGAACAGTAGATCAGTCGGAAAGCTTTCAAATAGTTTATGTTGTTTTTAACTAAGACTAAATAGTTTCTAGCAAAAATTAAACCAATTATAACTTTACACAGGTCATATGCGGTTACTTCTTAAATCTATTAAATATAACGAAAGCTAATGATATACTACTTTTGAATGACCAAAATCAAAGACTTGATTTGGAAAAGCTGTATAATGGAATGAAAGTACATCATAGTTTCATAAAAATTGTGAGTTATCATGTATATTATTTCTTAATACTAATACGTATTTGAAACAAAATGATAATATGTTCTCAGATTGTTGAAAGCGAGTCATTTTTTGGATTTTGTCATCTTAAAGCCAACAACCATTGGATTGCAGTAGTTAGTAATTTTTTGTACATAGAATCTAAAAGTTATTAATTTAAACCAACTATGAAAATTTTTGATATGATAAAAAATATGATACAAAATAATGAAAATTCATGATTAGCTTAAAAAGTTATTTAGTTGTAGTACAAATTTGTATACTAATACTTTGTATTCAGTGTTACTTGTTTAAAACTTGTTAAAGTCTAGTATAGTATCAAAGTAACTCACACTGCACAAGCTACTTTTTCAAAAAGGTAAGATAAAAAAGATTTAAATTAAAGTGAAGAAAGTTTACCACTCTTTTCAGCGAGTTTATACTTCAATTTTAATGAGTCAAGTTATTTTATTAGAGGCCATTTTTAAGGCATTATATCATTGAAAAAAGCTTTATCCGTCTTTAATCTGAGTAAAGTTTGATAACATCGTAGATTGGGTTTGGTGTAGTGTAATAGCTACAAAAAAAACTTGTTGAAAGGTTATATTTCTATAGTAAAAAGATTTTTTTTTTGAAAAAAAAGGATTGATTTATAGTTATATTAATGGTCAAGTTGTAAAGAAATAGTCTTGTTTTTTAGTTCAAAGTAAAAACGAATATCATTATTTTTGATTCATTGAAAGATTCAAAGGGTGAAATACAACAGTGCGAGACTTTTTTAAAATATATGAAGTAAGTTTTGTGTAGTAATTAGACTGATTAATGAATTTTAAATTTACTAATAGACATATATAATTTAATTTACGTTGTACTGCAGCTATTTAAAACTTCAAGTATTTGTTTCTTTATCAACAAAAATAGTTTTTTATTGTATGTAATGTGGTTATAATTTTAAAAAGAATTTTAAAAATTATTTTTTATAATAAAGTTGTACTAAGATTTAAATATAACAGTGACATGTTTCGTTTTGAAATATAATACTACTATTGTGTTACATGTAAAATATGTTACATTTTTTGTCTACTAACAATAGTTTAGTAGTTACGATTTCGTTTTGCGGTAATATTTTTTTTATGGTAGTTCTAAAATGTCTTTGTATTTAGAACGCACGTTAGAAAAAACGAAGAGTTGTTAAAAAAGGTGAACACTTTCAAAGCCGTATCGATAAAACATAACAAGCAAACAGACGGAATAAGCTGTGGAGTTTATGTCATTGAGGTATTACTGATAAAATTATTAAAATACTAGTAAAGAGATAAGTTTATGACTGCGTTTGATATATTTTGGTGAATTAATAAGCTTCGTTTAGTAATAACTAATCTTTTTAGGCTGGTGAAAAAATAATTGAATCTTATCCGTGGCTTCCCAAATCGATACAGCTAACAACTAATTGTACCGAATGTTATGAAAAAAGATTAAAAGTGGCAGCTAAGTTGATAAATGATGGAGGTAAATATAATCTTTACTACGACCGTTAAATGTATAAAACTGTTAACTTAGTTTTAATTATTAGCCCAACTAAGGTACTTAAATCGTCAAAAACAAAACTTATATGAGTTAATCTGGTTAAATTTTCAGTTATAAAAACGACTATCTGCTACATATGCATGCTCAAGACTCCACAACATACGAATTTAAAAGAAGATGATTATATATGGGTTAGTTCATTGTTTTATGTATAATATAGATTTTCGCTGTAATATACAAACTAATATAAAAACCTAATTGTTTAACGTATCCTATCTTAGGTACAATGCGATAATTGCCAAAAGTGGTATCATAGTTGCTGTATTGACAATTTGCCTAAAGATATAGAAAATGTGAATTGGAATTGCGCATCATGTTCTTACTTGGGGTATATTGATAATTCACACGAGGAAAGTATGTAGCCACTGCATTTACTTTTCTGTTTCTATTTTCTGTTCATTTATTTTAAGCTAGGTTTTAATATAATTCACTTTTTTTTCAATGTAAACAGGTTCATTTTTAAGTCTAATTATTTTTAGATAATTTTTCTTATTATTAGTTTAATAAATATCTAATTCAAGTGAAACAAAAAACAAAATCAATAAATAAAACAATAATATTGAACTTTATATATTACAAATAATTACTTAAGTTTAAAAGTAATTATATTGTCGTATATTTTTATCTAAACTTTACTTTTGTTTCGATATTTCTGCTTTCTGTACACAAAGTTCGATCTTCTTTTAAGCTTTATGTCTTAGCTGTTTTCTTTCATTCTTTTTAAAAAACTTCAACAAATTAATCTTTAATTTAACATTATATTCTTTTTACAAAACTATATTAATTCCAACCCAAAGCAAACTTGAATATGTTTTCTCAAGTGATTAACTCTATATAAGCGTTCATTTAAATTTGATTTCACCAAATAAAAATTCAATCGATTACCCTCAGTTGTTTGAGTAGTTTTTTTTTAAGTGTTTTTATAATTACTAAAAATCTTTAAATCGTCAAAAATACATCTAACCACAAGTTTAGACTCTGAAGAAGCCATAATTAAATTTTTAGATCTTAAAAATAAATATAAAGTACTTGAAAGTTTGCAAGAAAATTGCAAAAACCAAAATTCATTCGATTAGCCTACGCAAATCAGTTGTATGAGTTGTTTTTTTTTTTAAGTGTTTTTATAATTACTAAAAATCTTTAAATCGTCAAAAATACATCCTACCACAAGTTTAGACTCTGAAGAAGCCATAAGTAAATTTTTAGATCTTAAAAATAAATATAAAGTACTTGAAAGTTTGCAAGAAAATTGCAAAAACCAAAATTCATTCGATTAGCCTACGCAAATCAGTTGTATGAGTTGTTTTTTTTTTAAGTGTTTTTATAATTACTAAAAATCTTTAAATCGTCAAAAATACATCCTACCACAAGTTTAGACTCTGAAGAAGCCATAAGTAAATTTTTAGATCTTAAAAATAAATATAAAGTACTTGAAAGTTTGCAAGAAAATTTCAAAAACCAAAATTCACTCGATTAGCCTACGCAAATCAGTTGTATGAGTTGTTTTTTTTTTTAAGTGTTTTCATAATTACTAAAAATCTTTAAATCGTCAAAAATACATCCTACCACAAGTTTAGACTCTGAAGAAGCCATAAGTAAATTTTTAGATCTTAAAAATAAGATTAAAGTACTTGAAAGTTTGCAAGAAAATTGCAAAAACCAAATTTCATTCGATTAGCCTACGCAAATCAGTTGTATGAGTTGTTTTTTTTTTTAAGTGTTTTTATAATTACTAAAAATCTTTAAATCGTCAAAAATACATCCTACCACAAGTTTAGACTCTGAAGAAGCCATAAGTAAATTTTTAGATCTTAAAAATAAATAAAAAGTACTTAAACGTTTGCAAGAAAATTGCTCTAAAAAATTATGTAATACGCTTATATACTTATACTTTCATACTGCTAACTTCTTGTTAATTGTTTATTAACAAGAAGTTAGCAGTATGAAAGTATAAGTATATAAGCGTATTACATAATTTTTTAAAGCAATTTTCTTGCAAACGTTTAAGTACTTTTTATTTAATTTTAAGATCTAAAAATTTACTTATGGCTTCTTCAGAGTCTAAACTTGTGGTAGGATGTATTTTTGACGATTTAAAGATTTTTAGTAATTATAAAAACACTTAAAAAAAAAAACAACTCATACAACTGATTTGCGTAGGCTAATCGAATGAATTTTGGTTTTTGCAATTTTCTTGCAAACTTTCAAGTACTTTATATTTATTTTTAAGATCTAAAAATTTACTTATGGCTTCTTCAGAGTCTAAACTTGTGGTAGGATGTATTTTTGACGATTTAAAGATTTTTAGTAATTATAAAAACACTTAAAAAAAAAAACAACTCATACAACCGATTTGCGTAGGCTAATCGAGTGAAATTTGGTTTTTGCAATTTTCTTGCAAACTTTCAAGTACTTTATATTTATTTTTAAGATCTAAAAATTTACTTATGGCTTCTTCAGAGTCTAAACTTGTGGTAGGATGTATTTTTGACGATTTAAAGATTTTTAGTAATTATAAAAACACTTAAAAAAAAAAACAACTCATACAACTGATTTGCGTAGGCTAATCGAATGAATTTTGGTTTTTGCAATTTTCTTGCAAACTTTCAAGTACTTTATACTTATTTTTAAGATCTAAAAATTTATTTATGGCTTCTTCAGAGTCTAAACTTGTGGTAGGATGTATTTTTGACGATTTAAAGATTTTTAGTAATTATAAAAACACTTAAAAAAAAACAACTCATACAACTGATTTGCGTAGGCTAATCGAATGAATTTTGGTTTTTGCAATTTTCTTGCAAACTTTCAAGTACTTTATATTTATTTTTAAGATCTAAAAATTTACTTATGGCTTTTTCAGAGTCTAAACTTGTGGTAGGATGTATTTTTGACGATTTAAAGATTTTTAGTAATTATAAAAACACTTAAAAAAAAAAACAACTCATACAACCGATTTGCGTAGGCTAATCGAGTGAAATTTGGTTTTTGCAATTTTCTTGCAAACTTTCAAGTACTTTATATTTATTTTTAAGATCTAAAAATTTACTTATGGCTTCTTCAGAGTCTAAACTTGTGGTAGGATGTATTTTTGACGATTTAAAGATTTTTAGTAATTATAAAAACACTTAAAAAAAAAAACAACTCATACAACTGATTTGCGTAGGCTAATCGAATGAATTTTGGTTTTTGCAATTTTTTTGCAAACTTTCAAGTACTTTATATTTATTTTTAAGATCTAAAAATTTACTTATGGCTTCTTCAGAGTCTAAACTTGTGGTAGGATGTATTTTTGACGATTTAAAGATTTTTAGTAATTATAAAAACACTTAAAAAAAAAAACAACTCATACAACTGATTTGCGTAGGCTAATCGAATGAAATTTGGTTTTTGCAATTTTCTTGCAAACTTTCAAGTACTTTATACTTATTTTTAAGATCTAAAAATTTACTTATGGCTTCTTCAGAGTCTAAACTTGTAGTAGGATGTATTTTTGACGATTTAAAGATTTTTAGTAATTATAAAAACACTTAAAAAAAAAAACAACTCATACAACTGATTTGCGTAGGCTAATCGAATGAAATTTGGTTTTTGCAATTTTCTTGCAAACTTTCAAGTACTTTATACTTATTTTTAAGATCTAAAAATTTACTTATGGCTTCTTCAGAGTCTAAACTTGTGGTAGGATGTATTTTTGACGATTTAAAGATTTTTAGTAATTATAAAAACACTTAAAAAAAAAAACAACTCATACAACCGATTTGCGTAGGCTAATCGAGTGAAATTTGGTTTTTGCAATTTTCTTGCAAACTTTCAAGTACTTTATATTTATTTTTAAGATCTAAAAATTTACTTATGGCTTCTTCAGAGTCTAAACTTGTGGTAGGATGTATTTTTGACGATTTAAAGATTTTTAGTAATTATAAAAACACTTAAAAAAAAAAACAACTCATACAACTGATTTGCGTAGGCTAATCGAATGAATTTTGGTTTTTGCAATTTTCTTGCAAACTTTCAAGTACTTTATATTTATTTTTAAGATCTAAAAATTTACTTATGGCTTCTTCAGAGTCTAAACTTGTGGTAGGATGTATTTTTGACGATTTAAAGATTTTTAGTAATTATAAAAACACTTAAAAAAAAAAACAACTCATACAACTGATTTGCGTAGGCTAATCGAATGAAATTTGGTTTTTGCAATTTTCTTGCAAACTTTCAAGTACTTTATACTTATTTTTAAGATCTAAAAATTTACTTATGGCTTCTTCAGAGTCTAAACTTGTAGTAGGATGTATTTTTGACGATTTAAAGATTTTTAGTAATTATAAAAACACTTAAAAAAAAAAACAACTCATACAACTGATTTGCGTAGGCTAATCGAATGAAATTTGGTTTTTGCAATTTTCTTGCAAACTTTCAAGTACTTTATACTTATTTTTAAGATCTAAAAATTTACTTATGGCTTCTTCAGAGTCTAAACTTGTGGTAGGATGTATTTTTGACGATTTAAAGATTTTTAGTAATTATAAAAACACTTAAAAAAAAAAACAACTCATACAACCGATTTGCGTAGGCTAATCGAGTGAAATTTGGTTTTTGCAATTTTCTTGCAAACTTTCAAGTACTTTATATTTATTTTTAAGATCTAAAAATTTACTTATGGCTTCTTCAGAGTCTAAACTTGTGGTAGGATGTATTTTTGACGATTTAAAGATTTTTAGTAATTATAAAAACACTTAAAAAAAAAAACAACTCATACAACTGATTTGCGTAGGCTAATCGAATGAATTTTGGTTTTTGCAATTTTCTTGCAAACTTTCAAGTACTTTATATTTATTTTTAAGATCTAAAAATTTACTTATGGCTTCTTCAGAGTCTAAACTTGTGGTAGGATGTATTTTTGACGATTTAAAGATTTTTAGTAATTATAAAAACACTTAAAAAAAAAAACAACTCATACAACTGATTTGCGTAGGCTAATCGAATGAAATTTGGTTTTTGCAATTTTCTTGCAAACTTTCAAGTACTTTATACTTATTTTTAAGATCTAAAAATTTACTTATGGCTTCTTCAGAGTCTAAACTTGTGGTAGGATGTATTTTTGACGATTTAAAGATTTTTAGTAATTATAAAAACACTTAAAAAAAAAAACAACTCATACAACCGATTTGCGTAGGCTAATCGAGTGAAATTTGGTTTTTGCAATTTTCTTGCAAACTTTCAAGTACTTTATATTTATTTTTAAGATCTAAAAATTTACTTATGGCTTCTTCAGAGTCTAAACTTGTGGTAGGATGTATTTTTGACGATTTAAAGATTTTTAGTAATTATAAAAACACTTAAAAAAAAAAACAACTCATACAACTGATTTGCGTAGGCTAATCGAATGAAATTTGGTTTTTGCAATTTTCTTGCAAACTTTCAAGTACTTTATACTTAATTTTAAGATCTAAAAATTTACTTATGGCTTCTTCAGAGTCTAAACTTGTAGTAGGATGTATTTTTGACGATTTAAAGATTTTTAGTAATTATAAAAACACTTAAAAAAAAAACAACTCATACAACTGATTTGCGTAGGCTAATCGAATGAAATTTGGTTTTTGCAATTTTCTTGCAAACTTTCAAGTACTTTATACTTATTTTTAAGATCTAAAAATTTACTTATGGCTTCTTCAGAGTCTAAACTTGTAGTAGGATGTATTTTTGACGATTTAAAGATTTTTAGTAATTATAAAAACACTTAAAAAAAAAAACAACTCATACAACTGATTTGCGTAGGCTAATCGAATGAATTTTGGTTTTTGCAATTTTCTTGCAAACTTTCAAGTACTTTATATTTATTTTTAAGATCTAAAAATTTTTCATAATGTTTTATTCAATTAATAATCTATAGGTGTTGGAATGTAGTAAAAGAAGAAGAAACTTGGCCACGCAACAAAGTTGTCATTCATTTGTGCAGTTCCCACATCATTAAGGCAATTACAAACAAACTAGGAAAGTTGACAGCTAATAACGAGTTAAGAGAGTTTTGCACATTTGTATTTGCCAGGATGATAGACTCAACGAGTAAAAAGGAATTGACCAAATTATTTACTAATTTGTGCATTTTGTTATTAAATGAAAATTTTGGGGATGATCAAAAGGTATGCATTATACATGAAATATGAATTTTTTTTTTTTTTAAATTAATATGATAAATTATTTGTTTTCTTAAAATATACCCGCTGTAGTTGTAAAAAACAATTAACATAAAACTACTAACTAAATGAAAATATAAATAATTTCAAGGCCGCGTTAGAATATCTCAACCGCAAGATTCGTAATAAAAAAAAGGACGAAGAAAAAAAAGACAAACTTAATGGAAATAATAAAAAACAAGAAGGAAAAGGATATGATGAGTTTTGGCTGCAATACGATCTAAAAGAGGAAGAAGCTTGTAAAACAATGGCAGAAAAATCACCTTTTGGAAAATTATTTATCAAAATATACGAATTTTTTTTAAATACTACAAGTAATGGCAAAGATCGTAATAAATACCATTTGCCTGGTTTTATAAGAACTCTTGTCGTATTTTATATGCCTCTGGTTCCCTTGTGGACAGGGATGCTTCTGTATTCAGATAAAAATCGCCAAACAAGGTAATTTTTTTATTAAGTAATGAAATAGTATATTCTATAACATATTTACGATTTTTCAGAGATACGAACACATACGCCGAGTTATGGTTTCGTATACTTAAACACCAAATACTTAAGAAAAAAACTCGGCTTAAACCAAGTGAATTTGTTAGGATTCTTTATGAAGATATGAAAGGAAGGTACGTCAATAAATAATACAAACTTGACATAAATAAAGTTTTATCATTATTAAAAAAACAGATATTTCATGTACATGATGAGAAACCAGATGGACTTTGTGGACCTTGAGGAGTGTACTGGGAGAGATGGAACTTTGACATTAGAGGAGGTTTGGAACCGAGCAAAACAACTACCAGATCAAAAAAACAAAAAACAAAGTTCTAAATACTTTGCTCCGCCCAAAAAACTTGAAATAACTTCAAAGGTTCACAGAATATGTTTTGGTATAGAAAAAAAAGTGTTAAAAGTTTGTTAACTCTTGTTGTTTTAGGTATCAGGCATTTCAAAGTTGATAGAGAAAGGTAAAGGTAAAAAATCAACAAATTACGACAAAAAAAAAACAAGTGATTTTGACTTACCAGTCACGAAAGAAAAGAATAAAAAACGAAAAAGTAGTAGCGTAATAACAACGTTTGTACGGAACAAACCTAAATATGCTGAACAACAAGTAAGTAAAACAATTATTTTAGTATTTTTCAAATATAAAATGAAACAACGGCAATCAATTTGTAGGTGTATTATTTGTGGGATACCGAACCACTTAGAAATGCATATACTATTGTTACACACGCAAGAAGGATTAATACAGGAGCTAGTACGTATATTACCCACTGGGACTTCTATACTCTGAACAGTAGATCAGTCGGAAAGCTTTCAAATAGTTTATGTTGTTTTTAACTAAGACTAAATAGTTTCTAGCAAAAATTAAACCAATTATAACTTTACACAGGTCATATGCGGTTACTTCTTAAATCTATTAAATATAACGAAAGCTAATGATATACTACTTTTGAATGACCAAAATCAAAGACTTGATTTGGAAAAGCTGTATAATGGAATGAAAGTACATCATAGTTTCATAAAAATTGTGAGTTATCATGTATATTATTTCTTAATACTAATACGTATTTGAAACAAAATGATAATATGTTCTCAGATTGTTGAAAGCGAGTCATTTTTTGGATTTTGTCATCTTAAAGCCAACAACCATTGGATTGCAGTAGTTAGTAATTTTTTGTACATAGAATCTAAAAGTTATTAATTTAAACCAACTATGAAAATTTTTGATATGATAAAAAATATGATACAAAATAATGAAAATTCATGATTAGCTTAAAAAGTTATTTAGTTGTAGTACAAATTTGTATACTAATACTTTGTATTCAGTGTTACTTGTTTAAAACTTGTTAAAGTCTAGTATAGTATCAAAGTAACTCACACTGCACAAGCTACTTTTTCAAAAAGGTAAGATAAAAAAGATTTAAATTAAAGTGAAGAAAGTTTACCACTCTTTTCAGCGAGTTTATACTTCAATTTTAATGAGTCAAGTTATTTTATTAGAGGCCATTTTTAAGGCATTATATCATTGAAAAAAGCTTTATCCGTCTTTAATCTGAGTAAAGTTTGATAACATCGTAGATTGGGTTTGGTGTAGTGTAATAGCTACAAAAAAAACTTGTTGAAAGGTTATATTTCTATAGTAAAAAGATTTTTTTTTTGAAAAAAAAGGATTGATTTATAGTTATATTAATGGTCAAGTTGTAAAGAAATAGTCTTGTTTTTTAGTTCAAAGTAAAAACGAATATCATTATTTTTGATTCATTGAAAGATTCAAAGGGTGAAATACAACAGTGCGAGACTTTTTTAAAATATATGAAGTAAGTTTTGTGTAGTAATTAGACTGATTAATGAATTTTAAATTTACTAATAGACATATATAATTTAATTTACGTTGTACTGCAGCTATTTAAAACTTCAAGTATTTGTTTCTTTATCAACAAAAATAGTTTTTTATTGTATGTAATGTGGTTATAATTTTAAAAAGAATTTTAAAAATTATTTTTTATAATAAAGTTGTACTAAGATTTAAATATAACAGTGACATGTTTCGTTTTGAAATATAATACTACTATTGTGTTACATGTAAAATATGTTACATTTTTTGTCTACTAACAATAGTTTAGTAGTTACGATTTCGTTTTGCGGTAATATTTTTTTTATGGTAGTTCTAAAATGTCTTTGTATTTAGAACGCACGTTAGAAAAAACGAAGAGTTGTTAAAAAAGGTGAACACTTTCAAAGCCGTATCGATAAAACATAACAAGCAAACAGACGGAATAAGCTGTGGAGTTTATGTCATTGAGGTATTACTGATAAAATTATTAAAATACTAGTAAAGAGATAAGTTTATGACTGCGTTTGATATATTTTGGTGAATTAATAAGCTTCGTTTAGTAATAACTAATCTTTTTAGGCTGGTGAAAAAATAATTGAATCTTATCCGTGGCTTCCCAAATCGATACAGCTAACAACTAATTGTACCGAATGTTATGAAAAAAGATTAAAAGTGGCAGCTAAGTTGATAAATGATGGAGGTAAATATAATCTTTACTACGACCGTTAAATGTATAAAACTGTTAACTTAGTTTTAATTATTAGCCCAACTAAGGTACTTAAATCGTCAAAAACAAAACTTATATGAGTTAATCTGGTTAAATTTTCAGTTATAAAAACGACTATCTGCTACATATGCATGCTCAAGACTCCACAACATACGAATTTAAAAGAAGATGATTATATATGGGTTAGTTCATTGTTTTATGTATAATATAGATTTTCGCTGTAATATACAAACTAATATAAAAACCTAATTGTTTAACGTATCCTATCTTAGGTACAATGCGATAATTGCCAAAAGTGGTATCATAGTTGCTGTATTGACAATTTGCCTAAAGATATAGAAAATGTGAATTGGAATTGCGCATCATGTTCTTACTTGGGGTATATTGATAATTCACACGAGGAAAGTATGTAGCCACTGCATTTACTTTTCTGTTTCTATTTTCTGTTCATTTATTTTAAGCTAGGTTTTAATATAATTCACTTTTTTTTCAATGTAAACAGGTTCATTTTTAAGTCTAATTATTTTTAGATAATTTTTCTTATTATTAGTTTAATAAATATCTAATTCAAGTGAAACAAAAAACAAAATCAATAAATAAAACAATAATATTGAACTTTATATATTACAAATAATTACTTAAGTTTAAAAGTAATTATATTGTCGTATATTTTTATCTAAACTTTACTTTTGTTTCGATATTTCTGCTTTCTGTACACAAAGTTCGATCTTCTTTTAAGCTTTATGTCTTAGCTGTTTTCTTTCATTCTTTTTAAAAAACTTCAACAAATTAATCTTTAATTTAACATTATATTCTTTTTACAAAACTATATTAATTCCAACCCAAAGCAAACTTGAATATGTTTTCTCAAGTGATTAACTCTATATAAGCGTTCATTTAAATTTGATTTCACCAAATAAAAATTCAATCGATTACCCTCAGTTGTTTGAGTAGTTTTTTTTTAAGTGTTTTTATAATTACTAAAAATCTTTAAATCGTCAAAAATACATCTAACCACAAGTTTAGACTCTGAAGAAGCCATAATTAAATTTTTAGATCTTAAAAATAAATATAAAGTACTTGAAAGTTTGCAAGAAAATTGCAAAAACCAAAATTCATTCGATTAGCCTACGCAAATCAGTTGTATGAGTTGTTTTTTTTTTTAAGTGTTTTTATAATTACTAAAAATCTTTAAATCGTCAAAAATACATCCTACCACAAGTTTAGACTCTGAAGAAGCCATAAGTAAATTTTTAGATCTTAAAAATAAATATAAAGTACTTGAAAGTTTGCAAGAAAATTGCAAAAACCAAAATTCATTCGATTAGCCTACGCAAATCAGTTGTATGAGTTGTTTTTTTTTTAAGTGTTTTTATAATTACTAAAAATCTTTAAATCGTCAAAAATACATCCTACCACAAGTTTAGACTCTGAAGAAGCCATAAGTAAATTTTTAGATCTTAAAAATAAATATAAAGTACTTGAAAGTTTGCAAGAAAATTTCAAAAACCAAAATTCACTCGATTAGCCTACGCAAATCAGTTGTATGAGTTGTTTTTTTTTTTAAGTGTTTTCATAATTACTAAAAATCTTTAAATCGTCAAAAATACATCCTACCACAAGTTTAGACTCTGAAGAAGCCATAAGTAAATTTTTAGATCTTAAAAATAAGATTAAAGTACTTGAAAGTTTGCAAGAAAATTGCAAAAACCAAATTTCATTCGATTAGCCTACGCAAATCAGTTGTATGAGTTGTTTTTTTTTTTAAGTGTTTTTATAATTACTAAAAATCTTTAAATCGTCAAAAATACATCCTACCACAAGTTTAGACTCTGAAGAAGCCATAAGTAAATTTTTAGATCTTAAAAATAAATAAAAAGTACTTAAACGTTTGCAAGAAAATTGCTCTAAAAAATTATGTAATACGCTTATATACTTATACTTTCATACTGCTAACTTCTTGTTAATTGATTGTTTGTAGAAAATTATAAAGTTTTCCAATTTGTTTGTCTTTAGCTATTTTTTTCTACAACAATCGAGACTTTACTTTTTTGTTTACTGTTTAAAACTTTCAATTATTGTACTGCTAAATGTAAAAAAATATCTATGCGTGTAGTAACTTAACGAAAGCATAATATCACACAAGGACGTATTTAGACTTTTTTGAATGGGGTAGCTATTTCTTTTTTGTTTAATAATATAGTATTTTTTGTAGTAGCTTTTGATAGACTTTTGATAGAATACACTTTTTGAATAGACATTTACATTTCCTATGATTAAAGCAAAGTATTAACAAAATATTCATATAAGTCATTTATAGTTTGAATAGACAAAAATAATTAACAATGCTACTGGTACTGACATTTGTTTTGTTCAAAATCTCTTGAAAACTTTTCTTCTAGTGTTGCCTGTCATTTGGGTCTAGAAGACACTTATTGTTGTTGGCAAGTTATTATCTAAATATTTTGAAAGTTTTTAAAGGCCGGTTGTAGCTTTTCATTGTTGCATTTACTAACAACTGCTAGCATTTCTGCTGAAGACAGTTCTGCTTCTAAAAAGAAGTTCTGCAATTAAAGAAAACCTTATCAAAAATATTACGAGTTGAATTTATAGGCTAAGTCTTTAAGCGTGAGTTAGAAGTTAGATTTTCCTTACATACCATGTTTGCACCACAGGGTATTTTATAAACTATAAATGCAATAGTACAAGCTTTATGGTAAACTTTTTCCAAGTTTTATGATTATAATGAATGTTTTAAGAATTCCTTCAAAACTGTAGAGAATTTATTCTCTTTTGTTTAATTTTCTTAACTAAATTAAGTAGAAAAAATTTAACTAAAGTTTTAAATTACTACAAAATTAAGTTGTTACAACTAAAAGTATTGTAAATGTTTTATTTATCCTACAACAAAGCATCAACAAACTGATTAAAAGTATTTTCCTCTTTGAAAAATTTATATAAAAATAGTTTACCACAGATGTTCTTGTGCTAAGACTTTATTTCAACTGAGTTGAAATAAAGTCTTAGCACAAGAACATCTGTGGTATACATTCCGATAAGCTTAGCTTATCAGGATCTCCAGGATTTAACGCCTTATAACGTTACATCTTATAAAAATAGTTTATATAGATTATATTTTGAACATAGAACGTTCATTTATGCATTAATCATACAATTTGTTTGTTGATGTTTTTTTGCAGCTTTAACAGATACTTACTAGGGGATTTGCGCTTCATGATTTTATCATACTTTGTGGTTTAAAGTGTTAAGATTTTAACTTTATGAGTGTATACCAAATGATGTGTCACCAAGGTTTTTTTTTAGATAAATAGATAGTTTCTTATTCAAGTTTATATTTTGGTTACTTAAAAACTAATTTTAAAGCAGCAGGTAGAATTACAGTTGATGATAGCTTACTTGCTTGACCTTCAAAAAATGTTTGCTGTTGTAGAGGGTAAAATGAGGCTAATGTTTATCTACCATATTTTTTTTATAATTTTTAAAACTATGTGGGCTATACTTACCATTAGCCCAAAAGAAAAATTTTAACATTTACTTTTGTTAATTAATTTAATCCAAAATTAAATAATCCTGCTCTTAATCTAGATAGAATATTTCTGAAGATATAGAACCTAAAATCAACCAAATAAAAAGTAAATAAATAAATAAAATAACCAATACTATTTGATTTTTTTTTCTTAAAATAGAAACATTTAATTCATTAGTACATAAATACTTTAAAAACATTGTGAAATAGCAAAATTTTAAGTTTAACTAACCCTAAATTAATATTTATAGTGCATTAACAAAAAACTTTTAGATGAAGAAGAAAATACTAATTTACAGTAAAAAAATCTTTTCAGAAATGGTCAAAAATTAAATAAGTATATACATAAAAGAAATATGAAGTTATTACTTGGTATTTTACTTGTTTACTTAGCAAGTTCAGTCTTTGGAATCAATATTTTGTCCAAAGACTCAAAAGTTTTAAGTATGAAGAAAAATCCTTACAAAGCTCAAGAGTTTGAATTAAAATCAAAGTGAATTTTTGTTTACTGTTATTTTAAAGGTTAAGGGCATTGGAGATAAAGCAATTTTTTATTATTTTGATCTTGTTTTAAAGATCTTTGACTTATCTAATAGTTGCTTTTTACCATTTTGTTAAGTTTAAATTAATGTTTAAGATATGAGAGTACAAAGTTGGAAAGTCTGATAGGTTTCTTATTGAAGGACCAAAGCAAAAAAGCAAAAAAAAGATTATTTCATTAAAAATCTATCTTCTCCTACCGTTTTTATGCAATCTTTCTGATTTTTTTTTTAGTTTAATCTTAACTAAATTATAAGCATTTCAAATGCAGGATTTTTAAAAGTTTTGAGTAAAATATTTTTATAAAAAAAAAAAACTGATTATTTTTTTTATTTTCATCATAAAGTTCTTAAATTTCAGTTTCATATTTAATCAGTTTTTAGTTAAGATTAAAAAAATTCAAAATAATTTTTGAGATATAGCTGGTCAAAGTCAGAGGCAACAATAGTTTCCTTATGGGAGGAGCAAACTAAAACGGCAAATAACTAGAAATTACTAAAAATCAATCTTCTATGTTTTTTGAGATAACTACCTCAAATTTTCAGGAAACGTTCCTTGCAATATTTAGAAAATTCTGTCTGAACAAAATTTAAAAGAGCTAAAAAATGAAACTTTTATAAATAAAAAAAAAACTGTTTGTTGTTTATTTTTTATATAATTTTTTTTTTTACATTCGTTCCAACAGAATTTTCTAAATATATTAAGGAACACTTCCTGAAATTTTGAGGTAGTTATTTCAAAAAACGTAGGAGAAGATAGATTTTCAGTGAAATAGTCTATTTTTGCCGTTTTAGTTTGTGCCTCCCATAAGGAACCTATTGTCGCCTCCAACTTTAACCTACTATATCTAAAAAAATATTCTGAGTTTTTTAGTCTGTGAGAAGCATCGTGTAGCTTAGTAAAAACATTATAAAATAATATCAAATTGTAAAAAAGTGTTTACCCCCCTATGCCCTTTATAAAGTTTATTTTATAAAGATTTTTATTACTGTGTTCACTTTTCAAATAATCTTTTGTTTTGAATAATCAAAACTTTTCTGAAATGTTTTATTATAAATTAAATTTTTTAATGCATATTACATACAGGAAAGAAAACACCAAAGTAGTTCAAAATAAAAAATATCAGCCAACTTGGGAGTCAATTGATTCTAGACCATTGCCTTCATGGTATGATGAAGCAAAATTTGGTATTTTCATTCATTGGGGTGTTTTCTCTGTTCCAAGTTTTGTCAGTGAATGGTTTTGGTGGTACTGGAAGGTTTATTATTTTCTCTTTAAAACATAACTAGTTATTTATACTATGTGTTTAAGTTTTACTACCAGCAAAAATTAGAAAACTAACTGTTGTGTAACACATTGATACTATATATCTACTTTTATACATTTGTGTACTATACATATTGTTTTTTAAACTTGGGTAAATTTGTCACTGTATTTGTATCCTAAGCAAGGATAAAACTGCATATGAACATGTAATAACTAATTTTAACAGTAGTTTTTAACAAAATATTAGCTTAAATATATTTATTTTATTTTTTAGTTACTTTCAGGGATTAGAAAGACCAGATGTAGTAGAATTTATGAATAAAAACTATCCTCCAAACTTTTCTTATGCTGACTTTGCAAGCCAGTTTACTGCTGAATTCTTTGATGCTGATCAGTGGGCACAAATTTTTAAAGGTTTTAGTTTTTAAACTGATTGATGACCTAGTATATTATTCTGAATAATTACAGTATTGTAATTATATTGTATACAGTTTATGAAAAAGGTTAATAATTTATTTAACTTTTTTAATACTTGCAAAATTTAATTCAAAAATTTTCATAACTTAAGACTGTTTTGTAAAAAATGAGACTACAAAGAAAGTCAAGTTTATCATTTTTAAATTGCTTGATTTAGATTGCTTAGCCAATTAAAAAATTAAGAACAAACTCAGAAAGAAGAAAACATAGTTTATCAAAAAGTAAAATGATACTGTTTAATTTTTTGATAATTCTTAATTAAGTAAGTTAAAAACGTTTTTAAATGAATTAAATTACCAAGTTGAGTTTAAGTTAAGTTGCCAATGTAAGATAGTTTCAGTTAGTTAGGAAAATCTGGTAAACTTAGCCAAATAAAACTGGTATGAACTTCTTAAAGGTTTTTTGAGAAAATTAGGCTAGTTTTTTTTGTCAAAGTCAAAAAAAATGATTTTATTAAGCTGTTAAGGCCATAGGGGGGTCCACTTTGTTTTTTACAACTTGATCTTATTTTGTAGAATTTAATCTGAGCTATCAGACACTTTTAACCGCTTAAAAAATCTCAAAGTAACTTTTGAGATATAAGCGATCAAAGAAAGGGCGTTCAATAGGTTCCTTATAGAAGGCAAAAACTAGAAATGCGAAAAAAGACTATTTCACTAAAAATCTATGTCCTCCTTCATTTTTTGAGTAATCTTTCTCAAATTTTTACAGAATGTGTATCATTAAACTTTAAAGAGATCTAGTGTAGGAACTTTTTTAATTTTAGTAAAAAAAAAATTATTGTCAAAAAACTACCCTTTTTTTTAGTTTTTTGTGGATAAAATTTTTATTTTTCAAAATTTCAAAAATTCCAACATTCAGATTCTTCAAAATATTAAAAGGAACATTTCCTGAAAATTTGAAGTGGATTGCTTGAAAAATGAAGGAGGAGATAGATTTTTAGTGGATTTTAAAGTTTCGAGAAAATTGACCCCAAAAAATTTGCGGTCCATACGTTTATATTGGAAAGTTTTTACAAAAATTAAATATCTCAAAAGTCAAATGATATTTTTGAATTCTATAAAAACTGGCTTGTAGTTTGTACTTAAAGCTTTCATATAAAAGCCAAAGTTAATTTTTGTAAAAAAAAATGTTTGACCCCCCTATGGCCTTAATATTTTATAATCTTATATTTAAAACAATTTAAATTAATATTATTTTTGTATAGTTTATTTCATGTAAAACTTTTGTTTTGGGTTTAGATTTATTTAAAATAATTTTTTTTTTATCAGTGCAAAATATAAAGTTTATGATGGTATAATGAATACTTTATATTTAAAAAAAAGGTATAATGTGATAAAAATGAATTAGCAAGATAAGAGTTTAATAAGTTAAAATATAAAAAACTGAAGTGTAATGATATAAAACAAACACTGGTTTACAAATGTGTCAAAACTAATATTTTTTTGGCGTGAACTTAGTACATTTACAAAAACTTTAAGTAACATAGCATTATAATATATGTTAGGTTTTATAACACACTTACTGTAAATTTCAAAATTTATGTTGCTTTTTGATACAATATTGCAGTATCTTTTAATGTGTAATCTACCTATTTAGTAAGCCTATAAACATATCAATGTAAACTTAGTTTAAGTTTGATAAACAAATACCTGAACTTAAAAGATAGTTTTATTGTGTTGTTGAAATCTTTCTTATGTAGGTAGTTGTTGTCAAAAAACTTATTTACCGGTTTTAAGAATTATTTAATTTTTATTTTTGAAATTTTTAGTTTGTACAGGATGTTAATCTATTACTCCTAAGAAAAAATCTTTAAACATCTCACATCTTTACTTACTAATTTTATTACTTATATGTTCTTACCTTGTTCTTTGTGTCTATAATTTATATCTAAAATGATTTTATAAATCTGTATTTTTTTGATAGATAATATTAATCTACTGAAGTAATGCTTTTATATTAAAAAAGAAAATTAAATACTTAAAAGTAAAATTTATCCTTGTGTTGTTCAATTTCAAAATAAGTGATCTAAATACAGAATCAGGTGCACAGTATGTAGTTCTTACATCCAAGCATCACGAAGGCTTTACAAATTGGCCTTCTTCTAATTCTTGGAATTGGAACTCTATGGATGTTGGACCTCATAGAGATTTGGTTGGAGAGCTTCGAGACTCAATAAGGAATAATACCAACATTAAGTTTGGTTTGTATCACTCCTTGTTTGAGTGGTTTAACCCTCTGTATAATGAGTAAGTTTTTGTACATGTAAATTTATTCTGCTAAAATAATTTGTCTATTATATGGCCTACTAATATTGAAAAAGCTATGACCACTGCTTTAAAATAAAAAAGATTTAAATAAACAATGGATTCTAAAAAAAAATTACAAAACAAGTTGTTTAAAACAATTTTTAAGTTTATTTTGTCATTGTCTTAAGTACTCCCTAAATAGTATAGTTTTTATAATCGTTTTGTATTATTTTAAGTTATATATTAATAATCAATAATAAAGGGATAAGTCGAATGGTTTCAACACAACATCATATGTGACAACAAAGACCATGCCAGAATTATACGATTTAGTTACCAAATACGAGCCTGATGTTTTGTGGTCTGATGGTGATCCAGCTCCAGTTGAATATTGGAATTCAACCGGGTTCCTTGCCTGGCTCTACAATGAATCACCAGTGAAAGTAAATTGAAAGATTTATTTTCCTTTTATTTAATTACTCTAGTTTTTTTATACTTGGATAGTAAATGATTTTTTAAGCTTTGTGAGAAAAACTAAAGGTTTGTTATCGAATGTAGATTGATATAATAAGTTTCATCTATTCATGTTTTTTTAAAAAGTTTTGCTGTTTTAATTTTTTAAATTTTTATGTATTGAAGATTTTGTTTAAGAAATAATATATAAAATCCTTAAATATGTTAAAGTCTCGTCAAAATTTGGCTGGAATAGTTTTGTGTGACTTTGCTTCGAGATAATTCTAATAAAGAGTTTATAGTTATATTTTTTATTTAATAAATTTCATTGCCTAAACCACTGAGGTCAAATTTTAAATGTTTAATTTTTTACCAAATCTTTAAAAAAAATAATTATTTTAATAGCAATACTTGTTACCTCTAAAAATTAAACTTAGTATAGTCAGATGCTTTGAATATTCTTTTTATAAAGTAATATGTTTTTTGAGTTATTTATACCTTTTAAACTTCTAGATGTAAGCTTGTTATTACTTTATACAAAAACAATTAATAAAAAAGTCTTGTTTTCACATAGGACATGGTAGTGACAAATGATAGATGGGGTCAAGGCACTGCATGTAAACATGGTGGATATTATACTTGCCAAGACAGGTTGTTTTTTACTTATGTATGAATTTTATAATAAAACATTAGATTAAGAATAATTGTTTCATGTATCTAACTAGTTTGACTTGTTTTTAGTTTAAACTAGTAAACTAACACTATTTAAATTATGTAAATTTATTTTGAGTATATTTTTAAATAGTTTTTTACAGTTTTATTTATTCATTGGAATCTGAAAACTTAACATAACTTAACAAAACATAAATGTGTAAGAAGCTTTTGCAAATAGTTATTTATAAGATTCTTCTATTTCTATTTTCTTTCTTCTATCTTTTATTAGATAACATACACACGACAATATAAATTATTTGAAGGATGTTTGTTTTATATGGTTCACTTTTACTATAAATTATACTATGCTTTTACACTGTTTGTTATTTTTAGTGCATTAAGTAGTATTTAAAATTCTTTACAACAGTAAAATTTAATTTAACTATTAATATGATAAAACTGTTTTATGCAGTAACAAAATTTAGTATAAATTATAATAGAAATTTGTTAATTTTTTTTTTGATTTTAAAACTTACTAAGAAACCAGCGTATTAAATGTGGTTATTATAATCGAAATACTTTAAGGGATTTATGAGTACTTATATTAATAATATAAAAGTAATTTTAAATTGTACTAAAAAATTAAAATATATAAATATGTCTCAATAAAAGTTTATATTAAATTTATGATAAAGAAGTAAAATAAACTTCGAAAAATATATATATAATTAAAATTTTGTATACTTTTTTAAACCGATAAATACTGTTTTATTTAATTTAATTTATGAAACATAAGAGATTTTTTTATTATGATATATCTTACAGATTAATAATTGATTATGAAATTTGTAAAAAGAGTAAATTTTTATAATTTTTCTGTAAATTAGGTTTTAAAGCAGGGGTCGGCAAATTGCGGCCCGCGGGCCAAATGCGGTCCTCAAAGTCGAAATCTGCGGCCCGTGAGCTTCTTTTCAGCCAAAAATATAAATTTAAAAGACAATAAAAATTATATTTTTGTAATAAAAACTTACAGTTAGGTTCTTAATTCAACAAATTCTCGTTTTTAGTGCTCTAATATTGCTTAATTTATTGTATTTTTGATCTTAAAAAATATTTTTCTACTGATTACTTGAAGTTTTTTTGAATAAATGTGGCCCTCAAAGGTTTTTTTTCTAAATAATGCGGCCCGCGAGCAATTTTTTCTAAGAAAATTTTCCCGCCCATTACATTAGGCTGCCGACCCATGTTTTAGAGCAAGGATAAATAATATTTTCGATATAAAATTCTAAATTTTTTTAAAAGATGACACTACAAAATTGAACAAAATATATAAAAAAATTTTTGTTCACAAAGAGTAAATAATATTATGTTTTTTAAAAATGTTAAAATAAGAGAATTATTTGTATTATATGATTGTATTAAGCTAGAATATTTATATCTTTCATTTCTTCTAAAATAAATAACTTCAACCGACTTTAATAAACTATTTTTCATAAATTTTTTTGATAGTGTTATTCTTGATTTTATGAACGCTTCTCAATACCTTGTATGCTTGATTTTTTGTTTATTTTAAAGTCATTTTTGTAATAAGATGTAACAAAAAAGCAAAAAAAAGATTAGTTAGTGTATAAGTCGCTAAATTTTGAGCCTAAAGTTATAGAAGATATGATATGTTATGCGAAAATTTTTGGTGCAGTTGCTAGCATGTGTTATAAATGCTTCATTTCTGTTATTGAATTATGATTAGCAGGTTTTCGTATCAACTTAATTTATGTAAACATTTTCTTAGTTAGTATTAAACATATAAATTTTTGTTTACTCATCTTAAGTTCAACTAAGTTTGTTAGAATAGCTTTGACAGGAGAATATTATAATGTATTTTAGTTAATAATTTTTTATTAGCTTATGCTATAACTTGAAAATAAACAAGTAAAAACAAGCATTTGTTTGTATTAAAACTTATTAAACGAATCAATAATTTTAAGTTTATTTGCAAAACTATAGTTTTATAGTGGTACTACCATCAGTGCTCGTCAGTTACAATAAACTTAAAAAACCACTACAAACGGCTATGTTTATTTTAAAAATTAATAACTAATTAGGTATGTTAATTGTTTTTAAGTAAAGTTAATTATTTTGCTTTTGACTAATGAATTAGTGAGTGACGTAAACAAAATTTTATGATAAAAACCTATTGTATGAAGACTTTAACGGGAAAAAAACATTGTAAATTAACAAAAAAAAAATTGATACAGATACATAAAAATAAGCACATCTGACATTACAAATTATGTAGAGCTTTTTGTTTATGCTTCTTCCAGTTCTTAAGTAACTATTTTACCTGATGTCAACAGGTTTTATGAGTTATTAAAATTTTTCAAAAATAAAAGATACAAAAATTAATTTTTAGTCTTTGAATCAAAATATTTTTTAAGCTTTTGTTTATATATCATTATTTTGAAAACTAAAATACTTCAAAATATATTTTAAGTTTTTTTTCATTGTACAAAATAACGATTTAAATGTAAATAGTTGTTTTATATTTTACAATGTGTCGTTGAATATTTAGATCAATAGAAAATGGATTGTAAAAAACATACTTATAAAAAAGCCGTACACTAGTACTACAGAACCTAAGTCTGGACTTTCTTTTGCCGTGATACAATTTTAGGTTTGATCATACCGATTCGATCATGAGACTACAAGCACTTGGTAAACTGAGACCCATATTTCGTTCTAATTGAAAATCGTCAGTCAGCTGCAACCAAAAACCTGCAGTCGTCAATCTACAAATAGTTTATCATGTTTTACCACTGCAGATTTCACTGCAGTTTACTTACAAAACGTTTGTAGATTGACGAATGTAGCTTTTTTGGATGTAGCTACTGACGAGTTTCAATAAAAATTTAACCTCGGTCTCAGTCTATTGAAGGCTTGTGTTCTGATGATCGAATTAGAATAATTTAAACGAAGAATATATTTTAAAAATTCATAATGATTACAACATGAGAGATGCATAAATTTTTTAATAACTTCGATTTTTTAAGATCATTGTACTTATCTAGTAATTAACAGATGTTTCCGTAAAAACCATAAAAATAGGTATTTAGCAGTAATGTATTTAGCATTACTATTCCTAATATTCTCTATTCTGTATAAAACTTTTATTGGGAAAAAAACAAAACTTATATATTTGAAAAAGTGATTGTATAAACTTAATACACTATAAGAATTATAAGTTAAAATTAATTATTATGTTATTAAATATCAGTAGTTAAGACTCGTTTTATTTTGTTTAAAGAAATAATGTATAAGCTGCTAATAAAAACAAGAAAAGTATGTTTTTTTTTTATAACTTTTATTATAACCTTTACTGTAAAGTACTTATCTTGTGTTTACCAAATGTATAAGTAAATGTTTCTGATTTTATAAATTCTGATTATTGTAAGTAATATTGTTAATTGTAAATATTACAAATATATTAGAGTATTATTATTATTAGATGCTGAAAACAGCTTTTATTTGTTAGTGGGTCCTCTTGCAAAAAATTAGCTCACAAGAAAACTAAAGTAAATTTTTATGTACACAATGTATATGTAAAAATTACAGCTACCGATTTATAATTTAATATAAACAATTATATTTAATAAGTTTTAAAACTAAATAAATCAAAAGTAAAAAGTTTTTTAATAATTTTTTTGATGTACTGTTTTAAGACTATCTCTAAAGTAAGTTTTAATCATTTTAGAACAAGCAAAAGTAATTTCTGAGCATCTAGTTTTTCTTGTTTGTTTTGGAATGTTATTTGCTTGAACTTTATGATAGTTTTATATTTATTATAAGTTTTTTTTTTTTTTTTGGTTTAGTTTTTGCTTAAAAACACTTTTGTGTTACTTTTACGTACAAATTTTATTGAAGTTAATATCTAATTGATTTTTTTTCTTTTTTGCATTTTAGCATTAGCAGTTTTGTAATAACTTAAAAATGTATATTATCTACGTGTATTTCATTGTGGATTCAAGTAGTTTTAAGAATTTTATATATATGTTGTGAACTACCTAAAGTAAATTAAGTAAATATATAATTTTAAGGTACAATCCAGGAAAATTAGTGAATCATAAGTGGGAGAATTGCATGACTATTGACAAGAAGTCTTGGGGATACAGAAGAAATGCTAAGCTTGAAGACTACTTGACTATCGAGGAACTTATTGAGGTTTTGGATTTCAAAACTAATTCAACATGTTATTTATTTAACAATTAACTTTAATTATTAAAGCATATTTTTATAATCAACAATTATTTTTAATTTATGTTAAAGTTTTGATTTCTAAGAAAAAAGTTCTACGTATTTTAGTACTCATTAGTTGTTTAACTTTCATGTTAAAATTGAAATAAGTGTTTCTATTTTATAATAAAAATAATTTCATTTGAAGTTTTGGTAAAGCTTAAATCAAATAGCATACAATTTTATAACCAATGTTAGTAACAATGTATGTTTTTTAACCTGTGGCAAACTATACTATACTACTTTTAATTCTTTTAAGACAAAATTTAAGTTAATTTTTATCTGAAAAAACAAGGTAAAAAGAATTATAAAGCAACTTTATGAATTTTGGAATACTTATTTTTATTTTAAAGACTAATAATATTTTTTTATTTTAGTTAAAAAGAAGTATCTATATAATGTCTTTTTGAAAAGCTTTTTAAATGTTTTGCTTATTAAAATATATTGTTTTATAGACCATGTAGGTTTCAAAATTTTGATAATGATCAAGTTTCAAAGGTTAAAAAATATTTTATACCTGGTTTTCTTTAAAATATACTGTGTTACTTATTTAGTTGAACTATAAGTTACCGTAAATTTTATACTTTAAAAAGCTTCAAAATGAAGTTATTTAATACATGATTGTAAAATTTTTTATTGTGATTAGAACAATTAACATAGTAATTGGATTTAGTGATAAATTACAGTTTCTGATATATACTTAAAATTTACGCCAAAATATTTATACAAGTAAAAACACGACAAACAAAATGTTGATGAATTACGAATATAAATATGTTAAAAGAGTTTTTTATAGAAATCTGCAACTTAAAATAAAACTTTTAAATATAGTGAACTTCTTAATTATTATATTCAAAAACATTGCAGGTGCTAGCAACAACGATCAGCTGCGGTGGCAACCTGCTTATGAATGTCGGACCCACAAAGGAAGGCACAATCCCCAACATTTTCCAACAAAAACTGCAACAGATGGGAGTGTGGCTGGCTGTCAATGGGGAGGCTGTGTATGGGAGTGTGCCGTGGAAAATTTCACAACATGACTCACTCAATACCGATGTTTGGTACACTGCAGGTTATATCACTATGTTTTAAACTTTGGTTTTGTTATTTATCTATTTTTATCAATTTTTAAAAGAGTTGGAAATAACTTAAAATGCCGAAATAAGTTATATTTTATTCAGTATAAAAAAGAAAAATTTAAAGGTAAACATAAGTAAGTTATAATTAAACACTACTAATTAAAAAAAATACAAGTATATATTTTTTTACAATTTTATAGAACTTTTTTTTTCAAACTTACTGTACAACGCAATGTATGTTTTTATTATTTTTATAGATTTTATTTTTACTCTTAAAAGAACACAAGTATTAGGTACACAGTGGGAAGTTTCATCATTTTATAAATCTGATTAAAAAAAATGTTTCTTATAAGTATATATTCAATTTAATATATTTAATTATTTAGTATTGTGAAAATTATTAGTATCCATCCTTTTGACTGTGCACTATAAAAATAACTTTTGACTGATATGAAAAAGTATATTGAGTCATTAATTAAATTCCTTTCAGCGATATACCCTCAGTTGCATTTAAGGTAGAAGTTACTCAGTTTTCTCAATTTAATAAACTTTGAAACTAAATATTCGTTTGGAATTTGTTTAGTAGTTAAAAACAACAAGTAAATGAGAAAAGAATACGTTCGAGTCATGAAAAGCAACTCCCTTAGCCTTGATTAAACAGTATTTTATTTTATCTAGAGAGCCGTCATTAAAAATAAATAATGTAAACTGGATTTAAAAATAATTAAGTAATAAAACAACTATTTCTTCCTAAACTTTAATCACGTGATTTCGATTCTTAATAGACAATTATTAAATGAAGTCACTTAATTCTATGTAAATTATTTCATCATACTAAACGAATGTTTTTTTTTTCGACGGACTTTACTAGTCCGAAAATTTCTGATAGTATGTCGTACTAAGACACTTTTTTTGATAAAGTAATTAAAAAGCTCGTAATTAGTAACACGTTAAAAACAAATTAAAAATAAATTATTATTATTCAACAGCAAAGGACAACTCAACAGTGTATGCGTTCCTGCTGAAGTGGCCCGAAGACAACCAGTTTGCACTCGTAGATGTACAGCAAAGTGTCCAAGCTGCAACAAAAGTGTCTATGTTGGGCACTGACGCGGAGGTCAATTGGTCCAAGAAGGATGATTCGGTCCAAATAATCATGCCGCAGATCGATCCTGCACAACTTAAATGGGCTTGGGTGTTCAAGTTCACCAATATGAAGTTTTAAAACTGATAATTTACGAATTATAACTTTCTTAGCTTGTTTCAACTTTAAAGGCTTTTTATATTTTGTAATTTTAATCAATCAAAAAACAGTGTTTTAATGGCTAGTTTTATCATAATCTATTGCAACTTAAAGTAATCACTTTTACCTAATATAAATAAAATGTTTAATTTTTGCTTAAAAATTACTAATATTCCTTAAAAGAGCTGCAATAAAAACAAATGTAGTTTTTGAAATTACATATGAAATTTTCTCATACTAAAATCATATTGAAATATGCAGTTAGTCTATTATGTTCTATGATTTTTAATATTTGTAAATAAATTAATTTTTATTTGTATGTGAATTTAATGAAGGTTTATAAATTTCTATTGATGGCAATATTGTTAACCCGTGAGCAATAACAGTACATTGCTCAATAATTTTGCTTACAATTTTTATACTTTTATGTCGAATTGTTTTTAATTATATCAAACTGTATGAATAAAATTATTTTGAATTTGCTGCTTTTATAGAATATATTCTCCAATTACTATATTTTGATAATAAGATAATTTAAAGAATTTTTGTAGTTGTTTTCCTAGTCACTTTATATTAAACTTGTTTTACTACAAAATGAATTTGTAACATAACTGTTGCTTTTTAATTTATTAAGCAAGACTACTTTATAAAAATTGACAAGTTTATGCAAATATAAGTTTTTCAAATGAAATTTTTAATCAAATAGCTGTACTAACTATTATTTTATTTTAGTTATTTAATTGAAATAAGAAAAGTTGAGATTACTATCATTATTTAGTATTTGGTATTTATTTATGTTGTATTCGAAAGAGTGTTTCTTAAGATAAAATAAGCTGTCTTTTATTTTTGAATCTTTTGTTTTATTATAAAGAAGTTTGTATATGTTTTTAGTTTAGTTAAACACAAAACAAAATTTGAAATAATTACGTTAATTTTTTGAAATAACCAACAATGAAAGTACGATAATCTAGAACCAGGGGCGTAGCGTGGGGAGGGACGCTGGCGCATGCGTGCTACCCAAAAAAAAAAAAAAAAAGAAGTAAAAAAAAATGTAATATCTTTATTCTTTATTGTTTATTTTTTCTGATTAATTTGCCGTTTTTCAACTAAGTTTTTCTAGTATTTGAAAAGTAAAACGAAATTTCAATACTAATTAGTGACAAGTTAGGGAAATTACCCAGTATACTGATTCGGTGCGTGATTTCAAATGTGCACCAATGTTGATGCAAAACTCCATAAGGAAAAAATTTATAACATCAATAACTTCATAAGAATTTACACTCAAGCAGTACGCAACCAGTTAGTGCACCGCAGTAGTATAACCTTATGAGAGAATTTTCTACAAGGACAAATGCTAACATTTTGTTAGCAAACCATAAAGCTAAACCTGTTTTATAGTGATAATGATTCAAGAATAAACAAATAGTAGCAAAAATAGCAATTAATAACTGCTAATAAAATAAAAATAAATTGATAATAAGAACAAAAAATATTAACAACATAATTTAAAAGATAAATAACAAAAAAAAAAAATAAAACAAATAATAAATAAACAGTTCATACTGTGAATGCAGTTTTAATCTCACTGTACAAAAATTATTCTTTAAATTACCCTAAACTTAAAATTTTTATTAAAAGTAGTTTCTTTTTTTATTAAGATAACAAACAAATCAAACTTTGCTATTCTATCAGCCATTAAGTTAAAAAATTAATCAATTTTTGTAGCAAGTTATTTTGAAATTTATTCAGTCACATCATGAATAATATTATAGTAACTTGTAAAACATATTTTTTACAATCAATATTTAGTCTTAAAGACTTATTTGATTAATTTTAAATTTATTTAATTTTAAATCAAGTTTAAATGGTATTTAAAAAAAAATTCTTTCTACCCACTGTTTGTAGTATTTAAAAAATGCTACTCCCTAAAGATCATAGAAAAACTGATCTCAAGATAAGTGAAAAGCTATATTTCTTGTGAATTTTTAAAAGCATTGAAAAGGTTGACCTTCAAAAATTTATTTTTTAAACTTTTTGTTTTGTATCATAAGCATTTAGTTAAATCTTTCCACACACTCAGGATAACTCAAGATTCTATGAAGTTTTAGAAAACTTTAGTATGACTCAGTTAAAACCAGCATAACTTTTTTAATTTTTTATAAAATTAAGTATTTTTAAGCTCAGGCTGACTAAGGATATATTTGTTTTTTTTTTGTTAACTCAGGGTAGATTAAGTGGTTTTAAAAGCTTTTTTTAACAACAGCCTAGTTTCTATTAGTATAAAAACAATAAAAAATATCTATAAAATAATTTAAAATGCCTATGATGACACATGATATTTTTAAACTAACTCAGGATAGTTATTTTGACTCAAAGAGTGGCAAGGCAATCCTGATAGCTTCAAAGTTGGTTGTTTTTTGAAAATTTGTTTTATAAAACTAAATAAAAAGTAAAAATCTGTTTTCATTAGTTTTTAGATTATTATTTAAAAAAAATATGCAAAGTAGTATTGTATGGACTGTTGCAAGTCTAAAAATATGTCAGATAGGAAAATTATCTGAAGCTCAAAAACTTGAATTGAAAAATAGCAGACCAACACCAGATATTGCTATTACTCAAGACTGCAGTTCAAGTGGTATAAAATTTTAATTTTTATTTGTATTTCAGATTTTCTTCATTTGTTAAGATATATTTTTACAGTTTTATATTGTAATATAGCCAAAAATGTAGAAGTTAAAACAAAAAAAAAACTTGCTCTTTAGATTCAAAACTTTTAATTTTAATACTGAAATTTTAACATTTTTATATAAAAGATAGAGATAGTATATTGAAAGCTGCAACAAACTAAAAGTATGAGTTATTTTAAGTTTAATACAATTCTTTTTTGCTGATATAAAATAGATATTGAATATTGTTTAGAAATTGCACAGAGAAAAATGTTTTGATGTATTAATTGTTGTACTTAGTTGACTATTTATTTGTAGTTAAAGGTCATAGGGGGGTAAGCCATATTTTTTAGAAGTTGATCTTATTTTATAGATTTTTTTAAAACTTTAAGATACTTTTTGTTGTTTTAAAAAATTCAATTTTTTTTTAGATATGAACAGTCAAAGTCGGGCCGCATAATAGGTTCCCTATGGGAAGGGAAAACTAAAACAGCGAAAAAAGGCTAGTTTGTTTAAAATCTATCTACTAATACTTTTTTCAAGCAATCTTCTTCAAACTTTAACAGTTTAATCTTTATACAATAACAAAAAAACATTACTTGTGAATTTAAAAATTTGTAGTAATTTTTTTATTTTTGAAAAAAAAAGACTATATTTTTAAAATTTTTATATAAAATTTTTATTTATTTTAATTATCTTAATTCATAAGCACATTTTTTTCTTGTAATGTAAGGAACATTTTCTAAAATTTGAAGAAGATTGCTTGAAAAATGAATGAGATAGATTTTTAGTAATTCTTAAATTTCCGAGAAAATTGACCCCGAATAAATTGCGGCCCAAAAGTTTTAATTTAATAAATTTTTTGAGAAAAAAATTTGCGCACCCCCTGACCAAAATACCACGCTACGCCACTGTCTAGAACTACTAAAATTAACATCACTTACTATGTAACAAATTACTATTTGTTATTAATTGTATTTTAGTTTTTGGCCATTTTCGTTATGTGTTGGCGGGGCTGAATATTCTACAAATGTGTCGCTGATTGGCTGATCTATTTTCATAGAGATAAAACTATCCAACCGTAAATTTTGATGCTTATATCATATTTTGGAGCCACAAGTTGTTACAAGTTAGCAAAAGACTTAGTTTAAAATTCAAAAATCTGTTCTCAAATATTAAACCTTACTAGTTTCAGAAATTTGTAAACAATTTAACTGTAATACATCTGTAGGATGAGAAAAAATTATTAAATAATAATTTAACTTAATAATAATTATTTAATTAGGATTATTTATTTTTACTGCTAATATTATTATTATTATATTGTTTATTGTGCAATGTTGGACTCAGGCATCAAAACCTGAGCCACTTAAACAGGACACACAAAAAGAGAAAAAGAAAATAAACTTATATTCAAAACTTTAAGATAAATTATACATATATATATATACAAACATAATTTAAATGGAAACACAAAGTTAAACACAATATGATAAACAAATGAACTAAATCGAAAATTCAGTTCAAAAAATTCAAATTTATATATTACTTAGTACACACAGTAAAGAAGTTTGTCTAAAATCATGGCTTATAAAACAATATTCATAACTACAAAATATATAAGTAAACTAATAGTTTGTAGGGGGGAGGCGTAGGGAAACGAATATTTTTCCTTTTGTTACAGTGGAAAATTAGTTAATTTTACTGGTATTTATCGTATTTAAGTCAAATCTTTTTAGCTTTAAACGAAATTGTTCTACCCTCTCACAAGATACTATATCCTGAGGTAGTCTGTTCCACATAGCTTTTGCTCTGTGAAAAAATGCGCCTTGCCACTGACTGTTTTGAAAATCATGTTTACATTTTATTTTCAAATTATTTCCTCTTAATTGATATTTATTTTGGGAAAAATTAAAAAACTGGTTAAAAAAACTTTTATACTTGCCATTGATAATTTTGTAAAGAATTAATAAATCAAATTCCCATCTTCTATATTCCAGTGATTTCAATCCAAATTTAATCATTCTATCATTATATGACGTGTAAGATATGTTGCAACGATTACAAATATGACGGGTAAAACTCCTTTGCACAGATTCAATTTTGTTAATATCCTTTTTTAAATGGGGTGACCAAATTTGGGTACTAAACTCAAGTTTAGGGCGAACGTATGTTTTAAATAGTTTTGTCAGAATTGAAGCAGAATTAGTTTTAAAACTTTTCAATATTTGATAACATGTAGTTTTTGCAATCTTATATAAATAGTTGATATGTTCATTCCATTTCAAATCTTTGGAAATATAAATTCCTAAATCTTTAAAAACGTTAATTTCTGGTAACTTGATGTTATTGATTAAGAGGTCAGTTGGAGAAGATTCTTTTTTGTTAATGGTTAGAATTTTACATTTGCTAGGATTTAAGTTTAGTTTTCTTGTTTTTAACCATATGTAAATATTATCTAAAGATAGTTGTAATGAAGTATTTGACTGACTAAAGATTTTGGCATCATCTGCAAATAAGCTTAACTCACTTTTAATATCAATGTTTGAACAAATATCATTAATATAAATTAAAAAGAGAAGGGGACCAACTACACCACCTTGTGGTACTCCACTGTAGATTGTTAAAGAGTCAGAAAGCGTATTATTGATGAGTACTCTTTGTGATCTATTATTTAAAAAGTTATCAAACCAATCAATTAAGCTTTCATGTAGCCCATACTGATTTAAAATTTTTAATAATCTTTTGTGTGATACTGAATCAAAGGCTTTTTGAATATCCGTATAAACTACTTTAGTAAATTCATTTTTGAGATAAGGAACTAACCAAGAATGTAAGCATGTTAACAGTTGAATGGTTGATGAGCGGTTTGGAACAAAACCAAACTGTTTGTTAGTTAATAATTTGTTATCAAAGAGGTGATTGAGAATTTTTACAGATACAATATGTTCATAAATTCTTGAAAAGCCACTTGTTAGAGATATTGGTCTGTAATTTAATGCATCGTGTATATTACCTTTCTTGTGCACAGGAATAATAAAAGATGTTTTCCATTGTTTAGGAACATCAGATAGTTCTAGAGAGCAATTAAATATTAATGAAAGTGGAAATATTATTGATTGGATAACATGCTTGATATAATAGGGTGGAATGTTTTCTGGCGTTCTTATGATTTTATCTTTTAAGTGGTTAATAGAACTTATAATGTCTTCATAGGTTATGAAAAAATTTTGCATCTTACTACAATTTTTTTGGGGTAGCTTAAAAGACTGGTAACTCTCGTCTTTTTTAAAAACTTTTTGAAAATTTATGTTAAAAAGTGTTGCTATTTCAAAATCTGAGGTTACTGTTTTGTTTTTATCATTATCATATAAGAGATGTATGGAATTATTTAACTTAAGTTTAGATTTCACATAGCTATAAAAATTTTTTAAATTTGGGTTTTTGCAGAATTTGTTTTCATATTCAAAGTTGTAATTTTTAACAGCTAATTGATATTCTTTAGACTTGTTTTTGTATTTTATCAAAAGTGATTTATTTGTCTTACTTTTTTTGTATAGATTCGCTTTTTCTTTTAATAACTTTTTAATATGAGATGGATATTTTTTACTTTTGTTATTTTTAGAAAAAATTGGAACAAAACGTTTGATTGAGATTTGGATTGAGCTGATGAATTGATCGTAGAAATGCTGGAGATTTTCTGAATTTTTAAATAAAGAGGTCCAATTAATTTTTGACAGGAAATCATTGATGCTTTCAAAATCTGCTTTTTTATAGTCATATGAGACTTCTTTAGCAATAGGTACTATTTTATTTTCAATTTTAATTTTTAGTGAAAGCAAGTTATGGTCACAAGTGTTTGTTAATGGAAAATTAGTTGAGTGTGATATGATTCTATCTAGACCAAAATGATTGCAAATTATGAGATCAAGAATGTTACCATTCTTATGGGTTGGATTTTCAATTACTTGGGTTAAAAAATTGTCTGTACAAAAATTAAGAAAACACTCATGGGGTTTATTGAAATCTGTGCTAGGAATCCTCCAATCTATATTTGGCATATTAAAATCACCAAGAACATAAAAAGAACACTCTTTTGGAAAAACCATTTTAATCATTTTGATTACATTTTGAACAGTCAGTGCGCATCTAGCAGACAGTGGAGGAAGGTAGACACAACAAAATCTTAATTTCATCTTTTTAAAAATTACATCTACACATAGGTATTCAAAATTGATGTTGCTAGTAGAGATAGAATCGTTTTTAACTTTAATAACTTTAAGCGAATTTTTGAAAAGGATAGCAACACCTCCACCCCTACTAGACCTATCACTTCGGTAAATGTTATAGTTAAAAGGACACACTGTGGCATCGTTGACCTTATTAGTCAACCATGTTTCAGTCAAAAAAAATAAATCAATGTTATTCAAATTTATATAGTTCTCTAAAATATAAAATTTATTTAAAACAGATCTTATATTAGTGTAACAAACTTTTAAATAGTTGTTGTTACAATTTATATAGGAAAACTTGTTAGTGTTAAAATTAATCCTATCACTTAATAAGTTTATACCCGTTGACTCACGATTGCCTCCACTAATCCCAGATGTCCTGGGAGCGGTATTAATATAATAATATAAGGTTATGAGTGGTGGGGTTCATTATTTTGGTTTATAAATTCACAATAATTACCTAGGATGAAGTTGCACCAATGTCAAGGTGAAATTATATTGAATTTAATGTCTTTCTAAGCATTATTTTAGGCTAAAAATAAATGTTTCATGCTAACTATGTTTAGCCTGAAATATACTTTGTTTCAAACAAGAATTAAATACATAGTGCACATAAATAAAATTTATTTATGACAAACTAAAGTATTCGATTGATTATGTTTTACAATATCATAATCAATATAAAAAATTGAAATAATTTAATTGCTTTATATTGTTTAATAAAAGCAATTATATATTTAAGTTTTATTAATTTATGATATATAACTCAATTTATGTACTTATAAATATAAATTTTTAGCCAAAAATTATAGTTAAGAATACATCAAATACAATATAATTTCAGTTAGATATTGGTGCAACATCATACTAGATAATTATCAAACTAACATTGGCTTTTATGTAATAAAATATATATAGGATTGCCACACACTAATGAGCTCAGAGAAATTTCAAATAATAGAAAATCTCAAGGAAACTCACGAAATTTTTAATTTTTTTAAACTTTGGGAAACTCAAAGCAGTTTTAAGATTTTTAAGAAAACCTCAGGAAATTTTTTTAAACAGTTTATTAAAAGTATTTAAGGATTTGAAAAAAACTCCAGGAAGGTTAAGGTTACCCATAAGATTTTATGACTCAAAGAGTGGCAAACAAGTATATATTAGGATTTTAATTTTTATTATTTCTTGAAGTATTAGCTTATAATATTTACAGTTATAGTTAGTTTTAATTAAGTTCAGGTTAAATGTATAAAATAAAATTCACAGGGTAACTTAGGCCTCTGATTGTTTTTATAACTTTGTTTTGGATCTAAAACATTGTTTGAACAACAGATATCTAATTTGCCACAAGAACTTTTTTAAGGTAATAGGGTGTTAAAAGCCAATCACTTCCATGTTTTTGTTTATCTATATAACTATGATTCTTCCATTAAATAAGCATAAGGAAATTAAAGTTGAGGCCAGGGGGTTACATCCATGTAAGATACTCACTAAATTTTTAAAACATATATGTTTTATATTTGAAGGGTATCTTTAAGAAGTACGCATCCGTGTAAGGTACGCACAAATTTTTCAAAATAGTTATCTATTACATTCAAAGAGTATCTTTAACAAGTATGCATCTGTGTAAGGTAAGAATAAACTTAGGGGCATAGGGGGGTTAAAACACTTTTTTTAGAAATGAATATTAGTTAAAGTTTAGTTAAAGGTCAGTTATTCATTAAGAAAAAGTGTAACCCCCCTGTAAAAATAAATTTAGGGGCATAGGGGGGTTAAAACACTTTTTTCGCAATGTGATCTTGTTTTGTATAGTTTTTAATAAGCTACAAGTTGCTTTTTACAGACTTTAAAAATTCAAAATATTTTTTGAGATATAGCCGGTCAAATTCTGAGGCAACAATAGGTTCCATATTGGAGGCACAACTAAAACAGCAAATAACTAGAAATCACTAAGAATATATATTCTCCTAGGTTTTTTGAGATAACTACCTCAAATTTTTAGGAAATGTTCCTTGCAATATTTAAAAATACTGGTGCAAGGAAATATTAAAATTATTAAAAAATATATATATGAAAAATAAAACAATTTTTTTTCGTTTTTTTGTTATAAAATTTTTATTTTATTTTTTTTTTTCAAAAGACTTTTCTAAACATTGCAAGGAAAATTTTCTAAAAATTTGAAGTAGTTATCTCAAAAAACCTAGGAGAATATATATTCTTAGTGATTTCTAGTTATTTACTGTTTTAGTTTGCGCCTCCCATAAAGAACCTATTCTTGCCTCCGACTTTGACCGGCTATATCTCAAAGATTGTTTTGAATTTTTAAAATCTGTAAATAGCATCTTGTAGCTCAGTAAAAACTATATAAAATAAGATCACATTCTGAAAAAAGTGTTTTAACCCCCCTATGCCCTTAAACTTATCCTTATCTTACACGGATGCGTACTTCTTAAAGATACTCTTTGAATGTAATAGATAAATAATAATTGGCTTTTTATTTATTTTTTATAATTATATGTGGTTACTTACATAAATATATAAATAAATAAAAATATGGAAGTGGTGGGCTTTGAACCCTAACACAGGTGTTTATGAGCAAAAATACACTGCTTTAACTTCTCGTCCATGTTGTCTGTGGTAAGGCAGCACATTTTTCGTTTATTAATGTAAAAATTTTAACAACTTTTCAAAAGTTTTTGCATTGAATAATTCATTTATTTATAAATACTTATTCAATAAAAATATGATAACATAATTTATTATGTACCAATTTTTTTAACATAACAAAACAACTAAATTAACATTTAAATTAATTTAATCGTTATTTTTAATCAAGTATAATACTTGCTATTTAAAAAACTACAAAACAACAAAACAAAATTATACGTAATACACACAACAAGTTATTACATAAAACAAACAAGACAATTGACTTAGTTAAACTAAATAAAAGTAATAGTTACTTTAATTTAAACTGTTATACCTAAGTATAAGCTTAATATTTTAACCTACAATTAATAAAGTTTTTTGAATCGTACGCCTACCCCTTACACTCGTTTTATTTCTAAACTGTATGGATCTCATAAAACTTACTCCTTTATTAAACTAACTCTTAATTATTTTTAGAGTTTTGTTTTTCAATAATTTTAAAATTTTTTCAACTATACTTTTATGTTTATTTTCGTCGAGAAAAAATTATTTTAAGTTTATATTAAAAAATCGCTTGAATATTTTTTTTACTATTTTTTGTTTATATGTGATAAAAATCTCGAATCAAGATGTTTTGTAAGCGTTTTGTGTTATTTTTTATTTAAAATTTTGTTTTATCTGAAATTTTTCAATGAAAACAGCTTAAATACAAATGAAAAATATTGTTTTATAGTACAAAGAATTAATAAAATTAATTACTAAACGGGTTATCAACCAATGAGAATTTAAAATAAAGTTTTTGATTGTACGAACCTTGATTTAATTCCTTTGGTAAACCTGTTTTGACCATATATTTAATATTCTGTCATATATGTATTAAAATTAAAGGGTTATAAGTAGAATTCAAAATGTTTTTAGAGTGTATTCTTGTCTCTTAAAACGTGAAATTTTGTTTATACATAATTTTTCTATAAACTTCTCATCAAACCATCTTTTAATAATATTTTGATATTTACATACAATAAATTGATCTATATATGACGTTTAAACGACGTTTTATTGTATTTTATATACAAAATGTACTAAATACCATTGTTTTTATTGAAACTAATTAAGTTATAACGTTTTTAGGTTTTCTTATTTTTTTCTGAGTTTTAACATAAAAATTTTATCACTATTGATTATTTTATATTTTTTTACCCAAAACTACGTTTCTTTTAATTGTTTATTTTTAAAACTACGTAAATTTGGTTTTTTGTAGTTAATTATTAAAAAATTATTAATACTTAGTGGTTTATAAAAACACTAATTAAATTATTAAAAACTAACTGTTTTATGTTTTATTACTTAAATTAGTTATTTTTCAAGTTAACTTAGTACATCTAAGTTTAAAATATTAGAGTTGTTTTAGATTTTTTTTTAACAATATGTTTGCTTTTTTAATGTTATCGCATCATTTTGTCCCTGGTTTTGTAATAATTTAAATAATTTTAAATTTTTTTATGCTCTTTAGCGCTACAAATTTTAAACAAATCAGCGACGCATTGGTGAAATATTCAGCAGGTGTTGGCGGTTAATGATTTTATTGTATATAAGTGTTGTTGATGTAAGTTAGACCAAACTTGTACATATTCTTATATTCTATCATTGAGGTTATTAATTTAAAATAAAAGAGAATAAAGTATTTATAACTCTGTAGCTTTTGTATTTAGTTTTATAAAAAATAGCTAAGTATTTTTATATAAGAGTAATCCCATAACCAGGCCAAGGGTTACAATTGATGACCGGACTTACACATTGCACCTTCTAGATAACTCAGGATATCAGTTTTAGAACCTTCTAACTCAGGAAATATCAATAGAGCCATAGAAAGATTTACTTTTTATATTGAAGATCCTAAACAACAAATTTTATATTTTGAGAAACGTTTTGCTGATCATGGCATTTTTAATGAGGTGAGAAATACTGGGTAATTCGGGAGTTTTGGCCTAACAAAGACATGTGAGCCTATACCTTATGTACTGACCGTAAAGATAGAAACTTTACAAGCTTAAAGGAAATCCTAATTGATAAAGGTGGAGTTTTGTTACTACCAAAAAAAAACAACAACTCCAACATGTTAGTTGCCAGGACCTCAACATTGAAGTCAGAAAGTGGCTTGCTGATTTTGAAGATAGAAAATATTGCAAAAATTTCTGTTTTTGCACCTCATTTCAGAACATTTAAAAGACAAGATATCTAGTAGCCTATCACTAGGTTTTGAAGAATTTAGGAGACAAGTGAATTTAACATGTGACTTAGACTTGATCAAAACAAAAGGAAGGGCAAGACATGGCAGTAGTTTAAAAAACAAAACCAAAAGTTTTCTTACCAAAGAAAAAATAATCTGCAAGACCACTAACAAGTAAATTATGGACAAAGAAATTCTAGAAACTTCTTTTGTAGGTGTCGTAATAAACAAATTCAGCAGTTCTCGTACCAAAGAAAAAGTAAACTGCCAGACCAAAAATTTATTTATGGACAAGGATATACTAAAAATTCATCTAATAGGTATTTCAAAAATACGAGTCAGCAGTTCTCTTACCAAAAAAGAAACAAACTGCCAGACCAAAAAGTTTTTTATGGACAAGGACATTCTAAAAACTCCTTGGGCAGATTTTTCAATTAACAAAATCAGCAAATTTTATACCAAGGAAGAAATAAACTGCCAGTTCAACAGGTCAATTATGGGCAGGGACACAGCCTAAGTCTAAACAAAACTACCGTAGAAACAAAAAAAAATCTCCAGAAAAAACAACCAACAAAGAAGTGATGTTTTGCCTAACTAAGTGACTTTTTAAAAAACAATTGGAAATATCATGAGATGATAGCTTATATTAAATAAATGAGATTTTTATAAACAATTTATGATCCCAAATAGCATATATGTCAGACTATGAAATGGTGATAGAGATTCCATTCATCTATGACCTATATAGTTGTTAGATAAGAAAAGATATGGATATAAATACGTAATTTACTTGAAAATAGTAGTCCTAAGCACTTAATTTTTTTATCTTATGGGCCTGATTTTAAGTTAAACATAATTCTACTAATATTTGCCGAGTCAGCATTTTTTAAATAAATTTTTAATTTTTTTATCCAAATTTATACCCTAACCCACCTTAATAAAACATATAAAAAACTGTTTACAAAACAAATTTTGATATTTTTTTATGCTGACTCAGCAAATATTGGGGAAACACATAGAATTTCAAATGGACTCATATTTTACCTGCTGAATATTCCACCAATGCGTCGCTGATTTGTTTTAAATTTGTAGCGCTAAATAGCATCAAAAAGTTTTAAACTTATTAAATTATTACGAAACCAGGGACAAAATGATAGGATAACATTAAAAAAGCAAACATATTGTTAATAAAAAAATCTATAACAACTCTAATATTCTTAAATTAGATGTACAAAGTTAACTTGAAAAATAACTAATTTAAGTAATATAACATAAAATAGTTAGTGTTTAATAATTTAATTAGGGTTTTTATAAACCACTAAGTATTAATAATTTTTTTAATAATTACCTATAAAAAACCAAATTTATGTAAATTTTGAAATAAACAATTAAAAGAAACGTACTTTTGGGTAAAAAAATATAAAATATTTAATAGTGATTTAATTTTTATATTAAAACTCAGAAAAAAAATAAGAAAACCTAAAAACGTTATAACTTAATCAGTTTCAATAAAAACAATGGTATTTAGTACATTTTGTATATAAAATAAACAATAAAACTTCGTTTAAACGTCATATATAGATTAATTTTTTGTATGTAAATATCAAAAAATTATTAAAAGATAGTTTGATGAGAAGTTTATAGAAAAATTAAGTATAAATAAAATTTCACGTTTTAAGAGACATGAATACACTTAAAAAAATTTTTGAATTTTACTTATAACCCTTTAATACATAAATGACAGAATATTAAATAAATGGTCAAAACAGGTTTACCAAAGGAATTAAATCAAGGTTCGTACAATCAAAAACTTTATTTTAAATTCTCATTGGTTGATAACCCGTTTAGTAATGAATTTTATTAATTCTTTGTTCTTTAAAACAATATTTTTCATTTGTATTTAAGCTGTTTTCATTGAAAACACTCAGAGAAAACAAAATTTTAAATAAAAAATAACACAAAACGCTTACAAAACATCTTGATTCGAGATTTTTATCACATATAAACAAAAAATAGTAAAAAAAACATTCAAGCAAGTTTTTAATATAAACTTAAAATAGTTTTTTTTTGGCGAAAATAATCATAAAAGTATAGTTGAAAAAGTTTAAAAATTATTGAAAAACAAAGCTCTAAAAATAATTAAGAGTTAGTTTAATAAAGGAGTAATTTTTATGAGATCTATACAGTTTGAAAAAAAATGAGTGGAAGGGGTAGGCGTAGGATTTTATTAATTGTAGGTTAAAATATTAAGCTTATACTTAGGCATAACAGTTTAAATTAAAGTAACTACTACTTTTATTTAGTTTAAGTGAGTCAATTATCTTGTTTGTTTTATGTATTAACTTGTTGTGTGTATTACGTATAATTTTTGTTTTTTTGTTTTGTATTTTTTTCAAATAGCAAGTATTATACTTGATTAAATGTAATGATTAAATTAATTCAAATATTAATTTAGTTGTTTTGTTATGTTAACAAAATAGGTACATAATTAATTATGTTATTATATTTTTATTGAATTAGTATTTATGAACAAATTCTAATGCAAAAACTTTTGAAAAATTGTTAAAATTTTTACATTAATAAACGCAAAATGTGCTGTTTTACCACAGGCAACATAGATAAGTGGTTAAGGCCGTGTACTCATGCTCAGAAACACCTGTGTTAGGGTTTAAAGCCCACTATTTCCATATTTTTATTTATTTATATAACTATGTAAGTAACCACATATAATTATAAAAAATAAATAAAAAGCCAATTATTATTTATCTATTACATTCAAAGAGTATCTTTAATAAGTACGCATCCGTGTAAGATAAGGATAAGTTTAAGGGCATAGGGGGGTTGAAACACTTTTTTTCGAATGTGATCTTATTTTATATAGTTTTTACTGAGCTACAAGATGCTATTTACAGATTTTAAAAACTCAAAGCAATCATTGAGATATAGCCGGTCAAAGTCGGAGGCAACAATAGATTCTTTATGGGAGGCACAACTAAAACAGCGAATAACTAGAAATCACTAAGAATATATCTTCTCCTAGGTATTTTAGATAACTACCTCAAATTTTTAGGAAATGTTCCTTGCAATCTTTAGAAAAGTCTTTTGCAAAAAAAAAAAAAATATAACAAAAAAAAACAAAAAAAATTGTTTTATTTTTCATATATATATTTTTAATAATTTTAATAATTCCTTGCACCAGATTTTTCAAATATTGCAAGGAACATTTCCTAAAAATTTGTGATTGTAATTTTAAAAATGCTAGGAGATATATCTTTAGTGAATTCTAGTTATTTGCTGTTTTAGTTGTGCCTCCCATATGGAACCTATTGTTGCCTCCGAATTTGACCGGCTATATCTCAAAAGTTGTTTTGAATTTTTAAAGTCTGTAAAAAGTAACTTGTAGCTTATTAAAACTATACAAAACAAGATCACATTACGAAAAAAATGTTTTAACTCCCCTATGCCCCTAAATTTATTTTTACAGGGGGGTTACACTTTTTCTTAATGAATAACTGACCTTTAACTAACCTTTAACTAATATTTAATTCTAAAAAAAGTGTTTTAACCCCCTATGCCCCTAAGTTTATTTTTACCTTACACGGATGCATACTTCTTAAAGATACTCTTTGAATGCAATAGATAAATATCTTGAAAAATTTGTGCGTACCTTACACGGATGCGTACTTCTTAAAGATACCCTTTAAATATAAAACATATATGTTTTAAAAATTTAGTGAGTATCTTACATGGATGTAACCCCCTGGCCTCAACTTTAATTTCCTTATGCTTATTTAATGGAAGAATCATAGTTATATAGATAAACAAAAACATGGAAGTGATTGGCTTTTAACACCCTATTACCTTAAAAAAGTTCTTGTGGCAAATTAGATATCTGTTGTTCAAACAATGTTTTAGATCCAAAACAAAGTTATAAAAACAATCAGAGGCCTAAGTTACCTTGTGAACTTTATTTTATACATTTAACCTGAACTTAATTAAAACTAACTATAACTGTAAATGTTATAAGCTAGTACTTCAAGAATAAAATAAATTAAATCCTAATATATACTTGTTTGCCACTCTTTGAGTCATAAAATCTTCTGAGAGTAACCTTAACCTTCCCAGAGTTTTTTTCAAATCCTTAAATACTTTTAATAAAATATTTAAAAAAATTTCCTGAGTTTTTCTTAAAAATCTTAAAATTGCTTTGAGTTTCCCAGAGTATAAAAAAATTAAAATTTTCGTGAGTTTCCCTGAGATTTTCTATTATTTGAAATTTCTCTGAGCTCATTAGTGTGTGGCAATCCTATATATACTTTATTACATAAAAGCCAATGTGAATTTGATAATTATCTAGTATGATGTTGCACCAATATCTTACTGAAACTATATTGTATTTGATGTATTCTTAACTATAATTTTTGGCTAAATATTTTATATAAATAATTTATATTTATACGTACATAAACTAAGTTATATATCATAAATTAATAAAACTTAAATATATAATTGCTTTTATTAAACAATATAAAGCAATTAAATCTTTTCAATTTTTATATTGATTATGATATTGTAAAACATAATCAATCGAATACTTTAGATTGTCATAAATAAATTTTATTCTCACTATGTATTTAAATCTTGTTTAAAACAAAGTATATATCAGGCTAAACATAGTTAGCATAAAACATTGATTTTTAGCTTAAAATAATGGTTAGAAAAACATTAAATTCAATATAATTTCAGATTGACATTGGTGCAACTTCATCCTAGGTAATTACTGTGAATTTTTAAACCAAAATAATGAATCCCACCACCACTCATAACCTTATATTAGCAGTAAAAATAAATAGTTCTAAGTTAAATTATTATTTATAATTTTTTCTCATCCTACAGATGTATTACAGTTAAAATGTATACAAATTTCTGAAACTAGTAAGGTTTAATATTTGAGAACAGACTTTTAAATTTTAAACTAAGTCTTTTGCTAACTTGTAACAACTTGTTGCTCCAAAATATGATAAATAGCATCAAAATTTACGGTTGGATAGCTTTATCTCTATGAAAATAGATCAGCCAATCAGCGACACATGTGTAGAATATTCAGCCCATATTTTACGTAAACAAAATGGACTTTTTTTTGTTTAAGTTTTACCTCAGGGTCAAATATTCAATAGCAAGCTACAATTAGTAAAATAGCAAGCTAAAAATTATAAATTTTATGAGTGCCAAAATTTTAAAATCGCCCCCCGTTTACTAGTTATTGTCCCCTCCCCGACTTACTAAAATCGCCCCCAGGGAAAAATTGTACCACCCACTTTGGGAAACCCTGGTTTAAACGAAGAATAAATAAAACTCAGCTTGTATATATAAACAATCAAAACTTAAAATATGTCAATTGAAAAATAAAACTTAAAGTTTTTAACATAGTTTATTTAAATCTAGTGTTTACATTTGCTTGAAATAATGTTCTTAAAGCTTTAAGAATATAGATAAAATTATTTTTATAATACTCTAAGAAAATATTACTAAGTAACTATATACTAAGAAATAACATTAACTTGTGTCTATTTTCGTTACTGTAAAAGGTATTTTTTAATGAACTAACGTTTTTCTAAAGTTAAGTCTGAGCTTTTTGTTTTTTTTTGTTTATAAAATCTCAATTACAAAGACTTTTAAATATATTTACAATAGGCTTAGCCACTATTTTAGCTTGTTTACACAATCTTAATTAAAAAAATCTACCTATAAATAAAAAAAAAATGATGTCATCAAAAACAAATGTTTTTGCAAAGCTGCTGCAACTAAATCTGACCATAAAATATCACCCATAAAAAGTTCGACCGATAAAACCTAATCAAAATAATTTCGTCTATATGATGACGTTATACTAGAACAATGTCTAGGTTGTGTCAATTTTTAGAACTGGGTGTCTAAAAGAAATAAAAGGATAACTGAATAAACAAAAAATTTCATGCAGTAATATTTTAGAACATAGTACGACGTAACTATAAAATTTTTTCAACAAAAATGTCTTTTTAATAGCTGCATACGTAAAGGGTTTATCCCTTAACATGGAAAAGGGGTCGAAATTTCACGAAGACAAAATTGCACGAGGTTACTATGTAGTCCTCAAGGGCATGTGGTAGGAACTCTGTACTACTTTTTAGCGCGTTTAGTTCTTAAGGCTTTTACTGAATTTACCTTACTCATTAGGTTTAATTTATTAATTAACAAGTATGTAATAAACTTAATATATATATATAATTTCTTTAATGAAGTGAGTTTATTGAAAACGTGATGTTAATATGAAAATTAGAAAGTATAAATGATAAAGCAGCCAATATATTAGTGAAATAAAACTGCGAATATAGTAACAACAAGTAAACACCAAATTCTACAAATTAAAACGTCTTAATAATGTTCTTAAAGTGTCTAAATGTCTCAATCTTAAATACAAAATTGGTCTTACTAATAATACTACTAATAGTACAGAGTCTTAATATATGTCGTGTTTTATGCACAACGATGGCTAAACTAAGCACAATATAATACGATTATGCAAATAAACATCAAGATATTATATAATCAAAATAATAAAAAGTTCTTTTAATCAACTAGTATGCCTCTCGCACGGTCTTGTGGCTTAACTGAGCACAATAACAAACATTATTGAAGGTTTATTGTGTGTTTATTTGATAAACAATCGTCTAACGCCCCCCTGGCGGTCATTTAAAAAACAACAAAATGCATATTTTGTTACAACTAAACTGCACGAAGACAAAATTTCACGAAGACCATTTTGCACGGCGGGTCATTTTTCCACGAGAGTAAAAAAAAAACAGAAATAAAAAACTAAAAGATGAATCAATATAACAAAAAAAAAAGTTACTGACCGAGGGTAAGGGTTAGGGGTAACAGTGGTAGTAAAAATAAAAACTAACTAATAAAGGTTGTTTAAAAAAAAAAATAAATAAAACAAATGTATTAAAAAAAAAGTTACTGACCGAGGGTAAGGGTTAGGGGTAACAGTGGTAGTAAAAATAAAAACTAACTAATAAAGGTTGTTTAAAAAAAAAAGAATGAATAAAACAAATGTATTAAAAAAAAAGTTACCGACCGAGGGTAAGGTTTAGGGGTAACAGTGATAATAAAAAAAAATAATTAAAAATAAGTTACCGATCGAATGTAAGGGTTATGGGTAACAGTGATAGTAAAAAAATAATTGTAAAAAAAATTAACCCCTGCAAAAATGTCTCCGCGCAAAAGTATCTTCGAGAAAAATTGACCCTTCGTGCATTTTTATCCCCTCGTACAAAAGTGTTTTCTTGCAAATTTGACAGCTATCCCTAAACATGAGTCATGAATCGGTAAAAAAAGCTTGTCTGAAGCAATAAAAAAAAAACACGATTATACAAACAGGTGATATTTTGGTCGACCTTACTATGTTTTATTTAGAAAGTGTATTAGTGCAACACGGAACTTCATTTTATTCGCAAATAAACGGAGTTGTTATTGGAGACATTAGTTCTGTTTCAACTGACAATATTGCGCTATACCATGTAATCTTACAAGTCAAAACAACTTTAATAACATCAGTACTTTTTAAACAATATTTTGACGATGTTATTTATTTCACCCAAACAAAAACAACCAAAGATAATATCAAAACTAAACTAAAAATGTATTTGAAAATAAACTTGGTACTTATTTTTAATTTTTTTTTTTTCAGAAGTAAAAACAAGAAGTCAGAGTTCCTAAAAGTCAACCACTTCATATATGAAAAGGACGAAAGTAAGTTTTAAGTAAAAAATTGTGTAAATCCTACCGCTAACAATAGGTTTTATACAAGTGAAAGATATTATCTCCTTCGCTCGATTTACAAATCTCTAATTGATGGACTCCATAAGATTGAGAAGGCTGTGTAAGCGTGATTGTGACTACTTGGAAGCTCTAAGACTATTGAAAGATAAGTGCAAAAAATTTTGAAAAGATTAAGATGTCGAGATGCTGGAAACAAAAGTACAATGGGAGTATTGGTTCAAGCCATCTAACATAAAGACAACGAAATTAACGGAAACATAAAATGTGGAAGACAATCTTTTTAAATTTATGGAGACTAAGAGAAAGAGAAAGACAACAAAATCCAAATGTAATAGTAACATACAAACAACTTCAATCAATTATAAGACTTAATAACTTGTCAGGCTAAGAAACTTATGTAACATATCATTTTAATACGCTGCTAACAGTATCTACTTAGTATTGCAGAAAAAACAACAAAATGAACTAGCCTTAACCAAGCACAAACAGTATTAAAGACAAGCAAAATCAAGTTGATAGTATTAACTTATTTAACAAGTTTAAAGTACAATGGGTGGAAAAGCTTTGGAAAATTTATGAGTGCCTTAAAACATTTAATCTACTTGTTAACGTAAAAAATGTGATTTAAATGATTAAACATTCATAGTTAACTTATCAGGCTACTTAATAGTTTAATTTAATACACTGCTAAAAATATTTACTTATAATTGCAGAAAAAACCACAAATTAAACTGGTCTGAACTGAATACAAATAGTATTTTAAATAAGCAAACATTAAGTTAATAGTATTAACTAATAAAACAGGTTAAAAGTACATAGAGTGAAGAGCTTTGAAAAATTTATGAGTATTTTAAAGTATTTAGTTTGGGTATTAACGTTTTACAAGGTCATATAAATGATTAAACAGTCATAGGTATTATAGCTCGTAAAATAAATGTTTGAAAAAGAATTTTAGATCATTGAGCAAAATATTTACCTTGAAACTTAGGCGGAAAAGATGAAATGGTCAAAAAAAAACATATTTGGCAAAATGTAGTGAATGTGATGAGTTCTAAATTGACCAAAGAATCACGTCCTTCTTGTAAAAGTGGTACTTAACTGTAAAACTGAAATGTTAATGAAAGAGCAGCACACTACACTACGCCAAAAGACACGCAACATAAAAAAATTAAAGAAGTATTTTAATTATTTTTTTAAACATCACAAAAAATCATTTAGAAATAGACTATTTAGAAAAATTAATAGTTAAATAAACTGCAAGCAATAATGAATTAAAAAAATATATATATATTCTCGCTTTACAGGTATTTAATTAAAGTAAATTTATAAAAAAAATTCGATGAATTTAAATATTTTGGTTATAGATCAATATAAAATATCACACATTGATATAACAGTTCAAGCTAATAAGTAACTTTTTTCGATAATTTATTAACTTCTTTTTAGAAAGAAAAGTTCCAATGTGTAACTGGCTCTTTTTCACACTATATGCATTTAAAATGTAGCCTTGGGTTTTGTTCCAAAACTCGTAACCAACAACTTTATATGGTTGTGTTTAAGTTTTATTGGAACTTTTAAAATCAGTAAATACATTTTTATTTTTACTTTTAGATGTAAAAGTTTAATAATTAAATTATATATTATAAAGTCCTTTAAAGATTTTATTTTGCTTATAAATAATGACTGTAAAGTAGTCTGATTAAATAAGCAACAAGTTGTTTAGCTAAAAAAGTCTAACGAAAATTAAACGATATTACTTTGATTACTTTTTATTAAAACATAAGGGTTTAAAATGGTTTAAAAAGTAGCTTCTACGCAAAGTTTGTCCCTTGATAATTTCCATAATTAAAAACATTCTTTAATTTCTGAAAATAAAACGCGAGTGAGTAAGAGTTGCATTATAAGGATAAACTCTTTAAGATAATCAAACTAAATTAAGTGCAAACTAATTCAAAAAACCAATTTTATATTAAATATATCTTTTAAAAAGTTTTATTTTTATAAAGTGAGTTTTAGACTTGTACTTTGTTTAGTAGTTGTTTTGGAAAATACATAACTATAGAAAACATGGATTTATTATTATTTCAAAAAATATGTAGTTTTTTATTCTTTCTACTTAGTTTATCATATAAATGAAAACCATTTGATTATATCTATTGTAAATACATTTAAGAAAGTTCACTAAAAAACGGAAAAAATTCTTTTACAAATATACTTTTTTTTTTAATTGACTTTTATTCAAATTCTTATCAAAAACAACTTAAAATTATTGGAAGTAAATTGAAGAGGTTTTTTAATAAATAATAAAAAAAATATTATAATAAATATAATAAAAACAACTTGTTTTGTATTTCCAAAATAATTGTAAGTTAAAAAACACCAATTAAAAGCGCACCCAACCTAGTAATTAAAGAAAACTGGTAGATTATTTATTTACCAATCCAAGAAAATTTTAGTTTATACGCTCTAAATAAGTATTTTTTAAAGATTGAATTTATAATAAAAATATTTTAATATTTCAGTTTCTCGCATTGTCATGATATTTCAACCTTTATTTTTTTTTTCATGAATTACAAAATATATTTACTTCAAAATATCAACAAATTTTATTTAAAACTCATCATTATTACTTGAAGTACTTTAAAGAACTTCGTCAGCAAACAAATAAAGTAATAACTGCAGTTAAATTATAGAACATACTACGACGTAACTATAAAACTCTAAAATAAAAAAAAAGTTAGTTGCTGCAGACGTACATGTTTTGTTTTATGTCCCAACATAAGTAGTGAATTGGTAAAACATAGCGTGTCAATTACAATCAAAAAATTTACGAACTGTACAAAAGAGCCGAGTAAGACATTGATTTAGCTTCTTATGTTTTGTTTAGAAAGTGTAGTAGAACGAAACGGAATTTTATTTTCTTTGCAAACAAACTAAGTTGTTACTAGAAGTAAAAATACGTTTTAAGTTATAATAGTACGCTACACCCTTTAATATTACAATTCACAACAAAGCCCCAATACTTTTTATAAACGTTCAACTGAAGATGTTATTTTACCCAAACACGCACTACCACTTACAATCTCAAATACAAACTAAAAATGTTTTTGAAAAGTATAAATTGATAGATATTTTTGAGAAATTACTCCCTATAGTAAAAACTATAAGTTAGAGTTTCTAAACGCAATCACTTCATAAATAAAAAGGACGAATGTAAGTTTTAAATTTAAAATTATGTACAACATACCGCTATTAATAGAGTTTATATTTATGGTAATTCTTATCACCTTCTCTCGGTTTACAAATCCATAAGAATAAGAAGGCTGAGTGAGCGTGGTTGTGACAATTTAAAATCTCTAAGACTATTGAAAGGTAGGTGCATAAAATTTTGAAAATATTTAGTTGACGAGATGCTAAGAACAACAGAAAAGTAGAAAATTTGGTACAGATCACCAACCAAAAGGACAAAGTAAAGTATTAAAATCATAAGCTTTAGGCGACAATCTTTTTAAACTTATTGAGACTAACAGAAAGGAAAAAACACAACTAAATCCAAATGTAATGGTAACATACAAACAACTGCAACTTCACTTATTAACTTATCAGACTTAGTGACTTATGTAACAGTTTTTTTCAATACGCTGCTAACAATATAAACTTAATATTGCAGAAAAACCATAAAATAAACTGGCCTGAAACAAATACAAACAATATTTTAAATAAGCAAACAAATAAACAACTAATAAAACAGGTTAAAAGTACATTGTGCGGAGAGCTTTGAAAAGTTTATCAGTGTCTTAAAATATTTAGATTAGGCATAAACGTTTTACAACGCCATATCAATAGTTAAACAGTCATAGTTAAAAAACCAAATGATTGTTTTGAAAAATATACAAAACTTTATTGCACAACACCTAAGTTTAAAGACTTTTAAATTTACAATCCGTCCTTAGTAAATTTTAAATAAACTAATAGAATTAAAATATGTCGTAGAAAAATCACAAATAAAAAATTGACTATCCTGGACTGATTTAAGCATTACATTCAGTTTATAAAGAGTCATAGGTACCATAGTTTATAAAGTTAGTGTTCGAAAACGACGTTCATACTATAATGAAAAACATTTATAATGCTATTTAAGGCGGAAAAGTTAAAATGGTCAAAAAAAAATTTATAAAAATAAAAAACAGTAAAATAATGAAATAGAAATAATTGAATTGTAATTGTAAAAACTTTAGAGTTTATAGGGCAAATACAATCAATGTGATGCGTTAAACATTAGTCAGAAAACAACGTCCTTTTCGCAAAGGTGTTGCTCTCATAGATATAACTTAAAAAAACAATCACTAATGATGTTAATAATAGGTAGCGCTCAAACTACACTACACCAAAAAACACAAAACATCATAAAAAGTTTTAATAGAGACTTATCAACTGTTTTTGTAGAAATCAAAAATAATCATTTAGAGTTTGTCTTTTTAGGAAGTAAATTTACAAATACACTGTAAGCAACAATTAACATCAACAAAATTTTTACTACTTTAGATATAATTAATTTAAAAAACATAACAAAGTATATTTTATTTAGAAATATTTTTTAGTACTTTTAAGTAAGACTTTAAAAAAATTATTATAAGCATCTACTTAACTTTTTTAGGCTTACTAAATTATTACGTCTTTTTTAAACTAAAACTTTTTCTAAACTTTAACGTTTTAACCAAAGGCGTGTCTAGACTTTTTTTAGTGGGATTGCACAATGCTTTTGTTCAATAATAGAGCATTTTGTGCTGTAGTTTTTAATAACGTACTTAATAAAATTACAAAACTGTCTACTACATAATTGTCTGAAATATCTCAGGTACATAAAAAAATTTAAACTTAACAGCTTCAAAATACCAGAAAAACAGAATGCATATTCTTAATAAGTATACCAGTTCTTTAAATTTTAGTAAAATAACTTAAAGATAAACCTAAGTCCTGTTTTTATTGACATTGTAAAAAACTTGCCTTACATTGTGAAGCTAACATGAATAACGATGTATTTATACATAAGAAACTCTAAACGAAGTACTAAGTAAAATTAGCAAATAGCCTGTCTTAATTATAGAAAAACACATTCAATGATATGTAAATAGATTAGTTAGTCAAACAGTTCCAGTTAAAATAATTTATTTAAAAACAAAATTTAAATCAAAAAAAGACTTATAATTATACTATTTTATTAAAACATTTATGAAAATAAGCTATTAGCAGACATGAACAATTATTTACAACTTGATGAAAAATATAAAACTTCGGTTTTTCTAATGTTCTAAAAATAAAAACAATATAAAATTTTGTCAAAAGTTAACAAAGTTAATAATAAAACCCTTCAAGTTTTAAAATAATTCAAAATAGTTCTTCAAAACACTTTCGAATGGCTAGTTTTGGGTAAAAAATGTCGTTTATCAAATTGTGAAAGTTATTTATTTATAAAATTTTCATACAAGTTTATACATTTTTTTTTACTAAAAAAATTATAAAACTATCTCATTTTTGACGTAGTTCTTTGATTAAAAATATAAACCAAACTATACTTGATATCAAAAACTTAAAATACATATATGAACTTTAAATAAAATACGTTAAAATATTAACACCATGTTTAATCGCTTTTTTGTGACGATTATTCCTTTTTAATTCAGGGGTCGCACAGGAAACCAGATGAATAACACGCCCTTCTAACTACAATATCATTTTGTTTAGTTTCAATTCAGTTTTATTTAGTAAAATACAATTTTATATAAACCTCACTTAAAAGTACTCAAATAAGTAAAATGCGTTTTGTTATATTTTTTGAATAAGCTATGCACCGGAAAAAAGTTGTTCAGATAACTAATTAAAGTAAGTTTGTAAAAAAGTTGTAATTTATTGCTTATATACTTTAAAATGTCTCAGAAGTTAAAGTAAAAACTTTACAACTTGAGTTTTATTTAGTTTCTTGTCTTTCTTTTAATTTTCTTCGGTTTTAAACTATAGACAACAAATACTTGATTAGTTCTAATGGTTTTCAAAGTTCTTAAGTCATACAATTATAAAAAAAAAACTCAACGCAAGAAACTTACCGTTTTTGAACTTAAATATTCTTTAGTATTGTTGAGGTTATTAGATAGAAAAAAAAAGTATTTGAACTAAAAGCTTCATTTTTTATTTATACATAGAAAAACTAATGTTTAGCGTTACGGCATAGTATATTTTATAAGTTTACTTTAAGAAAATTTCTGCATTTACAGTTATTATTTTATTTGCTTGAGACAACCTACAACCAGTTTCGTCCTTATTAGGACTCATCAGGTAGGTATAGTCGTGAGAAACTGCTAATACGATCTAACCAAGCAGAACTTTGTGTATATGGACTTAATCCCGTACGGTTAGACTTATAAATTAATTTAATCAAGCGGGATTAAGTGTATATGTTGGTTAGACCTTAACAGCGGTTTCTTGCGACTATACCTACCTGATGAGTCCTAATATGGACGAAACCAGTGGTAGGTTGCCTCGGATACTGTTGTTGATGGTCGTGTGGTAAACTTCATTATTTATTAATGATGGCGCCAAACATCTCGACTTTGTTGTTGATGGCCGTAATAAATACTGGTTAAATATAATATGGAGAAAATAAAATTGTCCGAAAATAAACATGATTCATTATATTTTATTAACAAGAACAAAACATTTTATTACAGACATATGTATATTATACAAAATTTAGTTTTATTGCAAGAGGTAGAATTAAATATACAAATGTATCTTATACACTAAAATATTTAAAATTTATATTTTTTATAATTACTTGAAGTTAAATAACAAAAATAGTTTCTAAATATGTAGAAAAACAATTTTTACAAACTTTTTCAAGCATAAATTATTTTAAGTAACAAAAAAATTTTTTAATTAAGTTTTATAATTTTATTAAGAACTTAAATTAATTTGGATAATAGTAACTCAGTTTAAAAAGTTTTCAAAGCAAAATATAACCTATCAAGTAATTAGTTCTAAAAAAAACAATTAAAATGTTTGTTTCCTTATGATATATGAGTTTAACTATTAATTCAAATTAATTAGAAAACAACCACAGAAAGGCTTATACTTCATTAAGAACTTATTAAATAAGATTCTTCTAATGTATATAAGGTTAAAAACTTGGTTCAAAAACTTTAAAGCATGATAAGTTCAAAAACCCACAAAAAATTAAAATGACACGGTCTAAATTGCAAAACATAAATTTTGTTAAAGCAGTTTAAAAATAAAACCTTACGAACAAATGGCAACAAACCAAAAGTATGATTATGAACAAGATATGCTACAAGTTTGTGTATGAGAAGCTTCAACAAAAATTCAAAAGTGCCATACACAGCACCCTAGAATAACTCATCGAAATTTCTCTCTTTGTCTTGTTGCAAGCAGGGGAGGTTTTTCGGCTCAACCGACATTGCCTGCCCGTATTTGACTTTAGAACCGACCTTGCACATCATTACATTCGATTTCGGAGACTGTTGTTTGTTAACATGAGGTCAATTTGTGCATGTTTAAAATGTTATTTTATATAAAGCAATAAAAATTTAAGTTATTCTTCAAAATTGTTACTTAGTTTAAAATGTATAAAACAAGTATCATTCACACCCTTTGGATCGGGTGCACGACTTTTTAAATTCCGACAATTCAAATTCTTAACAAAAAATTTAAAAGGCCACAACTCAAAAAGTTATTTATTTTTGTAAAAAAAAACAAGCTTTTTTTTTCCTTTATGCAAAACTTTAAATATTTTTAAGATATGGCTAAAATAAGTTTTAAGATATGGTATTTTTAGTTTTTTTGAAATATCTCGAAAAAATATTTAAAACTTAGCAAAAAAATTAGTTGTAGTCTACATATTTATTTTTGTAGATATTAATAAGACCTACATATTTTTTTTTTGTTTTTTTCAGTTATATGTATTAATTTTTAGGACTCTCTACTAGACTGAGATCAGGAATTTGTATTTATTAAAACTCTTCAATCAGTCGTAACCAAAGAAACATTAAGGTTTTTAAAAGTTATTTTATACAAATTATAAGTTTTGAGGTTGTAAACGACAGTCAGACGTTGCTTACACCCTTCAGAACTTACATCTAACATTGAAAACTTACAAAAATTAAACCTGGAGTACTCATCGAGTACTTATAAACTAAACTGGTTTACTAATAAATAAAAGTGGTCTATCTCAGTTGTTGTAAGTAGTACCTTTGCAAATGAAATGCGCTTGTAGAAGGCTTTATAACTAAATTATTTATAAAAAGTATATACAAAATATGCTTTTGTTTTTAATAAAAATAAATATATCCGGTATATATACAAACCAACTTCATAAACGACGATAATTGTGCTTCCGAATCTGAACTCCCCGAGAGAATCCCCCTTTCCAAGAACTAAGTTGTCGTATTTTTTGAAGGAGGTGGAGCCAACCCGATCTTTGAACAAGTTGGTGCGGAGTTTCTAAAAAAATATACTTTGTATATAATTTTTTTTTAATGAACTTTCGTAGACATAAATATAACGGCTGAATAAAATAGAGTTATCTTATTTAAATATAAATGCACTTATGTGTTTTGTTTAATGATCTTTAACTATTTTTAATATCTAGAAATAAAACATAGGTATATACTATAGAGCTACCATTGTTTTTATTTTCTTTTCTTAAAACTACACCTAAATATTTTTAAACAAGTAATTTTATAACTTAATAAATTGATAATTTCTTTAAATCTTCAAACAGTAGTTGTCAAAAAATATGCGCAATCATTAATTTAGCAATTATTAAAACACTAAAAAATATAATAAAATAGAACAAAAAACAATACAGTATTAGAAAATTCATCTAAAAATTAATTAAATATTTAAAATAGATAATTAAAGTATAAAAATGTTCAGTTTGTCAACTTTAAAATACATAAACTTTGATATATGCAGAAGTAAATTGCAAAAAATTTTATTAACTATATGACAAATAGTGATAATAACACTTCAAATTATGAGTGAAAATATCATAAAACGATTCGTTAGAACTCAAAAGTTTTAAATAGTGTATGACGTTACAATTGTTTGATGCTTTCGTAATGACCACATGTAAACTAGAAATAATTAGTAATTCTAACAAAATATTAGTAGTAATTAGAAACTTTCATTTTTTTTTGTTCTAAAAAGTAAACAACTCAAAAATAAACTAATAATCAAACTATAAAAAAGACTCGTATCATTTTTTGAAGGGCATTTAGCAATAGTTTTGAAACTTGAAAAAGTTTATTTGAATCACAACACTTTGAGTGGTCTTGAAAAAAAACATATAAATGATATGAAATTATAAAGTTATTTTGAAGCATATTAACCTTATTTATGATATGTACTTTAATTTTTTGAACGAAAAATTATTACGCAACTTTGAGATTTGTTGTTTGTTTTTTATCATGTGAAACATAAAAAAATAATGTTTACTCTCATAGTAACGTTTTTGAGTTCATGATGTGCTCATGGTCCGTTTATAATGTTAGTTACGCAATTATTTGGAGGGGGGAGTTATAAATGCATATCAGAATACTAAATATTTAGTTGATAGAATACTTTCGAAGATTAATAAATTATCCAAAATATTTCAATTAACTTTATAATTTTCTGAAAAAAAGTTGCATAAATAAAGGCTGCTGAATTATTTTTGCTCTGATTTTACAAAATTTTTCTTGTATACATTAAACATTCGCACTCCGGATATGTTTACATTTTTCTAAATATTTTTAGGTTTATAAAGAATTTAAACGTTTTATATTACTTATATTTAAACTTACTTCAAACTTTTTTAAACTAAAATACAGGGTTGCCAATTTTTTTTTTTGAGATTTTCAGAATTTCTTCAAAGTTTTAGAAAGTTAACGTTTTCTTGTCCATTTTTAGTATAATTATAAACTTAAAATAAAAACTTTCTTTAAAAATATATAAAAAATAATTAAAAAAATTCAGTAATGCCACTTTTTAGTGATTTAAAACGAACAAAATTCTGAATGACACAAAAGATAAATTTTGTTTATGATAGATGTTTTGTATCTATCATTTAACATTTAAAAATAGTTTATAATTCCGAATTTTCCATAATTTTTTCAAAAGTTTTTAAAATCCAGGTTTTTTGGCAACCCTCTAAAACATAAAACTTTTAAGGATAAGAGCTAACATACAGTTAAAGTTTCATTAATTTTCTATATGACTTTAGCATGAGAATACATGGTTAAAAGTTAAACAGTACTTATTTTTATCATTGTTCAGTTTCAAGCAAACTTATTCCAAACTAAATAATTTTACCTCGTCGTGGTAAACCCTCACACTGCCGACATTTGTTGCACCCACAGCTACCACGGATAAGAAGTTTTTGTTTTGGTAGTTTCCCGTCAGCGCGACCCGTTCATTGACCACGAACAGTTGGGGCAACCATGCGAGTAGATTGGGTCGGACACTTATTAGCTCCCCTGTTGTCATGGTGATTATGTTGTTAACGTGAAGATTTAGAGTTTAAAAAAATTATAAACTTATTTCTAAGCATAGTAACTTTATTCATACCACCAAACTATAAATCAATTGATAACTTTATTAATCAATTTTTTAAACTTTATTTGAGGTTCTCTCAATAAAAGTTATAATTATTCAAGCTAAAACACTAAAACGACTTATTTTAATAGTTAGAGTGATTATTTACTTTAGTAACATAATTAAGTTTTTGACTAGAATAAAAAACTCTAACAAGGTTTGACCTAACTTTGACTAAGATAGTTTAAAATAACTTAAACTATCATAACTTGGATTTTTAGGTATTTTTTTAAAGTTATTATGGGTAGTTTAAAGAAATTTTAATAACATAAACTTTTTATTTTAAACTAAATAGCTTTTAAAACTTCAAATTTGTAAACATTATTTTTTTTACCATAAGGTCTTTCCCAAATTGTCAACCTGTACACAGTGCAATGTAATTGTTCATTACAGTTTTCATTTATATTCATAAAACTTACAGATTACAATATAGGATATTAACGTTTATAAGTAGTAGAGTATGTTATACAAAGTGCAGTTAGTACAATTGTCAGTTATTTTTTACTCTATACAATGATAAAGTTATGTAAAACATCAATTGAGCTATATATTTATTTAAAGATATAGGTACTAAATTCAAAACATATTTTACACATGTTTTATTTGCATGTTTTGTTTTTTCCTAAATCAATTGTTAATAACTACAGCCTGCTTAAAACTAAATTATTGACAATGAAACTTCATTAGCAAAATCAATTTTTCATGTACTTAAAACGGACTTTAAGTCCGTATCTTTAGGCTTTTATATCCTAATACGTGATACCTAATATAAATTTAACCTATTCACTACTTATATATCTCTTCAACTAAAAACTTTTCTAACCAGCAACATGAGTTCTTGATTTCAGCTGACAATCGGCGGGTGAGTGGAATCTGTGGTAATCGCCAGGAGCCAGGTAAATCACACAAACACGAAGCTCGTTCTCAACGTTTGCCAACAGCTGCTGCGAATACTCCACGTCAGATATCCCTGTTGTGTATATTTACTTATTGAAATTAAAATAATTTCACAATTAGAAGAAAATACGCATAACATATGTTTAGTTCTGAACTTCGTTTCATTATTTATAGATGTAGTAAAATTTTATTTTTTGTACAAAAAATATTATCTATGCAGTTGGAACAAAATAATTAGCTAAGAAAAAATGAAGTTAAAAATAGAATTTAGAATAATTGAATTAGATCTAGACTAATTTATTATTATGGTCTTTTTATGCGTTTTTTTCTTATATCAATTAGGTTTTAAGGTGCTTCTAATTAGTTTCAAGTCAAGTAATAAAAATAAACTTTAGTGATACTAAGTTTGTAAATTTAAAAAAATATCTATCATATTAAGGTGGTAAACTAGTGAAGTAAACACATATATAAAACTAATACATTTAAATTTTTATATAAAAACAGTACTCATTTTTCCATTCGTGGTAAAAAAATTCAAATTAATTTTTATAAAGTATAACAAAATAAGTGTAACTTTGTAGCACATTTAAAACTAATACATTCAATTTTTTTTATAGAAAAAACTTTCTGATGATTAAACTATTAAAGACTTAGTATATTTGTATTTAGTAAGTCTAACCTAAATTTTTGGTTAGTATTACAAGTACTTGTAATACAAGCATTAGTAGTAGTACTTGTAGTTGTAAAAGAAGAAAAAAATCAGGATATAAGTATAAAATTTTCTTGTATTTTTTTTTGTTTAAAGCTTAATATTTATGCAATCTGATATCCTTTATTTTGTTACAAGAAAACATCAACTTATTTATAGAAGCCTAAACCTTAGACACTAACTTAAGATCATAAAAATTTTAATTAATGTTTTTTTTCATTATGATCTTGTTTTAAATAAAAAAACTGGTAAAGTTTACCTAATTGTAGAATTTTAAGTTAGTTGCCTAACTAAAATTTTCAGTAAATAGCTTGGTACAAGTTTTATGTACATCAAAAAAAAATTTTAAAATTTTAAATTTGAACTTAAAAACGAAGAAACTATGCCAAAAATTAAAATTTATACTGAATGATAATAAATAGTAAAGAATAAAGTATCAAAAGTTTAAGAAAAAGATTGTATTTTCACCTTATTTTTCTAAAGTCTGTTAGGAACCTATTAAATTTTAAATTTAAATATCAATTCATTATAGTTTTTAAAGTTGTAGCAAATTTTTATAGCTAAGATTTAATTTTCAATCATCACAAAATACCGGGAACGGGTCAAAATTTCACGAAGACAAAATTGTACGAGGGGTCATTTTTGCACGAGAGTAAAAAAAAAAACAGAAAAGAAACAAAAAAAAAACTTAAAGGTAAATTATTTAAAAAAAAAGGTTACTGACCGAGAGTAAGGGTAGGGGTTACAGTGACAGTAAAAAAATTTAAAAAAAGTTACCAAGCGAGGGTAAGGGTTAGGGGTAACAGTGGTAGTAAAAAGAAATAAATAAACAAACTAAATTTATAAGTAAAACAAATAAATATTTTTAATTTTATAAAAAAATATAAATATATATAAATAAAATTTCAACCGTGCAAAAATGTCTCCGTGAAAAAGTGAACCTTCGTGCAAAAGTGTTTTCGTGCAAAAGTATCTTCGTGCAAATTTGACTTCTACCCTAAAATACCATTGTTTAGGAGTTAAAAGTATAACAAATAGTTATTAAACCTTGCTGATTGGATCCAAGAAGTTCCTTCAAACTGAAACACATTCCTTTCACCTGCCTCACATACCCATCCTGAATTGAACCGTGGTACACTACAGTCCCATCACAAGGTACAGTCAGCTGAAAATAGTTTCGATTAATTTAACTGCTGGAAGTGTCGAGTTGTTGTATAGAACTAATCAAGTATTTTTATATTACATCAGTTTAATTAAAACAGAGGTGGAAATTCTAACTTTTCAATTGAATATTTACACAAAACTTACGTTTTATTATACATATTTAAGTTAGTAAATAATTGAGTTGTTTAGAAAATTAGTACTACAAAAATTATTGTTTTCTATTTTAAATTAATATATTTTTAAAGTCAGTAAAATTGGTCTACATATATAACTTAGCTTTGGTATTTATAGTAAATCATTACAACTTTTAATTTTATTTTTATTCTACATATTCACAAATCCATAGGTGACCAGTTAAGTAACATAAGATAACAAATTCAAAGAAAAATCATATTGATTTTTTGGTGTCATTAAAGCGTTTTAAATAATATATATACTTTTATAAAGTTTATAATGTTATATAAGTTAAGTTTTTAAACAAAAAATTATATGATTCAGAAAAATTAAAACTATATTAATATTTTAAACTTAAAAAATAATAACTTTATGTTCTAAGATAAAAGGTTAGCTGTATTTTTAATACAAAAAAATATTTTATAATAAATAAGTTTATAATATCAGCAGTAACTAAAAAATAAAATAGATATTCGTTGACCGAAATGTTTCATAAAATATCGATTTAATGTATCCAAAACTGAGACTTAAACTTTATTGTGGAAACGGCAGATGAAAGTATTGATTAAAGACATGCGTTGAAATATTAATTTTAAAGTAGATTTAAGAGTCGTATATAGAAATACTTTGGGATTAAGAATACCTAGTGTAACTATAATACAGTTTTGTAATTTTTTTTTTATAAAAACAACAGCTAGTATATTAATATTTTGAAAAAACGTTTGACACATATATTTTTTTAATATTAATCTGTGATTAATGTAGTTAAAACTAAACTTAACTTTTGAAACTAAAATTTATTAATTTAAAATTTTATTAGGTAAACAGAGTTTCGCTCAGTAGGTTCGTCAGTACTTAAATTAAGTTTCGGAAAGATATCTTTAAAAGTCATGGAGATACTGGCATATAAACAAAAACAAATATTTATTTTAATAAACAAAACAAAATCAGATTATTATCTTAAGGTTAAATATTGATATCTAGTAATGGATGGTAAAATTGTAACTTTTGATAAAACTAGTTATAAAAGATTAACTAACTACTAATAACATGCAATTAGTGCAACAAAAAAATAAATAACAAACAAATCAACATTAAGAATTAGTTAAATCTTGAAAAGCATGCAATTAATGCAACAAATAAATAAACACAAACAAATAAACATGCAAGAATTATTTAATCTTTTATCCCTAGTTTTCATAAAGGTTACGATTCTACAATCCATTACTAAGAAAATCAATATCTAACTTTACTATAAAATTTTATTTTGTGTTTAAAGTTAAGATTTGTTTTTGTTTATATACCAGTATTTTCCGTGACTTTTAAATATATCTTTCCGGAATTTAATCTAAGTACTGATAAACTTATTGAGCGAAACTTTGTTTACTTAATAAAATTTTAAATTAATAAATTGTATTGATTCTCCTCTTAAAGTAGAGATCACTTTTTATTGTTTTTTAAAACATCAAAAAGTAAAAAACTTGTTGCAGTTTTAAACAAACTAAATTTGTAATTTTGTCCTAATTCAAGTAAACAGAATGTTTTTGTGATAATTGTTTTACTATGACTTTACTAGGACTTTTTGCTTTATAATATTTTTTATTTTACTGATATAATGTATTTTGTTTGGAAAACAATCGATAAGGAATCGGGGTATTAAATAAAATTAATCAACATTTATTTCTGTTCTCATACACACATCTTTACAGACTCTTTGAACTCTTTATAATGCATGATAAAATAACATTTTAATTAAATATTAAAGAAACATAAGTTAGTTAAAGTACTTAGTTTATTTAGAAAATTGTTTTTTATTATAACAAAAATATATTTGAGTTTTTACACTGTATCTTTTATTTTTCTATTAAAAATTCTAGATAAACAAAAGCTTATTCTATTTTAAAATTAGGAAACAAATTTTCATATAGTACGACAACATAGTTTGAAACTAACTTTTAAACAATTTATTATTATCATTTACTAATATATCACTAATACTAAATAATAAGTGTTATTACAGTATGTATTAAAAAAAGATTTATGAATTTAATTAAAGAGAATGCATGACAAGAAAAAAAGTCTGTCTTTAATATTTATGTATTTTTACATTATTCATCAATAGCGGTGATGCTGTATGAAATCATAAGGGTATTTAAAAACGTAAATAAATTCAATTTTGTTGTTGTGAACATTTTCGATCTATATATAACTTGCAAAACAGTTTAAAATAAAAAGTTTAAAAATGAGAGATAATGTGTTTATTCCAATCTATGCTGCTTTGCAACGCCTAAGACGCCATTACGAGTCGCCACTGGATACCAGTATAACAAAGTTGATAAAATCATGACACTTTTTTTTGTCTTATATACTTAAAATGACATTTTCAAAAATTGTAATATAAAATAAAAACCACTTAGGAATATCAATATTAATAAATAAAAATTTTATTATTTGACATATCTTGAATATTCATTATTAGCTAAAGTTTTTTAATTGAATTACTAAAATTATACTTCTTAATAAAACCAAAAAAAAAAAATTTAAGCGTCAATTTTAACAACAAAATAAATAACAGGAAGTTTGCTATTTTTGTAGCACTGCTGCTTTTATTATAGTTTTTAATTTTTTTCAAAACAATTAAAAAAAAAATTATGAAATACTTTTTACATCTATTGCATGTAGATTATTAAAACATATAAAAACTCACATCAGCAAATTGACAAACTGGTCTGTACTCAGTTTTAATTTGTCTTCTAAAAAATTGTGCCATTGATTTGTACTTGTTCAAATCTTGAATGCAAGCTTCCTACAAAATATAATTTTTTTGTGTTTATGTATTTTTTGTAATTATGTTAAAGTTATGCTTCTCTTAAAATTGTTTATATTCGGCTAAAATATATTTCAAATAATATAAGTTACGGTACAACTGAATATATGAAACTAAACATTAACGAAAAGTAGTTATCAGTTTAAAACATATATACACTTCAAAGTAGGTGAAAGTTAATCAAAAACAGAACCTGAACAACCTTCAAAACCTACTTTTATGATTTAAGTAATAAGTAAACATCATTTATGTATAACATGCTATATATAAACAGTCAAAGTCTAAAATAGAAACTAAATAAATATGATGTTTAATTTATTGTTTATTGATTTTTTTAAAGTAAGGTTTATTATTTACAAAGTTAATTACGTTATTTTCTCTGCAAATCAAATATTCTCTGCAAGAAAATTTTATTGAACTGTAACAATTGTCAACCAAAAACTAAACGATTCTAATATACAAATATCTAATTACAAATATCACAAAAGCTTATGTTTAAAATATTATTTTTTAATTGGTTACATTGCTATTCAGATTAAGACAACTTAAATTCTGACAGTTTAAATACTTAGTAAAAAATAAAATGGGCCACATCACAGAAATTAACTTAAACTTGAAAAAGAGCTCATGTTGGTCAAATTAATAAAAACATAATTTTAACAAAGTTTAAAAAAATGTTTATTAAAAGCGAAAGTGTTTAATTTATAAAAACAGCCGTATTTAAAATTTATTTTATCCATACCCCAAAAATTTAAAAAAAAAGTAAATACTTTATATCTACTGAACTAATAAGACTACAATAGTAAAAATACAAATTAAAAAAAAATTATTTAAAGATTAATTCACAATAACTAAGAACTATAAGGATTTTAATTGTTAGAACTTAAACTGTCAGAATTTAACACCCATTTAAAATATATTTTTATTTTTAAACCTCATCTATCCAAAAACATACAATAATATTTGAAATTTGGTCAAGATGTGGCAAGAATAGTCAAAAATTGTTGTAAAATTTCAGTATTCTATTTTAAATTTAAAACATAAATATTTTATAAAAATGTTCCTTAGTTTTAGAAATTTTTGAATATGCTGAAATAATTTCTTGTTTAGAAGTTAATAATAAAAACCGTAGATATAAAAAAAAAGTTTAACTAGTGTATTTTAATTAATGAATAAAATATTAAAAAGTTAAATTTTTTTTGAAAAAACTTTTAGAAATTTGATGCATGTAACAAATGGTGAGGTTACATAACTAAAATCAAGGCCATGAAATTGTTAACTGGTTGTTTTTGAATATGTTAACGTATTTCAAAAACTGTTTCAAATATTGTTTTTCTATGAATATATGTAAAAATTTTACAAAATAATTTATAGCTATAACTTTTTAAAAGATGCTATTTAACAAAGTTTAATTAACTTTAAACAGAAAACTTTTTGTCTTAACTGAATCAATTAATTAAAACTAACTTAGACTTTAAATTTCTTAAACTTTTGTTTTAGTAAAAGTAAAACAGTAGTAATTAACTTTTACATAGTTTTTTTACGTAAATCAAATATGTTTTACACTTTATTACACATATAAATACTTTCTTGACAACTTTTAAAAACATTAATTTAAATACTTAGATAGTTGAGAAAACATAATTCAGACTTATGATTTTAGTAATAGGCTTTTATAAAATTTTTAATTCATTAGTTAAAAATAACTACTACCAACACTCTTTCAAGTAATAAATTAGCCAAGTCAGTATGAATTACTATTTTAAAGATATATAAATAAATATTCTAATTTTACACATTTATTTTATAATACGTTTAAGAGAACAACTACAAGACTTTGAAAACATTATTTTAAGGAATATAGCTTAAACTTTTAAAATAAATAATGAATATTATACAAACTGAAAAGAAAAACTAGCTTATCAAGAAAAAATGCTTTTAATTATCTGATTTAAGTGACTTTTTCACTCAAGGAACTGACAGTCATGTTTTAATGAACAAATTTAAACTCTGTGTTTTTAATTAAGTTCAAAGGCAGGCCTAAAATACTCAAAAATAATTTTGATTTGTTTTTAAATAAAGCCTATTTGACAATTTAAGTTTTAAATTAATAGTATTAACTTTTATTACTATTAAAATGGTGAGAAATTTTAAAATAACTTGTTATTTTCTTAAAGTTTTGAACTATATTTTTACAAAACAATAACAGTATTTGTTTTAATATTTAGGTAGGTGTAAAGTTAAACATAACCTAATATATAGATTTTTTTTTAAATGGTCATGTGCTACACTAACGCTGTGTAGTTTCAAGAACAATTAAAAGTATTTTATTTTAAACCTTCTTAGTATAAATATTGAAAAACTAAGATAATTAATAGTAAGTCTAATGTTCATAAGTTTTTATTTAACATACAGTTATTCAATATTGAAACAAAACATCGTTTTAAATAAGTTTATCTATGTACCTATGTAAGTATGTTCTATATTCAAAAATATCTTAAGGGGTGTTTTTTAGAGTTTGTTTTAAATACTTGATTATAAAAGTTAAATAATAAATAAATATATTTTTTTGTAAAACTTAAAATAAAAAGACATAGCTTTGTTATCAATTTAGACTGTTTACTTATTTAGAATTTACCTGCATGTTAACATGGTAACTTTTCACATACAACCCGAACACAAACTTTCTCAACTTAATTGGTATTGTGATGTCACTGATGCGACCAACCAAGCGTGAAGTGAGCCTGAATGGGAACAGACGACATAATTTCTCCTGTAAGAATGTTATTGGCAATTTTGAAATATTTTAAAATTCTAATTTAGTGTTAAGATATGTCTAAACGTGACAGAACTTGTTTTATTTATATATGCTATAGCTATGTAAGTATGCAGAGTTTATGAGATACTACTTAGTTTTTTAAGTTATTTTGGGAATTCTTAGAGAATTATTAAAATAAAACGTTAGACAACTATAGAACCTTTAAACTCATTATCAAACTTTATTAATTAAAACATTTTATAACAAGCTAGTTTAAATAATTTGAAAACTTTATAAGTTTTCTGATAGTTTTAATCACCTAGTTATTTTTCAATGTTTAGATTAAAAATTTAATGAAAACTCAAGTTTATTGCTTTAAATTCAAGCATTTTTTCATAATTACAAAAACTTCAAAGAGAAATCAGATACTTTAAGAAGTTGTTATTAAAATCATATTAACATTTCATTAAAATAATTGAAACATCTATATTGATAAACGATTATGTAAGTTTATAGTACTACTAATAACTTTTTCAATTATACAACTTATAAATAAATATGAATAAACCGTAACAATTTTAAAAAGTTGTTGTTTTTCTTTCTATGAATTAAATTCCTTTTATATTTATGATTTGTAACAAATAAACTAAACAATGATAACTTCTTAGGATATTTTTGATCTATTTAAAAATATCTATTAAGTATTCTAGTAAAAAAGCTGTTTTAGAAATTAATTCGTAAAAGAACGAATATTAACACTTAAAACTTTAGAATGAGTTATACTAACTAAAAAATACCTAAAGACTTTACTAAATTAGTTTTAGAAATAAATGATTATATAGTGAAGATATTATAAATAATTACTGAAAGAAATTAAACTGCAGTTAGACACTTTAAAATCTAAGTGTATAGAATAATGGTAATTTTACCAAACTAAAAATACTCAAGTTATGAGAATTATACTGTACAACAGGGGTTGATAGCCTTTTATAAATTGCAGGCCTTTTTTTTTTAAGTTGCTCGCGGACCGCAGAGAAAATTCTTTTGCTGACCACAGTTATTAAATAATTTTAGTAATAAAAAACATAATTAAACTAAAAATGTGACAAACTATGAAATAATAGTGGGCTTTAAACACAGCGCAAAACTGCATACCCAACCGCCAGTGAGTACCTATGAAATTTCAGTCTTCACTTAACAACATTAAGCCTAACACAAAAATGTTAAAAACCAATAAAGTTTACAGATGACTATTACCCCAAAATCCCTCAAAACAAAAACTTTCACAATAATAACAAAACATATTTGCTGAAAATATTACAAATACATACTTAAATTTTTTGAAAAACTCAGGTTAGTTTGGTTCTATCTTACTACAATCAGCATTTAAGAACTTCCAAAGCAGTTTAAAAAGAACTTACAAACGAAAAAAAGTGTCTGCTAGGCCCAAACAAAAATCTACACTTACATACATGTTCTGGGCAAATCAGAGCATCTAGTTCTGAATGAATTTAATTTGTTAAGTTTATTATTTTCGTTAATATTGCTTTTTACAATTATGTTTTAATCAAGGGGTATGTAAATGTCAATTGAATTGTTTATAATTTTTGTTTCTCCTAATTTTGTTTGTAGTCGTTTTTTCACTGGACAAAAAAGGTTTATTTTAAGCTTAAGTTCAGATAGTTGTAGTTTTTTTTTTGTTGTTGCTTGTAAAATATTAGTTAGAATTATAAAGAATAACAGGATTATGAATTAATATTTAACAACATTTCTACAAAGTTTGAACTGTTTTTATAAATAATTGCTTGTCTATGATAGATTGCTTTGAGTAATGGCTTAAACTTTGATAAAGCAAATATAAATGTTTTTAAGGTAAAGTTCAGATGATCGTGAAAACAACAGCTGAAACAATACAAAACAAATGGTTTTATAACTCAAAATTTGACAACATTTCAGCAAAATTTGAACTGTTTTTATAAAAAATAGTATGTGTTAGAGTGCTTTGTCTGATTTCGTCCAGTCTAATTCTTTCAGTGAAAAACTACTAAAACTTTGTATGACTTTTTAAACATATTTCATATTCCTATGTTTTAATTATGGGATATACAATTATATATTTAACTGTTCTTTATTTCCGTTATATAAATAAACTGAAATGTTTGGCTAAAATATTGAATTTTATATACAATTTGTAAGTTTATAACGTCTTTTTTAGTTCTTTTAGGTTTTGTTTTTCTTTAATTTAAGACATTATAATTAATTATTTTGTACAATAAAACATTTGTATAACTACTTTTAGATTTATTTTTTTAATATAAAAAAAATAAAGTATTTTAAAAACAGCGTTTTTTGGCTAAAAAGTTATTTCCGGACTGGTAGAGCGTACCTAAGAAATGAATAACTATGTGGCAGGTTATTGTATTGTGTAAACAAAATTTAGCTTTAAATTTATAAGTGAAAGCTAAAACTGCTTTGTTTTAGTTTAATCGCATATAAATTACATTTAATTAAATAAGATCAAACCAAATAGGATAAGCAACTAAATTAGATACTATATGGTTTAAAACATACTTTAAGTGTCAGAAACTCTTTTTTTTTTCAATGGTTCTTACTACGTGTTTTTTTAACAAAAAGCAAAACTTACGCGCATAATAAAGACAAGGATGTACATAGGAACTTGTGTACATGTTGTAAAATTGTTCCAGACTATGAAGAGAAAAATGAATGTCAAATAATACCAGATGTACATGTCATCAGAACTGTAGGGCTTTATTGTAATCCACATGGTGGCTATGACTACCAACTGTTTTCAAATTAAAGTTTATTTGTAATTTAGATGAGGTATTTATAACAATATGAATTTATTGCACACAACACCAACGCAGGGTTGCCACTCTTTGAGTCAAAAAAAACTTTCTAAGTTACCTTAAATGGTCCTAATTTATTCTAAATTTTTTCAAATCATTTATTTTTTTTAAACATTTCGAAGTAGATAAAAATCAATTTCTTTAACAAAATTAGTTATGAAATAAGAAATAATTGAAACTAAATAAAGTAAATCTCATTAAAAATATAGAAAAAAATATTTCCTGAGACTTTAATAAAGTTTTTAAACTATCCTGAGTATTTTATAAAAATAAAACTATCCTAAGTCAGCCCGAGTTTTAAATAAAAAAATTCTAAGCTGTCCTGATTCATCCTAATACTTTTGTTAATATCTAAATACCCTAAGTGTCCTGAGAGTATGCTAACCCTGCCAATGTCATAAAAAAATAATAAATTAAAATTCATTTAGGTTATGGGAACTAACTAGCAAACAAAATATTTCTTTAAAATAGCTGCTATCTTTTTTGTCACTTTTTCCATTTAAATTTTTCTGGAGCATTCTAACTTCATTTTCAGAAGGGTCCTCTTCATCCAAAAGCTGTAATACCTTATGTAGCCTTTGAAGTTGTTTGCCATCGTTGTTGTTTTTTAACGTTGAGCTGAATTTTAATGTGACATTTTTATGATGTAGAAAATATTATGTTTTTATAACATTTGTATAAAAAAAATAATCATAAGTTCTTGTGAAACAAAAAAGTGTGTGCTTATTCATTTAAGGCAGAGAAACCAAACTGTTTCACAACTTATTTATTTTTTGTATAAATTTGTACAAACAACTTCAAAAAAATTTCAAAAACTTAATACTTTTTGGTTAAAACTTTACTTTGAAATCTTATACATGAAGTATTAAAAAACAATTCACGTACATACAACTTACTAACAGGGTTGCCACTCATTTTTTAAAAAAACTTCCAAGTATTCCAAATTTCTTCCAGGTTTTTAAAAATACACATTTTTAAGTCTATTTTGAGCTTTAAGTTAACCTGAAGGTAAGAAACTGTATTAAATAGTATAAAAACATTAAAAGGATACTGTAAAGCTATTTCAATTTTTTTTTTAAATAAAAATTATTTTGATTGATGACTTTTTTTTATTTGTATGATAGATTTTTTGAGTTAAATAAAAGTTTTACTACTGAACATGTGAAAATTGTTGAAACTCCAGGTTTTTTTAGTGATTTTTGTTCAAAATTCCAGATTTTTCCAGGTTTTTTTCAAATATTCCCAAAACAGTTTTTTCCAGGTTTTTATTTTTTGCATGAATTACCAAATTCCAGGTTTTTCCAGGATTCCAGGTAAAGTGGCAACCCTGTTACTAAATTTATCATTCTATTTGAACATTATCTTATAATTTTACTAAAACTTTATTTTTGGTGACCTTAAAATATAAATATATTAGTCTGCGGTGTACCTCTGCATGTTGAATCATGATCAAATATGCAAGAAACTATGGTAGGTACAAACTTGAACTTCAAATAAGTTTTTAACAGAACTTGTTGCCATTTATTGCATCTACAGTTCTAATTAACAATTTCACAATGAAAGTGAGTAGCTTTTCTAATTTATAATGAAATATTGTTAACAAGGGTACTAATTAATCATAAATACATAAACAGTTTCTTTAATTGCTAAAAGAATAGACTTACATAGAGAGTAGATAACACAAAAAAATTGTTTTATATATCTAAATTTTTTTAGTACTTTTAGTCACAATACAATCTATCTTATCAAAATATTTTTCAAGGATGAAAAGAAGTGTTTTTTATAGATTAAAGTGTTTTTTAACTATAAACTCGAAAGTTACACAGCAGCCTACTATAAAATCAACATACTGCTTAGAAAAGAATTTATGATGTAGACACTAGATATTGATTTATGAAATAGATAGCTAGTAATATCAAGTTTTAATACAATTATTATGATAAATATTCCATTACTTTATATCTTAAGGTCTTATTCAAATTAAAACGCAAATAAAAGCAGATTTCAAAAATGTTTTAATAACAACTACACTAAATACTTTTATTTTACATATAGTATATTTAGTAACATGATAAACCTTTAATTAGTTGTAGTTGTAATAAAATCAAAAGTTTTGATTTGTAAAGTACTAAATTAATTTAACTTTTAATAGAGCAAAAATAAAATTCAATGCTACAGCTCAAAACTTTTCAAAAAATTGGAGAATACTACGATACTGACATTTAATTTCAAGGTAATTAATTAATTCTTAACATTAACCAAATAAAAAAGGGTCATATTTAAATTGTCAAGTATCATTTTAATTTAGCTTTACAAATACTTAGTAAATTGCAGTATGAACAGTAATTTTTTACAACTTTTGCAAGGAGCATATTTTAATTATAGGAAATAGTTAGTTTTTGTAATATTACAATACAAATATTCATTGATGAACAATTGCTTTTTAATAAAGTACTAAAAGTTTACTAAAAACTACTATCATTTAGCACAGGGGTTAGCAGGCACTTGGTGGTCGCGGGCTATGGGTAAAACTTTATTTAGTTTTCTGGCCCTTAAACTTTTCAAACATGTTTATAAAGTATTTTCTTAAGTTAAGTCCCTTCTAAGACTGTTACACAAGGTAGTTTTGATTTGATTTTACAGAGTGTGTCAAAAATTTTACAAAACTTTTTTTAGAATCAAGTCTGGCTGCAACAACTTGGTTAGTCTAATAACAAAACATAGCTTAATTCTTAAAACAAACAACTGATTTATCAGCTGCTTCTCTGTTGATATTTTTTTGATTTGAAATAGATCTCAAATTTATATCTACTCTAAGCGTGTATATACTTTTTGGTCACTTTATAAATAAATTTTTATAACTTTAAAGTACTTTTCTTTATTAATTTTTATTTAAACTTTATGATAATAACCAAATAATTTTAGAAATGTTAAAAAAAATAAAATAATGTTTTTAAGGAACATGCTACAACTAAAAAAACAGGCCTTATTGAGAAAGTTTTTTTGAGTAGAGTAACTAGTATCATCACTTAAAGATAAAATCACTCTTTAAAAGACTAAATTCCAAATATAGGTATGATTTTTATATTTTAACTTTAAATTTTACTACAATGCAAGCTACTAAGTTTAAATTCTGCCAAAACCCAGAATATCAAGGGTAAGTTTTAAGGTTTTTATACATGGGCTATATTTGCATGTTTGTGGACCAAAGTTATTATGTATTATGGGTTGCATACCATTTAAAACAAAATTTGCATAAGGGCCAAACGTTTACCTTTCATGGGTAGCATGTTTCCCGCGGGCCACAGATTGCTTGCCGACCCTGATTTAGCACATAACAAATTTTAAATTAAAACACCTATAATAAAATGGTAAATGTAAGAATTGTATCTATGGTATATAAGAAAACAATTTCAAATGTATGAATTAAAACAACATAAAGTTTTTACAGCATTTTATAGAAATAAAAAAATTAAAGTGTTTAAATTTTGTTTTGTTGTAGACATGTATTAACATATAAAACTTATTTTAATAAATATTATCTTTTTGTTTTAAACTGTTAAAAAAGTTGAATTTTTTCAGAAAACTGTTTTATAATGAAAAGAGTATAAAAATATATATTATTATTGAGTACTTTTAAAACTTTGACTATTAAAACTTACTTTTGTTCATTTTCTTTCTGTCCTTTTAGTTTAGTTTTGAACTTTGCAGTTAGGTCTCTGAACCACACTGTGCTTGAAGTGAGCTTCAGTGAAAAACAGTAACCAAAAAATAAAGTTATGTACTTTATCATTTTTTCACCATGCACTATAAGACTCTATATAAATTAAGTACAATACCTAAAACAGCAATTTATTTATTTTTTAATTAAGACAACTTATGTAAATAATTGGTACCAAAACTAATTTTGATGAAAATGATACATATTAAATAAATTTTAAATTTAATAAAATTATCACAGCAAGATAATTCTACAAATTTATAAAAATATTACTCATAACAGGTATGTTTACACATTTTGTTAAAATTTAAAACTATTCCTTGATATGGTTTGTAACACCAGGTGCTTTAATGTTTGCTTAGTATTTTAAGCTAAATAAATTTGAATAAAGGGTAGTAGTTTAGTTTTTTTTTGTATGAGGTAGATATCAATTTTATTTTATTCTTAAGGTGTAATATAAAAATAAAATGTCTCGTAAGTAACAAAGGATGTATTTTACTTGCTTAAACCTATAAGTATTAAAGAGCACAATGCCTGAAATAAAGTTTTTGCAAAATAAGCTGCTGTATATATAGAAGTCTCAACACTTAATATATAAATGTTGAACATAGTAATTTATCAAAGAAATTTTTTCTAATAAAAACTTTGTTAGTTATTTATTTAGAAAATCTTTTTATAGTTTATTTGCAATTGCTAAAACAAAAAACTTGAAACCAAACAATGATTTATTTAAAAGCATATCTATCTTAATAAGTTTAGAGCTTTCACTAAAAATATTTTTACTATTTATTACAACTTTAAAAATATTCTTAAAATTTTTCTATATAAATTATTTTGCACAGATGTACAATCTAAAGAAAACTGGTTTTTGTAAAAACAGTCATATTTAAAAGTACTTTCAGATATTAAAGTTACTTTCTTTGCTATCATTTAGTTTAGGTTGTTATGTTTATTCATTTAAATAACTTTAAAGTTCAATATCTAAATAAACTACAACAACAATATATTTATTTGGATCATATTCACTTCAAAAATGATTTAAAATATATTCCAAAAGATGCTTAAAGTAAGTAAATATTGAATGTTATTTTAACTAACAGTATAATTCTTTTTATAATATCAATTGTAAAAAACCTTAGTCATTATTTAAAAATCATACATATACTGTATTTTTTTAATATTGTGTGAGATGAGAAAGAAAGAAAGAAAGAAAAATGTGAACGCTCACAACTAAGGTCGATGGATTGGTGTGGAGAAAGACCTTTCGGTCATCGAGCTGCACACCATTTACTTGTAACTAATTCTTTGAGCTAACTTTAAAACAATAATGAAAAAATAAAAACAAAAACTTAGAAAGTAACTGTATATACAAATATTTTTTTTTTTAAGTTTAAAAATGGTAAGCACCCTTTTTTAACCCACTACTGCCAATATTGACCATGGAAACCATAGTCTACCATGGGCTCCACACCGTCTCCTCCCCTAGATTTCTATTTTTATGATCATGTACATTCACATTTTTCTTGTTGCCCTTTCTACAAGAGCAACCACAAAAAATGCAACAGATATCTCAAAATTGAATAAATGGGGAGAGTTAGTAATGTCAGTATACATAAAATATTCAGTAATGTCATAAAACTGAAAGAGCACCATGTATTTTAAAACAGTGTCTTTAAATTTCTAGTATATGTGTTTGTAGGTAAATAAAAATAGAGCAAAAAAAAAAACTTTGTCAAACTGTTTTATAGATTAGTAGACAATTCAATTTTAAACAATAAAATCTAGCACTAATAATTAATAGAATTTGTTTAAACTACTTAAAATAAAATAATTTCTAACAATAAACAGCTAAATTTAATAACAAAATAATAAAACTACACAAATGTTCTGAAAAAAATAAAGTAATAATAAAAGTATTTAATTGAGTTAAATAAACTGTTTGTAAACCTAAATCTAATTTTTAACAAACAAAATTAAATAACCAGAATGTCTAAAAAATATAAAGTCTTTACTTCTAAATTTAAAATCTCCATCTTCTGAAACAAATTGACAATTAGTATATAATAAACAAAAAACTACAAAATAGAGTTACAAAAGAAAAATAATACATCTACTCGTTTATGAGTATGGGATGTAGGCATAAATTTAAACCTAAACTTGTATAAAATAATTACTGTATAAATAGAATGCATGATCACTTAAACTAAAGGAAATTTTTATAGTTTTAAAACTTTAAAATAAAAAAATTAAAATTTTTCTTTTTGAGTAATCTATTTTACTAAAATTTATATTACCAATGGTTCTCTAGGAAAAGCTGATCAAAAAAAAAATGAACACCTCACAGAAACTTTTTAGTTTTTTTTTTCAAGATCAGGGCATAAAATAAATGTTTTTTTAACCGTTGTAAATGATGAATATTTAACTGCTATCATTAATGTCATTTTAAGTTTTATCAATAAAGTTATTGAATATGCTTCTAATTTGTAAACAGTTGTAAAACTATGATTAAAGGTCTATTTTCTTTATTTCTTTAATGTATAAGAATTAAATCACTTTAGTATAAAAAATGATTATATTTATAGTAAATTTCAAAATTTATAAATTGATCAAGAAAAAAATATTTTTTTAACAAATTTGTTTACTATTTATAAACAAACAATTATTGCTACTGATATGGTGTTAAAAATAAAAAAATGAAGTATTGTATATGTTCTGATTGATTAAATGTTAAACTAATTGTTTTTTTTTTTATGTGTTATACTTATAAAGTTTTTGTGTCATCTCAACTATAATATCAGATTTAGTGTTTCCATAGGTCTTATTTTCATGTTAAACTTAAAAAGTATTCAAAATAAAGTATAAATTTATAAATCTAACTAGTTTCTGTTAAATGTTCAAAATAGTGTTGAACAAATGCACCTCAAACCAAAAAACTTTAATAACTACTAAAATTTATTTTTTCATATTTAAAAGCTTTTTTTATATTTACATGTAACCCATTTTTTTTTTTTGTTTGTCAAATTAAAAGGTTACTAGGTTGCTTCATTTATTTTGAGAGTTTATAAAAACCAGCTGCTCCCACCCAACTATTTAATATAGTTTTTATTTAGGGAAAAACCTAAACTTAAAACATTAGGATTAAAGAACGAAATAAATGCCTTTATTACACTGCATAAAGATTTTTTTTAAACAAAAAAAAGTCTTGTCTAAATTAATGTCTTTAATAAAAGTTTTTAGTTTTCATGTTACTAAACTTTGTACAATAATTATTCTACCCTTAACCAAATAATTATTTCTTTTTAGTTTTAAGTTTTTTGTTTGGTTTCTTAGTAATTATAAATTTTAGCTGTTTTATATATATTTCCTACACTTTTTTAATAATTTCAGTATTTTTATGTAATTAAAATTTTGCTGATTAAACTCTATAAAAAACGAATACATGTTTATTATAGTAATTTGGTAAGTTTTACTAAAATATAACAACGCGTATTATGTAATAGAAAATTACTTAAAAAAAACTGTCTTAAACTCTTTTAACTTAAAACGTATATTCTAATTTTAAACTAGTCTTAAATTAAATAAAACTTTTTATCAAATTTCGAATGCTAAATACTGGTATATTTTCAAACAATTATCTACAACCGCTAAGTTTACAAATAAAACATAAGGCAACTATTTCGCTAAATACGTTTTTGTAAGCCGAGTTGCAGTATTCAGTAAGCCGAGTTGCAGTTTCTCTTGATATAACATCCCAAAACATATTTGTGAAAAGGCGTTGTTCAATTTACTCAAGCGTGAAATAAATAACTTAAACCAAACAAAAGTTATACGTTTCAGTGCTCAATTGGCACAACAACTATAAGCAAATTTGACAACTCTTCTTCTGATATGTATGATTTTACATTTTTAGATCGGAAGTAGGATAGAAGGTGTCTTACAAAGTTTGAAAAAGATAAGTGTTAGAATTATTGGAAAAAAATCTTTTACTAACAGCAACTCGGCTTAAACAGCGATGTCAGTGCTAAGACTAAAATATACAATTATAGCAGCAAAATAGTAAGTCAATAATAACGGTATTTTTTTTTATTTTTTTCTGAAAATTTCTTTTGTTTAAACGTAATAGCTTACATATACTTTTTATTTAGCTTCTTCTAGCTTTAAATAAAGTTTATTGAACATCATAAAGAATCATCTCTCAAAAATTTTAAACAAAGGACATGATGTATACCAGAGTTTCCCAAACTATTTTTCAAAAGGTCCCCTATAAAAAAAAAAAAGCTATAGCTCCCTCCAGCATAATATTTTAAAAAGCTATCTTTAGAAACACATAAGGCTTTTTTATTTGCGCTTCATCAGCAACTCCAGAATATCTAAAGTAACTTTCAAGTTATAACCTAATTGCTCCTGTGGCTCCTTAACTGCTCATAGCCCCTAAATATCTGTCTTGGCCCACTTTGGAAAACCCTTGTGTAGACAAACCAAGGCAATTAAGACACTTGCTAGTTATTTAAAATGCTCACTTTTTTAGGATGCTTAGTTTTTGTGCACAACTTTTTAAGTCTTTTTGATCACTAACAACTGTAGTTACGATTGTTACAAATTATCATTCTTAAGTTATACTATATAAATAAATAAAAGGTCTTTTAAAATTAAAAGGCGTATTTGAGGGTAGTTTTGAAATTTACATTAGACATTACGGGAAAATTTGAGAGATTTGAAGATCCGGCCGGATACTACTTTTAAGATGAGATTTGGATTCGGATCCGGCCGGAACCTAATTTCAAAATAAGATTCGGACTTGGATCTGACAGGATAATAATTTTTAAATACGATCCAGATTCGGATTAGGTCGGATACTAATTTATTGGATCCGGTATACCACTACTATAAACCTTTAAAAAATTAATTTTATAACGCACATTACACACTTATTTTTGTAAAAAAATGTTCTATTTGCAATTAATTAAGTCTTTAAGAAAGCTAATATACTTAAACCAAGTATAGTAACAAACCAGGGATTGGCAAACTGCGGCCTATTAAGGTGGCCGCAGAGAATAAAATAATGGCCTGCGAGAATGTTTTTTACTTTTAAATAAGGTACGGCTTACCATAAAATGTACCCGGGACCATTTAAACTTTTGAAACTTGAACAAAATATTTTGGAACTTAAATAGAGAGCAGAAAAAAATCTCAGGTACAATATACGGTAGGATTGAAACTTAAACTAGATAATCTAAGTTTCGAAATAAACAAAAAAAACTAGAAAAAGGTCATAGATGTAAATGACCTGATATTAAAAAAAAAGATAACGTTGTAAATAAGACTACAACTTTTGCCCGCGATCACTAATTGCTTGCCGATCTGACTTGAAAAAAACACTGTGCTTATTGTTAAAAAATCCCTGGCAGTAGAGTTTAAATTAATAAACACAATGATTTAACACAGTGCTTTTTACCAAGTCTGCTGCCGACCCCTGTAGTAAACGTTGTTTTTTTTAAACGATCATTTTTTAACGTCTATGTAATTAAATTATAATTTAAAATAAAAATAAAATAAAGAGTTACTATACTTCATAACAACATTGTTTTTAACTTTTAATAATATGTTACAGAACTTAAAAGCTTTAATTGTTATTAGTTTGTTTTTCTTAAATAAACGTTTTAGAATATTTCTTAAGTAATAGAAAATAGTTATTTAGGTTAAAACAGTGGTCAAAAAACTGCGGCTCTCAAAGCAAAACTTGTTAGCCCGCGATGTACATTATAGCTGAAATCAAACCATACTTTCTTTTTCAAAGTAATTATAAAGTTTTTGTGGCAAAACCTTCCAATTAGACTCTTATTTCAATAATTACTAATTAGTAGTGCTTTATAAGATTTTATCACAGTTTTGGTTTGGAATAGAATTTTCTTATTTATAACTACAACTAATAAAAGAAAAAAATCTTTACATTGCAGTCTGCAAACAACTTATTCTAGGCAAATATAGATTTTACCCAGGAGTACGTCTAAACTTTTTTCATTGGGGTTGCACAATTTTTTTGTTTTAAATATGTAGTAGCTTATTTTAATACACTTTAGAAAAATTGATAATTAGGTCTAAAATTTCACAGTTACATAAAAATGCTTAAACTTTGAAAATAACTGGAAAATACCAGTAAAACAGAATGCAAAATCTTAGTATCCATTTTTTTTTGGTAAATAATTTAAATAAAAACCTAAGTCCTGTTATTATTGACAATGTGGAAATTTTTCCTAACATTGTGAAGCTGACATTATTAACGAAATCTTTTGTACATAAGAAATTAAAACCAAAGTACTAATTAAAATTAGTAATTTATTTCTATAATTTAAAAACATTTTTAATGATATGTAAAGAAATTGCTAAGTCAAACAGTTCCAGTTGAAATAATTTAGCCAAAGATACTTTAACGATAAAATTTAACCAAATACAAATTATATTTTTGGAAACAAACTATTAACTGACATGAACCATTATCAGCTTGATGAAAAAGTATTGTAAATCTACATTTTACCTAATATTTAAAAATAAAAACAATATGCGATTTGGTCAAAAGTTTTCTAGTTAAAATTTAAACCTTTGAGGTTTAAAATCATTGAAAAATAGCTTTTTAAACATTTTTAATCGGCCAACTTTGAATGATTAGTTTCCTTTTTAAATTTGCTTCTTTCGTACTTTTCAAATTTTTATATAGTTTATACTTTTCTCTAAAAAATTTAAATCGATAATCTATCAACCTTTTAAGTATAATAAGTCCAAAAAGTATAACTAAATTTTGGAATCAAAAGTTTTTCATATATATATATATACATATGTATGAAGTATCAGCATACTACTCAAATAAATTAACATAAACAATCACTTTTTTATTACGTTTAATCCATTTTTTTCAAGGGTTGCATAGGGAACAAGAAACCAGACAAAGCACGCCCCTGATGTTACTTTTAAATTATTGCCGACCCCTGGTTGAAAAAACGAGTATTTTTATTCTAAAGTCTTTGTGAGAACAATTTTTTTAATTTTAAAGTTTATTTAGTCAGATTCACATTGTATTTTTAAGTTTTGTTTTTGATTAGTTTTCTACTAACTTATTATATGTTAAAATAGTGATTTCTTAGAATTAATTTAAAAAAATTTATCTATTCATTCATTTGAATTTTTTTTTGTATTATTTTTTTTTTAACTGAGATAACAGTAACATTTTGTTTTAGTAAGTTTTTAGTAAAAAGAATTTAGGTAATGCTAACTTCTTTTTATACATTTTATCCTTTAATGTTAGCTTAATAAGCATAAACTTGATTTTAGTAAATGAAATAAATTTAGCAAACTAAAGTATACTTTTTTAATAAGCTTCAACGCAAACTATATGTACTAACTTTTTTCTTTTTCAGGTTTACAAATTTATACGCTACATCCCTTTTATCAACTAAACTATACACAAAAGATACAAAAAGTAATTTTACTTATAATTTTGTTATTTTTTACGCTTTCGAATTAGCTTAGTTATCAATAATTTTCTTTGGTTAACTTAGGTATATTAAATCTGTTGTACTCTCAAAAAAATATTAAAACTAAACTAGTTAGACAATCTTGTTTAAACATCAAATGTATTTTAGTAAATATACCAAGTAAAAAAAACTTTTTGTCCGTTTAGTTTTTTAAATAAACAGTAATTGGATGTGGTATACTTTTTGTACATAAGTATTTACTAGCCTTTTTCATAGACTTTGTACTCAATTTTGTAAAACAACTTAGTCCAAACAATGTTTCTAAAAATTTGATGTTAGATTTTTTGTTAGACATTCTATTGTTTAATAATCAGTATTAACGATTTGTTTTAACGATATAAAATCTAAATTAATACTTTTTTTATCAATTTCATGCTATACAGTTTATTTTTAAAATATATTACATTAAATAATAGTTACATAGTGTTAAGTAGGAAACTACATAGCTTGACACATCCATTGTTAATAAAACTAATTGGAAACTGACTTAAAACTTTTTTAAACTGAATAACAAAGTACTTTTAGTAGCAATGGTTTTTTCATGGCATACGTATTTAATAATATTTTAAAGCTATAAAATGATCAATGATTAGAATGGAAGGATAGCTTGAGGGATTTCTTTCATTTCATAAACAAGAGAAGCATTCCACAAATTAATGACGTCAGTAACTTTGGCTCCGACCTCGTCCAATCGAATTCTTCCGTCAACATGCTTGATCATTCGCCTGTAGAACTCCACACCTTGTGTTTGTTGTATTATTTACACATTTTTAGACTTGTTTGATAATGCTTTTAAAGATTTGGAAAATCGTTAGCTTTACTCATGTTAAACTATAACTTATTTTTAGAAAAAAAAAACTTTGAAACACTAATCATTTGAAAATTGTTGGTAATTGTGAAGCAAATTATAATATATAAAAAAAAAACTTATAAAAAAAATATGATTACTCAAATAATATGATCACATAATAAATTGTTAATGTATAAGTAGTTTGATTTTAAATTGTTTTAGTAATTACTAAGATTTCTACGTTTAATTTGTTTTTAATATTGTATAAACATACTTTTATTAACTAAAATGCTATAAATATAAATTAATTGAAGTAAGTATAAAATTAACATATATTATAGATATATAGTTTTATTTACTATGAATTTAGCTTTCCTTAATTACTAAAATGACTTTTCCCCTAGAGAACAAATGTTGAAAACGTACTTTTCTTAGAAATTTCTGACTTATCGTCCCAAGCAAATTTATTCTGAAAAGAAATTAACAAAGAAGAAATAACTGGAAGACAAGTTGAAACAACTTTGACTGTTTCTTCGCTCAGTCCTAATAAGTTTATCAGCACCTTAAAAATTACTTAAGCTAATTACTTAATTTTAAGTGCTAATATTAAAATATGAAGAGCTATTTTGAAAAAATATAAAACATTTTTTAATTTTATTTGTATTTGATAATATTTTTCAGGACAATCTCATTACAAACAAAAAGCTTAAAATCTTTTAAAGTAATATAGAATTCAGAAGTATAATGCTATTAAAATAAGGTTTTTATACTTTTTTAGATAACTTAAACTATATCGTTACTATAACAATCAGTATTAAATTACTAATATATTAATAAAGAAATCTTTATTGTGTAGAAACAGTGTATCTAAATAATAATACATTCTTTGATCATATTTAACTTTTTTTATGGATGATAAATTTTTGAAAGTATTCTTTAAATAGTATATAAAAACAAAGGCTTGTTTTTATAAATTACTTACAAATTAATAACAATAATGACCAAGCTAAAATTGACATTATGGTATGTGCTCACAGTATTAAGTATAAACAACAATGCTGAACACAGACAACACATTGAATATAAAGAAAAAATATAAGTAAGCTACCTACATGAATAATAATATGTTTTTTAGTTCAAAGAAGAAGACTAAAGATTCTAACTGAGTTTGCTAATATTTAAATACTTGTTTAAATACCTTGAAGTAATATTTTTGAGATATAATTTTTATATTTTAATATACATAATATAGTTTTACAAACTTGAACTAAATTAATGCCCATGATGCAAACAATAATGAACAGGTTTGATACTTTCAGGCACTTCCACATTGTCTCCCAAGAATTTTCTTCTGCCAACAAATGATCACGCAAGTTCAGCATCACTTTCTTACTATCGACATTCTTTAAATTTCCTAGCTGTGTTTTTTAATCTATTTTTTTAATTGAATAAACTTAGAACTTTTTTTATTATTATTTAGTAATTAGCTTTGTTCGACTATGCCTATGTTTAATATGTTACGTACAAATATGCAAGACTTTTTAATTAGAAATCCTAAATAAAACTGTTTAAAACTAAAGCATAAACAACTATTTAAAAGTTAATTAACAGCTATTGGCTACGGGTGTAAATATTTGTATAGTATAGCCAAGTATTTCAGATTTAATCTTTTTTAAATATTTTATTTAAAATATGAAGTTTCTTTAGTAAAAAAATAAATTAAATTTGTTTAATAAGCAGTTTCGTTTATTTAACACATTTACTTTAGCGATACATTCAAAAAGTAAACTGTTAATCTTATATATAAGTAAAAAACCATAAGTTTTAACAATTAACTATTTATATGTATAGCTATCTTTTTAAGATTTTTATGAATTTAAATCGATTTACCTTAATTGGTTTGGCTAGACAAGCGCTTGGTTGCTGCTTTTTCACCGGTTTCTTTTTATCTTTCTTTCTGTGATTTTTTAGTGTTACTTAAATACAAGAACTTTTAAAAAATTTATAAATATCAATACTTTGCATCTGATTCTTCATTCAAAACTGAGAAACCAGTCGAAGGTAGTCTTGGTACTTCTAAAAAAGTTACAGTTTATCAGCGTTGTATGAATAAGTTTGTTTGAAATATTTTTATTTATGCAAGTTTTAGTTGTTATAGTTTCTTGATTAACATTTTTTAAACAAGTGTACATAAACATAAAATATGTTAGGAGACAATATTAATAAAAATGTTAAAAAAAATTTTTTGTAGATGTAAGAATGTATGTTTTAGGTAACTATCGAAAGTTTTTTTAGTTTTTTTTTTTTTAATTCAAGTTTGTGTCAAACAACTAAACAACTAGCGTTTTTTATCAACTGAATTTATATAGTATAGTTTTCTAATATTTTTTATTTTAGCTCTAGGAATGTCTAAAATTTTTGTCATTTTTCTAAAAGTAATAACAATAAGGTTGTTCCATGAATATCTAAACATGGCATTGTCAAGTTTTTATGATGTAAAATAAAATTATAGGCTACTTAATAGGGCAAGTGTAAATACAAAAACAAAATTATCTTTGTTACTCAAGATCTGCGATTGAAAAATAAAGTCTAATATTGAAACTCTGATACAATTTCTGCAACTTTTTATAAACCTCTACTTAATCTTCTTAAGCTATTCTTTCTTCTACCAGCAGTGCCTCTAGGACTGTTAAGAGTATTACCAGCGGTGGTTTCAGTATTCTTTTCTGTTTTATTATTTGACAAAAATTAACTCAACTTCCAATTGTTTAAAAGGTAAAAAAAAAATAAATACTGTAAGACTTTTGTTATAGAGATAGTCCTGAAATTGTATATTTCTTTTCATTTATTTAATTGAATGTTTTATTTTTTAAGGTTTGAAAACTAGATTATAAAAACTTAATTTTTATTTACTCGTAAGAAGTTGTAAAAGCAATTGGTGAACGACTCAATAACCGAAAAGTTTTTTCGTACACCAAGTTCTTAGACTAAACCTTTTGAGCGTTTTTTTCATATCGTTCAATAAGCAAAATATATCCCTTTGGAATATATGCAAATTTAATTACATGTTTATATATAGACATACTTTTTCAAGTATGAAGTATTTTTTTCATAATTAAGGATTTGAATTCTTAAGTATTATATAATTTGTTTTATAGAAATCTGAAAATAAAGTAGTTTCTAAAAAATGATACACCATACAAACGCCTAATTTGTAAACTTTATTACTTTTTTGCTGCAAAGGTAATAAATTAAAGCAAAACTTTCAAAATACATAAAAAACACTTGAAAATTTTAATAACTAAATATGGCCTTCAATATTACTCGTATTTCTTAAGTCCGATATAGCTGTTTTTAAATGTTAGTTACCACCTAAGCGTTTATTTTAAATGTATACTTTTAAAAGTAGACGGTTTTCAATCGGTGAATATTTTTGAACATAAAAACATATTATAGTCTGTTAAAGCCTGTATAAAAGTTTGTTTTTTTAGTTAATATTAAACTTTTAAACACTTGTATATTTATTAGCGTATTGTAGACTATATATTTCAGTATAAATTCTTAATAATCAATGAGAACTTACAACCAGAATCGATTGTAAATCAATATTTGTAATCAATTTGGCTGAAAACAGGGGCGTAGCGTGGGGAGGGACACTGGCGCATGCGTGCCACCCAAAAAAGAAAAATGTAAAAAAAAGAATGTAATATCTTTATCCTTTATAGTTTATTTTTTCTGCTTAATTTGCCTTTTTTTAACTATGTTTATCTAGTATTCAAAAAGTTAAACGAAATTTTGAATACCAATTAGTGACAAGTTAGGAAAGTACAAGCTATTACTCGATATACTGATTCGGTGCGTAATTGCAAATGCGCACCGATGTTGATGAAAAACTCCAAAAGGAAAAATTTTATAAGTTCATTAACTTCATAAGAATTTATACACAAAAAGTACGCAATTAATATAGCGCACCGCTGTAGTATATTCTTATGGCAGATTATTTTTCTACAAAAAGTTTACAAAAGTACGTCACGCTTAAAGAAAAATTAAACAATTTTACAAATTTTTTTTTATGCTACATTGTTAAGACTACTGCTAGTTTTCAGAACTTTACTTTTGTAAACATACAAGATAAGCGTGTCGGCCTATGAGAAATAAACTTTGTTTGTGATTTATATTTTAAACAAATACAATCAAACGAATTAAATTTAAAAAGTTTACTTTTAACTATTTTACAAAGTTGAAATAAACTGTTATAACAGTTATAAAGTTGGTCTGTTTTAACTTCTGTGTAACTTTATTAAAATTATGTGCAATGAGATGTTGTTATCACTTTTGTATTGTATATTAAAGAGATTGATATTTTTTCGTAAATAAAACAGATACTTTCGTTTTATTGAATATATTAATTTTTAAAGATATTAAGTTTACTATAAGTAATAAAAACAATTTTTATTTAGTAAGTTTACATTTTTGCAAGTATAAGTAATTCTAATGAAATTTATACTTTTATTTAATTGTTTAATTTTGTAATATATAAATACTTTTTAAAACAGTTAAGAAACTTATTTTACTTAATAAATTTATTTCAATTATAACACTTATAAAAAGTTTTTTTATAGCTAATTACAAAAGTTTTAATTTAGAGGATTTTTTGAGAAAAAAATTTGCGCACCCCCTGACCAAAATACCACGCTACGCCACTGGATGAAAACTATAGTTTGTTAAAAATAACGGTTCCATTTTTACGTTAAATTTTTTAGATAAACGTTTAAAATGAATTATTATTGGTTAACTTAAATTTTTTATAACATTTTTTTTAGTATAAATTTTAAAATATAAATAAACTACTGTTTTAAAGTTAACGTTTTTTGCTTTTAAGATTTTATATAAAATCAAAAGAACTTTTTGATATTATTTTATTTTTAGTTTGATACACCATTATCTTAAACAAGTAGTATCAGAAGTAAGAAATTTTAACAAACTTAAAACTTATAAACAATTATCATAAAAGATATATAATAGATACACTTAATAAAGCTTGCTTTAGTTGCAAATGTGTTTTTTTTTAACATTTTAACATAATAAGCTAGTTTTTACTATAGTTTTTTTATTAAAAAAATGGTCTTAAAAACTTTTCTTGAGTGCAATTTAGTCTTTTTATTATTAAACTGTAGCTTTTTGTATTTTTTGAAAAAACTTGGAAATGATAAGTTAAGTTTAATTTTTTTTTTCTTTTACTATAGTACGTGTTGAGATTGTAGTTAATACTAAGTATGTTCTCAAATTGTTAAAATACAAACTTTATTGTTACAATAGCATTAACTTATAGTATAGTTTTTTACTATTTTCCTGGACATGACATTAAACTGTATCCTGGTGTATGACTCGATAACCGAAAGGTTTTTTCGCACACCAGGTCTTAGAACCAAATATTTGAGAGCTTTTTTTGTTCAATAAACAATAAAATAGTATTGTTTACTCCTCAAAATGCTAAAAAAGATAGATTCTTACCTAAATGCTAAGCTTACAAAAGTATATCGGTAAATTTTAAAATCAGCTTACCAACTACATTTGATTGCGTTTTTTTTGAAATTGGGTGTTGTACATTTTCTGAATTTCTATCGACTTCTTCATTGTTGGTGTTCACTGAGTTAGTTTGTTCATTTGAAGCATCTACAGTTTCTTCATTTATTGTCGGTACACTAGACATACTTGATTTAAAAATCTTAATAAACGAAAAAAAAAACAGATTAATTTAGATTGTTATTTTTTAGAGAATTTTTGAAACTATTTGTAAAACTAAGAACAAATTAACTCCGAGTTGTACTAAACTCAAATATTAAATAGTCCAAGTTTAGCTTGATGTAAAGCGTTTAAAAAAAACATCTTCAAAATCTAAGATTATTAATAAAAATACTAAAGAATAACTAAACAAAAACTTATTAAAGCAAAGTAATAATGTTACGCTAATAAATGCAACAAGTCTGTATAACACTATAGGTTTTAATTGTTTAACAACAGTTATTTCGCCTACACAGCTACATTCCTATACAGGAAACAAAGGTGTAAGTACTTAAATTCTAAGGAGAGTTTATTAAGTTAAAAAATAAGTTTTTTGTTTTTTATACAATTTAATTACAAAACTTATTTAAAATGCGTTTAAAACAAAATAAAATATTAGCTTGATAAAAAGAGTAACTCAATATAATTTTTAAAACTGTTTTAAAACCGTTACACTAAACAACAAAATTTGTTTTGATTTTCATTAAATAAAAGAGTATCCAATATTCTTAAACATTAAATACATAGAATATCAAATAAAGAACTTAAAAAAAAATGTAACTTTTTTTAACTTTTACAGTACGCTCTATTGTTATTGTTATTTTTTTATCTTAATAAACTAATAATAGTTAATGAACTTTACCGCAAGATCAACAAAAACAGCATCCGAGTTAACCTAAAACTGGTTTCGTCCTAACTGGGACTCATCGGGCAGGTATAGTCGAGTGGAACCGCTGTTGAGATCTAATCAAGCGGGGTTAAGTACGAAGCACTGAAGCGACCGCTTGTAGGTAAAGTTAAAAAAATTGACACAGCTAAGTCATTCACTGCCCAACATCTCAGACATTGTCAGCTTATTGTAAGATTATAGTCTGTGCTCGTTTGATCAGTTTTAACCAGTAGGTATTACGGCCATCATCAACAAAGTTGAGATGTTTCGCGCAACTAATAATGATAAATGAACTTTACTGCAACATCAAAAACAACAGCATCCGAGACAACGTACGACCGGTCTTATTAAACTAACAAGTCTTACTGTACTATTACTTTTATATGTTGAATAGTTAAATTTAGATAGATTCTATTTTATTAAGCACCTCTTAGCCTATTATGCATAAAAAATCTTAAAGGAGAAGTTTATCTTAAAGAAGACCCTACTAAATATAATAACAAGTTAAAAAGACAAAATATTAACTAACGACATACAACTAAAATAATGTCCTAATGAAATGTAGTGTTTAATAAAAATAATTATGTAAAGTCAATTTGGCTAAAAAGTATCTTTTTAAACAACATTCTTGAATCAAGTTTTGATAACAATCATAATGATATGTTTAAAATTTAAGTATGATAACGAAAACCAAAGTAGTCCAGAAGTATATTTTGAAAATAAATGTAAACAAACAAAATATTTAAATTTTTAAACTGTTTGTACCAAAGAAAAAAAAAGTGTGTAAGATATTTATTACTCTCCAGTAAATGGATAAAATACTGTAATAAAAAACTTTAAATACTAACTCAATTATTGATCATTTGTTGAAGTATTTTAGAATAATATAAATATACTGAGAATATATCATACATTTAAAACTTTTTTCAACCTTATTGTTTTATTTTTTAATTAAAACAATTTTTGATTGTTATAAATTACCTTTTTTGCCTAAAAGTCACTTACAACTCAAGCTTTTCACACGTTACACACTGAGTATTTGGAACTTAAGACAGGTTTACTTTTATTTAAGAATAATTGTAAAAATAAATGTAGTTTTCTAATAATGACTAACTTCAAGAATTGGTAAGTTAAACGCCTAAAATATTACATCCAACTGTTTTAACTATTCTTTAAACAAATTAGTTAAACAAAATGCAGCAAATCATGCAAAAAATGTAGCAAACCGTATACTTTCGTATACATTTGATAATAAAGTAATCTTATACAATAGTTTAAAAGTAAAAAAAAAATAATAGGTTAAAATTTGTTGTATGGGTAAATTTACAAAACAGAATATTAACTAAAACAATTTATCTAATTAAATAAAATTTCATTTTGTAAAGTACTATAGTTATCATTCTGTTTTGTAAACATAAGCGTGCAACAAACAAATAGTTACATAATCTTCTCAAAGTTTATACTACTTAAATTTTATAAAAATCATTATGAAAAAGTAGTATTAAAGCAAAGCACAACTACCTATCGTATATTAATAACTTAATTTAAATTTACAAAAACTAAAGTATAAATTCAAAGTTAAGCATAGAGTTATGTAAAACTAGTTGAAACCTTGTATCTAAACATTTTGTGTTTTGAAAATTTTAAAATAGAGCAAAAACAAACTGCAAAAAAAATGACCTAATTTTCTTTTTTTTGACAACAAACACTTTTAAGTGTAATCTACAAATAAATCAAAAATTAAAAATAAAGAAAAGAGATAGTTTTATTAACTGATATTTTAATTTTCTTAATACAGTAGTAATATCTAAAAAAACGATACAAGCTTAACCTAGTTTCAAAGCTTTAACTTTATAAATAAAGTTTTTGATGTACCATATTTAAGTTAAGGTGATACAAAAAAGATTTTACTGTAACTGCTTGCTAAATATCTGTAATTAAAAACATATACAACTTAGTTAGTCAAAGAATTTATAAGGTGTAATTTTTCTAAGAATATGTTTTACCTTGAATTCTAATAAAATTGTAGTACCTTAGTTTCTTTTCTGTAAATTGGGAATCTAAATGTTGAAAAAGTAAATAATGTTTTAAAGAAATAGTAAATAAGTAATATATATTATTAAAACAAAACTTGAGATTGAATAAAAAGTATACAACAAATGCCATCAACTAAATTTTTTTATAAAAAGCAAAAAGTTTATAATCACAAACGAAAAATTTGTTCGAGATTCATCTAAAATTTGTTCTTTGACAACAAAACAATCCTTTGCATGAACTTAAAGTAAAAAGTCTAAAATTTACAGAGCGTTAATTTTTTTGATTAAAAATCAGGTTTTCAGTTGCAGTTGACTTATTAAAATAAATAAACAAAAATAAATAAATGAAACAAAAACTGTGGATTAAAAATTCGGTCATTTATAAAACAAAAAAATTGTATTGTACTGTGTCTTAAACTTGATATAGATAACTAAAACATGTAACTTCATATAAAACTGTTATTAATATTCAAAAAATTCAAAATCTATGTCTAAATGTTCTAATTCAGGGTCGGCAGGGTTTTTTTTTGGCGAGCTAAATTTGAAAATAAAAATGTTCGTGGGTTGCAGTAAGAGTTTTTTTTTTCTTAGTAACAACACCCGGATATTTTTTTTTTGTAATTTATGCCTGAGATTTTTTAGGATCTTCATTTCAAATCTTAGTATAACTAGCCTGAACTTCGAACTTAATTTATAAAGGCCAGACTTGCATGTTCGTAGGTCGTTTTTTACTTTTTCTAGCCGATTCCCATTTACAACAAAGCATACTCGCGGGCCGCACATTTACTCTTTGTTGACCGTAGTTTGCCGAACAAAAATATATTCAATCAATTTTTTTTTTTAATTAACTTCGTTTATATCTAAATAAGGAAACTAATTGTTTAAGAAAAAGTTAAATGATGTGTTTGTCTGAAAAAGTACAAAGTACACTTAGATTAAATAATGTCAAACTTTTAACTCAATAAAAATAAATAAATTGTAAAAAAACACAAACTACTGACATTCTAAATTTAAGTTTTGAATTATTATTTTCTATGTTTTGAAAAACCTAATGTTCGTTTTAAGATAAAAGTGTTCAATAAAATTTATAATAACTAATTAGGTAGTTACCAACTCTTGAAACTCTCCTGTTGCATAGAAACAGTGTCCCACATTAAGTTTAAAATAAATTAAAAGCATTTTAAGGCAAAAGGCAGCTAAAAGTAAAAACACACAAATAATAAAATTAATGGATACACTTTTGTTTTTTTTCCTTACCATTTTTATTAACTTAAAAAACCACTTTTTACTAGTATAATATTTTACATAAATAGCTATTTTTACTGTTTGCTAAATTTAGTGTAAGTTTTGAGAATCAAACAAAGTTTGATAGTTACATAGGTTTCTTCAGAAAGGACCAAACTAAAAAGGAAGAAAAAACAACTTTCTCACTAAAAATTTTTCTCTTCTTATATTTTTGAAGAAATCCTTTTAAACATTTCTCAATGTTATTCCAAATATTCCTAAAAATCTGAGGACTCTAGTTTTCAAAATAAAAAAGTATATATGTTTTCAGTAAAATTTTAGTCTCCAAGCTAATTGGCAATGAAAAAAATTGTGTCCAATTTGTTTGTAGTAAACAGTTTTTTTTTAACGACTGTATCCTAAAGTTTATTTGAAATTCCTATATTAAGTAAAAAGTAACATACAGTAAACATTTTTTTCTTAAAAATAATATGTATTTTTATTAAATTTTTTTTTGTTTCTATGGCCTCAATAATTTTTAAGTCACTTTAATAAAAAGTTTATATAAGTATCTGCTTTTTTAAAAGTATAGTAACAAGTTTTATTGTTCATCTTATTGTTAGTATTTTGGTATAATGTTGTAAATTTGAAAACTTTATCTTGATCTCAATCTTAAATGTTCACTTAAACTGATCTTTTAAATTACTAATACTTGTTAATCATAACCTTTTTATACTGTAATTTAAAATACAATTTTAGTATGAAATTCAAAATTAAACTGTACTTATACTCTTAGATTTTGATCGTTACAAATTCTAAAGATTTTAATTCATTACAAGTTTATATTAAAATAGTATTTTAAATAAGTAAAAAACTTGAAAAAGTGCAGAGTAGTTTTAAAACAGCACTACAATTAAAGTAACGTTAGTTTTTAGTTGAAATTTAATTTCTAAAATTATTTTTTTACTAACATGGCCTTTAAAGTTAGTTATAGTTTAAACAACTTTAGAGCTTTTTCTAAAATAAAGAACATTATAATTTTGTCTAACATACTTTTTGTGCTTATAGGTAATGCGTTAAATTTAATTACTTTAATTTACAATGCTACACAAGCACCCTTATGGGCCAGCAACTAAGTTTTCTGCAACAAGTAATGGAGGAGAATACAAAATTAACGATGTTTACCATACAAGATACAACCAACAATTTGGTGAAAAAAATTTTGAACCTAGAATTAATCAACACAAAGGTACTGGCTATCATAATTTGAGACCACAAATATTCTACAAAAAGTCTCTTGATCACTTGGACAATCCTTTTATGGGGTCAGTTTCAAAGATTATTATAAGGACCCATGTTTCAAAATCTTTTAAACTAAACAGCATATATTTATATAGTCCTTTTTTATATTGAAAAACAGAAGAAACGTTTGAAGGTAAATATTTAGTTTTATAAGTACTACTTTGTAACTAGTCTTTACCCAATACCGCATACATTATATTACTAAATATACTAAATTTAAACTAAGAAATTAAGTAGTTTATTTAATTTATAAAATACTAAATATACATACTTTAAGGCAGCTTTGTTCAAGAAATTATGAGTCAATTATGAAAAGATCCTTTAACCCTACATGTGGACCAGATGGTAGAGATCAACTTCCACATAATGCATTTGAAAATGGAGTGACCACTGGGTTTACAGAAGAAAAAGTTTTAAGTGGGGTTCCAAATTTAAAAGAGGTAATTTTTATTTGGTTATATTTTAAACATGCCTTACTAGCAAAAAAAATATATGTTTTTAAAACATAAAGGTTTAGAAATATTTACATTAAATGGCATTTACGTATAACTAAAATATTAAACTGTAATTTCATTTTTGGTAATGTAAAAAGTTTATGTAATTTTTTGAGTTATAGTAATTTTTACAAACTAATAGTTTTATACTTATACTGTTGTACTTTTTCATATGCATGCTTAAAGAATGCAGTTTTTCCCGTGTTATCATTCTAAAAATTATATTATTAGCTTTTATAAACATACCTTCATCAAAGTTACTAAAATAAGAAGTCAAGTTTTGATTAAACATTTTTGCATATAAATTAGAGAGAACAAAATAGTGCTCTAGATTATATTAGGACTTTAGATTTATAGAAAGTGGTGATTAATAAAAAAGTTAAAAAGTATTAAAGTTTTAAGATTTAGACAGTTTAATAGAAAAATTCTGCTTTGAGAAAAAGTTTTTCATTTCTTATTTTTTTTAGAACTTTAAAAAAGTACTAAACAGTTCTGTAATCCTACATTTTTTAAAAGTTAAAACCTCTAGTATACTGCGTTTTTAACTGTTGTTTTAAAAAGGTTATTTTCATTAAAAATATTTTTACTTAGATTTCAAAAAACTTTTATAGTAAGATTGTTTATTATTAAGTTAAAATTAGACTGAGAAAGTTAGAAAAAGGTTACTAAAATATTGTAAAGAAATTATATTTTTGATAAAGCTGTCTCTTTTTGCATTAGTAATTTTGTTTTTCCTTAGGAACCTTTTAAATCTCTGACTTTATACATTTGTATATATTTGAATTTTTTGTTTGAACTCTAATTTGAATTTTTAAGAAACAGTTTTTAAGCAACTGCTAGTGAAGTTAGATTTCTTAAAAATGAGATTTACTTGTAATAAAAATACCTTACCCCAATGTTCTGTCTTAATAATCTTTATATTTTCCTTTATCTATTTGTGCCATTAATACACAAGATATTGAACTCTCCTAATTTTATCCTTTCATTATAAATTCTACGATGAATTTTTAAGCTGTAAAAAGTATTTTGTATACTATATAAAACTTTACAAAATAAGATCTCCTTTTAAAAGGCAACTTCTTCTTGCAAAAAATTGAATTATTTAAAAATATTGTTTTCAGCCAGATTTTTAGATAAAAAATTTAAAAACTGTGCAATTCAGCTTAAAATTACCAGCAAATAAGTAATTTTAGTTGTTTTGACAAATTATTTTGAATGTTATATAACAAGTACAACTTTACCAATATATTCTTAGTCTTCATTCTGAATCAAAACTTAAAAACACTTTTATTTATTTATCTATAAATAATTTATTCAAATACTCAAGATATTAAAACCTAAAATTTTATTTGTTCTACATAAGTCTGAATACTAGAGTATGTTTTTTATTTTAGATAAAAAAAATTATAATTTTATTGCCCAAGCTGTAGTGCAAGCAATTTCTTAATCACTTGATAAATTTTAATTTAAACTTGAACGAATGTAACTGATCTGAGTTAAGTATTTAAACAGGTAGTAGATGTGCACTTTAACACTAGAAAATATGGAGGACTCTCCTACCCTGGTTTAGAACCTCTCAAAAAAATTCAACTTGATAACTTAGAGCGAAAAGATCCAAATTCCATCGATAATTATTCACATGTGTGTAATTTTTTGAAATTTAATAATAGAATTTTATAAAAAAAAATGTAATAATTAATTAAATCATAATAATTACTATTTTCAATTTTTTGTTAAAGTTAAGGAACATTTGTATGTATAATGAAAGAATATACAAGTCCACATTTATAGCTTGTTTGTTAGTTGAAAATAACTAGTAGTAGAATTTTCTAATAAAAATACAGGGACCTAGCTATATGAAATCTGACATGAAAGCAAACTTTATTGTTCACTCGCCCCAAGGTTACTTCTTTTAAAAAATCACTTTTTGTTTAATGTTTGAAATTTATTAAGTATAGTTTTCTTTAACCTTATCAAATTTAGCAAATAATTTCTTATAAACTTAAGTAATAAGTATAAATTATTTTTATTGTATTCAGTTTAATGTTAGATAAGTCATCTACCTAGATTAAAATTTTAAGTTTTGTGAATAAAAAAACAAAATAGTTTTGAAAACTTAGTAATCTAACTAAAAATTGTAAATAGTTTATTAAACGATAGTATAAATTTCTTTTTTGAAAACTTTAGTAAGTTTTTGAAATGATTTATAGTTCAAACTGATGGAAAAATAAAAGGAGACTTAAAGCAAGTAGGAAAAATAAAAAGTAGTGGTTGGACTGGAAACAAAAGTGTAGAACCAATTACTTTTTATGCTGATGATAACTTTGACAACTATGAAAAGGTTTAGTAATTTATTTGCAAATATTTCATCATTTTTGTTTTGTACTTTCAAAAAAATAATCGAAAAAAATAGTTTTGTTTAATATCAGGACAGTAAGAATCGACCCACAGGCATTAGTCTAACGACCACCTCTTACCAAAAGTGGAAGGACCAATGTGGTCGTGAGGTCAACCCAAGTCTGGTTAATTTGTCCGCAAAGGCAAATAGTTACAACAGAGACACGAACCTGCGCGTTCGTTCACTTGGCAGGTTTCATTCGCAATAATTATGTACAACAAAATTCGTTTTTGTTCAAGTTTACTACTAATAATTAATAAAATTCATGCAATAATTTTTAACTTCAGTATTTCTCTTTTTTTAAGTATGCTTAGAATTAATTGCTTGTCTTATTTATTTGTCTTAATAAGTTTTTTTAATTATAATTTTTTTGTAGCTTTTAAGTAAACTGTTTACTTGTTTGATTTTAAGTAACTATATAAAAAGTTTTTTTTCATTCTTAGATTTTTATAATTATTTTTATATTGTTTATTGTGCAATGTTGGACTCAGGCATCAAAACCTGAGCCACTTAAACAGGACACACAAAAAGAAAAAGAAATTAACTTATATTTAACACTTTAAGATAAATTATATATATATGCAAAAACATTATTTAAATGAAAACACAAGTTAAACACAATATGATATACAAATGATTATAAAAAAATAATAATAATTCAGTTCAAAAAATTCAAACTTATATATTACTTAGTACACAATAAAGAAGTTTGTCTAAAATCGTCGCTTATAAAACAAAATTCATAATTACAAAATAAATGAAAGTAAACTAATAGTCTGTAGGGGGGAGTAATTATTAGTTTTTCTGTATAAATTTGAAATAAAATCTTTCAACTAGGTATTAAGAATGTAACATTTTTATTTTTTTCGCCATAAAAATCATTTGAACTTGATGATAAGTATGGACATTTTAAAATTATTGTATGAAAATAATTTTCTGACTTTTTAATAACTACTTTTGGAACTTTAAAGTTTTTGTTTATGTTCATATTTACTTGAAAACCAGTTTTAAGTAATGTTTTAAAACCTTCAACTAATGTTCTTTCTGTCTAGAAAGTGCAGTTTATTTAACTCACTGTTTATTTTAATAAAACAGGGACTCCTTTTGGTTATTAAAATACTTATTTTTTTTAATAAACATAAAAATGTAAAAACTACCATTTTCGATGGCTCACATAACCTTTCTAAGTATAACAATAACAAGCATTTAACCTTCTAAAATTAATTATTACTCTAGTTTAGAAAAAAAAAGTGTTACAAAATTTTGTTTTCAACTAAATTTCCACCTCATACTTTAACAAAATTTATTCTAATAAGTCTTTCAAAAACATCTACTAAAGTATTGTTTTCATTATTTTTTCTTCTCTCTCCAAAAATTATTAGCGTAGTTACCTATATAAACATTTTTAACAAGAAATAATAAAAAGTAGAAGGTTATAAATTTTCGTTTAATTAAATATCCTCTTTGCCTATAAGTTGTTGTTTTTATAACACAAGCAGTAGGTTTTTAATTTTTAATTTATTTTAGTTTATCTATCTCATCTTTTAATATATTAGTAATAATATATTCAACATTTATATGTTTTCTTTACTTGCAGTTTTATATATTTACTTTTATATTGACATTAAAGTAGTTTCGAAATTTTTCGAAATCTATTAGTTATCACGAAACTTAAAAACACTGCTCTAAAATTAAATAACAAAAATTTTCGTAGTTTTATTTATGTGTAAATCAGCATATGTATTCTACATAAAAAATGGGTTTAATCATTTTAAAACTATTAGTAGTTTTATTTTTATTAAAGACTCGATGTTTTTTTTTCAAAACTTTTATACAAAACTAAGCAAAAGTATTTTTATTATGTTACAGAGGAGGTTACACTAGTTTGGATGGATATCCGAAGATGAAAGCAGATAAGATCCGCAAGAATGATCCACAGGAGTACAGCAACATGCTCCTGCCTAACCACAACAAGTCCACTGCCATGTACAATTACAAGGTGTTTTTTACTTTTTTGTTTATTCGTCTGTTCAAACCATTAGATTTACAGTAGAGTATATTAGTATTATGCAAACCACTTTATTTTTTATGATGGTAATTTTCAGTTTTGCTTTTACATAGTTATTTTTAGTGTAGTTTTTCAAATATAAGGTGATTTTCAAAAAACTTTTACCGGTCACTTATATAAGGCTGCTAACTCATTACCTAAAGTATTTACTTAATATCTTTATTAATGTTATTTAGTCAAAAAACTTTTTATGTTATAATAATTTTGTATTTTATCCGCTAACAGGGGCTACAGAGACCAAATAAAACTGAAGAAGAAATGCTCAACTCGCAGAAAATTGGATTTAAAGAGCTGAGTGGAAATTCTATCAATAATAATCGTTATTTTCCATCTAAGGATTTATCCACATACATGACCCAGTACAATAACAAGTAAATAAACTTATGAATTTAGCTTTTAATATAATTTTTAAAACAAAAGAAAAACAAATAGAAATATTAAAAATTATTTTTACAAAATTTTGTTTTCAACAAACTGCAACCACTTTTTTTTATCAAAAACTATTCTAATGTGTTTTTCGATAACGTTCATTTGAGAATTGGTTTCATAATGTTTTCTTTTTCCTTTACAAATGTGTTCAGTAATTATTCTTAAATTTAAGTTTGTTTTTGTCTAATTTAAATTAAACAAAAAGAAAATTTTAGTCAAGACTTAAATAAGTTTAAAAATTTAAAATTTACTACAATTTTTTTTTGAAATTTGCTTAACTTATTTAAATGATTAACTATACCGTAATCAATCTAATATTTGTTAGTTATTTAAAAAAATTGGTTTTAAAAACACTGAAACGGTATTGAAGTTGTATATTTTAATTTAAAACTATGTGACGATTACTTAAATTAGAAAAAAGACCTAATCTTTTTTAAATTTTAAACAGTTTCAGCAAAAAAAAACTTTTTTTCTTTTGTATCTATAAGGCTTCAAGTTATAAAGTCAATTTTTTTTGTTAGTATAAATAAAATAATAATGCTTAAATATAAACATGAAAAAAACATATAGAGTTTCTTTTAAAATATTGGTTTCATCTTTTTATTCCATAGGTTTATTGACCCAAGCCCAGATGGTCACAACAGACAAGGATGGACTCATGGTGGCGTCCAGTCTTTGAAGAGGGACGGGTTTAACTTTTCGACCAAGTTGCATAGCAACCGGGGATGGGAACACAAAAAACTGCAGGACCTTGATCCCTTTGTTGCTAGGTAAAATATAAATTAGTAAAAAATTCAGATATTTATCAATTAAAAAAAACATTATCATAATGATTGCATGATTTTATGTTAATACATAACAACATTAATTTTATACTTGTAACTGATTTATTATTTTTTTATAGTTTGTAGGTTTATATTTTTTAATAGTATTTATGGTCTAAAAAGTTAACAAAATGTTCTATTATTAGCAATTATGCCTTTTAAGGCTAAACAGCTGTTTTAAAATTATAGCCAATTTTTTTTTATAGAAAAATTAAGTTAATTGTAATAAATAAAATCTGTTTACCAAACAAGAACTTAGAACTTTTTATTTTACTCTGTGACTTTACACTTTTTTATTATTTTAAACTCAAATCAAGTTTTATACAGTTGTTATCTATTTTTGCTAGTTAATTGGGATACTAGTTACAATGTTTTAATATGTTAGGGTGGCCACCTTCTAAAGTTGAATTAGTCTAGCTCAAACTTTTTTGAAAATATCAGACTAGTTTTTGTTTAAATAGAGGTTGGTCTTTATTCTATGCTAAACTATATAAAATTATGTTTTTTTTTTCAAATATCTGCTCAATTTTTAAGCCGTTAATTTGATCATTTTATAGTGCTGAAGTTCGAGTATTAGATTGAATAACTTGCTTGTGGCCAGCAATAAAATAAAAAAAACAGTTTTTATATATTCAAGTGTTGGAAGTAAATTTGTGTGATGAACTTAAATAAAAGTATTCACTTTAACCTGCAGCTGGCTTTTTTTAATAAGAATTTTAGTGTTTGTATTATTGTTTTACACTTAGCATCTTAATTGTTTTTTGTTAGGCTTTTATAACCACATAGTTAGAGTTACTATTGACTTAGATAGTTTTTTGTAACTAAGACAGTTTATTTATTTCAATTGTTGTCTATCTTTTTGATTAACATAATTGGAAGTTGTTGTTTCTGTAACTTATATATATCAAAGTTTTGGTCATTTTCTATAAGTCCAGTTTAATTAGTTTTAATTAAGTTGTCTTTCAATACTAATAACTAGCCATTATCATTTATATAGGAAAAGTATTAGTTAAGTTCATAATTTAAATGCAAACTTATTGCTTTGTTTTTTAAGTAAATTATAAAAGTTGTACATTAAAACTTATGATTGTTTAATATCTTTAAATGAGAACAATCTGTGTAAGTAACTTCAGCTATATTTCAATAAAGGCTACTTCAAAAGAAGAATCATGTACATCAAGGTGCTTATAAAAACGGCAACTTTTGAGTTTTCTTTTTTTTTTCATTTAGCAAATATCACAAAAAGACCATGTGCAAAGATTCGTTTTAGACGTTTTGAAGAAACTTTCACGCATGAACTATTCGAATATTTGAAAAGCACCCCAATTCAAACTGTATAAGACCCAAAAAGGCGAACTTAGAGTTTTAAGCTGGAAAGTGTTATACATGTGGCAATTATCACAAAAACACATTGTTCACAATTTAAGACGATTTCATGGATGCACTTCTTGATTTTTTGAAAAAAAAAATTGGAAATTCAAGAAAACTTACCAAAAGATAAAAAATTAACTTAAATCAAGAAATTCCTCAAAAAAACTTTCTTGAAATCGTTATAAGTTGTGCACAATGTTTTTTTCGATATCTGCCACGTGTAAAGCATTTTCTAACTAAAATCTCTAAAGTCGCATATTTTGGTCCCATACGGTTTGCATTCGGGTGGTTTTCAGAAAATAGAATGGTGCCTCGTGAAAGTTTCTTTAAATCATCTAAAATTTTTCACAGGGTATTTTTGTGATATTTACCAAATGTAAAAAAAAAATGCTAAAAGCTTATAGGTCGTCGTTTTTTAAGCACCTAAAGTATACATATATGCTTGAAGCAACCAAAGTATTTGTAAAAACAGTAGTTATGTTATATAAACAATGAAAAATATGTATACTACTCACACATTAAGCGTTTGTGAGTGTTTAGAAAATTTCTTGTTTTTAAATATCATTAATTTTAGTAAAATTATGTTAGTAAGTAGTTTTAGAATTTTTTTTTGCGGATATAGATTGTGTAAAAAAATATTGACAGTTCTGCGCGTTCAAAGTTTATAAGTATATGTAAATAGTTAACAGACAAATATGAGAGTTTACTTTGCTAAAAATGTATAAACTTATATTACTTTATGTTTTTAGAGTCTTGCTAGAAACAACTAAAATCCTGTTGTTATAGTTTTTTTCATAAAACTATAGTATAGTTACTTTTTCGTTTCTTTTACTACATTATTTAAACGAATATATAATTTTAGAACCATAAAAAAAGAAGACAAGTTCTACGGGGAGCCGAAGATCGGTCAAAAGCAGAAATCTTGTTAAAATTCTTTAAAACATCTGCATTGCAAAACTACTAACCTGATTAATCACTGTGTATTCAAAACGTCTTAGTTACTCTGTTCACTGTTTCCACTTCCTGAAATTCTCACTGCACTAAAGCTTAATTGCACATTATTTGTATGTATTGTCATATTTGCATCTGAATTGCATCATGTGTATCGTATAAATTTGTTAGTTTTCATACTGTTTCTAATCTCTCAAATAAAATACTTTATGTTTCAAAAAATTTTGTAGATGTTATCAAAAGTCCTTAGACAAAATAAATATGGTTTTTACTTAATAAGACTAACACTTTTAATCTTCAGTTTTATTAAACTTTTATCATTACATCAAGCACATATAAATTTAATAGTCTATTTTGCTTGTCTATTTCAAAGTATTTATTTAGTCCTTTTCTATCTGCGACAACATAAAAAAATAACCTAGAATATTAGCAAAGTAGATTTCGATTAAAAATACATTGCCTAAGGAATTTTCCAATTATAAAAATATACTAATCCTAATATGTTCAATAAAATAACTTATATGTAAAATTATCAGTTTACCTAGCATTTTTATCAACACAAACTTATTTAATTACTTTTACTTACCCATTCCAAAACTTCATGTCAAAATTTAACTTATATTAGTTTTTACTTGCGTTTGATATAAACTTTTTCCACTAAAAAAACGTTTTAAAGTTTAAGTAGTTTATTATTATGAAAAGGTTATTAAACTAACAAAATTTCGCCCAAAACGTATCGACTATTTTAAAAGACCTCACTTATCTTGTACATCGCTAATTCGGCCGGTTTGAGTAAATTTAATTAAATCAGCTTTAATCAATGTTTTCACTTTAAAACTTAAATCCCGTAGTGAAAAAATGTTCATGTTACTTACCAAGTTAATTTTAAACTCTGTCAAGATTTTTTTTTCTGTTTAATAGATTGTTCGTTGAAGTTTTTTTTAGTACAGAAAATTAGTTTGCGTACTATTATATGGATTGCGTAATATACAAAAAGTAAATTAGTAAAATAAAAACAACTTTTTGTTCTCATCCGATCCAAGGCTAATCCGGCTATAGATACAAACAAGCTTGCCTGAAACGGGGATGCACTGTGCTACATTTTGACAAGTTCTTTAAAATAAAATATCAAATGGTAAAAACTCCTTTATATAAAGAAAAAGTCCTAAAAACCAAATCATGTGCATAGAAATTATTTACTTATTTTAACTATATAGGCATGACAAAATTTAAATTAAGTTTACTTTTTATTCAAAAAATTACACAAGTCGCACTTAAATTGTTGTCCTTCTGCTACTCCACCACATGACAGATGGATCCATCTGCAGCATTTGTAACATTGAGTCTGGAAACATGTTTATTTATTGTGAGAAACTAAGTTACTGATGAGTTACAGTATTAATAAACATAAAGAACACACCCATTTATCTCTGAATTTTCTACTTCATCATTAACTTTATCTTCTGTTTCAACACGTATAAAGCAGTGTAAAGACTGGAAGTCTGATTTTGGATGTTTTGGACCTGAAAAAAAATTCTTGCAACCTCAAAATTCTCATCTTTTAAATAAGTTCAGTTAAAAATTTCCCAGCAGATCATTGTATAATTTGTCCTCCTTGCATGCAAAATTTTTGGTTCTGTATGTATAAACTTTACTGTTTTTAATAATTCCGCTTGTTTTCTAAACTTTTCAGCAATGACCTCTTCAGCATCGTATATATGGTCTGATTTGCCGTGGAATAAACTAGATGATTTGGACTTATTAACAAACTGAAAATACTACATATATCTACCAAATAACTACCGATACAAGTAGATTTATATCTCGTTATAGTTATTTGTAACACTAACCATAACAACAGTGATTTCCTTGTAGTTAAAAAAGCAATTAAACTTTTCCCCTTCTTCAATATGTGATTTATGTATTTTTAATCTCTTGGTATTTTTTGAAACTTATAAGGTTTAGTTTTTGTAAAATGTGAGCTTCTAAGTTTTATAAGTTTATTTCTAAATAGTTACGATTACAACAGCTACCTACACTCATACTTTTAAAGTAAATAATTTTTTACCAGTAGGTACAACACTAAGTCTTAAATTAAGGTTTTACATGTTTTTGGATACTTTCAATCCTCTGTTCAATGTTTGGTACTCTTCATGTATAGTTTTAAAAAATTTCCTTGCTTCTTGGTATTATTGCTATAAATAGTTTTGTCGAAGTGCTTCTAATCAATTGTTTTATCTGTAAGTTTTTTAAATACGTTTATTGTAAGTACCAAATTGTTCCTCTATAAATATTTATTTGTACATCCATGTATTTTTGCTGTTTTCCACTTGCTTAGAAATAAAAATTTACAGTTTTAAAATAGGCAATCAATTTTTAAATCTAATTACCACATCCTTTGATGAAAACCACCCATATAATAAAATATTCAACCGAAACACAATTAAAATATCATACAGTTGTACAAATAGTTTTAATAGGAAAATAATAGCACAACAATAAAATATTGAACAAAAACCATTTAAATGATAAAAGCAACACAAAAGAAAAACTTTGCAATTGCCGCAAAGGACCTTGCCCTTTAAACAACCAATGCCTAGTTTCTAACATAATATATAAACAACAATAACATCCAATAAAGCAACCAAACAATACTTAGGATCTACAGGAAATAGTTTTAAACAAAGATTTAGGAATCACAAATCTTCATTCAATAACATTAACAAAAGACATACAACAAAACTGGCAAATTATATTTGAAATTTAAAATTTATCAATACAGACTATAAATTCAAATGGGTAGTACTAAACAGGATACAATTAAATTTCAATACTAAATTGGGCTGCAAACTTTGCAACTTAGAAAAAATAGAAATTGATAAATCAGACAAAAAAATAACACTAAACAAGAAAAGGGAAAGACAAAATATATGCATCCATTACCAAAAACCCTTTTTTAGCAAATCTAAAACTAACTAAATATTAAATCAAAGTAAAATTAAGCCGCGAACACGAACAGTTCAAATATTTTTCAAATACAACCTTTCCAAAATTTTTAAAATATATAAATTCTTAAACTAACAAGATTAGCGTATTTTTCAAACTTAACTTGCTGTACAAAAACCTTCATTATTACTACTTCATAATACTTATAAAACTTTCAAACTCTAAAGTTCTGTTAAACATTATTTATAAACTTTGTCTTTACTGATGAGTATATGTTGTCATATATCTCATATACAAAAGCCGTATAAACCTAAAGTTTTTTATATAATTTAATAAAGATTTACCTCAAATTAAAATTTTCTAACGCTATCGACCAAAACTCTTTTTTTACTATAAATATATACATAACATGGATGCACTCTCTGTAATAGGAAAAACACGAGATCTGAAAATTAAACTCAAATCTAGGTTTAAATAAACGAAATGAACTTTAATAAGTGTAAACGATTTCCAAGCTTTTATTTTAAACCATTTTGAACGCTTACGCAAACTTAGTGTTCTTATATTTTTTAATAGTTTATTTAGTAACGTAACAATCCTTAAAGCTTTTGCTTATTTTTATGTACATATTGACTTATGTTTTAAAGCATTATTACAATAAACAAACTGATGATCTGTTCTGTGTAACAGAACAGTGAAACAATTGCATTTAAAACATAGTGTTTTATCAATAAATATATACATAGTAAAACTATCTTTACAGGGTTTTACTTTATAAAATTATTAATGACAAAATATATGATAAAAATAAATAACACTACTTTAAGGAAACATTTTTAAATGGGAGAAAATTAATAATTTTTTTTCACTTAAAAATTCATGTATTAATAAGAAGCATTAACTCTAGGTAATAAAGTTTTCGACTAACAACGTAATATTTCTGTAAATTTCACAACTTCAAAATTAAATAATGATATATGATTCATTATTAAAGTCAATTTTGTCAGGATATATTTGTAAAACGTAAAATTTTGTGCAAGTTCTTATATTTTATTTAGGAAACTTTCAAATTTAAAACAAGTGTACTATATCAATGTTTTTTTTTTCTCAAATTCAAATTCAAACAAGTTTCAGTTTTTATATTAAAAATAAGTAATCAATACATGAGCATAATGTTTATATCCATTAGTCTTTGCATTAATTTATGTAAAACACAATTGTCGGTATTTGCTAGCAATAAGTTAAATTTATAATCAAATACACATGCTTTTGTATTATATGTTACTTTATTTTTGTTGAAAATTAAACAATTACTTTATAAATTGAATGAGAAAAATGTATTTTAAATTTTACAACAACAATAAAAAAATTTAATACAAATAATCAACTTGTTTTTTAGTTTAAAATCATATGAGCAAAGGTAAAAAGCAATAGTATTTCAAGTCGAATCTAAAGACTCAGAACATGATGATCCTTTTAAGTAGTTCAATAAATAAAACAAACTTTTATATGTAATGAAAATATTCTAGTTAAACGATAAATCTTAGTTGAGATAAATTGGTACAAACTTATCCCTTTTTAATTTCTTTAAATGTAAATAATTACCAATTTTTCTTATTCTATCATTACTCTCAATTTATTAATTATGCAGATTTGAGATTTAAAAAAAAATTCTATTATAAGTATTTTTTTGTTTGTTTGTTTTAAAGTTTAGGACTAACGGCAACTATAAGAGTCGTTAAAACTTTTTTTATAATATCTTTTTTTTTTCTTTTATTAGATTCTTACTGCCGCTTGTGGACAGTAGAACAACAAAAGTATAAAGTAAACAATACTAAAGTTTAAATAATTACCTTTTTTTTTATTTTTTACCCTCAATCTTAAAAATCAATATTTTTTTTTGGTCATCACAAAAAAAAAAAACTCTTTTAAAGCATACCGAGATGAGATGTATTTATGATAAATGCAAACTTTAAGTTTTTTTTTATATAATTTAGTGACTGTTTAACTGTTGCAACCGCTCAAAATATTTCTTCAATTTGATTTTATTAAAAACGACATATAGTCATAGTACTTAGTTTAAATATAACTGACATTTTTCAATTTTTATTGTTAGAACTAAAATTTTACAGTTGCATTAAGTCTTTATTATTTTTTGTTCTTTAACTTTTGTTGATAATAAAATACGATTCAAAAAAATTATCTTAATTTTTTTCAAGGAATGAGGGAGTTGTTTAAAAATTTAAGATGAAAGAAAAATCTAATGAGGAATCGGTTAAACAAAAGTCAATTTCGTTAAAAAAAAAATTCAAACAACCCCTTTAGTTAAAAGCTTTTTATGACTATTTTATGTTGCTACCAAAATGTAAAACAAGTAGTACATGAAATAAAGATAAATTTAATTATAAATAGTTAAAAATATACATATGCATAAAAAATACAATAAATAAACTAACTAATGCTTTTGAATAAAAAATAGTTCGTATGAAAAACATATTTAACTTTTTTTTGTGTTATTTAAGAAATAATGTTTTGAATAAAAGAAGTTATTAAACAATTCTTTAACTATGTGTTTTTACCTTCCTTGTAATATTTTTACGATTTTAAAGTTTTTTTTTTACTTTATAAGTAAATAGTACCCAGCCAAGTATAAAATAAAGAACACTGAGTAAAAACAAATATTTTAATTAAACTGTTCTGAAATACTTTTAACTATTTAAGTAACAAAAGGATAATGATAGCAAAATAACTACGGACTTTGTTTACATGCTATTTATTTTGTTAAACAAAGGTCAAAAAAAAAACAATTAAAGTTAAATAGTTGTTGTTGAATTTTAGAACTAAATAAAAAACTCTGTATAATTTTAATACTATTTTATTTTTAGACTAGTGATCTACCTGATCCAGGATATTTTGAAAGTAAGATCTGGATCCGGATTTTGCCGGGTCCTAGTTTGAAAATAAGAGCTGCATTCTAAGGATCCTAGTATAGAATATATGTTTTTCCAAAGTAATGGATCCGGTAGGTTTCTAGATATTATCTTACATAGTTTTTCTTAAGAAAATTTTGTTTTTTTCGAAGAAATTTTTAGAATTTAAAATGTTTACAGTTCTTTAGCGCTCTATAAGTAAATATCAAATTGATTGAGATTTTTACTTAAGTTTTAAAATCAAAAAATTTGAAATAAATTCCTTATAACAACATCTTTCCGCAAATGTGAATTATGAAAAATTATTTTCTAAAGCTGGTAACTTGTACGAGCAAAAGCATAATCAATTACTTGCAACTTCAAAAATTAAGTTTTGTTCTATGAATTTCACACATATTTTTAAACATTTAGTGAATGAAAATTAGTATTAATTTAAATAAATTTCATCTCGCTAAAACTGTTTGTCAGTCTAAGAAAAATTGAGATATGTACAAAATAATTTAAAACAACACGTTTTACAAAAAAAATTTTATTGCGTAGAAAAGCAAAAGAAGTTTATAAAACTAAAGTATACTGAATCAGTAATTTAAAACGATTCTGTACAAGACGTTAAAGGGTATCCAAGTGGTGTGCTACTCGACAACCGTAAGGTTTTTTCGTGCACAAGGTCAAACATTTCGAGCACTTTTAATAAACAATATTAACTTTATATTGCTTGCCTAACTCTTTAAAATATTATTCAGCTTTTAATTAAATTTTAAAAATATAAGAGATATATTAGGTAAATGCTAGAGGGAACTTTATCCTCTAAGATACAATAAATCCTGTGAAAGTGGTCAATTATTTTGATACAACTAAATTTTAAATGTTAATAAAATAACTTTCTTAAATTTTTCAAAATAGCTTAATCTAAGTAGTATAAGTTTATACTCGAAATTCCTAAGTCTTAAATGTTCAAAAAACTATATTTACTTGTTGTAATAAAAGCTAATAGAAAGAGTAATTTTCATGTGTTTTCGTTCCTAATATAATGGCATTTTGGTAAGTGAATAACAACAAATATTTTTAGTGGCTTCACATGATTCTTCTGACCATTCATCTTTAACAAAATCATAACAAAATACAATTTTCGAGTAACTTTGAAAGGCAAGTATTTTATTTCCAACCAACATAGCTTTAACGATAAGTGAATCAAACTCAGGCGTTTTAAGCGTGACAAATCTGTTGCAAGTTTCATCAAAAACCTCACATCCTGAATTTAACTCTTTACCACCAATTACAAATAATTTGCTCATGACACGAACCAAACTATGATGACTCCTTGCCTTAATCATACTTGGCATAGGTTTCCAAGTATCAACAAAAACATTATATGACTCTACTGTGTTTAGTTCATCGTCATTATTATACGTACCGCCGGCTACTACAATATTTCCTTTAAATATTGAGCAAGATGCGTGCCTTCTTAATTGGCTCATGATTGCTATTTGTTTCCATTTTAAGTTCTTTGTACAACTGAAGACATTTAACTTAAGACATGAATCCAAGGTACTTGATTTTTTATTTTTCCCCCCAAAAAGATATATTTCACCTATAAATGCACAAGCACAAAAGTATTGTCGTTTATCAGGTATTTTAATTACTTTATTCCAAGTTTTAGTGACAGGTGAATACTTTTCAACTACATTTACGCGATTCTCCTGAGCGTCGTAACCGCCAAATACATAAATTTCTCCTTTCAAACAAACAGCTTTTGCAGCGTAGCGATCTCTAATCATCGGAGAAAGATTAAAGACTTGTTTGAGATCTTTTGTGCAAACTTCTTTTGCTTTTTTTGTAGCTTCATACTCATATGAATGTCCTCCGCAAATGAGTATATTAAAAGTACTTTGGTAACAATGTCTATATTTATTATAAATAACAGACTCATCATGGTAGAAACTATTCTGGTTATTCAACAATTCAACACATTCATCATTGATAGAAAAGCATGAAGACTCATTAAAGAGATATTTTAAAGTCTGTTCTGATAACAAATTGAGACGGACTTTTGTGAGCAACTGTTTTGCAAACTTGCTGCGTTCTTCTGTTTTATAACTTAACCATTTATTTGCTGCATTATACACTTCAACTTCTGAATCAATTTGTAAATTTGAGCTTGCAAGTAATTCAGAGATTAAACTAAAATCTAACTCGGTAAAACCTTCAGTTTCAACCAGCATGGCAAAACAACGTTCTATATATCTAAAAACTGTATTGTGAAAATTCGACATCTTGAAACTTTTGGTTAGTTGATAAAATAATGCTGCGCTTTCAATTTGTAGTTTTTGATTGACATTTTCATTTGTATCACCTAACAATTTTTCATTTAAGGAATGTTTGTATGACTTAATAGCTAAAGTCTGTTTACAATACTCCGAACCAATTTTACCTGAAATGTTATGATAAAAATTGTAAATGTTATTGCTTTATATTTATTTATTGTATACTTTATCTTTAATTTTGTTTATATAAACATAAAATTTATTGCAATTTGATTGTTTGTCAGACTAAACTTTTAATGAATTTTAATAATAAACAAACTGCGTATAGTTATATATGTTTTTTTGATAAATGACTCATTATGTTTTTAAATTTCAAAACAGTGACCTGCCACCTAGGTATGCACTTTGAACACAGCCAAAGTGCGTAACTAACCGGCAGTGTGTACCTAGGAAATTTTGGTCATTAATTATTAACATTAAGCCTAATACAGACATTTTAATAGTCACTAAAGTCTACAAATGTCTCTAAAAGCAAAATCCATAAAAACAAAAACTTTTAACATAAAAATTTTTTGTTTAAAGTATATTAGAAGTCTTGAGTATTTATTTATTATTTATAAATATGTGTAAGTACATATTTATGTATGTCTTTAACTTTATATTTAATTAACAAAACTTTTTAATTTAAGTTGTATCTCCTTATACCTAAAAAAATTTACATAGTTTATATAATTATTTACTAACTTTTAGATTAATAAATTAAATAATCATATATTTAATCGAATATTTGTTTATTTAATAATTGAGTGGTTTTATTAATTCTGTAATTAAAGCTTGTTTAGGGTTTTAAAATACTACTTCTACCATTTTATTATTTAAAATTTTTTTAATTTTAACTTGCTGTCTGGGTAGAAAACATAACAGCTAAGGGTAAAATAGAGTGGTACTCTTCGGAGGAAGTGGTGTGAAGCTCATAGTAGACTGTGGTTTCGGTATTCAATATTGGCAGTATTATATTTTAGAAAGAATGTTTAACAATTTATAAACATTTTAAATTTACTTTTTTTTATATATTTATTTGTCATGGTTATTACAATACCAAGTTACTTTAGTTTAAATTACACTGTTCAATATTTATTTTATCCTAACTTTGCAAGACTGTTCAAGTATTTTTATTCTTATGTTTTAATCATAGGGTGTACAAATTTAATTGTACTGTTCGTTTATTCTTAGATAAATAAACTGGGTAGAGTCTAATATGCAAGAATCCACACTTTTGCACGAAGGGTCAAATATGCACGAAAATGCTTTTACACGAAAACAATTTTGCACAAAGGGACATTTTTACACAAAGAAACTTTCGCATGGCATCAACTTTGCACGAGGGGCCACTTTTTCACAAAGACACTTTTGCACGAAGACACTTCAACTCTTAAACGGGTTATGAAAAAAATACATTTTTTTTTACTTTGAGTTTTTATTAATTAGTATTTACTATTACTATTACCCCTAATCCTCACCCTAATTCGGTTGTTTCTTTTTTTTTTAATACTGTTACCCCTTACTCTCGTTCGGTAACTTTTTTTTTCCGATTTATTAGTTTTTTTTTTTATAGTTTTTTTATACTTTTTTATGTTATTTAATTTAATTTTTTGTTACTATCGTGCAAACATGACCCTTCGCTAATTAATTATTCTCTTTATTGCCAGGTTTCATTGGTAAAAATAATCTGATCTTGCAGTCAAGTTGTCTTAACTTCCATTGAAAAGGTTCTTAATCCTTTTTCATGTTTGTTCTTCTTTGTGGAAGGTAATTACCAAGCTTGCCCCCAAAAAGTGTCTCGAATTTCATTACAAACTTAAAAATTTTTAAGCATTTGAACAGAAAAACCCTGACATTTGCTAATGTTTAGTTAATTTTACTAATGTTTAGTAAATTTTTGACTACAAAATCCAAATTCAAATATATATTAGAGAAAATTTACCCCTAAAACAATGGAATATACGCAAGGTTAAGATTCGCTGCTCTATTGATAGCCTTGTTATATAATTGTTTATCTTAAGTGAAAAGTTATTTGTCATAACTAAATAACTATTGCTCAGTTTACTATAAAGTAAAGAGCTAAATACACTAATTGATTTACATTTTTATTAGTTTTTTTTTAGGATAAAATATAGTATAATAATTTTATTTAAGACAAATATTTATATAATTTCTTCAAAAAATTATACTGTATTTACCCAAAATTATTTACGTACGAAAATAAAAGTTAGTTAAACTAGTTAGACTAGTTGTTTAAAAAAATGTTTTACTATTTGTAAAAGATACAAAAACCTGTTGAAAAGTTACTGCATAAGTGTTCAACTTAGATATTTACCTGAAAATTTATCATAAGATAGAAAAAATAATAGATGTAGTATCATTTTATTTAATCAGTTTAAAATCTTAAAAATATTTTGATTAAACTAGGTTTACACAACGTATTGTTATAAATTAAAACTAATATATACAAAATTAGAGTTAGAGATACAAGTAAATTTTAAAGATTAAAGTTGAAATGTTTTTTTTTTTTAATAAATAAAAAGCTAACTTTAAATTATACAACAAATAGTAATCGATTTAATGTATACTTTTATGGTTTGTTTATTAAGCTATAAAAATTTTTCTAATTGTCTTCATGTTATTCTACATCAAAAAAATATTTAAAAATGTTTTTTCAATAGTATAAGCTTTTTACACACAACTCTATAAATAATCTTTTTAAGCGTTTACTTACCTAGATTGTTAGATTCATTATAGTTTTGCAGAATTTTACTTGAGAAAATTGTTTCAGAGTTTTGCTTGCAACTTTTCAGGAATTTTTTTAGTTTATCTTCTTTAAAACTACTAAAATTTTCTTTGGTTTCAGCAAGTTTACTTTTCTCCTCATCTATATTTTCACTAAGATTTTTTTCTTCTGACATAGTTTTGTATTGTTTGTCCACTTTTTAATAACAAAAATGTTTACAACTATTATTAAAGTAGTAAGTATATGGTACTTTAATCCACTAAAATAATTTCTAAAATATTTAAATTTTTATACCCTCAAAGTTTTAAATTTTTTTCATAAACTTATTAACAACATTACTTTACTTATTATTTAATAAAAAATAAGCATTTAAATGTTTTATAGCTACTTACTAATGACACTTTAGATTAAAATAAGCTCTCAGATAAAAAACCAACTTATAATGAAGTACCAAAGTAAATATTTTATAAAATACTCTTTAATAACTCGTTATCTATATAACTTAAAGTGTATAAGAAAGCATAAAAGTTAGTTAGTTGAGTTGCGTTATAAACTTTAAGTACAAACAGAAAAAAAAAATTAAGGTTAGGTTTCTGAAAATAATTTATCATTTCATAGTATGAAATTCATACTATGAGGTAAACTCTGATAAAGTCATAAAACAAAATTTTCAAAGCAGTATACTAATTTAAACTTATCACATTTATTACTTGAGAAGCTTAAATATGGAAAAATAAAGTAGTACTAAAACAGTAGTACTACTGTAGCAAATATTTGATTTTTTTTATGTTTATGAAAAAGTTAAAAAAATAAATCTTAAGTAACATATTTTTTAAGAAAACAAATACTCTTGTAACTTTAACAATAAATGTTATATGACAATTAAAATTCTTAAAAAATGTTTTAATGATCACTACTCAAATGATAATATATCTTTGAAATATTAAAAAAAGCTCTTGTAGGTCTAATTATTAAGATTATGACCGTAAAAGTATTATAAATTGAATTGTAAAAAATCATTTCAGAAATTACTATATTTAAAACTTATTTTAGCCTTATCTTAAAAGACATTAAAAATTTAGCAAAATTGAGTATTTTTATGCATAAATTAGTCTAACAGATTTTTTTTTAATGTATATTACTTTAAGAGTTGTGTTCTTTAATTATTTTAATAAGAATTTGTGTTGTCCGAATTTGAACAGTCATGCACCCACTAGTTACTTATAAACTTTTTTTTTGCTAAATTCTTAATATTTTTTGAGATATAGCTAAAGTAAGTTATGTATTTAGTTTTAGTAATTTTGAAAGTTCTCATTTCATTTTTTTCATATCTAAATATTTTTTTACTTTTATAATCTTAATAATTATACTTAAAAGATTTTTTTATATGTATTACTTTTTTAAACGTAGCCCTTTAAATTTTTGTTTTTGAATTCTAACTGTCATGTAAACAACAAATGTTACTTATGGTTAAAAAAAAGCTTTAACAAAAAAAGGTATATAATAACAAAAAAAAAAGATTTTTAATAATTTTACAAAGTTTAATCAGTTTAAATAACTGATCATACAATTGTTAAAACAAACAAGAAAATTAATAAGTTTTATTTAAACATCAATTTTACTAATGTGTTAAACCTGTTTTTTATAAATATTTTAGTACACACTAATGTGATTTAAATCTTTTTTTTTATGAATTTCAATTGATCTGTTAAATTTTAAATACCTATATACAGGGTTGCCACTCGTTTTTTCAAATTTTTTTCCAGGTTTTTCAAATTTCTTCCAGGTTTTTAAAAGTACAAATTTTTGGGTCTATTTTTAGTTTTAAATAAATTTCTATATAAGAAATTGTGTTAAATAGTATAAAAACATTGAAAAGATACTGTAAAGTTACTTTAAATGTGTTTTTTAATAAAAAAAATTTTGATAATGACAAAAAAAATCTTATTTATATGATAGATTTTTTGTGTCAAATCGAAATTTTACTACTGAACATGTTAAAATTATTAAAAATTCCAGGTTTTTTGATCAAAATTCCTGGTTTTTTCAGGTTTTTTTCAAATTTTCTCAGGTTCCAGGTTTTTTCAGATTATTTTTGCTTAAATTGTCTAATTCCAGGTTTTTCCAGGTTTCCAGGTAAAGTGGCAACCCTGTATATATGTGCCCAGTGTTTCCCAAAGTGGACCAAGTGACCCCTTAGGCCCATGAGGTCATAATTTGAAACTTACACTAGATATTCTGAAGTTGATGTTGAAGAGCAAAAAAAAACAGAGTATTAGGTGTTTTAAGTGATAGTTTTGTGAGTAATCTTGTTGGAGGGGCCATAGCTTTTCTCATTTCTGTTTAGAAAGCCTTTAAAAAAAAGGAATCCCTGCCCTAATCTGTTATAACCTTTTTACTTTATGTTTTAACTTCATGTATAAGTAGCTTACCTTACTATGATTAAGTATAAAAAAAAGTTAAACTTACTAAAAACTTTAAAATAACTCGAGTTTTTTAATATACTCATAAGAGTAAGACTATTTGGGCTTTATGCATATTGTATATACAAACCAGGGTTGTCGAAAATAAATAAATTTTAGTTCAGAATATTTACGTTTGTTTGTTTGTACTTAAAATTTCATGCTTCAGTATTTTTGTTCAACAAATAAACTGACGATGACAACCCTACTGTAAAGTTACTAACTCAATACGGTTTAGACAATACGAAATTAATTAAAGTTGAGATCAGTAACACTAGCAGTTTCTAAATTATAAAAGTATTTTTGTTTATAAAGTAGAACTCATGAGCTGTTAATAATAAACAGCCAAGCTAAAAAGTCAACCTAAAAGCTTGATGTAGTGAAAATTTAGTCAAATTTAAAGTTAAACAAACTACTTTAGAAATTATATTAGGCTATACTTGAACTTTTGCATTAGTTTTTACATCAAATAAAATGACTAGATGTTATACTAGTTTTGATAAAACCGTGGTGTATTTTTGTTAATACAAGTATTTCAAGTACAAATATTGTTATTGACTTTGGTCATAGTTTTACTTAGTCTCTTCTGCCATGCCTAGTATACCCCTAAGTTATCTATGTAATTCTTTTTTGCGACTTGCTACCTACTTATAATTTTTAAGAACTGCAAGAAAAAAAAATACAAAATAAAAAGAAAATTTATTTAGTATTATTCAAAAACTAAAGTTATTTTAACTTGTTTCTCTTATTTGTTGGTCTTTTATAGCTGATAATGTAAATTTTCTTAGATGTATATTATACTTAGGTTTAATAAAATAGCATGGATTGAAAACTATCTAATAAAATCTTAATTATATAACTGATCATAGTATTACAAAAGATGTTTTCAACAATTTTACTTTAAGTATAATATTGTTTGCTGAACGAAAAAAAAAAGCTCTAAAAAAGTTTGATTCAAGGACCTGGTGTACGAAAAAACCTTTCGGTCATCTAATCTAGTCATACAGCATGGATAAAGTTTAATGTGTTATCCATAAAAAAAAGTTAGAGTATTGTAATATTATTAACATAAGTATAAATATTTAAAATTCTAAAACTAAAGCTACTGAAACGTAATCTTTATACTTAACTACTAAAAATTAATTACAGTAAGTAATAACTGTTAAAAAAAAGAGTTATAACAAAAAACTTAAAATAAGAAAGATTAATCAAATTTTTAATTTAGTTCAGGGTTCGTGCGCGTCAGGCTAAGTCAGGCTAAATCAGTTTTTTTGAAAAAAGTTGAAAAACGTCAGGCTAAATCAGTTTTTCTATTTAAAAATTTGAGAATCTCAGTTTTTCTCAGTTCAAATGCTTGAAAAACTTTGATTAGAAAAAATTGAGAAGTAATTTCACGATCAAATTGAGATGTGAATTTATTTCTAAATGAAGATTTAGTTATTAAAGACAAAATCAGTCAGTATTTGTAAAAGTAAATGCTTAAACCTTTTTGTTGAATCTCAAAAATGTTTGTAAGTATCTTTATTGTTTTGTTTTTAGTAGATTATATACGTCATCATTATGGAAATTCATTAATAAAATACAGTTTAAACATTCCAGCTTAGTTCAACAACTTAGCTGTTTGTTTTAATTTTAATACTCGTGTAAACGTTTCATTTTAAACTTTAATAAAACACAACAATGCAGGTCGTTTTAATATAAATCTTCTGGTTATAATGTTTTTACTTAATGCTTAATTAAATTGAACAATTGTGTTTAGTAATATATAATAAAATTTTACACCAGTAAAAGATTAGATATAACACTTAACAAAACTTATCACTGAATTTGTTATGTTAAGGGCATAAGGGAGACCAATCACCTTTTTCACAATTTAGTCTTTTTTATTGAGTTATAACTAAGCTATGAGTTGCTTTTTGCAGATTTTGAAGCTCAAAAAAGGTAGGGATTTTCCTTACCTTGAAAAAATGTCAGGCTAAATGAAAAAAAATTTGCGCACGAACCCTGTTAGTTTTTTCTTCCATACATAAACTTAAAGTTTACACAGAGAATAAAATCTATGTATTGATTTTGCACAGGAAAAAAAGTAAACTACTTATAATTATTGTGAAAAAGTTTTAAAAAAAAAAGTTATTTCTTAGTGTAATTAACTTGTATAAAATATTATTATTTATTCTCAAACAAACATTACGGACGATACAAAAATTTTTAGCCATTCTAACACAATTCTACAAAAATCTTTGGATAAAATTTATCATTGGCTAAAAGAAAGAAAAACTAGTTTTAAATCCTAGTAAATGTCAGGTTCTAAATATTCAAAAAAATACATCTAGTATCACTTCTGAATTTAGAATAAACAACATAAGGTTACCTTTAACTAAAGTGTTTAAAGATCTGGGAATTTTTATTGCTGAAAACCTAAAATGGAACCACCATATCAATTACGTTTATCAAATTGCATCAACTATTTCTTCTCAAGTTTTAAAGAGTTTTAAATCTACAGATATAAACATTCTAAAAAAAAATTATCTCGTTTACATTCGTCCTAAGTTAGAATACAATACACCAATTTGGTGTCCATACCTAAAGAAAGATATTAACCATCTTGAATCCATTCAAAGAAAATATACAAGAATAGTCTTCAACCGTTGCAACCTCTCATAGACATCTTATTTTGATAGACTCTCAAAACTTGGTATTAAGTCTTTAGAGTATAGAAGGATTGAGTTTGACTTAATTACTTTTTTCAAACTGATTAATAGTGAAACTACAATTAATTTACAGTCTATTCTTGAACCTCATAAATGTACTTATTTACTCAGAGGTAACAACAGAAAGTTTACATGCAGACATAATTTCAATAATAATGTTTGGCATAATTCTTTTTTTTATCGTTCAGTTAAATTATGGAACAAGCTTCCAAACGAATTAGTTTCTTGTAAAAAAGTTGAGCATTTTCGGTTAAGGTTAAAAAAGTTTGATTTAAACAAATATTTTGTTAGCAAAATTCATAAGTAATTTTTTTTGTTGTTATTTCTTCATTAACCACTGGTTGTATTTGTCTAATTTAGTTTAACCTATAGCTTTATTTTATTAGCGGCGCCTTTCCTCTGTGTATAACAAAACCTGTTCCTTAATACATAGTTTATTGGCCTGTTAAAGTGCTAGGGGCCTTGGGTTCTTAAGTTTTGTTTAAAGTCAGTGTTCTCAACATTTATCAGCTACTACGAAAGTCCAACAAACGCTGAGTTATCTGAGTATTAAAGATTTGAAAGTAAATATGAAGTAGGCTTTCCTAACAAAAGTGAAAAACGTTGTTCATATAAAAGCGGTTCTAGTTATACGAATAAAAGTGAAACAAGTTGTATGGATAAAAGTTAAGCCAGTTACTCAAATGAAGGCTGAACCAGTTGTTCAAATAATGTGAAGCCAGTCGTTCGAATGAAAGTGAAACCAGTTTTGGAGTGAAACCATTTGTTCGGGTGAAGTTGAAGTAGGATATTGTTGTTCTCTTTTTGGAAGCACCGAAATTATAAATTTTGTGTTATAATTTTTGTGTTTTTATGTTAATTTTTAAACTTTAATTAGTTAAACTCAGTTTTTTTTTTTTTTTTTAATGTACAATTTTGGTTTATTTTTGTCTTTTTGTTGTATGTCTTTCTGTATAAGTGGCCTAGGTTTTGATGCCTGGGTCCTTCGTATGACAATAAACTTACAATAATAATAATAAACACAAGAAAATGTTTTTATAAGGTATAAAGCTAGTAAATACTTTTTTATAATCTTTATAAATTTATAATGCTGGTATCTTTAACGAACTTGTTGTTCAAAAAAATTTAAAGTATTTTATTTGTTTTCATTTTTCTTTTTTATAAACTACTGTGTCTTAAACAGCTAGTAATAATAAACTACTTGAAGTAAGTCCACAGGGGCAGGGTTGCAGTCCATGCTCTTTTAAAATAGAGGCAGAATCCGTCGCATACCAATTCATTTTTTGTGCGCTATTTCTTGACTCTTTTGGTTTTTTCTCACTTCATCTGATACATTATTTAAAAAAATTAACACAAAATCATATAACAAGAAAAATATTTTTTGTACAAGTACAATCCTTAAAATCTTTGACAAACTATGAACTTTGAAAGTTTTCCTGGTCAAAGTTTTCAGCAGAGAGAAACTGTGTTGCCTGCTCTTTCTATACTGTTCCATCCACCAACTCATCTACTTATTTTCGTTAATGACCTATTTGTTGTGTTTTTATTATTTAATTAGTTATTGTATTTAACTACCTTTTAGCTATCAGCTCTGTTATTTCTTGAACCTCCTCTGTGTTCTTTAAACAAATAATAGTGTTAATAATTGTTTTCATATAATACTCTATAATTAACTATATTTCATAACCATCAACAACAGCATCCTCAACAACCTACCACCGATTTCATCCTTGTTAGGACTCCTCAAGCATACATAGTCACAAGAAAAAAATATTAATCTAATAAATTTACTTGAATTTAAAGAAACCGTGCATAAGTGGTAGTTTTATTTTATAATAGTTAGACGATTTCATCATTCTGATCAATGTTCCTAAATACTTTTTTTTGGCCTTATCCTCTTTTGTTTTTTCTCTGAAGTATCGCTTGAAGCTGTGAATATTATGATTGCAGCAGATCTGAACAATTCATGTGCATCACTTTTTTAGGACGCTGATACTTGATAATCAAAGCTAAAAATACTCATTTTGCAAAGTGACGTCACATTAGTGTATGGATCGAGTTAAAAACTTTTGTGACGAGCAAGGGCGTCGCGTGGGTTGGAACGCTGGAGCTGTAGCTCTACCTAAAAAAAAAAAAAGTTATGCTTTTAAACTTTAGAGATTAAGCCTTTAAACACGCTGCTTTAAATGGGCCCACGCTTTAGCTGTACAACCCTAAACTACGTCAAAGTAACTTTATTTTAAAGTTGAGGAATTTACTTAAAAATAAATAATAAAATTATACTAGCTTAAAAACTAAGAAAGTTATGTTATCATGAAATTGTACAAAAAATACAGCCAAGTGTGTACATGAACCTCGTTAATTTCCCTGCTAAATTAGTTTTTTTTTTTTTTGATTGATGTTCAAAATGTTCGTAAAATTGGAGCTGCAAGCTCAATTTGTGTCAGCTGCATCTTAAGCGTATACAAGTTTTCAATAAGAAAAACATTGAAAAGCAGAATTCTGGAGCTGCATGAACTTTCAGCACCATGTTAATTAAATCATGATCGTTGTTTAAAATTTACTACAACGTGAGAACAGTAAGACAAGTTGAACTCGAGCAGAAGAAACTCGAGTAGGGAATACACAAGCAGAGGCAACTCAAGCAGGAACAACTCGAGCAGAAAAAACTCGAGGAGGGAATACACAAGCAGAGGCAGCTCAAGCAGGAACAACTCGAACAGGAGCAATTCAAGCAGGAACAACTCAAGCAGAAGAAACTCGATGAGGAAATACTCAAGCAGAAGCAACTCGAGCAGGAACAACTCGAACAGGAGCAATTCAAGCAGGAACAACTCGAGCAGGATAAACTCGAGCAAAGGCAACTCGAAAAGGAATAAAGTCGAGCAAGAGCAATTTAAGAATGGAAAACTCGAGCAGGAACAACTCGAGCAGAAAAAAACTCTAGCAGGAGCAACTCAAGTAGGGGCAACTCGAGCAAGAGCAACCTCGTTTTTTTAAATCACTTTTATGTTTTTTTTTAATACTAGTAAGACAAGTCATGAAATTAAGTTAGTAAGTTTATAATTGTTCAAATACAGAAACTTACATGGACATAAATAAAAATAAAAGTAGCTATGGTTGTTAGAAAAGAGTGATGAAGATGATATACAAAGGGATAAGATATGTGTTTTTTTTAATTATTTATATTTAATTGAACAAATATGATCAACTTTTTTTTCTGAAAAATTTGCTATTTCTTTACGTTACCTATATGATTTTAATCTGAATATTTTAATCTAAGGGATTTTTTTATTTGACAATGTCAATCTGCAGCGCCCCTTAACGAAACGACCACTGGTGACGAGTAGTGAGGACGTATGTAAACTTTTATCATTGTCGAGCTAGTAACTTTATTAATGTATTTTAGCACAGCTTAACATTTTTTTACGCTTTACACTTTAAGAAGAAATACATATTGCAGTTTTTACAACATTTACTTTCAAAACACTATTTTTTATGTAAGGTGTGATAGAAAGTTTAATCTTAGTTGATACAGAGTAAGTACTCGTGAACATAACCCTAAGAATATCTCAAACTTACAAGTATTAGATTCGGAAGTACAAAAGTAAAAGAAGTCTTATACGAAAATAGTTAATAGGAATATGTTAGTAATAACTATTGTACTAGGTTTTTTCAAATACTCTAGTTTGAATGCACTAGTAAATAACAGAAAGGTCTTAAAAACATAAAAATTTATAAACCGAAGTAAAATATTTTTAGTAACTATTTATGGTAAAAAAAATTGTGCATTTTAAACTAGTAGATAGTGGTATACTTTCAAAATCCACCTGCGTTCAAAATCCATCCGATCAATATCCGACCGAATTTTTTTACGATTTTTAAACTTGTTTTATTCATTATTTATTTATTTTTTACTTTCACTGTTACCCCTAATCCTTACCCTTGATCGGTAAGCGGTTCTCGAATTTGACTGGGTGGATTTAGATCGGGTGGATTTTGAACGTGTCCCGTAGCAAATAAACAAATAATATTCGAACTATAAGCTAGCTTGAGTTTCATAAAACTTTCTTTTTAAGTTTAGACTTATCTTACGCCTTTACTTTATACTTACATGTGAAGAATGAACCAAAAAGTAAAATTCGCAATCAAAAGTGTAAGTAGAATTTTTACACAACCTAGTTGTTTTAACCTTGTGTTATTCTTCAACTAATGTTGTTAATTTTTAATTATTGTTTATTTGTCATTGTCTCTAAACTTTTTTTTAAACTGACACTTTAAAAGGTGATATTATTAAGGGTTTTTAAAAATTTACTTTTTTACTTAAAATCATTACTAGTTTAACATTAATTTTCTGTGTTTAAATGGGACCCGTTCAAAATCCACCCAGTTTTATATTGTATAGTTTTTTTTAACAGTCGTATTTAACATTAAGTATTTTATCTATTATTAACCTATATAAAACTATATCAATTATTTTTAATTTTAATGGACATATGTAAAAGCTACTTTAGCTTCTATTCTTTTCTTACAGTATTTATCTTTTACAGAGCTCAGTTGAAGAGTGTTGACTCGTTTAACACACAGAAACATATGTCATTGTAAAAAAAGAAGATACAATATAGTTTGTTGTTATTAACTATTCTAGTGAACTTGTTTCGCTAGGAACTTTTGTTAACAAACGCTTAAATTTATATTTTGAATAGTTATATCTAGTTCAGGGTTCGTGCGCGAAATTTTTTTCATTTAGCCTGACATTTTTTCAAAGTAAGGAAAATCCCCTTTAAAAGTCATTTTAGGTATTGTGGGGTTTTGATTAGTACTATTGTTGTCTCCGACTTCAACCAGCTTTATCTCAAAAATAGTTTGAGTTTTAAAAATCTGCAAAAAGCAACTCTTAGCTTAATTACAACTCAATAAAATAAGACTAAATTGTGAAAAAGGTGATTAACCCCCCTGTGCCAATTACATAACAAATTAAGTGATAAGTTTTAAAATAAGTGTTATATCTAAACTATTACTTTTAGTGATTAGTTTTAAAATACTAAACACATTTGTTCAACTTAATTTAGCACTAAGTAAAAACATTATAACCAGAAGATTTATAATAAAATGATATGCATTGTCATGTTTTATTAAAATTTAAAATGAAACGCTTACACGAGTATAAAGTAAGTAAAAAATGTTTATTATAGTATTTTGACTAATACTTAAAATTGATACATAATTATAAATCTTAAACTCTAAATAAATACAGTGATTTTTGATGTCGTATCAGATTTAAGAAGCTTAGACTTAAATTTAAAAAAAACTTTAATATTTTGTTCTTGCAATAAAAATTGAATTGTACCTAAATTTTGTACTCCCACAAAACTTAGTACTTATATCTTAAAGCTAAGTTTTAGTGTTGTGAATATCTCTTATAACTTTAAATAAACATTAAACAAACATAAAATGCTAAAAGTTTTAATTTGAAAAGTATATGGTATAAAGCCTTTTAATTAGAAATTAAAACAGTTCAACCATTTAAGCTCTGAAAACATAGCTCATGTAAACAAATTCAAACAAACAGCTAAGTTGTTGAAGTAAACTGTAATGTTTAAACTGTATTTTATTATGAATGTTTATAATTATGACGTATATAATATAGTCAAAACAAAATATAAAGATTCTTAAATTTTCTTTAAAGATTTAACAAAAGGTTTCAAGCATTTATTTTAACAAAAACTGACTGATTTTGTCTTTAATAACTTAATCTTTTTTTAGAAATATTCTCTCATCTCCATTTGATCTTAAAAGATTTCTCAATTTTTTTTAATCAAAAGTTTTTAAGCATTTGAACTGAGAAAAACTGAGGTTCTCAAATTTTTAAATAAAAAAACTGATTTAGCCTGACGTTTTTCAAAAAAACTGATTTAGCCTGACGCGCACGAACCCTGCTAGTTTCTTCATAAAACTAAAAAATCACCTTATATTACACTACTACAGGAATTGGAAACAATTTAAATGTAGAGGGAGTAATTTCTTAGATAAAATTGCGGAACTGACAAAAAAGAAAAATGGCTTTTACGGACTACCGTAATAAGTTGTTTTTGTTACATTATTTAAATAGATCTGTTCAAAGCGAGAACTATAATATAATATTTATACTCAAATTGAATTAAAAGCGTGTTGATGACTTTATTATACAAAACTTTAATTAAAATTTTCAGCGTAGTGCACTTCTGTATCATGTTTTAAAAAATTTGTCCCAACAATAATTAATTTCGAAAACGCACATGAACTATACAGCATTAGATGCTTCTACAATTAGTATTCATCTTATCTTTTAAAGGTTTATTCGTTACTATAGACGTTTTAAAAACGCTTAAAGATAAATTAACATTTTAGGTGGTACTTTACTTAATCGATCAGTAGGATGTATGTATTTTATATTTTATTATTCCTTTTTTGTACATCAACACTTTTTTTTTGTAATTATAAAACTTAATTCAAGTTTTTTAGTTTTTAAATCTATATATCCATTAATACTATTTTTGCTGCGGCATAAATTAAATTTAGTCAGTCTATCTATACATTTAAGAACATGATATATTTCAGTTCAAGATTGATGGAAATTGAAAAATAGTAAACATGTTATAAGTTTTTGAGCGTTGTCAAAATAATTATTTTGACAAAAGTATGTTTCAACAAAACTTATAAAAAAATCTAAAAATACATAATATCAACAGGTGTCTACAAAAACTTTCTTTAAACCGTCTTAAATTGTGCACAGGATGTTTTTGAGTGATTTTCCAAATAAAAAAATGTTTTAGCTAAAAATTTAAAGATCGCGGTATTTATAAGCATCTTAAATGGACATGTTAAATTATTAACTAGTCACGTTATTTCAGCACCCACATAAGTGCGCTCTTTATAAAAAAATTTAGCGCTATTATTTTGATGTTAATTACTTACTTTATAAACTAGTAGACTTAATCTTTAAAAGTTGTTAAAAAACGTATGCTTTATTAAGACTAAAGAGTAACAAACTTATGTCTTACACAATTTTATGTATATATTGTATGTAAAAGGTTTTTCACATATCAACTTTTACTACTTTAGACGCTAGCTAGCGGCAGCATTTTTGCTATTTTCTGTAAAGTTATACTATGACAGACACTAGGACTGCACGGCACGACAGTATATGTCGTAGTTAAGTTACACTCTTAACTTTAAAATCACTCATTCAGATGTAAACTTGCGCTAACTGAAACTGTAAACAAAATAAACCAAAAACAAAGTCTTTTGAACACTAAAGTAAATTCAAATTTGAAACCTGCCGCGGTTCTTCTCACCAGGGTGGCCACCGGTTATTTAAATTTTCTTAGATATTTTAGATAGCACACATTTTTTTAATTTAATTTTAGTTTTAAGTTAAGTTCAAGGTAAAAAACTGTGTTATATAGTATAACAACATTATATGATACTGTAAAGCTACTTTGAAAATTATTTTTAACAAAAAAATTATTTACAAATTTGATGATAACAAAGAATTTTAACGATGATCTATGATAGATTTTTCGTGTCAAACCAAAATTTTACTATATAACATGTAAAAATTGTTTTAAATTCTAGGTTTTCAGTTATATTTGTTCAAAATTCCAGGTTTTTCTAGGATTTCAGATCTAGTGGCCACACTGTATATGTTCACATATTTGACCTAGTTCAACATGCTAAATCACGGAACAGCTTACTTGTAGTTATAGTATGCAATTTCAACTCTCAATTTCAACTTAATAAAACTTTCTTGATAAAACATTTTTTAGCTAGTTTAATTATAGAATACCTATTGTATTATAAAACTATTTGATACTCTATGTACAAAGTTAAAACTTCTGGTGTCTATTATTTGAAAAAAATAAATAATTTAAAAGCAGAAACTTAATTAAATTCTTATTTGAACCCTGCTCAAACTATACTTCTAACATTTAAAAGAAATTATTAGCAAACTACTACTATGACAACTTAAGTATTTATTTAAATTAACCAATTCGATCAGCAGACCACAAGCTTTCGATAGACTGAGACCGGTTTAGTCCTGATTGGGACTCATCAGTCAGTCAAAACCGGAAAACTTGCAGTCATCAATCTACAAACGGTTTGTATATGCAAGAATGAAGCAACCATTTGCTGGCATTGATCAGTAAAGTCAGCATTGTCTTTTGCCGTGCAACAGTACACTTTCCACTAGACAAGACAGCTGGTACGCTCGTATTTAATACAATCAACAAAAACATCTGCGAAAATCAACAGAGCAGAAGCCTGGACTTTCGTATGCGATGAGACAATCTCAAGTTTAACAAAGGATTGATCATACTTATTCGGTCATCAGACACAAGTAGACTGAGACTGGTTTCATCCTTATTAGGACTCATTAGTCTAGCGAAAGCTTGTGGTATGATGATCAAATTAGTATTATCAACCCTTTGTTAAACTTGAGATTGTCTCATGGCATACGAAATTCCAGGCTTCTGCTCTGCTGACTTTCGCCAATGTTTTAAATTTACTTATTGATATTATTCAATTTTTCTAAATTAAAATTTTGCCGAAGTTTATTTATTATTAAAAAAAGTCAAACGTTAAGAAGACAATTTATGCTAAAACGACACTAAAGGTTATTCTAAGTAAGAAATCGAACATATATACACGATAAAAACTTTCTATAGATCAAATTATTCTTCCAGGGTTCTTCTATATCAGATCAGCAACTGTAAATTAATTTAAAATCTAAAATAAATAAATTAATAAATTTTTTTAGCAATGAAGAATACTTTAAAATAAACTTAAGTTCAGTCGGTGTTGTGTAAAATGGTCAACAAAAAAAATAATTTCAAAATAAAAATATGCTAAAATCAAATACAAGTTTATAAAAAAGTAATTTTTTTTATATTATTCGATTTTTCTTTTTATTTTTAGATTATAAGTTTCTGATCGATAAAATTGTTTTAAATGAGGTTCCTGGCTTAAAAACCTAGGAAACTTTTTGTGTTTTTTAGAATTGACGATAAAAAGATTGCCTTCAAAAAGTTTTCACAACTTGCTACAAACTGATTTTTTCTTTTAATTAATTTTTTTACATAAGGGTTACATACTAAAACAGATTATAAAAACTAAATTTATTTAAATATTAACAACTTTCTGTAACCTTAACTTTATGATATAACAGTTATTGAAAAAAATTAAGCAACATGGTTAAGTAACTTAATAATACTTAACAGATGATAATCTAATAACTTCATGACCTCCAAATTGATCAATAATATTAAAAATTTAGCTCAAAAAAATCTTTTTTTGAATTTAAAAACCAAACAATTTTTTTACTCTTATTACAAAAAAATCAAAAACTTTTGAGAAAAAATAGGTGTAATAAACATTAAATGTAAACAAACCGTTCATGGGCATCTCGTCAATCTGTGTGGAATAGTACTGTTCGATGTCTCTCAAAATTCTGATGTCGTCCGCCTTCACAAAGTTGATTGCCACACCCTTGCGTCCGTAACGACCCGATCTGGTTATTGATATTTAATATTAGAAAAATGTATCAATAAACTAATCTTTAATAAAAATGTAAAGGACACTCAAACTATTTACAGGGTTGCCACTTGTTTTGTCAAAAAATTTTCCAGGTTTTCAAAATTTCTTCCAAGTTTTTAAAAGTACACATTTTTGGGTCTATTTTTAGTTAAAAGTTAAGTTTTTAGTAAGAAACGGTGTTATATAATATAAAAACATTGAAAAGATACTGAAACACTATTATAAAGATGTTTTTATTAAAAAAAATATTTTTGATGACGACAATTTTTTTTTATCTGATATATTTATTGAGTGAAATAGGAATTTTACTGTTGAACATGTAAAAATTATTAAAATTTCAGGTTTTTGCAAGTTTTTTTTTGCCTAAATTGTCAAATTTCAGGTTTTTCCAGGATTCCAGGTAAAGTGGCAACACTGTATTTATAGAGTCATACAGTGCATTCTAGTTAACCTTTATTAAGCTTAGGTTTATTTATTCTACTATCATACTTTGAGTTCTAAATTTAACAATTTGAGCTCCCTGAACTTTTTGTACTCAAAATCAACTTCACCTTCCAATACGATGGATGTACAATTCTCTGTTGTTGGGCAGGTCGTAGTTGATGACGAGGGAGACTTGGGGGACGTCCAAACCCCTGGCCCACACGTCGGTGGAGATGAGGACGCGACTAGTCCCGGTCCTGAACTCCTTCATGATGGCCGTCCTCTCCTTCTGAGGCATGTCGCCGTGCATGGAGCAAACGGTGAAGTTGGCCTCGCGCATCTTCTCCGTCAACCAGTCAACCTTCAATCAAATACAAATATGTAGCAACGAAACACAACAAATTAAAAGTTTTACGAAAAAATTATCAAGTTATTTTTATTTTGTTTCACTTTAAGTTGTCTGCTATACGACTTTAGTATTGCTACATAGCATACAATCAAGTATGCTTTTTTCAGGATTTTTTTTTTATAACTCGATTATAATTTTACTTACCAGATTATTAAAAAATATTTATTTCAACCATTTTTAAATTAACAGATAAACAATTTAATTTCAACTTGTCTTTTTGTAAGTTTTTAAAAGCAACCTTTCGTTTGGTGTTGCAAAATATAACACCTTGTGTTATGGTCAGTGTGTCGTACAAATCGCACAAAGTGTCAAATTTCCATTCTTCTTTCTCGACTGCCACAAAAAATTGCTTCAATCCTTCCAACGTCAACTCATCACTGAATAAAGTTATACAAGTTTAAACAATAAAAAAAAAAAAAAAATTTTAATAAATTTCAGCTTATTAATAATAATTGATTATTATTCAATTTACCGTTTGACGATGATTCTGATCGGATCAGTCATGAACTTGTTGGTCATCTCCAAAATTTCATTTGGCAGAGTTGCACTCAGCAATACAACCTTTAATATTATAAAAATAATATAAAACATTTTAACACTTCTAAAATCAATTATTTCTAAAAAAACTTTCTTAACTTTTCTATACTAATATGTATGATGATGAATTGAATAACTTTTATTAAATAAACTGATCAGCTGTCAAGGGGGTAGAGGGGTAAATCATTTTTTATGAAAGTTAGTCTTACATTTTATATAAATACTGAGCTACCAATTGTCTATTACCATTTAACAAAATAAAGTGATTTTTACTATATCTAAGCTTTCATATCATATCTTTTTTTTTTATATAAAAGTAAACAAAAAAATGTTTTTTTTTTTGGTTATAATTTAATTTTTCAAAAATAAGATTTCTACAAGTTGTTTATAATATCAAAACCAACATTTCCTTAAAAATTGAAATGAATAATTTTAAATAAAATTTTAAAGTTTTACTTCATACGGTTTTACCAAGTTTTAATATTTACTTAACTAATTGTATATCGAAAGTTAATGGAAATACTTTTGTTCTATAAAAATTAAATTATAGTACATATTCTTAGCTTTCAAATAAGAGCCAATGTTAATTTTAAAAAAAATGGACCAATACTGCCCTAAGTGGGGGTATGAGAGTATGAAGTTTAAACATACCATTTGAATACTGAAACCTCAAACAATCCTTGTAAAGAAACTAAAGTTTAAAATTAGTTATGGTTATTAAAAAATAATCAACAAACCTGAATGCCAGGAGGCAAGTAACGGTAAACATCGTATATTTGTTCCTTGAATCCCTTGTTCAACATCTCATCAGCCTCGTCCAATACAAGCAGCTTGATTGAAGATGTTCTCAAATTTCTTCTCTTTATCATATCTGTTTAGATAATGAGTAAGATAAAAAGATTGATAGTAATAAATGAGTTTTTTATGAGTTAAAAAAACCATCATAGTCACTAATTGGATTTATGTACCTTTAAACTACAAATAATATCAAAAAAAAATTTGGTAAAAAATGGTAGTGTTTAATATCTAAGTTTAAAACATAAAGTAGCAACCAACCGAAAACTCTGCCAGGGGTGCCAGAAATAACGTGCTGTCCGTAATCAAGTTTTCTCATGTCTTCACCAACATTTGTGCCACCAATACAAGCGTGACATTGGATCGACATGTAATCACCAATTGCCAAAACTACCTGCAGCAAAAAAGTGTTGTTCTTTATAAAATGTACTGTTTTACATTTATATTATGCATTATTCAAATCAAAATAATATTAGCTTTAAACTTTATTGAACAAAATTTTTAACTAATAATACAGTAACCTCTCGCATCTTTACGTACTCGTGACGTTACGCACTCTCGTTTAGTTACGCATTTTAGAATTCTAAATATTCAAATAATAATTTTTTTATTTTTTTTAATATTGCATAAATTAGGTTTATTGTATGTTTTTAATTTAAGATATGTTTTCAAATGCTAACTCATCTATCTATATCTTTAGAATTTGTATACTTATGTTCCTTGACTAGTTAATGAACATTTAGTTATACCTAAGTATATCAGAAATTTTGTTAACAATAAGAGATTAAGTTTAAGTTTATCCTTTTGTGGGCAAAGGTCAAATTAAAAAAATTTGTAGTAACATAAACAATTTTTATTAAACATTTTTCTTATATCTTATATATTTTTGTTCAAAAGAAGAAATCCGTTACAGCACCAAGTGCATAATTTTGTAAAAGACTATAGAAACAAATTTTAATATAGACATCACACCATTTCTTAATTGTAAACAAATGCTTAATTATCAATTTAATTTGCGAAGTACAATAGAATATAAATGTTAAGTATCAAATAAGTCACATATAAATAAAGATAAAAATAAAATCTACTTGTTGTTAAAATTAGTAAAAAATTTTTACAAGTATTATTATTTATGTTAAATTAAATCCTTTTTTTTTAATATATGTTTAGTTTTATCTTTTTTTTCACATTCATAAAGAAAGTAAACAAATTGTTAAAAGTGGGAAAGTCCCTTTTAAAGTCCCCAGTTTGCTTTTATTTAGAAGCAATATCAAAAAACAGTCATTATAGTAATTATATATGGTACCTCTAGTATCTTTACGATCTCTCATACCTTACGTACTTTTTCTGTGGACACAATGTGCGTAAACAAGCGAGAAGTTACTGTACAAACCTTTTTTAAAAAAAGTTTATTTTACTTTTTTTATTGAAGTTTACATAATTAGATTTCATTAATATTAACGCGTTTCAACTGAATTTATTAACAAAAAAAATTTAAGGATTTCATTCGTTTTTAACAATTCTCAATTGAGCACTAGCTAAAATATTTTTATTTTTTTAATAATAACTATTAGAGTAATTAAAAACATTATAACGGTGAAAAGAACCTTTTGTATCTGCTGAGCAAGCTCCCTTGTGGGTGAAAGCACAAGAACTTGTGTATCTCTCACTGTTGTATCAATCACTTGAAGACAAGATATGGAAAAAGTTGCCGTCTTACCAGTACCAGACTGAGCTCTGTGTTTTGTTGTAAACTTTTTACTTCTTAAAAATTTTACATTTTAGAAGCTAACCTATAATTTTCTCTTAGAGAAAAGGATAACTTTGAATTTGTTGCTTCATAATAAAACTTAAGATTTGATTTTCTACTAAAAAGATTAAAAACTAAAAATATTTTAATAAAAAAATTTTTAGTAAAACAAAAATGTTATATGAATAAAAAATTATATGTTTTATATACAAGACTTTTTCTTTAGTTTATATATTTCTTTTTATTATTATTCTTATGTCCATACTATTCATAATTATGTCACTTACATACAAATTTAATAAAAAACTAAACATGTTTCACTACAAATACAAAAAAGCTAAACTAATAGCCCTTAAATAGCTGTCAATGAAACAATAACCAGAACACTTTAGTTGCAAAGCTTTCGTCCTTTATTAGACATTTTCAATACAAAAATACGGCTGTAAAAACAAAAATTAAAACATAAAATATATATATATATAAATGTTTTTAATTGATAAAATGACATCTATTAACAGCAAACAAAACACTTTATATATAAAAAAAACTTTAAAAAAACACATGTTTCACTATAAACATTTTTTTAATAATTAAATATAATTTTTTTTATTTAACATACCGAATTAAATTTAAAAGTTAACTTAACTTTTGTTTGACTCAAGGACCATGCAAATTTAACAAAATTAAATTTGTGTCCTTGACTAAATTTTAGAGATTAAAGCATGTCTTCAAATTGATAATAAAATGGATGATTTGTACTTACTGGGCAATCACATCTCTTCCGTTTACTATGGGCAAAATTGCCCTTTGCTGGATTGCAGATGGCTTTTCAAAACCTGAAACAAATTTAATTTTGAATTTTTTTTTTTTTTAATATAGAAACAAAATTTGTCTACTATATAATAAAAAATTTCGTAATAATGTTTTTATCAATCACCATAAGCATATATCCCACGCTGGAGATCCTCCCTCAATCCCATGGAGTCAAAGGTTGGGGTAACATCAACTTCTTCCGAAGTTTCAAAAGTTACTCCTGCAGTTTCACTTTTAATAGTCTTTTTGCGAGCATCACCACGATCACGATTCATGTTTAGTGTTTAAATTACTATAAAAACTACAAAATTACTATAATTAAATTTTAGCAGTGAAGTTAATTGCAAAACATAATTAGCACAAATAAGCAACAAAAATATTTAATTTGAATACAAAGTAATTAGAAGTTTACTCATGGCTTTACTATAACCAAAAAAATTGAATATAAATAATAATAAAATATTAAACAAATTTTCTTTAGAGGTACTTTTGAAAAATGTTAAATAGATTATTGAGCTTATTTTTTTAGAACATAAACAAATTTATTAATTTTAAAAAGTATATAATACTAACTTTTCAAATGCATTTATAACTCAATAGAACTTTGAGATTAATATAAACTGTTAATTTATTCTAGAATTTTAAAATTGATGTCACACATATTGCCTAGCGTACAATTCTAGATCGTAAGTACTCTAAAACAGCAACAGTACCTTTTTGTAATATAGCCTGTCTTGGTACTCTAAATAAATTACCATCAATATTAAGGGACTTAATATTTTCAAGTTCTCCTAAATCTGGTGGAACATTGTTAATACTGTTATTACGTAATGACAAGGTTGCTAACAAAGTTAACTTTCTAATACCATTCACGTCAATGAATGAAATTTGATTGCTATCAGCTACTAAATGTTCCAAGGATTTGATTTCATACAAACAATTAGGTACTTGACTAAATTTGTTAGAAGAAATATTTATTTCCATTAAAGATTGGAGATTAACAAATTCCTGGCATAAATCTGTCAAAGAATTAGAACACAGGTCCAAGTGTGTCAATTTCTCAAAGTTACACATAATAGATGAAAAATCTTTTATAACATTATTAGACAAACACAACTTGGTTAGAGAACTTGAATAACTAGATAAAGTTTCAGGAACTTCAGAAAGTCTGCATTTTTTCAAAGCTATCTCTTTTATCTCAACATCTTTAATTTGCAATAGCTCTTGTTCTACATCAGTAACTGTTTTACCTTCTAACAAAACTTTTTTGGAAGTTAACAGCTCATGCTTTTTAGTTAGCTTCATATTTGATTCTGACTGTGGAAGAGAACCACAACTTTCTTGTTTGTCTACCTGGTCAGAAGGTATTCTAGTTTGTAAATATTTTAGTACAGCAGCACTACCTCTGTTTATGATGTCTCTTCTGATACTTTTTATAGGATTACCATCTAGGTTTAATACTTTAAGGTTTGGCATGTTACTAATGTAGGGTGATATTTGAGTTAAGTCATTGTTTGTAAGATCAAGTCTTTCAAGTTTTGTTACTAATAAAACTTCATCACTAAGGTTCTTTATTTTGTTATCACTCAATTTTAGAATAGAAATTGTTTCAGGCAGACCTTTAGGTACTTCTGTTAGTATATTGTTGGCAAGGCTTATGTCTTTCAAACTAAGACACCCTGATAAATCAGGTAAACATTTAAGTTTATTTTGTGTTAAGTTAAGCTGTTCAACTTTTTTTAATTTACTAAAATCTGAAGGTAATGACTCCAGTAGATTATTACTTAAATCTAAGACTTTTAAATTATTTAGTAATACAATTTCATTTGGGAGAGATGTGAGGCAATTTTTCATCAAGTTTAAATTTGATACATTTAACAAATATTGAATTTCAGTTGGCAGGCACTTTAATTTGTTGTGAGACAAGTTTAACATTATACAGCCTTTCAAAGAAACAAAAAAACTAGGTATAACTTTTTCAATTACATTATGCATTGCATCAATAGAATGAAGTTTTTCAGCACTATCAAAACTTAAATTTAAAAAAGTAAGTTTATTATGACTCAAACTAAGCTTTTCCAGCTCTTGCAGTTGTCCTAACTCTAAAGGTAGAGATTCAAGCTGGTTGTCCTGCAAATCTAAGACTTGCAAGGAACTGAAATTACAAAGCTTTTCAGAAACACTCTTCAATTTATTAGAGCTCAAATACAGTTTCTTAAGTTCAACTTGGTCCCACCACTGATCACTAGATCCAAACTCATAGTTGTTGCGTTCCTCTTCACTTGGTTCATGAATGCTCCAAAGAGCATCGGGAATTTCATCAAGTTCCTGATTGGACAGATTTAAAACGCCTGTTTTTCTGGCCTGCTTCAACTTGGTTGCCAGTGAATTCCCTGAATTTGCATTTTTCTTCACAGCAAACTTGCTCCTTTGAAACCTTGACATAATTTAAACTCACTTATCTCAAGTGGTTTTATAACAATATATTTACTATCTTTAAAAAATTATACCTAAAATTAATAAATTAATTTGTAGCTTTCAAGAAAATATGTACTAAAATCTATAAGCTTCATCTCAAATATTTAAAACAAAAATCTACAATTATAAAACTACAAATTACAATAACTAAATAAACTTAGTTTTTTGACCAGTCAAGAAAGGTTTTGTATATTAGAAAAAATCAATATATTTGATTTTATAAAAAATTAAACTACTATCAGGATTGCCACTCTTTGAGTCTGAAATAAAAATCCTGAAAGACCTTAAACTATCCCAAGGAGTCCTGGGTTTTTTATAGTCCTTAAAAAATTTTTTTGGCTTCTGGTGCAAACACAATGTTATTTCTTTAGAATAGTAAAAAGCTAGCCAAATTGAAAAATATAAAGAAGCATTTAAAAATCAATCAAAATAAAGTTTTTGAAAGAACTCATTTAAATCAAAAAGAAAAATATTGAAATAGGATCAACTAAACCTATCTGGAGGTTGTTATGAGAAAGCAAAACCATCCTGGGTCAGCCGAAGTTTAAAAAAAAATTCAGAATAACTCAATATTATCTAATCTTAATATGTTCATAACTTTCAAAATACCCAAGTTTAGTGTGGCAACCCTGTACTATACAGAAATCAGTTGATATAATAATTTTTACAGATAAGGGTGATGCGTGATGAAGTCTTTTTGGGTGTAGAGCAACAAAAACTACTTAAATATTCAACTTTGAAGATATTTTTATCTAAAATAATCTGCATTTTCTAATATCAAAAACAATAACATTTCACTGAACTGCAACCCTTATAGTGCATCACACCTAGTCACTTCAACAAAAAGTAATCTAAACATTTATCGAACTAAATTATACAAGTATATAGCTCATGTAAAATACTGAAATAAAATATGTTTGAGCATTTCATGGTTGCCACTGATCAAGCTGAGAAAAATTTCCTGACTTTTCCTGACTTTTTACCAAAATTTTCCTGACTTTTTTAAATCAAACTCTTAAATTTAACTTATTCTAAAACACATAATCTAACACTTGAAACTATATAAAGCTGTTCAATATGTTAATAATAATTTTTGCAGTTTTAGAAGGATATTTTACTAATTTATACCAGATGAAGGCATTGGAAATAAAATTTAAAAAATTTGTAAATTTATAGGAAAATTTTAGAACTTTTTTCTGACTTCAAAGGACTTTTAATTAATTTTTACCATTTGAAGGCTTTGGAAAACAAGGAACTTTGTAAATTTAAACTGACAAAATCTGAATTTTTTTTAAATTTTATCAAATTTCCTGACTTTTCCTGACTTTTTTTCAAAACCCTCCATTTTTTCCTGACTTTTCCTGACTTTTGTCATTTTTTAAAAATTTTCCTGACTTTTCCTGATTTCATGACTTTTCCTGACCGAGTGGCAACCCTGGCATTTGCTATTTTCAGAGTTGCCACTTGTGTTTTCAAAATTTTTTCCAGATTTTTAAAAGTACGCATTTGGGTCTATTTTTAGTTTAAAGTCAAGTTTAAGGTAAAAAACTGTGTTAAATAGTATAACAGATTGAAAGAATACTGTAAAGCAACTTTAAATGTGTTTTTTAATAAAAAACCCTTAATTATGACCAAAAAAATTATCTATATGATAAAGCAAAATTTTTTTACTTAACATGTAAAAATTGTTTAAAATTTCAGGTTTTTCCAGGCTTTTGCCTAATTTGTCAAATTCTAGGTTTTTTCAAGTTTCCAGGTAAAGTGGCAACCCTGTATTTTGTATTTCTTTGATCTAAGAATATTGTTTTTTTTTTCCTCACTACAGAGAAGTAATTAATAATAGTATATTCTAAAAGTTACTTAAGTTTTAAATTTATCAATAAACTAAAATTTAATAACATACATAAGTGTCCTAGTTCTGAAAAACTAAACCAGATTAAAGTTTGAACTGGAAATAAGAACATGATAATTTTAAACTTGACAAGAATTTAAACATTGAGAACAAATTTTTTAATTGTTTGACTTCTTAATTAAGAAAATGTTATAAACATAAAAAATAAGCATTTCCAGTCTTTGAGCCAAAAAAAAAGCCAGCCTAAGTGACCAAAAAACTCGCCAGAGTTAGCTACAGTTTATAAAAAGGAAAATTTAAATAAAAAATTAGGCCAAAAGGGAGTTAAGTCCAAACCACTTTTAGAACTTTATATTATGTTATATATTTTCACTAAGCTACAAACTGTTTTTACAGATTTTTTTATGAAAACTTATTTTGCAGATTTTGGAAAGTTAGAAAGTAGGGTCCTAATTGGAGAAGTAAACTAAAAAGGTGATTAAAATATATCTTAAAACCTACAGGGTTGCCATTATTTGAGTGACCTAAAACTACCTGAGTCATCCTGATTTTTTAACAATCCTTAAAATTTTTTTTGTTTCTGGCACAAACTACTTATACCTCGTGTTCATTTTCCTTCAAAACAACAAAAAGAAAAGCTTTGTATTATACGCTTCTAAATTTTGATGTTTAAACAATTACAGTGTAGCCACTGGTTTTTGAGAAATTTCTTCCAGGTTTTTATAAGAAAATATTTTTGTCAAAAGTTAATTTTAAGATTAAATACAGCGTTAAGTAGTTTAAAACATTAAAAAGATACTGTAAAGAAGCTACTTTAAATGTGTATTTAAGGGCAAAAGGGGGGAGGGCAGGGTTGCCACTTGTTTTTTCAAAATTTTTCCAGGTTTTCTAAATTTTTTCCAGGTTTTTAAAAGTACTGTTGGGTCTATTTTTAGTTCAAAGCTAAGTTTAAGGTAAGAAAATGTTTTAAATAGTATAAAAACATTGCAAGATAATGTAAAACCACTTTATATATAATTTTTAATAAAAAAAACTTTTGATGATGGCAAATTTTTTTATATATATGACAGATTTTTTGATTCAAATCGAAATTTTACTACTGAACATGTGAAAATTGTTAGAATTCTAGTTTTTTTTCAAAATTTCTCAAATTCCAGGTTTTTCTAGCTTATTTTTGTTTAAATTGTTGAATTCCAGGTTTCCAGGTAAAGTGGCAACCCTGGGGGGGGGGGGATAAGCACCTTTTTTTTGAAATTTGATCTTTTTTTATGTAGTTTTTACTAAGCTACAAGATGTTTTTTACAGATTCTAAGAATTTATATTAATTTTTGAGATATAGCCGGTCAAAGTAGGAGGCAACAATAACATCCTTATGAGAGGCGCAAACTAAAACTGTAAATAACTAGAAATCACTAAAAATTTATCTCCTACGTTTTTTGAGATAACTACCTCAAATTTTTAGGAAATGTTACTTGCAATATTTAGAAATTTCTGTCAGAATAAAATTTCAAAAAATATAAAAATAAAAATTTTATAGCAAAAAAACAAAAAAAAACTGTTTGTTTTGTTTATTTTATATATTTTTTTTTTTTTTTTTCAGTTTTTTTAAAATTCTTTCTAACATAATTTTCTTAATATATCATGGAACATTTCCTGAAAGTTTGAGGTAGTTATCTCAAAAAACGTAGAGAGATAGATTTTTAGTGAAACAGTCTATTTTTGCTGTTTTAGTTTGCTCCTCCTATAAGGAACCTATTGTTGCCTCCGACTTTGACCAGCTATATCTCAAAAATTGTTTTCAATTTTTAAAATCTCTAAAAAGCATTTTATAACTTAGTAAAATTATATAAAATAAGATAAAATTTCAAAAAAAGCTGTTTATCCCCCCTATGCCCTTAATAAATAAACATTTTGATGATGAAAAAAAATGTTATCTTAATAATACATTTTTCAAGTAAAATCAAATTTAATTACTTAACAATTTAAATATTTACAAATTTCTGTTTTTTTATTGAGTTTTGTTCAAAATTCCAGGGTTTTCTTTGTTTCTCAAATTCCAGATTAAGTGGCCACCCTGCAAATATAATCATATAAAATAAAACTAAAATTAAAGCCAAATCAATCTCATTCAAAATCTAGAAAAATAATATGTCCTGATATTTTTACAAAGTCTTACACTTATCATGAGTTTTTAATAAAAACATAACTACCTGGAGTCAGCCTAGGTTTAAAAAAAATTTAACATCCTGAATATCCTAGGTGTGTGGCAAACCCTAAATCTACCTTTGATTCTTTTTCAAACAAATGCCTCAAATTTTCAAGAAAGCATCCTTGCAATATTTAGCAAAAGTCTGGGGCTTTCAAAATAAAGGGTTTCAAAATATTGCAAGAAACATTTAAAATATTTTTATCCCAAAATACTTAAGATAAAGATTTTTATATTTTTTTATTTATGAGTAGTATTTTTCTTTTTCAATAAGTAACCATTATACTCTTCAACTTTAACTTTAAATATCTCAAATACTAACTTATATTATAAAACTCTGTAAAATAAACTTTTACATTTTAAAAAGTCTACAAAACATGATCAACTTGTGAAAAGTAGTTAAAAATTTCCTCCCTCATTTCAAACTAAATTTCTACAAATTTTCACAGTAAGTCAATTAATAATATTTATATATTTTCAATGCATAATTTTTTTAATTTGTTTTTTTTAATAACTACCTTTTTTATGCTAAAGATATTTATTTTTTTCAGAATTTAAGTCTTTTAAAGTAGTTAAGGAATGTTTTCTGAAAACTTGGGGTCTTTAGCTTTAAATAATATAATATATATATATTAGTTAGAGTTTGAAAACAAAGAAAATAGAATTTTAATGATTTTGTAAATTTCTGAGAAAACTGACAATGAATAAACTGTGGTCAAATTTTTACAAAATTTTCAAAATCTCAAAAGTTAATTAAAATTCTTATTGTCTATAAAAAGTAAGTAATAGTTTATATTTTAAGCTTTCCTTAACAATGTTGCTGCTCTTTGAGTCAAAAAATCATCTTTAGTGACCAAAAACTGAACTGAGTGACCTTAAACTATCCTGAGCAGGGTTAAAAGGTTAATTAAATTTTTTCCAGGTTTTCTAAATTTCTTCCAGGTTTTTTTATAACAAACTCTTTGGTCAATTTATAGTATAAAATTAAATTTAATATAAACAACAATCTTATAATTATACTAAACTTAAAAATTTACTGTAACATAAGCTACTTCAAATGTGTTTTACTAATAAAATAAAAATTGCATGATGATAGATTTTTCAAGACTTATCAAAATTTTATTACTATGTAATTTCCTTGAGTTTTTTTCAAATCCTTAAAAACTTTATAAAAACAATTTAAAATAATTTAAAACTACAATGTTAACTCTAACAATATTGAAGAACTAGCTGCAAGGCTAAAAAAATAGTAAATAAGCACTTTAAAATCAATTTTTTGAACTAAATATTGAATCTGGAACTAAATCTAATTCTAAGTCTAGAAAAAATTTTCTCTGAGGTTTTTTAAAAAAACTTCACTGAAATTTTTAGAAAAAATCAAAAATGCCTTGAGTTTTCTGAATTTAAAAAAACATCAAAACACCCTGAGATTTTCTTTAATTTGAAAACTCCCTGAGATTCCCCAGTTCCCTGAGTGTGTGGCAACCCTGGTTTAGCTATGTTTCTTAAGTAATGCTAGAAGAAAGGGGAATAAAGTAAACCAATTTATTAAAATTAACATATATAAAATTGTGTACATAGGTGAACATTGAAATTTTATTATGTTTAAACTTGATTTTTTCAGACAAGCTTAAAATATAACAAAAAAGAAGTCTAAGCCTTTCAAAAAATTTATACATAGCTTGATTTTCTCAAATAACAACCAAACTTGCTGAGTTAGCCTAAGAATTTCTAAAATAGTCTAATTAAGTTGAGTTAGTCCCAGTATACTTTTAAGCATTAGTTTTGATTAATACTCGTATAATTAAGATTTTTTACATTATTTTAATAAATTTCAAATTAGCCTTAGTTAGCCTGGGTTTGTGGCAATTCAGTGAACAAAGTAATCAGTAATTTAAAAATTGTTACATTGAGGTAAAAAATTTAGGAGTGTGCTTTATAGTAATCAAAGGGTTTATATCAATATTTAAAAAGTACTAACAAGAATTCAAAGCAAAAAAAACGTTGTTTATAATAAGTTGGAGCAAAAATTTATTATTAATATAGTTAGATTGTCTAAAAACATGTGAAGCTTATCTAAAATTCAGTCTCAAACTCTTTTCATTGAACAAAAAGTTTTATTAAAACTTTAGAAACAAAAATTGTGAACACTCACAACTATGGTCAAAATATAGGAGTGGTAAAAGATATTTTGGTCATTAAGCTCCACACTGTAAACAGCTTGTAAACACTGTCTTTTATGGCAAAAAACAATTTTAGTTAATTTCATAATATTAATTGAAAATTAAATATTAAAGACTTTTAATTTTTTTTTGAAATTGCATTTAAAGAAATCAAAATTCATTTATACTAATGCTTTAAAGAATTTAAGTAAACATTTTGGTGTTTGGTTGTGTTTTGGATAAATCTGGTATTCTATGGATTAAATTGAACTATAGTTATTTCCCACAGCTATGAATTTAAAAAACCCATTTTAGTGCTTTAACAATAAAATGTTTGATTTAAGTACAAAACAAAATACCTTTCTTATTTATATATAACGTATTATAACTTAGAAGTTTTATTGTCCTATTTTAAGTAGAAAAACAAGTAAAAGAACAGTAGAAGCAACATTTTAAAACTCATTATTCTATGCTTCTATTCTTTCATTACAGTAATTATTTTTCTACAGAACCCAGTTGAAGTGCGTTGATTCGTTAACACACAGAAACATATGTTAGTACAATAAAGGAAGATTACTGTACAACTTGTTTTTATTTTATTATTTTAATATAATTCTAATGTTCTTTTTTAATTAAAAAAGTAGATAAATAGGTTTTTCCTTTTTTTAAGCTGCATTTAACTGCTTGACCTTAGTGACATCACATAAAATAACTAAGAGTGGTCTAAGACATACATTTTTAAAATTTTAGTTCTCTCAAAACTATTTAAACTGTTATGTTTGGACTTTTAATCAGGATTGCCTGCTTCAAAGTTAAAAATTTATAAACAATAAATAAACATTACTAGTTTATTTTATTTCTGAAATCCATGTTAAAGTAAATTTTTACGACACTTTTGTCGCCACACTGGCAGCTTTGATTTTTATTTTGCATTTAAAGTGCTTAAAAATTGCTATAAAGTCTAGTATGGCAATACTTTTTTACAAAAGTATTTCAAGCTTAAGTTTTAAAAGAGATTGTTGTGAAACAACATTTAAGGCTTGTAATAAAAGTTTTGTTTTTATATTAATAGGATTTAAAACTCAGAATAAAATTTAAATTTTAAAAGTAGCATCAGACAAATCTATTTCTTCTAGAATGTAATAAAGACAATTTAACATTTTTAAATCAAACTAACTAATATTCTATTTACTTATAACTAATTTTGGATATGTTGTTAAAATCAACTTATAACTTAAAATTATACCACAAAAGTTTAAAAGAGTTTGAATACATACAGTTGCATGCAATGCATATGTACGTACGTAATTTATGTAATAAAGATATCAACAAATTTAATGCCAAATATATCCTATAAAGTTTATTTACAATTATAATTTTTTTTAATATGTTTCTCATCTATATTGTTTTTTTTTTCGGCGAGCGGATTTAAATATTTAAACTTGTAATTGTTTAGTTTTCAAAGTATTTTTATTAAGTTTTACTAAAATCAATACTTAAACGTTCAACATTTCGTTACCACTAGAATTAACTGCTAAAACCAAAACGATTTATGATTTAATTAAGCTAGCAAAATTTTACTTCTAATGCTTAATTATAAATAAATTATTTCTGATATCTTATAAAAAAGTAAAGTAATTTAATATAAAAACATAAAAAAAACTGCATTTTAGATTCTAGAAAGTAAACAGAATTCAGTAATATTTGTTAAGCTTTTAAGATTATTTTTTACTTGATTTTGTTACATTTAAAATGCAAAACAAAAGTCTAAAAGCTTTTTTAGTCTAAAAAAAGTTAAGAACTTTGTTCGTAACTAAAAGTATCTTTAGTACTTTATAAATTAATTGTGTTTTTAGAATATTCTATTTACAAGAAAATTTTGGTCATCTGTTTTTTAAACTAAGTTTTAGAAACATTCATAATAAGTTTTTTAATGGAAACCGCTTAAACTAAATTTGTATTAATAGAATAGCAAAATATAGAAAAGAACTGCAGTTCAAGCTAATATTTACACAAAAAATGTTTTTTTTTTCATGATTCTAAAACATTTAACAACTTTTTAGATTTAAAAACTTATACAATTAATTTACACAAAAGGTACAAAACTAAATTATGTCTTGTTTAAGTATTACTGAAAACATTAAAAAAAAAAAATTACAAAATACGTAATGTTTTGCAATTTGAAGTTCTTTAATTAAGATTTTTAAGTTATTTTAATTTACGCAGACATGAATTTTAACTTTTGCTTAAAAGAAAAATATCTTAAACAATTATTACTAGTCTTTTTGTCTTATAAATATTTACTCGCAGCTGAAAAAAGGAAATATTCTCTTTTTGTAATCGGCGAACGAGTACATCAGACACAACGTGTTTATGGTCATGTTGACGTGGGCCATCGCCGAACAAACCCTCTGCATTTCAGACCCGGTCAATAGCGCCATCTAGAGTATTATAAAACACTTACTTTCAAATAGATATTTTTTTTTAATTTCCTTTTTTAAATAACTTTAGTTATTCAGAATTTCAAAAAATTAGCCTAAGTAAAGTCTTTAATGATAAAAAGCTGTTCATATATAATTCATTTTCAAAAACACTTCCATATCTCACTTAAAACTACAAACAAACTTTTCACACTCACCAACAACAATAGACTGACGTCGCTGACAATGTAAATGAGTGTGCATACGATCAGCCGGTACACCGTCTTTCTGATCGATCGGTCCGACACGGTGTTGGTGGTGGTGTAGTCGAACTTAAGGCAGTGTCCCAGTATCGGCTTGATTATCTCGACCATGGTGAGAACTTGGAGGACCAGTATCAAGGGGTAGCAGACGAGGCTGGCCACGTAGTTGTACTTGTCCATGCTTAAGTCGTACTGTGCCTAGAAAATTGACAGGAATGGTTTAGTATTTAAAATGATCTTTAAATGAATAAAAGAACATCAAATTTTTTTTTTTTAATTAGCCTTTTACCTAAGATTTCGTTTAAAATTTAAATACAAGCATACAATTTCAATGAACAAACAGCTTAGTTTTGCGATGTAAACTAATTTCAAACAGATTCGTGCAAAATGTAAGTACACACTAGTAGAATAACTTTTTTAATAATAATAAGTGTAACATATAATTTAATATTTCGTATTTTTTCAACCTTGCAGTTGACCGAGTCGAACACGATGAGGTTGACGAAAATGAAGACGAGGTGGGAGAGGGAAATGAAGATGATGAAGGAGGTCGAGTAAAGAGCTCTGTCGGACCTGATCAGCGGGGAGTTGTTGCTGGTGAGCATTTTGTACCGGTGGGCGAAAAGTAGGTTGGTGAAGCACCGATTGAATATGAAGTTGAAGTACATGGCCAGCACGAACGGCTTGCATCCGCCCCGACCCAAAGTCAGCCTGCTTGTTTCATAGCTGAGGGAGAAAATTGCCATGGTGCTGCCGCACAGTGACGCAAGAGTGCACAGCAAGTTGTCCTTTTTCAAGTTTGGCGTTTTGTTCCAGCATTGCAGGGTGTACAGTATGTTTGCCGCGGTAATATAGAAGGCGACTGCTGACAATATGAAAACAAGCAGAATGTCGGAATGGGTTTCTGTTTGTTGAACCTCCATAGTGCTCTTCTGAGTGGAAATAGTTGTGAAATTTAACATTGATTTTAATTGGAAAGTTTGCATTCTTATGAAGTTAAAAATATTTTGCTAATAAATTAGAGTGTATATAATAATTAGGAAATTTTAAACTTCTTCAATATAGTTTAGAGCTATTTTGAAAACTAATTTTGGTTACAAAAAATTATTTTAAACGTTCATTTTGCTAACTAATGATTTTACACTTAACATTTAAAACATATGAATTTAAGCGTTTGTTAACAAAGATCTGAGCGCAAAAAGTTCAATGGACGATATATAATAATAACAAATTAAACAGTATTCTTTTTTTATTACACTAACACGTTAACACACTTTAACGGAGCTATGAAAATAAAGAAAATACAATGAAGTTAACCCACACAGAAACATGTGTTAGTGTATTACTGTTTAATTTGTACTTTACTAAATAAATCTAACTTATAAATCTATAACTCAATACATTTCAACTCGACCTTTTATAACTAAGTAATTACTAACTCGATTTTATCTAATCAATACATTTCTAACTTATAGTTTTATTTTTTTCTCTTTTTTTTAAAGTTTTAGATTATTATTTTTTAATTTAACAGTAATTTAGTTTTAGTATACTTTTGATTAAGTTTTTGTTAAACTCTAGCTTAACATAGTTTTCTGTATATTTTAATTTAGCTGTATTAATTTTAGTAAAATTTTAGTTTTACCTCTACTTTACAAAAAATAAACCTTTTAAAATTTTATTAAAGCTTTGTTTTAAGCTGGTTTGAGTTTTGTTCTTTATTCTATTTATTAAATAAAAAGTTTCGCCTTAAATGTTAATGTTAATAATACAAAAATTCAAATCTTACCAAGTTTAAAAAAATCAAGTTAAGATGTACCCATGAAAAAATCAAATAAGAATTGTACAAAGTTTAAAAATGAGTTAGATTCGTATTAAGTTAAAATAGATAGAAATAAAAAACGTATCGAGTTAGAAAAAATTAACACAAGTCGTGATAATTTAATATAGATATAATTAAAAGAAAAAAAAGTATTAAAGTATTACGTTGAATAGAAGTCGTTTTAGGAAAATAAAGTTATAATATTTCGATTAAAAGAAGTAAACATTTGGAATAAAATAAAAATTGTTTAAGACCTTAAAGATTAAAAATTTTTGTTGAAACAATTTATATCTTATAAAACATTTAAAAAAGTATATAAAAAACAAAGCATTTATTAATCTATTGTTGTTTTAAGTTTATTTCTTAATAAATTCGATATGTACTACTTTGGTTTAACCAGTTTGATAAAAAGAAATGAGTCATGGATTTTTTGAATGTATTTTATACACATTAAAAACTTCATTATAAATGTGTTATGAAGACCAAAACTTTATCAAGATAAACCTATTCTTTTCGTACAAATAACTAAAGTGTCTACAACAAAATACTCTGTTTATATTTTTCTGACACTTAGAAAAATAACTTAGATGAACAACTGTTTATTACATTGAAAAGTTATTTGCCAAGTTTATTTCATTAAGATGCTGTAATTATATGCGAATATGTACATTTAAAATACTTGTTTTTAATCTTAGATAGAATAATAGTATAAAGAAAGCTAAACAAAAAATACTGTATTTATTTTGGTAAAATACATAAAAAAGACAACGTTAGTAACTAGATATAGATCGACAGCGTTTTATAACTAACGCTTCAAAAAAAAAAAAAAGTTTTTTATTAAAAAATTATCAGTGTGTGACGACTAAAATCCCGTAGACTAGTGAAAATTAAAAGAAGCTATTTTTGGTAAAGTTTGATCTAAAAATTATACAAATTAGGTTTTTTGCACAAACTATCTAAAAAACTGCTGGCTATAAATTTTGTTTGAAACGTTTTAGTTGCTGACCCTCTACAAAAAGAGTAAATTTTTATTTTAATGCTCTTATTATTTTCTAACAAAGTTCCAAAATTACCTAAACTAGATTTAACAAAATTGTAAATTTTTTTATAAACTAAAAGTAGCGATATTAATTGCTGGCTCATTATTATGTATACATAATGATATAGTTTTTTTAATAGTAATTTACGGTTTTTATTTCTCAAACAATACTCTTCTCTCTATTTAAATGAATTCTAACCAAATGTATTAAAGAAATATACCATTTATGAAATATTTTGCATCTAGTTATTTTTTACTTTAGCTTAAAAGTACACATTATGCTTTTTGACATATCACCTTAACATTAGTTCATATTTAAAAAAAAATTTGCCTACTTTAATAAAAGCTATACAGAAAATACTCTTCTTCAGCTTTTTTTTTATTCAAAATTTCATAGTTGTGAACTTATGTTTAGTTGCAGTGTAAAAAATCCTTTCTTTTTATAAATTTAAATAAAATAAGTGATTTTTCTTAAAAACGTTATTTGGGTCGTAAATCATGAATTTAGACAACTATATTACACGAAGTGCGTAGAAAAAAGCCATTTAAGTGTTGTTTTTCAGCTGAATTTTTAATAAGTTAATCTTCTAAGGTTACGCATATATCGTAAAATATCAGTGATGCCATGTATTATAAAGTCAGAAATATATCAGTAAATAGTGTTGTTATGATAAAGACGAGTTTCAATGTTTTTGTCTGGTGCTGAAATCAATAAAAAATATTCAAATTATAATCCAAAAAACATAGTGAATGTAGTTGTAAGTCACAACTTTTAAATAATAGCCATAAAGTATCTACAAATACATATATATAAACTCAGTTTCAAATAAAAATATAAATTCATAAACTATCATAAAGTCAAGCTTTCATCTGAAACAAAAAAAAACGCATCTTTTTTGTATTCTGACTATTTACATTCCTTATGTATTTATTCCCTTTAAAGTAATAAAACACCTTAATAGTTTAGTATTCTTTAGTTCAAGCTATACAACACTTAATTACTTAAATTATTTGATTACTACAGCTATAGTGAAACAATTAGTTTACATAGTCTTTTATTGTTTATTTGAGAAATTTATTTTCAACATCGCAATTTAAGAACTATAAAGCTTTTCTTTTTCGATTTGATTTAAGACACAATTTAAAGAAAATTATTAAACTAATTCAAACATTTTCAAACAATTAGCGAGTTTTAGACTTAAGCCTTGTTGTTTTTTAACAACTAATTTACGAACTTAAGTTTAAAAAAGTATTCTTTAATTTGTATTAAAGAATTCGTAAAACACTTAGAAAAAACTTAAAGTTATAATAAGCATTTTTTTTGACCCATTATTTATTTAAATTAATTGATAAAACTGAATTAGTTTTTTGTATCATGAAGTTTTTATTTAGAAATACTTCTTCAAAAATTTAAATTTTATTTGAAAAGCTCGTAAGTTATAGAAGGAAAAAAAAAAGTAGATAGTTTTTTATATTATAAGTTTTTTATAACTCTTTTTTACTTAATTTCATTGTTTTTGCGATATATAGCAATTATTTAAAAAAACAGTGTTGGAAGTTATATATATTTATCAGGAAATAAAATGAAATATATAACAAAATCTCTTTTTTTCGTAATGATTTAAATCTTTAAGAAATTCATGATAGTTTATTTATTTTACTCTACTGTAATTTATGTCTAGCATGTTAAAATGTTATTGCTTTTTAAACTCTTGAAACTTAGTCACCTGTTAGAAAATGCTGACCAATTAGTTTTTTACATACTTCAATTCAAGCTAATAGTCGTTAACTCGTATTAAATTTACGATCATTATAAGGTAATTTTTTGAAACTTTGCTTAACTAGGTAAGTCCAAATGCATGACAAAAAATTTGATAAAGAAATAACAAACAAAAGCGTTATATAAAACATTAATCTCAAGTTTTGCTTTTTATAACAAATGTTTAAAGCATTTTAGCAATCAATTAGAATTGATAATCTACCGGATCCGGAGATGCAACGATATCCGACATTTTTTTGCTAACACCCTGACCAAATTAATAAAAAAGAGCAAAAGTCATACTAAAACAAAGCGTCTTTACTTTTTTTTAATTTCACAATAAACTTGTTACAAGAAGTTACTTGAGTATACATAAATATATTTTATATTTTATTGAAAGAAAAAAAAGACGCTCAAAATATTTGGTCCTAGAACATTGTGCACAAAGAACCTTTCGATTGTCGAGTCGCAAACCACTTGTATACCTTTTAACGTCTTATCAGGATAGGAGTAAATAAATCAGCAAGAGTAAAATAAATCTGTTTAAATTACTTTAACTAAAGCTATTTCATGTATGTTGTATAAGTACAAACATTTACAAATCTGTTCCAGTTGCTAAAGAACATAAAAAAAACTAGTGAAAAATCTATAAATTAAGTTTTTAACTGCAATAAAGTGGGATATAATTCCATTAATTGACTGAATAATTCTGTTTCCTTCTTTCACAAACCACAAATTATTTTTCAATGCTGTTTTTAAATACGATTACAATCATAAACTCTTATTTTAACTTAGTTTTTTTATACTCTTTTAATTTTAGAATTAACAATTTTTCTGGTCGTTTGGAGAACTGTAGCAGCTTTTTGTACATAGCGGGTCAGGTTTACTCGACATAGAACTTGGCTTTACTTTTGCAAAGTTCTAATCAAAACGTTTTTAAATAATCTACCTAAGCACCAAATGACTCCAGTATAACCATGAAATAAGCACCAAAGTTTACATTCTTTTTAATTTGTATCATGTAACTAATAATTTTTTTAAATTTTTATTATTTTTTTCTTTAGTACAAATGTTCAAATTTAAAAAAATTGGCTCAATCCCATTATCATCTCCACTCCGATTCTACAACAAAGTTGGTCGAGTTGTAAATCAATAAACTAGAAAAAAAAAACATAACTTAATTCAAATACTATTCTTATAGTTCTTAACCAATTTTTCCATATTTATCCCTAATATAAAAGGTTATTACTGAATTTATCCAAAATATAGAAGGTAGTAAGTATTAATTAATTAGATATACTCTAATCAACTTTGAGGATTAAAACTTTTTTTTTAACCTTAAGCTAATTTAAGACCAGAAAATTTAAATAAAAGAGTTTACTTATTTAAAAAATAGATTTGAATAAAAACTTATAAATAAAAAAAAGACAATAAAGAAAATTAAAAAGCATTAATTTACAGATTTGTCATCAAAAAAGATACATTTAAAAAAAGTAAATTTAAAGAAAGAGTAAATTTACCCCCGGTTGAGAATCGCTGATCTGGAACATAGTTTTAGGCCAGCCATAGGCTAAATAAAGCCAATAGGCCGTACGCAGCCCGCTAAGAAGAAACCTCAGACTAGCGACGTATTTTGTAGCTTCAAAACAACTACTAAAGACTAAGCTTTTTAGTAACACATGTGTTTTTCAGATGTGATTGTAATATATTTTGTAGTACACTTTAGTGCTTATAAATAATTTATTGTACACTTAATTCAAATATATCTAAAATTAAACTCTTTATTTCTAAATTTACAAGCTCATCAAGATCTGTTCTTTAAGACTTCCATCTTGCCAAAGACTGTTTTTGTAAATCTGGCTGACCGACTTAAAAGAATATTAGAATTTTTTTATTGCGTAATTTACTATTGATAATAAAGAAAATTATCACCTAGATCCGGACACAGTAGATTACGAACTTAGTATTTTATAAGTTTTTTATTTCCAAATGTAAAATTAAGAACTATTATTAAATTGAAGTAGTTGAATCAATGTAGCTACTTAAAACTATTTAAATTTAAACTTATATCTAATGAATTATTAAAATAGCTAATTTTATATATTAAAAACTGCCTATACATAACCAAAACAAAAACGCTGTATGTTTTAGATAAAAAACATGTTTTAAAGTAAGAAAAAGAAGAAACAATTAGGCTTTTATTTACTACAGTTTAAAAAATGTAGATATTTTCTAAGCTTTTAAAAACTAGTAAAAAGTTTTAAAATTATTCTTAGTGTATAAATAAATAAAAATTTCTCAGATTAATCGTAACTTTTTTTTTGATAGATCATAGTTGATAAACACTTATTATAAATAACTAAGTTTAGTAAAAATTTTCTCTAATGCAATTTATAAAAAAAAAAGTTAGCACAACAAATATTATAAAAAATTACTTATTTAAACTTAAATTAGTTTACAGGTTTAAGCAAAAGTAGTTTCAAAAAAACTAACCACTTTAAGCACGGAGCATTTTAGTTTGGGGTCAGTTGTGCGCTAAACTTTTCAAACTATAACTTACTAACTTAAAAAACATAAAAAAAAAATTAATTAACTTATTTTATTAGTTATTTTTTATAGTTCAGCGGCGTGCACAATAGTTTTCAATTTTGTCTACTATTTTCAAATAAAGTTATTTTGCTTTTAATTATATCGAATATATAGTCTTTAGTAAAGAATCTTTACACTTTTAAACTTATTTACGAACGAAGTTTCATAAAGAGAGATTATACAAATCTTCGATTTGTTAGGACCTACTACGAAAGGATCAAAAGGTAATTGTTTACTAATATTGTTTAAAATATTTTCAGTAGGTACTAGGTATTATTTAAAAAAATTCAAACCCTTTTATCATAATTACAGTTTTTCGTAATTTGTTAAATTTAGGAGCGAATTTGGTACTTATTTTCTCTTGATTTAATAAATTTAACATATAGTTTCAACATTTCAATATAAATTAACTTTGTACGTAACTTTTAATTTAAAGACATTAGAAATTTTAGAACAAATAGTACAAACATCAAGCTTATGACTTTTTAAAGCTAAATATAAAAGATATATATATACTAAAATCACAAATATTCCAATTGAAATATAAAGTTAAAAAATAAATAAATATTTATCTTTTTTAAATAATTAGTTATATCAGTAATATTGATAGAAATGATAGTACTCAGAATCTATTGCAAATGTAAAGAGTTGTCTTCGTAGTGTTTAATTTATGTAGAAATATCCAAAAAATTTAGAGGTTCTTTTACTTAAATGCTACATGACAAACCTATAAATTTATTACAATAAATAAATTTTTTCTTACATAGTTACAGAACATAAATTAAACAAAATTATAAAGTTATTTTATATGTTTAAATTCTGCATGTTGTCTTATACTCAATTTCTGGTTTTAAAGGCTAATAAAATATATGAATACTGTTATTTATTTATTTAAGATCTTATAAACAACACAACTTTTTTTAAAGTACAGATTAATGCTTTTAATTTTCTTAAAAATTCTAAAGTATTATAATTCCCTAAATTAGTTTATCAGCAAAAAACTAGTTTTAACCTAAATTTTTAATAAATATATAAGTGTTAAAAAATAAATTTATGAAAGAAATTTTGATATTTCTTTTTATTGGTAGTAAAACTTGCTAAAATTGAATAATGAGTCTAATAAACCGTAAATGTTTTAAATCACAATTCGTCTTTTTTCGACTTGTCAGTAGTACTTTTTTCAGCCTGACAACTTTGCTGGTTATTTTCATTTTTCATTTCTAAAGCTTTTTTCTTTATTTCTTCCATTTGATCTAGTAGCTGCTGGCTGTAGTTTTTAATTCCAGTTGCAACCTAGTTAAACTTAAGCGGATTAAATTTTAAAAATTTACTTTTATATGCAAGTTGTTTTACTTTTATTTTAAGTTAGCTTATGCTCGTTCTTCAAAAAATTATCAATTTTTTTTTACGTTACTAACCTCAAGTGTGTCATGAATTGAACCATGAAATATGTAGTACAAAGGTTGTAAGACATCATCTTCACTTTTATAAATATCAAGTAAGCTTATAAGTCCGTCTTTATTTGTATCAATTGCATTAAAAATTTCTGTTACCTTAATTTACAGTTGTAACAGCTTTTAGAAACTTAAGTTTAAAAGTGGTTGCAAAAAAAAGTTCTAAAGTAAACTCAAAACTACAAATTTGCTTTTTGTAACCAGGCTAAAAAAAAGTTCTATAACATGTTAAAAACATACTAAGTAAAAAGTTTTTGCTTTGTATTTTTACTTTAATGATGTAAGACTTAAAAAACTTAGATATGATCTTTTGATTACGGAAGTAAAAGTTAGCAGTGAAACTAAAGTTTTCTAAAGTAAGTGTTGTTTTAAAAGATCTTTGGCAGACTAAACTAAAAGTTTTTTAAAGCAATCTAAAAATTATAAGTAGTTTTCTTAATCAAAAAGTTGATTTTTAAAGTTTTAAAAACATTTTTTTAGTTTATCCAAGTTTTTTAAGTTTTATTGTATTGTAATTATAACTGTTTAGTTTGAATCTTTGGTTCGTTTAAGCCAAGAAAGGTGTTTCTTATAAAACCTTTAAAATTGCTACAACATCCTGAAGTTAATTTCATAACTTTAGTAGAGTATTTATATAGAAACCACTCACTATGTATGTTTCTAACTGAGTTCCTAAAGGCATTTCAGAAAACAGAACTTCGTAGAATACTTGTCTATCTAACGGCTGTTGTACTCCATTAAACAAAGATATTAAACGCTTTCTGTAAAAAGATAGTTTTTAATGAAGTTTTTTTCAAAGGTAATGAAGTTTTTCCAAAAGTAATATTAATTCAATTAGGGATAATTTTTTTAAATACTTCGACTTTTACCTTGATGTATAAAATTAATAATATATGCCTTTTTGTCTCAAATTGTTTAAACAAGTTTACACTATAAATATTTGATAATTTTATAAATTCTACATTACTACTTGTTTCATGAAAGTTTAATAACTTAATTTATGACTTTAAAACACTAACACTGTTTATTTCAATCTAAACTTGACAACAGAATTACACTAAAAGCTACAAGTTCTGATCAAAAAAATGTTTTTACTATCTATTTAATTGAAGCTTACTTGTTACTTATGGCGTCACTGGCCGGTTTGAACTTGCTCCATGAAGCGTGATGCGGAACTTTCTTCATCTTTCGGATGCACCCTCGCCTAGAAAACATCTTGATCACCGGACACACGTAAGTTCCTATGTACAAATTTCTACCTTTGCTAGTCGCTATCTGGTTATACCACCTAAGAGATCTTTTAGTTAATGTTGAAGCAGATAACATAAATTAGTAAATATAATTAGGTAACTTTATTTATTTTAGTTTTGAAAATATATTGTTTGTTAACCGACAAAAAACAAGCACTCAAAAGTTATTGTCCATGGACCTTGTTTACAAAAACCTTTTGGTTATCGAGTCCTACACCACAAATACAGTCTAAGACTGTAAGACTATACGACAAACACTTTTGTTGAAGAGTTTAAAACTTAATGAAAAATAAGTTGTATTGTTCTTGTTAACTTATCTAGAGTTTGATTATTTGTTAAAAGTTGTTCATAACAAGATATTTGAAAAAAAAAAGAATTAAACCACAACTTACAGGTGAGGCACGTATAAGCAATCACCCGGACCGATTGTGGTTTTGTACCAAGGAATTCTGGACAGATCAGCATGAGTCCTCATGTTAACTCTATCAACATCGACGTCGACATATCCTTCTTCAGTGAGTTTCACGTAATGCTTGTATCTCTGCACGTTTTTCCAGTAAAATTTAAATTGTCGTTAAAAAAGATTTATTCATTAACAAGAGCAGCTTGTTTTGTCTATTTGAACGATAGATAATCAGCCTTTTATTTATTTATTTGTTTTTGTTTATTTGTCTGAATTTATATAAATAATACAGACTAACTTTTGGTCAAGTTTATTTTTTTAACAGTAAAAATTTTGATCTGTTGTAAAAAACTGCTAAGTTAAATACTAATAATAAAAATAGCAGTTTTCTTAAACGAAAATTAATAAAATGCCAAGGTTATTTACAAAACATAATTCTGTATCTTAGAATATATTGAAATTTATTTTCATGAACTACTCTTTTAAATAGAACAAATTTTGATTACCTAACTTGTTTTTTTTTACTTTACAAAACCTCTAAACCAAAATGAATAAAATATTTTTTTTATATATCGTAAACTCAGTATTAAAATTTTCATGTTTTTATCAAGTTATAAAAAACGTTTTTTTATGTATACTGATAATAGTGCTACTTTTTAAATTAGAAAAAAACTTTATAAGACTAAATAAAGCCTGAGATAATATTAAAATATCTCAACATTTTCAAAACCTTACTTTATTTCCAAGTGTTACTTTTGTCGTTCCATCGTATTGACAAATGATGTGATCAAAAGTGTCTCTTCTAAGATATGTTTTAGTAACACCTTTTGACATGTGCATGTAAAAACTGTTAATTCCTTTTAAGAAGTCAGCACACAGTATAGGCTTTGGTATATATGTTAACTCTGGTGAGGTGTTTTTAACGTTTAAATGTTTTTTCTCAACCTTTTCACATTTTTTGTTGTAAGCTAAGCTAGGGTTAAGAAATATAAGTTTTATAATTCGAAATTCAATTTATTCAAATACTTTTGGTTACTTGTATATTTTATCTCGGAGAAATAATAAGAGTTATCTAGTTTTTTAAAGTAAAGAAAATAACAACCTATACTTTTTAAGTAGTAAAAATATTTCTGAATTCAACCTTAATAATTTCAGAACAAAAAAAAAACTATCTTTCAAGCTAAAAGGTAGCTTGAGACTTATCAATTCAATTCAGCAAACATATATAAAAATTAATTAGAAAATAAAATCCGAAAGTAAAACCTGAAATTTTTTGTTCTTGCATGACATCGGTCAGTACGTAAATGTTTTTATTTTTATATAAATTTATAAACTTTTTCAGTTTCATTGTTTTGCTCAACTTCATAATATTCTCTTTTTTAGACGTTTCTACATCTACTACCCAATCGCCGAACTTTTCACTGTATGTTGTATAAATTAAGTCTAAAATTTTCTTTTAGGATATTAGATTTAAAAAACTCTAAAAAAGTCAACTAAAATAAAGTTTACAGAGTAAATTTAATTACAATATCTATAAAACTTATCTTTTTTTTTGAATTTGTCGTTCTAAATTTGGTTATAACAAGTACAAGGTTGAAAAAAAGATCATCTTCTTAAAAGGCTACAGTAATATGCTTATGCAAAATAACAGTTTACAAATTTTATTAAAATATTTTTGTTTTAGTTTTTAACAAGAACTAAAACAGCTTGCTTAATTTTAATTGCTTTCAAAAAATCTGACATAGTTTAGGGCCTTAACTTTAGAATTAAATTGAAAAACAAGTATATCAAAAAAAAAAATTAAATACTATTTTCCTTTTTTAAATTGTAATTTATTCGTAATTATTTATTTCTTAAAACTTTTAGACTTTTATCACTTAAGAAGTGTAAAAATAGTTTATAATTGAAATGAAAAAAAAACAGTATAATCTTTTACAGCAGTTTCGTAGTTTTTTTCATTTAAGCAAAAAAATAATATAACTAAAAGAAATATAAACCTTAAGAACGAGTCGTTTGAAAACTTTTCAAAGTTGGGAAATGTTTTTGCAGCATCTCTAAAAACCACAGGTCGCGAGGGTGACACATAACTGTCGAAAAACTCCACAGGGTTTGGCAACTCGTCAAGTTCTGCTACTTTCAAAGGCTTGTTGATATTGGACCCAAGAGGCAAATTATGGCCTGCATAAGATGCATTTTCAACTGAATCTATTTTTCTCAACTCTTCTTTCGCTTCTGATTCAGTCAAATCATCAAATACAGGGTTTTTGTTTTTGCATGAAACTGACAGAACAAAAAGGCACAAACAAAATAACTTCATAATTGATTTTTAAAAAAAGCAACTCAGTTTGATTTATCAAAAAAGCTTTTTATAACCTCCAACGCATTAATAAAGGAAGTAAGCTCTAATAAGCTTTAATTAAAGCAGTATGTTGAAAGTTAACGATATTAAAAAAAGTTAGTTGTTAAACATTTAATTTTTGTTTATCATTTTCAATATCTTGGAATGATAGTAATAAATATCAAAGTTTCATGCAAAAAGTTTTATTTTGTAAGTAATATGTAAAATAAATTAATTAAAAAGTAGTTTGTTAAAAAATCATGAATCACAACACTAAAAAATATGCTACTATTTTTTTTCAAAGACATGACAAAATGTTATTTATTATTTATATTAAACTTTAGAATTATTCGCTTTAAAATAAGTCAAGTTAAAACTATTGCATTGCTTAAAAGCAAACTATTTTTTTAGAACTTAAAAACACAATTCCTAAAGTACTTTTTATAGAAAATATTTTACATTTTAAGAAAGCAAACACAACAAGTCACTAACTTCTGGTCTTAACAAGACATTTATTTCATTAGCACTTTTCTTTTATTTTCAACAACAAAAATTTAAATTTTCCTTTTAATTTAATCTACTAAAATAGGTAAAAATGTTTTTATCCGTTTTATATTTGTTGTTTTTTAAACAACATTAGATTATATCAGATTATGAAAAATACTAAATAACATCGGTTTGAAAAAAAACGATCAATAAATTTAAAGTTAGTAAAAGTGAAAAATACGCTAACAAATAAAATGTAGAAATAATAATTGATAATAATAAATAACAAAAAGTTAAGATTTTTAATTATTTTAGATATTACATTAGATTTAGAAAGGACACCAGGTCCTAAGACCAAACATTTTTTATAATTTTTTGTTTTTTAATAAAAAGCTTAAGTTATACAAATTTTAGTAAACAAAAGTTTATTGTATTAGAAGGAATTTCAACGGATTTTAAAATAATTATTTTAAAATAACAAAATTGTTACTAGAATTAAAGTAAAGTAGTCTTCCTCTTGTGTTTTAACTTTCTAATTTAGCACTTTCTGCTGAGTTTTTACTTTTACGCTAAAAGTGTCGTATTTTAAGTAAAAATTTGTATTTTTTTAGTTTAACTTTACAAAACTCTGTTACTAAATAAGCATTAATAAAAAAACAACATTTTATTAAAGGATTTTTATATTTGATGAAATTAAACGAAGAAAAAAAAAACTTTTAAAAATATTAAAAAAAAATCAGTAAAATCAAAAAACAAAAAAAAATCAGAAAAAGTGCAGCTGACAACAATAACTCAATAAATATATATTAAAAACGAGTAAAAATCCCTTAATGAAACTTACTTTCAAATTAATTCAGATTTATATCTTTTATAGTCGTCATTAAAAAAAAAATAATCTACAATGTAATTAAATCTAAATCATTTGCTAAATTTATTTTTAGGTGTTGTATGCTATGTTACGTATTTTTTTATAAAAAAAATTCTATAAATAGTCAATAAAGTAAACATATTTAATATCCTTAATAAAATATATTAATATGAACAATGTAAGTTTTATTATTTAGGCAAATTTGTATATTTTTAAAACATTATTGGCTTTTGAAATACTTAAATATTTTCTTTGATAAAAAAATCATTATTTCCTAAGTTCGCACTTTTTGTCGAGTTCACACTTTTGAGTTTTGTTAAATGTGCGAATTTAAGATGAAAACAGTTGTAGTTTTCTTGTATTAGATCATACATAGCATAAATCAATAAACCAAACAGTTGCATAAACAAAGACAAGGACGTGTTTAAGCTTTTTTAAGTGGAGTAGCATATATGTTACTTGTTAAATATTAAAATATTTTCTGTAGTAGTTAAAAAAAATACTACAATTTAGAGAGACTTGAAATAGCATTCGCAGACAACAACAACCTTTTAAATTTTAGATCGGAGTTGGTGAGAAAATGTGGGCATTTCATAATTTTTTTTTGGAAATTTTAATTGACTAGATCTAAGTTTAATTTACCTACCTTTGTTTTTAGTAATTATTTTGTAATTTCGTTTTTCTTATACTGCCTTTTAATTATTTCTTATTTTTTGTTATTGGTAATTAACTTTACTGAAAACTACTTAAATTCACTTATTTATCTAAATACCCAGCTAAAACTATATAAAGTGTTTTTCCATTGCTACTTGTTAATTTATTTGCTTGTAATCATCGCGTAAGCGAAAGACATTTGTAAAGCAATAAATTCAAATAAATTTTTGTAATATTAATACCAAAAATAATACTTCAGAAAAAAAATTACTTTGTGTTATAAAACTTATTAGTAAAAGTGTTTAATAATAAAATAATTATTAATTCTTATTTATGTATAATTTTTTTAATTTAAAATTTTTGCGTTTAATTCAGCTGTTGTTGAATTTTATTAGCCTAACAATATCTGAAATATTCTTTTAGGTTAGTTAATGTTTATACTTTTAAACAAGATTTGACCCTTAATTAACCGAATATTAAATTTTTAATATTGATACCATTGCAATAAAAAAAACTAACTTTAAAAGATAAGTCAAAATTTACTGTAAAAACTGTCCGAAAATTATTGTAGTACCTTTGAAAATTTGTTGTAAAAATTTCCAATTGATTTAATATTAAATATTTTATGTTATATTTTGCGATATTTCAAGAAGCATTTTAAAATAGCAATAAAAAAAGCATTAGTCATGAGCCATGACAGTTAACACCTTGTAATTATAATAACAGCAGGTTTAATAATACTTGTTTGAGTAAACAAATGGGTACATCTTTAATTGAGCTAAAGGTTTTATTATAATAGGATAAGATACAAAAGTTTTATTACACTTATAGTTCATTTGGTTAAACAATAGTTTTAAATCACAACTCGTGTTTTTTATTTTTCAAAAAACACAATAAACTATAACTTTAGAACATTTCTATTAACCTATTTGTTGCATAAATTTAAATATGAACTTTCTTTACAACTAAACTGTCTTTTGCTGATAATATTACTTAAATTCGATTACTTTTATGTACAAAGTTGTAATATGTTTTAAACTCAAAGTTTTTTTGAAAAAATAATTAAAATGATATTTTTAGAAAATGATAAATGTAACACTATTACTTTCGTGGTTGGGTATTTGTAATTACATTGTTAGTTTTAGTGAATTGGATAACTCCTTTGACGAACTGTAATTTGAATGTAATAATGATAGAAAAATTTATATTGAAAAAGTTCGGGGAGATGCTGTAACATAATCCAAAATTTAATTGCTATAGAATAAAAATAAATATATTTTATTTCACATACCAAATAATTTACAAGTACTTATAATAATATTGTTTATTAAACGACGAAAAATAACGCTCAAAACTTGGTCCAAGGACCTGGTGTAAAAAAAAATCTTTCGATTATCGAGTCATACACCAGACCAGTTTAACGTCATGCCAAGGACTAGTGGACTCATTAAATTTAAGTATTAATATTGAAGTAAAATAGTAGCTTCTAGTTCAAAAGTACTAAATATACTTAACTTTTTTGCGTACGCTAGGTAGTTTAGATTGAAAACTTTAAGCGTATTCGTGTTTTTGTTAAATTACACCTTAGCTCTTTAAAGTTACACTACAATAAGTTCTTTATCTATGATTTAAAAAAGCTTATCGCAACAGCAGAGTATGAAACTATTGTTCATTTACGGTATAATAAAATAATTTCTAACATTTGCATCTTGTAGTTTCAATATTTATTAATCATATAACATATGTTTATATATAATAATGAAAAATAACAAGAACGTCTATAAACTTAAATAAACTTTCAGATTACATAACGTTTTTATCTTTTTTTTTAAAGGGGTTGTACAGGCATTAGGAAACCAGTCTAAACACTATTGTGATATTATCATCAAGTACACAGTTCTGATCTGAGTACGAAGAAATTTTGGCTGCCATATTTACCAGCATACTTTGGGCTTTTGTTTGATTTTACTTTTTACTGGTTAGTTTTATGGTTAAATAACTGGTTGTTTTTTTATTGGATTTACTGGTCAAATGCTTTTTTATTTGTCTTAAGATCATTGTTACAGCACAGCTAGAGTAGTTAACTGCAAGAAGCCTACTCAAGTAATAAACCTTTCTAATTGTGTCTTTGATTTTGTTGTATAACAAAGCATATAGATACTTATTAATCTATATTTAAACTTGTACTATAAGTAAAATGTCTAGGGTATTAGCTCTGAAACATTATTGCACTTGGTCGCAGACCGAGGTAGCCACTAAAGATAAAGATGGCCCCGAGGCTACTGCTAATCTGGCTACTGTCGAAACTGCCGAGCCTGTTACAGAGGCGATTTCACATAAAGCTGGAGACCTTAGTAGTTGGGAGTACATCAAAGCAACTTACTCCGTCAAAACTTAAACTTCTCCTTCCACATTAAATAATTTTCCTGTAACGCCTCTGGCTATAAATTAAATTCAGCAAAAGAGTTTTCTCTAATTAGGGGTTTTTTGTATTAATTTGTTAACTTTCTAAATTGCCGCCTTAGATTTGAATTATTAGATTTGTAAAAGCTCAAGCTGAACTTCCTATGTGCTAAATTGTGAGTATTGTCATTAATCTCTTATTTTCTAGTTCTGTCTCTTAAATTGAAATTTCTAATAAAGTTAAATTGAAGTTAATTTTACTGTGGTTTGCATAAATTTGAATAACTAAACTCTGCTGTTGATAAAATTAAATTGAAGTTAATTGTACTTTTGATTTTGCATAAATTTAAATAACTAAACTTTGGTGTTAATAGATCATTATATTGAAATTATCTGTAATTTGGTTACATAAAATTGAATAAATAAGCTTTGTTGTGGATAATTAATTAAGAAGCAAGCTGCTTTTGGTGCTCTTAATAATCTCTGAAATTTACAAATCAAATTTAATTAATTTAAATATCTAAATATCTAAATATCTAAAATATCTAAATTTAATTAAACAACTAGTGAGCCACACCTAACTCTTGGTATAGCATAATGAGTAATAGATCCAAGCCCCCCAAAAAGGATAGTATGTTCTCTAAAGAGAACATACATCATACTTTAGACAAGGTCAACAACCCCGAAACTCGCTGTAGCCAGCGTAACATTGACAGAGGGATCAACAAAAGGGGTGTTGACCCACACTCTTCGCGCCGTAGCCAACCTGGTCCATCAGACCAACCACAAGCAACGTGCGAAAGATATTCCTTTCAAGTTTAGTCAATACAAAAAATAAATTAACGATAGTTTAAAAATCTACCAGTTTGTTGCAACATTTTGTTCAAATTAATTTCGGACAACCGTCCTTCATCAGTGAACTTTAAAACCTTTTAAAGTTCACTGATGAAGGACGGTTGTCCGAAATTAATTTGAACAAAATGTTGCAACAAACTGGTAGATTTTTAAACCATCGTTAATTTATTTTTTGTATCTACTGATGCAGGGGAAAAAAATCACTAGTAAAAACAATTGACTTATGTCCTGGACCGATTTGCGAATTATTTATAAATCTTGAAGTTTAGTCAATGTAAGAGATAAAACTATATTTGGGCAGCAAGTTCAAAACATATTCTAAATCTAAGTTGATGGTTTCGTTACACAATCTGAAGAATTCATAACGGACTAATAAATGTATTTTGTGTATATACCAAAATTGCGTAAATAACAAAAAAAAATTATTAGAAATATATTTCAATCAACATTAGACTATAACTTATGATACAAACAATAATTGCTTTAAATAATGTTTATTATTTCTTAAGTGAAGTTGTTAGCTGTTTAGATCTTTTTAACCCATAAGATTGAACATACTTTAAACTTAAGAATTGCAATTGACTAGAAGTTTATTTCTTATATTTGAAATATATTTAACAAAAACTTGTAAGCCTGTAGTAGATGATTAGTAGAGTTTTTGCTGTGTTTAACTTTAATTGTCCCAACAAATAAAGTACTTATTAAATGCTAAAAATCTTCTTTAGAAATTTTAGAAAATTTAAAGCAACTTTTTAAGAAAATTTTAGGTTAAAAAAAATTAAACTTAGTTAAGTTCATAAATTTCGAAGAAAAAGGATGATTAAAATTTTGTGGTCAATACATTTGTACCGGAAACTTTTTACAAAAATGACTACACATCTAAAACTAATTGAATTTTATGACTATTAAAAAACTTACTTTAAACATTTATATTAGAGGTCGACATGAGTCAGTAAATAGTTCTTAGTTAGCCTTTTTATGTAAATTTCATTTATTAATACTTTTACTTGGTTTAATTTTATATGTTCGGATAAGGTGGGTTAAAAAAAATTAAATGTGCAAATTATTTGCAGGCTTTTGAAGCTACCCATGTCAAAGAATCGTGAGCTTGAAAAAGGGAAAAACATTTTGAAATATGCTCTTAGTTTGATTTTCATCTCATTTATTACTTATCAAATGTAAAAAAAGAATTTTTAATACCAAAACATTGGAAATCTGCTAAATAAGCAAATTATGAACAACCGTTTCAACCTGACGTATACCTGCAGTAAAAATATTAATCTTTGTTTTTGAAAATATTCTGTTTTTGAAACTAAGTTGGTCAAAAAAGTTAAAGTTTCTATACTTCTTGAATTATAGTTTAAATTAATTTATTTTAAACTCTATCTTAAGAATTTAAACAATGACACTGATAGAATCTTATATAATTTTATACAATAAAATTCATTAATAGATGTTAGTTTTGAAGCATATTGTTTGCTATAATCTTTTTACTTTTTATATTGTAAAAATTTTAATACTTCAACTATTTTTCAATTAAAAAGCTATACAATTAAATACAAACTAATTAGTTAAAAGAATGCAAAACAGTTTAATTAATAAGTTAGGTTTTATGAAAACTAGTTGTTAATTTAATGTTTTTTTACTAAGGTTATTTTTTAATAAATATTTCTCCAAACTTCAGGATTCAATGAAGAAAAGTTTTCAAGTAAAATGTTACGATTAAAACAGTGGTTATTTAGAAGTTCAAATTCTCAATAAAATATTTAATAGACCATATCTCAAAAAGTTAAGAATACTTAAGATAGGTAAATTATTATTTTTTACGTTTTTACAAGCAATATTACTTAGACTGTTTATTTCTTGTTTTCGAAAAAAAAAAAATCTTATTTCGAAAATAAATAAAAGTCCTTAAATTTATGGTTTTCACCTATCTTACTTTATTTTCCGATAAACATTATACCATTTTTAAGAAGAGTAGTATAAAATGTTTTTCTAAGTAATTTTTAAGTATTTTCTGTAACTTTTTGCAACAAATTTTTATGAATACTATAAATAAATTTTAAATGTCTTTACACTTTTATAGGCAAAGTTTAGTTGGATTTAAACTTACATAACTTTTTAAATACTTGAAGCAAAAAAGTAACAAAACCAATTTTGAGACAAAGAAATCAGTTCTATCTAATTGTGTTTTACACTTAGTTTGATTTTATATTCAATAAAGTAATTTTCTTTTGACAATGTCCGCTTAGACCCCGTTTTCAGCCCACTGTGTACCAGCATTTTTTTTCAATTTCACCACATGTATTCAAAATGTTTTCGTGATTAAAAAACTGTTCACTATATTCACATGATCCTTTCAATATGAAGCTTTTAAATAACAACTTGTAGCTTTTTTCACCTGAGCTGCAGCGATCAACTACAAGTATTGCTCTTTTGATCTGGTTTTTATAAATTTCTAGAACCCTTGAAGCTTTGATGGTCTCTGTTTTACCAATGATGTTTTCTGCTTTTAGGATCGATTTGTCATGTTTTTTATTCGTTTGAGGGAGTTTCTTTGAGGGATTTTTCAGAATTTTGTTTAAAAGCTTCCAACAATTTATTATTTATTTTTTTTCGATATTATGTCAAATAGTTCATCTTTCAAAGTATTTTAGTTTATTGCTCTTTGTCTAATCTGACTAGTTAGAAGCTGATTTAATTTCTTGCAAAACTTTAAGTTGTTTTTATTATCTACTCGGTTTTTGCTACATATTTGTTAGTTGATGTCTTGCTTCATTCAAAACATTCAACTTTGTTAAAAAAGATAACGTCGTTTACTTTGCACATTGGCCAATTATTCAGTGCATTTAAAATTTTACAAAATTTGTTCCTAACTTTTGTCTCATTTTCTAAAATCACTTTCTTTGCATACACTATCTCCTTTATCAATATATAAGCTTTCTTTTTTTACCTCAGCTTTGCTGTATCTTATTCTGCTTTATTAGACAAAGTTTTCTCAGGACTTCTTTTAACTGAGTCGTAAATGTTAATTGTATACGTTTTTAGTATTTCAAGTGAGCACTTATTGTCTATTTGTTTAATTTTATCAATAAGTGACTCATTGTCTGTTTCGACTCTTGTTATATTTCTGTACCTTTAGGTAAAACTTCTGTTGTACAACAATGATTTAGTTTAAAACTTAATTCTTCTTTCTAAACTTAACTTTTCCAGTAAACCTATCGACCCACAACTTTTAGTTTTACTGTTCATAAAGTAGCTAGCGTCTACAACTTTGAATTCCGGCAAACATCGAACAAAATCATTCACAAGTTTTAACTTAGCCTTCTAAAAAACAAATTTCATCGCTATTTATTTCGTTACTCTCAGGTAAAGCATTTAAGTCAGCCTACTTTTTTAAGACTCGGTTACCTAAGATATCACAGTCATTGTGAAAATAATTTCTTTACACCTCTTCAATATTTTCCTTAACTAATATGGTGGGAATTTTCAAAGTCTTCATGGTTTCTTTCAAGTCAGCATCTTTATTGGAATCTTGTTTCAAGTGTCTTCTGCCGGGAGAGACAAAAAATGGTTGTGGTTTTTTCAGATACTTTTTGTAGTTTAAGTTGAAGTAATTTATTGAATCAGCGTCGTTGAATAACTTGTTTGTATTGTAAATTCCTTTTACTTTGTGTTTATCAATTCTCGCCTTTGGTCTGAAGGCTTTATTATGTTTTGGCACTTTTGTGATACTTTTAATGAGCATCTTTTCCTTTCCTCTTTTTTTATCCTTTTCTATTTCATTTAAAACGGAATCAACAATATTTTTCAAATCCATTTTGCTTTTAATCAAATCCGTTTATTTGAAATTTTATAAAGTTTAAAAATAATAAACTTTGTATTAATGACTTAAAGTTACTTTTAGTGCTAATAAATTAACGAGCCTTTTTTTATTGATTTATAATTTTTTGTTGCGTATTTGATTTTTAATTTCTGAAATGGATCCCAAGGGGACAAATTAGTCCAATTTCGGAAACCCTGCTTTAGAAAGTTCGATTAGACTATTCGTCTTTGTAATAAGATTCTAGCTATTTTCTTTTCTATATAGTTAAAACAAATTGAACTATTTACAAAAATCCTTTAATTATAACTATACATTTTTAAATACTAATGACTACTTGGAATAATCATAAAATATAGTTTTTTATGTTAATTTTTTTTTAATTCTTCAGAACTTTTAATCACCTATCAAGTTTTTTTATTGTTAGGATGGTTTAAACATGAACCAAATAACTTCAATTACCTATACAGCAATGAAAACTATTAAAAATATTTTTACGTTTGAAAAAATACAACTGACTTGGTAACTATGGTAGGGTATAAAAGCAATAAAATTGAATTTTTCTAAAATATCGAAAAAGTTTGTTAAAAAACATTATTGAAACAGTCACAATTCCTAAAAATGTAAAGCTGACCTACTCATTTCTGTAATCGTATTTTATTTTAAAGAATCGCTCTTAATTCTGTTAAATTTAATGAACATCAAAAGCAAAACTTTCGAAAACTGCATAGAACTTTTTCAAAAGTTAAATAAAAAATGTAACAACTTCACTATAAATATTAAATTTAAAATCTGCATATAAGAGTTTACTTTTATTCACAGTGTTAAAATGAAATTTTGAGTCAACAGATAGCAGGTTTAACTATAAATAAAACGTTTGTAATAAATTTGTGGTGATGATGTATAATGTTTTTAAATTCGTAAAAATGCAGCAAGTGCTTTTACTTACTTGCTAATCTTATTTAAATTTTGTTAGTTGTAAGTTTAAGGCTAGGGTTAGTTATCCTAGAAGTAGCTGCTAATCTCCGCTATTTGTACAACACAAAATTTCCCTTGGTAAAAACTAAAGTAATCACTAAATATATACTACTTTGTTCCAGAAAATAATGCATTAAATCAGAAATAGTAATTTTTAAGTATTAAGTTTAAAGCCTAACTGTAGCTTTTCGAAGATTTTTTAAATTGTGTTTTTAGCTGAAAAGTTTAATGTTGGCTGCAAACTTTTGTTTTCAGCGTACAGTCTTCAATTGTCCGACCTTTAGTTTAAGGCATTTAAAAGTACCATTTATACTAACTTTCAAGTAGTTTTTCTAACGCCTACATATTGTCTTACAACAATTAAAAGTTAACAACAATGAACGGTAACAATGAATTTTAAAAAATTTATCAAAATAATCAAAATCTTATCAAAAATTGTAAGATAAAATTTACAAATAGCTAAAATTACAAAAAGGTATTACAGAAGTTGAACAAAAAATTATAAATCAATAAAAAAAGGCTCGCTAATTTTTTAGCACTAAAAATAACTTTTAAGTAGTGATGTACCGGACCCACAATTTCGGGTCCGGCCGGAACCGGACTCTATATTTTTTTATATCAAAATCCAGCCGGATCCGGATATCAGACAAAAATTTCAATACCCAGCCGGATCCGGACTCGATATAGTGAGTCATATTATGTCAAATATGACTCGATATAGTGAGTCATATTATGTCAAATATGTTATATTATATATATTTATCATAAAAATTTGTCCAGCACTAAAAAAAGTAAAATCTAGAGAAATCTAGGGAGTTCATAATTTTTTCAATTTTATTAAGGGATATTTAGGATTTTTATTTTGGATAATTGCAAAATCTAGTAATATCTAGAAAAATCTAGGGATATGGGAACCCTGTGAAGTGAGTATAAACTGGCCTGAGTCAGAATGAGGTTTTTAAAAACTAAAAAAAAAACTTTAATCTAATAATAAGTAGAACAGCTAGCAATAAGGTTGACAATTTGGTAGTAAAGTTTTTGATTTTACAACATAAGTAAAGAGTTGAATTTCTGAAATGTTTATTTCATAGTTTAAATGTAAACAAATGTAAATTAGTCAAGTGTACAAAATGAGCCCAATCACGGTAGGTGTTTAATTTTAACTGACGAAAATGACTCTTTTTAGTTTACACAGTGTTTGTTCTTTATGCTTTATTGTTTTTTGTACTACAAAATACTTTTCTGTATGCTCTTTTTTACTAACTAGATCCTAATCGGCCGGATCTCTGTAAAGATCTGGCCGGATCCGGATATCAGACAAAAATGGCAATATCCGGCCGGATCCGGACCCGGATAGTGAGTCCGGTACATCACTACTTTTAAGTCATTATAACAAAGTTTTTTTATTTTTAATTTATAAATTTCAAATAAACGGATTTGAACAATACTGTTGATTACGTTTTAAATGAAATAGAAAAGGATAAAAAAAGAGGAAAGGAAAAGATGCTCATTAAAAGTATAACAAAAGTGCCAAAACATAATAAATCCTTCAGACCAAAGGCGAGAATTGATAAACACAAAGTAAAAGGAATTTTCAATACAAACAAGTTATTCAACGACGCTGATTCAATAAATTACTTCAACTTAAACTACAAAAAGTATCTGAAAAAACCACAACCATTTTTGTCTCTCCCGGCAGAAGACACTTGAAACAAGATTCCAATAAAGAAACCATGAAGACTTTGAAAATTCCCACCATATTACTTAAGGAAAATATTGAAGAGATGTAAAGAAATTATTTTCACAATGACTGTGATATCTTAGGTAACCGAGTCTTAAAAAAGTAGGCTGACTTAAATGCTTTACCTGAAAGTAACGAAATAAATAGCGATGAAATTTGTTTTTTAGAAGGCTAAGTTAAAACTTGTGAATGATTTTGTTCGATGTTTGCCGGAATTCAAAGTTGTAGACGCTAGCTACTTTATGAACAGTAAAACTAAAAGTTGTGGGTCGATAGGTTTACTGGAAAAGTTGAGTTTAGAAAGAAGAATTAAGTTTTAAACTAAATCATTGTTGTACAACAGAAGTTTTACCTAAAGGTAAAGAAATATAACAAAAGTCGAAACAGACAATGAGTCACTTATTGATAAAATTAAACAAATAGACAATAAGTGCTCACTTGAAATACTAAAAACGTATACAATTAACATTTACGACTCAGTTAAAAGAAGTCCTGAGAAAACTTTGTCTAATAAAGCAGAATAAGATACAGCAAAGCTGAGGTAAAAAAAGAAAGCTTATATATTGATAAAGGAGATAGTGTATGCAAAGAAAGTGATTTTAGAAAATGAGACAAAAGTTAGGAACAAATTTTGTAAAATTTTAAATGCACTGAATAATTGGCCAATGTGCAAAGTAAACGACGTTATCTTTTTTAACAAAGTTGAATGTTTTGAATGAAGCAAGACATCAACTAACAAATATGTAGCAAAAACCGAGTAGATAATAAAAACAACTTAAAGTTTTGCAAGAAATTAAATCAGCTTCTAACTAGTCAGATTAGACAAAGAGCAATAAACTAAAATACTTTGAAAGATGAACTATTTGACATAATATCGGAAAAAAATAAATAATAAATTGTTGGAAGCTTTTAAACAAAATTCTGAAAAATCCCTCAAAGAAACTCCCTCAAACGAATAAAAAACATGACAAATCGATCCTAAAAGCAGAAAACATCATTGGTAAAACAGAGACCATCAAAGCTTCAAGGGTTCTAGAAATTTATAAAAACCAGATCAAAAGAGCAATACTTGTAGTTGATCGCTGCAGCTCAGGTGAAAAAAGCTACAAGTTGTTATTTAAAAGCTTCATATTGAAAGGATCATGTGAATATAGTGAACAGTTTTTTAATCACGAAAATATTTTGAATACATGTGGTGAAATTGAAAAAAAATGCTGGTACACAGTGGGCTGAAAACGGGGTCTAAGCGGACATTGTCAAAAGAAAATTACTTTATTGAATATAAAATCAAACTAAGTGTAAAACACAATTAGATAGAACTGATTTCTTTGTCTCAAAATTGGTTTTGTTACTTTTTTGCTTCAAGTATTTAAAAATTTATGTAAGTTTAAATCCAACTAAACTTTGCCTATAAAAGTGTAAAGACATTTAAAATTTATTTATAGTATTCATAAAAATTTGTTGCAAAAAGTTACAGAAAATACTTAAAAATTACTTAGAAAAACCTTTTTTACTACTCTTCTTAAAAATGGTATAATGTTTGTCGGAAAATAAAGTAAGATAGGTGAAAACAATAAATTTAAGGACTTTTATTTATTTTTAAAATAAGATTTGTTTTTCGAAAACAAGAAATAAACAGTCTAAGAAATATTGCTTGTAAAAACGTAAAAAATAATAATTTACCTATCTTAAGTATTCTTAACTTTTTGATATATGGTCTATTAAATATTTTATTAAGAATTTGAACTTTTAAATAACCACTGTTTTAATCGTAACATTTTACTTAAGAATTTTTCTTCATTGAATCCTGAAGTTTGGAGAAATATTTATTAAAAAATAACCTTAGTAAAAAAAAACATTAAATTAACAACTAGTTTTTCATAAAACCTAACCTATTAATTAAACTGTTTTGTATAGATTATGCGATACAGACTTTAACTTAAAAGTGTGTCTTAAAGTTTGTAATAGTTTCAGCTTTTTATTTTTCTTTAAAGATATTGTTTTACTTTTATATTAGCTTTTGCAATGTTGCAAAAAGCGTCAAGTTTTTTTTACGGAAATGCGAAATAATACTTTAAAATTAGTATGTTTAAATTTAGAAAAAGGTAAAAAAAGTGACGGAAATTGAAATTAAAGTTTTTTTAGTTTTTTATTGCATTTCTATAATCAACAGTTCGTTTTCTTCTGTATAACGACGTATTTTTTATTATATTTTGTGAAATTTCAATCCTTTGTATACAAAGTTATTTTAAACAAAATGTGATAAATATAGATTTTAGTGCCTTAAAAATAGTTTTCTAATGCCCGAAATATTTTAAGCAGTTATACTAGCAAGTAATGATAATAAAGCAAAAAATTCAAAGTTTGTTTTTGAAGAAGTAAAAAATATTTTAAATAAAGCATTAATAAAAAAAGTAATCGCGAAACTTTTAGTTTTTTATTGAATTTAAATCATATGAGTCAACTAGGTTTAGTAAGAATAATTCGCTGTTAGGTTTGGGGCTTTACCTAAGTAAGTACAATGTTTGATAAGTAACTATGCCAATTTAGTAGACAAAAGCTAAAAATTTGTGAAAGAAATAATTTACGAAATTAAATTTTAAGTTAAAGAGTAGTTAGTTTTATTGAACAAAAACGAAATAAAAATTAACTCAAAAAATTTTTTGGTTCAATGACATAGCAAAAAGAACTCTCGGTCATCGACAGTATATATTGCTACTTATTTTAAAACATAAAGTATTTTATGATAAAACAGATAAAAACTAAAAAATATGTATTCAATACATTTCATTGTAATTTTAGTGTTCCTTTTTAATGCTTTAATTATGCTTTTCAAAGACTTAATGCATTGTTTATAAAACTTAAGACTTTCCCACACTATGTGGTTTTTAGTGTTGAGAATTTATCTGTGAGTTTTTTCCAAATGGCGTGTCACCAAGGGTTTTTTTATTTGTTCAAAAGATAGTTTTTGTTTATTTTATTTTTGGATAGTTAAAGTTTAATGTTAATATTATTTAGTTAAATATTAATGGGGCAGGTAAAATTACATATGATGTAACACACTCACTTTTTCTAAGAAAACTTATATTGTTGCATAGGATAGAGTTTGAGACTTAAGTTTTTTTACCATAAAAAAAATAAATTATTTAAACAACTATTTCGAAATTAAAATAAAGAGACTTGTTTTTAAACTTTTTGGTTATGTTTAAAGCTCCCAATATACTAAGTTTATCTGAAAAAAACTGGATTCCTCTTAATATCTACAACTGTATGAAAAGCACCTGTATAGTTTAGAAAGTCAATTTTTTTGCGAAGTACATACCATATCTGTACCAAATGAATCGTATACTAGTATCAGTTGAATAGTTTATTAAACAAAAATTGAATAGCTGCTCAAAAAGTATAGTCTAAGGACATGATGTATTTAAAAATATTTTGGTTAGAAGTCATATACCATGGATAAATTGCATTAATGATAAAATAAACTCCTATTAGTCTTATTGGCTTAACAGAAAAGCAATTTAAATTATTAAATAAAAAAGTGTAAAGAAATTCTGTTAGATATTTAAAAAGAACAACAAAGTTAAATATAAAAAAATAGTAGTTTTTAACTCAATATTTATTCTACTACTTTTAAAATATGAAGAAAATAATTTAAAAAGATGTATTTTAGTTAATAGCATGACTGATCAAACTTATTCATTTTTAATTGGTCACTGAATAAATGGAGATAATTATGCATCATAGTTTAATAAAAATTGAAGTTAACTACAGAAAAATGTTTTATTTGTTTAAAAAAGGTAACAACACATCAAAATGAGTTTAAGGTTTGCAGTTTGATTGCTTTTGTTAACTTTAAAATATTTATATGTAGTCTAACAAGATATATTTAATACCAGTTTCTATTAGGTACTAAGTATTTTTTCTTGATAAAGTAAGAATTTATTTAATATAATTTTTTACTTGCTACAGTTCACTAAAATAATTAAAAGTTATGGAGTTTTATAAAAAGTATTTACAAAAAAATAACTAATTATGTGTTGTAACAAATTTTTAAACTCAGTATGTTGGTAGTTATAAATTGATATGTTAGCAATTGTATAAATTGTAATTTTACAGTTAATTGTAAACTAAAGGTTGTGGAACATTTTAATTGAGATTTGAGAATTAAGAATTTCTTAAAGTTTTTGACTATAAAAAGTAAGATTAATCTTTGAGTTTTTGCCATATATTGTGCCCACATGAGTTTTCTAGTTTGTACAAGTTCACTTAGTTCAATGATGCTACTCATACTGCATAATTAATTAAAGGTTGCCAAAAAACACAAAAAAACCTAGAATTTGACAATTTAGTAACAAAAAAACCTAGAACTTAAGACAATTTGAAAAAAAAATCTGGAATTTGTACAAAAATAACTTAAATCTGGAACAATCTTGAACACTTAAAAATCTGAAAAAACATAGAATTTTAAGCAATTTTTACATAAAAAGTAACAAAATTTCGATTAGATATCAAAAATCTATCATAAAGATAAAAACAAATTTGTATCTTTCAAAATTTTTCCATTAAAAAAAACACATTTAAAGTATCTTTACAGTATCTTTTCAATGTTGTTATACTATTTAAGACAATTTTTCTACCTTAGGTTTAATTTCATATTAAAATAAACCAAAAAACTAGTTGCTTTTAAAACCTGTATAAAATTTATAAAAAAAGATTTGGCAACCCATTAATTACTTCTTATTAACTTATATTTTGATTTAAATGGTTTAAGTAGTATGTATATTACATCTTTATAAATAACTTAACAATTTAAAATAATGTAACATTTATAATTTAATTGTTTGAATTACAAAAAAAGTTGAGGCATTATATTTTTCTTTGACCTTTCTGTCAGTACTTTAGTCTTAGTACATTCACAGTATTTATAAATTATCACAAAACCAAGATAATATAGTATATATTAATTTTAATAATAACAAAATTTTCAGTATCCTTTCTTTATTACGCTAACACGTGTTTCTGTGTGTTAAAGAATTAACACACTTCGACGGAGCTCTGTAAAATAATAAATACTGTAAGGAAAGAATAGAAGCTAAAGAAGGTATATACATGTGTCCATTTAAAAAAAACTGCTATAGATTTTTTTACGTTAATGGTTAATAATAAATAAAAAACTGAATATTAAGTCTGAATGTTATAAATCTATATAATATTTGTAATTATTAAGTCTAAATTAAATAAACTAAAGTAAGAAACAAAATAAAATAACAATACATAATATAAACTACTTACATGAAGTGAAGGAAGTACTAATTCTAAATATTTACTGGTTACTAATCATTCAAAAAAATATACATTAATCACGCAACAATACTAATCTATTATATATAAACATTAGGATAAACTAGTTAACTTATACTACAAAGTTAGATAATTTATTCTGTATGTTAGTAAAAAGTAGTAGAGCACTTTAATAAAAAAAAGGTATTATGTTATCTAATGTGAATAAAAAAGTAAAACAACAAACATTAATTATTGAATTAATAAATTTAACACTAGTAAAGGCAATAAATTAAGCTTTCAAAGCCCTGACTAATGATTAAGTTACAGTGCCATACATAAAACCACCATGACTTAAACTACTTATATGTTATATAAATGATTAATTAATTATTGTTTTGGAAAAGAGCAGTCGGGAATCTAAATTAAAGATTTTATACAGATGTTTTAAATATTTATTAACTGTTGTTAATAATATATATGTTATAAATTACCGGTTTGTGTTAAATATTAAAGTTAAAATGTAAAACATAAAACAACAAGGTGGTTATATTCTAAGTATAAACCTGCAGTAAAAAGACCTCTAGCTGTTCTATTGGGCGTAAGTAGGTAAAAAAGCCTGGTTTATCTGTGATTTGAATAAAGGTTTCCAATTAAACTTGGAACTTAACACATAAATATATCAAGAATATATAGTCAAGAATGAGAATATACAGTTGTTTTATGTTTTTCATTTTAACTTTCATATTGAACACAAACCGGTAATTTATAACATAGTTCAATTATTAAATATTTAAAATATCTGTATAAGATCTTCAATTTAGATTCCCAACTGCTCTTTTCAAAACAATAATTAATTAGTTATTTATATAACATATATGTAGTTTAAGTCATGGTGGTTTTATGTATGGTGCTGTAACTGAGTTATTACTCAGGGCTTTGAAAGCTTAACTTGTTGCCTTTACTGTTGTTTAATTTTTAATTTATTAATTAATGTTTGTTGTTTTACTTTTTTATTCACATTAGATTACATGTTAACTTTTTTTATTAAAGTGCTCTACTACTTTTTACTAAATAAAGAATAAATTATCTAACTTTGTAGTGTAAGTTAACTAGCCTGTCCTAATGTTTATATATAACAGATTAGTATTGTGACATTATTATTGTATATTTTTTGAATGATAAGTAACCAGTAACTAATAAGAATAAGTACTTCCTTCACTTCATGTAAGTAGTTTATAATATAACTTGTTATATTATATTATATTTTTACTTTAATTTGTTTAATTTAGACTTAATAATTACAAATATTATATAGTTTTATTATAGCTAGATTTAGCATTAAGTATTTTATCTATTATTAACCATTAACCTATAAAAATCTATAGCAGTTTTTTTTAATGGACACATGTATATACCTTCTTTAGCTTCTATTCTTTCCTTACAGTATTTATTATTTTACAGAACTCTGTTGAAGTGTGTTAATTCGTTAACCCACAGAAACACGTGTTAGAGTAATAAAAAAAGGATACTGTATAGTTTGTTATTATTATATTATCCATTAAACTTGTTTCGCTAGGATCTTTTGTTAAAAACGCTTAATTTTAAATTTTAGAATAGTTTTGTATTACTTTGTCCATATCTATATTTGTTTTTTAATTGTATGTAGAACCTTTTAGTTATAAACTATCTGTAAACTTTTTGTGTTAGTAATTAAAGTGTTTGCAGATTTTTTTGGTTTAAGTTAAGTATGTTTTATAGCTACATACTTAACTTACCTATGTTTGATTATGACCTCAATTTAATGTTTAAATTAAATCTTTATCAACTTAATAAGTTGAACATAATTTTAGTTTTACTTCTTTAAATTCTCAATGCTGTCAAAACTTACAACCCTGTTTAATTAAAATTCTGTATAATCAAATCGTTCTTCACATATTTATAATTTTTATATTAATAACTTTTTTTACTAAAAATATAGTAGTGAGGTATTCTTGAACAAAGTTAAGTTTTACTTGAAACTGTAAACATAAATGATAAATTGTGATTGAAATTTGGAATTTAAAAAGACTAAAAAAATGTAAATTGTATGTGTACAAGTTACCATTTTTATAGATTATTTTACAAACTGTAAATATCAAAATATGTTTAATCTATATATAAAGTTTATTTGACCAAATAAAGTCAAGTATTTTAGTATGTGTGTTGTTGTTGAATGTTGTATTCTACGTAAATAAATATTTTTTATTAGAAAACAAACATTAAAATTTCAATAAACAAGTTTGTATACTTTTCTTGTAGAAATTAAAAAATCTTATTGTTAGTTTGTTTGTTTTTTAATTAAGCAAAGAAGTTCTATTATAAAAATAATTACAAGGTTTTCAAATCGTATAAGTAATTTATTGATTATTATCAATTCCAGGCTGTGAATTTCACTCTTCATAGATAATTTTATAACTATAAAACTTTACACAATGTCTGAGTTTTGGAATTCTGTGAAATAAAGGTAATAAAATATTGTGCAGTTTTTTTTAATGTACCATAGTCATCATTTAACTTCTAAGTACATATCTTGTTGTCTCCCCTATGTATTAGAGGCTCTGATCTGCGGAACAAGTGTATTTATAAATGACATTCTAGTCAAACTTTTACACTTTACAGTCTAGAATTGATAATAATCAAAGATTAAAGGCTAATTTTTTTATTTATCAACAACTATAAAGTCTTAGTTGTATAAATAGCAGCAACTAGATAGAAATGAGGATTATTGTGTAGCTATAATTTTTGTTTTAAAATTGATTATATATAAATTTAATACTCTGAATTTTCTAATATTTGTGTTGTATACTTATGTTTTTGTTTTTCCCTATACATATTACATTGCAGTACTAATTTTTAAGCACATAGACTTTTATTTTAATGAGTCTGTATTTAAAGAGAAAAGGAAATCAAACTCATAAGAAATGTCAAGAGCCCAAGCAGAAAGTGTAATTAAAAATATTATTAGGGAAATCATACAAGAATGCAAGAGTAATGGTGAAAGTTTTTCTGAAACTTTAGTAGCTTTTATTGTTAAAGCAGTTGTGCTAGACCCTGATAATGAGTTCAATGTTGACAGGACCTTGACAAAAAATGATGTGCAAAGATTGATTGACTTTTGTGTTGAACGACTGAGTAAAAGAAAGTCACCTAGTCTTGACACTGTTAAAATGCAAGTTTACTTTGACATGAACTATACAGGTCGACGTGAGTTTTTAGATGAGCACAAAAAAGTTCTAGAGTCAAGATTAAACCCAGTTACAAGGGAAATAACAGACAGTCGGGCTAGAACAAGAGAAGAATTAGAAAGCTTATACAGAAAGATTGTCTCATACCTGCTACTGAGGTCAGGTCTAGGCTCTCCAACAGATATTGGTGTAGTTAGGGAAGCTACTGCGGCTCTGCAAAGTGTCTTTCCTCAGACAGAACTAGGCACTTTCATGCAGCTTTCAAAAAGAGATAAGGTAAGGCAGCTTCATGAGCTGACTCTAATTGTCACTGGTATTCGTCTTTTTAACAAAGAATGTGGAAAAGGAGGAGAAGGAATCGACAACCTGTCTGCTATACTCAATGAAGCTATTCCTGCAACCACCCAAAACGTTGATGCTGAAATACAAAGTAGTCAAGAATCAGCAGTTTACTATACAGCTTTAGTTGAACAGTTTGATAAAATTAAGCCTTCTTTGCCTAATGAGATGACATTAGAATTGTTTAAAGAATCATTAATTAACGTAAGACAGCATGAGAGTTTTCTTCGAATACTTTTAAATGATATTATAGGCTGTGCAAAGCAAGTAGACAATTTAATAAACCAGTTTGCAATCAGTATGGAATCATTACAACAAACTGTACAATCAAAAGCGGCTGTTCCAACAGCTCAAGTTTATCCTCAATTTGTAACTATAGCAAACTTGTGGACATGTTTCCAAGATGAAATGGTTCTTCTGAGTGTTTTGAGTAATTTACTTGCCAATTTAGAGCAGTTCACCAGAACACACAAAGAAGTACTTCCTAAAGAGCTTTTGGCTCCTTATTTAGATCAATTGACAATAAAAACCGACATTGAGAGAATGGACGAAAATGCAAAAAATTGTGTTGATCCTAATGAGTATGTTAACAAACCAAATGTGTCTTGGTTATTTCCTGAAACAACAAAGAGTTTTGAAAATCTAATTTATCAGTATAAAGGGTACTGTGGCTTTACTCTTGCCGCAAACGACAGACTGTTATTGCCTGGTAATCCAAGAATTGGAGTTCTTGAGTACCGAGATCAGTACTATGTTTTTAGCTCTTCTGATGCAGCCAAAAAGTTTGTTGAAGATCCTGAGTTTTACAGGCAACAAATTGCTGAAGTAGCAAAAAAATCACCAGAACTCATTCAGCTACTTGAGCTATATCAGCAGTTTTCAACTCTATCATCTTATTCAAGTAGGCTTTTAGTTTATTAATATTATATTCTATCCATTACTAAATCATATAATAAATCAAAACATTTTTTTTAATAAACTTTTTTAGATAAGTTTATATATTGTTATAATTTGTAATATATGTAATATTTATTTAACTATATTTAAATATTAAGTAAGCAAAGTGTGTAACAACTAAAAAATAACTAGGTGATCAGAAAAGGCACCCTGTGATGAAACAAGACCAAGGAATGCAGACTGTCACCCACATAACTGAGAAAAACATCGACCGTGACTACCAGTGGAACGAATGGGAATTGAGAAGAAAAGCAATTAGGTTGGCTAACCTGCGCACCAAGCTGACCCACTCCACACAAACCGCCCTGTCACATATGAGAAGGGACAATTCGTCTCAGGTCTACCTGCCCAAGGACCAAATTATCCAGACTAAGAAAGACGGAAGCTCAAATGTGCCTAAACCGGCTAATTTCATGGCTGGAATCAGGGGCTTCAGGGGAGAGGGTAATTTTCAGCAGATTGACCTCACACCTGATATTGACCAATCATAAAGCTGCATTTTGATTTTAAAGTTTTATTTCAAAATTAAAAAGGAAAGATTTTTGTATGATTTTTTTGTTTGAAACGACCATTTTTAATATTAACATTAATACTCTTGTTTAACTAAGCTAGTGCTTATTCTGTATTTGTTTTTAACAATAAAGCTTAAAATCAAAGTTTAAGCTGCACTTAAACCGGACAATTTATTATAATTTTTTACGCCTAAAATAAAAATGCTTTAAATTGTACTCAAAAATTATTTTTTTATTTCAAAAATTTGTGTTGTTTACTTATTTATAAAACTTCCACTGTGAATTATTTTTTTTAATTTCAGCCTTTTAATATCAACTTTTTGTTGTTTGTAAAAAAACTGTTATTTTTTAAAGACATTTATTCGTACCTAGATTAAATTATTAAGATTATTATTTTATTAAGCAATATTGATGTTACGTGAAATTTTGTTTCAATAAAAATATTAATGCATGTTTCAAAACAAATATAGATTTTTACAATTAGAATTAATCTTTGTAAGTCATCAAATTTAGTTTTAAGTTAAAAGTGTATTATCATTTTAAATTAAAAAAAGCTTGTCTTTTGCTACTTCTGTCAAATTTTAGATGTCTTTTACGGAATTTTTCCTAGTAAGCTTATTTTCAAGTTATCATTTTTTAGAAAAAAGAAGTATTTTTGTCTCGTACAATAAACTAGAACCATTTCAAGCTATGTAATAATTTAATTTGTTAGCTAACTAGTTCTATTTTTTGACAGTATTGTTTTTTAATGAGCAACGTTTCCGTTACTTTTGAAAATTTAAGTATAGGTTAGAACAACTTCTCGCTTTTTTGTTTTGTTTCAAATTTTTAATGAGAGAGTCTTAAAACCAAACTACTGAAATTTTTTAAAAATAGAATTTTTCATAAAACTAATATACATGTTAGAGCTAAAGCGTTTAATCCAAAAGAAGCAGACAAGGTAAACCCATCAAAATAAAAATTATTTTCTTTACTGCTTAGAATATTCTTAAACAGTAACTTATCATAATAACTTGTTGTACTTCGTTTGTATTTTTATTTTGGAAAAACCGCTTTTAGTACAAACAAAAGTAGCTGCTGGTAAAAACAACTACGAAAGCTACAATTAGCTTTTAAAACTTTTCAAAATGTTTTGAAAAGAAGTTGCAAACAAAAAAGTGTCTGCTAGAACCAAACAACAAGCTATGTTTAGGAAATTATATAACGAATGTTTTCAAGAGCATGTGGATATAAATAAATTAGGAGAGCTTACTCAAGAAATAATAAAGCGGCAGGTCACTACAGTTTTCTTTTTTAACTTACATTTAGTTTATAAAACTATGGTTATACATAAAAACATTTCAGTGATTTAAAATAATGCCGAAAAACAATAATTTTAATTTTAAGTCAAGTTCTACATAAAGTAACTTGTCAACTAAGTAGGTACTTTATAGGTACGAACTGCCAGTATTGTACGCATTTTTTAGCTTTACGCTATGTTGAATATGATTACTAAAGAAAATAATAAAACAAAAGTACTATACTTAAAAAAAAAATACTATATAAAATTTAGATAAATTTTTTTAATGTACCGATGAATAAGTTATTAACTCACAAATTTTAGATCAAATCAAACTTTTAAAACAAATATATTACGTTTATTTAACGAAAATAACAAACGGTGAAATTTGAATTTAGATACTTCAGGATTTATTGTTTCGATGAAGAATAAAATTAAATATTTTAATTTAAGTTCCTTTCGTAATAAAATTTTTAATTGTACAAGAAAAAGTTTAGTGTGAGTTCTTTTCGTATTAAAAGTTTTAACTTGTACAACAATAAATTAATTCAAATTAATTAATTGATTCAAGTGGAAAGTGATCGGGTGGGGTTGATTCGGGTTGGAGTTGATTCGGGTGGGGTTGATTCGGGTTGGAGTTGATCGGGTGGGGTAGATTCGGGTTGGAGTTGATTCGGGTGGGAGTTGATTCGGGTTGGAGTTGATCGGGTTGGAGTTTATTTGGGTGGGCAGTGTCAGAATATCGTTTGAATAATCAATTTAGTCTCGCAGTTATCACAATTCAAAAATATTTGCAGGTCATTAGCAAGCATATGATATTTACTTGCGCACAATGGAAACACTCCTGCATGACTCTAACCGCCTCCCGTGTTTCTTATAAACGCATTACTTCATCTACTCCTGGTCAACTTTTGGTTAAACGAGAGGTGTTTTATTTGAACACCTAAACAAATATTGTCATAGTTTTAATGATTTTTTTCGTAATTCCGTATTTTTCTGCTGCATATAACATAAACTTCTTTTGTTTTGTTTATGTTTTTTTGTGTAAAACTCGATTAAACAGATATAAGCTTAATTAAATCATTTTTGGCATATAAGATGAAATAATATATATAATTTAGATTGACATTTGCTTTTTCCTTAACAGGGTGGCCAATTTAGTCATTTAAATAAAAATAATCATAATTTTACTAAGTGGTAACAAGTGTTTTATGATCTTCGAATAATCGGAACTAGTTTAAACCTTTAACAAAAAATATTTTTTTGAATATAACGGTATTTTAGCAGAAAGTATTCAATAAAATCAGTTTTAGTTAAGAAAGCTAGAATCTAAGGAGTATTAGTATGTTTTAGATAAGTTTAGCGCAGGGTTTCCCAAAGTGGGCCAAGTGGCCCCCTAAGGGGCCATGACAGATACTCAGGGGGCCATGAGCAGTAAAGGAGCCACAGGGGGGGGGGGGCATGAGACCATAACTTGAAACTTACACTAGATATTCTTGAGTTGCAGGTGAAGACAAAAAAAAGGTCTTATGTGTATTTTATGATAAATTAGAAGCTTACACTAGATATGCTTGAGTTGCAGACGAAGAGCAAAAAAAAAGTTATTAGTTATTAGCTATATTTGATGTTACAATTTTTAGTTACTTTTAAAATAAACTTATTATCTCTCTTCAACTGTTTTAACAAAGTATTCAGATTAAAGCTAAAAATATAACAAGTTCATAAAAACATTAGTTAATTTTAACTTAAACATTTTTTTGTCTCGGTATTTTATAAAATTTTGTAATAATTTAACTGTTTAAAGTTTAATATGGGACATAGCTTGAACAGGTTTTATTTTTTACCTTACTTTAAAACTTTAAGTCATAATGAAACTAGTTTTAAATTTTATAATGCAGGTTAGTTTAGATATCTCTTACTATTTCAAGCTTATTGTTTAATATAGCGCTTTTTAACCAAAAAAGAATAGAGGGAGGTTAGACTCCATGTTATGTTTATTGTTCTTCTGTATTTGCGTTTATATTTCAAAATATTGTATACAAAAATGTGTCATCTGTATAAATAAAAGCCCCTATACTAGTTTTCTTCTTTAAGTCGCTATTGAATTTTATTATTGATGACTTCTAACAAATATCTTATTTCTAGCTTTAAAACTTTATTCATAAGATCTTAAGCTACTAGATATTTTGAGTCTTAATTGGTTTGAAAATTAAGAATTTTAAGAAAATTGTATTCATACTTCCCTTATTCCAGTTCATCAAGATCCTCTTAGTTAAATTAAAAAAAAATTGAGGTTGTATTTTTAAGCATTAAGGGACTTTTTTAATGTATTTTTCTTATTTAATAAAGTTTTCCAACTTTTAAGTTTTGTATTTAGTCCTGGAATTGTTTTTACTTACTATTCTTGTAAATGTTGAAGTAGTTTTTAGTCATGCATGAAGATAAGTATAAAAGCGTTTGTTAGAGGAATAACTATATTAATTTAGTTGAGATGAGCAGCTAATAGGACATTTAGATAGGAGCTTTATATTTCATGCAGAATTTTCTTTTTAATTTAATAATGTTTAAAGTTTTTTTTTCAAAGGTTGAAGTAAATTTGTTTATAATTTTTTATTCAAAGTAGTAATTATAAAAAAAAGTTAGAGTTAAAATTATGTTGTTCTTACCTTGTTTTTATTTATTATAACTAATAGATTTATAAATCATAAGTCTTTTTTTTTATAAGTTGCATTTTGAAATCTATTTTTCTTCTACTGTTTTTATCAAAAACAAATAAAAAATTTATTTATAATTTGCTTCCGACCACTGTTTTTAAACAATAAATACTGCTTAATTAATACTTTTGGTTTTATATAGGTCATATTACACATAAAAATATTTACCAGTAATTAGGTTCTATTAGGATATTAAACTAGTATATAAATAATATAAAAATTAAATTGATAAAATTCAAAATAAAATTGAGGGTGTATTTGTTAACTTTAAGGGTTTTTTTTGGTTTGTTTTTCTTGTTTAATAAAGTTTTTTAACTTTTAACTTTAAGTTTTGTATTTAGTCCTGGTATTGTTGTTACTTACTATTTTTTAAATGTTGAAGTAGTGTTTAGTCATGCATGAAGATAAGTATAAAATCGTTTGTTAGATAAATAGTTAAGATAAGTTGCTGATAGATCATCAAGATAGAGATTCTTATTTAATTCAAAAATTTTTTTTTAGTTTAATATCGTTTTAATTTTTTTTCTCAAAGGTTAAAGTAAGTTTGTTAATAAATTGTTTTGAAAACTAGTAGTTATTATGATTTTTTTAAAGCATCCAATTTTAATTTTTTAAGGTTTTTAAAAGTCGTGGCTTATAATTTTAGTTAAGCATCTTTTTTTTAATAACTTTATTTATTTCATGTTTGTTTTTGTAAAGTTATTTTATTGTTTAAACTTTTACTTAACTATCAAGATTCAGTATTATCATTTAAGACTTCTTTATTAATAGTCAACAGAAATTAAGATAAAAACAAAATGGAACAATATAACTACAATGTGTATACACCAGCTTCGCAAAGAAGACAGCTTCCTCTTATTGTGAATGCACAATATATAGAAAACAATACAGTCAGTTTTTATTATATTTATGGTAATACTTTTTGTAAACCAAACTTCTCATGCAAAAATACTTATTCACGTAAAATAAGACTATTTTTAATTTTTGTTACGTTATTTAAGTTTAACAAATAAAATTATTACTTTAAGTCACTTTTTACAATACTTTTTAATGCTATGTCTAGTATTTAACCAGCTTAATCTTAACAGGAACAACCTAATTGTACACTTGAACAAAACACGATGGAACAAACTTCTACAACAAGCTCTGGATCTGTACAAACTCCTTCTATTGTGGATGCAGAATTTGTACATTACAACAGACCTCAAGTTAATAAAAAATATTCTTGTTTGTATTTTTGGTTTAAAAAGTTTAAATATTTTTGTAATATTTAGCAAGCACGCCGTTTGTCTATTCTACAGTTTTATAATTAATCATAAAAATACTAGAGTGTTGCATCTCATTGAAAAGTAATCAACACTTAGTTGACATAACATTAACAACCCTGCTATCAAGATAAAGTTATTTACATTTGTGTATGGAAAACTGTTTAATGTTTATAGCTTAGCGCATACATATAAAAATATAAATCCACAGATTACACGAAATAGATTCTCTGATAGCATGCAGGCCATAGCAGAACGAATGGAAAGAACTCCAATCATGTTCTACGATTTGGATTTGGATAACTACCACAGGGAAATAGCTCAACAAAACGTTTTACAAAACATCATCGATTTGCCACATAACTACAACGTGCGAAATGGTCTCACATCAGAAAGAATCAGCAAGTTTAAACATTTCACTGCAGACGAGTCGTTAGCAGGTGAACAGTGTCTTGTTTGCATGGATGAGTTGAAAATTGGAACACAAATGGTCCGTCTGGACTGTCACATTGACCATATCTTGTGTAAAAAGTGCGTGGACAAATGGTTTAAAGACCATAATACGTGTCCTACATGCAGACATGCGTTCAAATAGATTTATTTTATCGTAGAATAAAAAGCATAAGTAGAACGTTTGTAAATTTTCCTCAAAAACTAGATTGATATTAACGATGCATATTAATTACTTGGTGTAAATAAATTTAGAGTAATAGTTGAAAAGATGTTAGATCAGGCTGATTTTAGTTGTTAATCAGGCTGAATAATAAACATTTTTAATTCAATGTTTTTCTTGTTATAATAGATATAACTAAATGACGCATAACTAAAAACTCAAAACACAAACAGCTTAAGGCATAGGGCGTCAGAGTTGACTTATAAGATAAACTACTATATTAAAAGACGAAAATCAATTGAATAAAACAAAAAAAGAACTTTTCAAATAAGCTTTAGTTAAAAAATAATAAGATAGTACTAAAATACATATTATACATAGTAAAAACAAACTTCCAAGATAATAAGTCATCAATATTTAGAAGCTTTAGTTTTAATACAAATATAATTTTAAATTATAATAAAACAATTTAAGGTTTTGGTAGGAGGCGTAGGGAAACATAAACTTTTATAGTTTTTTATTGTAAGCAGAAGTTAGTTTAAATAAAAGTAAGGTTTTCTTTTGAGTTTTTTGTTATTTTTCTTATATTTTCTGTTGTTTTCATCGATTTTTACTAACAACTTTTCTATTTACTAATGTAAGTTCTTATTAAGTTTTGAACAAAAATGTTCTATATTCTCGCAAGAAGTTACGTCCTGTGGTAGTTAAAAAAATATTATTCTGTGAAAAATAGAACTCTGCGAGCCGCTATTTCAAAAACAGTTTTTACATGTCAAATTATTATTAAAAACAAAATTAGAAAATGCTTTTGGTTTTCCATTAACAATCAAAAAAGGTAGATATATAAATCTCAAATCTTCTATATTCCTGAGATTTTAAGCCTAGTTTAGTTGATCTTTGTTGATATGGCATGTTTAATAAGTTGCAACGATTGTAAGTTAAAAGTAAAAGTTTCTGTTGCACTGTTTCAACTTAGTTAGCATCTTTTTTATGACAGGGTGATCAAATTAGAGTATTAAAATGTTGAAAATCTTATAGAATAAACTATTTTCACAGTTTTATTTTCCTTAAAAAACTTAATATTACATATATATAGTATCAACAATATATTTATTGTTTAATCATAAATCATGTACGTAATATTGCAACTAATGATTGCTTAGAATATTCTTAAACAGTAACTTATCATAATAACTTGTTGTACTTCGTTTGTATTTTTATTTTGGAAAAACTGCTTTTATTATAAATACAAGTAGCTACTGGCAAAAACAACTACGAAAGCTACAATTACCTTATAAAATAAAAATATAATAATTTGAAAAGAACTTGCAAACAAAAAAGTGTCTGCTGGAACCAAACAACAAGCTATGTTTAGGAAAATATATAACGAATGTTTTCAACAGCATGTAAATATAAATAAATTTTATTTGTTTTTATTATTTACCAGCAGTGCTTACTTAAAAAATAATCTAGCGGCAGTTCACTTTAGTTTAATTTTTTTATATACATTAATCAACATATTTAATTCAATATACATCACAGATGTTCTTGTGCTAAAACTTTATTTCAACTAACGGCGTTTCACTGCTCTCAAATAAATTTAAGAACAGATCTACGGAGTCTCAAAAAGCTCTAAGAAAGCTCTATTCTTAGAGCTTTTTGAGACTCCGTAGATCTGTTCTTAAATTTATTTGAGAGCAGTGAAACGCCGTTAGTTGAAATAAAGTTTTAGCACAAGAACATCTGTGATATACATTCCGATAAGCTTAGCTTATCAGGATCTCCAGGATTTAACGCCTTATAACGTTACATCTTATAATTCAATATACATTAAGTTTATAAAACTATGTTGGTACTAATAGAAAACATTTAATTAACTGGATATAATAATGAGAATGAAATATTCTAATTTTGAGTCATATTCTATACACAGTTACCTGTCAGCTAAGTACGCACTTTCTAGGTACGGACTGCCATTATGGTGCGCATTTTTTAGCTTAAAACCACTATGTTCAACATGGTTACTTTAAAAAAAGTGACAATACAAAAGTATTATATTAAAAAAAAATATACTGTAGAAAATTTAAATAATTATTTTTTAAAAGAATCAATAAATAAGTTATTAACTCACAAATTTTAGATCAAATCAATTTTTTAAAACAAACAGGTTACAGTTTATTTAACGAAAACAACGAATCACTAGGCAACTGAATCAATATGTTATTATTATATTAATTAAAAAGTTTAAACATAACTGACTCATTTTCGAAAAAAGTTTATTTATTAATTTCGTTTAGCTCTCTTCAGAATAACATTGCTAAAAACTATGAATATTGTAGAGTAATTTTAGTTATATATAATGAATTTGAAAAGTCTAACAAAAAATAGTTACGTCATAAAGTATAAAAGTCTGTTTAGAAAAAGTTTGAAAAATAGAATAGAGCTGTACTGAACTAACTTGAAGTAATTTATAAGACAAAATTGCTAAAACAAAAACATTTAAATAGTAGAAATTTTTACCTTAAACTAAATTAAATAAAAAGCACATTAAAAAATACGACAATAACGACAACAAAATAATACTACTAAAGACCCTATTTGTAAAGTTTTAAATTGTAAAAATCCCTTAGTTTGCAAATTTTTGGCTCGCGAGATCTAATAAACAGAGATTCTAGAACTGAAAGATGGTAGGTGTTTCTAGCTCGGGATAGGATTTCGAACCTATTATCCAGGTAGTTCTCGGCACAAACAGGGTTGTTGAGGAGGTGCTGATGAATAGATGACTGTTCACCTTTAGGCTTCACGTCGTCATTAAAAATAAACCTTTTAAGCTTTTTCGTGACATGCTGCTCTCGCCTGACGTGGAAACGTTGAGATGTACGACCTACGTAGTCATTTCCGCAATGACATTTAAATATGTAAACTACATTACTCAAATCATGGGTAGGTGTGGCATCTTTTACGATTCCGTTGAGTGGGCGGTTGGTGTTGTACACAACACGTAGCGAAACGCTGTCAAAGGTGGATTTTATAGCCAATGAAGCTTGCTTAGCCAGTCCTATTGAGTTTTCACCCATATAAGGAAGGCGGAGGTACACTGGGCAAGGATGTGGGCCGAAAGAGGGTAAGCGATTCATTTTGGACTGAGTTGCCTTAATTGTCTTCTTGATGACTGTTTCGGGGTAACCTAGTGAGAGAAAAATTTTGTAGATGTTGTCAAATTCTAGATTCAAACAGTCAGCAGTGCAAATTTTAATAGCTCTGTTGGTAATGCATTGTATGATCTTACACCAACCGCCCACTCAACAGAATCGTAAAAGATGCCACACCTACCCATGATTTGAGTAATGTAGTTTACATATTTAAATGTCATTGCGGAAATGACTACGTAGGTCGTACATCTCAACGTTTCCACGTCAGGCGAGAGCAGCATGTCACGAAAAAGCTTAAAAGGTTTATTTTTAATGACGACGTGAAGCCTAAAGGTGAACAGTCATCTATTCATCAGCACCTCCTCAACAACCCTGTTTGTGCCGAGAACTACCTGGATAATAGGTTCGAAATCCTATCCCGAGCTAGAAACACCTACCATCTTTCAGTTCTAGAATCTCTGTTTATTAGATCTCGCGAGCCAAAAATTTGCAAACTAAGGGATTTTTACAATTTAAAACTTTACAAATAGGGTCTTTAGTAGTATTATTTTGTTGTCGTTATTGTCGTATTTTTTAATGTGCTTTTTATTTAATTTAGTTTAAGGTAAAAATTTCTACTATTTAAATGTTTTTGTTTTAGCAATTTTGTCTTATAAATTACTTCAAGTTAGTTCAGTACAGCTCTATTCTATTTTTCAAACTTTTTCTAAACAGACTTTTATACTTTATGACGTAACTATTTTTTGTTAGACTTTTCAAATTCATTATATATAACTAAAATTACTCTACAATATTCATAGTTTTTAGCAATGTTATTCTGAAGAGAGCTAAACGAAATTAATAAATAAACTTTTTTCGAAAATGAGTCAGTTATGTTTAAACTTTTTAATTAAAACCAGTACCAAAACCAAACTATTATATTAATCAATAGAATATAACGTTATTTAATAGTAAGTGAGTATTTACATCATGATTACTTTGTTATAGTTTGTCGTTTGAACGAATAAAAAGTTCAAAAATATCTCGGCCCAAAAAGAAAAGTTTCTTTTTATTTGTGTGAAAAAAAAAAGAATTTAACTAAAAATGTAAGGATTATGAAAATAAAAGAACAAACCTCTAAGCATTTGTTTTTTTATCATCATTTTTTATTATTGTTTTAATTTTTTTTTATTAACAAAATGCCTAGTACACTTATGTTTTATTTCGTACAAAGAAAATATACTTATATTACATTTTAGTTGATAAGAGACGTTTTAAAAACCAGTTTTAGCAAATTATATAGATAATTAATCGTTAACCTGCTTCTTAAGTTCGCATTTATTTTAAATCAGATGTAAACAGGTGCAAAGACTCAGGTTCAGATTATATACTGATGTGCAATAATCTAAACTCATTGCCATGTATTGTATTTGGGGTTTTAAGTATTAAGATTTTTATATAGTTTAAATTGTTTTGTCAAATTAGAAAAAAAAATCATGAAAAATATAAATACCTTTTGTTTTTGTCTGAACTGTTACATTTACAGAAAAATAAAGAGTGTGTAGCAATTTTTCTATGGGCTACAGCACCATTCCTACAGACCAAATATTGAAAAGAAATATTTAAGAAACTACGTACATTACACTTAAAGATAATATAATACAACATTATTTAAAAATTATAAATAAGGATGCTATTGAGTGTGAAATCTAAAAATCTCAAATAAATACTGCAAAAGTTGTTTTTATATACTCAGCTTATTATAAAACAAATAGTACTATAAAAAAAAGTTGAAAAACTATTTAAAAACTAATTATTAACTTTAACAGAGTTATTTGACTTGTAAAAAATATACTTTTGTTTTATCTAAGCTAAATTATATTTTAGCTGTTTATTGATAAAAAGACAATTTAAGGCCATAGGGGGGAGTAAAACACTTTTTTTTTACAAAAATTAACTTTGGTTTTTATATGAAAGCTTCTAGTACAAACTACAAGCCAGTTTTTATAGAATTTAAAAATATCATTTAACTTTCGAGATATTTTATTTTTTGTTAAAAGTTTCCGAAACAAACGTATGGACCGCAAATTTTTCGGAGTCAATTTTCTCGGAAATTTTAAAATTTACTAAAAATCTATCTCCTCCTTCATTTTTCAAGCAATCTTCTTCAAATTTTCAGGAAACGTTCCTTATAACAAAAGTAAAAAACGTTAACTATGAATTTTAATAACTTATAAAAATAAAAATTTTATTGCAAAAATTTAAAAAAAAGTATTTTTTCAAAAAAAAAAAAAAAAGATTTTCAATGTCCAAAGTAAAGTTTTTTTATTTTTGTATAAAGATTGGACTGTGAAAGTTTGAAGAAGATTGCTTGAAAAATGTAGGAGGAGATAGATTTAAAACAAAATAGTCCTTTTTCGCTGATTTAGTTTTCCCTTCCTGTTAGGAACCTATTATGTGGCCCGACTTTGACTCGTGATATCTTAAAAAATATTTCGAATTTTATAAAACGATAAAAAAACAACTTGAAGCTTAGAAAAAACTCTATAAAATGAGATCAACTTGTTAATAACATGGCTTACCCCCATCCCCTATGGCTTTAATTATGTATTCAAATAATTTTATGTAATTTAGCGCCTCCAAGGAAAATTTATTAAAATCAAATCATTCGCATTTTTTTTGTACTTTATAAATAAAGTAGCTTATAATTATCAAATAATAAGAATAATTCAATGCTTAATATTTCAAAAATTATTTAGTTTAAAAAAAAAGTTTATAGGTATACTGCAGATTAATAAGTTTTGTGTAGATTTTTAAACAATTTTTTTAGGTTCAATATTTATACCATTATATTTTGTCCTGGACAAGACGTAAGGTTTTTTCGTGCACCAAGTCCTAGGACCAAGTATTTTGAGCGCTTTTTTCTCGCTAAAAAACAATATACTAATAAAAAATTAGCTAGTTTGAAAACTAAATTCTATAAGCTAAATCAGTGGTCGGTATGCCACTTCGAATCCGTGAACCCTAGTCACAAAAAGTTCTGTGCATTCCAATTTGCATTCTTTAGCGCCGCTAGTGTTTAAGAATATGTAAACACTTTTAATCTTTTTTTTTACTAGTAATTCGGTAACACTCAATTATTTTTTACACGCTAACTTTAAATTTACCAGTTTACCCTATCCATTTCAATAAACTTTTAATATCGATGATCTAATTTTTACAACAATATTTTACTTGTATCACTCAGAAAATAAGCCTGAGTGACTAAAGACTAGACTTAGTACACAAGGTAGCCTTTAAGAGTGGTATATATAAGCAAAAAACTAATTTAAATTACAATGAAAATTAGTTGTTTATAGATCTTGAATTTTTTAGATATTAATAACTAATTACAAATTAAAAAGTTTCAAGTAATGCAACAGTTAAAGATTTTTAAAAGAGTTCAAAATAAATCCAAGATTTTTAATAAATTTATAACTAGTCTCAGTCAAGCTGAGTTTATGTAGATATATTAAAACTAGCATCAGTTGGTCTAGGTTTTTCATGATTTAAAACTAGACTTCTTTATTCTTAGAGAGCTAAGTATGTAACAGCCCTGATGTTTATAACCTTTCTATAGTTTAATTTTATTATAAGTAAAACATAATTGAATTTTTTCGGCCTAACTAATTTTTGTCAAATATTAGTTGAAAAAGCTGATTAATACAGTGATTTTTCATGTAGCAAAACGCTTTTAAACAATAAGATTTAATAAAATTTAACATTAATAGAATACTAACCGTTTTATTTTTGTTTTAAGAATCTATGATACTTCCTCATTTCGGTTTTTCTTTGGGCGGCTAAGGGTGGAAGAATTTTTACAGAATGTAACAGAATAGAACTAGGAGAGTAAAAATTGTCGTTTATTAACAACAAAATGGTCAATTAGATATCAAGGTTTAATGTGTCTTAAATGTAAAGAGAAAAACTTTAATTTAGTTTCTGCGCAAAAAAAATCATGTACCCTAAAACAAGTTTCATGCACCCCAAAAGTCTCGTGCACCCTAAAAGAAATTTCATGTACACTAGTGTGCACCAGTGTACACCGTGCCGTGCCGACCACTGAGCTAAATGATGATGTATAAAACATCATTGTAGAAGTAAAAATAAGGATACGAGTAAGCGTGAAAACTAAAGAACTTTAGTAAAAACCGTAAAAGTTGTACCGAAAAAAGTATTAAGCTGGTCATTACCTGACGTATTATTGTTGTTTCTTTAACGATAATAAAAAAAGCGCTAAAACTTTTTTGCCCTAGGATCTGTTACACGAAAAAAACTGGATATCGAGTTGGACACTACGCATACCCTTAATGTCATGTCTAGGACTTAAATATGAATAAAGTTTTTAAAAGTGTTTGCTTCATTAAACTCATAGCTTACACATATATATTTAGTTAAAATAGAAAATTTTTAAAGTACTAACACTATGTCCCAAAAAGGATTTTTCAGTAAACTTGACCCATATCCTAATAAAAACTGCCTGGTCGAATTCTTTATCTTTCTCTACAGCAGCGGTTCTTAACCTTTTTTCGCGTTTGCCCCTTTTAGAATATTATTAAAAAAATTACCTCTTTTTTCAAGTTAATTACCAAATTTACTCTTAATATTCAAAAATGTGTTTAATTTTGAGAAGTTAATCGAACTTAAAGCCTATCAAAATAAAAAATTGTAAAACTTAATACTTTTATTAAAAAAAAAAACACAGTTGAATATTAACTTATAAATTAAAATACAATTTAAAATAGTTAAAATACATAATTTATAATAAAGAAAATTTACCCCCTATAACAAGGTAATTTACCCCTAGATTAAGAATCGCTACCCTTCAGTAACTGCGTACTTTTAAAACAGAAATTTTTCGTAATTAAATTAAAATTAAAGCTATATTTAAAAAAGAAAATACTTTTTCAGAAAAACTATGAGGAAATTAACATAATTGACCAAACTAAAATGTTCCAAAATAAGCAATATTTGCCTTTTTCTGTTCTTAGTACCTTTAATTAGTTTGTGGTGAATGATTAGTTTTATGTATAAAAAGATCTTTTTTAAAGTGTACCTTTTTTGCTCAGTGAAGCTTTTAATTGCAAGTTTAATATAAAGCTTTGTCACAGAAATAACTAACTTTTTCCATCTAGTTATTCTGCTCATTTTCATTATTTGTTCCTTTTCTTATTATTAAAGGTACAGCGGTCTTTTTTATTTATATAAAAAAGCGTATCTTGTTTTGTATAACAAATCAAAAGTCAATGAATATTGGGGTTTTATGTTGAGGCATAGATTCTTTGAAAAAATGTTCATTTTTGCAATTCTTAAACAATTTTAAGAAACAATTTTGAATTTTTAATATTGGTAAAAAGTATCTTGTAGTTTAGTTAAAACTCTATAAAATAAGATCAAATTGTGAAAAAGGTGATTTACCCCCCTTAAGTCCCTTAATACTACATAAAATTTATCAACTTAACATTCTCATGCTACTTAAGCTTAAATTATATATTTTTTGATTAATGCATATCAGTTTTGAAAGATAATTACAACACACTTATGCTAGTTTGAAACATTTGAAATACTCAGGCTAGTTTGATTTAAAAAAACTAAGACTTGTTTCTGTTTTTTAGCAAAACTCAGCTGGGTCTGAAATTTTTTTTCTAACTATCAGCAGGGTTGCCACACACTCAAGGTTACTCAGGACTGTTAAAATTTTTTTTAAATTCTTAGGATTACTCAAGCTAGTTTATTTTTAAAACTCAGAATGACTTGACTAAATTTTTTTTTTTAGAAAAAACTCCGGATGGTATCAAGATAGATTTCTTAAAATTCTCAGGCCAGTTATTTTCTATATTTTTCTATTTTATAACCAATTTTGTTAAAGAACTTGGTTTTTATTGAATTTGAAAAGTTAGATTTTTTTTAAAGGATTTAAAAAAATCAAGATGACTCAAGTAGTAGGTCACTCAGGACAATTTTTTTTTGACTTTAAGAGTGGCAACCTCGTTTTTTTCATAGTAATCAATTAATCTGAAAAGAGATTTTTGAACAATATTTACATGTTAAAAAATGAAATTTTGATTAGATAAGAAATAATTATTGTAACTAATAAATATATTTTAGTTGTATTTTTAATTAACACATTTTAACTAGAACTTCAGTAATTTTTTACTAATTTAATACTATCAAATGCCATTTTTTACCCTAAATTTAATTTTTATAATAAAAAGAATAGAAAACTTGTACTTTGAAAGACCTGAAAAAAAAATCAGATAAACTTTTAAAAAAAAAACTTTAAAAAATTTTTTAAAAACTAGTTACCACCAAGTTTTTTTGAATTATTGTTTTTCCTAAAAGTTAAATATTTAAGTTATTTGTTACTATTTTGTTTTTTAGGTATTTAAGCTTGTTTGTAGATATTTTTCAGTTTTTGGTTTATATAACCTATTTCAATAAGTTTTCCACTAAACACAGGCTGACACTCAGCCTTGCTAGATGTAACCCAGGATAGTTTCTTTTTACTCAGACTGGTTTTTGTTTCAAACAATAGCAACCCTGTTATATATATATTTTGACTTTGATTCTAAATTCATTTATTCTACCTCAATACAATAAAGTGAGTCTCAAGTAAGCTTAAATTTAGGTACAATAATTCTCCTTTTAAGTAGTACATTATTTTTTGTATAATATAAACCTTTTTTTTTTGCTGACAAGATTTAAAGTTTATAAATGCTTTGGCCAGCTAAATTACTATTAGTGTTTCTACTACAATTGATTTCTCTAAAGTTCCCTGTATACAAGCAATTTTAATTAAATTTTGATCAATTCTGAATTGTTCAATTTCATGATTTGTAACAATCAGTTTGCAATAAAATATAAAATGAAATTACCAAGCTTACATACAGTTTAAATTTTAATATTGCTATATATGTAATAGTTTTTGTCAAGAACATGATTCCCACTTCACTTTATTTTAACAATAACGGGACCAACATTTTTTTTACAAAAATGAGAACTAGCTTATATTTGAATACTTTGAGTATATACTATAATCTATATGATACTTATTATAGAACAATAAAATTTCTATTAATTTTTTAGAAATAATTAGTTTGGTAGAAAAATTCAAAATAGCAGATGGAATAATGATTTTTCATTGGTGATTTTTTTTTGGAATATTGAAAAGTTAACTAAAATATATCTCCTTAATTTTAAAAGCAACTAGTTCACATTTAAAAAATAGCTCTTTTTAATATTAAAATCAATTTTTGGGAAGCGGATAAAAAAAAAGATAAATTAACTTAATGAATAAAATTAAAATAAAGAGGTTTTTTGTTTATTATTTTTTAAATTTCTTATTTAACAAAATTTCTATTAAAAAAAAGGTTGTTCAAAATTTATTAAAGACTACACTGAGGAAGTTTTTATTCAATTCCTCAAAAACTTAAGAATTTATAGGTTTTTGTAAAATCCTTTATTTCTGCCTTTTTAATTTGTACCACCCACTTAGAAACTATTTAGCTTTCTGACTTTAATCGCGCTCAAAAGGTACTTAGTCTTTAAAAATGGTTAAAAACAACTGCTAGCTTAAAAAAGAATAGCTTAAAAAAGTTATTTACCCCCTTTTATAGGCTTTATAGACTTTAATTGAAATAGTTGCAGTGTAGAATTAGGGTTCTATTTCATGTAGAAATAAAAAATTTAAACTAGTCAAAGACTGTTTACCACAGCCTGTCATAAGATGCAGTAATATATCTAATAAAAAGTTGCTTGTGATTTGCACTTAGTTTAACTGCGGGCCACATTATTGTTAGTAGTCAAAAAATCTATTTAAAACAAAATACTTTGTGAAATAAGCAACAATAAAGCTCTATTACTCTATATCAAACTTTCACAAAAAAATCAAAATATTTTTTAAACAATCTTATGGTTTTTTGTAACTATTGATGCAGGAAAAAAAATCACAAGTAAAAACAATTGACTGTGTCCTGGACCGATTTAAGGATTAATATATAAATCTTTTCTTTATCATACTCAAAGCCTTGTTGTAATTTTTCACCATAATTACTTTACTGTTATTGTTTTAAAGTTATATATATTTCAAGCTTTGAAATACATTAAGAGCCACAGTTTGCCAAACCATGGTCTATGGCAAATGATTTTTGTTGTTATTATTTACACTAAAAACTGTATGAAGACATTTTAATCTATTAAGTTAAATTATAAATATATTATAGGGAAAATACTACTATATATATTGATTAAGGGCATAAGGGGGGGGGGGGGGTGTAAAACACTTTTTTTTTTACAATTTGATGTTATTTTATATAGTTTTTACTAAGGTACAATTTGCTTTTTACACATTTAAGAAAATCAAAACAGTTTTTGAGATATAGCTGGTAAAAGTCGGAGGCAGCAATAGGTTTGTTATGGGAGGTGCAAATTAAAACAGCAAATAACTAGAAATCACTAAAAATCTATTTTCTCCTACAATTTTTGAGATAGTTTCCTCAAACTTTCAAGAAGTGTTCCTTATTACCATAAGAAAATTGTATTGGAAAGAATTAAAAAAGTTCAAAAGTAAAAATATAATATAAAAATATATAATGAAAATGAAATTTAAACTATAATTAAAAAAAAATAAACAAAAAAAAAATTATTTTATAAATTTTTTTTATAATTATATTTTAAGTTTTGTTCCGACAGAATTTTCTTAATATTGCAAGGAACACTTTCTCAAAATTTTAGGCAGTTATCTCAAAAAACGTAGGAAGAGATAGATATTTAGTGATTTCTAGTTATTTGCTGTTTTAGTTTGTGTCTCCCATAAGAAACCTATTGTTGCCTTCGACTTTGACCGGCTATATCTTAAAAATTATTTGAATTTTTAAAGCCTGTAAAAAGCATCTTGTAGCCTAGCAGAAACTATATAACATAAGATCAAATTGTGAAAAAAGTGTTTTCACCCCTTATGCCCTTTACTGCTATTAGAAGTGAAAGATAGAGAAAATATGGTTGCTAAAGTCAGTGACAAAGTTGCTACTCACTCATACTAGGCTAGATAACTCTGGTTAGTTTAAAACTTATGGAAGACTATGGCCAACTTCAGCTAGTTTAAACTGTTCTGTGGGTCTCAGGCTAGATTATTAATTAAGTTTTTCTGTTAAAACTATTTTATTATTATATACTTTTGATATTATTTGTTTATATGTAGGAATTTAAGCATGAACCCTCAATGATGGCTCAATATTTTTATATTAAATTTTCATAAGTTTAGGCTGACTAAGGCTAGCTTAATCAAATTTTACATAAAATACAGTTCCTTTAATGGTTCTTTAACTCTTAAAACAGGGTCTCCACTTCCCTAGATTTTTTGTAGTTTTCTTAAAAGTCATTATATTCTCTTAGATATAATTGAAAATTTGTGAAAGTATAGTAAACATAAATAGTAAGAATAAAGAAAGGTGTTTTTCACTACTGTTTAAAAGTTTGTATTGATTCTCAAAGCAATAAGTTTTCTTTATTACTAATTAATAGCACTATATATTATAATGCTCTTATGTATGAACTTAATGCAAATATCAAATTTTTAAACAATAGGACTATTTTGTATGCCTTGAGTCTTTTAATTTTGCTGTTTGAAATTAATTTATTTAAAAGTCTACCACATTGGGTTTAGTCTAGAAAATATATTTTTTTTTCGTTATATAAATTTATATACACATGCTTAAAATTAAATATATAGTTTTTAGCTTTATTATAAGATTATATCAATAGTGTCCGACAAAAATTGGAGCCAAATAATATTTTTCTTATGTTACCAAATAAATAAATATATACTACACTTTTTTTATAATTTCTACAAACTAATTTTTATACGTATTTTTGTTGTTGTTAATGTTTTGCTTTACGCAAGTCTTTTTAAATGTTCATTTTTTTTAGGTATTACTTTAGTAAGAATATTGAGTTACAGAACACAGTATGGTTAGTTTGTTTTATTAGACAACTTTGATTTAGTTATTTTTAATTTTGATAAAATTATAATGATTTACTGTATTTATTATTGTTTTTTAAACTAAATTCTCTTTTTTCTAACAGAATGCAAATGAGTTTTTCAATTTTTGGAAAAAGAAAATGCAAAAGCAGAAATCAATCTCAAATGAATGTTTTGAAAAAGAAATTTCTCAAAATGATGAATTGTATGCATTTTTGAAGAAAGCTATTATAAATGTTGAAGAGAAAAAAATGAATGAAATTAAAGTTATCAATTTTGAAACAAATTTGAATAAAAATAATTTAACACATTTATCTACTCCTAATAGGTCAGTTTCTCATATTAAAAGAAGTTTTAGCAAAGCTTTTAATATTTCAAATGAGCCGAAACTTTTAAACAATCAACCAACTTCATCCAGTCTTTCTACCTTTTCTTCTCCTAAATCAGCTTCATCTGCTATGCTAAGTTTTGATGACCACCCTGCTTTACATAATACTGACAGGTCTTCAATTCAAAATGGTTTATTTTCGTTTGAAATAAAAGATGATGATTTGAATTTGGACATTGATAAACTATCTAAAAAATACAAGTTGCATTACTTGAAAGCTGTTGAAATAATTATAAATAAAAATGTTGTAAAGTTAGGTAAAGACTCTATAACAAAGTTTGCTAATTGCTACTTTAAAGTAGATATTAATTACAAAAATTATCAAGGATCTTGTCAGTGGACAATGCAAAAAGGATGGGGTGGGTCACATTGGCACAATATTTCAATAGTACCATCTGAAAACGGTTTTATCCCAAAAAAGATAGGTAGGTTTAGAAAAGATGAGTTTCCCAATTCTTTCCCATTGATTGTTAGGCATTATCATGCAAAATGTAAAAGTAAATACATAAGATATGATTATATATTTCAAAAAACTATTTTAGTTCTTTTTATTGGCAAACCATGTGGCACAAGTAGGTGTTGTAATATCCAAAGACAGAAAAGTGTTATTGAGGAAAACAAAGATTTATCAACTTGTATGTTATACCATAAGTATAATCACCTTTTTAGATCTAAAAAAACAATTAACAATCTGAGAAACACAACTAGAAGAAAATCTTCAGTAAACTGCAATTTGAAAACAGTAACCGAGTAGGCCAAATCAAAGTTCTTGTTAGTATGACCAAATACTTTATTCTTTCTTAGAATAGGGTAACAGGTTATATCCTTCTTTTGTTTTATCAGATCCTCCTTGTTACTTCTTTTTTACTGATTTTTAATAGAAATACTCTTATGAGTGTATGCAAGATGAAGCTTGAACATTTTAATCATCATGCTTGTTTTTGTGTCTTGAATTGAAAATAAAATAAAGATAACCTCTGATAGTTTGTTTAGCTTCATAATGTTGCAGTTTTGTCTTTCGTTTGTTTGTTGTGACTGTTTCGATACTATGCATCATATTTGTGATTTGTCAACATAAACTACAATGCTACAAGCAACAAAAAAAAAGGGTTAGTGTTTTTCTATTTTACATACAAATTTTAATGAACCTTTTTAACAATTTTTTTACTGTTAGTTGAATTAAATTAGTTTCTAAGTATTTAAATAGACTTCAGTTCTCATTATCTATTCCTCGTATATTTATAAATAGCCTAGAGGTAAAATAAACATTCAAAGCTGGATTAAAGTTGTAGAGTAAATCAAGTTTGCTATGTAAAACTTATATAATACTTGTAAAATATTTAACATATATAAGTAACAAAATTTGTAGATTGATGTAAAGTTATACCACTATTTTTATGTTTATGTCATGTATTAAATAATTTTACTCAGTATTTATATTGATAACAAATATTTATAACAACCACTTGTTAAGTTAGATTTTAAGTTAAAACAAGGTTGTCACACAACCAGCCCAAGTTTTATTTGAAAAAGGGTCTTTCTAAATCAGTCTAGTTTGGTATTATTATTTGAAAAATCTCATACTAGTTAAAAAATCAGACTAGTTTATAATTAAGGCCATAGGGGGGGGGGGGGTAGAAGCCATTTTTTTAACCAAAAATAACACATAGACTTATATTATAGTAAATTTCATCATCTTTCAGATGCTTTTTTTAGATTTTAAAAATATTAAGTAACTTTTTTTTTATGACCGGTTATATAAAGGGTTGTCTTTATAAAGGGTAACTTTAAAGCCGTTTTTCTTGAGTTTTTAAAAACGGGCTTTAAAATCTATCTTCTCCTTCATTTTTCAAGCAATCTTCTTCAAATTTTCAGGAAATGTTCCTTACATTATGAGAAAAAAACGTTATTCGTGAATTTTAGTAATTTTAAAAAATAAAAATTTTATGACGAAAATTAAAAAAAAAAAGTGATTTTTTATCAAAAAAATTTTTTTTTTCAAAAAAAAGGTATTTTTACTTGAAATTTTTTAAAGTTACAAATAACGTTTTTTTGTTATTGTATAAAGAATAGACTGTGAACGTTTGAAGAAGATTGCTTAAAAAATGAAGGAGGAGATAGATTTTGAATGCATTAGTCTTTTTTCGCCGTTTTAGTTTTTCCTTCCCCACAAGGAACCTGTTATGCGGCCCGACTTTGGCCGGTCATATCTCAAAAACTAATTCGAATTTTTAAAAACGGTAAAAAGCAACTTGAAGCTTAGTAAAAACTCTATAAAATAAGATCAACTTGTAAAAAACATGGCCTACCCCCCTATGGCCTTAAAACTTTAATTACATCGAATACAATGTTTTCCCATCAATTTGAGTTTTTTCTTTAGTTGGATTAAGTTTAAATTGCGAGTCAACGTGAAAATATCTACAAAATTTTTCATGCACACTTTTTATTGTCTTAAGTCTTTTGAAGTTTAAAGGTTTTAAAGTTTTTTCTAAGACATTGTTTACAGCGTTTTGCAAGAATGAAGTGTCAAACATAAATTTACAGCAATGCTGTTACCTACTTAAATATCTAATTTTAAAAACCTAATTTAAAAAAATGCAATTAAGCCACAACATTTTTTTTATTGTTCCAAAACAATCTTATACTGAATTAGAAAAATTTTAAAGCCTTGATGAAAGACATCCCTAGTCAAATTTAATTGTGTGTAACTCTGTCAGTTTTTAGTTCAAAATTAAGTATAAAGCATTAAATACTCTAAAGTATCATTTATAAGTTTATATTTGTTAGTTAGTAATTAATGGTTAAGTAGAAATTTAAACCTTAAGATTGAATTTAAAAATAACATAAAGTACTTTAGTGGAAGTCAAAAAAAAAAAAATTAAAATATCCATTTAGTTGTCTTTTAAAGTTTATCTGCTTTACTCAAAAGTAATCATTGTCTAATATTAGTAATAAAATTTATTGTTTGAGGATTTCAATTTAACATTTTTATTAATTAGTTTTTTTGTTTTGAGGCAACACTTATTTAATTGAAGAACCTGTTTGAAGAACATAGTCAATTTTATTTATTAGGGCCATGAATGTTTATTAAAGACAAGAGTGTAAATTTTAGTATGTATTTACAGTTTAAATAGTTATAAGAATTTAAGGTTGACACGAAGACATAAATTAAAATTTAATTATAATAGTTAAGTTTAGGACAAAGTACATAAATAAAAAAAATATATAATCATCATAGCTCTTTTCCTTGATTTTTTGTCTTAAAGTACAATATACCCTAATGTTTTTGTTTCAAACTTATAGGTAAGAAAGTAGTCAACCTATTTTACATGGTGTACCAAGTCCAGGATATAAAATTTTGCTTGAATTTATAAAAAGAAGCCAGAAGATCCCCTTGACTTTATTCTTACTGTAAGTTGATTTAATACATAAATAAAAAGTATCTAGCAGCTAATGATAATCATAATATTAATAAGTAGTTTATTCAATGACAAAAATACGCTCAAAAAGTTTTTGTCTAAGGATCTAATGTACGAGAAAACCTACCGGCTATCGAATCGTAGACTGCTTGGATAGAGTTTAATGGACAGGACATAAATATTAACTCATTTTATAACTAAAAGTTTTTTAATAAATAAATTACAGGTTATTATCCTAAATTATGCTTTTAATGTTTTATAAATAAAGTTTTTGTTCTCAAATGGATTCTGATTTTCAATGAAAAGGAACTCTTAACTACAAATATAAACTTAAGCAAACAGATAAGAGGTTCTAAATTTCACCATAATAAAAAGATACAAGTTTTCAGCAAACTTGAATTCTGTTTTATTTCTTATGTTTAGTAATTTATACTAAATTATTCACATTGATTACAGATGTTATTTTTAAAGGATTTTCATAGAAATTTCTGTAGTAAGCAGGGGCCATGCGTGTAAAGTAATGTTAAATGTCGGAGCAAAATAAACTACCTTGAATGTTCTTTAATAATAACGACTTATTTTTATTCAAATGACAAAAATGTTTAAAACGTAAAATTCAAGTTCGAGAGTCATACATATTAAAGGAATTTAGTTTTCTACGAGCCCTATATAAACCTACCACGTGTTGCTAATTGGTATCAAGTAAAACTATTTGTTCAAATCCTCTTAAAACATTTTAAGATTATGTTTTGCATTTTTTATACAACTAAAATTAGCCAACTAAGTTGTGATAGTTTATATCTAAGGCGAAATAAAAAAACAGAAATTTGACTATATATGGACAATTTATTCTAACGAATATTTTATTTCTACTAAGATACAGTTCAAATTTTTTTGTTTTACATATTAGTTGCATTAAATTCATTTATAAGTAGCACTGACTAATAAGTCGACTTTATCCAATAGTATATAACAGAAAAAGTTGTAAGAAAAGTTCATTAATAAACACATTGATCACTAAAAAAATCCTATTTTTTTGATTACATTGTTTCGTTTAAATGTTTTATTTACTTACAAACAGAACTTTTTACTGAAGAAATTGGTTACATTAAAAGAAAATCTTAAATATTGTATGAAATAAGATAATTTCTGTAAATTGTTAATGTAGGATTTTTAATAATGTACTAAATTTAACACTTCACATTTAGGTACTTGTGCTCGTAAAGCGAAAAAGACTTCAATCGAAGCATTTAGTGTTCTTTGCAGACTGTATTATAAAAAAAAGTTGATGATGCATACAAAAGGACGTAGCGACAACCTCTTAGTTTATTGTAAGACAATTTTCCTTGCCAAAAAACTTTTTTTTTAATATAAAGACTTTGATTAATTTCTTTTGTTTTCTATTCCTTTCCTTTTGTCTAATTTGCCATTTTTAATTCCTAGGACAAATTATTGATAATAAACTAGAAAATTACTGTTAATATTAGATTATAAGTGTTGTAATGAAAAAATAAACAATAATTTACTACACGTATAAATTTTTAAATGTATTTAAAAAAAACTTTGTGAGATGATAATATCTATTATATTAATAAGTACATAATCTAGTGTTTGTGAATTCTTTCTCATCTATATTAGAAAAATTACATTATAGTGTATATGCTTTGCAAATGTGTGTAAATGTGATTTTTACTTTTCAAACTCAAGGACAAACGTTCTAATAAGCTAGATTTAAGAACTGTTTAACAGAATAAAGTTAATCAAAAGTTTCAGTTTATAACTTAATTCACAAATGGTTTAGATGACTTTGGTATGCAGGTGGGTGAGTAACGTGCGAACCCAGCATAAGTTTTAGCTCGAGACATACTTTTCAAACGCCTTAGCAAAACGAACGAAATTGAGCTATTTTGCAACAAATATTTTAAAATTTACTCTAAATTTAGTTTAATATATACATAAGCCTATATAAATTGATTGTAACATTTTTCAGGGTTCGTGCGCGTCAGGCTAAGTCAGGCTAAATCATTTTTTTTTATTAAAAATTTGAGAATCTCAGTTTTTCTCAGTTCAAATCCTCGAAAATTTTGATAAAAAAAAACAATTGATAAATCTTTTTAAGATCAAATTGAGATGTGAATTTTCTAAATAAAATTTAGTTGTTAAAGACAAAATCAGTCTGTATTTGTATAAATAAATGCTTAAAACCTTTTGTTGAATCTCTAAAAAATTTTAAGAATTTTAATTTTTATTTTGAGTAGATTTTATACGTCATATTTATGAAAATTCATAAAAAAATACAGTCTAAACATTACAGTTTAGTTTAACAACTTAGATCTTTGTTTGAATTCGTTTACATCATTATGTATTTCATAGCTTAGTTGGTTGAACTGTTTTAATTTCTAATCTAACGCTTTATACCAAATATTTTTTAGATTAAAACTCTTAGCAGTTTATTCATATATTATACTGTTTGTTTAAAGTTATTAGAGATATTCATAAGACTAAAACCTAGCTTTAAGATAAAAGTATTATGTTCTATGTACAAATTTAAGGTACAATTAATTTTTCTTTACAAGAACAAAATATTAAAGTTTTTTTTTCAATTTAAGTGTAAGCCTTTAAAAGCTGATATGACATAAACAATCACTGTATTTATTTAGAGTTTAGGATTTATAATTATGTATCAACTTTAAATATTAGTCAAAATACTATAATAAACATTTTCACTTATTTTAATACTCGTGTAAGTGTTTCATTTTAAACTTTAATAAAACACGACAATGCACGTCGTTTTATTATAAATCTTCTGGTTATAATGTTTTTACTTAGTGCTTAATTAAATTGAACACTTGTGTTTAGTAAAGTATATTAAATTTTTACACTAGTAATAGACTAGAAATAACACTTGTTTTAAAACTTATCACTGAATTTTTTATGTTAAGGGCTTAGGGCAAGGGTCAATCACCTTTTTGACAATTTAGTCTTATTTTTTTGAGTTGTAACTAAGCTATGAGTTGCTTTTTTCAATTTTTTAAAGCTTAAAATATTTTTGAGATAAAACTGATTGAAGTCCAGACTACAAAAAGTACTAACCAAGACCCACCAATACCTAAAAGGACTTCTAAAGGGTATTTTTTTCACTTTGAAAAGTTGTCATGCTAAATTGGTCTCAGTCAGGCTAAATGAAAAAAATTTCGCGCACGAACCCTGAATTTTATTTTCCAACTTTTTACTACTAGATTTCAAAAGAAAGTTACTAGATTAGAAAAGTAACTGTGCACGCTTAAAATCTTTTAAAATAGGTTCCAGACAAAAAATATGTTTCTAATTACAATGGCCCGCTAACTAAAACAGTCGTCTAGCCCTATTAGTAGACTTGTGGTTTTTGATTATCAAAAAGTGTTATTATTTTAAAGCTCTTAATGTAATTTTTGCCCAAACTCAAAACTTTAAAATTCTGCAATGATTCAAAAACTAAAATAAAGTATGAATTACTAAAAATAAATTTTTTATTAATTTAAATATTTGATTTACTTTAACGATACACGGCTATTCAAACATAAAAAGTAGTGATCTATAAAATCAAAAGTTTTGGATTTGGTAGAATCCGGGTTATATTTTTTTAGGAATATTTAAATACTTGGAATCTTGAAGATTTAAGCTGCAAGTTTAGTAAGTACAAAACAAGTTTTTAAATACTTTGTATATTTTTACTTATTTAGTATATTAAGTTTGAACAATATTTTCAATGTGTTATTTAAATTACACTTTTATTTAAGAATAAAATGTTTTAAAAGTAAACAAATAAACAATGTCTGGCTGAAAAAAATCAAGCTACATACACAGTAACTTAGTGTCAATATATTGATATCCCTGCAAGCAACACTAACAATTAACTTGTATTCTAGTTATGCAAAATAAATAAATCCTCAACTATAATAAATACTAAATAAATTAAAAAACGAAAACAAAGTTAAAACATTTTATGTTTAACCTAAGAGTTAGTTTTTATTCATTAACGAGTTAGAACATAGGCTTTTGCATATGTTCATATTTATAAAACAAAGTGCAATTGAAAATAACATGGAGCTGTGGTAAATTGAAATATATTTCCAACTGTAGTGAAGGCCTAAAAAGAAATATGAATTACAATTGTAATGAAAAGTTTTTAAATTTTACTTAGGATTACACTTAAAAAATCAGGAAAAATAAATTTACTTAAGCAACTGTTTAAAAATATAAAACGAATTACAACAGCAAACGATGTCTCTGTTATACTACAAAAAACAATTCTTATTTTTTCAAATTGTAGTGGAAAATTAAAAACATTTCGCCGGTCTTAAGAAGCAAACGATTGCGCTTTTGCTCGTACAAATTCCAAGTTTCAGAAAATACTCTTTCAAAATACACAGAAGATGAGAGTGCAGCAAGATATTTCCTTGCAAAACTGGCAATATGTGGGTACTTTGTCTTGTTCAAGTTCCACTAGTTTGAGACTTTATCCTTTTCAGTTTCTGCGTTCAAGTTTTTTGTGGCAAAAAAGCCCTTTATTTCTGCTTCAATTTCTTTATCAATAGAACCCTGTTGCTCGCCCTCCTGTGTAGCCGTGTTTGATTCTATTTTAAACAAAGATTAGTAAGTTAAAACTCCTTTGGATCATAATTTACTGAGTGTTTTGGTTTCTCTGGTGGCAATGTAGGAGATTCACCTTTTTGATCAGCCTTGAAAGAGATACGCTTTTTAACATTAAATTTTAGCTGCTCCTTAACATTATTTTTGAAGTAAGAAGGGAAAGTCGATATCGTGGATCAATAGCTGTTGTTACTAGTAGCAATTTGTTGTCATTCATGTTTAAGTTGTTGTTACTAGTATAGGGGTGGGCAATGTACGGCCTGCAGAGTTAAAATGGCCGGTACCCGACGTTTTTTGAATTAAAATATAATCCGGCCCGCAGATAAAAATGACCGGTCCGCGATAGAAGTGTCCGGCCCGCAAAGTTTAATATTACCAAATTTCTATCAAACTTTGTATCATATTTTTACAAACTGTAAGATTTTGAAAGAAAAACATGTTTAAAAAAGGCTTTTAAATTTAATGTCTACTGATAAAAAACATTTTGTCTTAATATTTTATGTTTTTCTAACATAGTAAGAATATCTTTTTGTCAAATTACCCGAAGCAAAGTGTTTGTTTAAATTTAGTATTTTACATTCCAACATTTATTAATTACTATGTCAGTTCTGTTTGTAGACCTAACATAAACATCTGACTTGTCTCAATCTTCATCTTAAGTTGTTTATTTAATATTTTAGCCAGTATGCTCACCCTCAATTTCCGGTCAATGCCAAACACGATGTTTGCACTCGAAATTTTCATTCAACCAATGCGCGGTTAAGGAAATATATGATTTAAAGATAAATAACAATTGAAGTTCTCTACTTATTGCTAAAAAGAATGATATAAATTTAATTTTTTTAAGATTTTGTTTTCATAAAAATCTTTTACTCCAAAAAATAGAAAAAAAATATATTAAAATTTAATAAACACTTTATTATTAATAGATTTTTTTTTGATTAGAACATTGTTTTGAAAATAAAATATTAAAATGTCTGAAGTTATAACATATATATCATGAATTAAAGCTATCAATTAAATATATATATAAAAATTAACATAAAAGTATGTAGCTAAAAATATGCAAGCATGTGCTTTAATGTTAAATATTTAACTTATATTTTTTTCTTTGTATAAATAATTGAACTATATATGAAAAATTAAAAAAAAAAAACAACCTTATTATAACTGAGATTTTTTATTTTGATTAACAGGCTCTCCAAAAAAGACACAATAACATTATAACTTTTTTTTTAAATTAGGAAAAAAGTAAAATAAAATATATAAGTCCTACAATCCTTGTCACAAGTCATTTATGACACAGTAAGATAAATAATCAATAACATCTAAATGGAGACTAAAAACTATATTAACCAAACAAAATATACTTTAAATAATTACACAGTATTTGTAAGCTAGACCTCTCTACTATAAACTCTATAAATTAATCCATAAAACATATGTCACAAATTTTCAAGAAAACCTTGATAGAGATGTTTAGAAAACAAACCCTGGTAAGGCCTGAGCTATGCAAATAAGATTTCACTGAACTGAGGTAGCCCGAGGAAAACATTACTAAAATGAAGTAAATTAAATTACCTACAAGTATATTTATTTCTTATATTCCCGTAAGAGAAAAACAAAAATGTTATTTGAACCTAAATAGGTTCACGAGCAGACATAAAAAACTAGACATGTGATGAATGAGTAAGAGCGATTATCTAAAAAGCTGAGATTTAAAGCCTTAATTATGTACTTAATTTTTTTTGAAAGTCTAACAAAAATGATTTATCATAGTTTTCATACTGTGCGCAAAACTCTAAATCAAAGTTGAGAAGGGTTTTTTAAGTGTGAAAAAGTTCTGTTTTATCAACTCAAGCGTGAAACCATTAATTACTTTTTCATTTCATTTAACTTTTGACAAACAATTGAGTACAATTAAAAAAGTTTAAAGTGGTCTACCGGGTCCAAAATTTTGGATCCGGCCGGATCCGAATCCGAATCTTATTTTGAAATTAGGATCGTTCCGGAAGTGATTTCGAGTCTTATTTTTAAATAAAGGTTCAACCAAATTCGAGTCAAAAAAGGCCATATTTGGCCGAGTTTTAGTCTAAACATTAATGATTATTGTTTAAATAGCAATTTATTAAAATAGTTTGTTTTATACTTTTTCACGAAGGTCTCAGTTTCTTTAGTTATAAGATTTATAAGTTAAAATCACAATTAAATCTTTCCAAACATTAACAGATTCTTTATAAAATCAATAAAGTAACTAGTTTGTATGTCTTTTTTGTGTTTTTATTTAAGTTAAACGAAAAATGTCATATCTACAAAGCAATAAAATCGTTTGAAATGTTTTTTGTTGAAATTGAATAAGAATTTTAAGGTCTATTAATTTTTTAAGAAACCTAGTTGATTTAAATAGAATAAACAAGAAAATAAATAATAAATTTTCAATGCTTTTATTTAATCTAAACCAGCGATTCTTAACCTGGGGTAAATTACCACGTTTTAGGGGATAAATTTTCTTTTTTACAAGTTATGTAAGTTTTTGTTTATTAATCGCTTTTGAACTTATAAGTTAGTATTTAACTGTACTTTTTTTAATTTAATAAACTCTGTAAACTTTACGATTTTTTATATTTGGTAAACTTAAAGTTAAAAAGATCTTTGTTTTCCTCAAAATTAAACACAATTTTGTATATTGAAGGGTAAATTAGTTAATTACCTTTCAAAAAGGGGTATAAGGTGAACAAAAGGTTAAAAACCGCTGATCTATATCTACAAAACAAGACAAATCGTTTGAGATGTTTTATGTCTAAGTTGAATAAGAATTGTAAACTCCATTAACTTTTTACTAAAACTTGTTATAGCGAATAAGTGTTCAAAAACGCGAGTATCTGATTTTAAATGTCTGCGAAACTTTAACTTCCCTTAAACATGCCGTATATCTCAACATTTAATGTTTAAGGAGAACAAAATATTACATAAAACCTAAAAAAAACATATTTTCTGACGCAGGGACGACCTAAAGAAAATTAATACTCTTTTTGTATAGACACTTTTTTAAACAATCTAAATTTTGTGGTAAAGTTACAACCGGAGCAAATTAAAAAAGTATTTGAAGCTAGAAAAAAGTACCATCTTTAAGTTCTAGAACTGTTGATAATTAAGAATTGTGAGCTAAAAGTTTTAAAATGAAAATACAGAAAATTGATTTTAAAATGAAAAAAATTTATAGCTTGTCAATGTTCTGTGAACGTTATTAATGTCTCTATATATACTTTGCAAAACACTGACGTAGTGTAAAAAATACTTGATAGTATGGTACTGTGCACAACATTTCAAAAAATTTGGGTACAACTTTTCTAACAATTTTCGTACTTGTTTACAGATTCGGTTTCGAAAAATTGAACAAATCTAGATCGATATACCACATCAAAAAAACAGTTTCGTTGAACTAAAATAATGAATATATGTATGTTAGAGTTATAGGTGTTATTAAACACTTTAATAGAAAATTAAGTATTTAAAAAGTACGCTGAGATAACTGTTTCAAGAAAACTTATGTTAAAAAATATCTTTTTCTGAGAAAATTAGTAAAAAAACTTCTTTAGTATGTTTACAAATATTTTTTGCCTTGTAATATTACAACTTTAGACTTAGACAAATATTCAAAATATAAAAAAGTATATTTTAAAACAGAAGGAAATTTGTTGTTGTTAATACTATTATTGTTTTCCTATTGTTTTGCTTTCTTATTAGAAGCCATAAATTTAACATCACTTGTATTTTCATTTTCATTTATAAAAGTTAAGTTCAGTTATGGTAGAGTTCAATTCTTTAAAGTTAATAAAAAATTATGCAATAGTTTATTCATCTATTCGTAAGTAAGATTATTTTTACTGTTCAATTAATATCATTAAGTAAAATAAAAAATAGCACTTTTAGCACAAAATACTGATAAAATTGAACGTAAACATATTTTAGCTTATTACATTTTTACTTTCTTTAAAGAGGTTGTAACCTATCATTCAAGTATTCAATGTTTGCTATAAGTGTTGTTTATCTCCTTTTATGAGCTAATTTAAAGTTATATCTGTTTTTTAGTTCTTATGTTACTTCTTACTTAAGTTTTTAAATACATTTTCATGCACAAAATTCAGTAAATTTTCGTTTAACTGATTGTTTTATTACTAAAGATTTAAATATTTAAATGATAAAAAATTAAATTTATTAGCTAGTAAGAAATTTTATAAGCATGTGGTGTACGACTCGATAACAAAAAGGTTCCTTTGTAAACCAGGTCCTTACAATAGTAATAAGAAGTTTTGTACTTTTTAGATATAAAAACAAATTATTGCAGTTAAACTGTGAATAAAAAATTGTTAATGAAAAATATTTCATTTAGATTTTACTACTTTTTTTTTTATAATGCTTAAAAGAATAAGAAGAGCATTTTTTGAACTTTTATAAATACCTAAAAAATAACATTGTAATTTTAGCTTAAAAAAAGTTTAACAACGAATTATTAATCATCAAACTTAAATAAAACACTTGTACTCTTTTACTTTAAATTAAATTAGTTACAACGATAAAAAAAACGTAATACTTTCTGTAGCACTCATTTATTAACATAAGAAAAAAAAATCAATTTCTATTTAGGTTTTAATATGGTTAATTAAAAACTTTACCCTAAATTACTTAAAAAATATTGTAGTGGGTGTTTGTATGAAATAAGAGACTAAACATCGAACAAGTACATATAATTAAACTTAAATATTGTTTTATATTAAATCAGAGTCTTATTGCTTTCAGAAAACAATTGTGCAAAATTTTGAATATTACTTAGTCTTTGGTTTCTACTATTAAAACAAACAAAATTCTAGGGTGTTGATAATTTGTTTTTGTGTTTCATCAGCTGAAACTAACTAAGTAGAAAGTACTTAGAGATGGACTTTTAATAAACCATTTTCGAAAATATTTTGGATAGAAAAAGATGTTATATTAGCTTTAGATTTGAGTTTTAACTTTTAGAGTTGTTGTGACTTAATAAAAAATATCTAATGACTAGAAATGGTATAAGTTATTCAAATAAATAAAAATATTAGTTTTAAAGAAAATGTTAATCTATTTATTCAGAAGTCTAGATTTTTCAAGTAAAGTGTATAATTATTATACAGATTTAATTGTAGAACACAGCTTTGACACGATTTTCGATAAAGTTATAAAATTGAATAAGAAACGCTTTTAGAAATAATACGAAAACAGCTCACATTTTTGCTTGCTTCTAATACCAGCTTATTTATTTAAATGTTTTTACTGCCTCAGCAAAAATAGAAATACTGTTTAGTATTACTGTTTTGAATTCTTTAAAATACAAAATTAATTGGGAAAAGTATTTTTGAACTAATATGAAATAGCGGAAATAATATGTTTGTTTTGCAATTATTGGATTTATGAATTGTGAATTTGTGATGCATGATTTAGCTTAAATAAAAGGGAAAAACAAAACTTTCATGAAGATTTCATGTAATTGCGAAAACGGTCTGTTAAGGTTTCAAAATTAATAAAATACAGAACAAAACTTATTTTTAGATACATCTCAAACTATAACTACGACAACAAACTGTATGAATAATTGATTGTTTAATGTTTATTCTTGTTAATCAATTCCATGAGTTAAAAGCATCAGTAAAAAAAAAGTTATAAGAAATATATTCCCTTAAACTTAAATTAATTTCTTTTTTTGTTATAACTTATAAGTAAATTCTAAAAGTACGCTAAAATTTATCTCAGGGTAGAACATGGAAACTAATTACTGAAATTTTTTTCTTCGAAAATATAGTTACTGAAAAAACTAACTTCATATAACTAGTGTAAAGTATTTTAAAACTCTTAAGTTTATTTCAAAAACTCATAAACACAAATTTAGCTAAACTAAAAGTTAAGAAGCACTAGTCCTGGACAAGACAGTATCCGTGGTGTGCAACTCGATAACCGAAAGGTTTTTTTGTGCACCATGTCCTAGGGTCAAATATTTTGAGCTTCCTTTTTTTTTCTTGTTCAAAAAAATATAATGTTGCATAACTTTTACAATACTTTGGAAATATTAGATAGTTTGGTTTTGGTAGTAGTTTTAACTAAAAAAATTAAACATAAGTCACTTATTTAAAAAAGGTTTATTAATTGATTTCGTTTAGCGCATCCTCAGAATAATCATGCTAAAAACTGATAATATTGTAGTGTAAATTTAGTTATAAACAATAATTTTGAAATGTCAAAAACAAAAAATAATTACGTCATAAAGTATAAAAGTTTGTTTAAAAGGTTAAATAGACTTTTGTACTTTATGACGTAACTATTTTTTGCTAGTTCAGATATAGTTAGACCTTTAAATGTAACTAAGTACCACTTAATTGTAAGACAAACAATTTTTTTCAATATAAACTTAATTAAAAACTCCCACTAACAATGCGGTAACAACATTTATAATTTTTTTGAAATTATTAAAACGTGCAGTTCGTATAATGATTTATTATCTTCAGAAGCTCTACTAATTAAAAACCTTAAACCAAATTTAAATAATAAGCTTGGTCCTGATAAAGGATCAAGTGTAACTATTAATATATTTAAATAATATATTTTGTCTTAATTGTTTATAAAAAAACACTTTTGTTAATTACTAGTCGTTTTAATTAGTTGTTTTAATTTTACAAATGATTTAGTTTCATTCTGTTTATTTTATGTTTAGTTAACTCGTGAGTGTATAGTACTTTTGATAACGGAGTTTGTAAATTCCGAAAGCGCGTAAATTTTTGATAAAGTTTATAATGAAAAAAATTTTTTGCTAGACATTTCAAAACTATTTTTTATAACTAAATTTACACTATAATATTATCAGTTTTTAGCAAGATTATTCTGAAGATGCGCTAAACGAGATTAATAAATAAACCTTTTTAAAATGAGTGACTTAAGTTTAAATTTTTTAGTTAAATTTTAGACAACAAAAAAATTAAAGTTATCGAAATATAATAAAGTTGTGGTTTAGTTCAAACTAGTGTAATAATGTAGATGCGTTGTTTAATTATATGCTCCCTATCTTTTCAAACTTTTCAGTACTGTGCCAATTCAATATCACTGAAAAAAAAACGTATGCACATTTGATTTTTCAAATATTAGTTTGTATAATAAAGTCTGTACTATAGTTTAACTTAAAAAAATCAAAGTTATTTTAAATCGTTAATGTATTTAATTCAAAGAAACTTGGAGTAGAACAGAAAAGAAGAATATTTTGTATTTTTTATCTTTTGTTTACTTAAAACTTTGACACGTAATTTTATAGTTTAATAAAAAATATTTGGACAAAATAAATGAAATTTTTACAGAATGTCTTGATTAATTATATTATTTTTTTAAGGGAACTTTTTCTTTACTGATTTGATATAAATAATATATTGTATTTTTCTTTATTTTAAGTTTTTTTTTTTTTTTTTTTATGTTTAGTTGTTTTTCCAACGTTGATTTTGACTATAGGTTTGAGGCTAGTTTTTTAATTTTGTTTATTGAACTCATATAGATCCAAAAAACAATCTGTATAGTTAACTTTTTAGTAAGCTTTTTTCAAAACAAGACTTTTTAGAATTTTTAGTGTTTGAAGTTAATTCAATGAAATTTATTACCAAAATTGTTAAGTTCTATTTTAAATGTAAGATCTCATAACAAATAGTAAATTAGACGACATTAAAATCTATAAAAACACTATAGTACTTATTTATTGTATAATCACTTTTTCTATAGCATTTTTGGTGTTTTTAAATACAGTATACTACCGCTTAAGTACGCACTTTTTTTGGTACGCATCACGCCTTAAGTACGCACTTATCCAGAAAGACAAAGTAAAGGATGTTATACTAGAACTTCAAGAAATTCCAGTTTTTTTGCCTAAATTTTCAATCATCAAGTTTTTCCAGATTATTTTATGTTACCAGGTAGAATTGCCAACCTGCTGAGTTAGCCTGATACTTTCACAACTTTTAAACTAGGGTGAGTAATCTTGAGTAGGCCAAGTGGCCTGAGATTGAGACTGTCCTGTTATTAAATATTAACAAACTAAATACTTATGTAGTGGTTGCAGAAAAGTAAAAATAATAATGATATTTGAGCTGTAATGCTATAAAATAAATAAATCTAGATGACAAAGTTAAAAAAACCTGTATATACAAAATAGTTAAGTCATAATTTAATTTAAATGTACATACATTGATGTTTTGAAAATGTTTGGTAAACACAAAGTAGTTTAGTACTTTCCCTCTAACAAAACAAAATGTAGCTTAATATTTTTTTTTAAATCATTGACTGACATTGACTTTCTATATTAAATGTATGTATTAATTATGTAGAAGCTTTTTATAGAAAAAAAAAATCATTTTAAAATCTATTAAAAAAATTTGCAAATTAGAATTATGTTTTAAATGTTATTTAAAATAAATGACTTGTTTATTTGGCTTAATTATTTGGTGGCTAGTTGTAAGAAAGAAAACAAACAACTAAATTTCATATTATACTATATCGTCAAAAAGTACGCACTACCCGTGCTAAGTACGCACTTTTTGGTCGGGTTCAATTTGCGTACTTAAGCGGTAGTGTACTGTATATATTTGTAGCTGATTGCATATATACTTTATAGTATTTAATTATGTCTGCTTGATGTTTTTAATGTCTTAATTATATTTTTCTATGGTTTAGAAAATTTGTTTAATGGGAAACTAATAACCGGAAACTAATAAAAGTACAACTAAGCATGTTGCTGAATATTTGTAATGTACAATGTTCAATTCTTACGTCATATTGTTTTTGTTTTTTTGTAAACTTTTGCATCTTTGTTTATCAAAGTGCTTTTTATTTTAAATTTGAACTGGCTGAAGATTAGAGACAATCTTTTTTGTCTTTATGAAACATATGTTCCAGCATTTTTAAAATCGTCATTTCAATAAAATATATATATAATTATATATATATATACTAAATAAGTTAGTTATAATGTTTAAAAAAATGCAACTTTATAAGCAGATTTTAGTTAATCAATCATAATAAAAAATTCATTTTTTTTATTACACTGCTTTTTACAAAGTTGATTAAAGCATAATGTTTTTGTGGACCATAAAAGTTTTGTTTTGTAAAAAAGTGTTAAGAATTAGCTTAATATACTATTAGTTTATATTATTGATAAGATGATTATTCTAAAATGTTTATCCAATGCTTGTTTATTAAAAAACAACATTTTTCACTAACTTGAACAAATGTTTTTAATTTTTTTGAAAATTTGTTTACTTGTATGAGATTTATTGAACAAAAACCAAAAATTACCCAATTTTTTTTTTGCTTAAAGACCCAGGTAAAAAAAAAGACCTCTCGGTCATCGAGTTGCATACCCAACTTTAATCAAAATTATAACTACATGAAAAATGAGACTATTTAACTTTACAACATTAAATATCTTTCAACTATTTTCAACAACATTAAATACTTTAACTGATTAATATCTTCAAAGCAAACACCGAAGACTACAAAAGCTTACAATTTATCTAGAACAATGTTATATAATATGTATTACAATAGAAATATTTCAACATATGTTTTTTTAATTTATTCAAACTGTTGACTAAAAAATTAAAAAAATATCTTTAAAAATTTTAGTTTTGTGGAAATATTTAAATAAAGACTTATATATTTTACAGACATATGTTAAGAAGTATTGTATGAAAAACTATAGCCATGCATTTATTGAAAACTATTTATAAAATTTTAAACTATTAAGTTTAAGTGTTTCATTTTTTGTTGTTAGTCGAAAAAACAGCTTGTTTTAAGCAGCGAAATTTTTAAAATAAATAGTAAAGTATGAAAGCTGTACCTAAAATTTTCAATATCCTTTATAGCTGACTTTTTATCTACAAAAATTGAGCATTTATTTGTCGTTTTATAAAGTAAATGTTAGTTTACAGACTTTATATACGTTTATGTAAAAACTTTTTTTTTTAATTTACAAAAGAGTATAGATGTAAACATAGCATACTTTCGATAGAACCTTAGTCATGAAATTTTACTAAATTTTGATGTTTTGAATACTAATCCAAAACTTGAAGATTATTTAGTTACATATTAATTAAATAAAAAACAATACTATTTAAAATCTGAAGCGAAATGGGAACAGTCTTTCCAAAAAATCCATGTGACTGAAATGAAAAGCTGTCAGGTTGAAGATGACATTGAAATGGAAAACTACTATGCCTGGCAATATAAGGCTTTTAGGGTTGAGTCCCACCATTACCATCATTCCAAAGTCCGTCAGTAGCATTATGATTATTGCTATACAGAACCTTTTGCTGAGGTCCTTAGCTGTTCTGCTTTTTACATTTCTTTTCTTGTTTAACTTATAGGTTTTATATACAAAAGAACAAACGGTGAAGACGTTTAAAACCTGGCAAACAGTTACTCCAAAAGAAGGGATGATGCAAATTATTTTTTCAAAAAAACTTACACAGCCTGTTACGCATTTTTCTTCCGAAGCACTCGACCATATAAAAGCCATGCATACAGCCAGAACCGCGCAGAAAAAACCCATGACAACCACAGTTATAAAGTTCAGTTTTGTGTACCACTTAGAAACGACCGCGCTTTCGTAAAGAATGTTCGATTGTAGAAAGAGAATGATGCCGTTCAGGAATCGGCAGAACACGCCACAGGTCACGTGGGCGCTCATGATGACAGTACAGAAACGAGCGTACTTTTCATAGGTCAGTATGAGACGTGAGCTAAGAAAAATGACATCAACAAGTAGCGTGGTGAGAATCAGTATGAATAACCTGTTCACTTGAAGGTTACGGTAGTTTTCCCTATTTCTCCGTGTGTAGACAGATGTCGCAGAAATTAAGTAGCAAGTTAACATGAACAGAACGCTGCATAATACCCTTGACAAGAAAATGTCGCCTTGGCTGGAAACATTAGTACTAGAAACAAGCTTGTATGCAGTTGTGTTGTTATCAGCCATTTCGAAAAAATATTTTTTTTAATAAACTTTGTTGGTTGTACAAAGTAACCTAGTTAAAATTCATATTATTAAATTTTATTTTTAAATTTTTAATGTTGAATCAAAAAAAGCTAGAAAAATGTTTTAGTTGTGAACAATAGTTTGTAAAAGATTGATCATACATTAATATTAAACTGTTTTCAGTTTTAGCAGTTTTACTTAAAACCAAAATAGTATTAGTTTTTTAAAGTTAAATTAAAGACTTAAGATGACAATTAATTTTAAAAATTTAACATACAGTCACCTCTCGCGAATTTATTATGTAATCGCACACTTTGTCCACAGCAAAGGTGCATAACTAAATAAAAGAACGTCACTAAACGAGAGGTAGCTAATATACCTACTTTATTGTCTATTTTCTTATTATAAATTAGATTAAATACAGTATGGTGAGTTTCCTACTTTAGTTTCAAGAATAGTTTTCATTTAAGTTAAACATTATGTGAAAAGCTTTTTATCAAAAGTTTTTATATCTGTAAAAACTTTTTTCTTCTTTGTTCTTTGCCATCTAAGATTAAACTTGCCTTGCATAGTATTAGAGAAAGTGCTATCTATAATATCATGCAAAACAAGTTTAATCTTAAATTGTCAAGGAACAAATTAAATAAAAATAAGAGATTTATAAAGTTTAATTAAAACATTGCTCCACAAATATTGTGAGGAATGGAATATTATACATATATACCATTTGCAACTTATAATTAAAAGATTACTCACTATGTTTTATATTTTATTTCACAAAGCTTTTCAAAACTATACTCGTTTCATTCTTAAGTGGTAAATGTTAAATGAAAATTGAATTTTATATTTTTGGTTAGTAAACAGCTTAAAACTAACTTTAAATTATAAATAAATTCAAATAAATAAGAAATTAGAGATTTAGCAATTAAAACTGAAGTAAAAGTATGTTTATTAATAAATTGAAAGTTAATAAATTAATAACAGCGCAATATTTGAATATCTTTTTAATTGCACACCCTGTCAAAACTCTGACATAGTTCAAAACTTTAAAGTTTTGAAACGATGTAAACAAAGCGAACTCTACAGCCTGGAATCAAAATTGATTGAAGAAGAGCGACCTATGTTAAATACGCAAATAGCATTAAATGGAAAAGCAAAATTGTTAACAATTTGTTAATAAATATACCTTTACTTTAGTTTTACTTGCTAAATCTCTAATTTTGTATTTATTTGAATTTATTCATACGTCATAATTTAAAGTTATTTTTAAGCTATTTACTAACCAAAAATTTTTTTTTCAAGTTTCAATTAACATTTACCACTTGAGAATGAAACTAGTATAGTTTTGAAAAGCTTTGTGAAATATAATATATTACAAAATGGGTAATCTGTTAATAATAAGTTGCAAATGGTATATAAGTACATTCAAAAACATTCCTATAATAGTACTTAGGAATATAGTATCTTGTTTGATTTATTTCCAAAAGGCCTCCTTGAGGGCCATGACAGATATTCAGGGGGTCAAAGGGGGGGGGGGGCGGGGCATGAGCAGCAGTAAAGGAGCCACAGGGGGGCAATGAGGTCATAATTTGAAACTTACACTAGATCATGGGTTCCCAACCAGGGGTGCTCGCACCCCTTGGGAGTGCGATGCAGCATTCCAGGGGTTGCGAGATGGCTTTTAATTTTTGTATAATAAATAAGGAGATTTTCACTCTCTGATAAAGTTAAAAAGTACATTTTTTAATAAAAATAAGTAGGCGCTAATTTTCTGAATAAATTAAATTTATCAATATTTCATAGAGCAAGAGCGCTTTTCTAGAAGTAAATTCATTTTACTTATTATATTTAATAGCTGTTAGTTTATAATTAGAATTTCAGTAAAGCTTTCATAGAGTTTTACACCTGTGAATTTTAATCATTTTCTTTAAATATTTTATTTTCCTCACTGGCCATTAATTGTTTAAAACAGTTTATAAGCTAGCATCTATTTTAATTGAAATACTTGGATAAAAATTAGTATCTTCACCAGGTTTCTATTAGCTGTTAAGAACAGGTTCTGTTAAGTCTATTACATTTATAATGTAATCTTTTATTAAGCTTAGTTGTGCAGAAAGTGGTGCTTAAAGATTTAACATCAGTAAATTGTAAAGTTCACAGCAATTATTGTATGTTATACCATTTAATAAAACTTGTTTTTAGCTTTAGTGAAACCAATTTTTATAGATCAGCAAAAGTATTCAACGCATCAACTTTATTTCTATTCATTACTCTTTTGAACTTAAACCGTTTACTTTTTTCAATCTACTTTTTTCTATTTATTTTGTAAGCATACAAACTTTTTTGTATTTGCTTTTATACATATCTTTTTACAATTTAAGACTAAATACCTTTTAACTTTTAAAAATCTTAACTCAAACCTTTATTATTTTGAAACCTCCTAGCTGCTAATAGTTTTGTAAATAAAAAATTACATAAGCTTAACTTAGTACAGCTGATTTTTACTTTTTAAGTACATATATTCATAACAAAATGTATAAAAAGTTTAGTTTTAAGTTTAAGCCTAATATTTATTACTTTTCTAGTGCTTTTTCCTCACTTCTAATATTTTTTCAAATCTTTAAAAACTAAATGACGAAGTCATAGGCTTAAGCATTGTTTTTGTATAAATTTTATGAAAAAAAAAAGTCTTACTAATTGACTTTTTTATTTTTCTTAGAATACAGTTTATTTAATTAGTACTCAATCATGTCAAAGATAAGGAAGTGAAATGATAGTTATTTTAATAAACGACATGGTGGAACAGATATTTCAGGTCATGATTTTGAGTCATTGAAATCTAAAAGGATCCGCTATGAATCACGAGGAACACTTCCAAAGTTTGGTTTTGTAACTGCTGGCAAACCTCTTTTATTGGCTTCTTACCATGTGGCGTATAACGTAGCTAAATCCAAAAAGCCTCATACAATTGCTGAAGAGTTGATAAAGCCATGTGTGTTACAAATGACAGAAGATGTTATGGGAAAAGAAGCTTCGAAAAAGCTTGAGTTAGTGCCGCTATCTAATAATATTATTCAAAGTGGAATTAAAGATTTAAGTTCGGATGTTTTGGATCAAGTCATTGCTGAAATCAAAGCTAGTTTTTTAAAATCTCTCTCCAGTCGGACAAATCAATCGATTTTGAAAATTGCAGTCAATTGATTGTACTAGTGAGATATGTGCATGATGGCTCGATAAAAGAAAATTAAAATACAGATTATCAATTAATGAAATCAATGACTTTGTAATCAAATTATTAACAAATAATTATAGCATACAGTGTTAGGGGCGCGAGATCAAATTAAGAGACTTTAAGGGTGCGGGGCATCAACAAGGTTGGGAACCACTGCACTAGATATTCTTAATTAGCTGATAAAAAGCAAAAAAAAAAAAACGGTCTTATGTGTTTTTAATAGTAGTTTTTTAAGTAATATTGTCCGAAGGAGCCATAGCTTTTTTAATTTATATAAAGGGGGCCTGTTAATAAAAAAGTTTGGGAAACCCTGATTTAAAAGTATGAATGAAAGGGAATACACCTAAAATATAAAGAGCAAAGCCATATTGTTCTATAGGTTCCTTATGGAAGGTACAAACTAAAAATGCAAAAATATCAATTTTACTATAAGTATATCATCTTCTATATTAAAAAAAAATTATAAAATAAGTAAACAAAAATAAATTAATTATTAAATCAATACATACAATAAATTTACAGTATAATAGAACTTAAATTTTTTTAAAGAAGTTTTGAGAATTCTAAAAGGCGTAACTAAATTAAAATGCGTAACTAAATGAGAGTGCGTAGATTCGCGAGAGGTGACTGTAATTACTTGTTAAAACAGATATATTACTTTAATTGTAAACTATAAACTAAAATTCATTTTAATTATAATAAAATTAAAACATTAAAGATTTAAAAAAACGGCTTTATTTCTGCTTTATAAACTTTTTTCGATAATAATCAGCTAAAACTGTTTGTTAGAGTACTTATTCATCCAACACTAGACTAACATTTAGTTTCCTCACGGTTTTTAAAGTTAGTTTTTGATTAAAGTTTCTGCTTTTTTTCTCTTTCAAAAAAAATCGTTTTCTTTTACGTAAAATATTTCGTATTAAATTGAAAGATTTTTCGTTGATTTTATTTAAAAAAATTCGAACAGAAAATTTTATGTTTTCAAGGTTTCTATTCAAACTGCAGTTTAAACCTTTAAAAATTAAAAAAAATACGTAAGTAAATTAAAAAAAAAAATTCGATTAAAGAAATCTGTTAACAACAAAATTCAAAACTTTGTAACACTAAATTCTATTAAAGCTTATACTACACAACACTGTTAAAGACAAAATTTACTTAGTAGTTAAAAAACAGTAAACTTTGTAACATGAATGAAATAAAAAAAAATTGTTACCATGACTATAAAAACAAAGACTAACAGTAAAAATGTATGCTATAAAAACAAATAGAGTATGAAAAACGAAGATTAAATCAGACCATAACTAATAATAATTGTTTTGTGCATATTATTGATATGCAAGTATTTATAGAAAATTTACTAGATAGCGTTAAAGAAAAAAATGAATTTTTAAACAGTTTAAGCTTCTACTTTAAAAACTCATATTTCGTCATTAAAAGTATAGAAAAAATATAAAAAAATGGAATAAAAAGGAATACAACCTTAACAGGATTGCAAACTTGATCATAATAAGCAGTAATAATTTAATAAACTAACTAACTTATATTAAACTTTAAAGAAACTTAACATTTAAGTTGATATAACTGCAAATTAAAGCTAATTGTAAAAAAAAATATATTCATAAATCTGTTTTATTGGATTTGAATGCTTACATTTTTTCTGTAATAAACTGTTGAATTATGTGTGTAAATTTGTAATTTTTTAGTTATTTTCTAGATATATCCTGTTTTCACTTTAGTTTATTACATTGTATAGTACTAATGAGCCAACATGAGTACAATTATTACCTTTTAAGTTATATAGTTGATAATTATAGATTATAATCTTCCTTTTCAAACAATGAAAACAACTGTTTATATAACATTTATAATAAATACATAATTAAAAACTAAGTAAAAACTGATCATTAAAAAAAAAATTTAGCGTTCTAAAAATGCTAAATTTTTAGTAGTTGATAAAAAAATATAAATAATCATTTTTGTAGAAATTTAAAGATAAGCTAAGGAAGTTGGAACAAGTTAAAACTGTTATTAACACAAAAAGGAGAACAAAGCTTTTTCCCGAAAAAAAAAATCTTGACTTTTTTAACAAAAAAAAATTATGTGCAAACAGTTTACTTAAAAAAATAGTTGAAAGTTTTTCTTATTGAAACAAAAGTGCAAATTTTTTTTATACAACTTATTAAAAATAAACACTAACTAATACTTTACTCGTGTTAATGTTTCAAAATGCTAAACATATTATTTATAATAAAATATAACATTTATCTTTAAAAAAAATCTTAGTTTTTTAATTGTATTAACCGCAAAAACTAGCGACAAATTAATTAATTTCTTATATTTAAGATCCAGATAGTGAAATATCTTAGCCAAAAATACCTTAGAAGTAAAATATAAAAAAATTCTGGAAAAAGTTAGTAAAAGCTGTTTTAACGTTATTAGAAAAAACTTACTCGTGTTAATGTTTCAAAATGCTAAAAATACTATTTACAATAAAATATAACAGTTATCTTAAAAAAAAATTCCAATAAAACTAAAACAGCCTTTACTAACCGTGACTTTAGTGACCAACCGGATCTTAACTATAAAAAAATAATTAGTTTGTCGCTAGTTTTTGCGGTTGATACAATTTAAAGCATAAAAACTAATTTTATTGTATATAAATTGTTGAAAACTTTATTAGATTAGTAGGTTTTTCTAAAAAGTTAAATAACGATTGTATTAATTAGCATTTTTTTTTCAAAAAAAGGATCTTAACTTAAGAAACATTTGTACCCTAATTTTTGGATCCGATACATCACTTCTTCTAACCCAACTCTACTAAGTTTACAGTAAAGGAGTATACTAGGAATTACATTTTTCAGTGAGTATGTTAAAATGTAGCGTCTAAACAACGAAAGTTATAATAACCAACACTTTTGGCAGACTGGTTAAGTTTAGAGAAGTAAGTAAGAAACTATATATTTAACTTTTAAAAGTTAATAAAATTGTAAAATGCGTAATTTATAAAATAAGTAAGTAAACTTTTAAATTTTAAAAAAGCTATGAAAAGTTATTTGATATGAAATGCATACTTTTTTCATGAATAGAAAACAAGTAAAAAAAATTTTCAAGAAATAAAGTAAATATAAAAGGACTCAAAATTTTCTAGGATTTAATGCCTTATTTCGTTATATCTTATAATTCGTATTTAACTAAAAAGTTATTTGTGTTCAAAGTTTCAGTATGTTTTGATTTTTTTTACCATTGTTTAAATAGATAAAAAAATTATCTTAACAAGTACTGAAGCAATTTTATACATCAAGTACTCGTTTTTTTTTACTAAACATTAAAAGCTTTATTTAACAAAGGGTTCATTATAACTAAAATTATAAAAAGAAAATTGTAAACAAAGTTTTCATTGATAAAAATTTCGAAACTCTTTCTTAGAAGTCGTTTAAATGTTAGGGAAAAAACATTTAATCTAAGTAAACATTTATTAAAGTTAATTTTGGTATTAGACTATATTAATTTACTAGTTAATTGAAATTGCGATTATATATTTAAACTATAAAAGAACGTTAAATACAAAACAAACAGTATATTTAGAAAAAAAATTGTTGTAACTTTTTATGTAAACTTTGTCGTAAAATTAGTATTTAACTTAAAAAACAATTTAACTTAAAAAACATTAGTATAGTACTAAAAGTATTTAAACCTGTATGTAAGCCTCTTCGATGGTTTTCATATAAGTAAGTGTAATATTGTATATTAAATTATTTAAAGCAATAAATAATGTAAAGAATTCTTTTAACTTTATTTTTTAAATCAAAAAATAAAGTTTTTTAAATTGAGCAATTTCTGTTAAATTTTTAAAAAAAGTTTTAATTTAAAATCGCGATCGTAGCCCGTTCTAAGTTATTTATTAACTTAAAGTTTTTGATTGTAAATACAAACTATTTAAAAACTGGTATAAAATTTTTTTATACTTTTGTTTTGTAAATAAAAGTTTACACTTTTTACTAAACTAATTAAGTTTTATAAACGGATAATGAAAATTCAATATTTTATAAGTAAATTCATAGTAAAAAGTTAGAAAAAAATAATTAGACTATTGAACTAACTATAGTTAGAGTTTTATTTCAAAAGCAAGAATCATTTTGTACTTATAGAACAAGTTTTTGACGCAAAACTAAGTTTACATGATAAGTATTCAATCCATAAATATTTTTAAATATCATACAAAAACTACTTTTCTTGTACTTGTTTATCGTATAAATAATTAAATTTCGGATAAATCTAGTAATATGACGCCTAAATGCGCTTTATTTTGTTTAGATTAGGAGCAACAACGCAATCGACAAAATTATATGTTCTAATTTAATCTCAAAAGCGTTTTCAAGACAAACAAGTAGTTGATCGAAACCAAACGTCACACATAAAAGTTGTGCGTAGTTGTTTAATAATTGATTAAGGATCACTTTAATTCATAGATAATTTAATTCATCGAATTTGCCATGTTTTACATAAAATAAACTATAATTTGAAATAAACATTAAAAGCTTTTATTTGATGTTTCACACATGTGTTTAAAAAGTAAGAAAACAAAGTTAAATGTTTCTTTAAAATTTTGAGCATTTTGTCATTTAACTTTTATATTTCATTGAATTTCAATAAATAATACTTTAAAGGAAAAATGATTGTTAATGTTACTAACCTAAGTATTTTTTAAACTGAAACCAAAAAAGAGTGCGTTGGTAAACAGCAGTGCACTTATGTACTTTATCTACTCTAATTAAAACTTAAAAGTCTATCTACTTACCTTATTTGATACAAAACCAAACTACTAATACGTATAAACAATTTTAACTAAAATGATTTAAAAAAAGTTAAAAGTTTGTTTTAACTAGTTTATGATTAAAAAAATGATAGGCACTAAGTTTTTTTCTCTTTTTCAATAAACTTTGCAAATTTTTTAGGTTTAGAAACTACTGTGTAACACTAAGCAAACTTCTTTTTGACCTAAATCAAACAATCAATGTAACTTGATAACGTTTAAAACTTATTTCTTATAACTTAACGATTTTTATACAAGTGATATTTTTGTGTGTACTATTTTAATTATTCAAAAAGTTAAGTGAGAAAGCCAAATAAAATGAATTTTTTTATCTATTGATCAAATTTATAGGCTTTATCAAACGGATGATATAATATCCATGATACTGAAGCTGCGATGCATGAGTTAGTAGATGCAATTTATTTTTAAATATTTGAACACTTCATCGTTTTCTAATGAAAGTAAGAATTTATATTTATCGAATGAAAGCAACTACGATTGAAATTGCAACTTGTGAACAAAATTAGTTCAATCTAGTTTATTCAATATAACTATTTTAAAGTTAGCTAGCAAATAAGGTTAAAAGATTATTTTCGAAATATACACTGCAAAAAAATCTATCCCATTTAGATAAAAAATTTACTAAAGCTGCTTGAAAGTTTTAAAGGAACTTAAAACAGCTTTGAGTTTCGTTTTTAACATTTTAAAGTTAATACAATAACTAAAAAAGAGTTTGAAAAGTACGTTTATAAGACGGTTAAAATAAAGTGGAATGAAAATAATAAGCTACATTATAAAAAATCAACTAAAATTAAAGTAAGTGTTAAAAGTAATTTAAACTAGACAGTAAAATAGCTTTCAATATTTAGTTCTTATCAAAAAAAAAAAGTGTTCTACTAGCCATAAAGATTTTAGGTATTTTTTGATATTTTACAAAAAAAAATAAACAAAAATGCACACAAAAGTGTTTAAAGCGGATTTAGTATTAGATGTATCTTAGAAAAATTACAAAAAGTTGTATAAAGTAAAAAACCTTTAATTTTTTGATTACTGGTTTGCTTAAATTAAAATAAATGGTTCATCTATATCAAAATAATAATTTTTCCAATACTTAAAGAAGCAACCAACGGTTGAAATGCAGCTCACCAAGCAAAAACGTTTGTATCGCGACAAACAATTTAGATAAAAATCATCTAATGCAATAAAGTCAATTTTAAGCTTTTTTTTATTAAAAACATTTTAAAATATGCTGTTTTTTTACTTGAGAGTAAAAACAACTAACATTAGTCATTAAGTAATATTGTTGTATTTTCTAACCTATTTAATTATAAAACTATTTACTTTAAAAAACTTAACCATCAAAGTTTCTGGATTTAGCCTTTTTAATATTAATAAGTCTTTAAAAGATTAACAAAACAAAGTATAGTAATGTATGTAAATCATAATGTATTTAGATTAAGTTCCAATTAAAAAACAAACTGAAATTTTACCTTTATATATATATATATTAGTTTTTGCACTGAATATTTGTACTGTACAACATTCAATAACTACGTCATATTGTTTTTTTTGTATAACTTTTGCATCTTTATTACCAAAGTGCTATTTATTTTAAATTGAACCAGTTGAAGATTTAAAACAATTTTTTTTATACATGAAACATGTTCTGGAATTAATATATAATTATGGAATTAATATACAAGTTCTGGAATTTTTTAAATCGCATTTTTCTTTATAAATTATTCAAAAGCATTTCAAGTGGGCTCTGTAGGAAGTGATTAAGTTTAAATAATCACCTAATTTTCTATATATATATATATATATATATATAAAGTTTATTCAAAGATGTAAAACTCGAAGAACTCAAGTTTCGTGATTACTCACTCATCAGCTTCAAAACAAGTTTAAAATAAAGCACAAAACAAAATCACTAATGAAGGTAAAAAATTTTTTGCATAAATAGATTATGACGTAATTTTGAAACTATCAAAAATCGTGCAAAACGGCTTGTGCAAAAACTAATCTACCAACAGACAATAAACTAGCGAAAATTCATATAACTTCAGTGAGTAACTACATATTAGAACAGATAATTGGAAGAGATAAAGATAAAATTAAGATGCAAATTGAAATTTAGGCTATTTTAAGATGAAATTAAAACTTATTAAACTTTAAAAGCGACTTTTTTATATGTCTACAAGACGATACAAACTCGCTTCTTTTGTTCAAACATCTTTTGTCTTTCAGTGCATATACAACGGCTGATGCTTCTTTGAGACACAGCCTACATATCGGGCTATTGCCGTCGGCTATAGGCTGTGCTCTTTTTATAACTTCCCAGGATATTTCGTAGTCAATGCCGCTGCGCTTTAAGCCACAAACATACTTCGAAAGTTCAGTGTCATTTTCATATATGCCGCCTTTAAAAGATTTTTTATGATTGGCATACCTGAATCTAAACTGAGTCGAGCACAAGCCGACATAGAACCTCGTCTCAACGCCAGAGTTAACTGTGGCCTTGTAGACGATGTTCTCTGAACGGCAGTTACCCCCTTTCAAATTATATTTACAGCTACCAGCGCAGCCGCATTGACTTTGAATTCCTGAGTTTTGATTTAGAATTTTTTGGTTGTGTGCCTTAATGATATTCTCCAAATTTGCCGTACACGAATAACTTATTCGCATATTATGTTTGTTGAAGATTTTAGTTAGCGGATTTTGTTTATTGAAGTGTTTCTTGACTAGATTTATAAATTTTCTTCCAATATTGGTTTTTACAGAATTGCTAAAAGGAGGGTTATACCAGATTACATTTCTTTTTCTTTTGTGTTTTTGATTATTAGGTTGTTGCTCAGGTTTTTCGAATTTAAGTTTGTTGTCGTATCCGCATTTTTTCATTATTTTTTCATATTCATCTTTAGTCTTTAAAAAATTTTCTTCTTTGCTTGATCGTTTATTTAGGCGTTGATTTATTATGTTAGGAATTTGTTTTATAATGTTTTTAGGGTGGCTTGATTGTTTATTGACATACATAATTTTAGCGTTTTGTTTCCTGTAAGGCATAAAAGAGATATCATTCAAGTTGAGCTTCACATCTAGGAAGTCAGTTATCACTAGTGGAGATTCCACAGTGACTCTCAACCCCATAGATTTGAAGAAGGCATGGGTTTGTTTTTTTAGCTTCTCAACTTTAAAGCCAGAAGAGTTGGGCAATACAGCTAGACCATCGTCTCTGTACAGCCCAACTCTATTTAAACCAAAGATATCTTTTAACCCGTCTAACAAGAAAAGTCCAACAAGTTCGCATAGTTCTGCGCCCATGTAAGACCCCTGTGCTACGTCAAAAAGTGAGTTGGTGGTATTTACTCCCTTTCTACACCACAGAGCTCCTTGTTCGCAGAGTACCGATTTGCAGGCATTTCTTATCAGACTTAAGTCCTCGGCAGGTACGCTAATGTAATTATTAGCAAAGTTCAGTGATTTAATCACCAACTCTTCACTAATAGAAGGATAATAATCGACCACATCGAACTTGAAAAAGCTGTACTTTTGTTCCTCCAATCCAATAAACCAACTTAAGACTTGGTCTGTGTTGGTCCACTGCATAAGTTTGGATTTCAGACGCACAGCTTTGTTGATGCGGTCGATTTTGACCTTACATATACGTCCTACTTCAGACTTAGTTGGGTTAATCAATCTACATTTAGGGTGTGTTAAAAAATTCTCTTTGTGGTCTTTAACCGTTATATATGCACTTTTTAACGGCAGTTTTTTTATTCTGTCGTGTATTTTAAGTGTTTTTGTTAAATTTTTAGCTTCTAAGTTTATTTCATTTAAAGTTGTTATATTACATTTTACATAGTCTTTAGTAATGTTGTTAATTAATAATTTTCTATATTCACTCACTGAAATTTCATAAAAGTTTGCAGTTTTGTCTGAAGGTACAATCAAATTTTTGCACTTACCTATATCCCGCACAATTTTTAATAGTTCCGTCTGGAATTGGCTTCTTGTTTTTCTGAATTCCACGTTTTGCACCATTCTGATTAGATCTTCTTCAAAAGCCTGCAGATGTTCTATCGACTTTGGTGTACGTGCACCAAAGCCGATAGAACATCTGCAGGCTTTTGAAGAAGATCTAATCAGAATGGTGCAAAACGTGGAATTCAGAAAAACAAGAAGCCAATTCCAGACGGAACTATTAAAAATTGTGCGGGATATAGGTAAGTGCAAAAATTTGATTGTACCTTCAGACAAAACTGCAAACTTTTATGAAATTTCAGTGAGTGAATATAGAAAATTATTAATTAACAACATTACTAAAGACTATGTAAAATGTAATATAACAACTTTAAATGAAATAAACTTAGAAGCTAAAAATTTAACAAAAACACTTAAAATACACGACAGAATAAAAAAACTGCCGTTAAAAAGTGCATATATAACGGTTAAAGACCACAAAGAGAATTTTTTAACACACCCTAAATGTAGATTGATTAACCCAACTAAGTCTGAAGTAGGACGTATATGTAAGGTCAAAATCGACCGCATCAACAAAGCTGTGCGTCTGAAATCCAAACTTATGCAGTGGACCAACACAGACCAAGTCTTAAGTTGGTTTATTGGATTGGAGGAACAGAAGTACAGCTTTTTCAAGTTCGATGTGGTCGATTATTATCCTTCTATTAGTGAAGAGTTGGTGATTAAATCACTGAACTTTGCTAATAATTACATTAGCGTACCTGCCGAGGACTTAAGTCTGATAAGAAATGCCTGCAAATCGGTACTCTGCGAACAAGGAGCTCTGTGGTGTAGAAAGGGAGTAAATACCACCAACTCACTTTTTGACGTAGCACAGGGGTCTTACATGGGCGCAGAACTATGCGAACTTGTTGGACTTTTCTTGTTAGACGGGTTAAAAGATATCTTTGGTTTAAATAGAGTTGGGCTGTACAGAGACGATGGTCTAGCTGTATTGCCCAACTCTTCTGGCTTTAAAGTTGAGAAGCTAAAAAAACAAACCCATGCCTTCTTCAAATCTATGGGGTTGAGAGTCACTGTGGAATCTCCACTAGTGATAACTGACTTCCTAGATGTGAAGCTCAACTTGAATGATATCTCTTTTATGCCTTACAGGAAACAAAACGCTAAAATTATGTATGTCAATAAACAATCAAGCCACCCTAAAAACATTATAAAACAAATTCCTAACATAATAAATCAACGCCTAAATAAACGATCAAGCAAAGAAGAAAATTTTTTAAAGACTAAAGATGAATATGAAAAAATAATGAAAAAATGCGGATACGACAACAAACTTAAATTCGAAAAACCTGAGCAACAACCTAATAATCAAAAACACAAAAGAAAAAGAAATGTAATCTGGTATAACCCTCCTTTTAGCAATTCTGTAAAAACCAATATTGGAAGAAAATTTATAAATCTAGTCAAGAAACACTTCAATAAACAAAATCCGCTAACTAAAATCTTCAACAAACATAATATGCGAATAAGTTATTCGTGTACGGCAAATTTGGAGAATATCATTAAGGCACACAACCAAAAAATTCTAAATCAAAACTCAGGAATTCAAAGTCAATGCGGCTGCGCTGGTAGCTGTAAATATAATTTGAAAGGGGGTAACTGCCGTTCAGAGAACATCGTCTACAAGGCCACAGTTAACTCTGGCGTTGAGACGAGGTTCTATGTCGGCTTGTGCTCGACTCAGTTTAGATTCAGGTATGCCAATCATAAAAAATCTTTTAAAGGCGGCATATATGAAAATGACACTGAACTTTCGAAGTATGTTTGTGGCTTAAAGCGCAGCGGCATTGACTACGAAATATCCTGGGAAGTTATAAAAAGAGCACAGCCTATAGCCGACGGCAATAGCCCGATATGTAGGCTGTGTCTCAAAGAAGCATCAGCCGTTGTATATGCACTGAAAGACAAAAGATGTTTGAACAAAAGAAGCGAGTTTGTATCGTCTTGTAGACATATAAAAAAGTCGCTTTTAAAGTTTAATAAGTTTTAATTTCATCTTAAAATAGCCTAAATTTCAATTTGCATCTTAATTTTATCTTTATCTCTTCCAATTATCTGTTCTAATATGTAGTTACTCACTGAAGTTATATGAATTTTCGCTAGTTTATTGTCTGTTGGTAGATTAGTTTTTGCACAAGCCGTTTTGCACGATTTTTGATAGTTTCAAAATTACGTCATAATCTATTTATGCAAAAAATTTTTTACCTTCATTAGTGATTTTGTTTTGTGCTTTATTTTAAACTTGTTTTGAAGCTGATGAGTGAGTAATCACGAAACTTGAGTTCTTCGAGTTTTACATCTTTGAATAAACTTTTTATTAACAAAGCCCTCAAGGTGGGCTCAGTGTGAAAAATTTAATTTATTAAGTTAAATAACTTAACTCTATATATATATATATAGAAATAACATACACAAAATAAACTTTTGCTTGGTACAGCTGTTTCTGCGTTTAATACGCGTCCTCAGCCAAGTTTTATTCAATGAAAAGCAAACTTGTAAGTACAGCAATAAAATTATACAAAATTAGGTATTACGTAATAATAGATAGTTGATTTTAGACAAAATTATTAACAGAGTTTTTAGATAAATTGCTTTCTATAATGTATGCATCCAGTTTGTAATTCGTTTCTTTTGTTTAAAGATTCAGATTTCTTAACTTTTAAAATTTCGATTTTTTCCGCATTGCACAATTTACATCCGTTTTTTAAACTGTATTTATTTTTCGTTCTTGTTAATATTTCCCACTGAATTTTAAAATTAACTTCGTCATTTTTTAATTTCCAAATGTACTGCGATAAAGTTGTCGTATTTTTATGTTTTTCGTGTGACCATGACATATATATATATATATATATATATATGTCATGGTCAAGAATTTATTTTTTTTGTAAATGATCAGTTTCAGTAAGAGTCAAAACTTAAAAATAAAAAATGTACTAAAAAGAAAGTATCAGGCTTAAAGGCACAAGGAAATCTGATTTTGTATCGCCCAAATATAAACTGCTATTTACTTAAAATAGATAAAAGTTTCTTGCGTTTTAATTTTTTTTCTACAAGTGGTTCAATCTTATTTATTGTGTAACTTGAAGTAAAATTACAATTCTTTTGTTTTTAGTGCATAATCATAGTTTTTTCTCTCTTAAAATTGAAACTAAAAATTTTATGCAAATTAGTTGAGGGCTTACTTAGCAAGTAAGCTCTGATAAAATAAAAGCATTGTGTGAAATAGCAAAAACATCAAATAAGTTTAGTTTAAGCTGTTTTTAAGGAGTGCAAAGCACATAACTTATGTATTTTACCTATTATTTACTTAAAGTTATAGCATTTAGTTTTTTTGTATTCAATAATTTTGAATAGTTTTCATTATTCCCTTTTTTTTCTCTTTGGAAAATAAACCTCATAAACCGCTACTAACATCGATGTAAACTTTTTAAACTATTCTTAAGTTTTAGATTATTTTTTATAATTATGGTAGTCCTTTTAAATTAATTGTAGATAGACCAGAGGTCGGCAGCCTTTTATTAGTCTCGGGTAGTTTTCCTAAAAAAACAGTTGCTCGTGGGTCGCACTGTATTAAAAACGTTTTAGCGTGCCGAAGCTATTTTTTAATTTTTGTCTTCACTAATATAAAAAACTATTTTAAACTAAAAATGCGATAAAATAAACAACAAAAGAGCACTAGTAAAAAGTAATTATTTAACGCATAGGGAGGGAGGTCAAACTACTTTTGTTACAACTAAATTATATATTTTAGATTTTCAATTAAACTAAAACATGCTTTATACAAATTTTCAATATTAAGACTAACTTTTGTTGTATAGCCAGATAAAGATAAAAAGTACAGTAGGTTTTTATGAAAGAAGAAAACTAAAATAGTAAATAGTTATAAAGTTCTTAAAAATATTTCTCGTCCACCGTTTATTGAGATAAATACCTATAGATATTATATAGATAAATAAGTTTTCGAGAAAGGCCAAATTATGAGTTTAAAAATTTTTTTTTTAGTTACTTTTTAACTAAAAAAATCTTGTGGTCTGCAGATATTTGCTTTGCTGCAGCTTGCCGATCTCTGCACTAATAACATTGAGAAGGTTGTAAGACTAGTTACTGAAAAAAAAATTTAACTGGCATTTACTGATGTGATACTCGCGAAAAAAATAATAAAATCAAGTGTATTAAGGCACAACCATAGTTTATTTAACGATAAAAAAATGCTCAAAATATTTAGTCCTAGGACCTGGTGCACGAAGAACCTTTCGGTTATCGAGTAGTACACCACAGATTCATTTTAATGTCTTGCCAAGGAACAGTATAATACTAAAACCAATAATAAAATGTAAGTTACTTAAATACCCTGCTATTTGAGCAAGTACTATGTTAAGCGATGCAAAATGAACCGTGGAAAATCAACAAAATTTAAGTTTTTAGAAAATAAATTATATAGGTTTATAGAATATTTTCTTATTAAGATTGATAAAACCCATCTAACAACCCTACCAAAAGTAACTTTTAAAAATTTATTGAAAATTATCGCTTTTAAATGATGAGTATACAATTTCTGTTAAATTACTAATCAAAGTTTTAATTTTTTAGCCTTATTTAGCTAAAAAATAATTTCATATCAAAAAAAATGTTGGTTGTTTGAGTTATTTTATAAAGAAGTATTTTTGAATGTATTTTATTCTGTTTTATCTTAAATTTTAGACTTATACGGTTTTTTGTTGTCGTTTCCCTTTAGTTTATCTTTTTTTTTTTTGTTTGAAGCGTCTAAAAATGTTTTAAAATTTTCAATATTATAAGTGTATAAATCTTTTTAGTACAATACTTTTGTTTTAACGTTTGTCATGGAACATAGCGTAGCGTATAAACTGTAAGCATTTCGTTCAGCTTTGAAATTTTTAGTTTATTTTCAATAAACCTTATTAAGAACTGTACTGGATGACATTAAAATTTTTTGGGGTACGACTCGATAACTAAAAGGTTTTTTCGTGCACCAGGTCCTTAGACCAAACTTTTTGAGCCTGTTTTTTGTCGTTCAATAGAAAAAATTAGTTTCCCGATAAAAAAACTTTTAATATTTATTGTTAATTGAACGACAAAAAAAAGCTCAAAATATTTGGTCCTTGGACCTGCTGCACAAAGAACCTTTCTCTTATTGTGTCGCACACCGCAATAATACTTTCCTTTAACTATATTATAAAAATTTTAAACGAACGAAGTAAACATTTAATAGTTTATAGTATAAAAATTTAGAGTAAAAATTTAAAAGTCTGTTTTACAGTTTTAAAAATTATTTTTTCATATTACATAAACAACAACAAAATCTATTAAACTTGCTTTTTTAAGTTGTCCTGTTTTTGTTTTTTATTCTTCTATAAATATACTGCATAATATACACAATAAAACTAAATTTGTTTTATGAAGTAATCTTTACTAATTCAGCTTGAAAAGGCTTTTTAACATTTTCTTTAAAATTATCAGTTTAAAAAGTATATAACAATTGTTTCATGTAGCTTATTGCTACAATCATCAGCTATTTGAAATAGAATTAATAACTCAAAAGTACAGCACATGAGTAAACAAATCACACAAAAAAGAAACATTGTGATGTGTTTTAAATTTTACTTACAGAAGCAAAATGAAACAGCAGTTTTTAATTTTAAACAATGTATACGTACATATTTACATATGATTAACTCAGTTCAGATTAAAATATGCTAATCAGAAAAAACTTCTAACGGTGTTGTAAACAAGAGTGAGCTTTCAGAGTATGTTTGTGACCTAGAGCGCTAAATGTCGACTTTAGAATAACGTGAGAGGTGATAAAAAGACCCAGCCTATAGCCGATGAAAATAACCGGGTATGTAGGTTGTTCTTAAAAGAAGCAACTTCGTTGTATATGCGTTTAAACAAGAGGGTTGCTTAAATAAGCGAAGCGAATTTTATCGGTTTTCCGACATATGAAAAAGCTTATCTTAAAATTTAATATTTTTTTATTCTATAGCCACTTATTTGTGGTTTCGAAAAAGTTAGATTTTTGCACTGGTATACGTCTCATATTACTTCATGATGTTTCTTTTCTATTTTTTTTACTAATGTAATGTACATTCGATTCAATTCAAATTCAAACAGCTTGTTTTATATTCAAAAGCATGTATGAAATAATTGTACTGTTTTTTTTTTTTTTTTTTTCTAATTTTACGTTTTGTAATAAACTATGGTCCTTTAAATGGGCCCAGTGAAAATTGATCTAGTTAACCTAACTCTATTGTATGTATATATGTATGCATTTTATTGGGAAACGTAACGTTCAAAACAAAGAGTTGATATTTTTCATATGGCTTAGTGCTATAATCTTCTGCTGTTTAAATTTTAAAACATATTTGTATAATTAAAGTACAGTTTATTAGAAATATTTTACGCTTATCTCGAATAACAATAATTAACTATTTTATAAACATAATTATGTACTATCTAATACAATAGCAGTATCGCTTAATTAAGTACCATAATTTTGCTAAACGAGGAAAAAGTTAATTTAAAAATATAAACGTTCTGTATAAAAGAGCATTAACCGTTTTTTAACTATTAGAACCAAAACTTCAAAACAGATTGGTTGAGAAGAAAAATGAAACTCGTGCTGTGTTTGTTTATGGTTTGTTTAAAACGTTTTTTGTTATAATTTTTAAATTTATACATGTTGTAATATTTATTTTAAACGTTTTACAAGTTGTAGTAAAATGTAATATAATAAAAGTATAGTTTCTGAACATATTGATAAACACTAAAACTATATTAATTTATGAACTTTTAATACTGTTGAATTAAGACGAAAGTACATATAGTTTTTATTTCAGATTTTAGCAGCCTATTGTGGCTTGTCAAATGGAGCTGTCAGTAAGTTTAAATCTTATTTCTATTTTAAGTTGAAACTGTTTAGCTTGAAATTTTGTCAAAACTTTACAGTTTTACACAACAAACCTTTATGGTTAATAAGTACGTACAAAAATGTGTTCGTAACACTATAGTAAACTAGATATATTTCATTAAAAAATATCGTGTCATCACTGGTACATACTATTATTATGATTAAAAACAAAATGAAAAAAAAAAAGACTTTGAAATTCATAAAATTGAGTTCAGGTAAAAAACAACTGTGTTTAAATTATCAACAACTCCCTAAATGTAGCAAAATAAAACTGCTCACCGAAATATCGCACAGATTTGTACGAAGTCCGAATCAACACGGCTAAAGGCTACAATTGCGACCTGAAGAGATCGAAAATTGGAAGCAAGAACTACCACTTCTGCGTCTACGATTGGAATGTGGTCGGAGATGGCGGCTCAACTACAAGCCCGTGGTGCTATTATTCCAACACGTGGAACTATTGCCACGGTAAGTAAAACCTAAAAAAAATTAAACAAATGTTTTCAAGTTAACCTCTTGCACGTTTAAAAGGATCTGACTTTTGCGAAAACAACCTGTAGTGTTTATAATTGTTGTTTCATTTTATTTTGAAGTAAAGAAAGTAGATTATGCAATTAATTATAAAGCTTTACGCTAGTCTTTGATTTGATAATTGGTTTAAACATAATGCAGTTACACATTTTAAAATAATAAGTTAGAGAACAAGTTAATAATTGGCAGTAATAAAATATGTAAATTTAAGCAAATTTTGTGTGCAGAAGTTACTGTTTTATTATCAACTAAAAATTATCTTGCTCCTTTAATTTTTTTCCGAAAATTAAATTATATATATTTTTCTATTACCATAAGGCTATAAAAGTGGTAATGCCGAAAACAATCTTTACCTAAAATTTCCAAACATGTTAACCTATTAGAGCAAGAAAAATGTTTTGCACGAGATTGTTATGTATTTATTTACATCAAACCATTATACAAGGGTTCAATTGGAAAGTGAAGTTTTCTCACAGCAGAATTTCAGACATGACCAACGACCACAGAGACAGATCATACATGTTTTACAATGACAACAACTACTATCCAAGCAGTTTTTCAAACTCGGCTGCCAACTTCAAAACCAACTTCACTGTCGAGCAAACTGAAACTGGTTACGAGGTTTGTGACGTCATAATGCGTTGGTCATGAAAGTAAAACAATCGTGGTTGTGTGTTTCGCTTGATTTTTACTTAGAAATTTATCTCTCATTTTCGCTTTGCTAATAAAAAAATAATTCCTTTATTTTATTGTTTGAGTAAATTAGTACGTAAGTTGCCTAAGAAAAAAAAAATACTATTTTTTCAAGAAAAGCATGGAAAACAACCAATTTTAAGCTTTTTTGTTTAAAAAAAGGCTTTAAAAATTTAAAACTTTTTTACTTTTTATTCAAAGTTTTTGTAAACAAATATAATTTTGTTGAACTTTGTTGCTTAGTTCAAGAGTATAGAATCTAGATCAAGGTTTCCCAAACTTTTTTCAAATGGCCTCCTTTGAAGAAATTAAAAAGCTATGTCCCCTTTGTACCATAATTACTTAAAAACTACCATAATAAACACCCAAGACCTTTTTAATTTTTTTTCTGCTCTTCATCGGCAACTCCAGAATATCTAGTGTAAGTTTCAAATTATGACATCATGCCCCCCCCCCCTTGGTCCCTTTGCTGCTCATGGCTCCCTGAGTATCTGTCATGGCACACCTTGGGAAATCCTGATATAGACTATTATTACAGTTTAAGTATCAAAGTTTAAAGTTTTTTATTATAAGGCTATGTACCATTCCGCAACAAATTTAAAAACTGTATCTCTACACAGGTTGTAGTACCAGATGAGAATGGAGCTACGGAAATGGAAAGAACTAAAAGATATATATATACAATGAGTCTATGGACAATCTCAAGTTAGTATTTTTATAAATTATGCCGAAAGGAGCAAAATAGTACAACATTTCATTTATTTATTTCATCTAAAACAAAAAAACTGCATGTCGTTTTATAAATAAAAATAGCACAACAAAAAATAAACTTGTTAATCTTGCATATTAAAGCCCACTAAACTAATTTCAGGCAAATTCTCGCTCCAGTGGCAACTGGCAGATCCGACCTGAAGAACTTTTGGGTGAGAGACGTGAACGGAAACAACGAAGACTACTGCCTCGTCTACGACCAGTTCGACCACATCATCAGAACGACGAAGTGCAACCTTTGTGGAAAGGGGAGGTATGTTCTCGTGACCAGTGACCCTGTCAATTAACTTCTGTTTCCAACATTCAGCTAAAAAATTACTTATATAACATGTAGCTGTAACCTTCACATTTTTACTTTTTATGAGCATGGTGTCTTTGATTTATTTAAAAGGACTCCGCTTACTTTTTTATCTTTCTTAGTTACATTTTTTCTGACTCTAAGAAACTTTTAACCAATATAAATAGTTTCTTTTTTCCTTTTTTAGTACTTTTTGTATGAAATTTTGGGTAAAATAAAATATTCGCCTTACAAGTGTATTTACTTGTAGTAATTTGTTGGTAAGACTATTTTAAAAAACTAATTAGTCGTACAAAATAAGCTGATAAGAACAGTAATTAACATTTTATATTTAATTAAACAAAACAAAATAAGAAAATAAACGATAAATTTCAAACAAAACAAAAAAAGGTTTAACGTTAAAAAAAAATGTAAGCAGAATAATTATTTAATTTTCACAAAAAATGTTAATGGCCGCTGTAAGAAAATTATAAAAATATAATAAAAGCGTCATAAGTACTATTAAAAGGGCAACCAAATATAGTAGTAACTGATTTTAATTTTTAAGTTAGGGAAAACTATTTTTCTAAAACAATGCTATATTACATTAAATGACCAAAAGGACAATTTTTACGAGAAATCAGAATCAAGGCTTATAAACCCACTACTTTCAGAAATAGGACATAGAAGTAATAGAAAATATCTATAAAAAAAAACTAAATGTTTCAATCACAAGAAAAAGCTGCGTGCAAGCTATCAGTCGTAAAAAAATATGAAATGAGTTGTAAAAGTCTACTCAATAATAAGTAGTGATGTACCGGACTCACTATCCGGCCGGATATTGCCATTTTAGTCTGATATCCAGATCTTGATATGAAAAAAAAGTCCGGTTCCGGTTCCCGTCGGATTCTAGTTTGAAAAAAAACTTTGAATCCGGTTCCGGCCGGATTCTAATTTGAAAAAAATTCCAGATCCGGCTGATTCGGATCTAGTTAGTAAAAAAGAGCATACAGAAAAGTATTTTTTCAAAAACAAACCCTTTGTAAATTAAAGAGTCATTTTCGTCAGTTAAAATTAAACACCTACCGTGATTGGCTCATTTTGAACTCGTGACTAATTTACATTTAAACTATGAAATAAACATTTTAGAAATGCAACTCTTTACCTGTGTTGTAAAATTAAAAACTTTACTACCAAATTGTTAGGCTAGTTTATAGATTTTTGAAAAACTCAGGCTAGTTTTCTTTTAGATTTTGAATGAGTTTAAGCTGATCCAATTTTCAATATTTTGTGATTTTCTAGTTAATTTTGTTCAAGAACTTGATTTTAGATTGGTAAGGTGATAGGGGGGGGGGGGGGGTCCTCCTTGATTTTTACAAGTTGATCTTATTTAATAGATTTTAATCTTAGCTACCAGATATTGTTTCTGTGATGTACTTTATCTTTCTATCAATTTTCCTTATACTAAATTAAAAGTTATTCATAGTTTTTTTTTAGCTTTTATAGAAATAAAATTTTGAAACTACAAATGTAAGCTCTAATTTTTACGTGAAAACTAGTACTAACAATGTACCGGACTCACTATTTTGGTCCGGCCGGATCTTGATATGAAAAAAAAATCCGGATCCGGTTCCAGCCGGATTCTAATTAAAAAAAAAAAGTTTGGATCCGGCCGGATTCTAATTTAAAAAAAAATTCCAGATCCGGCCGGATCCTAATTTGAAAAAAAAGTCCGGATCCGGCCTGACCCAAAATTGTGAGTCCGGTACATCACTAGTTTGAATGCACGACTACATAAGTTCTACATCAAATTTTTTTTTTAAACTAGACTTTTAATTGAATGAATATGTTTTTGTTATTTTAAGTTTTTTGCTGTACTTCCGTTTTTTTACCGATTCCATTTTGAACTTAATTCAAGCGTTTAGTAATTAAGTTTACAAGTGTGACTTGTTGTTAATAATAAATGGAATATTATATATATAAATTGTAATACGAAATGTTCTTTTTATATTTGAAGTGTAAAAAATGTTACTGTTTTATATTATAACATTGCAGTGAGCAAAATTTACATCATCATTATTAACTAGTACATTATTAAAAAATTTACCTGTAACAATTTAAGAGTTTTTTTAATTCAAACAGCTACCAATTCAATCAACAGTAACAGCCAACTACAGCATCAAAAAATTGTTTTGCCATGAGCTCCCAGAAAACCCAGATAGAAAAAAAAACACTTGTTTTAATGTTACACAACTGTTTTTATAAAATTTCAATAATATAAAAACTTAATAGATATAATTTTTATAAAAAAACACCGACGACTTGTTAATTTATTATTGCAATCTTGATCACCAGACTAACACAAAAATATACTGGGTTCGTAAACAGCATTTAACGCTTCACACAAAAATGCAAATCATTCACGTTCAGCAGTTAGGTTGTGCAGTTCATCTACTATTTTGGCAGCATTTTCATCTGTGGCTGCCGACCACTGGGGGCTGATATTTGCAGAAAATTTAATAAATTTCCTGTAGGCATCCTCATAATACCCAGATATTTTGTTGGCCGCTTGAAACAACGGAACCTGGCTTACATTGCAGATCACTGACACAGTTATGTTCTTGTCTAGAATGTCTTTGATGGATTCGCATTCCACCTAGAAGTGTTTATAAATTTATTTATTTGATATTTTAGTGTACCTTTAAGTTTAAATTATTTTAAATTACTTGCAATATTATACAGTCGAAGATTTTTGGTATATGTTATGTAAAAGCTTTAAAAAAATGTAAGTTGTTTTCACTTTCAACTTAAGTAAGTATCTTTTCAAAATTTATCAAACACGTCAGCTAGTAAACAAATCTCATATTAAAAACGTTTTCAAGTTCAGACTGTTGTCGCAGCAAAATAGCCTGATTTTTCTCGCATTTGTCAGCAGGGATCTGGCACTTCGCAGGCGGCTGGAACCCCTTCACAAGAATGCAGCAGGAAGTTCCGTACGAAGAAAGCGAAGATGTGTCTGCGTACGCCAGTGTGCTTCTATTGCTACCTTCTATCTGTAACAACAAAATATTAGAAAGTCGTGACAAAACTTAGATTTGGCTGACTGATTTTTTTAAGGACTACACAGTAAACTTTTACTAGTAAAGTTTAAAAGACAGATTAGTTGAAAAATTTCCAAAATTCGTTTTGTACAACAATATAATGATCGACACTCACTTACTAATGTAAAATAGTTTATTTTTTCACGAATAGCTGAAATTTTTATCAATACATATTGCAAATTAATTTCATAAGTTCTTAAGAGAGAATTTATATGAACAAGATCTTTTAAATTAAAATATCAAACTAAAAAAATGTTTTTTTTTTCAAAGATCAAAAGAAAAATTTAATTGCATATTTCAGAATCTTTAATTTAACAAAAAATTTTTTTTTATACTGAAGCTATTTTTTTTTAAAGCATTTTAAATACTTTGTGACAAAATTTAATTTTAAATAACAAAAAAGTTTAAAAACCATAGTAGAAACAACCACCTAATTTTAAGGTTCAAGTCTGACAAAAACGTATTCAATTTTAAAGCTATCAAGTAGTACTAATTACAAGTTATAACACAATGTGGCACTTTAAAGGAAAAAATATAGGGGTTGTTCAAAAATTTACAAGTATTCAGTAAAAACTAACATCAGCCACATTTCCAAAAATGCATGGATAAGTAAATATTCCTGATGTTTTGTCGTAACTTGCTTGAAACTTTAAAGGAAGAAACATCCATCTTGCCTGAAAGTTAAAAAAAAATATTTGTAAGATCTAAGATTGTTAAATTAATCTATTAAATAAGCTAATCAAATCATAAATATAGTAATGTCATATAGTCTTGATGTAAGTGATGAACACGGGTAGTTGAAATATTATTGCAAAATATTAGCTGAAATTAATTAATTTTAGTTTGAAAATTTTAATTATTTGTTCACATGTAACTAGTTTAGGTATTTGAATGTAGATATACCAATTGAAAAACAGTACTAAACAAGTATGATTTTTTTAAACATAGCTTTGGTGGCAAACTATGAAAAAAAAGACATTGTAGTTGTAAACATTACTTTTAAATCTTTATGCAATTTTATACTTACAATAAACGATGACATGATTTTTGGATAATCTTCACAATTGAATGAATCCTGTCAAAAACGCTTTTATTATTGTTCGTAAATATAAGTGCAATAATACTTTATTCATTTTGCTTTAAGACTTACTAGTTTGTACCGCATTTTAATTGACAAAAATACAGAAAACTAAATTTATATATACAGATTGTGGTTAAAAAATATTGAGGTTCAGTAAAGTAATTTTGATAAGTCAACACATTTAAGCAAACATAAAAACTTTCAAGCAAATGGAGGTATAACATATTTTATTATTTAACTCTTTTGATTTGTATCATAGTAGACGTTTGCTATTGATAAAATATAAATTTATTAGTATTTTTATAAAAAAATAAAATTCTTGCATTTGTTAATATTGACTAACTACAAAAAAAACACTAAACAACTTGAAAATTTTAAACGATACATTTAAAATTTATCTTTCAACTTAAAAAAAATCTTAAATGTATTTAAGTTATAAATATATACTTTAGTGCCTGAATTGATGATATGTGCAAATTTGGTCAGTAAGTAGCAATTACTGACAACTCCCCATACGCCTGACTTATGTCCAAATGGAGCAAATCTATCCATTGTTAAGCTTCCATGTTTATCTTGTACATAATGCCTGTTTAAATAAAAAAATATAACAGTTTAGTCTTTATCATGTGAAGGATCCTGTTTGCTATTTATCTTAGCTATAAAACGCACTTTATCAGTTATGCTTCCGGAGTATACAAAGGTTTCAGTCAATAATTTTACTAAAAAATGTATAATGTATCAATCATGCAGTTACTTTTCATTAACAAAAACTAGTACACACAGCTAATTTTCAATGCATTTTTTTGCTAACCATACATAAAAAGTTAAGAAAGCTACTAAAAATTTAATTTTTTATATAAAATTCAAATTTAAGTAAGATTTCAAACTGAAAATTACTCAACTCGAAACATTTCAGAATGTTTTCAATAAACTGTACTGAAATTTACAACTAAGTAAATAACATTATTTTTAGTTGATTAATATTTTTTCAACAGAAAACTAAATGTGACTGAACTGTTCACTATTTAAACGCACTTAAACTTGCATCAAAGAACTCTGAATAAAGTCAATAAAACGAAGAATACATTTTTATAACTCTTTTACAACCTTGAAAGTTTATCGATCACATTTAAATTCCAATCAACTTCAATAGAACTGTTGTCGTCAGAATTAAGCTTGCTTATTTCATCTTTTAACATAAGGTTATAAGGCCTCGATGAAACTTTATCGCTTTCGTCGCTCCATACAGTTTCCATTAAACATTGCAACAAATGATAACCATAACTAGATTTCGAGTAAACTCCTATGAGTAAACAGTGATAAAAAGCATAACAATATTTGTGTGACTACTTCGTAATAAAAACTTTTTCTGAGCAGTACTAACTCATTAACATAATAGAAAAAAACATTCTGCTTTTACTAACATCTGATCATTTAGAAAACACACGATACAATTAAAAATCACTTAAAAAATTAGCGAATGTTAGTTTTAAATAATAAATAGAAAGATATTGTAAACACTTAATTTTTTAAATAGAGTAACATTATATAAGTAAGTAGATTTCTAATGTTCAAGTATTTTTATTTAACAAACGTAAAAAAAATATTTTACGTTTATTATGATTATATATATATTACACTGTCTATCACTTCGTTAAAAAATAATAACTAATTATCTTTAGTAACTATCTTTCATAACAAATTAACTTCATGACTTTATAACTAAATTTATTAAGGCTTGTTTGGAGTCCAATACTTTTTTACAGATATTAATATTGGCCGTTATTTCAAAGCTTAAATCAGTGTTTAAGGCCATAGGGGGGGGGGGGGGGGTCCACTTTGTTTTTTACAACTTGATCTTATTTTGTAGAATTTAATCTGAGCTATCAGACACTTTTAATTGCTTACAAAAACTCAAAGTAACTTTTGAGATATAAGCGATCAAAGAAAGGGCGTTCAATAGGTTCCTTATGGAAGGCGAAAACTAAAAATGCAAAAAAAGACTATTTCACTAAAAATCTATCTCCTCCTTCATTTTTTGAGTAATCTTTCTCAAATTTTTACAGAATGTGTATCATTAAACTTTAAAGAGATCTATTGTAGGATTTTTTTTTAATTTTGAGTAAAAAAAATATATTGTCAAAAAACTACCATTTTTTTTAGTTTTTTGTGGATAAAATTTTTATTTTTCAAAATTTCAAAAATTCCAACATTCAGATTCTTCAAAATATTAAAAGAAACATTTCCTGAAAATTTGAAGTCTCTAGGTCAAAAAATGAAGGAGGAGATAGGTTTTTAGTGAATTTTTAAATTTCCGAGAAAATTGACCCCGAAAAATTTGCGGTCCATACAATTGTATCGGAAACTTTTTACAAAAAATAAAATATCTCAAAAGTTAAATTATATTTTTGAATTCTATAAAAACAGGCTTGTAGTTTGTATTTAAAGCTTTCATATAAAATCCAAAGTTATTTTTTGTAAAAAAAAAAGTCGGACCCCCCCCCCCCTATGGCCTTAATAAACAAGAAAACTTTAATTAACTTTAGAAATATAGTCAGTTTATTAAAAAAATAAGACACAAATGTATGGAGAAAAAATTATAATTGTCAATTTTATTGGGACTTTGAAAAATTAACTAAAAATCTATCTTTATATTGATTTTTTGAAGCAATTAACCTTAAAAATTTATCTTTTTCCTTGCTTTATAACAAAAAATCTTAGTGTAATAATTTAAAAAAAACATGCATTTTACAACCAAAAATAAAATAGTAATGGTATTAAAAAAAAAGCCCTCTAAATTTAAAAAATTAAACAATAGAACTATTTATTACTAAGTTAAGATTAGAATGAGTTTTTGAGACTGTTTTTTGCCTTTTTAATTTGGCCCCTCCATAATGAACTTCTTGAATCTTAAATTTTGTACCTTGATACCTCAAAAAATATCTTGTGTTTTAAAAAACGGTTAAAAGTAATTGCTTACTAACTTAAAGATATCTAAAATATGATGAGCTTTTAAAAATTTAATTAAACACTTTGTGTGAAAATATGAATGAAGACTGCTTAAAAAATGAAGAAGGAGATAGATTATTAGTGAAATGGTCTTTTTTCGCGTTGTTAGCCTGAGCCTTCCACCAACTTTGATCGCTCATATCTCAAAAATTACTTTGAAATTTTTCAAACAGTAAAAAATTTCTTATAGATCAGATAAAACTGCATAAAACAAGATCAAATTGTAAAAATCAACATGGACCCCCCATACCCTTAATAATAGCTTTAAATATTAACAAATTATTATATAATGCAGTAAATTCTACTATCAGAGGATATAATACAATCATTTAAAACAACAAAAAACTGTAAGTTTAGATTCTGAACTCAACTTTAGGTAAACCAAAATTTAGCTAAAGGTATTAAGAAAACAACAACAATTATAATTTATAAATACTTGGATAGTAAAAAAAAAACATCAAATATGAAACAGTGTTTTTAAAAATCTGCTATTAATTTTACATTTCATCAAAATATAATGGAAATTTAATTTTACAAGTTAACAAAAACTAGAAGGATGCGGATATTCTACTGAGAAAAAAATACTACACTAGTAGCAATACCTTATTTTGTTACTAAAAATAAGGCATAATTGGGTAAGTTAGTGTACATGGTTTTGCTTTAAAATATCAAATATTTTTATTCATAAGAAACAAATATATAAGCTTTTTTAATGAAGATATATTACATGAAACGTAATCTGTAACAGCAAATACCCGTTATATCTAATTTAAACAATTTAAAAAAATCAAAAATATTAGTAGCCCAACATTTTATTTATTTTAATATATAAAGCCTAGCTTCCTGTCATTTCCTAGAGTCAAATTGGCCTATATTTAGTACATACAATAAGTCTTAAACTCTTGTATAATACAATCTAACAAAGAACAAACCAATGTTTTTATCATCAATACATTTGTTGTTTAACTTGCTAACAAGCACATCACGGGATAGATCAACAAGATCTTTCATCTCCAGACAAAACAATTCATCTTCATTGTAGTCTTTCAACCCTGACATGTGACACAGTAGTGAGTTTACAGTAGTTGAATCGTCTTTCTAGACAATAAATAAATGTTTAAACTTTCTTAAATAACTATAGATAATTTTGTATAAACTTATAACTACATAGTGTATATATCAACAATAACATCGGCAAAAGTCTACACAGCCAAAGCCTGGCATTTTGTACGCTGTGAGACATAAGTTAACATAAGCATTGATCATAGCAATTCGTTCATCAGACCACAAGCTTTCTGTAGACTGAGACTGGTTTCATCCCTATTTGGACTCATTAGTCAGTTACAACCAAAAATCTTGCAATTATCAATCTACAAACATGATAATGAAACATGAAGCAACCGTTTGCTGGTATTGATCAATGACGTCAGCATTATCTTTTGTCATGCAACATTTAATACATTGTCCACTAGGCAGGACAGCTGGCACGCTCGTATTGAAAACAATCAACGAAAACATCAACAGAGCATACGCCTGGACTTTTGTATGTCATCAGACAAGCTCAAGTTTACATAAGGTTTGATCATACCAATCATATAGAATATATAGTTTCAAACTATGGACAAATTTATACTATCAGGAAATTTGTTTAATCTGAACAAACTTATAAGCAAAAGAAAAAAAAGAATCTCTGGATGGAAAATGTTTTTAAGGTTACTTTTTCCAAGTTTAACAAAACTCCTTAAAAAAGTTCTAATTTAATTCCATGCTTTTGAAGTACAAGTTTACCTGTCCCTTATTAGTTTAAGGGCATGGGGATCAACTTTTTTTTTACTAAAGATAACATTGGCTCTTATATAAAAGCTTAAAGTACAAACTACAAGCCAGTTTTTTTTAAATTAAAAAATCTTGTTTAACTATTTAGATATTATAGTTTTTGTAAAAAGTTTCCGATACAAATGTATGGATTGCAAATTTATTGGGGTCAACTTTCATGGAAATTAAAAAAATGTTAAAAATCTATCTTCTCTTTTATTTTTTGAGCTAAAGACCTAAAACTTTCAGTAAACCTTCCTTTTATAGTTTAAAAGACTTTGAATGTTGAAATTTAAAAAAAAATATTGAAAAATAAAAGTTTTAGATAAAATAAAACAAAAAACAGTTGGTGTTTTTTTAGTAATTTTTTTGTTCAAAACTAAAAAGTTCCTGCATTCAATATTTTTAAATTTAATAATATACTTTCTATAAAAACTTGAAGAATATTGGTTAAAAAACTAAGAAGAAGATAGATTTTAATGATATGGTCTTTTTTGTTTTGTTTTTGGTTTGTGTCTTCCATTAGGAACTTTTTAAGGTCACCGACTTTGACCACTTATATCTCAAAAATTACTTTGAATTTTTAAAGCGGTTAAAACTGTCTGATAGCTCAGATAAAACTCTATAAAATAACATAAACTTGTATAAATCAAGGTGGACCCCCCTATGCCCTTAAAATAAAAATAAAACTTTAATGGCTAAAAATAATGTAGTGCTATTTTTACAAATTTTTTTCTCTATCAAAGTTTTTTCAAATCCCTCTTAAAATGTTAAAGCATTGTTAATGCAAGAATATAATTACTAGCTAGTTAAAATTTAAGGTTTATTTTGAAGCTAAGTTTTTTTCTAAAACAAACTTGAACTGAATGAAAGCTTTTGTAAAAAAAATGTGAAAACTTTTTGAACAAGTTAGTATACTACATCAGCAGGTATGCTTTTAGTTAATTTTTGTATAACAAAACTGAGAGTGGGTATTTAAATACATTTCTTGTAATAGTTCCATTACAGGATATAGTCATTAATAATAATATAGAATTAAGTTATTGTTTGTATTTAGCTTTTATACGAATTTTCAGTTAAAACAAATTACAAAAGTATTTTATAATTAGTTAAGCTTAAAAAGTATTTAATTTTGTTTACAGATAGGTGTTTAATCATTTGTTCACTTACAGTACAGCCATAAAAAATCTGACCCTTTTAAAAAATTTTTAATATTAGAAAAAAATAGTAGTAAGAATTAAAATTCAAAACCAGTAACACTATAAGTTATCTAAATAAGTTAAACATATTTTTTTTAATAAACACACTTTAAATTATTTTTATTTATCTCAAATAATTGTACCAATTATGTGCGAATCTAAGTTTAAAACTTCATCTTCAAAGCTAACCGGTGTAAGTGGAAACACCCTAGTATGTAGATGTATTTTTTCTTCTTGTATCATTCTAAAGCACAAATAAGCAGTGAAGACCATAGAGATATTACCCAACTTATACTTGGTATCATTCTCAACAAGTCTGTTATTTTCCACATCACATTGGCCATAATCTAGTATATTTATTTAAAACTTAACTGATCTAATATTAACAACTTCTTTATCAAAGAGTATTTTCAAAACTATTTTGTAATTAAGCGTAATACTTAAAATACATAATAATTAACATGACTCAAGAATAAAATTAAAAAAAAAACATCTTAAAATTAAAAAGAATATTTAAAACATTCAGAATTTAAACTTTTAGTTCATGCTCATATTTCAAACAACTAAAATAATCTAAAGTATAAAAAATATATTAATTAAAGTGTGTTTTTAACTTTTTGTTAAGAACTATTTTTGAAAAATCTTTATCAAAAATTCAGACAGTTATTAAGTTTAGGTTGGCCACTGGTTTCTGAGAAATTTCTTCAAGGTTTTAGAAAAAACACATTTTTGGGTCTTTTTTAATTTAAAACTAAGTTTAAGTTAAAAAACTATGTTGTATAGTACAACATCATTGAAAGGATGTTTTAAAGTACTGTAAATGTGATTAAAAAAATTGATGATGACAATTTTTTTTATCTAGATGATAGATTTTTTGTGTTAAATTGAAATTTTACTATTCAACAAGTAACCATTGTTTAAAATTCCAGTTTTCTCTAGATTTCTGAGTGATTTTTGTTTAAATTCTGGGTTTTTCTATTTTTTAGCCTAATTTTTCAAGTTCATGTTTTTTGGCTACCCTGCAAGTTTCATTGCTTGACAGATAACAGATATCAAACTGCAATTCTCCTTCAAACAAAAGTTTTAAAATAGTATTCTGCTTGAATAAGAATCACAGCTTGATAATGCCACCAGCATTTAAATAAGTAACTGTCTGAATTTTTAATAAATATTTTTTAATACAAGACTCTTCAACTTGAATAGATGTTTGTGAAACTTGTTTTCACCACGTATTTAAGAACTATTTTTAATATTTAGAAAAGGCAAACAAAAAAGTTCTTAATTAATAATTAAATAAATGATTAAAATAAAGTTTTCATAAATATAGTTCGATTTTATCTTTATAAAATAACACTAGACTAAACCGAACAACCATAAAAAACAATCTGCACAATAGCCTGCTACCTGTTTTCGTCCTTATTAGAAGTCATCGAATAAATAAATAAAATTTCCATTGTATGATCTTATGAATCCGTTTGTGGGTACAGTCAAAAATTTAAAAAACAGACTTTTATGAATTTTACAAATATAAAAAATTTCAAACAAGTTACCTCTGTTCTGGTAACAGAAAACAAAAGTTGATGAGTCTCAAAAAAGCTTAATCTTGTTCAATTAAAGAACTAAGGAACTTAAATATATTTGATCTCTTGAAAACAACTCACAAGAAGAGAAAGGTTGTTTTTCATCAAAGGCAACACCATAAGATAATCCAGGGATATTGTATTGAGCTGCTTGAACTTTTAAAACTCGCTGAGATCTCTCTGCTGCTTCCCCCATTAATTCCCTCCACTGTAGCAAAGTAACAGTATTGATAAAAAAATGTAGTTTGTTGATCATTATTAGAAATTAAGCTTTTGGCTTTATAATATAAAGTTCTTCATGACTTACTATATTGTATATAACAGTGAAAAGCAATCAAGCAGTTTGAGAAAGCTTCTTTTTAAAAATATAAAGTAAAATATCAGATATTTTTTGAAGTTTTAACTTGATAAAGAAATTAAAATACTTCTTGATTATATATTAACCATTATACAACCATCTGAAATAAATTTTAGGAGCTATATTACTTTTCTTTAAACAATTGATTAATAATAATAAAAAATACAAAAACTTAGAACTGTATAACTCACAAATATTATTTAACTTTTTACTAACTAAAAGTGTTTATACAGAGAAAATATACAAGGTTTAAAGTTTTTTTCAGTAGTTTTGTTACAAACTTTTTTTGATTTTAGTAATAAAAAAAGTTTTTCACAAATGTGATAAAATTCTATAAACTATTTTCAAAATGACAAAAAAAAATATTTCTTTAGAATATGTTCAAACTAATAGACCTCATGTTAGACTTAAAACTACAATCTAAAATTAGACTACAAAACAAAAACTAATTCAAAACTTTAAAAACAAACATTTTGATAATAAAGTAGATGTGTTTTTGTTTTGATACATAACTTAATGTTGAAAGATTAAAAAGTATAACTAATAAGGTATCAGTTTATAACTTTTTGTTTACATTTGTAAATTTAACACAATTTCTATCAAAAGGTATGCTTACAGTAAATTATTATAATTACCTAACCTTGATCTTTTGATTTTTTGTGTACTTTTCAAAACATAATGGACCAGACAAATCTATTTCTAGAAGGGAATTGCTGTTGTTTTTATTTTCATCATCACTGCTATAATGTGAGACACTTTTTAATGAAATTAAACTTGCTAACACTTTTCCTCTTGGTCTTACAAATAACTTGTACATACTTTTTTGTAATCAAATTAATCATTCATTTTCTTAATAAATAAAAATATTACTGAAAGTTATTGGTGCTTAATAACACATACCAAGCAGTTGTAAATAGTTAAATTAAAGTAAAACAAAACCATCCTAATTTTTATATCAAAAATTATTCTATTTGAAAAAAAATGTTTGTTTTGTAAACAATTATTTTTAAATACTTAAAATATTTATACAACACTTATTATTTATACATTAAATAGTAAATTAATAAGTACATAAAAATAAATAAATGATATAAAATCATTGTTGAAAAAAAAGCTTTAATTTTAAGGGTGTATATAAAAGTCCAAATTTTTTTTTAACATGTTTCACTAATCTTTTTTTTTTAAACAGCTACAGGTCAAAGATAAAAATAATACAAGAATTTGGTAGTAAACTAAATTTTTAAGTTTAAAAGTAACACAAAAATTTTGAGGACTTAATTTTATACTCTAAAAGGCCTGGTTTTTGCATAAAATACATTTTAATTTAATTTTTTCATCAATTTTTGTTGCTCAATTTAAAAATTTTGTTAAACTTAGCAAAACTACGATTAAAAATAGTATTTCTAAAAAATATAATTTACCAGTCTAATGTGGAGTTGAATTTTACACTTCTTAACTACTGTGGGCAGATTATTTAGTTTTTATTATTATTTTTTAATTTAAAGTAAATGTTAATTATAAAGTAACATAACTCTTGAAAATACACTTTCAACACAGTCCCAAAGTTAAGTATTCAACAGGAAGTGTGTACCTTAAGATGTGTATACTAAGTTTTTTTTTGTAAAATGCATTTATCTGGAGAAATGCAGTTTAGTGGGAACAATAAATTTAGCTCAAAAAAATTGTACAAAGCAACAAGAATTAACTTAAAATTTATTTATTATTAAATTTTAAGTACATATACATACTTCTACATCAAATTTTTTATTGGGCTAAGAATTTCTAGGCTGAGATATGCAAACTACAGACCATAAGGAGTCTTATTATATGTTTTTTATTGCAAATAAATTGTATTTGTAGAAGTAAAATCGCATTTGCCACAAGTGTGTTACTTTTAAAAGGAACAAATAAGTTATTTTTAGCTAAACTTTAAATTGAAAAAAAAATTGTTAAAAGAACTGCTAATAAAAATAAGTATTCAATTAGTAATTTACATACCATAAGCAGACTTTTCATATGTTTGCAAACAAATAATAAGTTAAGTAATTATTTAAGCATATGCTCCTTTTTGCATATCTTAGCCCAAGAAGACCTTAATCTATTTGTTGTATTTTTGGTTGTTCTTTAAAGAATACTTGAAGGAAGGACATCTAGAAAAATGTTAATGTAAATGATTGGAAAAATCAAAATTTAGTAGAGAAGTTGGTGTAGTGCCCAAGGTAAACTGTGGTCATTGATCAATATTCGTAGTAATGGGTTTAAAAAAGAGTGCTTGCTATTTTTTGATTTCATAAATGTGCTTAAGAATTTATATAACAAATAGTTACTAAAAGCTCTTAATCTAATAGTGGATAACAGTTGTGCTGATTTGATGAATAAAATAGTTTTTTACCACTGTTTAATTGTTTTTTTTTTCTGGTAAGTTTATCTCATTATATTTATTGGTTGACCCCTGAATTTGCTTTTTGTAAAAAAAAACTACTTACTAACTTTCTTGACAATTAAGCTTCCCTGACTACATATGTTCTTAACTAGGGAAAATTTTATGATTTAGTTTATTTCATATCTTTGTAATTTTAGTGCAGAGTTGTCATAGATAAAAAGTCTTTATGGGTACAGTACAATTGTTAGTAAATATCCATTGAGCTAATGTTCATTTATCTTAAAATTTGATATAAAATACTTTTAACACTTAAACAATAATATGAAGCCTAGTAGTTCTCGAAAACTTACAAAACGAAATGTTAATATAAATTACTTTAAATTAACTTGAGCTACAAAAGTACAAATTCATGTTCCAAAAAAGCTTGAATATTCTATTTTAGTTATTTATAAAAATTACTTAATGATTCTAAAAATCAATTCAAACTTTTAGATGTACTACAAAATTAAACCTGGACATACAATTAAACTGTATCCTAGTGTATGACTTAATAACCGAAATGTTTTTTAATACACCAGGTCCTTGGACCAAATTTTTGAGCGTTTTTTTTTCGTTCAATAAACAATATTAAGTAAATTAAATAGTAAATAGGAATAGCAGTTTGTAAAATAGTAATTGTTTATTTTACATTTAATTGACAAAAAAAATTGCACGAAGACAATTTTCAGCAAGGGTCAATTTTGCACGGAGGGTCATTTTTGCACGAGAGTAAACAAAATTTATATATAAAAAACACAAAAAACTAAAGGATAAACTGTTAATAATAAATAAATTTACTGACCGAGGGTAAGGGGTAACAATGATAGTAAAAATGAAAACAAAATATCAACCAATAAAAACTGTTATTAAAAAAACAAGAAAATGAAACTTAATTAAATAAAAAGGAAAATAATCTACCGACTGAGGGTAAGGAGTAACAGTGATAGTAAAAAAAAACTAAAAATTTTTATAAGTTAATTTAAAAAAAATACAACCGTACAAAATTGTCTGCTAGTGAAAAAGTGTTTTCGTGCGATTTAGTCCCCTCGTGAAAATTTGACATCTACCCCTCTTGAACACCTTGAGTAAAACATTGCACTGTTTTGGATAATTTAATAAAAACAATAGGTAGAAATGTTATACTAAAATACAAACTTCTAACGCGTAGAGCAACTCAAAACGGTTTACCATTTGGAAAGCTTTTAAAGTTTAATAGAAAGGTAAAATTTAAACAAACCTCATATAGAAAAAACAATCTGCAGAATAATTTTTATGTAAACTTGTTTTTATTGTAAGCTGTTTGGTGAGTGTGAAGAGCCAGATTGTGCAAAAGTTTCGATGGCAAAAAATGATTATCTTTTACTTAAAGATTACTTTTACTTATTTAATGCCGTAAAAACAAAAGTAACTCATATTGAAGTTTAATTTAAGAGCTTACAATAAAAATACCCATTTCTTTTAAGTTAAGGTTTGCACCAAGCATAGAAAAACACATACTTTTGTAATTTATAGAAATGTTGTGCTTACAAATTTAAATTATTAATTTAAAAGTTAAATTTTTTTACTAAAATTTTTCTCGAATAAAACGTTCTTAACAGTTTTGTAAACTGCATTTATAATGAAAAAAAAAACTAATTACAAAGCTTAGATTTTGATAACATAAATAAGAGAATAAAGAAAGACTTATGTTCTTATAGAAATGTTTCAAAAGTTAAAGCTAAATTTGTGTTTAATATTCTGTTTTCAAGTAAAACTTTACAATCGTTTTTTTTGTTTTAAAACAGGTCAGTACAGTAATTTTTTTCTAAAAACGGTAGAGTTTTGAAATCTTAATAATGAAGTTGTGACTTAAAAACAATAAGAAGTATACAGTCTTACATCACCATTGAATTAAGATTAAATAAAATAAAGTAGCTATTGCTGAGGTTTTATTTTATGTCACTCAATATTTTTCGTTTTGCAGTTTTATACGTTCATAAATGAATTTATTTTAGTAAAAATTCGTTAACATTGGATTTTTTTTCAAAACGTACTAAGAACGCTTTGTTTAAGTTCAAAAATATAATATAAAAAAATCCAATTTATACAGCTTATAAAAAAGGATACAACTCAAAAAGTTTATTTAGTATTATATAATATTCTGTTTAGATATCAACTTTTCAACTTTATCTAATTATTCTATATGATAATTAAATCCTCATAAGCGAAATCAGTAAATTACATCACAAAATTTCCAATTTAACTGTTTTTTTTTTTTTTTATACCATATAAGAATAAACATGGAGCAAACTTTTAAGTACAAAAAATGAAGAGATTTACTTTTATTTAATAATTTTTTAGCATTAATTCGAATTTAATAAAATTATAATTCTTAACTAAAAAACTAACTGCACTTTTGTATTTTGCTTAACAATTAAACATGAAGTAACTTACTTAATGAACTTGATTTAAAGAACTCTCTTTGTATAAATTTAATGTAAAAAAGTTTGGTTAAAATAAAAAATGTTCAGTTCTTGAGTAGCAGTTAGAAAATAAACAGAATAGTATGAATTCTTAAGAATGGAAAACTAAACAAACAAAAATATTAAAAGAAACAAAATAAAAACGAAGTTCAAGTATTTTTTTACCTAAATCAACATTATAAATATATTTAAACTTCATCAGACTTATACTTTGTTTTGTTGAAAAACGTAGATAAAGAAGTAAAACTACAGCTTTATTTTCTAAATTTTTGGCTTGTTCTTGCTAAGATTGAAATAAAAAAACAACACTAATTACATTACGATTATTTACAAAGTCCAAATAATCAAACTCTTTAAGTAAGTTAGGAGACTACATTTTTAAAAGAGCTATAAAATTAACTTACTTAGTCAGAAAAATCTTGTTTGTCTTTTATCTGATAAACCAAATTCTTAAATCAAAAATTAAAGTTGTAATTTGGTATGTATATTTTTTTATACAATAAAACAGCTGTAAAGCTTAACTTTAAACTTAACTGCAAAAAAACTTTTGTTTTATATAAATATTTTTATTTATTTACACTACAAATCAATAAACAGTTATTAATCGAGTTTAATATTAGCAAAATAAAACTTTACGGATTCTTAAAATAGAAAACAAACAGGCTTTTGGTCAAAAAGTTTTAAATTTCAAACTAAGTGATTTTTCCATTTTAAAGCACGTTTTTGTTGGAGAGGTTGCTTTACAGCTGAAACATTTTTGGGGGTAGTTAGCTTCTCTGAAAATTCAAATTTATTTTCTTGAAAAAACCGTTTTTGCTTGAACATATCTTTGTATTTCAATTTGACCTACAAAAAAAAATCTGTAAATAATTTATAACTTGTAGTGCATCATTTTAATTTCTAATCTGTCAAGTTAAAATTAAATTTGGAAACTAGTTATACAAACATTTAATTATGCTCGTAAATACTTAAGTATAGAATCTGTACACTTTCAATCAATTTTTGAACAGTTAAAAATGAACAACAAATTATGATTAAACATTATAAAAGCTAAAAACAAGTTTACTTGTTTTTTCTCCTCTACAAGTCTGATTTCGGAACGAAGCCGTTTTATTGACAACATACTTTTTGACACATCATTTGTTGATTTGTATTCTGAACTTTTGCTATTAAATTATTTTGAAAATTACACAAAATAGTTTGGTATGTTTACAAAAATATAAACAAATCTGATGAACACTAAATTAATCAGTAGTGTTCAGTCTAAAAAAAGGAAAACTACGAGTACAACTAAGAGATATTTTATTTTAGTTTTACGACGAATTTTGTCCAACTCACTCTAAGTTTAAATTTTATAATGCTTAAGATTGTAAATTGTACACAAATTTAACAAACAAATAAACATTATATCCTTTTAAATTGATTGTTTAATCTAAAAATAACGTTTAAATTCATGTAAACATGTTTTTTAGATAATAAAATAAAGAAAAGTCATTTTAAGTATGTAAAAAATGAATGTACACTACCAAGTGAAACTGTTTACTTTTTATTTGTTGACTTCAACTTTATTGATGAACTTTCAAGAATACTAGAAAGTCTAGATCTGGTATTTGCAACAAGTTGGCTGTTTAAAATTTCTTCCATAGATTTACCTGGAAACAACCTCGACAAAAACGGACCTACCTGAAAAATTTTCAAGTGAATCTGTATTCTTACAGAAAATTTGATTTCATATAAAATCCAAAATTTAAAAAATAATTTCCATTTGTAGATAAAACTGTTATAAATAAATGTAAATAAGTATGACACTCGTTATAAATCAAACAATTAAAGGTCTCAACATTAACGAAGGAGTCTAAATAATGATACCTATCTAATGATATATATGTGTGTTTTTTTAAATTTACATATACTGATGAGCCAAAAATTTCTTATATAACAAAGTTTCTAAAAAATAAATATCAATTTTAAAAAGTCTAAGTCAAATAACGTCGTCAGTCTAATAAATTATTTGCTTACAAAATCAGTTGTTTTTATATAGTCTATGACTCCTATGACCTTTATTATTAATCTAAAATGAAAACATCAACCTCATAAAATACCTATTAAAATGATGATACTTATATGACGTTCAAAAATATCAAATAGTAAATTAGTGTAACAGAAAACTAAACAATCATTTCAATATTTTTCTTATAAAGGTTGTTTAATAAACATCTTCCATGATTCGTAAATATTTTATTTTAAACACAACAAATTATTTTTTAGTTCTACTTTTGTCGAGAGTGTTAAATATAAAAGCAAATTTAAATAAGTGCTTATCTAGCTTCTTCAGTATTCTTATTTGACACTTTACTTTTTAGATTATATTCTAGGACTTCTTTGAAATGATAATTTTCTCGTGAAGTATAGTTAAAATAACAGGTGTTTTTAAAAAATTGTTTGCAATTTTTGTACGTTTTAACAAAAGTATTGTTTTAAATCTGTGAAAATTTAAACTGAAACTTATATTTTACCTTTTCAAATAATAAAATTCCACAAATAAAAAACCATAACAAATTTTCACAGTACTCTTTCTTTATCAAACTAACAGATGTTTCTGTGTGTAAACAAGTTAACACAATTCATTGGATCTATGCAAGTCCAAGAGAAAATAATATAATAACTTTTTACTATATATTCCAGTGACCTTGTTTCGCTAAAATTTCTATGAGCATACGACTAACTTTAAATAAACGAGATAAACCTTGAAAAAATGGCGCATTTAAAGCTTGTATGTTCTTGTGCAAAAATACTTGCTTTTTGCTTTTTAGGTATGATTAACAAAAGAACAAAGCTTTATAAATATAATTTGATAGAGAACTGACCTCTACATTAAGAGGGTCAATGAGCAAGGCGGTAATGACGTCATCTTGGCAGTTTTTCATGGCTTTTATGACGTAGAAACAGGTGGCGCGGTGGATGTACAGCTGACTCAACTTGTTGTTGTTGTGAATCGCCATACTGAACTTTGCAGCCGCATCGTCGTACAACCTGCATGCAATGAGATTCGTGCAACCAATTACAACTGAGTGAAAATTCAAATATTTTTTATAAAAAGTGTATCTTTGAAAAATTCAAGTAATAATACCAATACAGTGTCTAAAAGAAATGGTTTAGTTTGTTTAATGTATTAAACTTCATACTTTTCGTAGTAAGACACAATACCCATTTCATTATAAACAACAGAAATTCTGTTTTTTATTTCATCAGCAGATTTCATTTCTAGTGCTTGCTGATAGTCAGCCAATGCAAATTCCAAGTTTTTTAGCTTCAAAAAACAATCTGAAAACAAATGTAATACAAAGTAATAACAAAAATTTTGCTGATATGCTAAAAAATAATTTAACTGTATTGTAGACAAAAAATCATTATCCTCTACAAATATGCTTAAAAGAAAGTGCACACTCATAGACATGATTTGGATAAAAATATTTAATGATATATTTTGACTTAATGTTGATTAATTTTTTTTGTTTTAGATTTTTAAGATATAATTTGTTGAATTAAGAAGTATATTCTTTAGAGTTTTTATGAAAAAACTGGTTGTTCTATTTCCAAAAAAAAAATCAAAACAACTTTCTTTTGTTTTTTTTTAGTAAACAATTTTTTCAATTGTTATACAAAAGGGCTTTTCTATACTTAAGTGTTACGCTATGAATTTGTTTTAGAGGTATTTATGTTAGCTAAAATATAATAATGTGCTAAACGAGGCTATGAAGTTTTAAGTAGTATAAAATGCTAACTAACTTATTTTTAGTTTTGAAATAATGAAGCTTCATTCTAAAAGTTCGCATTTAAAAAATAGCTTTATTTTATGAATTAACTACGTTTTATTTAATTTGTACAGCAACAAAAATTGTTAGCAATATATAAATTAATAAAAGTTCTTAATGCACACAAATCGTTTTTAGTTTGTATTTCAATCTACATTAAGGCAATAAAAAATTAAGAAAAAAAAAACGAATATACCTAGTTGTCTGTACTAACGCTTCTTTTTTTGTACGTAAAATTGTTATTTTTTTCCGTTATCTTACAGATGGACTACTTATGATTCAAAAACATATACTAATCTAAGTGCTTAAAAAAATTATGTTCCACTACTATAAAACTAATTTTATGTAAAAATATTAAAACATACTATGACTCAATCCTTACAATTTTTTAGACTGACCTCCTCTATTTATATAAAGTCCAACTTCGCTTTTCTCATCATCAATTGCCTTGTTCAGCAGTATAACAGCTTCATCAAACAGGTTCTTGAAATTAATTAAAAAATGATTTTGAAAGTTTAGATTTCAGGTTAATTACTTTAGTTTTAATACTTTAAAACCAATGAGTGAACTTAATTAAGTTCTCTTTTTTTTAAATTTAAGCGTATAACAAATAAAACAACAAAAAAATATATATACAGCTTCTTATATTCGATTAACATAAACTAAATTCAAAGTTTATTTTCAAAATTACTCAACATTTTTCTGAGTTAAAAAAAAACTTCAAACAGATTTACACTGCTGGTTGTATGTATCAAATAACCCTGTCGTAGCAGTACACAGCGAAGTCGTTGTAAGTGATGAGAAGTTGCTTCTGAGCTTGCTTGTAATCTTCGCACTCGCTTGAATCGCACTTGTCTAAGGCAAGCAGGAGGTCGTCTACCGCTTCGTTGAAGTTGTTCACTCTCCTGTGCAGGCTGCCCCTGCAAACGTTGTACGCGGCACAACTCGGGTTGCATTCGATGGCGTTCGATATTTTTAGAATTGCATCGCCTAATCTCATCTGAGTATTGATGTAACTTAAAACGATAACATAAAAAATATCTATCAACTACATAGTTTTACTTAAAAAATAATAGTATAAAAGATAAAAACTTATGATTAAAAAATTTACAAACTATGTAGCAATGCTATATACCAACTAGATTATTTTCTTTAAAACATTAACCTTAGACTTTTAGAACTACCTCAAGCGCAAGAGTCACAGCTCTTTTACGATAATCTTCAGCTTGCTCACACAAACTCTTCATTATTGTAAAAGCAGGCATCAGTTGTGGTCGTAGTTTTAACGCTTCTTTTACATCATAGTAAGCTCCTGAATACTGGAAAGTGATTGTGCGTGTTATAGTTAATTTCTTAACTTGAAAAAATGACACCGATTTTAGTATAAATACTTATGAGATAAAACTACAACTCTAGTATTTTTAAAGTGTAAGAATAAGTATATTAGAATGCGTAAAAAAACAAACAAATATTTAATTTGTTTTTATTATACCTTATTGTATAAAAAAACTTTTTTTTTATCTCCTTGTTTTATTCTGTTTTTTTTTAACTTATATAACACCATTATAATACAGTTTAAAAAGGTTAACTTGAATAATTAAAAACTGATTTGTTTTCAATTTTTGGCTGACTAAATTAATGCTATTTAAAAAAATCAATTCGCATAAATATATTCTTTATGTTAAATAAACAAAATTCAAAAAATAGACGTTATTGTTCTAATTTACACCTAACTAAAACGTTTTAACATATTAAAACACTCACAGACCATAAATTTTTTTAAAGACTTCAAACTAAGCAAAACGAACATTTTTAAACTTTATGTTCAGCCGAGCTCTGAGAACGTACAAATCTGCGTTTGGAGCGTCTTGCTCAATGCAGCCATTCACAAGCGTCAAACATTCTTCATACATTCCCAATGCGGCCATGCAGCTGACTGTTCGCATGTTGTAACTCCAGTTGTCAGGCTTCATGCTGCACGCTATGCTGAACTTTTTCAGCGCGTCCGTGAACAAGCGCTGGTCGAACAAGCACTGGCCCTGGTGATTATTTTTAAAGGTTAAAACCTAACCAAAAGCAGCGTAATACTTATAGACGTTGGTTTATTGCAGGGGTCGGCAGGCAATTGGTGGTCGCGGGCCAAATTTCAAGTTTCAAAAGTCTTCGCGGGCCGCAGTTTTAGTTTTAGTGGAATTTGAATAATATTTTGGTTATATTTTTAGTCACACTAGAGAAAAGTTTACTTTTATTCACCTTATTATTTTAAATGACTTTTAGCTATACATAGAATGCCTATTTAAATTAATATTTATTAAAATAGAATTTACATTGACTACTTAAGTGTTAATAAACTATGTACTTTAATAAACACTTAATAATTTAAACTTATAATTTTGTTAATTTACTTACAACCTAACTCTCTATATAAACCTAACTTGAAAGACAATTTATGAGTTATTTTTATACATTTGTTATATTATCAACACTTTTTTTATACTTCTTAGAATATTTACTTCAAAAATTGTTTTTGCGTGTTAAATAATTTACACTTATTAAAAAATTTAGTAATTAGTTAATTTAATAAAACTAATTCCTGTTTGTATTCCATAAAGCTAAAACAAGTTCTTTAACATATTTAATTCTCTAATACTTTAATAAAATATCTTATTAATAATTAGTCTTATACGTTGTTGCCACTTAAAAAGCAAAAATGTCTGAGTTGTATCAAACCAGCTTAAGTTTATTACAATTTGAAAAAGCTAATAAATAGTTCTTAATCAAGCTTAAATACCTAGTTAAAATATCGTCATTATAAAAAAGTACACATAGTGTAAGAAAAAAATACAATTAGAAAACTACATAAAAAATATTATGAGACATTGAAGATTTTTTTAAAGTGTTTGAAATAAAAGTTTTACACACACCTGAGTTTTCAAGCTTTTAAAATAGCCTGTTTGTGTAGCAACCCACTTAAAATAAAGTTCACAACATAAGGAAATAATGTAGGTTATTAACAGTAAATAAAATACATTCCAAAAAAGTATAAGTCAGCTGGAATTGACAATTAAGTTTCTTAAACAAATTTAACAAAAGTATAAAACTTTATTGAGTACTTAGCGAAGTAAAAAAACTTATTTTTTATTAAGCATCATAGTAGTTCTTTATCTGCAATAAGAGTATTGCATTTAAAAATAGTAATTGTAAAATTTAAGACGAGCTACAAGAAGAGTTAGTTAGGAGTTGTTGCGAGAAACGATAAAGAAACAAATCACCGAAGTCAGTTCCAACAAAGCACATAATTATCTTCAGTAACTACAGAATAACCAGAAAGAATTTTTAAGGCAAGTTATAAAGTAGCAAAGTTTATTACTTAAAATGAGATACCGTTTAAAATTAAAAACTTTTTTTAAGAATTTTTGTTAACGGTGTTGAAAAACTTTTGTTTATTTCTTCAATGAAAACAAGAAGTCGTGTTTAGGAATGCACTAAGATAATAAAGTCGCATAAATCAAGTTAGGACTTTAATCAATTTGTTAACATGAGAGCACTGATAGAAAAACTATTGCTCATCTGAGAATTTTTATTTAAGATGTTTTTACTTACTTTGACATTTTAGTAGAATTTCATGGTTTAGTTCCAACGCGAAGCACAACAATCGGTAAAGTTTTACAAGTAAAGGTGCAATGCACAAACAAAAAGTTTTTGGAAGTACAATTCCTTCTTTTATTTTTAGTATAAAGTTTAATTAAAGCTAAAAAATGTCTTAAAAAATATATCAATATTTAAAAATACTTTTAAGGTACTTTAACATATTTAAAAAAAAATATCAATTTGTTAATTTTTTTGTGTCAAATAAAAATTTCAAGGCTTTTCCTGGATTCAAGTTTTTTGGCAACACTGATTGTTCACACTTAAATGTACATAATAATATAAATAATATTTTAAAATATATCAACTGCAAAACTTAAAATATAACATATATTATAACTCAAACTAACACTGTGGATTGAGCAAAACATACATCATAAGTTTAATCTGCCGCTCTTTCAAGCAAAAAAGCCAGCCTGAGTCAACAAAAACAGTCCTGACATTTTTATATACAAAAAGAAATTCTAGCCAAAAAATTAAAAAATGACTTTGTTGGTATAAGGTTTGAAGTCTTCAAAAAGTGATAGTCTGAGTGTGTGGCAATGTTTATTTTTATTTATTTAAATTTAAACTACTTTGATTGACAATGTACAATCTTGATAAATATTCAATTCCTAAATCTAGTTTATATTAAATAGGTAGCTCTAAAACAAAACAGCAACTGTGTGTATTGATATTCAAGGCATAAAAATTAACTGAGTTTGACAAAAACAATGTTTGAAAAATGAAAATGTATACCTAAGAAAAACTATACTAATTTATGTCATATATATTTTTTAATTGTTTCTGTACAAATTTATATATTACATGTAGAAAGAATATTGTTAGAAAGTTATGCATAACTCAACTCAAACTAACTAAAGTATTAAATAAAAATTGTTTAAAATATGAGCATCTTTTTAAGTTGGTGTACATAAAAATTAAATTAAAGTACAACGAAAACTTTTAAAAAATTAAAATGTGTCAAAACAAAATCAAATAAACCTTATTTTTTATTACTTTAAATGTTTTTACACTAAAATATAACATTTACAAATAAAGAATATATAAAATATCCTTAGGAATAGAAAACATTAAAAAAAAAATCCGAGCTATAAAGAAATGACACTTTATTTAATTACTGTGCATTACTTTTGTACACAAAAAATAACATTTGCACTTGGTTTATTTCATAAATAGGTATTATATAACTAAAATATTAAATCCAAGTACTTTTCACACACTTTTTTTTAAATAATTACTTGCTGTTGTAAAAAAGAAGTTAATATAAAACTCAGAAAAATATCCTGTTAGAATGCTAATCTGTCTTTTTGACGTTTTTAAACTAAAGCAGTAATTTGTTATAAATATTTTGAAATTTTATACAAAGACTTAAAAACAAACTAATCAAATTAAATCGATTTTCAGAAAAAAATAATTTGAAATATATTTTTACTTAGCGGGCCACACTTACATGCTCGCGGGCCACAAAATTTTCTTTCGCGGGCCGCATTCCATTCAAAAAAATAACGTTCTCGCGGGCCGCAGATTTACCTTTCGCGGGCCGCAATTGGCCCGCGGGCCGCAGTTTGCCGACCCCTGGTTTATTGTCTTTGAATTAATTTATAAAAAATATTTAAAAACCATCTTACTTCTTGAACACTAAAGTTTTTTAAGTCATAATGATGTTTTCCTTATCCTACTAGTTTTACATAATTTTCTAGTTTAAACTTTTTACTTAATAAAGTCAGTAACAGCTTTTTATTGTAGTTTAAATAAAAAATTATTGTAAGATTGATTATTAAGTATTTTAAAATTTATTTAAAAAGTTTAAATATTTAATTTTAAATAGTTATACAGCAATTTTATCAAAAATCTTTTCAACAAACATAAAAAAAAGTTATTGATAACTTTATTTGTCTTCATTTGTTCTAAATCGTAAAGATTTTAATAATGTTAATGATAAACGAACTTTATACCTAAGTTAGACGAGGAAAAAATAATAAGTAGAGTAAAATTTTTAAACATAATTCAACAAAACTAACATGCATGTAAGCGACGAAAGCAACCTTGTCTTTGATTAAAGTGTCATTTGGTTCGAGTAAGTTGGCCTTGTGATAATTGAGGTAAGCAGATGTAAAGTCGCACAACTGCAGATAACACTCGGCTCTTTCAACATAACATTGTGTCTCACTGCTGCGTAAGTTGATAGCTTTAGTGAATTGCACAATAGCTTGCTCGTATTTGCTTTCATCTGCAAGTTTGATTCCTTTCTCATAGCTAAAGTTGAAAAGAACTGTTGTACGATTTGTACTACTAAGCTAATTTAATATTTGAAATATTACATACAGTTAATTAAATCTTTGTAATGTAGTTGTAAACTCTAGATGTGAGTAAATAATTTATTAAGAAAGCTAACATGTATCTTTGGAAAACACAGCATTAATTCGTGATTAATTTAATTTACAACCTTTATTTATATAAAAAACATTTCTTGTGAAAATAACTCAAATACTATTAAAACATAATAGTTTTAACTCCAAACTTTCATTAACAAATTCTTGCTTTGATAAAAAAAACTATAACAAAATTTATAACAATAAAAACACACTGATCAATAACCGCAGTATTGACAATAGAGGCAATGTTAAGATCTTTCGAGCTCAATTCACCAAAAAGGTCTTTCTTTCTCTTGTTGAACCGTTCTCTTGCTTTCACAAGGTCTTCATCTGGAATATCTGTTTGAAAGACAGGCGTTGCTGGGAGGCTGTTACGAGCTGATTCTTTTTCAAGCTTTTCTACTGCTTTAAGTTGTGGAAGTGTATTTCTTAGTCTCTAAAAGAGAAAAGTAAGGATTGTAACAAAATAAAATGTTTAATTACTAAGGGGCTGACACAAAATATTTTTGTTTTTAAATTTTGTAACAGCTAATGTTTCACTATTGTAACTTTTATCATTCAAATAAGTCGAAAAAAAAGTATAATAATCTGATTCAATTTTGAAAAAATTACCAGTAACAAATTTTTTGAGCAAGGTAATAATATTTTTCTTCTTAAACATGTTTGTATTTAAAATCATTGGTAAACTTGTTTAATGTAATATTTATTTTTTACATCTGGATAATACAATTCAGTCTGTAATTTGAATAATATCATTGTACTAAACCACATATTTACTATTTAGTGCCTTCATATTTGATATACATATACGAATGTATCATGTGAAGTATACTGTTATGCTACAGTTTTTTAATAAGATTGTAATAACTTATAATTGACACTTTTTTCGAAAACTTAACTGAATATGTGGTCATTTATACTATATTACTGTTGTACATAAGAAAATTAAACAAGTAAAAAACATTTAGAAAAATCATTTTCAAGAAACCTTAAGTAATTTCCTCCCAAATATCTAATTATTTGAACATATTTAAAAAAATACAACAAACAGGTCTAGGGTTTTATAGTAACATATTCTTGGTTGATGAAATGTAAAAATATATTAGCATTTACTTTAACTTAATAAATAAGTACATTTAAATGTATTTTATACATTGATATAGCTTTACACTTTTTTGTTAATTTATTATAAACAATTAAAAACCTACAGAACCTCAGCAAATAGTGCCTGAAACAAAAACCACAAGATTTAGTTGTCAAAAGTTAGTTAAAACCTAAGTTTCCAGTAAACTTCTATCGAATCTTGTATTTTATTAGGATAGAACTACATGAGAACAATATAAAATGTAACGTTAAAAGGCGTTAAATCCTAGAGATCCTAATAAGCTAAGCTTATCGGAATATATACATAAAGTTTTGACACAAAAACATCTGAGAACAATATATTAAATTTAGAGTAGTAAGGAAGTTTTTTTTTACAAATCACACACTTACGTTTCTTTTCCTTTTGCAAAAAAAAAACTTTTTAAATTTAACTTAAACCAAATTATTCTGTAATAAATATGCACATAAAATGAAATGTTTATTTCTATCAAAACACTTGATCATGAAAGCTCTTTTTTTTTTAGCTTCATTCACTTCATTAAAAATATTTAGTATACTCTTTTGTATTATTATCATGACAATTTTAAAAGCTTAACAGGTTTTATTTAACAACATGTTTATGATTCTTAATTTTATATACTTATTAATAATTTGAACTGGTTGTATTTAAGACCAACTTACTTTTAGTACACCTGCAGATTTAACTCTTACTTTTTGTTCAGCTTCATCTAATGCTTCAATCTTTTTTAGGCATGAACTTTGCTCTGTAAATCCATATATATATATATATAGGTAAAACTATTTAAACCACACAATAAAGTTTTAAGGGTATAGAGGGAGTCCAACATTTTTAAAAATTAAACATTAACTCTTATATTAAAGGTTAGAGTGTATAGTAAAACACACTTTTTATAGAATTAAAAAAAAAAAAAATTTGACATATAACTAGTTTTGTAAAAAAAATTCAATACAACCACATGGAATTAAATATTTTATAGTGATAAAAATGTTCAATGTTTATTTTATTGATATTTATAAAAACTAACTTAAAGTATTTCTCTTCTTTATTTTCAAAGAAACTTTATACAAGTTTTAAGGAACAGTACTTTATAGGATAATAAAAAACTTGTAGGAAGCAGATTTAAAAAAAAACAACAATGAGCAAAACTAAAAAAAAACTTTTTTGTTTATTATTATAAAAGTTAATTTATAGATCAATTCAAAATCTGTTTCCTACAAATCGTTTAACATTTATTTAAGACTACTTAAGTAAGTTTTGAAACATTTGCTCAAAAACTGAAAGGTGAGATATATCTTTAGTTAAATAGTCTATTAGTCCTTTTAGTTTGCACCTCCTAAGAGAACCTATTGAACACTCTAACTTTGCTTACTTATATCTCAAAAGTTAATTTGAATTTTAAAAAGTGGTATAACGTAACAATTTAAATATTTAATTATGTAAAATACAAGACTAAACTTCAAAAAAAAGAGTTTATCTCCCTATGCCCTTAAACACTTAAGTTTTTTTTTTGTTAAAAATGTTTATACCATAATATTAAGCTTGAAAAAATATAAATAAATGAATAGTTTTGAATATGTCATTAAGAGCAGCATAAGCGCACTTAGATTTTGTAGTTGAAGATTAAAATACTTTAGTCTAATTGTAAACGTTTTACTAATATTTTATAACTAAACAAAATCAAATTTGTTTCAGTACAGTGGTCTTCACAGTGTGCACGAAATTCATTTTGAGATACACAAAACTCACGTAGGGGTGCACTAAATTCATTTTAAAACTTACACTAGACATTACTGAGTTTGTGTGTAGAACAAAATTCAAAGCTTATACTAGATATTCTAGTCTTTGAAATGAAGAGCAAAAATAAGGGGAAGTTTTAAGCTTAGAATGCACAGAAACTTTTTTTCTAGTTAAGTGTGCACAGATTTTAATTACCATAAAGACTACTGGTTTAATAAACAAACAAAAACAAAAACTTTTATTTTATTCCAAATTTATTATCATTAACCTTTGGCGTCTTCAGCAGCTGGAATATGTATTTTAGATGGCTGCAAAAAAAACTTCATTTTAGTCTTTAAAAATAAAGCACCAAAAACTAATTAAGTAAAACAATGAATACAACATACTTTAATGTTTATGATCCACTTTTTTTCTAAAATTTTAGAAGTGAACTTTATCAATAGTTCCAAATTTAGTTTGTCAATAAACTAACCTTTATATTAACAAAGTTTTGAATGTTTTCAGTAGAAACAGTTGAATTACTTTTATCCACATCTTTATTCATAACATAAAGGTTGCTAAGTATTTAGCTGCCTTAAGGTGTAAACTTATTATGTACTAGTATTTTATTCATACTAACACATTAGAAAATAAAACAATGTGTGTTAGAACCAATAAAACAAGGAATTTAAAAGTTTAAATTTGTAATTTTTAGACTTGATTAAAATTAATTTAAGTATCTTGATCCTATATTTTTTGTCTAATATTCAAGATAACCTTAAAAACATAAGAAAAGATACTTTTTAAATATATATAACAATACTCTGTTAATTAGTTAGAAGGTACATGTTTGGAACTCTTCTAATTGATTTTTATTTCAGTGTTTTGATTTTCTTACCCTTTAGATAAATAAATTACTTTAAGTTCAACTTTTTTTTAAAGATGGCCACTGACTTTTAAAAAGTTTCCACATTAATTTCTGATTTTCTTTTGAGTTTTTAAAAGTTATCTTTTTTTAGTATAAAACTAATTTCGAAGTAAAAAAAATGCATTAAACATTATAAAGTTATATTAGAAAAATATAATTATGCTTCTCTTAATGTGTTTTATAACAAATAAAACTAGATAAAGTATTCTTTATTTTGTGTGGTTCAATTATTCATAAATTAATATCAATTTTGTTATTTTCTACATAAAAATAGTTTTCAGATTTTTTGACAATCTTTTTTTTTAAAGAACTTTCAGATTTTATTTTCAAAATCTTAAAATTCCAACTTATTTTGGACTTTAAAAAGATATAAATCTAAACTTTATAATAACTTTATGTAGTAAACTACTTATTTATTAAAAAACTTTTAAAATTATAATAGTTTTACTACATTTGAATAACAAAAAAAATCAAAAATTTTGGTCAAACGTCCTGATGCACAAATCATACTTTTGGTCATCAAGTCATACACCAAGGATACAGTTAAATGTTTTGTCCAGAAAAATATACTTACTAAAAATACTATCAAAGATTTAGTTATTGGAGTCTGTTTTGGCTAAGATAATAATACACTCTTTTAAATAACAGTCTGTTTTTCATTTAACCACTCAAAATTTTGTTTTTTAAGTATTTTTAGTTTAAATTTAAATTGTAACAGATTATTGTGTGTTAACTTTTGTGAAAGGGATTACACAGTTGGATTGTTGGTATACTTTTTACTTGCTTGTTTGTGAACACTTGCTTGTTGATTTGAATTTTAGGATTTTCCAACATTCTGTGGCTTTATTATTGGGATTTTAACCTTGTAAGTGTTTGCTAAATTAAAAACCAATAAAACTTTTATTTTTATTTTTAATAGAGCTTTTTCAAATATTTATTTTAGAGAAAATGTTTTAATTATTTTCTGGTTGTTAATTAAAATATTATAAAATTGTTAGTTTTTAGCCTTCCAGTTATTGTAGAAGAAGGGAAAATAAAGACTAATGTTTCTAACTAAAAAACTATTGTTTTTTACATACATACTAGGTTCTAGGAGTCAAGTTATAGTCCAGTTATTAATACAGTATAGCAGGAATTTTTATATTATTTTATTTTTTATGGTAAAAAAACATACTTAAAACTCTATCCTTTGTAACAGTAAACATTTATAGTGAAAAAAAACGCTCAAAATATTTGGTCCAAGGACCTGGTGCATGAAGAACCTTTTAATTATCAAGTCGTACACCACAGATACCTTTTAATGTCTAGTCCAGGACTAACAAAAGTAAGTGTGTTACATCATATGTAACTTTAGCTGCACCATTTTAGTTTAACTTTATTGATATACATGAAGTAAATTTGCCAAACAAAAGTTTTAATATCAACCAAATCTAGACTCAAAAAGAAGACTACTATTTTTGCTTTATTATTTTTAACTCAGGGGTAAAAAGTTATCAATAGGTCAAATATAACTATTAAATGATTCTAATTCTATTTTAATTTTAAATGAAAATAAGAAGTTAAATTAACACAAATTTAGTATAGGTAGGGGTAGGGAGTACACCACATTTTTTTGGTCATGTTGTAAAATTTATATTTTTCTTTTTGATTTAGATGTGTTTTAGCATCATTAAGAAGAATTTAATATTAAAAAAAAAAAATTGCCAAAAAAAAAAAATTCCGAACCCAAAAATTGATTTTGACCCCAAAAATCACTTATTTTCATTATTTTTGACTTAAATAGTCATAAAGTCACTTATACATGTCCTATACTTATAGTTTTTATCTTAAATTAAAGTTTACAGTTATAAGCAAACATTTAAAGACATTTCAACTGTTTTTGTTACATTATGATGTCATAATCACACAAAATATGTAAATGTTTTCGATAAAATAGTACTTTTTAAAAATTTAATAAGCATAGCTCTATTTAAATTTTTTTATTCTAAAAGTAACAGTTACTTTAACATTTTAAACAAACTTCTTACTTACCTTTAAAAATTTAAATGATGTGGTACTGGTATGTATATTAGCGTGATGTTTGAAGTCATAATTCATTTAGTCATAAGTGTTTAAAAAACTCTTAGATAATTATTCAATTAGTATAACAACAAAATAAATAACCAAACATTAAAAAATTATAATGTATTATAGGCAAGATAATTTTTTATGGCATCATTAAGTTAATGATTGCAAATAATGATTATATTATTATAAAGAAATAAAGAATATTGCAAAATAAACGAACAATGAACTGTACCATTTAGTTATAATACTTGACTTTACTGGAAAATGACTGATACTTAAAAAAATAATTAAAAAAAAACTGTCACATGATGATAAAATCTTATGGAATATTTAAAAAAAGTTAGGTAGATATAATGCTGTTGAAGACACAAAAACTATCATTTAACTTTCTTTAAAAGACATCTGTTTTACTAAAAGTTCTATATGATTATGGTTTCTCAGTGAAAAATTAATTGATCTTTCATTTGAAACATTCCATTCACCATCAATTTCACAGTCTAGTATAGATTCTGAATGCAAATTAAGCAAATCAGGTTTAGTTGGGCGTTTCCACTTTAAATTGCTTCCATCTTGAACTCTCATAAGGTGGTCCATCTTATAAGTTCCATCACCATTTCTACCTTCACATGTTGCAATGTACCATGTGTCTAACAACCCTTCTTTAATTAACGTGGCATAAAAATGCCCTACCTCAATGTCTGCATTTTTCTCCTTTTGCATATTGAAGGAAGAAGCCCCTACAACTAGTGCTGCATCAGCATTAGTTGGTAATGAACACAGAGACTGAGAGCACTCCTCATCTTCAGCAATAAGAGCACATAAATTTAGGAGTCTTTCTTCATGGGTATTACCATTTACTTTAAAAAGTTCTGGATTGCACAACACTTCAGACTTGTGTGACTCTCTAAAGTAAATTAACTCATTACGAACAATCACTTCATTTTGATCAGGATGAGAGTTTAAGATAGTATGCAACTCTTCAACGCTCACCACAGGCCCACCCCAGCTTTTACACAGTTTGAGACGCTTCTGCACATACTGATCCCTTTTCTTCCCCTTTTCAATTTTTTCTTTTATTTGCTTGAGCTTTAATTTTTTTTGTTCAGCTACCCACTTTAGCTCCATCTCATTCAAAAATTTTACAACTTTATTAAACTTTTTTTCATTTTTAGTTTCAAAAGCATCAGAAATAAGTAGTGTACAATCATTTCTTATTCCTTTTGCTGTAAAGCGTTTGTTCCTAAATTTTGCCACTGCTGCACGCTTTCCAAATCCAGCAAGATGTCTTTCACATTCTAAGTTATTGGTCGGGAGTCCTGCCAGTTCTTCATTAGTTAACAAATGGAGCTCAGTCGCACGTGATGGATTTGACAAACGAAAGTTTCCAAATCCATATTCTCTGCCTGTTTGGCGATCAAAAACTTGGGCGGCATGGAGACACATCTTGTTAAGAATTTTTAAACACAGATCAGAAGTTGGCTTTAACACCTTATTGTGTGGATAATGTACCACATAGGCATCAAGAGTGTTCATTTTTCCACTGCTAAGATCTTTATACAGCTCAGGAAATACTTGTAGAAGGTTTTCTTGAGAGCTAACCTCAACAAAGTGTAAAAAAGGAAGTGTTACCTTGTGAGTGAAGTAAGAAAGTGCCTCAAGTTCGGTAACAATAAATTCTGAGTCAAGCATTAGTTTGACGACTGCCACATGCTGGTTGTTTAGATGTGTTTCATTTATAAGCATGCGAATAAACGGAAGGCTTTGCAAAATAGATGTGGCAGAATACCCAAGCTTAGTAAATCTGCGTTCGTGATAAATTGCAAGGCGATTAACTTGGTTCTCTCTGTTTAGAATGTAATCAAAGAGATCTGCTTGATTTGTACTGTGCGCTGATTTTTCATGGCTGACCAAACTTAATATGGATGAAATAGCACACTCATTTATACTTTTTTTTCCTCGCAAAAATGGTTTAACTGATGGATTTAAGCTTTGAAGCTTCTTTCGAAAGTCTAACTTAGATTCTATTTCAGCCAATACTGTCAAGTTAGAACGATCAAAGGCCTCAACTGGATGAGATTTGCACAACAAATGAGTTGGAGGTGGAATATTTGATTTAAAAACTTTAGTAACTTCCTCCCCAATTTTTAAGTTTTTGTTAACCGAATCTGTCATGATGGAAGTTGTATTTTGCCAAAGCTGAACAGGTTTAACTGGTTCTTGTGAAGAAACTTTAATAGTTGAAGCCAACCTCTTATAAGTTTCAACAATAAGCCTGACAATATTTTGGCGGTCTTCAAAAGCAAAAAACAATGGCCTTAAAGAATATATTGATGATTTGTTGCACTAGCCAGTTTTACTGCACTGATAAAATAAAACTGATAAAAAGTTGCATCATTGATTTTAAACTTCATTTCTCATAACTGCAACAAGCTCTAAATATTCTCTTGAGTTCAACAATGAATGATGCAAGCATTAGTTCATTACACTAATGTAAAAGAACAACAGCAGAATAAATTAGCTCTTTTTAATAAAATGTACCCTTACAGTCAACATTTACATATTTTGTGTGATTATGACGTCATAATGTTACAAAAACAGTTAAAATGTCTTTAAATGTTTGCCTATAACTGTAAACTTTAATTTAAGATAAAAATTATAAGTATAGGACATGTATAAGTGATTTTATTACTATTTAAGTCAAAAATCATGAAAATAAGTGATTTTTGGGGTCAAAATCAATTTTTGGGTTCGGAATTTTTTTTTTGGGATTTTTTTTTTTTTCAATATCAAATTCTTCTTAATAATGCTAAAACACATCTAAATCGAAAAGAAAAAAAAGTCTAGCAAACATCACCCAAGTACCCCCTACCCCTAGTATAGGAATTAATTTAATCATGATTATATTTGTAACTTAAAAAGTAATTGACTTAAACTTTAAGTTTTAAAAGTAATAAGTAGGTTTGAAAACTGTTCTAAGCTTTCCTAGCAACTTTTACAAAAAGTCCCTAAGTCAATGTAAGTGTTGTAGTAAACTGTATTATAATATTGTAATTAATTTAACAATAGAAACACTTAAAAGTTCTCAACTTATTTAGTCGTTTAATGGTCGATAGAAGAAAAGCGCCCAAAAATTTCAATCTAACGACCAGGTGTACAAAATAATGGTTCGGTTATCGAGTTGTTCACCACTTATTTATATTTTATAGTGATATATTTATGTAAATTTAGGAATAAAACTATGTATGTATTGCTTCTAATAACAAGTAACGTAAAATCTAATGTAAATTGTATAATATTCTCGATGACAGAGAGGATTTTTCGTGCACAAAGTTCTAGAACCAAATACTTTGAGCGCTTTTTTTAATGTCGTTTAATAAACAACTATGTTAATACTCGTTTTTTAATATAAAAAGCTTTTGTTGGTGTTAATAACAATTTTATTAGGTATTGATATTATTCTTAACAAAATTCTAACAATCTTTAAGTTTTGGTTAAATAGTTTGAAAATATTTTAATTAATTCATAAAAAGTAATGTATGTTTTTACAAAAGTTTTGTTATAATAAATTTATTTAAAAAAATAGAAATATATAAATATAAAGAAATTTAATTCTATGGGTGCAAATTCAGAAAGTTCAAATTCTTATAAATTACTTTAAAGGGTTACAACTATAACTCAAAAAGTAATAAAATAAAATAAATAAATTACATATGTAGATCTTATCAAAATCAACAAGCAATTTTTATTTTACAACTATTTAAGATACTGCTGAAGTTTGATTTAAAATTAAGTTTAAGTTTGAAAAAAAACAGCTTGTAGATACTACAAACAATTTTTTGTTGTTTCAAATACAGTAACCATTCTTGAATCTTAGCTTTCAATTGGATACGGACTCTCATTTATGTATGCATTTCACAATTTCTAAAAATTACAAAAAGTAATAATTAAAAAATAATTTTAGGCTTTTACAGGTTTCGGGTTTTTTTTTGTAATATTAATGAGAGCAACATTTAAATAAATTATTTATTAAATAAGTAACAAAAAATGCAGATATTTTGAATAGAGATAGGTTGCATTTGTAGTTTGTTCTTTTCATAAGAAACCTATCTTAATCTATGGCTTTTGCTTTTTATATTTTAGGTGCCTCACTTCCCCTTAATACTTTTTAATAAAACAAGGTACAATGTTCATTTTCTCACAATATTTATGGCATAGAGTTTCATTTTAACTAGATAAAAATCATTTTCTTAAGCTAATTTTTTATTTGCCCAGCCCATCTATGACTAAACATGTCTCACATGGTATTAGAGAAAGATCTTTCTCTAACACAATGCAAGACAAGTGTAGAATTATTAAGCTATAGCTCATTTTAGTTTATATGTTTATACTTGTTTTGTTTCAGATACTTTACATTGTTATTATATTCACTTAATTCAACAGGGAGTCATTCTTTATGTAAAACATCTTATTATGGTTGTAATAAAGTGCCCAATTCAAGAATGCAGCTACCAAACGCCAGATAAATCATGTTAGTTAGTTTGCAAGCTTCTGTACCTACATAAAGTTAACCATGAGAAGAACTCTGGTTTATCAAAAAGTGTATCAATGCCAAATAAACCTCAACTGATTCGGCCAAGAGTGGACCGTGGGATCAGCCAAGAAACATGGCTTGCGTTCATTCGTTGATGGGAGGCATTCAAAATTGTTTCAAGCATAAGCAGCAAGAATGCAAGCATAGAACTGTTTCAATGTGCGCATGTCAAACTTGGTGATGTCATGTTGGCAAATGATCCTAGGTTGATGGCTAAATCAGAAGATTATGTATCTAAATTGATGGAGTCAGTAGCAGTTATAAACGTTGCAGTTGGTGTCAAAAGAGCAGAACTGGTGAGCTTGCATCAAGCCTACGATGAACTTTTCAGAACATTTGCAACCCGTGTTCGAAGTAAGGCAGAAACTTATAATTTCATTACAGTTAAAGAGTGTGAATGTGTGAGAAAATTTACAAGTTAAACAGAAGAAGCAAATAAAGACGTGATATTTGCAGGTGTAGGTGACGAAGATATTAGAAGAGAAGTTTCAAGCACTGAAGATATCTTGTCCAGGTCATCGTTTGGGATAATTTTCTTTATTAAAAGTGAAAAATGGTAGAAATACAACAGAGAACTCTTGGAATGTATCAGCGGTATTTTTGTTTCAACGACAGAAAAATCAATCTTTTAATGTAAGGGATAAGTCCCAATATGTACCTTGCCAGCGCATCAAAAAAGTTGATTTATCCATTCAAAGGGAAAGGAGCTCAGAATATAAAAAAAATTTTAGATATTGTTTTTCTTGTTGGCGCAGCTAGTCAAAGAAGGTTAATACTGTTCAAACCCATGGTGATAGTTCCTGTTTTATGCAACAGAATACACAAGTAATGTAATTACACGCTAACAAACAAAATATGTTGAACAACATTATTTTTGACAAGAAAAACTTGCGTAGAGCTAAGACATTCGACAATCCATGTGCATCAATTAAAATCACTAAATACGGCACAAATAAGTTTGTTACGGTAAGTGCGTTAGCTAATACTGGTGCACAGCCAAATCTTTGGGGATGGAAAAACTTTCAAGATGCTGGTTTTGGTAAGAATGACTAACTTCTTGTATCAGTCACAATTCGGCTGCTAACATAATTCCAGTAAATATTTTAGGTGCTTTCAGCTACTGTTAGTGGAATGTTTCTGAAAAATGAGGTAACTAGCTGCAATAGTATTATTTATGTCAGTGGTTGGGTTTTTTCTTTCGTATGAAGCAATGGTTGAACTTCTAATTATAAATAGAGATTTTCCCACTATTGGTTCTCAGCTGCCTCACCAGCATTCTAAAGTTGTTGCAAATTTGAATGAAAAAGATCAAAGGAAACTCAACTCACACGAGATAACCTGCAGTTGCCGAACCAGAAGCAAAGTTCCAGATAATCAATACAAGCTTCCATTCAAGGCTACAAGTGAAAATGTGAGTAAAATACGTGAGTGGCTTCTGCAAAGATATGCAGCTTCTACGTTTAATTTATGTCCGCATAAATCACTTAATCAAATGAGTGGGTCCCCACTCGAAACTCATTTTGAAGATAAAGCTAAACCTCGTGTTTTTCATACTCCGGCACACGTACCAATTCATTGGCAAAAGCAGGTTGAAGCGGATCTCATAAGGGATGAGAAATTAGATTCTTTTGAACGTGTCCCATTTTGTGAACCTATAATCTGGTGTCATCGTATGGTTGTCACAAGGAAACAAGATGGGTCACCTAGAAGAGCTGCAGATATCTCACCTCCTAACAAGCATTGCAAGAGAGCGACATGTGCTTCAGAAACTCCATTTAAGTTGGCACGCAAATTTCGACTGTAACAGATGCTTGGAACGGGTATTATGGAGTTCTTTTGAGAAAAAGTGTTAGGCATATCACAACACTTATCACTCCGTTTTGTAGATTTTGTTATACTAGAGCACCTCAAGGCTTTGTTTCGTCTGGTGATGGTTACAATCGTCGTTTTCAGCTTTCTTATTTGATTTTGATAAATAGGAAAGGTGTGTAGATGATTCTGTGTTTTATGATTTATAATTAGAGTTTTACTGGTAGAGAACAGTAGATTTTTGTTAAAAATTGGAAAAGGAGGCATAATCCTTAATCCAAAGAAGTTCTAATTCTGTCAGTTGATTTTGCAGGTTTCAGAACTTAAAATGAACGCATAGAACCTTTACTAAAGTATTTGGACTCAATTTGGAAGTTCCCAAAACCAAAGTCTGCCAGAGATAAACGGAGCTGGTTTGGTTTAATAAATCAAGTATCCAACTATGCCAAACTTCGTAAAGTTATGGCACCTGTTAGAGACTTTCTCAGCCCAAAATACGGATTCATTTGGACAGAAAATATTTGAACCAAGCGTTTAATGAGTCAAAACAAATAACTATTGGTGCAATAAATGGCGGTGTACAAATGTTTAATCTTTAAAAGTTGACATGTCTAAGGCTTGTCTGGTCGAAGCAAGGCTTAGGCTACTTTCTCATGCAGAAGCACTGCGATTGCAATTGCCGATTACCAGACTGCTGCACCATTGGTTGGAAGGTGATATTTGCAGATTCAAGTTTTTAAATGGTGCAATTGAAGGAAAGTCGCTTGCCATTGCTTGGTCATTAGAGCAGACAAAGTATTTTACAAAGGGCTGCAAAGATCTTGTGGTTGTTACGGATCACAAGCTACTAGTAAAGATTTTTGGTGATCGTGCTTTAAACGAAATTCAGAACATACGAAGATTTAGTCTGAACCAGCGCATACTACCATAGCTTTTTGAAGTACAGTACATGCCTGGTAAAACCAATTTAGCTGCAGACGCTGCACCACGTTATCCTACCTTGTCAAGTAAAATTAATTTTATGATGTTGACTTGATTGATAAATCACTTCTTATTGCTTCATTAAGTAATTAAGTACGCTGTTCAATCGCAATCACTTGGTAAGAAATTGTAGAAAAAAACGTTAAATTACAAACTATCTTCAAAAGCTTTTAGGTGTATCGACAAAGGTTGAAGTTTAAAAACTAAATGAGTCTTTGTCAGCGTATTTTATACACGATGGTGCTTTGTTCGTGAGTGATGGAGTTATACTTTACAAGGACAGAGTAGTGGTGCCGCTAAGTTTACGACCTCGTGTTCTCAATAAGTTACATTCAGCGCACCAAGGTGTAACATCAATGCATTCTCGTGCCCAACAGATTGTCTTCTGGCCTGGGATTACACAGGACATTGAACTAATTCAAAAAAAGTGTCAAAGTGCTGAAACCAAAACTTTCCTTCCCAACCATCGTTACCACAAGAGTTATCTGATCCTCCTACAAGTCCTCTTGAGAAGATATTTGCAGATGTTTTGCAGTTATGTGGAAACAATTTTATAGTAGTAGGCGACAGATTGTCAGGTTGGACAGAAGTGTTTTCAACACCCAGCGGAACATCTCAAGCAGGTTTGCGTGGTTTGATTAAGTGCTTACGAGATTTGTTTTTCTAGATTTGAAGTAACTGAGGAGATCCCAAGTGAAGTTGGACCAGAATTTTCGTTTAGTTCAACAAAGGAATTTTTTTAAACCTAAGATGTTACACATCGAGCAAGTTCAGCATACTATCCAAGGTCAAATGGAAGAGCAGAAATCGCTGTAAAGCAATCAAAAATACTTCTAAGGTCCAATTGTACTAAATCAGGTAGTCTAAAATATTAAGTGCGATGCTTTAGTTGAAGAACACCCCTGACAGCGACTGAAAGTATCCCCAGCTGAATTATATGTAGACGACAGCTGCGAGATAGTTTTGCTTTTTTAAACAGAATGGACAACTTTTCTAATCCTGCGGCGCGACCTGTATGGAGAGAAGCATGGGAATTAAAAGAAGAAGCACTGCGTACATGATTCGTCAAAAATGCAGAAGTTATTAACCACAAAGCTAGGAAGTTGCGACCTTTCTACGTTAGAAGTAGGTGTCTACTGTTCAACCGGAGCGGCAACCATCCTCACAAATCGAACATGAGTGGAGTTGTAATAGAGGTGCTTCCACATGATCAATTTGTAGTGAGAATTGATGGCTCACGGAGATTGACGCGAAGGAATAGAATGTTTTTGAGGTTGTACAACCCAATCTCAACGAGTTTTGATGCAAAGGCATTTTATGGTTGACGTCGAAGATCAACCTAGTTCACAAGAAGACAATGTAAGTCATTAACCTCCTGATTCGTCTTATATGTTTTCAGATGATTCGAATGATGCCAGAACTGATGAGACAAATGAAGCTGATGGGGATCATAATAATATTGAGGAAGAGCACACTACTGCTCCTATGGTTCCCATAAAAAAGAAAGTACCACTTTCTCTGCGTAGGTTAAAAGACTTTAATGCCCAAGGTCTACACTGTTGATATTAACAAAGCAAGAATGTATTCACGTTAAATTGGATATTTTTAATTGTATAGGGTTTAATTGCAACTTTTTTTTTGTATTACAGTTATATTATTTATTTGTCAAAAAAAGAACTTTTTTAAAGCGTTTTCTTTGCTTAAAGCGAATTAATTTTTATTGGTATATACAATTTATTTTAATTTTAATAAATGCTTTTTGTAACTTATTTAGATTCCCTCAATTGAGCTTTGTTTTACCTTAAGTTTATTTTTCCTTAAATGAGCTGAAGGGGATGTAGAATTATTAAGCCTTAGCTTATTTTAGTTTATATGTTTATACTTATTTAGTTTCAAATATTTTACATTGTTATTAAATAGTTATAGGGTTATTTAATTCAACCAAGAAGTTTTTCTTTAGCTAGTTCTATAAAAGTTGGGCAAGGAACAAAGGAGAAAGAAAGCATTTTTTATACACATAAACAACTTTTATATAAAAAAATAATTTTAATGTACAACTTGAACAAAAACTATTTTTGTAAACAAACAATGTGAAAGAGATACAGGGGTTGATTATGGGTAGTAGGAAATAGAAAGGGTATAGAAGATCAATACAAAAAAAAGAAATAAAATTAGTCTGTTATCTACATAAACTAAAAAGCATGAAAATACATGACCACTAGTCACTACATCACACTAAAATGAAGCTACAACTTAACACAAAGGAAAAATAAGAATATTAATAAGTATTTTAGAGCTTAAGTCAAAGAAGCATTTAAATCTTAAATCTAATGGTTTATAGAACAACATATCAACACTCATCAACACTAGTTACTGCAATATATAAAAAATTAAAATAAATATAATTTTTCTTTTATAAGCATTTCAAAAAATGTTACTCTTTGTAATAAAAGCATTTTATATAATTTTCTATCATATGTTTACGTTACTTTAAAGTGACAAATCAATGTTATTTACTTTTACAAAAAAATCTATTTTTATTCACATTCTTTAATGAAACATGATAATTTCATTGTAACGTTCTGTCGCTGTCAACCTTCAATTTTGCTGTCAACCCAATGTGCGTAGTTTGGCGAGAGATGATTGTATATTACTTTCTGATATAAAGTTTAAAAATATTTTTGAAAGAATTTTACTTGTCTAAATTTGATTTGTCCGAATTTGAACTGTTATGTAATACATTTTTATTTGATCGAAAAAAAGATTTTTGTATTCTATTTAAACATAAGTTTTTTTAAAGTGAGCGATTTCATCAATTTTAGGGAAATTATAGCATATGAAATGTGTTTGTATTTAAAATTAGTATTCTTAGTATTTTTTTAAACTTTATCGGTAAAATAATTTTTGTCATTTTATTTTATTATTTAGTATTTTTTCTTAATGTATATTGGAGTCAACTTTTAAACTAGATTTGTTAGGTAGTTCTTAAATAAAAAAAACATGTTCATATTAGATGAAAACTATTTTTATACCATTTTAAAAATTTAGCTTTTTTATTAAAATCTCTTATTTACTTACTTTACTTACTTGTTATTAGCTACAGCTGAACATTAGAGAAAATCAAACAAACTCTTGAAAAAAACAAAACAAAATTTCTTTGTAGGTAAACTCCCCAGCTTAGAACATAAATATTTTAAATTATATATGAAAAACTACAAAAAATTAAATAATAAACTATTTTTTGATAGTAAATATTTATTCTTTAATTAGCAAGTAAATACTTAATAAATAGTTTAGTATGTTTAAAAATTAAATAATAAATAACAGTACTGGTAGTTATCTATTTAATGTAAGGAAGGTGTAATAGTTTGACATGTTTCTTGATGGTATAGAGGTCCTAATGATGGCCATGAAAACTCTATAATCTTAATTTTGAGAAGCCTGAATTTGTAAACAGCATACAAGTTGGAATAGCCGATTGTTTGCTCTGTTTAACTGATGTCCTTGCTTAGGACAACTTCTACTGTACTGATCAGCCTGGGCATTGGTCCCTTCTAGCTGTTAAAATATGTATAGCACACAAATAACACAAACTAAGTTTTGATTAATTGAAAAAACTCTTTTATATTTACTTAACTATGTGTGAAAATTAATTTAAAGTTCCTTGTAAAAGTCCAAAAAATTATCTTATTTACTTTTTGTATAATCAAAAAACTTTTTAAACTAATAGTTTAAATTTACTAAAAACATGTTATTGTATCTAAAACTTTTATGTCCTTATTATTATAGCCAGTATTTATTTCGGCCATCATCAACGAAGTTGAGATGTTTTATGCAATTGATAATAAACAATGAACTTTACCGCAAGATCAACAACAACAGCATCCGAGACAATCCTACGACCGGTTTCGTCCTTATTAGGACTCATCAGGCAGGAATAGTCGCGAGAAACCGCTATTGTGATCTTAAACAAGCGGGCTTAAGTACGAAGTACTGAAGCGATCGTTTGTGGGCAAAGTTGAAAAAAAGTTGTTTAAGATCACATTAGCGGTTTCTCGCAACTATTCCTGCCTGATGAGTCCTAATAAGGACGAAACCGGTCGTAGGATTGTCTCGGATGCTGTTGTTGTTGATCTTGCGGTAAAGTTCATTGTTTATATATATACTTATTATTATAGTTAAGTTAATAAAAAATGTGTTGATTTTTAATTAATAATTACTTATTATTAAACGAGTAAAAGTGGTTCAAAATATTTGGTCCTAGGACCAGGTGCACAAAAACCTTTTCAGTTAATTGAGTTGTTCACCACGGATACCTTTTAACATCTTGCCCAGGACAAAACTTACTGTTATGACATTTGAACTTTTTCTTAAAACTTTTGTTTATGTTGTGTTTTCTATAAAATTACTGTAGTATACCAGGAATAATTTTGTTAAAGTCTTTTAAATGAAAGCTTTGAGCTATAAGTTAGTTGTTTTAGAATATAAAACTTTCAACTAACTAAAGTTTTTTTTTTTCTCTGTGTTAACCTATACCACAGTTCCATGGAACTTTATTATGGTCTGTTTTATTCTTTTTCAGATATTTTTATTTTTATTAATAGCTAGTTCTGATAAATTTAATTGAGATAGTTTGTAAAAGATTAAATCATTTATAAAAGCTGCTCAAAAATTGTAGAAAGAAATATATTTCTAATCAATTCTAGATTATTGATTGTAATATTAAAAAAGTTATTTTAAATTTAAAGTAGGGTAAAAAGTAGCTCTTAACTTAATTATCAAAACAAAAAATTTTACTCTAAAAGAATATGCTTTCTTATTGTAGCTGCAAAAAACTGTGGCCCAGGGGTGGCATTCAAAATTTTGTTTCAACTAATTTAATAAAATTGTAAAAAAAAAAAAAAAAAATTAGTGTTTTTTGTAAATGATAATCTATTGTCTAGTATTTTTTTGCGTTCAAAAAAATTAATAAAACATATGTTTTTTTAAACACATAAAATTGTTTCTTTTTCAACCTGCTTACCCAGGGGTCGGTAGGTCAAAAAGGAACATTTTTTATGTGCTTTAAAAAACATATTTAACGACAATTTTTTTGAGCAAAAAAATTTAGGTGATAGAATATTCTTTAAATATAACACTAAAATTTAATTTTTTACTACTTACATGTTTAATACTTAAAACACTCAAAAATATTACTCAAGGTATAAGCTATAAAATTAAGTAAATTAGATAGATTCCTTTTTGAAGGTGAAAACTAAAAGATACAAAAAAAAATATTAAAAATTAATCTTTGATTTTATTTGAAAGCAAATAATTTATTTTTTTTACAGTAATAACACAACTAATTTTAAAGTCTTTTTATTTCAGTAAACTGTTAGACAATTTTTATAAACACTTTTTTACTAAAACTATTTAACTATAATTTTACTTTACAAAAATTATGTTTGTCTGCATTTCTGTGTTTCTTTTTGTCAGTGTATTAAAGTGTTATAATATGATGTTATTTTATAGATTGAATAAAATGACAACTGCTTTAGCTCAAATAGTTTTACCTGATGATGTGAATCAACTTATTAAAGGGTTACAAACTTTAAACAAGCTTTCATTGTATTCAGAAATATTACTTGTACATTATGATGCTGATTTGCAGGTTTTATTGTTGCTAGCTTAAATTCTTACAAAAAAAAATTATAACCTAGTGTATACTTAATTTTTTAATACTCTTACTTCAATAGATTATGTTGTTTACAAATTCTCAAAATAATAAATTTAAAAATAGCTTTATATCTGAAAAAATAAACCTAATGTTTTGGTACTTGTTGGTTTTAAACAAACTTATTAAATAGACAAATCTACTACCTGCTCTCAAAAGAACTTTGAAAGACGACCACTTTAATTGTGTCAATTCCTTTGGCCTAATAAATTCTTTTCAAAACAAGTAAGACTTGTTAGCTGCAAAGCTTGTTACTTATTACAAAATAAGTTACAAAAACTTGTTAAAAAGCTTATTACTTGTTACAAAACAAGCAAGAATCATTCTACTGAATAAACAGTTAAAGTTAAATCAAATTGATAAAACAAAACTGATTTTTAGTTATAAGTTGATCATACTTAAAATAATTTAACTGTTTTATAAAGAACAAAGATATAGTTTTAAAACAGTTCACAAGTGAATAAAATCATCAAAATTTACTTGTTAACTTTTTTTGTACTTAGTTCTTTTCATACTAAAAATTTTTATTTTTTATTAATACTTATTTGAGTTTCCTGTATATTTGCTTGTTTTAAGTTTAAAGTTAAGAAAACATTAAATAAGTTATATTAAGATTATAAGTTAGAAATTATGTAATCAAAAATATGTTTTTAAGAATAATTTTAAGAAAAAGATGTTACTTACCTATTTAAATTTACAAGATATGTTTTAGACAATTAGGGTTATTTTTTACTTGATTATAAGTTAGTGCTTAGTTTTTGTTTTAATTTTTTTTATTAAAAAAAAATTATTTAAATTAATTAAAAAAATTCATACCCTATCTAATTAGATCACTTATTAAACATAATTTAACTGTAAATTTTTAAAGATTTTTATGTACGAATAAATACATTTTACAAAACCATCTAGCAGTAAGTACTTAAACAAAAAAATAATCCATTTTTAATCAAGACTTTTTTTATTAATTAACAAAGAAAGAAATTTTCAAGGTGGAAAAAATATATTGATGGTAGTCCTGGAAGTGAAAAACTATTTAGTAAATTTGTTCTGAAATTGTCATCTACATTAAAATTGGAGTTGTTTGACTCTTTGAAAGCTCAACTAAAAGACTTATTTTTGTATATACTTAATGTAAGTTTAAGTGTTAGGTTAAATTGATTTCTAAGTAAGTATATACTTTTTGCTTATAGATTATTTCCAATGCAAAAAATAGTGTGATTTAATGTTAAGCAAAAGAATTCATACTTTAAATGTTAAACTTTATAGTACTATTTGGAAGAAACTAATTTGAACTTAGATCAAAGTCCACAATTGATTGAAGAAAGTTCAGGACTTAAAAGACCTGAAAATGATTTGATTTCAAAACGTCATTTTGTAACTTGTATTGCAAAAGACACTATTACAAAACATATGTAAGTCAAATAATTAAGAGTAATTTAAAATACGCTAAGCGTACAATTCATTTGATTTTATAATTTTATTGTAATTTGTTTTTTTAATAGGACGTTTTTACATCGGTACTAAGCTCCTTTACCAATTATTTTTTTTAGCATTTTCTTCTATTAATTAGCATTGTTGTTTCATTTTACTTGTAAAGTATCAATGTCTTATTGATATCTCTTTTGTTGACCATTCTTTCAAGCTTAATTTTAATTTGCTTGTTGAAAAAATGTTCTTCTTGTATATTTAGTTCAATGTAGTGAAATTTATTTTATTCTTAATAAAGTATTACATGCATAAGAAATTTGAAAACAGTTGTATTAATAGTATATGAAGTTGTACAAAATTCTTAGAAGTTTTATTTTAAAGCTAAAGTTATACAAGCTTAAAATTTTTAGGCTGTAAATCCAGTGTTACTTTTAATTCTGAAAAACATCTTAAATAATTCAGACATTCATACTTCTTTTTTCAAATAGATTTCAGTGCAAGTTTTTAGCAGATGAAGTTTTTAATTTTCACTTTATAATGCCAATTATAGTTGGTCCCATTGAAGAATTTATAAAAGCAAGCTGCTGTAAAGAACATGATGAACGACTAGTGGGATTTGAAAACTGTTTTATTAATAAAGTAACTTATTTTGTTTAGTTTTTACTTAAGAAATGGGTATTGTTGTTTATTTATTTTCTTTAAACTGCACATACTAGTATGCTTTTTTCTTCAGTTTAAATTTAAAAAAGGTCAAAGCTAACAAAAATATATTATTAAAAAATACAAATTGTTTTTAGAAATTTAGGGAATAGGAAGGTTGTAAAGAGTTTGTTAAAAAAAATATTTGTTTTATATGAAATCTTAAAGCATAATTCATAAGTCTTTTGTTAAATATTATTAAAATGTTAATCAACTTTTGATATATAGTTATTTCTGTTTAAAATATGAACAAAAAGGTGCAGATTACAATTTTTTTTGTCAGTTTTCTCTATATAAAAAAATTCACTATAAGTCTTATCTTTTTTTTTTGAACCAGAAAGCTCAAATTTTTATTAATAGATAATAATGAAAAATTGAAATTTTTGAAATATTACTAAATGTAGATTTTAGATTAAAAAAAAGACTGTCTTAATTGTTTAAAGTATTAATTAAATTGTTATTATTATAATTATTATTACTATTATCATTATTATTGTTATTTTTTTTTGAAAAAAATGTATTTATGTAATTGAATAATTTTATAAAATTAAAAACTGTTAAGTTAAAAAAATAAGTAAGGAGATAACCGAAACTTTTTTGCTGTTTTGGTTTATGGCTTCTACAGACAACCTATTGAAGTCACTGACTTTCATCCCTTATATTTAAAAGCTACTAAAACTTATTCGATAGCTAAGATGAAACTCTACAAAAAAGCACCTGGTGGATTTATACCCTTTATCTCTTTTTTGAAATTTAAGAAAAAGTTGTTTAGCATTTTTATTTTATTTTATTACTGTTATTAATAGCACAGCTTAATGAATTAAAACGTTCTTATCAAACTACGTAATTTAATCGTAGTTGAATTTGCTTAATAAGAGATTTCTTTTATAGCTTTTAAATTTTTAAATTAGTAAACAATAAAATAAGACAATTTTAGTGTTATTTACTTATTTTTATCCTAATTAAGAACCTACTTAAAGAATATAATTATTTCACTTTATAGATGAATAATTGAAAATAAGATTTTTTTTACTACATAACTTATTGAGTATTATATTTTATATTATCTGACATGTTTAAAATTGTTTATATGTTTGTTTAAATAAAATTTGAAATACTTCATAGGTCAGAGACGAAAAACTCATTCCGTTCTTACAGTATATTACAGCTCATTACAAACCAAGTTCATCATACTTGCCTTCTAAATCTAATATCGAGTTTAATTACAACCAAAATTTGTATAAGCAAAGTAACTGTTTAGATGAAGAGATGTCCCTGCTTAGCTATGAAATACTGAAAAAACAACTCAACTTTATCTTGTATAACTGCTTTACACGTATAAGGATAAAAGAATTTCTGACTATCATTTTAGGTGAGTTCGTAATGTTTACTCTTAGTTAAATTAATTTTTACTTTATATGCAAAATTGGATTGAATAGTTTACAAAGACAATTTAAAAATATAGAAAAATTATCAGTTTATACTTTAAAACAATTTATATTTTATTAGGTCTTCAAATTTAAAGTCATAAAGAAAGTTTTTATGAGTTATTAAAAAATATTTTAATGTATAAGTTAAAAGGCGTACTTTTATTTAGAAATTGTAGACATGTTCTAAAATTATAAACTGAGGCGTTCAAAAAATGCAACTGTCTGCCCAAAGCAAAGTTAAATACTTTTCTAAACTTATCACTAAGTTGTTCAGTTCTATTTTACACATCAGTTTGCAGGCTACCCAGAAACTGAAAACGCCGTTGAAGATGTAAAACTTTGTCTAGAATACACCGGATTGCGACCGTTGCTAATTAAAACTCTCACAGAAGACATAAACAAACGAGTTTTACATCCAGGTTCGTTAATTTTTTTTCCGTCGATAAGTAGATAGTCATAATTACAAATCATACTTAAGTTTAAAATTGACCCCTGGAATACCCACAATAAAATATTAGCTACATCTTATCATAGAAGTTTTTAATAGGTTTTGTTAAAAATATTTTTTTGAGTTAATTATTATTTAAAACCAACAAAAGCTGTAAATGATAAACAAACATTTTTTTCTATTGTGTTGAGTTTTACAAAAAAATTTAAATAAATACTTTGTAAGTTAGAATAAAGTAGTTTTTTTTTGCATGCCTTTCATAACCGGTGTTACGAGAACTATTTGTTTAAAAAGCGCTTAAATTTATGACTTCGTACAGGTACAAAAACGCAGTTCATTATTCAAGTATACATTTCTACTGTTAAGGCGTTAAGAAATCTTGATCCATCAGGAGTTGTGCTTGAAATTGTGCTGGAACCTATGCAAAAATATCTCAAGTTAGTTAGTTTGTTTTAAACTAATTATGATGTTGTTTAATAAAATAGCTTTAGTTTTTAAAACATTTAAAAGTATAGTTGTTATATGATAAAATTTTTGAAAAGTTATGAATGATTATGGATGAAATCAAGACAAAGTTTTATTTGTTTTAATATGATTAAAACTTAGAAATACTTCGTTAAGTCTTTTAGAAAAGTAAAAGTATAACAGCACGAAGTTCCTGTGCACTTCAAACAAAAAGAAAACTTTAAAGTTCAAATAAGCTTTTTCTAATTTCAGGAGTAGTGAGCCTGTTACAAAAAACGGGCCAACTTTTCTAAGAAACTATTACTAACTTCAAAATATAGTCTTATATAAGTCTTCAATACAGTTATATCTTTTTAACTTTCTATTGCTTAGGTAATAAATATTATTATCAATTGTTCTGTTTAAAGTAGAATTATTAATAATTTATTCTGAATTAAATTGCTTATTGATTTATTCAAATTAAATCTTTTTACACCTTAGTTTTAAATTTAAATGCTTTTTTTTTACAATTTACACTTATAATGCTAAATTATATAAAATTTATTGTTTTTTTTTTCATTATCTTGTAACAGATCTTAAAATAACTTTATTAAAAGTTTCATACCTCTTAGTACTTGGTAAATTTCTATACTTTTTTTAGCTATATAATCTGTAATGAAACTAACATTTCATTTTAGTATTTTAAAGCTTGTGAATAAATATGGAATTTTTTGTAACAATAAAAGCTTTTCCAAAACATTTTTCATTATTTTCAAAACAAGCTTTTCCAAAACAATTTTTATAACTCTTAAAACAATTTTCTAAAACAATAAACAATATTGTTTACTTTAAAGGAGTTACATTTATTTCAGTGCTTATAAAACGGAATTTTACTTGCATTTACTTGCAGTAGCAGTAGCAGTATCAGGTGTTTGGTAAAGCTCAAAATGTTGTATTAATAAATGTTTAAGTTTAAGTCTGAAATACTTCGTTTTCTTTAGTTTAAGATACTTCTTGTTACTTGTGTTCAATTGTAGTTTTAGTTAGTGTGTCGTGTGACTATTTTATATTTGTAAATAAACTTTTGTTGACTTTTAAGTATCTTAGATGTATTTATTTTATCTAAAAATATCTATCCCCATTTAATTACCCCTAGCAATTTAGATTGGTTACAATAGACACCACGTCGGGTACTCTTATCGAGACAAATCTATAGCTTACCGATCTATCACTATGTAATGTATCCATTGCTTCTCTTTGCTCTAAATAAGTAGCTGTCTAATTTGCAAGAGCGTACAAAATTGCACGGAGATACTTTTTCTTGAAGACTATTTTGCCCGAGGGCACAAAATTGCACGAATATAAAATTGCACGAAGACACTTTTGCACGAGCAGACAATTTTGCACGGAGGAATTTTTCCACAAACTATTATTATTTTTTTTAATTTCTGAAGAATTATTATTATTTTTTTTTTATTTAGTTTTTTTTTAACTATCACTGTTACCCCTAACCCTTACCCTCCGTCGGTAAGTAATTTTTTTAGTTGTTTTTTTATAATTTTATTTTAATTTTTTTTTCAAATTTTTTTATTTTAACTTTTTTTTTTACTATCACTGTTACTCTTAGTCCTTACCCTTGATCGATAGTTTTTTTTTTTTTTATAATTTTTTTTGTAATAATAATTATTATTAGTAATTTTATATTTTTACTATTACTGTAAACTCTAACTCTCACCCTCAGTCAGTAACTTTTTTTTTTTTGTTTTTTTACTCTCGTGCAAAATCGTCTTCGTGCAAATTTGGCTTCATGCAATTTTGTGCACTAGTGCAATTTTGTTACCGTGCAATTTAGTCCCCTCGTGCAATTTAGACCCGTTCCTACCAAAACAATAGGGTAATCGAGTAGGTTATGCCGACTTTGGAAATATTTTTTTATAAAAAAAAGTATGTATCATTGTTTTTAGCCCAAATGCAGAATATTGACCCCATATGGAAAACCCTGTTATAAACTATCATGAAAAATGATAAAAGCTGTACACTTTAAGTTAAAAAGATACCTAAATATCATTATTACCATTAATTGTGAGATTATTTGCAAATGTATAAGTTTTATTGCTAGGTGAAGCTTTTATTAACACATTGTGATTAATTTTAGGTAATATTAACATATGTTAGCTTTTCTATGTTTAAAATTTTTTTGTTGGACATTATAGAATGATAACAAATATTCTACAACTAAGTTATTTTTATTGTTCTATATATGTTTGAAATATGTTTTATTTACTTTTTAAGTAGACAAACATTGTTTTTTAATTTCAGAAACAGACCTGATTCGGTGAAGCAGATTATGAACGACCTTTTGAACCAATCGGAAGGCGAAAAAGGAGATTTGGCCATCGAGCTGACCAATCAAGTTCAAGAGAACAAAACAGGTCCCAAGCAAAGCTGGTGGCACCAAAAAGTCTCGGTATCCCCTTTTGACTGGAACCCTGATCCAAGAGAGTCGGATCCGTTGAAAGGTCTGGTTTTATCAGTGTATTATTCAGTGTATTATTCAGTGTATTATCAGTGTATATTTATCAGTGTAAATCAGTGTATTGCTTAGCAGATTAAAATCAAAGGCTTTTTTTTTTTATAAAAAATACTATCGCAACTTTTGTTTCATTGCTTAATAGTATAAATAGATGTTTTATTGCCTATTATCTTTTGATAATAAATTTTTATTTAAAGTAATTTTAATACTTAAAAAATCACTTTAGTAATTTAGAATACTTTTTTGTTTTATGTATATATAGGACACAATAATACTATGTTTTATTACAACCTGTAAACAAAGTCTAAAATATATTTTTGCTATGACTTTTAGGTAGTGTCATCTTTATGATAAGAAAAGAAGGCTCATTCCTGTAATTAAAAATGTTTGATAGTTTTTTTTTATTTTAATATTTTATTATCATATTATCTACTTAGATATTTAATAAATAGATCTTTCAAAGTAATTTTTAAGTTTTAATAGTTTTATATTTCTAGGCTAAAATTGTTTTTTTTTTCTGTTAAGTGATGGTTTAGTTATTATTTGATTGAAATTAGTATGTTAAAAACTAATCAGTTTTTTACTACGTTATTGATTTTATTTCGTTTTATAACCGTGTTTAAAATTTAGTCAGAAAACAGTTCTAATTTAAACTAGCTTTTAGGATCATATTAATTTTTTTATAAAATAATTGGGTCGTTTTTAAAATTCTTTGTTAAAAATATTTTAAAAATAATTAAGTTTTTAATTTTTATTCAGAAGTATAAAAAAAAAACAACTTAAAACAGTTTAGTATTAATACCTTTGAGTTTTTCTTCTTATAAAACTTGTTAACCTTGTTTTGCTTTAGAAATAAAAATTAGCATTACTTATCAATGATTTGAAAACACTAAAAGTTGAACAAAATAAAATTATATATACTATAGTGTAATAGTAAATAAATTCATTAACGGTTATGCTAAAAGACCTGGAGTCCTTGAATAATCTAGAATTTAACAATTTAGGCGAAAAAATCTGGAATTTGAGAAATTTTGAAACAAATCTGAACTTTCGACCAAAAATCACTAAAAAACAAAGAGTTTTAAACTGGTTTTACATATTAAGTAACAAAACTTGGATTAGGTACAAAAATTTTATCATATGGACAAAAAAAAATTATCATTTATTTTTTTTTCATTAAAAAACACATTTAAAGAAGCTTTACAGTATTTTTTTAATGTTCTTATATTATTAGAAACAGGTTTTACCTTTAATTTAACTTTATACTTGAAATAGACCTAAAACTTGTTTTTAAAAACGTGGAAGATTTTCAGAAAATCTGGAAGAAATTTACAAAAAATTTTTGGCAACCCTGCATAAAATGGTAGAAAAGTCATAGCTAACGATTTTTATAAGTTTTTAAGAACAGTTTTAGTTTTAAGAAATTTTAAGGTTTAGTTTTTAAAATTGCATTTTTGTACTAGTTAATCATCTTTAAGAATGTATGAACAATAATTTTGCTCAGTAACAATTTATTTAATGACAGTTTTTTAAACTCAATATTATATTTTTGAAATATTATTACAGTGTCATCTGTGTACAATACAAGGGAACAAGATATAGTTTCGCTGTTTATCAGTATGTACGGAAGCAAGGAAAAGTTTATCAAAGAGTATCAAGTATGAAATTTTTAGTTTGTGAAAACTAATTATGCAATTTATCAAATACATTGATTGTTTTTTGAAATTTATACATTTTAAAATTTACATAAATTACACTTTAAATATTTTAAATGTTTTGTATTGCTCTTAAGTTAGGTTACATTCTAACTGTCCTCATGAAAAAATTGTTGTCTAGTTTATTCTAATTACAAATTTAGCTCATTAAGTTCCAATACTTTAAAAGTAAAAAGTTTGTAGTTTTATTGCGCTAATTCAAAAAGAATTTCAGCCTTATATTAAATTAAAATGAAATAAATAAATTAAAATACTTAAAACAATAATTTTTTATCCTTTTGAGTTACGCATGATCTAAAAATTGCTTTGCAATATATATTTTCCGAAAAAATCAAATTCGCACTTTTAAAAATAACTTTTTTTTTACTCACACACAGAAATTGGTCAGTAAAAGACTGCAACAGGCTTGGTTTAACGGGGAAGACGAAGCCGCTGAAATTAGAAATTTAGAACTGTTTAAGATCAGATTTGGCGAAGAAGAAGTCAGCAAATGCTCCGTCATGTTCAAGGTTCGTGATGTTTGTTATGATTTTTTACTCTGCTTCATTAGACTTCAGCGTTATCTATCAAAGCGCTTTTCGGTATGCTAGTTTTAATAAGCGTTTCAAAAGCGAATTCTACATTGTAGCTACCCTTTTGTTATCACCTATCTTGACACCTGTTTAGTATCTATCTAAGTTAAACTAGAAAGATTTGGGACTGAACATTTGTTATCACTTCTAAAAATTAACAAATATTTTAATAATCTCAGCTTTTCTGAGTATTTAGTATTCATTATACAATATATTTTTGTAGTTTGAAACTACTTTAGTGCTTTTTTTCATTTTTTTATGAATTTTTTAAAATTTTAAGTGATCTGAAAGTCGTGAAAAAATTTAAGTTTTCTAAAATCCAGTTAAAATCCGTTCTTTATTAAACATTATAATACAAATATCAAAAGTAGATAGCAAAAAAAAAACATCATCACTAAACTAAAACGTACAAATATCAATACTTGGTTTTATCCTTATTAGGCAGACATAGTCACAAAGAACATGTATAAGTCAAACAAAACGTGCTTAAATACCTTTTTGAGGGTCATTCGGGATAATTGACGCAATTAAATAATAACAATTTAAGATTTAACTATAAAAATTACGCTATCTCACAAAACATAACTTTCGCATAGTTTATACAAAATAGTTTAGCCTTACTACAAAAATATTTTTTATTGAATTCCGACTAACTTTTCCTTTGTTTTTCAGGACTTTGCAGACAGCAAACGAATTTTCAGTAACTATGAAAAAAGTGATAAAGCTCAAAATGAAGTAAGCAATTTTTGAATTATATTAAACATAATTTGGTAAACAACTTTTAAACACTGCTTTAATTTTATTAAATATTAAAATTCATGATTTTGATTTCTTTCATAGCTTAGCTTTTTTGTTTTAACAAACACAATTTTTTTAAAGGATAGTGTAGTGTCAAGACCGTTTGTAATTTCTGAAGAGTTTTGGCCCCAAATGCAAGACAGTGAACTTGAATTACCTGAAAAAATACAAAAATCATTTGATATATTTAAGGAAGAATTCACTAAACAAAAGGTTAATTTTTAAGTTCAATGCACTTTTACACAGTTTATAAAAGATTTTCCAACTATATTCAATAATTTAAGTATTTTGTTGTAATTGATTTTATATTAGAAGTAACAAAAGACTAAAAAAATAATTAAGAAGGCAATTAACTTACATGCATTTTCTATTTGATAAGTATTTACCTCAACCTACCTTGAATAGTTTTTTATTTATGTTTGATATTGAAAACTGCACTTTTAGACAAATTTTAAACATTGCTCCTTATTTGTTATAGATAAACTTTTGATACATGAATAGTATTTTTTTGTTTAAAAAACGGCTCAGTAATTTATTGAACTTTTTTTTAAACATACTAAACAACGCAAGTAAGTTTAAATGTTCTTTTTATTAAATATTGTTTTTGAAATAGCACTTTCAGGAAGTTGCAACTATAACTATTTGTATAGATTTTAAAACCCAAAATAACTTTTGAGATATAGCTGGTCAAAGTCGGAGAATACAATAGATTCCTTATGGGAGACTTAAACTAAAACAGTAAATAACTAGAAATTACTAAAAATCTACCTCCTCCTATGTTTTTTGAAGTAATTACCTCAAAATTTCAGGAAATGTTTCTTGCAATATTTAAAAAAAATGTTAGAATCAAATTTTAAAAGATTAAAAATTAAAAATTTTATGACAAAAATAGCAAAAAAAACAGTTTTTTTTGTTTATTTTTTTTGTAGTTTTTTATAGTTTTTTTTTGTTCTGAAAGAATTTTCTAAATATTGCAAGGAAAACTTCTTAAAAGTTTTAGATAATTATCTCAAAAAACGTAGGAGGAGATAAATTTTTAGTGTCTTTTTTTACCTTTTTAGTTTGCACCTCCCATCAAAAACCTATTGTAGTCTCCGACTTTGAGATTATATATTTTTTAAATATTATTCTGAGATTTTAAAATGTGTAAAAAACAACATGTAGCTTAGTTAAAACTAAAAAAAGAGATCAAATTGTGAAAAAAGTGATTCACCCCCTAAGCCCTCAAGTATATAACATTAAGTTTAATTATTTTTATAATATTTTAAATTTTTTTATATAAAACACTATTTTCAGGCACTAATAAAGCTAAATATTAGAAATAAAAATAAATAGTTAATACTAACTTAGGGTTGCCACTTTACCTGGAAACCTGGAAAAACCTGGAATTCGACAATTTAGGCAAAAATAACCTGTAAAAACCTGGAAATTGAGAAATTTTGAAAAAAACCCTGGAAAAACCTGGAATTTTGATCAAAATACCTGGAAAAACCTGGAATTTTTAATAATTTTAACATTTTTAATAGTAAAATTTCGATTTGACACAAAAAATCTATCATATAAATAAGATTTTTTTGTCATCTTCAAAAATTTTTTTTATTAAAAACGTATTTAAAATAACTTTACATATGTTTTCAATGTTTTTTTACTATTTAAGACAGTTTTGTACCTTAGACACTTTTAACTAAAAATAGACCCAAATTGTGTACTTTTAAAAACTTAAAAAAAATTTGGAAAACCTGGAAAAATTTTTGAAAAAACGAGTGGCAACCCTGCTAACTACATAAAAATGTTTTACTAATTATCAGTAATTTCTTTACACATTTTTACACTCTAAGGTTTACTGGCCTAGAATATACTCTTATTATTATTATTATTATTATTATTATTATTATTATTATTATTATTATTATTATTATTATTATTATTATGATTATTATTATTATTATTATTATTATTACTATTATTATTATTATTATTATTATTATTATTATTATTATTATTATTAAATACATAGAACTTTAAAGTTTACTTTAATATGCAAGGTATTTAATAAGTATATTTCTCACAGCCTTCTCGTTTATTAAAAATAAAGAAAAATATTGGACTAGTTGAGCTAGAGCTAGAATTTGCTGATAATGTAACAAAGTCTTACAAAGTCACCCCAATGCTCGCTTCAATTATTTCGTGCTTCGATGATAATGGTTCGTTTTAAATTTAAATGTTGAAAAGAGTATAACACTGTCCAAAAGCAGCTGTTAGATAATTACATCTTTATCGTTTAAAATGTGTTAAATTTCATATATTATTTTTTTTAATATATTTTTATTAAAAAGCTTTATTTTGTTTTATTATAAACTTTTTATAAACTAGGTATACTTGTGAATTAATGAAGGTTATAGTAGTTTTACAATACATTTTAGATAAACGGAAGTTGAGTGAACTGAGTGAAATTTTAAAACTAACTCCGACTTTAATCCGCAAGAAAATTGTTTATTGGGTACAGCAAGGAGTGATTAGGTGTGAAATAGTTTTCAAATTGTAACTTATCCAATTTATTAAAGTTAAAAAAATTATTTGCCTCTTTTTTTTATTTAAAAATTATTATTATTTTTAATTATTATTAAAATTTGTTTTTACAAACACTAAAGATTTTTTAGATATTGAAATTTTTATTAGTAAATGCAAATAATTGATATAAAAACAATAAATTTAAAAAGTCATATAACATTTTAAATTGATTTATTACAACACAACTATTCAGATTAGTACTTTCTTTTATAGGCTTGTTTTTATTATTATGAAATACCTAAATATTTTCATGATTAAAAATAAATTCTAATAAATATATTTTATTCTATTAGTTTTAAAAAAAAAATTTCAGACGTTTTTACTACATTATTTGAAAGCAAGTTCCAAGAAAATTAATTTTATAACATCTTTAGAACGTTTATTTAAGTTTATTGATATCTATGCTTAAATTTTGTCGGAAAAAATTACCTTTGATATAAAAAAAAAACAACGAGTGCTTAAGTTGTTTACAACTGTTATAAAGCTTTTTATTCTTAAGATATGTGTTAAGCTTTGAAACAATTCTAAAAATTTTAAAGACTACTTGTTTTTTTAATTATAAATATTAATCTCTGCGTTTGCATTGAGAACTTTTACATTTGTCAATTAAAAAAATTATTCCAAACTATCTGTGAAATTAAAACAAATTTTATGTTAAAATTATTTTAAATTATTTTTTTGATTAAAAGGTATATCCCAACAAATGACAAACTCTTCGTATGCTTATGTAAAACTAGTTTGTTCTAAACAGTTAGTTCTCTATCATCAAAACCTTAGTAAACTTTGTAGAAACTTTGTTAATCAAATGAATTTATAGGTCAGTGAAGGGTGAAGCAGACACTTACGCGGTAAATGACGTCATAAGCAACGCGTCATCTGCAAACGACGAGGTTCCAATGGATAAAGAGGATGAGGACGAAGAAAAGAATGAAGAGAAAATAAAAGAAGACGAAGAAGTTGTTAACTTTTTTAAATTTTGTTTAGTGCCGATCTCATAATTATATTTAGTCTGAAGTTAATTTAGTTTTTAGTAATAAATGCTGTGCTTAAAACTTTTAGTTTATCACGGAAACCAAAAAGTTCTTCTTAATTCCATATTCTTGTTTGATTGTAAATGTTCAAAAAATCTTCTTTTTTTTTTTTTTCAAACTCAAAATTTCTACAAACTTTTGTCGATATTTAAATAAAATAAGAAATCTCTCATGTAACTTCTTAAATTAATTTTTGACAAAATTGAGTAGATCTACTTTCCCAGTTCATTTCGTTTAATCATATCAGTTTTCCCTTAGTTAAGTTTGATCAAATCACTGGTCTCTACTTTTACGAAGGGTATAATCTGTATACAATTTCTTAAATTAAAATTAATTGTTGATGATTTAAAAACAAAGTTAAAATATCCTACTTTTTTTTATGTTTATTTTTCTACACTAAACAGATGATGTGGAACTACATGTGCGGAATGTTCCAGAACTTCGGTAACACCGTGTTTACTATCGAAAGATTGCGAAGTATGATGAGCATGTTGCTACCTGATGTTTGTTTTGTTTGTTTATAGCATTAATGTTTTAAATATCATTTATTTTGTTTATTTAATTTTTTAAGTACATTTATATTTGTTATTTAAATGTTGTTTACTACAAAAATTTTAACAGCTATAACTTAGTTTAAGATTTATTCTTTTTGTATAAAGGTAACTTACTATTTAAAATATGTATGATAAATAAACATAACGATCTAAATTTTCAATGCTCTTTTTTTTTGCAAATTTGCTTGATTTGTTTATTAAGAAAGTTTTATATTAGTTAATCAATTTTTTTATATTAGAATAATTAAAAGTTTCTTTGTAAATAAAACCGTATGGGAATCTTTGTGTATATTATACCAAAGTTCTTTTAACATTTGTTTTTAACGATTTTGAATAAACTTAAAATTAATCGAATAAAAACATTTGGAAGGTAATCTTAAAATAAAAGTTGCATTGGGTATGTTTTAGATTAAAACTTTAATAAAACTTATCTTTTAAATAAAACCTGGTCAGTGTTCATAATTGTTTGAAATTTACTTAAAATTCTATCCAAAATGCAGCTATTATATTATGAAAAAAAGGTATTTATAATTAAAAATATAAAGTTGATAGATATTTATGTTTTAATAAAAATTATTTTACGCTTAGAAATTTAAAAACATGTATTTTGTAGTTTGTAACCAACAACTACATCTAAAATTTTAACCAAATATAATATATAGTTTTATATACCACAGATGTTTTTGTGTCAAAACTTTATTCCGACTAACGGCTACTGTCTACTTATGTACTTATTTATTTCACAACATGTACATATACAATCACAAACACTTACAAGTTTAATACTTCATGTTTTTAAGCTGCATAAATTATTGATTATTTTGTTAAATTTATTATGACGTAACATTTCTGCACAACTTAATTTAGTTTTCATTTTTAAAAACTTGCTTATTCTTGGGACTTTTTTGAGGTTAGTACCTACTTTTATTAAATTTTTAATTTTTGTAGACAATTTTATACTTTTATGTTTTTATTCCAAACTTTGTTTTTAAACCATAAAGTTCGTTTATAGTTACTACCCACATAAACATTATACATAATTATACATGCTTTTTTTTTCTAATGTGTGTTAATATTTTATAGACTCCGTAGATCTGTTCTTAAATTTATTTGAGAGCAGTGAAACGCCGTTAGTCGGAATAAAGTTTTGACACAAAAACATCTGTGGTGTATATTCCGATAAGTTTAACTTATCAGGATCTCCATGATTTAACGCCTTTTAACGTTACATCTTATAATTTTATATATGTATTTTTAACTGCAATAATTTAATTTTTTCTAACTAAAATAAATCAACTAAAATAATCACAAGTTTTTTTATTTAATTCATCAACTTAAAAAGAGATTATTGTTTTAAAAGAAACTTATTTAAAGGTTATTTCATATCTTCATAATTTCTTACAGAGTGATCAGAATTTGTTGCCAGGACTGCTAAACAGAAAAGTGATGGAAAATAAATTAACTTTCACAATGCAAGGAAGAGAAAAAAGTTACAGACTTGTTACAGACTAGCTTTATATGCTTTAATTTATTTTAAACTTATTCTTCAACAGTTATTATTTCAAAAAATGATCTTATTAAGAGTTCACAGTTATTAAAGTTGTAAAGGTTTATAAAAAATTATTTGGGCTGAACGCATTAAACAAAGTTTACTTACAACTGATAATACTGCTACTTTGCTGTTGCACTAAAAGTTTTTTAATAAAATTGTTTAATAATATTTAATAATATTTACATAACTCTTTTTTATAAAAACAAATAAACTAGTAAATAAACTGTCGTAATAAAAAAATTATATCATTGGTAAAGTTGATGTGATAAAAATTTTAAATCAAATAAATTATATACTAATTTATGTGTACATCGTGTTTAATTTTTTCTGATAAAAAAACCGAGTTTAAAAAATTTTAAATGCAAAAATATAAGTAACTAACGAATTATTCTATAATAAAACGTATTTTAAATAAATTAAAACTTTTATAGCTAACAGACTAATATGTGCATTAGGTAAAACTTCATCAAAGAAAAAGCTAGTTGATTGGCCTACTTTCTATTAGTTATCTCTTTTGACATCGTTGTAACTTTTATATAAAGGTATTACAGACCGACTGCTGTCATCCACCAGTAGCGTAGAAAAACGCTTTAACAGTTTACTTTCTGAAGCTTTAAGGTTTTTCTTCCCGAGATGTCTTGGTTGCACTGTTTAGTAAAGCATTTTAATCCTGAGTTCAATGGCTAACTGTGCTAGAATGTATAATTTTTGACGTAATTTACCTTTATTACTTGTGTTGATTTATGAACATTTAGTTATTTACTTATTGAAAAAAAAAATTATACAGTAATCTTCCTTTGTTGTACCAACATATGTTTCTGTGTGTTAACGAATTAACACACTTCAACTAGGTTTTTAATGGAAATAATAACTAATTCAAATCTATATTTTGAATAGTTATTTACTTATAGTGAGATTTTAATTATTATTCAAACTTAATTAAACCTGTGCTAGCCTGAAATCTCTATTATTTGTTTTAAGCCGTCAATGTATCACTCAAATAGCCAAGATTCCAATAAAAAGCTTTTGGTCAAACCATACATGATTTTTAAGAAAACACAGAACAGTTGTCTCTCTCATCCTAACAGCTGCTATAATAAAATATGTGAAAATGCATTTAAAACTTACGAAACATTATTTTTTTTTCATGATAAATTCTTTCAAATTTTTGTTTAAATTAATTATTGCCTGTTTTAGTTATTAATGCTATTTAACTGATGATAAAAAATGACTATTTTGTAAATATATTTTTAGCTTAAAGTTATACACTTGATAATTATAATTTATTATTTAAAAGCTTTAATTAGTAAACTAAGTTTCGGTCAAAGAAAACCGAAACTGTTTACTAATTGTTATCTCGAACGAATAAATTATACCAATTGTCCTGTAGAAGTAAAGATCTTTGAATATTGTTTTCAACAAATCTGAACATATAATACCTGAAAATTAAGTTAGCAAAAATATTTGATCATACTAAATCGATCATCAGACTTTCCCCGATACTTTCTTTGATGATACAGGCCTTATAACACCAAAGTTTAGCAACATATGATTATTTGATTTCAAACCAAGCTGTTTATAAATATTTAATTTTAAGATAAAATAAATAAAAATGGTAAAAAATATACTTAAATATAATAAAAAACTGTTTAAAAAGTTAATTTTTTAAGTTAGTTCTTTAAATATTTGTAGTTTTATATATAATTTATATCTACGGCTAAAGCATAAAGATACTAGCATAAGTTGCAATGTGATTGTTGGAAGAAAAAAAAGTGTGTTTATAAAGCCATAGTAAGATTAAAAAGTAAATTTTGTTGTAAATGTTAGCTATATAAATGAATATTAATATATGAGATTGGTAAAAAGTTGATTTGGTTTGAAAAAATAACTTATAATAGCATGAACTAAATAAACTAAAACTGTAGCAAAAAATAATAATCAATATACTGTTGAATATTTAACTATATAAAAAGTAAATAATCAAACTACAATAGTACTTTTAAACTGCAGGTTGAAAATAATTTATGAAAGTCGCAATTTTTTAAAGCTGTAAAATATAATGTTTAATAAACATAAAATGTAAATAATGATATTGTTTTTAATTAGTTAAGTTTACAATAACCGAAAGGTTTTTTCGTGCACCGGCTCATTGGACCAAATATTTTGAGCACTTTTTTTGTCGTTCAATAAACAGTTATATATATGCTTTTTGTAGATTATTTGTTAATTAAAAAGATAGGTTTAAAAGAAACAAAAGAAAGGTACAATGCAAAAAAAAATATAACTTATGCATATGTATATATATATAACAAAATTGCAGAAAAATAAACTTTTCTTGATACAACTTTTTCTGTGTTCAACACGCGTCCTCAACCAAGTATTCTATTTAATTAAAAGCAAACTTTTAAGTACAGTAACAAAATTATATAAACTATATATTACGTAATATTAGAATAATTAATTAGTGAGTTTTGAACAACATTGAAAACACATTTTATATAAATTGTTTTCGGTAATATAAACATCAGTTTGCAATTCATTTCTTTTGTTTAAAGATTCTGATTTTTTAATGTTTAAAATTTTTCCGCGTTGCATAATTTACATCCATTTTTTAAACTGTATCTGTTTTTTGTTCTTGTTAATATTTCCCAGTAAATTTCAAAGTTATTTCTGTTATTTTTGAGTTTGCAAATATACTGTGATAAAGTTGTCGCATTTCCATGTTTTTCATGTTAAAAGCTGTACCTTTGTTTTGTGTAACGATCTATGAACGTAAGTCCAGCGGAGCAAACATAAAACTTGGTTTTCAGTTTTCACGGAGCTTTATAAATCAGATTTTGCGTTTTACATTTATCATTAACCGGACACTCTTGCTTTCTACAATCACACATTCGCTTCTCTTTCTCTTGCGTGTCTAACATCTTTCGATTGAGTGTCTTTACTAGTTGTCTCATACTTGCATACAGGAATAGGAAACTTTTAGTGTCTTCCTGTTAAAAACTTTGCTATATGGATGATCTTCAGTAAAGTTTTTATCCACAATCTCTAGGAATCGTTTTCCTACCCTTGTTGCTACACTCTTGCAGTATGGAGCATTAAAATGTAGTATATTTCTACTTATTTTTTTCTTGTTCTTACTCTTCTCGTATTTTTGGCTATAGGCTAATTCGTGATCATATCCACTTGCTTTTATAGACTCCTGGTTGTATATATATATATATATATATATATATATATATATATATATATGTATATTTATCTAGTTATATAAAAACTATAATTTATACAGCTGTTTCACACATAAAATGTAAAATTTCATGTGATCGTCAGTAAGTTACAGTTTATTATAATAGTAAACAGAAATTTAGAATTAGAAAATTTTTATAATAATTGTGACGTAGTAATGGTACAGTTTATTGTACGATTAGCTGAATTTGAAATAATACGCTGTGAATGTTAATTTATGTTTTTTAGGAAAGTTTAGAAAGGTTATTTTGGAAAAATGTTTTAAGCTATTAGAAAATTTTTTTAGACTGTTGGGAAAAATATTCTAAAATACTCGTGTTTGCCGCTTCGATTTTATTTTGTTTTGATATTTAGTTGGTTTTGATTTTGTTAAAAAAGTATTTTTGATGATGGATGCATATGTTTTGTCTTTCGCTTTTCTTGTTTAGTGTTACGTTCTTATCTGATTTATCGATTTCTATTTTTTCAAAGTTACAAAGTTTGCAGCCGAATTTAGTATTGAATTTTGATTTTGTCCTGTTTAATATTTCCCATTTAATTTTGTAGTCCAATTATTACCCCCTACAAATACTAAAACAACTACCCGAAGCAATAAACAGAAGACTAATAAAACTACCTAACAATGAAGAATCCTTTAATAATGTAAAAAATGAATACCAAAAGGCATTAAATTCAGCCAATTATAAAGACACCTTAAAATACGATAAGACCACCTTACCAAAAAGAAATTAATAATAAAAGAAAAAGAGACATAATATTTTTCAGCCCACCATTTAGTCTAAATGTTAGTTCTAAAAAAGGCAAACAATTCTTAAATCTGATTACCACATCATTTGACAAAAACCAACTATACAATAAAATATTCATCCGCAACACAACTAAAATATCCTACAGTTGTACCAGTAATTTCAGAAGTAATATGTTAGCACACAATAACAAAATATTAAACAAAAACAATATAGACGATAAAAGCACCATAAAAGATAAACTTTGTAATTGCCGTAAAGAACCTTGCCCTTTAAACAACCAATGCCTAGTGTCAAATATAATACATATAAAGCAACAATAACATAAAATAAAACAACAAAACAGTACTTTGGATCCACAGGAGAAACTTTCAAACAAATATACAGAAACCACAAGTCATAATTCAACAATATAAACAAAAAACATACAACGGAACTAGCGAACTATATATGGAACTTAAAAGACAGCGATACAGACTACAAAATTAAATGGGAAATATTAACCGGGACAAAATCAAAATTCAATACTAAATTCGGCTGCAAAATTTTTAACTTAGAAAAAATAGAAATCGATAAATCAGATAAGAACATAACACTAAACAAAAAAAGCGAAAGACAAAAAATATGCATTCATTACCAAAAATACTTTTTTAGCAAAATTAAAAACTAACTAAATATTAAAACATAGTAAAATCCATGCCGCAAACACGAGTATTTTATAAAACATTTTTTTCCAACAGTTTATAACACCTTACTAAAAGTTTAAAACATATTTCTAATATAACCTTTTTTAAACTAACTAAAAATGCATAAATTAACAAGCACAGCGTATTTTTCAAGTTCAGCTCTAAACGTAAAATAAGCTGTGCTACGACTATGTCATGATTATTATTAAACAATTTCAAAATCTTCATTTCTGTTTACAACTGTAATAAATTTTAGCTTACTGAGGAGTACATGAAGTTTTATATTTTATGTACGAAACAGCTGTCTAATCTATTGTTTTTATATAATTAGATAAATACTTTGCTCCAATTTAATTTGTCGAGCACTATCGACCAGAAATTTTTATAAATCCTTAATATATGTATATATATACATTTATGTAATTATATAAAAACTATAATTTATACAGCTGTTTCACACATGAAATGTAAAATTTCATGTGCTCCTCAGTAAGCTACAGTTTATTATAATAGTAAACAGAAATTTAGATTTAGAAAATTTTTATAATAATTGTGACGTAGTAATGATACAGTTTATTGTACAGTTAGATGAATTTAAAATAACACGCTGTAGTTGTTAATTTATGCATTTTAGGAAAGTTTAAAAAGGTTATTTTGGAAAAATGTTTTAAGCTGTTAGAAGAAATTTTTTTGGACTGTTGGAAAATTTTTATAAAATACTCATATTTGCTGCTTAAATTCTATTTTGCTTTAATATTTAGTTGGTTTTAATTTTGTTAAAAAAGTATTTTTGATAATGGATGCATATGTTTTGTCTTTCACTTTTCTTGATTAGTTTTATATTTTTATCTAATTTTTCGATTTCTATTTTTTTCTAAATTACAAAGTTTGCAGCCGAATTTAGTATTGAATTTTGATTTTGTCCTGTTTAATATTTCCCATTTAATTTTGTAGTCTGTATTGTTATCTTTTAAGTTCCATATGTAGTTCGCTAGTTCTGTTGTGTGTCTTTTGTTAATTTTGTTGAATGATGATTTGTGGTTTCTGTAGTTTTATATATATGTAGATATATATATAATTAATTCAAATGGCGATTTTAAAAATTCTGGAACATATGTTTCACAAAGCTTTATATTTTCATAAAGCTTTGATCATCAGCCAGTTAAATTCAAAATAAAAAGCACTGTACTAAACAAAGATACAAAAGTTATGCAAAAAAACAAAAAACAGTATGACGTAATATTGTACATTACAAATATTCAGTACAAAAATCGATCTACCTTCTAACTAATCAAACAACTAAAATTAACGAAAACAACAGTTAATTGACTATAAAATGCTTCAAAATTTGTTGTGTTTTAAGAGAAGCTTTTTTATATGTCGACAAGACGATATAAATTCGCTTCTCTTATTTAAACAACCTTCCTTTTTTAACGCATACATAACGGCTGTTGATTCTTTTAAGCACAGCCTACAAACAGGGTTGTTACCATGTGCTATTGGCTGTGCTCTTTTTATCACCTCCCAAGTTAATTTAAAATCAATGTTTTTGCGCTTAAGGCCGCAAACATACTTCGAAAGCTCAGTTTCATTTTTGTATACACCACCTTTAAAGGATTTTTTATGGTTGGCATACCGAAATCTGAATTGAGTGGAGCATAAGCCGATGTAGAACTTCTTTTCAAGGTCAGAGTTAACTGTTGCCTTGTAAATAATGTTCTCTGACCGGCAATTGCCCCCCTTCAAATTGTATTTACAGCCACCGGCGCAATTACACTGATTTTTGATTGAATTACTTTTGTTTAAAATCCTTTGATTATGTGACTTGATTAATCTCTCCAAATTCGCCATACATGAATAACTGATTCGCATATTATGTTTGTTAAATATCTTTGATAATGGGTTATTTTTGTTGAAATGTTTTTTTACTAGATTTATAAATTCTCTGTCGATGTTTGTTTTAACTGAAGTACAGAATGGGGGATTATACCAAATTATATTTCGCTTTCTTTTACTTTTATTGGTCGTTTTGTTTTTTTGCTCCGTTGTTTCAAAATTAAGTTTATCATTGTAACCGCATTTTTTCATTATTAGTTCGTAATCTTGTTTTGTCTTTAAAAAGTTTTCTTCGTTGCTTGATCTTTTATTTAAACGTTTATTAATTATTTTTGGTATTTGGTTTATAATGTTTTTTGGGTGGCTAGAATATTTATTTATATACATAATTTTTGCGTTTTGCTTTTTATAAGGCATATAGGAGAGATCATGCAAGTTGAGCTTCACATCCAGGTAGTCAGCCGTCAACATTGGTGATTCAATAGTGACTCTTAACCCCATAGACTTGAAGAAGGCGTGCGTTTGTTTTTTTAGCCTTTCAACTATAAAGCCAGAAGAATTGGGCAGTACAGCTAGACCATCGTCCCTGTACAACCCAACTCTTTCTAAACCAAAGATATTCTTCAACCCATCTAACAAAAAAAGACCTACTAATTCACATAACTCTGCACCCATGAACGATCCCTGCGCTACATCAAAAAGAGAGCTGGTGTTATTTGCTATATTTCATTATTATCATGCAAAACCGCTTGTGCAAAAACTAATTTACCAATCGACAATAAACTAGCAAAAATTCATATAACTTCAGTGAGTAACTATATATTAGGACACATAATTGAAAGAGATAAAGATAAACTTAAGATGCAAATTGAAATTTAGGTTATTTTAAGATGAAATTAAAACTTGTTTAACTTTAAAAGCGACTTTTTTATATGTCTACAAGACGGTACAAACTCGCTTCTTTTGTTTAGGCATCTCTTGTCTTTCAGTGCATATACAACGGCTGATGCTTCTTTGAGACACAGCCTACATATTGGGCTATTGCCGTCGGCTTTTTTGCTAGTTTATTGTCGATTGGTAAATTAATTTTTGCACAAGCCGTTTTGCATGATTTTTGATAGTTTCAAAATTAAGTCATAATCTATTTATGCAAAAAATTTTTAACTTTCATTAGTGATTTTGTTTTGTGCTTTATTTTAAACTTGTTTTGAAGCTGATGAGTGAATAGTCACAAAACTCGAGTCCTTTGAGTTTTGTATCTTTAAATAAACCTTTTTATATATATATATATTTATATTTATCTAACTATATAAAAACTATAATTTATACAGCTGTTTCACACATGAAATGTAAAATTTCATGTGATCGTCAGTAAGTTACAGTTTATTATAATAGTAAACAGAAAATTAGATTTAGAAAATTTTTATAATAATTGTGACGTAGTTATGGTACAGTTTATTGTACGATTAGCTGAATTTGAAATAATACGCTGTGAATGTTAATTTATGTTTTTTAGAAAAGTTTAGAAAGATTATTTTGGAAAAATGTTATAAGCTATTAGAATTTTTTTTTTTGACCGTTGGGAAAAATATTCTAAAATACTCGTGTTTGCCGCTTCGATTTTATTTTGTTTTAATAATTAGTTGGTTTTGATTTTGTTAAAAAAGTATTTTTGATAATGGATGCATATGTTTTGTCTTTCGCTTTTCTTGTTTAGTGTTACGTTCTTGTCTGATTTTTCGATTTATATTTTTCTAAGTTCCAACTGTTTTCCCAACAGTCTAAAAAAAATTTCTAATAGCTTAAAACATTTTTCCAAAATAACCTTTCTAAACTTTCCTAAAAAGCATAAATTAACATTCACAGCGTATTATTTCAAATTCAGCTAATCGTACTATAAACTGTACCATTACTACGTCACAATTATTATAGAAATTTTCTAAATCTAAATTTCTGTTTACTATTATAATAAAGTGTAGGTTACTGAGGAGCACATTAAATTTTACATTTCATATGTGAAACAGCTGTATAAATTATAGTTTTTATATAGTTAAAATATTTAGCTCCAATTTAGTTTGTCGAGCACTATCGATCAGAACTTTTTATATAACCTTTAATATATATATATGTATATACTTAAAAAATTACTTTTTTTATTAATATATGTATATATTAAGATATGTTATTTTTTTAGTTCTGGTCGATAGTGCTCGAAAAATTCAAATAGAATTGTAGCTAAATATTTAACATAACTTACTGTACAAAAATCTTCATTATTACTACGTTATGATAATTAAAAAATTTTAAGTTCTAAATTTCTGTTAAACATTGTTAATATACTTAAGCTTAACTGATGATTATATGAGGTTATATATATCATATACGAAACGGTCGTATAAACCTATTGTTTTTTTTTCTATAAAAAAAAGTATATATTATTGCACATGTTTATTCAAAACATAAAATTGAAAAAGGGTTTGCTAAAGAAAGAAAAAACAAGAACCCTGTATTCACAACCAAAATATTATATCTTAAAAGACAACAAACAACACAAAAAATAAGTTAAGTTGTACAGAAGCTGTTTTTAATATTGGCTAACTAAAATTATTTGAAACCTCATAAAGTTTATATTTGTGATTCTTTTTAAAAATTTTGCTGATAGCTTTGTTATTGTTCTGATGAAACGCTTAATGCGTAGAAACTATAGTAAAGAAGTCGAACATTAGTTGTTTTTTGTATTATTAATATTTTTTTGCTGTTGATGATCAACTTCAGAAAATCTAGTTTCAGTTTTAAATTATGACCTCATGGCTCTTCTGTGCCACTTGGCCCGCTTTGGAAAACCCTGATTTAAACTAATACTTAATTGTATTATGGGCCGTTTGCTATGCAGCTGACATATAACAATAAAGTAAATTGATTATACGTTCAGACTTAATTTAAATTGATAGTTTTTTATTATGGTAATTGAAAATATTTTGCTGCGACTTTGTCATATTTACATCCTTACAAACAGAGGCTATGATGCCTAAACAAAAGGATCAGAGTTGGGCAGATCAAGAAATGCATTATGTAAGGAGAAAGTATAAACGAAAAATTAAAAACACTTTTTACTTGATTTACTTTATTTAGAGTCTACTGCAAACTCAAAACAGTAATATACAGGTTCTATCATTCAAATATTTGAAGATAACTTAAGGATAATTTTAAAATTTTTTTAGTTAAGTTGTACACTTTTGTTAAAGTGTTAAAGTTAGAATATTTATTTACTTTATTTTATTAATGACAATAATATCTTTTAAAACATGCAAACTTTATTATATTTTATATAAAAAAAGCTAAAATAGTAAAATTTTAAGCAACTTTTTAGTTTATGAGAAAATTACAGTAAAATTATTTGTCCTTCACAGTTTGAATCGGAGACTTTTAACTAAATTGACTGTATCTCGAATGTTAAATTGATTTTGATTGTTTTTAACAAGTAGCTATTGTTTATACTTTAGGACTTGGGTAATATAAAGTATTTATAAAATTTTTTATCCTTTTTGTAGTCTTAATTAGTAAGCATCCAGGTTTTTCTAAACAAAACCTCATCAGCAGCTCTTCGACAACATTAAAAATTTGCTAACAAGTTAGTTTACTTTAAACTTTATAGTGTTAAGATTGACTTCTCAAATACAATTTATGTTCTTTTTCTATGACTGGAAATAGTTGATTTTAGAAACATCAAAATAAATAATATTCTAGTAAAGCTGCTATAGAAATTTTCAAAAAAAAAAAAATTATAATTTATAAAAATTTAGAATGCGTATTTCTGTTAACACTAGTTTTTATTGTTATATAGTACTTAGTTATATAAATAACAATTGAGTAACTAAATAAAAACTAAACTTCAAAATATAATTAAGTTTTTTTTAAAGTATAACTTTATAGAAAGTTTGATGTAAAAGGAATTTAAAATGTATTTAATATGAATATAAGTTCAAGCTGATGATATAATAAAATAACTAATCGAACAATACAAACAAAATATGTAATTTAATTAGTTTTAATGTTGAGTAAACAATATTAAATTGTTTAGTTGTATTTAAACTAAAGTTTGAAACACATCTTTAGTATGTTTTTTTTTATAAAAATAAATAATAGTATATACAAACGATACTATGAAAAAAAAACTATTCCTCAAAATTTATTACTTATTTTATTAATTATTACTTGTTTAATAGTTATTTAAAAACAAATGTTTTATGATATAGAACTATAAAGATTATTTACAAGTATTTTTTAATGAAAATTCTTTATTGTTTGTGATTTGTTTACAAAAATACACTAACATAAACAGGAATTATGATGATAATTGAAACAATACACAGTATCTTTTTTTATTTACTTAGATAAATTAAAAATTTTTTAAAGTGCTTTTAGTAAACTATAAATTGTGTAATAACTAATTAATTTACAAAACAAAACATGAAAAATATTTTTCAAAAACACAAGAGAAGTAAATATTAGAAAAACGATGTTTTTACTGAATAAGTTCTAATATTTTATTTAAAACATATACATAGCAAGGTAGAAGTGTATCTTTCCGCTAGACAAAATTATTGCAACAAATATGTGGATTATAACTTGAATAAAATTAACAAAAAAAAGAACAAACAAAATTGATAACAAAATATAGACAATTGCTAAACTTTATAAGACGAATGCTAAACTTTATAAGAATGCTAAAATACTTGTTTGAATGTTGTTGTTAAATGAATATATATTAAACTATATAAAATTGTGTAAAATGTGTATAGAAATAAAGTACAAATAAAACACTTTGTAAAAGGCACATCTACTAAAATATATTTCTGAAAGTTGTGAAAATCACATTTAATCTCAAAACTTAAAAAAAAACATGAAAAATAGTTAATTTTTGATTTAATTGATTATAAATTAATTAGATTGAGAAAACAGTACAAATAATTATACTTTTCTTTTTAATAAATTTTTAAAAACTTTCATGGAATTTTTTTTAATGAAAAATCATCGGATTTTATTAAAAAGCTTACACTGTTAGCTAAAAATGATTAAAAACTATGATTTTAATTATTTATAGTACTAAATGTCAAAAATATGATTAAACTATTAAAGCTTATCTAAAACCTAATTAACCATATAAAACCAATACTAATTTACTTTAAATTATGTTTAAACATTTTAGTTCGAACTTTACCAAACAATTGAGCATCACTTCTTTTAAACTAAGACATGTCATCTTTCTTTCTTTTTTTTTTCTTTTTTTAATAATTTGATCATTGAAAAAAAAATGTGCACTTAGTATTGTTGACTAAATATCTTAACATCAAGTACAAAAAATAAATTGTAGTAGTTTAGAAAACAATAACAAACAATATACAAAAATTGTAAAAAGCTCACAAAATAATAACGCTAAGTTCAGTATAATTTAAATGTATCAAATGTTAAAATAATTTCATAACTTACTAAAATAAATGAGCTGTAATAGTATTATACATATAAAATAAAGTATAGTGTTTTCATTAAAAAAAGGTCACTATTGAATATTTTCAAGCATAATAAATAAACAAAGTAGAGTTTGAATATTAAACATAAAGCAAAACTATTTTAAAAGTATTTCTAGTAATTATTAAACTTTCTTTGGAGAGGACAGTAAAAGTGTATATTGTGCATTATTGATTGTTTGTACCTACTTTACTTTTTTTAGAAACACTGTTAAAGATAATAGTAGACCTATTATATTGAAATAAGCTTAATTTTTTTTTAAATTTTACATAATTTATAATAAAAAAACTAAGCACAAACAGTTAGTGAAAACAAACGTTTCAAGTTCTATAATAAGGTTTTAAAATCGTAATAAATAACTACAAGCAAATGAAACAACAACTACAGTTTCTATGAAAAGTTAAAATCAAGAGCTTACATCGCACAACTAGTTTTTAGTAGTAACATTTAAGTATTAGAAATAAAGTTACGTTTGTCTGTCATTAAGCATGGAAAAATTTCACTAACACTTATAGATTGAATGTTTTTGAATGGCAAAAAGTGTCTTGATAGTCAAAAAATAATTTCCATGACTTCAACAAAAATCCATTAATGTTTTAACATAAAATAATTAAAAGTAAATTTATTAATATCTAAATAAATCGTTTTTTTTTAAGAAACAAATAAGTCATTTAAGAAATATTTTAACAACTACAATTTCAATTTATACACGGCTTTTTAAATAAGTATAAAAATAGTAAAAGGCTGAAAATCAAAAGGAAACAAAAAGTAATTAGATATTTTTTGCAAGGAAGTCCTTTATTAGCAGTAATCAAAATTTATAATGAACAAATAAGTAATTGATAATTGCAATATTGGCTATTGCTGATGCAACCACGTCATCAAATTCAGAAATAGTTAGCTACTATTTGCCCACTTTACAACTTTTTTTTTGAAGTTAACAACTAATGGGTGTTGCTATTTAAATTATTTTGTTTTATTAAAATATTAATAAATAAAAATCTTATTACTTATAATTTCAAACTGATTATGAATTTAATTTTGAAATGAACCTAGTAAACTATATAAATCACAGTGAAAAAATTGCAGTCGTAGAAATATTTGCTAAATAAAATTACTAACTCGCGGTGTTTTAAACTAGAGAACTGTATCATGTTAGTAAATATAGTAAATAAACAAAGATAAAAACTAATTATCAAAATTATACTACGATAAACTAAAACTAGTCCGGAAGACTTCATTGATGAGTTTGTAGAATAATTAGAAAGATGTTTGAGTTATACTGAACCATCGTATTGCCATTTATTTATCTTTGTTCATTTTTGTTTTTTGTCTGAAAAGTTATTTAATAAAATGTTTATAAAATATAACTAATCATTCAAAATTCCTATTTATTGTAAACTTTTATATATATATATATATATACTTCTCTTTTAAGTCTAAATTATTATTTACAAAGATCAACAGAAAATATTGTTTTAAGTAAAACACTAAATCGATACTTTGGTTTAAAAGACAAAAACTTCTAGGATGCTAATGAAGTTTCTTTAAAAAAGTATTACTTTTGAAAATAAACAAAAGCTATATTAACGCTCATGTCAGATTTTTTGTCAACAATTCAGCTATTGAAACTTTGCCGCTTTCAAGGCAAAGCTTTAAATAATTGTTTACTTTCTTTGCAATAGATATTTATGAAAAATCTATAAATATTTAATTTAAAATAGTTATAATGGATAAAAAAAAAACTTTAATACTTCAATCTAAAAAGATATAAATCTATTATATATAAAATAAAACATAAAAACAAAAAATTATTCGGAAAAAACATATAAAAAAAAAACTAAAATACAAATCCTAAAGATTATAACTCTTTCCTAAAAATAAATACCAATACTAATTACATTTTAACTATAAAAAGGTACAAGTAATGACTAAAGCTATATTCAAAAAAAAAACATTTTGAATTCTAAATAAGAAACAACATAAAAATAAAATTGTAAAACAAGCTTTATTTAAGCATAAAATTAGCTAAGCAAACTTTTTCTGTACTACTTAGTGACGATTTTTTCTCGCCAGCTTGAAGCGTAAATTAAAAAGTATTTATAAACTTCGTTAAGAGCACTCAGCAAAACACACAAAACATAATTTCAACAAACTTTGTTCAGCACGAACTGATCGGGCACCCCGTACGTCTGATGCATGTCGGACGGATCGTAACCAAGTACTTGCAGCATCGGCGCGATTTTTGGCATATCACTTGCCACGTCATTGGGAAACTTGTCGTACCATGACGTCAGAGCTTCCAAGTACAAAGGCTTTATCACCTGGTCCGTTGATCGCTCCACGCTGAAACGATGCACTTTTAGAAAAAAAAAGCACTGTACTTCAAAATTTCAATCTTGTAATTTATCAAATTTATGCATATAATTATTATGCTGCATCAAATGTAAAAGTATACATATATAACAATAATATTTAAAATATTATAAATTATGAACAATATTGTATATATATAATATATAAACAAAGTATACAGGATACAAAAATCAAACATAAAAGTTAAAACTTGCATTAGTAAACTAAAACAGATTATTATTACAGTAAAAGTCCGCTTAACAACGTGGCCTCAAAATCACACCTATTGTATATCTAGGCCTTTTATATATTGAGTTCAACACGTTGTTTACATGTAGATTATATTTTGACTAAAGTTACTGAACACTCGTTTTTAATATCTTATTATATAAAAATTTCTTATCTGCAAATATTAAAGTTTTAATTTACTAGTTTTGTACTAAATATATCAAAGTAGAAGTAATAATTGTAAGTTAAGCTGTAAAATATGTTTAGCTTTGCTTTATAATTTTATAGAAAAGAAGTTTCAATTTTTACATAATATCCCAAACATATTTAGCCGTTTCTGTTTTGTCGTTTCTCAATCTGTTATTTTCTCAATATTTTTCTCTTTTTAACATTGCATTACAATTCGAATTTTTATAAAAATTTTAAGGACAAAAACTCAAAATATAATGATAATATTTGAAAAAAAATGTAAAGGAAAGTCTAATTAATAACGATGATGATTATAAAAACATACTTTGAACAAAAATCATTTAAGGAAAAAATTCATAAATGTTTTATACCTTTCATGAGTTTGAAAAAAAAAAGCATTCAGATTAATATGTTTAAAAAAAATGTTTATAATGTAAACAGTGAACTATGCCAGATTTATTTAACAATGATGAGTTGCAGATGGAATATATCGATCTTTGAAAAAACTACTTTTGATTTTATAAATTTTTATTAAGTTACAGTTTTTAATTGTATAATGTGTATTCTCATCGTTAAACTTAAAAGATAATACTTAAAGATCATACGAATCTACAGGTAAAAAACATTACAACTAGTCATTGATTTTTTTGGATAAAAAATACCAATACTTATTTTTCTTTGATTAAGTTTAGTAATTTGATTGTTTGATTAATTACTAAAATCATAAGTAGTATTAGATTTATCAATTAAATTAATACTAAAAACAATATACAATAAAACTACCATAGTAAAACGTTCAAGTAGTAGGGCGAAAACTAAAAAAATACTTTGAAAGTGAAATGTTGGCGATGTGCTGCTCGTGATTGAGCATGCTCTCACTCCACGGGATGTTGAGAAACTCCATGATCCTCTTCGTTTGCGCCATCGGGTGGAGTACCAGCTTCTCGTAATGGACCATCAGGCAAATTTCCGGTCCGACCTGCTGGCACTGCTGGTACATTGCGTCCATGGCTTTGTTCCACTTTGTTATCACGTCTCTGTTTTTAACACACATACATATTTTAACATATATAACATTTTAAATAATAAAAATAAACTATAAGATTAGGTAAAAATTAGACTTTTTTATCTGAAACCTACAATAAACAAACCTGTAACTGTTCAAGTTGAATCCGGATATAGTGACGTGCCTGCTGATGATTGAGTGGGTTGTCGCCCTCCCGTCCCTCACCATGAATATGTACTTGCTGTTGGGAAACATCTTGTACAAATACCTTAAAGTAAAAAAAAATATTTAGAGCATTGTTTGTTTGATTTAGATTGTTTTTTCAAGAAGTTGTTTTAACACTTAAATTTAGTTTTTAAAAATATAAACCACACTAGTCAATAAAATGTCATTTTATCTAGAAATAAATTTCAGACTAAAAACTAATGTGCGGAGCATAACTTTAGAAGTGGTCTTTAAAAAAAAAATTTACCGATTTTTGAGCATAAATTACATTAAAAAAAAATTACATCAATAAGATATTCTTTAGATTATAATTAATCATGATAACAAGTAGAAAAGTTCTTCTCCAAATTTAGTTTTATTAAAAACTTTATTTACAAAAAAAAATAAAATAATTGAGATGTTTAACATACGGTAATTTTTCATATTTTACATCAACAAATTAGACAGAGAGTAAAGCTGTAAATGTTTTTAATCTAAAATACTTAAGTTATTACATAACACTTGTTGGAAAATAAAAACAGCTGTTTTAATACTCAAGGGATTTTCATAACAGTACGAAGTTAAAAATAATCTGTTTATGTATACTTTTTTTAGTGTGTTATTAAGTAACTCACTACTGCTCTCAAGGTTGAGCGAACTCGAAAGCATGCAGCATAAAAACCGACAGAATCAAAACACGCGCTTATAAAATAATTCAGCTCGTATATGCTTGGCAGAAAAAAGTTAATGAAAAGGAAACATTGCCGTCATGAAATATTCATGTAATGAGCATCTAATAAAAGTTTCTAAACACAACATTCGCATCGATTCGCATCGTTGTGCCAACAACACAAAGCACTTGGCAGTGGTTGAATGGCAATAAAAGTACTAATAGAAGCAAGGCTTATGAAGAGAACTAGCAGGTGAACTTTTGTTTGATCTGGCCCAAAATTCGCAGTTTTTCAAAACGAAATTTCAGTTTAGTAAACAAGTTGGTAAAAAAAAAGCTTAGGGTTATTCGAAAGTTTCCATGTAAAACATAAATGGGCTTTAACCATTTATTACCTAAGACAAGGTCAAAAGCTTTTAATGTTGTATGATAAAAAGCTAGTGGAGATACATTAACTTTCGAATACAATTAAACATATAGAAATTAAATTATGCAGTTTAATTAATTATTTATGCGTTAAAATTTGAGTTATTATCAACTATTAAAGTAATAAACTCTAATAAGTGAGTAAAATTAGTATCAAATACTAAAAATACACAAAATAGGAGTAACTACTAGATTATAAATATTATACTAATTAAGTAAAACTTAAAATCAATATATAAAACACATATACAAATAATGCAAGTATTAAGCACATTAAAATTTTAATATATTTATACAAAGTTAAACTAAACATTTAGTCCAAAATCTTAAGTTAATTGATTAAAATTTAAGCGTATGTAACTTTAGTTTCTGATAATTATTTAACTCACTTACAGTTAACACTACTAATATGATAATTACCAAAGTAAGTCTAAACGTGTAAGAAAAATTAATAAACTAAACAAGTTGGCTTTTATCTCTTGAAATGGAAGAAGCGGTAGAAATTTTCACTTTTTAACTTACTTATACTATTGTGAAACTAAATTATAACATATATTTTACTGTAAGGTAAGTTCTTTACATTTTTTATAAAAAATACAAACTGACTTTAAACGCTATTTAATTTTATTAAATAATTTAGCTGTTATTAATGTCTACAATATTTTCCAAATTTAATAAGTTTATTTAAAAGGATTCGCTTTAAACATAAAGATTTCAAATTTAAAAGATATACTTTGAATAAACTACTAATCAAAAATTTATTATGCTATTTTAAACTTAAGTCAAAAACTTTAATCTAGCATAAAAGTAAAAAAAAACTACAAATAGTCTCTAAAAAACTAACTGAGATTATATTGTTAATATAAATTTATGTTTTTGTTAAATCTATATATCAAAAAGGGGTGCATGGCTATTTAAATTCGGACAATTCAAATTCTTAAAAAAAATTGAAAGGGCCACAACTCAAAAAGTTGTGTATATTTGTCATATATAAAAAATATATATGTTGGTCCTATTAATATCTACAAGCCGTTTTTTTCTTTTTGCAAAACATTAAATACTTTAAAGATATAGCTTAAATATAGTAAAAAACATAGTTATTTTTAGTAATTTTTTAATATCTTTGAAAATATTTAAGATTTTGCGAAAAATAAAAAGTGGTATGTACATATTAATAAGATCTATTTATTTATTTAATTATATAAAAACTATAATTCAAACAGCTGTTTCACACATTGAAATGTAAAATTTCATGTGATCTTCAGTGAGTTGTAGTTTATTATAATAGTAAACAGAAATTTCGATTTTAGAATTTTTTATGGTAATTATGACGTAGTAATGGTACAGTTTATTGTACGATTAGTTGAATTTGAAATACGCTGTAAATGTTATTCTATGCTTTTTAGGAAAGTTTAAAAAGGTTATTTTGGAAAAAATGTTTTAAGCTATTAGAAAAATTTTTTAGGCTGTTGGGAAAAATGTTATAAAATGCTATAAAATACTCGTGTTTGCCGCTTCGATTTTATTTTGTTTTAATATTTAGTTGGTTTTAATTTTGTTAAAAAAGTATTTTTGATAATGGATGCATATGTTTTGTCTTTCGCTTTTCTTGTTTAGTGTTACGTTCTTATCTGATTTTTCGATTTCTATTTTTTCTAAGTTACAAAGTTTGCAGCCGAATTTAGTATTGAATTTTAATTTTGTCCTGTTTAATATTTCCCATTTAATTTTGTAGCTTAAAACATTTTTTCCAAAATAACCTTTTTAAACTTTCCTAAAAAGCATAGAATAACATTTACAGCGTATTTCAAATTCAACTAATCGTACAATAAACTGTACCATTACTACGTCATAATTACCATAAAAAATTCTAAAATCGAAATTTCTGTTTACTATTATAATAAACTACAACTCACTGAAGATCACATGAAATTTTACATTTCAATGTGTGAAACAGCTGTTTGAATTATAGTTTTTATATAATTAAATAAATAAATATTAAGCTCCAATTTGATTTGTCGAGCACTATCGATCAGAACTTTGTATAAAACCTTTAATATTAATAAGATCTATATATGTAATAGGGTTGATCACGCCAATTCGATCATCAGACCACAAGTTTCGGTAGACTGAGACCGGTTTCGTCCTTATTAGGACTCATCAGTCAGTCACAACCGAAAAACTTGTAGTCGTCATCGGCAAACGAAAGTCCAGGCTTCTGCTCTGCTGACTTGCGCCAATGTTTTTTGTTGATCTATATATGTACTTTTTTTTTTTTTCAAACTTATTTTACTTTTTGGGATATAGTCTTTTAACTATTTTTAAGATTTCAAGTTGTCGGAAATTGAATTGTCATGTAACCATTTATAAGTAGTTTTTATACATAATAACATGTCCTTCGTTTATGTATAATACAATTAGCTTAATTTATCTTGTGTAACAAGTACAATATACTTAAAATTTTTGTAATAAACATTAGCAAAAATTATTTTAAAAATACAGTTTGTATAAAAAATAAGAATTGTTGATAGACATATTTCACAGCTTCAAGTAGAACAGTTGTTAAGTCAATTTGTTTAAAGTGGAATTCCAGTATAAGTATAATTTTTATACCTTCGATAAAATCAAAACTTAATTTAATTATTATCATATTATAAAACGTTGTGAATTAAATAGTAAATAATTTGAGGTAAATTGGCTAAAGTAGAAGAGTACATTAGCTTAAGAAAAAATAAAGAAAGTTTAAAAAACCTATCTAGTACATAGTTAATGAATTACGTGTAAAATAAAAAATCAACTTAAATAATATATCTATTTTAGCAGGACATTAAAATTTAGAATGGGCTATTTTTGAGAGTTTATTCTAAATCGACAGTCATAGTCGAAACATAGAAGCATCTTTCTTAAAAAAATAGTTATAGGATTTTTTAATTTATAAAAAAAGTATCAAAACAAGCTAAATCACTAACACAGTAGACTTGAGTGTGAAAGGATCTTTGTTGCAAAGAAACTTGGCAGGCTTGCCATGGCGAACAATTATTTCAAGTATAAAGGAGGTGATGGCTTCATTAAGAATTTGAGGAGTAACTCCCGCTTCCATCAACCTTAAACTTTCTTTCTGTGACCTAACATTGCAAAACCAAATTATATATTTTTTAAACTACAAGCTATTCTTTTTCAAACCTATAGTTGTACAAGGAAAAAGTACAACTATAAAAAGATAGTTCAAAAATTAAAATTTGTGTTACCAATTGTGTAACAATGTGTTGACATTTCTTTTAGTTATAACATTAAACTAATAATAGCATTTATTTTTCATAAACTAAAACAACTTCTTTAAATGTGTTCTGACCTTACAAGACTTAAATTGTTCAAGACTTGTAATCAAATTTCTTCGGAGATTAAAAGGAAGTTTATAACATCACAAGTAACAAACTTGGTCCACATGTTGCGCATGCCAAGCAACCGAGGAATGACCCTTGTTTCCTGGCCACACCTGACCTCGGGATGAGCGTCCAGCATGGTTCGCATTAACGTGGTTCCACTTCTTGGCATCCCACCAACAAAAATGATTGGTGTAAACCTATCGTACTTAACTCCTCCAATTTCCTGTGAAAAAAAACTATAATCTAACTTAGTGTTAGTTAAAATTAAAATAAATATTACTTATAGTTGACATTTAAAAAAAATATGATTAAATTACTAAAATTGTAAATGCATTAAGTAATATAAGTATATATTGTGTTACAAATATGTTTTTGATTACGTTAGAATACTTTTCAAGGGAACTAAGTGTTTCAGGTTGTTTTTCTGATTTTTAAATGTCCTAATAACAACTATAGTTCTATAGTTTTAAACAGAAAATTCATTCATGGTCATAAATGAAAAGGTGTTATTTTGTACATTTTTAACATAACTGAAATTAAGATAAAAGTGTTATAAAAGCCTAAATAGATCGTAAAATATTGAGATTAGATTTTAAGTTTTTTGAAGAGTGTACAAGCACTTTTATAAATGTAATAAAATAGAATAATGTATACCATATTTTATTTTTATTTTCAAATACTTTTCTTTTTTAACAAACAAAATATATTTTTTCAAATCTATAGAAATCTTGTTTTACATTTAAAGAGTTTATTAAAACTGAGTTGAATTAGATTTTTAAGTATGCTTTAAGTCAGGGGTCGGCAAACTGCGGCCCGCGGACCAAATGCGGCCCTCGAAGGGTAAATCTGCGGCCCGTGAGCACGTTTATTTTTTTAATGGAATGCGGCCCGCGGAAGAAAAATTTGTGGCCCGCGAGCATGTAAATGTGGCCCGCTGAACAAAAAAAAATTTTTAAGTTAGACTTAACTTGGTTTTTTGTTTAATTTTATTAGTTATGTTTTAAGTCCCTGTTTAACATTTTAAAACAATTAAAAAAATTTACAGTATCAGATTACAAATGTAATAAAAAGCAGAATAGCATTCCACCAGGTTTTTTCTCAGTTTTATCATAATTTTCTTCTTACAACAGCAAATTTAGGTGTTTTTTACATGTTTTTTAAAACTTAGTTTCTTTTATAGATGTTTTATTACTAAAAGTTATACTTAAGAGTGCACAAAAACATTAAAATTACATATTAGTAAGAAAAAAGGTTTATCTTATTTGATTTTTACACATTTAGATTTTTTTCTAAATTTTTTTAGCATTCTAAATTAATTCCTATGCACACAAATGTACAAAGATACTCATATTTTAATCAGCATATTGACAATTCCCACTAGAATCATTTCCCACTCGAAAATATTTTTAACTTTTTTTATTTATTACTTTTCTTTCTAATATTTTTGTTTTATTTATATTTATTATTAGTTTATGTTTTATTATTACTGTTACCCCTAATCCTTTGTTGGTAAGCGGTTATCGGATTTGATCGGGTGGCTAATGATTGCGGGTTGGAAATGAGCGGTTCCCATTTTTAAACAAGTTTTATTTAATACTTAAACTAGATTTAGTTTAGTTAATTCAAAATTTTCTAAAATTATTGTTTACACATACATGTAGTATCTAGGTGTGTAAAGACACATTTAAAACAATACATGATATAAGTTAAAAGATTTTTTAATAGGTATACATTATAATATACAAAACAATGTTTTTTCAACAAACTAGGTTAATTTTTATGAACTAATATATACAGTTACTGTTTATTTAATACAAATTAAATTTAGGGATGGTAAATTTATAAGGTTTGTATATTGTTAATCAAAGTAGTTAAAATTCAAGCGCAAATAAACAACTAAACATTGCCACACACTTAAACTATGACTATCTGTAGATTTCAAATCTCAAGTCAATTTAGTCATTTTTTAGTTTTAATAAATATTTGTATACTAAAATATTAGGCTAGTTTGTGGTCGTTTAGGCTGGCGTTTTTGCTTTAAGAGTGGCAAATTAAATTTATGATGTATGTTTTATTCAATTTACAGTGTTGGTTTGAATTATAAAACATAATAAACTTTAAGTCTTGCAGCTGATAAAATTTTAAATTTTATTTGTATAATTTTATACATATAGGTGTGAACAATTAATTTTGCCAAAAAACTTAAGTCCCGGAAAAGCTTGGAATTTGAAAATTTATGCTTAATATTTCTGGAAAAACTTTGAATTTGAGAACTTATAAAAAAATATGGAATTTTAAACAATTTTTTACGTGTAAAGTAATGAAATTTCGATTTGACACAAAAAATTTACTTAATAGATACTTTTTTTTTAACACACTAAAAGTAGCTTAACAGTATCTATTTAGTATTGCTATATTATTAAAGACAGTTTTTTATTACATGTAATTTAATTTTATACCAAAAAAAGAAGCAGAAAATTATATTTTTTAAAACTTTATGTAAGTGCATTGCATCTTTGCTTTTAAAACGCCTTAACCTATTATTGTACATTTGAACTTAACCTAGAATCTTTTCTAAATAATCAAAGTCAGTAAAAACACCTCTAATAAAAACTCTCAGATGAGCAATATTTGTTGTACCTATTCTCTTATCTGAACAGATTGATTTATGCTGCTTTATAATCTTCAGAGATTTAATAAACACGACTAATTGTTGTCATTGAAGAAAAGAACAAAAATATTTTACTACCGCCAACATAAATTCTTAAAAAAGTTCTAAACGGTATCTTTTTTTTGGTAATTACTTTTGCTACTTTATAACTTTCCTTAACAGTTTTTTCTGATCAGTCTGTAATTACTCTGCTCTGTTGCTTTGTTGAAACTGACTATAGCTATTTGTTTTTTTTTGTTTCTCGCAATAACTCCTAAGTAATGTTTTTTAATTTTTATAGCTCGTCTTATATTTTACATTTACTCTTTAAATACAACATCTTTATTGCAGATAAAGAATTGCTATAATGTGCAATAAAAATTAAGTTTTTCTACTTTATTTTTGGCTTAATAAATTTTTAAATTCTGTTAAAAATGTTTAAAAAACGTAATTGTCCATTCAAGCTGACTTATGACATTATATTTGTTATATATTTAATTTATTGTCAGTATACTTCGTTATTTCTTTATTTTGTGACTTTATTTTAAAAAAGGTTGCTAAACATACAGTCTAGTTTAAAAATTTGAAAAATTCAAACTAGGTTAAACCTGTTTGAGACATTTAAAAGAAACTCAGGTAAACTTTTATTTCAAACATTTTTAATAAATCTTCGAATTCTCAGAACATTTTTTATGACTTTAGTGTAGTTTACTAATTGTAATTTTTTCTGGTCTACTTATATGTTGTGTAATTTTAATACTGATGATGTTTTAGCAAGGTATCTGAGCTTGGTTAGTTGCAAGTTTTTGAACTTTTTTTAAAGTGGAAACCATGTTAAAAGCTAATTAATTACTAATAAGGTACTTTATTAGAGTATTCGAGCCTTAATTATGTTAAAAAAAGTACAGAGTTAATTAAGACTTAAGTACATTTGTCAATGTAACTGTTACTCCAATAATTATTTATAATTAAAATAGGCATTCTATGTGTAGCTAACTATCATTAAAATTAATAAAGTGAACAACAGTAAAACTTTCTTAAATGTGACTAAAAATAAAACCAAAATATTATTCAAATGTCACTAAAACTAAAACTGCGGCCCGCGAAGATTTTGGAAACTTGAAATTTGGCCCGCGAGCACCAACTGCCTGCCGACCCCTGCTTTAAGTTAATAAGTTTTAAGTGTTTATAAACAGATTAAATGATTTATCGAAATTTGGAGAAAACTTTTTAGGAAAAACTTACGCGTAAATTAATCTTTGACCTTATGTTCAAAAAAAAATTGACAACTTCTATGGAAGAAGCGAACTGAAAAAGAGTTTAACACTATTGGTTTACCTTCTTCCAAAATCTTTGAGCAGTAGTTTTGAAATTTTTTAATTTATTATTTTATAAAAAAAGAAAATTTTACCCTAGTTTTTTTTTATAGTCATAGATATTTTTCCGAATAAAATAAATTTAGACTCATTTTTGTTTTAACTATTTAACCATTTGATATAGAATCTTAAAAATTCTAAAAATTTCAATTTCTAGCATAAATGTTTCCTATATAGTTGATACTCCTAGCTTAAAAAAATCTAACAATACATGAGTTGTTACAATATTTAGCAAAACTAAGTTTAAAAGGTATAAGTAATTTTTTCATTACTAAATACTCGTCTCACTTAAATACTAAAAATTTCAAAGATTTTACTAGTTAAGGATAAAGAATAAGTAAATTTTATTTATTTTAATTTTTCTCATTGATGATAAAGCTATCTATGCTTCTTAATATTCTTGTTTTAAATCTAAAATTACTTTTAAGATATTATAAATCAAAGTTGAAGAGCTTAATAAACTTCTCTTAAAAACCAGGATTTAAAAAGACTATTTCACTAGTAATCTGTCTATGTTAAAGATTTTTAAGTAACTTCTAAATTTTTCAAATTAAAACTTATAGATTTAACAATAATGATTCTTATTTACCTTTTGGTAATATATTTAGTTTGTTTAGATAATTTTGTTATTTCTTATTGTTGCAAAAAACATTTCCTGAAAGTTTGAGGTTTTTAATTGAAAATTTTTAGTAGTATTTTTATAATTTCAAGAAAATTTGCCATAAGTTATTTTTTATGTATTTAGTGTATAAAAATGATAAAAATCAAGTAAAATGAAAACTTTAAAAACTATCAAAAACTTACAAGTGGACTACTTGCTAGTAGCTGTGATCTTTTTTCGACCAAAGAAGTATTTAATCCATAAAAGTATGTGATGTATAGTGAAAGACTCCATAGACTTAAAAGAAGAAGCTTTTTAAAAGTAGATGTTCTAGCAGACATTTAAATAGTTTTTTATTTTTTTCTAGCACATAATCTGAAAAAATAACGTTAGCTTAATAAAATTATAAAAGTAGATAATTTTTTCAAAGAAACATAAGTACTTACAATTATAAATATTACTACATACGAATTACTAGTATAATTAAGGTTAATCTAAAAAGTGAAAAAATAAATATATTTGGAAAGAATCAATTTATTTAAGATAAATAAAAAAAGCATTTTTCTAAAGATAGTATAAATAAAGTGGTTATAAGAATGATAACTTATTGAAATTAGCTAAAACATAATAAATAAAACAATTTAAAACTATATTCTATATGCTAACCCCAAAACTTTAGAGGTGCTTTTTTAAAGTCTTATTACAAAGGTGAACTAGTGAAAACATATCTAGCAAAAAAGATATTTATTACTAATTAAGTTCAAAATTGTAGACTAAAAATCAAAATGATTTTACAAATAAAATCAATGTGTGCACTTTAATGGTATATTATCTCTTTTTAATCAGTAGGTGATCACAAGTTCCATGTCCATGTTTTTTATATTTCTTCTAAAAATGAAAAACTGTTATTCAAATTGACAACGTATTTCAAAAAGTTCCAACAAGCTTGTTTTGATTCAACATTTTATTAACAAGCACTATCAAGAGGAAAAAAATATTGAACATACTTTTAAAACGCTAAAGGAGTGGGGTCACAGTTTTGTTTTAATTTTTTTTTTCTTTTTTTTTCAGTTTCCAATAACTTTTAGAAGTTGTTAATACATTTCTAAAAAATATATTAAAGAGCAATTTAGAGTTCTGCCCCTAATTTAACAACAACATCAAATATTTATTATAAACAAAAAATGATAAAATTGTTTTCACACTAGTTTGGTTCTAAAATCATGCTTTTTTTTTGAGGTTTTTCACTTCCTTATTATCCTTGTTAATAATTTGTAGATAAATATTAGACATCTCTTCACTTCTTGAAGTACTTAAAAAATTACTGCACAGTTTAGGGCTTCGTTTGGCAACATTGACGATAACACTTATGTCATAAACTATTGCTTTAAAGTCTAAGTAATCTTTTTATCTAATTTTTGTCATGGAGGTAAGGTAAGAAGAAAATGACAGCAGTCTAGGGTTAAAAAAAAAGCATTGAATTACTTTCAAAAAAATTTGCTAGATCTCTTTATTATAATTAGCTTTAACAGGCAGGTTGAATAAGTCATTCTTTTTTTTTGTATGTGGCCTGGTCCTTTTTTAGGATTTAAAGCATAAGAAACCTTAGTTTTTACTGATAAAGTGGTAAATAATTATATAATAATATTTGATAATTATTTAACAAACTCAGAGAAATTATTTTTACAACAAGATACAAGAGATGGTGATTCATGGCATTTAAAAATTGCACACAACTTATCATAACTTTTGATATTTTGAAAAAAAATAAGGTAAATAACAATTTATGCAATAGAGATTGAAGCAATTTCTGCAAAAAGCAACAAAAAATTTAAGTTTCAAAAATGCTGTTTATTGTCTAATAATAGAGCTCCTAGAACTTTATGCTTAAAAATTTTTTGCAGCCTAGATTTTAAGTATCTTTTGAAATTGAATACGTTTGAAGTAGGTATAAAAAATTAACTTTGATTTTTTTATAGATACATCCTTTTGTAATTTGTGGTTTGTTAAGCATAGCTTTGTAGCAAAACATAGTTTGAATCACTTAAACTGTAATTTATTTTAAGGACATATAGTTGTTAGACTTAAAACGTGCACGTCAAAAGATTATCTGTATAAAAGCTTAAGTGTCCAATAGACAAAGTATCAAAAATTATTTTAGAACAAATTTCAGGTCAAAACTTAAGTTAAAAATAAACATGTAGAACTTTGTAGAATCTAATAAAATTTTTATATTGAGTAAATAATATTTTTTTTTGAATTGTAAGTTTTGCTAAGCAGTAGTTCTGGTAAATTTAACACTTAATATATTGAGTTATTATATGGTTAAGTTTAAAACATTGAGTTAAGTAAAAAAATAAAAGAACTGTTTAACATAAAACAAAAACATTCAAAAAAATCTTTAAAACCTTAGTGATTCTAATAAACTACTAGTCAATTTTGTTTCTTTTTTTATTATGCAAAAGGCAAATTTGCTTCATAGTAAGTTTTTTTTTTTCATTTAAATGTGAACAGTAATAAGCTTATAAATTACTTTACTGCAAGCAGACCTTTTTTAAGAGTAGTTAAACATTCACATTATAATCATGTATTTTACAAAAAAAATATCAAAATATAAGTTTAATTATTCTAAATAACATTTTAAGAAAATAGAAAGCATTTTAACGATAATAAAACTAGTTTCACTTAAAAGAATAAATAAAATGAATAATAAAGTGTGTAAAGACTTTTTTCAGTCATTTACTGGGCAGCTTTTGAAAGTTTTAAAATCATTGATAATCTTACATCTTTTTTTAATAAAACTTACAAAAATAATTAAAAATAAGTTAAATTTACCTAGTTTGCTAACTTATACTGTGTAAATGTTAATAATTTATATTAAACACTACTGTTGTCAGGATTTTTTAAGTATAGTAAAACATTAGCTAAGCTTTGTTAACTTTGCAATTACTAAAAAGAACTAAAAAGAACTTTTAAAAAATTAATGTATTAATATTAATTAAGTTTGTTTAGATGAAACAAGGTTTCTTGTTTTAATAGCAAAAACTATACACTTTTTAATTTCTAAAAAGAATTGTTTTACAAATTAGCACTTTCTTAAATATTTTTATTTTGTAGTTTCTCTATTAAAACTAACTAAAATTGAAATGTTATATGTAAAATTTTGTCTTAGATATAATCTTCACGAAAAAATAGTTTGTTTTTTATAGGTGAATCTTACAAAGATGTTCAGTTTAAAGATTTGAGCTTTAAGAAACTCTTGTATTTTTTTATTGTTTTGACCAATTGTTTTTCAATATGTTTGTCTAAAGAAATTTAAATGTTTTATTTGCCAAACTTAAAGTTCTATTCTGTAACACAAGGTTGTCCATCTTTAAGGCAAAATAATCAGTCTTAGTAAGTAAAAACTAGACTGAGTTATTCATAAATCTGAAAAAAAAAGTATCAAAAGCCAACATTGAAAAATTACTGTTAATGAAGCTTGAATGCTCAAACAGTTCATAACAATAATAAAACTACTTAAAACCAAGTAAAATATATTTACTTTAACAAAAAAAGATTATTTTGATATTTTTAATAATTTAAACATCAGACTATTTTTATTAATTTTAATGAATAAATGAACACTCAAATTTTTTTTCTATCCAATATATTTCGTCAAATTCTCTTCAGGGAAATTAGAATTGAAACAATACAATAAAACAAAACAAGTATATATACAAAAATTTTACAAATTAATTAACTAATCGATTAAGTAAACGTAAATGTAATCAACAAAAATGTAATCAACAAAAACTTTAAAAATCAACACAAAATGGTCTTTACTAAACATTATATTTTTATATTATAAAAATTAAGCTGAGTTTTAAAAAGAATACTCAAAACAAAATTAGCTTGAAAAATAACCAAGCTAGTCTGAACTAGCATGCGTGTGTGGCAGTCCTTAAGGACTTTACAAAGGTATATTTTAGTAACTTTTATCAAAAGATTAATTATTTTGTACCTTACTGTTGCTTAAAGTTATTAATGTTTGGTACAAGAGAATGGTAACTATTTTTATTTTAGTTTTTGCAAAGTTTTCTAATTTCTTTCTAGGTTTTTTAAAAGTACATAAACTTTAATCCCTATTAAATAGAAAACTAAATTTAAGGTAAAGAAATGTTTCCAATCTTATAACATTACTGAAAAGATAATGTTGGTTACTGCTTTGTTAGAAAATTTTCCAGGTTTTTTAAAACACAAGTTTTTTTATCCATTTTTAGTATTAGGTTTAAGAATATTTTTACTAGTATAAAACTACTGGTGTTTCTTTAGGTTTTAGTTTTGTTACAAACTACACATACTATCAAAATGGTAATGTTCAAATAATACTTATGTTAAAACTCAATAAAATATTTTTTTTATTATTGTACATGAACAGTATATCTGCAAAGTTGTAATTGTTCATATAAAGAATTGTTTTAACTAGCAATTAAATAGTAGTAGCTTAAATTTTTTAAAAGCAACAATACTTTATATTTTAGAGTAAAGATTAAACAATTGCAAATTCTAAAATACAAAAGTTAAAATCAAATAGATAGCTTTTTATGACTTGACATTGAACAAGTTGTTTGCAAAGTTTTTAGTTACATAAAGAGTTTTTATATTAGATTTTTAATGATGATAGCTAATATTTAGCTTATATTTTAGAGCCTAAGAAAATGGTGCCCAAAGAGACAACATTTACAAAACTATTGTAAAGATACTGTAATACTACTTATAAGTGTTAAATGATAGTAAAATTCTGAATAATAATAAAAAAATTGCTGTATATAATAGTTAGTGATTGTTTTCTATTTTTTTAATGTATTCATATATTTCTATAGATTATCAAATTTTAGGTTTTTCCAGATAATTTTTTCACCTAGCTCTTTAAGTGTAAGTTTACAAGTTAAATGTACCTAATCACAAAAAAAATAAAATAACTGCTTTTAAAACTTAAATATATATTTCAAATACGTATAACATAACATTAATTTAAATTGTAAAAATAATATGACTAGAAAAATGTTTAAAATATCTTAAACAAAACAAAAAACTTTTAAACCAAGTGCACAAAAACTAACAAACCTTAGTTTAAAACAAAACATTTATTTTGTACTTAAGTTAAAATGCCAAACTTCACAAAACATATTTAAATTTATTAAATACTATTTTTTTCTCAATATAAAATAAATTTAGGACGGAGAGCTATGTACAAATTATATGAAAGAAAAATTAATGAATATCTAGCTGCTTAGCAGTGCACTTACTTTTTTCATTCATACCTGAGTAAATACTATCTAAAAATTATGCCTTAGGGTAATTTATTTGCTTATCAAATACATGTGGACGCTTCAAACTGTAAAAACTAAAACTAAGCTTTTTACAGAGAATAAAAGTCTATTTTTCCAGTCCAGGTTCAAAAAGAACTTTTTTAACATTAAACATCAGCAAAAAAAAAAAAAAAAAAAAAAATACATGATACTTTTTTTTCAGATGTCTTTTAATTTAGCAGATTACCAATCCGGTAACTTTAAAAATTAGGGTTTTGAACCTATTGTGAATGTTAGTATTTAAAACTTTAGTGATTCCCTCCCGATTCGGTTTATTAATTTTATGATCAATTACGGTATATATTAAAATTCATACTTTAAAAAACCTAAAAATTTTTTATGATTTTTACTCATTATTATGCTTAAAGTACTTTTAGGTTTTTTGTCGGCAAACAACTAGAATAAAAGCTAAAAGAACATAAATTTTTGTTTAGTAAAATTATAAAACATATTATGACGTAACTATAAAAACTATAATTTCCCACTAATGGTTCAAATACTGACTATAACTTTAACGTATATCGGTTTTTCTTTACAATGTATAACTTATAATTTTCAAAACTATTACAAATATTATACCTTATTGTAGTCTATAATTCAAAACTATAACTTGAAAACACAACTAAAATGAAAAGAACAGGACTAAACGAAACTTAAAAACTTAAATTTTGCCTTTATTGCATTAGGATATTTTTAAATATATAACTAAAACCTCTTTAACCAAAAGAAATATTGAACTAACAACAAATTTAAACAGTACTCTTTTATATAAAGTTAACATATGTTTCTGTGTGTTTTAAGTAAACACACTTCAACGGAGCTCTGTAAAAAAATACTGTAAGGAATGAATAAAAGCTAAAGTACGTGTATATGTGTGTTTATTAAAATAATAATAATTACTTTAGATTATTGTAGACATATAGTAAATAATAAATAAATTACAAAATACTAAATACGACTGTTATAAAATTACTAATATTAGTAATATGTTATAGAGCTCCGTTTAAATGTGTTAACTTGTTAATACACAGAAACGTGTGTTTGCTTAATAAAGAAAGATTAATGTTTAAATTTGTTATTGTTATATAATTTAGTGATCTTGTTTTGCTTTAATCTTTATTAGCAGTATTAACTTTAAATTTTGAATAAAATTTTTATATTGACTTTAAAGGTTTTGCGACATTCTGCAACCTAATTGTGACCTCATTAGAACTTAATGAATAACAAAGTAATACGATTAACTGATAAATAGTATAAACTAATCTAATTAAAGTTTTGCGCTAGTTAGTTTCAGTCAGTCGTCTCGTCACAATCGACGATACAAAATAATCACAACACAACTAAACTTATTCTTTAGAATAGTTGTTTTCAAAATAAGAATTCATTTAATACTTAACAACAACAGCAGTTATTCTCTACTGCATTTGAATAAAAATGGGAATGAGGATTTTACAAAATCGATGCTAATAAGTCATTTCAAACATTAAAACTGAAAACTAAAACAAATTCGATTTGTTAAGTATGATAAGTATGATATATTATCAGGTCTCAAGCTTTAGTTCTTAAATATTTTTTTTTTTGAAAAATTAAGATTTTACTTATATGAATTTTTAGTCAAGTAATTTTTTAAGGTTAATAACTTAAAATTTATATATTTTGTACATTGAAAGAAGTTAAAGAAAGTTCTCATCTATAAAATTGGCTAAGATTTACACACATGTTTTTAACCAGGGAGTTTTTTCAAACAACTCTAGTAGGCTGCATTGAATAAATTTACCTATAAAATTAACTTTATGCTCATTTAAAAAAAGGGTAGCTTAAAAAGTTCGTAAATAAATTCAGGGTTGCCACTCTTAGAGCCAAAAAATCTTCCCTGAGTGACCAAAAATTTCCCTGAGTAACCTTAAATTTCCCTGAGTTTCCCTGAGTATTTTTCAAATCTTAAAAAAAAAATTTTTTCTTCTAACACAAATTATTAATACCTCATTGCATTCTCATTTTTCTTCTTTAATAATAAAAGGAAGGTTGTATGTGTATGCTTCTGCATTAAATTTATGAAAAAAACTGTTTTCAAAAACTCAATCTTAAAAGGTTTAAACCAATTAAAAATTAAAAACTAAATTTTTGCACAACTTTGTGTAAACTTGTTAGTTAACTTTCTAAATAAAAGAATAAAGTTTAATTTTTTTGACATTTTAATTGACAAAATTTAATTATACTATAATAATTTCACATGAAGAACTCACTTAAATGCATACATAATAACTTCATTATGACTTGTATGTCTTTCCTAGCAACTGTTCTGAATGCAGTAAATAAAACTTAAAAGCTTAACATTATTGTAAAAATGTATTGATTAATGCTTAAACAAATAACAAATAACTTTATTATTTAAAAAATAAGAACTAATAGTACAACATAGTGTTTTTTAAACTACATAAGTAACTAAAAATAAAAAGTTTATTAGAACTTTTCAATGAATAGTTAACAACAACTTTCATTTCTCTAAACTGTTTGATTTTACTTAAGTAAATATAAATTAAAAACTTAAAATAACTACAATGTTAATACTAAGAATATTGAAGAACTAGCCGCAAGGCTAAAAAAATTCTAAATAACCACTTAAATAATAAAAATTACTACTTTTGAACAAAATATTGAAACTGGATTAACTAAACCTCATTCTAGATCTAGAAAAAAAATTCCCTGAGATTTTTAAAAACTTCCCTGAGATTTAGAGAAAAAATCAAAACTTCCCTGAGTTTCCCTGAGTTAAAAGAAAAATGCCAAAATTCCCTGAGATTCCCTGAGATTCCCTGAGATTTTCTACAGTTTGAAAATTCCCTGAGATTCCCTGAGTTCCCTGAGTGTGTGGCAACCCTGTAAATTGCATAAAGTTGCAAGTTAACTTGCATGCCAGCTGAGTCAGAAATAATAAATATTTTTTAAATTTTATTTATCATATTAACTTTCAATAAGAACTTTCTGTTTTTAATTATTTTTGATATGGTTGGATAAGGGTAAAATAAATACAAAGCTGTAAAAAAAATTTGCCACATAGAAAATATGCAAGTAACTTACAAGTATATTCAAAATATATTCATATTTTATTATCATATAGTTTCATAATATTCAGATTTAATATTAAATATTTTACCTCAAATTAACCATTAAGCTCTAAAAATCTGTAAAAATTATTTAAATTTTAATGAACACATGTATACACCTACCTAAGCTTCTTTTATTATTTTTTTTAAAGTATTAATTTTTTTACAGAATCCAGTTGAATTGTGTTAATCCATTGACACACAGAAACATATGTCGCTTTATATAATAGAAAAATATAAATTTTTAACTTTAAAGAATTAAAACTTTCAATTAAAACACAGCAATTAAAAAAAAGCTGTTTGCATTACACAAAATGATTTATATAAAAGTTGTGTTTATAATGTTGTTGAATGTTAGTAAAAAGTTACTACTCATGTTGTTATTAGATAATAATTAATTTTGTTTTCGTATGTATATGTTTGGTTTTCATTAAATTAAATACCATGCTAAATGAAGCTCTAGTGCGCTAAAACTGCTGTCCAAGGCAAACTTATAAATACTGTTATAAATACTATTATTCTGTTATAAGTGTTTCAGATACTTTTGTGTAGTTGTTGCAAGCTTTAATGATAACTAGAATTAGGAAATATTTTAGGTAGTTTTTGAATAAAAATTTAATATTAATTAGCTTCACTTAAACTTTTTAGCTTCTTAAATGCTTTTAAAAAAATGAAACAAAACCAGTAAAAAAAAGATATCCTGTTTTGTTAAACAATGTATAGCTTTGAGGTTAATTATCTAGTTACAAGAGAGTCAACTACTGTGTGCAGGTCCACTGTGACATGGACACAATTTTTTTTTCTAGATTTAAAAGTTAGATCATTTACATTCTTATATTTTTGTTTCCTTTATACCATAGCAACAACTACAAAACTCAATAATAGCTTATTAAGATAAAAATGATGTTTAATGCTCAGCTCCTAGAAATGAACTTAAAAATAAATGTTATATTTTAAAATAGTTTAAAAGTAAGAAATTTTTTAAGTTAAAATACTGTTTTTTAGTTATTTTATCTTATAGTGTTCTTTTAATCCTATAAATGTAATTATAAAAAAAAGATATTACTTGTAATTAATAAGCCTTTAATGAAGGTAAAATTTTGCAATGTAATATTGTTTCTAGACCTATCTTTTTTTAAATAACTTTACACCTTTTTGTCAAAAATTCAAATAATACTAATAAAATTAATCAAAGCAGAACACTACCAATATTATCTTAACCTAAATTGACATAACCAACAGTATTCAGCCTTAAAGATTGAAGCAACTATGACCACTTTATATACTAGAAATGGGCAGTAGACCAAATTTAAGCAAAACATCTTCCAGGTGATGAACTTATGAAAATAATATCTTGGTGTACAGTGTAAATTTTAAATTAGTACAATAAAAATAAAAAAGTTTTTTAAAAACAAATTTCGAATAAACTGATAATAAAATAAGAACTACTGCAGGGGTCCATAAACTGAGGCCTTTGAGAATGTTTTTATTATAAAAAGGTGTGGCCTACATGAGATAAAACCGAGGCCCACTAGTATGAAAATTTTGTCTGAAAAATATTTTGATTAATTAACACTAGATATTCTGTAGTTTTGAATGAAGGTTAAGAAAAGGTCTCAGGTAGAATATACTATACAGGAAAATTTAAACTTATGCTATGAGTTCTGGGTTTGGAATCAAAAGTAAAACTAAGTTCTTGGAAGATTTAAAACTTACACTGTATATTTGGGTTTTATTACAGTCTTTAAAAACTTTAACTTAGGCCTGCTGACCCCTGCACTCATATACACTTTTAAGCAGACTAAAATAATCTTTCCAAATATTTGTTATCAAGGGCATTGGTGTGTAAATATTTTTATTTTCAAGTTTGATCTTTATTTATAGACTTTAAAAAAATCTATAAGTTTCTTTTCACAGCTTTTAAATATTAAAACTAATTTTTGAGTTATAGCCACTTAAATTCAGAAAAATAATAGGTTCCTTTTGGAATGGGAAAACTAAAACCATGATTAAATAATAGTTACTAAAGATATATCTCCTAAGCTTTTGAAGCTACTTCCTTTCAATTTTCAAGAAAAGTTTTATTTCAGAAAAATATTACCAACAACTAGTAAGAAGTAGATTAAAAAAAATTCAAATAAAAGATTAAAATATTAAAATATATTAGTATTCTATTGTTGATTTGAAATTTTTTAAAGATTGAAGTTGATAAATCTGTTTTCTATAAAAGGTTTGTGATTTATAGTAGATTGTATTAGTTTAGTATAAAATCATAGTTAAAAAGCTGTTGGAGGTAATAAATTTTTAGCAATTTTTTATAGTATATTTATAAATATTAACATTGATATAAAAATGGTTTGGAAACTAAGTTCCCTTATATTAAAAGGTAGATCAGTTTTGAACCAAAGCTTTAGAAGCATACCTACAGTTCAGAAAGCTGAGTTTTCTATGTCATCTTATTCTAATGAAGTATCTTCTGAGCAGTTAAAAACTTCTGAAACCCAATTAACAACAAAAAAGTACATTAAAGAGGAAGATGAAGATTTAGAAGATGAATATGAGTTCTCAATGATAGATTATTTTATTAATAAGTTAGTTTTATACTTGTAGTTAAATTTAAAGATAAAATGTTAACAATTATTGTTGTAATAAATAATTTAGTATTGTACTAAGTTTGGTTTAATTTTAAAAATTCCAAGTTTCTAAAATTTTTTTTGAAGCCAACATACTGATCATTATTTTATTTCTTATTATTTATGTTTTATATATATATATTTTTTTTGTATTCTTTTTTTGTTTTTCTTCTTCTTCTCCTTTTTCTGTAGTGTTCTCTAACAGTTTCATTTAATCTGTACTTTTTTTATTTTGTGTTAAAAAACCAGAAGTAAAAAGAAAATAGGAATTCATAAAAATTTTCTCATTTAACTAGCAAGATAACTAATTTCAAGTATAAGTAAGAATTACAGAATTAATTCAGACTGCAATACTATTGTTAACAACTCAACATTAGTTAATTTTTACATGCAACTTAGTCTAAAAAATATTAAAGTTACAATTCTACTTAATTTGATTTTTTCTTTTTATTTAAGGCCATAGGGGAGTACGTCACTTTTTTATATGTAAATCCTGTTTTAAAGATCTTTAACTTAGCTAGTAGTTGCTTTTTACTGTTTTGTATAATTCAAATTACTTTTTGAGATATGAGGTTACAAAGTCCAAGAGCTTAAGGGCATAGGGGATAGGGGAGAGGAATTCACCATTTCATTCACAATCTAGTTTTATTTTGTTGAGTTTTAAGTAATCTACAAGTTGCTTTTTACAGATTTTTTAAACTCGAAATATTTTTTGTGATATAGCCGGTTAATTCAGAGACTACAGTAGGATCCTTAAGGGATGCACAAACTAAAACAGTAAATAACTAGAAATCACTAAAAATCTAACTCCTACGTTTTTTGAGATAAACACCTCAAACTTTGAGGAAATGTTCCTTGTAATATTTAGAAGATTCTGTCGGAACAAAAAAAAAAAAAATAAAAATTTTGTAACATTAAAAACATAAGTCTGCTATACTTTTTACCTATATAAAATAAAAATCAATGTTTTACCACAAAAGTTTTAATATATTTTCACTGCAACTCTTCAGAAACTTACTACAGAAATTTGAAATAGAACAATAGCTTTTTAAGTAAAAACAATAACTTTAGAAAACTACTTAAGTAACTAGATTGCTGTAAAAAAACCAATCAACAAAATCAATTAATGTAGAATTGTAATTAACGCAAAACAACAAATATTTTAAATTACAAAAAAAAATATTTAAACAAACAACAACACTTTTAAGTAAATTAAACAACCAAGGAACTTTCAAACAAATTAACCAAAAAAACTTTTAAACAAATAAGGAAACCTTATAGTCAAACTCTTTCTGCTTACACAGTTCTGGTTTATTTAAAAATATTGAGATTGCTTCTAGTCTGACCAAATCAGTGGAATTTGTACAGTTGTGAATAACCTTAAATCTTGATAAATCATAGTTCTTTGCACAATTAGCGTTGTTAATCAGGTGTTCTGCTATCAAAGATCTTTTTGTTGCATTTATAACAGCTTTCATCTTGTTATTAGTCTTTTCTTTTATAAAGTTTAATACACATTTCGTTATAGGTTCATTTACTCTTGTTTATAGGGGGATAGTTGATATACTAAAAGACTTGGTATCCAAGAAAGAAATAAGCTAAGAAACGTTTAATGCAATTAAACCTATAGGCTCAATAGACCAAGGTTTTATGGTTTACCTAAACTGCATAAAACAGAAGTTCCTTTGAGATCAACTTTGTCAATGACAAAGTCTCCCCAACATTAGCTTGCAAGGTTTCTTAACTTATTACTTGAACCAGTACTAAATCATTATTCACGCTGTGTTGTCAAAGATTCCTTTGAAGTAATTGAGCGGATTAGGAATATCAATCCGGAAAACACATTCTTATCTTCCTTTGATGTGAAAAAACTCTCTACAAGTGTCTTGTTGGATTAGGTTATACAAATTTGTGGGGATGTGTTATATAGCTTAATAAAACTAAGTATCAAGAAAACAAGCTTTATACAGTTAATGAAAATAGCTACAAGCAACGTTCAATTTAGCTTTGATAATGAGATTTATTTATGGTCAAAACAACAAAGTGGCTATGGGGTCTCCTCTTGGGCCTACTCTCGCTAATATCTTTATGGGGTGCTTAGAATCTACATTGTTTGATGAATTATCATCCCAAGTTCTTTACTTAAGGTACATGGACAATTGCTTAGTTATTTTACAAACAGAGAAAATTAATGAGGCTTTGTTTTGTAAGTTAAACATGTTACATGGAAAAATTTCATTTACTAAGAATGTAGAAATCAATGACCAAAATCCAATTTATGGATATATTAGTTAAAAGGAGTGAAGAGAAATTTCTTACCAGTGTGTATAGAAAGCCATCTTTTACAGGACAGTATTTGCATTTTCAATCTTTTTGCACCAAGAAAACAAAAATAAACTTGATAAGAACCCTATACTTTCGGGCTTGTATGATTTGTTCCTCTGAAATGCTTCAGAGAGAATAATTAATGAGATTCTAGTCGGAAATGGTTATCCATCAGAGCTAATAAGAAGAGTAGTAAAGTCACACGATGACAACCGTAAGAATCCTAAAATGTTTGGACCAGAGAAACTTTCTGAGAAACTTTTCTTGTTTCTTTAACTTAAACTACCATATTTAGGTAACGTTTCATATTTATTTGAGAAGAAAGTGCAAGAACTAACAATGTCGTCTTATAACCAAGTTAAGCCTAGAGTGATATTTGTTTCTAAACCAGTTCTCAGATTGAAACTGAAAGACCCAATATCCCATTTTGATAAAAGTTATATTATTTACAAGTTTAACTATTTTTGCGAAAAAAGCTATATTGGTCAACATCTAGGCATTTAAAAACAAGAGTAAATGAACCTATAACGAAATGTGTATTATACTTTATAAAAGAAAAGACTAATAACAAGACGAAAGCTGTTATAAATGCAACAAAAAGATCTTTGATAGCAGAACACCTGATTAACAACGCTAATTGTGCAAAGAACTATGATTTATCAAGATTTAGGTTATTTACAACTGTACAAATTCCACTGATTTGGTCAGACTAGAAGCAAACTCAATATTTTTAAATAAACCAGAACTGTGTAAGCAGAAAGAGTTTGACTATAAGGTTTCCTTATTTGTTTAAAAGTGTTTTTGGTTAATTTGTTTGAAAGTTCCTTGGTCGTTTAATTTACTTAAAAGTGTTGTTGTTTGTTTAAACATTTTTTTTTGTAATTTAAAATATTTGTTGTTTTGCGTTAATTACAATTTTACATTAATTGATTTTGTTGATTGGTTTTTTTACAGCAATCTAATTACTTAAGTAGTTTTCTAAAGTTATTGTTTTTACTTGAAAAGCTATTGTTCTATTTCAAATTTCTGCAGTAAGTTTCTGAAGAGTTGCAGTGAAAATATATTAAAACTTTTGTGGTAAAACATTGATTGTAATTTTATATAAGTAAAAATTTTGTGACAAAAATCTAAAAAAAAAAACTGTTTTTTTGTTTATTTTTTATATAAAATTTTTGTTTTTTAATTTTTTTAAAATTCTTTACAACTGAATTTTCTGAATATTCCAAGGAACATTTCCTAAAAGTTTGAGGTATTTATCTCAAAAAACGTAGAAGAAGATAGATTTTTAGTGAAATAGTCTTTTTTTGCAATTTTAGTTTGCACCTTCCCTAAGAAACCTATAGTTGCCTCCGGCTTTGATTAGCTATATCTCAAAAAATATTTTGAATATTTAAAATCTGTAAAAAGCATCTTGTAGCTAGGTTAAAATAAAACCATATAAAATAAGATCAAAATGTAAAAAAAGTGATTTACCCCTTATATATACCCCTAGGTTCCTTAAAAAAAAACCAACGTATAAAGGCAAGGATAAGGCTATTTTATTAAAAATTTATTTTCTACTACAGTTTTTAAGCAATCTTTCTGAAACATTCTTAGTTTAATCTTAATTAAAGAATAAAAATTTCTATTGTAAGTTTTTTTAATAGAAAAAAAAACATTGTTTTTATTTTATTTTGGTCACAAAATTTTTAAATTTCCATAAAATAAAAATCTTACAATAGATTTTTTTGTATTTAATGCAAGCAAGGAACATTTCCTGATAATTTGAGGTTAATTGATCAGAAAATAATGGAGAATATAGATTTTTAGTGAGTTATTCCAAGTTCTGAGAAAATTGACAAAGTAAAAAAAAAATTATACTTCCCTAGGGCCTTAATTTTACATCTTTAATTTTTGAAAACTTAAAATTTTTGAATAGAAATAAACTTTTTAATAATATATTCTTGTTTATATGTAATTTTTGTATTAAGGTCATAAGGGGGTACAACATTTTTTTTCACAAAAATTAACATTAGACCTTTTATAAAAGCTATATATATATATAAACTATAAGAATATTTTTACAAAAAAAATATTGAGATACTGTTAGTTGTGTGAACAGTTTCCAATACAAACGCATAAAAGAAAAACTTTACATTGCCAATTTTCTCTGAACTTTGAATATTTTACTAAAAATCTATATTCTCCTTCATTTTTTGGTTAATTAACCTCTATTTTTAAGGAAATGTTCCTAGCATTAACTGAAAAAAATCCTATTTTAGAAATTTAAAAGATTGAGATTTTAAAATTTATAAATAAAAATAATATGTAACGTTAAAAGGCGTTAAATCCTGGAGATCCTGATAAGCTAAGCTTATCGGAATAGATACCACAGATGATGTTCTTGTGCTAAAACTTTATTTCAACTAACGGTGTTTCACTGCTCTCAAATAAATTTAAGTTCAGATCTACGGAGTCTATTCTTAGAGCTTTTTGAGACTCCGTAGATCTGTTCTTAAATTTATTTGAGAGCAGTGAAACTCCGTTAGTTAAAATAAAGTTTTAGCACAAGAACATCTGTGGTAAATAAGAATAATTAATTTGTTTTTAATTTTTATGATAAAAAATTATTTTAGCCAAAATAGAAAAAAATCCTACATAGAAATAGTTATAACTTATTTAGCGTTAAATTGGGGATGTTTTAGAAAGACTGCTTAAATACTTTTAGAGAAAATAAATTTTTAATGAAATAGTCATTTAATGAAATAGTCATTTTGGCTTTTTACTTTGGTCATTCTATAATAAAACTATTGAGCTTTCAGACTTTGTACTCTCATATCTAAAAAAACTTCATATAATTTGACAAAACTGGAAAAAGCAACTGCTAGCTAAATCCTTAAAATAAGATCAACATGTAGAAAAAAATGTTGTCCCCACTATGCTATTAATCTAAAGGCTGGTTTTATTCTCTAGTTTCTAAAATTGTCAATAAAAGTTCTTTACTTATATTAACAAAAGGAGAAAAATTATCAAGACATCATTGACATGTTCTAATTATAAAACAATGTTTCGCCTTGTAGAGGTCTTCAGTTATAAGTTAAATCAGGAAAATGAAAGTTAAACAAACAAGTGGAAGGTAATACAAAAAATAAAAATACAAGCAAACTAAGAAGCTAAAGTTCCTGATTTTACGAGTAAAAAACAAATCAAAACTTAGTTAAGATGGATTTTATTTGATACTTAAGAATTTATAAATTGTTTTAATCTAATATGAATTGAAACTATACTAAAGTATAGTTAGAATTTCAGTTTATGTCATTTTAAATGCTTGAAAACTTCTAAATTAAAAAAAAAGAGAATAATTTTTATTTTACTTGAGTAAATCTTATTAAGTTGTGAATTTATTTCTAAATATAAGTTTTGTTATTAAAGACAAAATCAGTTAGTATTTGTAAAAATAAATACTGAATTCCTTTTTTGAATCTCTAAAATATTTTAAGAATTATTATTATTTTGTTTTGAGTAGATTATATACGTCATAATTATGAAAATTCATAAAAAAAACAGTTTAAACATTACAGTTAAATTCAACAACTTGCTGTTTATTTGAATTTATTTACATCAGCTATCATTGTTTGATTAGTTTGTTAATTTACTAATCAAGACTCCCCAATACCCAAAATAACTTCTAAAGGGGATTTTCCTTACTCTGAAAAAATATCAAGCTAAGTTGGTCTTAATCAGGCTAAATAAAAAAAAAACTTGGGCACAAACTTTCTACATTCTACAACTTTAGTTTTACAAGCTATATCTAGTTTAGTAATTAAGGTTTTGAGGTATTAAAATTATTGAAAAAATACTTACTTATAAAATAATTTGAAATTGCACATAAGCATGAAGTTATACTCAATTAGTTTTATAGGGAATAATTAAAAAAATGTAAACTAGCTTTTAACATTATGATATATATGTTCTGTGGTCCAATTTAGTGTTAAAAGAAAAACCTTTGCTTACTATAGATATCTTCTTCTAAGTTCAAATATATTTTGTATATTGGCTTATTGTAGAAGGTTTTATTCTCAAAAATTAAAAATGAAAGCATATCTATACTGAAAAATTATGTTTTTAGGAGTAAAATTATCACTCTACAGTTATTACACTAAAAATCAAATTAACTTATAGTCATTAAATTTTGAAGATTTTTTTTCTAATGTGGAAAATTTATGAATAATTCGTATTTCTTGTTCACGTTGTACCTCCTGTCACTTCTGGCTATCTCCAAATTCTTAAAACTTTAAGTACTGTAGATATTATGCAGATTTTTAATCTGCCAAATAACCACAACAGTTGCTGTGATAGAATACAGTAGCTAAAGATTTTTTCTTATAAAAATATTTTTGGCTATACATAGTCACTAAAGTTAGAGACTTATGTTGAGATTATTTGTACATTTCTGATCTCTACTATCATATTTTCTGTTAGTGCCTCCTTTTGTGAAGAGTGAGGAAGCTCTTTTGGTCCATTCTTTCTAATATTTAAACATATTTTCAGTTTAGAAATCCTTGAAAAAATTAAAACAATTTACTTTAATATTTTAAGTTTTTAGCAACTATTCAATGATAAAGTTTGTAACAATTTTTATTCAGTTTTTTTCACAATTTTATGTTCTGCATTATGTGTTAATTACGTGATTGAAAAACATATCTTAGCTTAGTTGCTGACTAAGTATTGCTAGTTCTAAATGTAACTAAAATACTTTTCTATTATGCTGTGCTTGTCATAACTAAAAGATTAAAAACAACTTTTAATTTGTTTTCTACAAACTTATTGCAAAGACAAATATATGCCTTGCTAAACAAGTATAATATAGAATGTTAATTATTCAGAGCAAAGGATCAGATGGACGAATTGGATGACATTGAATATTATGACATTACAAATTATGACAAACGTGTGTTTATGAAAGTAGTTGATGTGTGGCTTGATAATGTAGGTCCTGCAAAGAAAGGACACAGAGAATTCGTTCGAGCTGCAATTAATTCACTCGAAAAGTAATTAAATGTTAAGTATTATTAATGTAAACTGTTTTATAAGATGTTGTTGTCAAATTGTAGGTAATTTTAATGTGATTTTTTAAATATTCAATTTTTACTAAAACTATTGTTTTGGTATTTAAGAACCTTATCTATATATATTTATCATTTTTCAAATTATAATCTAAAACATTGTAAACTTAGATACATATACAGGTTTATCAAACACTGAAATAAGTTTAAAATTTAATAAGCTTAGGCTGACTTAGACTAATTTGATTTTTTTGAGTGTAAAAAACAAAATCAAACTGACTAAGACTTGTAAGAGTTTTGTTTGCAAAACTAAGGGTAGTTTAAATAATTCGCTTAAATGTTAGACTAGTTTTTCTGACTATGAAATCTTTTATTATTATTATTATTATGTTTTTCATTTATTTATATTAGATGTATCTACGAATTTGCAACATATACTTAAACATAAGTTGTACATATAAGCAACAAACACTTTTCAATGATGATCAACTTTGATTTTGTTATCTTTTAGCTGTAAAAACTAATTGTACTTACATGATATTTAAATAAAATGATATTATTTTAAAGTTACTATTATCAACCCATAGCTTTTAAAATATATTAAAATTGAATAAGATCAAAACTTATAAATTTTAGAATTACCTTGGAATAATGTAATAATGTACAGGGTTGATACAAACTCAATGTATGTGCTCTCAGTATAGCTCAAATTATTTAGAAATTGTAGAAAATCTCAGGTTATTTTGACTATTTTTAAAACTCAGTAAGATTTAGGAAAGTTTGATTTTTTATAAAATTATTCTCAGGATTTTTCAAGGATTTGAAAAAAAATCAGGACATATTTTTTCTAAGATTTAAAATGAAATTTAGTTGATCCTGTTTCAATATTTTGTTTTTTATATAACTAATTTTGTTCAAGAACATGATTTTTATTGATTTTGAAATGATTGTTTAATTTTTTTTCGCTTTGAGACTAGTTCTTTACTGTCTTAGAAATAACATTGTAGTTTTTTTTTTATATGAAATTTATATTTATCATGATTTGAGTTTATATTAAACTGTTTAATTAAAATTGAAGTTAATTAATATTCATTCTAGTTAGTACTTTATGTGGTAAGATTAAAGTTATTCAATAAAAATTTAACAAAAAAAAAATTTCTCTTATACATAATATATATAAACGGTAAAAACGGTAAAATAAATTTGAATCAGTTATTCTTTCCATTAAAGTAAGTGGTTTGTTTTTATTATGTTTTGTTGTGTATTTTAGTTTACTTTACTTAATTTAGATTTAATAATTACAAATAATATATAGTTTTATAACAGTCGGATTTAACTTTAAGTAGTTTACCTATTATTAACCTGTAAAAATCTGTAGAGATTATTTTATTTTAATTTTAATGAAAACATGTATACACCTACTTTATTCTATGCTTCTGATGTTACATTACAGTAATTATTTTTTACAGAACTTAGTTGAAGTGTGTTGATTCGTTAACACACAGAAACATATGTTGGTACGATAAAATAAGATTACTGTATAATTTGTTTTTATTTATATTCAAGTGAACTTGTTTCACTAGGATCTTTTGTTAGCAAACGATTAAATCTATATTTTGAACAGTTATATATATATATGTATATATAAAATAAGGTTAATGTTCAAACTTAAACACCTTCTACTGAGCCCACTTGAAAGGCTTTTAAATAATTTATTGAAATAGCGATTTTAAAAATTCTGGTACATATGTTTCATAAAGCTTTAATTTTTCATAAAGCTTTAATCATCAGCCAGTTAAATTCAAAATAAAAAGCACTGTACTAAACAAAGATACAAAAGTTATGCAAAAAAACAAAAAATAGTATGACGTAATATTGTACATTACAAATATTCAGTACAAAAATCGATCTACCATCTAACTAATCAAACAACTAAAATTAACGAATACAACAGTTAATTGACTATAAAATACTTCAAAATTTGTTATATTTTAAGAGAAGCTTTTTCATATGTCGACAAGACGATATAAATTCGCTCCTCTTATTTAAACAAGAGTACTTATTTAAACTAGCTGTACTGCCCAATTCTTCTGGCTTTATAGTTGAAAGGCTAAAAAAACAAACGCACGCCTTCTTCAAGTCTATGGGGTTAAGAGTCACTATTGAATCACCAATGTTAACGACTGACTACCTGGATGTGAAGCTCAACTTGTATGATCTCTCCAATATGCCTTATAAAAAGCAAAATGCAAAAATTATGTTTATAAATAAATGCTCTAGCCACCCAAAAAATATTATAAACCAAATACCAAAAACAATTAATCAACGTTTAAATAAAAGATCAAGCAACGAAGAAAACTTTTTAAAGACAAAGCAAGATTACGAACTAATAATGAAAAAATGCGATTACAATGATAAACTTAATTTTGAAACAACGGAGCAAAAAAACAAAGCGACCAATAAAAGTAAAAGAAAGCGAAATATAATTTGGTATAATCCCCCATTCTGTACTTTAGTTAAAACAAACATCGGCAGAGAATTTATAAATCTAGTAAAAAAACATTTCAACAAAAATAACCCATTATCAAAGATATTTAACAAACATAATATGCGAATCAGTTATTCATGTATGGCGAATTTGGAGAGATTAATTAAGTCACATAGTCAAAGGATTTTAAACAAAAGTAATTTAATCAAAAATCAGTGTAATTGTGCCAGTGGCTGTAAATATAATTTGAAGGGGGGCAATTGCCGGTCAGAGAACATTATTTACAAGGCAACAGTTAACTCTGACCTTGAAAAGAAGTTCTACATCGGCTTATGCTCCACTCAATTCAGATTTCGGTATGCCAACCATAAATCCTTTAAAGGTGGTGTATACGAAAATGAAACTGAGCTTTCGAAGTATGTTTGCGGCCTTAAGCGCAAAAACATTGATTTTAAATTGACTTGGGAGGTGATAAAAAGAGCACAGCCAATAGCAGATGGTAACAACCCTGTTTGTAGGCTGTGCTTAAAAGAATGCTTAAAAGAATATTATAGAATTAAGTTATTTAACTTAATAAATTAAAATTTTTCACACTGAGCCCACCTTGAGGGCTTTATTAATAAAAAGGTTTATTTAAAGATGTAAAACTCAAAGGACTCGAGCGTACCTGCCAAGGACTTAAGCCTGATAAGAAATGCCTGAAAATCGGTACTCTGCGAACAAGGAGCTCTGTGGCGTAAAAAGGGAATAAATACTACCAACTCACTTTTTGACGTAGCACAGGGATCTTACATGGGCGCAGAACTATGCGAACTTGTTTGACTTTTCTTGTTAGACGGGTTAAAAAATATCTTTGGTTTAAATAGAGTTGGGTTATACAGAGACGCTGGTCTAGCTGTATTGCCCAACTCTTCTGGCTTTAAAGTTGAGAAGCTAAAAAAACAAACTCATGCCTTCTTCAGATCTATGGGGTTGAGAGTCACTGTAGAATCTCCACTAGTGATAACTGACTTCCTAGATGTGAAGCTCAACTTGAATGATATCTCTTTTATGCCTTACAAAAAACAAAACGCTAAAATTATGTATGTCAACAAACAATCAAGCCACCCTAAAAATATTATAAAACAAATTCCTAACATAATAAATCAACGCCTAAACAAACGATCAAGCAAAGAAGAAAATTTTCTAAAGACTAAAGATGAATATGAAAAAATAATGAAAAAATGCGGATACGATAACAAACTTAAATTTGAAAAACCTGAGCAACAACCAAAAAATAATCAAAAACACAAAAGAAAAAGAAATGTAATCTGGTACAACCCTCCTTTTAGCAATTCTGTAAAAACTAATATTGGAAGAAAATTTATAAACCTAATCAAAAAACACTTCATTAAACAAAATCCGCTAACAAAAATTTTCAACAAACATAATATGCGAATAAGTTATTCGTATACGACAAATTTAGAGAATATCATTAAGGCACACAACCAAAAAATATCAAAACTCAGGAATTCGAAGTCAATGTGGCTGCGCTGGTAGCTGTAAATATAATTTGAAAGGGGGCAATTGCCGTTCAGAGAACATCGTCTACAAGGCCACAGTTAACTCTGGCGTTGAGACGAGGTTCTATGTCGGCTTGTGCTCGACTCAGTTTAGATTCATGTATGCCAATCATAAAAAATCTTTTAATGGCGGCATATATGAAAATGACACTGAACTTTCGCAGTATGTTTGTGGCTTAAAGCGCAGCGGCATTGACTTTGAAATATCCTGGGAAGTTATAAAAAGAGCACAGCCTATAGCTGATGGCAATAGCCCAATATGTAGGCTGTGTCTCAAAGAAGCAACAGCCATTGTATATGCACTGAAAGACAAGAGATACCTAAATAAAAGAAGCGAGTTTGTATCGTCTTGTAGACATATAAAAAAGTCGCTTTAAAAGTTTAACAAGTTTTAATTTCATCCTAAAATAACCTAAATTTCAACTTGTATCTTAATTTTATCTTTATCTTTTTCAATTATCTGTCCTAATATATAATTACTTGTAACCGCTTGGTAGCGGTTTAGAGTTGTTTCTAATTAGGGGTTTTTTTTTCTGACTTGTTTACTTCTTGAAGCTGTACCGCGTGAGCGGTAATTGTCTCTTTTTTACTTTCTTTTTTTCAAGCGAGTATAAATTAAGAATATCGCGTAATAGGGCAGTTCAGTACGGTTCAGTTTTTCTAGTTGCTACTTCATTGAATGGTCTGAACTCAGTGCAGCTTTTTGCTGCACTTAAGTTTTAATGGTTTCAATCTTGTTGAAGTGATTTCGATTTTAGAATGTTTTTTTAGTTTGGTTTAAACATGTAGTGTTTAGTTTCTGTTATTCTAGTGTAATGTTGTGCAGTTTTTAATCATCTTTTCGTTTCGCAAGTTCATTGTAAATATATTCATGATCACAAATTCGAACTCAGTTTAAATTAAGTAACTGATTTATTAAACATTTAGTAAATGGTAAGTAATTCATATTAGTATATTTAAGCAATTATAATTTAAGCGTTATCTTGGGGGACTTCTACTTTATAAGTTAGAGCGCACGTTGCGTAATAAACCAGGCCAAAAATAGTTATATAAGTAGAACTTTTACGAGATAGCGACATGGTAACCCGGACGTCCAGTTATTTATAGCTGGAATCGAACACAGATACCTTCATTAAAATTTTTACGTTTTGTAGATGGTGACTTGAAAACAGAGTAAAATAAACCTTATTTAATAATATTATAAATTCGATAAATTTAAGGGCATTTATTTAACCCAGTCATCTGGTCTGTAAAGTTTTAAAAATGAGTTTAAAAATTCTAGTTGGAAAAACAACTAAGTAGTTCGAGTTTGTGAGAGATTTGTGTTGTTTTTTTGCAAAAAGTAATTAGCTTTATTTTGTTGAATTTTATGTTAAAGTGGTTTGGGAAAATCTAATGGACATGTGTTAGAACTAAAATGTATTTGTTGTGTAGATATTATTGCAATTCATTGTTGAAGCGTTTTTCAAAATTAGTTTTAAACTTGTACGAGCAAGTTTAAACAAAAGTTGTCTTGTTTTCAAGTTGTTCCGCGTTTTGTCAAATTAATTAAATATCGTTCAATCGTTTTAAACATTTTATTAAAAATTAAAATGAAACTAAAGGCTTCTAATAATAAAACTTTCTTATAACAAAAAGAGTTTTAAACGTCTATAAAAGTTAGCAACTGTAAAGTTTAATTGTTTTGCTTTCAAACAATCGTTTAATTTGAACTATAATGGATAATAAACTTTTTAAACTGCATGTAAAAACATTGTTGTTTTTTCGTTCGTCCTTGTAAAAGTATTTGTATGAGGTTATTAAAACTTGTTTTCGAGTGCATAATCGGTTAATGAAGTGAAATTTCTTAAGTTTATTAAACTTTATTTAGTTTTATATTTAGCAACAATGTTATGTTCAAACTTTAAACTATAATATTTAAAGTTTTTTTTTTACAATGACCTTGTTAATTGCTTGTAACAAACTTTATTGGCTTGTTTTTTGTTGTTATACACTTCAGCTTACTTATAAAAACACAATTTTAATAAGGTCATTTGAGCTATTAATATCTTATTCAACATTTAAACGCTAACAACAACTTTGTTTTTAACTTTCTTAGAATGTTAAAGTTTTATAAATTAGTATAAAGTTCAAGAGCTATATATTTTTACGAAACAAATTTAAGCTTTTGAAATGAATATAATTGTTTGTTTTGTCAACTAACTCATGTTGAATGTGAAATGTTTTTAATATACTAAAAGTTTTTATAATGAATAATTAGTTTAAACTGAAGCTATTAATGTTTTTTAAGTTTCTTATAAACATATTTAAAAGTACTTGAAAATACTTGAAATAGTATTTTCTTTATATTTTTGCGTGAACTTTAATTGCACCTTCGCACGAACGGCTCGAGAAACGAATCGGCGAGGAGCGGTAGAGGAGACTTATGAACGAGGTGAGGAACGAGGGGATGAAAGAGGAGATGTATGAAGAGACGGATCAGAGGATTCCGTAGCGCCAAGAGACCGCTGGGTGAGGCAAGGAGACGGTTCCGTAGGGCCAAGAGACCGCTGGTTGAGGCAAGGAGACGGGTTCCGTAGGGCCAAGAGACCGCTGGTTGAGGCAAGGAGACGGTTCCGTAGGGCCAAGAGACCGCTGGGTGAGGCAAGGAGACGGTTCCGTAGGGCCAAGAGACCGCTGGTTGAGGCAAGGAGACGGGTTCCGTAGGGCCAAGAGACCGCTGGTTGAGGCAAGGAGACGGTTCCGTAGGGCCAAGAGACCGCTGGTTGAGGCAAGGAGACGGATTCCGTGGCGCCAAGAGACCGTTGGGTGAGGCGAGGAGACGGATCGGCGTGGACCGGTCAGACGACGAGGAGATGTGCAGGGGCGGAGCGAGTTCCGGCGGCGAGGAGATTTTTTGAACTGTCTACATTTTTCTGTTATTTAAGTCTTAATGTGTTCTAACCAACTCTTAAGTTTTATAAACGATGTTGATTTGATTGGTAAATGTTTTTAGCATATAAATATCTTCTAGCATTTAAGTTCTATTTTGATGTATATATATTTTTATTTTTTTTTGTCAACCGATGGTTAAAAGCTTTAACAGTTACATTTAAACATTTTGACACTTAAACATAATTTTAACTGATTTCTAAGCATCTTCTTAACGTAACACTTGAAGTAAAGTTAAAAAAATTAAGAAAATACCCCACACCGAAGTTTTTTACACCGGTTTTAATTAAGAGTGTCTTTTGTCTGTGTAATCGTTCTCTTGTCAGAATCTAAAAGTTTTCATCTAAAGTTTTTTAAAGTTTTACGACTTGTTAGCAAAGTAAAGTTAATGTTTTTTCTAAACCGTAGCTGAAACTCCAATTTGACCGTTTTAGGAGTGAAAATGTAACCGCTTGGTAGCGGTTTAGAGTTGTTTCTAATTAGGGGTTTTTTTTCTGACTTGTTTACTTCTTGAAGCTGTACCGCGTGAGCGGTAATTGTCTCTTTTTTACTTTCTTTTTTTCAAGCGAGTATAAATTAAGAATATCGCGTAATAGGGCAGTTCAGTACGGTTCAGTTTTTCTAGTTGCTACTTCATTGAATGGTCTGAACTCAGTGCAGCTTTTTGCTGCACTTAAGTTTTAATGGTTTCAATCTTGTTGAAGTGATTTCGATTTTAGAATGTTTTTTTAGTTTGGTTTAAACATGTAGTGTTTAGTTTCTGTTATTCTAGTGTAATGTTGTGCAGTTTTTAATCATCTTTTCGTTTCGCAAGTTCATTGTAAATATATTCATGATCACAAATTCGAACTCAGTTTAAATTAAGTAACTGATTTATTAAACATTTAGTAAATGGTAAGTAATTCATATTAGTATATTTAAGAAATTATAATTTAAGCGTTATCTTGGGGGACTTCTACTTTATAAGTTAGAGCGCACGTTGCGTAATAAACCAGGCCAAAAATAGTTATATAAGTAGAACTTTTACCAGGTAGCGACATACTCACTGAAGTTATATGAATTTTTGCTAGTTATATAAATTTAAAAGCTTAAGTTTAATTAACAACCTTATTAATTAGTTTAACTACTTTAATAACATGTAACATTAATAAGCAAAAAAAAAATCATTTAACGTACATTCAAAATTATAGTTATCGATTAGTGTTAATAGCTTTTTCTATCTTGAATGCATAAAAACACTTTAAATGGCATATCAAGTTAAACTAACTTTAGTTTTCTTTTCAAGAAAGAGTATGCCTATCAAAAGTTAAAAGGTTTTTATATATTTTTGAAATATGTGTTAGCTACATCAAATTTATGAGATAAAATCTATGTTGATAGAATGAATTATTCTTTTCTATTTTTGGTATAGATTTAAGATTGAAAAGGACTTAGATTCTTATCTAAAATTATTGGAATGCTATCCACAAAGTGAGCACACAGAAATAAAAAGAAACCACCACTTCAGAGCCGCATTTCAAGATAAGCATTCTGATCATCTTCTTGGTGAAGATATAATTAGAAAAATATCGTTTCACAAGTAAGTATCACTTTTATAGTATAAATAGTTATATACCACATGATTTTCACTCTATTGATTTTGGTAGAAATGCTACCAAATAGGATTAGCAATACACTTAACCGCTTTACCTTCAACAACAGTTCATGAGACATTCTGCGACCTGACAGACATAGTCATGATGTGAGGGCAGGCAAAACCAGGTCGCAGGTTGTTACATGAATTGTTGCCGAAGGTCGTGCGGTTCAGTTTATTGCCAATTTAGATGGCGGAATAAAAGTGTCGGCTTTTGCCGAGATGGTCAAAAACCTAACTACTAAATTAATAGCTAAAAGGACAGTTTAGGATTCTATATTTTTTTTTACTTTAGTCAGATACTTGCCTTTAAAAATCGTAAGTATAAGTTAATTTTACTTTATTCGAAATGTAAACAGAGTATAATCTAGTCTTCTTAGTTATAAATTACGTTTTTTTTTTGAATAAAACCTTTAAAATAATACTATTTTTGATTTTGTATATGAAGTGTAGAGTGTGTATGTATATTGTGTTTATTTTGTTTTATCTAATTTCAAAATTTTAAAATTGTGGTAATAGTAAAAAACTAAATTAAAAAAGTACGTTTATTACTATCAACATTATTCAAAGGAAAAAACATCACACAAATTTTGTTAAATTGGTGTTTTTATCCTTTTGCATACAAATTTTAGTTAAAAAAAAATTATCATTAAAATAAAAATATCATAAAATTGATTTAGTTGAAAAAAAAAGTAAAATAATTCTAGGAATTAAAAAATTTATAACTGTTATTAATTTTTTAAATAAAAAAATAAAAAAACTTTTCTTTATTTTATTTATTTATATAAAAAAATACTACTTAGTACTAAAAGAAATTTTGTAAACACAAATCGCTTTAATAATTTTGAGCTCTGAATAATAGTTATTGGGAGTTATTTAATTAACCTTTTAGAGTTGAGGTGGACGGGAGACTTTATGACGCGGTAACGGATTTGTTTGGAACCTACAGCCCGGTAGCTCGCATGGCAAGAAATTTGTTGTATTGGAACCCAAGAATGTTGCAGCACTGTCAATTTCCCACCTCTGAACTCCAAGTTGAACAAATGCATCCGTTGGAAATCGCTTTTCGGGGGCTTCGACAGATGACAGGTGAGAAAATTCATAATTAATTATTTTCAGATTAAACAGTCGGCCATGACTATATTGTAATTTAAAATGTTTAAATTGTTATTTTGATTATTGATTTCTATATAAGAGTTGCAAGACAAGTGTTTAAAGCAGAATAAGTTTTAAAGTTGTGATAAAACTAACATTTTAAGGTTTCAAAATTCTTATTTAATTATTTTTAGGCGGAGACGTTGGTTCCACATTCAGGAGAATCGAAATCGCAAACATTAAAGGCTCATCGCAAGATGACGTCATAATCAGCTGTCAAACGCCAAAGCATCAGAAAATGTTATCAGTACACGATCCTCAGCTTCCCGTGTACATAGAAGGACCCAACGTTTGCTACATGCAGAACAAACAAGTCCAGTACTTCGTGATGAGGTCCGCTACCAGAACCGAAGTGGAGGCCCAAAAGGAAGGAGAGGGGGAAATTGAAAAGGTTACCAGCGAGGAATGGTGGTCCAAGTTCTACGGCCAGGACTTCAGGTACGGGCAAGAGCTGCGGGGCGACGGAAAGAGCTATTTCGACGAAGAAGCGTTTCTTCCGCAAGTGAATTTCGAGGAGGTGGTGGAAAGGCCGGAGCGAATGTCGGAGCTGGAGCGAATAGAGAAAGACGTGGACGAAGGAGGTGTGTACGCGCTGGCGGCAACCGAAAACAAAAGCGTGGACGCTCTGAGGAGTTGGGTGGGCGGCTTGCTTCAGGACAATAAAAACCTGAAAAGTTTAAATATTCTATTCAAACCCGAGCAAAGCTGCTTTCTGCAACAAGCTCCGAAGCATGACCCGAATGAGGAAGACGAATATTTTTGATTGAGTTTTCTGTTTTGGTGCTTAATTAAGTGTATTTTACAATTTTGAAAGGGATATATAAAGTATCAGCTTGTATGTGAATATTTTTCTCAAGAGAAGTTTTTGTTTTAAACAATTTAAGTTGAAATGTTTATAACTTGATCATTGCTTAAACTTAAAATTTGTAGACAAAATATATTTAAAATTAAGTCCAGTTTTACACACTGGTATCTTTGATCTGAATTTCAAACTTTTCGTTATTCTACTTAATATAATCAATCATTGTTATATGGTTGCCACATACTCAAGCTAGTTTGAAGTTTTTCAATTCATTTAAAAAAATCAGGACTAGTTTTTGTTACAACTTTAATGAGTTTGAATTGATATGTTTCAAAATGTTTTGTTATTTTTAAGCAAATATATGTACGTTTAGCTTTATTAATTTATAATGATTTAACTTATTTGTTTTTAGTGTTGAAATAATTTTTTAAGTAAATTTTTTTGTTTTGCGGTTAGCTATTCTTTAAGGTTATATTAGCTTTTCTTTTAGGTTTTTTTAGATTTAAAGTTAAAAATTATCATTTTTAGTTTAAACAGTTAACAGTTTATATAACAAAAATTTTGGTAATGAAACACAGTTATTGTAGCTTATTATATCGTAAGTTAGGTAATATTTTACAAGTATAGTTATATTACAATATATAATTTTTGTTTGTGTGTGTGGCAAACTAGTTATTTAAAAATAATGTATATTATTGTAGAAAGTTATGAATATTTTACTATTGAGGTTTTAATTTACATGAAAAAAAATAGATGTTTATCTTAATTTTATGACTTAAAAGTTAATTATTTTGTAACATATAAGGTTTCTTATACAGCTCATAACAAAAATGTGTTTAACATGAAGTTTTACGTAATTGAGGTTTCTGAGATCATAGCATTGCGTGTAACAATTTGTAAGAAATAAACTGTATTACAAAATTTGTTTTTTTATATAAGACTACTTAAATGTTTATAAAATGGGGACGGGTCAAATATGCACGTAGGGACACTTCCGCACATGAAAAAAAAAAAAACTGACCAAGGGTGAGGGCTTGGGGTAAAAGTGATTTAATTAAAAAAAAAACGATTAAGGGTTAGGGGTAACATTGATAATAAAAAAAATGACAAGAAAATAAAAGGTACCTACCAAGGGTTAGGGGTAACAGTGATAGTTTAAAAAAATGAATAATAAAAAAGAAAATATTTAAAAGAAAGAAAAAAAGTTACCAACTAAGTGTTAGTTAGAAGAAAGAAATTAAAAATAAACAATAAATAATTTATTGAAAAATATTAATAAAAATAATTTAACTCGTAGAAAAGTGTATTCGTGCAAAAGTGACCTTTCAAAGAAAAATGTCCCTTCCGTCAATTTTTGACATCTAGATACAAATAGTAGTATATGATTTTTCAAAAGTATATTTTTTTCATAGTAAATTACGAAATTCATTTTAAAAACTTGATGACTTTTTTTGGAATGTTTTAAATTTCCGTTGAACTGTGATAACTTGTTTAACATAGAGAAAGATATGTTATTTTAATAAAAATAAGTACTGTGCAAAAATAAAACAGTTAAGAATCTTGATTTTTTTAAATAGTATCATTGTGTTGTCCTATTTATCGGAACTTAAAAACAGACTCTTAAATTAAATATACCAAATAAATCAAAGTTTTCGTGGTTTTGATACAATATCATCAACGAAAAACGGCTGTGTAAAAATTAAAGAAATACATGATACAATAAAAAAAACTTATATCATACTAATTTAAATAATAAATTGGATTATTAAAAACACTTATAGCTATTTTGGACATACTTTATAAACTTAACTAAATACAAAATACTATTTATTATGCAATATAGATAAATAACAAGAAAGTATAAAGCTATCAAAAAAAATCAAGTATATACAATACAAGAAAGTATCAAAAAAATGTACTTGACTACTTTACACTTTTTGTTTAAAACGACTGTATAGTTATTAGCTGTTTTTACATTTTATTTAACTTTACTTATATAAAGTTGCTCTTTTTAGTCCAGATTATGAAGCTTAGCTGTTCTTAGAATCCATTTATACACACAACATTGATAATTTAGTTCTCCAGAACATCTATGTATTCTGTATATAAAACATGTTCATCTAAAAGACTTTTAGTGTTGAGCTTTATTTTTAATATATTTAAATTATTTTGAAGGACTGACTGTCTGATTATTAAAACTGCTTTATAATAGACATATATATTTGTATATATATACTATCAAAGTTTGTAGACAACGCTGAGTAGTTCAAAAACTTTTATAATTCAGGTTTAGTTATTTTTTTACATTCAATAGCTAAACACTCTTTGTCTAAGGCACCATATTTATAATGACCATGATTTCCGCATACTGCAACACTTGTTACATTTTTACTGGAGATAGTCTTATTGGAATTGTTTTGTTCATGTTTAGCACTTTGACTGAAAGTGTTGAGAAGCTGTCTAAACTTTGGTCATTATAAAATGAAACTTAGTGGGAAAAGCTGTGCTTCTTCTTTTGTAATTTTTAGAGTTTCTTGAATTGTGAGGGTCAATAAAAGTTTTTAATTATTTTTTGTTTAATAGATTAGTTCGTTAATTTTTTTAAATGTATTATAGCATTTTATATTTAAACTATTTTACTTTACTAAACTATGATTCTTATTTTTTATCATATGATTTTCTTGTTTGCCTATTTTCATTTTATAATCTTTAAATTTTTTGAAATATATGGTGTGTTATTTTAAATATTTAGTTTTTATATATAAGTTATGATTTAGTAGTGTAAATTATAGATTAAAAAAAAATGCATGATATTAAACAGCTACTCACTCGTCTATAATTTTTAGTGCTTGTACTTTTTAAATTATCTTGCATTTATGTTCGAACAATAAAACAACCTAAATAGTTAAAAAGGTATTTAAGAAAAGCGTACAAACCAGAAGTCGGAAAACTGAAGCCCGGCGAGTAAAATTTTTGGCTCATAACGTGGTTATAAGCTTAGTATAAGCTTTTTTAAAGTAAGAAGTTAAAAATGACACTCTTATATTGCTTTTGAGTAAACTATGCTGCCTGTTTTGTTTATATTTTATTAAAAATTTTCTTCTTTATAGTACATATAGTTTTTTTTTAATACTTTAGGTCGCAAAAGATATTCTTATTTTTATGTGGTGGCAAAGAATCTTTTCCAGCGAATATTACCCGTTTCTTTTGAAGTTCATCAAACCCTGGTCTAAACATAAAGCAATTTTTTTTTGCGATTTATTTAGTTCTTTGAATGGTAGAAAAAAAATAAGCTTCTGAAAAATTTAAAAGTTAGAGAGGATAAAAAAAGAATAGTTTTGAAATTAAAAAATAACTAATTATAATTGATATATTTAGTTTATTTAAACTTACAACTTTTATACTAAAAAACTTCGACAGAAAATAAAGTGTCGTTTAGTTTTTTTCAAAGTTTAACTTAAGAAAATACGTTTTTGTAAAATACAATTAAAAATAAACTGCTAATACAACTTAATTTTAAAACTAGATAATATTTTTCATAAAATATGCTTTAGAAAAAGTATGTATTTGCTACAAAAATATATATTTAGAAAAAAACAAAATAAAATAAAAACACTTTAAAAAATGATTTAAAGCTATCAGTAGTCATTTATTTTAACATACTTTTTTAATTTTAAAAATAAGATTAAATAAGCCTTGTAGCAAAAATTTGCTAACAGAAAAACACAATATTTAATAATTGTTGAATTTAACTAGCATGTTGTTTTATCTGATATCGATTTTTTTTCGAAATTTAAAAAAATTCCACAGTAAAATGCAATAAAAAAATTTTTAATATCAATTTCCTTTCAGTCAATAAATTAAAGCTCTTAAAACTTGAATGTTAAATGATTATGTTTATGAAAAAAAAAAAAAAATATTAAGTACAGCATTAAATAAGTTTATCTTATTCAAACTTATAATATATAACAAATATTTAACTAACTTAGTCTTTTTTGACACCATTTCAAAATTTTAAAGGTAATTTAAATTTCATTAATTTAGCTAAAGAGTTTGTAAAACAATATAATCAGATCAAGAACTGTAGAATTTCTATACCATTGATAATATCAACGTATAGATTTTTTTTCTTCTAAACATTCTAGAAAAAAAGGTACTTTAAAATAATAGCATTGTTTAAAACTGTTTAAATAAGTTTAAAAGTGTATTGATTAAGTAAATATAAACCAATTTTTATAAATTCTAGAGACTTTTTCTTAATTTGTAAAAGTATCTCAAACAAAACGTTAGCTACAAGTAAAAGCAAAATTATTTTGATTTAATTTGTAGAATAGATCTTCGAAATTTTAGTTTACTAAAAAAAGAATATCTTCTCAAATATTGTTATAGTTATTGCATGCTTTTATTGCAACTGTTAATACTTTTTTTTTTTAAACAAATAAATTTCAAAAGTAAGACAACACAATTCAGACTATAAATAGTAACAACTTATACAAGATTTAAAAACTAATAATTGAAAAATACATTACTAATGTATAATTGAACTACCAGTATTTTTTTTTGTTAGAGCCTATTAAAGATTTTTGTTTTAAATAAACATTTAAAATCCTGAAAAAAATTAAGTTGATAAACCAAAAGTAAAGCATTTTGTGGCGTGGTTAAAGTCAAATTAATTAAAGTGAACTGTGATTAATTAAAGCTTTTGATGACAAAACGTAATCTAGTATCGTTAAGAAGAAAATTAAATGTTACAAATGTTTCAAAACAACTAGTTTCAAATTACACATTACTGCGATTAATAAGGGATGAGCTAATAACTTTCAAATAGCTCTTAATTTACCACTATAACATGTTGTAACTGTAGTTGTAATTAGTTACAACTTCTTTAATTACCTTTTTAAGTTTTACTATAGAAAAATGATTAGCAGCAGATAAAAAGGATAAACAATAATAAAACTAATGTAAAAATTATTCTTATAACTTATGTTTTTTTGAGCATATTTGGTTTGAACAGTTTTTAAATTTTATTTTCTTCAACGAATAGTATCTAATAACTAGTTTTACTTTATCTTTGATTATAGTGTAACTAATATAATTCTTTAACTAGTAGTAAAGAAAAAAAGTCTTAATTTTTTCAATTTGACATAAAAATTATATGCCTACATTTTTAAGTTTAAATATTTTTAAACTTTATACAAACTACTCATATTTATAATAAAAAAATATGTTTACTTACTAAATAGTTTAGATTTACTAAAAATATATTTCTTAAAAATTATATTTAGTCATTTTAGTTTTAGTTTACAGATGTTATTTTTCTTTGCTAATTTTTTTAAATTTTTATTTTCATGACATAAATCTTTGTATTATTAATATCTTTGTTTCTAAACTGTTTGTTATTATAGTTATTCAGTTCGTGTTTTTTATAATATAGAGTGATTTTAAGGCTAATAACAAATTGTATTAAACTTAAAAAAAAAGATAAAGAGACATTATAAGTCCAATAAACTTTAAAACGGTATTTTAGTTGAAATAAAGTGATTGAAGCAAATTATATTGAATATCAATTATTAACAACGTGATTAATTTTGTAACACAATCTCTTCGCTTGAAGTTTAAAAAATATATTTAACATCAAACTAATCTCTATATTTTAATGTAAAGTTTCTGTACCTTATAATTACGCTGTGATCTTTGAAAATTAACCAAAGCTCTATTTACTTTAATTTGGTCTAAATCGTTAATATCACTTATAATTTTCAGTAATCGCAAATTATATATTTTCAAAGTAGTCAATAAGTTTACGGCGTGATATGATCTTCCTCTAATATGACTGATTCTTTCTTCAACTTTAAACAATCGTTATCATGTAGGTTTTGAAGCGGGCCTGACAGAAGAGATTACTTCTGATGCCTTGCGTCTTCTGCTCACCATCAGGCTTATTTTCCTTCCAATGCTCTTTCGGTACCTTTTCGCGGCGAAACAGTACATCCACGGGCCAATAAACGAGTTGAAAGACACAAAAAGACGATCTAAAACGTAAATGATGCAGTACCTGTGATGTATTAAAAATTTTGTAGCTAAATTTTAAGTAAAACTACAAAATTATTTTTACTCAAAAATTGAATATACTTTCTGATAATTATTAACTTTTTAACCTTACTTGTTTTTCATTAATGACTTAATAAAACTAATTCTATTATTATTTTTATTTTTTATAGTTTTCTTTAATATGTATAGTTTTTCTCGAAGGAATTTCAATACTTTAAGAAACGCTCCGTATTTTTTAAAACAAATTAAGTTTATGATAAATGAAAATTTTTATACATATACTACTAAGAAATGCTTTTCAAATTATTTGTTTGTTATTATAAGCTGAGCATAAATAATGCTTGAAACGAATCAAAAAAACAATTCAATGCATATTGCTTTAAAAAAAGGTCCTTTCATGACTTTCATTGCTATGGTATACAAACTTGGTGATTTTTAAGAATGCTAAGTTTTATAAGTCAGATGATTTTATTAAATCAAGTGTTATACATAAAGCAATAAAGCTGTATATAGTTGTTTGATATAAAGTACCATGATAAGTTAAAAAAAAGTGTATACTATAATATAACCTACGCAAAAAGTAATGCTAGTATTTTGAAACTTGTATTTAAAATAGGATAGTAGACATACATTTTGTATATGAAAGTTTATTATTTATAACTTTCTATAACACTTTTAATATCTTAGACTGAGTACAATAAGACTAAAAAAGCATATTTGTTTAATTGTGAAGTCAAACTCAAAAGTACTGCTGAATTAGATGCTTAAATAAAAAGTGAATAAACTCACGTTTAAGATAAAAATATTATTAGTTAAACAAACAAGTAAATAAAAATAAGTTTGATAAAAAGTATTAATAAACTTGTTCTGAAATAAGATAGAATAAACTTAGATCGTATTTATAATTTTAGATAATTTAACGGTTAATAAAGCAACAACTAAATGTTATTTGAGTCTTTGTTATATTTAACTTAAAAGTTTTTATTAATTCTACATAGTAAAAAAAAAAAGAGAAAAAGAAATTGTGTACAATTGATACCTAAAAACTACTCTACAAAATTTTATCTAATCTATGACCTAAAATACTTTACTTTTTTTTAGAAAATTTTAATAAATAACTAAACAGTGTTTGGCTTGTAAAAAAATATTATAAATATTAAAAACGAGTTACATACAATTTAATCTAGAACTGAGTGAGCTTCACATTGCATTTTTTACAAGCTTCAATATTTCTAAATTACAAAAAACATAAATGGCTTTTTAAACTTTACTTAAAAATTCGTTTAACCTCGGAGAGTTTGCTTGATCTTTTCTGACCAAGATTTCAGCGACAGTGATAAAAGTTATGATGAGGGCACAAACTATCGATGATATGATAAAATGCAAGAATTTCGCTACGAACCTTCCAACCAACCTTCTTCTGCGTAACTGCGTTCTACCATGGCTCATCCGCCTACCTCCAACACTCGCCTGTCAGTCAAGTACTTGAAATAACTAATAATTTGTTAGTTTTTATTTTCAGGTTGTACTTAAATATTTTTTTGAACTTACAAGGATCAAAACTATGACTTACATATGAAACACATATATACTTTTTTGTTTTGGTCATACATCAATTAAAAATGAAGAGGTTAAAACTAAACTTGTAAAAATGGATGCATGCTTTAGTTTTCCATTCCAATACAATTTTTTTATGACTTGTTTTTCTTTGAATTGTTAATTGTTAACCTGAGACCGAAGCGTGGAATTTTTGACGGCACCTTGTTCATCTGCATCTCCTTGAACAGCGGCCGACATGGTTGACACGGACGGCACGTGATGCGGAGTGAGAAGTTGGGAGGCAGAATAGTGGCGGTAGATGATAAAAATAAAGAGAGTGAGTAGAAAAGACGCGGGTAAAAACATTAACAACATCGGGAATAAAATGCTGAAGGCGCTTACCTGTTGATTTTTTTTGTCTTAATTTTAGAAGAACAATAAACTTATTTTTAAAACAATTCACGCCTACACATAATTTATCTTTATCAGACGAGTCAAATAAGTAAAGCTTGTTTATAGTTTGAGAAAACGCTAGTTTGCTTTTTCATTTATTAAAACATAAAATATGCTGATTTGATTTTATTAAACTTGTTGTAAATGCTAACATTTTCAAGTATTTAAATATAGCTTGATATGACTACGCTATTTAGCATCGTCGATAAGTATGTTGTTATGTATAGAACATTAAATCTAAACTATAAATGTTGGCTACATACCAAGTTATTAAATACTTACCATCTTGGCTTCAGACTAAAGCGTTCTGTTTTACTAGTAAAATAGGCTACTTAATTTCTCAATTATATTAAGCTAAATTTACAAATTAAAACATAGTGAAAAAATAAAATCTTGTACACTTAATTTTTGATGAAAAAGAAAAAATAGTTTTGTTTTATTTTTAAATAAAAGTTACTTTCTATAACATGTAACTAAAGTTTAAAATTTTATATGAAGCCATTATTTGATTTAGCTTAACTAAATTATCTTGTGTATCAAAAGTTACAAACTAATTTATATAAACAAGATTATTTACGTTTAAAACTTAAGTGAAAAGTTTTTTAAGACAAAGTTTGAAACCCAGTCATTTTATTCAACCAATAAATTTAGTAAGAAAACAGTTTTCTTATACATAAACAAAACGGTAACAAAACTAACACTTGATATATTTTTGCAGTGTTATTTTATGAATAATCAAGATTCTAGATAAGTACTTTTTCATAAAGAACGTGTAATCCGAATTCAGTCTTTTTACGGATTTACAGTTAAATTAGTTTTACCTTATGCAAATTCAAAACAGCTTTTATGTAACTTTTTTTCGCCCAGATAATTCATCAAACTTACGATATATACAGAAATAATCTATAATATTTATAAGATACTTCATATTTAATTTTAAGCGTAAAAATACTTTTTTGTAACTAAAACAGTTATTACCACAGAAAATTAAATTACAGCCTTTAATAAGTAAAACAAAAAACCTGAATTTTTTTAACAAAACTTGCTTCCAAGTTTACTTATGATTTTTTTTTTTCGAGAACACTTTTATAAGTTTAAGTAATGTTTCTAAAATAATAAAAATGTACACACTTTTTAGTGAAAATAGTTTCTTGTTCAATAAAATTTTGATGAAATTAAAATGTCTAAAATTATCTAAATATTTTGTAAAAGATTTTGCAAATTTTAATACTATATTCAGTAGTAGAAATTTATTGTAAACTGAATCATTTCATATCATTTCCCTGTAAACAGCTTTTAAATACTTTGAGATCCACAACTTTTATGCACTTATGATAAATAATAATACTTTTTTAAATAACATTTTAAAAACGATTATGTTAAGTAACGAAACTTTACTTTGTTTACAGTTGAGTCATTTAATAAATAAAATCCACCAAACTTAAGTTTTTAGTCAGCTAATATGCATATGTAAAATCTCCTCGTATATTTTATTTTAATTTTTCTAGGCTTCATGTGATTCTGAAATACGTAATTATAAACATTTATCTGTCACTTAAATTTCAGTCGCTTGATGAACGAAATAAAGAAACAAAAATCAAAGACGAACAATCAGAATATTGAATGAAGACTACGTTTTTGTGTTACTATAACTTTATTAGTGTTAAAATAAAGTTATTCGTTTTTAAAATAGCAAGTATTTAATAAATTCTTGCGCAATCAATTATATTAAATCTGGATTTCGTCTTTGGCAACATGTACTGACAGCTTTCTCGTTATCTTTAAAATATTTTAGTCTTTTATACAATTAAAGTTTTCAGAGTGTCTAATTCTTTTAAACAACTACTTTTATTTCAAAAATATTTATTAAAATGATAAAAATTTGTACTTGTTTTGATCGAAAAACTTTCGAGCTTATTTTTAATTTTTTTGCAATGATTTATTAACTCAGTTTTAACAATGATTAAGTTTAACTTTAAGTAGTTTAGATTATTTATAAACAAATGCTAGTTAAATTTAGCTGTGTTAGTAATTCACATTATTTCGGATCTAGTTCATTCTCTTATAAAGTATAGCAACTTTTCATGAAATTAAACTAATACTTAAATAAAAAATCTTTTATACATACATACTTTAAATTATTCAAAGTTTTCAATCTAAGTTATTTCCTTAATAAACTAACTTAACACAAGAAATATTGAAACATATTAACTATTGACCAGATTTTTTTTTATTTTTCAAGTTCTAGGTTATTTTTTTCTAACACTTTAAGCTTAACATACATGATTCTAAGTCGATATTAACTCCAAATTAATAAATAAAAGGTTTTTGAAAACTTCACATAAACATTTTGTAGTTCCCAGTATTTGTTGTATTATTAGAAAAATTCTTATAAATTACTTATAAATTACGAAATTAAGCAAGTAAGTAGCACAAAAAATGTAAAACGGTGTTAGTTAAACAGTATAAAACAATATTTGTATACACATTACAAAATAAAGGTTGACTTTGTAATTTATTGATTTTTATAAGCTGTGCTTGGTATTTAAAATACATAAAACAAATTCTGCTTACAAACAAATTAGTTTTTTTTGTCGCAATTTTAAAAGATAAACTATATTTTATAATTTTAAGAAGCAAATAGTGGAAAATAAACAAAACTTAATTACTTTTTATTAAAATTCTTTAATGTTATTGATTATGATTAATACATTATAAAAACTAAAAATAAACCAAAAAGCTCAACGAAAAAAAAAACTTTAAATTTGTTTGAAACGTAGTAATAAATTAATAATTATAAATTTTTGTTATATAGGTGATAAAGTAGTATAGTAATTTAAAACTAAACTTATTACAAGAAGCATTTAGTTACAAAAAATATTAATTCTAATTTACAATTTTTAAACAAAAAGCACTTTTGCCTAATTTAAGTTATAACAAATATCTAAACAAGTTTGATCTAAATAAGGTTTATAAACTTAAAATATTTCAAAACTATGCAAAATAAATCTTACTTCAAAGTTTACAAATAAAAAAATTAATCAAAAAAACCAATAGTTTATTCAAAGTTAAACTATAATAAGTTTTTTAAAACAAAGGTATCTTAATTTTTTATTTGTAACAAACTAAAAATGTTTTACAAACATAATAAAAAAATCATAAATTCTTTAGATTAAAACAAAAGAGAGTATCAAAAAACTTTCGAATATTAATATAAAAAATGTTAATTTTAGTAGTATTTATTATTTGATATACGTTTTCTTTAAAGAATATCATTTAAGAAATACATTATAAAGAAAAAAAGGTAGGCACATTTTAACACATATTTTTTTTAAAACTTTAAATGTAAGGAATTATAAATAAACAAATCAAGTTACTTGTCAGTAGCATGTTTAAAAATTTATTTATCAAATTAGTTCAAGTCTCTGAGTAAACAAACTTTTCGTTCTCTTTTTAGCATATTTACTTTGAAATTTATTTTTAACTTTTTTAGGTTCGCTGTTGACTGTTTATTAAGCCTAAGGTATTAAGCCTATCAACAAGCTTCATATTGTTATTTTTTTTACTTTTTGCAGTTAAACAGTAAGCCATTTTATTATAAATATCTTTACTCAATAAAAAGTACCATCCCAAAATAATATTATTTTAATATAATAGAACTTGCCAATGCTTTATGAAAATTTTATTTATGAAATAACGACATTGGTAAATTAGTATTAATTTTAGTTATAAAAAGAAATTACAAGTAAAAGCTTCTTAGTTGTATAAATACATATTACTATTATTGTGAGACTATAACCAATGTATTTTATTGTATATCTAGTATATAGCAACAAGTTGCAACATAATTTAAACTAAGTAAAGTTTAAGATAGATTTTTATATTTTTGAGATAGTTTTTGCTATTTATACATTAAAAAAAATTAATCTGTATTTTCAATGATACTTACTTAAACTATTTAGCAAAAAAAAACAGTATTCACTTCTTTGAGGTATGTAAAAAAAGTCATAAAGTAGTGCTGCTTTATATTTTTTTAATGACTTTTTAAAAATAGCTATTGTAATGTTGTAACTCGTGTTATCTTGAAGCTTAAAACAAATTAATTTCGGTTTATAACTTATTTATGGTTATAAAAATATTTCTAAAAAATATAGAAATCAAAGAATACTAATAAAATTAGAAACCAAATCTTTTTATTTAGAAAAACAATTTAAATATTTAAATTATTTAAATTATTCTAACTATTCAAATTAATTGATATTGTAACGTTAGGTAAATGTAAACTTTTTATTTTGTTTTTTTGAAGGCAAAATATTTGCATAACATTTCATCGTGTAACTATTTTTTTTATCGTTCAATCCGTAATATTTCTTTCTAAATTAAAAACTATAACTTGTCTATCTTTAATTGTTTACTAAAATATTTATTCAGATTTCGAACTTATTTTAAGATATTTATGACCAAAAAAAACTTTATCACAACTTTTATTAGATATATTTTAGACTATTGTTTTGTAAACTAACAACAGTTTTCCATCATTTTCGAAAAACTTAATCACGTTGATTGCAAAGGAATTACTCTTAGCTTCACTTTACAATATTTAAATAGTTTTCAAATAGTTTATTTTTACAGGTTTCAGTTCAATAAACGAATCTTTATGGAAAAGTCCTTTATACGTTGCACTGCCAGACAAGTTTAAAAACATAAACTAGTTTTAATTTTGCTTGTAAGCCAACTTAGAATTAGAAAGCTTCCATGTAATTAAAATAAAAAAAACAAACAAACGTTGTTTCCGTGGGAGCAGAAAAGCGCGGGCTCTTTCCACATTATGGAGCCAACGACCGCGAAAGTGTACGCCCAGGACCCGATCAGCATGCCCATCAGCCTCTTCGTGGTCATCCTCCGGTGGTAGTCCATCGCGTGCTGGCAGTAGAACGCGATGTCCAGGCCCAGCACTGCCACCGCCACGTACGGCACCATGACGCAGGTTTTGTAGATGGGGCACCACACCCTGCACGCCGTCTCCGTGAACTCCACGTTGAGCGTGTGGTCGAACAGGCTGCTCGACAGGAGCGCGAGGCCGCACAGTATGTTGCATACTGCCAGGTTGACCACGAAATGTCGGTTTTCCGGGTGGTGGGCCGACTGGTGCGCGTAAGAGACGCTGATGCACAGGACGTTGGAGACTACGATCAAGACGGCGAACAGAACGAAGATTATCAGTTCGGACAGGTGACGGCTGCAAGGCTCACAAAATGACTGCTGTTGGTCAGAAAAATTTGAAGTTGGTGGAATTGTTGTAAAGTTGTTGTAGTTTTGTACCATACGTTCGACTGTACTATCCATTCTAATTCATAAGTTATTTGCTATTTGATATACAATTGTTATTTTAGACCTAAACATATTAAAGTTATTTTTTTAAAATATTATATCAAAGGTTTTATTTATTAAATTAAAATGTTTTATAGTTTAAGAAATAAAACAAGTTAAGAATCTACTATCTATCAATATGTTGTAATCAATTATATTTATTTTAACTTTGTTTTTATGAAAAGTTGGCGTATATTTGTTTAAAAAAAACAAGTTTAACTTCTTCATTGTGCGATGCTAGATGCTAAATTTTAAACCTTTAATTGCTATAAGAACGTGAAATAATAATGAGTTTAAAAAGTAATAGTTAGAGTTTTTTTTATCAATTTGCAGAATTAAAAGCATACTTGTTTTGCTTTTTTTCAATGGTTAGTGTTTTTTAAAAAATTACCGAAAATAGCCTACCAGATTTAGCTTCAAAATTAGCCCTAATTCTATATATTTATACTTATTGATATATTTTATTTGTTTATTTAAAAATATTAAAAGAGAGTTAAAATTTAAAACTTTTTTGTTTCATAAAGACATTTTTAATACAATTGCTTTTCTATGATAAGGTTTATATGACGTTTTCGAAACTTAACTTTTACGTTAATAGTTTAGACTAAGAATCACTTAACTTTTGTTTATTTATTTGTTATACAGTAGATATTAACCCTATAAATTCATAAAAGTCAACTTCAAGTTGTAAATTTCTTAAGTAAGGCTTTTAAAAGCACAGGTGTAAAGTGTTTTTATATTCCGACTATAAAACCATTAGTTTTATATACGACACTTAACAATTATTTACGTGCTTTGAAGTTTTTACAATGATTTTAAAAGTTAAGATTATGGTTTAAAGTATGCAAAATAAAAAATTGCTGTTGAATGCTATTTATTCCATTTTACACGTCGAATGTTGTGTTTTTATTTTTGGTTTTAGGAAACAAAAAAAAACATTATGTTCAAATCAAATAAAGCAAAGTTTTGCTATAAGTAACAAAATCTTCAAAAGCTGTAAGCTTTATACTAAATTTGTTTAAAATAACTGACCCAAACTCAATTATTTACTAATCAAACGATACTTTATTGTGCTGAAAAATAAGCTTTTATAAAATTTTAGTTTTTTCAATTAAGTTTAGTTAAAAATATCTTAAGTCTGAAACATAAATTCATTTGATGTCCGTTCAACTATTACTTTTTTTTTTAACAACCATGATAAGTACGAACTAGCATAGGTAATTTTTTAAATGCATATTGTTAGAGTACTTTTTAATTTTGTAGTCAAATTATTAAACTGTAATACTTTAAACTTATATAAACGAAGCGTTTTTCAGCCATTTCCATCACAGTATGCAATTAAATGCTTGCTTTTGCTTGTTGCATTTAAAGTTAATAACTAGCTTTACAAGATCTAAAATAAATAAAACACTGTGTTTATTTAAATAGTAATAGATTAAAATATCTACGTATCTTTACAACTTTAGCTATTATGTTATTTTAAATAAGATTGTATATACACAGTGAGCCCGCAACTAGAAATAGCAAAAAAATAAATTGTAACTTTTCTTATAAAATTTGTAGGTAGAAAGCCAGGATTTTAGCGTCTTTAGTGCATCAAACTAAACTAAAGAATTCCATCTAAATCAAAAGTTCGCAAATGGCGATTTGAAGGGCTTTTACATAGTTAGAATTTTTATGTTTTTAGAAATCTGAAATAAATGATTAAAAAACTATTAAAAACTACTTAAACATAAAAGTACTTTATTGCTTTTAAAAGGTATTTTAAAGTTTCATTAAATAACTTCATTAAATATTATTATCAATATATATTTTTTCGCAATAAACTTAAACAAATATGTATTTTTTACCTTTTATAATTGACATTCTAGTAAACTTTCTCAATTTAGGGAGCTTTAGCGCGCCTCGAAAAGTATGAGTACATATTCTCAGGTTTAGTAGATTAAACAAAACTAACAAAAATTTTTCCAGGTACGCGGGTTTTATTAAGAAGGAAGCATTCTAGAAATAATTAACCAACGTACTTTTTCAAAACACCTTATAGTCCAAATTTTTAAAGTTTTTATTAAAAAATTTTAGTAAAAACGAGTTCTCTTTCGTTATTAAAACTTTATACTTATTATGTACTAAACATCTACAACCTGTTAAAAAACATGTCTATTTAAAACATGACTTTAGTTTGCTTTGTTTTTACTTTTAAATCAAAGATGTTTTAATATAAAAAATACATAGAGCAAAAACATTTTATGAGAGCTACTACCTAAAGTCCGATAACTTTTGTCCTATAAGAATGTTTTCGTTTAGTTTTTAAAATTAAATAGATAAAACCTTAGACTAAAGTGAAATTAAATATATGTAAAGATTAAACAATAGTGACTTTATAAGAAAACTTATTCCTTATTTCTAGTTAAACGCGATTTGGGCCCGTTGTGATAGACTTATATTTTAAGCGAACATTTAACAATGGTAAAATGTATATAAAATAGGTTTTTAGAATTTACAATGAAACATAAAAGTTTAAGTAACTCTTTTTAATATATAAATAAGTATTGTTAGCTTGTCATTAAAACTATTTTCACATAAGAAAATAATGTAAACCGTAGAGATAATATAAGCAATAATTTTTTTAATAAGATGGAAAAATAATCTATTAAACTACTTTAAATTACACAAAAAATGTTAAGGAGAGCCTACAAAAACTTACCTAAGAGCAAAGTAAAACTTTAAAAGGCAAGGACTTAAAGTAAACAAAAAAACAAGAACAACGTTAAAATTAAGTTGCATAACCTTGGAAATGAAAGTTTTTTACTTTTTTTTATAGCTCATGCTGACAGTTAGATTTTAAATAACAATTTTCTCAAACAAGGTTTCAGATTAACTGTTTTTCTCTACAGTTTTTCTTCACTAACTACAATGTTATAACGATAGGTTTTCTTTTTCTTTTAATATAGGTACATAGCATGTTTTTCAAAAGGTAAACTTCTTAACAATAACGTTTTTGGTTCAAGTAAGTATCTGAAAAGCATTGTGGCAAATATGTACTAATAACATAATTTCTTATCTTTAATAATTATAAAGTATAGTAAATTTAAAAGTACAATTTTACGCTATAAAGTCAGTTTTAAGTGAGATTGAAAGATAACACTAACACAGACTTCTAAATTTGAATAGTTATGTAACTTACAAAAAAAACTGTTACAAAATCAAATGCAGTTTTTTTGGAGAATTCATGCCTTAATGTATTTTAGAAAACAAACTTCAACTGTAGTGATTAACAAAAGGCCTCTTAAACTTTTGTAAAACAAAGCATTATTATGTTTTTTAAGACAAATTAAAATCTGAGTATAATTAATAAATCATTATTTTATTTTAAATGCCACTATAATAACTTAAATTAGAGAGCTTTTAGGTTACCTTTCATATTTTAATTAACTTCTTTCTAATAACTACTAAGTATACGGTTATTTTAATTTAAAAAATGTTTTCAAGGTTTAAGTGAGTGTTAAATCAATAAAAAAGTTATTAGTATTGTAATAAAAGCTTATGTTTTAATTATTAGCTCTACGATCAGCAAAAACTCCAATATATACTTTTTAAATATTTTGTTTCAAGCAAGTAGTAAAAAGAATAAACATTCATTACCAACTGTCTATTATGCCATATGTTTTTCTTACTTTAAAGCAAATATTAAATATATGATATTCTTTTATTCTAGATACAATTTGTTCACCATATTCAAGAAGAATTTTCGTATGTGACTTTTTAACATGATTTGCACGCTCTTTGAAATTATGTAAATTCTTCAAAGAAAACTCTATATTACAATTGAACAATTTCTTATTTATACTGAACACATATTAAACTAAACTTATCGCGTTAAAATAACATAACAACTAAAGTTAATTGTAGACTAATAGTAAGCTTTGTGCGACAAGCTTATATTTGACTAAAATATACCGTTTTTCAAAAGAATTAATAAAGTTTTATAGATTATGTTAAAAAAGTACTGTATACTCCTGTATTTAATAACTGCACAACTAAAATAAAACAATATATTTCAAACAAATACAAATAGTACTACAATTTAATTTAAGTGTTGCTTTATGCGTTTTTTATTTCTTAGTTACTAACAAAAAAGAAAAGACTCATTTACAGCTAACAACTACAGACGAGAGCAAACGAAAAAAGACGAAAACTGTGTGGGATATACAAATTATATAGATAGAAAAAAGTTTATAGTTACAAGTTTTCCTGTTTCTTTTTCTTGAAAAATGTTAATTTTTAAGTTATGTGTCCTATATAAAATATTTAATTTAGAAACCTTATTTAGATATTTTTTGATATTTATGGCAAATAACTTAATTCAAATTTTACTTTTTACGAATATTACAGCATTATTCATTTATTCGTAAAATTTTTATCATATCCAGTTTTAAAGCTTAATTGTGCAACAAGTATTTATAGTACGGTTTTAATAATTTGAAAAAAAAGTCCTGTGGTTTGAAACTGGTTGGTTCTAACAAAATCTAAAAACAAACAAAATATCTCACAAAATATTAAAAGTAAGCTGTTAGATAAATCCATTTATTTTTACCTTTTTTAAAATTATTGTAACCACTTGGTCATTTTACAACTTTAAATAATTTGAAGCACAACAAACAAAAAATAACCGTATATATTATACGGGTTTTTCTTAAACTAACACTTTTTATTTTGTTTTATATTAGTGAAGTGTATAAATTTTAAATACACTTACTAGCAACACTTAAATGTAAACAAACTTTAAATTCATTAGCAAATTGTAATTTAAAACAAAAGTAAAACAGCTGACGAACGAAATTTTTTTAAGTTTTTGTATAATTTTTTGATATTACTTTGCTAACAAACACAAAAAAAATTATCTTACATTAATAATATTACGTGTGTATTTAAATTAAACAATTAGCCTAGCTTACATAAAAGTTATTTACTTAGTATATAACATACTTTTATATTCCTTATTGCAAAGTTTAGGTTCTGTTTTTTGCCTAATCTTATAGTAATAAAAAATTTAAAAACCAGACTAGGAACTAGTGTCTTGACTTTTTAAATTAAACTAAGTTTTATGACTATAGTGTACTATAAATTAAATTAGTAAAACTTTTTTCAAAGTATCTGAGTAAACGTTGTATTTATTGAAAAAATTAAGTTTTTAAGCTTATAACTTTACAAAAGCAAAACGAAAAAAGTTATGTTTAAGTACAAGTTTGAAGCGATAAATAGTTTTAGCTATTTATTCTTACAAGGTGTCAAAAATAACTTATAAAAAGTTAAATTGAAATTTCAAAATAATTGTTAGAAACATATAAAATTTATAAAACTTTGATTTCTTTTCGTCAATTACTGTTTAAATACAAAATAACACTTTCATTAAATTTAATTAAAGTTTTGCAAAAGTTCTGCACTAAAACATTACTATAAATTATAATTGACTTAAAAACTTGTTTAGGTTTCATTTTAAGCTTTGTGTGATGTTTAAGTTCTATTATCAACAACACTTAAACAATCTAACTAAATAAATACACGTATTTAAACAAGGTAGTCAATTGTTTAAGTTAGATGAAGTTTTACCCTATACAATTAATTGTCTGATTTTATTAATCTAAATAACTTTTAAGTATAATAGAGTGTGTATGTGATATACTACCACACCTAACTTAATTTAAACTTAGTATCATAGATCTTACTGTTTTACTCTATGAACAGTTTAAACGTCATTAAGTCAATTAAGATAAATTAGCTGTTAATAGTAACATTATAGATATATTAAATTATACTTTTAACAATACGGGCACAAATCAATGTATGTTTACCTTATAAAATAACTACAGTAATAGAGTTATATAGTAAAATTGTCAAGATTACTTTTTGAGCAGTTTTTTATAAACTAACAACTAAATAAATTTTGCTTATTATAAAGTGGAGAATTGTGTTGAACAGGTGTTTTTAGTTACTAATTAAAAATTGTTCACTAAGAGCCAATTAAGATTAAAACTTGTTGTGGTATATTTTTGTTAATTAATAAATCAAAATTACTTATTTTTAACTATAGCAAACCAAAAAATCTGAAGTTAGTTAATATAAATGTGAACTAAAATACTTTTTGCTGTTTTATAAAAAAATAATTTTAAGATTTTGAATTAAGTTTATATGAAACAAGGTATTACTCATGTAAAAAAATACTAGAATTGTATAACATCAGTTTACGATAAAACTTAAGCCTTTTAATTTGTCTTATTGTTTATAATAATTAACACTTGTAGTTTCTAACATAAACATTTTTAGCTAAAAAAGTCATAAAAGTTGAAATAGTATAGTTTATTGAACGATAAAAAAAGACGCTCAAAGTATTTGGTCCTAGAATCTGGTGCACAAAGAACCTTTCGGTTATCGAGTCGCACACCAAGGATACCTTAAAATTTCTCGTCCAGGACTATGCGAGAAAATTAAGAACAATTTTAGTTAGTTTGAATGTTAAAGTTTAAATGTAGTTATAGTTTGAACCAAATTGTAGTTTACAAGTTCTTCTAAGAAAGTACGTTATAATTAATTAAGCTATAGATTAAAGTTTTCAGAAAATAAACATAAAAAAATTAAAACTAAAATGTAATACCATTAACAAATCTATTACATGAAATATACAGTTTATTAAACGACAAAAAAGGGCTAAAAGTATACATAACTCACCATCTAATATTAGCATTACTAGTTACTAATCATAATAAAAAAATGTTGTATAAAAGTCTGTTCCAAAATTTTTTTTGGAAATATTCACATGAGATAGTAGAACTTAAAAATTAAAGCTATTCTAATCGATTTAATATTTGATTAAATCTACGTATATTTAAAAAGTAAGCTTTTGAATGATATATTTAACTAAACTAAACTATTTTTTTACACTTATTTATTGTTTAACTATTATTGCGTTACGCCGTTTCCCTGCAGAGCACTTCATCAGACACAAAGAATAGCTGAAAAACAAAAATACAGAGCGATGAATTAAAATAAAAATAGACATAAAAAGAAATAAGATTTAAATTATGATTTGTTAACAAAAAACTCAGTTATTCTTTATTAAGGTTAAGTTACATTTTCCTAAATAAAAATAGACTGTATAACATACGTAATTACCAGTATTAAATAACTAAATTAATCGTTATACATAGAACAGCTAAATTAAATATTATAGCTGTTTTTGAATTAGTTAGAATGCAAATAGACTGATAAAGAGGCTTGATTACACAGCATAATCAGCCTTATTGAAAAAACTTCTGTAAAAAGTTTTTGAGCTTATTTACTGACCGTGACCATTATGTCTGTATATACTTTTTATTATTTTGTTCCAGAACTTTTTTAAATTAACAACATGCTATATAAAATGCTAATATAACTAAGACTTTAATCTACCAATAATTTCTACTTTATAGTTAAAATATATGTCTGGTACTAGTTTTAATTTATGCTTTTGCTAAATATACTTTAGACTATGAAAGTTTTATTATTTATATTTAGAAATATACTTTTATTTTAGAATTTTAAACCAATCAATAAAATTTAAAAATATTTCACCATTTGTTATAGAACAATAATTATCTTGATAATTCTCAAACTACTTATTGTACGTTTAAGTAAATGTCAGACTTTTTATAAGTATCTAAAAGGCAGATATAAAGGCAGATTAAAGTTCTATGAATTATTAACATTTTGTGTAAAGACAGGTGAACAGCGTTTTATTGCTCATTTTTATTGAGTTTTCCTCTCGTCATTTTAACGGTTGAAGGTTAATCTTTTAAGATTTAAAAACTTGGTTGTATTTTTAGACTTTTAAATTTATAAGCTTGTTTTGAAGCAATAAAGAAAGCTTCTATTAAGTGATCTTTTAAGGGATTATAAAATTAAAAGTCTATTAGTTAAACTATGGTAAATGTTTTTTTTTTAATTTGCTTATCTTTTTTTATTAGAGAAATCAAAAAATTAAACTAATAATTGTCTTAATGTAAACAAAAATATTTAATCTTTAAATAGCATACTACATAACCAAACTATAACTTTGTTCTACGATTTAACATATTGTTTTTTAATATGTTTTCTTAGAGGTTACATTTGAGTTGAATTTTTATCGGTGAAATTGTATTTTAAACTCGATTGTTTGTGCCAATTAACTATTTAACCTTAGTAGATAGCATGCCTTAAATCATAAGTCGGCAAACATCGTCTCTCAGGTTAGTATAGCTTGTAAAGTTAAAATATCCAGCCTATTAGGTATTTTTAGATTAAAAACAAATATAGCAAAAGGTCCGAAACAAACCTTATATAAAAAGTTATATATGTGTATAATTTTATTGTGTACAAAGTGATGTACCGGACCCGGATCCGGACTTTTTTTTCAAATTAGAATCCGGCCGGAACCGGATCCGGACTTTTTTTTTCAAATTAGAATCCGGCCGGATCCGGATATCAGACAAAAATAGCAATATCCGGCCGGACCCGGATAGTGAGTCCGGTACTTCACTAGTATAAACTAGCCTGAGTCAGAATGAGGTTTTTAAAAACTAAAAAAAAGAACTTTAATCTAATAATAAGTAGAACAGCTAGCCACAAGGTTACAAATTTAGGTGTTATTAACAATAAAAAATCTGAAATCAAGTTCTTGAACAAAATACACTAGAAAATTACAAAATATTGAAAACTGGATCAGCTCAAACTCATTCAAAATCTAAAAGAAAACTAGCCTGAGTTTTTATAAAAAAACTAAACTAGCCTGAGGCAGTCCAAGATTTTCTAAAATTCCCAAAAATTTTCAAACTAGCAGGGTTGCCACTGTTTAAGTCAATAAAACTAGCTAGAGTGAGTATAAACAAGTCTGAGTCAGAATGAGGTTTTTAAAAACTGAAAAAATTACTTTAATCTAATAATAAGTAGAACAGCTAGCAAAGATTGACAATTTGGTAGTAAAGTTGTGGACTGATTGTGGTACACTTAACTTATTAGCACTAACCATCATAATTAAATCCTACCTTATTTTATTAATATCTAACAAATACTAAATTCTAACTGAGACTACTTTCTATAATCAGACACGACAGTTTTGAGTTATTAATCTTTTATATAAAACACAACAAGAAATACTAGCATATACACAATTATTAATTACTTTGGTAACACTTTAAAAACTGGAAGCTACTTAAATCTATATCAAAAGACTTAAAACAATAAACTAAAAATTAAATAAAACTTTTAGTAAACAAGAAACTGTAAAATTTTTAATAAATTATTAAACTATAAACCTGGCTAAATATTTAAACAATTAAACACCAGTTGAAATATTCACTTTTGAAACAAAGCACAAAATAAGCATTCACAAAAAAGTTCAAGATATTTTGTTGCTTCAAGCTGCACACCAAACTAACTAACTGCTTACATATAAACTGCCTGTCATGTTCTGATGTTTTGTTGCATCAGTATTTAGTTTGAAACATTTCGTCATATTATTCTCATTGGCTCGCACATTCAACCGTATTAACTCTAAATATTCTCTGAGCTCAACTTTAAACAGTAAATAATGCAAGTATTCATTGCAAAGTTTTTAATTTTACAACATATGTAAAGAGTTGTATTTCTGAAATGTTTATTTCATAGTTTAGATGTAAAAAAATGTAAATTAGTCACGTGTACAAAATGAGCAAATCACGTTAGGTGTTTAATTTTAACTGACGAAAATCACTCTTATTAATTTACACAGGGTTTGTTTTTGAAAAAATACTTTTCAGTATGCTTTTTTTTATAACTAGATCCGGGTCCGGCCGGATCTCTGTTGGGATCCGTCGGACCCGGATCCGGACTTTTTTTCAAATTAGAGTCCGGCCGGAACCGGATCCGGACTTTTTTTTCAAATTAGAATCCGGCCGGAACCGGATCCGGACTTTTTTTTCAAATTAGAATCAGGCCGGATCCGGATATTAGACAAAAATGGCAATATCCGGCCGGACCCGGACCCGGATAGTGAGTCCGGTACATCACTAGTACAAACAGTAGTGCTTAATAATTATTCTTTCGTTGATTTTTTATTTAAATTGATTTTTTTTGCATAGTTTTACAAAATACGGAAGCCTGCAAAAGACTTTTTATAGTAATTATAATAAGAATAAGCTTGTTAATTATAGAACACTGCCTAATTTATAAAATTCACTTGCATTTAAAGTGGGTAGGTGTCAGAAGAGCACAGCGTCACTTTAGCACATAGTGACACTTTAGCACGGAGTGACATTTTCGCACGTAATAATTTTAAATCTTCTAAAATGTACATTTAAATAATGTTTAATTATCTAAAATAGTTAACCTAACAAACAAATAATTGTGAAAAATTGTTTCTAATACTTTTAAAAATATCGTCTTAAAAGAAATTATAAATAAAGTTTTTACTATGGGCTTAAAATGAAATAAGAAAGATTTTAAACTTTATATATCTTACTTTTTATTTAAAACTTACGCTTAAATTTAAGCTATACTAAAATAAGTTAAGGCATTTAAAATAAGTTTTAATAATCCTAGAGCTTGTTGTTATTGCTAGCTTTATTAAAACAGTTTTATGTCGAAAACTTTAAAGTAAAAGTATCAAAATGTTTTCATCTAAAACTAAATACTAAAAAAAGTTAATAAAGTTTTTAAATTTCTTTTTGTTTTAGTTTTAACTAAAGCTTAATCTTGTAACTCATTTAAAGCTTGTTAACTTTTAGTTAACATGTTGCATAGTTCGTTTTTAGATTTTTAAACAATACTGTACCTAATGTGATTTAAGCAATCAAAAAAAAAAAAACTAAAGTGTCACTCCGTGCTAAAGTGTAACTCTGTGCTAAAGTGTCACCCGTGTTTTTCTGACCCGCTCCCATTTAACAATCAAAGTATTTAACCTTCTTTGGTGTAATTCTAGAAAGAAGTTTACTAATTTTGATAACACAGTATTTTAATGAGGCCTGCTTTAAATCTATCTTTGTAAATAGTTTTTGTAGTTTTGTTGATTTAGTTTACTCACATAGACCATAGTTCTGACTTTATAATGAAAATGTTTTTTTAAATTAATTTAATTTATTAGTGAGGTAGTCTGGAAGTAAGTCATTATAAACGAGTTATTGTAACTGATTAAGAGTAAAATGTCACCAACATTAGCTTTTCAAAAACTTCTTTTCAGTTTAGTCATATAACGTCTTTCAAAAAAAGAAAAAAGGAAATTTATTTATAAAGTCAATTTTAAAACTTATTTTTTTCTTAAGTTAGGCTTGTTGACCAGGCTCCTTGAGTTATACTAACAGTGTACCACTACTAGATGTATTAACATATTTATTTTGTTTGATAAAATTACTACATATGTTGTTTAGTATCATTGCCTAAATCCTTTTGTCATTTAATGTTATAAAAAGAAAACTAACTTAAGCTGATTTTTTTTTCTAATAGTTAAACCTTAAGTTCATACTATAATATAAATGCGATTCGATTATAGTAGTTGCCAAATCTACAAGTTTGTTTTTCTAATTAAGTTATTTTGTCTATCCAACGGATTCATTGCTAACACTGAAATCTATTTTATACTATTTTTAAAACATTTTAAACTTTATTTATATAATGCATAAATTATAAGAATTTTAAAATTGTATTATAAATTAAAAATAAAGACATCCTACCATTTTTGATACTTTTATTGGTTAAGTGATATCAATTAAATATATTGTTAAGAATAGCAAGATACTTATCAAATTTCAAGTAATGACACATGTATTGTTTTTCACCGAGTATAAAGTATTCTCTACTTAAGAAAAAAAAGTTATTAAAAATTATAAAAGTAAAAGAAAATCTTCAATAGAAAAAAGTTTTTAAAAAATAAAAAAATCTTCCTACTTAAAATTTATACTTAAGTACTGAGTGTTTAAACATAACATTCACAGTTTAATGTTATTAAATAATAGTATCTTTTTTAAATTAAAGTGGCATATAGTTTAACTATTTGTCTTATTATTTTCAGGATAGTTGTTTTATTGATTATTATGGTAAACATTACCATAAATACTTTTATTAGACTTTTATTGTGTTAACAAAAAAAATTGTTTAGCTTAATTGTGCTGGCGAAAAAATATAAAAGACAGAAGTACTCGAAGGTTGCCGAGTTCACAGTTTTGCATGCTAATAAAATACTTAAGGAGTTTAGTATATTTTGTAGATTTTTCCAGGAGTAGAAAAGCATGCATTTCTAAATCAAATAAAATGATAAAAATAGAAAACGGTAAGGAGAAGTCCAAAAGAGATCGAAATGGTAAATGTTTAAGAAAAAGTACGAATGTGATCCCGACGAGAAAGACAATTCAAAATGATGTTGAACTGCTTTCCTACAAGATAAATAGAGGCAACACCTTACACATTTTCAATCGAAAAAAAAAATTAACGCAGCAAAGATTCTTATTAGAAATTTAAAGTCTTTGTCTTTTATGATAAAAAAAATTCATGATTGTAGCTTCTGATACCATTCAGAATGTTAGCGTACGCGAAATCTTCAGTAGTCTTTGATGTTCCGTTAGAGCAGTCTACCACTAAAAAATCTGTTTCAACTCGTGATGTGGGCTACAGTCAGCAAATATTAGATGTCATCTCTGGTTTTAGTTGTACACGTGGTTAAGATTAACACAGACTACTACATGAGTATTATTTTTCTGTTTGAGTTGTTAATGAAATTAAATATTTAAAGATAAAAGTTTTTAACAAAATTGAGCATCATCACACACGTAAATAAAATCTTAAGACTGATTTAAACGTCATTTCCTAACGTTTGATAGCAAATTTTCTGCTTTATTGCCGGATATGCACCCAGTCCAACTTTTGTGTGATTTATGTTGAAATTAAAAGTCTATTCTGTTGTTCTTCCAAGTGCTATTACTTTAAAGATTTCTCCTTTTTGAAAATAGGCCAAAATACTTCGAACAACACTGCTTGCCTTGTTTAATAGTTTTAGAGAAAGAATTATACACCTAAATGAAGAAAATAGGAAATCAAATAGAAAATGAATGTTTTAAATTTATTTTTAATTTCCAAAGATATAGTTCTCAATAGTATTAAGTTTCTGTTTTGTACCTTTTGTGAATAAACTATCTTTGAACTAGTCCAATAACATATGACCAACTCTGCCTTTCGCTAGAGTTTGCACAATTTTCGCAAATAGTCCAAATTTAAGCGACGGGTAAAAATTTAGATTAATTAATTAGGACAGTTTTTTAGTACATAAGACAGGAATTTTCTATATATATATATTGTTTCATATTGTTCTTTAATTAGATTTGTACTTCATCAATAGTCATACTTTTTGTTTTTCATGTATGACCGTAGTGTTATTACTTAACTTACTTTTTAAAATTATATAACTATTTTGATAACTTTAAAGCACTTTGTTAAATTAATATAAGCAGAAGTTCTATATGTGTACGTAGTATTTTATACGCAAGATCAGTTGAAATATGCAGAAACTTTTTGTACGAAGGGTTAAATATGCACGAAGAGACTTTTGCACGAGGGGTTACTTTTGCACTAAGGGTCATTTTTGCACGAGAATAAAAAAAGTAAATAAATAAATTGAAAAAATATAAGTAAGTAAATAAGAAAAAGATAAATTAATAAAAAGAAAAACCGAACGAGGGTAAGGGTTAAGGGTTAAGGGTAACAGTGATAGTAAAAATAAACAAAAAAAATAACAAAAAAGAGTATTAAAAAAAAAAAGAAAAAAAAAGCAAAAAAAAAAACACTTACCCACCGAGGGTAAGGGTTAGGGGTATCAGTAATAGAGAAAAACATAAAAAAACATAATAAAAAGAATTAGTCAACAAAAAAAATTATAACGAAAGAAAAAAAAGAAGAAAAAAATTACCGAGCGAGGGTAAGGGTTAGGGATAATAGTTATAGTAAAAAAATATTAATGAACAAAAAAAAAATCAACACGTGCAAAATTGTCTTTGTGCAAAAGTGTCCCTTCGTGCATTTTAGACTCCTACACGATATATGCAGCTATGTGCATGCTTACTAGGCAAATGACATTGTTACTGAGGAGACTATAAAAGTAAATTGATAGTATCAGAATTTAAAATAAGTTTAGATAGTGCTTTTATAGCAATCAATAACAATAATAAATTTTGAAAAAAATATCTTTTGTTATAGCAAAAATAGTAAAAAAATTATAGTCCTTGATGATCAAAGCAGAAATGTTTTCCAAGAATATAGATATTTTCTTCAAGATTCTTTTTTAAATTGATTCATTTTAAAAATCATTATTCTACCAACCGAAATCTAAACTCTGAACCATAGTAGTTGTAATTAAGTACTTTATATATACTACTCAGTTTGTTATTATTACCATTAACTAGTTGCATCCAACAAAAAAAAACTGTCTAGGTGTTTTTAATACTAAACCTTTTTCAAAAATTGAATTAGTTAAAACAGATACGGAAGCAATCACATTTAAATAAACTTATCAATGATATAGGTTTAACATCTTCATTAAACATACACAGGTTTATTTAAAAAGTTAAAAAATCACCGCTCAAAAATTTTTGTCAAGGGACTTGGTGTACAGAAGGATTTTTGGTCATTGAGCTTCACACTGATTATTTACTTTATTTATTTTGTGTTAGAAAACAAATATGTATTATTTAACATTAGAATTTTGTAACTTAAAAAAAAACTGAATATATAAGAAGAATAAAAACAATCAAAAATAAAACAATTAACAATATGATATTGTTCTCAAAACCATTTATCTTGAAAACAAAACAAATAAATTATGTTCAAGTGCAAAAATATTTTTTTCTTTAAATTAAAAAACTTAGACTCATTGACTTGTTTTATTTCATAACTAACTGTATGCATGTATTTATACTTATATATTTAACTACAACAGGATAAACCAAGTAAGCAAGTTGCAAAAGAGATACACTTAAATTTAATTTTAAAATTATTTATTTTTAAGAGTAAACAAACCAAAGATATTTTCAACGTCTATCTTTAAAGTACTTTAGTTAGTAATTTAACTATCCACCTCTTTTACTTATTTAACTTATTGAATAAATAAGTTTTTGAAAAGTATTCTAACTATCTATAATTTCTTAAATATTCAAGTTATTACCAATTCATAACTAATTGTTTCATTAAAAAACTGAATCTGTAAAAATAAATAACTATTACTAAATATTTTTTAAATAAACTAGATATAACAGAAATTTTATTCGTTTAGTGTTTTAGTCTACTATGTTTTGGTGTGTATTTTTAATAAAACTAGTCGTACAAAGTTTAGACTTTAAATGTGCTTTGAAGAAAACAATATCTACATAGTTATTTAAACTTGTATGCTTTATACGTGCAAAAAATATAAATATATACAAGCAGGATTTAAGTTAAAAGAAAGTAAATTTTATGTTTACTTGCAAAACCACATTAAGTAAATAATAAACGCTTATAAGCTTATACGCTTATAAATATAAATAAATTCTACTTAAATATAAGTTATAATTTAGAATGATTAAAAATATCTTTAAACGTATAAATAAAAGTTTTGTTATTTATCATTAACATATTTAAAGAAAAAAATAGTTTTAATACTTTTAAAACATATGAAAAAATACGACTAACGGCAAATTTGAGTCTATTGAATTTGACTCAAATTAAAAAAAAAGTATTTACAAGTAAATTTTAATCTCATTATTTAGTTTATTTAAGTTTTATTTGTCAATGTATAGAACAACGTATGTGTTAAAGCTAGCTACAAACAGTATTTCAAAAATATACTGACTTAAATATACGAACAAGACTAAAAATATCGCTGTCGCATATGCAAATTTTATAAAATTGTTTGAGATGTTATCTAGCTTGTTTTAAGTAATCGAATTTTATCCTCATCTGCAGTTGATAACCATTACAGACTAGAAATTCGACAAAATTTTGTTTAGCTAACAAGAATAGATGTATTGAATTTTAATTTATATCTTGTTTCCTACCATATCTACTTAAAAACCTACTTGCCATATTACCGAAAGTAGTCTGTAAAAGTTATGGGTGCACGACTACACAAATTTGGACAACTAAAATTCTTGAATAAAATTTAAAGGGCTACAACTTAAAGACAATAATTACTTGGAAAAAAAAGCTTATGTAGACCTAACTAATACCTACTAACACTATTTTTCAAAGTTTCAAATACTTTTTAGATAGAGATAAAATAAGCGAGACATGTAGTAAATTTTAGTAATTGAAAAGATTCTTTTTTATTAAATTGAAATATTTCTTTTACTACCACAATCTTGATAATCAAATCTACAACCGTTTTTGTATAACTTATATATACATTACTGTTTTAGATATGGCTTCTTAAATTTTTTTTTCAAGAACTTGAAATGTCATGTAACCGAAAGTTATTTATTATTCTATTAATATCATCTATTAATATTAGTATCCTTTAGTTGAGTAAAGTTTTTATTGGTATAAGGGTCATTTCGTATAACTAAATAAGAACTTATTAAGACTGGAGACAACTTCACATAGCTTAACTTAATTTAGTTTATCTAATCAAGATGATTTAAGTTAAAAATAGGTGAAAGAACACTAAACTCGGTATAGTTTTTAAAATAAGGTGTATAAAACAAACAAATAATTCCAAAATAGATACTTAAAATAGCTTTTTAAGTATTGAATAAAAATAATATAAAAACATGATAAGTGAAACCGGATAAAAGAGTAACACAAAGGTGGTTTGACACATCTATTCATTGTCTTAATAAAGTAATATTATCATATGTTTTTAAATAGTTAACTAAACATTTCAGTATAAACCTAGTGTTTCGGCAATCAAATAAAAACTCGCAAATAAAATTCAAAAAAATAACTATGTGCACAGCAGATTATTCAAAAGTTACTTTTTGTCAAAAAACTAAAGTACCGTAGTTTAATTGTCTCTAACGATATTAAGTACCTTCCGGCTTATCAAAAATAATTATAAAAAACATTTGTAAAAAAAGTTAAAGGCCTCTTTATATAATATTCAATTAAAATATTTTTCTAGTGCATAGTAAGTTATTTTCTTTTTAACTTTGTATCGCGTTAGTCAAAAGGAAAAAAAAAAAATAATTTAAAAATTTAATTACTTAAAAGTTCTAAGAAGCTATTAATAATCTTTATTTATTTGTTTAAATTATTAATATTTTTGTTATTCAAAACAAAGCTTAAGCGTCAAGTATTAATAAAACAGTAGTTTTGTAAGAATTGAAAAGTTTATGCGTTAAACTTTGAAAACTGAACTTTACAAAAAACATACTTAAATTAGTTCTAATAAAGTTTATATTAACAAGTCTCTGTTTTATTTAAATGTGTAATGTGTATAAAACTAACAGAACTGTTTATTATAGGCATGTTAGTAACTTAATTTTGGCAAATAGTTTAGTTTCGCGTTCATTCAAAAAAAAAGAACTTTGTTCATTTACTTGTTTATATTTACTATTTTTTATCATAAATTCATAAAATGCTGTTATGTTATTTGAAGTATGTTTTTTAGCAAGTTTTAATTTTGACAATTTTTATTTTAAGTTCACTTTAAAGATACAACATTTATTATATTTGATTCCCAGCTGGAGTTTATTACGATGTAAATGGTATCTTTAAAATATTTTTTAAGTTGAACCTAGATCTCAAAGTTCTAGCATAAAAGAATAAAAAAAATTACATATAAATTCATGTTTCGCTTTGTTTGTACCTTTTTGTTTTAAATAAAAAAGACGTAGTAAGTTTTAAAACTATAAGTTTTTTATTGATAAAAAAAACTTTGAAAGTCTAAACACGTTGAAAATATAAATTTGAACTAGTTCGGATATAAAAAATAAATCATAGCAGTTATATTTAAAAGGTAATGAGTAAGTTTCCACAGTGTTTAAATTGTTAGGTTTCCTCTTAAAGTATAAATAACAGTGACGGAAACCTGTAATTTAGGCAAAAAGAAAAGCACTTTTTTCGAATGAAAGTATTTCAATTACAAAATTAAGTAAAATATTAAATCACATCTAATGAATACTTACAGAAGTCATTTACCATGAGTTCGTTAGACCGTATAGTCTAATAAAGTCCTGCTATATAAAGATGAAATTCACTCAAATAAAATATATACCTAAAAATTTAGTCGTTAAGTAGAGCTTATTTCAGTATGCAAGTTCTTGATTTATTTAAAAATTTATTTGCTTTTTTAAATATCATAAAAAGTGAGTTTTTGAAATATTTCACTTTTACTATAAAATAAAGATTATTCATTTTAATTAGTTTGGTATCATATATTTTATAAAATTATTGAGTTGTTATTTCCTAAAAACTGAACCATTTAATCAAAACTTTTAGTTTTATCAACAGAAAATGATATTTAAGAACTTTTAATTACTGTGTAAATGTTTAAAGTTGTGAATTTTTTCGAGCACTTGTTTCCATACAAAATTTAAATAGAAAAAGAACTTTTATACTTTATAACCGAAACAACTTTATTTTAGCTAAAATAATACTTTTTAACATACTTATGAAATATAACTTATTTAAAAGCAAATCGCAATTAAGCATTTACCACAGCAATTTCTGCTTTGAAAATTAAAAACAGTAAAAAAAAAGGGTTTGAAAATAATTTTTGAAAGGTTTATTTTGTTCTAATTTTAGTTTCGGTCGCAATATCATGCTATAAATGTGATGATGCCACACAACTGTTATCATGTTTAAGTTTTTCCCGTTGCTTATCAACAGATGACGGTTGCTTCACTCAAACCTGGGTTAATAACAACAATATAAGACACTGTGAGTTTTTAATTTAAGATAAGAGATGCTAAAATCGTAATACAAGTTATATTTTTTTAAACTACTACAGGTTTATTATTTAAAAAAATATTTATTACGATTACTATTCGTTGCTTGAAATAGTAAACTTTTTCAATCTTTGGTACGTTACAATGGTTTAACTTAGTTATACCTGTGTTTGTTTAAGTTTAGAAATTGATTATATATTTTATCATTTATATTCTTTATTAAAGTGTGTAGTACATCTTACATTATAAATTTACAAATATTTAGTCTTATGTCAAAACTCTTGTTTTTAAACTTTAAACTTTTTTGTTTTCATTATCTAAAATAAACTGTTATTCGTCTTATTAAAGATACATACTTTACTAAGCAACGTAAAAAAATATACCAAACACTCGATTAACATAATTTTAGTTTAAGAAAAAATAAAACAAAATATTTTTTTATTTGTTTGAGCTTTAAGTACCACTGTTTTTAAAACAAAAATGTGTTTAAAATGTTATACTTTAGTGAAAATTTTTTCTCAAGAACTAGCATACAATAAATTTTTAAAATCATTTTAAAATTATTAGGCTAGTTTTTTTTTTTTAGTGGTTTTTAAAACATAAAAAGTACATGTTAACCTAATAAAAATAATGTTATTCAAAAACCATGTTGGAAATTTATATTAATACTGTTATAAGTTGAGTAAAAACCTTACACTATTATATGAAACATTTGGAAAAAAGTATATCTACAAGCTCAAGTTTACATATCGTAGTGGTTAGCCTTACTCACCTAAGTTTAAAAGCAAACACAATAACTTTATCGTTTAAAAATTTAACAGATGCCCGCGGTTGTTACAACTCGCAAAGAAAAAACTGTACTCACTTCAGTGACAACTGCTCGCCAGTGCGGCCCGTACTCAAGTGCTGCAAAACAGGAGATTTATGTAATAATGATGATCCGCTTGCAGAGTGGAGTGAGTAGTTGTTGCAACAATAAACACTTAGTTTAAGATCTACTTAGTATTTTAAATTAAGTGACGTTTTTTATTGTTACAAGGTTAGCGCTACTAAAAAATATCCGTAGTTTGTTTTTGTTTAAAAACCACTTGTGCGTGAAAAACTTTCGTTTTCGTAAAATTATCTTAGGATGTATCACATGAATTTTGTAAAAGATTAATATTTACAGGAATAATCAGTTTACCCACCGATTTTTTTAAACCTAACTGTTACATTTACTGTTTATTGAACGAGAAAAAAAGCGCTCAAAATATTTGGTGTTAGAACCTGGTGCACGAAACCTTTTGGTTATCGGGTCGAACACCTCTTAGATACCTTTTAAGGTCTATTCCAGCAACAAAATATAAATAACTAAAATAAATATACATAAATACTAGTAATTACTAAATACTAAATTAATAGTAAACTTAAAGAAGTAAACTTTGACATCTGGTTTTGGAATTAAGACCAATTCAAAATAGTTTATTTTATTAGAACTGACAATTTTTAATTAGGTTTTTTGTTAGCACAATGTACAAAAAGGCTTTTTGCTCTAAAACAAGCATTTTAAAACTACCTTATTAGAGTAAAAGTAATCTAGCAAAAGGTAAGTGTTACTCTATTTTTATAAGATGTAAACTGTTGCGTTGCTGTTGTCCTTAAATAATGAAAATGAAAAATGTGATCGTTATTACAAGACTCATGATGTAAGTAAACATTTTGTTTTGTTATTAAACAAAATTTCAATTCTTATACTCCATCATTGGTAAATTATATGAATCTAATTTATTTAACTGATTTGTTTTCTTTAAAATAATTAGCTTATCTAATTGATACAACTAATCTTTTATCATACGTAGTTTGTTTAACTTTTGTCTTTTAATATTAAAAATACTTTTTAATACTTTTAGCTGCTGTTCAGTAGCTGTTTAACAACAAAGATTACTAAAAATTTTCTATCAACCCAATGATTGACGATAGGTTTCTTGTATTCAAAACTAACTTTGTTTAAAATTATTTAAAGATATCTAAAGATATAAATAGTTTTTAAATACAATTTTCTTACATATGATGTATTTAAAAAATCTAATTTTGCATTTGAAAAACTGTCTTTATTGAATTAGAAGTCAACATTTTTTTCATTAGAACCTTTAAAACCGGAAAAAGTAACTGTTAAGCAAGTAGCTGAAAATTTAGAAGTAAGGTGGAAGTACGATTGCGACGGTAGGTACCAATACGTCATTTCTTATAGAAAGGGAGATGAGACCGTGCCTCCAACATTTTTATCAAACTCTACAGATAAAAATAACGTAAGTTTGAAATTTAAAATAGAGTAAAGTGCATTTTAGATTTTAAATATTTTAGATAAAATTTAGAAAGTTTTGTTACTAATAAATTTTACAAAAATTAATAACAATATTAAAAAAAAAAAAATATCTAAATCAAATAACTGGCTTAACAACTTTATATAATCACAACAGAATTAAAATTTATATATGTATATTTTACAAACAAATAACGATATTTTAAAACATGAAAAAATAAAACTTAACTGGTTTGCCAACTTTAACATAATCACTTTACTTTGTATCAAAAGAGCTAGAAATTACAAAAAATAATCATAAACCAAACTAAAACATAAATACAATCATTTTATTAGGACTGCTTAAAAACATACTCTAATAATATACTTAAATAAAATGATAAATAAGTACGTTAAAACTTATAAAGTTATTTTTTAATGTACATTCATAGAGTTCTTTTTTGTATTTAGTTAAACTTGTGCTGAATTTAGTTTAAATAAAAAGTATTTTTTAATAAAATCCTTTATTAAATAAATAAGATGTCTAAAATAAAGTTGTAGTAATATAACATTTGTTTTATCTCTAACGGATTTTTTTCTAACAAAGAAATTTATATGTATTTGTTGTAAACAACCTAAAAAGTTTGTTTTAACTTTATTACTTATGAAAATTATAATGCTAAAAAGGTATTGAATGAAATAAAAACTTCAATATAAATGTTTGTTCTTCAAAAAAATATACCTAAATACTTTATTACTATTATTAAGCTTTTAAGTTTGCTTTAAATGTGCACAGTAAAAAAAAAGTTAATGATCAAAATATTACCTTACTACTTGTAGTTTTGTTTTACTTCATTTAAAAAAGAAACAATATTGAGGGTAAAATGTACTGTAAATCATTTATAAAATGATGAAAAATGATTTAGAACAGTTTACAGATGAACTTAAGTGCTAAACAAGTTTAATACTGCTAGTAATGGTAGGCTTTAAATAAAAAAATTCGTAAAATTTGAAAAAATTTTGATACTTAAAGTTACTTTAACCTTCACGAACAATTTGCAGTAAAAAATAGTATTACTGTTTGGTTTATTTCAAATAAAATTACAAGTTATATACCAGTTATAAAAACTAGTTCCGTTAAGTGCAGGCATTGGTAATATAGAATGAAAAAGTATTTGGACAGAATGTTATAAAAAAACAGCAGTTTGTATAAACAAAATAATTTATGTCAGGGTTTTCCGAAGTAATTTTTATAATCGCCTCCTAGAATTAAAATTAAGAGAAAAATCACCTCCCCTTTCTTACTCAAGTAATAGCTGTCATTTAACAATTGCGTGAAAAGTTTAGAAAACAAAAATGTTAGTGGGTCGTAGTTGTAGTTCTAATTATAGATTGACCTTTACTTTTACTTTAAACTAAAAAGTCTAGAATTTCTCCTAGAACTTTATTACAAACCCGAGAATATCTAAAGTAAGTTAATTAATTACCCTTTTAACGTTTTGTCGTCTCACTAGATAAGGTCATATACTTAATAAAACTAGAACTAATCAATTAGCAAGTTTAAAGAAAAAAAAAACTATAGCTACCCCCAAATTTAAAACAACTCCCCCTCTTTTGCCTTATTATGATTATTGACCCCGTATTAATAAAAAAATATTTGTTATTTAAACAATAAATATAACACGTGAAAATCTTATACAACAAAATAACTTTTGTAGCTTAATTTACTTTGAAAGTTTATAACATTAATATGATCTAAAGTTTAAACCAAGAGCTGTAATATATTTCTGTTTTCAAGCTATCTTATTAGTAACAGCTCTATTTTCTAAAAAAATTTGTAAAATCATAAACTATTTTCAAAAACAAAAAGATTAAACTCGGACCATTGGAAGTCGGTAACTATACAATTGCAATTAGAGCATACCATTTGGAAAAATGGAGCGAGGTTGCAATTGTTAGTGGTCAAGTTGTTTCGTCAGACAACTCCAGTAAGTTGTTTTTAATAATAACTCTAAATTATTAATAAATGTTTAAACAAATTTTGTATCCGTTCAACAAGCTTATTAAAAATTGTTTTTTTATATTTGTGCCAGTTAGCGGGTTTCGGTCTTATAATATACAACTTTTGTATTTTTCAATACAGTCATTAAGACCCCTATTCAACTGATTTTACGCCGCAATGTTTTGTTTAAAACCAGGTGTTTTAAATTAAATAAAAAAGAATACTTATACTAATACTAGTCCAATAAGTTTTGATAGACAGGTTTGAAACAACGTTGAATAAAAAGTCTATTATACTCTATTGCAACAAAAACTAGTTAGATTTTGTAAAATAAATTAACTTTAAACTGTTTAACTTTAGACAAAGTTTTATGTTTTAATTATTTTAAATTTTCACGATACTTTCTGTTATGAAAACCAATTAAAAATAGCAAATATACCAAATAACCTTGCGTTATGTTACAAAGTTTGGTATATATGTTATTTTTAATTGGTTTTCATAACAGAAAGTATCGTGAAAATTTAAAATAATTAAAACATAAAACTTTGTCTAAAGTTAAACAGTTTAAAGTTAATTTATTTTACAAAATCGTATATTATATTTTTAGTAGAACTTGTAGCTAAAGCATAACAGTTTGTAAAGTTTTACGACTCCTTAAATGCCAACAATATATTTATATTGAATTCAAAACTCATAAGAAATTTTAGTTTTATTTTATACTTTAATACCACTAGAAATTATATTATAGTTGGAACTGTTTTGAATTTTAGCCAAAAGATAACAAACTTAAGTACTTCACTTTAACTCTATTAATAAAATAAAAAGAAAACAAATAAAGCAAATACTAAGCAATCAAAGTTTAAAGTTATTAATTTTTGAGATTTAGACCTCTAATTTTACGAAATGAATTACAAGTTTGTTAAAAGTAAATAAACAAAGTCCGTTGTTTTTTTTAAAGAAACCATGTTTACTTATACAAAATATAAAACTTTTTAAAAACAAGTTTTTAATGGTAAGAGATTTTTTGCATGCAATTGTATAAAATCTTCAAAAGTTTATTTAATAAGTAATAAATTAAACTTATTAAATGAAAACCTTTTCAAACTGAGTCCAAAATTGCACAATAAACAATATAATAGTAAAGTTCTTGTTGTAACTTTGGAAATTTATCACAAAAAACTTTTGCCTATAGGTTTAGTAAGAATTAGAAAATAGCCTTAAACTTTTAAGAAAATGTTTATAACTTGATATATTACTTTTTATGTCTTTATGAACTTGACCTCCATAACATCAAAAAAGGCGAACTTGTAATAAAAAAGTTTAGAGTTTAGCGGTTAAACTTACTAATTGTCTGAATTTTGCTATAAACATTTTTAACTCATAAATATTCTTTTGGATGTGATTCTTTGTTAAATCTGTTTCAAGCACTTACATTTAAATGCTAAATATTTTTAAATACTATTACTGTTATTATTTTACAGTATTAAAAAAGCTTTTTGAATAATTTTTCGTAAAAAATTAGTAAATGAAATTTCAAGAAAGTATAGCAGTTAAAAAACTGAACTAACAACCTCTATAAAAAGGAATAAGTTTATAAAACAACAATTTATTTAGAATGACATCTGTTGAAAATATATTAGATATAAAAAAAAATATCATATAAGCTAAAAAAAAAATTATTTACTAAGTCATACATAAGTCAGTTAAGTTTTCGGAAATAAATAAACTAAAAAATATTTTTATAACCATTTGATTAACATAATAAAGTTAAATTTTGTCTATGAAGTATATAAACTACGTGAACAATAATGCGTTTTTTAAGTTTGTAACTTTTTAATTTAAGAAAAACTAAAACATAGTAGAAAAATAGTTTTAAGGTTATTAAATAAAGGTTTTTAGTTTTATTTGATACATTAAAAAAAAACCATAGAAAAAAGTAAAGCACTGTAAACATTAAAACATAAGTTTTTGTAAAAAAAAAAAAATACTTAGTACTTGAATATTTCTACTAAAAGCTCTAGGTGGAACAGTAGGCCTTTCAAACATAAGTATAATAGCGATAGTAGTAATAGTTGCCTTGCTGATTCTACTTGTGATTCTCATTGTTGTTTGGTGCATTTTAAAGACAAGAAAGCAGACAGCTGAGTATGATGTCAGCCATATTTACACTGTTCGTTTTTATTTAATAGTTGTTATTAGTTATCTTTACTTAAAAAAATCATTGTTTTATTTCAACCAAGTTTATTAAATTAGTTAAGCTTGTTAGCAAAAACATCTAGTATGGTAATGTAGTTGTATAAATAATCTGAAAAAAAAACATATTATAAATTATAAAATGGTATCACTATATAAAAACATGATTTACCGCGCTAATATTATTATTATATTTATGAGTTCGAATAAGTAGATGCAGTTGTTCTGAGTTAGAAAGTTAGTTTCAAAGAAATTTTTTATACTTTCAGGTACCAAATAGTCTTGAAGCAACACAGAATTCTAGCTAGAATGGTTTCTTTTTTTTAATTTGTAATTAATTTTAGAATATACTGTTTAAAGCAAAGTAAATTTAGTTTATTTTTACTTTAACTACTTATGATAACTTTTAAAAACAAACCAACTCTCATTTTTACCATTTGCCGTAGTGTTAAATAAAAATCAAAATAGTACTTTGTAATTTAATTATTTACTACAAAAATTATTTACTAAAAATAAAAAATTATTTACTTTAAATACATCGATTTACTTTATTTTTTATTTCGTTTATTTTCTGACAAAATGTTGTGTTTTTGCTTAAACAGTATTTTAAATATAATAATTTAAGAAGGTAAAAATTTTATAAATTTAAAAACCTTATAAGTTTTAGACAGGAGTTCAACTTTTTTGTAATTATTTTATATATTTCTACTTTAGTTTTCTAAGATTTATCAAAGTTTGTAAGACTTTAAAAGGCAAAAAAAAAACTTAGAGAGATAACTGTACACTTTGGCAAATATTTACTGTCAACTAAAATTTGAATAAGTGTTTTTTTTCTAGCTATGATAGCTTAACTAGTCCATCATTTATTAGTGAAAATATGCAAGCTATCAAAGTTAAAGTTCTAATAATCTTGACAACAGCTACTCAAACAATAATTAATAAAACCCAATAGCTAACATACAACAATTTAAAGTAACAATTAAAAATTAGGAATATTTATTTAGCGACAGCTTACAAAAAAAAGCTGAGGACGATTGAAACAAAAAATATAAATATAAAGTTGGTAAATATACTTCAATTTTGCAGTAATAAATGCAATAATTTTTAATAAAAAAAACTTAAACTGTTGTGAAAAAAAATACCATAGAAAAATCTAAGTTTTTATTATTATGGCTAGACTAGACGTTATATGTTTTCTACAATTTAAGACTATTTTCTCTAGAAAAGCTAGAACTGCCAAAATAAACTTCAATGGTGAGAAAAAAAAAACTATTTTACGATTAAACAGAAAAAAAGATAATAATAAACAATGTTTTCAGTAATTTATGCAATCGTATTTTAAACTATCTCTATTTAAATATTTCTAACTTATACAGTTTTAGTTTTAGTTGAAGTAGTTTGATTTTTTGTAACTTAAGTTTGAAAAAGTGTGTATAACTGTGTCTGTAACCATTAAAGACATTAAAACCTGGGCCACTTGAATATATTTTTTAGTTATATTTATGTTTAATCAACTTACTACTTTTAATTCACATTTTTTAAGGAGTACAGTTTTCTATATATTAATAGTAAATCGTAAGTTAACAACTGTTTACATTTACAGACTTTTAACGTTAATTACAAATCACTTTTGAGATTCTAGACGGTTTAAATTGGTAAACTTAATAAACAGATTCTTTTTGCAAATTGGTTCATAAAAATGTTCAATTATAGAATAATACAACATTCTTAAGGGCTCATAATAAACTTGATAAAACAGCTATACTTTTCTTTCCTTTTTTTTTACGACTGCATAAATAGGGGATTTATGTTGCTGCGAACCATTTTCTAAGGTAACTGAATCACTTTTTATTGCTTTATTCTTATCTTCTTCTTTTTGAAAACCCATGCTCTTTGTTTCATTGGCAGCTTCGTCGATTGTAAAGTATATTCCACTTTTAACGTATTCTTCTCGATTAGCTAATGCTTTATTTTTACCAGAAGAAGCTTGAGTGTTAAAACTGTTGTAAATTTCATTTATTTTGATATCGCTACTTTGATCAGTTTTAAAGTCACTAATAGAATTACGAATATAGATTTCGTTATAAGTCATGTCTTTAACTTTTTCTTCCCTTTTGTTTTTCTTTAACTTAAAGTAAATAATTAAAAACACAAATAAACAAAGTACAAAAACAGAAGTAACAATAGCTATAACATTTAAGTGTTCAACTCCCACGTCATCGGAACTTGTAAGTGATAAGTCAGTTGTATTCTCAAAACTTGAATTGTTTCTCATAGTAGCTTTCGTTATTTATTAAAAACTAAATAGTATAAAACATTTCCATTTGATTAATTTTTTTTTTGACCAAAATTAATTTCTAGTTAAACAACAACTACTTAAAATTGTTTAAATTAAAGAAACTTACAAAATTAATAATGAAAATTTTACTTGAACAAATTTAATTTCTTAAGCTTTTTAATTGTGAAGTGTTATATATATTTTAAAATTAATATTATTTTTGTATTTAAACCAAAGTTAGATAATGATTTTCGTACTAAAAATATTTACCAGGTACAAGTTTATTTACATAAATTCAAAAATTAATCTTATGAATATGCTAACTATACTTTTCATTCATATTTTAAAAACTGTAAAACCATATAAATTTTATAAAAAATAAATGTTTGTAATATTGACTTTAAAAAGACTAATCCTTCTTATTTAAAGTGTTATAAAATACTAACTGTAGTATTAGATTTCGTACTTTAGACTTAATAATATTAGTTGAGGGTTGTCACATGAAGCTCTTTCTTCGTCAAAAGTTATAATAAAGTTCTAAAAGAGGGGTTGGCATATTAAAACCCGAGGGCCATGGTCAGCCCACTCAAGAGAAATATTCGGTCTGAGATTTCCACCTTAGGTTTTAAAAAACTTAGGAAAAAAATCAAACTAAAACTTTTCTATTAAATGTATTTACAAATGTGATCTTTAATTAACGTGATTAAACTTTTGTGCTAGTTAATCAATTAATTTTTATTGAAATTTGGCTTTTGTAGAAAGATTTCAATAAATTAGTTTTTTTTGAGTTTGGTGGCTAATAAAATATTTTTTTTCTAAACAGATCAAGTCTACAAAATATATTAAATAAATTTTAGCCCTTCAATTATATTAGTCCAACAATACCTAGTCTAGATCTTACAATTTTTTATACTTAAAATTTCTAGACAACTTTATGTAGAAATTTAAAAAAATAATAGTTATTAATACCATTAGATTTTAGTAAAACTAAACAAAACTTTTTTTAAACAAGAAGTCAGCAGCTTTTTATAAGCCGCGGGCCAATTTTCCTAAAAAAGTTATCGCTGACCGCACTGTATAAAAAAAGTCTTCTACGGGCCGCAGTTATTTAAAAATCTTCGTAGTGATCATTATGAAAATACTACTTCAAACGAAAAGTTTAAAAAAATAAGCTATAGTAGAGCACTATAACTGAGTAATTATCAAATTAATAGCCTTGTTTTAAACTTTAACTACAAAAAATCTTATAAATGTTTTTAAAAAATATGTTTTGAGCTGAAAAGCATCTTGCGGGCCGCATATTTTGGCTTTGAAAGCTGCAGTATATGATGTAGAAGACTTAACATACCATCTGTAAATTATCTTTATCCTGATAAATACCCTGTATTCACAAGTTTAAATGTAGAATTTTTTCTTGATAGTTTTTGCAAAAGTTTGATATAACTTTTACACAATCAACAAAACTACTTATTCTTAATTGAGCGAGAAACGTCGTCAGTTGATTAAAGTTTAGCATATAAAAACAGAATCTGAAAATAGAAACCAAATTATGGAACAAAATAAATCTGTCTTTAAAACTCATCATTGTTCTAAGTCTAAAACATTTAGATCTAAAAATATTATTCTAAACACAAAAAATCGATATTTGTTTTATATACTTAATAATTAATTCGTTTAAATGAGCTTTAAATAACCAAAAATAGTAAATTTTTAAAGAAAAGCACAACCTAAAAAAATCAAAATTTTTTGATATCATGAATAGTATTTAAACTATAGAAATTATTTACAATGGAAAACTTCAAAAAAACTGTAGTTAACTACAATAACATGATTAACTTCTTGAGCTTTTTAGTATACGATGAGCTTTTATTAATAATGATTACTCACATTACGTTCTAATGCTTTAACAATTATGAATGTTTGTAAACTTAACTTATAATGAAAACAAAAAGCACAAAATTACCTTAAAAAAGTATAAAATTCCAAAAAATAAAAATGAAGTTTTAAGGCCTATCAAAAAACTATAAAAAAAAAAGTATTTAGTATAATTTTACTTTAAGTGTAATAAAAAAAAAATTAAAATCTACAAAATAAAAAGTTTGAAATATGTAAAATAAATCTTTGATACTGTTTTCAGTATTTATTACGAAACTAATTTTTAAGATTGTATAAACTTCAACCACTTTAAAGTATTTTTTTGTTTAGTCCTACTTCGCTTAAAACTTTCTAAAAACTTAACTATATAAATTGAAATATATTTCTTAAAAATTGTTAAGGTAATACCTTAAGGAAGACAGATGTGAAACAAGTAATTGTTGTAAGTTTTAGTGTTAAATTAGAATAACAAATATTTATTACAAACCGTTTTAAAACTTATTTGAAAAGTAGAAACTAATAGACTAAAATACTTTAAGATTATAAAAAACACTTTATTACTAATTTAAACAACAATAGGTGTACAAAAATTAAAGAAATAAACAGCACAATATTTTAATAGCATTATAAAATCCTCGTTATTTGTAGATTTTAAGCAATGATTTCTAATGGTAAGCAATTCTAGAAAAGAAAGAAGGTATACATTTCTAAATCTACATAAAATTTAGATCTCTAAACAACTGTGATTGTTATTGTTCAGGATGTGTTCGTTTATTAACAGACGTCAAGATCATTGTCTCTACGGAGCTTTAGTAAAAAACAAAAGTTGTCAAAAACAAAAAAACCTTTGCATATGTAACATATGTTAAAAACAAATACTTTATCAAACTATGAATAAAAAATATATCTTAATTTCTTTTAAATCGATTAAGTTGTAGTAGTATTAATCGTAGCGTTACTAAATGTCATTAAACTTTAAAAAACTTACACACAAACAATTAACTTTAATAAATTGAAGACTAATGAGTTAAAACTTTCTCTATTTTCATTAGGCTTATTTACAGGCTCGTTTTCAAAGTTGATGCTTTTGTAAAGTAAAAGAAAAAACTTAAACAGCAAAAAAATCTAAATACTTATTTAGCAGGGGCGTCGCGTGGGGTGGAGCATTGGAGAAAGTGTTAAAAATAAAAAAATAACAAACATATTATAGTATTTTTAAACCGTTAAATTTACTATTTTTAAACAAACTAATGTTCACAAACGGTTCGTTGAGATTTTAATGTTTTTTAATCAGTTTTTAAAAATAAAAAATTAAGAGGTTTTTTTTTGAATACTCTTAGATTTTCAGCATGCCTTAACATTTTAAGCATCACCACTGTTATTTAATATTTTTTACTATATTATTTAAAGACAATATTTTTGTTTTCAGATGAGGACTTTGAAATTTAATGGTTTTAATTTCTTTTTTATATTTATACTACGAGCAATGGAAAGTTGAGCAATAAAAAGTTTTACATTCAGTTAATTAACTACATTCTTATTTAATTTTGATTGGTTATAACTAAAGAAAAAGATAAGGATTATTGATATTCAATAATTTTTTTAAGTATTATTTACCATTAATAATTGTTTTTATTACATTTACAGTAAAACACTGGCAATAATTGCTAGCTGCAACAACGATGTTAGCTTTTATTTTAATACAAACTAGTAACAACTTTAATGCTTTTTATCATTGAAGAAAAACCTCTAAAATATTTAGACCGACAATCTGTATCAAAGTTTAGAACATAAAATTAAATAGTTTACCTGCAACAAAGCTTTTATTAACTGAAAAAAATAAACTATATTTAAGTTACCTGAGAGCTCAAATAATTGTGATTCAATCTGTTATAAAATATTTAAAGAACCATAAAACAAAAAATTTTAAAATGTAGAAGAAGATCCAACTGAAAAAGAGTATGAAAGTTAGAAAATGACATGTATTCATTAAAAGAGATGATTTATAATTGCTAAAAACATTTTTCAGTAAATTTATAATTTTATTATTAAACAACAGAATCTTCATTTAGTTTATCTTAGGTTATCTTAATGCAATCAAAAAATAAAACAGTATTTGACAACGAGTTCGAAAAAAGCAACTGGGAAATTTATCGTCATGACGGTCTGCTTATAGTTAAAAAAATAAGATTGAATTATCGAGGAGAGCCATTTAAAAATTTTTCAAGGTTACTATTTGAAAGTCAAAATTGAACTAAGCTTCGGTAGTGTGGATTTTCTGGACATCACTTTGGATTTTTTAAAGATGCTCTTTCACATACAGAAAAATAAATCAGAAATATTTATAAAAACTTTAACTACAGTCATCCACGTCTAATAAAGAAAAAAATCTCATCAATGACTATAAGTATGTTATCACCATTATCCAAAACAAAAGAGTTATTTGATAATAAAAATCCGTTATAAAGACGCTTTAAAAAAGTAATTGTTTCAAAATCCCATTGTCTTACGTCCATTAAAAATAATAAAGTGTTTCACTTCAACCCTCCCTTTAGTGACCAATATAGGATAAGATTTTCTAAAATTGGTAAATAATCTTTTCCCAAAACCTATATAAAGCTATATATAAAAATAAATAAACAAAAGTTTTGTATTTATGTAATATCAGTCTTGAAAAAGAAATCACAAAACACAATCATATAAATCTTTAAAACTCCAACAAAACATCAAATAATGATTACGAGTCTTGCAATTGTAGCTCAAAAGTTAAATGTCCCGTGAACGGGAAGTGTTTCACGAAAGTGGTGAAATGGAAAGTAAAAGTCGAATATAGAAACAAAGAGATGATGTATAATGGGTCAAAAGGGAGACAATTTAAGAAGAGGCACTAAGAACACATGGAATCCATTAGGATCAAAGAAAAAAGTACGAGACTAAGAACAATAAAACAAAGATGACAACGTAGATAAACTTAGCAAAATATGTATTCTATTTAATTATGAGAGATCTGAAATTGCGTGTTAGATAACAATAAACTATTAAACTTGAGATCTGAACTAATTTTAAAATGCAAACACTTTGCAAAACTGTCTAGCTCTACTTATTAGTTTACGTGACTGTGTTTTTATAAGGAATAATGTAACTCGTTTTATAGTTTTAATATTTTGTAATTTACTTTGTTGATGTTTTATACAGTGACGTTAATAACTTGTTTTATTTAAACTTAAATTTAACTTTTTTTTTAATTTCAAACTTCTTAGTTTACAAATTACTAAATTTATACTATATGTAGTTAATATCTATAGTCACTTGTTAGTTTGTTTAGATCATCATGCAAACATAAAGCAATTTTAAAGTTATAAACTCAGTAAAAACCTTAAAACAATAAATTTATTTTAGCCGTAAGTTTAAAAACATTAAATGAAAAAAAAAAAGTTCTTGAATGTACAACTACTAGTTAATATGACTTAAAATATTAAAATTTTAAAATATATTAATAAGATATATAATTCACAATAACTCAGAACTTGAAATGTCAGAATTAGAATTTTTAGCATTTAAATTGTCGGGCAACCATATATTTTATGATTTAGAGAAAATATAAATAGTTTAACGTATATTCTAGTGGTAATTATACCGAGTAAAATTTGAAAAACTAATTAGATTTTAACAGGTTTCATTTATTATCCAATGAATATTGTATAACAAACAAGAATATTTAAGTATAGTTAATCTAAATTGCTTAACTGTGTTTATTTAAACATTTTAAATCACTTGATATATAAACTTTTCTTTCGTTATTGATTTTTGAAAACTTTTTCATTCCATATTCTTTTTTATATCTTCTTAATTTACTTGTTAGATTTATTTATATGTAAATCTGGAATGTTTATGTGACAATTCAAATTAGAACAACTCAAATTTCGACAGTTCAAATTCTTAAAAAACTATTTAAGAGACTATATCTTTGAAACTAATGTGTTTAGAAAAACTTTTAAATATGTTTGTAGATCTCATCTACACCCAATTTCTTTTATTGCAAAACTTTAAATATTTTTCAAGATATTCTAAAATTACTATAAATAAGTAAGATTTTTAAGTTTATTTTAGCCATATCTCAAAAAATATTTAAAATTTTGTAATGATAAAAAAATTTGTTGTAGATATTAAGAGGACCAACAGACATACATTTTATTATTTTTAATATACATTACTTTTTGAGTTAAGGTCCTTTGAATTTTTTTAAAGAATTTAAATTGTCGGAATTCGAATTTTTGTGCACCCATCTGGAACAGTTAGTTAATAAACAGTTTAGTACTAATTTAAATTAAAAATTGTTTTATAGCGTTTTATTCTTAGTCTGTTTGATAGTTAAGGAAAGCCAAAACAGATGTTTCAACACACTATTTCAATAACAGCATGAATTCACAGCTACGAAAAAGCAGTTTAGAACTATTTTATAAAATCAAACTCAAAATATAAACTTATTTAACTCATTTAATATATAAGTAGTTATAATAATTCTAAAAATAGTCTAAAGATACTTAAATTGATTTAAACATGAACTAATTAAAAAATTAGATAAAAGTTTGAAAAAAAAACAAAAAATAAAAAAGCTCTAACCAAAAAAGATGTGTGAGCTGTTTTTAATTTGTAAAAAACAAAGAAAAACAGTCAAAGGATAACTATAAATAACTGAAAAAAAAACGAAAAAATATACGTGACTTAAATAAAAACTTTTCTTTAACCTTATGTCTCAGCGAATATGAAATTTAACACAAAATGATCAAAACTTATCGTTTAAAGCTTTTATAAACTTTTTTTATTTTGTACTTTAATATGGTTTTTCTACACTTAGCTCATTCTTTACGACTTTGGCTTCAATTTTTCGCAGCTTAATAATCAAATTTTATTTAGGGGAGTTGTTGTTTGATTAAATTGCTTTGTGAACTACAAAAAATTACCTCCTATTTAAAGATAACAATTTTTTAACCATTATTCATATAAATACTTACTGCTTTTTATACCTGTCATAATCCTTGAAAAATTTATCATATAAATTATGACTTAAGATTTTGTAAGTTTCATTTTCATAAAATAGTGTATCAGTTTTATTCATTTCCAAAAACATACTAGCACACACTTAAAACAAATTAAATTCAATTTATTTGTTTATACAAAAAGTACGTTCAAATGTAAGTTTTGACAAAATAACAAACTTGATAAATAAATTTAATAGATTGTTTAATAACTTTATTTAGATTCATTTATACACTCACTAAAATATATACTTTTATAGTTTTGGATATTATCGATTGTATACTATGGCTATTGTAATGAAGAAAAATAAAAAGTTGGACTTCTTTTCTTATATTGATTCATTATTTTCAAAAAAAACTCAAAAAATAACTAAAATACCCCTTTTTCGTGCCGATTCATAGATACTTTTTGCCTTTTCTATGTTTTTTATAATTTGAAATTTTACATATAGCTTATTTTAAATCTTTTAAATATTTTTACGAGAATTTTTAGGTGGGCTGGATCTGTTCTGATTTAAAAAGTTTTTAGTTCAGAGTTTAATATAATTTATAATTGTTCTAGATAATAATAACTAAAGTTTTTAAGGTTTTCTTTCATTAACTTAAGTTTTTAATTATAACAAATACAGTTTTTTAAATATTTTTTCTTCATTTATTGATTCATACTTATACACAGTTGAGTAAAAATAATTTTTCGTTAAAAATTTATATTTCACTCAATCGTTTTTTTTAATCCAATTTAGATATAGTCTTAATTCAAGTATACTTTTGTTATAAGTTAAAACTCCTCAAATTTCTATCAGTTTTATTATTCGAAAACCAAATAAAAATCTAATGATTTCAATGATAGAAAAAAAGCTAAATATTTGTTTTATAATCGAATATGTCTATAAATGAATCTGTCAATAAACATTAAATGATTTATTTATTTCTGGTTCATAAAAAACTAAACTTTTTTAAATGGTAAGCAAGTTGTTCAATGGCATTTAAAACTATCGAGTGTTTCTTTCTAGATTCAGTAAAATACACTATTGTTCAAAAAAGTTAATAAGAAACCAACACAGTTGCAGAACCAACAAGTTTGTTTTTTGTTAAGATTTTTTCAGCACTTTCAGTTTGTATTTTTATTTATGTGGTAAATTTAGTTGTATAAATTTATTATGTATGTATTTAAAAAAAGCAATTAAATAAATATATATATATATATTATTATTAAAACAAAAAAAAATCATTGTTGTTAGTTTTTAATGTTATAAAAAAACATTTTTTATAAAATGTTGCTCATGTAGTTTTGATTACAATCCATTCAGATATTAAGTTAATAAATTAAGACTTTACTCTGAATGTAAAACTCCTTTTTTTAATTTAAATACAGATTTTTTTTTCTTTAATCTGTAAAGTAGTCATTTGACCTAGTACTGTATTGAATAGTGTTTTTAGGTTTAAAGTGTGTTAGTCTAAAAGATAAACAAAAAATTAGTATTTAGAAGGTATTTCTAAGTAATGCTGTATAGATAAAAACTTTTAGTTTAAATCAGTACACTTTAATTTGCCAGTTATGTTTGTATAGTAGACTGAAATGTTGTTTTATTTTAGTATAAAGTAATTACGACAAGAAACTATATAAAAAAACTCGCACAATACCAAGTATTTTTATTTACAAACGAAAAGAGTAACTAAAAAGGCGTAAAAAGTAAGCAAAGAAATAATAGTCGTAGAAAATTACAAAATACTGTTCAAGTAACTTTTTTAAAACAAATTTTTTGGTTCAAGTTCTATATTTATAAAAAAAAAATCTTTGTGGTTACAAAAACTTATTCTTCTTTTTTATGTTGTAAACAATCAAAAGTTATTATGAAAGTCGAAAAAAAAAACTTTTTTTCATGTAAACACATTATAACATAAAAGTGAAAAGTTTTTTTTTTTGTGCTAATGACTTTTTTAGTTTGCTAAGGATTGAAAATAAGTTTAACGTTCAAATAATTAAAATGAACGGAATTATAATTCTAAAATAATGATCAAGACTAGTTTAAATACGTTTTCATATTTTGTAGTTCAAAAAGTATGTAACTAAATCTATATAATTTAAATCGTGTAGAAGTTACGTGTAGCTTGTACTTCAATCTTATCAATAAGGTATTTTTTACAGCCTTGTGTTTGTAAGCTAGTTAAAATACACTATTGGTTAAAACCATTTTCTATTTTTTGATGTCTAGCTTGCTCAAAAACCACAATAATTCTAACCGTTTAGCTAAAAACACAAATTTTTAACACTGACATTTTAGTTGTATTATTTTTTTTTCTATGCGTGTCTGAAAGCTCGTGAGCCTGCAAATTTTAACAAATACTTTTAACAAACTTCCACAACTAAATCTTAACTCTTTTAGGAACTTGTTTATAAACAGGGTTTAATAGTTTCCAAATGTTTAGGAATTTCTGCTTAAAACTTTGAGAACTTTTTCTGTTCAAGTTCACAATTCTGTTAACTTTTCATAGTTTTTAGTCAAACCTTTGAGGTTTCTAGTAGAAGACACGACGACAAAATGCAATTTTCTAGTCAAATCGACTTAATTAAAACTTTCCTAGAAAATCGCACTAACAATTGAAACTAAGCACCTTAAAGGTGAAACGACAAAAACAAACGCATGACTCGTGGTACAAAACTTAAAAATATAATAAAACGTGGCTTTCGAAATTCAAAGGAACGTGTTGTCGAAAAGGAGTAAAAATGGGAATAAAAGCTAGCTTAACTACCATCAAAACCATACAAAATAAAGACACAATAAAAAAAAGTTAACGTTGTGGCAGCGAGAAAGGAAAGAGAAAAACAAAAGGGGAAAACCCCAGAATAAAACACAATTTTAAAGATGCGCGGTTGAACATGGGCGAAAGGAAAACATCAAAAAGCTTGGAATAGGAAAAAAAAAAGTTGAAAGAAAAAACGAAACGGACGGCTGTGTTGCGAAATAACAACGACGCAAAAGGAGATAGCAGCTGGGAAAGCAGCATACACAAAGTGTTAGACGAGATCAAAGTTCACGAGGCTCACGAACGCGAACGTTTGAGTTAAATAAGCCGTCTCTTTTGATCGCTAACAGTGAAATTGACAGTTCTCTTGTAGCACCTCGATTTTGTTAGTTTTCTGATAGTATTCAGCTAATGATTAGTGTTAATGTTTGTTTTCTTGTAAACTGTCGCTCAGTAGATGTTGTTATAGCATTTTAACAAACTTTATATTAAATGTTAATTTAATTATGTTCTTATTCACGTTTAAAAAAAAATTATGCAGTATCTTTGTTACAGTTCTACAATGTAAATATTCAGGTCTTTAGAACAATGACAAAAGTAAAGAAGGTAACTTAAGTTATGAAAACTGTGTACTTTTAAAGTCACTAAGCTTCTACATGTACTTTTTCTGTGCTCGAGTACCACTTACAACATGTTATACCTACAAATATAAATATATACAATTTTACACAAACAGAGCGGTAAAAATTAATATTTTTGTTTATACTAAGTAGCTGAAAGTTTTTAGCGAGTGCTTGTTGTATTGAGCTTTCAAGTAAAGCTAACTTAAAAAGAAACTTTAATTTTTAACTCATCTTTTTCTCAAAATCGTAAACATAACTTTACAATTTGTTTTTAAATAAGTGCTTTAGCACCTTCATCAGTCTGTGAACCTTTGACATGCCTTTTTCCACTTACATGAGGTGCACCACTGATCTCTGTGTTCCATTCCATACACTTTTCTGCATTTCTTTCCATCTCCTTTAATTTTTCTGAAAAGAGTTTCATGAATTAAGTTTTAATTTATAATAACTTATAAATATCGTACTTAAATTGCTTTGTTTATATGTCTTTAGAGTCTAGATAGTATAAGCTTTTTTAAATAGAAAAAAAATGGGATAAAAACAACAACCGCTTTATACTATTTAAATAGATTATGATAAGAAAAAGTCTTGTTAAATATAAATTAAAATTTTCAACATATGTATTTTTTAAGCATAAAATAAATGCAAAATTCAATACAATAGTTTTGTTTTTATAACTAAAAGTTCTTTACGAGGTAAAGTTTTTGTTTAATACTATACTAATACTTTGTTTGTTTTTTGCCTAAAAGAAATGGTAAAAACCTTATTTGTCCTGAAGTTTTGTGAATGTTGAACGGCATTCGAGTATGACCGAAGCTTTGTTTCTTTCCTCCTTTCCCGTGGTAATACTGTTGAATATATTTAGTAATGGAAGGTGTTTTTTTTTAATCAACCTTGTTTAGATGAATATTTAGAATACTTGTAGGCTTGGCATTATAAGTTTAAAGAACTTTTTTAAGTAAACTTTGAAAATATCAACGTAATGAATGTATATTTTCTGATAAAACGTTTTAAGTTTACAAAACAGCATAACTTTTATCGTCTTCTCTCAAAACTGTAAAGCTTTTTTATCTTTTGTGTTGATAACTATAGTAATCTAGTTTTAGAAAAATAACTAAATAATAACAATTTTTGTTTGTAACTTTTGAAAAAAATCTATAAGACAGCTCTAGTATGACAAAACGATTGAAACTTTTATTGGACTTATTCATAAAACTAAAAAAAAATTGTGTTTTTATTCAAATTTAAATAAATGATTATTATCATAAGTGTCTATTTCAAGCTTAAGTCAAAGCATACTGTTCTCAAACTTTTATTACTTATACGGCAAAACAAAGCATTATATCAACTTTGAACAGTTTGTTTTAAGTTAAGCTTGAAATGAAAAAATTAACAAATGCAGAAAATATTTAAAAGTGTTAAATTTTATTACTCCTAACGACAAAACAAAATCATTATATAACTTAATTTTATTGAATATTTTTGTGCATTTGTTCAGATTTTTATTTGGTTTCTTATAAAAGATAGACTAAAAACTTTTCATTAATAAATGCCAAACTAAATTTTATTAGACTACAATAGAAATGAAATAGTAAAAACATACTGTAGAATCACCAGTCCATGAGTAAGCGTGCTGGTATTGGTTTTGGGCATCGTAAAAACCGGCAGTGGGAATTTTAAGGTTTTTGTTGGCCGGTCCGGCATGCCGAGGTGCTTGAGCGGCCTGAGATGGATGAGCGATGACCATTTGAGGCTGGCTCCCACTCACTATAGTGCCAGGCTGTGTAAAAAAAAATAATCTCAAAGAAAAGACAACGGCAACGACAAGTCTTATGTACAAACATCACAAATAAAAAAAAGTTTTTATTTTAATTTTAAAAGTTTTTCGAATCTAGTTTAAAAAAAAACAAAAACAAACGTGATGAATGGGAGAAAACGCGATGTTGGAAATGGGAACGGCGCCGTGTGGAGGGAACGGGTAGTATGCCGGTTGCTGATTGGCCTGTTGCGGCTGTTTGCTGGTGACGGAAGCTGGGGAACTTCCCGTACTTGAGCCAACAACCGAGTCGTCCGTTGAAATCTGGAATAAAAAAGTTTAAATTAAAATAAGAAATTATCATAGTATATGATACTAAAGCACTTGAATAATAGTTTTCAACTGCTTATTTTTAACACTTCTATTGGTTAAGATAGTGTAATTTTAACTTATTACCATAAAAATGGTTAATTCTTACTTAAAAACTAATTGTAATATAACTAAATAAAACCAATGAAAAAGGTATTTGTTAAAAAAGTTACAAACCTTTATTGTTTTAAATTTCAAAACCTTATAATACAATAAGTAGAATGTTACAAAACAGATGTATTTACTGTAGAGTTATAAACGTTAAAAGTTTTCAAAGTTTAATTGATTTTGACACTAAAATTCATTACAGTTGTATGTACGAGAGTTGTACGAAAATAAAGACTAGGAAAATTTACAAAGTAGAACTGATAGAACGTAAAACAAATCTGAGTTAGAGATGTTGAAGTTAAAAACAAAATCTTTTTTTGTTTATGCCTGTTTATCATTATAGATAATAATTTTATGTTTTCATACTTTCAAATAAAATAAAATTAAAATTAATGTTTATCAAAATGTTATTATTTTATAATAAGTTTTGCCTATTTATAACTTCATTTTCTAATAAATAAATACTTCAATTCCTAAACTGAAAACTTCTGAAATTTCAAATTCTATCGTTTCAAACTAAGCAAAGTTTATAAAGTTTTAGATTATAGTTGTATTAAGCCAAATAAAATTATAATACCAGAATAGAAAAAAATATGATGCAAACAAACTTTGCGGTACGGGACTGCTCGATGATGCATTCTATGATGTGGAATTTTACCTTCATTTGCGTGAGGAACTGAGCTCTGCGGGTGCGAAATCCGTGGACTGGTCAAGGTTATAAACCTGGGTGTTTGTGGTCCCCCGTGAGGAACAGATGCGAGTTGTATGCGAAAATCCGGAGGAAGCGAAGTTGAATACTGAGGAAAATAGTAAGGGTAGAGAACTTGTGGCAAAGAAATGGGTTGTGACGGTTGAGGCTTTGACTCTGGACGTAATTTTTGTGAACTGACCCGTAGATCTTGTGGTTCATCTTGCATTTCAACATCCTTTTGCACTGGGGATTTTTGAGACTGGTCATAAGTCAGAATCAACTGTTCGTCGTCTCCTTCCATCAGTGACTCTTTTTGAAGATCTGATGCTTTTTTAGGAGCTGCTTGCTTGTGCGAGAAGTTCTGAACACTTTTTTCTTTTGTGGAGTCTGTTCTGCATGTTGCTGTAGTTGTTGTTTTCACTCCTCTTGTGGGAGATTTGTGACGAGAGTTCCAACTCCCAACGCCACTACTATCCAAACTGTGTGGACTGGCTCCTTTATAAATTAAAACTTAAATCTTTATTTGTCGTTTAAAACAGCCGTTGTTATTTAAAATATTCAGCAGTGATTTAGTACTACACGGAGAACGAAAATAAAACATCAGCAAATATTTAGGAACAAAACTTTTATAACATCTAATAGGTAATTAAATTTTTAATATATACCTTTAATTATTTCATCTTTTACAAATCATATTATTTGCTTAAATTTTCATTTTGAGCAAAAAGTAAAGAGCAATGCTTTTATAATTTATTTAAGCTGAAATAATCATAAAAAGTTTGCAATACTAATTATAAGTTTTAAACTCCATGAATTTGCAAACAAAATTAAACCTAGATTTGTACTAGCAGACTTGTTCCTGTTGTGTGCTTCTACAAGAATTGGAGCTGCCTTCGGAGGCTTGTGTACAACTGGAGGGCCGGAAAGTTCAGATAGCACCATCGCAGCTATCAGCTCACTCATCGTCGGCTCCTCAGAAGTCTTGCGTGCCCTCCTTTAAAATTGTATTGATAAGTATAAAACTAAAGTAAGCTAAAACACAGTGCAACAATCTAGTAAAACATAAAATGTAACATAATAATGTGTTAAATCTTGGAGCTGTTCATAGTCAATAAAGTGTTTGCGTACAAAACCAGTCGTTTTTATGTTAGAATATATAGTTCAAAATTAAATAAACTTATTTTTTAAAGTGGAAAAAGAAATTTATTTAAAAGATAAAGTTTAATTAAGAAATGAGATAAGGTTACTAGCACAGTTTATTTTTAAGTATTATGGTTTTACCACTAGCACTTACATAGTTTTTGTAACATCTTTTCTTAAACAGCATTTTTTTCTCTTACCAGAGTATTCTTCTTAAAGTGTAATCGTAACTACTAGTAATTTTGTTGTAAAAGTTAAAATGATTAATTGATATACTCTTTGGGTTAAAAAGAAAAAAAAAAGAAGAACATTTATTTTGTACATACTTTTATTTTGTACTTAGATAAGTTGTTAAAGTAAGAAAACATCGAAGTACTAAAAAATATGAAAAAAGTTAGTTCAACTAAGTCTTTTTTGTTGGATCACGAAAACAATAAGTTTATTCCATATTTTAGTATATTACCAATCATCCAAACCTAACTTAATTCAGTTTCAAGATCGATTTTGTAAACTGTTAGCTTTGAACGTTACAATAGTATTTTGCATGGTACAAAAAATATTTGTGTTCAAAAATAAGTTAACTTAAAATGCACATATTTTAAGTCAACTATTTTTTTTTTAATTTTTAGTATATATTTTCGAAGTACTAAAAACATACAGTTTGAAAACAAATTTTCACAGGAACAAATATAAAAATTTTTAAATTGAAGATTATAGTTTTTAGGTATTTTACTATTGATAACATACTTTAGATAATATTAATAGACAGCTTTATTTTCATGAAAATATATTTAATAATTTTGTATTAAAAAATACTTAAAGCATAAAAGTAACAAGCAACTAAAAATTATAACGATGTATAAGCTATGCCAACATTATAGGTCTGTTTAAAAATATTCTTCTTATGTGATGTCTAGTTTTCTATGTGTAGATTAAAATGTTTTATTTTTTTCAAACTACATATACTAAAATATATACAGACTTTGAAGACTTTACAAAAATAAAAGTTAATTCGTAGTATTTTAAATACAAATATTGTTAAACCTATGATCTTAAAAAAGCAAATTTTAACAGTTTGTATTTTTCTCAAACTGTTTTATAACTTTGCTAAAATATTTCAAAAAAAATATTTTTTTATTATTATACAATGAGTACAATACAAATTACATAGATTTCAAAAAAACAGGTTTAATAAAATATGCCTACTTGCGTACATTTCTTTAAATTTTACTGATTATCTTTATATTACTGTTGTTTTTTTAGATAATATTTTTAAATGAATTTCTTTAAACAACTTTAAAGTCTACAACTGATCATCTGTTACAAGTATAGACCATATTTGAATACTTTTGAACATAAAACAGACATTCTTTCAGAATCATTATAAAATACCTTAAAAAATTGAGTACTCTTTATAACTTTTCTACACTTTTATCCGACTAATCGTTTTGATGATAAATAAATATATTTAAGCAATGTAAAAATGTTTTAACATTTAACAAAAACATCAAATATAAAAACAGTCTTAAAGTTATGCACGCAGTACTAGTGATTTTTTGTAAATTCTTTGGTAATAATGAAAACTGTAATATCTTTATTCAAGTGCACACTCTGATAATTTTGTATACTTAGGGTATTGACAAAACAAAATTACAGTTTGAGCAAAACACAACAAAAACTTGATTGAAAGACAACGAACACGTTTGACTTTACAACATCGAAGTTTGTGTCATGGCAGCTTACCCGGCGGCTTTTCTGTCTTGGCGTACAGCACGTAATGAGCGGTTGGGCGTCAATCCCAAGTTGGACATTGTTAATTCCTGATACGGATGCGAAACGGACGCGCTTTGAGTTAACAGAGGCTTAGACCTCAAACTTCCACCGCTTACTAAATCAGGCATCAACCTTTTGTGTTAAGATGTTACTTATAGATGCAGGTTGATAGTGCTTGGGTTAAAACAGATTTTAAAAGGAAACTTTGCTTTTAAAGTTTTCTAATGCTAAGTATATAAACAAAAAAATTGAGTCTAGAATATTTAACTATTCAACACATACAAATTGAAAAAAAAAGTGAAACTTAGTATTTTTTTGAGATAAAGTATTAATACACAAGTTTATGTATGCAAACTTTACTTAAATATAGTTCATAGGCCTTAGCTAAAGACATAGTTATAAAAATAATTTTTAACAAAATTTAATTGAGTAAATCATCCTAAAAGTTGTTCAGAGTTTTTGAATTTTTATTATGATACTAACTAAACACTTTTCACATAATCATGAAATCAATAGGATGCGTTTTATAAACCACAATTGTTTTCAAAAAAGTATTAAATACAGAACTATATAAATAGACAAATTTTTATTTTGTAATTAGTTTGTATCTTTATAAAGTGAGTTATCTTAAGTTTTTAAAAGTATTTAGTAGTATCATTACGTTGTACTTTTTAGTGTTGAACCGTCAAGCTAAAAGTTAACGAAATTACGCACCTGTTAGTGGACAGGTAAAGCTCGTTGACGGTTTTAGTCACCTTGACGTTGTCATTCCCTGACAGCTGGACATCTACGTGGTCTCCATTCACCTTTATCACATACCCACTCACCTCAACACCCCTGTAGTGCGTGTAAACCTGTTTAAAACAAACCATTTAAAGTATTTGAAGTTCTTGGCTTAAGTAAGTTGTACATTGTACTTTATGTAAGCTTTAGAAAAACCTATAAACAAACTGTTTAATTTTTTTTAACAAAACTTTATTAGCTTTTTCGATAAAATTTTTTTTATAAACTTTTTGACACTGCAACAATTCGACGTCTCTGATATTTCGAAATCCAGGACCGATTATTTGGTTAGCGGAGCAGCAAGTTATTTTTCCATCGTCCAAGCAAACTTCGTACATTCGATCACTGTTTACCTCACTCTGTCTAACAGCCTGTAACAAGGTGTTAGTGTATAATTAAACTAAAAACTTTTGACTTATGTTTACATTGTATTGAATTGTTTCAAATTTAACATTATTCTTAAAGAAAGTTGTGAAAAACTATTTTTCCCTCTTTGTTTTATTTTATTTTACCTCAATAAACTTAAGATGGTTTTTAAATACTTTATGATAAAGCACCAGTTTTATAATAAAGTTTTATAATAAGCTAATGATACGAAAGTGATTAAGTACAAAGTATTAAGTTCTACTTATATAAAAAATTAAAACTAAATTATTTCTTATAAAACTCTGTAAATAATTAGAAACTAAACAAGTTTTAATTTTACAAGTCATCTTAATGAGAAATTTATAAAGTTCTTTATTGAGAAAAATTATAAAAAGCTATTTTATTCTAGTTAAACTCCTAATTTTCTTTTTAAAACCTTTATGATAGCAGGAGCAAAATATCCACCCTCTATTGCTACGGCAACTCTGTCATTGATAACACTTAAATTCGGCTTGCTCATCATTTTTGTGTGTTTATGTTGTGTTACAATTTAACATTTTATTAAAACTACTGTAAAAAACTATTACTTTCAACAAACTACAGTTAATAGAGTCATGTTTGTGATCAAACTATGTTTTAAAGAAAAAACTATTCAAACTTCTGTGTATAAGCCTATGCCACTTTTGTAAAAAAAAATTGTTATTCTTTTGACGAATTTAAATTTTAAGTTAAATACTAAACAAAGATCTTTGAGTTGTTACCAACAGTAACTAAAAACTTTTATAGTAAGGAATAAAAACCTTTTTTTAAATAGAAGTTTATAGTATATACAAAATATGAACTTATGTTTATTTTAAATGTTTTATATGCTTTTCTTGTATGATTTTGAAGTATAAAAAAGAAAAAAAAAACAGACAACTTCTTACCTTTATCTGTTAACTTATGCAAAACTCTTTTAAAAGAATACTACTTAAAACTAAGGAAAGTAAAACTATTATATAATTAACTAGCTTAGAAAATAATAAAAAATACCGATCAATTTCCTTTTTTAAGCTTCAACTTCGAACCGTGTAAAAAATAAACTAATAACCAAAAAAGTATAAGATGTATTGACAAAAAAAAATTGCAAGTACTTTAATGCTGTAGATATAAAAACAGACAACACTTTATTACAAGTTCAACTTGTAGTCTCTACCTTATGTTTGTACACTAGTTTATAATAATCAAAGTAGCGGCCGGCGTCACGTGACCAATTACCGCATTGTGATTGGTATGTGTCTGAGCAAGCAGATACAACATATTCAAATTGAGTATTTTCAAAGGCCTTTGTAAACTATTATTTATAAAAGTAGTAAGGTATTGTTTTAGCTGATATCTAATAAAAATATATGAAGTAGAAAAAATTTGTTTCTTTTACTCATATTTAAAAATAAGTTTTAATTGTTGCATATTCAAATTAAGAGTAGATTGTACCTATGTTTTTGCTAGAAAGTATTTAAAGCAAAGCTAATGAAATAAATATCTTAATTTTTAATTGTATTTTTACAACAGCTTAAATAACAAACTACAATGAACTAACAAAAATGTTCTATACCACTGCTTATAGAGAATGTTTATATATCAAAATTATTATAGTTTTTATTAGGTTTTATAGTTTGCTAATATAGTTATTGATGTTTTTATTACAAAAAATCTAAATGTTACTAAAAAATAACGTTTTTCACTTTCTTAAAATCTTGTTTTTCATAATTTAATTGCGCTAAACTACTTTAATTAACAAATAAATAACTTTTGTCTAAATTTCAACTTAAAATTTATACTTTTAAACTAATTTATTCTAAAATAATTTATTTACAAATCTTAAAATTTCAAAGTACACTAGTTTTAGAGTATACTATAATTTCTTTATCGTTTTGAAATGTAGTATTAAATAACGCTTCTTTCAAAGTCAAAAGTAAGAAAGGCATTTTTACTTGCAATCGCAGCATGAAATAGGGAAAACTGCCGTGGTATGCGCCGGTTTTCCCACTAATTCCTCTTTTTTGAAATTAGACGCTCGGTTGGAAAACTAATAAGCTTTGTCGTTAGGTAGCAGAGCAGAGCACTGTTGTTTTTTTATGTTTGTTTATTGATTTCCTTCCGGCTGCTGTACTGTTCCCGTGTAGGTCTCAGACTGGTTACTTTTTAAAGAACTTGTATAGTTTGTTTTATAAAGGTAAGGAACTAAGTATCAGATTATTGGTTGATATTTTGGTGTTTAATAAAGATCATTTTAGAATGCAACTTATGATGTTATTAATTACAAAACTTTACAGTAAGATCACGTATTGCACTTGTTTTAGAAATAAAACTTTAATTTGTAGATCAAATTCTCATTTCTCTCCGTTTTGCACCAGTTTAACGCTAAAGAAAATCAGAAAAATTCAATTTGTATTTTAAAACAATATACTTTGCATAATCTTTTGGAAATAACCACAATTAAGCCACCATTTAGCACTTCGAGAACTATAATAGTTTAAAAAAATTATAAAACAGTTTTTTTTTTATAATTTAAGCAACAACAATTAACATAATTGAAAATATTATACTTCCCAAAACGCCTAAAAAGTCTAAATACATTGCTTTATCAAAGTAAATTTTACTCGTTCTGAATTTTTTTTGTTACTGTTACTATCATACTGTTTTCATTGCAATCTATAACACCAAACTCAATTTTTTTTTATTAATTTGTTTTTAACTCTTTTCGTATTTATTTTATTGTAAAGAAAATAATAAATTAATTGAAAGGAGAAAGCTGTTAAAAAATGACAAAAGTAGACTCCAGAACTATAACATACAGATAACTAGTAAAAATGGTATCATTAATTTTCACAGTTTTTAAAAGTAAACTGTAAAATGATTTAGAAAAGGAAAAAATCCAAATATGTTCTAAGAGTTGTTTTTGAATATTGTAACAATTATGATTTTGTTTACACAGTAGCTATATAAAACAACTATAAAACCTACCTTTAAACAAATATAAATTATATAATTAAGCCGCATTTACATATACAAAACTTCTTTACTAGCAATAAAATGAATTTATGACGTATTTTGACTTTCCACGAGACATTTAAGTTAATTTGAGTATCTATTAAACAATAATACTAACTTAAAGGCTCATATTTTCTACCTTACAAATAAACTTCTTTCTTTTTTTAGTACTAAATAATAAAAAAATAAATCAAAAACTGCTCAAATTAAGCTATTTTTATATGTAATGATCAGTACTGATAAAAATCTTTTATTTTTTTTATATTTTGGATAAGTTGCTTATCTTTAACAGTTAAACCATTATTGATCAAATTTTTGCTCTTTAAACGACAAAAAAGATAATTAATAAAAGTTTATTTCAAGTTATAAGCATAACAAATCTAATGACCAACATTCCTATATTTTATAAAATGTATTAGTTATAAAAAAGCTGTATCTGTCTTTATTAGAACAATATGTTTGAAAAAAAATACATCTCTCATATTTACACATACATTAGAAACTAAAACTTTTAAATTCAATTTAAATCCCGCATAGGTACAAATGTAGATTTTTTTTCGTTTGGACACGTGGGATTAGATGCGCAACATAAACTATTCCGAATATTAATTTTCAAATGCATGTTAAATATAGTTTTTTGTTTAATCATTGGCTTGTACAAGTTGTTTTTAAAAATAAGTAATTCAGATATGTTATATATCGGATCTCACGTAACCGTCGCTTCTGATTTACAAACAATGTTATAAAATTATTAAAACTTTAGATGAAAAGATTGAAAACTAAAATTTTTGAAAATTGCTATAATTAATTTTTTTGTTAGTATTGTTTCAATTTATGACAACTGGATACCAACATTAATAAATAACAGTTAAGAAAAACTTATTTTTAAAGTCATACAAATAATAAACATGATAATTTCTTTTTACTGTACTTTACTTCGCTATTTATGTCTAGACTAGATTAATAATAATTAGTACCTAAGTTTAATACAACTTTTCTTAAGGTTCACTATTCACAAATTATTTTTTTTTAGTATCTTATTTGCATAGAAGGAATTTAAAGTCTAAAAAGCAATTTCAAAATTTAAAAAAAATTAGGTAAACGAAATATCTTATCTAAAACTGTTATTAACTTAAAAAAAGACAAAATTAGTTAATTAAAAGCTATACTCGGCAAAAAAAAGTAGTAAATTACCAAAACTAATAATATCTCAGTTTGAAAACAGTAATAGTCGACGACAAATTTTAAAACAATATTTTTTAGATTAACCAAAAATATATTAATTTAGCTTAAAACGTTTATTGAATATATTTATATTTGCTTCAATCAAAAAGTTTTTGTTATATTATTGTTCTCTTAAATACTTTTTCAAAACTTTTTTTAAAGCTTTTATTATAAAACAAGTTTTAACTCGTTAACATTCAGAAAAACTCTTCGTATATAAATAAACTACGTGTTCGAGCGAGCCTAATCGCGAATTCCTAGTATAGTCAGCGCCGACCTGTGGTTTTCCCGCTTTGTAGGTTTCCAGGAAAAGCTACTTCACGGCATAGCCTTATCGCGCCGGGCGGCTTAAAGTTTTGATTTATTTCGCTTGTTTCTGCTAGTGTGAGGAGGGGAACTTAGATGATAGGAAGGTTTCCTGCCGGTGAGCACTCGAATCGTGACGCAAATGAGCACTTGAACTTTTGCCACTTGACAACAAAATTTTTTTGAAGTTTGCTTTGCAATTTGAAAGATTTGATGTGGTGTAAAACAAAATAAATTCGATTAAGGATGAGAGCTCAAGCAATGTTAAACATTTCACATACCACAAAACAAACTTATCTCATCTGTTCAGTAAAAGCGGCCTCCTAAATTTGCTGCAAACAAAGTCACGTGAAGTGCTTTTGGATTGACCGGGTCGGATATGATGCAGCGCTTTATAGTGTAGAGCAAACAAGGTTTATGTTTGTTTTCTGATTGGCCGAAATGCTACCAAAAATGCGTTTTTTCAGCACCAAAAAAGTTCGAATCGTTGGTTTTTACAATGAAAGTTTGTATAATAATCATTGATCGACTTAAATACTCAAAACTAATTGTGAGATGAAACTATATAAGAATTTTCTTTCTTTCTCACCATCTTTTAACTGAGTGAGAGCTCATATAATGGTAAAAATAACTTCTTCAACAAAGTATTAAGTTATTGTTTTTTATTTACATGAAAGAAAAATTATCAATAATTACGATTAACTTTTAGTAATATTATTTCACCTTCCTCACTTAAAATTCTTACAAAACTATCTCTTAACACATAATTGTTAATATAAAAATAAACTTAGTGTATTTAAACTTATGTTTTTCGAAAGCATAACAAACAACATCAGAAAATGTTTATAAATTTTCTGGAACATTTCAAATCTAAAATGAACATAGATAAACTTTATATTAAAAACTAATTATTTCACAAGATAAAAACTCTAACTAAATTTAAAAAATTCAAGTTCAAAATATTAAAACGTACAGCTTTATCTGTTTTAAAACATTAATAAACTGTATGGTAACTTTAAAATTACTACTGCTCCTAATAAATAAGATAAATCATCTACTTTAAAGCGTTTAGTAAACAAAAAGACTACTTCCTATTTCTGAGTCTGCTTTAAAAAGTTATATAATCGTAACATTTATAACGTCTTGAGAATCAAAACTATTATAGACACTACTTGTAGTAAATGCATAAGCACTAGAGCCGAGTTGCTTAGCCGGCAAATAGTGAAAGGAACGCGTAGGTGGAGATGAGAAAAGCTGCAAGTTTTGGAATTTTGAATGCTAGGAAAAACAAGAAACTTTCCGTTACTTCAGCGTGTCAGAAAAGACTAAAATAGAAGCTTTCCAAAAAAAGAACTAAAAACGCTACTTTGCTATTTTCTTTGAATACATAACTGCTTTAAAATGATAATTTAATAATTCTTGCCTAACTTCTGTGACAGGCTGAATTGTTTAATGTTTTAAAATGTTTTAAGTTAATATATTACAAACTGTTAAACATAAATACTTTTTGTCTTATTTTATTTCGAATTTTTAAGTTTTAATACCAAGTCAGAAAATATACTTTTGTTATAAGGATGTCAGTAAAATTTAGATTAAAAGCAAATTATAAACACTATTTAATTTTTTTAGTTTTAAAAAAACTTTTTTTTTAAATAAAAAATGTATAAAACTATATATAGTTTGTTTTTTACTTTTCAATCCTGTTCACTTCCTAAGTTCTTTCATGCAAAACCTTCTCATTTGCAGACAAAAAACCCAAACAATGGTTTTCTTAATATTTTATTGTAAGCTTAGTTTTTCAAAACAAGCTGGTTCAAGTTTACTCTGGAGTTAAACGCGACGACCGAGCGCACATTCAAACAAAAACAACAACAAAAACATCGGCGGAATAGGAAAGAAACAAAAGCGGCCATCGCACTGCGCATCGTCGCCAAGAAAATGAGCGCTCGTTTTTTCTGTGACGTAAAACGAGCGATTTTGGAAGACGCGGGAAAATAATTAAAAGAAAGAGAATCAGCGAGCGCTTCACGAAGTCATGTGAGCTGATTTCCCGCTACATTTCGCTCACACCAACGTTGTTTTTGACGCTTTGCTACAAGGTTGCTTTGGGATTTTATCACCTTTCTTTTAAAAAATAGCTTGTGGTAATCTACGTTCATGCTTAGGATTTATATTGAAAAAAACTATACAAGTCATAATGCGACAACATCAAGTTAAGTTTTTTAGAATAAGGTTTGGTAATATAAAACTCCATAGAGTTTCACAAAAGTAAAATAAACTGTTCTTTAAATAGCTTTCAAGAAATTAAAAGTGAACTGCACTTTTGAAGAAAAAAATTGCGCTTTAGCACGCAAAATTCAAGAGCGCGATTTTGCAAAAGTAGGAAATGGTTTGTTTGTTGAACACGGAGTTAACAATTGTGGAATTGTGCAACTGCTGACCACTAGTAAAAAGTCAAGCATCAAACATAAAGAGAGTGCGGGGAGCAGGGGTGAGAGGAACGGTAAACTTGAACTTGGCTCACGGCCCTCATTGTTTTGCCGGCGCGTTCAATATGGTACACAAATTTTTAGTTATGAAATGTTATTGTGATACAACAAGCTAAATGCTGCTCTTTTTTCGAATCAGCTTTAACTTTGAAAATTTACACTGGTGTTTTGTTTAAACTGATATATCAGTTTAGGTTTAAATTCTTAGTTTATTATGCTAAAAAAATTAAGTAACTTTCTTTTCATAATACGAATATTAATTTCAAGAATAGTTAAAGTTTTAAGTGATATATAAATAACTACACAATAGAAACTTATTTTGTTTTAGTCATTAGTAAATTATAAAAAAAAATAGTTCAAAAACACAAACTAACAAAAACAATTTAGTTTTTTTTTTCGATCGAACACCTTAGCACTTATAAAGTTATAAAGAATATTAAAAGTATGCATCAGCAGTTAGCACTCATTTTGAAACACGAGACTGTCGAATTACAAAGTGATTGAAAAACAACTATAAAGAAACAACTCAGCTAAACTTTAACAGTACCTAAAAAATTTTTTTTTCATTTATACAGCATTGAAATTTTTAATTTTATTAACTTATGTTTAAAACTATTTATAATTTTACTATACTCATAAAATAAAACTAAACTGTTTTTAAATTAATTAAAAAAATATAATATAATCGTAAAACAAAAAAAATAACTAAAAGTCGTTCATCTATGTCTGAAAAATTTATAAAATTTGCTTTTGTTATTACTATTATATATAATTATTGTACATCATTAAACAAGAAATAAATTGTTTTAAAGTGTTTTTGATAAAGTGCATTTTATTATTTCTTTACAATGCAACAAAAAACATCTAAGCACATGAAATACTTTAATTTAAGTACTTTATGTTGAACAATACTTTTTGCAATACCAACTAGTTGTTTACACAAATGTTTGAACTAGGTCAAATTAATAAAAAAAGTTGTTATAAGCTTTAACTATAATTTTTTTAAATGAGTTTGGATACTATAAAATACACTGTGTTTTAATTTTTAAAGTTTAAAGGACATAACTTAGTAATAAAATAGTGAGCAGTACATAGATTTTAAAAAGCTATAATTTCTATTTAAAATGTTTATAAAGTTTGGATAAAATTAACTTTTTACATAATAAACCTTTTCAAAAAATAAAATTATAATAACTGTAAATTAATAATTCTTTAACTTTATTAAATACACTTAAATATTTTTATAAAACTTATTGTCTTAAGAAGTTGTTTAACATTTAGTTTTTTTAGATATGTATTATAAAAAAATGTGATGATGGCTGTACTTTTACACGTTTAAAAAAAAATTGTTTTGCTCACATACATGCAATAGTTTTTAAATAGACCAGTACTTTCTGTGTGATCATGTGCTTTGTAGGTTGTGAAAAATAGAGAGTCGCAATTTTTTTCGATTGAATAAATATTCTTTTCAGGTAATTGAGTACTTATTGTTAATTAATTTTGATAAGTGACAAATTTAACAATTAATAATAGGTTACTTACATTAATTGTTCTTTGTTTGTTTTGTATTTAAAAAGCAGTAAACACATAACACCAGCGATTTGTACAGTGAGAAATTTTTTATATTAAATATAACAAAAACTTACTTCTATCATTGTATAAATTAATGTTTTGAAACTAAAAAAAAAAATATTAAGAAAGGGAACCATTTTTTCCTTATATATAAATTTATGCTCCATTACTATACCGGGTTCAAAACAGTTTTTAACTAACATAATTCAAGCTAGTTTAACCTTTTTAAACTTTAAGTTTAGTCTAAATATATAATATTTATTAGATATAAAAAAAACTGTCATGTATTTAGTACCTTGAGAACTCTGCTTGGCTATTAAGCTTTCACTTCTAATCTTACGTTTATCAAAGAAGTTAGAAGTTTTAAAACCTTTTTTGACTTTATTTAGTTTCTTTTTTCTTATCAGAGAGTCGTTTCAAGAACAAAAACTTATTTAAAAAAATATATATACTACCACAAAAACACAAAGAAAATTGTATTAAACACTTTAAAATAAAACTGACAATACAAAAGACCTGCCTTTCTAATCCGAAAACAAATCACTTTTATGATGCATACAGTGCACGTGGGTGCACAAAAATAATTGCGAAACTGAGCAGTTGAAAACTCAAACGAATAATTTAACCGAGTTGTGCGAAACGAAAAAGCTCAAAAACAGTTTTGTGGTGGCAAAAAGCGATTTCAGCTCCTACTGCACGCCTCGAAAAAAAAAAAGAGTGAGAAAGAAAAGAGTGAAAGAGTGGCGCATTAACGAGCGGGCGGCCGGTGGGCGGTCATATGATGACAGCAACAACGATTATTCATTGGACGACTGTTGCTCTTCAGCACTCCAAGTGACCAAACATAAACTTTTTGTTCGGCTGTTTGGATTGAACTTTTGTTGTCAAAACATATTTATGAGCTGTACGATGTCTTATGTCGTTTAATTAATTAGATCAAACTATTACAATTAAAAAAATCGAGTTGAAATGTTTGATCTTAACTATTATATTATATGTTTATGTTTAAAATAACTTTTCATTTAAAACCAAAATTTTAAGTTTAATTTTACTTTTAATTATTAAGAAGAATAATTGCTGGCAATATGTTGTGAATTATTTTTAACTTTAGCAGTTTAGTACAATTAGAAACATTGTAGTTTTATTACTACCCAGTTTTAGAGAGTAACTGTGGTTTTATTTAGTTATACCATTGATTTATTATTTACTGATAGACCTGAGTTTGCTGATAAAACGTGTTTTTATTAAAAACGGTTTAAAAAACTTGATGCTAATATGCTATTGCGTAAAAACTTTACTTAACTTTGTGAGCTACAAAACTTAATTAATTTCTTTTTATGTTAGTACAAAGAGATTTTTTTTGTGAAATAAATAAGTATATAAAATGTAGGAAGTATTTAACTTAGTTGTTTAAGAATATGTCAAGAAAAACAAATATTATAACATTTGAAACTTTTTATATTTTGCAAGTTTTAAATTTAAAAATTTAGTTGAAAATAGTATGTAACTAATAACTTACAAGTTTTATAAAACTTTTGTTTTAAAAGATAATGAATAAAGATCTCAATTTATTGCTAAGGAGAATAACATGACTTCCAATATTTAAGTGTTTTTCAATTCACTTAAATTTTTCAAAACTATTTTCACTTAAAAAAAATTCATCACTTAATAATAACATCAGGAAAAAATATGCTAAACATAGGTTTAACTTAAATTAAAACTGTCACTTAGGTATGAAAACAAACGAAAATAAAAACAAAATACCTAGTAATTAAACAAAAATCATAAAACTGTCAGGTTATTTATCATAATGAATTAGTGTTAAGTTTAGGAAACTCAAACAAAAAAAATAAAGATTAAAATTATCTAAAAATACTGTATGGTTATTTTACATCAAAAAAAAAACAGTTATACATTCAAATTACTTGTTGATAAACTTGTAAAGTACAAACGAGTTGTAATAAAGAACAGATTAAACTATACATATTTATTAAGCTTAACATTAGACTTAAACATAAGGTTAAAACTAGTAACTGCAATTTTTAATAAAGTGTCCATGTTTTTTTCCCTCCTCACAACTTTTAAACTTAGACACTAAAACTTTTCAATTTTTTTATATCGCAAACATTTATATTCATTCGCTTTTCAGGATTTATTACAACTTTATGTTTCAAGTTGTGTGCTTGCAAAGTATAACAACTTAACAATGTTTAAAAACACACTGTTAACTAGATAGAAAACTTTATGAATTTTAATCAAAACTAATAAGTTTTTAACTAATTAACACGATTAACTTAGAACCACTTTTAGAGTATAGTTATATCCGAAAACAAAAATTATAATGGTGTGAGGCAGGGACGTCACATGGGGTGGCACACTGGAGCTGCAGATCCACCTATTCAAAAAAATAAGAAGAAAAAGAAAATTTCCATAAATTTCAGTTTTTCTGTTTTTCATTTCATTGAGTTAACGATAAATTTGTTAATTTAACATCTTAAATATTTTGCTAAAAACTTTGGCAACAATTGCTAAAAATAAAGGAAATGGTAAGATATAGTGAGATGTTTTTTTATGTAACAAACCTTAAATAAAAAACCTGTTGTATTTTAAGTATTTATTTAATTCTGGTGAAAACAACAAAAAAAAATTTAAAGAACTTTGATACTACTTCATGATTACTGTATGGGTTGATTTGAAATTTTAATTAATCTTAAACCACTTATAAAATAAGTTTTTACAGCTTGATTTTACTTAATAGACTTTTAAGTAAACTACAAACTTTTTTTAACCAACCTTTGAATTGACTTTTGATATATAGTTAATTGAATTTGGAGAGCACAGAAATTTCATTATGTGAGGGAAGTACAAAATGACTTAACACAAAACAAACTAATTATTTATCATCCAACTTCTTTTTTTAGAAGACACATTCAAGTTATCTGATAAACTTACTTACACAATAAAATGAAATTCATAAAAGACAGTTCTTATACTTAAACTTATATCAACCTGTATTTAAACTCACAAGTTTCATGCACCTATTTTAAATAAAAAACATTTTTAATATGAAGTATATAAAAAGTTGGTTAAGGGTATAGGGTAGGGGGTTCTAGCATTTTTATTTTAATCAACATTAAAACTTATATGAAAGCTATACTATACATGTACTATAAGATAATTTTCACAGTATAAAAAACATTTATTAGCTTTTGAGATATGATCAGTTGTGTAATTTTGCTTTATTTGTTAATTTTGTATATAAAAACTAATTCTGACTTAACTTTAATTTAATCTCTAGTAAAAGTTAGTTGTTTCACATAATTATTTCTTGATACTAGATATAAAATTTCAAAGTTTATTTTACAACTTCAAGTTACTAAGTTTGCAAACAAAGACCTATAAACAAATTTTGCTTTATTTTTTTTTACTTATAAAAAAGTCTTACTAAATTATAGTCTGACTAAGTTTAGTTTTTTACAAGTTATTTTAAAACTTAGATACCTTATAGAAACTTCACATAATTTTTTTTTTTCGTGACTTGATATTATCAGCTGTAGGTTGTTTAATTTTTTTTTTAATTCCAAGTCTAAAATTATAAGTCATTATCTTTTAATTTATTTATATAAAAAGTTTTAGATGTTTTAGATAAATATTTTTTTTTAATTATATTTTAATAATCATTTTATTTCTTATAAAGTTATTTGCACAAAGTTAATTTTCATTAAATAAGTTGTTTTTTATTACCATTAAGTTAAGTGTTAACTTTAATTAGTAATTTATTTTTCAGTAAATACAAAATCATCATTGATTTTAAATTTAAAAAGTAGCTATAGTTGTTAAAAAAGAGTGATGATGTATACAGGTATAAGATATTTTTTATAAATATATTTTTTTTTTTGATTTTATATTTATTCAAACAAATTTATTAAAGTTTTTTTTAATTAGCCTATTTCTTAATATTACCTTTATGATTTTTATCTAAAGTTTCAAACTAGGGGATTTTTTTAATTTGACAATGTCAATCTGCAGCAGCCCCTAATATAAAGACCACGCGACGCCACTGTATGACGGTAATATTACACACTAGATTCAGATAATAATACACTAAATAGAGTAAGTTGTAACTGTGGGCTCAGGCATTGAAACCTGAGCCACTTAAACAGGACACTCAATCAGAAAAATAAAATAAATAAACACAAACAAAGTTAAGACTATAAAAAAACTCATCAATAAGTTTAAACTTGTTTGCTTGATATAAAAGACGATAGTTTAGTTCATACAAACACATTTGTTCAAAATAAATAAAAGCAAATTAGTAGTCTGTTAGGCATGGAGAAATAAAACTAATTGTTATCACAAATATAATGAAAGAATCACTACTTAATTAAGACGAGATAAATGTTATAAAAATTTATCTATTTATTTTTCTCTATTGTTTTTGTGGAAAGTTACTGAATTTTACTGATAATTATAGTACTTAAATTAAATCGTTTTAATTTTAAGTAAAAATTTTCCTTCCTCTCACACGATACCACATCCTGTAGTAACTTGTTCCACATAGCCTTTGCTCTGTAAAAAAATGAACCTACCTGTTGTTAAAGTTGTGTTTAAATTTTATTTTTTTTATGATTTCCTCTTAATTGAAATTTATTATGGGAAAAACTGAAAATTTTTCTGAAAAAAACTTTATATTTGCCATTAATAGTTTTATAAAGCGTAAATAAATCAAATTGCAAATTCCCCTTCTATATTCCAGAGACTTCAATCTAAATTAACTAATCTATTATTATATGATGTATTGGAAACGTTACAACGACTAAATATAAAACGGGTAAAATTTCTTTGCACAGACTCAATTTTGTTAATGTCTTTTTTTAAATAGGGTGACCAAACTTGGGTATTGTCTTCAAGATTAGGACGAACGTATATTTTAAATAGTGTTGTCAGAATAGTAGCTGAACTAATTTTAAAACTTTTTGATACTTGATAGGATGAAACTTGTGCAATATTAAATAAATAATTTACGTGAACATTCCAATTTTAACTTTCAGAGGTGTATATTCCTAAATATTTGAAAACTTTAACTGTTGGTATTTTGTGCTATTGATTAATAGGTCAATCGGTTCAAACGGTCTGTTTTTTCAATTGTTATGATTTTACATTTGTAAGGATTTAAATCGAGTTTTCTGATATTTAGCCATTTTTAGATCGTATCAAGATTCTAGAGTTGATTATAATAAGATATTTGACTCACTAAATTTTTTTTGTATTATCTGCAAATGAACTCATATCACTTTTAATATCAATGTTTAAATTAGTATCGTTAATGTTAGTTATAAAAAGACGGGGACCAATTACACCACTTTGTGGTACTCCACTGTATATTGTTAAAGGATCTGAAAGCGTATGATAAATGATCACTCTTTGTGATCTCCAAATTATAAAATTATTGAACCACTTCACTAAGGAATCATGTAGTCAATACTTTCTCAATACTTTTGATAATCGTTTGTGTGATACTGAATTGAAAGCTTTTGTAATATCAGTGTAAACTACTTTAATATATTCGTTTTTGAGATAATGAACTATCCATGAATGTAAGTATGTTAGTAATTGAATGTTTGACGAGCGGTTAGGGACAAAACCAAACTGTTGATGAGATAGTAAATTATAATCAACAAGGTAATTTAGAATTTTTATAGATATAATTTGTTCAAAAACTCGAGAAAGGTCATTTGTTAAAGATATTGGCCTATAGTTTAACGCGTTGTGTTTGTTACCTTATTATGGACTGGAATGACAAAATATATTTTCCGTTGTTTTGGTACTTCAGCTAATTCTATAGACCAATTTAAAATCAATGAAATTGTTGATAGAATTTCATACTTAACAAAATAGGGCGGGATATTTTCAGGGGTTCTAATGATTTTACCTTTTAGCTGGTTAATTTAATTTTCAATGTCTTCATAAATTATAAAAAAGCTTTGCATTTTACTACAATCTCTCTAAAAAAACCTATGGAGCTTTTTAACTTTAGCACATTATACTAATTTTTTTTAACTCATGTTGATCTAGTTAATAAAATTATGACAGTAAAAATATTTTTGAAAACTTCTAATTACTAAAACTAGCTAATTCTTGTTAAGTTTAAAAGTCTATTTTAGCCATATCTCAAGAAAACGTCATATAAACCTAATTAAAAGATTAAAATACTGTTGTCATTATTTTATAACTTTCTAAAAGTTTCTAATTTAAAATAACCTGGAATTACGAGAAAGTGTTGAGCACCAAGATTAAGGTAAACAGCAACTCAAAGCTTGTTTTAGTATCTACTAAATAAAAACTTTTTATGAAGCAAACGTTCTCTATGACTTTGACAATTGTTTTCAAGATGTCATTTACTTTTAAGGAACAATAATATTTTATACATCCCAAATCATTTTAAACTAACATTGAATCGCGTTAATATATATACATATCCAAGTTATGAACTATAATAAATCAATATATATGCAGATAATGTTTTTCTCTAAAAAAATAAAAACCTAATTTAAGGTCAACATAGTAACAAAAGAACGGTAAAAAGATTTTATTATTTTAATAAAAGAATTCAATAAGTTAAGCTTCTATAGAAGAGAGTAAAATACTAAATTGTTTTTAAGAACTTGTTTTTACTTATTAATATGATATTTATTTAAATCAGTAGTTTTAATCTATTAATTTTGTTGTACACTGTGTTTTTGTACAATCTTACTATACTAATTAACCAATTAAAATTTGAATTTATCATGTTTTTAATTGATAGCAATATTTTAAGAACTTATATTAAATTTTATCGAATTATTTTGTTACTAAATTTTTAGTTAATTTTAAACTTATCTTTTAATTCATGCTATAGACCTCGGACTCACTTATTTTTTATGTTATGCTGTATTGTACTAAGATATTTACTAAAACTATTAGTAACTCAAAATTATTATAACTGTAGTTGTTTAAAACTATACTTGGTAAGAGATTTATACAACTATAAATGTCTGTATATATGTATGCACAACTTTTTCTTTAAATAGTTGTGGAAAGGTATTTAAAGTAAATAGTAGCACTGTCTAAAACAGTTTTTTCTAAAGTGTGTACCAGTGCACACTAAACAGTTTGCATTATAAATACAAGGTTTTATTATGCAAAGAAATTTGAATAAGTTATGCATATGTATTTATAATAGTGCTGTATAGTATCATTTAATACTGAAACTTAATTATTTTTATTTTTGAAACTAAAAGTAGTTTGTGTAAGTAGATATATTTATACCACAATATGAGTAGTTTTTTCAAACACAAAATCTTAATTAACGGTCATGTGTGCACAGTTTTCAGAAACTAGAAAACTACTTTAATAAAACACTACATATTTTTTAGTTGTTCTGATTTGACAACTTATTCATAGCATAAAGTAGTTGTTTATAACTTTAATTGTGTTTTAATTTTTGAACAAACTTTAAAAAATTAAAAAAAAGAAAAGAAAAAGAAAACATTAAGAGTTTAAAAAGAAGGAAAAAAAAAATTTTAATACCAAAAAACACAAGCTTGTCATTACGGAATTTTAAAAACAGTTTGTAATTTTGATATACAGATTTAGCATAAAAAATATTAAAATTATAAACATATGTACTTTGTATTCAAGAAAAATTTAAAAATTTAGTATTAGTAAGGTATAGTTTCCTGATATATATGAATATTTAATGTATTACAATGAATTAATGAGAATATTTATCTAGTGTTTTAATAACTAAATAACATCATAGAATAAAATAAACTGTCCATTTTTTAAACTATCAGGTTGAGTTAGAATCATCAACCTTATACCACACAAGTTAATAATAATTTGGTACTAAGTTTTAGCTTTTAAAACAGCTTAAATAAGTTTTAAAGCATAAAAAATTTAAAACTAACTTTTTAATAGAAAAGTTTTGAAAAAAACTATTCATAAAATAAAATCTTAAACTTAAACAATTTGTTCTTTTGCCACTGCTGATAATTGTGTTGAAAAAGACGAGACTAATTCATCTAAACTTTGCAATTTTGCTTTATGGTTGTACATAAAAATTTCGTTTTTAAGTTCCTCTATTTGGTCTGAAACTTGCTGTACTGTTCGTAGTTGCTCATCAATTTTCGTTTTATCAACCGATAAAAAGTCATTTGCGTTTAATTCAAACTTTGTGTGTTTCCAAAATAAAGGTCCTATTATGACATCATTTAACTTGTGGTCGTACTCATTTAAGCGATCTTTTATAGGAACGTTTCTACCGTGAAGCAACTTTTCGTTGGCTAGTGAGATTTTTTTAAGATACTCCATTATCATATCAAGTTGATCTAAACCTGTACTTCCGAAACTTTCAATTGAAGCACTTGAGCTATTTGTTTGTTTAATACTTTCTACCAGTTCATTTAAAAATGCATCTGTATTTCTTGCTTCGCTTGTACTTGTCAAGGAACGATGAATCATAATATCTTGTTCGCAATTCAAAATTGTATCTAAGTCTTTTTTTTGAATATCTTTAATAACTTTATCAATTTCATCACATAACTGGTTTGCCTTGTGAAAATCATAATCTTTTGAAAACAGTTCTTTCTTGTTATTATTTTGATCATCATCAACAACAGTCATTTTACAGTTTATACCTTTTATCTTCTCCCTGATATAAAAAATGATATAGCTTTTAAACGTTTGATCGAAATGTAAGTTTTTGTTAAATAAAACTTTTACAGATTAAATCAAAGTATTTGAAACTAATTAAAATACTGAACTGATATGCCTCACATGTATGTCAATAACTAATGTCTAATAAGTGTTGATAGAATAAAACCTTGAAGTCTTTCGGTCTGAATACTCTCGTGCCAGTTCAAAGAACTCCATACCGTACTTGTTCACTGTATTTCTGAGTGACTCTTTTGTATATATGTAGGCTAGGTCAGCTGTTTCTGAAGTTTTAGTTCTTACAGTCGAGTTTGTTATAAATAAATAGCTATTTACTTATCATTTAAGAATTATATTTTTCATAAAGTTTGCCTACCAAAAATGTTCGTATGTATTTCTTTATCATTGTAATAATACAACCTTCTAATTTGAAAAAAAAGTTAAAATTAAAAATACTGAACATTTTGTTTTTCACTTTCTATTCAAACCATTTCTATACATTTAAAACCATACTTGTTAAAGTCTTTGATTTTTTGCTAGATATATTAAAAACTTACTTGAAAACTTTTGCATAAAACCTTGAACGCTACCATCACTGAGAGGTTCTCCTTTTTTAAACCACTGGTTTTGAGGAGCCCTCTTTCTCGTGCTTTTCTGAAACAGCTTGTTGCATTTGATCGGTAAAAGTTCTATAAGCTTCTTTAAAGACTTCACTGGACAGCGACTATCGTTAGCCTGCTCGTACATTCTTTTCTAATTTTGATTTATTATCGTATTTCAAATTGAAATAAAAACAGCGAATTTTGATTTGTAGAACATAATAAATTTTCATTTTATTAAAAGGTCTGTAGTTTTGATAAACAAAAATTTAGTAAAAAATAAAAAATATATATATTCGGCAACAGCTTCTTTAATGACTAAAACAAACTGTTAATTAGATTTTATATAACTTTTTAATGAAGTATATAACAGTTTCTAAATTTTCCACGTTTATGTTTCACAAACTTAAAAGTTTTATAGTTAGCATTCAGCACTTATAGTTGTTTTATATAGTTGCATCTGGTCACAAGTGTAAACTTCAGAGCTAAATCAATACTTTTTAATCATACTCAAATAATTTAACTTATTTTAATAAAGATCTACATTTTTTTAACAGTTAATCAATGTTAATACTAAAATGCAAATGTGTATTTATTTAATATATATTTGTGTTTATAAAACGAAAAAATAAACTAAACGCTTAAGTTTTAACAAGCTTTGAAATGAAAATTTATCTATATGATTCAACGTTTATTTTAATCGGTAAGTCTGAATTAAATTGGTCAAAACTCTAACTTCAGAAGTTTACAACTATAAACTAAAACAAATTTGTTAGTATACTGTTAGTATAGTTTTGTGACATACTAAATACTAAATAATGATTTTAGCCTATTAAGATGAAAATGTAAAATTTATTTTATAGTTTTGACTAAAAAACAATCCATAAGTGGATAAAGCAATTGTTCTTACTGTTTTTGGAAATGGTTTCAACGAATAGCTCAAAAACACGGCATATTATTATTGCTTATTGAACGACAAAAAAAGCGTTCAAAATATTTAGTCCTAGGACCTGGTGCACAAAGAACTTTTCGGTTACAACTAATTAAAAAAAATATTACAAAATTAAAAATATATATACGTACATACACAAATTAAAAATACAAATAACTTTGTTAAAGTTGTTTACTATTACTGTATAATTATTTTTAATACCAAGTTTCATTATAAAGCTAAGTCTTAAAATTTCTGTGAAACATTTTTACCTAAACATGTTTGTTTTTATGTAATTAGATATTAATTAGTAATTGCAAATGAGTTTATTTATTTTAAAAAACAACTTAAAACATCTCAAAACTCTAACATTTAGTTCATCGGGTAGAAATCGATGTTTAGGATGAGTATTTAAATGGACGTACCGTCTACCGTCTATTGGATCATAAGAAAAAACAAATTGGTCGGAAGTTATTGACGTTGGTCTTTTCTTTGATCCAGCCAACAAATTAACGTTTAGATCTAACCACACCTGTTTAAATTTTGTATACGGTCAGCTTTATAGATTACACAACTAAAAGTTTTTAAAGTAAGCACATAAGAATTTCATCAATAACAAGTACGTGAATTTATATAAAATATTGATTTTTTAACGTATAGCTCAAATTCGGTTTATGTTGGTTTGAATGGTTTGTAATAATCAAAATATAAATAAATCAAAAAGAGAAAAAAACAATTGTTCAAATGATATTTTTAAGTATTTTTTTTACTAAATAAGTACACAATGCTTTGATTTAATTGAGTATTTTTATAACACAACAATACTTAAATATCTTATATTTTTATTATCATACTATTAATAAGTTCAATTCTGATAATAATTCATTACTTTATTTTGACAAATTAAAACGAAGAATTGCTGCTTTTGTGACTTATCTGTGTGAATTCTTTTAAAACAATGTTTTTAGTTTAAAAAAACAGTTTAGTTATGTCAAATTTATTGTAAGAGTATAAATAAAGGTAACAAGTCATAGTCGTGCTTTTACGGAAAGTCAATTTTCAAACAATGTTTTAATATATTAGATTAAGGATACAAAAATAAAGCTAGCGGCTAACAATATTTAGCTCTAGATAAGACGTAAAAGTAAAGGATACTAAATATGTACTACAGCTTAAGAGTTTAGAATTAAAGTTAACGTATAAATTTTAAGCAGCGTTACAGTCTTTATCCTTTAAAACTATTCAGTCAAATTAAATTTTAAAGTTTCAGTTTATTTTAGACCAGTTTAAATTAGTTTTTGATAGCGGTTTCAATACTTAAACAAAAATAATAAGCTAAAAGTTAAAAGCTTTTACGTTAAACACTAGGGAAGAAGAGTTAGGAACATTTTTAAAAGTAGGATTAATTAAGATGAAAAATTGAAACTTCAGCCAAAAACAAGTACGTTTCAAAGCTGAAACTATGAGACAAAACACGAAAACACCAAACAAACAGTAAACTAAAAAAAAATGAAATTTAAATTGCATAAAATTATTACAGTTACAAAATAAAACCATTAGACTTGTACAAAATTGCTTTTATAAATCTAACAAACATTTTATTTTTATATTTAATATTTCTTTACAACACTTGTTATATGTAAAACATTCACTAACAATTACTACTCTATTTAGTACCACTAGGTTTCAAAATTTAAGTACCTTGCTTTTTTTCAATCAGTTTTTTCTTAAAACTCAATGCTAAAAAGAAATTAGATTGTTTTTTTTTTAGTTTTTTTTTTATTCAAAATATATTAAGATTTTTTAGCATATTTTCTTGAAACAAAGCATTTATCGTATATTTAAACACTGTAAAATTAAAGATAATCTTACAACTTACAAACGTTTATTAATAATTCTGCTTTGCAAGTTTTTTATCTTTAGGCGTTTAATTTTATCAATACCTTTGTAGTTTCAATAGAAGTATTTTAGTTTGTTTACGCTAGCTTTTTTATCATTAATTAAGTTAGCATGCAAAAATACTTATTTGATTTTTTTTAAACTTATTAAAATGTTTACCTTATGCTTAAGACCAAGAGCATTGTTTGTACACAACAGAGAAGACTGGTAAATCTTGACAACGTCGTCAAACTTCAGTATTTTGTAGTTTGTGCCATCAACCTTTTCACCTTGGTAAATTTCATTAAGGAGATAAAGAAAAAAGTCGTTAACGTCGCTGTTATTTTATTGTGGGATTAAATGGCATATATACTTTTTGCTAATATTCGTACTTGATAATACGATTGTGTTACTAATAAATAACCGTTGAAATATTTTATAATAAATAACTTATAACTTTTATAATAAATTTTAAGTAACAAAAACATAATGTTAAACTCAACAAAACCAAACAGTTAATGGTAGTTATTGGTATAAAAAATGGTAGTTATTGGTAGCCTATTTTAACTAAATCAATATTTAAAAAAACCTTTAAAAAAATTTTACATGCTTTAAATCAACCGAATAGTTTACATTATATGATTAAGTTATCAAAACCAGCAAACTAGTATAAGATACTCTAACATAAAACAAATTTGATCCAAAATGCTGATGCCACATTCTCGTTCAATCAGGTCTGCAACGTACACTCGCAGGTAGGCTATGCGCTTGAAAACTTCCTCTGAGTTTTTACACTTTTTAATGTAGTAGTGGTATATTTTTTTTACTAAATCTTTTAATTGGTTTGTACTGTATACAGTTAGTGATTGTTTTCCTTCCATAAAATCTGTGTTTCATAATAAGTATATATCATATCTTAGTATTTACCAAAAACCAAGGTACATTAACTAAAATTTTTGGCTTTAACAATATAGATGCTTCACTGAGCATGTAACAAAATGTTCAGCAACTTTTATGAAACTATAAGTTAAATTTTATACTATTAAGTATAGTTATTAAACCCTATACTTAGAATCCTTAGTGAAAACAAAACAAATATGCATGGTTTGTCTAATTAATTTACAATTTTTATCAGGTGCTTGTAAAAGTAAATCTTAATCAGAGATGTAAGAAAATATTTCATTTAAATATTTTTTCTAATATTCAAAAGAAAATACTAAGCAAAAATCTTTTGATTAAAAACAATCAAACAAAATAAAACACGCATAATAAACATCTACAATTAGTAGACTTCAATTTCTGTCAAATATGGTCCTGAGAAGTGTTTTACTAAATTGAATCTATTTTGTTCGCCTAATCTATTAATCGTATCTAGTGTTTCTATATCGGATTTTAAAATGAATGTGATTATAAACAAAGATTTTGTTACTTTAATTTTTACGATAAAATTGACTAAAATTTACAAAAACTAACCTAATAAATATTTTTTTATGTGTATAAAGCATAAAAACACAGTATAGTTTATTGAACAACAAAAAAAAAAACGCTCGAAATATTTAGTCCTAGGACCTGGTGCACAAAAAATCCCTTTCGGTTATCGGGTTGCACACTACGGATACCTGTTAACGTCTTGTCCAGGATATCACATATAGGTTAGTTGATAGTTATATTTTACTTTATGTCCTGGACTAAACATTAAGCTGTATCTGTGGTACATGACTTTAAAACCATAAGGCTTTTTTATACACCAGGTTCCTCGACCAAACTTTTAGAGCGCTTTTTTTTGTTGTTAGATAAACAGATGATTATAATGAAACATGCAAATCATAAATAAGCTGCACTTAAAGTTTTTAATTGCGTAGGTAGTTTAGTTTTCTTACAACTTTTTTTTTAAACTAGGATTAACATTTTTTTCCTTACAACTTTGATATGAAGAGCTACTTAAAGCTTATAATTATTTAAGATCAAATAAAAAATTCAACAAAAACATCGGCGAAAATCTACAGAAACTAAGCCTGACCTATAATGGATGAGTCCTAGTATGGCTAAACATACCAATTCGATCATCAGACCACAAGCCTTCGATAGACTGAGACCGGTTTCGTCCTTATTAGCACTCATCAGTTAGTCACAACAAAAAAATACCAGCAAATGGTTGCTTCATGTGAAAGCATGATAAACCGTTTGTAGATTGATGACTTCAGGTTGCGACTAACTGATGAGAGCTAATAAGGACGAAACCGGTCTCAGTCTATCGAAGGCTTGTAGTCTGATGATCGAATTGGTATGATCAAACCTTTTGTTAAACTCAAGCTAGTCTCACGGCATACGAAAGACCAGACTTAGGCTCTGTAGAATGTTAATGTTGATCGTATTCAATACGAGCGTACCAGCTATCTTGACTAGTGGACAATGTATTTAACGCTGCACGGCAAAAGACAATGGTGAAGTCACTGATCAATATCAGCAAACGGATGCTTTATGTGAATGCATCATAAACCGCTTGTAGATTGACGACTGCAAGTTTTTCGATTGTGTCTGACTAGTGAGTCTTAATAAGGACGAAAGCTTCTAAAAACTGTAGTAGATTTTTTTCTTTTTTATATAGTTAGTATGTCTAAGATTGCTACTTTTATTTTAGACTAAATTCGGTGTGCTTTAAAAAGTATGCCTTGAACTTTATTTCTAATAAACCGTAGAAAAAGGCTTATTTTAAAACTTAGATTTACGATTGTTCTTTAAAATTAACATAAACATTTTCCACAAGTTTTCGTATTTGTAGTCCTGGATATGGCTGTTTCCGTTGTGATTGACTAGATAACCGAACAGTTTTTTAATACCGAGTCCTAGGATTAATTATTTTGAGCGTTTTTTTTTTGTCGTTCGACAAACAATTTGTAGGTCTCGTAAAAAGCTTGAAAATATTCATTATGCTTTGTTTTTCAAAACCTCGTAGATTACACTTAAATTTAGACAAAAGCTTAAAAGTAACTTTTATCTACTTTTTTAACTAAAATCATTTTTTTACAATAACTATACAACTTTTTTTGAAGTTTTATTTAACTAAAATATAAAGTTTTTACTATTTTTAAATCAAACAAAAAATAGTTTAGTTTAGTATAAAAGATAACAATCCAACTTTTTAGCTATCAAATAATAAAATAAGACATTAAAACAAAACAAAATAAAAAATACTTTACTATATTTAGTTTTTTTATTTAAAATCAAACTAACATTTTAATATCTGTTTAAAGTCATTCACTAAGTTTGGAAGAAATCTTAGATGCCGTAATTTGTGTTGAAAGTCCAGTTTATCAAATAAAACATTCATGTTATTTTAAAAATATAGAATCTCACAGTAAAAGAACTTCTTTAGAAACAGTTTTAAATACTTATGAAGATTTTTTAGTAGTGATAAAGAAAAGTTAAAACATAGTTTAACTAAATTATTAAATTTAGATTAACTTTTACTTAAACGAAATATATCAAAGAAGCTATCACTAAACAAAGTACAATATTAATTGTTTGTAACATCACTTATTGTTATGAACAAATTTAGTATAACAAGTTTTTTTTTTAAACACTAATATAGTGTTTTACGGTCAAATATAAATGTATTTCAACATAAATTTTATCAACTAATTAAAAATAAATGTTAAACAATAAAAATACCTAATGTTTCAAATTAGTTCTTAACTGTCTAATTGCAACTTTATAGTGTTTTTCACCACTAACTGTTACTTAAAGTATTAAATACAAGCTTTACGGTTAGATTATAATCGAATCAATAAAACTATTAGCTTAAAACGTAATTATTTTTCTAATAGACTAATTTGTTCTTTTAGAAACTTGATAAGTATATACTTTTGTATTGATAAAAATTCATAAAACTATTTTGAAATTTTATAATATATCATAACGAATCTTAAAAACCTAAGATAATGTTTAAACGAAAAAAGTCTTAAAATGGTTATCACAGATGAATTTCATAAAGTTATTAATTTTTAGTAGTTAAGTATAAAATATTTTACAAACTAATAATATTTGAATAAATATAAGGTAACAGGTAACAAAGATAAAACGGATTTCAAACCAAAATTAGCCTATAGCTGATCCCTTTAACTAAAAGCTTATAAAAATTAAGTTTTTTATAGAAAAAAAATTGTAAATTAAAATCTTAACCACTAGTTGAAGTTTTAAATGCATTCAATTTTATAAATGAGTAACGAACGTATTTTTGTTTTTTTTTAGAGTAAATCTTTACAAAAAGTATAAACATTAAATATGTTTATAATACACTAGTTTTATGCTTAGATACGTCTCTGGTTTAAACTCCTATAGTTCAAGTTTTCCATTTTTAAATATGAACTGAAGGTATTTGAAGAAAATTATTGTTTTTATTTTCGATTTTTTTTTATGAAACTTTGTACTAGAATTATGTTGTGTTGCAAAACTGTAGTTTCTGAATTAATACTTCTAGTTTATCATAAATATAGAATTAACACCTGTTACAGCTGTGTTCGCATTAGCACAAAGTAAACTAAATTAAAAAATAGCAAAAAATTAAGTTCAATTTGGTTGTACTATACATACATTAACCGAGAAAAAAAAATTATGAACATTAAATTTTTCGCAGTAACAAAATTTTTTATATGACATGAAAAGTTTATGTTTAAAATTAAAAAAATACAGTAGCACGACGCTATAGAAAAAGTATTATAACATAAAGTAATTGTTGTTTAGCCTTGACAGTTATCATCATAAACTTTACTAGTACTATAAGATAAGTACAGTACAAAAACTATAACATAGCACATAATTTTGAATAAAAAAGTAGAAATAAAGATTAGTTAGATATTTTTTAAATTTTACACCAATATAATATACTAAGAAGCTTTTATTAAAAATGTGTTCGCATATGTTTAACAATGTTTGTTTTTACATTATAACAAATTTTTGAAAATTCAAAACTATTTCCGTCAAACACGGATGTTCTTCTGGGTATACAATCAAAATCCATACGATCAAAATCCACCCGCGTTTAAAACTCACCCATTTTTTTTAGTTTTCTCTGTTTAAAAACTTATTTGATATTTCTTTTTGCGTTTTTTTAATATATTTTATATTTATTTTTCACTATCACTGTTGCTTCTAACCCTTACCCTCGATCGGTAAGCGGTTATCGAATTTGACTGGGTGCATTTTAATCGGGTGGATTTTGAACGCGGGTGGATTTTGATCGCGGGTGGATTTTGAACGTGTCCCGTTCTTCTGGTACCATAGGTGCGTATTTAAACAAAGTTAAGACATCATTAGTAGGCTACGCGTGATGTTATTGGTAAGGGGTGCAGGAAATTAGTTGATTAAAAAAAATTGTAAGAAAATTTTGTACCCTTTTTTACACTTTTATTTTGAGAGTTGAAAAATAAAATACTAGAGAGCTACACACTTAAGGAACCTATATAAATATGACTTAAATAAAATATTTACTGAGTTTATTGTTTTACAAATGTTTATTTCTTACGCTATGGTCACAAGCAAATAAAACAAATAAAATTTATTTGCTTGTGACCATCGCGTAAGCGAAAAACATCTGTAAAGCAATAAAAATAATAAAAAATAAATTAACTACTAAAAGGTTATATTTATTTTAGTTGAATAGAAATTAACTTATTAGAATAAAATTAAACTATTCAAAATAATACAGAAATACACTTGTCTTAAAATGAAATGTTTTAAATTAACAAAGTCCAAAAGTTATAATTTACTATCAAAAACCGGTGGTCATTTCAAAATCGAAAAGTAAAAATATTTACTGAGAAAATAAATATATAAAATTCTTTAATTCCTGACCTTTCCAATAATAATAATCTGTCCTAAACAAGTCGTTAAAACGTATCCATAATGTGCGACTCGATAACTGAAAGGTTCTTCGTGCACCAGGTCCTAAGATCAAATATTTTGAGCGTTTTCTTTTGTCGTTCAATAAACTAATAAACTAATAACTTAATGTAAACAAAAACTAAACATTTAATTAAAAAATACGTACAAAAAAAAACCGTAAAGTTAAAAAACGTTAATAAGATAATCTATAAGAAGTTCGAAATAATAGATTTTAATGAAAGTAGCCAAAAAAAAATTGTCCATAAAACAAACTTAAATTGTGAACGTTAAACATTATTTTTTAGCTCGACAAAAGAATACTACATCAGACCACAAAAATACAATATAATGATTTGTAAAAAGGATTAGTTTAACAAAGCTTTGAAAGAACACATTAATCTGAGAAAGTATTAAAATTATTAGAAAAAATGTTACAAACTTTACTGAAAAAATTGTTTGTTTTTTTATATCAAATTAGTCGAAAAAAAAGATGTAAGACTTAGTAAATATCATTAAAGATTTAGTACATAAGTATAAGTAATGTAAATTGCCTTTTCTATAAAAAATTTTAAAGGCATCAAAGTATATTTTTAACTAGCATTATACTACTAAACTTTGCTTGTAACTTTTTCATTTTTTTTGCAACAACAAAAAGACAAGGAGACTGTTAGAAAACATCAAAAAAAACCTTTCTCACTTAAGTGTACGCAAAGGATATTGTTACAATAGAAATTAAGCACATAGCTTTAACAAAAAGATACAAAATTCAAACTGCGGGAGCTATCAAATTGACAAAGGACCGATCTGCAACCGCCACTAGGCAGAACTTAGGGTGGGGCCTGCTTAAAGTGTTAAAGTTGAGAACGGGCAGCGAGTTCACCTCGAACGCGTCCGAACCCTTCAGCTTGCCAACGTACGCCCCCTCGTCGCAGTCGAACACCACCGAGTAGCTGTTGAGGCACAGGTCGAGCATAAGGTACCTGCCGCTGGGCCCGAGGAAGCACGGGTTCTTCAGCCGCATCGTCGATTGGCTGGATTCCTTGGGCACCTGGAGCGGCTTTGCTTGAGTGCCCTCGCCACAGCCCAGCTGGCACACGAAAACCTGGTGCTCGAAGTTGTACCTGTGTGAGTAGTTGACCACCAGCTCCCTTCCGTTCGGGTGGAACTTAACGTCGGACGTGTACCAGTTTTGGGCAGCGTTACCGGCGAACAGACCGTCCAGCCGCATGACCGGTGGTCTTTTCTCGCTGACCATTCTCCTGTCGAAAACGCCTACATTGCTGTGGTCGGCCACCGCGATCAAATGTTTGTCGTCAGGGCTCAAGTCGAAGTCCCTCATGCAGCTGGGCGCCGTTTCCTTGCCGACATTGAACCTGGAAACCCTGAAACCCGGCTCCCGCACGTCCGCTTCGCCCAGCGAGCACTTGCGCCGTTCCACGTTGAACCATATTGTGTTGGGGTCGAGGGGCAGGGTGCATGTTTTCTTGGCCGAGCCGAAGAAGTTGTACCTCCTCACCGCCGTCGCCCTACCAAGGTCGAATATCTTGACGTGGTCGTGCCGGTAGTCGGACAACAGGAAGAGCCAGTTAGAAGAAAATGCTTTCTGCAGGCAAACGGCGAAAACGTTGCTGCTCCCCGGCATAAAGGAGACGAACTCGCCGGACTGCTCCCCGAGGTCGATTCTTCTTCCGTACGGGGATTCACCGAAAGGGTGCAATACCTGCAGGCAGTTTCTTCTCCTACCCGCCATCAGCAGCTGCCCGTCGTGCGACCAGTCGAGACAAGTTACCAGGGAGTCTAAGTCGATGGGCCGGTCGTCGAGCCAGTGGCCGTACTTGGCCTCGACCCTCATTTTGGCGAGCATTGAAGATGAGAAGTAGGAGGCGGATATGAAGCGGTCACCATGGTAACACTCCTCCACTGATCTTCTTCGCAGTCGTTTGCACACGTTCATAACAAGAAGGTTTTAAAGTGTTGGTTTGTAAAATATCTATAAAAAACTCTGGTTGTTCGTGTTCAACATAAAAAAACATTTAAAAGTTTTTGCCTTAGTTTGTTGTAAAAAAAAAGGTAAATGTTTGTATTTTTTCAAGCTTTATTTTGTCTAACTGTTTAATTTGATTATTTTTTTAGTTGTAAAATAGTTCTATCAGGAATAAAATAACTGAAACTAAACTACATTTTAAAAAATATACATAATAGAAATTTCATAAATTCACAATCCGAACAGTAACGACATATACTGGTAAGTTGATTATTTTCAAAATATAATCAAGTTTCTTTAATTTGTCCTATACCTGTTACACTTGTAACAAATAAAAAATTAAGTATTTAATTATTTGTATACGTCTTTACCGGTAATTTTAAAGTATTTATACTATGCAATTTTTACAAAATACGATTTAATAAAGTTTGATTTAACATAAAAACTTTTATGTTTTAATTGGTAAAACTCTAAACCAATGGTCTTTTACAGGATTTACCCATGCACACTTGTGTGCATAAAATTTTATTTTGTTGTGCACGAGAATTTTAGAGTGGAGAAAACTCATGTGAAGGTGCAAAATTAATTTTTAAATCTTGATTTATAAAAAGATAAAAAAAAAAGCTCTCAGGCATAGTAGAGGGGTGTTTCGAAACTTACACAAGATACTAAGGGTAAATTTTGAAAACAGCTACTAAACTTTCAGGGAGTTTTGAACTTGGGTTGCACAGTTTTTTTTTATTCTAACTTAATGTGAACAGATTTCAATTGCTGTAAAGACATTATCGTTCTAAGTTTTTAAAATATATATTTTTTTTTAATTTAAAACTTTCGCTTAAAATTTTTTAAAAACTGTTTTAAATAGAGCATACTTAACAGGGGTTAAAAAATAACATATGCCTTTCAAAGTATACACTGAGTTTTGAAAAAATTTAATATATCATTTCTCTATTTTGTAAAACAAATTATGCTTTGACTAAGTTTACAAAACTTATTTGAACTTATACTTATTTAAACTTATATAAACAACTAAACCAGTACGGTTTAATAAGATATAACATATACTAAGTTTAAAATAGTTTTAAATATTATTTTAAAGTTCCGTTTTTTTAGAGACTACAGTTTATTTTTTATAACGGTCAAAGAAAATATTGGCGAAAGCTTAACAGAACCTAAACCTAGACTTACAAACGCCGTGAGACAAGCTCAGATTAACATAAAGGTTTGATCATACCACTTCACACATAAGATCCTAGATTTCTGTTGGCTTAGAACCGAATTTTAGTTTACCGAATGCTTGTAGTCTATGATGAAACCTTTACATTGTTATTTAACGCTAAAGTTATAAAAAACTTAGTAAAATAAAGCTGTCTAATTGTAACTAAAATACTAAACTTCAACTCTTTTAAAGCTGAAAAAGAGTCTAAATCATTTTAATTATTACTAAAATAGTTTTGAAACTAGTTTGTAATATTATAAAACTTTAAAAAATTATCGATAAACTAATAAAGCTAAAAAGTACCCTGCTGAAATGTGATTAAAAAATAAGCAATATTTTTACTACTTAAATATTAAAAGTAATGCATGATAAAACTTAGTAATGCAAAAATAACATGACGCTGTCATGAAGCAACTTTTAATTTTATTACTATTTATTGTTATCTCCAAGTTCAAGTAAAACTTTATCAATGTTGATATTATGTTTATAAAAAGTTTGTTTAACCATTAATTTTTCTGAAATTTAGGTTTATGTGTCTTTACAGTTATCGCTTACGTAGTTATAAACTTTTAATCATATTATTTTTCAATAAAAAAATTCAAGCTATATTGTATCAAAGATTATGGAAGGTAATTAAAGTTTCTATTATTGTTCAAGTAAAAAAAAGTCATCTTTTTCTTTAACGCAGAACACAAAGAAAAAGAATGTGAGTTATAAGGAGATAAAAGTAGTGTATATGACTCAATCTAAAAATCGTATAAGTTTACCTATTTATAAACTTTGAATTACTAAATTTTACCGAAAGTTATTAAGTAGATACAAAGCATGTTAATCTTAAGTTTTGTACAAATTTTTTGATAAATGTTTTAAACTTTTTCGTTTATGCTGGTTTTATTACTATTCTAGTTTATCGTTTAATAATTATAAGTTGTAATTAATATGTATATGTCATTTTGAGATTAAAGTAAATAAAAATAATTTAACAAAATTACTTATAAATCGTTGTTTACATTTATTTTAATTAATGCATTCTAAGTTTAATAAACAAGAGTTAGACAATTTATATAAATTATTAAAATTTATTTTTTGTTATACTTGAGTTTACAAAGTTAATATTATCTAAACAAAAGTATACTACTAAAGTTATAACAAGAAGTACTAAACTACAACTTTTGATAAATCATACTAATTTCAGTTAAAGTTTTCCTAAAAGTTTTCATAAAAGTTTATTTTTTCAAATTTTGAATAAAAATATTTTCAATTACTTATTGTTAGCTCAAATTAGTTAAGGTTATTGGTAAAGCAATATTCGTTTTATGATTACTTAGTTACATTATGATAAACAAGTTCTTCAATGTTTAAGTATATAACCACACCATTTTAAAAAGAGTTTTATTAAAAAATTTTAAAGAAATACTCTAGTATTTAACAAAATGAACTTTGTGCTACCCGATTTAAAAAAGCCTAGAAACGCTCCTAGAGAGAATTTAGTTTGTGCTTATGTTTTTCATTATCTTAAAAAAATAACAATACTTTTGGTCAGGAGCGTGTCTAAACTTTTTTCAGTTGGGTTGCTCAACTTTCTGTTCAATAATAGAGTATATTGTGTAGTAGTTTTAGACAATATACTTTAGAAAAGTACATAACTGCCTACTACATAACTGTCTTCAACTTCTCAGGTACACTAAATTTTTAAACTTTAAACATTTTTAAATACTTGTAAAGCAGAATGAAAGTCTAAATAAGTAGTCTAAACTCTAAATCGTTAACTTCTAGTAAAACAATTCATATATAAACCTAAGTCCTGTCATTGTTGACATTGTGAAAATGTTTCTTACATTGTTATTCTAACATGTATATCGAAATATTTTATACACGATAAACTAAATAATAATCAAATTAAGAATCATTTTGTCGTAATAATAAAATAATTATTCAATAATATGTAAATAAATAACCTATTCAAACAGTTACAGTTTAAACGATGTGGCTAAAAGTAAAATTTAACCCAAAAACAAAACATTTTTTTTAAACTAGTAGTAGACGTAAACATATGTTTTAAAACTTGATTAAAAAATATTAATTGTTAAACTACGGTTGTTTTTCTATGTTATAAAAATAAACAAGTTTCCTTGTTAAAAATAAAATCTTTGGAGTTGTAATAATCTTTTTTTTAATTTTTATTGAACGACAATAAAATGTTTGTTCCTTAGACCTAGTAAAAACATTTAGGTTATCGAGTCGCACACCACTTTGATACCTTTAAAGGTCTTATCCAGGAAATACTTTTGATTGGCTTACTTTGAATGATAGGTTTCCTTTTGCAAATTGCTCTGGTCATAATTAAAAAAAAATTATATAGTGTATTTTTTTCTACAAAAAAAAAACTTAAAAAACTGAGTCGTTTTTGACGTAGTTCTTTAAATGTATCAACTAAATTTTACTTGATATCAAAAAGTTAGCATATAGATATGAACTTTTAATAAAATGTTTTAAAATAAAACCACAATAAAATCTTTTTTTATTATATTTATTCCAGGGGCCGTATTCTAAATTTTATTTTTATGTAGTATAAGTATTTGTTTAAAGGAAAATTTGTGTAAATGAGTAAGTTTCTAAACTTAATTGTTGAAGTAATATTTTTCGTAACCAAACTTTTCATGAAGATTAGCTTATTTCAATATTTTTTAGAGTATTTAAAACTGGGTTAAATTATTAACCTACTGCAAATAACATTTTAGACTTTTTAACTTAATAGAAAAACTTTATAAAATTTGAATATAAAGTTATGTATACAGTTTGTTTAGGTTTTTGATGTACAAATGTTTGCATTTGTTATTTAAACTAAAAATAACAAAAAGTACTCTTTAGAAAAAGTGTTTAAAAATTTTAGAGCTGTTAGTTGATATAATAGTATATAATATTTAATTTTTCTAAAGATAAACATTTAAAATTTTGAAACGCTATCAAATTATATTCGTAGTTAACGTTCTGTGAGCAAAAGTTAAAAAAAAAATGAAGCTGATTTTTTGTAAAATGTGTATATGTAAACTGTTTGTTTAATACCAAAAAGAATTTTTTCCAACGCTGTTGTTAAATTAATAAAAACTAGCATATATAATAAAATTTAAGAACGTTAACTAAAACTTTTGATAGTTTTTGGAAGATATACATGCATTTACGACCGTTTGCTTACTTTAAAGGCATATGTTTTTCCTTCTAGAACATATGCATAGTGCATGCTTTTTTTTCAAATTTTAAGCTTAAGATCCCATAAACTACTTACTTATTTACCAAATGCAAACAAAAAACTATTGACAGTAATAGTGAATATATTACGTAATGATTAGATATTTTTAATTAGTAGACTAACTTATTGTATCCGACTAAATCATGAATAAAATAGTTGTGTATTTTGCTAATTAACTTTCTGTTAAATACTATTTCCTTAATTGGTAAACTATCGTCTCAGTATTCAAAGTTATCTGATTTTCATTTAACCTACAGTAAATAAAAGTAGATCTACTGCATCCAGGGAACTTAAACTTATTTTAAAAAAATGCATTAAATTTCTTTGAAAGAGAAAGTATAGATTTCTTCGAAAAAGGATGTCTTTAATCTAAAAAATTATCAAACTAAATGTATAAAAAAAGTTCCAACTAAACAAAGTCACTATTTTATATTTAAAACAGTAATTTAATTATTTTCTAATAAAAACATGATAGTTTTAATATTTGAATGTTATGGATTTTATTAAGTTTGAGCATATTTTAAGTCATTTTCCATAAATCTTTTAATTAATTTTCTTTTAAGAGAAGGGTGTAGGTTTTTATAGTGCGATTATACTATTTTTATCTTTTAATTAAATAATTCTACAGGATTTAGTCCCAGCCCTTGCAGTATACATTTGTGTCACTTGTACGGTATGTTATTGCAACACTTTTTGATAGGTTTCAGAGCATTGTAGCAAAGTTATAAATAACAGAATTTAGGCAAAATTATTAAAAACTTGGTTGAGCGGAAAACCGAGCGCTTAAACAAATCTATTAAGTAAACGGATAAATAATACGGTATAAACATAAATCATAACAATGCCTTTTATAGTTATAACGAAATTACAGGGTTATAAAAAGTTTTTGAGAAACTTCTTACATATTTTTAAAAGTATAAGTTTTAGGGTCTATTGTTTATATAAAATAAAACTTGAGGTGGAAAATTTTCTTAAGTAGTATAAAGCTGAAAATACTGTAAGTCTTCTTTATTATGTTTCTTAATGAAAAAAATAAATGGGTGATACAAAACTTTTTTTTATTGTGATAGATTTTTGGTTTCTAATCGAAACTTAGTTTCTTCACATGTAAAAATAGCTGAAAATTCCAGGTATTTTACTGATTTTGTTTGAAATTCCAGGTTTTTTTTAATCTAAGTTGTCAAATTCAAGGATTACAAGTTTGTTGGCAACCCTGAAAGTATTAAATTTTTTTGTGTCTGTTTATTTATAGCAAGGTTTCCCAAACTCATTTACTTAATCGCCCCCTTTTCAGAAATTTTAAAAATAATCGCCCCCGATGATTTTACAAAGTAGTTTTTTTCTTGAGTACAAACTTTCGAGCGAAAAAAGTTGTGTTTTAAATGTAATTTAGTCTGGTATTTCTTATGCAAGCATTTTTGTGGCTGTTTTTAAAGTAGTTTACAGGGCTTGACAAAATAAGTTACAGTTGTTTTCTAAAACGCTCAGTAAAATGTATTAAAATACTTGATTATTAAAAAGCCTTGTGTAGTCTGTAATCATTTCTGTTTAAATATGAATTGTTTTGAAACTAATGAAACTTTTAGGGTAGTGGTGGACAACTTTTGTAACCAGGAATTCATATTTACTAATAAATCTTTTTTTTAGTATCAACTCGTTAAAAAAAATGTAATTGTGAGCTGCATAATTTATTTAAAACAACTTATAAGAAAATCAAACAACTTGATCAAAAGTGTAATAAAAAGATTTAGTATTATTGTGGTCTAGGAAATACTATTGTGTATTGAAAACCAAATTGAAAGTGTATTTCAAAACACTAAGTATCAAAAACGTTTTTTTTTCTTTTGCACAAGTAGTGTTTAAGTTATTTAACGGGTCGAAATTTGACTGGATCTTAACCGTACGTTACCGATCTGAAATCTTAACTGAAACCTGACATTTTAATAATCTCTCATATACGATTTTCGGATATTTAGAAGTTAATACTAAGTAACTTAATTAAGCCGTTAGTTATTAGCAGTGGCGTCGCGTGGTATTTTTTAGGTGGTGCAGAATTTAAAAAAATATCAATTATTTTAATAAAAATATGTTTTTACTGTCAAGTTTGAAAACAACTGAACTTTTGCTACACCTGAAGATAAGCTTTGCTTTTAAGGGCATAGAGGGGGATGAAACAATTTGATCTTATTTTATGTAGTTTTTACTAAGCTACAAGATGCTTTTTACAGATTTTAAAAATTCAGTATATGTTTTAAGATATAGCCGGTCAAAGTCAAAGGCAACAAAAGGTTCATAATGGGAGGCACAAACTAAAACAGTGTTTAAAAAAATGTTTTACCCCCCCCCCCTTTATGCCCTTAACATCTACTTTAAAATTATTTTACTGAAATTACTTTATACAGTTTTAATTTAACTACAAGTCATCTTTTATCAATATAAAAAATTCTTAAAATTTTTGAAATACGGTAATTCACAGTCAGAGGTACAAATGAATCCTTATTTTTATAATATAAACTCAAACAAAATCACTAAAATCACATCTTTTTTTTATAAGTTGGCCTCAAAATCTTTAAATGTTTCTTTTATAAAACAAAAAAAAAATTGCTAAATTAGATATTTAAAACACCAAGAAAAAAAAAGTTATAACAAAAGTTTTTTTTTTGTATATATAAAAATATATATTGATACTTGAAAATTGAAAACTTCTCTTCAACAAAAGTATAAAGTTTTTAAAAAATTAGGATGAAAAAGTTTAATTAAAAATTGTTTTAAAAATGATGGAGAATATAGGTTTTCAGTAAAATTGTATTTTTTGCTGTTTTGGTTTGCTCCTTGTATAATAAACCATTGTACTCTCTGGCTTTGACTGGTTGTAACTAAAAGTTTAACTGGAAATTTCAAATTTATTAAAGAGTAACTATTAGCTTTCTGAAAAAGTTAAAATAAGAACAACATGTAAAAAAGTGCCTATACACCCTCCCCCCTTACTCCTCACTAATTTGCACATTTTTTTTTACAAACATTAACATTTTTATTAACTTTTTTTCTAATTTTAATGTTTTTTGTTGGAGGTTTAAAATTCAATAGTTTTTTAAGGGTATCTTTTCTTTATTTAATATTTATTTGTTTTTCATTTCGATGACAGTATTTTTCTCAGGAGCTCAACTTTTTTAAGTTTAGTTGTTAGGCTGTTGAACTTTTCAAGAATTTTAAAGATAATTTATAAATATGTAACCATTATAGAAGTAAAAGTTTGAATAGTTAGTTTTCATGTGGCCATAGGGGTAAAACACTTATTTTTTAATTTTAAATAAGCTTGTTATTTTCAGAGTAAAAATTAAAACTGCTTTAGTCAGCCTGAATATTTTTCTAATTTGGTCTGTTTTAATTTATCTTGGGTCATCTTGAGTTTTTAACATTTCTAAGTTATCCTGATTATGAGGCAAGGCAACCATGTTTCAACAATTTTATCTAAAATTTTTGCTTTGTTTATGAAAAAATTAAACCAAAAGTTATATAAAGTAGAGGTAGACTAAATTTTCCTAAAATGTTAAACTACTCTAAGTAATCAAAGTTTCTATATTAAGCCTATTTACTTTATTCAAATATGTGATTGTTTCAATAATACTATTTTTTATTTAATATAAATCTAGAATATTTTTCTGTAAGAGTGAACTAGAAGTTTATAATAAACTTCTTAATTCTTTTTTTCAGAACTTGAATTTTATTATTTATTTTATTAACTTTATGATAACAATAATCAGTTATACTTAAGTTTATGTATGCAGATTAAAATAAAAAATCAAATTTTTAAGACTTTGGTGATTTAGGGTTTTTATCTTTTTTTTTCAAAATATGCAATTTATAACAAATCTTTTAATAGAAGTGATCGGTTAAACTTAAAAAAATCATGTGGGTACATAAACTCAAGTTTAATCCTTTGCAGTAGCTTGCTTTGTTTTTTTTTATGTTTACAATAGCTTGTAGATGATACTTAAGCAAGTCCTGTTTTAGGGAATTTTCAACTTAGCTTACTTACCGCAAGATATTGATTTTGCGGTAATTCTTGAAGAAATTTTGCTTTTTTGAGTTCATTTGCGGCAGTCAGCGAAGAGTTTGTGGCAGTGAAGTGGGCAAAATGGTCGTTTTTAAAATTGAAGTTTTAAAAGAGATTTTGTTCAAAAAATAACGAAAACGTTATAGATACTTATTTTTTTCTTAGAAAATTTCAAGGTGGTGCAGTTGCGGCAGTGCAACACCCCACGCGACGCCCCTGGTTATTAGCCTATAATAGTTTACCAGAAGTAGTGACAAACTAAAGCTAGTGTTGAACTATTAAAATAAACAACAAATTCTGATTGTTAATATATTAAAAATTAAGATAAAACAAGAAATAGTTTTATTAATAGTTTAAAATTCCTTAATATACAGATTTTTTAACAATAAAAAATCAAGTTAGAAAATAAAATTGAGTTTAAGAAACTTTTAAATGAAAAATTTGAAGTCATTTCTAATAGAGACTTCAAATCTATACTCTCTTAGATTCAAAAAAAAATTGAAATAAAACTTTAATGCTTATTAAGATTTTTTTATTTATAATGATTAAATAAGTAATAACAAAAATATGTCAAATAAATTTCTTTCAAACAAATACTTTTATCTTTACTCTATAAAAACTTTTAGTGTAATATAAAACGACAAATATGAACTACAAAACTAACCAGGTCAAAATAAAACTACTAAAAGATTTAAAACATAAACTATTCAATAAATACAGTAGACTTTGAATTCGCACTTTGAACAAAATAAAAAAGTGCATACTCAAAAATTATTACCATTTTTTTTACAAAATGATAAATTTAAATATGTTATATGCAATAACGTTATGAATAAACATGAAATCAACTAAAACATAAGACAAACATTCATTAAAAAAAAAAAAAAATCTATAAAAGACATTAAATACTATGTACTTTTTGTTTTATTAATACTTAGTTAGTAATAGACTTTATTTAAGTCAAATTTAAAAAAATATAAATTTGCACTTTTTTTTGGGTAAAAAGTGCGAACTCAAGAGGGAGTCTACCTTAACTAATATTAATTAGGCATTATGCAAACCTGTTGTAGAATAAACAACTTAATAATTTTTTTATTATAAATAGACTATTTAAATACAATACGAACCAGGTTAAATAAGAAGTATTTTGAAAGATCAAATAAAATAAAAAAACTTTCATAAAATAATGTCTGGTACTGAAGTCTAATATAATGTGAAGGAAGAGGTTCATGACTGCTTGCAAGTTTTTTTTTAATCTGATTCTTAATCAGTAAAATAAAGCCTCCTTTAAAAATATCTAGATTAGATCTTTTGCTCAAGATGTTAATAATGAACTGAAATTTTTTTTTAACAACATAACTAGAAGGAAAAACTGTAAACAACAATCTAAATTCCTCTTATATGATTGGATACTTTTGCCTTATTTTTTGTTAAGTCCAAAAGCTTTCATATCGTTCTTTGGAAAATTTTACTTTAAGTTCAAGGTTAGTTTGTAAGTCTGAGAAGGTTTCCTGTAAGTCGTTTACTTAAAAAAGATCTGCCTAAAAGGAATCCATATTTTTTATCTTATGATAGGTTTTTGTGTCAAATCAAAATTTTACTATATAATATGTTGAAGTTGTTAAAAGTTCTAGATTTTTTAGGTTTTTTTTTGCCTAAATTGTCAAATTCCAGGTTTGTCCAGGGTTCTAGGTAAATTGGTAACCCTCTATAGTTTTATTTCTTAGTCTAACTTAGTGACTTTTCAAAAAACAATTGATAATATCATGAGGTGATAGTTGATAACAGATAACATAGATTTTTACAAACTATTTATGATCCCTAACAGTGGCGTCGCGTGGTATTTTTTTAGGTGGTGCAGAATTTAAAAAAATATCAATTATTTTAATAAAGATATGTTTTTACTGTCAAGTTTGAAAACAACTGAACTTTTGCTACACCTGAAGATAAGCTTTGCTTTTAAGGGCATAGGGGGGGATGAAACAATTTGATCTTATTTTATGTAGTTTTTACTAAGCTACAAGATGCTTTTTACAGATTTTAAAAATTCAGTATATGTTTTAAGATATAGCCGGTCAAAGTCAAAGGCAACAAAAGGTTCATAATGGGAGGCACAAACTAAAACAGTGTTTAAAAAAATGTTTTACCCCCCCCCTTTATGCCCTTAACATCTACTTTAAAATTATTTTACTGAAATTACTTTATACAGTTTTAATTTAACTACAAGTCATCTTTTATCAATATAAAAAAATCTTAAAATTTTTGAAATACGTGATTCACAGTCAGAGGTACAAATGAATCCTTATTTTTATAATATAAACTCAAACAAAATCACTAAAATCACATCTTTTTTTTATAAGTTGGCCTCAAAATCTTTAAATGTTTCTTTTATAAAACAAAAAAAAATTGCTAAATTAGATATTTAAAACACCAAGAAAAAAAAAGTTATAACAAAAGTTTTTTTTTTGTATATATAAAAATATATATTGATACTTGAAAATTGAAAACTTCTCTTCAACAAAAGTATAAAGTTTTTAAAAAACTAGGATGAAAAAGTTTAATTAAAAATTGTTTTAAAAATGATGGAGAATATAGGTTTTCAGTAAAATTGTATTTTTTGCTGTTTTGGTTTGCTCCTTGTATAATAAACCATTGTACTCTCTGGCTTTGACTGGTTGTAACTAAAAGTTTAACTGGAAATTTCAAATTTATTAAAGAGTAACTATTAGCTTTCTGAAAAAGTTAAAATAAGAACAACATGTAAAAAAGTGCCTATACACCCTCCCCCCTTACTCCTCACTAATTTGCACATTTTTTTTTACAAACATTAACATTTTTATTAACTTTTTTTCTAATTTTAATGTTTTTGTTTGAGGTTTAAAATTCAATAGTTTTTTAAGGGTATCTTTTCTTTATTTAATATTTATTTGTTTTTCATTTCGATGACAGTATTTTTCTCAGGAGCTCAACTTTTTTAAGTTTAGTTGTGAGGCTGTTGAACTTTTCAAGAATTTTAAAGATAATTTATAAATATGTAACCATTATAGAAGTAAAAGTTTGAATAGTTAGTTTTCATGTGGCCATAGGGGTAAAACACTTATTTTTTAATTTTAAATAAGCTTGTTATTTTCAGAGTAAAAATTAAAACTGCTTTAGTCAGCCTGAATATTTTTCTAATTTGGTCTGTTTTAATTTATCTTGGGTCATCTTGAGTTTTTAACATTTCTAAGTTATCCTGATTATGAGGCAAGGCAACCATGTTTCAACAATTTTATCTAAAATTTTTGCTTTGTTTATGAAAAAATTAAACCAAAAGTTATATAAAGTGGAGGTAGACTAAATTTTCCTAAAATGTTAAACTACTCAAAGTAATCAAAGTTTCTAAATTAAGGCTATTTACTTTATTTAAATATGTGATTGTTTCAATAATACTATTTTTTATTTAATATAAATCTAAAATATTTTTCTGTAAGAGTGAACTAGAAGTTTATAATAAACTTCTTGATTCTTTTTTTCAGAACTTGAATTTTATTATTTATTTTATTAACTTTATGATAACAATAATCAGTTATAGTTAAGTTTATGTATGCAGATTAAAATAAAAAATCAAATTTTTAAGAATTTGGTGATTTAGGGTTTTTATCTTTTTTTTCACAATATGCAATTTATGACAAATCTTTTAATAGAAGTAATCTGTGAAATTTAAAAAATCATGTGGGTACATAAACTCAAGTTTAATCCTTTGCAGTAGCTTGCTTTGTTTTTTTTAATGTTTACAATAGCTTGTAGATGATACTTAAGCAAGTCCTGTTTTAGGGAATTGTTAACTTAGCTTACTTACCGCAAGATATTGATTTTGCGGTAATTCTTGAAGAAATTTTGCTTTTTTGAGTTCATTTGCGGCAGTCAGCTAAGAGTTTGCGGCAGTGAAGTGGGCAAAATGGTCGTTTTCAAAATTGAAGTTTTAAAAGAGATTTCGTTCAAAAAATAACGAAAACGTTATAGATTCTTATTTTTTTCTTAGAAAATTTCAAGGTGGTGCAGTTGCGGCAGTGCAACACCCCACGCGACGCCCCTGATCCCAAATAACATATATGTCAGGTTAAAAAGTAGTGAAAGGGATTCCGATCGTCTATGATCTATGTAATTGTCAAATAAGAAAAAATATAAATGAAAATATGTAATTTACTTCAAAATAGGAGTCATAAGTACTTGATTTTTTTCTCTATGTTCTGCATAAAAAAACAAAATTTTTTGTTAAAGTTTTATCTCAGGGTCAAATATTCAATAGCAAGCTAAAATTAGTAACATAGCAAGATAAAAAGTGAAAATTTTATGACAGCCCAAAATTTTAAAACTGCCCCCTTTTCGCCCCCTCACTAGTTATCGCCCACCCTTTCGCCCCCTTACTAATTATCGCCCCCCGACTTACTAAAATCGCCCCCAGGGGGGCGATATCGCCCACTTTGGGAAACCCTGATTTATAGTTTATCTCGTTGTAGTTGAGTTTAATTGTATAGAAATGTGTTTTTATTTATATAAGATAAAAAAAATCTTTATTCTGGAAGCATATGGATTTTAACATTTACAATTTTATCTGTTTTTGGAAATTAAACAAAATTTATACGATTGAGTTTATTAATATACTAAAGGTTTTCTACCATTTTTTACATAAAATCTCATAGTTTTATCTTCTTACTTAGTTTTTTTTTTTTTTTCATTTTACAAATAGAACAAAATAGTAAAGAAAAAATGGCAGGTACCAAAAGTTAAGTCTAAAGATCAGCTAATTTGAACAAATTTTTGACTTCAATTTTTTTTCATGCCCAATTAAGTTTTTATAACCGAATATGTATATGATAAGTAAAAAATCCTTCAACAATTTTTATAAGTTCACTAACGTCTAGATTTTTTTACTTTTACTGAAATTTTTAAAAAAAGTTTATTTTTGTTAATTTTTCAAGTAAATTTGATATTTAGGAGTATTAAAGAAAGAAGTAGAATAAAACTCAAAATATTTTGCTTCAAAGGAGCTCTTTGTAAATTCAAGTATACTCACAATTCTTACCCGCACAACTCCCACCAGAAACTTTTTTTCTTCGTTTTACAATCACTGCTACCTCTAACCATTAATAGGGAAATTTACAAATCTTTGAAACAAAATAATATGACAACACCACTTGAATAGTCTAATTATACAAATTAATTCTTTTTGTTGACATTTATGTACAAAAATAGTAACTCCAAAGACTAATAACTAACAAATTACAAAATTCAACATCAAGCAGTTTTGTAAAAGGTATTCTGTTAAAACTTAATAAAGCTTAAATTCACTTTTAATAAACGTATAGTTAATTTGTTTTTAATTATTTTGTTTTAACTTTTCTTTGCAGTTTCATAACTTTTTAATACAAAAACTAAAGCATGGTTGCCACTGATCAAGCTGAGAAAATTTTCCTGACTTTTCCTGACTTTTTCCTGACTTTTTACCAAAATTTTCCTGACTTTTTTAAATCAAACTCTTAAATTAAACTTATTGTAAAATACAAAATCTAACACTTGAAACTATATAAAGCTGTTCAATATTTAATAGAAATTTTTTGCAGTTTTATAAAGGATATTTTACTAATTCATACCAGATGAAGGCATTGGAAATTAAATTTAAAAAATTTGTAAATTTCTAGGAAAATTTTGGAATTTTTTTCTGACTTTAAAGGACTTTCAATTAATTTTCACCATTTGATGGCTTAGGAATACAAGGAGTTTTGTAAATTTAATTTGATAAAATCTGACTTTTTTTTAAATGTTATCAAATTTCCTGACTTTTCCTGACTTTTTTTCAAAACCCCCCATTTTTTCCTGACTTTTCCTGACTTTTGTCATTTTTTTAAATTTTTTCTGACTTTTCCTGATTTCCTGACTTTTCCTGACCGAGTGGCAACCCTGCTAAAGCCTTATCAATAAATATTTAGTTTCAAAACTAAGATTAAGAATATAAAATTTAATTTTTAAACAATTTAAAAGTAAACTATTTAAATTCAAAAGCTATGCTTAAGCACGGAAAATAAAAGCGTTTGATTAATTTTTTGAATAAAGTTATCTAAACAACTTATTGCGCTCGTTTTTCTAAACCTTTTGATTTCAAATATATTAACGATCTTACTTAATTTTTTAAAGATCGTTCACCTATATTAATTACGTTTGTAAAGTTTTAAGACTATAAAACTCTAACAGGTTAGTTAATTATACTATTTTTTTTTTACTTCACAAGAAAAAGTCTAAAGTTACACTCTGATTAATCTAGTAATAAATACACGTTTCATATATCATATATTAAAACGTCAGTTTTTTATACATTTATTACATACAACGAATTTACTATATGTTTGACTAGAGAAAAACTCCATTTAATCTTTATTTTACAAATAATCGTAAGAAAAAAGTTGACCAATTTTAATTTGAAATACAATATACTATAAAAATAAAGTATTTTTACATTTTATACATAATCTAGAATATTTATCATTTGAAGTTAGACAACTTAAGAGATATCATCATTTAAGGATGCAGAATTTTACTAAATTTAAAAGAATTCAACTAAAAGCCTAAACTAAAATTAAACATCTCATGTAAAACTTGCTTACTTACGAACTGTTTTATCACTCAAAATTTATTTTCTAGGTCTATCCGGCACATCGTTTTCTTTATACCAACTTTCCTTTTTTCTGTTGTTGTGGAACCACCTCTGGTAGCCGGTGTGGAACACCTTGCTGAGCTGGTTGGCCGTTGAAGCCTTCTCTTTGTTGAAGGCTTCGAATATGAGGCTGTTGTCGTGCTCGATGATGTTGTCTGCTATCTCAAGGTCAGTTAGTTTGTCTGAAAACATAAACCTGCATATTTAATTTGAAAAAAAAAATAATACAAATGATAATATATTTAGTTAGACACTTTAACAAAATTACAAGCTATTACAGGTTTGTAGTAACTTAATTAATTATACTAATTGTTTCTAATAAACTCTTCAAAAAATAGTAAATAAAGCATTAAAAGGACATAATGTTAAAAAATTTAAAAGTTATTTTAGCTATAAAATGATTTTTGTTACATTAAACTTTTTATTTATTACTATTACTAATAAAATACTACATTCAAGACCATATTCTGAAGTTGTTTAAAAAACTAATAAACTATTATTATAAGAAAAAAAAATCAAAACTGATTTATAAAACAAACTTTACTTTGTTCTGTGAAAAAAAAGAATATGTTTAACTGACCTCTAATAATATCTTGAGCTGTTGAGTAAGCTGTGTACCTTTTTTCATCTCTCGGTATGGGAATAGTTTTATTGAAATCTACGTCAGATTTAGGGTGATACATGACAACAGTCTGCCTGTCCTTTGTTAGTGCCACTTTTGGATGGCCGATTTCTAGCCGAGGTTTTCTCATTTGACTGTCGCTACATTCTGATTTCAACCAGGAGTTCAAACTATCATTTGCATTGTTTGTGTTAGTTAAGTAATTTTAGTTTTTATATTAAAAATTTGATTTACAAATAAAATAAAACCTAGCAAACCAAACCGTATGTGCTTACAAATGAAAGAAAATTGTTTGTTTTGTAAATATACTGCTTTTTTGTTTAATCAATTTAAAATGTAACTATGGTACCTACTTGACTTTTTTCAACTATTATCTAATCTAATTAAAGTAAAATTGTTTTTTTTTTACTTTGTTAATCTAACTACGTGTCTAAATATTTTGAGATGCAATAAAATTATTTTGTAGCATTATTGTTCTAGAATGGTTTTTTTTTACAGTAACAAGCTTTCAGGTAAAACTATATTTTTTGTCCATATTTTTCTGATTTTCTGCAGCTTTACTGAAGTAATTATAGTTTAGTTTAGAATTTAATTATAACTCATTGACTAACTATAAATAGGTACATAGTTAAGAATTTAACTTTGTATGAAAAAAATCCTCATGGACTATTTATTGGTTTATAATTTAGGGATTCTCTTATTTTTTATAACTTTCTATAAGACATTTACAAAATCCTTACAAGTTGATATCAACTAAATATATACATTGCTTACTTTATACTTTAAAGGTGGCAGTTAAAGTTCTCAACTTAAATAAAATAAAAGGATATTGATCAATAAAAAATTTTAAATTTTATTAAACAAAACAATGTTTCACTCGATTGAAGACGAGATCTTCAGTTGTTTAAAATCTGTAAAAAATTATATAATAACATGTAGGGAGACATTATGCTAGATGACAAGTGAAACATTGTTTTGTTTAATAAAATTTAAAATTTGTTATTGAAATATATACATTGGTTGTCTAAACTCTTTAAGTTGTATATGCTATGTTTATAATTTGTAAAAAAAAAACTATCTTATCATTGAAACCTTTTTCACAGAAAAATTATTATTTATCCTTTTAAATTTGTCTTTAATTTATTAATCACTAAATAAGAGCATAGCTATAAATACATGCTGTCATGTTTTAAATTAACATAGAATTTTTCAAAAACTAAGGTGTCTATGTTTTCATCATAAATTTAAGTATCAGCATTCAAATAAAAATTGATATCTAATTATAATTCAGAGTAAGCTACAATGAAAATAATTTGGTCTAATTATCTAAATTAACACTACAAAATGAATAAAATCAAAAGATAGAACATAACTTATCAAAAGAGGGTATAAAGGCAAAAACTACTTCTTTAAAAACATTAGTCTTATTTATTCGATAAAGTATAAGCTATCAGTGCACTTTTCTATTTAAAAATATCTGATTAATTTAAAGATATAAGCAAAAAAAATAGAGTTTAGTACTAGATTCCTAACAGAACACAGAAAAAAGAAACATTTTATAAAAAACATATCTCCTTCTTTATTTTTTGAGCAATACCTTTCTGACTCTCTTAGTCTAATCTTCATACAGGGTTGCCAAAGGTTTTTTGTAAATTTCTTCCATGTTTTTTTTAAATATTTTTTTTTTGCTTAACTTTTAGTATAAAATTGATATAAACTTTAAAAAACTGTCATAAGTAGTAAAACAACATTGAAAAGGTACTGTATTTTTAAAAACTTTAATGATACTTTTTATTTCAATCTTTATGATAGATTTTTTGTATCTGCGAAATTGACATATCTATGCATTCTAAATTCAAATTTTAGTTATAAATTCCAGGTTTTTTAAGAACTTTTGTTTAAAATTCCAGGTATTTTCAGAATTTTTCAAATTTTTTTGCATTAATTTTGGAATCTGTTTTTTTGGCAGATCTGTTTACAAAATAAGAAACAGTCTGTAGGAAAATTTTTTTTTTTGTTAAACTGGGTTGCTACTGTTCATGGCAAAAATGTAAGCCTGAGTTGATGAAAAAATTAAAATAATAGTAATTTGTGCAAAAAATTAAAAAAAATTGTTGATAACCAAGTTTAAATACCTAAAAGTAACAAAAAAAAACAAAATAAAATGACTTAATAAATCCACAATTTATAACAAAAAATTTAGTTTATAAGTCTAAAAACTTGCTTGATATCTTGTAAAAATATTTAAAATTGCCTGAGTTAAAAAAAAAAATCAAACAAGTTTTTGACAGCCTGAGTTTTTTAAACAAGTTCAAACTAGATTAATTTATTTTGATTAGATTGAGGTCTAAACGGAAAATAAAACAATAATTTTCTTTTTTATGTCATAAAAAAAGTTTTTTATATACTTTGTTTTCAAGGTTGCTACTCTTTTAGAAAAAATAAGTCAGCTTGAATGACCACAATCAGCAGGAGTCAGATTCAGTCTTCAGTGAACAAAAACTTAAAAATAACAACTAATCAATTTCAGTGCACAAAAATACTAAAATAATAAGAAATGTACTTAATAAAAAGAAACTAGCCTGATATTTTCAAAAAAAAAATCTAAACTAGCCTGAGTATTGCAATAAAAAACCAAAAAGCCTGACTTTTTTAAGTCAAACTAGCAAGTTACTTTAAGTTTTTCAAAAACTTAATACTAGTTATATTTATCTTAAGTAGTCTGAGTATGTGACAAAACTACCAACTAGTTTTTCTTAATTTTGTACATAATACTTTAAATAAGTCCAAGAAATTTAGCAATGAAAAAGTTCTTTATTAAGTTTGTATTAGAGACTTGAAAAAACTGACTAAATTCCCTACTTATTTGAAATTTTCTACTTTTCAAAAAGTACCTTATAGTACATATACTTAAGTTTTTAAATAAAGGTCAATGCTAACTTTTCATAAAAAATTACTGGTATTAATACTGACTTAAATATTTACAAGGTTGCCAATCTTTAAATCAAAAACTGCCCTAAGCCATCCTGAGTCTTTTTTTAACAAATGAATAAGTTTTTTTAAGTTTTTAAAATTATTAAAAATCAAGTTCTATGACAAAATCGGTTATTAAGTAACAAAACATTGCAACTAAATCAAATAAATCTCATTCAAATTCTTTAACAAAAGTATCAGAGATTTGTTTTAAGTCTTGAAACTATTCTGAGTTTTTTATATAGGGTTGCCAAATGTTTTTTGTAAATTTCTTAAAGGTTTTCTGATCTTCTTCCAGATTTTTATTTAAGTTTTAATACAAAATTAAGGGCATAGGGGGGTCCACCTTGATTTTTACAAGTTGATCTTATTTTATAGAGTTTTATCTGAGCAATCAGACATTTTTAACCGCTTGAAAAAATTTGAAGTAATTTTTGAGATATGAGCAGTCAAAGTTGGTGACCTCAATAGGTTCTTAATGAAAGGCGCAAACTAAAAAGGGCAAAAAAAGACCATTTCACTAAAAATCTATCTCCTCCTTCATTTTTTAAGCAATATTCTTCAAATTTTCACAGAAAGTGTATTATAAAATTTTAAAAAGAATGAAAGTAGGAATTTTTTTAATTTTGAAAAAAAAATATATAAAAAAAAAACAACCTATTTTTTGTTTTTTTATCTGAAATCTTTTATTTTTTAATACTTTTAAAATTCAAACATTTAAAGTCTTTTAAACTATAAAAGGAACGTCTCCTGAAAATTTGAGGTCTCTATCTCAAAAAATGAAGGAGAAGATAGGTTTTTAGTAATTTTTTAAATTTTTGAGAAAATTGACCCCGAAAAACTTGAGGTCCATACGTTTGTATTGGAAACTTTTTATAAAAAGCACAATATCTCAAAAGTTAAATAAAATTTTTTAATTCTATAAAAACTGGCTTGTAGTTTGTACTTAAAGCTTTCATATAAGATCCAATGTTATTTTTAATAAAAAAAAATGTCGGACCCATCCCCCTATGCCCTTAAACTTAAGTTAAAATAAATGTCTTTAATAATATAACAACATTGAAAAGATACTATAGAGCAGAGGCTCTTAATCTTTTTTTTTATACTGTACCCTTTTATGGAAGGCAACTAGAAATTACCCCCAATATAGAACATAATATTTACTTCTTAACAAACAAATAAAAAATTAAAACAAAAGTAACATATAACTTCTGTTGAAAGCTTGTTTAAGATAAGCAAATTACTTTAAAAAATACATTTAAAGTTTTTATAATATCATTAAATATCACAAGTATTTATTTGTGCATTATTTTGATTAGGAGAAAATTTACCTCCTAAAACAAGAGAGTTTATCTCCAAGGGTAAACTTTCCCGAGTTTAAGAATCTCTACTGTAAACTTACTTTGATTATGTTTTTTAATAAAAAATAGATAAAATAAAAATATTTTCCTCATTATGACAGTTTTTCTTATCCAATCAAAATAAAATTAATTTACAAGTAAAAGTAGTTTAAAATTCTAGGTTTTTTAAGGCCATAGGGGTGGTAGAAGCCATTTTTTGACCAAAAATAACATATAGACTTATTTTATAGTAAATTTCATAATCTTTCAGATGCTTTTTTAAGATTTTGAAAATATTAAGTAACTTTTTTTTTATGACCGGTTATATAAAGGGTTGTCTTTATAAAGGGTATATAAAGGGTAACTTTAAAGCTGTTTTTCTCGAGGTTTTAAAAACGGGCTTTAAAATCTATCTTCTCCTTCATTTTTTAAGCAATCTTCTTCAAATTTTCAGGAAATGTTCCTTACATTATGAGAAAAAAACGTTATTTGTGAATTTTAATAATTTTAAAAAATAAAAATTTTATGACAAAAAAAAAAAAAAGTGATTTTTTATTAAAAATTTTTTTTTTTCAAAAAAAAAGGTATTTTTACTTGAATTTTTTTAAAGTCACAAATAACGTTTTTTTGTTATTGTATAAATAATAGACTGTGAAAGTTTGAAGAAGATTGCTTAAAAAATAAAGGAGGAGATAGATTTTGAATGCATTAGTCTTTTTTCGCCGTTTTAGTTTTTCCTTCCCCATAAGGAACCTGTTATGCGGCCCGACTTTGGCCGGTCATATCTCAAAAACTAATTCGAATTTTTAAAAACGGTAAAAAGCAACTTGAAGCTTAGTAAAAACTCTATAAAATAAGATCAACTTGTAAAAAACATGACCTACCCCCCTATGGCCTTAATAAATATTGTTCAAATTCTAGTTTGTTTTCAAAATTTCTCAGTCTAAGTTTTTTACTTAAATTGTCAAATTCCAGGTTTTTCCAAGATTTCAGGTTGTTTGGTAATCCTGATTCTAAATAAAAACTATCTTGAGTTAGCCTGAGTTTAAAAAAAAAATTAAGTCCTGAGCTGACTTGAGTCACTATGAGACTTTCACAAATTTCAAAGCATGCTGAGTATCCAGAGTGTTTGGCAACCCTTACTCAATTTAAAAATAGCTTATTACTGAAATTTGATCATCTAATTTAAATTTAAACTATAACAAAAAATAGATTGAGATTTTTTCACAAGCCTATTAATCAACCTTAGTTACTCCAAAACTTATCAAACTACAACACTTTTTGCCAGCATTTTTCGCAAGTTTTAAATTTGTCTGAGTGAGTAGAGCCATACGTAGATCAGGAGCAAAGAATGAGGGCAGGTTTGATATTTGTGTTTAAATTAACTTTTAGTTTTGGCTTAGTAGACATATCTGTCATATGCATATATTGGGTTTACTGTTTTAAATAAAGTAACCTCTTGCTTATTTACGCACATTGTGTCCACAGAAAAAATGCATAAAGATACGAGAGATCGTAAAGATACGAGAGGTACCAAATATATTCACTATGGCTGTTTTTTGATATTTCTTCTAGTTAAAAGTAGACTGGGAACTTTCTTACTTTTAACAATTTGTTTAATTTATTTATAAATATGAAAACAAATTACAAAACTGTACATATATTAAAAAAAAGGATTTGAATTTATATAAAATTTTAATACTTCTAAAAAAATGTATGACATGTGTACTATAAAAAAACTATTGAGATTTGTGTGAAGTGTAAGCTCTATATTTATTAAGTATCACTGATACATTTTGCTAGGAAGTTTCATTAGATTTCTTTTTTAGATGTTTATTCATATATAGGGAGTTTTGTATTATTTATTTGTGTTTTAAAATCTCTATACTTCATTATAATTTCATTATTTAACACAGTCACATTTCTTTAAGAATTTTAATTTAATCTCTTATTGTTAACAAAGTTTCTGATATACCGAGGTATAACTAAATGTTTATCAACTAGTCAGAAAACATAAGTTAACAAAGTCTAAAGTTATAGAGAGGTGAGTTAGCATTTTAAAACATATTATATATTAAAAATATGCAATAAACCTAATTTGTGCAATATAATTTTTTTTTTTTTTTTAATTTTATAGAATTGTAAAATGCGTAAACAAACGAGAGTGCGTAACGTCACGAGTGCGTAAAGATGCAAGAGGTTACTGTAAATACAAACTCATAATAAAATTCCAATTTAGATTATTAAAATTTGTTTAGTAATTAAAAACAAAACTTTGAATATACATTATTTACTACTAAATAAAGGGTGCCAGCCAACTAAGTTTTTAGATTTTTATTTATTTACAATTTTTGGCAAGTTTTAAAACAAAAATTAATTTAAAGTATTAAAAGGTTTATTATAGTATAAAACTAGTGTATATAAACTTTAATTGTGCTTTATTATAAGTTTAACTCTGGAAAATATTAAAGTTTATATTTATACAGTTATTTATGATCTTATCTTAATTAAGGGCACAGGGGGGTAAACACCATTTTTTGGTTTTTGATCCTATTTTATATAGTGTTTTACTAAGCTACAACATGCTTTTTAAAGATTTTAAAAATTCAAAATAATTTTTGAGATATAGCCAATCAAAGTCGAGGCAATAATAGGATCCTTATGGGAGGCGCAAACTAAAACGGCAAATAACTAGAAGTCATACTAAAAATCTATCTTCTCCTTTGTTTTTTGAGATAACTAGCTCAAATTTTCAGGAAATGTTCCTTGATATATTTAGAAAATTCGTATTCGTAATTCTCAAAAAAGTAGAAGAAGATAAATTTTTAGTGAAATAGTCTATTTAGGCCATTTAGTTTGCGCCTCCCATAAGGAACCTATTGTTGCCATCGACTTTGACCGCCTATATCTCAAAAGTTATTTTGAATTTTTATAATCTGTAAAAAGCATGTAGTAGATTAGTAAAAACTATATAAAATAGGATCAAAAACCAAAAAAGGGTGTTAACCCCCTATGCCCTTAAATTAATTCAAAATTGTTAAAAATTCTTATTTTTTTAGATTCAAAATAACTTTATTCAAAATTCTAGGTTTCAAGGTAAAACGGCAAACCTGTAAAACATACATTAAAAGTAAATCAATACCAATAGTTGCAATTCAAATTTAAATAAAACTAAAATAAAAAACAGAATTTTGAAATAAGTTAAGTTAAGAGGTAGTCTTGTTTCAGAAAAAATGCTTAAATAATAATAATCCAATGGCCAATTTTTGAAAAACTAAATTTTACAATACATTTTTTTCAGAGGACAATCTGTATGAAAACCAGAACTTTTTTTTGGCAAAGCCACTGCACATATAGCTATGAAAATTTTTATATACACTATTGAAGACCTTTAAACATTCACCTACATATTTAAAGTTAATCCACTTGGTGATTATGATGTAAAATTTTAAAAAATCAAAATTCTATAAATCTACCAATAAAAAGTAAATAGATGGATCAGCTTTTCGTTAACACATATCTACTTATCCTTTTTTAAATTAAATTATCTAAAAAATTGTATTTCTTTAGTTTACAAAAGACCTGTTGACATGTTGTCCATCAAACTCTCACAAGGCTAAATCTGAACATTAAAAACAACTAAGTGCATAATAATGAAGTGAACCATAACATGAAAGACTAACCCAGTAGAGTATCCCCTTGATTTATATAGATAAAAAGGCAGACATTTGTTTGACCTAATGTTTGTCACAAAATTATTTTTTGCAATCTTAATCATTTTTTAGTTAATCTAGAATTGTTGGAAGCATTATTTGTACTTTGAAAATACTATAAAATACCCTAAAAAATGCTTTTGTAAGTGAATAAACTTCACTTACAAGAATTCAGAAAAAATCACTTGTGCATTTATTTTAAAACACTAAAAAACTTATTATATTAAACTTAAAAATAGTAATCTACCAAATATGGATCCAAACGAATCAAAAATATACATAGGTGTTTTATATATACCGACGTTTGCAAAAAGTTTTATAGTCGTTACAGATAATATGCTGTCGAAGTGTCGACCCTTGGTCTATATTGAGATAGCAGCCTTTTAGAAGCCGCGGGCAAATTTTCGTAAAAAAAAGTTGCTCGCGAATCGCATTATATGGATCAAAGTCTCTGCGAACCGGAGTTTTTTTTAAATAGTTGTATTATATTATTCATTATAAAAGTACTATATTTAGCTAATAAAAGATAAATAAGCTATTACGAAGCAATAGTAATTTATGTTTAAAGATTTTAAGAGCCTATTTGTATTTTTTATTGTTCTAAAAAAGTATTTTTTAACATAGCTGAATGTACTTAGCAAGGTAATATTTTTTTATCGCGGCCCGCAAATTGTCAAACCCTGTTTTACAACTATACAGTTGCGTTGCGAAAGTTTAAAGCTTTTTAAATTTTTCAACTAAGAATTATTTTTTTTAACAAGATAAGTTTTAGGTTTTTAGTTTTTCTTCATATAGTATAATTTAAAACCGAATATTTTGGTATTAAATGAGTTTTAGTTTAAATTTGTTTTTGATCGACAAACAAATCTATATGATTTACAAATAATTAAATACTTACAATAATTTTAAAAGAGTTTAAAACCTAAAGTTGTAAAATTATTCACATACGTTAAAAATACTTTAAACTGTATTTAACTTTGTTAAAAAAAGAAAATGAGTTAAAAACATTACTTTAAATTGTGGCCAAAAAAAATCACATATAATTGAGTTTTACTTTTAATGCAATAATACGATAACATAACAACTTATTCACATTATTAATGAAATCCAGGATTAGTCAGTTATTTTAAATAGAGGCCCAATTGTTATTTTTCATTTTTAATTTTTACTTAACTTTGTGCATATAAATTTTTAGTTTGTGATTTTTTAAAGAAAATTTCCCTAATAATCCTAAACTGTTGTTTTAAAGTAACATTTCGAAATATAAATATGTTAAGTATAATTTCTTTCAGTAACTGTTAATTTTTGCTTTCTTAACCTTTCAATGTGAATCTTAGTCGAACAATGATTGTTATTTTTGATGTCTGTCATTTTTTAATGAAAATTTTTAAAATACATATTTTAAAACATGCATTGTTCTATGCTGTTATATATTTTATCTGACTTAAGTCAATTTAAATGCCAATAAAAGTCTTTATATATATTTTTTTTTTAATTCAAATACTTCTTTTATTTTATTTTCTTTTAACTAAAACGTATGTTGATAATTTAAATAAATATTATTTATTTTACTATTTTGGTGCTTTTAAACATGCTGTTTATTACCTTTTAAACATGCATTACTTTTATTTTTATGATTTATCTGTTTAATAAATTTTTGCATTATCGTTTTGATATTAATACTTTAAAAATAACTTAAAATTTAAATAGAAAACAAGGCTTAATTTGAACTTATGAAATAATTCTAAGTTAAAAAGTTTGGTTATCTAAACTGGCTGTTATATTATTTCTAAAACATACACAGTTATCTAAAAATTAAATATTTATAAAACTGGTTTTGTAATATAATTAAAAAAATTAAAAATAATTGTTTAATTTATTCTACTACTCCATATAAAAACAATCATATCAATAAAATGTTTTATACATTCTATTAATAACAAAAAAAATTGTAAAAAAGAATTGAAATATCTAAGGACGGTTTGAGAATTTTCAAACATTATAAAATTTATAATATTGTTTTAAGTTAAACTACATAATATTTTTAAAAGTAGGGGTGGGAATCGTACGACTTGAAAAATATGTTTTGAGTTTGAAAAAGTTGATAAAAACTATTAAAATATTTTTTATAAAAATATTTTCTATTGTCGTCTTAGTTTGATTCTAAGAAGAGACTAACAACGATTCTTAGTGGACTGTTTCGTTACAGTTGAACTTTTATACAGTTCTTGAACCATATGACTTTTTAAATTTTATGCAAAATTTTCTTTTTGAGCAACTCAGACTTGGGAATTTTTATTTCTAATCTTTGCCCTCCTACTAAAAAAGTATAAGTAATTAATTTAAGCTAAAACAATTGTTTTAAAATATCGTTGTATATACAATTTATTTATTTTAAGTAAGATAAAGCTATCATGTGTCAATAAAACTCAAGTTATTAAAAAAAAAGTTATTTAATAAAGCTTGTACAACCTGTTGTAGAAATTAAATTCAAAAATAAAAAGTTGAAAAGTATTTATATTGAAAAATAGCACATTTATTTTTTCAATTCAGGATACGTAAGGTACAAACAAAAAGATAAGTTTCGAGTTTATGTGATGGTCAGCACTTCACAAAACTCTGAGCGACCCCCGCTGTGAGTCCACAAATTCCACATCTTAGAAGGCGTAGCGTCATTATTTTCGCACGTTATCTTTCCAGGCTCCCCACTGACCGATTTACCGATCCAGACTTTGTCGTTCTGGTAATCCCGTCCTGAAAATACAGCGTTTTTAGGGAACGCGTCGTACCTTTTTACTCTTACCCATTTACAATCACCGTTGGTAAGTAATATTTCACCCGATTGTCTACTGTTATAACCATGTAACCAATAGTTCCATATTTTACCGTCGTCTAAATTAACCTTACCGGGAGTATTTTCTACTCGTCCAATGTATACAGCGCCGTCGCTACTTGTATTGCCTGCATAAACAGCGTTTTTTGGTAAGACGTCACCTCTGTTAAAAGTTTCCCATTTAACATAGATTTCTTTCTGTAGTATTATAGGAATTTCCAAAACTGTTGAGTTTTCAGCTCCATACCTCTTTTTCATGTACTTTTTAGCTTCTTGGTAAAGTTGATCTACAGAGTAACTATTTTTTAGATTCAGCACAATAACTTCTTCTTTATTTTCAACCATCACGTCTTCAATGACATATCTAAACTTGAGCGATCTGATCAGCAGTGTCACGTCATCGTAATACTCCTTAAACGATTCATTGGAAGTCATCTCTTCGTCTTCAGTCGAAGTGGAGAAGGAATGAGTGTTGTTCCAACTGGTTTTAACGGCACCCGAAACCTCAAAAGCTGGGTTTTTGTATTTGGCGCTGATCTCAACGCTTCCCGAGTACTGGTCTACTTTCTCCTTAGCTGATTTGCTTCTCCTGTATGAAACAATTTTTTGGTACTCCTTTTTCGCACCGGGTCTAGTGGTATATTCGCACTCAATCACAACTTTCGCATCAACGGACTTTATTTTAGACATATTCTTTAAAACTTTTTACACACTGAAAGTTAGTTGTATTATCAGTAAAGTTCTATATAACTAAAATTGATTACTTTTGAATTAAAAGCTAATAACAGTCTTTAAACTGGGTAAGTGAGACTAGTTTAATGATATAAAATAGCTATGGAGCAATCTTAAAATTGTTACAAAAATTTATGTTACACTCCAAAGCTCTTGATGACTTAAATAAAAGTTGTTTAAGGATTTATTTATCGAAACCAGTAAGTAAAAGTTTATGCATAAAGTAATATTTAATTAAAGTTTCTTAAGTTATAATGAAAAGAAAAAAGATTATAATGAAAAATATATCTATTGAGTACTTCAACTAAACAGTATTGCAGATTGAAAATTAATGGAAAAAATGAATATTAACTTCAAGTTCATTAACGTAGTTTAAAAAGTTTAACCTTATCATTATGCAATGTAAAGGTTTCGAATTAAAATTAATGTTTTGTAAGGACAAAGTCCTCTAGCTTTCCTTTTTATATAGTATAAAATAAATATAATTTTTCAAGTTTGTCAGTTTAGCAACCTTTTCAAAATATATGACACATCTTTGCTTTGGGGAGTTTTTTCATAAGTAATTGATTAAATTGTAGGAAATTTTCGCAAAAATGGAAATTTTCGCCGAGAGAAAAGCAAATTCTCTCGAGTCATTTTTGCATATAAGCTAGTTTTGCTTAATGCAGGGACTTTTGTATTGTACGAGTCAAAGTTAACCAGGCCCCTGGCCAGGGTTTCTAATGATAAAAAGTTACGAAGTTACAAGGTTATAAAGAAATAACGCCTTTGGGTTGTTTCTTTTAATGAAAAATTACGAAGTTACAAGGTTATAAAGAAATGTTGTCTTTGGGCTGTTTGTTATAATTAAAAATTACGAAGTTACAACCTCACAAAGAAATAACGTCTTTTTAACTTTGTAGTTTAATATTTTTCTTAAAAATCCTAGTTTACTATTATATTTTTTAATTTTTCTGAATTTTTTTATGCAAATACTTCAAACAACAATTAAAAATACTTAAAAATTTTCATATCAATAATAAAGTATCAGCTCAATTAATCTTTAGTTAATTAATTCCAAAGTTTATCAGTTAAAATTTCAAAATATATTATTATACTCGTTTTACTAAAGCTACTATGAGTATGAAATTATTTAAAAACAAGTTTAACATTCCAATTAAACAATTAAATCAATTAACGGTAGCTATACGCTTCACAGATTGTTTGTTATCTGTTTTAAAACCACGCATAGTTTACGTCAAATTTAAAATAGTTTAACGGTTAATCAACAAAAGATATTATGTTATTAAATTGTATTTAATTTTTAGATAATTGAGCTCACGTTGAGCTGAAAAGAAAAGTCAAGCGGAAATTGACTTTTGTGGTGACTAATCAAAACAACTGTTATACGTAGTTGGATAGGCTTCGGTTTCTTGTATCAAAACAGTTTTTATTTTTATTAATTTAAAGTATCTTAGAAGTAATAGAAACTTGAGTTAAACCAGATTTTGCTATACAGAAATTTATCAAAAACTTTAATTAAAAACGGCTTACAAAAGCTACCAAAGATACCTCAAATACTTTTCTACAACTACTCTTATTACCAATTTTTTTTATAAATGGTATACTGTGTATCGAAAAATAAAATAAATCATTTTAAAACTCTATATTTTATTTGTAATTATCATTTAATACTTTGTTTAAAAAACGTAAAGTAAATAGGCTTTAAAATATTGCTTGAAAAATCTTAAAAAAATTAAATGTTCAAAAAACAGAGTTTTCTGTTAGTTCATTTTTAGCCTCCCAATTTTATCATCTGTCTTGTGGAAATAATCAGGCAAGGTATTTTTGAACTGTTAAACCATTAAAATATTCTTAAACTGCTCTAAAACTACCTTTTTTGGAAGATTAAGAAACATTATAAAGAATATTAAAAAATATTTATTTTTAAAACTATTTTAATTCTTTTTAAGGTACTCTATATCATATCCCAGAAAAAAGGTATGTAGATACTTTATTTTTTCTAATGAAAGTTAATAAGGCCTTAGTTTTCAAATAAAGTAGTGCATTTAGTTAGAAAGAAAAATTCCAGCTGAACTTATCTAATTTCTAAAATGTTTAGAGAAAAAAAAGAAAACATTTTCTTTATAACTATGCAAAACACTTTGTTTCAATTCAATATAAACGCTAAATATCACCAGACTGTTAGTAATAACATTTATAACTCTTTATCGATCTCTATTTAGAAAACAAACTTTTAATGAACTTGTTAAACCTGTACTATGTTTTGTTGTGTAACAGTAGGGGGAAGTATTATTTTAAATTTTTTGAACAAATTCCTTAGTTAACCCTAAAAAGGTTCCAACTTGTGTTTTAAGGTCAGAAACAAAGTTTAGTTTTGTTGGCTAACCTCTCAACCTTGCCGCCCAGAACCCTTTGAAAAACAAACTCAATGTGAACTATACGGGAGCTAAAAAATGTGACTTTAAGTTTTTAGCTAATCTTTTTATTATGCAATTATATATTCTCTATGAAAACTCTATTAAAATTTTATAACGGCCTAAAGAAGGTCTTATGGAGGTACCTTTTGATTAAAAACTGTTATTTACAAAAAAATATAAAAATATAGAATATCAAAAACTTTTTTGACATTTCTTTGAACCGTCTTAAATTTTACACAGGGACAGGGACTTTTTTTTGATAATTGCCACATGTATAAAAAATCAAGTTAAAAATATGTTTTAACTTAAAAATTGTTGAGTTTCGACAATGAAGCAAATATAAAACATATGTTAAAATAAAAAAATGATAAAACTTGAAGCAGTTTGTTTTGATGTGCTAACCTCAAGAGTCGTTCCTTCAAAAAAATATTGACTTTAATTTTTATCAGTTTATTAGTTTAATGAACTCAAAAACTGTTCACCATAGAAAAACCTCCTTATATCAACTTAAAAGTAGTCACTACTATTATTTAATTATTAAACTAATTTTTTGTTTATTGTTATATTATTGACATCGAATGTATTAACAATATATATAAAAAAATAATTAAAAAAATAATTTTGTAAATTTTAGATAGTAAATTTTAAGCAAAAGGTTTATTGTAGTAACTTTTAGCCTTAACAACATTGTTTTTTGCTTACACGTGTTAATTTTTTAAAAGTCTATTAATCCTAAACAACTAAAAAAACTCACGCTTAAGTTTACTAAATACTTATTGAACTTTTGATTTGCAAACTATTAGGCTTGAAAATTATTTTCGTACTAAATTTTATGAGTTTAAAAAGTACTTGGTTTTTTAGTAAATTGTTTTTCTACATCTCTAGTCTTTGTATTAACACTTAAAATGTTAAACACAAACACCATTCCTTACATTTAAACACGGTCAAGCATATTCTGACTAATATAACTACTACAGTTTTTAAAGATTCATACTACTGTCTTATTCCAATAATAAATAAAGTGTGTCAGTTTCGCTTGTTGGCATACTTATATTGTGTTTTAAACTAATCAAGCATGCAATAAAACGTATATGGTAGATCCGGAGCTTCCGTAGCTTTTGCATTGATGTCATTAACTGTTAACGCTTAAGTGATTTAAAACAAATGTAACCTATATAGTACACTAGAAACAAAAAGAAACAGATTAACCAAGCATACAATTTCATACTTTAATATTTTAGAACTTACATTAAATATACTCAAAACATTAATTTAACGATTTTTTATTTCATAAATAAGGACACAAGTGTTCCTGTCTGAAAATATAGTCTGAATAAAAAACCACACAGTTTATAAATGTATTTGTATTTTTAAGTTCGTTTTTAAGTTTAAGCAAACTTAAAAAAAAACTAAAAACCAAGTCAAAAAATAAAAAATAATCAAACTGTGTGGTTTTTTTTTTTACTTTTCTTACCTATAAGTAGTCGGTAGTATTTTTCATTTAACAAACAAACTAAAATAAACACATTCGTTCGCGTACTGCCGTTTTATTATTTCAAATTTAGAAAATTAAAATATTTTCGCCTACAACCAAGTAACACTTAAGTAACATTTTTACTAGCTCAAGCTTTGTAACTAGCTAGCTCTGACTTATTCCAACAGAAAATTTGTACAAAGTTGTTTTTTAAAAGAAGAAACTTTAGCACTAATTTTATTAACAAAAAAAACATAGCAAATATACAGAATGTGGACCACAGTTAACTAACCACTGTAGCAAACAGATGACAACTTGTTTGCAATGCAATTTCTTAAATAAAATTTAATGATTAAATTATGTAGATAAAGTTAATACAAAATACTAGCTAGCTTAAAAAAACAATTTACTTAAATCTCAACATTTAGCCATTGACCACCGATTTTTATCAAGATTATGAATGTACTGATTAGTTAGCTTCTAGATCTGCATATATTTTTATATTCCCCCTTTAAAAAAAGTAGAACTTTAGTTTTTTTTTATGGGAAAGTTCTATCTTATTTTCTTTTTATAAAAGCAATCTAGAATTTTTAAATAAGTAGACTTGTTACAAAAGAATAAATTATTTTCTTGAAAAATATCACTTCTTAAAATCACAAAATATAATTAAAATACGACATGAAAGTAAGCTTAGTCTAAAATGTATTTTAAAAAGGATATAAATAACGGCTTTTTAATAAAATACAGCATTTTATATTCATTTAGAAAGTATAGAAAGCACACAACGTATACGTTAAAAAAGTATTTTGTGAAACTTCTAGAACATATAAACATATATTTGTCAAAAGAAAACAACAATTTGTAAAGTACTGAGATTTGTATAAAATCCATACAGTTGTAAGTTTAAAAATACGTAAAAGTTTTGTTATTGTTAATTTTAAATAAACCTAACTTGTTCAGATCTTTGACTAGCCCTATAAGGAATTAATATTTTTAGAACAGTTAAATCTTAGGACTTTGTTCCTAAATTTATTTATTTTAAACAATATCATTAGCTATTTAAACTTTAGTACTTTTCAAAATTTCAAAAATAGTTTCAAAATTAATGTACTGCTATTAAACTTAAACTAATAAAGTCTAGGAAAAAGTATTTTTTTATTAGCCAGGTGATTTCTGTTTTTGTACTTTTACTTGAGTTAAAGAATAACAAGATATACTTTAAATTGTTTTAATTATGTGTACACAGATTAAGTTATTGAAAGACAGCTCTTTAGTTTTTTGGCTCTTAGTCGGCAGGCATTTGGTGGTTGCGGACCAAATTTCGAAGAAAAAAAAACTCACGGGTCGCAGTTGTAAATTTAGTTTCACTCCTTATAATAGAGCGCGAATTAACTAGTTTAAGTGTATCTAATCTCCTGTGATTTTACCTGAGATTTATTAAATTATTTTTTAAATACCCTAGAACAGTAGTCGGCAGGTATTTGGTTGTCGAGGACCAAGTTTCGAGAAATAAATCATTAGCAGGCCGCAATCGTCGTGTTTTCAATTTTTAACCTTTATTACATACCTAAAATATCTAGTGTAAAATTAAAAAATTAAAGTTTCTTTTAAGTTTGACCTGGACTTATTTACTTTTATTCTTTAAAAAAATATTTTACTTTTATAAGCTCTTCTCTTCAAATTACAAAATATATAATGTAAATATAAATAAATTCATTTGCGGGCCACATTTGCATGCTCGCGGGCAGCAGGTTGTACCTTTCACGGGCCGCTTCAAACTTACAATAAAAACATGATCACAAAATTTTTGCAATAAGTACGTATTTTTCTACAAAAAATTGACTCTCGGCTTTTCCAATCCTGTTTTTTATCAAATAAGGATCCGGTAGGGTTCGTATATTAGTAAAAAAGGTCGGACCTGTTAAATTACTGTTTTATATAGTTTCGATAATTTTACAGGTAAATTAAAAATATATATTTGATTTTATAAAATTAGTTTTATATTTTTGAAACGAACTTAATTTGATATAAATTGAGATTATGTATTTTGAGCTGGGTCCTTTTCAAAAATTTGCCACCATAGCTTTTTACTTTTAAAAGAAAAATCTTAATCAGCTTTATTTTAAATAAACATTTTGATTTCAACAATTTGAAGAAGTTTTTTTTAATATCTATTACAAAACATGTTCCGAAAGTTTGCACTAATATAGTTTACCAAAAGCTCTCTAAAGTTTGTTAATGTTGATACGTAAACAGCTAATTTGTAATTTTTTTTTTAAATAAAGTAAAATATTTCAACGAAATTGTATAAGTATTTACCTAGTGTAACTATGTTTTGTAATACAGACTCTATCATTCTTGTAATTAGTTTGTGAATAAACTCAACCAAGAAAGATATATTTATTTATGATAAAGTATAGCTAAATTGAATCAACAATGCCTGTGATTAAATGCCCTCTTGAGAGTTGCACATATGAAACACCTGACGTCGATGCTTCTGTAGTTGCTTCTTTGCTTATCATTCACAACAACGTTCACATTTATGCAAGTTCTTCAAAACAAAAGCCTCCAAAGATGGACCGTCCTCGAATAGGGACAGACTGCAATGAAGAGGGTTGGAATATATTTGTACAAAAGTGGACTATTTTCAAAGATAGCATGGAGATGACAGAAGTAGAAAAAGGCCGTCAACTTTACCAGTGCTGTGAGGAAGATTTAGGCGATGCTCTTCTAAAGGGTCATGAAGATGTAGTAAATTTAAGTGAGCAAGAGCTTTTAAGGATGATCAAGCAGCTTGCAGTTATTCCTGTTTTAGTTGTTGTACGACGATCAGACTTTCTTAGTGCAAGACAGGATTTGACTGAAAACACTAGATCATTTGCTGCACGTTTAAAGGGAAAAGCCAGTACATGCTCGTACACATGTAAATGCCCAAAGGATGGCTGTAATCAAATGATAGATTTTACAGACATAATTCTAAAAGATGTCATGGTAACAGGTTTAGCTGATGAGGATATCCGTAAAGAGGTACTAGGATGGAAAAATCTAGATGAGAAAAATGTCAATGAGACAATCGGTTTTATTGAAGGTAAAGAGATGGCACGTGATGCAATGTCAAAACCCGCTGTTACAGCCTCAGTTTTCTCATACAAATCTTCAAAGAAAACCACACAAAAACCAAGTGGTAAAATAACTTGTGGCATATGTAAAAAATCAACTGATAAATTTGTTTGGAGCAGTAAAAGTATGAGGTATATTGAGTGTTTTGCCTGCACACAATGCTGGATAAAGTCCCGTAAAAAAGCTTATCAAAGTCACCAAAATTATGCTGATGAGTCAAATGCACTTGTAGTTAGTGGATTTTATACACAAAACTTTGATAACTTTTGCAGCCAAGGTCGTAGGAAAAATATGTTCAAGTGTAAAAAACGCCAAGAAGAAAAAGGAGGTACAGGTACAGAAAAATGTATTTATACACACTGGGTGGCGACGAAAACCGCAAAAATCCCAAAGCAATTCTCACCTACCTCCAAATGATAAGAAGTCATTACCTTAAGTCAGAAAGAGTGTTATGACTTACAATAACCCGCAGATCTCAAAAATGGGGCGTGACATTTGGAATAAAAAGAAAGAATCTCTCAGTATTCGTTTTGTTAAGTCTCTAAAAAATATAAGTGAGAACACAAAATCTTTGCCACCTTTGAATTGCGGTGATCATGTCGTGATACTAAATCAAACAGGTAACTTTCCTAGCAAGTGGGGGAAAAGTGGAGTGGTGGTGGAAGTGAAGGACTGTCATCAATGTGTTGTCAAAGTTGATGGATCAGGTCGCTTAACTGTTCAAAATCGTAAATTTCTAAGAAGATTTACCCCTCCTGTTTGCAAATGTATAAGTAGTATCCCTTATCTGAGAAAAGCAAACAAACCACTGTAAAAGTTTGTCTTTTCTGGTAAGGTTAAAAAAAAAAAAGATGTCAAGAAAAATTTTGATGTTCTGTGTTTTTCAGAAGGAAGATTCTTTTTGAATAAGCGTTGTGTAATTTCCCTCTGTACTAATGACTTTCTTCAAAAGTGAGTTGCTTTGATCTATACTTTCTTGACTTATATTTTATACAGAAAAGCAAACAGACCACCAAAGTTTACTTGCAAACAATAATGTGTCCGGGATGAGTGTGTGAAATTGTCAGATTATCTGCAGTGTTTCTGTGTAAGACTTTATGATGCTTTTCAAAAGCTTCGTGACACTGATGTTGCTGATATTCATTTATTGTCAAGTTGGAATGGTCACTGTAAATTAATGTTTTATGGTCTAATTAATGAATAAGTTTCAGTCTAATGGTGACGTCATAAAGTTTGTAGTTGACTTTGCAGCAGACTTGTCTAACAGCCATCTGTTCAAAGTAATCTTGGATGAGGACGCAGGGATTGACTTTCAAAAATTAGAACTATTAGTTGGTATCGAGTACTTGGAAAATAAGTGTAGCAGTATTTCCTCAGTGTTTAATGCCATCAGTAATGCACATTCTACTTTGTTTGAAGTCGAAATTATGATAAAGATGTTTATCGGCAAATTAAGTGAAGTTTCAAGTTAATTAGATGAGTGACGTGTGGTTTCGTTCTTCAAAGCTGAAAAGTTTAAATCGCTGAAGCAATTAAGTTTTTGAATGTTTGTATTCAGCAAAGTGAAGAAAAGTTAAGATTAAGTCTCAAATTTTTGTAACAGTTTGTTTGTTTAAGTTGTAGTTTGTTTTAACAAATCATTTAGTAGTGAACTAAGTTAATCGTAATTTTTTAAATGTTTTGTCTTTTTGAGTTTAGTTTCGTTGAATTTTAGACCTGAAAAATGTGTTTAAGTTGTAACAAATTATTTTAAAATAATTTTGTTTTGCTAGGTAAATTTACCATTTTATCTCCTTCGTAGATAAAATCTGGGGGGAGATGTATAAGTATTTACCTACTTTAACTATGTTTTGTAATACAGACTCTATCATTCTTGTAATTAGTTTGTGAATAAACTCAATCAAGAAAGATAAATTTATTTAGAAATGTATAGTAATTAATTGCTATTTAATGACTATTTAAAAATTACACAATCTAGTATCGTTTTTGTTAAATAAGTATAAAATATTTTAAATAAAACCGTGATATTTCCTTACTATATTTTGATGAGAAGTGTTTGGCAACCAAAATATACCAGCTGTTTATATTGTGAAAAAATGTTAACGCATACTTAACAAAAAAACTTACACACACTATCTATCTGTATACAGTATTTTATGTTTTTTTTTAACTGTAATATAATAATTTTATAGTATAAACAACTTTGCAATATGTATTAGATACAAAATATATAGGAAATGTACTTAAATATTTACTGTAAACTGTTTGTAGAAATATATTGATACTTAATGTTTAGTTTTAAAAACAGTATAATTTAGCAAGATGTGGGTTAGAGGCAGCTCTAAACCGATTTTTGGACTCGTGCTACTAATTAAACAAAAAGGTTTTTTAGATTAAAAAAATACTTTTTTAAACAAAATTTTTACATTCACAGATTTGCTTTATTTTCTAACTGAAGTTTTATTTAAACTTTGTAGATAAAAGTTGATAATTAATTTTTTTCTGGACACAGTCAACTTTGTTTTGTTATTTTTTTACTGGCATCAAATAGATAAATAATCTAATGACTTTAATACAAAAAAAAAAAAACCAAAAATATTTATTGGACTATGAGAGCCTATAAACAAAATTTTGATTTGCAAGAGTCTATTTATTAAAAGGAATCCCTACACTAACTTTAATCAGATTTTTAATTCAAACTGTAAGTATAGATGATTTCTAAATTAGCTATACTGAAACTTTGAATCTTCATATTATAAAAGTTACTTATTATAAGTAGTTATTTATTTAACGAAAATGAATGTAAAAATGTAATGCTTATAAATTGAAATTGATTGTTTAAGTTTCAAAATGCTTTAAATTTTTATGTTTGGGTATATTTATATTTTGTTTTTAAATAAAAACAAATTGTACAGTAATCTTCCTTTACTGTACCAACATATGTTTATGTGTGTTAACGAATCAACACACTTCAACTGGGTTCTGTAAAAAAAATTGCTGTAATGAAAGAATAGAAGCATAGAATAAAGTAGGTGTATACATATTTTCATTAAAATAAAATAATTTCTAAACATAATAGTTAATAAATAGTACTTAATATTAAATCCGACTGTTATAAAACTATAAAATATTTGTAATTTTTAAGTCTAAAATAAGTAAAGTAAACTAAAATACACAACAAAACAACAAATCATAATATAAACAAACCACTCTCATTAATGGAAAGGAATACTGATTCAAATTTTGCTGTTGTCTATGAATTAAAAAAATACATTCATTTCATCTAATAATTACGTCACAATATAAATGAGGTTATTTCAACTAGTTATTTCACTTCTTTTGTTAGCAAACTATTAAACCTATATTTTTGAACAGTTATTTTGTAATTAAACTTTAAAAAAAAAAAAAGTAAGCTTGAAATTTTTGGGCTAGACATTCAAATCAGGGTCTAATTTTAGTTTCAATCACTATGGTTGACAAAAAAATTATAGCTACACTAAAGTTTTTCTTTTTGCTAGTTATCTTTAGAATCTCATTATCCATTATTAAAGGTATACAAGAAAAAACGAATTGAGTAGAAATAACATGAATAATAATTTAGTCTTTAATGCTAAAAATGAACTTATAAAGATTATTTTTAATATATATTATAAGAACGAACGAACGAAAGTGTTTTAAAAAAATTCTTAATAACTTTAAGCATTTTAATTAAACTTAAATTGTTAAAAACAAAAATCAAAACATTTTTACCCCTGCTAAAAAACATTTTAGCTCGGAAAAAGATATGAAAATTTAATTTTTCTCAAAAAAGGTCAAGCATAATAAAGAATACTACAAATAGTTTTACAACGTTTGTTAAAAATAAAACTATAAATTATCAAAAACTATTTATAAAACTTATAGACTTATTGATAGACTTATTTTTACTTAAAATTTTTGTTTATAGTTTAAGAAAGTGTACGATACTTTAATCTTAATATTTTAATATTTTACGTTTCTTTATTTAGTTATTTGTTTGTCTTCATGGTTAAAAATTCTAAATTAGAGCATAATATACTAAAACCTCACAAAAATTTTTTATCTGAATTTGGTTCCGCATCATTGCCTCAATTTTTTTATTTGTAAAACTGAAAGTCAATAAGCTTCAGTAAAAAGAAACAACCGTGCTTTTTTTTTTCTTCATAACCAGTAGTACCTTAGTCTAATATTTTCTTATCAAAATAACTTGTGTATAGTTTATGCAAAATTTCAAGGCCAGACACTTAATATCGATAAGTTTATCTAAATTTGTCTTTCTACAAATAATAACTTTTATTTTGATAATAATTTTGTAAACTTATTTTTAAAATTTGTTCAAAACTCGTTGTACCAAAATAGTTTGATTTGTTATGAAAAAAATCTTTTTAATTTAAGTTAAATTTAAATAATAAATCGAAAAACTAGTGGATGTAGTCATAACAACTAAAAATATTATCGTGTTTTGTCTTTTCTTTTGATTTAATAAAACCTTTTTCTAAGACAATGCTATTTAGTTATCAAAAAAATAAAAAATACAATAAGTATGCCCATGAAGAAATATTGTGTTGCCATACTGCTCTCTAGCTTGCTTCACTCAGCATTCGCCATATATTCCGGAAAACCCGCTTCACAGCAGACCAACGCGTACCACGTAGCCATCGTAGCTGAATACTCGAACAAGCAATCCTTATTGTGCAGTGGCGCAATTATAAACGAGCTCTGGGTCCTGACTGCAGCGCATTGCAGCAGAGTCGTTCAAGACTACAGCAAAGATCAAGTGAAAGTGGAAAGAATTTCAGTCGTAGCCGGAGAAAATGTTTTATCCAGAAAAAGTTACTACAGCAGTGGTGCTGAGATAAGTTCTAACAACCCTGTTTTGAACCCGATCGTTCCAAGTTTAACAAGAAATAAGCAAAAAAGAAAGGCACTGAAGTTCATTGTGCCCAAAGGTTACAGAAAAGGTTGTAAGAATTTTGATGTCGGCGTTATTTTGCTCAATGAAAGATTAAAAATTAATGAGTTCGTTAAAGTCGTACAACTGGCAGACCCAAGATTTCACAGTGTCAAAGAAAAAAGCAAATGCACAATTTCCGGTTGGGGTGAAACAGAAAACGCGCAGCCGTCAGAAAAACTCACTGAAGGCCACATCGATGTAGTTGATCCGAAAGCTTGCTCGGACTATCTCGGGTTCAACATAACTTCGAACAGAATTTGCGCCGGCAGCTTGCAAAGACAAAGCGTTCAGGGCTGCAGGGGAGATTCGGGATCACCGATGGTTTGCGACGCCGAATCGGAAAAAGTTTTGTTCGGAATACAGAGTTTCGTTGCGAAGGAGTGCGGCGACGGGCCCGCGGTGTACACGAACGTCACAAGCTACCAGCCTTGGGTGGGCTGCGTGACCAGAAAGGAGATACAAGAACTGACGTCGGACCAGATGGCCGACTACTGCGACGGCTTTCTGCCAACCAACGAACGCGTGATAGAGTCGGAATGCAGCGAAAGTCGGAATGCAGGAACCGCGCTGTACGCGCTGCTAGGGTTGGCACTTGCTGCGTGTTTTGTTGCGGCCGTCGTGCTTTATAGGAAGCGAGGAAGAAGGGAAAAACCGCATGGAACAGACAATGATGCGAAAGGCCAGTACATTCGGCGAAATGACAACAGGAAAGATAGTTTGTACGATCACGACGAGAACATGGCCGATCACCAGCCGCAAGTAATGACTCATGTGGAAGATCATGAAGTGCAGCCCGGCAGCCAGCCGGTCGAAGGCAGCGAACAAAATGTTTATCTTGTGCTTTAAACAATGAGCTGAATGATCATCGGTCGTTTGAAACCAAATATTAGCAAAAAATGATTAAAAAAACTTGAAAGCATACCTCTAATTTGTCTTTTTTTTTCAATCTACGATAATGAAATAAAAAGTTCAAAAAAATTAGGTTTATTTTTTTTCTTTGTTTTTTGACAAGAACTTTAGATTCAAAAGACCATATGCAAAATCATAAACATAATTTTTGTATTTAATATAACTTAGCGGCGTGTGAACTGTAATATTGCGTAAATTTTTGTAAAATATTCTTAAACTTACTTTCAATTGGTATTTATTGATTTTATTATGTGATTAAGTCTTCTAAAAAAGTACGTACAGTTTTAATTACTGTTTTTCGGTTGGTGTTTTAATAACGGTATATTTTAGCTTCTAAGTAATAAATAACATTTATTGCAGCAATATATGATATGGTATGTAATAAATGTTATTTGTTCGTGTACAAACATTTCTGCGCGTGTTTTTGATTATTTCCTATCTATGATGTATTAACAACAATAATTTTTTACTTACTTTCTCTGTTAAATTTAGCTCAAAGTGTCGGTTAGTTTTGCATCGTTAAATTTTTTAAGTTTTGTATAATTTTTAAATAAGTTTAGCTAGTTTTTTCTCAGCTGTTTATTATATCTAAACCTATTTTTTTCTAAAACAAAACACAAGAAAAACAGTGTTTTCGAAAAAATTCTAATCATAAAGAATAACCATTTTAAAACATTATAATAATTGTTTTTAGACTCCAAAAATTGCAATTATGCATAAAGCATGTATAAATATTTATTATTAAAAAGCGTATACATGAAAAAATTGCTGTTGTGAATGCGAATAACTTTTTCTAATCTCTTTTTTATTTTGAGAAGTAAATGTGTTCGCTGTTTTTAGTAAACCCTTTAGTGAAGCAGTAGATTTAAAAAGTCGAGTACTTTATTCAATTACAACAACATGTTTAGAAATAGGCAAAAGCTTTATTATATAAAGCTATACATAGGTACATAGTTTAAGTAAGAACCTTTAAGTGTTTTGGTTTTAAGATCATTTTAGAACAGCTAGTTAAAATTTTAATCTCGTCTTACCATCTTTAAAAAAGTTAATAATTTTTGTTTGTAGTGAATATAATTTTTTAAATGTTTAATGTTGTCTTATTTTTAAGTATAACTTAAGAATTTGCTTTTCTTTAGACTTTGAGTATAAATGGTTTTCATAGCTTTTAAAACTTAAAGACCACTGATATATGTTTGCTTTTATACGTAGCCAAGAAAAAATATTTCAAGTTGTAAGTAGGTAAAATTTTCAATAAGGTGTAGAGAAGATATCATATTAACTTTAACACTATAGTAATAAAGAGTAAAATTGTTAATATAAAAAGTTTATCATTTTTAGTTCAATCATTTTTAAGAGCGCTTAAAGAAAGAATTATCGAAAAAATGAGAACATATATAGATTCGATTTCTCTTCTTTTTTACCTAACATTTAAAAAATTTTCACTTTATATTAAAAACTTATACTTACGAGATTGTATAATTATAATTCCAAGAAATTTATGATTTATTTCAGTTATAAATTATTTAACGTACTAAATAATAAGTTAGTTTAGTTCCGTTGTAGGAGAAAATATATGATGTGATGCATTTCCTTAAGAATTAGATTGTTTATAACTCATAGCAAGTTTTTTGTTTTCCAATTAGTGATAAAAAGCAAAAGCTTGACATTTAAATAATTTTATTTTAATTATATCTACTATTATATACAATTTTTGTTATACAAACGTAGTTAAATAAGTTTTATAAACTTAAATATATAATTTTCTTTTCTTTTAATTTTAGCTATATATCGCACTTTTATTTTTACTTAGTAAAGTAGGCCCGATTAATTTTACTAGTCAACATGAAATACCATGTCAATTAAATATTTATTCAAGCTAAGTTTAAAACAATAAAGTTCATATGCTTTTATGATAACAACTAGAAAAGAATTTAAATATATTTTTATTAACTACAGCAAAATATAAAGTTTATTCAAAACATCAAATGAGAGACTTACTTACTGCAAACTTAACATTGCAGTTTACTTCCGCTCCAAGTGACATCACGTTTCAGGTAAAATTAATTTGATTACATAACTAACAAGACTAAAAATTTATACATACTAGGTGCAATTTAAAATTTTGTAAAAACTTTAGTTGTGTGCTATAAGATAAATTTAAGAAGTAAAACAAAAATACACTTGCTAGAAATATTTAGTTAATAAAGATATACATTCCTTTTGGTGAGATAAATCATTTTAATGATTCTACTAGTTAGTATTATAAATTTCTACTCGGTTTATTTAAACCATAGTACCATAATTAAGATTTTTATAATTTCCTTTATCTATACTAAAACAAATTTTTAGCATCTATTTTTGATTAATTACTTTTTTAAGAAAACCCAGTAAAAACCAAAAGATTAATTTAAAATAGAACTGTAATAAGAAACGATCAAAAATCGCAGAAAATTAATTGTATTATGATTTTACTGAACATTTTTTTTTTTTTGTAAAACTTGTTTAAATTATTTTAATATATGCAACTGTTGATAGCTTATAAAGTAAAATTTAAATAACTTATATTTTTAATATGTAACCTTTTTATTCAAATAAAAAAGTTTTATTTTTATTTAAATTTTCTGTAAATATAAAACTCATACTTTCAAAATTTTATAATAAAAGTTAATAAGATATTTTTTTTTAATATAAAAATTTTATTGAAAAATTTAGTTGTACCAAAAAGTCACTATCTTAAATACTTTGAATTAATATATAGTGTAAAGGTTAAAACAACTTGTAATATCAATAAGTTATTGCACTTACAATTCAATCAAATAAAATGCTATTCATAGTTTTACTATATATATACTAGACTTTATATTCCGTACTTTTATTTTGGTTTTAAAAGTATTTAAAAGATTGAATTCACTTATTTTGTTCATATAAAAATTATCGGTATTTAATTTTATCAAGTTTTAACTATAATAAAATATTTCTCCAAATTAAACTCTCAGCTATAAATTTAACCTGAAAAAAAATATCAAAATCAAACAAATCGAATACATAAAAAAACAGGAACAAAACAGGCGACTAAAAAGCTGTTATCTTACTGTTAAAACAAAATTAAAACATAGTTAAAACTCTTTAAGATATTGTATTCATTCTCTAATGAATTCAATTCTGAACCAAACAATTTAAATTAAAAAACAACAAATATTTAAAATAAAACTAATTATAGAAAAAAAAATAAAGGTATTTAAAAAAATTAAATAAACTTATCGTGACTATACATTTTTTGTAGTTGATTTAAACTGAGCTAAAAATATTTCAAAAAAACTTATATATTAAGACATTTGTATATCTTTAAATTATTTAAGAAAACTATTAAACTTAAAAAAATTAACCTTTTTTGTATATGTAGTTGAATATTTTTGTGTGGTGAAAAACCTTGCAAAATTTTTTTCAGGAAAATTTTCGGAATACTTCATATAAAAACTATAGTATAAAAAACAGTGATGATTTAAAATTCACAAATTTATCAACAGCTATGGAGGTTGCGGCATTTTCAGTGTCTTTATTCACAATTGCAGTAAATTTTTGTGTCATACTTGTAATACTGATTGGTCCTAGGGCTTTTAGGTAAGTTTTTATGCTAAAACATAACTATTTATTTCGTGAGGCTTCTTAAACTTTAATAGTAATAAAATTATTGGAAATACTTTTTTTATTGAGTACTTTTTTTTTTGAGATACATATGTATAACTTATTACATATTTAAAACTACGTATACTAAGTTTTTTAACCCAAAAATTTTTCAACAAGTTTTTCTTTGTCTCTCAAATGTTTAAAGTAAATGTAAGGTTCTTTTTTAATATGTAGTAGAAAAATATTCTTTTAAAAGAAACTTAAACAAACAAATTTTAGAAAACTTCTTAAACGAAAACAGTTAAAGTTATACAAAGAATTAAGACGTTTTTAAAAATATTTTATAGAAGTATAAATACTTTTTATAACATTGCTCGTTTTTTATTAACAAACTATAACTTTCAAATAAAAATAAACAACTTAAACTAAAATTTTATTTTATTCAAATACCTTTCTTTTTTGAAATCTTAAGACATAGATACAAATTCTTTATGCAAAGTTTTTAATAACAAAACTAAGGTATGTTTGTTTGCATTTTGATTACTTTTGTTATAACTATTTAGAAGGTTTTGTAAAAAAAATAGGAGTATAGAAATTTTAATATATAGATTAAAATATTTTCTTTTTATAATTAAAAAATGACTCTATTATGACAAAGATATCTTAAATATTGTGTTTTTTATTTATTCGACCTGAAATGATAAAGAACAGTACCTGTAGTGTTTTAAATACTTGATTATAGGAAATATAAATCTACAAAACATTGTAACAAAACATTATTAAATTGTTTAGTAAAAAACTGTTTTTTATTATACCAGAGTTAAATTTGTTTAAAGAAGTTAATTACAAAAAGTTTCACCTATTTTTATCTAGATTGTTCGAATTGTTTGTTACTGCTGTTTGACATGTGAATTACTTTTTTAGTAGTAATAAAATGTCACCAACAAGTAGTAAACGAAACTTTAAAAACATTAAGTTTCAATGGCTACGTCACTACTCGAATTACGACAATTCAAGTTAATGTAAAAACCTGAAAGTATATATCTAAAAATAAATTAAACTTAAAAAATATAAATATGCTCATACAGATTTAGTTAATAAGAATATGATGAATAAAAAAGTTTGAGAAACTTATTTAAAAAACTAAAAACAAGTTCATAGTTAATAAGTTAGTAGTATTTTTGTAAGTTTTAAAACTTAGTTTAGAAAAATCTTAAATGATAGATAAAACTTTAAAAAAATGCAGGTCTAAATAATAAATATTATGGTAAATGTGTCTTAAAAACAAAAATGCTTAAAAATAAAATTATAAATACTAACAATTAATAAAATAAGAATTTTCGAAATTCGAATTGTCAGACATTTAGTTGTCGTGCACACAGTTTGAATAATGTTTTTGTCAATTTTTTGTTTTTGAGAAAAGCTCACGAGTTTGTTTATGCAACTAGAAGAGCTTAAATTTGATTATGAGGTCATAATCGAATATAATGGAATCTCCATGCTATGTTTCAGCTTTCTCTTTTTTATTTATTATTTTAGCCTTCTCTTAAAATTTAATAAGCGTGGAAACAATTTACCATGCATTATATTTAATTTAAGCATTAGTATCAAAAAAGATCATCTCAGAATCTTTATGAATTTATAGCAATGATTTATTTTTAGTAATTTTTTATAAATTCCATACAAACTTTTTACTTTTGTTTTGTACATTTTATCTATTATAAACTAAAAAATCTCCTATTAATTGAGCTTTCTTATTCCTTTTAGAAATTAGTGCAATAGGCTTAATATAAAAACATTTCTAATAATTAATTACAATGGTTGTTTTTATTAGCAACATCTACTTAATTATGTCTAAAGCTAGATAGACAAATTTTAATGGTTTGTAAATTCAAAAGATATTATTAAAGTAAATTTAAAATAAATATTACAAATAATCAATTTTGAACTGTTGATAGAATCGGAACACTTAATTGAATAGTTTGTTATTATTTTTGGTTACTTTAATTCAGAAAATATATTTATTAAGGTTTTTTACAAGTGATATTGTTTAGTTTTAGTTAAAGAAACTTCTGCTAAATATGGTCCACCTAACAAAAAACTTTGACCATGAGATACTTTTTAGCTAAAAAATATTTTATAAAGAAGTAGCAGGTTTAAGCTATATTATAGTAAATGTTTACAAATATGCTCTAAATTTGCTTTGAGTTCACTGTGCTTTATTTTGTTTGTTATTTCATTACATACTTGCTGTTTTATGTATATTTTTTGATTTTAAAACAAGAATTTAAAAAAAGTATGTCCTGTGATTTTTTTTCTCTAGTTCTGGTCTATTCCTGTAAAACATTTTCGACTCTTTCCTAAAGGTTTTAAGAATAAATTGTTTGTACTCGTAAAACTTAACAAACTTAACAAACTTAGATATAAAAGTGTCATAGTGATTTTTTTATTGCAATAGTTTTTGCTAACTATATAAACAATAATAAACTTAATTTCCTTACAAAACATTTTTACAGTTGTTTAGCTTAAGTAATTTTAACGGGTTGTTTTGTTTAAAAAATTATAATTATCATTTAAATACTTAGATCCCCAACTTTCTACCTTATAAGCAGCCTTGCTTTAGCTGACTTGCTGACCGGAGTAACAGTTATAACTGCTTTTGAAACTCCTCTATCCCCGGAATTTCCATGGAAACGAGTTGTCTTGAGGGGTGTCAGTGTGTCTTGCTTTAGCGCTTCTATCAACAACTTACTTGCTATTGCTGTGGAAAGGTAAAAGCTTTTATAAGGTTTTATTTTAAATTGATTAAGTGTACAGTTTCAAATTATTAGAAACATGTTCATTTGAATAAATTAAATTACAAATAAAGCTCCAAAATTTTAGGCATTACTTTGTTAAATTTAAACTTTTATGAAATTTAAAATTGAATTGATGGCGTACTAATTTGATGTTACACTCAAACAGTTTCGAATGTTATAACAGTTTTATTAAACAATTTATTGTTTATGTAAAATTTATATTTTTTTTAAATTTCTCATAAAAACGTTAAAATTTGTTTTTAATTTAGATATTGGAAAATTTGTAAGAACAACAAGTATCAAAAAGTATTTACAACAAAAAACACAATAATGATAATTTTAATATGTTGGCTTTCTGCAATAGTAGTTTTCTCAATTTCACCAATAGCAGGTTAAAAATTTTCACAATGATTAAAAAAACTTTTTTAGCTTCTTTTGCTTTTATATTTACTTTATAAAATGTATGAAAATTATGAAATTTTAGTTTTTTAACTTAGGTTTTTTTTTGAACGGATAACCTAAAAGTTTGAGATGTATAAGACACTCTTTTTAAATATTTTCAAATTAAATGAAACACTTCGCTGTATAAAAAATAACTTTAATTATAGTTTTAAGGATAATTAAATATTAAAAATTTTAAGAACTTTACTATTAAAAATTTAACACAAATCTAGATTTATTAAAAATTCTGCTGGTATGTTTTAGTAAGAATCAATTCTTGAACTGAAAGATCATATAAAATTTGTTGGTTTACATTTATATAAGCTTTTTTGTATATATTCTAAATGTTTATACTATTGCTTATTGTCATATTACTAAGTTTAAGTTCTTTTTTTATATTTTTTATAAACTTTTTACGTTTTATATAGGAAGCTAAGCAGTAGAAAAAATATATTTATCGATAATTTAAGTGCAGATAAACTGAAAAGCAATGTTATATATATTTTTTAGTTTTCTAATGTTAGTTATTAAATAATAAACTTTTTAAACTAGAATTTAAAAATTAAACCCTAAGTTTCCTAAACTTCAAATTTTATTACTTAAGTCAAGTATAATTAAAATAGTATTTAGTTATTCTATAATAAACATATTTTAAAAATTTATACTTTCAAAATATTTTACTAATACTTATATATGTACTTGACTAATTATTGTGCTAATTTTTATCTTTGTTTGATTACTTTTACTTGTTTGGTATTTAATTTCATTTAAGAAAGTAAACATCTTTACTTTAGTTTTGACTTTTTACTGAAAAACAGTAATATTATACAAACTTCGAAGCTATTCAACTTAATTAACAATTTTGCAGGATGGCATTGTCCACCGGAGCATTGCAAATGTTTAAAAAATTCAGCTTGTTTCTGCAAACATCCATCTTGCAGTGTAGTGTTCGCACCTTTCACTAAGTCATACTTATTTGTTGGTACTTGTTACTTTTATTTGTGCCTTGTACTTATGAGTGGCTTGTACATTGCTATATTTAGGCACGTTAAGAAAATTTCGAGTTTTAATAAACCAGGTAATACTTCAGTTGAATAAAAAAAACATCAGCAGTAGTATAAGATAAATAAATTGTTAGAGTTATTTTTAAACTTAATTTTGTCAAAATATAAGTATAATTTTTCGGCTACTAAATATAAAATTTTTCTAAACGTGTTAAGAATAAATTTAATTTTTTCCAGGTAACATAGTAGGAACTCTGCCTGACTCTATGGGTCCATTTGTTTTAATTCATCAACGTAGAGAAATAAAGTTGGCTAAAATTTTGTGTGGTGTGATGGGAGTGTTTTTTGCTTGCTGGCTTCCAATGACAAGTTTGTTTGTGTACGATATAGTTAACAGAAGCGAAATTACTTCAATGGAAAACGGACTGCGAATCAGCTTCGATTTGTGTCTGGTCCCAGCAATGATACATCCTCTGGTAAACCCAATCATTTACTCATTAAAGATGCCCAGAATGTGGTCAACTTTAAGGTAACTTTTTTTTGATCAGTTTTTAGTAAAGCATACAAAAAATTCAACAAATAAACTACAAAAATTAGACAAGCATTATTTTACTAACGTTTGACATATTTCGTTATGTCAAAAATTACTATTTCAGACTTCTTTGTTACGCACTTCGAAGACGAGCGCGTCAAAACTCAAGAAGAAGTAAACGTCACAGGGTGTCGTACTACCTTCGTCCACCACAAATCGAATACCCTGACTTTAAAACGTTCAAGTTGCAGGGGAGAGGAGGTGAGAACGACCCGGTAGATAATCAGAACAAAAAATCTGGTTGGTTTAATGTTACTATTTTAGAATATTTTGTATTTCGGAAATCAATAGATCAATCAAAATTTAGTTGATCACTTATTAGCTTGCATAAATCTTTTAGTTTCAAAAAAATCTATTAGTTGAAACGATAAAAATACAAATATTTTTCATAAAACTAAAAATAAGTTGATCATAAGAGGAGTGGATGAAAAAAAAACATCAGATTAAATATTAAAAACATTAAGTTTTGATGTATATACATATATATTAATAAAACACAAAGTTTTACAAATACAATTGTTTCACTATTATGTTAAACAGAACAGATCTTCAGTTTATTTATTGTGATAATATTTTAAAACATAAGTCAAAAAGTACATGAAACTAAGCAAAAATTTTAAGGATTGTTACGTCACTAAGTAAATCATTAAAAAATATAAGACACACTAAGATTGCATATATGTTCAAAACTATTTAAAATAAAAGCTTGAAAAATGTTTACAATTACTAAAAAGTTCATTTCGTTTATTTAAAGCTAGATTTGAGTTTAATTTTGAGATCTCGTTTTTTCCATATTGCAGAGAGTGCAGCCATGTTTAAATTGAATTTGTTTTTTGTTCGTGCTAAAATTTCCAGTTAATGCTAAAATCTTTATTTTTCTCCTTCAAATCCCAGATATATTTCGAAAGCGTAGTTTTTAGTCTGTATTTACTGTTGTTTTTAAAACATTTATATCGTGTGTTCCTACTTTTAAACGATAAACCTGATGAGCCAACATACTGCTTACTTTTCTCTGATGTTATTACCGTCGCTCTATAGATAACATTTGTTAATAAACAATTGCCATCCACCATGCATTTATCTCTGCAGTTGCATTGCTTTCGTTCCACTGCTTTATATTCTAACATTTTGCGATTATGAGACATTATCTGGCTCTTCATGTTTGCACGAGTACGAAATTTTCAACAGTTTTTATTGAAAACTTTATGGTATGGGTGCGTTGGGCCAAAGTTTCGGCAAACGATTTTCAGGAACCGTTTACCGATTTTTGTCTCTACCGACAAACAAAATGGTGGCGTGATATATAGGATATTTTTCCTTTTCCTTTTGGTTTTTTTCTCGTTACCAACGTTATATTTCAAATCGTGATTGTGACCTTCTTTAATTAACGCTTCCTGATAGTGCTGTTTCGCTTTCTTAAATGAGCTCTCATTCTTAGATATGGTTGTCAACCTTTGTTGACGGATTTAGGTACTTGATTGACAGCATATCGAGGGTGGTTTGACTTGGCATTGACATAGGTCGCATGGAAGTTTGGATTTCTGTACGGTGCATAAGTGTCATTGCGAAGATCTAGCTCTACATCCAAAATATCAGTTTTTACTAGATTGGAGTCTATAGTTATTTGTAAGTCGAATCTACTGAACACTTTTGTGAGTCTTTTTGAAAACCGCTTACTAACTAGACCTTACTTACTTTCTACGATCGCTAAGCCATCGTCTCTGTAAATTCCAAACTTTTTCTGCTCAAAGATATTTTCTTTCTTAACTTCATTCAGTATAAGTAACCCTACTAGTTCGCATACTTCTGCACCATGAAAACTTTCCTGCGGTTTATCAAAACAATCACCCATATCCTTCTTCGCAAAATTGTTGTAAATAAGGACTGACTTGCAGCAGTGAACTATTGTGTCGATTTCGTCCTTACTTATTGCGCAATAGTTTTTAGCTAATGCCAGTTCTTCTAGCAGCGTATTTCTCGGTTTTTGACATCAAACTTAATGAAACTATGCTTTTGTTTGTTTTCAATATTATTGAGCGATTAATAATTGTGTATTTTTCCATTGGTTAAGTTTCATAATATACCTCATTCTGTTAATTAAACTATCTATAATTTTCTTAGACACTTGGCCAATATTTGTTTTAGACGGGTTTATTACTCTACATTTAAGTTTATTCGGAAATCCAGGTTTGTGATCTTTTAAAGCTATAAATGCATCTTGTTGTTGTAATTTTGGAATTTTACAAGGAATTTGTAAGTTATTTATAAATTTCTTGAGTTTCTTTATGAATTATTTCTACTGCATTGCTATCAAACTTTTTGTAGTTTGCTGTTATGTTTTCTTTTAATAGTTTTTTATAATACTTAGGTTCAATTTTATAAATATTCAATGACTTATCAGCAAAAGCAATTAGTTTGTTTGATTTTCTTATTTCATTTAAATCATTTCTCATTTTTGTAAACAACGAGTTTTTTATTTTTCTAAACATCAAACTTTCAAATAGATCATATAAATCATTTTCAAACCTTTTTAGGTGTTTATCTTCCTTTGGATTTCTATATGATGGGAAAATTCCACTGTATTCATTCGTAACTGGTTCATTATCATCCAAATTAAAATGGAAAGCCTTCTAACGCATTTTTCTTACTAGTTTATCAGCCATTTGGTACATTTTAACCATGTAGTGTTTACTTTTACTTGGTTGAATATATATATACATATGTACATATGTATATCTTTAAAGTACATTTAAAATTTTTAAACTTTAACATACCCTAACACTAGATAAAAATCTTACATCTATTTAAAATTTAATAAAAAAGGGTTTTAATCTGTTAATAATGACATTCTTATCTTGTTGCGTGAGATAAATTTTATTGTAAACTTAGTGGTTAGTTTTAAAATAATAGCCAAAACTTGGTTTGTTAGATAACAAACTACTAAAGGAAAAATACTATCAAAATTCAGATTTGTTTTTGTAGACATTTCAAAATGTAAAATTACGTGGGTGAACACGCATGTAAACTTTTCTAGACAGTATAACATTTTTAAATTGTACAACTAAAACAAAATTGTTTTATTAGTTGAATAAAGGGAATTCTTATAATGGGTCAGTTTATTAATTTTATAAGCTAATTTTATAGCGTTATTTATGTTAAACATATTTTATAGTTATTTATAAATCTTAGTTATAATGAAATAATTGAAAGTAAGATACAGTAAAGAAGTAATTTAAGTAAATTTCAATCAGAGAAAAGAACAATGTTTTGGAAAATAAACTTTTTTAAATAACTTTTAGTTAACTATAAAATCACAAAAATTAAAATTTTTTCAAATACGTAAAACTATTTTGTTTTATATAAATGCTAAAATTTATCTGTACTATCAATTTGCAGACAAGCTCGTGAATATATCTTCACGATTACGCCGAGAAGGAGTGACTATTGGCACTGCTGTGGCCTTCGGTAGATTTATACCTGATAACGTTGAAACTGCAACAAAAACTAGTGAACAAAAATTGTTGTAGGTCACACTGCGGTTTTTTTTTATTTTTTTTATTTTATACAAGAAAACAAGTTTATAAAGCTTTCAAGATAAACGTAAAGCATATTTTTTTTTATCGAATTAAATATTAATTTGTTTTAGCAAATTTATTCCATAAGCAAAAGCGTAACTTAATTTTATACAAAATTATAATTTTGTTAATAATTTGATTATAAAATCACTCATTTCATTAATTAATAATTTGTATTTTAATTTTTATGATAGTGTACTATATTAACAAAAATAAAATACTTGGATATTAAAAAAAAAACTATATTCGAACAAGTTTTATCTATTTTTTATAAGGTAGAAAACATCAGAACTCACTCTTCCCTCTGCAACGATAAACGTCAAGAAAGTAAGTTTGGAGCTCATCACTTGTCATTCTACCTGCTCATTTTTAAAATAACTAAAAAAATTAAATAATTTTCAATTAAACGAAAAAAAACAAATCTATCTTTATAAAAAACAAAAAAAAAATCAATTAACATTAAGAAAAACTAATCTTATATATTTAATAAATAAATCCTAAATTACACGTCGTTATACTCACAAAGTATTTAAAAAATTGTTAAAATTCTATTCATACAATAATATTTTGAAAAGATTAAGAACTCAATTTTAAATCTACTCTAAAGTTAATTACTTTTTTTATCCTGTTTATTGTATAAAACTTTCTTAAAACGTGGCATTTTGTTGCTGATGGAAATTCGCATGTCTGCCTGTGCATTCAAGCTTTTTTTTTATTTAGTTTTTATTGACAAAAGAGTACTAAATGCAAACTCGCACAAGTAAGTCGTTGCTAATGGAATGAGAGTACTTAGTGCTTTTTCATTAAGTTTTTGAAACATATTCATTGAACACACAGAACCAACAACTTGCATGTCTAAGTCATGTTTCGCAAAAAAAAAATCATGACACATTGAAATATGTCTTTTGCTTTTCTTATCTTTGACATGATTGAGTACTAATTAAATAAACTGTATTCTAAGAAAAACAAAAAGGTCAATTACTAAGACAATTATTTTTTATAAATTTATACAAAAATAATGCTTCAGCCTATGACTTCGTCATTAAGTTTTTTAAGATTCGAAAAAATATTAAAAGTGAGGAAAAAGCACTAGAAAATTAATAAACATTAGGCTTAAACTTAAAACTAAACTTTTTATACATTTTGTTATGAATATATGTACTTAAAAAATAAAAATCATCTGTTTTAAATTAAGCTTATGGAATCAATGAGTATTTATTAAAAATGTTAAATATTTCATCAGAGAGTAAAAATCTCCTTATTTATCATATAAAAATGAAAAGCCATTTCGCACCCCCTGGAATGCTGCCTCGCACCCCTGGTTGGGAACCTCTGCTATAGAATATTAAAAATAGGTATTATATACCAGTGCTTCTGAACCTTTTTCTAGTGGCGGAACCCGTTTCCAAAGTTCAACTTTTCCGCGGAACTCCTAATTTCAATTTTACATAAAATGTTTAATTAAATAAATGTTCTTTTTTTAATTTCGAAAGGCTTCGCTGAAACCTAGGGTTCCGCGGAACCCCATTTCAGAAGCACTGCTATATACAATATAAAAATTTTGATATTTCTATTAAACTACGTTTTAGATATTTTTTAACGAAAATTTAAGATTCCTAAATACTTTTGTTTAACTTATCACTGTGTCTTTTAGATTTTAACCTTTTTATATTATATTTGTTTTTGTTTATTTCTATTTGTATATTTTATTAAATAAAATATTATTTTGAAGCATTTGACAAACATGTTTTTTATTTATAAAATTTGTATGTATATAACAATACATCATAAAAAACAATAATTGTTTAAATTTCTGTTTTTGTTATAAAAGAATATTTTCAATTTCTTAACTAGAATAATGTTTTTTGAAAAAACATTGAAATTATCGGCTCTTTCAAAAGTTGCAAGAACGACAAGTGCAGACATTGAACTGTAACAAAACTTCGAGTGAAGTTTTGTTATAGTATTTAATTAAACCAGTATAATGATTTTTTATACTTTAGCTGTTTAATATATTATTAAAAAAAATTAATAACTCAGTCATGAATGAGTTTTAATTATTTTTAAAACTACAGCAGTATAATCAAATGTTAACTATTTAATAAATAAAAGTTTGATTATGTAAAACAGAACTTTCTCTTTTTTTTTATTTTTATCTTACTTTTAAAACATCAAGTATAAAGCTTGTGCAGCTTAGTTTTGCTTTAAAAAATAACTTTTAGGGTAAAGGTCAATGCTTAAAGTCTATAGATTTTGAAATGATTTAAAATGGTGCTTTTTGCCAGTGTTTCAGTGTATGCATATATGAAAAGCACTATGCAGTGCATCTTTTTTATTTTTTCAATTGTTCACAGAAGTGTTTTAATACTATCAAGTATTAAAAAGAAAAAGATTTGCATTCAATTCATAAGTTGTTCAAGTTATAACTTTATAAAAATCTAAGCATACTTTACATTCGTTTAGGACAACTTTTCTAGTCAGCGGGCCAGATTTGACAAACAAACTTTATGCGCGTCGGACGTATTAAAAAATCTTAGCCCACCGCTTAGTTCACACAAATTATACTATAATAACCAAAACATTTTTAAAATCAAAAATTCTATAACATAATAGTCATTTAAAAAGCACTAATGTTTTCTAAAAATTTAAAAAGAATTTTTTTTTTTAATATTTTAGCTCAATTCTAATTTACTTCCACATTTTTTATTGAATAAAAATAGGAAATTAATTGTCTATAAATTGAATTTTTAACAATATTGTTTGGTTGAACAAGGAAATATATATAGTGAGTAGAACTCACATTTAATTACAAAAATATATTATTAGAATTAAGTGTTATAACTTATTTAACAGAAGTTTTTAAACAAATACAAAAAAATAGAATCAATAATTTTTGTTAACGTTTTAAATCTAGACAGAAAACTAAATAAAAAAGATGAAATCTATCATAACGACCATGTAATGCACTGTCAGCCTATTCAAAAAATTTAAGAGGAGTATTTATGAAAATTACCAAACTTTAATTTTGTAGAAGCATAACTGTGAAATTAGGATAAAAAACACTGGTTTAGACTACCAAGACTTGATACGTTTTTTTTTCTATCTGCAAATAACTTATTAGTTTATACTTTTTAAATATTATAAATCACTTACAGTTTTTCGTTGTTTATAATAAATGTACTTTTTTTACTGAAATGAATATATTTTGTTGTATTGCTTCTTAAAGTTGCATTCTAATTCGATTTTTGTGATACCCAGCTACTTAGGTTTATTTGCTTTTTGTTTTTTAAGTTACATTCTTCAAAAAGTTTAAAATATTATTTTATCTAAAAATCTAATAAGCCTAGTTTTGATTGCTATAACAGGCAATTCAAACTTTTTAACGAAAGCTTTATAGCAGCAATAATAATATTTATATTTTATCAGCCGTAAAAATATTTAAAGTGTTTTGTTTATGTTTTGTTAAAAAAAAGTTTATTATACTTATTAGAAAAGCTGACTTTCATCAAAAATGTTTAGATACCTTACTTCTTTGAATAAAAAAAACTTTAAAAGTTTAAAAGTTAGTTTACTTTATATTTACTAAACTTTTATTTTGTTTTAGTTTACGAAAATTTAATAAGTAGGCTTTAAAACTTAAAATGTGTTAAGTAGTTATCTACTATAGCTTTAAATCAATTTTTTGAATTTTATTAGTTTAACAAGCTTGCCAATCTGTTTAGCATATAATAGTATTATACAAATTTAAAGTCTAAAACTAAGAATCAAAAGGGTTTTAGACATATTCTATAAACAATCATTTAAAAAATATTTTTACCTCTTCAAAATTTTTTAAGTGCATAATGATTTTAATTATAATTTTTGGATATTCAGACTAAAAATCCTTTATTATGTTTTGTTAATTAAAAGTCTAAAATTGTAAGTTTGTACTTCATAGTTTATTGTTATATAAATTTACTACCTGCTTAACAATATTTTACAGTTGAATCAAAATTAGCAAGTTGATTAGTCACAATAACTTATATAATTAACTAATACTGGTTCCTTAAATTTAACTCAGATAAATTTGTAAACAGAATAATTTATTTTAAATATTTAAAAACTTAAGGCTAAACATTTTTGTTCTGCCAAAAAAATTCTTTTACTGACTTTCATATACTTTATTTCTTAAATAACAGTGTTTAATTTATTTTTGGTTTACAAACGTAAAGTATTAGTACTTATGTAAGTTTGATTTGTTAAAATTTTTCTTAGATAGATTTATTGCGTAGTTAAATAAAGTATAATGATAAGTTTAATTTTTTCATACAAATAAGTAAATTTAAACTAATATAAGTATTCTTATATATCAACTTGAAACTCATCTAAAAACGAGCAGTAATTTTTGATGGAAAAAAATCTTTTTCAGAATATTTAAAAACAAAGATTGAGAGTAAAATAGTAAAAATTAAAAAAAAAAGTATTTTCTTAAAAGGTGAACTAAAATTAATTCAAAATATTATATATATGTATATATATATTTAAGTTGGTATTCTAAAAATGTACTGTTTAATTTATAAAATAAAAGATTGTAACCGTCGTTATATTTTTTGTTTATAGAGTTATTGATTAGTTTTAGAATTAAGAGACGTAAATGTATATAACACATTTTAAAAATTTGATAAATTTTATGCATCATTCGAATAATAAAAAAATTTAAAATTTTGATAAATTTAAATATTTATAATTTTCAGACTGTTGTTAACTAAACAGAAACTATAAAACTATGTAGAGGAACAATAATAGTTTAGTTACCCACAACATCAAAAATGACGACCTTATGTTTCTAACAGCACTTTTTTCACTTTTACTTTAGTTAAAATAAAATTTTGAAAGTTTTATAAACTTCAGAATACACTGCTTCTTATAATTGTATTGGTACTGTGAAAACTTTTACTTAAAATAAATTTTGAATAGCATTTAAACATTTTTACTGCAGTAACTTAGCTTTTCCTTAGTGTAGAACTCGCCCTTATTTTAGGAATTTGTTTCCTATTTAAACAAGTTTTTTAACTTAAAAGTATGGAGTAAATTTAGGTATAAATTAGATTCTCTGCTAACTTTATATTATTTAAAAAAAAGTAAGAAAGTTTTTAAAAATTTGTAAAACCTCGCTTAAAATAATCATTTTAAGGTTCCTATAAGTATAAAAGGATCATAATCCTACAAGTTAAATTACAGATACACATTAAAATTACAATGTGCTTTTAACTTTTAGTAGGACTTTAGTAGCAAAGTAGCTTTGTTTTACCTTCGATAAAAATAAATTTTATGATAATTGAAATTAATACTTTTTAATGTTCTTCACAAAATTAAAAATAATCCGGCGATGAGTATTTTGAACTACAACGCATAAACAAGACAAACTAATCTACAAGTTAGACCGTATTGTTAAATAAAATATCTTTAAATAAGCTCCTCATTAAAATTATAAATGCAATTTTCAAAAACTTTATTCAAATAGTATCAACGCTTCTTGTTTTGCAAATGTTGTTTTCAAATAAAAAATGAACTAAACTCTAAACTAAATTTGGCAACTCCTAATCTAAGCTTTATTACGTATACTATGGCAGTGGTTATGTTTCATAACTAAGAATTAATAAAGCGTTACAAAAGACATACAGGCTTGATTTTATTCGAGCAATTTAAAAAACAAACGATTTAAAATATTTAAAACAGTAGTATAAAAGAAAACACATAATAAATACACATTTTTATACATCATTAGACTAATGCAATGGTAACGACTTGGTCGACGGTTTCTGCCGCTACGCAGTTCCATAAGCTGCCCCACAAAAAGAACAGACAGGCTATCCAGCCCAGTACAAAAGAATACCCAAAGTGCTGGAACCCTTGAACCTCTGATCTTACACTTGACGTTGTAATTATGCACACAGCAAAAATTAAAAGACCTAAAACGGTATTTTGTTGTTGGTGAGCGTATAAACACAGTCGATAAATTTCAAATTTCTTTGACAATCGAAACAACAAACAAAAATTATTTTTATTAGTAATGCAATAGTGATAGTACAGTATAATAAATGTAAAAATGAGATCAACCATCCGTTGAAAATTTATTCAAAGTTGATATTAAACACATTTAACTTAATTTTCATTGAAAAAAAGTTCTTTGCAACTGACAAAACCAAATTAAAAAAAAAACTTGTAATCTCTAACTATAAACATTGCATGAAACTCAGTTTAATTAAATACTTAGAAAAATGTTTAATTAAATACTTAGAAGAAATATTTAATTAAGTAAGAGAAGTCTCATTAGCTTGTATAAATATAACGAAAAATAATAAAACTCTTTAAAAGTTAAGTTATTCTGTTTTGTTACAAACAACTTTATACACGTTAAAGCACTTAAACAAAAAACTTATTTTAGACATTTTAATTGTGCAAGGTAGTATTTTATTAAAGACAAGTTTGAAAGACAGAATTGATATGAAAAAAAGAGTTCTACCATCTTAATTGGTTTGTTCTGACATTAAGCTATAAAAAAGAATACCTTGTAGTACACGCTGAAAAACAATTTATGATAAACATAATTTTTTCATGGTTGCATAACAAAACTTTGCATTACTCTTTTGAATTTACATGCTTGCTTTTAAAGAGTAAAAAAGTTTAGACCTACCAAAAAAAAAAACACAATTAAACAACTACTAAACTGTTTTCTATAACAGTTTATAAGTTTTTTCTCTAAGAACGACAGTTTACTTTAAAGCTAATTTATGTGTTTAATTACAATTTGATTTTTCTTAATTAAAATTAAAAAGTATAAAAAAAAATCTATTATTTGAAAACATATATACATATATGCATACAAAATACTTAATCAAAATAACTAATATTATAAATATATTAATTATATAAATTCTCTCAATCACAAGTTTGAACTGAACGCAGAAAAAAAATAAAACGTACCTCCAATAAAAACCATCCATCCTCCGAAGAAGAGCAAAGGTTGTTTTTTAAGTCTGCATCCGACAATGAACCCAAGCATGCCGAGATAACAAATAACCACCGATGAAATCAGACAACCTCGTATTATGTCAAAGGCTAATTTTGTTGCTAAAATATTAAATTTAAATATAATTATTTTTTCTGATCTAATTAACCAATACTTGTAATTAATACACATTCAAACTATAGCTTATTTAATTTATTTTTTAATTTAAATCAAACAAAAAGGAAAAAATTTATGAGAAAATGAACAAAAAGTACATAGTTTTCGAATAACTGATAGCACTTTAATTATAATATAAAAATTTGTACTAATTTAGTTATATTTTGCTATATTCGAACTAAATCTGATATTTGTTTATAATTAAAGAAAATGAAATCTTTTAAAAATTTGAGCGTTTATTTTATCATTTATATTATCAGTTATCAAACAGTTTTACAATTTTTTAAAGGTATATATTTAAAGCTTATAAAAAAGATTCTAATATTAACTAAAAACATTTTAGCAGTTTGGAAGACTACATTAAACTTTTAAATGCACAGCACATGTTGAATATAGTTTAAATAACGTTTAATCTGCACTTTTTTAAGCAATAATTTGTTTAGTTTGTACTAAACGATATTTCTTTTATGGAAAGCAAACTTACATGCTGGACCGCACTCTCCAGTGCTCAGGCTGCACTGCTTGAAGAATGCTACTTTGTAAGAGTCGGTTATCATCCAGTCTGGTGTGAAGGCACTAACAGTTAAGCAAACTGTTCCAATCATGCTTAGAACTCCGGATATTTTTGCATGCTTTTTGAAAGCATCTGTCATATTTTGCTTTTATTTATGCTTTTAAAGTTCGCTATATGAAAGAGTAAACTTATGTTTTCCACATTATTTTACTAGAGACTAATTAATCTTTTGTATCTAAAGAGGTGTCGTTTTGAATCAACTAACAACTATGTATTAAAAATTTAGTAGAGGAATTAAAAGTAAATTAAACTTAGTTCAAAAATAACACATTTTACGTTAATTTGACATCTTAAAAACATGATTTTATTTTTACAATATCAATAGTGAATTTTCAGTTTAAAATATTTAAAATCATAACAAAATGTACAGTAGTGTTTTTAATTACTTTCACAAAAAGTTTTTCCTTTTTTTGATGAAGTACATTACGCAACAAAAAAAAAACTATTTCTTGAGGCATATTGGTGCCATTTCAAAACTATGACTTCAGCAAAAACTTTCTATTGATTAAGAATTTTGCCTTTTTATAATAATCTTACGAGCGTCATTTAAAGAATTTTTTTCTGTGTCTGTATTTACTTAGGTAATAAACTTTAAAAAAACACTTTTACCACTACTGTTACAGAGCAATAACAAAAGTAATGATGTGTAAATTTTATCTCATTAGATTTGTTAACGACTTTATTTTTGCTGATTTCTGATCGTACAAACTTTCAAAGCTTTTTCTCATCCAACGAAAACTTTATAGCGCTTTTTTTACAACATGACATTGTTTCTTTGTTCTAGCAGGTGTTCTAAACACACATACAGCTTTTAAACAACAAATAATAATAATCGGTGTTTGAAAAGCTTTGATTACAACTTATTGTAATTACTTTAAAAAAATTGAAATATTTTTTTGTAGTATGTTTATCGCATCCTTATCAGTTTAGATTTATTTTTTTGTATCATTAGTTTTATTTAGAATAGATACATACTATACTGCAAAAGCAATTTAAGTTTCTAAAAAATTAGCAAGTTTTATGACATAAACAGTTTTTAAAACCTTTCTGTTTTAATAAAACTATATTCATTTAAACGTTAATTGTAACTTTACTTATTTTTATCACAACTTTTTAACAATTAGTGTATAAAAAAGTTAAATGGTTAACTTATTTAAAAGTTTTGTTAATTTAAATTATCAAGCGTAAAAAAAATAAACGAAATATCATTATACACTTCTGATTTTCATATTGTGAAGTTAAAAGGTATAGAAATAAATTTTAGATACTTCTTCTTCTTTTTTTGCAACTTTTAATAAAGGTTTTTATAAGTTCAAGTCTTATCTAAAAATCAGAATGCCTAGATTGCTTTGTACAAAACCCTAGTATTTTGTACTGTATAAAGTACATATGGCGTCTGATTAGATTTTTTTTTGCTTTTGCGTAAGAAGTATGTTTATAATTATTTTGTTTTACCTTTAATAATTAAATTATTCACGTATTGTCATTTAGGTACTATTCAAAGTATAGATCGGTAATAAATTGTTGTTAAAATATTTTTTTTTGTTTTACTATTAGTACTATTTAGTTTTACCATTTTGCGGTTATCACTTATTTTGGTAGTTATTTTATTAATTAAATGTTGAAAAACAACTATCATATCAAAAGCATCATTTTTATAGTCTTAACTTTGTTTTAGAATAAAACAATTAAAAAACGTATAGTGGTTTAGATAAATTTTAGTTAGGTATAAATCGGTAAAAAAAATTAAGTAGTAATGCTGCCAATAGAAACTATGTTTAATTATAAAGAGTTAGTTTAATTAAATTTTGTTCTTCATCTTAAAGACAGGAGTTTTTATATTGTCAAAAAAATAAAAAAAATTAATTAAAGTTATAATGCATTAGTTTTGTAATATCTTAAAGCTTTCTTATGCAGACCAAACTAGACAAAACATACTTCTAAAGCACAAACCTAAACACTATGTTTAATTCACTAAGTCTTAAAATAGAATATTTTTGCTTACAAGTGTCTGAACTTTAAGTAACTTAATTAAATAAATCATTCATTTAGATCTAAAAAGTCAATCATTAAATAAATAAAAATAACACTCATTCGCTTAGTAGTACGTACAATTGAATGAGCTCCTACCTTATTTCGAAACTGTTATAAAATGTTTACGACTTTAAACCGCATATTTTGTAAAATTTAATCAGTGAATTTTTATGTAATAAAATCCGGACTAAAACTATCTATCCATGTTAGATAAGATTAAAAACAGGCCAACCGAGCAGATAAATTTTCGTAGCATAACATCAAAAAACAATAATTATTTTAAGTAGTGTTAATAAAAAATGTGATAAACTTCAAAGCTTTACTAAATTAATCTTTGATATCATTAAATATATGGCGTACAGTAAATAAACTTAATTTATCTAGCATATTGAAAATTTAACTTAAGTGCACGCAAATTAAGTTCTGAGTTTTAAATTTGACAACTTTTAAATATTGTATTGTTAATAATGTATAAAAATAATTCAAAAAGAACAAGCATAAAGTTTTATAAATAAACTTTTGAATTTTTTGATGTATGATTTTAAAAGGTTATACAACATTCTAAAATATGTAATATATTATTAATTTTATTTTTACTTATTAAAAAACATTATATTTGATATTTTTACCATCACAACTTCATTAATTACTTTTGATACTTTTTGAGATGTGACTCTTTAAAAATCTTTATAAAAGTTTGAGTTGTCGTAATTTAAATGTGATGTAACCATTTAGTTTATACTTTAGCTTAAAAAACCTTAAAAACTTAAAAGTATTCGCAATATAGTTTCTATGTTTATTAAAAATGTTACGGTTAAAACAAAGTCTGTTAAAACTGTTAAAACACTGTTAATTAAAAACTTAATTTAAACTTAATCTAAATTAAACTTCTCAATTTTAATACCTTTGAAAAAACTTTAAATTGAAGTAATTCATATAATTTGATCTATATTAATAAACTAAAGTTTGTACTTGAAACAATTTTCAAAAACTTAGAAATGAAAAATTGTTTTTAGTATTCAGGTACATTGTTAAAAAATGTCATTTAAGAAAGTCCATCATAATAAACAAAAATAAAACTGCTTAAAACGTTTACTACAATTTTTTTTAAAGAAGTATTAGTTGAAAAAATAATTAAAACATTAAATTATTTAACATATAATAATAGAAAAAGATATAAATGTATTTATGTTGTGGTTTTTCTGTCTAACTACTTTAATACTTAAATTGTAATTTTATAGTTCTTAACAGAGAACCAACATGACGCAAAATTGAACTCAATTTAAAAGTTTTACAACTACTTATTTTTTCTTGCGGAACTTTTTTTAAGATACAACACATAAGCCTTCCTATAAAACAAAGTAATTCCTTAATAAAACTATCTATAAAAAAATTTAAGATTCATTAATTTCAAAAAACTTAAAATAATCACAAAATAACACTAGTAGCTATTAAATGTTACAACTAAGTAATAACTTGAGTTTTTGTATAAATGTTTTGTATTTATGTTTGAGTGAATCCAAAACACTTATAAACTGATATTAAACTTTTTTTAGACTTAAAACTTGTTGCTCGGTTATAAGCAGTGATCTATTGGATTTAGGTTATTGGATAGAGTATGAGTCAAGTTTTTTTTGAAAGAATCGAAACCCTTTGTTACTAAAAATAAGAACATTGAGTTTGTGTTTTAAAAATCTCTTAAAAGACACAAGCTCTTAAGTTTAGAGTTTAAACAAACCATCTGGGACTAAATAGTTAACATAAAAACATCTTTACTTTAGATATTGGATATATTACAAATAGTAAATGACCTTAACTCTGAATGTTTTTTGTTATTATTTAATTATAATACATTAGTTTTGTAATATCTTAAAGCTTTCTTATGCAAACCAAACTAGACAAAACATATTTCTAAAGCACAAACCTAAACACTATGTTTAACTCACTAAGTCTTAAAATAGAATATTTTTGCTTACAAGTGTCTGAATTTTAAGTAACTTAATTAAATAAATCATTTATTTAGATCTAAAAAGTCAATCATTAAATAAATAAAAATAACACTCATTCGCTTAGTAGTACGTACAATTGAATGAGCTCCTACCTTATTTCGAAACCGTTATAAAATGTTTACGACTTTAAACCGCATATTTTGTAAAATTTAATCAGTGAATTTTTATGTTATAAAATCCGGACTAAAACTATCTATCCATGTTAGATAAGATTAAAAACAGGCCAACCGAGCAGATAAATTTTCGTAGCATAACATCAAAAAACAATAATTGTTTTAAGTAGTGTTAATAAAAAATGTGATAAACTTCAAAGCTTTACTAAATTAATCTTTAATATCATTAAATATATAGCGTACAGTAAATAAATTTAATTTATCTAGCATATTGAAAATTTAACTTAGGTGCGCGCCAATTAAATTCTGAGTTTTAAATTTGACAACTTTCAAATATTTTCAATAATGTATAAGAATAATTCCAAAAGAACAAGCATAAAGTTATATAAATAAACTTTTGAATTTTTGATGTATGATTTTAAGGGTTATACAACATTCTTAAATATGTAATATATTGTTAATTGTATTTATATACCATTTCAACTTAATATCAATAGATTATTCATTTTGTTTTTTATATTTTATTACACAAAGCTTTTCAAAACCATACGAGTTTCATTCTCAAGTAATAAATTTTAAATGAAATTTGAAAAATAAATTTTTTAAGTGAACGGCTCAAATAATAACTTTGAATCATGACGTATAAATAAATTGAAAAATACAAAAATTACAAAAATTAGAGATTTAGCAATTAAAAACTAAAGGTATGTTTATTGTAGATTGTTAATAATTTTGTTTTTCCAATTAATGCTACTTGCGTATTTAAATTAGGTCGCTCTTTCTCAATCAATATTGATTCCAGGCTGTAGAGTTCGTTTTGCTTACATCCTTACTTTTTAATTTTGAACAATGTCAGAGTTTTGACAGGGTGTGCAATTGAAAAGATGTTCAAATATCGCGCTGTTTTTATCTGTTCTGCAGTGGTCTGTAATTCGTCAGAATATTTGCCGTGATGTTTCTCCAATGTAAGAGATGCTCTGATCTGCAGAGCAGGTATATTTATAAATAACATTTGCGTCAAATACTTCCGAGCATTTACTTTTGTAGCTGAAGTAGTCAGAAACTTTTTTGCTGGTGTAGGCCGGTTTAATATTAATGTTAAAGGTTTTATAAATCTTTGCTGATTGATTAGTAGTCATTATCCCCTTCTTTCCATAACACAACAACATACTTAACTCTGTTGTACAGAGTTACCATTTCAATTAAATTCAACAAAATAAATTTTAATATTATTTAAAATATACTATTTGAACATGACATTTAATTTTGAAAAAAACAAACGTTTATAAAGTGTTCAACTTTATTTTGGCACATCAGCTTTTATTCTGGCAACCGTAATGTACTATTTTAAATTTTAATATTAATTTGTAATCCAGAATCAGCCAATTTTTCTATACTTTATAAAAAATATACTTAAACATAAATTTTTTATTACACTACTTACATTTCCAGTAGTATAAAGGTGGGCATCGTTTTTAGTCGGCAGGCTAGTTGTGGAAATTTAGTCCTTGGTAGGCCGGAGCACTTCAATATCGATTAGTCACGAAAATTACTCTAATATTCAGTTAAATTTTACAAAATACTAATTCTAACAGAATATTTTTTGTTAAGTTTTAGATCTTTAATAAATTTATCTGAGACCCTAATTTCTTCATTCAAATCCTAGAATACTAAATTCAAATTACAAAAATAACTTTGTGGGCCAGATTTACATGCTTGCGGTCCAGGTTACACTTAAAATTTGCATAAAATGGCGGGCCGATCATTTTACTCCGCGGCCATAAGTTACTCTTTCCAATTCTATAACATAGTTGAATAAAATAAAGACTAAACTGTAAATCATTTTTGTAAATTCATCTAAACAACAACTAGAACATAATAATAGGAAATTAAAAAGTTGTATTTCAAGTATAATTTAGCATAACCTATTCTTTGAAAACTTATATTATCTAACTTGATCTTTATCGAAAAAAAAGAATCTTTATTTGTCATTTCAAAGTTATGGGTTAAATAACCCCCGGAAGGTCCCTAGTTATAATAAAGCAAAACATAATTCTTTAAATAACTACTGTATATTTATTATTAAAATTGCTTAAGTTTTAAAGTTGTTTTTAAACTTTACTTTTTTATTTACTATAGTACTCACTTTTATACTTTTTGTGTTATGTATGTATGTTTATAACTTTATAAACAACTTGAAAACAATGTTCTTTTAACTTATGCACCACTTTTTTCTATATAGTACTAATTTATTTTACGTTTATAACTAATAACAACTTATATTCTAAGATTTGTTTATGATTTGTTCGTAAGCTCAAAAATTAATTATAATACACTAAATTCAAAAGCATAATCAAAAGCTTATATTGTTAATAATAAAGTTTTTTTTTAGAATTCTGTTTTTTCTTTACTTTTATGAATTATAAACCGACTTAAAGTTAACTTGTAGTTAAGTTTGTATTATAGCATTGTATGTTTGCTTGTAATTAAGATAACTTATTAAAACATTGGTTTGATAAAACTATATAAAAGTTTTAAAAGTTAAGGCTTTAATTAACAACTATCGTAATTGAGTTTGCAGTCTTTTAATTGTTAGGGTTATTAAACAGCTCTTTTTTTAAAATACTTGAAATCCTACAAACTTATCAATTTAAAGTAAAATTAACAAACTTAAGTTATTTTTAATAGTCTATTTTAGATCTGATTACCATTCTGTATTAGTTAAAATCTTTGCAATTTTTGATTTTGGGAGTAAGTTTTAAGTTTTATACTTTATATAAAAACTGTTTGACTTTTTGAAATTAAGTATTTAAATTCAAAATTTAAGTAAACTCTTTAAAAAAAAATAGTTTACTTTTAAAAAAAGTAGTTTTTAAGTAGCATACGAAATAGTTTTTATTGTCTACTCTGTTAAAAAATCAAAAATTTGTTTAAGTTTTAAAGGTTTAGCACTCGTTGTTTAATATAATGGTAAATTAAAATTTTTATTTTTGTTCATAGAGTTTCTTAGATACAACACAAATTTTTATACACTAAAAGTAAATTTAATAGTTTCTATCACTAAAATATTAAAATAAAAAACAAATGAAGCATTTTTTAAAAATAATGTTTTTAGACCAAACTTAAATAACAGTTTTTTCTTGAAAACAGATTGCCTCTTAGACTTTCATAGTTCCCTTGAAATGTGTTAAGTTGTTAACACACAGAAATATATATTAGCTTAATAGATAAAGAGTACTGTGAGAATTTCTTATTACACAATTGAGTGAACTTGCTTCGCTAGGACCTCTATTAGCAAACGATTAACTTTAAGCTTTGAATACTTATACAGTTTTTCTTCATAGTTTATCAATATTTGATCTAAAGTATATGCTTGAAAACATAAGAAAATATTTTAAGCGAAACTACAAAATTAAAATACATAAAATTTTTAGTATTTATACTAGTGTTTTTATACCTAAACGATAATCAAAAATAATTCATTTCCAAACTAACATTAAAAATATTTTTAAAGTTTTGAGTTTATTAGTAGCAAAAAAAAAACTGGTTTATATTTTATAAGTTTAGGGTCTAAAGCAGTGGTCGGCACGCTATTTCGAATCCGTGAACCCAAAATCACAAAATTAAAATTCTATGCACCCCAATTTGCATTCTTTAGCGCCGCTAGTGTTTAAGAATATGTAAACACTTTTAATTGTGTTTTTACTAATAATTCGGTAACACCCAGTTAATTTTTACACGCTAACTTTAAATTTACCAGTTTACCCTATCCATTTTAATAAACTTTTAATATCGATGATCAAATTTTTACAACAACCAGAGTTTTAGTATTTAAATAATAACAAGTAAGTTTGACACTATTACATGTTAACTCCTTTTGAGTCAGAAAATAAGCCTGAGTGACTAAAGACTGGACTTAGTACACAAGCTAATCTTAAAGAATGGTATGTAAAAGCAAAAAACTAATTTAAATTACAATGAAAATTAGACATTTATAGATCTTGAATTATTTAAATATTAATAATTAATTACAAGTTAAAAAATTTCAAGTAAAGCAACAGTTGAAGATTTTTAAAATATATCAAAATAAACCCAAGATTTTTAATAAATTTATAATTAGTCTCAGTCAAGCTGAGTTTTTGTAAATATATTAAAACTAGCCTCAGTTGGTCTAGGTTTTCCATGATTTAAAACTAGACTTAATTATTCTTAGAGAGCTATGTATGTGACAGCCCTGATATTATTGACCCTTACTATACTTTAAATTTATTATAAGTAAAACATAATTAAATTTTTTTGGCCAACTAATTTTTAGTCAAATATCAGTTGATTAAGCTGATTAAAATAGTGATTTTTAATGTAGCAAAACGCTTTTAAACAATAAGAGCTAATAAAATTAAACATAAATAGAATACTAACCGTTTTATTTTGCTTTAAGAATCTATGAGATTTGCTCACTTCGGGTTTTCTTTGAACAGTTAAGGGTGGAAGAAATTTACATAAGGTAACAGAATAGAACTAGGAGAGTACAAAAATGGTCGATTTATTAACAACAAAATGGTCAATTAGATATAAAGGTTGAATATGTCTTAAATGTAGAAAGATTTAAAAAAAAACTTTAATTTACTTTCTGCGCGAAAAAAAAATTCATGTACCCCAAAATAAGTTTCATGCACCCCAAAAGTCTCGTGCACCCTAAAGGAAATTTCATGTACACTAGTGTGCACCAGTGTACACCGTGCCGACCACTGGTCTAAAGTATGGGTGGGCAAATTTCCTAATCGACGGGACAGATTTATAAGAAAATATATTTTTTAGTTAAAAATAATTTTTGCAGGCAACGTAATTTAAAAAATATACAATATAAAAGCTTAGAAAAAATTAAGAGCAAAGCTTTAACGATTATTTTACAACCATCCATTATTGATCAATAAAAAATTTTATAGATAAAACTAGCTAGAAATTAGCTAATTTTCACTTGTTTTTTATAATTAGTTATCAATCAAAAATCATGTTACATGCCAAATTTTTAGTCTAGCGGACCGTAAATTACCCATTTATAATCTAATTCCTATGTGTACTAAAAATACTGTTTTTTTTACTCATATGTACTGTATAATCTTTACTAAAATACACCTGATAACGAAAAAATTAAACCTTCGTAGGTTGGTTGTAAACAATAATAAGTTTCACTACTAGATGTTTGATTTCTTTAAAGTTTTGATAAAACTTTTATGTGCTTGTAAATATATAGTACTTTGATTTAAGTTTATTCTACACCATAAGGTTTTTGAATAATATAAAGTATTTGCATATTATTTTTACTTAAAGTAAAAATCGTAGAGTTTTGATTGGCATTTTATTGTTTTTATCAAACTAATTTTAAAATTTAGCAGGTTTTTTCCTTTGTATAATATATAAACTAAAATTATACTATTTCATACCACCAATTACGTGAGAACTTTATCAGACAATATTTAAAAAAAACATGTTTATAGTATTATTTATATTAATTTTTTAAGTTTTTGCAAAGTTTCGTCAGAAAATATTTTTTTTTAATTGTTACTGTTGTTAAAATGTAGTAGTTTTATTTTACAACAGTAAAATTAAAAAATAAAAAGGTTTAACATAACTTTAGAAGTTATTTTATATTTTACATTTTATAACGCTAATAAAATACTCTCTTTTAGTTATACTTTTCTATTTTATAACTTTAATTGCAGCGATAAGTTTATACTTTCGATGCCTGAAATATTAGCAGTTGTAGTAGCAGTTGGATACAACATTTAATAACATTCAAAATTCACTTCTAGAACTGATTAAGTTTTAAAATTCTTGCAAAAAAACTACGGTTAATTTCTTTATTATCGAAACTAGGTTCTAATAAAGTTTTATTTATTTGTTACTAAGAAAGAAAAAACATTAAAACACTCCCAATACATAAATTATTAGCTGAAATAAATTATTTTTGTTTATACATTTGGTTTGTACATTTAAGTTTTTTTTTGATAGTAAAGCGTTACACGACTGCCTTTTCAGTCAGTTACTTCTATTTTATTTGGTTTACTACTTCATATCATAATTTTATAAAGAGAGTTTGCAGCATGCTGATATTTACTAAAATTAATTGTTTATTTTACATCGTAACAACGATATTTAGAATGTGAATGACAATGTAAAATTAATAGTTTAGAACGTTACAAATTTGAACTTATTAAGATACTTGTTGGTTTAATTACAAATAATTTTCTTGCTACAATCACCGTATTTAACTTTGGCACTTTTTACATATTGAATATTAAGCAAATATGTGTAAATAGGTTTTTTTTACGTAAAAACTCATACTAAAAATAAAATTAAGACATTTTTTATAAGTTAGGACACATTGTATACGTAAAAGCTGAAAATTTTAGGAGAAGTTTAGAATTTTAAAATCCTAAACCATACAAAAAGTATTAGACAGTTGATTACATATAGTTTTTAGCTTAAACTTTAGTAAATTAACACAAATTATAATAAAATACTTTTTATTTTTTTTAAAGTTGTTATTAAGCTTAATATTTTGTTATGAGAATAAAGTTTAGTAAACAACAACTTTAGTATCTTTTAGTATCTTTATTTTAAAAATAATAGTTCATTTTGCGAATGTTTTATATTTAAAAAAAAAAAGTATTTCTAGTTTTGAGTATTTAGGTAAAGGACAAAAGCTTAGCAACAAATAGTTATAAAAAAACTTATCAAGAGAAAGGTTTTACTAACTATCTTACTGTTAAGTGTTTTATTTTAGTACTTATTTTGTTGACATACTTTATTGATTTACTTATAAAACTAAAAGCTTACTGGACTAGGATTATAAAAAAAATTAACAACTTACTTTAAAGCAAAATAACTTTTAAAAAGAACTGTAAAAACCAACGAAGTATTTACTGAGATATTTTGTTGAATTTTTAAATACGTTATATAGACTTAAGTCTAATGGTAAAACTCAAACTAAGTGTTTTAAGAAAGCATGAACAAAGAAAAAGTTTACCATATCATATGCAAATTTATCACGTATATTATCTATATTTCTGTTTTAAATATTTTTTTATTTGTTATCAAAACAATTTTTCAACCTTAAAGATAACTTGCATAATTTAAGCCTTTCTTTTTTATTGTTTAGTTATAAAATTTGCTTTAGAAACTTTTTATTTTAGAACTTTTTATCTATTTATTAAGATAGGTATTTTCAGTAAGTAAATACTTTAGTTTTTATAAAAGTAATCAAATATTGTTAACATGACAAAATAAAAAAGATTATTTGATAAACGCTTTTATAAAATCCAACCATAAAATTGTATAACATAAAAAGCACATACAATTAATCAAGGATAATTACAGCTAAAGAAGTTTCTCCAAACTTAATGTGGTAAAAGACGTGTTTGGTTAAATGTTTTCCTTGGAAGTTTTTAAACTATTTTAATTTAGCTCAAATGGCACTCAGACCAGTTTGATTTCTTCTGTCTAGTTTTTTGTTAACTTTTGCAAAATATTCTCAGCAAGTTTAGATTTTTTTATTAGCTTTTTTCTATAGAAAATTAAAGTAGCTCTATGTTCTAGTTTGGTTATGTTAACATTTTTTACTATTATGTACTAGTATTACAATTGTAGTCAAGCTGAAGTTTAAAATTATTATGATTTAGAAAATTTATATTTGTTGAATGTTTTAGGAATTACAAAATGTGTATACACTTTTAAAAAATAAGTAGCATATTTATTTTCTCTTAATGCATGTTTAAAAGATATAACAATATTTTTTTTTTCTTAACGTTGCGTAAAACACTAAGTTGGTATTTAAATATTCTTGAAATATAAAACAAAAGATAATTTATGCACTACTTACAAAAAACAGAACGCTGAAAAACAAGTTTATCAGCAAGCATTAACTAATCACATGAGATCTATTTTCTTAAAAAAATTCTTAGACACTCCCTGTATCACTGTTTTCAAAAATTAAATTATTTTAGTAAACTACTTTATTTATAATTTGTTTGAAACATTAGTAGAAAAATTTTTTATATCACAAAGTGTTTATTTTAAATTTAAAACTTAAAAAAAGTTGAAAAAAAACTAATTATTAAGTGATTAAACTTAGAGCACATTCAGAAAGTATAGTTATACAAAAAACAAAATAAATATCTATAGATTGAAATCTAACAAAATAATTGCGAAAGATACACACGTTGGTTAGTTTAAATATAAAGATTAAACAAATAAGTTAAATGAACTAGACAACAACTTTTTTTACTTGATATTTATAAATTAAGTTATACAATTTTTTTTTTGGAAAATTATCATTATACATGAAAACTAGAATTTAGATATTTTTACCATAAGTTTTGGTTAAGATTATTTTGAAAACTGATAATGGTTATTTTAAAGATAGATTAAAATTAAAATACGAGTAGTATATTTAAGTAAAATAAATATTTCTCTTTAGTTTTTTTTTTTTGAATTCTTACTTTTAATAAGTAAAAGCTAAACAAAACTTTTTATTATATGTGGTTTTAAAGGTAAATGCTTGAATACTTAAACAATTTACTATTTTCAAGATAAAATTAACAAATAATAAAATTGAAACGATTAAATAAAATATTTAAGAAGACGTCTGTTATTTAAATGCATCTTTTACTAACTATAATCTGTACAAAACCTAGAATTTTATATACTCTAAAAAAGTCAAAACTAACTTTTTTTTGAGTATCTGTAAAAGTTCATAGAACTAAAAACATTTTAATATTCTTTGAAAATTATTTTTCAGAAAACGGAATTTTCTTAAAAAATTATATTTCTATAAAAATTTATTGGTTAGGTTTAGATTTTTTAAATTACTGTACTTAAAAAAGAAGTTTTTACAACATTTTATAAGTTTTTATTAAGAATTTTTTATCAAAATACAATAATTATATATCTTCATAAAAATAATTTAACTATTTATTGTTAAAACTGGTTTTTATTTATTTAATAGTCTTCTTCAAAAATTTATGTATAGTTGTAAAAAAAAAATCATTAAAAATATTCGACAAACAAGTTGTGTCATTATTTTTATGTACGTTTATTATTTTGAAAATGATTTTTTTTTAAATAGTTCCTAATTTCAAAAGGATACGTTTAGTCTCATGCAGCATAACAAAATACAAAAGTACGTACAATGCCACCATGTATCAATACTTTACTATTAAACAAGTGCAATGTAAATGTCTTAATTTTAATAGCTAGTAACTTTTATAATGTTAAAAAAATACAAAGTATTATTAAGGCATAAAAATTAGAATAACGATAGGTAAGAATTTTATTCAAGTTTATATAAGCTTTTGACTGTCATAAAAATTCTGTAAAACATATTACAAAAATTAAAACAAAACTGCTTAGGTTTAATAATTTAAAATTTTACAATTGTTAAAAATCTATTACAACACCCCAACTTTACATATACTGTTATTATCACTTGAAGAATTAGCAGCTAAAACAACTAATTTATGAGAAAAAGTTCACGTAGGAAAGCTTTATACAGTTTTGAACTGGAGTAAAAAGAGCATTAACAGTGTTTAAGAAATAACATACTGATGTTTTTTATGACTTGTGTTTTTTAAGGTTGGTCTTTAACAATCAAGATCAAAAATAAAATACGGTCTAAAAAAACATAATTATTTTTGTATAGTTGTTACCCTTTCGAAATAGTTATAGTTCTCTTAAAATGGTATAAAGTTTATATGATGGTTTAATAAAATAATAAGGCTAACAAAAGTTAACAAAAAGTTTGATCATCAGACCACAAGCTTTCGGTAGATAGAGACCGGTTTCGCACTGATTAGGACTCTTTAGTCAGTCACAACTGAAAAACATATAGTCAACAATCTACAAACGGTTTATATTGTAAGACATGAATTGACTGTTTGCTGGTATTGACCAGTGACGTAAGTTCTACCAAAGGCTTGTGGTCTGCTGATCGAATTGGTATGGTCAAACTTTTTGTTAACTTGAGACTGTCTCACGGCATAGCTCTGCAGACTTTCGCTTATGTTTTTTTCAATTAAAGCTAACATAGGCACATTAAAAAAAAATTGAAGTTTTTTTATAGAGGAGTTAAAAAGGTTTTTTCATAGAGGAGGTAATTTAATATTAAAAGGAACTTTTTCAAATAATTTATAATTGAGTAATATCTAATAAACATTTAATAATATGTATACATAAAAATCATTGTAATTATTAGGTTTTTAAATATTTTTTTTTAATTTTTCAAAACTAAATTCTTTACTTTTACTATAAAAACTGAGTTTTTTCGGCTCGCAGTTATTTTACAAAAAGCTTTTTTAAGCAGTGAAATCAAGTGGCTAATTTTTAACTTAATTTATAAATATACAAACTTTTTCCATTTAAAAAAGGTAAAATCTTACAAATAACAATATTCTTATTAGTTTAAGTTAGATTTTTTTCTAAATATCATGTAACAACAACAAAAAACAAATTTATACTTGTTATATTTGATAGTACTCCAAATACATTTTCTAAAACTTATTTCATCAGTAGTTGTTGAACTTGCTCTGTTTCTTTTATATTAAAAAGGCAAAAGTTTGATTTATTCTTTTGCACTTTATAAAATACATATGTAAAATAAAAGCTGTCAAAAGTGCTTACCAATGTTTACTTAATGGAATAATTTTAAATAAATGAGATATTTAAAACTTATGGATACCATTATGTTTAAGAACAATTAGGATAAAGGTAGTTATATAAAACAAAAATTTTTTGCATCAAGAAAAAAGTATAGTATGTATGTTATATATACACATTACATTGAATATAGGTAAAAATCGTATAGTTTAATATAACCTTTTTAAAGTTATATCAGTTGAAACTTTTAAACTATAATTTGATGAATTAAAACAAGCAATTTTAATGTGAAGTACAGTTAGTGTTTTTTTTTTTTTGTTGTTTTGCTAAAAAATTCAAAATAACATAAACTCTATAAAGACAAGATAATTTATAGAAGTTAAGTTAGGAATTTTAGTTATTTTTACTAATTTAAATATACTACTTCTCATGTACGTTGTAGCAATTTTTATGCATTAATGACATATTTTCTTATTAAAAAATAAAAATTTAACAAACTAGCGCAGCATAATTGATATGCAAGTGTGAATGATGTTTCCCCCAGGCATGGCTTAATAAAATAAAATAAATTAGATAATTATACCCAGCAAAAGACATAATTTAAAGTTTGTATCAATTATGTCTTGAAGTAAAAACAATTATGAGAGCTTAAAAATATCGGTTGTCAAAGATTAATCTTATAAGTGAATAAAGACAAATTATAAATATCGTTAAAAGCTACTAATAAAAAGATAAAACAAATGTGTAAAACAATTTATACATAACTACCATGTAATTGTTCTTTAGGTACAGTTTGTAATAACTTATAATTAATACTAGTAACGAAACAAAAAAAACTACAAAAAATAAATATACTTAAATGTGATATCCTAAACTTAGTAAACGATTTTTAGCAATTTGAAGTTTAATGAAATTTAACAAGTTAATTTAAATGTTTAATTTTTTCATGAACAGCTAAAGATTAAAATAAACTCGACTTAAGTAACTTTTAGAGTTTTTTATCTATCTCTGCTTAAAGCTTACCTATATGGTTTCTTTAAAGTAATAATATGCAAAAATTTCTAACTTACAAAAGTTATCGAAACAACAAATCAATTTACCTTTATAAGTACTAAAACTGATTCTATGATAAAATACCTATTGTATTTTTTACCTTAACTTACACTTTAAGCATAAATTTTTTTTTTAAAGTTGGAGTTTTCTTATTTGCTATTTAAACTTTTTGCTTTATTCTTAATTGTCTTAGTTTTTTTTTGTTAATTTAGATTATAAAAAGTGCTAAAACATTTATTTAATCTAAATTAAATTTTCCAAACTACGACGATGAAACAGACTAAAACTTCTTTATTAACTTATGTAGGTTTTTATTTATTTATTTTTATTTTCCACTAAATTGGTCTTTATGGTTTTTTATTATATAAATAAGTTTTACCATAGAGTAGATTTTAGTAAAAGGAAGTTGCCTTAGTAATTTTATAACAAGATAAATATTAGGAACAAATTTATATCAAGTGAACTTAAAAACAAAATTAAATGAAAATTATAAATAACAAGTCAAAAAAGTTCAAACTAAATCACCGTTTTCTTAGTTTTTGTAGATAACAGACAGATAGATTCTAAATCTAAATAGTTTATTATTTTAGTAATTTTTATGTTATAAGTTAGATCATCAGAACATTTTAGGGTCAAGTAGTATAGAAAAATAGTTATTATAAATTAGATTTAGTCTATAATATTTTTTTTAATAAAAAACAATTTTTATAACATTATAAATTAAGCAAATTTCGTCATAGAACGGATTAAAAAAATTAAAAGGCTCATTCAGTTAGAGTAAAGTTTTTCGTTAACTTACATTTTATTACCTTTGCTATTTAAACGACATTTTGTTATTAAGTTACAATAATTTAAAATACTAGTAATCAAAACTAAACTTTTAAAGTTTCAATATAGTATTTAAAAGTTTTAAGTAACACTGACGGAACTTAACCAGTAGTGAAAACAATGTTTATTTACATAAATTTGTAATACGTAAAATGTTTCCTGCGCACTGTAGGGCGTGAAAATTTATGTCAAAAAGTGAATGTAGTTTCTCAGGAGAGTTCAATGTTTACTCGAAACAAAACTTTGAAAACGAAAACAAATTTCAAGTCACAGTCGACATTTTGGTTTTACATTGTAAAATTTATAAGGTATAAAAGTTTAAAAACAGAATCTTACCAAAAATAACGAATTTTAAATCGGATGAAAAAGAGTAAACAAAGTAATATCACTTGTCTGAAACTATTGCTTAACCGAGAAAATTTTACTAAAAGCAGTCTTCTATTTTTCTAAAACCTATCTAGAAATAATTTGTTACTTTGAAAACTTATCTGTACTGTATAATTGCAGATTTATTTTATTTCTCGAAAAACTAGTGATTCAGTAGTTATATTGTTAGCAGGCGTTTATCTTCTTTGTTAAATTAAAAAAATTATCGAGTTAATATGTTTTTTAAAATAAATATAAACTTAAATTTGAGTTTAAAACAGTATTATAATTAATTTGAATTTTTTAAACTAGTTGTAATAAAAATCAAGTTCTAAATTTAAGTTCCAAGTTTATCTACGTAAAAATAAATTGAGCGAGTAATTTATGATCTAAAATTGAATTTAAACAGATTCTGTGTGTTACATGAAACATATTTTTTTTTGAAACATTAGATTTTTATGCATATATTTAAACTTTCGCAAACTCAGATATAAGGTAGCTATTCGCCTATATACATTTTTCACACATCTGTATTTAAATGTTAGTCGTTTGAATATTGTTTGAAACATATTGATGACCAAACAGACAAAATTCTATTAAAGTTAATGTTTTAATAAATGTGAAGCATTATATTGTAGCATTTTACAAAAACTATTAATATTTATAACAATTGAAATATTTAAAAAACCGAAGTTTAGTGTCATTTTTTTTGTATTGTGATAATTACAAGAAAAATAATAATCGACCTAGTTAAGTTAAATTACTACCTTTTTACAATATATTATTATCATATCAAGTAAGTAAATAGTTTAAGCAGTTTAAGATAATTAAGTCTAGAATTTTAAAGACATCAATAAAAATTTTCTAAATTATATTGTACGCTAATTAATGGGTAAACTACTATTTAGTTACAAACTTATATTTGACCTTTTACAACAAGCTTTTAATAACTTTTTAAGCTTTTTTCAAAAAGCAATAAATGTATAATAACTTGTTAAATATACTTCATGCTTCATAATTTATAGTATACTTTATTTTAAAAGATCATTTCATGCAAAATATACTTTTAAAAGTTTTAAAAATATACAAACAGGATGCGCAAACTGTTAAAAAGCTTTGAACATGTCGAAAATAGAAAACTCCCTGAAAACCAGCAGTGAACCGAGAAAAACAGTTTCCAACAAAACTATTTCGCAAAGAGATTTCAAGTCGCTGCCCGATTTCGGTCCTGCCACGGTGGCAAAGCTTCCTCACTTGTCAGTAGGTGACAGCACTGAGCAGCTGCAAAGCGTCACTGTCGTCAGTAGCTGCTCGACAGTCGGCGACAAAGCAAGAAAAAAGGGAAAAAGGCGGCGAGAAAACGGCAACGCGCGAGATGAACGAAAAAACAGATGCAAAGTCACGAACGACAATTTCGCCGAAACGTTCCGCGATAAAGAGTTAGCTGTTGAATTGCAAACCAGACTTTATTCGTTTAGCAGCACCACCAAGCTTGACAAGGCTAAAACTGATTTGTTTGATACTGAAAAAGGACAGTCAGTTAGCAGTGTAAAGATTAGTCCGAGTTTTGGTAGAAAGAAAACATCGAAGCTTAATAAAAGGCTTAAAAGAAGTCTAAATGATAAAAAGATTGACTTTGAAAGAAATTCAAGAAACAACAAGTACAGAAGTAAAGATAAACTGTATACGAGAAACCGAATCTTTGAAGACATCACTACTGGAATAAAAGTTAGTTTAAGTAGTACTAAGCATAGCAAAGCTAGCATGAACGAATGCTTTTTTGCTGCGAACGGCGGAGCCGTCATCGGACGTCCGAGCCATCGGTACCAGCAAGCTCGCTGTCGAAAAAAATCCCCGGCAAAGTACAGCGGAGATGTCGTCAATCACGGCAACAGCAGCAACAACAATAATTGCGTGACCGGTAGCAAAAAGACGCCTGCGAGCAAAAACGAAGACGCAGCGAATCACAGCGTTATAATGGTGAACGCACCCCCTCACATTCAAATTGGCAAAACTAGCTATAAAAAGTCCGCAAAAAGTAACGGTCGTGATCGAACTACCAGAAAAAATCGTCATCACAAAGAAAGTTCTAATAAAAACCCAAGAAGAGTAATAAAAGAAGTTAGAAATGAAGACATGCAGAAAGGTTATGAAAAGCAGAAGTCCTTAGAAGAAGACAACACGATGTCATCAAACAAGTTTAATTTCAAAAGTGATCGAAAATTAACTTCATCCGACGAAGGCTTTCCTCGATCGTCTCCCAAGCTTAAAAAACCTCATGGTTATTCGCCTGTAAAAGAAAAGAAAAACAAAAAAAAAACTGTGACAAAAGATAAACGTCTCGACAAGATAAATGCATCTACAAATATCGACAAAATAAACAAAGAAACAGCGCGTAAATGGAATGATTACCATAGCGGTGATGTAAAACCTATTGCCGAAAAAAGCCATCCGGTTATCAAAGAAGAAAAGAAAGTAACTAAAAAGAACACGGCGTGGCAGCCGACAAAAGAAAACAACTTCAAAATGACAAAGATCTTCGCCGAGCTAGAAAGCAACGCGAAAAACCGAGCGAAAGCAAGCAAAGCAGATCCGGTTTACTTCACAACTGCGACGCACCAGCCGAAGGAACCCTCGGCTCACAACAAGTGGCTGCAAGTGGGCAGTTACGAGAACAGCTGTCCTTCCGCGTCGACCTCCTCCAGCAACATATCATCGGAAGCGACCTCCCACTCGTCATACCAATCTTACACGTGCGTGACCAATTCCGAGGGCAGCGAATGTTCGGCTACAAACAAAGACTGGAAGCCAAGATTAAAGCAAGCGGCGTTGAGATCCGACTCTGATCAGGAAGACACCGCTCTCAAAAACCAAAAGTACAAGTCTAAATCCTCTAATTTACAGGCAAATAGACGCCTAGCGTCGACGGAAAACAAAAGAATGTCCCGTTTCAACAAAAAGCCAAAGGATGCGCAGAAGGGAATTCATCGGCTCGGCCCGAGGAAGGAGCGGCCGTCTAGGATGAGCGCGAAGGCGGAAGACGAAGAGTGCCATTCGAAGTGGCAGCATCACCAGTTGGTGGTCGTCTCGAGGAAGCCTGGCGATCGAGACGCAGTTGCCGACAGCAATGCGAACGAAGGAAGAAAAATGGTCGTACCTCCGACAAAGTTGGAAAAGAAGAGGTTTGTCGGGAAGAGTCGGAATAGAAACGTTCAAACTAGGAAAGACGGGAGTCGCATGACGATAAGGGATCTTTATTCGCTTCACAACGTCCTATCTGACACACAAAACGGAACGGTAGGTAGTGTTATATTTTTTTTATATTAAATAGAAAAATTTAAACTGTTGGAAAAAATTGTTTAAAAAACTTTAATTAAAGATTAAACTAAGTTTTTTTTAATCTGCAATGTGTGTTCGTTGTAAAAGTTCGTATAAAATCTTGAATTAAGATTAAAATGAAACAATTTTAGGCTCAACAATTTTATGCGGATATTTTATACTTTACTGACATTAAAGTTTAAGCACACCATGAAAACTTGGTAACATTTTATAAATCTTAAAATTGTTTCAAGCTTTACAAGCAACATATGAAAAAAAAAATCGAAACTAAAGTATTAGAGCTGTTTTTAGCATGTATGCAAATATTTGTTTATTTATAAAATGAAAAAGTATGCTTGAATAACTTTATAACCTAACTTTGTTATCAAAAGCTAAGAGAAACAAAACAACTTAAGGTTTCAGTAAATGTATATAAACAAACTAAGAAAAAATATAGTTACTTTTTATTCTGAAGTAGCCTATAATATTAGATTTTTATCATTAGAATACTGAGCCATAAAACTATCAGTAAACCTAATTAACTGTTGTTAGATAACATCAAAATTTGTAACCTTGCCAGTTTAATCTTAACTTAATTTAAAAATTGCTTTTTAAAACATATCGGTATAAATTCATCAAGTGTAAAGTAGTTTGAGTGAACGAAATCATTTGCCTAAATTAAATTATTAAATTGATAAAATCAAGCTGTTATAGATAATCTGCTATAAAAAAAATTCAATAAACGTTCGCTCCCGGCTCTCTAAATGTTCGATACTTTGCCTGTTTTATTAAACGTATTAATATGTGAAGTGCTGGTTTTTAACACTTAGCTAAATTAATTTATTAATTATTCTTTAGCCTTTTCCCTACTGCGCGAAAAACAGTAAGTTGAAAATTTTCTTGTTTGTGTACGTCGCAAAGTTTTGAAGCTTTATATCGTAAAAAAAAGTAATCCTCATAAGAAGTGGGAGACTAATATTTAAATAAATTAAATTCTTATTCTATCGATTGTTCGTTTATATACCTTTCTATTTTAAAGAAAACTATACAGCCTTAGTTGTAATATAGTTTTCTTTAATGAAATTTTGTTTTAATTAAGTAAAAGCAAACTTTAATTGAAATCAGTGTAAGCTTTAAACTTTAAATTTAAATTGTTTTAAAGTATTTATAACTAGCAAAAGGAATATTAAAAACTTCTTAAAAACAAATGAAATCGAAAAAAAATACTTAAAGTTTGCTTAAATAGATTTTTTAGATATTGGAAAATGTTTAATGATTAATTAAACTTGAGATAAATTTGTACTGCATATAATTGTATATACCATTAACTTATAAGTTAAAAACATTAGTTCTTACAAACACTGTCATTATAGGTTAAAATAGACCGATAACACTCACTAAAGTCTATTGTTTACAAACTTATAAATAAAAACGAGTTATTCATTCCTAACTTTTGGACTTACTAACAAGACATTTCAAAACTTTTGTATACAAATAAATATGTAGTCTAGGTTTTTCAATTGTTTACGATTCACAAAAACTACAACTAATCTATAGTAAATTACGTCCAAACATATATAAACGAACAAAAAATTAGTTGTTTCAAACAAGATTTAACTATTTAAAAAGCTTCAGTTTAAACTGAATTTTTAATGACATTTATTGACATTTTCCTAAAGTATACAAGCTTGTTTTGGCAGCACTAAAAGCAATCGAAGCTTTGTCTTTGTTTAATTGAGCCAGCTTCACTTGTACTTCGTCGCTAACCGCTGCAAAATCGATACACAGCGAGCTACGAATTTCACCCCTGAACCCGTGACACGAGAAATCACTTCGAACAGCGGTTTGCGAGCGAGTTAACCTTGCAAGGGCCTGTATGTTTGCAGATATGAAAACTTAGCATAACTCGAATTATCAATTTGTGATGAGTTTTAAAATGTTTAAATGCGTTCTAAATGTATTAGTTGTGATTAAGATATTTTTTACGAAGTTTTTCAAACACAGCGTTGATTCGCGAATTATTTAACTTAAGTGCAATTGTACTCTTTGTTATATAGATGTATAAATTTGTAAAGTTAGAAACTAAGTTTTACGAACAGCATCATCTGTAAGCCTTAAAAAATCATTAACTTCATAACATTAGAATCAATCAAAATTTATATAAACAATAGATTCAAAGATGTTTCGTTTATATAACAAAAGAAAAATCTATGAATCTGTTGACTTTTGTTTTTTAAAAGAGTTGAGAGAGATTTTTTATATATTAAAGAAAAAAATTATTAATGTAATTTGCTAACATATTAAAGTGTTAACACTATTATAAATTTTACAATGTCTTTGTTTTAAAACGTTAAATAACTTACAAAGTTTTTTAAATATAAAACGCTCATCAAAAAGAATAAAACCTTACTTTCGTTTTAAACTATTTGTGTTTTAATGCTCTATAAAAAATTTATGACTTCTCGGAACTTTTTTTCTTCTGAAAAAAACAGTTTTGTCAACGTGTAATTGAACTGTAAAATATTTATACTTTGGAACACGTATGCATTTGGTAATACCAACTTTATCGGTGGTCGCTCGGATAAACATATGTCGTCGATAAATCTAACGAAGGTGTCTAAAAGCGATCAATGGTCCATTGTTTCTGGCAACTACTTTTTATTAGAAATTCCTACGTTTTATTGAAACAAACTAAACTGGGTGTTTGAGATTATTTCCAAGATTGGATTTGTGGCATGGTATAAAATTGTTATGGCAACGGCAGGTGCCTTGTGTTGGTAGGTTACGACAAATATACTATTTTTCGAGTTTAAATAGTACAATGTGAATTGAAAACTGACCGCAAATTTAATAATTGTGGTTAAAATAATGTTATTTTTATTTTAATCCTGACCAACGGAAGCAAAAAATTATTTAAAAAGTTAATATTTAAATATAAGCTGACTCGCTTTTTACGTCAAAAAATTTAAAGTCTTAAAATAGTAGTCATACTAAGAAAGTTACATACTTAGATTGAGATAAATAATACTTAAAACTTAGACTTTTTAAAACAAAATATTTAAACTTTGATACGTACATTTGCTGAATACTTTACTAATAACAACAATAGAATAGCAAAAATGCATCCATAATTTTATTATAAGCGTAAGATCAACATGTTTACTAAGTAGTTAGAAATAAAAAAATAACCTTAGCTTTTTGTCTACTTTAAAATTTAATATATAAGTACACTAACTACATTGCTTTTTAAAATAAACTTTTTAACAAGTTTAAACCAAAATCAAACGCAGTACTTTCGTTTTAATAGCAGCAAGTATAGAAATCTATTTATATAAAGTTAAAAAGTTACTTTTTTGTTTTAATTGCTCAATAATTTTTTTTTCGTCGTTTATCAACGCTATATAAACGCTTTAATATTACTTTTTTTTTATTCAGTATCATAGAAAAAATAAAATTAAAGATGAGAACCTTGTTGTACTTCGTTGTACTTAAGATCACGTGAATCTTAAAAAAAATTGTGCTTTGATATTTAAACTAAAAGTATGAAGTGTTATACTAAAATAACTTTGTTGTTAATTTTATCAGAATGATTTATTGAGGTACAAAAATAGTTTTTTATATAACATTAACATCCTTAAAAACAAGGTAACTGTTTGTCATTTTTTCTGCCATAATTACTGTATAAGGCTGCGATATAATTGTCCTACGTAATGTAAGCGTGTTTACAAGTTAGAGCAATTTGTATAAAAAACTGTTTGAAAGTTGTATGGCTAAAGTTAAAAAACACAATCTAACGTTGTTAGATGAAGGTAGCATTTAATTTAATTTGATAAAATAGGCAACATATAAAAGGAAATGAACATTTTTTCAGCAACAGAAGAAATTCTTTACTGTCAAATAATTTTGCGTATTTTTATGTGAGCTCTCCACTCTTAAAAACAATACTTTGTTTTTTTTTGTTTAAACTTAAACTAAACTTTTTAAATAAGGTTTAACAAACTGTAAAAACAAATATTCATGGAGTATTTTTACTTTTCTATAACGATACCATCTGTTGGAAACTGCTGCAAAAATTACTTTAAGGCCAAGTATTTTTTTATGAAATACATTTAAAAACTTATTTCAATTTATGATATTGCCGCAACAAATAAATATTAAATAAATGAAAAACTTATATGTGTTGATGCTATAAGGAAGACACGAACAAAATAATAGACTTGTCACATCAGTTGAAGCTTCCAATGAATTGCAAAAACGATCTCAAAAAATAATAGGCGTAAACAAGCGACTGCCAATAAAACAAATTGAGAGGAAAAGTGCATGAAAGTTCTGTGTTGAATCTTCTTACTTGAGCCCGCTTGTATATACTTTAAAATCGATAAATTGATGCTCACTGTGAAAACTGCTGTGTGTAGATACAAGCTTTTATTAGATAATTTAAGTTAGGTAGATAAGTAAGTTAGACTGATCAGTAAAACGAGTGTATACAAATCATGATCATAATTACATAAATGAAATTAGTTTATAGTTTACAAAATTTCAGTAAAACAATAGTCATGTATATCTTATCGACCTTAAATGCTAAAAATCTATCAAAACGTTAAAAAAGTTTTTTTTTTAATTTGCAAAAAAAAAACATATAATTTCTCAAACTTATAGTATAGTTTTGCGGTTTGTGCAAAAATAGTTTGAACAAACAAACATTATCAGCCACAAGATTATTTTTAGAAAACAAAAAGATAAATTGCTTTTTGTTCTAAAAAGTTGTAAGAAAAGTTACTTTTAGAAGATATAAACTTTGCGTATCATTTTAGGTAATGTTGAGAAGTGACTTTTATCTATTTTTTAAACTTTTTTACAATGTGCAGTAAAAGTTAAAGCCTTAATTTTTAAAAATGCTTTCAAACACATTAATAGCACTTTTGTTTATTTAATAGCAACACAAACATTTTACACAACATTCTTTCATACTAAAAATTCAAAACGCAGGTTATAGCCGGGTACAGGAGATCGGATGGACTTCGTGTGGCGATCAAACGGATAAGCAAGTGCGCAACATCGAGGTGGGGGTGGCTGGGTGGTAAAGTTGTTCCTCTTGAACTCACTCTCCTGTGCCAAGTAAACGAGGTTTGTAGTTCAGCTGTAGTTAAAGCAAATATAATTTGCTTTAAAAAATAAATGGCTTTTTGTGTTTAGACAAAAAATAGTTTGGTATTTTACTGTTTGTGTTAAACAACTTCAATACAATAATAATAGTTTAGTTTAACAATACAAGAGTTTGAAAACTCAATGTTTATTATTGTAATTTTGTTGTATATAAGTATTTTATTGAAGATTGATTTTTTTTTTGTTAGTACTTTCTAACTCAATCAGTTAAAAACTAATTTTATATCAAAAATATCAAACACATTATAAAAATATTTTAGTAAAAATTACTTATTTTATTCAATACAAGTTAACTAAACTTAAAACAATAATTTTCTTTCTTATTACCAATCTGTAAGCTTTCAATCAACAACTTAATTAATCATAAATTAAATGTTTTTTTTTGTAAAAGCGTATTTAGAAATAGTAAAAAACATTATTGGTTTGAAAACTCTGTGTGACTTTAAAGTTTTTGAAACATCAGTTTACGCCAGCAGTATCTGCAGCTAGAGGCTATATAAACAATTGCTGTAATTTTAACGATAAGAATTCTCTGATTACATCAAAAAATTCAAAGCAATAATAAAAATACTACTTTTTTCTCAATAATATTTGAAGTTTTTGCTTTATTGGATGACTTTTGCTGCTTTGAAACTTTGCTTTTGTATATTTTTTTCTGTTCAAACTGGTTAGTTATGACAACATTAACTTTTTTTAAGACTTAAAACTACGTTTATTATTTAATCAAACAAAAGCATATTTTACTTATTTTATACAAGTTTAACTTTTGTGAAGTTACATAAAAAAATTGCTTTCAGCTAATATACTTTTTCTAATTTTAAACAAAAATTTTTAACTAAAAATAAAGTGAAACTTAGCGTATAGTAAAAAAAAATTAAACAAAAAAAAAGTCCTAAAACAAAACAATACTGAGATTTAAACAAAAAGTTCAATTCAAGGTCGTGTTTTTATTTTTATTTTGAGGTTTAGTTGCACAAAGATGTTCAAATTGATCTTTTATCCGCAAATTAAGTTTACCTCAAACAAGAGCTGGGTAATTTCTTACTTCTGCTGTGCAAAAATATAAGCCACTTACGAACAAACAAAAACGAAACTTAACTTTAATGACTTTAAAAGTTTGTTTACATAAAAAATGTTACACAATTCTAAAAACTAAATAAAAATTAATTTTTGTCTGAATCACTTAAATATCACTTTTTTTATAAAAAATATGTAGAGGTGTTTTAGAAAAAAAACTAATATAACTTCTGCATAATAAGACGATTTTAAATGTAATTTTTTTCTTTTCAGTTATAATTAAGTTATAATTTAAAAGCACGCGTGTAAGAATATTTCGAAATCTTTGTTAACTTGCATTAACTTCTTAAGTAGACAGTTTTATTACTAGAAGATAATTTAAATTTCAAAACCTCAAAGTTAATCACTCTAAGCTATTTCATAAATTAGTAAAAAATAAGTTCATAAGAATTAGAACAAAGTTTTTGAATATAATGGCAAACTTTGTGAGGTTAAACTCGTTTAAATGAAAACATTGTCAATTAATACGCAATTACGTTCAATCCTAGCCTAAAGGGTCGTTACCGTGTTATTTTTGTTTATTTAAATTTTCATCAAACATAAGCTTTGTGAAATGCAGCTTATCTACTTTTTACTATAACTATACAATACTTTTCTCGATTTTTTTAATTTACTAGTTAAGTAAGTATAATTTTGAGTTTATAAGTTTTATACCAGCCGAATTACGAAAGCGCTTGCTGCTACTTGAGCAAAAAAGTAGTACACTAAAATTACTAAAACAATAAATTTTAAGTTATTTACTTGTAGTTTGTGATAGTTTATTTTATCTAAAAGTTGTCGTACTAAGTAGGCTAAAAACTCCTAAAAGTGTTACACCATTGTTGTTACACTATACCAAAAAACTTGTCAGATTATCAAGAGTGTTTTTAAAACTATCTTAATTTAACAAAAAACGTTTTTTATAACAAAAAGCACAAAAAAAACTATAATTAGCTATAAATGTACTAAAAGTGTTTAAACACAACGAAATTTTTGTGAATTTGAACTCTATTAAACTTCAAAATGCGATCTTAACAAGATTTACTTATTTAATCATTTTGATGTTGTTTGGCTCTTTTTTTTAACCAGCTAATTCTCTTCAGGTGATTTTTATTCTTATTGATAAACATCAACAATATTATTAAGGTGAGAGGCAGCGGAGTGGTGGAAGTGCTGGAGTGGCACGAAACTACTGAAGCGTTTCTTATCGTCATGGTGCGACCGCATCCGGCTGTTGATTTGTACGATTACGTCAGCAAGCACAGAAGATTGAAAGAAAACCTGGCCAGGTGCTGCTACAAATTTTGTCATTTATTGTACGATTAGTGATTGTTTTAAAGAAGATTTTTTAAAGAAGATTTTTTAAAGAAGATTTTTTCAAAGAAGATTTTTTTTATCAAATTGTAACTTTGTTTTTTAAGTAGATTAAAACAATATTTACAAATCGCATAAAAAGTTTTATTTTCAAAGTTTTTTATTAAGTCTTCTTTTAAAAGCCTTAAAATTTGTAGTAAAAATGTAGTACAAACAGGTAAGGTAAATAATTTATAAGCTGAAATTATTGTTCTGAAACAAATAAAAAGTAAAGAACAGAAACTCATTTTTATAACATTTAAACAATGAATATAAGTCGCAGTTCTTCAGCACGACTATTTTCTAAGAACAAAACAAACTGTATTGACCGCACCTATATTGTTTCACTTAAATTATTTTCTTATTTCTTTGTTGCTACAAATAATTGCACTAAAAAGATTCAATTGGATGCAAACTTTTAAAGTAATTTATAAACATTTATTTTTATATTATTTTTATTTATTTATAAATTAACAGTGAAGGTTCAATTGTTTTACTCGTAATAAGTTATGTATATTTTACTTACTTTCTTTTATTAACAATTATTTAAATGAAAATGTTAAATAAACGAAAGCCTTAAACATTATTGTAAAAAAAAATATAGGCACATAGGGAGACAGATGATGATAGCGCTTCAACATTGTAAGTCCAGTGGAGTCTTGCACAGAGATGTAAAGCTGGAGAACATGCTCTTCAATCCTGAAACTCATGAGGTAACACTGATTGACTTCGGATGTGGTGATTACGTCAGAAGCCACTCATACAAAGGTTTATGCTTGTGTTGATAAGCTTTTTAAAATTGAAAAATAAACTAAAATTTTGTTAACAAAAATTTTAAGATAGATTAACTATGTGCAAACATAAATAATTTTTAAATTGTATTTTTTTTTAAGTTTTAATATGAGATAGAAAATTCAAATGTATTTATAACATTTATATAATTAAGTAGTGCATCAATTAAAAAAAAAAATTGATAATGATCTTATAAAAAATTAACGTAAAACTATAAAACAATACCTAGTTTGGAAAGGATCATAAAATTTATATTAAATACCTTTATGAATTCAAAGTTGTAGAAGGTTGTTACTAAAAAGTTAACAAAGTTAATATTCTTTCAATAATTCAAAAAAAAAAGTTTTTTTGTTTCTATTATTAAATTTTTATTACTTTACAGTAAAATTTAAAAGCAATTTACATTTTAGAAAATAAAAAAAATTGAGAAATTAACTTGCATAATGTGGTTAACTATATAGTTAATTTTCAAAGTTTTTCAGCATTTGGGTTAAGTTATAAATTTCTTAGTAAAATTCAAAGAGCAACATTTTATTTAAGTGTTGGACATATCAGTAAATTAAAGACTAAAACAAGCATTATTTATAAGAAAGCTGACGACAAAAACTATAAAAGTAAAAAAATTCTTTAAGATTTTTCGAAGTTACGTCAAGGATGATGTCATAACTTAAGCAACATGAAAGTAATGTCGCGAAAACTTTTTACGCTGTTTCCTCGTTTTTACATAAAGCCTTCAACTTGTGACAGTGTTATATTTAGATTTAGTTTAGCTTGGCACTTTTACAAAACAAGTTTGTTGAAGCTTACACCAAAATGTCTACGATTTTTTAAAGAATGAAAAATGTGGTTTTTAGATGAAAACAACAAATTCTGTTTGTACTTTTTATCACTGAACTGTCTTTCAATCAAAAACATTATAAGAAATATTTTCTATTAGTTGTTTACTTTCCTGAAGTAATACCAAGGTTTAATAATATCCTGTAAGTTTATTAAAATTAGAAAAAAATACTTCATACGTTTTTGAATTTCTTTCATATAAGTTTAGATTTTTTATAACGTTCTCTAGCTTATGTGTTTTAATATTCTGTTAAATATTCAATTTTAATTAATTTATTTTAATACAGAATTTGCGGGAACACCGGAGTACTACCCGCCGGAATGGTTCGTCAAGAAGAGTTACGACGGAGACCAGTTGACTGTGTGGAGCGTCGGTATTTTACTCTACTCGGTCATCTGTGGTCACCTTCCTTTCAGAAGCCCTAAGGATATCACTGAAAAGTAAGTCGCTTTGTGACAAAACGCTATACAGAGTTTTGAATTAAGTTTTCTTTTAACTTTTTACTAAAGTTGTAGTAGTAGAAATAGCTTCTTTGTATTCTTTGTTCCTACTTTTGTTACATTTAGGTCTGTTTTTAAAAGAAAAGCCACTACACAAAAAAACTTTTTGTATAGTTCTATTGCTTAATACGCATTAAACTCACATGTTAAAGTTTTGACAGAAAAATTAAAAAAAAAGTCTTACTGATATCTTACTTGCTGTACTAATATTGAACTTTAGAAAAGAGAAGTTATATGCTACTTATTGGTCATCTATCATTAAAAAAACATTTTTCAACTCATCGATCTTGTCTTTTAAATACCTTTAAAAACTTTTAATGACATTTATAAATAACTAAGTAGGTATGAAGTGTGTCTGAAATTATTTTTTAAACCTTTAAGATTTTAGTTATAATACATAAGTATACATTTAATATACACTGTGTTATTTTTTTTACTATTTTTTAGACTAAATTAAGTTAGAACTTTTTTGTCTCGTGGTTAATAAATAAATAAATAACAACCCTATGTTTTTTTAATTCCTTAAGTGTTAGCTCACTACCATGAAGAAGAAATCATATTTAAAATGTGTGTTGTGTAAAATAACTAGATTTATTTTAATTAGAAGTTTAGTAGTTAACCTTAAGTTTATTATGCTTTTTCTGTTTATAAACTTGAAACTAATAAAGTTACTATAATTTAAAACTTGTAGATTTTTTGTTTTCAATACTGTAAAACGAAATAAAAAAACAAACTCTGGTGGTATGATACTACAAATTTAATGAAAACGTTTGTTTTTTTAATTATACAACAAAGTTTTAGTTGAGTTGAGTTACAAACAAAGTGATTTTTTGAACTACTGTTTAGTTGAATTGACTTAACTATCAGTTTTAATGCTGAATACTTGTTTAAACTTTTCTTATACATATCAATAATTTAGTTTTTAGATACCATACTATATTTGTAACATAATATTAAAGTAGGTTAAATTACTCAAACTTCCGGAAAAAGAACCTTTTGTATGTAACATAATATTTAAATATTTAAGTAGAAATGTTAACTCTATAACAACATTAATTTAAATTTTTAGACTGTTATCCTTTTTTTGCCTTTTTTTCTTGTATTTATTGGCCTTAAGAGTCGTAAAAGTTCTAAAAAATTAAACAGCTTTTTTTATTAAAAAAGAAATATTTTTCTAACATAATAGAATTTTTGAAACATAATTAATAAAAGTATAATACTTTCATTTTATTCATTTATACAAAGTATTGTAGAACTTCAATATATCCAGTACTATTTTAAAATTTATTTAGGTAGTTTTTCATGTAAGAACTAGTTTCATACTTTTGATTTTAAATTTTTGTTCTTTTTAAACCAACCGCTTGAATAAAAAATAAAAATATATATTTAGTAAAATTTAATATATAAATCGTTTTATACTTTTCTTTTCGTCTTTAGTTGGCGTAAAAATATTTTAAATAAAGCAACTATGAAAAGAGAACTTCATTAGATTTGTATTAATAAATTTGATTTAATGTTCCGTTGATTTATTATTATTATTTTGTTTATTTTGCAATGTTAGACTCAGGCATCAAAACCTGAGCCACTTAAATAAGACACATAATGTGAAATATAAAAATAAATAAAATACATTTATTCTCCACAAATAAATAAACATAAACAAAACATTGAACAAAGTTAGAATTATAAAAAACTCATTAGTAAGTTTAAACTTTTTTGTTGATTTAAAAGGCGATAACTTAGTACATACAAACACATTTGTACAAAACTAATAAAAGTAAATTGATAGTCTGTTAGGGGGAGGCGTAGGGAAATAAAACTAATTAATATTACTAATAGAAAAATTAAGAAATCACTATTTAGTTTAGATGGGATAAAAGCTATAAAAAATTTATTTATTTATTTTCTTTATTATTTTCGTGGAAAGTTACTGAATTTTATTGACATTTATACTGTTTAAATCAATTCTTTTTAGTTTTAAGCAAAAATGTTCCACCCTCTTACACGATACTACATCCTGTGGTAATATGTTAGTATTTTTTTTTATTGATGGCTATGGATAATTGTCTTTTTAGTAACATATAAAAGCGATTCCTTGTTCTTAAAAAAATAACTTATAGGCAACGTTGGTAACAAATAAATATATCTTTTTCGTAGTGTACGTTATATATTGTTTTAATGTGCATCAAATTTTGTTTTAACTTTAAAAAAAAAAATATAATTATAAGTCGAAGATTTATAGATTAAGGAGGAGGTATTTGGTTTGTATGTTTTTTCTCAAACAATCTGTTTTTTTGTTTTTCTTTTAATATTTATCACTATTAAAACGCAACTATGCATAAGCAAAGGTTTAATAATACAATTAAATAAAATTTATATTAAGTAATATAGCAATTAAATGTATAAAAAAACTGATAAAATAACTTTTTAGGGTTCTATCTTATGGATTTAATTTTTTTTATTTTTACAACCAATTAGTTTAAGTTTTTTTGGAAGTATATAATTGTCTGTGAAAAGACAAAACGTTTTTCGTAAAGGTTTTCTTTTAACAATTTTCAAGCTGTAATTGTCCAAAATCATTAACTAAAACATGTTGTAGAATGTAATAGTTTATACTTGTTAATGATCCTACAATTGAACTGTTTTAAAGCAACTACTTAAACTATGTTTTGATTTATACAAAAAAAAAATCATCAACTTATAAACTCAAGATTTATAAACTCTTCGATTCTTATTTTCTAAAAACAGTTTGATACTTATTTTTTCTCACTTTAGGTTTATGATATAAAACTAAACTATGTACAGAAAAGTTATTAAGAAAAACAAATGAAACGTTTTAAGTACAACTTTAAAAGTATAGTTATACTTTTACTAAACATTTAAAATAACCTTTTAAAATTATTATATTAATCTTATATGGAAAAAACTTATAAATTTGATTAAAATTTAAAATATATTATCATTAAACTTAAGACCTTCAAAGAAAAAAAAGATTAACAAAATTAATAATGTAATTTATATATATAAATTAAAGTTTGCGCGCCCATACTTCACTAAAGGTCAATACAAATAAAAAAGTTCAGTTGATTATATACCAGCTTTAACAACTAAAGTTCTAGTGGAACTAATTTGATTTCAACAATATTTCAGTAGTTTTTATACTTTAGACTACTATTTAATAATAATTAAATGTTTATAATCGATATTTTGTTGTATATTTTTTCATTTAAACAGTAGCAAAATAAAATGCATCATGAGTTGTAGTAAATATACTAAACATTCATCAAAAATTCATTGACTTGTCTTAAAGTTGTTTACTAAATCTATTCATAAATCTTTTATACATTTAGTATAACAAACATTTTTTGCAATTACGTTGCTAGTTACTTTTAGGAAACCTAATTTTTTTTACAGTTTTTTCATAGTTATAGTTTGACTTATTTTAAAACTTTGTCTTTTTAAGCTTTTTGATTTAAAGATCCTAAACAGTTTAACTTGATTTCACTTCTTCCACTTACATTAGTTTTAGTACATATAATAAAACTTTGTGTAAAAAAACGTCAATGCTTGTAAATTATCAATTAATGTCACGAAGCAGAATTTCCCAAGTAAACTTTTGTAAACATAATTAATGAAGTACATACTTATTCAGTTCATGCTTTGATTACTAAACATTTAAGAAAAGGGATGTATAAGTACAACTAATAAAGATTGTTATTGTACATAAACGTTACCAATAATTAGCTTTTTCGACGTAAAAAGGGTTCTATCGTTTAAATACAATACTCATTTTAACGTATGGGAAAAACCTTTTAGCCTGGGGTAACGTAGTGACATTGGCTGTAATTACTCAAAACAATTTATGGTTAACGTTGTTTTCTTGCAGTTTGTTTTATTTGGTGGTTTGTTTGTAATGCTTTTCAGTTTAATACTGGCGTCATGTTTTTTTCTATGGTTTAAACATTGATTCAACTACTTTTAAAAACTATCATAAACCAGTAAAATACAACCGAAAACCTATTTTAAATTTATACTAAAAAAAATTTGTAGTTTTAATCGTACAATAAAAACTAGCTACTTTTAAATTAAAACGGTTTTTTTAATATAGCTATGTTTCCCAACTAAAACATAAAAAAATATTAAAAAGTTGTATTATAATTTTCTTAAACGTGCTTTGAAATTTTTAAAGTGAAATTTTGAAGTGTATTATTTTTAGATTGTTTTTTTAACTATTTTATTGGTTCAACTTATTGGCTTTGTTAAGTTTCTTGATAAATTTATTTAAATATTTATAAACAGCGACATTTATTTTTTCTTTAAACATTTAGTTTTAAATTATGGAGTGATATAGTTTAAAAATAAGATTCTTTCCTTTTTCTTAAAACTTTTTTTTTTCATAACAGGGAAATAACCAAGTACCCCTCAGATGTTAGCGAACATGCGAAAGATCTTCTTTCTCGAATGCTGCGAAAAAACCCTAAAGATAGATTGAAATTCAAACAGATACTTAATCATATCTGGTTTTCCGGGGGATCATACAAAAACGAAGACTTGAGGTGAACGGTTAATAACTTTTGATAGTTGTTCAAGTTTACAAACAAAAAGAAGAAAAAAAGTTTCAACTGTTTAGATATTAGTATACTTTTGTTATAAAATAGACGTTATTTTTTCTGACTTCGTCATCTACTAAACTACCTAAAAATTTTTCAAAATTTTAAAGTAATTTATTAGAAAAATATATTAAACTTTTTTACAAGCAAAAACTTATAACTAACTAAAAAAAATTAATAATTTTTACTGCGAGGCTTTGAAAAAGCATTTGAATTATGATAATAATTAACTTTTGCTAGACATAAAGTAACTATAGCTTTGATATATTTTCTTTTAAAGTGTTAAAGAAATATCTTTCAAATTTCTTTTTGTTCTCAATTCTTTATTTTTTGTGCCTTTGTACCTTAATTAACAATTGTTGTATTGATTGTCTTGAACACTCTGTAGAAAAAATTAGAAAAGCTTACAAAAAATAGTTTTTTACTATAAATTTCTGAACTAAATACAATATAAACTTTACTTAAGAACTAAAATTTAAGTAAAAAGATAAACTTTTATGGTTTAGACTATAAATAATTATATTATATAATCAGTTTATTAGAAAAATAAAATAAAACATAGAGTACTTATATTTTAAGATAATTATAAAAACTATAACATTTCAGTCTATCAATTTTTTTCGATGTAGTAATGATGTAGTATTACCAGTTAAAATCAATTGAATCAGGATGTATGCTAAACTATCGATAACTAAGAGAATTTATAAAATATAACATTTTGTGTTTTCTTTTAAGCCGTTTTCTAAATACACATATGTTAATGCTACTAGTAATACTAATTTTTGTATTATGTAAAACCTCATTAGTTACAGACTGAACTAAATTGTACCATTAGTTTTATAAAATTAACTTAAAAATAACATGTTTTTACAAAAATATACGTTTTAATTTTTGTAGCTGTGCTTATTTACTTAACTTGAGTTACAGTTTATTATTCAAAAATACTGTAGTATTAAAGCTTATTAAGTGGTACAAATAATCCTTAGGCTTAAAATTATTTGTTTTATACTTACGAATCTTAATAACTATAAACTGTTTCAACTTCATTTATTTGATGCTAAAAATTTAATGCACATTATACTTTATTATTATCTAAAATAACTATTGTTCTTTTAGAACTAGACTGATAAATTGTATAATATTAGTTCCAAAAATTTTTCATTTATGTATTTCATTTAAAAAAAAGGTTTATGACTTTTTAAAATGATTTTCAATCAAATTATCATTTGTGTTGTGTTTTACTAAATACAAGTTAACCAAATGTTTAACTGTTATTTTGAACATCAATAAAAATGCAGTTTTTCAAATATGTTTTTTAAGATAATTACAGTAAAATGTAACAACATATGAAGTAGTTACAGTCGAACCTAGTAAAATTTTTAGACAGTAGAATATTACCAAAATACATTTTCACTCATCAATGGTGTATCACTTAGTTTGTTTGTAACAGTCTTAAGCTTTGAAATTTTTCGTACTTACATTGTTTTATTTAACTCAACGTTTTTTTATTGTAATAGTGTTGTGTTTGAACTTTGAATTGATTTTATAATTTCCTTACATTGCTTAAATAAAAAAATTAATGCTTTTTAGTGAATTCGCAGCAAAAAAGCATTTTTGTTGTTATGTATTATGTCGGTAAAGCTTTGTATTTAGTTTGGTTACAAATATACCTAAAATACAAACTCAAAAACAGCATTGTTTAACAAAAAATTATTAATCTTCAAACTTTCTTTTTTTAAAAAAGTACTATGTTTTTTTCATGAAGTTAAAAAAAAGTTTTATTAATTAGTTTTTTACGCATAAAGTCGATAAAATAAGTATAATAAGTTGTATTTACTTACTTTTAGTTCCTTTTTTTTACTTACGTATCATTTAGTTTAGAAATACTTTTTCATTAGTTTCGTTGAAAATATTCAATTTAAAACACAGTACCTTAAATCATTCCTTATAAACTTTTTTATTGTTAGTTGGTATATATTTTTGTTACATTTTTCGTATCATTAACTTGCATTTTTTCTTATGTAATAAATAAATAAACCAGCTAGATGCAGTTTTGTTTACGTAAAAGTTTTATAATTTTAAATAATAGTTAAGTGTCTAAATAAAACTATTTTTTTCTGAATTATATACCAATAAATAGATTTTAAATAAAACATTAACGTTTAGAACTTTGATTAGCACTTCAACTTACTTAGTTTATGCTAAAATCATTTCAAAACTTAAGAGATAGTTTCTGACAGCTTACGACTAGTTTTTAAATTAGCTCATATTTTTTAAAAGCCAATTTAAAATGTGGCATACTATGTTAGAAATACTTTTGAAGTTGTCTTCCTTACAAATATTAATAGTTAATATACATCTCAGAAATACCAATTTATTCATTAATCTTTTCATGTTTCAGTAAGGTTAATTTTTGATTTAAACTTATTAAAAGTGATATTAGTTGTCAAAACATATGTTTATTTTATGATTTTTAAACACGACTAGACATAAATTATAAGTTTTATTTCAGTATTTATTGAGAACATTTTAATCTAAGTAAATATCTAAAAAAATAACTAATTTTGTTACTTTTCATTAGTTTTTAAAGATTATTCATCTATTGATTGATAATAATAAATAACTGCTCTTAAATTAAACAGTAAAAAAAATCAAAGTTAATTTTACTCAAATTGAGACAAATTGCAAAATTTGCTGGCTATAAAAATTTTCAAGCACTTCGTTTTATTGAAAATCTAATATTTAAAATAAATTTTAGTCTTATCTATGTCATCATTTTTTTCAAAGGTAAGTAATACTTAAAGTTTTTGTAAATTAAATACACGTCGTTATTTAAATATTAAACTCTATTTTAGTTGAAAAATTAAAACTTAAAAGAAAGTACAAAGTTTAATAAAATGCTCGATTAAATTTGATAAGGATCTTTAAATACTTACATACATAAATGCAATTAGACTTTTTATCTAAATAAACTCATTATTTCAAAAAAAAAACATCATTTGATAAAGCCTAAGAATCATCTTAATATTAAGATTTTTTTTTGTTCAAGGACTCCATTTTAATTTAAATATACAAACGTTCAACAATAATACTTTAGTATTAACTTGATGACTGTAAAAATTAATTTTATGGCTCCCGATGCGAGTTTTCGGTAATTTTAGATAAGTTTCTTTCTAAAATGATAAGAGATCGGAATATATTGATTATTGGAAAAGATAGATCATCTGTGAAATACCATATGTCAACTAAAGCAATACCAATACTTCACTTTTCAATTTTACTCTATCGTTGATTTATAACTTTACTTATTACTTTTGTGACTTTAAAGTAATAAAAATGATTTATTTTGTAAAAACAAAATTTAAAAGCAAAATTATTTTTCAATAGTTTTACTTTATTGGTTTCAAACTTAATGTTTGTTTTTCTAATGAATTTTTTTTTTTAAATAAATGCTTAACCTTTTTTTTTCAATCTAATAATAAGTGAGAATCGGTAACTTAAAGTATTTGTACTATCATTTTATAATGTTTTTTGCAATAAACTTATTTAAAAGCTTATTAAACAAACTCAAAATTTATTAACATACTTAGATTTTATTTTATCTACAAATACATATATATATTATGTATATATATATATACATACGTAAACTTAGTACACAATAACAAAACTTTATTCTGAAATGCAATCTAGTTGTTTACTACGGGTCATCAGAATTTTTTTTATTTAGATTTCAAAAAAGGTTATTTTTAAGTAATAATTTTATAATTGGCATTTACGAAAATTAGAGAGTCTCATTTATCATCCACGGACTTCAAAAATAAAGTATATTATAAACATATATACCTGTATGTATATATTTATTTATACTTAGAGTTTTATTCATATTTTATAATAACTACGTTTCAAATAAGTTTTAGAACAAAATACATTATAAACACTTTAACATTTTACTACATTTCTTAATGCATGGCTTTTAACTTTTAAAGCAAGATAATTTTACTTTCAGAATCGAAGAAAATTCATAAAATGCAGATACTCTCTTTTTTTAAGCTAGTGACTTAATAACTGTTATTGATTAATAGCTGCTAAGTTCTTAATATTGAATACTATTCACTAAAACTTTGCTGCAAGGTAGATATTATACAAAAGATTAAGCTTACTATAGCGATAAGAAATGTACTTTATTTAGTCTCTCTAAAAATTATAAAAACTTTATTTAAGTTAGAGTACAATAGAACAAACAAAAGAATTTATAAAAGATTAAACAAAAAAAACTACTCGTTAAAAACAACTAACGAACATAATTGACAAACGCTTAGAGTTTTAAGACAAGCAAGTTTCAAAAAAATAAGTAACATTTTTGAAATTTGAAACAGCATAAACTTTTTTTAAACATTATATAGTAAAAACTAAACTTGAAATATTAGACATTTTTTTGAATTTATTGTTTAAAAAAACTAATATAGCTCTATAAAAATAAAAAATAAAAACAATTCGACACTATACATTTAATAAATTTTAAGTTATAAATACAGAATAAACTATAACCTATTTTAAAGGTTTTTTTTATTAATTTTTTTACAATTTTATAACTTTACTTAACTATTTAAGTTAAAATACCCCAAAAGAAAATATTTAGTTCAGTAAAAAATGTACGTAATTATTTTTGAATAAAAAAAGCTTATTGTAAAATAAAACTATGCATTATTTTTTATAATGAGCTGTTATTTAAAGGTATGATATTAATTCAAGGTTTCACTGTCTTCAAAAAAAATATTTTTAAAATAGTTAAAATAGTTTATAATATCAACATAAAGCTTGCTTAACTTCAAAAAAAAAAGTTTATCTAATTCAAACAAGCCATTTAAACAACGGTTTATTATTTACAGTTATTGAAAACTTATAACAAAATTGGTCAGATAAAAAATTTAAATTGTAAATTGCTTCTAATAGACTAATTTACGCTAAACAAATCAGATAAAATATTTGAAGCTGTTTAGAACATTTAACAGCCTATTTGTGTTTTATTTTACGAGAATTTATCATTTTGAAATCTATGCGAACTTAAATGGAACAACTTATTTTAAACTATTTAAAAGCTCTAAACTCAATTCGTACTATGTTTTTTATCTGAAGTTTCTTAATAAAAGTAGGTAAAAGATAATTTAGTAAGAAGAAGTATGTATTAGTTTCTATAAAACTTTTGTAACGCTCTTTTTACTTTCTCGAACATAGTGCTACGGGTTATAAACTAATTAAAAATGACCTTTATATACTATTTTTTTATTTCGATAATTAAATTTTGGTTTCTTATTTCTTTTAATAGTTTAAACCTGTTTAAAAAAAAACTTATCAGAAAGTTATAAATGAAACTATACCTAAAAACATAAAAAAATTATAGTGGACAATAAAGTACGCTATATTTTTCATAAAATTGCTTTGAACATAAACTAAACCTTATAAGACACTATACAGTAAATATTTAATTTAATGATGAAGTTTTATGAACTTGAAATAATTTAAAAACTATTTTTTTTAATAATCTTTATAGCTGTCAAAAAATAATCTACTAGAATTTGAGTTTCTATATACAGGTTTTTTCTTCATACGAATAATTTATTATATTATCCAAATGTGTTATATAAACCATTATTTTATGAATTATAAACTAAAAAAAAAACCTAAGTTTGTATTCTGGAAACAATATTAACTTGGTATATACCAAACGAAAAAAAATGGTCATTTTTTGCATAAAATATAAATTGTTGTGTTTTTATTTTGTTGTATTAAACTTAACTTTTTCTAAGGTTTATACTTATTATAAAAATTAAATATCATTTAAAATATTTGGATAGTAAAATCAAGTGTTGTTCTTTAAAAATAGCTTCAACTTTATCTTTACTTGTAGTTAAAATGCAAATTCAACAAAAAACAAGATATATTTATTGTGATGATTGCTTTTGATCGACTTTTTACATTAGCAGTAAGAAAAAATATTATGTTTCAAATTAAATTATAGTTTTAACGGTAACAACGCGCCCAAGGGTATATAACTAGTAGGCAGTAGGATATTTTAACTAAAATTTACTTACCTACTGTGTTTAAAATTTCTAAAAATGTTCATTTAAAGCAATACTTAATCAACTATTTTGGTTATCTATACTAGTACAATTTATATAACTTCTAAACAAACTACGCTTTAATATTAATAAAGTAAAAAACGTTTTAACTTAGTTTTTTTTTTTCATAAAAACATCTGTTTTCCCAAGTAAAAAAAATATTTTACTGAAATAATTTTATTAAGATTTTTTTAATTTATGTTTCTAAATTAACTTCGTTTTATTAGATTTATATTTCAATTGATTAGTAAAGTTTGAATCAAGGTTAAATTCGAAATTTCAAGATTCAATAAGAAGTTTACTAGTTATTAGTTAACGTAAAAAAACGTTTAATTAAACTGAAATTTCAAAACGCAACACCGTTTACCTTGATTTCTTAAGTTATATTTAAATATTTCCAACCACATATCACCTCAAATAGGGTTCAAGAATAAAGAACTAGTTGATAACTTTTTTTTTTTAAGTTTTATTTTCTTATTAATCAAAAAGTTTTTTGCTACGAGTTTGTAAAGGTTTCCAGATTTCAAGAAATTTACTGTAGCATTTAAAGCTGTCAGTTCATCATTTATTTTTCTATGTCCTCTTTGTGAAAAACAAAATACTCAAACGACGTGTGTTTAAACAAGTAATATATTTTTTATATGCCTCTAACATATGTCACTCTGTGTACTGTTTTAAGTATATAAACACTTGAAACGTTTATGCAAGTAAGATAAAAATAATTCTAGTGAAATCGTATCTATTTTTTATTTATTTAAGAACTGTAAAGTTTTATTTATTTAATTTAACAAAAGTGTAACTTAACAAATAAATTTAAAATATACTAAAAAAATAATGAAAACAATTTAAAAAGTAAAATAAGTTTATCACGTTAATCGACGGATAACATTAATGTAATCTATTGAAGGTATTGTTTGGAATTATACAGTCATATTAGTCTTAGTTTTAAAACAGCAGTTTATTAATTAGGTAAGATATATATTTTATAAAAAAAAACATTAACATGTAACAATAAATATTATTATAATTATTAATAATTATTTATTAAAATTAGTGCTGCTTAATTATTTATACTGAAGTTAGTACTATTAAGTATAAATGTTGATAAAATGATAGTGTAATTTTTTAAATTGCAAGTTAAGTAATTTTTTACTTATTCTAAAACAAAAAGTTTCAACATTTTTGTGAACATCAAACTTTGACTTGCTCTTATAGTTGCTTTATACTCGTGATTTTTATTTTTTTAAGTAAATTATAATTCTTAGGCTTTAATATCTTAGTACTAGAAAATTTAAAACTGTAATTTAAACTTTAAACTATGCTTTATTTGTATATAAAGCAAAATATTGAAACGTGCTACTGTTTTAGTCTAAAGTAAACTTATATTTAGCTCCTGAAACATTTGTATTGAATACACTTATCAAGATTTTTTTGGCTAAAACAAATGTTGATTGGATACCAATAAAATTTTAGTAAATGAAAAATTTTTAATCTTTAAAGTTGTAAACTGTGAAACAGTAAAAATAAAATTGTTAAAAATATTTTTTAGACATTTCGTTTGAATGCTTCTAAAGTGTACATGTATTTACTTACGATAAAATTTAACTAGTTTTTAGCTTAAAAAAATTGTACTTGTTCAATAGTTTGCTAAAAATTATAAGTAGAAAAGTTAAAAAAGCCTTTTTTTTTTCAAATAATTGGTATTCCGTTAATTCTTTTGGTAAATATATAAAAATATTCAACATATAACCGATACTTTGAATTGGATTAGGAAAAGTTTAAAAGAAATTTGAGAATATATTAAAGATTTTAAGTATATAAGTATGTGAATAAATTGCAAAATTTGATGATAACATTTGTAAATAGATAAAGTACAATTTTTAGACCTGAAAACAAGTATTTTAAAACTAAAAGTCATAAATATAATATCATAATATATCACAGATGTTCTTGTGCTAAAACTTTATTTCAACTAACGGCGTTTCACTGCTCTCAAATAAATTTAAGAACAGATCTACGGAGTCTCAATAAGCTCAAGGAGTCTCAATTTATTTGAGAGCAGTGAAACGCCGTTAGTTGAAATAAAGTTTTAGCACAAGAACATCTGTGATATACATTCCGATAAGCTTAGCTTATCAGGATCTCCAGGATTTAACGCCTTATAACGTTACATCTTATCATAATATAGTTATGTTTTTTGACAAATTTTTTCATGTAAATCGTATACTCTAACATTTACCTTAATGCTTTAAAGCTTAACTAAAATATTAAATTATGCCTGAATCCTATCCCATAAATAAAAGCATATTAGTTTTAAAATTTAAACAAATATCTAGAAATAAATGTTAAACTTATACAAACAATAACTGAAGTCTCTGTCTTTTTTTTTTAATTAGACTATATTAATCTCAAGTTCTAGTTAAAACTTTAGACACTGAAGAAAAATACGTTCTCAACCGTTAGTATGTACTCAAGAAGTATTGTTCTAAAATTTTATACATCATATCTAATTATACTATTGTAGGAAAATTTCTAGTAATTTTAGGATATCGTGTATGATGCAATTGGTTTTTAAAAACTCTTGTTTGATTATATAAAAAACCAACAGTTTTTATAACTGATCAATAAATTATGTAAAACGAAAGATAAACAACCATCCATAAATATTTTATGATTTAGTTAATGACAGTTTCGTTATTTTGTATTTCTTAACTTCTAGATTAGTTAACGACTTGTTTCAAAACTTTCCAACAAAAAAATGACTGCTAGGTTCAATAAACAAGCTAATCTTGAAACAAACTAAAGTATAATATTATAATTTGGTATTTCAAATTTAATAAAAAAATTTAAATATATGTAAATTTTACTGTTCATTATTTCTTTTAATCAGTTATTATCAATTATTTCTATGGCTTTTATACTTTTTATGTTTAAATAAAGATATATGTAAGTATAACTGACTGCACTGTTCGTTATACTTGTTGTATATTTAAAGAATATACTTTGAGTGCAGTAATACTTTTGTAATTTCTATTCTTATTTTTAATTTATTTTCTTTTTATATGAAAACTCTAATTAAAACAAAGAATTTTTTGTTTTCGTTTTCTTGAATATATTTTTAAAAAGCATTTAAACTTCAATATCCGTATTCAGACAAAATTGCGTACAGTGAAAAGTTGATGTAGTTTACAAAAAAAAATACAAACTATAAATAAGCTAAAGCAGTTTAAAATAAAAGTTCACAGCTAAAGCTAAATTTTTAACTATTTTTCACACAAGTTAAACTAGACGAAAAATGTATGAATATTTTTATTTTTTACCATTTTTTATTGAAATAAATCATTAAATAACTTCACCTTTTCTTAAAAAACAACATTAAAGATACTTAGTAAGCTTAGTAGTTTTTTAATTATATTGTTTATCAACTGAAAACGTCACTATTTAATTTTTTTTTTAATTCCGCCGTTAAGAATACCTTGGTTTTTATTCGGTTTTGATTGACTAATTATGTTTTCAAGCTAAATCTTTATATATCAAAAAATATGTATCTAACTAAATGTAGGAAATAATATTTTAGCTATATATAAAGAAATTTAACAACAAATGTTTCAATAAAATTTTGTTTTTCATTGTTTCGTTATTTAATTCTTTACACTAAGTTTAAATTTTTTAACTAAAAAAAAAATAAAATTTATACGATCTAGCTTTTGGAATAATAAATTAAACGGTATCTAGTCTATATAAAAAGCGACTAAGACTTTTTTAATTGGAATTGTAAAAAAAATTATGAGTTAAGTAGATAAAATCGGATCTATAAATCAATTACATTAGAAATATTAAATCATTTAAAGCAGTGCAGTCTATAACTTTTTACATCATAGTCATTTATAATATTATATGTTTTGGTTTTAATGAGGTCTTTGACCGAAACTTAGTTTGTAAAATAAGTTCTTGAAAGAAAAAAACCATAGTCATTTATAATTAAAACTGAATACCTATAGACTCCGTTGTTAGTAAACTTGACTCTGAACATAAACTATTTTAAACTAAAACCAGTTGTTAAAAAAAGGAATTTATAGAAAAGCTTATAAGTTTGTATTAGTATTTAAACTTACTAAAACCAGTGATCTTACCACTTCTTATAAACACATTTTAGGGTGTTTTTGAATTTTTATTTCTCTGGTTGTTAGTTAGTTTAAATTCTTAGTTCTAGTTCGGTAAAACACAAACAATTAAATTTATAGTATCTCCTAATACTCGAATTAAACGGATAAAATTAATAAAATCACTAACTTAGTACAAAAAATAGACAGTTGTTTTATTAAAAAATACCTAATGTTTTAAATGTTTGATATTATAAAACACTAGAATAGTTTCTTTATGTTGACACTTCACTTATTTAAGATACCTAAAATTAGTTAAACATGTCTAAAAGCAGGGAACGGCAATCTGCGACCCATCAAGGGTAAAAGTTTAGCTCGCAAGCATGTTTTTACTTCAAAACAGCCCATGAAAGGTTCAACCTGCAGCCTGCGAGCTTGAAGTGAGGCTCGCAAAAAAAATATTGAAACGTACATTCTGACGTTTGAAGTGAAGAGACAAAACAGGAGCTACAACTGCGGCTGGCAAACGTTTTTATTTTTTAAACTTAGCCCGCGACCACAGTATACCTGCCGACCTTTGACTTTATTTAATATGGGTAGTTTTTTTTTGCTTACTGAACTAACTTTTTAATCAAGAATAAAATGTTCAAAGCATATCAGTAATGAAAATAATTAACCTTTATCGTAAATAACATTGTGTTTTCGCATTAGTTTGAATAAATATGTAGTTGATTTACGAAACAAAACATAGATTTTTCTTTTGACACTAACAACTTAATTTCTAGAAAACTTTCTTTTTTTCTCAAAAATTGTGTACCCTAATAGTTTCATTATGAATTTAAAAGCAAAACACTGGTTTCAAACAACTAAAAACTAAAGTTTTTACTCACTAAGTTCCATATGAAAACTTTAAATTCTATTTAAATTTCATCAATTATATAAATTTATATTCATATTTTGATAATTAAGTATTAATAATTTTTTTGTTTAGTTTTTCATAAATACTAAAAATCTTAGGGTTTACTTTACTTTAATATCTATTATGCAGATGTTAAAAACGTATAGTTATAACTTTTAGTTTTATATACTAAAATTGTAATTGTACAATTAAAAGATACTACGTTGCAGAAACGAAAATTAAAAAAAAAATATAAAGACTACAAATAATAAACAAACTCAAATTATAATTAATTTAGTGACATCTTTGAAACGAAAATAGTTTAAAGTGCTACATAAACGTATAAATATGACATCAAAAACGTCACTAATGAATATAAAGTCATTAGATTGTAACAACTTACTACTAACCTTTAAAAATTTCAATATCGACACTTTACATAAAACTTTTATTTTTTTATTTTATTCAAAAACTTTATTGTATTATTAGAAAATATGTTTTAAATTTAGTTTTATATTACTAATAAAAGCAGTATTTAAGCAAACACACATCTTTTATAACTTCAATTGATTATGTACTTGATGGCTTTAAAACTGTACAAAATTGTATTTATAACAGATTAAACTTAGTTAATCCCGAATTTAGCATTTGTATTTAAGTTACATTAAAAAGCACATAAAATATAAATGTATATGTAGTTCAAATTGAGTTATATTTTGTTGTACTTAAAAAGTTTTTTAAACTAAAACCTTTTTCAAAGGGAGAAAACTAAACACTAAAGTATTTTTCTTGATATTTATTAATATAAATTAAAACAAATATTTCAACGCTGTAAACAAATAAGTATTAAAAACATAGTTTTTTTTTCTTTCCGAACTACCTACCTTTGGTTGGGTTTTAAATAGTCACTTTAATTAATTTTATATTGTTAGTAAAATAAGACTTTCAGGAATTTTAAAAGCTCTGTCAGCTAACGTTTAAAGTTTTACGCCGTAAAATTCAAACGCGATGGACATACCTTAAACTAATTATGGTCGCTCGTACATCTGTAGTTTTCGATCAAATGTTGTCAAACAATAGTAATGATTTAAATTTTTCTTTTAAATTGACTTACCATTAAATTAAAATTTAAAAATAATAGTTAAGTATTATTTAAAGTCCAACTCAATACCTCGATATGCATAATTTTTCAATAAAAAGGTTAAGTAAAGATTAATTTTTAAGGTTTAAAAATAACTTACCATAAGTATTTCTATAACAGCATTATTTAAAGATTAATTGCATATTATGTTATTTAGTACATTATTTCCAATTTTTGTTAATTTAATAAAGTTATTTTTTTACGCCTTTAAAAATCATATTGTATGGCATTAGATCTAAAAAGTTATTTCTAGGTAAAATTTTATGAATTTTAAGTACAAATTAAACCTAACTAAAAAGGATTGACTTTAGAAGTTTTAATTTTTTTCATACTTTGTATGAAAAATAGAAGCTTATAAAACAAAAAAAATATCTAATTAGATAATTTTGTTAAACAGATACCGTAACTAGCTTTTTTTAATCACATACTTATCCATATTTAAGTAGTTAAAGTTATTAACTTATAAAATTCAAAAAAACTACTATGGTTACTACTTGTCCTGCGATTAACCACAAATGGATTAAATTATTTCAAAAGCTATGTTTGTGGTCTTTAAGCAGATTTAAATATATTACTAAAAACAGGTTATACCGATTACTGATATTCTAGTGGCAATTAAAACAACTTTAATAATAGATAAGTTTTTTGAAAATTAATAAATCTGTGTACTGATTTTGTACTGCTCGTTTAACAAGAATAATAATTAAAATAATAAGATTCGTTTAACAGAAACAACTTAAGATAAGTTACAAGTGTTAGTTGAATCAGATAAACTAGTTTTTAAGCAAAATTTGTAAATTCCACTTATAAGTGAAAAATACGCTATGTACAAGCGCACTTTAAAAACTAGTTTAAGACCTAAAAGTTTTGAAATCAAAGAAATGGTCATGGGGTAGCTCTTAGCTTTCCAAAGTAGGCTAGCACAGGTCTTTACTTGTTCTATAACATTTTTAATACAATATAAACGTATTAAAACATTGTTAAGTATAGTTTTGAAATAATAACCATATATTTTAGTTATAATTGTTCATTGGATAGATTTTAAAAAATTATAATACTAATAAAATTTTATATAGACGAGTATAATTTTTTTTTTAAGTTTTATTTCTTATAGTTTATTAAAAACTACTTACATGGTTGTAAGAATTAACAATTTCTAAACTCTACTGTATTAACAATCAGCTTTTACTTTGTTATTGGAATTTTAACTTTCTTTAAGTTAAGTACCTTAAACCTATTTTGGCTTTATGTGCAAGTGTAAACTTAATAGATAAAAGTTAAAATGTAACTACGACATAATTTAATGATAGTAACCCTGTTAGTATTCAAATTAAAGTATCTTTAAACGGCAAGACAATCTTAATTTTTAGTTAGATGCCTAGTACAAAAAACAATTAAACTTCACTAAATTAATGTCGTGATTAAACAGCTGAAACATTATTGTGAGTTTATAACGAAATATAAGAATCAGAACTCAAAAATTTAGATATATATTGTTTATTGAACAAAAAAAAAAGCGCTCAAATGTTTGGTTCAAGGACCTTGTGTACAAAAAAAACCTTTTGGTTATCGAGACATACACCAGGATACAGTTTAAAGTCATGTCCAGGACATATCAAAAAGAAAGAAATGCTAATAAAGTTTTATGGAATCTGCTTTTAATGAACCACTTAACAAACGCTATATTGCAAAATAAAAAGTTTTCTTAAAACAATTTTTTTTTATAATTATTAAGTATAAACCTGCCATTACAAATAAAGAATTTAAAACATTTTAAGTAAAATTGCAGTTTCTAATTAAAAAATAGAAAAATCTTATTATTTGACATATACTGGTAAATTTGTTAAATTGAAAACTTGAGCAAGTTAGTGCAGGATATACTTTAAAAAATACCATCTCATTAATTTCAAAGTTATGATGACATAAAAATGAACTTAAAATTAGAATTTGTAATAAAATAATTATCTTCAAAGTTTCATTTCTTATTTGTGCTACTTCGAGTCTAATGTTAACACCCTATAAATTCACCATACAAAGTCTTTAAAACTATTAACAAACATTGACCAAATACATTGAAAGTAATAAAGTTTCTGTTTTGAAAACATTTACAGTTAGTAATCTAACCTTCCTATTTTTACTTATTTTTTATTTATTTAATGGTTTGCTAAGACGGAAAGTAACCAGTCAAAAGACGCTTCTGTTTAAATGTAAAAAGACCATTGTAGTTTTCGAAAAGCTATTTAAACTAATATAAATATTTTAATTCAAGTTACGTTATTTCAAATTTTTATAAATATAATTTAAAAGGCCACTTCTCAAAAAATCGTTTTAGTTTTTGAAAGTAATAATGCTTATTTAGGTCTAATTAATAGTATTTAAGAAAAGTATTTATTTAAAGAAAAGTTTAATAGTTACTAAAAATAGCCATATCTTAGTAAGTTTTAAAACTTACTTTCACCATATCTCAAAAACATTTTAAATTAACAGAAAAAAAAGTCTTAAAAATTGTATCAGTTTTAAAGATAGAAATAAGTAGCTTGTTTTTTATCGTTTACCATCTTTTTTTACTGGTTTATTTTTTGAAAGCTCGTTTTTCCTGTGTGATAACCATGGCATATGTAAAATTTAAAAAAAAATCTTGTGCTATTTCAACCCTTAGAAAGAATGTAAACACAAAACAAGGCAATTAATACTTTGTTATTATATATTCTTATCATTAATAAAATTAATTTCGTATACTTTTATTACAAATAAAGGGATTGTTAAGTACAGCGTTGTTCTATAAAATAAAACTTTGAATGTATAATAAAATGTTTAAATTGCTGTTCAAGTTTAAGAGGATCAGGTCTTACACTTTTATAAGGCAAAGGAAAATTAGTCTAAGTAATTCAAACCTAGCTTGAATAAGCCTGGGTTTATTAAAAAAAACTTCTAAAAAAGATTTTAGGCTTAAATGTCGCCTTTAAAGCCAGTGTGCGTTTTTTAAACTTATATGTATATAAGTAGTATAAATATTATTTTTATTCATAGCACCTTCAAAACTTAAAGTTTTACATATAATTTAAACCGAAACTGTAAATTTAAAAAGACATACATCATAAGTTTTCTTTACCACTGTTCAAAGCAAAAAAGTCAGCCTGAAGATCAAAACCTAGTCGGAGATTTTAAAATTAAAGTATAATAAAATTTTTAATCAAGAAGTGCCACCAAAAAAGTTCTCTTGATTGTCTTAAATTGGACACAAGTGTTCATGTGATAATTGCCACATGTAAAGAAAATTCAACTAAAAACTGTAAGGTCGCATTTTTTGGATCCCATATAGTTTGAAAATCGAATTCCGCCAAGATGAAAGTTTCTTAAAACCATCTGAAATTTTATACAGGGTGTATTTGTGGTACCTACCACTAAAAAAATAGGTGAAACCTCAAACGTACCGTATTTATAATAAGGTCAAACCGTATTTATAAGCACCTTACTGTACATAAAAATTATTTTAAGTTATACAAAAACTTATGTAAAACATTAAAACGACTCAAAATCAAATGTCAAACAATTATACTTCATGTCTGTTTATTATGAGCTTTAAATGTTTCTGTGTACACTAAAGTATGATACATAGTGGAAATATATATTGTAAAAATTTAGGTTTAAATTACATGCTAAACAAAACACTAAGTTTTAAAGAAATCTAATTTTAGGTCAACACTAGGCATTACTTTTGTACAAAGTAGAAAACTGACTGAGAAAATGTTCTTGTTCGGCGGGCCACATTTATATGGTCGCGGGCCGCAGATTTTTTCTTCCGCGGACTGCATTCCATTCAAAACCAAAACGTGCTCGCCAGCAGCAGTTTGCCAACCCCTGCTCTAAGCAAATAAGTTATTGCGTGTCAAAACTTCTAGCAATAAAAAAAAACAAGTTATAATGGTTCACGGAATTTGAAAGTTTTAAAGAAAATGTTTAGTATTAATTCATACCAGTTGTAACAGAATCAAAATATTCACAAAGTAAATATTTTTCAAACTTAGTACAATTATTTTACTAGATAGCACAGAACTATGTTAATACAGAATTAGCATATAATATGTAGCTATATATAAAAACAGTATGTTTATTACTTAAAGTATATTTAATTAACATTTAAAGCAGTTTTGTACATATTGAACACTTACAATTAAATAGTTTGACTCACGGGTTATTTTTTAACCTTTTACAGTTTACATTTACAATAAAGTTAGGTTTTGTAAGTAACTTTAGTTTAATAATATATTTTTTATTAAGAGTCTTAAAAATTAAATTATTGTTATATAAAATGTAATTTTTGTTAGTCTATCATTTAGTTTTAAATAACAATTTTTACAACATTGAATTATTCAAAATTATACTTCATAGCAAGAGCTCTGTTCTAATAAATTTTATGCTTCTTTATCATTGTTTTAAGGTTTTCCGCTAGTTGACGTTAATGAGCTAAACAAACCAAGTTGTTTAAAAAATAAGCTAATAAAAACGTAAAAATGTTTAAAAACAAGCTCAGTTCGTTTAAACCTCTCAGCTGCACTCAAATCTAGCGTTTTTTTAATTGTCCATAAATGTTCGCTATGTGATGCATATTTTTTATAACCTTGTTCTAAAAACATAAAAATCTTTGAAGTTATTTTGTAGGCTTTGTATTTGTAATATCTTTAAATAGTTAGTGTTCGGTAAGAGTTTAAGTTTTTCTAATAATAATTTATAACTATTTTATAACTGTTAACTAGACTTAATTAATTATATGTGAATTTAATCTTAAAGCTTTTTAGTCAGGGTAGTTAAATAAGTCATATTAAACAAATTACAGGCTTAAAAGATATTCTTAAGCCTATCCTCAGGTGATCAATACGTTTAACAAAAAAAAAAGACAGAATAAGGTAGTTTTCGAACAATATTTTTATAAAAATCAGCTGTTCTAAACAAACTGCTCTAACAAGTAACATTAGTACCGTATCTTAGGTCCCTACTATTACAACTGGCAAGTCTAGTACTACACTGTGTTTAAGACAATTCTTCTATTTATAACTAGTTTAAAATCTAAATTTCTATAACTTGATATTTTTTTTAGTAAAATATATATTAAACAAAATATTTTGAAAAATATAGTTTATATCTTAAAATCTGTAAAAATACATAACAGTTATAAATTTCAAACAATTATACAAGCATTTACTACTATAGTTTTCAGTTCTAAAGCTAAATATTTAAAATCTATCAAAAGCATTTAGTATAGCAAGTGCATCTTTATTTAGATTTAAAAGGGGTTTATTTTCTTTGAAGTCATTATAATAAATGTTGTAAAAAACTTTTTATTCTAGTTATTACTTTCAACAAAAACGTTTTCCTTCTTCACCAATCTTTGCTTCTCCTGCGTACTTTAGCTCAGGGTCGCTGTAAAATAAATAATAATCTGTAGTTTTAAATTTAATTAAAGCTTTATACAGTTACTAATGCACTAACCTAACAATTTTTTTATGTAGTACGTCTTATTTTACCTTTAAAATAGTTAATCGCATATTAGGGTCTATACAATTTAAAAAAATTAAAGTAATTAGTGCTAAAAATAAGCTACTTAAAATTTTTTTATTTGATTAGAACAAGTAGTAACGTTTTTAGCTATAAATCAGCAGAGCTAATATGATTTCTCAACATCATAATTAGCACTAAACTAAACCGCACGAAAATCAACAACATTTCATACTACAATTTTGTCCTCAGAAGTACTAATCAGGCACAGATAGACACGATGAATCGTTTTAACAGTCATTGTAACTGTGTCTGCCTGATATTGATTTTAGTTAAAAATATATGTTTATAGTTATTATGTTTAATACACAAACATAAAATTTTGCATGCCTTTTTTAATATACCTTAATCTATTATAAATTACTAGAATATAGGGTAATGTTCATATTTTATAAACTGTGAAACGCCACTAGTCAATAAAGTTTTTGCTTAAAAAACACAGTTGTTTACAAATTTGTTGTATATATTTCTAGTTTGAATAAAGTTGAGTCTATTTTTGATAATTTTATTATAAAGAATAAATTACCTATTCCTTTTAAAAAAATTGAGGAAAAAAAAGACAATTAATTTTAAACTAAAAAAAACGAATTAGTGCTTTCTATTGTCTCAAACTTGTACTTTTTTCATTAAATTTTATCGAAATAAGGTACAGTTAAAAAATTTGATGATATACTATAGACCAGGGTTTCCCAAAGTGGGCTAAAGAACAGATCATCAGGGGGTCATGAGCAGCAAAGGGGCCAAAGGGGGGGCATTAGGTCATAATTTGAAACTTACACTAGATATTCTGGAGTTGCTGAAGAGGAGCAAAAAAAAATCTTAGGTGTTACAAGGGGGCCATTTGAGAAAAGTTTTGGAAACCCTGCTATTGACAGACAAGTCAGAAAAAAAGCTAAAAAAAATTAAGAAAAAGATAGTAAAAACTTTTTCTTTATTTAACTGACATATGTTTCTGTGTGTTAAACGAGTTGTTTTTCAACGGAGTTCTGTAAAAGTTAAAATACTGCAACAAAAGAATAGAAGAAAAGTAGGTGAGTATGTTTATTTACAAAAAGTAAGCATAATCACTACAGATTAATAGTTAGTATTAGATACACTAAATTTTATACAAACACTGTTTTCTTTTAGTATTTATATTTTTACAGAATTCCGTTGAAGTGTGTTAACTCGTTTAACACACAGAAACATACGTCAGTTCAATAAAGAAAAGTACTGCGAAAATTGTTTTTTTTAATATACTCCAGGGAGCTTGGTTCGCTAGAAACTGTATGAACAAACGATAAGATTTAAATTTTGAATATCAAAAATAATATATTGAGTTTAAATACTTATCTGAAAAGTATAAATTTAACGAATGCACCTTTTTAGTAAATTATAGCAAGATAATTTTTAGCTTTTACATTACGAAACTTTAATGTCACTGATAGTTAGGACAATAGCTAGTCTTTTGTTAACTTGATATCCTATTTAAACAGCAAGATGTATTTTTATTTTCGTCATACGAAAATTTTTTATCTATAACTTACTTTTTTATGTTACTGCACAAGACGCAAAAATTGCTGTATTTTTTGCCATCACTTCCACAAACAGGTTCTAAAATTCTAGTACATGCTCCAATAATTTCTCTACACTCGCAATTCTGTTTATTTTATTAATTAAAAAGTTTTTTTGAGATAAAAAAATAAGGTGAAAACTTCTGAAGAAAAAAAATCAATAAATTTTAATGTTTTAATTTATAACTTTTAACAATTTAAAACTTTTAGTTACTTAAAGAAATACTTAGCTAGTGTTTAGTAGGACTGTATAATGATAAGCTTTTTATAACTTTAAAAAATTAACCACTTAAGTTTAATTTAATAACGAGTTAGATTATATAGCTAGAATAAAACATTGGAATAACTTACTCTAGTTGGGTTACCAATGTTAAGGGGAGTAAAAAAAGTTTTTCCGTTATGAATGCACTCTGTAAACAAAAAATAGTAGTTTTTCTTTCTGACTTAAAATTTACTAAACTTTTTCTACCAGTTTATTTTATTTTTATATTCACTAAAAAATCTTTTATAATAAATCTAGTTTTTAACTAAATACTAGATAACTATTGTGCTTGTAAAATACACATACAAAGTGAAAAGTAATGAGATTATAAAGATTGAAAAGTTTCCAGTAGAAATAATCTCTATTATATAAGAAATATTGTTTCCCTACTATATACGAAATAAACAACTATGTTCTTCTGAAATTGATGTGATTTTAAGTTGATAACTTTTAAGCAGCTATTACGAGAAATTTAATACTGCTAAGAATGTATAGAAATACTAGCTACTATACTCCAAGACAAGACGTTAAGCTGTATCCAAGTGGTGTACGATTCGATAACCGAAAGGTTATTTCGTACACCAGGTTCTAAGAACTATTATATTTAACGCTTTTTTTTATCCTTCAAGAAACAATATACTATATAATAACTGAATTATTACTGACTGACAAAAAATTTTGACTTTTATGTGAAACATCAAAACTGCTTCTTGTCTAGACTTATTTTAAAGTGTACTTAGATTCTTTTTTTTTGAATTATGTCGTTTAAAAATTTTTCAAGATGACACGGGTGTTTTTTTTTTACTTCGAGTGTATAACGAATAAAATCTTTAGCGCATATTCTAATTTAATCTAGCTAATGAATATGTAAAAGTATTTTTGCAAATTTTATATTCTCCTTTTTAACTATACTTCACTGATATTCCTTAAAAAATTTTAACATAACTAGTGTCATTAATTAAAGTAAGTTTTTGTTAATTTAGATAGATACCTTATTCTCTAATCTGGTTTGCAAAGAATTATTTATTGATTGCATTGTTTTTTAAGCTTAGATAGAAGTATAAAGTCTAATACAAAAACTGATACCAAAATATTGATATGCATGTTAACAAACTAAATTTTTGAAATTTTTGACAATTTAAATTTATTTTGGTTGGTTTTTAGTATCAGCTAATTTATTATTTTTAGCAACTTACACAGCTATAATTCATAATATATTTTTTCTAATATCAATAACACTAACAAAAATTCATGTTTTATTTGTTTTATTAAACAGACTACAAGTGTTTTTTTTTTCCAAGTATAACAAATATTTAACAGCGTCTTGTTATTCTACTAGAAAATTTTTTTTTATAAATATTGTAGAAAGCTTATAAGTTTACATCTAACAATAATTTTTTAACTAGTTCAAAAATGTTTTAGATTTTAGCACTATAAAAAATAAACTATATAAAGTTTGTTTATTTCTAATAACATATTTATTTGTTATGTCCTAACTACAGTTGAGTATTTCGTTTTAACCAAGTGTCAACTGCCTTTTATATTTGTCATGAGCTATAAAGTCTTTTGCAGCCTTATTGTTAAAAGTCTTCTTCTGAGCGCGATAGTTTTTAAAAAATTAAAAAATAATAGTTTTAGAAGCAAAATTGTAGTGACATGACCGTTGAGTAAGCACTACTCACAATTAAGACAGGAGCATATTTCTAAAGACATCTCCAAAAAAAGCTAAGTTTTCTTGTTTTTAACAAATACTTTTCAAACTATAAAATAAATAAGTCACAGGCTATAAATTTCTTCTTGGTAAGTCAGATCTACCCTACTGGTCATGTTTTGCCAAACCGTTGTTTAAACTTATAAAACCTATATGAAATGTAACTTGACATTTATTAAGTTTATTTATTGTTCTTTATGAACACTTCCAAGAATGAATTGCTGCTAAAACTACGTGTAATTTAAAAAAAAAATTATATTATTAAAGTCCCTGAATACTTACAATTTTTATTTTTCAATAGTTAGTTTTTAATAAAAGGTAGATCTTATGTAAAACTAAGACTTATTTATTCAACAAAATATAACAAACTATAGCTGTATTTATATTAAGTTTATGAAGCTTTAAAAATAAACATACCTTTAGATTTACAAAAGTTTAACATTGCAAAGTAAATAAAGATGCTAAAAAACGTGAACTTCATCTTATTTTATAGATATGTTTACAAACAGAGTGTATTTCAAAAAACTATGATAAACTTGAGTTAAAACTTATGATATTTTTGCATGAGTCATCACTTCCGCAATTAAAAAGTTTCATAAGGTTTCAAACTACGTAAATGCAAAAGTTATATATTTAAGTATTTATTTGTAGTTTTAAAATAATTTTTTTTTTAATTAACAGTAGTTGTGCCACTGTTAAATTTTTATAAGGTTTTATGTTTAAAATATAACTATTATACTGTTTTTACCTTTTTTTAAATAAAAACCTTGTATAAAAAGCCGTAAACAGACAATAAAAGATTGTTTGTTTTTAAAACATATGTTCTTGACATATATTATATTTTGAAGACACTTACAGTTTATATTTTTGTACGCTGTCCGCTAAGACTTTTGATAAACATGTCGGCCAAAAAAGATTTTTTAAATCCGTCCGCTATGTAGAAAAGTTCCCACCGTTTATACTAAAACCTTTAATATATATTTTAGATATTAAAAACTAAACATGTTTTGATGCATAAACTTTTTTCATACCATATTTGTTTTTTTTATTTTTTTATTTCGAAATGAAAATACAAATACACATTATTAAGTACTATACATATGTAATATTTTTAAACAATAGTAATCAAAAACATTTAACAATTGTTTTATTGTATTCCTACATAGCATATAATTGCCTTCACTGTCTTACAATACCAATACAAAACAGTTAAATAAAGTTTAAATACTAAATCTATGCAGAAAATATAGACAGATAATTTTTACATATTCAGCAACAACAGAAATAATAAATTATATATAACAATGGTGAAATAAAAAGCGTTTAAAACTTATAAAATTATTTATTGGTATTACTTAACTGTTTAATTTAAAATTGCATTAAATAAAAACAAAATAACCCGAAAAACAATTAAAAATACTTGATTATAGGAAGTTGTGAAATACGTACGTAAAATATTATAAAAGTAATTTTTGTAAAATAATAAAATAAGCTCTACATACACCTCAGAGAACATGATTTAATAAATTAAAGATGTTTCAAAATCTAATAGTATGCTGCAGTTAAAATGTTTTGTAGATAAAATGGTCTAAAACATCCAAATAAGATATCTGAGACAATTAACTTTTATTCAACTTCTATTTACTTATTAAAATAAAATCAGTTTTGAAGTTTTACTACTAAATTTATACGTTGTTTATCATTATTCTAAAACATATTTAGACTTTGTAATTAAATTTTAAAGAGTATAATACAGATAAAACTACTTAAATAAATATCCAGAACACAAAGATAAGATTTAAAATGTTGGGACTAGGAAAAAACGTTTTAATTTTAAAAATACTAGAGTATATAAATTTTTAAATAAAATTTATAAAAACATCTTTTACAAAAATAATAAGAAATTTAAGCTTAGATATTAAACTCTTAGCTTGAAATTGATTGCTGATGTTGAATTCTTTTTATCGGACATCTTCAGTGTTTAGTGGCGCAAGCTTGCTATGATTAAAACCGTAAGAAAAATACACGATTAATCCTAAAATTAGTGTTATAGGTTAATAATACTTAAATAGTTTTAAGACATTGTTTAAGTTTTATTAGTTTTTTGGAACAAAATCTATATAATCTTAATTAAATTTCTTTCATTTAACCTGCTATAATCCAAATGAATAAACGCAACCAAGTCAAAGGGCTGAGTTTCATTATTAGTGCAACATTTATCAAAATACTCAAGAAGGGAACCAATGGAACTAACGGTACCTTAAAGAAAAACTTTAGTTTAATACATAGCTCAAAAATAAAACTGATTATGCCTGATAAAAGCTGAATTTACTTATATGTTTTTTATTATAGAAGGTAATAAAATACTTTAAAAATTAACTAAAAAATTGGTGTTGAAGTTCAATAAATATTATATAGGTTTAAAAACGATAAAAGTATAAGACATATGAGATACTGAATGTTTTTTGCAATTAATATTTTATTTTTTTCTAAAGTATTTGAAAAAAATACACATTATTTGTTGCTTTTTTATTAAAAACTAAGTTTAAAAAACTGTTATAAAAAATAGAATACGAACAAGAACCTTATAAGTGGTAATAGTTGAATCTTGGTAGAACAGGGAAATTAGTAGAAGACAAGCAATTATGGCTGTAAAAAGAACAACAAGTGGTATTACTACGTATGCTTGCTCTAAAACATTTGTGGGTACGAAAATTAAAAGGGATATTATCACAATAGAGCAGACAACCGCTAAAACTAAAGCATTGAAGACAATTTGACCAGGTCTATACGTCAATGTCCAATAAAAATATGTACCAAAAGAGGAGTTTATAACTGACTTTTTGATCGTACCACAATTGTTTTGTCCAAGCAAAGTAAAATTTTCGCAGCTGTTTCTTTTGAAAATACATATTTAATCAAAATGATAGTTAGTATTTTGCATTCAAAGTTGTTTACTTAAAACTATGCTAAAACTATAAATAAGATACTTTATATATAATGAACTTCTAAAAAAGATAAAAATTTAAGCTAGTTTTGTATGTTTATAAACACCTTTCGTTCTTTAATTTTTTTTTGACTATGAACAAAAGTAAAATTACATTAGAAATTGTTGAACTTCAAACTTAATTAAAGTTTTTGAAATATAAAAAATAAAAATTTTAACACGTCTTTTGTCCTCTAATTTTTTTATTTAAGAAATTTTTTTATCAGTTTTAGCCGTACCTTTAATGAATAGTTGCAATGGCTTTTAGTTATGAGCAAAAAGTAAACTCATTATCTTTACTCAAAACCACTAACTTTGTCACAAAATAAAATTTCATACCTATCTATTGTAACTTTTTCTTCCTGATACTTCACTGAACAATCTTTTTTTTCGTTCTCGTAGGAATCTGAACACGACCCGTCACCGGGACTTCTTTCCACGATGACGTCATCATCTTTGTTGTCGACTTCCTTGTTATCTACTGACGATCCTAACTGCTTCATTGCCATCGTTGGTGTTATTTCTTCGTCAACTTTATCTGATCTCGAAAGACTGCAACAGACAAGTTGTATAAACTTTATATTATTTAGTTTTATTATAATAGATATTTTAATCAAATTAATTAACTTAATATAAAGCAGTAACTAAATTAACCTAGAACTATGGTCAACTAAAATAATTATAAAAATATACTGTCATCATTATTTTTAAAAGTTCTCATTTTAATTTACATTGAGTTGTCGTTTAAGTAGTTTTTTTTAATGTCATTTAAACTTGTTTATGTTTCTTAAAATATTAGTTATAGAAATATATAATATTAGTTTATAACTAGTTAGAATACTTCAATTTAACTAACCTAGACAGGTTGTTTGGAGAATATCTGAGTGTAATTACACAGAAAGCAACAAAACTACAAGCAAGCAACTGGCCTATTGCAATAAACTCTACTAATGTCTCAAGACTGAAGAAGATAGCTAACACAGTGCTTATCGCTGCAACAGTAAATGTTGCAATGTGAGGTACCTGTTACATGATGACTGCAAATTTTAACTTTAATTTATTTACATTTTGTATTGATTAAGATTTTTAGAACATCGTAGGCTCAAAACAGATTTTTTTATAAATACTTTTAACCTTATATTTTGATTTTTTTTTCGTATTTTATAAAAATCAATAAAGTATACTTTAAATTCTTCACTTTATACATAAAACTTAGTCTGTACAAATAAAAAATGATATGGCTTTTATTTAGTTTATATTTTTATGTTAAAAAAGTAAAAAGTTGAAATTCAATTAATAAAGACTAAAAACTATTTACGATAAAAACACTGTTTCAAAATACAAAAATTAGAATAAGCCAGTATTCTTTAGTTAAACAATAAGTCAAACAAGTACATACTAATTAAATAATGTTTAAAATTTAATGATCATAACCATACGCAAAAAGCACTTTTCCTCGTCGTTACTTTTTTTTTAGTATAAAAACAAGTTTACAAGCAAACCTGAGTAGCTGGATGAACTCGACCTAGAAATGACCACAGAAGTCCATCCCTAGACATAGCTAGCAGATAGCGGGGGACAACAAACAAGATTACTAAGAGGCATGCCAGCATGGCAGCTAAAGCACCAACGGAAATAACGTACTTCGCCCAATAAACTCCCCTCAACTCATAAGCTGACGGAAACGGAGTTAATGCATCAATATCGTAGTAAGGCACCATCAAAGTCAATGAGGCCGCACCACCAACATATGCTGCCATGACTATTGATACGGAAATACCCAATGACAAAGGAATGTCTCTAAAATTTAATATATAACGTTATTGAACGACAAAAAAAAGCGCTAAAAATATTTGGTCCTAGGATCTGGTGTACAAATAAACCTTTCGGTTGTAGAATCGCACACCACAGATACCCAGATACCTTTTAACGTCTTGTCCAGGACATTATACAATGTTATTGTATAAGCATTTTTAAAAGCATATTATACACTTACTAATTACTCTACATTTAAAAAGTAGTTACAACACTGTCTTATTCTAATTAATAAACTAGTAACTTACTTTTTTGTTTTATACAGATTTTATTATGTTACAGTTTTTTTAAAATGTCTTTATTTTATTACATTTTACATATTCTAAAAGTTTTTTTTAATTCATAAAAGGTTTTATTACTGGACGAGTTGATTAACTATATTTATTTTTTTGTAAAAAGTTTAGAAAGTTTAACTGTATAAAAAATACAAGTCTGTATAAAACCTAGCAGCGTTTTTAGCTTCTTCAGTGGCAGATGATATCATTTCATAGCCTACATAACTGAAAATTAATTTTGACGCTCCTTTCAAGGTGCCTGACCATCCGTACGGAAAAAAGTCGTTGGTCCAGTTTTTCTTTTCTCCAAGTGCAAATCCGGTTGCTGGAAGTTTATTAGTTTACAAAGTTTAAAAGTATACTATTTACTTGTACCAAAAAGTAAGTAAGTAACAAATTTAGGACTCGTAAATTTAAGATATTAAAATAATATTACCAATAATGAATAGAAGAACCATGAGGTTAAGTAGTGAGATAGAAATATTTATTTTCGAAGATATTTTAACTCCAAAAAGAAGAACAGAAGTGAGAATTATTATGAGAAATGCCGCTAAAAAATCAGGGTATTCTGACAAAAATCCTCCTTCACTCATAGGCATTGTGTGGCGAAAAAAATTGTTGATGGTACCGTTACTAAGCTGATCGATGTAACTGTTTAAAATAGCTGTAAGTCAGTTTTAAATAGGCATTTATTTATATTAGAAAAGTCCTTAAATTAGAGTTTTATAATAGTCAGAAAAAGCAACTAGACACTGAAAGAAAGAAATCATATATTCTTAGAAATAAATAACCTTTAGTAATTAGCTACCCGTTTGTTTCAATTGGATTGTTTTAAAACACTCTTAGGTAGTTTAATGATAGCAAAAGTCAAAAGAATAAAAAAAATCCCATTTACTCAGTAATTTTCTAATAGTTCAAATAAAAAAGGTTTGTTGTTTTTAAAATATTTGCAAAAACTGTTGATTTCTTTTCACATTTAATTATCTTAAGTTAATTTATTCTGATTTATTTATCGGTTTGTTTTGAAGAAGCCTAACAATACACAAAGTTATCTCAAAATAAGTTAAGCTAAGTGTTTTAGTATTTAAGAGTATCTTTTTAGAAAGTATCATTTAACATTAAAATAACTTAACTAATAGCTTAACTTATTTTGTGTAATAGTGTATTGTTTGGTTTCTTCAAAACAAACCGATCATTAAATGTGAAAAAAGTTTTAGTCGTACTATTTTGTTTTATTTACAAACAAATTCTTACTCAAAAACAAATTGGTAAGACACTTTATTATTTTTCGATACGAATGCCTTAATTAAAAAAGCTTAAAAGTATTTTCCATCGGGTTGTTTATATAATGATGCATTTAAATAAACTAGACTAAACAACTTCTAAATTTTAACACAATAGAAGATAAAGGTCGCCATAGAGCGGAAGTTTTATCGACCGAAAAACAAACTACTTAGGGAAAGGCAACAGGCGCGCATGTTGTAGAAGCCAAAAAAGTGATGACAAGTTTTAACCAAGGTACAAGCAAGGTGCTTACTCAATGAATTATTTATGAACTTATGCAGTGCTCTTTCGCGCCAGCAAAACTTTAAAATTACACACAACACTCGAAATTCCAAATTTACACTTAGCAAAAAGGTTAGTGTTGTTGAAAATCTATTTACTGTTTTGTTTGTTTCAACTTTAAATTTTTTACTTTACTTTCTTATCCGATAAAATAAAATAAAAACTGAAAAATTAAAGTAAATTTAATTTACAATTCTTTAAATTAAGTTAGTCTTTGACATAACATCGTCTACTGTTGTTAAAAAAAATATGATAAACAAAACTTATGTGTAAAGTAAACAGTGAATATAATAAACTGTTAGCTTGCTTTTTCAACATAAAAGTTTTGATATTTTTTAATAATTTTTGTAACAAAGTTATTAAGTGCAAAAATTGAGTAAAAGACATATTTTTAAAACATGTCAAATATGATTGGTTAATTTGAGTGTAAAACTTCCGAAAAAATTGACTGAAACCAACTTTTTAAAAAAATTAATAAATTTTAAACTTTTTAGAATTATTAAAAACTACCTAAAAATATAATTATATCAAGAATTTTTGTTAATTTTGCCTTTTTTTATTAAGTATTGAGAATAAGTATTAAAAAATAATGTTTCCTGAGCAACAAAGTTTTAACTGAGCCCTAATATTATATTTTTTGTTTGTAAGTATTCTGTGAAGGTTAGTATTTTCTATGTATTGTGTAGTAATAAAAATCTTAAGTTTATTAAACAAAAAGCTTTATTTTTAATTGGTTGCTTGTGTAGTAACTTCAAAGCTATAAGTTTTTCTTTTGGAATTTGAGCATGTTTGGTAACATTTAAAAAAAATTATAATAATGATATGTTTGATGTTCGTGGAAAACATTATTTAATTTTGTTTCAAAAGAAAAACTTAGCACCTCAATCGAATCGAATATATCTATAGAAATATAATTTTTATGAAAATTCACGCAACAGCATGAGACAGACCTGGCACATGATTTAGCTGTTGCTGACAAATATATGGCATGCTCGATCGCAACGTTCCATCCTATTATAAAGGCCCACAGTTCTCCAACGCTGAGGTACGTGAACTGATAAGCTGATCCGGCTACTGGAACTCTTGCCGCAAACTCTGTTGCAAAGTTGATATAATATACAAACTTTTATGATCAAAACTTCAAGCTTAGTAGTTTTTATAAAGAAGAGAAGTTATATAAAACATTTTCATATTTAGTCAGTTACAAAACTAACAATTAAGTAGAATCTTTTTCACTAAAAACTAAAAATATGCAAACCTTACAGCGTTTTTATAATAAATTATTAACAAATTTCAGTCGTCTAAAATCTGAGTTTAAGTTTTTTAAGAGGCTTCAAAGTTATACCAGCATAACAAGTTGCAGAGAGTATGGAAGCAACAGCTGCGAGAACATAAGAAATCACTATAGATGGCCCTGCAGTGTTTTTTGCAACCGTACCAACCAAAACATACAAACCCGACCCAACCATGCCACTTATCGCGAGAAAAGTCAGGTCTAAAAGTCCAAAACATCTCTTCAGGTCTGAAAAATTAAATATAGATAAACGCTAGTCCTTCATTAATTTTTTTTCTTATATTTCATAAAAAACATATTTTATGCATCTTGATTTTTTATCTTTAATGGCTAGCTTTTACATAATAATTAAAAATTATATTTATGGAAAAGCTATAGAATGTAGCTATTTTTAGTACTATTATTACTAGTAACTATTATAGTATAATATTTATTAAGATTTAGTTTGATGGAACCAAAGTGGTTTAATTCAAGTAAGCACCTTTTGTAGTTTCAACAAAAAAAAATATTTGTCAGTTTATGGAAAAACTAAACTGTTTTTCATATTTAATAAGTTTTGTTTTAATAACCAGAAACAATTCTAAACTCTAAGTAATGAATAAAGCACTAATTAAAAAAAAATCATTTATGTAAACAACTTAACTAAAAAAAAAATAAGAAAAAATTGTTTGTTGCCATTTGAAATAATAAAAATTCACTAGCTAAACAATAAGCTTGTTGAATTATCAAGTAGTACTTATTTTACTTATAGTTATTAAAATAAAACTGTTGTAGCTTTGTTGGCATAAACTATTTTTTTATTGAAAAGAACGTGTTAAACTATATAGTTTATGCATTTAAGAATGTTCTTGTATATCTACTTTATTTCTTTAATTTAGTTTTCAAAAAATTAGTTGTAAAAAAATATTATTTATTTAATGTATTAAAAATTATATAAGATATTTTGTTCACCAATTTATGTACGATTGCTTTCTTGATTAAGGTTTAAGGTTGTTAGACCGTTACAATATTGATAAATGCTTTATTTAATAACAATGTATAATGAAAAATATTAAGTTGAGAAACTATTTCAAACTTTTTATTTTCTTAGCAACTATTCCATTTGCAAGCTTTCTGAATTTTTTAACAGCTTATCATTTATTAAGTTAACAAAAACTAAGTCAATAACGTTTACTTTAAGCTAAAAACGTGATTTGAAAACTGTTCTATAGTTTCTTACCAATTATCCTCACTTTAAATTAGTTAACTGTCCTGGACAAGACGTTTAAAGTATCCGTGGTGTGCGACTCGATAACCAAAAGAGTTTTTCGTATACCAGGTCCTAGGACCAAATATTTTAAGCGTGTTTTTTGACGTTCAATAAACTATATATATAATATATAAAACATACAAAAAACATAAAAAATAACTAAAGTTATTAAGACATTGTATTAAACAACAGAGTCATTATTTATATTAAAGTTGCACGATTTTCAAAGCAAAAATTATGTTTAGTTTAAAAAAAAAAATTCAAAAATTTGCTTACAAAATAACTTTTTAAATTTTTTTTTTTTTTTCCAAAAACTTTACTTAAGCTAAACTTTCTTTATTCAAAACCGTACTTATTCAAAATTAGAGACTTATGAATAATTAATAAGTCTAAACAACTTGCGATATTTTTTAATCAAAAGTGATAATTCTTTGAGTTATGATAAAAGTAGTGTATTGTAAGAGTCATAAAATTGTAAAACTATATATATACTAACTTTTAAATGTTCGTAGTAAGTTGTTTGTTAAATTTAAAAGCATACTTAAATTATACTTCATTATATTGAACCGGATAAAAATGTCTACAGTATTTTATAATTTTCTACAGAAACTACATTAGTTTTTAAATTAAACATTTTAAACCTGTAAAAATTACGATTAAAACTGTAATACTTTAAGGCATAATTTCGAATAACTTTATAAAGTTTAAGAGTACTGCACTTTAAAATTGTGCACGGAATGTTTGTAATTTACTACAATAGAAACATTGAATAATTAATTATATGCATAATATATTGTTATGAAAGCATATCAAATATTCTTAATAATTCATGAGAAAAATCAATATTAAAAAAACTTCTCGATTTTGCTAAAACTTTTTAGCAATAACTTTGTTTGTACAAATTTCTAAGTAATTTTTATATCTGGGTCAACTCTTAAATAAACTCAAATTAGTTTTTACAAGTCACCAAATATAAATTAGTCAGAGTTAAGTTTTAAGCAAACTTAAACGTAACTATAATGAATAATGAAAAGCTTAAACAGTTATCGACAAATAACTTACTACTTTTTAAACTTTCTGCTGAAACAATGAGAGTAAAATTTCGTGTGATCTATATATTTTATTTTTTTTTTGGTAGGAAATTAACATTACATCAAGTTAGGTGTTTATATTTTTCTAATGTAAACAAACGAATGAAGTGTTGAATATAAAACTCTTGTATAAATACTTTACTTTTGCATTGATTACATTTTGGGAAATACACATTTTCGTTTACTTGACACGTTTTTAACTTTTACATCAACAATTTTTTACAATCCAATTTTTTCTTCCTCTTTAAGTTATATATAGACTTACAGACTATGTGTAATCATGTTAAAAGCTGATACATCGATTTATTTTTTGAGGTTCTGCCTAAAATTTAAACATTATGTTTTGTTTTCTAACATACAGGAAGCATTTTATCTCTAGATTAATATGTAGAAGTTTTCACCTTAAATTTTTGATAAGAAATAAAGAAAATATTTACCTTAATTTTTTTATTTATATAATGTAGCAAATTTATTCTAATACTAAAATGTTACTTTTTCAGCTAAATTTTACCGTCGAGCTTAAATAACTATGAGGTTCATGTGTTCAGGATAGTACTTCTTTTATCTCTAATCAATTAAATGAACCGTTATATAAACATATAAGTATATTATTTTCTTAAATTGGTATGGTTTTAAAGAGGATAGCTTTCTGTTTAGAGCTTTATTTAGTTTTTGCTATTTTATTTCTTTAAGCTTGATGTTTTTAATACTTGAATAGTAGGTAACGAACAAATTGTTGAATACATTTGTTAAAATATAAATAAAATGCTTATAAAGTGTTTTATAGCTTTTTCTTTCAAAACGTACGAATATAATTTAGAAACGTTTTAAAATTATTTTATTCATTTAGCTGTAACGCATTATGCTAACTGTTCAAAAATTCATACACCTTAAGTATAAAAAAAGCATAAAGTTACGAACCTTTTCGCATCATATCGTGTGAAACATCTTTTTTCCTTTGAAATCCTTCCCTCAAAGTGTTTGCAAAGGAGTTCAAAACTGCTCCCCCAGCTACCATCTCGATTAGTGTTTGTTTAGTCTGAGCACCTAAACTTCAACTTCCACAACTGCAGTCTGCATCGAGAAAGAAAAAAAAAAGCTAATAAAGAAATGTATCGATCATTTTCTAAAATATGCTTGCAAAATTCATAGTAGAGTTTAGAAAATAAAAGTTGTACAAGTTGTATAAGTTCTTTTTAAACTAAAAACCTTGTTTATGACAAATGAAAACAATTTCCTAAGTAAAAATCTTTTTTAGTTTTCTTTTAACTTGGTATATACCTTTTTTGATTTCTTTCCTTCTATTAAACCTTAATCAATAAATGTTAACTTTTTTTTTCTACTCTGTATAACTTTTATAATGTTTAGTCGTTTTTTAATAAAGAAGATTTTTCTTTATTACTAGGTATTTTAAATAAACAGATACATAATCAGAATAAAATGTATGTATTATCATAAAAAATAATTGTTTAACTTAAAAACTTAATTCTATAAAACTATCAATAAAACTAAAAACTTGAAGTTTGTTATCATTTCATTAAACCATTAAAATTAGCTAAATTCTAAATGTTTAAAACTTAAACAGCTCCTTTTTTACAGAATACAAATTTTTATTATAGTTCTACTTACATTTTAGTGAGTTTCCAAAAAAAAGGGCACTTTTGTTTTTCTCTTTTGACAAGTCTAAAAAAAGACTTCAAACTTCTTCAGAATCAAAAACAACTTGTTAAACTTTAATTTTTTTTTTTTACGTTTTTTTCAGTTATTTAGAAACTTTAAAACCCCTTCAATTTATCTTTAACTTCTCATTTTTAGTTTTGGTATTTTTTTCTGTTTATTAAGTAATGGTTGTTTAAAAACTTTTGTAAAAATTGATACTACATAATGATAAATATAGATTTTGAAGAAATTGATAATAATTTTGTTAAAAAATACCAATCAAATAAATCTTATTTAGGATAAACAGTTGTTTAACATTTTTTTATTACTTATTAAACAGTAGTTTAGTATTCAAAGTGTAAAAAGCTTTAAGCAAATATTAAAAAAAAATTAAGAAAATATTTTAACAGTTTTATACATATAAATTTATTTAATTAATTAACACCGATAAGTTATGTTTTTAAAGATATTTTTTTAATGTTGGTGGTATGCTATCTAAGTAAACTTAATTCTAGAAATTAAACAGACACGTTTTCAGTAATATAATTTAAAAAAAATAAATATTGATCAGTCTATCACAAGCCGGAAGTAAATTAAAACAAATTATATAGCTTAAAAATAAACAAAACTAGCTATTATTTATTTTTATGTTGAATATATTAACTGTTTAATTTTAACAAATTGTTACAGTATACAAACAAAAAAAAATAATGACATTAGTACTTATCGTTTATTGAATACTTTTGTGTTATGGGTTATTTAAAGATTTATTGTAGCCTATGTTTTGATAAACCTTATTGTTTTTAGTGGTTACGTCAGTTTGGCTACGATTAAAAGAGTTGATTATGTTTTAAAAACAAAACAAGTTTTTTTAAATTTCTCTAAAAAATATCCAAACGTATATGTTTGTATATACAAGAAAAAGCATCTCCATAAAAACCTTTACAGATTTTAAAAACTTAAACTTTGGTTTTTGTTGTTGTGTATACATTTTAAAGTTTAAGTTTTTAAAATCTGTAAAGGTGCATAAACTTAATTAAACCCTAAAAATATAATCTAACAGACACTATAACAAAAAAGAAGCTCATAAATTTGGTCAATAGACCAGTAACTTATTTACTTTAACTGTTTTTAGCTGTATCTAATATAAAAAAATTGAAATAAGAAACCTTAAAGCTTAAATTAAAAGTTAACTATATCTTAAAATTAACAAAACATAAGGTGGGACACAAGTAGTTAAGCAGGGTACAAAAACTATATTTATACTTGTGCTTAAAATGTAAGCTCAGCCATAATAACATGTTATAATTATTTTAGAATTAAACAAAAATTTTATGCTTTCTATTATAACTATTGAGATAAAACGCGACAATTTTATAATTAAGTAGTAAGAGCAGAAAAAGAGAATAAATGTAAACTTTTATTATGTACGTGGGCGGCAATATATTATTTATTTCAGGTGGGGATGACAACAACCCTATTTCTTTTTGAAATTACTCAATAATAGAAAATACTAAAGTTTATTAAGTTCTTTGGAATTGGAATTTTATTTGATATATAACTAGATTTTTTTAAACAACAAGAAAAGAATATTTTCTAAATAATGTATTACTACATATTTGTTATGATGTCAGCATCTATTTTTGCTAAAATTTTTAATTGAAATTAAGTAGCTGAAGTTTTTTTAACTGCTTTTAATCTACAACTTATCTTTAACGATTTAATTCTTAAAGATTTAACTAAATGGATAGATATTTAGTCTTTAAATTATTTACTTGTAAACTAAAGTAGATTTTTTTGTTGTTTCAAACTGGTAAAGATTAAATCCAGTAAATTGTTTAAAAATGAGCTAGAAAGACTTCTAAAACTTGTTTTAAACAAAGTATTAGTAAAGCAAGACTTTTTATATTTGAAATTAAAAGCGAAATTGACGTTACATGTTACTTTTAATCTCTTAGGTATTTTACTCTTTTATTTACTTTATATTTTTTACTAAAACACCTTAGTTAAAATACTACAGGGATCGGAAAACTGCAGCTTGAGATGTACTTTTAGGAACAAACAACTTTTTTTAAAACAACAGTAAAATGTTTTTATGTAAGTGAAATATGTTAAATAATAGTGTAATTTATTCATTAAAGGTAAAAATGGCTAATTATTTAATAGATAATAATTAATAGTGCTTTATTATCGCATGCATACTTTATCAAGTTTTTGGCCTTAAATAATATATTTCTTAGACTACTACAACTTTTTTTAATAACTTTGGCCCGCGGAAAAATTTTGCTAAAGATATTGACACACAACTTGTAAAAGGCCGTCGACCTATGCAACACACTACTAGATATATTTAACAAGTAAACTGACTTCAGGGTAAATAAAAATACCTGAACATAATCTGTCAAGACATTAAATTATATCCTTATTTAAGACTCACTGACCGAAAGTTTTTTCGTTCAAAAGGTCCTTAGACTGAACTTTCTAAGCGCTTTTTTGTCAATTAATCAACGATAGATAAGTAAAAGCATGCATAGTTAAGCTGTTCAAAGTCTTTTTTTTTAAACTTTTCTTTAACCAAATTTAATATTAATTTTATATTTAACTTACGATGATCAAAAGAAAACCGATGTTTTTATTTCAATCTAAGTATTTAAGTTCAGTATCAGATAACTTCGTTTGATTTATATTTTGTAAATAAATATTTATAACTTTAATTTCAACGGAATTTTAGAAAGTTTGAAGCCTAAATTTGTATAACATATATCTTTTATACTTTAGTAAGTACATAGATAAAATTTGCTTTAATTAAGCAGATTTCTAGAACATCATAAACTATACTGCATACATATAGCTGCCAAAATTGGGTAGGTGTCAGAAAAGCACAGCATCACTTTAGCACGGGATGACACTTTAGCACGGGGTGACACTTTAGCACGGTGTGACACTTAAGCACGGGGTGACACTTTAGCACGGAGTGACACTTTAGCACGGTGTGACACTTAAGCACGGGGTGACACTTTAGCACGGAGTGACACTTTAGCACGGGGTGACACTTTAGCACGGGGTGACACTTTAGCACGGAGTGTCACTTTAGCACGGGGTGACACTTTAGCTCGGCGTCACTTTAGCACGGAGTGTCACTTTAGCACGGGATGACACTTTAGCACGGCGTCACTTTAGCACGGGGTGACACTTTAGCACGGCGTCACTTTAGCACGGAGTGTTACTTTAGCACGGGGTGAACTTTAGCACGGAGTGTAACTTTAGCACGGCTTCACTTTAGCACGGGGTGACACTTTAACACGGAGTGTAACTTTATCACTGATTGATTTTCTTGCACAAAATGATTCTTAAGCACGGAGTGATACTTAAGCGCCATCGATAGTTTTAAGTAATTTAATTAAATGCGTGTAAAATTTGTATTTAATATAACGTTTAAAATTAAATTTATATAACCAGCATGCTGTTTATTATGCAATTTAGGCACTTTAAAGTGTGATTTCAAGGAAGAGCGTGTCTTCCAAAATTATTTTTTATAAAAATACTATCTAAGTAAGGAGTGAATTGTAAGTTAAAGTTTGGCAGTTTTTTCGAATTATATTTAGAAAAATCATTTGTAGGTAGCAAAACGTTAGAAAACATCTTTAGTGGCCTGTATTTTTTAAGAAAAACTATACTTAATAACAAAAATAAGTACTGAAAAACAAGAAGTTGGTAAATTAAATAGTAACTAGTTTTAAAAATCTATAATTAATTAAATGTTCTCATGTTATTTAAATTTGTTATGAGCTCATTTTAGCTGTGCTTTTGCACAGATAACTTGACGCCATTATTATGTTGCTCAGTTGTTCAAGACTTTAGTTTAAACGAAAATTTTGTGTTCTGTTTCTTTGATTCGGTGATTCGATTAGTTGGCATTCATGTTGTTTAGTTTTTTATCGTCTTTATGTTTCGCAGTTTATTAATTGTAAATACACCATTTCCTTGACTCGATTTTATTACAACTAGTCTAAATTTAAATAATTAACTGTTTTCTAAATCCTTTTTAATAAACAATAGTTCGTTTAGCACCTATAAAATATTAAGATAATAGTAAAAGTTTGATCCGGATTTAATACATCGACTTTATTAACATGTCAACTTAATTTAAAAGTAACTTAATAAACTATCTACGACCTATCTTATAATAACGCGTTAAGTCAGTTAAACGCTAAACCCGCATATATAAAAGTAATGGCAATATCGGCAGATGGTAAAATGCAAACATGAGTACAAACACTTTTGAAACAATCGGATTAAACTAATCAAATTAAAATTTTACTTATCAAACTTCAAATTATGCTATTTCTTAAAACTTAAAAGAATATAAAACCTAAATAGACAGAGAAAATTGTAAAATAGTTCTATTTACTTTTGTTGCAGTCTATATATAAATCTTACACATTTATTTAACGTATTTACTAATATACTAGTATTTATTTATATTTATACTTTGCTCACTGAAGTTAAATTAAGCTATAATCTTATTAAATAACGTTATAAAAAACCTTGAGCTCGTATATGTTGCTAGGTTTAAACAAGTAGTTTAACGTTTAAAATATGATAGTATATTTAAATACGTTAGTTAAAATATCTTAATAAAATAATTTGATAGAATTCTTAAAATTACTTTTATATTGTTATTATTAAGTTGAGGTTTGCCATAAAGTAACTAGTGTAATTTTATATTAAATACGAAGTTTTAGTTAAAGCTTTAACTTGAAACATATTAAAAGCTTGTAGTATTATGTTGCATAGTTTGTTTTTATATTTTCCAACATAACATATAAGCATAAACAAATGTGTCATTCAATGCTAAAGTGAAGCCGTGCGAATATGTCACTCCGTGCTAAAGTGTCACACCGTGCTAAAGTGCACCCGTGCTTTTCTGACCCGTTCCCGCCAAAATTTAATTTGTTAACTACTTTTAAAGGCTGATTAAATCAGTTGGCAAAAATGTTTAGTAAGTATACTTTTTATTAAACAAATTTAGCTACAATTAAAATAAAACTCAATAACCTATTTTTAGAAATAAAGTTACTATGAATACTTAACTTTTATAAATAAATAGTTTTAAATCAAAAGTCTGGTCTGATTTTATTTAAGTGTAAACAAAATAATAATAAACATTTTTGATACTTCTCTTCTAAATACTACAAAAAAAGTTTAAGGTAGCTTTACTGAACAAACTGTTGAAGCTTAAACAGATAATGTTTTATTATATAGTTTTTAAAATTAATATTTACAAGAAAATAAAACTTTGAAAGATAATAATTTTTCAACAGTGTTTATTAATAGAGATCTGAACGAAACAAGTTTGTTGGGATTTAACAACAAATATTTGCTAAATACTTTATTTTCTAAAAACTAACGTCGTTTTTCTCAACTTAACTAACAATGCAGTTATATAGAGTTTTGAAAATAGTCTTTTGAAGAATAAAAGATTATTTATAGAAGATAGGTTAATAGTTTCTATAAATATAAACTATATATAAACTAATTAAATATTAATAATAACAAACATTTTTTGTATACAGTATTAATTTACAAACATTAACTGTATAACTACATTAGCTACATAGTATGTAGTACATACTAATACTGACAGTCAGCAGTTAAAATGTTCTAAAGGAAATAAGACTCTAAAGTAGGTAATAAAACGTTTAAAAGTATTTTCAATCAGGAATGTTTATAATAAACTGTCTAAATTGTTAAATTTTCTCATAAGTGATACATTTATACGACTTTTAACAATAATGGTCAACTTTCAGATGATTTTTTTGCACGATTGGTTTATTTTTGACAGGGTTTCTAAGAATTAAGATTTAAACTATGACAAATTAGTTGACTTTAAATTAATACTTAATTTGAAAAAACATCATTTGTTTCTATATAAAATCAAAAGTTGAAGATAGGAGTTAAAATTAAGTAAACGCGAAGAAGTTAATATCCAAGGAAAAAATACTTTTCAGGAGTTTTTAGGAAATAAAAAATAATCTTGAGAAATTCACAATATGTGTAAAACTGACGCTTCATACAACAACAAACGATTTTATGTGGTCTATATCAGTGATTTCAAACCGTTTTAAAAGTTGTGCACACTACATTAGCGAAAAATAAATTCTTTGCTTACTAAAATATTGAAAATATAAATTAAGATTTAAAAAAACTGTTTAAGTTTTGGTATCTTAGTATAAAATAAAGTGTGAAGAACTATTCATTTATGTTATGTTTAGTTTATTTTTAGAACAAAAACAAATTTATTATCAAAAAATATATTCACTTTACTCACATTTTTTCCACTGCAAAATAATTTCAATGCACACTACTGTGTAAACTGGGATAATTCACTTGCTAAACAATTGTTACTGAAAAGGTTATTTCTAGTTTTATAACACTATGCAAACTTTATTTTCTGTTTATTTTAAACAGATATTAGTATTTAGCATAATAATATTCAAAAACAACATTTTTATTTTCAACTCCTATAAATAAATGTTTACTCAAAATGTTTTATGAAAACTAGTGAAAATAACTAGCAGAAATAGTTAATAGAATAGCACAGAATACAGTCAAACTTGTAATCTTTTTATGTAACACTAAGGAAACGAGTCAAATATGCACTGAACGTCACTTTTGCACAGGTGACTTTTGTAAAACTAAACAAGCTAACTTAAAGTATACGTGGTGTGCAACCTGATAACCGAAAGGTTCTTTGTGCACAAGGTCCTTTTGCCGAATATTTGAGCGTCTTTTTTTGTCGTTCAATAAACGACAATTCGGAGAGAATGACATAGCTTTTAATTTTGAAATAACACTATAATACTTTATGAGATTTTTTTTAATATTTGTCGTGAAATTACTTGAAAAAGATAGTTTTTATTTTTGTATATGCAATTAAACTTTCTTGAAAAGTTTAAATGTCTTTTTTTTATTACAAATTTTTTTAGTCAGTTTATAAAAGCATAATCTAGACATTTGAATCTACAAGAAGACAAATAAAATATGAAAACAAAGAACTTTTTGTGAAAACATCAGTAAAAAAAAACTAAAAATGTGTTTCCTGCTCCAGCGTAAACATTTTTTAATCGACTTTACTTTAGTTTCTATCACATTGTAGTATAGTGTTTACTTATAAGTAAATTTTATTACACAAAAATATATTGTTTACGTGGTATTTGATGACAAAAGTTATGTTTATTTTAGTTATATTACAAATTTAGTACAAATTATTTTGTAATTTTTGTTGTGTTTTACGACTCGATAACTGATTGGTCTTTTGTACACCAGGTACTTGTACTAAACTTTTTGAGTGCTTTTTTTATCGTTCAATAAACAACTATAATAGTTTTTGCTATAATTTCACTTAGTTTTATTTACTTTGACAAAAATCATCCGTGAAAAAAGGACACTAGTACCAAATTGCCGATTCGTGAAAAATCAAAACCGCAAAAAAAAAAAAGACTCTACGTGCATATCTGACACCTTGTACAAATATTAAATCCTGGTATGAAAATTAACTCGTAAAACCCATATTATTGATTAATTAACAATAATTTTGCTATAAAATATATAATTTTTAAACTTTTACCTATTCTTATGTAGTTTTTAAAACTTAATGCAATACTAAAAATCTATACTCAAATAGTGTGGCACCTTTAGTAGCTTAATAATGCTAGTAAAGTTCCAAATTTATATCAGCCTGTTAGGACTATTTGTTTGGAGTATTTTTTTCAAAACAAAATAACTACAAGTATTGGAAAATTACTAACAAGAACTTATAGGTAAAAATACTTCTGTCTTTTAAAAAGAGTATTTTTTAGTTTAATAGAAAATTATGTTTATTTTTAGCAAACTTAGTAAGCTTTCCTTGAGCAATTCCTAAAAGGTTTATTTTAAATTAATTTCTCAGTACATGTATAAACAGGTTTAAATTATTTAATTAAAATTGCTTTTTACACTTTAATAATAACAAATTATACAGTGTCTTTCTTTAATTACACTAACACATGTTTCTATGTGTTAACGGATTAACCCACTTCAATGGAGCAATAAAAATGAAGGAGGTATTTTGTTAGAAAACGATTAAATTTATATTTATATCAGTTTTTTCACTTTATATATTTTGTCTTTTAAGTACTCTTGGGTCAATTGAGTTTTGTTTTAAAAGGTACAAAATAGAATTTTTAACAAATCTTATATTCCTATGTAGCTGAATAAAAAAGAGAACTTGTTATCATACTTAAATAAATGAAAAAGTTCAATTATTTTTTAGAAAAAAATTAAGCTCTTAATTTCATACTTTTATTTAAAATTAGTAGCAACGTTTCGGCTATCTTTATCAAATCTAATATTTTTCGCCGTCAACCAACTAGTTCTAGACCAGGGTTTCCAAAGTTGCCCCCGGGGGCCATGACAGATATTCAGGGGGTCATGAGCAGTAAAGGAGCCACAGCGAGCCATGGGGTCATCATTTGAAACTAATACTAAATATTCTGTAGTTGCTGATAGGAAAGAGCAAAAAAAGATCTCAAACGTTTTCAATGATAGTCTTCTGAGTAATCTTGTTGAATGGGGCCACAGCTTTCTTTATTTCTCTAAAGGGGCCATTTAAAAAAAGTTTGGGAAACCCTGTTCTAGACTGTACCGCGTGACCTAATATCTACGACCAGTTCCGTCACTACTAGGACTCATGAGGTAGGCATGGTCGCGAGAAAGTGCTGTGTTGAGTCTAACAAAGCGGGATCATCCACATTAACACTGAAAGAAAAAGATAAAAAACCGTACACATTTCAGCGTCAAAGACATTATAATCTCAAATGTGAGATTACAGCTTATGCTGTATTGCACTTATTAATTCGGTCGTAGATTATCTCAGTAGTTGTTGTTGATGGTCGGTTAGTAGAGCGCGTTTGGTATTATACAACTTTTGCTCAGTTACTATTCAATATTAGAAGACAATTAATCTACTCTCTATAACTTAGTCAAAGTTATTTTTTATAATCATTTTTTTTGAACTCCTTTTTTAATGAAACTTTTTTTAGAAGTAGGGACATCAATAAAGTACGCATTCTAAAGGTACCTGTGCAAGAAAAAAAGTCAAAATATTTTACAAAAACAATCGAAAGTTGTTAAACGAACAAAAACTTGATCTTAATATGATAAATGCCAATAATACACACTTCCTCTTTTCAATTCTGCAAAGTCTATTTAGATCTTAGTTCTAATAAAAAAAATATAGATTACCAATTATTGCGATAAAAGGCTAAATTTCTCTAAAAAGTGTAAGGTACGCATTTAACGTAAGTCACACTTTTAATTGGGTAGAAAGTGAGTATGTTATCGATTTACCTAATATTTAAATAAAACTAGAACAGAAAAAATACCATTCAAATTATTTTTTCATAAGTTATTAAACTTAGTTTAACTAGGTATCGTAGCTTTATAAAGTATTCAGAACTATTAATTCATATAAAAATATATAATTATACAAGTTTAATATACTGAAAAAGTTGGAAATACATAACAAGGTAGAAGACTTAACGTTTCAAGTTAACATGTAAAACAAATGGATTGAGGTTGGCTTTTAATTGTGATGTGTTGGACCTCGTATGAATTGTAAAAACGTAAAATAAAAGTTGATTACCTATCATAACATAATAAATATCTATTAATTTATTACAGCAGTATCCTGACAATAAAGTTAATAGCATTCTTGTAAGTTTTTATACAAATATTATGATATTGTATGTTGTTTTGCACACCTATTTTTAAGCTAAAAAGTAAGTTAAGGACCCTTAGGTTGCCAATATCATAAACTCTTTTTCATAATTTTCGAACTTTTGTTACATCGTGTCTCAATAATATTATTCATCTACATTCTATGAACACATTTGATTAGTTTGGTTAGTAAAGCACGTTTGGTATTATACAACTTTTTGCTCAGTTACTGTTTAATATTAAAAGACAATTAATCTATTCTCTATAAATTAGTCAAAGTTATTTTTTGTTATAATAACTATTTTTGAACTCCTTTCTCTATGAAACCTATTTAAATAAAATTGAAGTTAATCAAAATATGTTTATTATTTTAGTAGACAAAAAACCGCTATGTATATATATAAATATAAAAGCTTAAACTATTTAAAATTTCCTAAACTTGTAAAAATCTAAAAACTAGCAAACGGTACTTAATTAAAAGAATAGTGGTCCATTAGTTTAGAATAACAACAAACTTAAAAAGTGCATGAATATAAAGTTAAAGAAACTCTTTTCCCTAATTTTGCAAAAATAAAACAGCACAATGTAAAATAAATTCTTTAAAAACTTTCCATGCTCTATTTTTTCCTACAACTTTCACTTCTTTTTTCTGTTTGCCTTTCTCGTAGCTTTTTGTTTCTTGGAAATATACTTTCTAGCTCTTTTGCCCACCTTCTTTGAATTACCACTAGACCTGTGCTTCCTGGTGCAATCCAACATTTGCTTCTGCCTGCTCAACTTTGCCACGTTCTTGGCAGTCTTCCTGCGTTTATTATCAAATATTATATTGTTAATTCTTTAAGTACAAAACAACAAACATCCCTTAGTATTTGTGATAGTAAAAAAAATATCTTTTAATTCTTGTATCAACAAAATATTAGTTACTAAAACCTTTTTGTTAAAATTCTATCTAATTTTGCAATATCTAATATAAAAGTGATACAAGAAAAAAGTACTCAAGACTATGTTTAAAAGTTTAACGAAAATATACTTTAGTTTTAACATAAAAAGTTTGAAATTAAGACTTAAAAAACTATAGTTTACAAACTAAGTTAATACTTTCAATCTTAAACTAATCTAAACTTTTTATACTGCAAGTATAACAGGTTCAATATAAGTAGTAAACTTTGTAATTTTTTGTCAAAAACTCAATAATTTTTAAGTTATATTAAGTTTTTACGATAATATTCAACAGATTTATTACCAAAGTTGTTAAAGAATCAAGAAAATTATTTAGATTGCAGACAACTACCCTGAAGAGCTGTAGATAAACAATGAAACTTTGTTGATAGCAAAATATTCGTTGAATAAAATTATTGAACTATTTTATTTTATATTTTTATTTCAATTAGTAGAACTATAATTTACTAAAACTTCAGTTTTTAAAACTACATTATAGAACAACAAATTCAGAACCAAAATTAATTTATTTACAGATAATTTGCATAAGTTTAAATACTAATTATTTAAGATGTAATAAAAATTTGTTTTAACACTAGTATTACTATAATTTTTTTTTCCGAGCTAGGTGAGAAAAATACAATGTCTACCTTAATTTGAAACAGTTTTTAAAAACTAAAAACTTTTTTGACAAAATTATTCAAAATGTCTGGTTAGTGTAGTTAACACCTATAACAATTTAGCCTAATAAAATTGTAAATATATAATCAATAAAATATGAAAGTATATATGTGATTATTTAATACTCAACAAAGCATATGAAACACAAAATTAATGCTACCGAATGTATAACAAACCTTAAAACAGTATAAAATATAATAAAATATTTTTTATTCAAGTTGTTAAACATAAAATAAAATGTTCAAGTTTAGTTTGTATGATCTTACACAGCTTTTTTTATCAGCAATTAATCAGTTTTCAAAATGGTACATAAGTAGGGATATTTAAACAAAAAATAGCTAATTTTTGTTACTCATATATTTTAACAAAAAAAATAAAAAATAATTCAATTGTACACACAACGAAAAAAGACTTTTTAAAAGTTATTAAAATCCAATAAAATTTTTAAATGTTTATTTCAGTAGTAAAAATTACAAATAAAACTTAGAACTTAAGCTTAATGAATAATTCTAAAACGTATATAAGTCATCCCTTTTGTAATATGTAAAACAATGTGCTTAAAAAGGATTAAAAAAAACACACCATTAATACTAGTCATAAACTCGTATGCTAAAACTTACGATTAATAAAAACAAATTATTATATGATTTTTTTACCTTTTTAATAATTCTTATAAATAAGAAAGTATGTAGTGACAATTTAACAGTTTTATCAAAAGTAAAAAAAAAACTTAAATAAAACAGTCTCACTGGTTTATACAAAGCTTCTCAATAAGCTGAACTTTATTTGTTCTTTTAATTTTTCCGATAATAATAAACAACTTTAGAAATTACAAAAATGAACAATTTAATATCGGTTAATTAAAATTTATTTAGCTTAAAATTACAGTACTCAATTCTAACATGTTCGATTTATTAATTAACTAATACCGTTGCAAAACATACCTTATTATGAGACAGCTGAAGAAAGAAATAACTAGTGAGTTTGTTGTTTTGTTAACTAAAATATCAGATTGCCATAAAACTATTACAATATGAGAAAAAAACTAAGTTAAAACTTTCTTATCCATCTCAAATATTAAAGAATATAAAATACTAAATAAACAAAAATAATAGTTTCAAGAAAATCAATATAATTAATATTTCATTATATTTTTTAATTAACTAATATAAATAGCTATTGAAGTAGTGATTTAACATCATTTAACGTTTTTTTTTTGTCTAAGTATATGCTTTAAATACTTAGAGAGTTAGTAAAATTTATTTTTAAAAATAGATAAATAATAGTTTTTAACAACGTTTACTATATGCATGGGTATTTAAATATTATTTAGCAAACTAATAACCTAATGTACATATTCTAAATTTTTATTTGTAAATGTGTGTCAAAAAAAACTAAGTTAAAGACAAAGTGTACTATTTACCTACTATAAAACTGAAAAAAAAATTTTTTTAAACAACCAGAATTTTAATTTTAACAAGAGGTGAAAACTTAAAAGTTATAAGTTAATAACAAGCTTATAAAAAATTTAAAGGATTAATTGAGACTTTAGTAGTGTGAATTACGTAGGATTGTCGCTGCGAATACTAATGAATGTGCTGCATTTTAAACAATTGAATATTTATAAACTTCATACACTAATTATTTTATTTATGTCACATATTTATTTACATCAAACAATCAATTGAATGCCATTTAGTTCAAAAACATTTAAGTTTAAATATCATATCTGGTTGAAAAGTTGATACATAATCAAGTAAAACTGTTTACCAGTAAAAAAGGGTTAAATGTAGCAGTTTAAAAAATACAAATATTCGTCTTAACCTTTAAGTTTTACACAAGTCATATATACATACTATTGATATTTAAGAATTCACAAGTTAAAATTTAAAAAAATCCGACATCTTTTAATTCGATTTTGGAACACTTTTATATAACAAACTTATAGTAGAATATAAGTAAAACAGTAATATCCCAAAAATTCCATTAATTATTTATTAATTTAAAACAAATAATGAAGTTATGAAGAACAAAAAACAAAACTTGTACATCTTTGACTTGATATCCCTCTACTGTATATTTTTTTTAATATTCTATATATGCTTAACAATAAACATATCAAAATAATTTAAATTTATCAATATCAATAAAGCATCATTTTTTTTTCGTTAACGTTTGAATCCCTAAAAATAAAAAACATAGTCTCAATAACTAGAAAAAAAAACTATGAAAAAAAAACTAACTTTATGTAAATTTTTTTATCCTGCTTATCCTCGTTCACTGGCTTACTGTCTTCACCGCCGCTCTCTTCGTCGGAACTCGGTCTGTTCTCACCCATGTAAGTGCTTCCCATCAACGTCGGGTCGTGCACTTCGCTCTCAACGATCGTCACGAGCTGGTCGCTCCCGCAGTCCATCGTTGTTTCATTCGCTTCCACACACTCTTCTTTACCGACAGTTCCCTGTATTTACATTATATATAGATATTTGTTATTTGTATAATTACATTGTATAATATATGAAAATTACTTCTCTTATACTTTGATTAAAAAGTGTTTTTGTTTAGATCTATAATAATAAACGATTAGTAATTAATGAACTCTACCGCAAGATCAACAACAACAGCATTCGAGACAACCTACGACCGGTTTCGTTTTAATTAGGACTCATCAGGCAGGCACACTCACGAGAAGGCGCTGTTGAGATCTAACCAAACGGGCTTAAGTACTAAAGCGACCGTTGATGGGTAAAGTTAAAAAAATTGACACAGCTAAATCATTCACAGCCCAACGTCTCAGACATTGTCAGCTTATTGTGAGATTATAGTCTGTGCTTTTTTGGTCAGTTTTAACCATTATCAACAGAGTTGTGAACTTCGCAGAAACTTCTCGGTCGTAGGTTGTCTCGGATGCTGTTGTTATTGATCTTGCGGTAGAGTTCATTAATTGTTATTGATGGCACGAAACATCTCAACTCTGTTGATGATGGCCGTAATAACTACTGGTTAAAAATAAAAGATTAGAAAATATACAAAAAAAATAATTATATAAAATGAAAAAATTTTCAATTTTTAACTACCATTGATTTTATAAATATTAAAATGAAGGTTACCTAATAACCAATTCCTTAGGAAAATAAAATTAATTATACTAAAGTTTTTTTATGTAAATTTTTGAATGGAAGTTTTTACAAATCAGCTTATATCTTTAAAAAGCAAAAGTATTGTAACCAAATTTTAAGATTTCTACAAATAGAAATAACAAAAATCAATATAAAATGGTTATAATTTTATTTAAAATAGTAAAGATTTAAATAGTAAATACAAAAAAAATACAAAAATGAGTTATTTTAAGTTCTTTTGTACTTAATTAAACAATTATTGATCTATCGTTCTAAATAACTAAATATTTTAAGATTTGTTTTGGTTAAAAAAAATTTCTGCAGAGATGTTTTAATTTTTAACATATTTAAATAATAGGTTATTTCAAAGGATAAATATTTTTTAACAACTGCTCAAGATTTAAGACAAAATCTTTAATTATAATAACTTTTAGCTTTGACATGTTAATGATAGTTGTTTTGTTGTAGAGCGAAAAAATTGATATTCATCAGAACTCTATTTTACTATTGGTAAAAAAGATACTTTTATGTAGAAAACTCTTTTATGGTTAACACAGAAGGTTTTAGATACAGTTATACGGAACGGGTCAGAAAAGCACGGCGTCACTTTAGCACAGAATGTCACTTTAGCACAGAATGTCACTTTAGCACAGAATAACACTTGAGCACGGAGTGACAATTTAGACGGTATGACACTTTAGCACAGAGTGTCACTTTAGCACGGAGTACATTTTAGCACAGAATTTATTTTGCAATTTTTTTTCTATGCTTAAAAAACATTTGAACAGTAACCTCTCGCTTATTTACGCACATTGTGTCCACAGAAAAAGTGCGTAAAGATATGAGAGATCGTAAAGATACGAGAGGTACCAAATATACTTACTATAATGACTGTTTTTTGGTTGTATTTAAAGCAGACTGGGGACTTTCCAACTTTTAACAATTTGTTTACTTTATTTATAAATATGAAAACAAGAGATAAAACTATACATATACTAAAAACAAAAGTTTTAAATTTATGTAAAATAATAATTTAATTTTTGCTTTATCTTTATTTATATGTGACTTATTTGATACTTGACATTTATATACTATTCTACTTAGCAAATTCAACTTATAATTAAGCATTTATTTACAATTAAGAAATGATGTGGTGTCTATATTAAAATTTGTTTCTATAGTCTTTTACAAAAATATGCATTTGGTGCTGTAATTTATTTCTTCTTTAAAAAAAAAATTATATAAAATATAAGAAAATGTTTAACAGAAATTGTTTATGTTACTAGAAACATTTTTTGATTTGACCTTTGCCCACATAAGAATAAACTTGTCTTGCATTGTATTAAAGATATATTAACTAAATGTTTATCAGTAAGTCAAGGAACATAAGATTACAAAGTCTAAAGATATAGAGAAGTGAGTTAGCATATAAAAGCATATTTTAAATTAAAAATATGCAATAATCCCATTATGTGCAACATTAAAAAAAAAAACTCTTTTTTGAACTTTTTAGAATTCTAAAATGCGTAACTAAACGAGAGTGCGTAACATCACGAGTGCGTAAAGATGCGAGAGGTTACTGTACTATTATGTTTGAAAATCTAAAAGCGAACTATGCAACATGTAAACCAAAAGTTATCAAGCTTTAGATCAGTTAGAAGTTTAAGCTTTAATCAAAACAAAAACAAAAATAAATTTATAAATTTTATTAACTTATTTTATTATATAATTTTAAATGAATATAATTTGATACTTATACTTTTAAGTTTTCGACATTAAACTATCTTTATAAAACTAGTATATATACAAGGTCTAGGATTCTTTATTTTTTTTTAAAGGCTTAAATTTATTTTAATAAGGTTAAACTTAAAGCGTAAATACTTAATAAAAAGTGAGATATATAAAAGTGAAAAACTTACTTATTTCATTTTTAAGAATCTAAATGTCTTATTATAAATGTACGCATCTCGCAACTTTTTTTATGCTTAATTACAAAAATAATTTATATACTACTACAAGGGTAAATAAACTTAATTCAACAATTTTTTCACCCGTTTAGATTTTTTATTAGTTTTATTGTTTTAAAACCTTAACAAACAGCTTAATTTAAAATACTCCTAGTTAAAACTTTATTTATAATTTTTTTAATACAAAACTTTCAATAGTGTTAGAACTAGTTTTTAAATTTATTTGTTTGTTAACTTAATAATTATAATATAACTAAACACTATTTAAATGAGCATTTTTAAAGATTTAAAATTATTCTGTGCAAAAATTTCACACTGTGCTAAAGTGTCACTGCGTGCTAAAGTGATGCTGTGCTTTTCTGACACCTACCCAGTTATACTATACAGCTAATGAATTTGATCCGCATAAATTGTTTATAAACTTAACGTAAATTGATGACACTTAAAGTAACTATGTGTAAATACGTTGCAAACAGATTACAAATGATTTGTTCAGTTATGATTAAACATATTGAACAATATAACAATAAGGAAAATGAGCAGTTTTTTGAAGTTTTACAACCACAGTAAATCAGCACTAGAATGTTATTTCAACTTTTTTTAAATAAATAAAACATAACCTTATTTAAAATTATTTTTAAACGTTTTGATTTTACAATTTTAAAACTTTACTTATTGATTTTAAATCATTTTCAACTCGAAATAAAAAGTATATTACACTTTATAGTATCGATATAAATATATTTTAATAAATTATATTTAGAAATAATAACATTGTACTTTCAAAGTATTTTCAAACATAAGCAGATAACTGAAAAAGCACTGAAAAATTAATATAAATTCTTCAACAAAACAAGCTACAAAAAATATGGTTTCAATAGTTTAATTAAATCGATAGTACAAATTCAGTGCTATTTAAGTTTATTTTTATCACGTGATTTTAAGGACAAAGGTTTCAAGTATTTTAGAAATTATAACAATATTTTTCTAATATGTCTATTTTTAAAAAATTAAGCAAATTCCGTTAATTAACAAAAAAAACATTAAAAACTTAATATACACTTCGAGTAATTAATAAGATAACTTTACAATATTATTTCTCTAAAATTTAACAAACAAAAAAAGTCTAACCCATGCAGAATCACCTAAGAGCTTTTTAGCTATCTCCTGTCTCTTTTTTTTGACTATCAATTTTTCCTCTTTTAGCTTAAGTGCTATTTGTTCCTTTGCTTTCTTTTTTCTGTTCTCTTTTCTTTTGTGAAAACCAGTAAGGTATTCCTCTCTATCCTTATTGTTAAACACTAAAGTCGTCATTTTACTTAAACCTTGAAGATTAAATATAAATATGAACATAATAAAATTAATTAAAACAACAAAATTAGTTAAAAATATAAAATAAAATTTAAATAGAAAGGGCAATGTAATTTGTAAACAGTAAAAAAATACCGTTTGTTCCATGTTATACTTAACTGTCAATATCAACCTATCTTCTGCAGTAAAGCTGTTAGCTTTAAGTATACTCAAGGTTACCACTCTTAAAAACTAAACTGGACTTAATTAATACTTTTTAAAAATCTTTAACCCAGTAAGCATTTGATAGGGTTGCCACTCCTTGGGTTAAAAAGCTAGCCTTAGTTAAGTTAGTAAAACTTGAAATAAAAACTAGTACGAGTCAAAAAGAGAATAATTAATACTAATCAGTTCAAATTAATTGAAAAATACTAAAAAAAAAGCATAAGGACTGACTAAATATTTATAAGAAAAAGTATAAATTGTAAGAAATAAAAATAATTTTTAAATCATAAATACCATTCATGATCAAAATCAATCCGAGAAATGATGATTTGAAACTCAAAAACCAAGCTTAGATTAGCAAAAAGATCAAACAAGTCTTAATTTCAATATTAAATACAAACATTTAAGTTATCATGATGTAAGAAGTTTTTAGTGTATTTATAAATTCTGAAATTTACTTCATTACTATGGCGTAATAATACTACTAAAGCTTACATTCATACTTAGTTCAAAACTAGAGTTAGGTTTACATATTTTTTATTTAGTTTAATTTTTTTTTTTGTTTTAAAAGTTTTTTAATGTTAGTTTTTATAATTTATAATTTCATTATATTTTACTCATAATTTTTTAAAGTTAGCTTTTATTATTTATAATTTCATTATCTTTTACTCATAATTACTTTTTGTTTTTACTATAACGCTTTTATAATTTATTATGCATTGCATAAAATACAGCAGTTTTACTATTTTATGAAGAAAACAATTTTTTGTACTTACCCGGAAAAATGCTTATCCGACATGTTTACAGAAAAATCTTGCCCAACATGTCTGGATAAGTGAATAAGCACTGTACCTATCTCCTCCTTCTTCATTTTTTAGTAATTGTTTTAAAACTTTCTCAGAGTAATTTTTTATAAATTTTGAACAAAATTAAAAAACTTTTTTTTTGTTCAACTTTTTTGTAATAAATAATAAACACAAATACTGTTTTTTTTTTCATGTTTTTTTATGTCAGTTTTTTAAATAGTATTTACTATGGCTAGAGGTCCAGCATTTTTACAACAACTTAATTGGCCTTTATTTGATATTATAAAATACTTTTTATAAAATATGAACCTTCATAAAGTTTTGAGATATACTTAGTTTGTTTTAGTTTTTCTTATACATATGCAAGAGACTTTCTTTATGATATATTTTCTTGGAGTTTAAGAAATCCTACAAAGATCTTTTAAAGGGTTTATTTTAAAGTCTTGTAAATTTCTTCAATGATTTTTGAATTTCATGTAGGTTTTTAAAAAACAAGTTTTTAGGTGCTCTATAAGTATAAAATTAGACTTAAGTTAAAAAAAAAAATTTTTAATAGTATATAACAATAAAAAGATACTGTAGAGCTTTTCTAAAAGTGGTTAATTAAAGATTTTTATTTTGATAAATTTTTCATGTGTTATCAAAATTCCATAACTTAACATGTAAAAATACTGAAAATTTCAGGTTTAAAAAAAAAAATTGCCTAAACTGTCAAAATCCAGGTTTTTCTAGGATTCTATGTTTTATAAAAACCCTAATTTTTCCTAGGCTTCACAGATTTAAAGGAAATTAACTTTAAATATTTAAAGAATCATATGTAAAAACAATCATTTTTCTTAATAAGTTTTTTATCAAATGTAGAAATTAGTAAATGAAAGTAAAAAATTATTAAAAACTTAAAATTTTTAATAAACAGAAAAAGATAAATACTATTTACTTATATTTTAATAACAAGTAAAAGAAACTTTTAGCTTAGTTATTAATTAAAAAAAAAATTAATTAGCATTTTCATCGCAATATAATAAACTAACTAAAATAAAGTAGACATTAAACAGACAGGCTTGCCACTAGCTTTTTCAAAAAAATTTCTAGGTTTTCCAAATTTCTTCCAGGATTTTAAAAGTACACATTTTTGGGTTTATTTTTAGTTTAAAGTTAAGCTTAAGGTAAAAAACTGTGTTAAATAATAGTATAAAAACATTAAAAAGATGCTGTTAAAAAGATAGCTTACCTGTTTTTTAATAAAAAAAATTGTAATGACAAAAATTTTTTATTTGTATGATAGATTTTTTGTGTCAAATTGAAATTTTACTACTGAACATGTGAAAATTGTTAAAATTCCAGGTTTTTCCATGTTTTTTCTTGCCTAAATTGTCAAATTTCAGGTTTTTCCAGGATTCCAGGTAAAGTGGCAACCCTGAACAGAATTAAAGTATAACATAGGACTAATTATTGGTTTAAAAATTTTATATTGTTTTGAAACTTACAAATTTCTTCTCATGGACTTTTACATATCCCTTTGATGCATTATAACAAGCAGCTTTTTATATAACAACATTTGTTACTATTTGATCAAGCCTAAAAATGATTGAAACATTAGTTTCAATTATCATAAAATTGTTAAACACATTTCAGAATCTAAAACTTAATTATAATACTTAAAAATCAACAGTCTTAATGCAAAAGCAGAATAAAACTTGTCTTAAGTAGCACTTTATCACTCAGTTAACATCATATATTCCAAAGTCTGCATGCAAATATAATATTCCAAACATAATGAAGCAATGATTAGTTTTGGTTAATATAAGCATCAAGTTGTTTATCTAAATCTGCAGCTGAAACAGGTGTATCTTTATAAATTTTTCCACCTCTACCACGACCACCCCTTCCTCTGCCAGTACCCCTACTCTGTCCCCTACCTCTTCCTCTGCTTCTGTTTCCAAGCCTTCCTCTACCTCTTGAACCTCTACCTCTTCCATTTTGACTATTAAATGCCCTTGTTGGTGTAAAGACTCTTTTACCCAGTCTACTTTCAATACTGCCTGCATTAGCAGGTAAAGGCTGGTTATCTGCTCCAACTAAGCAAATTTTCATAGGTCTTTCATCAAGAGGAACATCATTATATTGTTTCATAGCTCTTGCAGCATCCCTAACATCAATGTAAATTACTTCTGCAGAACCAAGAGATTTGCCTTGACTGTTGTAGTGCACTGAAGCTCTTGTGAGCTTTCCAAATTTTCCAAAAAGCTGCTCAATATCATTGTCAGTAACTTTAAAATGCAAGTTGTTTATCATCAACTTCCCCCTTTTAGTATTTGCTTGCACTTTAAAACCATCTCTTTTCCTTTGCTGTACACCACCATTGATCACAGCTTTTTTCTGAAAACTGGAGTAAGCACCACCTCTAGATGATTGCCTGAAATTTCTTGAAAAACCTCTTCCACGGTTTCCACCACGTCCACGGCCTCTACCTCTGCCTCTACCTCTATTTGACCTTCTATCATTGCTTGTTTGAAAATAAGCTGGGGAACTGAAACTGTCCATTTCCATTTTGACTTAAAATTTGATTTTGAAATTCTAAAAGAAACAAAAAGCTATTTTCTTATTTTTTATTTCACTTAAAGTTGTATGGATATTATTATATTTTGAAGACAAACTATTTTTTTACAAATCTTAAACATTTATAGAAACTGACTATGACATTTCATAATTAGTTGATTTTTAACCATGACCTATTTATAATTATACCAAAACAGACAACTGCACATTTAGTTATTTTTATGTGTATCGTTATAGATATACTTTCAGAAACTTTTTTGTAGAAAATTTTATTATTATTCAAAGTTTATATTCCAACATCAGTTTTTAGTGGATATTAATAACTTTCTTAATGTTAGACTTTATTTTGGATTGATAGCTCTAACACACATGTCTTTATCCAACTAACATTTTCAATTCAGAACTATGTACTGTAAAAGAATGGAATAAATATCAACATCAAAATGAAAACAACTTACTTAACTTTGTGCAAGTACTTGTTTCAATATAACCAACAATACTAAAAAAATATTTAGCTCTTGACAAAGATTGAAAAAAAAAGCCAGCCTGAGTGATAAAAAAACTACTCTGAGTCAGCATAAGTTACTGAAGCTATTAATAAAGAGTATTAACAGCTTAAAGTAAATAAATTTACAGTAAACCTTGAATGGATATAAAAAAATCAAACAATAAAAAAAAACTTGATATTTAGAACAAAACACAATTAATAAGAAAAAAAAAGATTTGAATGTCATTAAAAGTAGCAGGAGTTAAATTCATTAAGTTGTTCATTAAATAATACAAATACAATTTCAATTTTCATTAAGAATGCAACTTTTTGGCAAAAAAAACGTTACTAAAAACTTGCTGAAGTAAATCTAAGTTTAATTCATAATCTAAAAAATTACAAACAAATGAGTTCTTAAAGGGGTAAATTATCTTTTTTAAGAAAATTAAAATTTGCTCCTAAATGTATACTTCCAGTATACACTTTAACATAATTTGATAAAACTAATAAAAAAATCAATTAGTTTTGAATTTAACTAATTTTTAAAACAAACATCTTAACATATGTTTTGGGCCAGTTTTCTCTGAATTTGAAAATTTACTAAGTTCTGTTTACTCCTACATTTTGAAAACAATTTACTTTTAATTCTTATGACATGAACTTTTTATTTTATAAACAACTTGTGGGAAGATACTTTTGAGAGAAAAAATATGACCACAAAAACTTGTAAATTCTATACATAAAATTTTTAGCTATTAACTAAAAATTTGTTGCCTACAGGTTGTTCTTAATTTATTTGAAAGTAAAAGGAGAAAGTTAGTAAACAATTGTTTAATCACTGTAGAAGATAGATTTTTACTATATTAGTGTTTTTTTTTTTATGTGTTTTCCATTAAGAATTTGTTTAACTGTAAAAGCTTTAAAATTATTTTGAATTCAAAAATAACTTTAAATACAACTGCAAGCTTAGTTATTAAGGGCATAGTGAGGATAAAACACATTTTTCACAATTTGATTTTATTTTATGTAGTTTTTACTAAGCTACAAAATGTTTTTTACAGATTTTAAAAATTCAAAATATTTTTTGAGATATAGCCAGTCAAAGTCGGAGGCAATAATTCCATATGGGAGGCGCGAACCAAAACAGCAATTAATCTTTAATTTCTTAAATCTGTAAAAAGCATCTAGTAGCTTAATAAAAACTATATAAAATAAGATCAAATTGTGAAAAAAGTGTTATCCCTTATGTCCTAAACAAAGTTGCCATAAGATTTTCTGAAATTTTTTCCAGGTTTCCTGAATTTTTCAAGGTTTTTGAAAGTCATTTTAAATACAAAACTAAATAAAAAGTACAAGTCTGTCCTAGTTAGTATACTTTTTGGACTTTACCAACAAACAGTTGCTTCAGTGCATTTGCACTTAGGCCCGCTTGGTTGAGATCACAGTGCTTGGTTAAGATCACAACAGCGGTTTCTCACAACTAAGCCTGCCTGATGAGTCCTAAAAAGGACAAAACTGGTTGTCTCGGATGCTGTTGTTGTTGGTCTGCCGTGAAGTTCATTGTTTTTTATTATTTACATATATATTTATTTATTACAGTAACCTCTCGCTTATTTACGCACATTGTGTCCACAGAAAAAGTGCGTAAAGATGGAGATATTGTAAAGATACGAGAGGTACAAAATATACTTACTATAATGGATGTTTTTTGATATTGCTTCTAGTTAAAAGCAGACTAAGGATTTTCTCACTTTAAACAATTTGTTTACTAAATTTATAAATATGAAAACAATATATAAAACTATACATATAAAATAGGATTTAATTTTATATAAAATAATAATACTTGTAAAAAAAATACTAATTTTAATAATAAGTAGATTTTATCTTTATCTTTACTTATATCTGACTTATTTGATACTTTACATTTATATTCTATTCTATTAAGCAAAATGCTGTGTAAAGCAAGTGTTACAGAAGAAGAACTTATACTTAAAAATAAACAGTCAAATGAAAATTAGTGATATGTTTACTAAAAAAACAATTGAAATTTGTTTTACGTGTTAGCTATATATTTATTAAGTATCATTGTACTTTTTTCTAGGAAATTTCATTAAATTTCTTTTTTAGATGTTTGTTCATATATAGGGCAAGAGTACTGTGTTATTTATTTGCGTTACAAACTCTCATTATTTCATTATACTTTCATTATTTAACACAGTCATATTTCTTTCAGAATTTTAATTTAATCTCTTATTGCTAACAAAATTTCTGATATACTGAGGTATAACTTAATTTTTTAGTTAACTAGTTTTAAGTTAACTAGTCAAGGAACATAAGTTTTTAAAGTATAAAGATATAGAGAGGTGAGTTAGTGTTTAAAAACATATTTTACATTAAACCATTTTACAATTAACCTAATTTATGCAACATTAAAGAAAACTAAAATTTTCATTGTTTGAATATTTTAGAATTCTAAAATGCTAACTAAACAAGAGTGCGTAACGTCACAAGTGCGTAACGTCACGAGTGCGTAAAGATGTGAGAGGTTACTATAATTTATTTACTTAATAGTATAATACATTTAAAAAAAAACTACTTTATATATTTTTTTAAATAAATATAAATTTAGACAATACAAAAATTTATATTGTGTATGATAGAAATTTCTAACAAAATTTAAAATTTATAATTTTTAAAGGAAAAGTTTGTTAAAACTCCAGGTTTTCAAGTTTTTTTTTTGTATAAATTGTCAAGTTCCATAATTTTCCAGAACTCTAGGTTTTATGGCAACCCTGTAATAATGTAAAAAAAAGACTAGCTTCAATTCAATAATTTATGCTATTAGTAATAACAAAAAAAAATAAAAAAATATATCTTAATTACTAAATAATTTAGTTGTTACAACTTTAAGTATGCTCCAGGGTAGCATTTTGTTTTTAAAAAATTTCCTCAATGTTTTATGACTTGTTTCTATGCTTTTAAAAATACTAGTTTTATGGTCTCAATTTATTTTAAAAATCAATTAAGGTTTAAAAATATAATCAACAGTATAAACTTACAAAAAACATAATGAAGTGTTAACATAAGTTAGTTTTTTAGTTAATAAATTATAAGAAAGTGTCTTTTTTCGTAAAATTTTTATCTGTTATCAAATTTAAATTTTATTTTTTACTCTTGTAGTAAATTCAAATTTTTTTCTATGATTTAGTTTCAAACCACAGGTGTTTTTATCAAGTATAAAATTCTAGTTTGTTATGGGTTATTTTAGCCTAAATTTTCACATTCCATGTTTTTCTAGGATTTTAGGTTAACTGGCCACCCTGGCACACATTATTTTGATGAATGTTATCATTTTTACAGGAAGTTCACATGTTTATTTTCTATTTATAGCAGGGTCTCAATTTTTTGCAGCAAAAAAAACACAAAATATGACAAGCTAGCTTGATTTAGCCTGGGTTTTTGCAATATTAAAAACTTGATTAACATGAGCATTACAACTAAAAATTCACAGTTAAATATACATATATATTTTAATGGTAAAATTAATCAGTCTCAAACTCTACCCTTTACAACAAAAAACATATTTGGGGCAAAATCAAGTGTGTTAGATCATATAAAATTTTACCTGCCTTATTAATAATTAATTTTCAATTAACAAAAAAAAACAAGAGTATAATAACAAATATACTTAAAAATATATACTAAGTCCAAAAATTAGCCTAAGATTTAAAAAAATATAAAACTAGCCTGAGTTATCTTGAGTAGCCTGAGTCACTAGTAATATTAACATTGGCAATAAGGAAAATATTTAAAAAAATAATGTGGGCACATGAAAATTATTATGAATAAAAATTCAAATAGAACACAAGGCTCTTTTTTGGATAATTTTTAAGAAATAAAACTAAATCATAGGTAAAATAAACACTAGTCTATAATGTAATAAAATTTAGCTTTAAATCATCTCTAGTTTAAACTATTTAAGCTAGTCTATTTTTTTTTATTTTGAGACTTAATCAAAAATTTAAACAATTTTTTTTTATTCTTTTGAACAATTATATTAAACTAGTTGATATAAGATTTTTAATGTGGCCCACAGGCTGCAGTTTGCCCACCTCTAATCTAAATGATACCTTAAACGTAGATGTTAAATTTAGACTACCAGAGTTAAGTGAAAGCATTATGAAGTAGAACTTGAGGTTTAAACAGTTGTTTTTTACTTCAGTTGTTTAAATTTTCAGTATAAAATTTACTGTTTTATGCTTCACTGAACACAAGAAATTAAACATTCTACCTTCAAGACTAACTTAATAACATCAAGTAAAAAAGATTAAAGGTTAGTAATTTAGCTTAAAAAATATAAAGAATTTTGCTGACTCTCTCTACCCACTAACGGTCGCTTCAGACAGTGGGCTGAAAACAGTTTTCAAGTAGCTATTGACTACAAAAACAAATTTCGTTGAATAGAAAATGAAACTAAGTGCCAAACATAATTAGATAGAACTAGTTTTTTTTGTTCAAAATTTGGTTTTGTTACTTTTCTGCTTCAAGTATTTAAAAAGATGTGTAAGTTTAAATACAACAAGTTTTTGCCTTTAACAGTATAAAAACTCCATAAATTTCTTCATAGTTTATGTGAAAAACTTGCATGAAGAATCTAACATAAAAATACCTGAAATACTTATTTATAAAAAAATTTCACCGTGTTCATTAAAAATAGTGCAATGTAATTGTAATGTATAAAAAAAAATATAAATTACTTAAAAAACTAAAAAACCTTAAACGCATTAAAACATCGCTTGTAAGCACCTAAAAAATTGTTATACGCCAATCGAATTTATTTTTTTAGTTTGTATATAGAACATTTGTCTTATTTGCTAAAACATTATAAAAAATAGCGATAGACAGTTGACTGAGTTGAGAATTGAGATATTTATCTTTTTTTTTTTTTAAAGAAGCCATATTATAAATTATTTGAATTATAAGCAGTAAAAAATATTTATTTTTTAATTGGTAAGTTAACAAGCAATGTGATTATGTACCTTCAAGCTTCAAACAGATGTTTACATCAAATCCTGTTTGTCCTTTACATGTTTGTCGTGAACAAGACGTTAAACTGTAACCACGTGGTGTACGACTCGATATCAGAAAGGTTTTTTCGTACACCAGGTCCTAGGATCCAAATTTAAGCGTTTTTTATATCGTTAAATAAAAAAACAAATCTAAAACGCTTTGTTTTCTGTTCATTGTCAATAACAAACTTTAAACTGAGCAAAAAAATCGTACCAAATTTGCTTCTCGTTTAACAGACTTGACGGAACAGGTCATTTGGTCTATATAAAGTTTTTGTTTACAGATTCCCACTTGCGGTTTTAGGACGTTAAGGAAATATTAATTACTTCACAATAATTATATAGAGAAAAAAGCCACAACTGACAATCTGATAGGTTCTGATTTGAATTTCTGTTTCACTTATGTTTTTTTGTTGCTGAAGGCGATAAAATTTACCATCAAAACTATTAAAGCTAGGTACTTAACCAACTTATCTAAACGGTTGATTTACTTAGCTAATTACAAAATAACCTATTAAGAAATTTCAATATAGTTTTAATTTACCCTTAAAACTTATTTTCATTGCTACAAACCCTTTATATAACTTTGCTTGTTAAAAAAAAAAAGTTTCTATTTCATAGAAGGGGAACAAATACGAAATTCTATATTTAAATAATTTATTTTAAAAATAAAGTTTCGCTATGAGAGTTCGTCAGTAAACAGATAGAAAACATCTTTTTCGAAAAAATCATATAGCAGTTATTACATATACTTTTTTTTGCACTATGTTTGTTTTTAAGCTTACTAACTAATAAACGGTTTTATAGCAGAAAGAACATAACTTTTACTAGGCATGGTAACTTTCACTTTTTAACTTTTATGATATTTCATATGTAACGCCACTGCGTTTAAAAAAAAAGAGCGTAAAAAGGGGTACTTTAGGCCAAGTACCCCCACAGCGAGAAAGATACATAGAATTTTATGAAAGTTCACAATAATTTTTACCTTAGACATAAAACCAGTAAATCATAATTTCGAGGAGCTTGCTTTGTATCTTTTGCAAAGTACACAGCTATAATTGAAATAAAGAATAGTTAGTCTTTTTAAAAGATGACATTATATATTGTTTACTGATCGATAAAAAAAATCGCTCAAAAAGTTTGTTCTAAGGTAGGGGTGGGCAACGTACGGCCTGCGGGCCAGATCCGGCCCCCAGAGTCAAAATGACCGGCCCCCAAACCTTTTTAAAATTTAAATGGAATCCGGCCCGCGGACAAAATTTATCTGGCCCGCGAGTGGATGATCCGGCCCGCTAGAAATTTTCAAAACTTATATGAAACCCTATAAGCTAATGTAAATATTAAAAAATTTGTACAAAACTTTTTTTGAATTATTTTTACAAAATAAGCTGTAAGACTTTAACCTGAAACCATTTTTAAAAATGGCTTTTAATTTTTGTAGTAATAAAAACACTCTTTTTTATAGGTAATTAATAAATTGATTCAAAATTTTAAAACACCAGATAAATTAGCATCCAGCCGGATTCAAGTCTTTTGAAATTAGTTCTATTCGGATACGAAACCTTGTCTAAAATTAGTATTTATCTGGATCCGGATAACATTTTTGAATAAAGATCCGGATCTAAAAAAAAAAGTCCAACTAGATCCAGTAGATCACTCACTCGAAATGCTCCTGCCCGCTGAGGACTATTTTTTTTGGATCCGGCCCGTTAATTATTTACGTTGCCCACCCTATTCTAAGGTGTACAAAGGAACCTTTCGGTTATCGAGTCGTACACTATATGATTATAAAATTTCTTACGAGCTATTAGATTTAATTTTTTATCATTTTAATATTTTTATATTAAGTATTAGAACAATCAGTTAAACAAAAAAAAAAATTTTTTAATAAACGAAAATTAAATGAATTTTGTGTATAAAAATGTACTTAAAAACTTGTTTAGTAACATAAGAACTAAAAAATAATTATAACTTTAAATAAACTTATAAAAGAAGATAAACAATATTTAAAGAAAACATTTGAATACTTGAATGATAGGTTAAAACCTCTTTAAAGAAAGTAAAAATGTAATACGCAAAAATATTTTTACATTTAATTTTATCAGTACTTTGAGTTTTATTTTATTTTATTTAATAATTTTAATTGAACAGTAAAAACAATTTTATACGCGATTAGATAAATAAACTATTGCATAATTTTTTTAAACTTTAAAGAAGTTAATTCTACCACAACTAATTTTAGCTTTTATAAATGAAAATAAAAAGATAAGTGCTGTTAAAATTATGCTTCTAATAAGAAAAAAAAAATAATAATAATATTAACAACAACTAATTTCCTTCTGTTTTAAAATATACTTTTTTATATTTTAAACAATTTTTAAAGTCTAAAGTTGTAATACTACAAGGCAAAAAATATTCGTTAACATAAAAAAAAATTCTGATTTTTTCAGAAAAAAAAATTTTTTTAACATAAGTTTGCTTGAAACAGTTATCTCAGCGTACTTTTTAAATACTTAGTTTTCTGTTAAGGTATATACAACTTTAATTTTTTTTTTACGTTGGCATTCAAAATAAAAAAGTTTGTAAGTATTCTGAACTCAATTCGAAATGGTAATCTTTAAAAAAAAATGAAGAATAACCAGATAGAAAATGCTGCAATCTAGACTAAACCACTGTTATTGTAACCAAACAATTCAACTTTTTAACAAAAAAATAAAAAAATGAAGTAAAGTTGCTTCTTAAACGAAAACATGTTACTAACTCCTTAAACCAGGGGTCGGCAGGCAGTTGGTGCTCGCGGGCCAAATTTCAAGTTTCCAAAAATTTCGTGGGCTGCAATTTTAATTTAAGTGACATTTGATTAATATTTTAGTTTTAGTCACACTAGTGAAAGTTTTACTTTTATTCACTTGATTATTTTAAATGAAGTTTAGCTGTACACAGAAAGCCTATTTAAATTACATATACTTATTAAAATAAAATTTACATTGACTAATATACTTAAGTGTTAATAAACTATATACTTTTTTGAGGACAAAATATGTTAAACTTAATATTTTTGTAATTCTACTGACAAACTACTCTCTATAAAAGTCTCTATAAACATTTATGGGTCACTTTTATACATTTTTTTATATTATTAACTCTTTTTTCATATTTATAAAATTATTTACTTATAAAAATAGTTTTTGCGTTTTAAATACACTCTTTAAAAAATTCAGTAATTAGTTAATTGAATAAAATTAATACCTTTTTGTATTGTGCATAGCTAAAACAAACTTTTTAACATAATTAATTCCGAAATACTTTAATAAACTACCTTAACAGTAATTAATTAGTGTTTTACTTGGTTGCCACTTTAAAAGCAAAAGTTTCTGAGTTATATCAAACCGGCCTAAGTTTATTAAAAGCTGAAAGAGCTAAAAACTTGCTGTTAATCAAGCTTAAATACCTACTAATTAAAACACCACCAATATTAAACAGTACACAATATATAGGAAGACAAGAAAAAAAAAACAATTAGTAAGCTACATTACAGTCATAAATACTATTCTGATAATTTGAAGATTTATTCAAAGTGTTTGAAGTAAAAGTTTCACACACATCTGACTTTCAAAAAATGTCGTAAACAGGTTTAACCTAGTCTGAGTTTTTCAAACTTTTAAAGTAGCCTGTTTGTTTAGCAACCCTAATAAAGTCACAAAAAAAGAAATAACGAAGTTTATTTACAGTAAATTAAATATATTGATTAAATTATTATAAGTCAGTTTGAAAGGACTGTTAAGTTTATTAAACATTTTTAACAAAAGTATAAAAGTTTATTGAGCCATAAATGAAATGTAAAAACTCATTTTTATTGGGCATTATAGCAATTTTTTATCTGCAATAAAGTTATTGCATTTAAAAACAGTAAATAGGAAATATAAGACGAGCTATAAGAATTTAAAACATTAGTTAGGAGTTAACTTAAAATAAATTTTTGCTCAGCGGGCCGCATTCCATACTAAAAAATATTGTGCTCGAGTACCACAGATTTACCCTTCGCGGGTCGCAGTTTGCCGACCCTTGTTTTAAACTATGGGTGGGCAACTTTTTTAGTCGGTGGGCCGAATCAGGTAGAATTTAGTCCTTGGCGGACCGAAGCAATTCGAATTAGTAATATACTGGATCGAGATCCAGCCTGGTCCTAATTAGAATTTATTATCCTGATCTGGCCTAATACTAATTTTATGGATACCGTTGATTACTATTTCGACTTCTTTAATTCACAAAAATTTTTCAAGTATGAAATTTAAGTTGATATTAAAAAGTATATAGATTTTATTTATATTATAAAGGAACGGGTCAAAATTGCATGAAGACAAAATTGCACGAAGTTACTAAATTAAACGAGAGCACAAAACTGCACGAAGATACTTTTTCACGAGGGGTAAAAATTGCACGAAGACAAATTTACATGAAAGGTCAATTTTGCAACAAAAAGAAAACAAAAAAATAGTAACTGACCGAGGGTAACAGTAATAGTAAAAATTAAAATGAAAAAAGTAATAATTAAAAATTATTATAAAAACGAAAAGAAAATAAATGATTAAAAATTAATAATTAAAAAAAAAGCTACCTACAGTGGGTGAGGTGTAACAGTGATAGTTAAAAAAAACAATAAAAACTAATAAAAAAAAACTCAATTCGTCCAAGAATGTCTCTGTGCAAAAATGTCCCCTCGTGCAAAAGATTTTTTGTGCAAAAGTATTTCGTGCAATTTCGTACGCTCGTGCAAATTTTACAGCTGCCCATATTATAACCCTGGGCAAATTAATAATAATTTTATAAATTAAACAATTAAATTACTGAAAAATTCTTAATACAAACTTTAACTTATAAAGTGTATCATAATTTTGATTAGATTTTTAAACTTCGAATTTTTCTATTAGGGTATTGTTTTATATACTGAAATTAATCATCAAACGAAATTTATTGTCAGCTTAAACGATAGTAAAAAACTATTTTTTGTTGACATCACTGAATATTTGTACTTATAAGTGTTGCAAAATTCGTCAATTATTCTTTCTGAGATGGAGGAAAATAGTTTCAACTTCAACCTTTATACCTTAATTACATATACATTTCATGAGCAAAAATACCCTTATAGTATTATTCTTAGTTCGTTCATATGCTCAAACAAATTTACCATGAATGCAAAGTCTGAGAACCAATCTTGAGAAACCTTTATACTTTTCTTTTATTTTGAAGAACTCGCGGCTTAAGTTCTAAACGCATTTTAAAGTTTTTCCTAAACTTTGTTAAAATATAAAGTTGAGCAGTTCGAGTGAAAATAATTATCATTTACTTGTTGAAAATTATTTTTTCTAAATACTGATATAAACAAATCATTTTTTACTCGAGAAAAAATTCAATTTTGACTTTTCCATTGTCAATGAGTATTATTACTATAGACATAGTAGATTGACAAAGGTAGATATGTAAAAAATCAGATTTTAAATGATACGTTTTGCTTAAGCCTTTGGGTATTTTGACAAAAAAATTATCCAACCGAGTTTAAACAAATCTCCAACTGAGTTTAAATATTAGGATAAAATAGTGTTTTTATTACTACACATAATTCAAAAGATATTAAATTAACATGTTTTTTCAAGTCTAACTTTTACGTTTTTTTTTTGTTTGTAAATTTTTATACAAAGTTTTATACAGGTGTCGCTATCACCGGGTCTACTTATACACTTTTATTGGCCTGGTTTACAACGGAACGTGCGCTCTAACTTGTATAATAGAAGTCCCCAAGATAACGCTTAAATTATAGTTGACTTAAGTAAAATAATATGAACTACTTACTATTTACTAAAGGTTTAATAAATCAGTTACTTATACTAATTTAAACTTAGTTCGAATCTGTGATAATGATTATATTTACAATGAATTTGCGAAACGAAAAGATGATAAAAAACTGCACAACATTACACTAATAAACCAAATTATCAATTCTTTTAAAAGACGACAATACTCGAATAAAAGAAACTAAAAACTAAATGCTTAAACCAAACTCAAAAAGTGTTCTAAAGTCGAAATCAACCATTACAACAACAAGATTGAAACCATTAAAACTTTAGTGCAGCGAAAAGCTGCACTGACTTCACACTGCTGCCATGCAGTAGAAACTAAAAGCCCTCTCTATTACTCGAGACTGTTGAATTTATACTCGCTTGAGAAAAAAGAAGAAAGTAAAAAAGAGAAAACTACCGCGTAAGCGGTACACAGGTTTTGTAATTAACCTTGGCGGACCGGTCACATCACTCTCGGGCTGGATTCTATTGAAATTTAAAAAAACGTTTGAGGGCCGGTCATTTTCACTCTGCGGGCCGGATCCAGCCTGAGGGCCATACGTTGCCCACACTTAACTTAAACAAATATCAATGAACATACTTGATGAACTGTGTCAGTTTGTAAATAATAAAAATAATTAGATTTAAGTTTTTTTGTTCTAATCATTTAAAAACAAAAAATAAAATTAGGCTCTTTTTTTGTTTATCTTTTGTAACCAATAAACGACATATCCAATTGAACTTAATAATGTTTTAATAAAAAGTAGTTAAACACAAGTTAACTTATTATAAATGTAAGCTATATTTATTTCTTTCTTATAAAATAATTTTCAACTTAGAAAGTTTAACTCTATAATAGTTTGTACTTAGATTATGATATTCAAAATAATAAACGTAAATATTTAACATTCTAAATTAAAAATTCTAAAATTATACAACTAAGCATTCATTAATATTTTTTTTAAAGTTAAAGGAATTCAAAATTTCACGTTATTATCTATTTAAAAATAAACTTAAAAACATATAAAATGTACAAGTTTTAAACCTAAACACACATAAGGCTAATAAAAAAAATCTTAATTAAGTCCAAAAAAAAAAACTGTTTTCGTTTGGCTCGTAAAGAAAAACCGTTGCAGGATAAAATTTCTAAGTTGTGGTTTGTGTAAAATGAGGCACTTTAGCGAAACCAAATTCTATTACACCGTCTAAAAACTCACACCGCTCTTCTCTCCATCCACCCTCGTCCATATTGTAGATAAAAACTTTTTTATAAAAACTATAAAACACAAAAAGCTTGCACCCTACGGTAACAACCCCGGCAGGATGTATCATTCGTTCTCTGAGTAGTTCTGTTGGCGGAGTCAGCACCACAAACTTGCCGCAAGTCGAGTCAAAAACTTCATAAGTCATATTAGATATTGCGCCGACCACAAACAGCTTGTTTTTTCTGGCAATCGACTTGTGCCAACTCCTTCCTTCGACCATGCAGGGCAAGCACGACCACGAGTCAGTCGCGTGATCATAAGCCTCAACAGAGCTCAGGTCGCGATTGTTGTTAAAGCCGCCTGAAACAACGACTCTTCCTTCGAAGACGGTGCACGACGCGTTGCTCCTTGCTTCCTTCAGCCGCGCTATTTCCGTCCATTTTCCAGATTTGAAGTTGAATTTTGCGCAAGAGTTGGTTCTGTTCACAATGTTTCTGCCCCAATGACCCGCAAGGATGTAGGCGTCGATCACGTGAGAACAGGCGCAAAAATGGCTGCGATCGTCGCACATCTCAGCTATGATCTCCCAAGCGCCGGTCGTAGGCGAATATTTTTCAACGGACATTATCACGTCATGATTTGCGTCTTCGCCGCCAAAAGCGTACAGTTCACCTTTAACGCACAGCAAGTTTGAGTACTGTCGTCCTTTTTTCAGCTCTGGGCATTTCCGAACATCAAAGCGATTTACGTCGACTCGATAAACATCGCTGAAAACAAAACCTGAGCTGAAAAGACAGCCTCCACTAATAATGATGTTAAAGTTGTTTTGGCTGCAATATCGAGTTGCTGGCTTACATGAACTCGAGAGCTTTTTCACCTTTACGGCTTTATTAGCGAAGCACGCCTTGTTCAGAACGTAATTCATAGCAGGAATTGATAACAGTGGCAGGCGACAGCAGCGCAAAAGAAGTTGCGCGTGTTTTGAGCGTTCATAAGTTTTGTGAAGCAGCCACTTTTCCGCAGCGTCAGCAACTTCTATCTCTGAATCAATGCTCAGTTCATTACTAGAGAGTATTTTTACCACAGATACTATGTCTAGCTCTAGGAAGTTTATCGAATCAGAAATTATTGTGAAACAGCGTTCTATAAAACTCATAGAAAGTTCAAGTGAACTAGAAAGTTTAAAAAGTTGTGTGAAGAAAAAAACTGCTGTTACGTTATTAATGTCAATTATTTGTTTGATGATCTTGCACATTCTATATTCTTTGTCTTCATCCATTAATATGCAATGCTTCGTTTTCAATACAAACACTAAATTTTCCAGTTTAGTTGTTTTCAGTTTTCCTAAAGTTTATATACCTTAAGTTTATCATATATAATATCAATATATTTAAAGAGGTACTATTTATTTAATCAAACATAGAATAATTCTGTAATAGATTGAATCATATTGATTAGTTGTTGCTGCTAAGTAGCAATAAGTTTAATGCTTAACAAAACCAATTTTGATTCAATGTTTTCTCTTTACTAAAATATTTTTTAATATTTACGATTACTACCACCAATAAATTTGGTTGGTTGTAAAACTGTAAGCTTAGAAATCAAAAAAAGATTCCTTAAGATTTGAAAAAAAAAAATCTTTTTTTTTTTAACTATGTAAACTTTGTTTGATTAGATTAAAAAATTAGTATTATGTAAGAATGAATTTTATTGACAATTTTATAAAACTAATTGAATTTTATTGTCAATTTTCCTATATTAAAAACGATTAATCTTTATTTATTTTTCTAAAAACAACTTTATTTATGCTATAATACTATTTAATGCGATATTAACATTAAGATAACTAGTTTTCGAACAATAACATTAAAACTAATTTAAAAATGAAAAATTAGTGTTCAATTTTAAAACTTTAAATAAAAGCTAAAAATGTTTTTTGATTATATTTAAATGATTGCTGTTTTTTACAAACCTTATGTTCTAATTTGTTCCAACTCTGAGTTTAAAAAAATTAAAGTTATCTCACTTTGTTTCAGAACAACACTGCAGTCTGTTGAGTTCTCTTTGCATAGACTGATGAACTTTAAACCTTTAGTTTTATCACCACAAACATCTTTGTGAAGACTTTCATTGTTTTTTGAATCACTTGTAATCATTTTTATGTTTTTAGTCTAAAATGTATAATGCAAAACAGTATTTTTTTCAAAAAATTACAACTTACCTACTTAAAAAAGATAAAAAAAAAAAATTAGTTTAAAAACTATTAAAAAAATAAGTTAATCATGTCCTTAAATTTTCAAAGTTTAATTTAATCAACTTAGTTGGGTTTTTTTATGAATTATGAACTCAAACTCATAAAATAAAAAAGTTAATGAAAAAACTCCTTTAAGGCCAAGTGCAAAATATTGACAGTTAGTAAAAAAATTATAGCCGTTTATACACATATTATAAAGAAGGTTATAAATAAATTTTTATTTTTTTTTACTCATACTCATAAAATAAAAACAAAAACAACCCAGTTTTTTCTAAGGGGCCTCATTAAATAAACCAAACCCCAATCCAATGAATTTTTTTTAAATTAAAGACAAAGGACCGTTCTCTAGAATAAAAAAAAAAGTTTTTAATAAGCTATTAAGATAAGGAAAAAATTTAGATCCAAAGTTTGGACATTAAAAAAAAATTATTCAAGTTAACTTCACACTGGTTTAGAAAACAGTGTTAGTAGAAATAAACTTTTTGACTAAAACTTGAAAATGAACCAAAAAGTACATTACAAAAAACTATAATAATGATACTAAAAACCAGCTATCTATCAAATTTTAAACTGTAGAAATTTCATTGTTTAAAAGTTTTAAGCTTGCGAGTTTTAATCAACAATTATTTTAGAACTGAGAGATGGTAAGAATATTCGCTCTGGATAGAATTTCGAATCTACTCCTCAGTTTAGCTAGGATTATTTAGGAGGTGTTTGTATGGATGGATGATTGTTTACCTTTTAGTTTAACGTCGTCATTAAAAATAAACCTTTTTGATAGGACTTCTTATGGGTACTATTTTAAGGGTAGAATTGCTGCAATCAAATCTACTCATAATTTGATGTCATTAAAGTTATATGTAGTATTGAAATGTTGCTGCTATAAAATGTAAAATAGAATAGTTACTAGTCCTTATTTAAATAGTATGTATAGTTTATGTGAAAAAATTAAATACAAATAAACTAATTGTTTGATTTATAAGTGCATTTATGTAATTTATATTATTTACAAACAAAAATAATTTTAGCTAGATATTTGATAATTAACTAGGATGATGTTAAACCAATATTGAACTTAAATTAAAATCATGCTCATTTAATTCGGGTTCTAGTATAAACTAAACCACAATCTTAACACATGGTTGCCACTGATCAAGCTGAGAAAAATTTTCTGACTTTTCCTGACTTTTCACCAAAATTTTCCTGACTTTTCTAAATCAAACTCTTAAATTAAACTTATTCTAAAATACATAATTTAACACTTGAAACTATATAAAGCTTTCAATCTAACTTTAATACAGGTTAAAAACAACAGTTTTTTGCTGAATTCTATCATCAAACTTCTAGTACATCACTTAAATCAGTGCTTCTGAACCTTTTTCTAGTGGCAGAACCCTTTTCCAAAGTTCAACTTTTCCGCGGAACTCCTAATTTAATTTTACACAAAATGTTTAATATAATATTTCCTGCAAAAAACGAAAGAATTTCAGTGAAAAACGAATTTTTTAGCAAAACTGTACCATTGTTAGAAATCATACCAATTGTAATAGTATTAAGTCGAGTCAAACTCAAAGTGCGCCAGAGGCAATAGATATTTTATGATTCTATAATAAATAAACTAAAACAAACATGATTAATCGCAACGTCATAAAAATCTTTCCTTGCATTATAAAATCAAAATGAGAGCTTCAAACAATAACGAAATGAACATGAACCTAATCGAATTCACAGATTACTGTAATAAACGGGTAAGATGCCTAACGAAAAAAAAATAAAAAACATTTAGTGCGAAACTTGAACTTGTCTGTTAGCAACAAGCATGTCAATGCGCGGCTGGATTTTGGATAGACTGAGACAGGCAGATAAGGTTGGAGTCAGCATACAGTTCCTTTGCTTCGTTTTAATGTTTGTTACATGCGAAAAGCCGGACTAGGAAAGATAAGTGGTGTCGAATAGTAAAAGAAATTTTACTGCACGCTTTGCTAAGACGGGGTACTCTGAAATTGCACATTTCCAAAAATCTAAAAGCTCCTTCCCTTTGAAACTCAATTTTAAATTGCTATCTTCAGATAGTTGCAGCAACTCGTTTTCTGTATCTGTAGGAAGATTCACTTCTTCTGAAGCAATATCACACATAAAAGGATTTAAAATCCATAAATTTCCGATGCGAACATTTTCAGGAAAATAATGTTGAAACTTTATAGGCAAAAGATCAAGGTGGTTGTATATTTCGTCAGAGAAGTTGAATTCTATGCATTTTTCATTGGCTTCATTAAACCGGTGAAACATCGCAAATTTACCATTGCTAACCTTTTTCTTCTAAAAGTTAATTCTATTTTTAAACGCCTCAATCTTGTCTGTCATGACAAAAATGGAATTTTGCTTCCCTTGCATGCTTAAGTTCAAAGCGTTAAATTTTTCAAAAATAACGGTGAGATAAGCTAGCCTGGCCGAAAAAACATCATCTTCAAATAATTTGCGCCACTACGACCCCTATTAATAATGAATACCCATTAAAAGTCCTACCGCTAGATACACACTAAGAAGATCAATGAATGCTATAATTATATATGTTTTCTATTTTATGTGTTCCATTTTTTTTTTGAAGTTTTATTATTTATGTTTTTTTTTCTTATAATTTTATTTCTTTTTTAAAATTAAAAAGGCTTCGCGGAACCCCTGAGAGGCGTCGCGGAACCCTAAGGTTCCGCGGAACCCCATTTCAGAAGCACTGACTTAAACCATCTGTGTATGATTGATGTTTGTAATAAACAGCTCTATCAGCAAAATACTTGTATTATACCTTATAAACACAGCTTGTCTGAATAATGACAAGTTTTTTAGCATTTCCTAGCATAAATGTATCTAGATAAACAAACGTCATATAAGGAACTTTTACAATTAAAACCTTGAATTAATAACGAACTTTCACAACTAAAATATTAAAACAATAACAAATTTTTACAGTTGAAACTTTAAAACAATAAATAACACAATTTTTTAGAATTTCCTAGCATAAATGTATCTAAATAAACGAAACGACATATAAGGAACTGTAAAAAAAAGACATAAAAAAGTTTACTATATACCTGTTGTATAAAACATTTCCTCTTATCATTTAGTATAAAATTTGTAACAAATAAATAAAATCTAATTTACTTTAAAAACTTAAACTAACTGCTTAGTTATAAAGAACTCATTTATTTACTTAAAAAAAAACACTTTGATTCTAAAATTATGCTAGATAAACTTTTGTGTATATATTACAGTTTCACTATGGAAGTGTCCTTGCTACAGATCATCAATTCTATAAAGCTTACAAAATCTGCTTGTTCAAGTAGGGTACTTGTTCAATATGTTAATCTAAAATTTATGCAGGTTTATAAAGGGTATTTTACTAATTTATACTAGGTGAAGGCATTGGAAATAAAATTAAACATTTTTGTAAATTTCTAGGAAAATTTTGAAATTTTTTTCTGACTTTAAAAGACTTCTAATTAATTTTTATCATTTGAAGGCTTTGGAAAACAAGGAATTTTTTAAATTTAAACTGATAAAATCTGACTTTTTTTTTATCAAGTTTCCTGACTTTTCCTGATTTTTTTTCAAAACCCCCAATTTTTTCCTGAATTTTCCTGACTTTTGTCATTTTTTAAAACTTTTCCTGACTTTTTCTGATTTCCTGACTTTTCCTGACCGAGTGGCAACCCTGAATGTGCTTTTAACAAAGTAAGTACATTAATAAGGTACGCAATTTAAGAAGTGATTAAGGCACGCACTGGTTTTTTTACATTTCATGGGTTTTTTATCTATGCACTGAAACAAAGCTCTTTTGATTTTATTTAAAACTATTACAGTAACTATTCTAATAAAAATTTTATCAAGTTTTTGTTTTGTTTTATACCATACAAATTTGATTAAGACATGTTCTTTTATTCCATCTAGTAGTTTCATTATAGTTTCTACAGAACAGGTTTTCGACTTTCTGAAAAACACCATCTTTTTGATAAACTTGAGAAAAATCTAATTTTAGTTAAAACAATACATTATAGTTTTTAGTTTTATAATCCCACTCCCCGCAATCATCATATTTAAAAGGTCTTATGCTATTTAGTAAAAAATATTTACTCATGTTTACAGTAAATAAATAAATTGTTTACTGCTTTTTATCAAAAAATCGATCACAGTTACTTAAAAACTAATATATATTCTTGTTTCGTTTTAATTCTCTGTAAGGTTTAATTAAGACATTATCCAAGTTGTTTACTAAATAATTGTTTTTTGTATCTTCAATTGAAACAAGTTGCTCAATATTATTACCCGTATTGTTGTCTTTAACACCATGAACAGTTTTTAAGTTACTTTTTGTTTACTATAGTTACTTTCAAATTCCTTGTAATGAGCATTATTAAACAAATAATTTTCATCGGAATCATAACTTGAAAAAGATTGTGAAGCTTTATAAATTTCATTTTGTGTTTAATAATCAACAGTTTCTATAGAATGTTTTGTTTTACCTTGCTTACAATTTTTTTTGAATCATTACCACCATAAAAATTACCATTATCATTTTCATCACTGTCAAGTTATATATATCCCCGGCTATTATTATCAAGTTTATAACTTTTTAAACTTCTTCAACTAAACTCACAAAATGATTAGGCTGCCAATATGATCACTACGCTACTAACTACTTCACAGTTGTATATTGTGTTAAGCAGTTCAGCTATAGTGTTTTCTAAACCATTAACAAGAGGATAAAAAGTACTTATGTGCACCTTCAATGCCATTGCACTGCAAGAAATATGGAACAACCCCCAGCCAAGTTTGTGGTATTCCAATTTGTAGCGTCAAGGAAAAAACACAATGTCTGTTATAAGGTAGTTGTACTTTTCTTTGATTTTGACAACAGTTTCTTTATTTTGCAACATCAAAACAAAAACTTTGAGTCTTAGGTGTTGGTGATGGTATAAGTACCATATAGTTTCTGTGAAATAGCCTTGAAGATATAATTCCAAGCTCCAGAGTTTACAATTGGAATTAACTCTGTGGGCAATCCAACTTAAGGCTGTTTCATCAACTTCATGAGTTTCATCAAAGTGTAAACTTTATCTGAACTCACTAAGTGGCTTCAAACTTAACCTGAGAAATTCATTAAAAAAAAGTTTTGTAAACTCATTTTCTGGCAAATGATTCCGTTTACTAATAAATGAAAAAACTTCTTGTGTCATAGCTTTTAAAAAACAAGCCTGTTACAAAAATAAATAGAACAAGATAAGTAAGTGATCATGTTTTGTAGGGTTTAAGCTAAGGTATAAGTTACTTTTTACTGTTTTACAAAGCTCAAATTAGTTTTTGATATATAGAGGTCAAGGGTAGAAACCAAAAAGTATGGTAAAATTAAAAATCTCAAATCATTAAGCAACTAAGCTTAATAAAAGCTAAAAAACTCAAGAACAAAAAACCAAATGATCAAACTAAATATATAAATTATAAAATTATATTTTATGTATTAAAAAAGTATTAAAAAAATATTATTATTTATTTTAATATTAGAGATAAAATTGGCAATATTAACAAAAAAATACAGAAAAAATGTTAATCAATTATTATGAAAAAGTTAAACTTATAAAAATGTGACACACTAAATTTTCAAGTGATCTGGCTATTGTAAAAATACAAGCACTCATAAACTTAACTTAAAGTAAATTTTTAACACTTAAAATTAACTAATGTAGTGTTTTCAATGTTTTTTTTAAGCCAGTATTCATAACATTGCATAAACATAAACTTAAGTTCAACATTTTAGAGGCCTAGACATTTTTTGTATTTTATTTAGGAATTAAAAGTATAGAAAATTCATTTAATTGCAGCAACTTAGTTGCAGAAACAACTAAATGACGAATTATAAAATTATGGGAAGGTTTGATTGCAGCAATTCTACCCGTAAAATAGTACCCATAAAAAGATTGATCCCTTAAATTTAAACATGTATACCACATTACTTAAATCATGGGTAGGTTTGGCATCTTTCACAACTCCGTTAAGCGGGCGGTTGGTGTTATACAATAGTTGTAATGTAAAACTAAATAATAAATACTTAATTATAAAAAACTTTGCATTAAAAAAGGTATACTTTTTCTCATTGCTTACCTCTTTGCAAATAATCTCTAAGTGTCACAAATGTGAAGTAAACTACTGGCAAAGAATTTGTAATAAAAATACTCAAACTAAACCATAATTTATTCTGCAAAACGAAAAATGGTATTAAATTTTAATTACATTTGTAATTACATTTGTCAAAACTTTTATAAGAAATTGTATCATGACCTATAATAATGGTCGTCTAGCTGATGAAAATTTATTCACACTAAACTGCAAAAAATAACTTCTGTGCACCCTTAGTTGTGATACATGCGCCACTAGTGGTAAGAAACATATAAATAACTTTAATCGTTTTTAAAAGGAAAATTTTGCTGCACATTGAAAATTTACCTTAGCTTATTTGTAATTAAAAACCTTAGGCCAAGTGATTACCTTTATAAACTTCTATTAGGCGATTTTGTTTCATTAATAACAATTTAAAAACAATATTTTATTTTCATGCTAGCTAAGTTTTCAGAATTGGAATGATCTTTGTCCCGCAATAGTTGAAACCGCAGCCCGCGAGCATGCAAATCTGGCCAGCTAAACAAAGTTTTTTACTTACAAAATGTATTATTGAAATTAAAATTTTAACCAAAAAAATCTTAACATTAATTTGTGAGTATTTATCAATATAGATTCTATCCTGAAAAAATTATCCATGATCTTGTATAAAATATATATTTAAATTAGTCTAACAGAAACAATCGAAAATAAAGAAAACAACGCATGTAATGAAATAGTATTTATAGTTAATAAACAATCGTCAGGCTCTTTTTTAAAACTTTATCTTAATGTACTATTAATTAAATCATGATGCATAAAAGAAATCTCTAACTAAGAAGCAGTTTCGTGTGTAAATGTCCTAAAAAACAAGTTAAATCAACAATTTTTTGTTTAAAAAAATTAAGTAACTTCACCAAATATTACAATTTAGTAAACTTAACCATGTTCTGTTATATAAACTAAATAACTTCTCATGTTATTAAAAACAAAACCGTTGAATATTAAAATAAACAAAAAGTTTTCTATTCTTACTTGCTTTACAAACTTAATAATTTAATAAATAATAAAATAACAATTCAACTGTTTTAAAAAACAAATCCTCCTATTACTTGTTATGAAAACTTTAAATCACAAAAATTTATAACATAATCTGCTTTTGTTTATTTTTAAAATTTGAATAAATCTGAAAAAATCGTATAATGTATAAAAAATGATCATAAACTTGTTACAAAAAAAACTAAACTAAGTGCTTAATTATAAAAACCCTAGTAACTTACTTAAACAAAGGTAGTATGATTCTAGAATTTTAAAAATAGACTTTTGTGTATATATAAAAGTTTCAGTATGGAAGTGCTCTTCTCCTGGCCACAGCTTATCGATACTAAAAAGTTACATGCAACAATTACTTGTTCCAAATAGGGTGATAGTTCAAAATATTTCAAGGAAAATTTTGCAATTTAGTCTGACTTTATAAAGTTTTTTTAATTTAATTTTACCATTTGAAGGCTTTGGAGTTTAATGATTTTGTTAGCAAATTTCTAAGAAAACTTTGAAATTTTAGTCTGACTTTAAAGGATTTTTTATTTATTTTTTACTATTTTAAGGCTTTGAAACTTAAGAATTTTGTAAATTAGAACTGTCAAATTCTGAAACTTTGCAATTTTGACCTAAAAAATCTAACTTTTTGCCATTAAAACCTAAATACTTACTTTTGTTAATTTTGACCCCAAAAAACTGACTTAACCTGACTTTTTCCTGTTTACTAAAACCTGACCCGTGGTAACCCCGTTGTCGTTCTTAGTTTAAATTAAAATTTTTGCAATCTTAAATGGTTTTATTTTAAAATGTTAGTCTTAAAAAAAACTTAAGTCTAATTAAAACCTTTTAAACATATTTTTACAACTAACTCTTTATGACGTAACTATTTTAAGATAGACATTAAAAAATCATTATATATTATATAATACAACTAAATTTACACCATATTCTTATCAGTTTGCTTTAATTTAAGCAAATTTATTCTGACGATATGCTAAATAAAATTAATAAATAAAGTTTTTTAAATTGAGTCACTTAAGTTTAATTTTTTTAGTTTTAAACTTATGTAATGTGCAATAAAATTTTGAAGATTTTTGAAAACTATTACTGATTTTTTCTGATAATAAATCTAAACTATAAGTTTAAAAAAGAACTATTAACTCTACAAAACTAAAAATTAAAAAAGAGCAGAGTTTTAAAAAAATATATAATTTAACAGATAAAATTTATAAATCATCATGGAGAATTTACTGCTTTTAGAATTAGTATTTTTAAATTTTCTCTCAAAGATAAAACAACATAAAACGTTTATAAATAAATGTCATTTAAAAAAAAACATTAAAATATCTTTAAGTTGATGTTGCGGTCGAGTAGTTGAAATGACCTGATCAGTTTTATTAATCTGTAAGAATCAAAACCTAAACTAAAAATAATAATAGTAAAAAAATCATGTTTAAGATATGCTGACATGTGCATTAACACAAAGTTGCCACTCGTTTTTTCAAATTTTTTTACAGGTTTTAAAAGTACACCTTTTGGGTCTATTTTTAATTTAAATTTAAGTTTGAGGTATAAAAATGTGTTAAACAGTATTTAAACGTTGAAAAGATACTGTAGAGCTACTAAAAAAATGTTTTCCAATAAAAAAAAAATTGATGACGACAATTTTTTTTATTTATATGATAGATTTTTAATGTCAAATCGAAATTTTACTACTGAACATGTTTAAATTGTTAAAAATTCCAGGTGTTTCCAGGTTTTTTTTAGTGTTTTTTGTTCAAAATTCCAGGTATTTTCAGTTTATTTTTGCCTAAGTTGTCAAGTTCAAGATTTTTCCAGGTTTCCAGGTAATGTGGCAACCCTGATTAATATAACCTAATTTCCACTTGCTATATATGAAAAGTAAATTACACATAAACTTAATTTCTAAAAGTAAAAAAGGTGTAGCTTAACTTCAATAGTTATGCAGCTTTAAGTAAAACTGCAATATCTTAAATATTTAACATAACATTTAACATCATAAACATATCTAAACTTAAACTAGTATCACATGTTTTTAAGTAGGCAAAGCATGACCAAACGTAGTTATTGCATATTGTTATGAAATATAATTTTTTATACTCTTATTTCAACATTTAAAAGTTTAATAAGAAAGCACAAGAAAATGTGCTAAAATAAGTAAAACTTCTGGTCTAACAACGTTTTAATTGGAACATTACAAGTTTTACCTAAATTCTTAGCTCTTGAGCAAGAATTCCATCAAATTACGTAAATAAAGTGCTCAAGTGCTAAGAATTTGGGTCAAGCTTTTATGGGTCATATATTCAAAAAATGATAATAAATTAGGAAAAAATTATAATAAAGTCATAAAAATTATATATATAAGTCCGTTAAAACTAAAAATTATTTTAAAAATATTATATTTTCGCAATAAAACCATTAACCAAAAAAACGAAAATCGTGCAAATTTGAAGTTTTTCTGAAAATTATTCAGGCACATGTTATAAAAAAAAATTAACAAAAATTAATAACGTCTTTAAACTCAATTAAATAAGTATGTTAAAAAATAAAAAACAAAAATTACTTTTTGAGAATATAGGTGTTAAGTAAAAAACTGCAAAAAAACGATAAATTTTTAAAGGGGCCCACTACAAAATTAAAACCCCAATTTGATGGAATTTATTGTGAAATGCAAAGCAAAAGAACGTTCTTTAGAATAAAAAAAAGTTCCAAACTAGAATTAAAGAAATTGAAAATAATTGGTTTTGAAGTTTGCTTAAAAAAATACAGAAAAAGCCGTTCAAGCCAAGTTAAAGCCAGAATATCTAGCGTAAGTTTCAAATTATGGTCATGTGGCTCCCCCTAACATAGCTTATGGTTCCCTAAATTTCCTAATTTTTTTCCATTTCTAGTATAATTTTTAAGAACCATTTAAAGCGCCTAGAACTTATTTTTTGCTCTTCATCATCAACTCCACAACATATAATGTAAGTTTCAAATTGTGATCTTATGGCCCCCGTGGCCCCTTTACTTCTCATACCCCTTCTCCTTAAGTTTCTCTAATGGCCTACTTTGGGAAACCCTGATTTAGACAAAATGTAGTACTAATAACTAAACGAATAAGTTCAAAACAACAATTTGAAACAAACTTTTAATTGTGATTTACAGTAGTATATTCTAACAGTAAATCTACATAGTTAAATTAATACAATATACTTGAAACACATATAAAAAGGTAACTATTTTTTAACCAGTCAATAGAACAATGTACAGTAGACTGCTGCTTAAGTACGCAAATTGAACCCGACTAAAAAATGCGTACTTAACACGGGTAGTGCGTACTTTTTGACGACATAGTATAAAATTAAATTTAGTTGTTTCTTTTCTTTCTTACAACTAGCGACCAAATAATTTAGCCAAATAAACAAGTCTTTTTACTTTAAATAACATTTGATACATAATTCTAATTTGCAGAGTACTTTTAATAGATTTTAAAGTGATTAATTTTTCTATAAAAAGTTTCTATATAATTAACACATAACTAACTGTAAAAAGTCAATGTCAGTCAATGGTATAAAAAAGAATATTAAGTCATATTTATTTAATTTATTATTACTTTCCATTAGCTGTATAGTGTTTAATTTTATATTTATTTGATAGAAAAAAGTTTGAGGACTGTTTTTGTAAGAAAGTTTATATCAGTGGAAACATTTATAGTATAAGTGTGAAGTCAGCAGATACTGATGGCTCAGTATCTGCATGACCCGTTAACTTATTTTTTTGTCTTAAGCCCTTCTTAGTCTTAATCATTCTAATGGTATAGTAATTACTTAAATAGTAGCTTAGATTAAAAACAACCGGTTATAAATTACACAGCACAGTTTAATTAACAATATTTTATAACAAATGTGATTTAAAAAATACGTATTAACTCAAGTAAAATTATATAAAAAGTTGATAAAGCTAAAGAATAATTCAATAATTTCTTTAATAAGCAACAAAGTTTAATCTATAATTTGGTACTTCTTTTAAAGCAACAAATTTACAAAAGTTTAAACACTCAACTGCAATCCACTCAGAGTTCCAATCCAAAGATATGTCATCAGCCAGAGATCACAATAAAAACTGACCGTTGCTACAACAAGAATAGCATTTTGTACTAAAAATTCGTCGTTAAGCAAACGTCATAGTGCTTTAATAAATTTAAACTTGTCAGTGTTTACAACTAGTTATTTTGTAAATTTATTAACTATTATCACAACGCAGGGCAGATAGCGTTACAAGTGCATAATGACAAGATGCTCATTAACTTTTTTTAACTTTAGTTTTTTGTTGTTGTTTCTTTTTATATGTTTATTTTGAATTTATAAGATTTCTAACTAGTTTCTGTGGTTTTTATCATTCAGTTAACACCTAACTAAATTAAAACATACAATTTAAGTGCGCAAGTCAACTGCCACTATTCTAACTAGTGGACCCGGGACAACCAGATCGAGGTGAGGGCAGGAGATCATATCAAGTGCCTTAACAGAAGATGGTGGGCCTGGGGCAACCAGTTACGAGTTTATTGTACTTTCAACTTTATCATGGTACTAACTGTCTGGTGAAAACCACAAAAACTAGTTACAATTTTCAATAAAAATTTTATGCTTGTTGAGTTTAATAAAAACAAGTAGATAACTCTTTAAAAGATGTGTGAAGATTGTTTATCAAAGAGAGCGCTATTTTGTCAATAATTATAAAAAAAAATCATGGTTATATGTTTTATATTATGTCACATTTGTATTAGCTTTTCTTTTGCAAATATTCTAAAAGTTTTTGAATAGAATGAAATTATAAGTTTTTTTGCCTCTCTGGAATAGTGCGTACTTAAGGAGGGGTTCGTACCAAAAAAGTGCGTACTTAAGTGACAAGCTATTGTATATTAGACTTATCAATACAAAGCTGAAACGCATTTATATTGACCTAAAATTAAAATATTATGTCTACTTCTATTCAAACTAAAAAGACAGTTTTTACGTTAACGGGTAACAAATTAGTTTGATATTCAAGTGTTTTTCTCTTGGCGTTTCATAATGAAATACAAATATATTTTCTTAATTGCATTCGAATTACTTTAAACTTTACAAAAGCCAGATAAATATTCATTTTAACTCAGAATTTTTGATAACACATATATTTTTGATAACGTTGAAGTATTTTATAAATTAAGTAATTAGTAAATATTTAACTATTATACTTGGTTTATTTTGAATTGGTATATTTATCTGTATTTCAAACCTTTTAACATAATTAAAATTTTCAATTTGAAACAAAAAGAATAAATATTTAATTCTACAATTAAAAATTAAGTTCTTAATTTTTTATTTGTTTATCGATCAAAATATGTATTTAAGGGGAGTTGAATTGTAACTAACTTGAATAAAAATATTATTAACTAATTATTATTAATACTAAACATAATAAGTTTTTATGTAAGCCTTGACTTAATTCACTACAAAATAAATATTTAACTTTTATCCTTTTAATTTAATTAATAAGTCTTAGCTATTAAATTTCTAATTTTTTTTTTGAAGATGTTGCAGACAGTTGTTTTGAATAAGAGTAACTTTTCTTTTGAGTAAACACTTTAAAAACAGTTAAAAGCTGCGTACTAAACAGAAAGTGCGTATTCGACAGAAAGCACGTGTATTTTGTCATGGCAAAAACGTTAAAAGGTATCCGTGGTGTGCAATGTTATGTTTAAATTCGCCTTGAGGATTTGATTTATGCTAATATTTTTTAAGAGACTTAAAAATACAACGAAACTATTTATAAGTATGCTTTAGTTTAAATGTTAGGAAACTAAAAACTTTTAATACAATTGTTTTTCAATTAAAAAAACTGTTGCTTGTCGATCGTTAAAATTAAACTATATGAGTATCTATAAAATGTTTAGCCAATTTAAAAATAAGAAAAGTGTTTAAATTTTAATTTTTAAGTGAAACAAAGGAGATATAAAATATTTAAACCAAAAAGTTAGTATCTTCAATCAATTATAACAAATTTAGTAATTAGATATTTTTTTATATGCTTCACAACAAGGTTTTTGATCTTAAAACGTCTACTTGGAGAGTTTTCAAAACTTTCCACAGCACCCTATAAGTTACACCCCATGCCATTAGGCAAGCCAATATTATTATTTTTTAAAACAATACACTGTTAAAACTTTGTAATTAAACAAAATTAGTGAGTGTTGAGATGTTTAACGACAAGTACTTGTAAAATGTTTAAAAACTTCAAAACCTCTCTGTTTCTGAAACGGTAAACATCTTAATATATTTTTAATAGGTAAATGCAGTTTAAACCTATTTTCATAATAAATTAATTAAAAAAAAATTTCAAACTAAACATAAAGAGTTTTTCATAATATAACATAGTTGTTAACAAATATAAGTTTATTTTCTCAGAGCGACTAAGAAGCAGTAATAGTAGTTATTTAGGAAATCTACGTAACGACAACTAATTTTCTTCATCTCCTTTAGTAATAACTTGTCCAAATCCCGTCCTCTGAGTTATAACAACTTGGCTTCTGCGTACCCTCACAAACCTGCGTCTTCTGACCCATCTGCGTCTTCTCACAAATCTGCGTCTCCTCACAAACCTGCGTCTTCTGACCCATCTGCGTCTTCTCACAAATCTACGTCTTCTCACAAACCTGCGTCTCCTCACAAATCTACGTCTTCTGACAAATCTGCGTCTTCTCACAAATCTGCGTCTCCTGACCCATCTGCGTCTCCTGACCCATCTGCGTCTTCTTACAAATCTGCGTCTACTGACCCATCTGCGTCTTCTCACAAATCTGCGTCTTCTTACCCAACGGCGTCTTCTCACAAATCTGCGTCTCCTGACCCACCTGCGTCTCCTCACAAATCTACGTCTTCTCACCCATCTGCGTCTCCTCACAAATCTACGTCTTCTGACCCATCTGCGTCTCCTGACCCATCTGCGTCTTCTTACAAATCTACGTCTCCTGACCCATCTGCGTCTTCTGACAAATCTGCGTCTTCTTACCCATCTGCGTCTTCTCACAAATCTACGTCTCCTGACCCAACGGCGTCTTCTGACCCATCTGCGTCTTCTGACCCAACGACGTCTTCTGACCCATCTGCGTCTTCTGACCCAACGGCGTCTCCTGACCCATCTGCGTCTTCTGACCCATCTGCGTCTCCTGACAAATCTACGTCTTCTCACCCAACGGCGTCTTCTGACCCATCTGCGTCTCCTGACAAATCTACGTCTTCTCACCCATCTGCGTCTCCTCACAAATCTACGTCTTCTCACCCAACGGCGTCTTCTGACCCATCTGCGTCTCCTCACAAATCTACGTCTCCTGACCCATCTGCGTCTTCTTACAAATCTGCGTCTCCTGACCCATCTGCGTCTTCTGACAAATCTACGTCTTCTTACAAATCTGCGTCTCCTGACCCATCTGCGTCTCCTGACAAATCTACGTCTTCTCACCCAACGGCGTCTCCTGACCCATCTGCGTCTCCTCACAAATCTACGTCTTCTGACCCATCTGCGTCTCCTGACCCATCTGCGTCTCCTCACAAATCTACGTCTTCTGACCCAACGGCGTCTTCTGACCCAACGGCGTCTTCTGACCCATCTGCGTCTCCTCACAAATCTACGTCTTCTCACCCATCTGCGTCTTCTCACAAATCTACGTCTCCTGACCCATCTGCGTCTCCTGACAAATCTACGTCTTCTCACCCAACGGCGTCTCCTGACCCAACGGCGTCTTCTGACCCATCTGCGTCTCCTGACCCATCTGCGTCTTCTGACAAATCTACGTCTCCTGACCCATCTGCGTCTCCTCACAAATCTACGTCTTCTGACCCATCTGCGTCTCCTGACCCATCTGCGTCTTCTTACAAATCTGCGTCTCCTGACCCATCTGCGTCTTCTGACAAATCTACGTCTCCTGACCCATCTGCGTCTTCTTACAAATCTGCGTCTTCTGACCCAACGGCGTCTCCTGACCCATCTGCGTCTCCTCACAAATCTATGTCTTCTGACCCATCTGCGTCTCCTGACCCATCTGCGTCTTCTTACAAATCTACGTCTCCTCACAAATCTGCGTCTCCTGACCCATCTGCGTCTCCTCACAAATCTACGTCTTCTGACCCATCTGCGTCTTCTTACAAATCTACGTCTCCTGACCCATCTGCGTCTTCTGACAAATCTGCGTCTCCTGACCCATCTGCGTCTCCTCACAAATCTACGTCTTCTGACCCAACGGCGTCTTCTGACCCATCTGCGTCTCCTGACCCATCTGCGTCTTCTGACAAATCTGCGTCTCCTGACCCATCTGCGTCTCCTCACAAATCTACGTCTTCTGACCCAACGGCGTCTCCTGACCCATCTGCGTCTCCTGACCCATCTGCGTCTTCTCACCCAACGGCGTCTTCTGACCCAACGGCGTCTTCTGACCCAACTGCGTCTCCTGACCCATCTGCGTCTCCTGACCCATCTGCGTCTCCTCACAAATCTACGTCTTCTCACCCAACGGCGTCTTCTGACCCATCTACGTCTTCTGACCCATCTGCGTCTCCTGACCCATCGGCGTCTTCTGACCCATCTGCGTCTCCTGACCCATCTGCGTCTCCTGACCCATCTGCGTCTCCTGACCCATCTGCGTCTTCTGACAAATCTGCGTCTCCTGACCCATCTGCGTCTCCTCACAAATCTGCGTCTTCTGACCCAACGGCGTCTTCTGACCCATCTGCGTCTTCTGACCCAACGGCGTCTTCTGACCCATCTGCGTCTCCTGACCCATCTGCGTCTCCTGACCCATCTGCGTCTCCTGACCCATCTGCGTCTTCTGACAAATCTGCGTCTCCTGACCCATCTGCGTCTCCTCACAAATCTACGTCTTCTGACCCAACGGCGTCTTCTGACCCATCTGCGTCTTCTGACCCAACGGCGTCTTCTCACCCAACGGCGTCTTCTGACCCATCTGCGTCTCCTGACCCATCTGCGTCTTCTTACAAATCTACGTCTCCTGACCCATCTGCGTCTTCTCACCCAACGGCGTCTTCTGACCCATCTGCGTCTTCTGACCCATCTGCGTCTCCTGACAAATCTACGTCTTCTCACCCAACGGCGTCTTCTGACCCATCTGCGTCTCCTGACCCATCTGCGTCTTCTAACAAATCTACGTCTCCTGACCCATCTGCGTCTTCTTACAAATCTGCGTCTCCTGACCCATCTGCGTCTCCTGACAAATCTACGTCTTCTCACCCAACGGCGTCTCCTGACCCATCTGCGTCTCCTCACAAATCTACGTCTTCTGACCCATCTGCGTCTCCTGACCCATCTGCGTCTTCTTACAAATCTACGTCTTCTCACCCAACGGCGTCTTCTTACCCATCTGCGTCTTCTGACCCATCTGCGTCTCCTGACAAATCTACGTCTTCTCACCCAACGGCGTCTTCTGACCCATCTGCGTCTCCTGACCCATCTGCGTCTTCTGACAAATCTGCGTCTCCTGACCCATCTGCGTCTCCTGACAAATCTACGTCTTCTCACCCAACGGCGTCTCCTGACCCATCTGCGTCTCCTCACAAATCTACGTCTTCTGACCCATCTGCGTCTCCTGACCCATCTGCGTCTTCTTACAAATCTACGTCTCCTGACCCATCTGCGTCTTCTGACAAATCTGCGTCTCCTGACCCATCTGCGTCTCCTCACAAATCTACGTCTTCTGACCCAACGGCGTCTTCTGACCCATCTGCGTCTTCTGACCCAACGGCGTCTTCTGACCCATCTGCGTCTCCTGACCCATCTGCGTCTCCTGACCCATCTGCGTCTCCTGACAAATCTACGTCTTCTCACCCAACGGCGTCTTCTGACCCATCTGCGTCTCCTCACAAATCTACGTCTTCTGACCCATCTGCGTCTCCTGACCCATCTGCGTCTTCTTACAAATCTACGTCTTCTCACCCAACGGCGTCTTCTTACCCATCTGCGTCTTCTGACCCATCTGCGTCTCCTGACAAATCTACGTCTTCTCACCCAACGGCGTCTTCTGACCCATCTGCGTCTCCTGACCCATCTGCGTCTTCTTACAAATCTGCGTCTCCTGACCCATCTGCGTCTTCTGACCCATCTGCGTCTCCTGACAAATCTACGTCTTCTCACCCAACGGCGTCTTCTTACAAATCTACGTCTCCTGACCCATCTGCGTCTTCTCACAAATCTACGTCTTCTCACCCAACGGCGTCTCCTAACCCATCTGCGTCTCCTCACAAATCTACGTCTCCTGACCCATCTACGTCTTCTGACAAATCTGCGTCTCCTGACCCATCTGCGTCTTCTTACTCCACACCAGCCTCCATGACAGCGACGCTTGCAAAGTTTCGCTTTTGCTTGCCAAGCTTTTAGTGTTATCTTTAGCTTGATGAGCTGAAGTCGAAGTTTGTTGCGATATACTACTTTTGATGCGTAGCCTCTATTGCACGTTGAAATAGACCTTCTGTAGTTTCCGTTGCACCTGTTGTAGTTGTTAATCCATCCTCTGCAAGGATTGTTGTGACGTCGCCTTCGGTGATGGTGCCTACGACGACGATGGTGCCTACGGCGGCGATGAAATATCCAAAAGAAATCATTTGCTGCAAAATAATTTGACAGTCTGTTTATGTATACTTGTAACGTATTAAGATAAAAATGTTGTTTATTTTTATAAGTCTATAATAAGTACATACTTTGTTGAAGTTAAAATAGTAGTAATAATCACACAATAACAAATCAACGTTCAAATATTTTGGTCAGAGCATCTGGTGTTTAGTAGTAACTTTTTTATAAAAAGTAAATTATATAAGCTAATGAACTTAATATAATTTTAGTAATATAACTACCTTTTCGTTGTTTGTTTAAAAACTATCTCAAAAATGTACTTATTGCAACTTACACTTGACATTTTTTTCATCTGCTGCAGAATTTGCTAATTCCGCATCTCTGTAAATTTTAATTATACCTTTCAAATCAGTTATATTTTCTAACACAAATTTTCTACACAGTGTAGTTTGAATAGAAATTATTTCACTAGTTACGTAAATTTGAAAGTTTTATGCTTGTAATTTGTGTTTAATAAGTCTTGATACTAATAGTATATTCTTATAAAAACTCAAAAAATTTTAGTACACGTTAAAAAAAGTTTAATTAGTAAAATGCCTAGATTAAGTATTTGCGATAAACTGATTTTATAATTCTAATCACTTTTATATATATACAACAAACTAACTTGTTTTCCAATGTTTGATCTGCATTTAAAACTCCAACATAAAGGAGTAAAAATACGAGCAAAAGTATTAACCTCATCTTAATTTAATTAAGGTATGGTATATTTGTTGCTTCAATTAACGCTTATATACCGTAATACTTTGTTATTACTTTTTTTTTTTGCGGGGTCACTTCCTTAGAAAAAGCGTTGGTATATTAAGTTTAAAAACAATAACAAATAAATATAAACAATTTAATTCTAAATTAATTTGATCATTTTAGTTTTTAACCAAAAACTATTTTTGAAAACTAACAGTTTTAGTTTTGAGTGTATTTATAGTTTTCAAAATTAGATAAAAGGATAAATAGTAACTTAAAAAATTCAAATTTGTTACTTTTATTGTTAATTTTGTATGAAAATGAAATATATCTGAAAGCAAATTGTAATTAAAATTTGTTTGGTTTTTAATTTTATTAAAAGCTTTTTTTAAAGTTGATAATTTTGTGCTGAGAAAGAACACATACATAATATATATATATATATATTATGATTTAACTGATAAATTTTTTAAACACTACTCAAAGCTTTTTTAACTATCTATTTTTTCTTTCAAAACAATATTGTAAGTATAAGTACAAAACATTGATTAAACATTTGTGATTAGGTTTCAAGACTCGTAGTAAATGTTTTATATTTAATTTTTCAGTTTACCTATAATTGTTTAAATATCGTTTACTTCTGATTTTAAATATTAAAAGTTTAAAAATCAAGATGTTTAACATTTATTTTTAGGTTTTAGATAAAAAAATATTTTATTTTACACTATAGTGAGTTTTATTCAATGTTTTGATTTTGTAACTTAAAAAAATATAGTCAAAGATGGTTTCAAAACATTTTAAATATAATGAATATCATGTTTGCTGAAATTGTATTTATTTATCGCACTTTCTTGCTTTTCGTGAACTAGAAGCTTGTACAGTTTAAAGTCAGAAATTAACTTATTGACATCCATTTTCTGTAAAAAATATTCAAAATAATCATTGATTAAGTGTTATGTAAAAGTATATATAGTTTACTTTAACAATTCATGTACGAAAATCTATTTATATATAATTAAAATTTTAAAGGTTTAAATTTTTTGACATAAATAGATCAAGAAAGATTAAAAAGTTTTTTTAAAACTAAAACATAATTTAAACAATACATATGCGACTTTAGTTACAACGTCTATGTTACTTGTTAACCAAGATTTTCGATTTTTACGAAATTAAAAACGATGCTATTTAAAGTTGTTCAATTTATTTTAAACTTTGACTTATTTTTTACTGTGTTGTAATTTATTTAATTCTTACAAATTGTCGAAATTAAATGAATAAATTAATAGTATCTAAATCTGCTTTTATATAACTCACTTTGTATTATTTACTATGTATTAAAAAATAGAAGTTGTTAATTCTAATAAATATAATGTCTAAAAGTAAATAAATGTACTATAACTTTAATAAATATGTATTTAGTAGTAAAACTGCAGTATTTACTTCAAAAGTAAGCATAAATTACTTGATAGTTTCCTTTAACAGACAGGCTCTCAAATTTAATAGCTTTTTATGATATTGAAAAAAAAATATATTTGAAACTAGTATCAGCTGCTTCTAAAAAGCGCACTGCACAAAATGTTTTTAAATTAAATTTTTAAAGTTTGAATGAAATGTTTGCACGTCGTTTTAGCTTTCGTTGTTAAAGCATTTTATTAATATTCAATTTTTATCAACATTTAAAACTTTCATAATTTTTTAGAAATCATTACCGAATCTACTTAAAAAAGTAAAAATATATGACAAAACAACGTTTTAGCTGAATAGTTAAAGTTGTTATTATTTTTCTTTAGTTTTTTTTTGAGGGGTCGCACTGACTCCCGAAAACAAGTTGTAACACGCTTTTGAAGTGTTCATTTTGTGAGTATGTGTAGTTAAGTGTTCTGGTACAAATTAAAGTTGTTGTATGATACAAACTTATTATGCAAAAATATTTAGATTCGAGTTTGCTGTTATACACAAAAAAAAAAGCAATTTTTTACAAGTATACTCATAGGTAAAACAATTTTTTTCAAAATAATTTTTAGATTTTAGTTTATTTTTATCTTAAAAGATGAATTCTTTTACGAGTTTATTAAGAGTGAAACTAATTTATCGATCACAATAAGTAAACAATTTTTGTTATTTATTATAAAATGAACTAGTATACAACTTATTATAAACTCATACTAAACACCTAATAAAGATATGTATGTTTTATATTAAAATGTCGTGATTAAGTAGTTTTTTAGCGATTTTTTTTATTAAATTCTGGCAACTCTGCTTAACAATAAACTATTATACTTATACATTTTAAAGAGGCTATACAACTTCTAATTTTTGAATATAATGCAAATCTAGTATTCATTAGACGAAAAAAAATTAAAGATAAATCTGTAAAAGTCTTTATTAACCACGATGAAGCTGTTCTCCCAAGTTTATAAGTTTTAAAAAAATTAGTACAGTAAAAATTTTTAAGTCATATGTTAGAGAAGATATATAGTTAGTTCAGTCAGTTAGATATTTTTGTTTAAAAAGTATGAAGTTGCTACATAACATTTTCATGAATTTTTTATTTTTACCGCAATGTTTATTATTTCGAAAAAAGACATTTATCCTGAAAATTAAAACTAAGTATTAAGATTTTGGGTTTAGGTCAAAAAAATTATAAACTTTATTTAAAGTGGGAAAAAGATAACTTATTTAAAAAAATCAAAAGTCTTCTATATTAATTACTGTTTTTAATTTTCATAAAACTGTTTTGCCTGATAAAAATAGTATCTGATTACATTATCCATAACCTTTTTTTGCATCTAAACTAAACATCTAAGCTCAAATTTAACCATTAAACACTTAAATCTGAAGTAAGTCTGTATCATCTAAATTTAAATAATGGATAAGTTATGTAGGGCATGTGAGGCGGATCGTTCTTTTCGAGCAGAAGTCTCTAGGTTTAAAATATAGCGAACTGTTAAATAACAAGAAAAAGTGAGTTTATTTTCACAAAAATTTTTATGTACACTGTACTGCACTATAAAAACTACAACTTTTAAGTTAAAAACTTGTCGAACACTAAAAGAGAGTTGTAATGCTATAAAAGATAGAGGTTTTTTTTTGAATTAAACGAACTTTGAAATCTTTTATCTCGAAACAAATATAAGTTTAACTTCACATAGTTTTTTAAAACATCTAATATAACAAAAAAATATCAAGTCTAAAGTAATAACATATCATTATACATTTCTAAGTAAAATTACGGTATCTAGTTTTATGAAAGTGAACCATTTTAGCAAACTAAGTATATTTAAACTAACTATCTAAATTGATTTATTTCAAAAAAATCAACAAACTAAGGTATTAAAAACTGATTTTAGAAGTAATAATAACTGTCCAGAACAAGAAGTTAAAAGGTATCCGTGGTGTGCGACCCATTAACCGAAAGGTTTTTCGTTCACCAGGTCCTAGGACCAAATATTTTGAGCGTGTTTTTTATCGTTCATTAAACTATAAAATGATAATGTTTTTGTTATTCATGTGATCGCTAATTTTATCATAATTGCATAGAAATTGCGTTTCAACTGAAACCTAAGTGTCCTATCTGCAGAACAAACATCAGTAATGGTATTGTAAAAAAGTTGTATGAAGGGCTTGTTTACAATGGATCTTCTTCTGAAACTGTAAAAACCCTTGAAGATGTTGAAAATTATGAGAAAATTACAAGAAAGACTTGGTTGAAAAATTGAATTATTAATGTTGAAAAGGACAAAATAAAGCTAGAAGAAAAAAAACATTAAGCTTGAAGAAGAAAAAAGAAAACTCAAAATACAAATAACTACGTTCAAAAAGAATAAGGTTTGATTAGAGACTAGAGCAGCGGTTTCTTGGGGTAAATTCCGTTTCTTTTTGGGATAATTTTTTCATTGTAAGTTATGTAAATTATTTGTTTATTAATAGTCTATTAAGTTTCTAAGTTATTACTTAACTGTTATATTTTAAAGTTAAACAGACTCTTTAAACTTTACGCCTTTTTTATATTTAACAAGCTTAAAGTTCAAAAAATATAGATTTTTCCTCTAATTTAAATACTGTTTTGTATCTTGGGAGTAAATTTGTCAATTATTTTCCAAAAAGCGGTAAATTTAGTAATAACTTTCTAAAAAGGGGTAAAACATGAAAAAAGATTAAGAACCTCCAAACTAGACTATTGTTGAAAAGATACCGGAAATAATTAGAAACCACGGAGAAAAGATGCATTAAGTTGGAGTCCAAAAAAACAATCTCCGAGTTAAGTCACAAAAAAATAAAACGGAAACTGTTAAGATACGAGAATGAAAATTTTAAAGTTTTTTAAAGGTATAGTAAAAATAATTGATGTCATCAAAAAGGTTTTTTAATTTTATATTTTGTGATGTAAACAAATTTCACTGACAGCAGTACTTCTCAATTTACTTGATGTTTTTACCAATTTTTTAACTTTTTGGTGTTTTGAGGACTAAAAGTCTTGAAATAATAAAATCTTTAATTAAACGATCAAGATCAAATAAATTTAAAGTATAAGATACAGTAACCTTTTGTAGAGTACGCAATTTTTACCAAAACATTTTGTGTTAAATATACAATTTTAATTTAGACTGGTTCTTCGTAAGTATACAATTTATATTAGTTACGCTTTTTTGAGTTATTTTCAAACCTCAATACTCAAGACGAAGATATTAATCTACTAAGTTAAATTTTTAGTGCTTTATTGTTTTGTTAGAGCTTTATTTTTCTCAAATTTTATTTATAAATACCGTTTAAACACGTTTTTAAATCTTAATTGAATTTTGAAAAAATATTTTTTTCTGGACAAACTTATTCAAATTAAATGGATTTTGTTCTGCATTTTTTGTTAAAATCAAAACCCGACCGGATTGGTATATTACTAATTAAGATAAATAGTTAAAATTAGAACTTGCATAGCAAAGGTATCGCTTCAAATTGAACACCTATCAAAGTGTGACACCTATTTTTATACTGTTTGTAGAGTGGTGATTCACATTTAGAAATCTCCTTATAATAATATAAAAATCACTTTGAGCTGAATACTGTACTTTACAAAGTAAATGACATCCAAAAAATTACATCTTAGATAGACCTCGGTCGCCTCATATGTTCTCCACTTCGTTCTCCCCTACGTTAACCCCGCTGATTGGTACGGTCAGGTTCTTACCTCTCCTTTGCAGTCTTATTTCTGCTTTTCGTTTCCGGGCCGTTCGTGCGAAAGTGCAATTAACTCGTAATATTACTTGATTCAAGTAAAAATAAAAAAAAGTTTACAAAGGTATGTGCTATTAGTTAGCAACAACATTTTATTTGTTAATTAGTTAAATTATTGTTTTAAGTTTCAAAATATAGTTATGTTTAAGAATCTTAAAAAACTATAATCGTGAGCTAAAATAAAAATATTTTATTTAAGATTTTAAGCATATCAAAAAACATTTTATATTTGTCACGAGTTAGTTGACAAAATAAGCACTTACATGCATTTCAAAAGTTCAAATTTATTTGTAATATTTTATTGCTGGTAAACTTTGTATTTTATTTTGAAAACTTTAATATTCTAAAAGAATTTTTAAGAAAGTTACTTTTTGGAGTTTAAATATCAGATAAAATCCCTTAATAGCTTCAATTATCTTATAAAAACATGTTGTTTATAAACAAGATAAAGTAATTACTTCTTTACGACAACAACAACATGCAACTAATGTTTGTTACAAGCAAGTACAAAGGTTATTAATGTTTAAAGATTAAACATAACATTGTTGCTAAAAGTAAAATGAAGTTAAGTTTTACATTTTAAGACAATAGTTTCGATATTAGCAAAAGCTGACATAAAACTCAAGTTAAAGTTTAACACTCTAAAAATAAACTTCTAATTTCTTACGACTCGATTTCTTGATAATTAGAAAGTTTTGTTTGGAAAATTTCTTAGACTAGTTGTCTGCTACAACAATATCTTAATTTGAACTTCCAGCGGTGATAAATTGCGTTTGAAAAATTACCGGAAGTTCCACAGCGGTTTATTTTATGACGTTTATAATCATTTCAACAAGTTTTTTGAGGGGCCATCTATAACAAATGTATCAAATTAGGGAGCGGGTCAGAATGACACAGCGACAAAATGACACGGTCGTCAAATAGACACGGTGCGTCACTTTGGCACAGCGACAAAATGACACGGTGCGTCACCTTGGCACGGTGCGTCAGTTTGGCACGGAGGGTCACTTTGGCACGGCGACGAAATGACACGTTGCGTCACTTTGGCACAGAGGGTCACTTTGACACGGCGACAAATTGACACGGTGCGTCACTTTGACACAGCGACAAAATGACACGGTGCGTCACCTTGGCACGGTGCGTCACTTTGGCACGCAGGGTCAATTTGATACGGCGACAAAATGACACGATGCGTCACTTTGGCACAGAGGGTCACTTTGGCACAGCGACAAAACGACACGGTGCGTCACTTTGGCACGGAGGGTCACTTTGGCACAGCGACAAAATGACACGGTGCGTCACTTTGGCACGGAGGGTCACTTTGGCGCAGCGACAAAATGACACGGAGGGTCACTTTAGCACAGCGACAAAATGACACTGTGGTTATTAAGGGAGGGAACGATTTTTTGTGAAACTTCAATCTTCATTGGTATGGACAACGATCTTATTTTTCTAGGAAAACTTTCGGTTTCCTGTCTTCTAACCTTTTTTGTAGAATCAGCTACAATCACATTGATTAACTTTAAAAACAAAGACCGCAGGAATTTTTAATGGTGACTTCATAAAATAAAGTGAAACACGTAATGTTTATACCTTCTATTCTCATCGTCGTACTTATAAACAACATGCTCATTTTTAAGCAGTAGCAAGGCAAGGTGTTAGGTGTGCTTAAAAGCTGTGCTTAATAAACAACAACTAGTTGTTTGTATCAAACAACGTTCACAAAGATGCAAAAGCAGCAACTTTTTTAACAAAATACGACTGCCAAAATTAAAGGGAATTTATTTTTGATTTCTTTCGAATGGAAAAGCTTAAACTCAGTTTAGTACTAGAACATAAAACGAGTAATAAAAATTAGAAAATGGCTCGCCATTTTACGACTGAAAAGATAAAAACTCATATAAACATATTTTTTAAACTTCAGCAATATTCTGATTTAAAAAATACACTCTTCATTTTAGATCAATCATTCAGTACATCAAAACAATAAACTAGTAGATGTAAATACAGAGAAATTTTTTTTTTATAAACTAAAACTCAGACGTTATCGAAAGCAACTTTTCTGCTGTTGTAATTCTAAATTCTAATGCGGTTCTTATTTTACGTTTTTATGCTTAAAAAAATTAATACTTGCGCTCTTTTGTCGATTTAATAGGTTGCAATTTTGAACTAAAATACTGCATTCCCTGACGAAAATATAATAATAATTTTTTTTTTTCTTTTTCATCAGAAAGAAATTAACTCCTAATTAATAAACAATATTTAAAATTTTAGAAAAAAGTTTTTAGAAATCCCAGAAAATGTATTTATTTTTTCAAAAAACTCCTTTTTTTATTCGCAAGATTAAAAATAGAAAATTAAGTATTATTTTCATAACTGAGTTAAGACAAAACCGAGTTTTTTAAAACTTTGTAATAAAACTCAAGAATATAAAGTAGAAGAAATGTTTTACAAGCAAATTAAAATCTGCTTTTACTGTATTATTATGAAATTTGTATACTGATTTTGTATTAAATATAAATGCAATTAAATACTATAATATCTATCATACTCTAAGTTTAATTTTTTATATTTTAGACTAAAAATTTTGTAAAAATTAAAAAGACTTAAAGTATTAACTCTAATAGAATGGCTGCAGCTTTAATTAGAAGGCTGCAGCAGCAATGTTGTATGTATAACCTCTTCTAGTGATTATTTTTTTGAAGTGATAAATACATAAATGCGCATGAATGGTTGCATCAGACTCTTAATTTTCTCTCAACTGTTCATAATACTATTTTTAACTTTTTCATAAATTTAATCTCCAGGTCCGTTCATTTTAATTATTTGCTTTTAGACAAGTTTATTATATATTTTCAATAAAGAGTTTTAAGTAAACATCCTAACTTATTATCTTTTGTTGAATATAAATATATATACATATTTAATATAAATGGCTAGTTACTACAAAAGCAGCTTAACTCTGTATTTTTAAAAATTAGAGTTAAAACACGCATGACTTATTCTTACTACGAAATAACTCTGTATTAAACTAAATCTTAGTTATTTTTTATAACAATTCCTGATAATAACTAATTAAACGTTTAACAAAAAATACTAAATTTTATTCATTACATAAATATGAAAAGTCGTGAAAATTAAAAAATAAAACTTAAGAATATTTTTGTTTTTATACTATGACTTAAATTTAAAAACAATGTATCATATATAGTTTCAAATGTATCAAGCTACTATAGTTTGGAAAAAGTATAATAAATCTTTTGTTTAACTAATTACTATCAAAATTTTACAATTTAAAGTTATATTACTGAAGAAGTTTAGTTTTGCTCGTAAGTTTGTTAAACTTATGCAATCCATGTTAGTGACGCACCGTGTCATTTAGTCGCTGTGTCAAAGTGACGTATCGTGTCATTTTGTCGCTGTGCCAAAATGACCCTCCGTGCCAAAGTGACGCACCGTGTCATTTTGTCGCTGTGCCAAAGTGACCCTCCGTGCCAAAGTGACGCACCGTGTCGTTTTGTCGCTGTGACAAAGTGACCCTCTGTGCCAAAGTGACGCACCGTGTCATTTTGTCGCTGTGTCAAAATGACCCTCTGTGCCAAAGTGACGCACCGTGTCACTTTGTCGCTGTGCCATTCTGACGCACCGTGTCATTTAGTCTCCGTGCCAAAGTGACCCTCCGTGCCAAAGTGACGCACCGTGCCAAGGTGACGCACCGTGTCATTTTGTCGCTGTGCCAAAGTGACGCACCGTGTCATTTTGTCGCCGTGCCAAAGTGACCCTCCGTGTCGAAGTGACGCACCGTGCCAAAGTGACGCACCGTGTCATTTTGTCGCTGTGTCATTCTGACACCCACCCATCAAATTAACTCGTTGCTTGTGTTAAAAACGCGTTCTACGCTACTTAAAAAGTTTTTTTGTTTTGTATGGCCACCTATGAAAGATAAACCAACTTAAGCGTTTTTTATAAAAGGGAACACTTTTTAGACTAGATAATTTAGCGAAAGCCCTGTGCTTAAAGTCAAGTTTTTGGTTATTTGCAATCGTTTTGCGTTTTAAATAAGAAGTTGGGTTTCTGCCGAGATTTTGCGATCGGGCTTAACATTTATTTTAGTTTCGTCAGTTTTTGACGTCGCTTCTGTGATGCTGTTCGTTAACGAGGGGAATACCCGTAGGTTCGTTGAGTTGATCGTTAGAGAAGGACTGCTGTCACTGTCTGATCCTGCTGCAGTGCTTCCGCTCGTAGACGAGGGTAATTTCCGTGGATTTGTCGTTTTAATGGAAGAAGCAATACATTTGCATTTTTTTAGTTATAGTTTACGTTTTAATTAAACTTCTGTCTGTTCACTATATTTAACTTTAGCTTCTTATATAGCACAAAAACCTCCTGATTGTTTCTAGATTTTGAACTTGTGTATTGAAAATTTGAATCAAAATTTTGTTTATTTTAAAGTCTTTGCTAAAATTTCTGTTCAGTAAATATTGCTGACTTTACTTTTATTTTTTAATGTAAAAATAAACATGAAAACTGGAATGGTCCTATTGTTTCATTCAACTAACAATTCATGTTTAAATTTTATCAAACTCTTCTAAAATTTAAACTTGAAGGGCATTAGGTTGTGTTTGCAATAATTTTTTAAAATTGATAACAATACATTATTTTATTATGCGTAGAAGAGTAAATAACTAATAAATTAATTAAAGTTCGTATTTTTTTGTAGTGTTGATTTTTGAAATAATCTAAATAAATTTTTATTTTCAAATAATAATAATAATAATAATAATAATAATAATAATAATAATAATAATAATAATAATAATAATAATAATAATAATAATAATAATAATAATAATAATAATAATAATTATAATAATAATAATTATAATAATAATAATAATAATAATAATAATAATAATAATAATAATAATAATAATAATAATAATAATAATAATAATAATAATAATAATAATAATAATAATAATAATAATAATAATAATAATAATAATAATAATAATATTAATAATAATAATAATAATAATAATAATAATAATAATAATAATAATAACAATAACAATAACAATAACAATAACAATAACAATAACAATAATAATAATAATAACAATAACAATAACAATAACAATAACAATAACAATAACAATAATAATAATAATAATAATAATAATAATAATAATAATAATAATAATAATAATAATAATAATAATAATAATAATAATAATAATAATAATAATAATAATAATAATAATAATAATAATAATAATAATAATAATAATAATAATAATAATAATAATAATAATAATAATAATAATAATAATAATAACAATAATAATAATAATAATAATAAGAAGAAGAACAACAACAACAATGATAACAGGTCTAATATCCGCCGAAATCGGCTATGCGTATTGGGCATAAAATATAAATAGTAGTTATGTACATAAAACACAACATTAAAAAGCCCTGGACAAGACGTTGATAGATATCCGTGAAGTGCGACCCAATAATCAAAAGGTTCTTCGTGCACCAGGTTCTAGGACCAAATATCTTGAGTGTATTTTTTATCGTTCAATAAATTATAACAGAACCAAACATAAACACAGTGCTACATTTTCAATGAACCATGTACATATTTGATCATTTTAACCGCAATACAGCTGATCGTGGATCTACTAAACATAAAACACTTTAAATTTCGCATATAAAATTTCTAAAACGTTCTTAAAAATGCTTCTAAAAACTAATTTAGTTTATGAAATTTAAAATTGATGAACTTGCTAATACTAGTTTAGTTTTTAATAATAAGTAAAGTTAATAAACATAAACTTTTGACCAGTTTACACTATGGATTTAATTTAACTATATACAAAATTTAGAGTTAATGATAACTTGTTTCGTTGTATCTTTATTACATAGTTTACTTTGAAAAATTCAGTAATATAAATTATTTTTAATTACTTGATAGTTGGTACCGTAAGGTTATAATGTAAATCTAAATTTGAGCTTCAACATAATATAACTATAAGAACTTATACAAATATAATTAATTAAAAAATATATAACTAGCTAATGTTTGCTTTAAGCTAAAAGTGATTCACAAAACTTAAACCTGTTGGAGTCTGTTTACAAAAAGTAATTCAACCTTATTTAATATTAAAGCCCTGATATTACTTATAAAATTGTATAAATCTTAGTCTCGTCACAAGCTGTTTGTACATGTTTGTTTCACAAAAGTTAGAAAAATTAGTTCATTCTTAAAGGTTTTGAAAACATAACTTATATCATAACTTATTTTTTCAGGTATTTTCCCTTGATACTTAGAACAATAATTTTTTTTTGTTTTCTTATGAATTAAATAATATGTTCCATACAGTACTTGTTCAATGGTTTTAAAATAAATTATTTTCTTATATTAGTACAAAAGATACGTTAAAACCGTGCAGCAGAATTGCTAAAAAGTAAAAAATTACATATTAAAGATCTGAATACTAAATAAAACTGAGTTTGTTTTATTTTTTAATGCTTAAGAAAACTTGTAGTGATTTTTTTATAAATTTAGCAACTATGTGGTATAAAAAAATTTGTTAAATTTAAAATTTACTAAATTTTTACTTTTTAAAATCATTGTTTTTCTTTATTATGACTTAAAAGATAAATACAAACTGTTTAAAAATTTTTGAGTACGTTTTACTTTTAATAAACATATGTCAAGTACGTAAATTATAGAAACAAATAAGCCACGGTTAAAAAATTTAAACGATTGAATTCAACTGTTTAATCAGAAGCAGACATGTTAAAAAGCTCTGCTTTGTTTACTCAAGCGTGAAATTACTAACTTAAAACAAACCAAAAATAAAACACTTCATTGCTGAATTACCATAGTAACTTTTAGCATTTTAACATCTCTGATCAGAAGTGTAATTTTTGAAAGTAAATACTAGTAACAATAAAAATAAACGAAACAAAACTGACACTTAAGAGATAAATAGTTAATGTAAATTTGTAAAAGAATTTTTAATATATGTAAAAGGTTTTGGTTATACACTTGAAAATAACGTAAAGCGTTAAAGTTAAACTTTTAAAATTTAAGTTTTTTTATTTTTTTGTTTTTATTTTTAAAGCTTAAAGCTAAAGCCAACAAAAATTTTTATTAATTTTATTGATTTTGAAGATTTTTAAGTTTTTATAGCTAATATTTAATTGTTAAAGTTATTGCTTAAAAATTTCTGTACCTAGTTATGAGATTTTAGATATAAAAGCAGTTTTTAAACCAAAAGCTTGATTTTCAATTTAAACAAAAATAAAATACTTATTTACTATATACCTAAAACTAAATTAATAAGGTACATTTTAATTCTTACGTCAGTTAGACTATGTTTATAATTTTAATGCATATTAATGTTTTTCGAAAATTATATTACTTTACTTGCTTACTAAGAAAGATTTTAAAGTACTTCAAAATAAAAGTTAAACTAAAAGTTTGTAGATTTTATTAAGAATAATTTATATACATTTAGTTCTAGTTTGGTTATTTTGGTATTAATTATTTAACATCATGTTCTGTTGTTTAAATTTATAGTGTTATAAAATACCATGATTGAATAAATATGTTTTGATTAAACTTTTTTTGAGATTAAAAGGGTAGCTTAAGCAGATGCGTACTGTGTGTATCTTTTGAAATGCGTTGCGTTTATATCGACTGCTGAACAATGAATCTAAGAATTTATTATTCTTTAGGGGAAATCACCGTCCACATTGTCTTCTACAAAGCATGCTGATGCAATTTTGAATGTCTATAATAAAATAGCTATTAATTTTATTGTAAACACAGTACAATAACATGCTGTTTTCATACTTTAATTAATAACAAACATGCGTAATAAAAATGTTTCGAATTTTTGTGACTTTATTTCTTCCTAATTTCTCTATAATGCATACTGATGCAACTTAAAAATTAAAAGTAAAAAATCTGTACATTTTATTTGTTTAATCAGAGAAATGTCAGGTTGTTAAAATAATTCTAAAGAATGACAAAGTATATTTTTATAAACATTTAAGCTATAAAACTTTACATTTTATTTGTTTAATCAGAGAAATGTCAGGTCGTTAAAATAATTCTATAGAATGACAAAATACATTTTTATAAACATTTAAGCTGTAAAACTTTTCAGTTAAACTACTTTAAAAACATACTGATGCAATTTTAGAGCAAACAACAGTTTGTATTTGTTTAAACCACATGATTAAAAACTTGTATATAAATCAGTGTTTCTTCAAACTCTGGCCATTAAGGATAACTCATAATTTTTTTTTTAAATTCAGGCTTACAAAGGTTTTTAATCATAAACTTCAGGTTAGTTTTTTTTTAGTTATTTTTTCTTAAGAGTTGTTTTTAATTAGTCCTACTACCATAATTTTAGTATTATTAGGTATTTAAGTTTATTAAGGGCATAGGGGGGGGTAAACACCCTTTTTTGGTTTTTGATCTTATTTTATATAGTTTTTACTAAGCTACAAGATGCTTTTTACAGATTTAAAAAATTCAAAATATTTTTTGTGATGTAGCCGGTCAAAGTCAGAGGCAACAATAGGATCCTTATGGGAGGCGCAAACTAAAACGGCAAATAACTAGAAATCACTAAAAATCTATCTCCTCCTACATTTTTTTAGATAACTACCTCAATTTTTCAGGAAATGTTCCTTGCAGTATTTAGAAAATTCTGTCGGAACAGAATTTAAAAAAATTAAAAAATAAAAATTTTATAACAAAAAAACAAAAAAAAAAACTGTTTTTTTTGTTTATTTTTTATATAAAATTTTTATATTTTATTTTTTTCAAAATTCCTTCCGACAGAATTTTCTAAATATATCAAGGAACATTTCCTGAAAGTTTGAGGTAGTTATCTCAAAAAACGTAGGAGAAGATAGATTTTTAGTAAAATAGTCTATTTTTGCAGTTTTAGTTTGCGCCTCCCATAAGGAACCTATTGTTGACTCCGACTTTGACCGGCTATATCTTAAAAATTATTTTGAACTTTTTAAATCTGTAAAAAGCATCTTGTAGCTTAGTAAAAACTATATAAAATAAGATCAAAAACCAAAAAAGGGTGTTTACCCCCCCCTATGCCCTTAACAGTAGTTGTTTTCTAAGCATCAGGATTTTCCCATACTCTGTGGTTTTAGTATCTAGGTTTTAACAATGTATCTTAATTACATATCATCAAGTAATTTTTAAAGTTATATATAATAGATAACTTTTATGTTAGTTTAATGTATTTTTTTTTAATTTATCTTCGTAAAAGGAAGAGTAAAACTGATGTTTTTCAAAAGTAAAAAAGTTTTTGGTTCATATTGATCTTTTTTTGAATTACTTTTTATTTTGAGGTACAAAATTTAAATAAAAAATATCTACATATACATTACTTTTATATGGAAGTAGGAAACTTACAAAACACACTTTTTAACTACTATTGTGTTTAGCTAAGCTATTGAATATAATATTAACATGCATTAAAGCTTGGTAATAGATACATCATAATGAGTTTAAATAAAAATATGAAATAAATACTGTTTAGATACGAATTTAGTAAAATTAAGTAAACAAAACTTTTAAGCATAAATTAGTAAATATAAACTTAAGATGGTAATAGGATATTACAATAAAGTAAGTATATACAAATTTCAATATTATATAAATGTAAATAATAAAAGTAGTAAAAATAAAAAGGCCATAAAAACATTTAAAGTAAAACATAGTTATCAGAACTTAGTTAATGTACTTTTTGAAAAGGAATAAAGCTATAATACTAAAAAATTACACCACAATATACTTACACAATTATAAAACAGTACTTAAAGTAAACTAAATAAAAAATATTAAAATGAAATTAATCTAAAAAAGAACTAGAACAGTTTATACAAGTTAGTATAAAAATTTGTTTACAAAGCTTTGGCTCATAGCTTTATATAAAAAGAGATTCTAAAACACTTAAATGATATATGTTACGTCCTTTAGGTAAAATTGTTGTCATTATAGTGTTTGGAGCATTCAGTGATCTCCAATTGCCAAAGTACTTTTGGTAGGTTTATTACCTCAATTGGCCATCCAGTTTTTGAGGAATTTGATCTTTTTTTATTAAAATTTTTCATAAATTTGGCTAGCTTGATGTAACTCAAGGTAAGCTTATTTCAAGTTAAAACAAGAACTTTGTTTTACTCATCAGGGTTTTACCTGGAATCCTGGAAAAATTTGGTAAAACCTGAAATTTGAGAGTGATGCTAAAATTATTTGAAGTCTGATACTTTAAAAAACCTGTAGTTTTGAACAATAAAAAAAATTACAATTATAAAATACTTTAACATGTAAAATAATGAAATTTACATTATATGAGAAACAACTCTTATAAAAAAAACACTTGTATTGTATACTATTTATAAATTTATTACATGGTTGCCACACACTCCTCAGAATATTGTTTATATTTTGAGTTTGTATTATAATATGAGGTTAACTCATGATAAATATTTTTTAATTCAAGATATATATTTTTCAACTCATGTTAGTTTTAAGATTTCTGAAAATCTTAACCCAGTTTTTTCTTCTAGATTTCCATTGAATTTTAGTTTAAGCATTTTTTTTATTGTATGACCAATAGGGTGCATCTGTTGCCCCAGCCTTAAAATTTTCACTTAATAAAACTTTGTAACGTTGGGAAATAACATGAGTAGAAAGCACAAAAAAACATTAGCTTCCTAGCTTTAAGCCTGTTGGAGCAAATTATTTTTGAAAATTTTGCTTTATATGAATATTTAATATATGCTTTATATGAATTATTAAAAAAAAAACAGTTTTTTTTCGTTATTTTTGCACAATTTTTTTTTTTAATTTGTTTATACATAATTTTTTATATATGGCAAGGAACATTTCTGGACCGTTTCAGGTAATTATCTCAAAAAACGTAGAAGATAATACACTTTTAGTGAAATAGTCTTTTTTCTCTTAATTAAATATACCTGTATGAAGCAAAATTTTTAAAAGTATTTTGCTCCATCAGGTTTTAAAGCTAGGAAGCTAACTTTTTTGTGCTGTCTATTTATGTTATTTCCCAATGTTAAAAATTTTTTTTAAGCAAAACTTTCATTTTTGAGGGGCAATAGATGCACCCTAATGACTATTTTGTTGAGGAGCTTGGTTTTTTATTGATTTTAAAATCCATATGGTTTTTATTTTACCTTGAAAAAAACTAAGCATAGCTTAAGACAATTTAAGGTTACTTGTGACAATTATTTGACTCAAAAGTGGTAACCCTGTTAAAAATAAATCTTTAACTATGAAGAATTTTATATGTAAAAAGAAGCATTTTTATTAGAAGTAACTTGTATATGCAAGAAAAAAATAATATGTTATAGTTTTATTTTATGAAATACATTTAAAGAATCATTAATCAATTCTTAAAGTACAGACAGTAACCTTATTGTTTAGGTACAGTAACCTGCTGCTAGAATACATACTGCTGGTTGAGTACCCAATTTATTAGCCATAAACATAGTGTCCAAAATAAGTTTTTTATCCTAAAATTAATTAAAGAGTTACCCAAGGGAAGTGATGTGAAAATAATAATTTTTAAAAACTAAAGTTTTTACTACTAAATTTAAATAAAGCTAAAACTTAAGGAATCAGAAAAAAAAGTTATGTTCTCACAAGTTATATATTAAACACAATATTGAAAACAAACATATTACAGTTTATTTATTGAATGTAATAACAAACAAGGCCATTGACATTTGCTTACTACATGACTGAAACATAGGAATAAAAAGTATTTAAAAAGTCATTAAAGTTTAATTAAAAGAAAACAATAAACAGTGTAATTGGCATTAACATACACCATGATTGAAATATAAGTGTATAAAGCGTATGAAAAAAGTTATACAAAATCTAGAAATTTAACAAAAATAATGATAAAAACAATTGATATTTTTCATATAAAACTAGATGCTCTTAAAAACATTTCCTTCATTGTTCCTTGTAGTTTTGGTCTAGCAGACACATTTTGTTGTTTGCAAGTTCTTTTCAAAATACTTGAAAGTTTTTGAAAGCTGGTTGTAACTTTTAGTAGTTTTTGTTACCAGAAGTTGTTACTTATGTTTTTGCTGAAGGTAGCTCCCTTCTAAAAATACTTTGTGTAAATACTATCAAGAGTATTGGTAGCTTGTAAACTAGGACTGTTGTTACCAGCGTTTATTGGCTTAACCTCCTCTAATCTAACATTCTCCTTTTGTTTACTGCTTACTATTCTTCAAAAAAAAAAAAACAGATTCTTTGCTTCTTCTCACATTTCTTTTTAAGACATTTGACTGGATGTGTTGCATTAGTTTTTAAATTCTTAAAGGTCTCTTAAAATAAAAATTCGTCCAAGTTCTCTGTGAGAGCATTATTAAACTTATTCTCAAGAATGTTTTTAAAAAGGTATTATTGATAGTTTCATTAGTAGTTCTCCTATCTACCTCTTTAACATAGTTAGCTGCATCTAGCAGAGTTGCTGGTCTGCCATAACAAACACCAATAGGTCCTTTACAACGTTTCGTTTTTTTTTTTGATTTCTTTTGTTATTGTGGTGAATGATTTTGATTTTAATGGTTTTTATGTAAATATAACGAAGTAATATATTTATGTGCAAATGTTGTTACTAAAACTAATAAATTAGTATCATAAGCATAAAAATACAGCTGTTTTTTTAATTTTAAAAGTTATTTTAATGTAGTTAAAGCTATAATTAATATGTTATAACTTTACAATTTAGATATTTGTACAGTTAAGTGTACAGTTCAATCTGTTTTATTTAATTTTCAGACAAAATGACAACGATTAGAGCAAAATTAAAAACTTTAAATATAAGTACAAATGATCTTAATAAAAAAATAAACTCTTTAAAAGTGGATGAAATCAATTTTTCTAAAAGATTAGATATTGTGGAAACTATGTGTAAAAATTCTGAAAAGAAAAGTAAGTTTTAATAGTTTTAAAAAAGTACATGTTCTACTTAATTATCATTAATAAATAAAAATATTTTGTTTTTAAAAAATAACAGGTTAATATAAATATATGATTATAAGCATCTATATTATTGATTTCTACAATAGCTTGGTCAAAACTACAATAATTTTAATTGAAATATATTTATTTGGTCAAATTATAAACTTTTTTTTTCTAAGATTATTTTGTTTCTTGAGTTTTTGTCTAATGGGCGCCCATGCTGCAGCTTAAAATATTTACAGAAAACTAGCTTAATATTTAAAAAAATTAGGTTAACTGAGGCTAGTTTGAACATTTTTAAGCTTTCTGAAAAGCTAAGGCTGAATCACGCCAGTTTGATTTTTTTTATAATAATTTATGCAAATTTTTTTAACTTAGCGTTTTTAATGTTTATAATTTATTTATTTTAAATTTAATATAATTTTCTACAAATAGTAATATATTTTGTGTATTTTAAGGTATATTAAATACAATTATTTTTGTTCATTTTGAATTATTGTGACTTAAAAATATACTATTTTTTACACTACTAACTAAGTGAATATATAGTTATTATAAATTTTAGTTTGAAAACTCTAGATAAATTATATCTCCAAATCTAGTCTTTACATTTCAAAGAATGCTAATGCTGGTTAAAGAAACAACTTATGGCATTTTCAAACTAAACAACCAAAATAAACTAAAAAGAAAACTTTACAACTTATGTTTGATCTAATTTAAACCTTTGCAAGTTATCCTATTAATTTCTATGATTTAAATTTATAAAATGCTTATTTTAAGTTAAAAAATTAACATTTCCAATAGTTTTTAAGATTTCAAACGAGTTCTTCAAGAAAATATTAGGCACAGCTTAAAAAAACGTGGGGTAGTGTAGACCTTTATTAACTTTCAATACACATAAAAAAAATATAATGCAAAAATTTTTGTATATATTAGTGTTTGAAAAACTTACAAAACTGACTAAATGTATATTTTTTTGATATCTAAAACAGTGACATAACAGCTAATACTTAGATGTTTCATGAATAAGATAATTTACTTTTTTTATTCTAGTGATCCCTCTTAATTTTAATGCTTTTATGTGTAAGTATTCTACAGTAATTGATTATTTTTAGAACAAATATTTATAAAGCCTTTACATAAATATACATGTAAAGAAGTACTTGTTAAGAGAGTAAAGTTTTTTTTAGTAAAGTAACAAATATCATTTCTACTACAACAAACTGTACAAATTTAAACTTGTAAAAGTGTTTTATTTTAACTTTTAATTTACAAAAAAAAAGTTTTTGCTGTTCTTATATATATTTTGTAACTTAAAAATAAAATAACTATTTTGAAAACTAAGTTAATGATGCATTGTGCCAGAAGCACCGAAGTTTAACTTAACATCAATTTAGCATTATTATTTAAATTTTAAGATTGTTCACAAGCATTAAAAATTCTTAACTCTGTGTTTTAATTAATTATAATATTATAATGTATAATAATTAATTATAGTGTTTTTGAAGAGAAGCATACAGTTATGTAGTAAACTATTCAGATACTATTTAGTAGTTGTTCCTGTAAAAATTATCACATAACTTAGTTGGATTTTGATAAAAATAAATGATTCAATATAAGTAATATAAATTCACAAAATTTGAAATCCATCTTGATTAATCCATTATATCAAGATTTTCCAAACTCATTGACTAAATCGCCCTTATAAAACTAAATAGTAAAAATTGCCTTTTTTCAATTGTACTTGAATGTATTAGATTAGACACAACTTTATTGTACAGTTTTTATAAAACTTAAAAGTTATCACTTAACTTAGTTGGATTTTGATGAAAATAAATAACTCAATATAAGTTATATAGATTCACAAAATTTGAAATCCAATTTGATTAATCCATTATATCAAGATTTTTCAAACTCATTGACTAAATCGCCTTTTAAAGCTGAATAGTAAAAATTATCTTTTTTCAATTGTACTTTAATGTATAAGACACAACTTTATTGTACAGTTTTTATAAAACTTAAAAGTAAAAAACTAAAAAACTAAATTATATTAAAAAAAAACTAGTTTAAAAAAATGGGAAGTTTACAATAGTTTTCTTTGGAAAACTTTTATAATACACTTAAAACTACAAGAAGAAAAGAGTTTAAAAACAAATATAAGTAGAAACAAAGCTTTTTTTTTCAATTACATTTTGTGCACGGAAAAGTAACTTTTTAATTTTTATGCAGATTAGTTTTAATATTAGACTGGCTAATTTTTATCTACAACCAGATAAAATGGCAATTAGAAAACCAGGATTTTTGCATCACTTAATGGATATATAAAGCCTTCATATATTTCTTCAATTTTTGTCTTTTCGGAGCATGAATATTTATTAATTTATCTGAGATAAAAATATTTTAAATTGTAGCCTATAAAAACATTTCTATAGATAAAAGTTTGATAAGATGATTCAATGTAGTGTGACTTAGTTAGTAAATATAAGAAAAACAAGCAAAGTTTACTAAAACATTGTTTATTGAATTATATCTACCTTGTAAATCAATGAAAAGTAAACATGTAAAAGCTTTACAAACCGTAAGAAGTTTATACAATAAATTGTGAATTAGTTTTGACAAACATCTTAATTTAAGAATAAACAACAATCAAGAACTATAAAACTTTATAAACTGCTTTATAAAAATTCATAATTTTTCAATAGCTTAAAAAAGTAAACTTTTTGAGTATAGTTTATTTTGCTGGTACAATAAATTTCTTAATATGTATCTATATACACATATAATATATATATACATATATAACGCATACATAACGGTCAAAGACCATAAAGATAACTTTTTGACACATCCCAAATGTAGATTGATTAATACTTCTAAGTCCGATGTAGGTCGTATAGTTAAGCTTAAGATTGACTGCATTAATAAGGCTGTGCGTTTAAAATCTAAACTTATGCAGTGGACTGATACAGACCAAGTCTTAAATTGGTTCACTGGTTTGGAAAAACAAACGTACAGCTTTTTTAAGTTTGATGTAGTCGATTTTTATCCTTCTATCAGCGAAGAATTGGTAATAAAATCACTAAAATTTGCTGGTATTTATACTAGCGTACCTACTGAAGACTTAAGTCTAATAAAAAACGCATGTAAATCAGTACTTTATGAACAAGGAAACCTGTGGCAAAAGAAGAGAGCAAATAACACCAGCTCTCTTTTTGATGTAGCGCAGGGCTCGTTCATGGGTGCAGAGTTATGTTAATTAGTAGGTCTTTTTTGTTAGATGGGTTGAAGAATATCTTTGGTTTAGAAAGAGTTGGGTTGTACAGGGACGATGGTCTAGCTGTACTGCCCAATTCTTCTGGCTTTATAGTTGAAAGGCTAAAAAAACAAACGCACGCCTTCTTCAAGTCTATGGGGTTAAGAGTCACTATTGAATCACCAATGTTGACGACTGACTACCTGGATGTGAAGCTCAACTTGCATGATCTCTCCTATATGCCTTATAAAAAGCAAAACGCAAAAATTATGTATATAAATAAATATTCTAGCCACCCAAAAAATATTATAAACCAAATACCAAAAATAATTAATAAACGTTTAAATAAAAGATCAAGCAACGAAGAAAACTTTTTAAAGACAAAACAAGATTACGAACTAATAATGAAAAAATGCGGTTACAATGATAAACTTAATTTTGAAACAACGGAGCAAAAAAACAAAACGACCAATAAAAGTAAAAGAAAGCGAAATATAATTTGGTATAATCCCCCATTCTGTACTTCAGTTAAAACAAACATCGGCAGAGAATTTATAAATCTAGTAAAAAAACATTTCAACAAAAATAACCCATTATCAAAGATATTTAACAAACATAATATGCGAATCAGTTATTCATGTATGGCAAATTTGGAGAGATTAATTAAGTCACATAATCAAAGGATTTTAAACAAAAGTAATTCAATCAAAAATCAGTGTAATTGCGCCGGTGGCTGTAAATACAATTTGAAGGGGGGCAATTGCCGGTCAGAGAACATTATTTACAAGGCAACAGTTAACTCTGACCTTGAAAAGAAGTTCTACATCGGCTTATGCTCCACTCAATTCAGATTTCGGTATGCCAACCATAAAAAATCCTTTAAATGTGGTGTATACGAAAATGAAACTGAGCTTTCGAAGTATGTTTGCGGCCTTAAGCGCAAAAACATTGATTTTAAATTAACTTGGGAGGTGATAAAAAGAGCACAGCCAATAACAGATGGTAACAACCCTGTTTGTAGGCTGTGCTTAAAAGAATCAACAGCCGTTATGTATGCGTTAAAAAAGGAAGGTTGTTTAAATAAGAGGAGCGAATTTATATCGTCTTGTCGACATATAAAAAAGCTTCTCTTAAAACACAACAAATTTTGAAGCATTTTATAGTCAATTAACTGTTGTTTTCGTTAATTTTAGTTGTTTGATTAGTTAGAAGGTAGATCGATTTTTGTACTGAATATTTGTAATGTACAATATTACGTCATACTGTTTTTTGTTTTTTTGCATAACTTTTGTATCTTTGTTTAGTACAGTGCTTTTTATTTTGAATTTAACTGGCTGATGATTAAAGCTTTATGAAAAATTAAAGCTTTATGAAACATATGTTCCAGAATTTTTAAAGTTGCCATTTCAATAAATTATATACATATATATATGTTATATATATATGTATATATATAACAAAATGAATACAACAAACAACATAGTTCTTAATTTCATAATTATAAGTTTATACAAAATTACTCTTAACAAGAAAATTATTTTTTCTTCTCAACATACTCAGGTTTTTGTACTGATAATATTATATAAAGTCAGTACCTACTTAATGTTTTTCTTTTATTTTTCTCAAAAAATGAAAACATATTCCTAGTATAAAATAATCATGATACTACAAGATAGATTTTAAAAGATAAAGAACTGCTTTACATTTTTTACAGATACTAAGCATATTTTCTTATTTTGTTTTTTTGTTATTTCTAATTATCACCTATTTTGTTTAGTTATATAAAAGTATAACTGTATCTGTGAAATTTTTATTATGTTCAAGTATTTGCAGAAGACGGGCCAGTTTTAAAGCTGTACAACTCTCTTTCAAAAAGCAAGGAAGAATTCAAACCAATCAAAGAAGGTCATATCAGCTGGTATTCCTGTGGTCCTACAGTATATGATGCCAGTCATATGGGTCATGCCAGAAGTTATATTTCCTTTGACATTCTAAGAAGAGTATTGCAAGATTATTTCAACTACAAAATTGATTTTGTAATGAATATTACTGACATTGATGACAAGATTATAATGAGAGCAAGACAAAACTATCTTTTTGAAAATTACAAGGAAAATATTGATGTAAACAAGCTTCAAAAAGATGTTGTAGATGCTTTAGAATTGTTAAAATCAAAAATAGCTAAACTTGACAAAGAGGTAGACAAAGACAAAATAAAGATGTTACAGGGGCAATACGATACAGCTAAAAAAGTCACAGACAGTCTTGCCAATAAACCTTGGTCAAATCAAGACATAGAACAAGTTCTCAGGGTATGCAAAGATCCAATGTGCTCAATGCTAGATAAACAACTAGGTCATACTGTGACAGATAACTCAATTTTCACTAAGCTACCAAAGTTCTGGGAAAATGAATATTTTAAAGACATGCACGCTCTTAACATTCTTGACCCAGATACACTAACAAGAGTTTCTGAGTATGTACCTCAGATTGTTGAATTTGTTCAAAAAATCATAGAAAACGGCTATGCGTATGAATCAAATGGTTCTGTGTATTTTTCTGTTTCTGACTTCAAAAAGGACCACGTTTACAGAAAATTGGTTCCTCCGGCTGGTGAAGAGGACCTTGCACTTGCTATGGACGGTGAGGGTGGTCTCAGTAACTCCGTTGCTTCTGAAAAGCGACATCCATACGACTTTGCTCTTTGGAAAAAATCAAAGGAAGGGGAGCCTTCTTGGGAAAGTGTGTGGGGGATGGGAAGGCCTGGTTGGCATATTGAATGTAGTGCGATGGCTAGCTCAGTGCTCAAAGATCAAATGGACATACACACGGGCGGAGTGGACCTCAAGTTTCCTCACCATGACAACGAGCTAGCCCAATCTGAAGTTAGTTTAATTTATTGTTAGTTTTGCTTGACAAGTTTTTTATTTAATACAACTTTAAATGAACACTTTAATAAAAACATAAAAAAAATGGTTTTAAAGCTAACTAATAAGACGAATTAATTTTAAATCTTATGCTTAGTTTGTAGATCTACTTAAAATAGAATTAATATTTAAATTAATTAAAATGTTCCTTAAAATTTAAGGCCCCTTCTGTATACAAACTTATTTTATTATTAATGAATATTTTATTTTTGTAGAAAGCTGGAAATAAAAATAGTAAAAATTTTATGCAACATACTTAATTTGTCTGGTTGAGAAATTGTTAAAATAACTTTTTAGTAATTCGTAGTTTTTACTAAGTTTTTTATACAAAATGATCTTTTAAACCTTGTAATCTACTATACTCCTACTAATATACTAACATACTACTGTCGCATGAACATAGTTGGTAGTCTTTGAGTACAATTAAATATGTTTTTTAAACCAAATCCAGTTAAGACTAATTCATTATTTATCTATTGCTTCTTGGGTGAAAATGTGTATGATGGTCTACATTAACTTTTTTTTAAGTTTTAAATGAGAAAATTATATTTACTAACTATCTGCCAGTATTCTTTGTGCATCTACTTGTATTTAAGTTTAATAAAATAACTGAATCTGAGAAGGTAAAGCAAGGTGTTTTGAAATATAAAAAGTGTGAATTTCATTTAACACAACACAATATAACATATCAGATAAGATTGTTTCTAAAGAAAGTTTATTTTATTTTCAAAATATTTTTTATAAGAAAAAAAAGGTACACCTATTTATACTTTAGCTGTATGTTTAAATCATTAACAAATGGTTAGAAGTACAAATAATGAAACTTAATTTTAACTTACAAAAATTACTTCAATCTAGTATTATGTATTCAAGTTGAATAATACACATTATTATAAGTTTATTTTGTTTCAAACTTATTAAAACGAACTAATTAAATAATAATTTTAATTGCATATACCCAAATAAGTTTAGAAAGGACGAAACATAAAAATAAATAGCTACAAGCTGTTCAGACACTAAAATCTATTGAGTATTTACAAGCCTAAATAAAAATATATTGTGTTTTACAGGCTTACTTTGGATGTCATTGCTGGGTCCGCTACTTTCTTCACAGTGGTCATTTGACCATAGAAGGATGCAAAATGTCTAAATCACTGAAGAATTTCATCACTATACAAGATGCTTTGAAAGAAAACTCTGCAAGACAGCTCAGACTGGCCTTTTTGTTGCATTCGTGGAAGGTTAACGAATAATTTTTTTTGTATTTAAATTATTTAGGTGGACTAGTCATAGTTTTTATTTATAGTTTGGAAAATTTTTATTACTAACAAAAGTAATTTTGTTTTATTCAAAGGTCGGTAAAACAACCATTACATTATTATGAAAAAAAAAAAGTTAAATATAAATTTCGATTACAGGACACTTTGGACTACTCAAAGAACACTATGAAGATGGCAGTTCAGTTTGAGGAGTATTTAAGCAATTTTTTTAGAAATGTTCTCAATTTAAATGAGGACTCAAATGGTGAAGCAAATGAAGACTACATGCAACTGTTAGCTTTTGTTTTAAAATGTAAAAGCAAAGGATATATATACTACACCAACAGTTCGAAACTAAATTTTGTTGCACTAATGCTTTTTAACAACATTTAAAGTAGTTCAAAGATATTGGTAAAAAGTATCAGAATAAAAAATATTATTGTAATTTGTAAGAAATGTTTATTAAGTTTATTTTATACAAACATCTTCAGTATTATTTATTTAATTTTAAAGGCGATTTTAGAAAGATACTTTTACATGTAGTTATTACTTTGATTAAAGGAAAAAAGGTATGAACTTAAGATCATTTAATTTTTTTTATATATATAGACAGTTTTGTAAGCTGTTTATTTATTTAAAACTGGGTAGTTTATCCAGTGTAAAGTTATTCAAAACTTAAAAAGTGTTATTAAATAGTATCTTCTTATCAGTTTTTTATGCTAGGGTACTTAAATTTACCTGAAATGGTTCCTAAACATTTTTGAAAAAGCGAGTTATTAAGAATTACAGAAATATGCTAATAAAGTTAAAAAGTAGATATTAAAGAACCTTGATTTTAATTTGATAGTTTTTTACATTAAAAAAACTTTTTATTATGCTTATATTAATAGAAAACATTGTAATAAACAATAACCATTCTTACACAATATTACACGGAAATTTTCATGCAGGTTCGAGCAGAGCAAGTCCAGCATCCACGCTGCCTTCTGCGACAACATCGACACCAAAGCCGTGTTGAGTCACGTGCGCCAACTAGTGTCCGACTGCAACAAGTTTATGGAAACCAGCGGTAACGCATCATTGTTGAAAGAAATAGCAAGCTACATCACTGCCACGCTAAAGGTTTTTTAACGTTTTTTTAGAATAAAAAATGTGCTTTAAAAAAGAATAGAAACTTAAATAGTTTTTGAAAACAAGTCAAAAAAAAAGTTACTTTGAAAATGTTTGTTTTGACTGAATTATTTTGGATATATGTGAAATAATTCAGTTTTATATGCTCAGAAGACGGCTGATTTCTTTTTAATTTTGAAAGTTATTGTTTTCATCGTTTATTAAGATCGTGAAAAAAAAACTTTATCTATAAACTGGCATATCTTATTGTTGGTCTTAAATTTGTTGGACATATATAATTAGCTTTTAGTATATTAGAAACACACTTTTATTATTGTAAAAAAGGTCGTTCTTACTGATGTTTTACTCAGGTGTTCGGAATCCCCATGTGTGACTCGGGTATCGGATTTCCGCTGAATCTCGGCGGAGACCTGAAGATGAAAGGAGAAGAAGTGAGCCGAATAACTCGTGAATTCGTCACTGAAGTCAAACAAGCTGCTCCAGCGTGCGATTGGTCGCAAATCATATGTGATGAGTGCTCACAGGCAGGAAGTAAAGAAAGGCTCTACAAGGTTATTCTTAACAGAAAAATACCTACAAATTACTTTTTCATTACGTTTTAGTACTTGTCTATTTTTTTCTAAATAACAAAAAAAAAATTATGCAAAAATTAATATTTTCTTAACTTGAAAAAAATAAGTTGTATTGGTCATTGCAGCTTGCAAAGCAGTGTGCTGAGATTAGGGAGAAAGTTCGCAAGACTGCCAGGCAGCAGAAGTTGAGCAAATTGTTGCAAATTTGTGACGATTTGCGCGACGCAAAACTGCCGCTAGTTGGCGTAAGACTGGAGGACAAAGAGGCGGGTTTCGCTGTCAGCCTGGATCATCCTGATGTTTTGTTGAAAGAAAGGGAGGACAAGAGAAAGGTTGTTTGATTAAAGAAAATTTTATTTAAGTTGCATTAAAAATCATTTAGTGAATACCAAATTTCAATAAATCAAAAATGTTCTACAGGTATATAAATCTCAACTGAAATTTTAATAAGGAAAAAGTATAAGTAAAACTTAAAAATATCTAAAGCTTTCAATTTAAATAGTTTGTTTATAGTTTGTAAGCTTTAGATTTTTGTTAGTCCAAGAATTGCAGCTTTAACTACTCTTCTTAAAAAAAAGTCTAAACCAAATTTGAAATAAACTAAAAGGAAGAAGAAAGGAAAAAGGAGGAGAAGCGCTTGCAGAAAGAAAAGAAAGAAAAAGAAGCCAAGGAGAAACTAGAGAAAGCAAAAATGCCTCCGAATGAAATGTTCCGTAAAGATGAAAAGTATTCCCAGTGGGATGATAACGTCTGTAATATTATGTAAAATAGAAAATTTTATTTTTTTACTTTTAGATTTTTTTATCGACTGCAATCATGTAATGAAATAAATTTCCATTTTTAAACAAGTATGCGGAAACATTGAAATATTAACGTGATTTTAACATTAAAATAGTTGAGTTATTCATTCATTAGATGCTTTTATTGAAATTATACAGGCCAAGAAGTTGGAAAAAATGAAAATTTGTCGTAAATTATAGTTTTGCAATTTAATGGACTTTATTAATGTAAAAATGTATTTGTGAAGGACTCGACTAGTGCATGCTGTATTTAGACTTCTCTAAAATGTTCCGATTTAAATTTAATATAAAAAAACAGGGTCTGCCGACTCATGACAAAGAAGGAAAGCAAATATCCAAGGGGCTTGGAAAAAAGTTAAAAAAGATGTGGGACAAACAAAAGAAAGACCACGAAAAATACTTAAAATCACTCAAATGATCTTTTAATATTTATCTATTTTACTTTTTATAACTTATATCGCTTTTCGTTAAACAATGCTTTTAGATAAATTTATGTTCTACCTATAGTACTAAAAATAACACTAGGTTCACATATTTATCTAAATTGTCTATTCGTCAGTATAAGATTAGTTATTTTTTGCTTTTATAACATTTTGGCAGTATTACCTTTAATTGCACACTTGACATTCGTTACTTTATGTTCCTTAGGTGACTGCTAATAGGTGACTTTTAACAAATATTGTCTCGGTGTTTAAACGTGCTAAATAAAAATTAATTAACTATTTTCGTTAAGTTTAGAATTTCAAAATGTTTTCATAAAGTTTTTCAACCAAAAATTTAAGTAGAATGTAAACACACTTTAAAGTTAAATGAACTAATTAGTCTTAAATTATTTATTATCATACTTTCCTTAGAAACCCAAGCAGTTATAATAATAATTTATATATTACATTTTATAAAAAAATGAAATACTTAAACTATTAACCAATCATAAAACTAAAAGTTGCTTTAAAATTGAAGTGTTAAAAAGATGACAATTTAAAATAATAACTTTTAAATAAGTTCATAAAATGATAGTATAAATACACTTGTTTAGATAAACTTTAAAAGAATTTTTATTATCTTAAGGTTTTTTTATAAAATATAATTAACTGTAACTCTTTAATTAAAAACCAAAATGATTAATGTATTCAACGTTAAAAAATAGTATGTGTAAATTTAAAAGGATATAAGAGTAAAGTTAATTAAGAAAAGTTTCAACTAACTTATAGATTTAAATTTTTTGAATACACTATGCAACATAAAACTTATTCATAACAGTTCATAGTTAAGCAGGGTGGCCACTAAACCTGGAATTTGAGGAATTTCGAACAAGCTTAACATGTTAAGTAGTGAAGTTTCGAAAAACAAAAAATCTATCATAACGATTTGTCATCATCATTTTTTTTTTGAAAACAGATTTAAAGTAGCTTTACAGTATTTTTAGTGTTATGCTATTTAATCAGTTTTTTACGTTAAAATTAATGACCAAAATAAAAATAGTACTTTCTAACAATGGAAGAAATTTTGAAAACCTGGAAAAAATTTGCCAAAACCAGTGGCCAATCTGTTTTACAGTTTGTTATATAACAAAAAACATCCAAACTGTTTAAGTCATAAATATGTTAAAAATTTATTTGTTTATCAATACTATTCTTATCAACAACTTTAAACATAATTTCATTATGCAGGATGCCAAAAAATTAAATAACCTGGAAATTGGTAAAAAAAAAAAAAAAAGAAACCTTAAAATTGAAAAATTTTATATCTAGTATATGAAGTTTAGATTACATATGAAAAAAGTATCATATTAAGCACTTTTTGCAATTTTATTTATTTTATAAAACATTTAATGTAGAATTGCAGTATACTTTCAATATTTTTATCCTAGTAAACATAGTTATTACCTCATACAAAAATACTAAAATTTGACAAAAAATACTTGTACTTTTAAAAACGTGGAAAAAACTTTCAGCAAACCTTTTGAAGCCCTTTTTATGGAAGTATTATATAGTTTAAAACAAAAGAGCTAATTTTTGGTTTGTATTAGTAATATTTTTTCTATTTAATTACTAATACTATTTTATTAGATCAAAAAAAAACTACTATTATTATTTCAATTATTAAAAAAAAAATTGTAGAATACATTTTAATAATTGACAATTAGGTCATCTAAAAGTTTTTCCTACTTTACAACTAGTTTTATCTAAATCAAAGACTGTTAAAGTACTACAAAATTGGATCTTTAAACAATTTTTATTGCTTAAAGTTCATTATTTATACTTTTTGCTACTCAAACTATCTAGAGTTGTCACATTTTATGTTCGTCAGACCAGATACACCGAAGAAAGACTAAACGGATAGCGTAGTTTCATAAGTTTGTACTATATAAGACAGAATTAATTAAAGTGTGTTATGAAAAATAACTCCTTAAAAAAACTTAACGAAAAATTCCAGTAATCACTACATACTGAATAGGTAATTTAAACTAAAGGAGCATTTAGAAAAAATTATCAATAAAGCAAATTTTATTAGAATTTTACAACTTTTTTCAAGCTAATAAGAATGACATGGGCCAGAGATTTTTTGGCGGGTCATACGTTGCCTAGCCCTAACAAATTATTATTATTTTATATAACTTGTTTACCTAGTTAAAATCATAGAGTTTATTATAAACTATAAGATATCTGAATTTTTATTAGAAATTTTGTAAACTACCAAATTTCAAGGGATTGATATACCTAGTAGAAGGTACAAACTTATGTTTGGGGTTGAGTTAGATAATACTTTTGCTAAGAATGTGTAAAAATATTTTATTTTAGTCAAATAATAGTTATTTAAAGTTTTTAATAACAATAAAAGTTCTTCTTGTTGATAAAAAAAAAAGGCTTGATAGTGTACTTTACGTTAAGTTTTAAATAAAGCATTTCTAAGTTATTAAAAGTAAAGCAAATAATTTTGTTAAGTGTCACTAAATTTCTTTTTCTTAGGTTCTTGGTGGCAGACTTTTGCTCACGATCAGTAAATTTAAACCTAAAAGCTCATAGTTTTAGGGTTTTAGGAATATTTAATTGCAGTCAAAGTACTTCGCTCAGATTAAATTTAGTTAGTTTATAAAAGTTAAATACAGTTATGACCATCTACGTTTTTCATTTGAAGTTTTTACTAAAGGAAGGAAACTTTATAATATATTTTTACATTTCTTAACATCGATTTTTATTTATTAATCTATTGGTGTTAGATTTTAACAAAGATAAATATCGATTTATTCATTAGTAGCATCTCCTTCTAGTCTAAGCACTAAATAGATTATTGAAAACTATTTATACTAAAATAATAGTTTCTGAACTTTTACTACCAAACAAATTTCAATTTAATATTTGTTTTTTAGTCTTGAAATTTTTGCTTATAAATTAGTCTATTCATTGCTGCTTAATATAATTAACTTCTTTTAAACCAAATAGATTTAAAAAATAGTTTACAAAATAAAAAATGTATAGTAGTAGTTGTACTAAGTAATCGTTTAAATCCAATTTAAAAACTAGCAGCAATGATTTTAGTGTTCAAAATGTATTTTTAGAATTTTTTTTTAAATTACGGACTTTGTTCCATGACCAATACTTGAAAAGTCTACAGCCCCCTACTGTTTTACTTTGTTTAACAATTAAAAATAAATTTTGTTTTGTTTTATCTCTTTTATTTTTTCTTAGCTTTCTTTTAGCAATTTTTTAATAGCGTACAATTTATTTAAAACATATACTATTTCAATTTAAATGATAATAACACTAGGTCTTACTATTTGTTAATTGTAAAGTTCTCTTCTCTATAACTTTCCTAGTTACAGTTACTAATTTGTAGAGCTGTTAAGTTAAGTTTTTAAACAAAGTTCAATTGTGAAACTGTTAAGTTTATTTATTTTTTTGTTAATAAAAAATGGTAACTCCAATCGTTTTAATTCTATATACTACTAGTAACTTAGCACTTATGTATTCTTAACTGATGTTGTTGTACTAATGTTGTTATTTTAAACTTTTTTAAAACATTAAATAATAAGACTTTATAGCATTTAGTTTATAATAATTTTTTATCTTTTTTTAGTTTGTTATGATTGTTGATTTTAAGTATAGATAGTAATTTTTAATGAATACTTTTGTTGGTGGACTAACTATATATACTATTTTCACCAGTTTTAAAAACTTTTCAATATGGAGATACTATATTAGATAGATATAATAATGTTTATAAAAAAAGATTATTTGCAGTAAGCAAAAACAAATATAATCAATATAATAGCTATATAAGTTATTTGAACTTAATAAAATGTAAGAAAACTGCTTAAGGTGACTAGTACCTTCAAAAAGAAAATAAAAGTTATAATCTTTAGACAACAGCAAAATTTTTGTTTCTACTTTAAAATATACTTTAATGTTTTATGTACTTATTTAAACTATTAGACGAAAAAACATAGTTCTGATTTGCCCAAATAATAATAGCGATTCATATAAACTAAACTAAACTTAAGCTTAAAATTAGTCTGCGGTATACAATTGACCTTGATTACATCCTTTTAATAAATAAGAAAAAAGTCAAGTAGTTTAAACTAAAATAAGTAAACTCGATTTAAGCTCTTTTCGTAACACTTAAAACAATTTTTTGGAATTTATTATAATTATATTAGTAAAATTATTTACTATTCAACATATTATCGTTAACAAAATTGTTGTTGTAGTTTTGAGCAATTTACAATTTATTTAACTTAGTACTGTAAACTTTTATAAACTATCATAATAAATTTTACTAACTTTTTGTAGACATAAAATAATGGCACAAGTCGATGTAATTTTTTGATAACTTTTTTTTAAATATAAGTGTACTGAAATTATTAGTACTGTTTTGACTTTTGTAGTGTTCTAATAATAACATAATTTTTGTTTTGTTTATAAAACAATAGAAATTTAATTAGTGTGCTATTAAGCGTTTTCGTTTTTGTTTTCTAAAGTTTAATAAGGTTTAATTTTAAAACGTCAATCCTTCTTAACAAACTATAGAAACTTATAAAAAAAAGATTAATTGTTAACTCTTAAGTTTTTCAGTATGATGTATGTGACAGTATATGTTTTTTTTTGAAATTACTGTAGAGTGTTTATTTATACTGTTTAGCCTCAAAACCTTACATGTATGTATGTTAAAAAAATAATTTTACTTTTCAATAAGCTTCAAGAATTAAGACAAAAAATAAAATTTTATTATTTTATCACAATTTGATATTTAATACAGATTAACTATTAGAATTAAATTTTGTATTAAAAATAGTAAATTAATTTACTTTTGTATTATCATCAAGTTTTGCAACAAAGTTTTTCAGAAGCAATATTAGTATGCCTAGAAACTGAAAAACAAAAAACCATACTGCAAAATCATTACAACTTTGGTTGAATTTTTATATTATAAACTATTATCATTAATCAAACATTTTTTAACTGTTGACAAAGTAAATATTTTCAACTTTGCATTTCAGAAGAAGCGTTTAACGTTCAATTAATTTATTAAAGTTTTACGAAGAGAACACTAGGCAAAACTTCGCTATTTTTCATTTTCTCAAAAGAAAAAAAAGAGCTTATTTGCTTAAAGTTATGCGCGAAAATTCAAGTTCAGCTGTGAAAAAGTACATTTTGCTGGTTTTTTATGTCGTGAAGAATTACCATAACAATTGACTAGTATTTCACATAATGGTGGTATGATTTAGACAAAACAAGAATATTTTGAAGAGCTGTTAGGTCTGTAAATAAAAAAGAAATGTATAGAAGTTATCTTGTAAAAGCTTGTTACTCGGTATGTATTTATTCTTCGCATTACAAGCTTCTGTTTTCAAAGCAAATAATCTCATTTTAAAGAATACCGAAACGATGACGTTGGTTTTATGAAGTTTTAGAATAAAGTTTTTTTAGATTTTAGTTGTAGTTAGTTATTTTATTTGGTTTACTAGATTCAATTTAAAGTAAAAGGATACAAAAAAGATTCAAGAGATATAAGTTATATTTAATGAACAGTTATTGTATTAACTAAAGATATAAAATCTGTGCATTAACGTAAAATAAAGACAAATTTCGTTGTTACTTAAAAAAAATAAACGACAAATTACGTAATAGCTTAGTATTATCAAACTTTTGTCGAAGTTTTTAGTTTAAAATTATATATTTATAAAGTATTAGTACTATATTTTTCTTTTTAATGTTTCTAGCGTTTAGTTAAATCAATACAACAAGTTGGTTTTAAAGCATATACAAAGAATTTATAATAAAACTTTTTTTCATAAAAGTTGAAATACCTAAGTAGCATCATTTTAAAATACAGTAATTTTCCGTGAAGAACTATTATATATGGTCGTTAAAAAATACGTACTTAGATGATCAATAAAGATTAGATTCAGACCGTGATATTTTTTCTAAGAAAGGTTCTTATTGTACTGCAGGAATTAAAATCAAAACAATTTTTAAGTTAGTTCAATTAATTTAAAATTTTCTAAGTTATTTTTTCGCTCCTTTTAGACGTTATCACATGAAGTTGTGTAATCTTATATAATTGAAAATTATAGCTCATTGAACGATAAAAATAGATGCTCAAAACCTTTGGTCCTAGGACCTGGTGCACTAAGAACCTTTTGGTTATCGGGTCGCACACCACGGATACCTTTTAACATCTTGTTCAGGACAATATAAAAGATTATGGTAATATATGTAACAGCATAAGCACATCTTAAATACAGTTTTTTGTCTGTTTGTTTGTTTTTTAATAAGTAACAATCTTAGTTTAATTTTGTTATGAGTATGGAAGTAAATAATTACAGTATAAGTTTAATTTAAATAGAATTAAAAGTAAACAGAATACAGTTATTTAGATTTAGAAGGTTTGACAAAAATATTTTAAGCTCATTTTTGTTTCAAAACTTTGAAAAAATCATTTACTCAAAAGAAGAGTTTTACAAAACTTTGATTCAATTTAATTTAACCTACTTAAAAAAAATCAATTTCAAAAACACTGCTTCATTAGGCTATTAAGACATATAATTTAAATAAGTTATTAGATCGTGACACAATCATTACGTATTTAGATGTATTAAAAACAATAAAAATACTTTTGAAAAAAAAATTCTACTCATTTAAATGCGACTAAGACTCAAAAAAAAGGTTAAAATGGTAAAATTTAAAATTAAAAAAAAAAACAAGAATTTTTTTTTAATAAATCAAAACACTTTAAGATAAGTAGTAAAAACATTTGTTATAAAATTGTAATTAAGTACTAATACGTACATTTTATGTAAGAATAACAAAAAAATGTATTTAACAAACTCAGAGATTTAGTTTTAATTAATAAGCTTGTAAAACTTGAAAATTTTCCAAAAATTAAGGTCAGTAACACGAATCCGTTTAGGTTTCTAGAAACTAATTTGATTAAACCATTAATATCTAATTAAAATGATGGCGACTGCACAAAATGTTAATAAGTTTGTAAACAGAAAATTAATAACAAAAATAACTATCAAGTAAATCCAATGTTTTTTTAGTTTTTTATCAGAAAAAATAAATATGAATTTAGTTTCAACAGTACAATAAATAAAACCATGATTAAAATCTAATCTTGATAGAAACTTTAATGAATATGTTGTTTAGAAGCATTAGTTCATAGACAAATACTTCTTATGAGATTATCATACTGTTTTACTTATTCAGAAAAATAAGAACTAAAACTATAAACAAAAAAAATGAGTTTATATTTTTTGATTGGCTACGAACTAAATGTCAGTAAACTTTTTATTTGACTTTTAGATAATCAAAATTAAGTTATAGTTTACTATGCGTTTAAAGCTGCACCTTCAATTAACTAGTTTGTTTTAATTAAAAAATATCAACAGTTTAAAAGTTGTATACAATAGTAAAATCTTTTTTTAATAATATTTTCTTAGTAAAGCCTGTTTATTAGTTTATATTATTCATAGCAAAAAAAAACATAGTTTACTTTTTATTTAAATTGTTTAAATTACGTATTTAAATACTTTGGTGTGTACTTAAAGTTACATCTGGTTTTAAGTTTTATTTATGACTAAAACTCGTAATTTATGAGATTACATGAGTAAAAAAAGTAACTCAAGTCTACATTTTCAATGAGAAAATTTTGTTTGACGGAAATTTGTTGTTTCTCTGCTTAATTAGTTAACTTTAAGATTTGTCGAGTCTTCATTTTGCAATTTTTTTATGTTATACTATTTAGGAGAATATTATAGAAAATTTTTCATAGGGGTTTAATTTTTTTTACTAATAAATTTTTAAGCTTAAAACTTAAAATTTTAAAATATAATATTGTATGTTGTAGACAAATAGTAAAGCCGCTTTAAATTACTTAAATTATAGTGCATATCATATCTTTTAATTAGCTCTTCATCGTTATGTACTATTGTTTAAGCTTCTGGAGTTAATTAAGGAAAAAATAAGTAAATTAATTTGTAAAAAAAGACGAACGAGAGATGTCCGTAGAAACTTCACCAAAAAATTTCGGTACATTTCGCACGTAGGCTTTGCTGAAGGCACAACAAGAAACTCAAAAGTACTTGCGTTTGTGTTTTATAAATTATTTGAAACAAACATAAAATTGCTTCTGAGGCATTATTCTTAACGAATGAGCGAAAAAAAAAGAAAAAAATAGCAATAATCTGTCTTATTGTTTGCTGTAGAACGTTCTTTGAAAAGACATATATGCTTCACAGTGGCATAAAGATCGATTTGTACCATAAATATTTGTCGTGTTTTGTACTTGGTAAATGCACAGTTTAAATTATATAACATTGTTAAACTTAAAAAGGAAAGCACGATAATGATTTATATTATAGTCATTAAAACCAAAAAAAAAAATTCTGGGTAGATATTAGTTTTGAAATAAAGTATTGTGTTTTCAGTAATTTTTTGTTACATAGCAGAAAATATTTTGAACTTAACTTAAAATTTATTTTATATCAGAACTTTTGTTAAGCGAAAATTTTTAAAAACTTTAAAAAAAGTACTATTGAAGTTAATAATAGTCTAAGTAAAATAAAACAAGTATTAAAAAATATATATTTTAAGATTCAATTAAAAGTAAATGCAGTCTTTTTCAAGTAAACTGAAATATAAAGTGTTTAATTTTATGAACAGCGAGCTTTACTAAAAATCAGCTGCTATTAGTAATTGAAGAAAAATTTGCGCGATCTAAACATGCCATCATCATCGCAATGAGACGAGTTGAACACGACGACGGAGATTGCAACTGGAACAAAATAAAAAACGATATGAAAGACCACGAGAGGGCGCTGGACGATCTTGTCTTCACCAACACCAGCGTCCCGGAGGAGCTCCTCAGCAGGAACGTGTTCGGGAAGAGGGAGTCTTGCAGCATCACCGAGGAGGTATCCCTGTCGGAAATTTTGCGCGCTTGCAAGGAGGCGGCGGCGGTTTCGAGGGAAATAAAAAGCGTGCCTCACTCGAACCGAAACTCCGCTTCGTCGGAGGATTATGGGTACGAAGGTTTAGTTGATGGCCATCGGTCGCAAGCAGAAGCCCGCGAAAGTGTTTCCTCGACTTCGAGTCTCGTGAAGACAGCAACACTGAAAGCGACCTTAAGTAACCTCGAACGCAACTCTTTTACTCAGTCTTTTGAAAATGTGCGCAAAAGCGGCAAAGAAAGAAAGTCTGGTGCTTTGCTAAAGTGGCAGAAGCACGTCCACGCAGTCTCAGCTTTTCTCGCAATAAAAAACAACGAAAAACCGCTGCTCAGGTGTTCGAGTGACAAGCATAAGCACGAAACGAAAAAAAGTCAAAAGTCTGAATGCAACGGGTATTTAAGATCAGTCAGCGTGGAAAACCCTCAAGGCTGCTTTCCAAGAACGCCGAAGTACGCCAAGGGTAAAAGCAAGGTCAAGAAAAACTTTGCGCCTGAAGAGGCTGGCTTCATCGTTTCGTCATCAAACATATTGAGTCAACCAGCAGAGTTTTTTCGAAGCGCTTACCAAGGTTAGTTGTTTTTTTTTTGGTAAAATTTAATGCAATTAAATTTTTTTTTAAGCCGTTTTTTAATAAAATATATACTAAGTAATAAAATTTATTTAATATCAAATCTTGAACAAAGTTTGTAATAAAATGTTTCATGAAGTCAAACATAACACAAGTTTAAAATAACTTCTGTTTTGAAAATAAAGCACAAAGGATTAAAGATCTATGGTGCACTTGATTGATTATAAATTATTAGTTGAAAAACTTTTAGCTTATTTTAAAATACTAAACTTGTTAAGGTACATCAACAAATATACTTATGTTTTGTATTTATTTAAAGCATTTTAGATATAAGAAAAACTAATGCCTTATTTACAGCTTATTAGGCAATAACTTTTCAAAAATTAAATTAATTTAATTTTCAAAAATGTACTTTAACATAGTAATTTTTCACTACTAAGCAATAGAAAAACAAAACGAAAATTATAGCTAATTCTGTGAAATATTAAGGCTGTTATGAAAATTTATTGATTTTGTTCTTGTACTGCGTAAACTAAAAATATTGTAGTAAAACAAAAACACTGTTTTTATTTATGCTTTGTTGTGTCAGTCATGAAGAAGTATAAATGTAGAAATATGTACTTTTTGAGTAATATATTTTTCAACTTTATAAACATCTTTCTCACAATGAAATGTTGATTTTCGTTGTAAGTTTTAAACTATAGTAGTTTTTTGAGATTCTTTTTTTTAAATATGTGATTTAAAAAAGCGATTATTTAGTTTAAAACTACAAAGTTTTAATTTTATTTTTAAATTCAGCGACGAGATCTTTCTTACCAAAAATTCTCTAGAAATATGAAAACATATCTCACATTTGCAACAAAAATTAAGTCTTTAAACTTTTTTAGTTAGTTCTAATTTTAATTTAAAATAATTAGTACTAATGAAATACTTGTACTTGTAAAAATAGTCTTAAATGCGATTAAAAATCATTAATTACTTATTTTATAAGTTTGAAACATTAGTTTATTAAGTAATAAAGACAAGATTTATATATTGAATTTATAACTTAAATCTGTCCAGGACACAGTCAATGTTTATTCGTGATTTTTCTACGGCTACAAGTAAATAAAACATAAAAGTTTATTTAGAAAAATCTACAAATTTTTAATGCACATGTAAGTTTAAAACGCTTTTAGGTTCAAAACTCTTTTTTAATAAACTATTAGACTATTATTTTTATAAGAAAACAAAAAATAAAAATAAATATTATAAAATTGTTACAAGTAATACTTTTATTTAATCTGTTTTAAAAAAGACGATAGGTATAAAGTATCCGCAAACTAAATTAAACAAGTTTATAAACTTAAAAAGTAAATTTATAGTTAAGTATTATAAATTAAACATAAATAACAGTTTTGGTTAACAAAAAACAATCAAGTATTTTTTATGAAACAAACTTTTCTTTGATAGTCTAATTTTTATAACATTCTTTAGAAGATAAACTGGTTAAAGAATGGTTTATATTAAGTTATTTTCGTTCATAAATTGATAAAAATACACTTATTTCTACAAATATGTTAAAAAAGTAAAAGTATAAAAATTGTATTAAAGACTATGTTACTTTAATTTGTGAGTTTCAGAATTACATTTTTGTAACAAAAAGTATTTTAAATTTTCTTCAAAATTTTAATTTTTTATTGAAATTTTTTATTAAAAAGTGTATGCGTAGAACAATAAACTACAAAAACACAGTATTTGACAAAAAACATAATAATCAATTACGTTATAAAAAAAACTGTGTCCTATGTGTTTTCAATTTAATCTTAGTTAAAAAAAATAAATAGTTATAAATATCATAGAGATTGAATATACTTTAAAAAACGGCCTAAATTATAAATAAGCGAACAAAACGTCAAACTTAGTTTTGTTAATAGGGAAAAAAGAAGCAAAGGAGGATAGTATAAAAGGACCTGCATTATCTCTGACTTATGAACTAAACAACAAACATAAGAGTTCATTTTACGCTAGCAGAGAAAGTAAAGAAAGTATTTTCCAACGTTTCAACAAACAAAAATCTCACAAGGATGAAAAAGCTTCAAAAAAAGCATCTACCAAGTATAAAACTTTTTACTATTAAAAATTATCAATAAAAGATGATCACTAAAGACTTTTTTGGTTTAAAATTAATATTGATTTAGTAAAATACAAAGTAAATTCCACACTATATTTTGTAAATATTTGCTTAACTGAGACTTGTATTGTTAAATAGGTAGGTCGTAGTAAACTTATTTATTCTAGTTTGTTTTAGGAGATATAGTAAAAAATATGATTTAGAAAAATAGTGATAATTTTTTTATATATTTTTATGCACTTTTTTTTCATTGAAAATGAATTATGTCACAGCACATTAAATTCCTGCAAGCATGTAAACATGATTACGTATAAGATAATCGATCGGAAACCTGTTAATAAACTTGCTGTAGTCCTAAACTTAATGCTTTAAATATAGTTTTAGAAAAAGTGTAGTTTTTGTTCGTTTAGAATACTATTATTAATGAGATTATATTTAAAAGTAAGTTATAAAAGTGACATAAAAAGTTTATGATACTAAAAAAAAACTAACACACTGAAAAAAATATCTAAACTATTTCAATAAAAAACAATTGAACACACTTAATACTTAAAAAAATGTACTAAAAATTATGTTAATAAAATAAAAACGTCAACTATTTTAATCTTTAAGCGCTTATTTTTACTAAATTGTTTTAGAAGTTTTTTATATACCAATGATAACAAGTTTAAATTATTTATAACAAAATAAATGCGTAACAGTTTTAAAAGGCAGCTGATAAATAGTCCAATTGCTCAAAAAACTCTTAATATTTGTTTTACCATTTCAAATACAATCATAAACAATGTATATACTTTTAAGGCTGTTGAAAAAAAAGAGCAAACTAAAGCAAAATAATAGTGCTCCAAATTCTTTCAAATCCAACGATAGAAAAATTGATAGAATATGGAGCAAAGAGGTAAGCATAAATAAAAAATTTGAATACAATTTTCAATATTTTTGTACTTTATGATTTAAAAAAATAAGTATAATTAATTTTTTTAGGCCTTTTAACTAGACAAATATAGAATTGTAGAAATAACTAGTTTTTAATGCAAAACGTACTTTTAAAATAAGTTCTATTATAACTGTGTATCAGTAGAAGTGTTGCAGTTTTATATTTGTTTAAATTCAACTGTACGAGATTCAAGACTGTTAAGCTGTTATTTTACTCGATTTTTGCCTGTAAAAGATTGGCATTTAAAGTAAAATACGTAGCTTTAACAGATTTCTGTAAATTTATAAATGCTAGTTATTATTTTAACATTATAACATACTTCATTGGTATGGAACAGGGTTCACCCTTTTGGGCGATTTTAGTAAACCGGAGGACAATAACTAGTTAGGGGACGAAAAAGGTCGATTTTGAAATTTTTTGCGGTCATATATTTTTTTCTATCTAGCTTGATGCTTTACTAGTTTTAGTAAATTTATTGATATTTTACCTGTAGGTAACATTTAAACGAGAAAAACCCATTTTGCTCAAGTAAAATCAGAATAAATTGTTAGTGAAGAACAGGGTTTCCCATACTCATTTTCATAAACTTCCCCTTGGCGGAAATTTATAAATAATCGCTATATTTTTAAGATATCGCCTCTATACTAGTTATTTATCCATTTACTTTTTCGTTGCCTTGCTTAATAACACCACACTAAACTCAAACCACGTAAAACTTCAAGATCACAAACAAAGAAAACTTAATATTAAAAAATTTACGTAAAAGCTGTAAAAATATACACTTCTAACTAAAAGTTTTCGCAAACAAATCCATAAATTTTTAAAAATATTGTTTAGAAATATCTTACTTTTAATGTTGTACATATGACGTAATTAGGCTTTTGATTATAAATGTTACCGTTAAGTTTCCAATTAAATTACAACAGTCTTTATTGAATTTTAGTTAACATATTCTTTTTGATTTTTATGAACAACACATTTTTTTTAATTCCTGAAAAGATTAAATTTACTTTTCAAAATTTTATAAAGTTTACAACAACATTTAAACTGTAAATAACTTTAAGTTTAAAAGTATAGTCATGTTTTTATATTTCGTCGTATATATGACACTTCATAGTTATATTGATAACCTAGAACAAAAGTTAGTTAGTAATATCACTTTGAAAATTCTTAGTACTTGCAGTTTAGTAGTTTTCAACATTACATATGTCCTTCGTTGCCCTAGAAGCTTATTATAATACAGTAAATAAATAATAGTACTTTTTAGTAATTGTATATAAAATGAACAGTTTAAGCAATTGAGATGTATTTTTTTAGCAGAGGAAGAGCTCTAAATCTAAAACAGTTATATTTATTAAATAATTCTAAAATTTTATGATCAGAATAACTCTTAGCTTTTGCACATTCATTAAAAAAATATTAATAATAGAATTTATGTGATCAGAAATATATGATTAAGTCATGATACAACATTAATATTTTAGTAACGGTGTTCTGTTCGAGCACACCTATTATGTTTTATGTTTTTTTAAACTAAATTATTTACGCTGAGTCCAAGACCTAAAATTGTCATTAAATTTTTAAAACTAATTAGTCGGTTTTTAAAAGTTTACATAGACACTTTAGTGTGTATTAACTTTTAATTACTTCACAAGTTTAGAACCTCAAAAAAAACAGTTTTCTTGGGAATTAAAATGATAGGATGCACAAGAACTTACTTTAATGACAAAATCGACTAAATAGCTAATTTATGCTGTAAACTTTTATAATTTCTTGTACCTTTTCTCTATATAAAATAATTATGTCGAGCAAACATTGACAAACGACGCTTGAAACATTTATAATGTTTTTTAACTTACTTTTACCAGGAAAATTGATGTTTGACATTTTGTTAAAAGCAAAGACAAAAACACAGACGGAATAAAGTCACGACTTTGAATAACGAAGCTGAAATTAATGGGAGTTTCGATTTTATTTCAATTTTAATACCAGTAATGTTCTGTGTGTAAAATAAATTATCATATTTATTACTTAACATTTCAAGTTACATAACAAAAATTAAATTCACTACAAATTTATTGTCTTTGAAAAAAAAGGACTTGTTCTGTTATTAATAATGAATATAATTTTCTTTTTATTAGTCGGTGGTTTTAAGATTTCGAAAAATCTCTATAACAGAATCTCAAAATGTTTTTGAACGTTGTTTTTTTAAATTGAAATAAATTCTGTAGCTACCAAAAAAAAACTTTATACAGCATTACAAGCAGTATCGATTATAAAAAAACAGAAACAAGCTTAATTTTGCTTAAATAAACGTAGAGCACTAATAAACCGGGTTGATTACGGGCATTGACCGATGAAAGGCGCAAAATTTACTTTTGATAAAATTAATTTTTATATTAAGAGAGATGCTTTGTAAGCATTTTATCAGAGGAAGTTTTTGGCATTTCTACAACTTGTTTTTTTCATTACACGGTGATCGATTGTCACATTTAGAGCAGCTTTTTTTGCTAATGCTCTGCTTTATATTGGCTGTCAGCGCTTTTAACTTGAAACAACTTAAATTTTATTTGAAACTAACAGAACAGGACAAATTTACTTTTATAAGTTTTTTTAAACAATATATTTTTCGTTTTGAGTTCTTCTTTTATACATGTATAAAAAAAGTTCTAAATAGATTATAAGCGTAGCCTAGAAATAAAGTTAACAAGGTTATCAAATATTTTGTTACGGCAAAACCAAAAAAATATTAGCTAAATGTGTTAAATGCTTTTCAAAATATTTGAAAAGTTACTAGCTTAAAGTTTTACTAGCTTGAAGCAGTTCCAATACTAGAAAAGTTTAATTAGTCATTATTATACAGCTTAATTTATTTTCATTTAACTTAAAATGACTTCTGAACTACTAATCCAAAGTTTCGATGTGTTTTTTCTAAAAAGTTTTCATCGAATCAAAAACTCAAAAGTAAGCTTATCTTAAAACTGTTATAAAAGTTTATATCCACAAACGATTAGTGACGTTTTTGCGCATATTTTGTAATTAATTTAAGTTTAAGATAATATAGATATTGTGGTAAACAATTTATTATTTCTTTTTACCTCAGCTTTTTAATAAACAGTTTCAGAACTTAAAAACTTTAAGCTTAAATATTAACAAGATATATTTACAAAAACAAAATAATTCAACGCTTATCAGACAAACTTAATTTAAAGTACAGTATACTTCGAATTGATAGTCTTCAAAGTTGTATTTGGAAGTTATAAACTTTTGACACGACAATTGTTTTAGGGTGAGTTTGTGTGGGCGAATATGAGCGGAAAGCAAGTGGAGCTTGTCAGTACGCAGCTGTTTAAACTGTCTGAATTGGAATGTGAAGCTTTGAAAAGGATCGCGGTCACCAACTTCAACGAAATGCTGTTAGGAGTCAACGTAGTCTTGCCAAAAAGTTTGTTGTGTGTATAAACCAATTAGTGTTTTTTGTTATACTCACACGTAGCTATCAAAGCAACTTTATGTAACCACGTTTGGAGTTTTATACTTTTCTATTATAAAGGGCAAATATAATAAAAGATTTTGTTGACAATAACTTTAAAAAATAATCTTTTATTTTACTTTGAGCAATTTATAGCCATATTGTTTTATAAACGATTAGTTAAGTTTTATAAAGTGTTAAAGTTTGACCGCAATTGTTATAGTTTAAAACTTCAAAACATTTTAACTTATACTAGGTTTTTCTCTATTAGTATTGATTTTTATCATTATTTACTACTGTGCAAATGTTTATAAGTTTAAAAGAGTTTAGAAAGTATTAAAAAATATTTAAACAATAAGTTGATAATGAAAAACAAAACACATTTTATTTTATCATACTATTTTTTAAGTCTTGACGATATTTGATAAGACCTATATTTGCAGCTTTTAAAAATTATTAAAGGTTTGAATTTTTTTTTTTTAATTTAAGAGAACTAGATAGATAACGATCTTAATTTAACATTTTTAATCAAAGAACAGTACAATAGTATATAGCAGTACAATTTGATGAGCTTAACATTTATTTTCAAAAAGTAACTAAAACTTTGTAATTTTATATTTAACACATAATAATTTTATGTAATAAAATAAACAAAAAAGTTTATGTTCTTAGTAGTAAAATTATAGAAAAAACTAAAAACATTATTTTAAGCATTTTAAAATATAAATTAAAATATAACATTTAGAAAAAAAATTATTTTGATAAGGAATTTTCAAAAGGTATTTTTTATCTGTTTTTTAAACAATCTAACGAATTTTTTGATCTGAAAATTTTATTTTATAAAACTATAATTTTAAGATTTAAAAATACTTCAATATTAAGAAAACTTTACTTACACAATAAAAGTTACGACAATCTTAAACAATCAATCAAGGTAATCAAGTAGCAAATCAAACCACTTAATACATATGAGTACGTACTACGTAGTAGCTACCGTAATAACCGTATTAACCAGGTAAAACTAACAATAACCGTTTAAAGTCATATATGTGTATAAGTTCCATATGCTATAATTTTTTTTAAAGTAATTACAGATCGAAAATGCTTTCTAAATTTACATAACAAAACAGATATTTAAGTTAAACACAGCAGAAAAGAGTTTGAAAACTTACATTGTTTAATTGTTTTTAGATGAATACAATAGTGAAAAACAAAAAAACTCAATTAAGAGAAGATATCTTCAGTTATTAACAAAAGAAAAACCTAAAGATAAAGGTATACTAAATTGGTTTTTAAAGTACTATAGATAAAAAAGTTTTTAATCTATTTTATTTACTTGTAAATTAACCATACAAAAATTTTCTTAAAAGTTTTACTAACTTGTTTCAACTATTATTAACAAAATTAAACTTAATATTGTTTTGAGTTACTTGTAAAAGTTGTTATTCAATTTAGAAAGAAGCTTAAAAAGTGATTGAACTAAATTAAGAGCATATTTTATTTTTCAAATCAAAAAAAAAAACTAAATGTTGAATGCCAATTGAAATTTCAGATCATGTTTTTGGAATTCCGCTAACTCAGGTAGTTGAGAATGACCAGCTACTCAGACTTCAAAAATCTGAATCTTTTGCTCAAACGATGAGCAAGTTGAACGAGGAACAGCTTTTCAACTCATCCGTTTTCAATGAAAAAGATAATAACTCCGTCGCTTCAATCGATGAGTATGTAAAAAACAATTACCGCTATTAAAATAATTTAATTAAATTAAATTGTAATAGAAAGTCTTAAGAAATCAAGCTTTTTATGATAAACATAATTGTAAGTAAAAAATTCTATAGTTCAAAGAATTACCAATAAAACATCAAGCTAGTAATCGATTAGCCTTTTAATGTAGAACTAACTAATAAGTATGTTTATTTCAAAAAAAGTTTTTAAGTGCATCTACAAACGTGTTTTATATTTTCTATGAACATTTATTCACATAACTTGTATTACAAATTTTAAGTTAAAATTGTTTGTTTGATTAGACTAAGGTAGTACTTAGGTATTTTGAAAATTTATTTTATTTTGTTAATAATTTATGTACTTTTTAAGTTAACGTTTTATTTTTTGTATAATACTTTGTATTCATCTTTATATAATACTTTTTTAATATAAATTACATAGTATACAAAGATAAATAAATCTGCATCGATTAATCTAATAAATGATTTTCTTGAACTAAAAAATTATGAAAATATACTTTGTTAATATAATAAACTCTACTTTTTTGATTTTCTCTAATTAGTGTTTCTTATTTTGAATGCTTTTAAACGCATTTATATTATTTTGTTATGTTAAAAATGGCAAAAATTTAGATCAACCTCAATAAATTACGTTTGCGAGACACCGGACAATGAAAAATCTTCGGAACATCCAAATAGAGCTTCTTCTCTGCCCCATACCCCGCAACCAATCAGAAGCTGTATGACGTCACACTCGTTTGACAAAAGCAACAGTGCAACGCCACAGTCTCCCACAGTAACACTGCAACTGCCAGCTAGACCTTTAAGAAGAAGGGTCGGTGATTTTTAAAACTTCTACCGTTTGATATAGAAAAATAATAAAGTTTTACTATTATTAATAGATAAATATTTTTGATAAACTTAAAAACACTAAAAAGGGCTTAAACTGAAAAACTTAATTTTTATGCTTAGCAATATTAAAATTTACTGGTTTGTTAACATTTTTTTTACGCCCTATAAATGATATTTAAATACTAAACTTACAAACTAAAATGCAAAACTTGTGTTAAAGTTCTATTTTAATCTACTTACGAAAAAACTTAAATGAACTTTTGCTGTTATCTATGCGTAATGTAAACTACATTTTTTTTAAACACTTAAAACGCTAAAAAGAGTAAAAAAAAACTTGTTTTGTTAGCTTGAAAGTGCACAAAACACAGATGTTTTTAAATCTAATATTTAAGTAAGGCTTAACTGTTTTCACACAACTAGATTATAAGGCTAAGATTTATGATAAGTTAAAAATGATTAATGAGTGTTTTCCTATAGTTTCTTATTAAACAATCTTAGTTATTAATTTTTATTTGTAAAATTTATATAAACTATATCAATAAACTCTAACAAACTCTACTGTATTTTATTCTAAAGATTTCGTGTAATTGCTTTATAATATAACCTTAATTTTTTAACAAAGAAAATCTTGAAAGGACTTAGATTAATATTTAAAAGTATAATAAAATCGAACTTGGTATACAAAGTTATTGATACATTCTATACCAATAGTAATAATTTTAAGTACTTTTAAGTACTTTTAAGTACTTGTTTATTTTTTCATAGGGTGCAATAGGAGCAGAGTGTACGCCTGCAATTGATACAAACCAGTCGCAACTCTTGCAAGCGCTGTCACTTTCTGTGTCTAGCAGTAGCCAAGATCAACAGAAAAAAGCTAGCCTTCTCACTCCAACAATGTCTCAAGTCCCGTATGTAGTTCAAAAATGCTGTGACTACATTACCAAGTGTGGTTTGTTGCTTTATTATATTTAATATACAGTCATTATTAAACCTTTAATGTCTATGCGTATACAAAAATTTTTATTCTACATTTGCATTACATGTTTTTAATTTTTGATTGAACGCTATCCAATCAAGATAGTTTTTCAATCCCACTTTTTTACTTGAATAAACTATAACTATCTTTTTAGAAAAATTTTAAAAGAAAAATAATACATTTAAAGTGATAATTCTAAATGTTGTACGTAAAGCATTTAATGCTATCTATAAAACAGGTATATATTCTTGTTTTAAAAGTTATCTTTTGTAAACAAGTCTTTTTATACTTTTGAGTGAAACACTTTTGAATATATAAACACGTAAATAAATTAAACAAAACTATTTTACTATTCTGGACTAACAACAAGCAACATCTTATCTCGTTTTAAAATAATATTTTTTTAGTTAAAGATATTCCTAAGGAATAAGCTTTGTAGAAAAAGGTATATTTTGTTTAGTTCTTGATAAATTATTTTATCTTCTTTATGTTAATGAGCCTTTATATTTTCAAATAACATCAGTTTATTTGTTTCAAAATAAATCTGTTACAACTAAATACTGTATATGCATAGGTTTGTTTTGCTGCTTTAATATTTTCAAAACTGAAAAAAAAAACTGAAACATTTATTACTTAAGTAACTTAAAAACCATAAAAAAGTATTAAAAATTTGTTTCTATCTATAAGGCGTAAAAGTAGTCTATTTATAGCAATGAAAGATGCGCTGAATTGTATTTTACTTTTATCAGTAGTATTAAAAGTATAGATCATTAAAGTTTTGTATAATTGAGCTAGACAGAATTTCTTAGCTAGAACTACATCTATACAATAAACTACAACCTCTTCTTCTAGCTTGTTGTTTATTACAAAAATAAACTTTCAATTTCAAAATTAGCACCTATACTTTTGGACTAAATTACGTTTTTGTATTAAGAAAAATTATGTATGAATTACATTATAGCTACTTTTTATACTCATTTGTAAAACAATACAAGTCTGTTTATTAAGGCCGTTAATAAAAAACTGAAAATTATTTACATTTTGTATACTCTTAACTTTAAAATTTTCAATAAACTTTTTTCAGCAAACTCAATCTTTGATAATCAATTTTTCAAAATATTTAAGATATATAAGAAATAAAGTATGCTTGTTTAGTCATGTATAATGAATTGGTGTTTAATTACAATGTTAAACTACACTTAGTAAAAAACAAGTTTTTGAAAGTACATACCTGAGTTTATAAACTGTGTAAACATTTTTGACATTTAGACCAAAATTACTAGCGACTCTAAGTGTACATAGTAAAGATAATTGCTTAAACTTTTTAAATTGTTTTGAACTTCAATTCATTTTTTTCAGAAAAATATTAAAAGTTCTATAAGTGATCTCATACAATTTAATTATTATTTTTGTTTCCAAGTGTTATGTTGCACAACACAACTGTAATAATAACAACATGTTTTAAAAATTATTAACGAGTTTTAAATTAGAATGTAACAATCTCTGGAATTTTCTAAATATATATTAAGCTTAGTTTAATCTTTTACAGCTCAAGTAGCTTCAGTTTTAAAATGGAAACTACTTTTTTGAACAATCAATTCAACAGTAAAAATAATTTTTTTATAAGGTTTTTTAAATGCTTATTATGATCCTCAAACGTCAATATTACTTAATTAAGTATGTAAATACTGGTTTTATAAATTAAACGAAACTTCGATATATTTAAAATATTATATACTATTGATTTATTAGTTTTTTAAGTATGAAAGTTTTAAAACTGCTTTTTGTTTTAGGATTAGACATTCAAGGTATCTTCCGTGTAGCAGGTTCGAAAAAACGAGTAAAGCAGGTCAGAGTTTTTTTTATTAGTTACTTATGACGTAACAACTTTTAGATAGAAATTACTGTTATTAAAAAGAACGTCTTTAGAAATTATAGCGAAGAGCTTTTCATATGCATTAAAAGTAAAAATAAATATAAAGTTGTATACAAAAGTTATCAACATAGTTGCGTGAGGAGTTTGATCAAGGAATAGACGTCACAATTGCTGAAACGTACAACCCTCATGACGTAGCTGCACTTCTCAAAGAGTTTTTTAGGGACTTACCAGAGGCTCTCCTCACAAAAGATCTTTACCCTGCTTTCGTTAAAACTGCCTCAGGTAGGTTTTTTTGCTGTAGTACTTAATTGTAAGGTTTTTTTGCAGCTATTTTGTAAGAGAATATGATTAAGTACATTATTGTAGAACATACTCAGCTTATGTTTATGATTAGTAACATAACTCTTTTTATTAAGTTTAAATTTTGTCTAAGTTTAAAAACTAACAGTGTTTTAGCTAAATAATAACCAAGCAAACCGTTCTTTAGAAAAAATAAACTTAAAAAATGTTTCTTAAAAAAATAAGAAGTCCTTAAGTGAAACGGTTTTTATAATACACAACTTTACTGTTTAAAAAATTGTTTTTGTGTAAAGAAAAAACCTATATAAAATATTTTTTTTGTTATCAACCAATCCTTGTAAGTAACAACAAAAACTTAAAACAGCTGCTTGCAATAGCGAGATGAGGACACGCGCAGTCAGATATCTTCTGTGGTTGCTGCCAATACCAAACAGGGATTCCCTTCACACGTTGCTACAGTTTCTATCTAGTGTGTCCCAGTTTTCTGAGGACAAAGAAAACGCAGACGGAACTGTCGTAAGTAGACTTTTTTAAGTTTTTCGTAGAGTTTACCATTCAAGTATTCACATGTTTGCAATTAGTGTTGCTTATCTCCTTTTATAAGTTGGTTTAAAGATATAGATGTTTTTTTCTAGTTCTTATGTTATTAGACAAGCTTTTAAGTATTTTTTTAAACACAAATTCAGTGAATTTTCGTTTAGTAGTACTCTTTTATTTCATTTCATTTAATTGATTGTTTTATAACTAAATATTTAAATATTTAGATGATAAAAAAAATTGTATTTAATAGCTCTATAGTAGTAAACTTAGCGTAGTTATTTAATAGCTCGTGAGAAATTTTATAAAAATGTGGTGTTCGACTCGATAACCAAAAGGTTTCTTTGTACACCAGGTCCTTAGACCAAACTTTTTAAGCGTTTTTTTTTTATTGTTCAATCAACTTAAAAACAAGGTCCTAATTATTTTTTTCACTTTTCTAAAGTAAAAAAAAAAAAATTTTTTAAGAATATTTTTAAGTTAGAAAAAATACCTTCTTTTTAAAACAAGTGATACTTTTTTTTTTGTTAAAGTTTTTACTTTTTTTTAAGACGTTACATATATAAGTATTTTAGCAAATTATAAAAAAAAACTAAAGGTTGTCGGAAACAAAATGAGTGTTACGAATTTAGCTACAATATTTGGACCTAACTTGTTACATAACCACAAAAACGTAGCCAATAACAACAGTGTTGCTGACATCACGATTCGAAAAGTTTGTAAAATTTACTTTGATTTAAACTTGGTAGGAAAAAAAATTGTATCGGTAATTTCATTAAATCATGGTAAAATTTTTAGCCTAAACTATTTATTAGAGAAAGTTTATTAGAACAACTAATGTTAGAAAAAACAAGTTTAAAATTTAAGAGTGTAAGATCTTCACATAATAATAGTTGAACAACTACAACTTTTTTTCAATTTTAATTTAATTAGTATCTTTTTTTTCTGTTAAATTAAAAAATAAAATTGTTAATTTTAAGGGATCTGACAGTAGTATGGAAGACGCTTCAAACGTGATCAAAGCTATTCAGCACATGATCATTAATCACGTGTCGTTGTTTCAAGTTAGTATACATTATTGTTTAAATTTATATGTTGTTGTTATTTTGCAAGTTCTAAACGATATACTTTTTAAGCACATTTTTGCTTCTAGATTTATAAAAAATACTAATACTTACCCCAAAAAATTACATCTTAATTTTATTTAAGCTAATAAAATTAAATTGTTTATCATTAAAAAAAATAAAACGATTGTTTTGTATATTTCATTAGTTTAGCTTTTATGTACTTTTAATTTAATTTAAACTAGAAGTGTGAAACGTACAGCCAGCTATTTTTTTTTAACTTAAAAACTAACTTAAAAGAAAATATAATTTATTTTTAGTAGCAAATGTTTAAAAATATACTTTCAATTTGCTTACAAGTATACATTAGTGTTTATTAAATGTAAATTTTATTTAGTTTTGGTCTTAAAGATTTTTTTTTGTTTTCATACTTTTGGTTTTAAATTCACGCTGCTAACGAACACTTTTTAACAAATCCTCGAGAAATTTAATTTTTTTAGTAAATCTATGCCCTGCCACTAGAAAAGTAGCTCAACCCTTATAAAAACCAAACTAAGTGTTGTTTGTATCAAAGTTGTTCTTATTTTTATTTTAACACATAACATACCAACTAGTTCCGTATACAAAATTTTGTAATAAGAAAATCAAACAAATGCATTTCTAAAGTGTTATGCCAAACTGTATATGGTAAAACATAACATTTTTAAATAAGAAAATTCAGGAGTATAGTATTTAGAAACCTAAATGTACATTTCCAGGTACAAAAAGAAAACCACGATCAACTTTTAAGTCAACTTAAAGAAACAGACCCAGAAGCAGTAGACTTCATCCTACGAAGAAAAGCTGCTTCCCAGCTTGGGTTAGCATTTTATATTATAACACTTTTAATTCCTAAAAAAACAATCAGACTTTTTAAAATTAGAAAGAGAATTTTTGGATTTTAGAAACTTATACTTCTTATAAGACTGCTGTTTGTTTTATTGTCAAAATTGCAATTGAAAGTGCATTTTAGACTTATTAAACAGCTTTAGGAAAAAAAAAAGATTTAAAATAGTATTTTAAGCAAACTAAATCAGTTGTAATACAGGTGTAAATAAAAAGATTCTTATAGAAAATCGATCATGTTTAGTTACTGTTATGATAACACAAACATTAACAAGTTCATCTTGTCAGAAACTAGTAACTATAAGTAATATTTATGTGTTATCATAACAGTAACTAAATGTATATGTATGTATTTTATCAATAAGAACTACTTTAAAACAAAACGTTTAATTTCAAGATAGACAGTATGTATGATTGCCAAACTTATCTACTACTTACACTTAGAAAGTCTTTATCCAGAGTGTAAGAGTCATTGCTTTAAATAATTTGTATTATAAACAATTCATTCAGTATTTAATAAGGTTTTCTAGTTTTTTTATATATTTTCAAAAATAGTACGTTTAATTTATCAATATTAGGTGTGACTTGAATAAGTTCTGAATTTATTACTAATCAATTGCTCACATTACTTAATAGTGTATGAGCTGAACACGCTACGCTAGTAAATTAAGAAAAAGTATTTTTTGTATAAATGAAGCTTGCTTTGTTCATTACATAATCGATTTTAAAATGCAGTGCACATATTATCTGATTTTTTATATTACACAGTTATTTTAACTTTATACAACAACTGAATAAAGCTCTATTCTAAATATGTGTAAAAAAAGATGTACATAAATAAAATGAAAGCATAGTTATGTAGTTATTTAAATTACACAATTTGTTGTAACAAAGTATGGAAAAACTGTAATTTTCCCCAAGCTTTTTAATCTTATATCGTGGTCAATATAGATGTAATCTTTTGATCAGGTAGTATATTAAATAGAAACAATTAAAAACATATAGTGTCTTAAAAATGTAGAAACAATCATTTTAATGAAATTTTTAAAATAAAGAATGTAAACCATACAAAAATAATGGGCTAAAAAGATGTAAAATTAAAGTGAAGAATAATGAACATGACCTACTGTACAACTTTTCCGATAAAAGGAGACTAAAGTGTAATTCACTTCTTAAGTTTTTATAAGAAATGTATTTTGCTCTTTTGAAAATACTTTTAAGCTACCCAAACTATTGTTGTTAAAACAAGTTGAACTGTCTATTAAGTGTTGACCTATTGCTGAATTACTGTTAATTGTTTCCTGTTCCCTACTAACTTCCAAACTACTGTTTTCAAATCAGATCTTATTGAGTAATTTTTTGTTAAAGTTGATTAAATCTATTTATAAAACTATTGCTTGTTCTACCTACGTAAATTTGTACACAAAGACGTAAATTTTCCACTGTTTGTGTAATGAGATGCTTCATGAGTTTGTTTTAAACTACTAAAATAGATAAATCATTGTTACAAAGTCTAAATGCTAAGTAGTTAACGAACACTGCATTTCAACAAATATTTTTTATTATTAAACAACACAGCTTAAACATCTAATTGAGCTATTGTTTAAAATTATGCACCATTACAATAGTAAAATAACTAACTTTTTTTTTTAAATCAACTTTCTTGGAAAAATTAAAAATCTAAAGTAAGAACTTAGAGAAAATTGAAAAGTTTATTACTTCAACATATTTAGCCATGTTACATAGTGTAAATTTATAGGGAAAAATATTTGTTTGACGTACAAAATGTGTAGCAAAATAACACTAGCTTCAAAAGAATACTTAAACAAACAAATGAAAAATTAGTAGCTATCCTCTTAAAAGTAGAATTTATGAATTTTACACAGTTTTACAATTTTTTTTTGTTCTATAATACTTTCTTAAAAAAAAAAACTTGTAAGTTAAGTCACAAACCGTTTAAAACAATTAATGTTTTGTTTTCACTAAGTTCTAACAGAACAATAGAATAAGAACTTTTTTATAGCTTAATAATCAAATGCTTTAGACATTTTCTTCTATCAAACATTCATACTTACACAAATATAGTTTTAGTATCCTAGATATAAAAACTAATCATAAATTAAAAACAGTTCACCTACATCTTCCGTTTCGACTGAGTTAGAAGAAGCGTTGTTGGCTTCTGTTGAGAAGTCTTTAGATTCTAATGATGACGATAATGACAACAAAAGCAACCCCAGCTGCTACTCAAATAAAAGAGAGGAAAATTTGAAAAACATAGTCAAGGGTTTCACAGAGTAAATATTTTGTTTGCAGTTCACATTGAGAAGTTAAAATAAGTTATTTTGTTTGGTCCTCGTGTTTAGAAAAGAAATTTTTGTAAAAACTAGTAACTCAATTTGGTTTTGGTAAAAATGAGTACAAAAATATAAAAACCGTTTAGCTTAAACTTAATTTTGAACTAAGAAACACGTTTTGTGTAGTTATTTTTATATATACCTATTAATTATTTAAATTAACTAGACAAACTAGTTTAACAACTTTATACGAAGCAAATACAAGTAATTAATATAATTTGTATCTGTCTTTATTTTAAATATACTTTATCTGTAAATTGTTCCACTTTAAAATCATGGCATACTTATCATGAATTTGACGAAATAAAACTAAAAAACGGCTTTAGTTGTTAGGAGTTTGTTCTTTTTAATTACTAACGAGTGAACTTTTAAGAAAGATTTAATTTTGTTTAGCTAACTATTTGTAATACATTAATAGTGAAAGCAATCAAAAAGTCCAAACGGATAGAAAATCTGACCCGCAAAGGACACTGAGAAGACCGAGACGACAATACGACAAGTCGGACGACACAGTAAGCAATAAGAACAATTTCAACATCAACAGCAACAACTCCAACACATTAGTTGATGACAGTAAGTCACAAGCCAGAAAACTGACGTGTGTTGACGACAACACTGCTTCTTTGCTTGTAAAAGTTAAGTACGATTGCGATTTGCAATTTTTCAAGGACCGGTTGTCAAGTATATCGCTGAAGCATCGGGGTACGTATAAAGTCGCCGGCCGTGAGACAAACAAAGAAACAAACAAGCACAAAAAAATACATTCCTACCCTGAAACAGAAGTGTAGATATTTTTTAAAGATTTTTTTTGTCACACAATGTTTTCGAAAAAAAAAAAATATAAACTGACATTTATAACTTAAATAAAATTTTGTATCGGTGAAATATAAATATTTTTGACTTCACTACATCATAAAACAGATTTAAATGAATTTTTTTTCTTTTTTTATAACTTCATGGTTATTTTTAAATGTTTTAATATAATCTTAGTTTTCTAATCGTTTGAAATTTCTAAAGTGTTCTTTGATTTATGCAAGAGACATTAAAAGTATAAGCAAAATCTCTAGAAATTTGATAAATGCACACATTCGTAAACAAGTTACTATCATAGTCCATTATGATTTTATTTCTCTTATGGATAAGTTGTAGATAGAGTTTTTTATAAATTTCTGATCTTCTAGCTCTTAATACTTTTACTTTATAAACTTTTTTAGCAAAATCTATGTAACTAAATGCAAAGTTTAATCTAAACATAATGAAAAAAAGTATTGTGTAAAATTTCAAATAGTCAATATGTATTGAGGAAGTGAGTTAAACTGGATTTAAAAAATAGTTTTATAATATATTTGCATTTAGAAAAATTCGATTTCTTTAATATATTAAAAAACACAATTATTTTTACTTTAAAGTATTTAGTTAATGTAACTTTATGTATCTTCAACAAAGTTTACTTTAGAATTTTTATTTCTTTTATGAAATAAATCCGTAAATGTATTTCTCAGTCGTAAAAAATAGTTTATCTTTAGCGATGCTTTTCAATAACCTGTAAAATATGAGAATTATTTTAAATAATCAATTGTAGGTTAAATGTAATCAACATTTTTTTACTAATGACATTTCTTAATCTAATTTTTATTTTTCAAATTCATGTAAATAAAAATTACTGTTTTTTCAAAAATTTTTCCTTATACACATTAGTTTTTGCACCATTTAAGTTAAAAAAAGTTGAAATAAGTTTTTTTAAGGCTCTTATCTTTCTTGACCCGTTATCTTTTCTGTGTTTTGTATTCTTAACTAAATTTTAAACTTTAATACGTTTTATTTTTATTTTTTACTTATTAATGTTCGTATAGAATTAAACAAAAATAAATTATGACTTGTGATGATTAGTACAATTTGATTGATGTCGCTTCATACAGAGGTTGCTCCAGGGGCGTATCTAGACTTTTTTTAGTGGGGTAGCACAGTTTTTATTTTTTAAAATAGGTTGCAGTAACGTACCTCTTAGTTACGCATTTCTCAGGTAGGCACTGCCGGTTTAGTACGCACTTTTTAGCCGAAAAATGATGTATAAAAAATTCTTTTTTTTCCTACTAAAAAATTAAAACTTTAACTTAAAAATTAGAAAACAAAGGTATTATAATTTAAAATAAATAGTACTGTAGCAAGTTCTAATAAGTTTAAACTAAAGGAACCACTAAAAAAGTATGAAGTAACTATTATACTAGTATAACTGTATATCAAATCAAGTATTTCAAACAAACATGTTACAGTTTGTTTAATTTAATCAAGTTAGCCTTGTAGTTAAGAAACAATTTATAGAATAACTAAAACTGTAATAAATAAAAAAAAAATATTCAACTACTGAAAACTTAAAAATGTTACTATAGATTATGTACTTTCAAAATTTTCTTTTAAATTTTGACATTAACTTCCTTTACATTTAAATTTATTTTATTAAAATATTTTTTTTACATAATTGAATTTATAAAAGTTGAAATGTCATTAAAAAAATATATAGTTAAACTTATACAATATCATAATAATTCATTTAAATGACTATCAAATGTGTAGCCTAATCTGATTGTGTAAGTCCTAGACATATATACAAAAAAATTATATGCAAAATAAACTATATTAAATATAGTTTTGAAGAAAATATTGAAATTTCATTAATGTAATGTCGTGGTCAAGTTGTTAAAATTATATGGACAGTTTTTATTTTGGATAGCTATAAGCATCAAAACTTAAAAAGTTGTTGTATATGTGCTGACCATGCAACATTTAACCCGATTTTCAATTGCTATGTAGTTAAAAAATAATTTGGTTTGCTGCACTAACTGTAGTATATTTTGGTAATTACATTGAACATTTTTGATGTAAAATTGTATTTACTAGTTCATAAACAAAGCATAATAAATATTTATTCACACTGTTGAGCAATTTAAGATGAAAATTTTAAACAACTAGTAAAAAGTTTCCCTTAACAAAAGTGAAACTTTAGAGCAGGGGTCGGCAGGCAGTTGGTGCTCGCGGGCCAAATTTCAAGGTTCCAAAATCTTCGGGGGCCACAGTTTTAGTTTTAGTTATGATTTTAGTTTTAGTCACATTAAAAAAAGTTTTACTTTTGTTCACTTTAATAATTTAATGATATTTAGCTACACATAGAATGCCTTTATTAATTAAAATAATTCATTGGAGTAAAATTTACATTGACATATATACTTAAGTCTTAATTAACTGTGTACTTTTTTAATATAATTAATGCTCGAATACTCTAATATAGTAACTTATTATTAGTTAGTTAGCTTTTAACAAGGTTTCCACTTTAGAAAAGTGAAAAAACTTGCAACTGGTCAAGCTCAGATACCTAACTAAAATATCTTCAGTATAAAAAGTACACAATGTATAAGTAGACCAGAAAAAATTACAAATAGTTAACTACACTACAGTCATAAAAACTGTTCTGAGAATTCAAAGATTTATTTAAAGTGTTTGAAATAAAAGTATACCTGATTTTCTTTTAAATGTCTCAAAAAAGTTTAACCTAGTTTGAATTTTTTTAATTTTTAAACTAGACTGTACGTTTGGCAACCCTTTCTAAAATAAAGTCACAAAATAAAGAAATAACGAAGTTTATTAACAGTGAATTAAATATATAGCAAAAATAATATCATAAGTCAGCTTGAATGGACACTTACGTTTCTTAAAAATTTTTAACAAAGTTTAAAAATTTATTAAGCAATTAATAAAGTAGAAACACTTAACTTTTTATTAAACATTATAACGATTCTTTATCTGCAATAAAGATGCTGTATATAAAGAGTAAATGTGAAATATAAGACGAGCTATAAAAACTAAAAAACGTTAGTTAGGAGTTATGGCGAGAAACAAAAAAGTAGCTATAATAAGATTCAATAAAGCAAATGATTATATTCAGTTTCTACAGACTGATCAGAAAAAACTGTTAAGGCAAGTTATAAAGTATCAAAAATAATTACTAAAAAGAAGACACCGTTTAGAATTAAAAACTTTTTTAAGAATTTATTTTGTTTATTTCTTCAATGACAACAAGAAGTCGTGTTTAGTAAATCTCTAAAGATTATAAAGCAACATAAATCAAATTAGAACTTAAATCAATCATTAAGATGAGAGAACTGGTACAACTAATATTGCTCATCTGAGAGTTTTTATTAGAGGTGTTTTTATTGACTTTGATATTTTAGAAAAGTTTCTAGGTTTAGTTGCAATGCACAACAATAGGTAAAGGCGTTTTAAAAGCAAAGATGCAATGCACTTACATAAAGTTTTTGAAAGTATAATTTTCAGCTTTTTTTTTGGTATAAAATTAAATTACATTTAATAAAAAAACTGTCTTTAGTAATATAGCAATACTAAAAAAAAACTGTTAAACTACTTTTAATGCGTTTAAAAAACTATCTCTATATTAAATTTTTTGTGTCAAATCGAAATTTCATACTTTACACGTAAAAGATGTTTAAATTTCTAGTATTTTTCACAAATTCTCAAATTCAAGGTATTTCTAGAATTTTTAAGCATAAATTTTCAAATTCCGAGCTTTTCCGGGATTCAAGTTTCTTAGCAACACTAATTGTTCACACCTATATGTATACCATTATATAAATAATATTTCAAATTTTAACAGCTGCAAGACTTGAAGTTTAATATATATTATAATTCAAACCAACACTGTAAATTGAACAAAACATACATCATAAATTCAATTTGCCATTCATAAAGCAAAAAAGCCTGCCTAATAACCAAAAAATAACCTAATATTTTACTATACAAATATTTATTCAAACAAAAAACTGAAAAAATTACAAAATTGACTTGAGATTTGAAATCTACAGATAGTCATAATTTAAGTGTGTGGCAATTTTTAGTTGTTTATTTGCTTGAATTTGAGCTATTTTGATTAACAATAATACAAACCATTCCTAAATTTAGTTTGTTTAAATAGATAGTTCAAAAAAACAGTAACTGTGTATATTAGTGCTTAAAAATTAACTTAGTTTGTCAAAAAAACATTGTTTGAAAAATGAAAATGTATACCTATCAAAAAATATTTTAATTTATATCATGTATTGTTTCAAATGTATCTTTACACACCTAGATACTTCATGTATAAACACTAAATTTAGAAAATTATGAATTAATTAAACTTAATCTAACTCAAGTATTAAATAAAATGTGGTTTAAAATGGGAACCGCTCATTTCCAACCCGCGATCATTTCCCACTCAATCAAACCCGAGAACCGCTTACCAACCAAGGGTTAAGGGTAACAGTGATGGTAAAACATAAATTAATAATAAATAAAAATAAAACAAAATATAAAAAAATAAAGAAATAAATAATAAAAGCTAAAAACATTTTTGAGTGGTGATTGTGCGCGGGTGGGAATTGTAAGTATGCCGATTAAAATATGAGCATCTTTGTACATTTGTGTGCATAGGGATTAGTTTAAAGTGCTAAAAAAACTTATAAAATTATCAAAATGCGTAAAAATCAAAATAAACATTTTTTCTTACAAATATGTTATTTTAAATGTTTTTGTGCACAATCAAGTATAACTTTTAGTATAAAACGTCTACAAAAAAACTTAGTTTTAAAAAACATGTAAAAAATACCTAAACTTGCTGTTGTAAAAAGAAAGTTATGATGAAACTGGGAAAAAACCTGGTGGAATGCTAATCTGTCTTTTTTACATTTTTAAGCTGGCAATGTAAAGCTTTTAATTGTTTTAAAATGTTAAACAGGGACTTAAAACATATTTAATAAAATTAAACAAAAAACCAAAATAAGTTTAACTTATTTTTTTTTTTTGCTCAGCGGGCCACATTTACATGCTCGCGGGCCACAAAATTTTCTTCCGCGGGCCGCATTCAATTCAAAAAATAAACGTGCTCGCGGGCCGCAGATTTACCCTTCGAGGGCCGCATTTGGCCCGCGGGCCGCAGTTTGCCGACCCCTGCTTTAGAGTATTAATTCTTTATGACATCACCATTAAATTTCAACCTAAAACTTAATTCAGCTGACTTGAGCAGATGCCCAAGTTGAAAGAGAAAAATTCTAACTCTAACCTTTTTATGTATTTAATTCAACATTCATTATTTGAAAGTTTAGCAAATAAGCAAAACCAAATATACATTTAACATTTTAAGTGAATAATATTATGTTATTTACTTTTACTTTTTTTAGAGGTCGCCCAGGATACAAGAAACCAGTCAAAACATGCCTCTGGGTTGCTCTAAGTAAGTTTTGTAAACAGGTGTAGCACAGGTATAATTTTTTAAAGAAAAAAGCACCTAGTTGCTTTTAATAAGACTTTTTATTAAAGAAAGCGAATGTTACTGTTTACTTATAGACTTTGTTTTCTATAATATCAGCATAACTAAATTTCGATAATATTAAAAGTATTCTATTAATCATATTAATTTTGGTTATAAATTTTCATTTATATGTTTCAAATTTAAGTGTAATTTATTTATAAAAAAGTTTAACACTATATAAGTGCACGTAAATATGTCTACAACAAGGAAGTAAGTGTAGTACAACATTAATAACATAGCATTGAAAATTTCTAAGTAAAGTTGCAATATCTAGTTTGAAAGAAATTCATCGTTCAAAGGAACGGGTGAAGAGCAAACCCCTAAATCACTGTTGTATAGGGAGTTAGTTTTCGGCAAAGCAACCGAGATTGTCTAAAACTAAGTTTTAAGGACGTATGCAAGCGCTACCTAAAAAGCTTCAACATAATAACTGATGAGTGGGAGTTGCTTGTAAATTACCGCGTCAAATAGCGATCTATTATACACAAAAAACTGAAAAAAACGAAAAACAATACGTTATAAAACCGAAGCAAACAAAGAAATGAAAATCTAAATTAATTTAATATTTACTATATATCTTTGTTTTATTTATTATTTTTTGCATCACTGTGTTTATATTTGTTTTAAAATAGATTCTTATAAGTTTATTCTGTAAATTTTTTCATTATATGGACAATACGCATGGCCGATTTCGCTGATAGCAGGACTAAGATTGTTATACTTATCGTCTTGATTATATGTACTGGTATTTTCGGTTGATAAAGTTTAGAAAACTTATGAAGGGTTTCCGTTTTTAAATACGTTCTCATTAACTTAAATTTATTGTTACATCAAAGTTGGTTTGTAGTTTAAAATTAGTTACACCTGTTTTCAAGGTTTTCATTTTATATTTTTCTATTTCTTATCTGGTGTTTACATTTTGTAAATTCATTATTTAAAAAAAAAAAAAGAAAAAACAAGTAAAAATAAATTAATATATGTAAAGTTTCTGATCCAAAAACGAGTTTAGTGAGTAATGTAAAATACCGTTTAAACCAGGGTCTCCCTAAGATTTTTTTATATGGTCTTCTTTCAAGAAACTAAAAAGGCTATTACTCCTCCAAAAATATTTCTCAAAAAACTAATCTTAATTACGCCTTTGATCTTTTTTTTCTCTACATTATCACTTCCAGAATGTCTAGTGAAAACTTAAAATTATGGTAATATGACCCTTTTTTTATTCACGGCTGCCCTTTTGGCCCCTTTGCAGCTTATGGCCAACTTTGGGAAACCTATATAATATATAATATAATCACAACTTATACATGACTAAATCATAAAATAAGTATTAGAAAACATTTTAGCCTTAAAAAGATTTCGAGATCCTGATATTATATCACTGCCATGTCTGTTTAAGTGTATTTGTTGCCCGATCTTAGAATTTCGCTTAGCACATTTTTTACGTGGAGATAACATAAATAGACAGCAAAAAAAAGCTTCCTAGCTATAAGACTGTTAGAGCAAAACACTTTCGTAAGTTTTGCTCTATATCGTTATTTTATAAGTTTAACAAGGGGGTCTTTTTTTTTGTTTTTTAAAGTTAGCTTTATTTTGTAGAATTCAATCCAAGCTATAGGTTTCATTTTATAGTTATTTAAAAAAAGCTTAATCTTTAAAATATGCATAACCAAATTTGTAATTTCATTGGCTTCTTATAGTAGAAGCAAACTAAAAGATAAAAAAAGACTACTTTACTAAAAACCAATCTTCTCCTAGAAGATATACAAACTTTAATTTTTCTGAAGTAAAGAGTTGCAACCTCCTTTCGTGCAGTGCAAGTGAATTTATTTGGTTGAATGTCGAATTGAACAAAATGGCTCATAATTACAAAATTTGGTTATTCATATTTTAAAGATTAAGCTTTCTTTTTAAATAGCTATAAAATGAAACCTTTAGCTTGGATTTAAGTCTACAAAATAAAGCTAACTTTAAAAAACAAAAAAAAAAGACCCCCTTGTTAAAATTATTAAATAACGATATAGAGCAAAACTTACTATTATTATTGACTTATTAAAACATTAAAGAGTAGAGGTAATAATGTTTCTTTAAAAAGGACCTACGAAAGTATCCTAGCAAAAATTACTTTATCGAAAATAAGTTTATTTATTCTATGTTAGTTAGTTCATATAACACTACAGTATAGGGTTTCCACATACTTAATATACTCAGGATAACTCAGAACAGTTTGTAAAGGAACTCTTAATTCATTTTATACTTATTAGAATTTTTAAAGATTTTAAGGAATTTATCTAAATTATGGTTTTCCAAACTTTTTTGATAAGGTCCCCGTTGAAGTTTAAGCTCCTTAGTAAGTTTCAAGTTATGACCTTATGGATACCCTAACTTTTTGAATGGCACCCTTTGGGAAGCCCTGGTCTAATACAAAATTAAAATATTCGCTTAATATCTAGTGTAAGTTTCAAAACTACACTTAAATACGTTTAAGAGTTTTTTTTTTGTTTCTCATCATCAACTCTAGAATATCAAGGATATGTTTCAAACATTGGCCTTATGACCCCCCTGTGGTCACTTTACTAGTCACGGCCCTATACGGACCACTTTAAGAAACCCTGTTTTAGACTTATAACTTTTGCATAAAGCATTTATTTATAAACAAATGTTAGTTTTTTGATAAAAATCGCTTGGATTCTAAATCATAATAGTTTTTTTTTTGTACAAAGTTTTTTGGCAAAAATTTAAAGTGTTTTTTACGTATGGAAGCTGCTGATATATATGATATGATGATTTTATAAAGATACAAGTAAAAAATATATAACAATATGTTGTTTTCGCTTTATATACAAGATGCGTTTGAACAATAAACGATAACAATACTAATGTTTTAAATATTATTAAAACTTTATGAACAAACTAATAATCTAATAATTATCAGCAAGCTATTATGTTTACTTTAAAATTAAAGTAGTTTCAAAGCCTAGTAAAGGTGTGGACGGTCAAATGGTCAAGTTGCTGGCTCAGATTCGTTAAAAATAATTTCGGGGCTAAATAGTTAAAAAAAATTTAGCGATCGCAGTAATTTAGAAATTCAGTCGAAGTGTGTTAATTCGTTAACACACAGAAACATATGTTGGTACAATAAAGAAAGACTACTGTATAATTTGTTTTTATTTATATTCCAGTGAACTTGTTTCACCAGGATCTTTTGTTAACAAACACTTAAATCTGTATTTTGAATAGTCATATAAGCTTTATAGTTTTGTTAATTTAGTTTGGTATTAAATTTTTTTTTTAATATAAGATTTTTTTTGAATTAATTGAAAGCTTAATAAGTCTTATATATTTGTAAGTAGTTTTGTTAAAAAACAACACAATACTTTTACATCTAGTTTACTTTATTTTTTGTAAATAAAATTTTTAATATTGTTTCTTGTTTAGCTTCCAGTTCTTTTTCGTTTATCTGCAATTTCAATTCATCTGTAGCAAGAGGTTAAAACAGTTTTAATGTACACAAGTACCTTTTTAAGTGTGACAGCTTTAGACAAAATTCTAATCAAAAAGAAGTGCATAAACTTAAATCAATAATGAACAGAGAGATATTTTCAATAAATACAGAACACAATAAAGAAAGCCAAAGCTTCAAAGACATAAGCGATATATACATCAAGCTGATAAACAAAAAAATGCTTACTTTAAAAAATCCAAGTAAAGTTTAAATTCTACAACTGAAATGTTTTGCATTAACTTTGACAAAACCTTAACACACCTAAAAAAAGATATTATTTTAAGTTTAAAAGTACAAATTTCTTTTATTCTTTTGGAGACCACAGGTAACACAAAAAAAAGTACAAGTTTTGATAAAAAAACTACTAGCTTTAGAATTTAGGAGAACTTCCAATTTTTTTCTTTAACTTTGCAACATAAATAAGTATATAGGCCTGTGTCTCTTAGAAAACTGGAAACTTTTAAAAACAAAAAAACTTAATTTTTCTTTTCTTTTTAAGTTTTTTCACAGGCATTTCAGCTGTTAAGTTCAGCTCGCTGCGACTTGTTTTCATACTTTCAACTTTAGAGCTTAGCAACTCTTTTTCATTTTTTAAAAGAATATTTTCATTCGACATATCCTTTTTATAAGCATCAAACTTTTGCTTCAAAATTTCAGTTTCATCTTTTTGTTTTGAAGCAAGCTTTTTAAACCCGGCCTTTTCGTCTTTGAGTCTTTTAATCTCTTCGTTAACTTCTTTTCTTTCACTCTCTGATCTTTTACATTCGATTTCCAACCCTTTCATCTCTTCTTTAAGCTTATTGTTTTCGTTTTTTAAATCTTTAGTCTCTTTCTTCAAGACAGAGTTTTCTTTTTTCAAACCTTCCACAATACTTACTTCCTTCTCTTTTCTTGCTTCTGCTACTTGTGCCTCTTTTCTAGTCAAGTTCTTTTCTGCATGTAGCTTGGATATAATTGCTTCCTTGCGGCTGATTTCTGTTTTCAATCTTTCTTCTCTTGCCTCAAATGCCTTTTTGCTTTCACAAAACTTTTTCAACAATATTTCTTTCTCGTTAATCAATACCTCGAATTTTTCCATCGACATGTTCGCTTTTTCCTTACCTTTCGAAGTAGCATTTCTACATTTACCAACATCCCTTTCGGTTCCATTTTTTTCAAGCTTTCTAACTTTCATTGTTAATCTCTTATTTACCATCTTCAGCTCTTTGTATTTGTTTCCTTCCCTTTTCTTTCTATCCCCATAACTTCTTAGCTTTTTTTTCAGTACATTCTTTTCAAGATGGAGCTTATTTATGATGCTCTCTTTTCTTTTATTTTCTTGATTTACTTTGACAACATTCGCCTAAAAATAAAAAATAAAAAACTTTTTATAAAATAATTGTCAAAATGAAATATATACAAACTAATGGTTTTAAAATGCTTTGAGCCAGTGTTTATCAAAACAAGCACCTGTACACTAAGATGTTACATGATTTTTGTTTTTTGTATAAGTTTAAACTTAGTAACCAGTTGTGCACATAAAGTTTTAGCTGTCAACTGTGCTCTAAAAAAAGATAGTTGGTGTTTCATGCTATTCTATAACTTTAAAAATTCCAATAAAATATTTTAATACTATGTCAAATGAATTATAAAATATAAAGTTCTTGATCACGTTGAACAAAAATAATATTTTTTAAGTTAAAATGTTTGTCACCGTGAATTTATTTCGCAAAGAAAGTTTTGTATAAAAATTATTTAACTAATAGACGCACAAAAATCATACTTATAAACAAGCATTTATTTTGTTTTAAGACTTGTGTCTTTATTATTATTAGCTTTGCAGACGCTTCTAAACAACAAGAAGTTTATAAAATTCAATCTAAAAATTGTAGCTAAATAGTATTTATTTATAAGTGTTATATAACATTTCTATGAGATAAAACTTTATCTAATGTTTAAGATACTCATTCTCAAGTATATGTTTTCATTTTAGCCTTGTTTTGATTCTTATTCATAATATTTAACTTTAAAAAACAGTTAGAGTGTTTTTCATAGACAATTTCGTAAAATAACTGTTTAATGCTTTCTTCAATTTTATAAATTAGCTAACAAACCTCAAGAACTTTAATTCTATTCTCCAATTCGATGACAATGCTAATACTAGAATTCATATTTCTTACAAAAATAATTTTTGGTGCGAAATGATTTACTGATTCAAGCAGTAAAATAAATTTTTATACAAAATTAAATTATTAAAAGTTTAGAGTAGATAAAATAAGAAACGTCATAAAAGGCTATTATACTAAAATTAGGCTTGTTGCCAACGAAACAAAACTAATATTTTGTAAAAGTAATTTTTCAATCATTTTACAAGATAAGTTTATTTTAAAAAAAATTATCTTAATAAAAGTGAAGACGAAATAATTTATTAAATCTTGTACTTAATGTAAAATTAAAATTATAAACTATGTATTTAAACCATATTCAATATTTACAGTAGATACTTAAGACTTTTTAATTTAGAACAACGAGTTTTTGGCAATTAAAAATGTTATTGTTATACTGATTGGCAAACTTCGGCTCTTTAAATACTCTTCTTCAAAAATATAAAACTCAACTATAATAAACCATTTTTTTATGCATTACGTCTACAAAAAGTTAGTCGGCAGCTACAAGAAGATAAATCGCACATTGTTATTTTTTACAGAACTGTACTTTTTCCTGAAATTTAAAAATAAACAGAGCAAAAAGTATTGTGTATATTTAATCATAAAACTATATTTATAAAACATTAAAGCTAGAGAAAGTTAAAAAAAAGCTACTGCAACAACCACAGCTTCCGAGATAATCTACAATCTCAGTTTTGCTGAAGATAGCCGAAATATTGCTATTAGTTATAACTGTTCAATTGAAATTTATAAAAAAAGACAATGATTACTAAAACAATACAACACTTTCTATATTACGAAAAATTACAAAACTTTCAAGTTATAAATTAATAGAAAAAATAATAATCCAAAATAAAAAACTGTTGTTTTTCCAATGTTTAAAATTTTTACAGATAAAAAAAAAAAGCTAACTTTAAAGTGTAGTCAGTACAAACCCTTACTGGAGTTAATAAGATCATTTATTTTGAACTATATAGTTTATGACCTTATTACTACTATAAAAATGCTTTAATATCTATCGATAATAATTACCAAAATCTTATTTAAAGAAATTACAAGTAGTTTTACAAACAGTTTTTATTCAAAAAAAAAATGTTTAAACTTGTATCTATTTTAAGGAAGTATAAAAGTTAATCACACAAATTCTAAAAAAAATTATTAAAATTCTTAATATAGATTAGTTTATTTAACTGCACAAATAATCCTCATAACCTTGTATAAAACTTTTTATTTTGTTACAAAGTTTATAAAAAAATTGTGCTAACATTTTGAGTAGTTTATAAAAATTTAACGTCTTTTTGTAGAAAAAAATTAGAAGTTAACATATGTTTAAAACTAAAATAAAAGTTAATGAAGTCTTTTTTAGGTTAGGTGAAAAGGTACAAAAGTGCAAACTACTATTTGTTATATTAAGCATCGTAAATTTGCGAAGACGTATGTTTTTGATTTTTAGCGTAGATCTTAACTGCAGATAGAAATTAAGTTTTAAATCTTCTATGTACAGTATTTACTATTGCCTTGTAATCCTTAATAAATGATACTTGACTAATCATTAGTATATACTAATCGTCCATTTAGTAATCTTAATGCATATCAGAGTTACCAATATTTTAATTTTGCTATGTGAAAGAATATAATACTTACGTTTGTTTGTTTTGAATTGCTACGAACGAATGTTTCTTGTAAATAGTTTTAAGACTATCGAATTGACAAATAAAAATATATGCTTTTAAATAGGTTTACGAAAATGATAATCAGATATTAAAAAAAGTCTTTAAATATATAAATAGGCGTTAACTCTTTTTAAAATATTTAGTATTCACTTAAGTTAAAATTTAAAAAATTGTAGTTTTTATATTTAGTTCCTTTTTAAAACTCATAATTTTTTAACAAAAGAATGTTACTGATAAATATTACATAAAATTAGTGAAAAATGTTTTTTTTTGTAAAATCAAAAAAAAATCTTTTAGCAATAACAAAGTTACTAAAAATTTGAAACACTTATCAGTTTTTTTTAAACTAATTTAAGTTAAGAAACCATCTTTTTGACAACTAATGTAAAATTTTAAATCTTAGTTTTTTAAGTATATAAGTGCTTTCCTTTTAAGTAAAAATAAATAAAATAAAAAAGACAAATGTGTTTATGCTAGGTTTAAAGTAATTTATTTAATATCAAACTCAAAAAAAAAGCCTAAAAAAGTCCTGAATTTAAAAATTGAATAAATTGTTACAGGACAGCAGCGCTGCATGTGACAAGTGTTTTCTTTTACTCTTACACTAATTAAAACGTTTTAGTGTTTTATACTTTCTATTTTCAGGCAAGGGGCGTTTTGAAAAAAATATTATAAATTCTATTCATTAAAACTAGTATTGAATAAATTCACATTCAAAGTATCATAGCTGTTGTTTTGTAATGGTTTTTCTAAGATTAAAATTTTCCTGCAAATTTTATAATGTTTATAGAAAGTATTGACTTTTTTTTTTTAAATATTTTTTTTGTTTTGTTAGTGTTACTTTTTTGTTAACTAGGACTTAGGGTTTTTGGACTTAAATATTGCCCCATATTTTGTGTTTGTAAGTGAATGATTACTGAAGTATATTTATTAAATAACTTTTACTCTAATTATGTATATATAAATTGTTTTATGAGTTTTGTTTGTTATATATTGTTGTTTTTCAGTTCAGATTGTTTTTGTTTAGCATCATCAGTTTATTTTACTGGAATAGTTTTTTTCCCATAATACTATTAGTTTTAATGATTAATAGTTGTAGTTTTTTGAAACAACCCTTTAAAAAAGGCTTTTAAATTTAATTGGTTTTTAAAAACCCAAACAAAACTATATTATGCTATACAATCATATTCTAATTTTTTATAATATATTTTACACTGATTAAAACATTATCTATTTTTTGTATAGACATACTGTGTGATGTGTTGCTCAATGACCAAAAGGCCTTTCTGCACACTAGGTCTAGTCCATTGACCATGGTTGTAAATGTTCAATTTTTCATTAATAATATCAGGGTTGCCAATAAACCTGGAATCTTGGAAAAACTTGAAATTTGACAATTTAGGCAAGAAAAAAACTGATAAAACTTGGAATTTGAGAAAATCTGAAAAAACCTGGCATTTTGAACTAAATTACATAAAAACCTGAAAAACCATGGAATTTTAATTTTTTTTCTGCTTGAAAATTAAAAAAATTCAATAAGTTACGAAAAATCTATCATAACAATAAAATTTTATTTGATGTCATTATTAAAAAAAAAAACATGTTTTATGTAGCTTTAAAGTATCTTTTCAATGATGTTATATTATAAAAGACAGTTTTATTACCTTAAGTTTGATTTTATACCACAAATTAAAAAAAAAAACTTGTTTTTTAAAAACCTTGAAGAAATTTACCAAAAATTTTGGCAAACCTGTAATATTTTGTAGTGATGAAAATTAGTTGTTACAACGTGTACACTACAGTTCTGGACAAAACATTAAAAGGTATCTGTGGTGTGCAACTTGATAACAAAAAGTTTTTTTTGTGCACCAGGTTGTAGGACCTAATATTTTGAGCGTCTGTTTTGTTGTTCAATAAACTATTATACAGCTAATACAAAACTAATAGTGTAGTATCATACCTAAAAAAGTTTTTAAATTTATTACTTTTCTATCTGACTAAAATATTAACTTCTTAGTAAAGATAGAAAAAAATACTTGTGATCACCATGTCAGTGTTATATAATGCCATGTCAATTATACTTTTTTAAACTCATTTCAGATTTATATCTGCTTTCAAAAACTAGATGTTAAATTTTGGTTTAGGTGGTAATTGTACAACACAGGGTGCTTTTATGCTAGGGATGGGCAACTATTTGGTCAGCAGGCCAGATGTGAAAGATTTAGACCAGGGTTTCCCAAAGTGGGCGATATCGCCCCCCTGGGGGCGATTTTAGTAAGTCGGGGGGCGATAATTAGTAAGGGGGCGAAAGGGTGGGCGATAACTAGTAAGGGGGCGAAAAGGGGGCGATTTTAAAATTTTGGGCTGTCATAAAGTTTTTACTTTTTTTCTTGCTATGTTACTAGTTTTAGCTTGCTATCAAATATTTGACCCTGAGATAAAACTTAAACAAAAAAGTTTATTTTTTTTATGTAAAATATAGAGAAAAAAATAAAGTACTTATGACTCCTACTTTCAAGTAAATTACATATTTTCATTTATATGTTTTCTTATTTGACAATTACATAGATCATGGACGATCGGAATCCCTCTCACCACTTTATAACCTGACATATATGTTATTTGAGATCATAAATGGTTTGTAAAAATCGATGTTATCTATTATCATCTATCACTTCATGATATTTTCAATTGTTTTTTGAAAAGTCACTAAGTTAGACTGAGAAATAAAACTATACAGGGTTACCAATTTACCTAGAAACATGGAAAAACCTGGAATTTGACAATTTAGGCAAAAAAAAAACCGTAAAAAATCTGGAATTATTATTAATTTCAACATATTATATAGTAAAATTCTGATTTGACACAAAAAGCTATCATACAGATTAAAATATGGATCCCTTTGAGACAGATCTTTTTGAAGTAAACGACTTACAGGAAACCTTCTCAGACTTACAAACTAACCTTGAACTTAAAGTAAATTTTTCCAAAGAACGATATGAAAGCCTTTGGAATAAACATAAAATAAGGCAAAAGTATCCAATCATTTTAGAGGAATTTAGACTGTTGTTTATAGTTTTTCCTTCTAGCTATGTTGTTGAAAAAACTTTCAGTTCATTATCAACATCTTAAGCAAAAGATCTAATCTAGATATTTGTAAAGGAGGCTTTTTTTTACTGATTAAGAACTAGATTAAAAAAACTTGCATGCAGTCATGAAGCTCATCCTTTACATTATATTAGACTTAAGTAGCAGACATTATTTTATGAAATTTTATTTATTTTATTTGATCTTTTAAAATACTTCTTATTTAACCTGGTTTGTAATGTATTTTAAAAGTCTTTTTATAATAAAAAAAAATATCAAGTTAAGTATTCTACAACAGGTTTGAATAATGCCTAATAAATGTTAATTACGGTAGACTTCCTCTTGAGTTCGCACTTTTTACCCAAAAAAAAAAATGCAAATTTATATTTTATTAAATTTAATTTAAATAAAGTATTTTACTAACTAAGTATTGATAAAACAAAAAATACATAATATTTGATATCTTATATAGTTTTTTTTTTTAATGAATGTTCTTTTTAGGTTTTAGTTGATTTCATGTTTATTCATAAATCTTTTGCATATAACATATTTAATTTTATCATTTTGTTAATAAAAATGTTAATAATTTTTGAGTTTGCACTTTTTTATTTTGTTCAAAGTTCGATTTCAAGCGGAAGTCTACTGTATTTATTAAACGGCAGATGGTTTAAATCTGTTAATAGTTTTATTTTGACCTGGTTAATTTTGTAGTTTATATTTGTCGTTTTATATTACACTAAAAGGTTTTATAGCGTAGTGATAAAAGTATTTGTTTGAAAGAAATATATTTGACATATTTTTGTTATAACTTGTTTAATCTGTACAAATAAAAAAATCTTCATAATCATTAGATTTTTATTTCAAATTTTTTTTTAGTTTAAAAGAGTATAGATTTGAAGTATCTATTTGAAATGACTTCAAATTTTTCATTTAAAAGATTCTTAAACTCAATTTTATTTTCTAACTTGATTTATTATTGTTAAAAAATCAATATATTAAGGAATTTTAAACTGTTAATAAAACTGTTTTTTGTTTTATCTTAATTTTTAATATATTAACAATTAGAATGTGTTGTTTATTTTAATAGTTCAACACTAGCTTTTGGTTTTTCACTACTTCTGGTAAATTATTAAAGGCTTATAACTAACGGCTTAAATAAGTTACTTAGTATTAACTTTTAAATGTCCGAAATTCTTTATATGAGAGATTATGAAAATTTCAGGTTTCAGTTAAGATTTCAGATCGGTAACGTACGGTTAAGATCAAGTCAAATTTCGTACCGCTAAACAACTTGAAAACTACTTGTGCAAAAAAAAAATTTTTTTGATACTTAACATTTTGAAATACACTTTCAACTTGGTTTTCAGATCATTATAGTATTTCCTAGATCACAATAATACTAAATCATTTTATTACAATTTTGATCGAATGTTTTGATTTTCTTATATGTTATTTTATTAAATTATTCAACCGCAATAACATTTTTTTAACGAGTTGAAACTAGAAAAGATTTTTAAGGAAATATGAATTGCTGGTTACAAAAGTTGTCCACCACTACCCTAAACGTTTAATTAGTTTCAAAACAATTCATATTTAATTAGGATTGATTACAGATAACACAAGGCTTTTTAATAATCAAGTATTTTAATACACTTTACTGGGCGTATAAGAAAACAACTGTAACTTATTTTCTCAAGCCCTGTAAACTACTTTGAAAACAGCCACAAAAATGCTTGCATAAGAAATACTAGACTAAATTACATTTCAAACACAACTTTTTTGGCTCAAAAGTTTGTACTCAAGAGAAAATCTACTTTGTAAAATCGTGGGGTTGGGGGGCGATTATTTTTCAAATTTCTGAAAAGGGGGCGATTTAATAAATGAGTTTGGGAAACCTTGATTTAGACCTTGGTAGGCCAAAGCATTTCATTTAGTTCACTAAAAATAAGTCATTTATCCATATAATACAAGTTCTATGTGACCTTTCATTTACTTTTTCTTGTGTTAGTTTCAAATATTCAGTAATTTCTACCTAAGAACTTTTGTTTGTTCTTCATTTCTAATCCCAGAATATCTAGTTTAAATTTCAATATTTGGTTTAGTGGGCCAGATTTAATTGGTAAGTAGAAGAAGTTGTTACTTTTTTTTAGATTCTACTAAAACTTTATAATTAATGGCAGCCTGTAATTTTCACTGTGTAGGCAGGATGCTTACGCAAACCTTACGTTGCCCACCCCTATATTATACCGTTGAATATTTCAATATCTTAGGCTGTCATTTAAAAGAAAATAAAAAAATTAAAAATTCATATAATATGAAATATGTTCAAAATGAAACGATTTAATCTGTTTTAGTCAAAAAACAAGAGTTTGTGCTTTCTAGTTTACAAGGTTCTAAAGAAATAATTAAAAGCTTAGTTGCCAGATTACTATTAATAAATCTTCACACAATTGCTTAAACATGAAAGTTTAAAATAAAATAAAGACATATTTATTTTGTATTCAGATCTCTTTGTTGTTGGAACTCTAGCTAAACTTTTTAAAGTTTAAACTTTTTATTAAATAAATAAAAAAAAATATTGGATTAATAGTTTTTTCTTTCACCTTAATTGATCTGTAATTGTAAGAATATAAAAGGTTCTAGTGATAAACAGCTATTTTCTAAAACACTTTTATTTACATAAATTAACTTTGGCTTTTATATGAAAGCTTAGAATTCAAAAAAATCACTTAACTTTTAATATTATATTTTTTGTGAAAAGTTTTCGATATAAACGTATGGACCACAAATTTTTTGGAGTCAATTTTCTCAGAAGTTTTAAAATTCACTAAAAATCTGTCTCCTCCTTCATTTTTCAAGCAATATTCTTCAAATTTTCAGGAAAGGTTCCTTATATTAAAAGAATAAAACGTTACTTATGAATTTTAATAATTTATTAAAATAAAAATTTTATCTCAAAAATATTCAAAAAAAGTAATAAAAAAAAAACAATTTTTACAGTTTTTTTTTCAAGTTCAAAGTAACATTTTTTGTTACTGTATAAAGGTTAGACTGCGAAAGTTTGAAGAAGATTGCTTGAAAAATGTAAGAGATGGATTTTAAATAAAATTTTTTTTTTTGCTGTTTTAGTTTTTGCTTCCCATAGGTAACCTATAATGCAGCCTGACTTTGACTGGTCATATCTCAAAAAATAATTCGAATTTTTTAAAACAATAAAAAGCATCTTGAAGCTTAGAAAAAGCTCTATAAAATAAGATCTTCTTGTAAAAAACATTGTAACCCCCCTATGGCCTTTTTATACATTTTGTAAATAGTTACTTATAGTTTGGATTTTAAACAATAATGTTATTTTTTAACTTTGTCTGTTATTTACATTAAGAAATCTGATTTTTTAAAATTGATGAAATTAAAAAAAGTAAACTCATTTTTACATATATCTATTAAAAACAATTGAATCAGCATGTAAAGTCTTTTTAAAAACCTGAATGTAATTTATTATTAAAATAGTTAAAGCTATTCCGTCTAATAAAAGTACTTTAATATTTGATTATAGTAATTTTAACTTTAATTACTGTCTTTTGTTAAACTAACTTATATTTTCAGTTGTCTGTATATTTTCGAAAAAAATCTATTTTGTTATAAAAGTCTACATTGTTTTACACAAAAGTGTTTTCTAGTTAAAAAAATCTATTTCTTATATTGTTCTATAATTAACATTTAGTTTGATGTGTTTTATACTTAGTTTATAAATTTAATTTAGAACAGTATTCAAAAATTATTATTTTTTATTGTAAACATTTGTAATTATATTTTGGGCTGTTTTCTTTAAACTGGAGTGGTTTACTTAAATAATGCATTAATAACAAGCTTTTTTAAAGTAGTTGTATAACTAATAATTAATTTCTAAAAAAAAAACCTTATAGTTTTTTTAATTCTTATTAACTCACTTATCAGTTAGATTTCAAGTCATTAAGTATCTAATTTAAATTATTTTTATTTGTTTCTTCTGAATCAACTTAAGTGTTGACATGAGTAAAATTTGTTTTTTAACATAAATTGTACTTTGAAAAGGAAAGCTGTGAACTTATAAATATTTGCAGAATAAATAATGGCAAGTAATGTAGTATTGCTAGAAGACGCTTTATCAAATGTGGATTTGTTGGAAGAGCTTCCCTTACCAGACCAACAACCATGTATTGAACCATTACCCTCATCTCTTGTTTATCAGGCTAATTTTAATACAAATTTTGAAGATAGAAATGCTTTTGTAACGGGTGTTGCAAAGTATATTGAAGAAGCCACTGTACATTCTACTATGGTTTGATTTTGATCTAATATTTCAAACTATACATGTAGTTTATTTAGTTTTAATATGTTTTATTTAAAAATATTAACAATGTTTTTTTTTATACGGTTCAAAAAAGAGATATCAGTAATTTATAAAAGTGTAAATTTTACTTATAGAAGCTTTAAAAGACTTTTTTTTTATAATAAATATGCTAATTGTTTATTTCCATTGAAATATAAATAACATTGATGATAAAATTGAACTCTATTTTACAACTTCTAACTTAAAAAAAAAAGTAAATACTCAAATTTTTCACAAAGGTTGTTACTACTAACATTTTTAAAACAAATTGCAAAGTTTTAGTAGTTAAGATAACTATTGCACATGTATTTTCTTTGATAAAGTTGCAAAACGAACAGAACACTATGCTTGAAGAGGGTCAAACATACGCGGTGATGCTGTACACTTGGAGGTCATGTTCACGCGCCATCCCTCAGGTTAAATCAAACGAACAAGCCAACAGGTTGGACATTTACGAGAACACAGTGCAAGTGTTAGAACCTGAAGTTCAAAAACTGATGAGCTTTATGCATTTTCAGGTATTTTTTAAAATAAATCTTAGTACAGATTATTTTTGCTGACCTGAAAATAAAATAAAAAAAACTATTAACTAAGTATAAAACGTTTTTCAATTGAATTTGAAAATTATAGAGTTATTAATCTATTTTTTAAAACTTTGTATTGTATACCAGTTTCTACGCAGTCTATTAAATAAAAGTAATGATATGAAAGTTAATCTTATCTTTCAAAAGTGAATAATTTATTAAAAGCTTGTCTCTTATTTGTGCTTAATTTGTATGGTGTGCCTTACTTAATTTGTGAAAAATATTTTCGAGTTATTTATAGTAAACAGTAAATTTTAATGAGCTATAAAGTATTTAAGGATTACTAAGCTACACAATTTGTTGTGATTACAATAAAAGTATGATTATGAAAATTCTAAATTGTATTTCTATTTTCAAAAGTTTTTTTTTTAAACTATAACTAAATTAAAGAACCTGCATTAATGAGTCATTATACAGTTTTTATACTATACATTTGTAGTGTTTGTTGTACAATATACTATATAATTGTAATAAAAAATGACTAAGCATAAGTGCAGACTTTTAATTTTAAAACCAGGTTTAACAAAATCAACTTATTTTTGCTACTAAAACTTTCTGTTGTGTATAGTTTTAAAATGGTGAAAATTAGTTCTGTATTTTTGAAATTTCTTATGAAACACTTTTAATGGTATAAAAATTGCATGTTTGTAGGTTTTTATTTTCTTGATAGAAAATTCTTGTTTTAACCGAAAATAAAAGAAAAAATGAGTTTTTACTAAGTTGTATAGATAGTTATAATTGACGATAGTGAGCTATGGTCGACTAGTCTTTAGCAACATGTTTTATTTATATTGAATATGTAAAAGTTAATTTAAATGATATAATTAAGTATTTTATCAAAGATAAGATTAAAGTTCATAAAAGCTATGTACATAATGACTGTTTTAATACCAAATGTTAGCCATAGTTTTTACTTGTGTTTAATTATATTTCTATCTAAACAAAAATATAAAGTTGTAGTTATTTAATTATTAGAAATTGAAGTTCAGTTTATAAACCAGGTGCATTTTTCTACAAGACTTTTTTGTGTTAATTTTTATTATCTCTTTTAAAAGACACAAACATAATATAAATCTTGATATAGTTCTGATTATTTTCACAGCAACATTTATTATTTTTTGTAAGAGTTTTAATGTAAGTAATTTTACATTTAGCACAGTTTCATTGAGTATATTTTTTATTAAACATTTTATTTTTTTAAATTTATCTTTAGTCCCTTCGATTAGTATTTATTAATTTTATACAACTCTATCTAAATTATAAGTTGAAAGTTTAATTTTGCAACTACCACTACTTATGTAAAAATGTACCAAGTTTTTAAGATTTAATTTCACTAAATATTTCAAAGTGATATATTAAATAAAATTTGCTTGTTGTTTTAAGTGGTCTTTTGCTCAATTTTTTTAATTAGTTAACAAAGAAACATAAAGTTAATTATAAAAATAAAATAATTGTTTTTTATAAAAGGTAGCAATAGAATGTTTTCTTCACTCACTGGAATTTCATAAATTCGAAAACCAAATTTTTTATGTAGTAAAGGTTTTATTTTTTTAGAAAAATGTTTTTTTACTTATTTGCAAATTTAGTCTAACGTGATAACATAAAAAAATGTTTTAAGATACACGATAAAAATAAATATTGCAAAGAAACAAAAATTTACTTCAAAACCAATATGCTCAGACTAGTTTTTAGTAACTCAATTTTTATTATGATTTAAACAGTACCAACCCAAAAATAGTTAAGTTGGATGTTCAATATTTTTTTAAACAGCAAAACTTTGTATGCATTTTATCATGAAGTTTTTATACAGCTGGTAGTTTTAGTAGGGCTAGTGTTGTACTATGGTGCTTACTTTTGCATATTGGTGATTTGTATTAAAATAATTGAAAAATACGCATGTTTTTTTATGACGTAATAGAAAAAAGCAGTGGAGGCGTTTTATCACGAGGCCCGTAAGTACTGCAGCTCGAACAGAAACAAACCCAACTCCAAGCCTTCTGCGCAGTATTTTCTCAAAATAGGGGAATTCCTCAACATGATGGCGGTTTTGGACGCGTTGAAAAACATGAGGTCTTCGTGCAGCAACGACCTCAGTTGCTACAGAAGGTGCCAATAATCATGCCTATTATTTCCATATGAATGCTGATTTGTTTGAAAATTATTTATTTGATCAGAATTGAGAATTGACTCAGCTGTGAACTTATTGTTTTAAACTTATTATTTTGGTTTTAAAACATATTGATTTTTATATACATATTTTGTTTACTATGAGCTGTCATCTTTTATTTTATGGTAGCATGTTTAAGTTTATCCACTTTTCGAACTACGGCGCTAAGTATTTTGCTGCGGCGACAATGTGATACCAAAGGTCGTATTTTGATGAATATTTGCCGTGATTTTAGAAAAAGGCCGTCGAGAGGTTCGTGTCGGAAGTGAAGCGGTTGTCGCACCAGGAGAGGAGAAAGGACTTCGTGTCGGAAGCCTACCTGCTCACACTCGGCAAGTTCATCAACATGTTCGCTGTGCTCGACGCCCTTAAAAACATGAAAAGTTCTGTTAAAAACGACTATTCCGCTTACAGGAGGTAATGCTATATTTTCTTAATAAGTTAGTTCTTGCCTTTTCGTGGAGGTAGTCAAAAATAACAACAATACTAGTAGTTATATTGACTGTACTAACTATTTTTTTCTAAGAAAATATTTAATCATTTTAGTTGAAATAAAGATATGCTTTATTCAAAATTTAATGATTATTTTTTGGGAATAGTTTAAAATACTGTTTAATTTACGGTTAGAAACAAAACCTTACTATACTTTAAAAACATTTCAAAAATTTATACATGATTGTATTATAATTTAAGAATTTTAAATGTAATTTTTATTTTTTTTGAATTGATTTAGTTCTGCTTAAAAGCTTTGCGATGTTATTTGTTTCTTTTTGTTTATTTCGTTATCAAAATTGCAACTTATTTCATTTATCGTACTGTAACAATTTAAAGTTTTAATATGTTAGTAATAAAAACTAATCTTTAAATAAATGAATATATATATACATATATAGATACCTCAAATTAAAGTGAGCTTGTTTAAAGTTTTTTGACTAATTATTATAATGTTAAAGTTATCAAGATTTAAATTTAATACTGTTATGTTGCATTTTTGTCACCCGAAAGTATAATCACATCTACAACATTTCTAAATAAATTTATTTAAAAAGCTGGAAAAGTTCTAATAATTAATACAGAGCTGCCCAGTTTTTAAAAAAGATGTCTGATTCTCAGTCACTGCAGGAGTCACAGAATCTCTCAATGTTTCTAGCAAACCACGACAAAATAACCACTTCACTGAAAATGGCTCTTATGGGTAATATATTAAATATACGTTTTTAAGTTTGCTTTGTTTTTAATTATTTTATAACTTTATATGATTTTTTGCGTAAAATAATTAAATCATAGTTTTTTTTTAATAGTTACTTTATGATATAATCTTCTCTATGTATGTTTAGTTGAAACTATTGCATTAAAATGTTTAAAAATGTATTAATTTTCATTTTTATGGTAGGCATTTTTAGCTGTTGTAAGTCTAAAATAATTATTTTCAAGTGTGTATATATACAATATTGTCTTAGTATTTTTAGATTTGTATGATAAAAAGTTTAAATTTGGTTCATGCATTTCAACAATTTTCCAAAAGTTTATCTAATCATTTAAACGTTAAAAATAACAGATTAAAGTAAAGTAAGTTGTTCACTCTGCATTACGTTTGTTTTTGTTTTCCGCTTAATTGTACCGGTTTGGATAAACTTTTAAATGCAAAACATATGACAGGCATCAACGGATATGAAGAACTTATATGCGACATAGTGAACATTTCAATGAACTACTATGAAAACAAAATGTACATCCTACCGTCAGAAAAACACATGCTGCTAAAAGTAAGCTCTTGTAGTATTACGACCGAGTCGTTTAAACGTTTTTACTTTTATTTGCTCAAATCAAAGCTAAACAGTTTTAATATGATGTAAATTTTTACTAACGGAAGTTATGCTATCATCATATTTTTGTCGGTATAGCTTACACTTTATGAACTTTACTTGTAAGTTTATAGTAATGATTGGATTAGTGTTTTTCGTATAGAAAATGACAAACAAAATTATCTATGAAATTTTTTATCGAATGCAGTAAAAGTATTTTTTAAATGCTAACACACTAAAATTTAATTTCAATTTAGACTTTAACTGTTTCAATTATTTTGAAACCCCTTTTTTTGCATCAAAACTTTAAGTGTATTTTGCAGCTGGTTTAAAATACTGAAATCGAATATTTTTGCTACTTTTTATCAATTTATTGTGTTTGTAAGAACTGTTTTAAAAGTAATTTCAGATTTATATTTTAGAACTTTTAGACTGTTACTTATTGTAGGCTTAAATATTTTATTATTTTTTATTGGAGTTAGTATAATTTTAGAACTTTTTAGGAGTTTTACAACTTCTATGTAAAAAATAATGTTTGTTTTTGTATATGATTCTGTATACAAATATAGTATAAATTAAAAACAAACTATGTTTTTACGATCGTTTCGAATATAGTTTTCAACTAACAGTTTTACAACAAAGTTTATTATATAAATTCATCGAGTTATAAAAAGTAGACTTGGATAATGCAAAAATTGCTAAAAATTTAAAGTATTTTAATTTAGTATGAAAATTTATTTTTTTTTCACAATTTTTCACAAAATGTTATAAACTAATTATGTTATTTGCAACCACAAAGTGTTAATCATATTTATTCGTAAAATTAATAAAGACTTTAAATTAAATAAGTTTCGTTTTGAAATTTTCTATAAATTGATTTAATCTCATGTTTGCTAATAAACGTATTCATCTTGCTTTTAGATATATAGTTAGATGTATAAATATATAGTATAGGTATATAAAAGTTTGTTATAAGATTTAATATATACAGGTAATGGGATTTGGACTTTATCTTCTTGACAATAGCTCATCATCTTTAAGTATTTATAAGTTGCATGACAAAAAGAAACTTAATCTCAACAAAATTGACAAGTTTTTCAAAGTATGTTCGTTTCTAAACATATATTATACTTATATATAAAAGTTTAGACTTTAAAAAATTTGTATAAACCAATGAAAAAATAGAATACTTCATAAACTACTAACTTTTTTTTGCAGTTAATTTTTAAATGTTTGATAGTCATTACTAATGTTTCATAACACTTATTATTTTAATTTATTTACTTCTGAACAGCACCTCCAAGTGGTGCCGCTGTTCGGCGACATGCAAATACCGCTGGCAAGCTACATTCAGAACATGAGCGATTTCGAGGAGAACAAGGGGAGGTGGTCGTGCTGCTCGGCAACAAACAGCTCGCAGTACAACTTGATGGAGAGACTGGTGCAAATCAGGGAGGAACACATCAGGTACACCAGTCAGCTGGCCAAGCATTCCAACAACGAGGTAAAAACTTAGTGAAAAAGTTTTTGAACATAATCTGTTTAATATTGTGTTAAATTGTAAAAGTGTATCTATTCAGCTTGATGTTTGAATGGGTGACTTTGGTACTTGAATAATATGTTAATTTATAAATGTGTTCTTACTTTTTTTTAAATTTAATTGTTTTTTGATTTAAGGGCATTTGGGGGTCCAACATTTCTTTTTACAAAACTATCATTGACTCCTATATTTATTAAATTCTTTCAAGACATTTTAAAGCAGGCTCAGTTTCGGTCAAAGACCTCTTCAGTGCTTATTTAAAAAAATCTAGAAATATATATGACTTAAATAAGACTGAAGAGGTTTTTGACCGAAACTGAGTCTGCTTTAAAATATCTTGAAAGAATTTAATGAATATAATTTCTCCGCTAGAAGTTGAGATCTTTTTGTAAGTTTTCGAAAAATCAAAACATAGAACATTGTCTCTTATATGAAAGCTATAAGTACAAACTACAAGTCAGTTTTTGTAGAATTTAAAAATTTTATATAACTTTTGAGATATTGTAATGTTTATAAAAAGTTTCCGATACAAACGTATAGACGGCAAATTTTTCGAGGTCAATATGGTTCAATGTTACGGCCTATTTATAAGTTATATAAAATCTTATCTCCAAGTTTTAAATTTATCAGGTCGTCACCACTGCACAAAGGGATCAGCCGAGAACCGACGAAGAAAACAAGGAACTTTACGATATTGCTCTTAAAGGTTAATTAGTTTTGCGTATTTGGAATTTTAGACAGCTTAATATGATTTGAAAGTTACAAACAAAAAGCAATAAGTTAAAAAAAAGCAATGCATGTAGTAAAATAATAAAATTTAAGAAAAACAAAGTACTAATTTATACGTATGGGTATTGTTTAATTATCTTAACTTCAAAGTTTAACAATCAATTTTATTGACTACTGTAAAAAAAATTGTTTTTGTATAAACATTATGAGGATTAAGGAAAAAAAAGTGCTTAACTTGTACATTGGGTTTATTAATGAGCTGTTTTTAAATATTTTCATCTAGATTACCTTTAAGTTTTTGTTTTAACTTAATTAAAGTTTTACTATATTTAAAATCTTTGTTTTTTTGTTCATTATTATGGTTATGAAGTACCTAATATACTTGCATAATAATGTTATATGTTGCATAATATGTATAAAATTTCAAATAAGTATTTAATTAACTACTTATAAATATCAAAATTTTTATACGCTTTAAATTAATATATACATTGTTGCCACAAAACCTGGAATCTTGGAAAAACTTGGAATTTGAAAAACTTTGAACAAAAATTACTAAAAAACCTGGAGTTTTAAATAGTTTTTACATTTTAAGTAGTAAATTTTTGATTTGACACGAAAAATCTATCATAAAGATAATTTTTTTTATTGTCTTCATAAACTTTTTTTATTAAAAAACACATTTAAAGTAGCTTTACAGTATCTTCTCAATGTCGTTATACTACTTAACACAGTTTTAAACTTAAATTTAATTTTAAACTAAAAATAGACCCAAAAACGTCTACTTTCAAAAACCTAAAAGAAATTTCTCAAAAGCCAGTGGCAACCCTGAATATAATTAAAGTACTAAAAATCAGTAGTATTATATTTTTTTTTTCCTTAATTTTAAACTACTGTGGTTTATATCTAATCATATCTATATTTCAGTATATCTAGTTAGTTTATGAGTGCCAAACTAATTTAGCTTAATGACTCACTTGTAAATAATTTTTTTTTTTTTCATTAGGTATATAAGGAGTTTGAAATAGATAATGAAAACTTGAGTTGGTCAGTGGTAACATTTTAACAAACAGGTCTGCAACTGTTGTCATTGTGGTCTTCACACGTCATGGAAGTTTACAGCTGGAAACTGATGCACCCCACGGACAAGCACTCGAATCCGGAATGTCCTCCAACAGCGGAAGAATATGAACGAGTCACCAGGTACAACTATTCCAGTGAGGAAAAATTTGCCCTTGTTGAGGTATGATGTTTTTGTCTTAGCATTTTTCATAAGTTCACTGAAGACGGCCTTTTCTCTGAAAGTGTTTTGAACTAAACTAGTGTTAAATAAGTTTGTAGATTTTTCAAACCATCGTTTGATTTTTTCTAACTATTGATCTTGAAGAAATAATTACTGATTTTGAAGAAAAATCACAAGTAAAAAATTGACTGTGTCCTGGACTGTTTTGAGAACTTTTTTTTTTTCTGTTTGTTTTAGTATAAAGTTTATGTCGTAGTCAGTTGGTCTTCATTAACTTTAAAAACATTTTTAGTAGGAGCAAAAGTTTAATTTACAAACAATGCAATTAAGTAATGTTAAAATTTTAAACTTAGTAAATGTCATGTTTATGAAATAAATTTTGGTTGAATTAATTTTTATTCTTTTTTCATAAGATTAATTTGACAAAAAAAAAGTTTGCACAAAGCACAAAAATCGGTGTACATTGTGTAATTAACATATAGGTTATAAAGTATGAATTCTGCTTGTGAATAAAAACACATTTTTTTACAACGTAGGTCATTGCTATGATCAAGGGATTGCAAGTTTTGATGGGAAGAATGGAGTCTGTATTTAACACGGCTATAAGGTGCCACATATACGCTAAACTGCAGGATTTTGTTCAGCTCAAAGTTAGAGATCCCCTTCGACAATCAATAAAAAAGAAGAAAAATCACATTAGAAGGTTTCTTTAACTTCAAGCATTTTATCTGAACTTAAATTTTTTTAATGCTTTTACAGTCAACTAATATATTACTTGTTTTTCGTTGATATACACTAGTGGTTGAACTCAAAAAATTTATTGGTACTTTTGTAATATTATGAAATTAAATTATAAGCTTCTTAAGTTAATAAACTTTCAAGTGTAGTTTTAATATTCGCTTGTTACTCAACTATGTAATGATTTATTTAAAGAAATACATTGTGTGTATTAAGTTAGAAATATAAATTTGCACTTATGCAGGTAAATTTTAATACTTTTTTAGAACTCAATTTGCAGGTTTACCACTTTTTTTGACTAATTTAAATATGTTTGAGATTTTTGAAAAGCTTAAATTGGTTTATGATTTTTGAAGCTTCTCAAAATGTATATACTGATGCACAGTATTGGCACAAAGTATTTTTAAAAAGTTTGATAATGCAGCATAATAGCATCGGTGCGTGAGACGTGTGCTGATTGGATTCAAGGATTTGAACCACCAAATGATCCGGCATTGAAAGGAGAAAAAGACCCTAAAACTGGATTTCACATAAAAGTTCCTAGACGAAACGTAGGACCTTCTAGCACTCAGGTAATATGTTTAAAAATAAAAAATAAATAAAAGTTTTATTTTGGAATCTACTAAAATAACTTGTTTTTTATATCTAAACATTTTAGTCTGTCAATACATTAAAGTATAATTAAATTTGACGCAATTAACGATTAAAGTTTAAGCGAAGTCATAAAAGCAAGGAAAAGCATCACTAAACCTGTTTAAAAAAAATTTATTTGTTTATAATTATCAGTTGTAAAATTAAGATAACAGCAAAAAAGAAACAAGAAGTTGTGATAAAAAATAAGTTTTAGTTTTTATTGAACTACAAACTTTTAATTATCACTAGATTTTATATATAAACTAATTAAACATAAGTGCGACTTTAAACATCTACAACGCAAATATACAATTAATCAAAAACTAAAATAATTTTTTTGTACTCTTCTTGAAATAATGTTCTGAAATTTCCACGAACTCGGCGTTGTAGTTATACTTGGTGCGATCCATGACGGAGCAGCTGTTCAAATCCCCCCAAATGAAGAAAACACTGAAGGACAACGACGTCGAGGTGCTGAAGCAGTTCCACAACCAATCCTACCTCTTCTCTGTCATGATAAATTTCGAGGGTGAGCCAAATAAAAAACTCCGCATCTTTTTTGATTTTCACATGAAAATAAATGCGGTGCCACGGCTTAATTTTAATAAGATTGTATGTAGTATGCTTTTTGTATCTTATTTGTGATGATACAAATCAACGCCAGGTTGGGTTTGTTACAATGGTTCTAACTGTTTTTCATTGTTAAAACTGATTAAACACACTGGTTATGAAATTAGAAAATTGATAGTTATCTTAACAATTACAGCTCCAGCAAATAATTGTTAGTAATTAGAATATTGAAATGATGCTGCTTATTTAATTCAGAATATTCTTGTGCATGTTTTTCAAATGGATAACTGAAGTTGAATTATTAAGTTTTAAAAATAATATGTTTTGTTATCTTATAACGGTATTTTATATTGTTTACTTTTTTACGTATACTGTTGTAAGTTTTCTAGGCACTTAATAGTTTGTTCTTTCTTACACTTTTGTTACTTTTGATACGCCCTTGTAAGGCTCTTATTTTTAGGATAGTATTTAGTTAACAATCTATTAAGACTTATTAAGGTTATTAAGAAAAATAATGAATATTGCCTATAAAAAAATTGTTTTTACTACGCTGCGATATTTACTACTAAGTCAGCTTTTGTTTTGCATTTATAATCATAAACAGAGTCTTTTTTATTGTTTGGTGTTAAAATATGTGAAACTGTTTATTGAAATTGTTTATAGATATTTTTATAGTTTGTGCAGTGCATATTATTTAAAGAATGTTATTAGTACTAATGTATTTATATGCACAAATTAAGGTAATGACTTGGATTTTTGTATTCTTTGATTTCACATTTTAAATTAGTCTCAATTTATTGTTAACAAAAAAAATCATTTTTTGAAATGAAACTAGGTTTTTGTATTTAAAATTGTTTCTGAAATTAATTTCAGCATAATCGTATTTACATACAATTGTGATTCAGTTTTAAATTGTTTAAAAAAGTTTAAACTAGGGTTTCTCAAACTCATTTTCATATTTGCGAACTTAGCAAAAATAAAGAAAGTAATTGCTATCTTTATTAGACTATGTCCATTTACTAGTAATGACGTAATTATTTTTTCTCTCATTTCTAGTTGTGACCCACTAATAGCCCAAATCACCCACTTTGGAAACTCTAATATAAACTGTAATTAAAGAAAAAATGTATTAAATCAAGTTTTTTAGGTGAGACGCACTGACAAAAATATTAAAATTTGTCTGTCAGTTTTTTATTGAGTTTTGTTTTTGAAAGCTTTATATTCAATTTTAATAAAGAGTTCCATAAAAGTTATCACGACAAAATATAGAAAATTATACAAGAACAGCTTTTATTGAAAGTACAGAGTTTAAAAGTTTACCTGTTTGTTCAATAAAATTGTTATCTTGTTTTGTACTCTTCTTACCTTATTACGTCATAATAGCTGTACATGGTGAGAACGATGTTGGAGTCGCTAGTGGCAGACAAGAGCGGGTCGAAAAAAGCTCTGAGGAACTCGATAGACAGCACTTCGGTTGAAAACATCGAGAGATTTCACAAGGACTCGTTTTTTTACGAACCCATGCTTGAATTTTGCGGTACTTTACAATCAGCTGTTTCTTTATTTTTCACCCATTCATTTAACTGTGTCGTTTGATTATTTTCTTCATCATTTAGTGTGATTTCTTTCAGTTTTTGCACGCTGGTCACTAACAGTCGTATTTGATGTTATGTTTCTCTTTATTTTTTTGACTTATGTTTAGTTTTTTTTTAAGTTTCATAAAGAACTAGTGCTTAAGTTTTGTAATATTTTCAAAGGAAAGCATTATACCAAGGGTATAAAGGTATCACTAATTTCCAAAGTCTTTATAAATTGTGCACAACAAATTTCTTTTTAGAAAATATGTTAGATTAGTAATCACATGCTTACTTATATAAAAACTACTTTGTATAATTAGTTAGTTTGTCTTAGTTAGTGGGTTGTATTAGAAATAGATAAAAAATATCAAAGTTTACACATTTAAAATAAAATACGAAATGAATTTATTTGTTTTTGCTAAAGGTCAAAATCATCTTTGCTTAGTAGAAAAATCTCTATAACCTGTAATACTGTGCGCACTCTAGGAAATACTTTACTTTTGTACACAAACTAATTTTTCTACTTTTTTATTACAATTTATTTTAAAATTATCTAAAGTTCATACGATTTACATCTAAGTTTACATCTAACGTATTTAATTTGATATTTATTTCAACGTCTCGTGTTTAGTTTTTAGGTCATAATAAAAAAACATTATTAGAATAACCTTATAGTTTTAGATCAACTTTATATTTTAATAGAAAAAATTATCATGATTTGTCTTGATTTGAAAGTATTAATATGTTAAGCTTTATTTTATACTTCAAAATAGTTTATATTTATATTATTTGTTTTTTAAAGCATGCCTAGAATGAAAAAAAATTATAGTTACTAGAAATGTACAAAGATCATATTTCATATAAAGTAAAGTATTTGTATACACTTTTTAAAAACATTGATTGCAAATGAACTAATTTAATAATTTTGTTAAATATACACAAACATTTTTTTTTGTTCAAAAATTTAAAAGAGCATGAATAATTAAAAACATATGTAAAAACAACTTACTTCTGAAAATTATAGTAATAATAAATTGTGTGAAGCTGTACTCTTGAATAAATAAGTATTTGTCGCATGTTACAAATCAAAAGTGATTGCATGGTTTAAGTAGAATTCTGTATACTAATTAGTGTGCTTTTTTATTTGATATTAAGTCATTTTTGTAATATTTTGTTTATGAAATAAAAATGTATAAAAGTTAAATCTTTTTCTGAATAAGTTTTTTTTTAACACAATTTTTAAAACTGTTTGGTTTTATAAGCTGTAATACTTTTTATTCACTTTTCAATTTATTATTTTTTTTAATACAATTCTTTACCTTAAGAGAAAATCGTATTCATTTTTTTATTGTAATACTGAATAAATTTTTGAAATGTTTTATTTATTAATTAAACCCGTGTAAGTAATTAGATATCGCTACTAAATATTTTCTTACTTACAATTTCAACAGAAACATTGCAAGAATGCTGTGATTTATCGCAGTTGTGGTATAGGGAGTTTTATTTAGAACTCACAATGGGTAAGAGAATTCAGTTTCCCATCGAGATGTCGTTACCATGGATACTTACTGACCATATTCTTGTTACCAAGGAACCTTCTATGATGGAGTAAGTAACATAAAATAATTATAATTATTTTGCTTTTAAATTTAAATATATTTAATTCGATGAATGGTTTATATGATTAAAATTAATTTAAGTTTAAAAAAGTTAAGTACATAATACCTTTGTTTTTAAAGAGTAAAATGTGTTTTTAAAACAAAAAGCGTTTAATTTATTTGAGATATTTATTACAACATAAATATTTATGAAAACATATTAAGTTTCCAAGAAATTAAAACCTAAAAGTCTAAAGAACTGTCTATAAATTAGTTAACATAATTTGGAACTACATTTCAAATAGGTGTAAAATTCTTCTTTCGTTCTTGATAAACTATGTTTGTTTATAACTTAGTTAACAATATTAGAAACAATTCCAGTAACTATTTTTATGTTTCTAAACAAATTAATAAATATATTTACTTGAAGCATACTGAATTTAAGTAAGGAAATGTATACTATTCAGTGTTGCCACAAAACCTTGAATCCTGGAAAAAACTTGAGTTTGAATATTTAGGCTAAAAAACCTAGAAAAATCTGGAATTTGAGAAATTTTGAAAAATAAAACCTGGAAAAACCTGTAGTTTTGAACAAAAGTTACTGAAAAATCTGGAGTTTTAAATATTTTTCACATACTAAGTAATGAAATTTCGATACGACACAAAAAATCTATCATATAGATAAAAGATTTTTGTCATCATCAGTTTTTCTCTTTATTAAAACACATATTTGAATTAGCTTAACAGTATTTTTTACTAATGTTGTTATACTATTTAACACAGTTTTTTACCTTACACTTAATTTTAAACTTAAAATTTACCCAAAAACTTGTTTTTTCAAAAACCTGGAAAAAATTTTAAAAACCTAGAGAAAATTTTCCAAAAATCTGTGGCAACCCTGACTATTTAAAATTTGTTAAAATTTTGATTTAAGAAGTATAAAATAATTTCTGTCATCATTTACTAGACTTTTTTATTAGTTTTTTTTATTATAAAAGGTACATTAAAAAAGCTTACCATAAATATTGCTAAGGAAATTTAAAATAAATGATTTACTGAAGCAGTATATTGAGTGTTTAACCTAATGCAATCATAAGAGCAATCATAAAATATTTAGATATTTCTATGAAAGAAATTTTATAACCAATACAAAGTTTCTTTTGCCTCTCTAATTTTTCAAATTTCCTGTTTTTAGTTAAAGTTGATGTACGTTAATTGTACTTAATAAAATATTTTAAGTTAGTTTATAATATCTAAATTAGTTAACAATATTTTTGTTAGTTTATTAACATGTTATTCCTTTATTCTTACCTAAAATAGAATAAATATTTAAGTTTTACACTTTATACTAAATAAAACATGTTTTTAATTTATAACCTAAAATAATTTTATGCTCACTGAAAACTACATAAAACTTATAAAACTATTATAAAACAACTTTTTATACTCACTTTAGGGATTTGCTGCCTTATTAAGATAGGATTTGAATACAGTGTGGTTTAAAGTGTATTCTCCTTTAACAATTGGAAAATCTAAATTGTGCAATACAAAACTGTAGATATTGTGTTTAATTATATGAAAAAAGTTTAATGTCTGCAACAGAATTTTGTATTTAAATGTTAAGTTTATTTTTGAAACTGTTCTGATTTTTTTATTGGAAATAAATATTAAAAAATGCATACCAAGAAAATAATAAAGTTAAAATTAAAACAGGTTTGTTTTGTACCCATTGGATTTGTACAGCGATAGTGCTCACTACGCGCTTACTAAGTTCAAGAAACAGTTTTTGTATGATGAAGTTGAAGCAGAAGTTAATTTGTGTTTTGATCAGTTTGTCTACAAGTTATCTGAACAAGTGTTCTCTTATTACAAGGTTCGTTATATAAAAGTTAAATTTTATAAAATTATTTCTTTCTTCTTGACTTTGTCGTATTAAAATATATTAATTGTTTTTTTTTAAACTAGATGAATTTTTTTAAGTTTAGACACTGATATATTGGTTTTCGTCAGTACAAAAGTTTGTACATATATTAAAATTATTTAGTTATATAATAAACAACAGTTTCATACAGCTGTTTCGTATATGAGATACTTTTATCTCAAATATTCCTCAGTAAAGCTTTAGTTTATAAAGCATGTTTTGCAGAAATATAGAATTAAAAAGTTTTATAAATGTTATGACGTCAAAATAATAAAGGTTTTTATGCAGTAAGAAACTTTTTGTGCTGTACTACACCATAATATTTATACAAATTTTAGATTATAAATTTCTGCAAAATATGTTTAGTAAACTTAAGCTTTACTGAAGAATATATGAGATTGGAACATCTCATATACGAAACAGCTGTATTTTACTGTTGTTTATTATATAAAAAAGTAAATATTTAGCTCCAATTTAACTTGTTAAGCACTATTGACCAAAAATTTTGAAAAAACTATCAATATATTAAATTTATATAATTTTTCTATGTATAAAAGCTTATATAACCCAAATAACATTATAAAATAGCATCTTGCCGCGTCGATGTTACTTGATCAGCAATTCAGAGGATCAATGAGCGAGAAGATACCCTACCCGACAGCTAACAAGTACGACACACTTCTCAAGCAACGACATGTGCAAGTTAGTTGAAAAATTTTAAAATAAAAAGTTTTTAGCCAAATCTAAAAATATTTTATTAAAATAATTAAACTTTACGTTGCTTTAGATTGTATGAGGTTATTTCATTAAATACTTGTTTTCAAGCTTTCCATTTCAAAGTAGTATTTAAATATAACAATAAAAATGATGTTTTTTTTTCAAATCATCACAAAACCTAAAGATTTTGTTTGATTATTCAAAGCCTTACTAAAAATAGACAACTTGTTTTTTAATGTGACAGTTCTAAAACATACTTTTATTAAGTTTAAAGAAAAGAAAAAAAAGTTAATACCATTACTTTATTATAAATCTTTACAAAAATCTAAACAAATTTTAGCAAAAAAAACGCATAAATTATGGAGTGATCATTTAAAACTTTTTGTTTCACAGTTGTTAGGAAGAACAATAGATTTGAACCGACTGATAACGCAAAGAGTGCAGGTCTACCTCCACAGGAGCGTTGGATTTGCAATTGGAAAGTTTGAAAGCGGAAACATCACCGGAATTATTGTGAGTATTGTTATTTATAAAAATGTGTTGATTGTATTTCAGTTTTTAATTTATTTTATACTTCCGTAAATTTATACTGTGTATTGTCCATAGTAGAAATAATAAATTTTAATAATTGAAACTAATGATGTTTTATTTCACAATAGTTTTGAAAGTACTTAGTTATTAAATTGACAATGCTTCTCTATGTTAAAATGATACCATAGTTAAACGGATTTCTGAAAAATATAAGTATCTTAACAAGTAGAAGACTTTAAGAAGTTATGTATAGATGTGTGTTTTATAACCATAAAAACAAATTTATGCAATTTATATATACATAATGTTATTTAGTACTAATATTTCACTCATATAAAGTATGAAATCATAAAAACTAAGATGTAAAGATCAAAACTTATAATTATTTTTACATGTTTTTTTTATAAACAACTAAAAAAGCAGTTTCATAGATGCATATATTATAAACAAGGACATACATCATTTAGATATTTATCATTATTTAAAATATATAAAACAGTTTAAGTGAGTAAAATCTATAATAACATAGTCATAATTAAAAAAAATCTAATAAAATTACATGTATTCGTAATAATTTATTAAATAAATGGTTACTAGATTAAATTAAAAGTTTATGGAAACTAATTATTCTAAAACCAAATATTACCTTATAGTTTTATATTACTCGAGGTTAACGCAATTTTATAACTAAATATTTTTACTTGTTAAACTGTATTATAGTTGTTTATTACTTATTTGTAAATGTGATATAACTAGATTTATTATTTGTTTTGTAAAGCCAAAAAAAAATGTTATGTTGTTTTATCTGCGAGAAAAACAAAAAATAGATAAGAAAAACTGTTGCATGAGTACAAGCTTGAGTATAATTAAAATTTATAAAACGTAACAAATAAAAAAGAACAAAGTGATAGACGAGTCAGTAAGGAAATAGAAAACCTATGCATTAAAGTAAGATAATGTACAATAAGTACATTTAAATAAGTAAATAATTTTACTTGAATTATGGGTGTGTATATATAAACTGAATAGGCAAAAAAGGTGTTATCGAAGAAGAACCTACGGTTGCGTACACATTTCTTCGACAAATATTGTTTTATATTAAGTTCTTTTATCAAGTAACTTTTTTTCTTTAGCTGCAACTAACATACGTTAATGATTGTTAATTTAGCAAAATAACAATTAACAATCACTAAAAATTATCAGAACTTGAAAGGCTGTATAGTGTGTACCCACTTAAATGTATTTATATATACCTTTAAAAACTCTTTTCATACTTTTATGTTAATACTAGAACAGTAACGTCATTAGTTATACCACAACACACGGCGACTACTTGAGTTATAAGTTTTATGTGATTTATTTGTTTTCCAATATGTTTAAGTTACATTTAAAACTGTTATTTATAATAAATCTTGATAACGTATTTTTAATTCGTAAAATATATCATTTAAATATTTAACTTTGACGAACTTGTATGTTCGGATCTTTTGTTATACTTCGGTAATAATTAGTACTTACTATTTCATATTTATTTTTAATTTCAAAAAATATGAAAGACTTTAAAATAGTTAAATTAAGAATTTTGCACAGATTTATTTATATACTATAACAGTGTTTTTTTATTTAAAATACCATATTTTTTTTTTATTTTTAGCTCTGTAAATTCAGCTTTTTTTCAATTCAGACTTAATTAGCGAGCTAATTAAGTTTTAACTTTTTTTTTATATCATAAAAAAAAAAGAAAGTATGCTAAATACTTTAGAAGAAGTGCAAAATGTATTTCAAAATTAACTTTATATAAACGTTTAAATTGTAAAATATAAACATTTTACAACGCGGCAGGAATTGGACATGTTGCTTGAAGTGAACAAGCAAACCCACAAGTTGCTGTCCAAACAGCTCCAACTTGACACGTTCGAGTCGATTTTCAGGGAAGCCAACCACAATGTTTCAGCTCCGTACGGAAGAATCACCCTGCACACGTTCTGGGAACTCAACCACGATTTTCTCCCCAACTACTGCTACAACAGCTCCACCAACCGGTTAAGATATATTGCATGTATTTAAAGTAGTTGAGTTTCGATAAAATGACTGTTTGTAAAATTCATTAGGTACCTAAAAAACTAAATAAAGTTTTAGAAAAAATAACATTGGCTCTTATATGAAAGCTTGAATAAAAACTACAAGTTAGTTTTTATAGAATTAAAATCTTATTTAACTTTTGTGATATTGCAATTTTTGTAAACAGTTTCTGATACAAACGTATGGACCGCAAGTTTTTCAGGGTCAATTTTCTCGGAAATTTAAAAATCGCTAAAAATATATCTTCTCCTTCATTTTTTGAACTAGAGACCTCAAACTTTCAGGAAACGTTCCTTTTATAGTTTAAACGATTTTTAATGTTGCGATTTTTAAAATGTTATTAAATAAAATTTTCAGATAAAAAAACAAAAATATAGTTGATTTTTTAAATAAAAATTCTCATTTTCAAAGTTAAAAAAATCCTACCTTTAATCTTTATTAAATTTAATAATGAACTTTCTGTGATTTTTAAAAAGGTTGGTTAAAAAATGAAGGTTTAGTTAATTTTTTAATTAAATAGTCTTTTTTCGCGTCTTTGAGTTGCGCCTTTCATTAGGAACCTATTGAGGTCACCGACTTTGATCGCTTATATCTCAAAAATGACTTTGAATTTTAAGAGCGGTTGAAAATGTCTAATAGCTCAGATAAAACTCTATAAAATAAGATCAACTTGTAAAAATCAAGGTGGACCCCCCTATGCCCTTAATGCACAAATCTCTTTGATGTTGACTTATTTAAGATAAATTTAGTTTGTACTACATGACAACATTTTAGTCATATTTAATTTTGTTTTTTCATAATAGTAACTGTCACACAACAGATTTGTCAGAACAGAGATGACATTTACCCAGGAAATGCAGCGAGACAAACCGCCTAACCTGCAGCATTATTATATGTTCGGCAGCAAAAATCTCAATCTTGCATTCAGAGAAATAACTGGTTTGATGATTTTTTTTGTTTAGTCAAGTACAAAAGCATGCCGCTTGAATTTGCATTTATGGGACTACTTTAAAAAAAAAAACTTTTAAATAAATTTTATCTGAAAGTAAGTAGTAAAATATAGACCTTTTTGTGAAAATGAAATATTTCTAATAAATATAAACAAAAAAAAATAACTTTAAAAAAATAATAAACACTCTTATTATGTCTTTAAATTTATTTTATACTTCATTCTTGGATATGAATGAACAGTTTCATATGGAATACCCTTTTTGTATATAGTTTTTTCAGTTATGAACTGACATATATTCTAGTTTTGAATACGAGGTATGAGTATTTAAATTGCATTCATTAATTTTTTGGTATCCAATTTTTTGTTTTAGTATGTAAATTTAAAATAGTTATAAAATAGTACACTAAATATGTAGAATTTTATTTAAATGTTCCTAACTAAATATTTTACAAAAAATGCCCAACATTTATATATTTTTTAATATTTTTAGGTTTGTTAGGTGGTTTTGTAGGACCACAACATTTTGCAACTATCGGGCGTTTAGTAGGATACCAAGGAATCGCAGTGATCATATCAGAACTACTTGAAGTAGTCAAGGGTCTGGTAAGCGAATTATACAGTATATAAAACTAGCAGCTTTCAACAACTAGTAAATTAAAAAAATCTTTTTCTGACGTATTATAAACATTTTCTTATAATTTCAGCACAATTTTTTAAGTATCAACTATTACCTCACTGAAATACTACCTTGCTCATAAAAAAGAAACAAATTTAAATGTGTCTTTTGTTGTTATCTCTGTGACGTCATAAAAACTTTCAACAGCTGCAAGGAACGATTCTCCAGTACGTGCAGACACTGCTCGACGTCATGCCGCAGATCTGCAAGCTGCCCAGGTTCGATTACGGATCGCCGGGAGTTCTGGAGTATTACCAGCACCAGCTGAAGGACATCATCGAGTACGCCGAGCTGAAGACTCTCGTGTTTCAGAACTTCAAGGAGGTGGGCAACGCGATTCTGTTCTGCCTCATGATCGAACAGAACGTGGTAAGTTGTGTTTTAAAAGATGTTTTGTCGTATGTTTAGTATTTAAAATTAAATTTTTGCTTTGATATGACTTGTTCGTGTCAAAGTAAAATGAATATATAGGAATTTAATTTTTGTTTTAACTTTAGTTACATATAAATTTAGACCTCTTAACTGTATAAGTTTTCAAGTTGATATCACTGTGTAGACAAAATAATCATACGAAGATATTACTCCTTAAAAAAGAAATTTTTTTCTTCTTGTCGTAGAATTTATTACTACATTTTACTCAAAAATTTTGATAGCAAATGGAGGAAATATGCGACCTGTTGCACGCTGCCCCATTTCAAAACGTCATTCCTCGCCCGTTCTTAAAAGAAGGTGAGAAACACGAAGCGAAGTTGAAAAAGCTCAAAAATCGTTACTTTTCACTGAACCTCGTTCCTATGGTGGAAAAGTTCGGCACTCCTCAGGTAAAAATGCACTCAGTATAATCATTTGATCTTAAAAAATTATACTTTTTTTTTTTTTAAGTTCAGTTTAGTATTAGCATTTAATAATTTTAGACTAGTATAAGTTTGCTTTGTTACGAAATACAGTTCTATTATTTAAAAGTGATTAATCATTTACTTTTACACTAGAAACAGTGAAAGTAAGACTATATTATATTGATACTTACTTTTCAATCTTTAATTTTTTCAATACTCAAACAGCAAATAGAAATAGTGAGGCAAGGTGATCTACTTACAAGGGAGCGACTTTGTTGTGGCCTGTCCATGTTCGATGTTGTGTTATCAAAAATTAAATCCTTCCTCACTGATCCTATATGGACGGTTTGTTTAATTGAATTGTATTCTATTTTATTAGTAAGTAGCATAAAGCCTTATTCCCAAGTAGCTTGATATAATGTAGTTAAAAGTATAGTTTTATTATAGATGTATATAACTAAAAAGTGTGTTTCAAGCTATTTTTCCATCGGTATTGGTTTAATGGTTTTGATAAAATTTAGCCTATGGAAAACCTTTTATAACTTTAAAATGAATATAATAATATATAACAGGGTCCAGCACCTAGCAATGGGGTGATTCATGTCGACGAATGTTTGGAATTTCATCGCTTGTGGAGCGCCATCCAGTTCGTGTACTGTATCCCCGTTAGGCAGAACGAATTCACTACTGAGTTAGAATCATTTTTTTTTATTAGAAACATCAAAATAAAGAATCAAGTTAATAGGCTTAATTGAAATTGTTACTTGTTTTAAATTTTAATTATTCAAAATAAGTAATACTTACTTAAGAAAACTTGCATTACTTATAGTTTTTAATACTTTTTTATTTATTTTTTTTAATACTTTTAGTTTCATATTTTATTTTTTGCTTGAAAAGGTCGCAATCTCTTGCCACCGAAACCGATCGCGAATAAAATATAAAATTTCCATAGAGCTATTTAAATAAGCTCTTTACATCTTAGTAAATTGAGCATTCTTTTTTAGTTAAGGCAAATAACTATATAATACTTTTTATCAAAGTTAATTAAAAGGTTTAAGATAAGGTGTAAACAGTTTTCAAGAACTGCAAACCGGAACAATATTTTTTCATTGATAGGCAACTTTTTGGCGACGGTCTTCACTGGGCGGCCTGTTCAATCATGATGCTTCTCGGCCAGCACAACAGATTTGAAGCTTTCGACTTCAGTTACCACGTCATGAAGGTTCAACGTTACGACAACAAAGATGAAGTCATTAAACAAGTGGTAAGTCATACTCAAAAACTAATTTAAAAAAGAAGTTGCGATTTATTTTAATTGTTAAGCAAAACCTTTTTATAGCTTTTTATACCAAGTGATTGCAACTCATGTTTATTAGTGATTTTTTTTTGTGAATTCATTTAATTAGAAAAAAAAGTAATAAACATTTTTTTGTGAACAGCCCCTAAAGAAGTTTGTGGAAAGGGTGCGACTGTTCCAGGTGCTGAACAGCGAAATATTCAGCATTCTGTCCAGATACCTGAACCCGCCGTCCAGTGACAACGACCCGCAGGACGAATCGAAACCCATGGAAGACGTGCGTTGCTTCCAACCTCCCATTTACAATCCCAGATGATTGGACATTGAGTATTTCTTAAGAAACGTTTCATGTAAAATTTCTCACTATGACAAGTTGAATTTTTCACCAAAGAATTACTTGCCCATTAATTGTGCGTAAAGTTTTTTTTCATCTTTTTGATATGCTTCCATTACGAATATCATGCAATATTTTGTGTAATAATTATTGATTTTAATTGTTTGCGCCTAATGTTGGCATTTCTCAGTTGCAGCTTCATCTATAATTTTGATACACAAGAAAATTACATTATAAAGTCTTAAATATCTTTTAAATTAGAACAAAATAAAGGCTGAGTTTAATTTTTTTTTTTTACTACTTCTAGTTTTTTACTGTTTTTTAAATTTTTTCAAGTAAAAAAAACTTTGAGTTAGTTTTATACTTACTACTACAATTTCCACTTCCTTTTTAATATTTTTTATTGTTTGTATTCTACTTTTTTAGAAGCATTTTTGTAATCTACTTTAACAAAAATTTTTACTTCATAATTATTATAAAATGAGTTTTTTAATTATAAACTTTTAAAGTTTGAAATATATACATATTTAAAGTTTTAACCGCTGTAAATTGTATAATTTTTTGCTTGTTGTTTCAAAATTACTGAACACATTGGATGTTACTCGTTTATTTTTTAAGAGAGCACAATTTTTTTTTTAATTTAGTCGGTTTTATAAAAAAAAATACATGTTACATTGACAAGTTTTTTTTTTTTTTTACTCAAAACAATTATTGAATGGTACAAACTAAGTAGTATTGTTTTTTTTAACCTCTTGAAAAACTATTATTTTTAAAGTTATTATTAGACGTTTGCAAGTTTATAATTCTTGTTCAACTAAAACAACAAATAAAGCACTTATTATGTTTGTTATTTTTTATTATTTTCAAAAACGAACAACATAGATCGAATGAAATTCTTCCAAGTTGAGAGAAGATGTAAAGTCATTAACATGTTAACACTGTATAAATAAACATAAAAACATGTATTTGAAAAAAAACATGTTGTTTGCCTTTTTTAAATCATAAGTTTTAGTTGTTGCTTTGAGGTATTATACAAATATTTTTTAGAAATGTTCCATAAAAAACTTACAATATATAAAGTACACGTTTTGAAAAGTAGTTTTTTGTTATAAGCAGTAAACTAAAGTAAGAAATTTTTGAATAATATTAAAAAATAAAATCTTATGACATACTTTTTGAGAGAAATATAAGTACAGCTATATAGTATTTTTTTTAATTGTGAGAAACTTATTTATGAAAACTTTAATGTTATTCGACATTAATAATTTAGTTTATTTAGTTCACTAAGTCTTACATTCAAAGAAGAATATGTTTACTAAATAAAAACTATTGCTTCAGTTAATCATACTATAACATACTATTAAGCTTATTCTAAAATATTGGTACTTTAAGTTATTTAAGTAAAATATACAGTTTTCTTATTAGTTTGATGTGTGTTATGATCAGTTAGTTCGTTTTTTAGTAGACTTTATAATAATTTATAAAAGAGTAATTCTTTTTTTGTTTTGTTTAGTACATTTACCTACCAAGTTTTTTTTTAACTGTTTAGAATCTACAGTAGAATAATAATAATTTACTGTACAAAACTTAATATGTTCTTTTTCGAAACCTTTTAAACAGCTTAATAGTCTAAAAAAATGTTGATGCAGGAAATACAGTTTTTAATAAATATAGATAGTCTATTTCTTTAGAGCTATGTAAAAAGTACTGCTATTAACTTATACAAACACAATAATTTTCTGAAAATACAAATTAAGTTTAACAAAACAGATAATTAAAACGTATCAGCCTAGTTTTCTTATAAATGTTTAAAATCAATTATTGTTTTTCTGTTTACAAAATACATATGGTTTTAAGCGCTAGAAACAAATACATTTCTTATGAAACAATTTAAAATTACTGTTATGAAGTTGTAACGTACATGATCCTAAAGTAATATTTTGCTTTTATAACATTTATTACAATTAATTTTTTTTTTTTTTTAAATAAAAGTATTTCAACATATATAAATAGTTTTTAAATATTTCTTTACTTGTTTAAAAAACCTTCAGTTTACAAAATCTTAATTTTAGAGTAAATATAAGATTTCAGGTACACTAACTTTCAACAGTTTAAAAATTAGTTTCAATACTTTAATTACGATTCCCATCAAAAAGTTCTAAGTAGTTATTTAAAAAAATATTTTATTGGTCTTTTTATATTGATTTAATTATAAAGGTAGTTTTATTGTAAAGCTTTGAAAAATAGTTGTAACAATGAAATTAAGTTAATATGTAATACTCAAACTTTTTTGATGCTTTCTTCAAATAGTGGATTATTGTTGCAACTAACATTGAAACAATTCAAAGTTTCAGCAATTGAATTCTTTAAAACTAAAATAATGTAATTTACTTAAAAACTAAATAAATTAATTTTTATTGTTGCAAAAATTTATTTTTATCATTAGTTAGATTTTTGCTCTTCAAATAATTAAATTTTCAAATCATACTTTATACCTAAAAAACTTCAGTTTTTGTTCATAATATTAAAAAGAATTGTAGTTAAAGTTTCAAAACCTACTTTTTAAAGTATAATTAGATTTATACTTTTTATTAAGTATTGTAAAAAGGTTATATAAAATTTTAGTATAAAGAAGTTTAATTTTATAAAAAAAAAGATGTAAAAAATACTTTAATTTATAAATAATGTGAATTTTTTTGAACCTTTTTAAAGAATTTTTGAATTAATGTAATAAATATATAGCACAACCAATGTTCTCTGACAATAAATACTTGAATAATCTAACACAGGGTACTATATACATGCGATTTAAATCTTTAAATAAATAAATTTTAGTAGTAACAGCAGCATAAATAAGTTATTTTTAATGTACACTTTGTTTGCTACAAACATTTGTACAATTTTTTACTTATAAAACTTACTAGTGTTATGATTTAAAACTGTTAAAAATAATAATAACTAATTTTATTTTCCTGTTGACTATATTAATGAATTGTTAATTCAATAAAACAGGTTTTGATAAAATACGCTGTTTTTATTTACTACATATTTATTCATTATTGTTACCATTGATCTAAATAAGTCTACTAAAAAAAAAAATATCTACTAATCATAATAACATTGCATTAATTTTTTTAAACTTAATTGTTGATGTAAACTTTTTTTAATTAGATTTCAGTAACTAACTTACTTTAAAACAACAAAGTTTATGTTTTAAAACCTTTTTTTTTATAATTTTTAACTTATATCTAACCTTTAATGTTTTTTATTTTGTTTTAAATTCAAATATTTTGACTTCATAATTTTCAATTTAATTAAATTTAATTACAACAATCTGAACGAATAATATAATTTAATAAATCATAGTAAAAGTGAAAAAAAATATACCCCGATATATATATATATATATATATATATATATAAATTTAGCACTTTGTTTATCTTTATAACAAGTAAATAAAGTTTTAAGATTATTGATTTTTTTATTTTAAATAAAATACTAAGTAGTTTATAGAAAAAATTGTTTTAATTTTCAGAATTTTTAAAATATAAGGTGAAATATTTTTATTTCCTATGCTTGTATAATTAAATGAATTAAACAATAATAATATGTTTTTGGTTTTTAAAAGGTTAAAAAAAGTAATCCTTACATGTTAGTCTAAACATTCCACATATATAAGTTTTTAGTTTCTACCTAATCAAACACTAAGTTCTTAATTCTTTTAAACTTTATTTTGCAACGATGCTATGTAACTTTTTTTGAATACAAATCGTATAAATTTATTAATGTTCATTGTTTTTAGTTTTTGCCCAAAGCTTAAATATGGCTAAACACCAAATAATTCCTATTTCTATTTCTGCTGTTTCCTGTGTACTTACATTTGCCGCTTGCATCTGGAACCAGTGGGAAGTATCTGGCAACTCAAGTAGCAATTTATTGGGATCTACTTGGGCGTTCAGGGGTCTTTGGGAGGACTGTATGCAGCTTTCTAGTGGGCAGTACCAGTGCAACGCAATGGGAATGGAAACAATGTCAATTTACCGTTGGTTGCTGATAATAATGTTGATTTTTGTAAAAAGTTATTAGGTTGTAGATTTTTTTCCATATGTCTTTTTTTATATGATAATCATTTCAATAAGACTGAATGTCTTTATTCTTTATTTAATTTCTATGCTTATATTACTAATGTTTAATAATAAAAACAGCGATTATTTTGGCACTGAGGTGCCTGATGTGCACAGCAATAGTGTGTTCCGTAGCAAGTATCGCACTCCTCATCTTCACTGCATCAAACAACTCGCATCACAACAAAACATTAAACAACATTGCTGCCTGCTTGATTGCTACTTCAGGTTAGTTATTTTAATATGCCGTATTTACAAAAAGCCTTTAATTGTTTATTCAAATACAGTTTTAACGTTTTTTTACGAAATATGTGTAATAGTTAAAGTCTTTAAAACGATTTACAGTAAAAAATTGTTTGTGTTGAAATTTTTATTTTTGATTTTAGTACTTGCTTATATCTTATTCGGATAAAAGTCGTTTTAATATTTTCTAAACTTATTAATGTAAGTTTTAAATGTATTTTAAAGTTACTCTTTTTAGTGATTTTTTAAACTATATACAATATATTTTTTATTTAACCATGAGTATCGTGTTATTAGATAAAAAATAAAATAAAGTACAAAAATATTTTGAATTAATTTGAATTTAAATTTATAAAAATTTAAGAATTTAAAACTAAAAAGTTTTTTTACCTTTTTTATTTTGTTTCATTACACATAAAAAAACTTTTATTTTCAACTAGTTTGTTTTTATGGATGTTTTTTAATTAAACCATAAGTTGATACAAATTACTATGCTTTTCAATTAAATTAAACCTTGAAGTCTAATATTTGAAAAGCGTAAGTTAATTTAGTTCATCACGTAAACTATAATTCTAAAAAACTTTATAATTAAATCCCTCCAAAGTATAAATTCTTTTTTATTAGTTACACTTATAACAGATTATTTATAAATTTTTATTAAATGAAAAATTTGTTTTAAGCTCATCCGTACTGACAAAACGACTATAAGATTATTTTTCTTAAAGTTAAGGCATAAAAACAATTTTCATTTAAACTTAAATTTTTTTTATATACTACCTATTTAAAATGTAACATACTTACCTTTGTGAAAAATATGTTATTTTATATGCTATTTATATAAAAAGTTTATTTTTACTTGAAACCTAAATCTTAAAAAAATAGATAACTTGTTCAATAAAATAATTGCTTTTATAAGGTTGTCTGGTTCTAGCCTCTTGTATTTGGTCAACTTGCTCCTCAATAGCTCGCTATAATGATCCATCAAACTACAATGATGTCCTTCGTTACGAAATCGGTGCTGCAGTTTACCTCGGATTCGTCACTTCATTTATCCTCTGGGTGTCGTCGTTTACTTGCTGCTGCTTTCCGCCTCAGAGTGAAAATGTTGATAGATTCCAGCATCATTACCAGTACCAGGTAGAAAATGATAGAAGGAGGTCAAACTTTGTTAAGCAGGAATATGTTTAATTTGTAATTTTTACTTTTGAAATTGATAGCTTTTAGTGTTAGTGATACAAATTAACCTTTGAGTCGAACAATAACGTTATAAATAATATTTTGTACAACACCATTATATTTTTCTTGAAAATTAATACTTTATGAATATTTTTTTTTATATCATCAAATAAAGTTTTCTCAGTAACAAGGTAAAAGACTAAATATAAACTAAATTGATAACGAATTTTTTTTTATAATTGTAATTGTTAAACTTTAAAACTTTAATATTATTATTTATAATAATAATAATATTTTTGAACATAATTTAATGAAATAAGAAAATTTTTGTTACAAAAGTAAATCCAACAGTACACAAACTTTTTTCTGAAATATAGATTTGTTTAAAAAACTTGTGTTAAAAAGTCTAAAAGTTTTAATGAAAAAAAACTTTTAAAAGCTTGTATAAAACTTTTTAGATTTTGTTATAGAACTAAGTTTTAGACTTATATGTAAATTTACTAAAATTCGCCTAATACAGTACTTGTAAATTTTTTATGTCTAAATATTCATTTTAAATTATATTAAACAAAACCATCATCCATAGTTTTTTTAATAGTGTTTAAATAGTTTGGTTTTGGTACTGGTTTTAATTAAAAAGTTTAAACATAACTGACTCATTTTCGAAAAAAGTTTATTTATTAATTTCGTTTAGCTCTCTTCAGAATAACATTGCTAAAAACTATGAATATTGTAGAGTAATTTTAGTTATATATAATGAATTTGAAAAGTCTAACAAAAAATAGTTACGTCATGAAGTATAAAAGTCTGTTTAGAAAAAGTTTGAAAAATAGAATAGAGCTGTACTGAACTAACTTAAAGTAATTTATAAGACAAAATTGCTAAAACAAAAACATTTAAAATAGTAGAAATTTTTACCTTAAACTAAATTAAATAAAAAGCACATTAAAAATACGACAATAACGACAACAAAAAATAATACTACTAAAGACCCTATTTGTAAAGTTTTAAATTGTAAAAATCTCTTTGTTTGCAAATTTTTGGCTCGCGAGATCTAATAAATAGAGATTCTAGAACTGAAAGATGGTAGGTGTTTCTAGCTCGGGATAGGATTTCGAACCTATTATCCAGGTAGTTCTCGGCACAAACAGGGTTGTTGAGGAGGTGCTGATGAATAGATGACTGTTCACCTTTAGGCTTCACGTCGTGTACAACACCAACCGCCCACTTAACGGAATCGTAAAAGATGCCACACCTACCCATGATTTGAGTAATGTAGTTTACATATTTAAATGTCATTGCGGAAATGACTACGTAGGTCGTACATCTCAACGTTTCCACGTCAGGCGAGAGCAGCATGTCACGAAAAAGCTTAAAAGGTTTATTTTTAATGACGACGTGAAGCCTAAAGGTGAACAGTCATCTATTCATCAGCACCTCCTCAACAACCCTGTTTGTGCCGAGAACTACCTGGATAATAGGTTCGAAATCCTATCCCGAGCTAGAAACACCTACCATCTTTCAGTTCTAGAATCTCTATTTATTAGATCTCGCGAGCCAAAAATTTGCAAACAAAGAGATTTTTACAATTTAAAACTTTACAAATAGGGTCTTTAGTAGTATTATTTTTTGTTGTCGTTATTGTCGTATTTTTAATGTGCTTTTTATTTAATTTAGTTTAAGGTAAAAATTTCTACTATTTTAAATGTTTTTGTTTTAGCAATTTTGTCTTATAAATTACTTTAAGTTAGTTCAGTACAGCTCTATTCTATTTTTCAAACTTTTTCTAAACAGACTTTTATACTTTATGACGTAACTATTTTTTGTTAGACTTTTCAAATTCATTATATATAACTAAAATTACTCTACAATATTCATAGTTTTTAGCAATGTTATTCTGAAGAGAGCTAAACGAAATTAATAAATAAACTTTTTTCGAAAATGAGTCAGTTATGTTTAAACTTTTTAATAGTGTTTAAGTGTATAGTTTTTTTATTAGTAGACGACTAAATATATAAAACAGCTTATCTTAAAAGTAAGAAAAAATAAAAACTTTGATATTATAAAGTGGTGGTTACACATTTAGAAAATTTAATCTAAAAATTTTTAACAAATTTTTAAAAACAAATTTTATCACTTTATAATTCAAAAAGTGTTAAATTCAACAAAAGTCTACTTTTTTTGTTTTTTAAATATTTAAAAGCAGTTTAATTTTTAAAATATTCTTTTTTGGTGCAAATTGTTTTATTAAAGTATAATGGGTAGATACGTATCTTTAAAAGAATTAAGGAATTGACTGTTATAAACGACAGCAAAAAAAATCTTTTAAAAACTTGTTAGCTTAAAGTAAAATAAAAACATCTTAAACATGAGAAATTTTTATTTATAGATTTTGTTTATAAGCATTACATAACTATGTGCTTATTTTTGCAATACAATAAACAAATATGTTGTCAAAAAGCATTACCAAATTTATTTATTTAAGTTATGCTTTTATATTAAATGTTTGTTATTTTTATTATCTAACGTGTTTTTTATAGTAAATTTTTCACAGTTAAGTGATTAAGCATCATTCATAAGCTATTAATAGTTTTTTTTTTAAGTTAATATTTTACTATAATGTTGAAATAATTATACTACTCGTCTTGTAATGTGTCAAACTCATTCTAAAGCTGGTCTTATTTAGCTTAACACTTAAACTGAAAATAACTTAAGAAGAAAAAAGTTTTATAAGAATGAGAAAAAATTATGTACTAACAATGATCGTTTTATACATACTGTATTATTGTACAATATTTCATATCACTTACTATTGAATTAGTTTACATAACTATTTATTTCGTAAAAAGCATCCTACTGTAAACTAGGATTCTGCAGTTTTTTATAAGAAACGGGACAATTTCGTAAGTTGTTTGCAGGTAATACTGTATTAAAAAAGTCTTCCAACAGGCTGCAGTTATTCAAAACAATTAGAGTAATCAATAAAAAAAATGATTTGAAACAAAAATGCACTAATAATTACTAACTATAAAATTAAAGTAGTATATAAATATAAATAATAATATAAAATTCTTTCAGTTCTAGAATCTTTGTTTATTAGACCTCGCGAGCCAAAAATTTGCAAACAAAGAGATTTTTACAATTTAAAACTTTACAAATAGGGTCTTTAGTAGTATTATTTTTGTTGTCGTTATTGTCGTATTTTTAATGTGCTTTTTATTTAATTTAGTTTAAGGTAAAAATTTCTACTATTTCAAATGTTTTTGTTTTAGCAATTTTGTCTTATAAATTACTTCAAGTTAGTTCAGTACAGCTCTATTCTATTTTTAAACTTTTTTAAAACAGACTTTTATACTTTATGACGTAACTATTTTTTCTTAGACTTTTCAAATTCATTATATATAACTAAAATTACTCTACAATATTCATAGTTTTTAGCAATGTTATTCCGAAGAGAGCTAAACGAAATTAATCAATAAACTTTTTTTCGAAAATGAGTCAGTTATGTTTAAACTTTTTAATTAAAAATTAAAAGCATAACTGTAAGTTTTTATTAAAATTTAGTTTTTAATACCAACTAGTTTTTATTATTTGAAATTTATTAATTGAATGTTTTAACCTGAAAAATACATCGCTGACCACATTTTCGCTTTGGAAGCTGCAGTTTGCCGACCACCTAGTTTTTACGTACTTATTTATTTCTATTTCAGTTTATATTTACTAACTTAAAAATTTAAGAATAAATATAAAAAGTAAAACGAAATACATGGCAATTTGTAATTTTTATTCAAATATTTTTAGGAAGACTTTTATTTAGGACTTTAAAATAAACTTTTGTAAGCTTCAAATATTTTAAACACTTGTTATACAAGAAAAATGTTTTTTTAAATTGATAGTAATAAAAAAATAGCTTTAAAATTGTATTAAATGTTTCTCATGAATAAGCTGTTTCAGTAAGTTTCTTTTTTTGCAGTTTTTGATCGTCAATTAAATGTCAATTAAAAAATCAAAATTGTTATTAAGTTAAACTAGAAACACAAAACAAAAATTCAAAGCAAAAAGAATTATAAAAAACTAACAGCTTTAATTGTTGATTTGAAATATTTTATTATAGCCTATAAAATGAAAAAACATTTCCAGGCTAAAAAATATTATTTAATACATAAAATAGTTGAAGCAGCTATAAATAGAAAAATACCTTTTACTTTTATTATAAAACTTTTATATATGTTTTTTGTTGTAATCAATTACATTAGGCAATAATTAAAAAACGCTCTTTTAGTATTAAACAAAAAACTTTACAAACAAAATATAAGCTTCTTCTAAGTTATTTGCCTATATTTAACAAAAAATCATAGTTCTATTTTTACAGCATCGTTATCATATAACAGTATTATATATTTTTTAAAAAGTATTTTTTTAAAGGACATTTCGATTTTAGAACAGTCACTTTATGTATTACCTTCTAGCAATCTAGCTTTACCTGGTTTTTGAGATAGCTTAGTAGAGTGTTATACGTAACACTTATTTGAAATGTCATTGCTTATCATTAATAACCTGTATTTTTTGATTACAGAGAAAAAAAAGTTATGCAGTTCAGTATTAGTTTTTTATGTCTTCACTTTAATTAAGTAACCATTTCCGTAAAACTATTCAATTGTTTTATAACAATTAAAAAACCTTTTATTTGTTGAAAAAAAAAAGAGATTTTAAGCATTTGAATATTTTTTTGTGACTTACTAAAACTTAGTTATAAGTTTGAATGTTTGTTATTTTTAAATCAAAATTTGAAAAATAAATAAATTTATTTTTTATACCTGCGAGGCAATATTCATATTAAAAATTAAGTTGTTAATCGTTTTAGGTTAAAGTGATTTATTCGTCTTTTTTTTTGTAGTGAGTGACTAATACTAATACTTCATTATAAGTACAAGTAAACTATTTGAAACCACTAGGTTAATATATTTGTACTAGATTTTACTAAAGGTTTAAATTTTTATTGTTAGGAACAAAATAAGGTTTGTTCAAACTTAAATTTCAACGCTTAAGTTTTAAATGTCACCTAATTAATCAAAATATTTTTGCTTTATTTATTTTAGATAGTTAAACATTAACTTTTTAACTACTATATATTAAATTACATAAAAACAAAATTACGAAGGAGTGTTAAGAATATTTAAAACGCTATAAAAAGCATTTGAGAGTAGACTAGAGTTTTATATATTTAATTTATATTATAAACTAAAAATTTAGTATTTAAGTACATTAATTTATCATAAATTATTTTTTTTTAAACTTAAATCTTTTAATAACATCTAATTATTGATAATATCCCTTTTTTGGTAAATTTTTTTTTTTAAACTGTCACTGTTTATTAAAAGGAAATGATGTGTTAATGTTTTTATATATGATTAAGAGTAAAATTAATCATTTTCATATAAACACATGATTCATAAAGTATCATTGTTTGATTCTATGAGTTTTCTGTCTATTTTGAGTGTTTTTATGATTTTTTAGTAACTTTGGGTTTATGTTTTTCAGCAGCATTTTGTTTATAATTTTTTTTAAGTATATGCAAATAAAAATAACTAGTTTTTTTAAGAAATTTTTTTAAGGTGTAAAAACTATCCGTTTTAGTTTCATGAACGTAAAAGTATCTATTTAACACTAGTTTTCTTATTCAACAAGTACAATATTAAGTTTTAATTTCAGTCAACTTTTCGCTATAGCTTAAACCAAGCTTCTAGAAAGTTAACTTACTGACCTTGATGTTAAAAGTTTATATTTAAAATGTTTTTGTACAATATTTTTCACATGTATGTATAAAGATAATGTAGGTGCTAAACTATAAGTTTTATTAAATTATTCAATTTTTTTTTCTAAACAATTGTTAGTACTACTTTAATTTTTAATTGAAAGTTTCCAACAAACTATTTATCTTACATTTTTGTTAAACTGAAAATATATACCAGTTATTTAATTTTTCAATATAATTAAACTACAATGCAATATAAAATAAACTGAAGTTTGTAGCTTAAGTTTTTTTTTTTAATCAACTTTATAATAATTCAATAAACGACTTATAATTTTTGAATAACTAAAAAAATTTTTTTTAATTATTTCGAACTTAAAGTAATAAAATGATACTGGTAAGTAAAAATAAGCAATAATGTATGCTTTTTAGCATGAACATGATTCTAAAAAATTTATATTTTTTAATTAAAATTATTAAAGTGTTACAATTATTAAGTTACTTAGGTAGTACTTGTTGGTAATTATACAGTAAATGAAATATGAGTGAGTATCCTGTAGTAAATACTCCCATGGGTAGTGTAAAAGGGCGTAAGTGTGCAAAGCCGAAAGTTGAAAATGCAAAACAGGTGTACAGATTTGCTAAAATTCCATTTGCCCAGCCGCCAGTTGGAGAACTAAGATTTGAACCTCCACAAAAGTTTGTTTTTATATATACTTTTTTTTTAATTTAAGTGTGTAGTCTCAGTTAGAGTTATCTTTTTATTGTCATTCAGTTTAATAACTTTAATTTTTTAAGCTAACTGCTATAAACAACAGTTTAATTAAAGACTATTTTCAAATAATATGCGTTGTCCTTTTTAAACGTAACAAACAAAAAGTTTAAATGTGTATTGGCACTTAACTATTAGTAAAAATTATAAATACGTTAAAAAATACAAACTTTAATTGTTTAACTTAATTTAATAAACTACTTTATTTTTATTTAAAACTCTTTAAAAAATAAAAGTTACTACATTTTTTTCAAAACATTAAAACATTATAACAAATAAATTAAAAATATTAAAAAAAGATTCGAAATTGGTATTCTCAGTTTATTTTTTTCGGTACAATGTTGTTATTCAATGCACAACATTTTTATTAGTAGTTTAATGAAATGTTTAAAAAGTAATATTACAAAGGATAACACAAAAAGCGTTTTGGAAGTTAAACTAGACTTTAGTTTTATTTTTGAATAACGTATTTACCGTGTTAAGATGTATTTACAACATGTAGTCTGATAATCGAATTGGTATGATCAAACCTTGTAAACTTGAGCTTGTCTCACGATACATGAAAGTTCAAGTAATTCTGTAGACCTACGACTCTGTAGACTTTCGCCAATGATTTTTTGATCGTATTCAAAACGAGCATACCAGATGTCTTGCCTAGTGGACAATGTATTGAACGTTGCACGGGAAAAGACAATGCTGACGTCTTTGATCATTGCCGGCAAATGGTTGCTTATTGCTTGCATTTATAAATCTTTTGTATATTGGAGTTCGCGCGCTTTTCGCTTGTGACTGACTAACAAGTCTTTATCAGGACGAAACCGGTCTCAGCCTACCGTAAGCTTGTGGTTTGATGATCGAATTAGTATGAGCAAACCATGTAAACTTCAGAATATCTAAATTTAGTTTAACTTTATATACGTACCTTAGAAGATTCAAAGGTTGTTTTAGGAGAAATAATAAAAAGTAGTGTAATCTTAAAGCTACGTATGTCCAATTTGAAATAAAACATGGATTATAAATATTTTCAAAGTTTAAAAAATATTGAATAAAAAATAAATCTTAAGATCGGGACCATGGGACGGCGTTTTAGACGGAACTAAGCAGGCACCAGGACCGATGCAGCCGCTTGAAATGGCCGTTCCTTTGATGAATGTGATGGCTTTACCCAATGAGTTTGAAGAACAAATCGAGGATCTTAGTGAAGACTGTTTGTATTTGAACGTTTACACACCATCTACGACATCTAGTGACAAGTTACCGGTGAGTCTTTACTATTTGCTATACTAAAATATAGGTTTTACTTTAAGCACAAAAGTGCAGGAAACGGTTTGATTATAAGTTACCTAGTTGTCCTTCTTACTAATTTTTGGACTGAACTTTTTATTCTTTTACATAATTCTTATAGCTTAACACGTACAAGCTTTAATAACAAACACTATATAACAAACGATTTATATGAAGAAACTAACAAAAATAATTTAATACTTTGAATTAATTTCAACTTTTGATTATTTACTGAACTGTTTATTTTTGTTTAGGTTTTGTTCTGGATATATGGAGGAGGATTTCAGATTGGGGGACAAATTAGTTACGATGGTAACGTTCTAGCTTCCTTGCATGACGTTGTTGTTGTTATTCCCAATTACAGAGTTTCTTGTTTCGGATTTTTGAGCTTTACAGGTGAAAATTCTCCTTGCACTGGTAACATGGGACTCTTGGATCAAAATATGGCGCTACAGTTAGTATTATAATTTACAACTTAAGTTCAGATCTATTTTTTATTTGATAATAAAAAATATAGTATAAACATCTAAAACAATTAAACTTAAAGTTTTAGGTCTGAAATTTTAGTTTTGTGTTAGTTTGGTTAGTTTGAGTTTAGTTTCAACCATAAAACTTAGTGAAGTTTTTAAAGTTCAAAAATTTAATTTTACTCTATAATTTGGAAATTTGTTTTATAAACTAGCATGTAGTTGCAATTTTCAAAATTGTGTTTAAACTTTTTAAGTTTTTTGTTTTGAATAAAAACTCTCAAAAGATAAAAAAAGATAATATTTATAAATAAGTTACTCGTATTTGTATTACTGTACGAAGTTCATCAAAAATTTTATAATTTAGTTATTTTTACGCTTTGAAAATAAAACCTAGGTAAGTTTGAATAAATGAAGCGAGTAACAATCTATAGTTTATTCATCTTTGTTCGTTGTAAAACTTTATCAAAAAGTAAATATAAGTACTTCATATGCTTTTGAAAAATAAGTTCTGAGATAACATATTTTTAAGATGGTGCAAGGAAAATGTAGCTAGTTTTGGCGGAAATCCAGACAATATAACCTTATTTGGCGAGAGTGCTGGTTCAATTTCAGTAGACTTGCATGTTCATTCACCCTTATCTAGTGGACTTTACCACAAAGCTATCTGCCACAGTGGGGTCAGCATTTTCCCAAGTAAGTATTTCATCAATGTGTTTAAATAAAAAAGTTATTCTTAAAATTAATACAACTGTATAAGAGCTACTAATTATATTTTTAAGAACAAATTAAAGTTTTTTTTTAAATAAGCTTTTTTTAGTTTTTTTTGAATCATTAAAAATAATCCTGTAATTGTACAGTGAAATAAAGTTTTTTACATTGTAAACGTAAAATATCAATCAAAAAAAAGTACTATACACTTCTTTTAAAAGAAAAGAAAGTTGTTATATAATTAAAAGTACTAGTTCTTAATTTATTTCAACATTGCCAGTGTTACTAAGAAGTGCAGCTGATAACCAAACAGCGACAGAACAGTTGTTGAAAAACTTTAATATCGAAGATAAGGATCCAAAGGATCAGCTTGCTAAATTAAAGAAAGTTCCTGCAAAAGAGCTTGCAGATTTTGCTTTCAAAATGACTAAAGTTAGTTTTAAACTATTAGTTTTGAAAAAATCTGAACAAGTTTAAAAAAAAATTGTTTTTTCCTTTTGATTGTAAAGCTGACTTTTTATAGGCTTTTTTTTGTAAAACTATTAGTAAACTATATACTTTTTACAAAACTCAAATATCAAAAACAATATTTAGAGATGTAATTTACTAATAGCTGTTTATTTTTACCCACTAAACTGTTTAAAGTGTTGATTCAAAAATACTTTTAAAGCTTACTAAAGTATTTTAAAAGTAATGATGGCTATAAAAGCATTTAAATAAAGGAAACTAGAATTAACTAATATGCTACAATTACTTTTTTTATTTTACAAATATATCACTATCATTACCTGTTTTTTTATTTTGATATCTTATGGTAACTATTTTATTGTTCAAAATATTTTTTAGATTTACCAACAAATTATTATTTATCTTATAAAAATTCAAAATAGTTTTGTTATATATACGTCTGTTTCATTACATAACTAACAAAAAGTTATCAAATGTTTAAAAATTTATAAAAGTCTCAAAGTTTAGATGTTTTTTTATTTACAAAATATTATTATTTCAATCACAAACTCTTTTTTTGATAATCTTTTTAGTAAGCAAAACCCTACGAGCGATTAGAGTTATTGATACAATAAGTTGGGATTTTACTTTAAGTTCTTAAACAGTTAAAATTTAAATAACTGTTATAGAAGTTAAGCATTCTTATCAAAGTATATAGATAATAAAAACTTAAGAAAACCTTTGTGAAAGTATCTATGTTATAGTTCATACTGTGTCAAGGGAACCAATTATTTTTACTTTTGTTAACCGTAAATACAGGCGTTCGGATACTTCACTCCAGTAAACCAGGATCCTTCCTTTTTTCCATCAGGTCTAGAAAATTCATTTGATAAAGTACCGCAAATATTCGGAGCGAACAACACTGAAAGTTTCGGTATTCTTTCTACTTTGTACCAAACCAAGGGCTTTAACGATGGGTTGAGTGAGGAAGACGGAAAACTTTTTCTCAAACAATTTGTACAAATGGCTGCTCCGGTTCGTTTTTTTTTTAACTTTTAACTTGTTCAAAAGTGTTATTCAATAACTCAAGTTACAAAATTAATGAAAATGAGTGTTAGCTTTCATATGGTATAAACAAAGGCGTTACATTTTTGAAACTTGTTTTCAAATATTTCTAAGTGGACTGTATTTTAAGATTTTAAACTTATGGTGTTATGTAGCATTAATACATTAAAGAACTTTTTTTTTTCATTTTGAATAAAAAATATCCAGACGAAGCCAGATAAGCATGCTACCTTAGAAAAAGCGCTTATTGATGAGTACAGCAAACATTTTGACATAAAAAAAGACCCGATGTTTTGGACCAAAATGTTGGGACATTTGAATGGTGACTCAACTTTTGTTGTGCCAAGTATTATGAGAGCAACTTCTCACGCAGGTTTTTGTTATAACCATTGTCTTAGTTGAAAAAAAATACACAAGATTTATCGAACAGCAAGTTTTAAAGTTTTTTTTTTCAATTATACTTATACAATAAAAAAATTAAAGTTTTCTGGAGCGACGATAATTAAACCATAAATAAAACTTATAAACTTAAACAACTAAAACATATTTATATTTTGGAGCATTATTTCATATTCAGTAAAGTTTTATTTAAATAGTTTGTGGTTACATTTGTTTTATATATTTAACTATTGAAGAAAGCTTGTAAAAGACGATAAAATTTTACATATGATTAGTTACAAACATTTTTTTTAACTTTCTAAATTGATCACTTTAACTCAATTTTTTTAGATGTAGTTTAGTTTATTCAACCCACAACCAAATTTAGTGCTCGAGATAAATTGATTAAGCCTAAAGAAGATTAGCACAGTTATAAAACTTACAAGAGTACTTAAAACTGTTAATACTAGTATATTTTAATAATTAATAACGTACTTGATGAATGAACAAGAGATGCAAACTTGAAAACTATCAATAAAGTTTTTAGTTATTACGATTTAGCAAATACGATTAATGATAAAATAGAAAAAAAAGGTTACTCTTTTTAATAAAAATATAAACACATATTATATACTTACACTTTTATCAAAGTACTATAATTCTAGATTAAATTATTTTGTGGTATACTTATTAACAAGTTTAAATACAAACTTGTACTAGTATATGTCGTAAAAAACTTAAAAGATAAAAAATAAAACTTAAGTAGTACCCATATTCTTTTTCTAAGCTCCTTTTAATGATAGATTTTAAGTAGAACTTTTCCTCTACCCTGCAATAAAGTCTTAACTGTTCTTAATTATTGACAACTAATTTTGAAGTTAAGTAAATAAATTTGTGTTTTCAATTTTAGAAAAATCCAAACGCTTTAGTATACTTCATAAAGTATTTTTGTAAGTTTTATAATTCTAGTAAACTTTTAGAATTAAAATCAATAGCACAATTATAGTAAATGTATGAAAAATGTAAGTATAAAGTATCTTCAAGCTCTCTACAGCATTTACATTTTGAATCAAAACGTTTTTTAACAGCTAAAGCGCCTGCGTATTTCTACATGATGACCCAAGACTTGAAGTACAACCACTCAAAGGAGTACAACAAAGAAGAAAAGCCTCATATAAAGTCTTCACTGTGCGAATGTGACCACGGAGACGACCTGATTTTTACGTTCGGAGTTCCACTAACTTCTGCAAAACTTATCATTGATGCCTCCTTCACACAGGAAGAAAAACTGTTTAGCGAGCAGTGGATGAAGTTTTTGGTTAACTTTGCCACTTCGGGGTATGACAATTGCTTTAAATATTTTTTAAGTTCTGTAAGTTCTTTTTGTTATGTTTTTTTGGATCAAATTATTTTTCACTAATTTTCAATTTACATTTAAAAATTTCTAGCTTTATATTAACATGTTTAAGTGCATCTTCCAGCATATTAATAGTTTTTTTTTTTTTAATTGTAAGGTTAAACTTTGATTGTTATCTTATATTTTTTATGAATTTAACTTAAAAAATAAATAAATGCAGTACATAAAATTTTTCTGCTGATTTTTTTTTTCTGATTGCTACAACATTTATACCTTAAAATGTTTTAAAATCATTAAAGTTCACAACAAAACTCAAAATTTTAACAAAATGAGCTACGAATTTAAAAAATACCATTTACATTTGCAAGTAATGAACTAAAAAAAAACAGAAATCCGAATGAAGGACCGTACAAAATTGATGTTCAATGGCCTGCTTGGGAAGGTACAAATAGAAACTATCTAGAAGCTCACTGCAACCCACAAGTGAAACAAAATGTTTATGCAGATCGACTTGAGTTTTGGACTAAAACGTTTCCTTCTTTGCTTAACAACTAAAGTATTTCATCGGTTCAAAACATATATCTTTTTTAAATCTCATCAAAGCAAAATAATGATATATTTAACTTAAAGCTACCCTTTTTCATGTTTAGTTTTGTTTTAGTTGTTTACAAACGTCTAGTTTTATATTTAAAAGAAAAACAAGTATTTTTTTTATATTCTTTTACTTTTTTCGTAAACATAATTGAAATATGTTTTCAAATAAAGCTTTATAGTTGTTTTCGTAGTTTTATTAGAAAAAGAAAACTTAATTAGTTCAACTATAAAAGAGACTAACAAGTCATTTCAAAACTTGTTTAATAAAAAACTCTTTTGACGTAAATGTTTTTTTCAATCTAAATTAAATAAACTACATATACAAAAAAAGTTTTTAAATAAAACTGACAAAATTTTAATTAAACTATAAAAGAAAAAATTTATTAATTAATATTTTTTTTTTAATGTAGATAGGTCTCAATTTAAACATACTTTGTGTATTTCAATCAGCTCTTTTAAAAGAAAATTTTATTACAAATGTGTAATGACTAACTATATAAAGTTTTAGAAAACTACGTTTAGTCTTAAAAACTATAAAAACTTTGCCGGTTGAAATTTTTTTATCACATTATTGCCGTAAAGATGTTTAGGTGGACCAGGGGCGTGTCTAGACATTTTTCAAAGGAGTTTACTTTTTTTTTTGTTCTTAATTTGCCGCTTAAGTACGCATTTCTTAGGTATGCACTGCCAGTTAAGTACGCAATAATTAGCCAAAAAACTCTGTGCTTAAAATGTTTTTTTCTGCTTAGAAATAAAAAAACATATAAGTAGTAAAAGAAAAATATTATATTTTTTATTTATATTACTGTATTAAATTTAGATAACTTGAAACTAAAAGAACCAGAAAAAAGTTATGTTGTAATTGTATATCAAAATTTAAATCCGTTTTTTAAAGCAAACATATTACATACAGTTTATTTAATTTTTTTTTCTTTTAAATTTTAAACGCTTAAAATTTATAAATATAAATATAATTAAAATATTTTTTTATGTAACCTAATCTATAAAAATTGAAATTTCACTAAAAAAAATGTTTAGACTTATACAATTAAATTAAAATATCTTTAAATTGTAATAAATGTTTGCCTGATGGTACAGGGATTCTAATGATGATTTTGAAATCTCTAATGATTGAGTTGAAAATTTCAAAAAAGCAAGAATCAACTTTGTGGCCAACAGATATACAAAAATAAATATAAATAAAAATATTAAAATACCATTAAATGATAGAAGAATAAATTTCCAGGTTCTGTAGTGGTCTAAAGATAATTTTGAAAACTCTCTGAATTGAACTTTTCAAGGGTTAAACCCAGTTGGTTTGGTTGACACATAAACAAAAAATATAGATTTTAAATTACAAAAGCTTTACAAAACATTCTTAAATACAACCAACTAAGTAAAATAAAACTTTATTGGATTATATTGGACTTTTAGATTACATTGGACAGTAAAGTTCTACTTACTAGTTGAAAAACAATACATAATCGAAAGTTATTTACACTAAGTAACAAATTATAATGGGAACTAAGGGCATCTTAGTAAAAAGTTTCCCAGAAAAAAAATGCAACTTTAAAACTTTCACCTATTATCACGTCACAACTTAAATTTTATTTGAAATCTATTTCAGCTGGGCAAAAATGAGCATTTTTGTTACGGAAACTTATAATCTATCAGTGTTATAAATTGAACATTTATTATTCAAAGTTTATCAAATAACCAAAACAAAGTCAATAAACAACGTTTTTGGTGATATTCTAAGAATCTTTTTCTTCTTTTTTTCTTTCTTTTTTCAGGGGGTTCACAGGAAACCAGTCAAAACACGCCCCTGAGTTGGACTACTAGTATATAAAAGCAAAGTTAAAGTTGTTAACAGGATGATATTTTGTAAAGCATTTTTACTTACAGCCTACGTATATATATTTCGACGGTTAAACTTGAAATATAACTTTTTACTTTAACTATCAAATGTAACAATTATATTCTTCAGCAAAACCTAATCATACTTAATTATACTTCTTTTGTAATATAACTAAATGAAAAATGTATTCTATTAAATTACAATATATTATGAATGTATAAAACACAACAACTTTTTTGTACAGATTAGTCTGATATTATTTTGTTACTACCAGTAATTATAAATATAATAACAAAGAAAACTACAAAATATTAAGAACTAATGGGTAAAAGTTGTAAATGTAATTAGCTAACAATATAATTTTTCAGATTACTTCTTATAAATGTAGAATATAGTTTGTCTTTGAAAATATATATTTTTATTTTAACTGTTCATAATATGGATTTAATCGTTTGCTAAAGATCTTAGTGAAACAAGTTCATTGGAATATAAATAAAAACAAATTATACAGCAATCTTCCTTTATTGTACCAACAAATAAACATTCGTTAACACACAGAAACAAATGTTGGTACAATAAAGGAAGATTGCTGTATAGTTTGTTTTTATATATTTATATATTTTTTTTTTGGAAAAAATGTCATTCAAACACCCTAATTATAAGAATATAATGGCTAAAATTTCTACACTGCTAAAAAACTAGTTTATATCGCTTCTACCGTGTAAAGTAGCGTTTATATTTCAGCTCTAATTTTAACATAACTTTATATAAAATTTTTGCACCAAGTATTATATAATAATGCACAAATATTCAAATAATTTAAAGATATCAAAGCTTTATACTCTTGAATTTAAAATTATTTTATCTAAGAAAATAACTTTTTTTTGGCTATAAAAGCAAAATGTTTGTTTTTTATATCTTATAATGCTCGATAGTTGGTTTTATAAATGTAAAATGTAACATATAATTTTTTATTGTAATTAAGTACTCAACTATTAATAATAACTTCTTTTTACAATTCATATAGTTATGATTTAGCAATAGACATTATAGTTTGTACTTTTTTTTATGCTCAAATTATGTTTAATAATCTAAAGCTCAGAAATGTTTGTAATAAAATTTTATTAAAAATAATAATAACCACAACAATTAGCTAAAGTTGTTTTTACAATAAACAACTCATTTATTTCACCAAATGTTTAAACATCTTAAAACAAAAGCTCATTCAGTTACAATTCTGACCATTTGCTCAGCCATTACCCAGCTTAGAATACTTGTAACCAGGGCTAGTAAAGAAGCTGCCCATGTTAAGTAAAAGCACCAACCAAAATTAACTGGCAAAAGAAGAAATTTAGCAACAACAGCGTCATTTTTCACAACTGTTTGCTTGAAGTTTGGAAGGTGGAGCACTCTTTGTATTTTTTCTACGGTTTCCAGCATGAACTGATTGTGATTACGATTTAAGTCCAACTTTTTAACATTGTTTATTGTAAAGGTCACGATTCCAGCCAACAAAATTCCTGCTATAGGTTGAAATGTTAAGAAAATATTAAACAAAACGTAAGATTTAAAAAATAAAAAAATATTTTTTTTGGTTTTTTTTAAGAGTACTTCTTATAAAAATCCGCATATACTTATACTGGTAAATATTTCTAAGTATCATATTTTTTATTAAAAAACGTATTTGAAACTTGAACTTATAAAGTTATTATCAGAGTTTTTAAAACATTGTAATATCAAAATTATTAGTATACTATAAGTATGTATTATTTTTGATTCATTAAAACATCAAAGTGTATAATCTAACTATTATATATTATGTGTAGTTTAACTTTATACTTATTTGTCAGAAAATTAACTTGTTTTTAATTCTAAACTTATCCTTTTTATGACGAATTCATTATATTTAATTAGTGTGTCATTGTTTTATTTTTAATCTGAAAATAAACGAGTAAGAATAACTTTGTTAGTTACAAATCTATTTATACTGCCGCTGAGTAATCTTGCTATATTGGCGTCACACTAAATAAAAGGTTCATCACCTTTGAACTAAGTATAATGGAAATCAACCGTTTTATAGACTGTCCACTAAGGCTTTTAAATTAGCTATCTTATTTACTAAGTTATATAATTTTATAACAATGTTTAATTTTGTTTCGTCTGCAAACTAAATTAAAAAGAAATTTTCGTTTTATCAGCGTATTATTATGTATTTTTGTAAAGTTGTAAATTAAAGTTTATTGTTTTGTACGTGAAATTTTTTTATAACTTGCTGTTTTCCCTAAAAATTTAATACTATTTTCAATAACTAGAATAAAAACAAAAAATTTTATAGAGATATTTATTTAAATACATTAGTACATTTGAAAAATTTGAAGAAAAAATTTAAAATTTTATTGCTACAAACTGATTGTAACTTTTTTTGAAAATTTAAAAATATTTAATAATCAATTTTTTTCAAGCTTACAACTTTTGTAAAAATGAAAACAAATATATTTTATTCATAAACAACATTTTACTATAAATAAAACTCATAAACACACAGAAAATAATTAAAGTGGATATATGGCTTTAAAACGGTTGAAATCTACTTAATAATTAATCTTTTTTGCTGCATGAGTAAAGATAAGTGTTAGATTTTCTTGTTTGCATTTTATTTTATAAGTTACCAATATAACTTTACTTTATTTTCCGAAATTAACACAGTTAAAAATTAATTTCTAGTAAAAAACTTTATGTTGCAATTTTATGTACTTCAACTCAAGTAAATTTAAGCCTTCAAATGGTAAACTTTATAAAGTAGTACTACTTACACAAATTGATTTAAAAATTCTAAGCTTACCTCCGACCCTCAAAAAGATTGAACTTGAACTGGCCATAAATTTGCATACGGGACTGCTCAATGTTATGTCTTCACCATTGGTCATAATATTCGACGTCATCATAAGAAGTTCTCCAATGATGAAAATAGAAACACCGCCAATTAAAAATGCACCTTCCAGTGTCACTAATAACAGAAATAAAGTCGTTGAGCATTTAATTTTATGCACAATAAAATAAAACTGTAGTATTACATTATATTCAAACAAGAAAGTACAAAAAACAATTTCAACAACTATGTAAATGATTATTAGTCAAAAAAAAAATCATTAATAAAAATTTACTTGAACCATTGAAAGCCATATTTAACCTATATGTTATAAATGATGCTATTAATCCAAGTTTTTGTCAGACAACATATTTGATTACAACTTGTACTTTTTTTATAATTTGTTTTAGTAAAACCTGTACTCATAAAAAATAGTTAGTTGTACGTTCAGCATAAAAATTTTAAGTTTACTTTGAAGGTATTTTTATTTATAAAAAGTTTAGTTGCGTACTACTTTTTTTAAACTTTTCTTTATAGATGTTGTTATAAAAAAAAGTGAAGTATTTCAGCTACTTATTAGTTTAAGCACTGCAAAAGCAATATACTATTGGAAAAACTAACTTTTTGTATTAGAATTTTTTATAAATATTTTTTATTATAAACAATAGCACAAGTATAGCTACTGTTTAGATTTTATATTCTGTAACTTAAGTAATTATTGTCATCGTCGAACATGAAACAACAATAAATAAAGTAGTCTACATATAGTTTACTAGACTAGCTAATGGTGGAAAAAATCTAGTAATGACGATTAAATTAGTTATTATTTATTTCAGGTTAATACTTTTCTAGTCAAGTTTTTACGGACGTATCAAATTTTAGCGAATCATAATTTATTTATTTGATCATATATGTTCGCATAGTATTAAGATAAGTTATTAATTAAAATAGTAAACGATTAAGACATTTTCCTAATTAACTAAAAAAGTTTCTTTTTGTACTTCAAAAAAATATTTCTAATAAATAGTGTTCAGTTGTAATAACCTGTTAAACCGTAAACTTCTTCGTGCACCAGGTCTTAGGACCAAATATTTTGAACGTTTTTTTAATCATTTTTGTCGTTTAATAAATTTTAAAGTTTACCAACATTTTATTAGTTGTAAAAAAAAAATCAGCTGTTTTAAGTTTAAGACTTTGTTATATTTACAGATAAGTTTTAGCTAAAACAAAATGTATTCAAAAGTTTGACCAAAATATGTTAGTTCAAATTTTAAGTACTAATATATTTTGAAATATATGAAAACTATTTCTACATAAAACTATTAATCTATAACTTTAAAGATACCATATATATGTTTTACTTTTTATACGTTAATACAGCTTCTAATTTAACATTTTATTAAAAAAAAGTTTTTTTCTTAGTTATAATACAAGGTGTTTTGTAAATGATTATCTATTTTGGTGATAAAAATGTTGCTACAAATTATAAAACACAATATCTCGAATATTATCTCTTAAATTTTTTTGAATACTATAACTGTTTTATATAAAACCTGAATCTTACTTTTATATTTTTGTATACTTCTGTATACTTTTTTAATGAAATAAATTTATTCAAGCCTACACCAATCTAATTTTAAAACTTGACAAGAATTTTTTAGAGTATAATTAAGTATCTGATTAACCTTTGTTTAATGATTTTTCTAGTGAAGTCGTGTTTTATTTACATTTATGTTTATTAAAGACTGCTGCTGAAAAAGTCTTTCTAATTGAGAAAAAATGAAAAGTTAGCAAACTGTAATGCTTTGGCTTTTTAACCTACAAAAGAAAGTCAATAATATCATTTTCAACCACATTTTTAATTGCAAATCTACTAAACCGTTTTGATACAGGAAGTTTGTTTTTTAACACAGGTTGAAAATTTATTCAAAAGGATCATGTACAGTCATGCCAAGTAATTAAATATTTAATTGATTTAGTAGGTTAATTTCTTTCTTATTCATTTAAAACTTTAACTTGTGTTTAGTTTAACACATTAGCTATTTTGTCTTAACTTATTTGACATGCTTGTCTTATAATTTATTACTCTACTCTTTTTATTATATAAAAATAAAAACTAATAATAATACCATTAAACAATGTTTTATATTAATCTTAAAATTTATTGTTTAATTTTTTTTTTCTAGTTTAAATATTTTCATTTGAATTTTTTTAATTTATCATAAACGATTTTATCTTACAGGCAGCTAGCAAAAATTCTAAAAAAATTATAAATACTAGTAAAGAATTTATTAATATAACTTATGTTACATATCTTTTTCACGATTTCTTTAATTCTTTTTGACATCATGGAAACTTTAATAGCATTATTTCATTGACAAAAACATAACTTATTTAGAATTTTACTTTTTCTTATATAAACATTTTAACCACTAACCTACATTGTGATATTTGTGTGAAGTTAGTGCCAACGACACTGTCATAGTTTGCATTCCGTAATTTATCGACATGCCGTATTTTGTTACGTCATAAAACGTGGTGACGTCGTGTGAGGGTAGATAAACCGAAATCATGCTATCCAAAAAATTCGGGTCCATTTTAATCTGTTTTTTTTTTACCTTTATCTTGAACTTTTTCAGTACAAAGATAGTCCTAATATTATTTATCTAGTCATATTTATTTTATAATTAAAGCTAAAAACCAACTTTCAGTAATTTTTTAACTTGGTTTACATGTTGTATAATAAGTTTTATCATTTTAAGTGTCAAAACTTTATGAGACACGTAAAGTTTAGGTTTTTTTCTATGTTAAAAAACTTCTGACTTTTAAGTAGAGGTTATGTAAATTTCACTATTTATATTTTTATTGTATTTAACTTGTATTTTCTTAGTTTTTTTAGAAAACAAAATTTTAGTTACAACTGATAGTTATCAGTTCTATAATTAGATTTTGTATTAAACACGTGTGTACAATGAGCTTTGAGCATACGGTAGGTATGAATTTTTATATATGAATAAATTTAAAATTTCAAGCTAATCGTTTGTAAATAAAGATTCAAGCGAAGCAAGTTTGCTGGAACATATGATAAAAACAATTTGCACATTTTTTCTTTATCTGAGTGAAATACGTTTCTGTGTGTTAAACGACTTAGCAGACCTTAACGGTTCTCTGTAAAAAGTAATGAGTGCTGCAAGAAAAGAATAGAAGATAAAGTAAGTGAATATGTGTATTTACTAAATATAAGAATAATAAGTATAGTTAATATTAGATACAATATATGAAATATACCTCAGCTGCTATAACGTTAGAAAAAAAGGAGTATATCAATAAGTATCTATTTATAAACATATAAATATAATTAAATATATAATTAAGTTTAAACATATTATATTAATTTATAAATTGCACTATTGCAAATTATTATACATTATCATTTAATTGCGTTTAAAGGTGTTTAAAGCTTTCTAAATTAGGAGTTTATACTTTTTTTACTCCTTTTTCTTAATTTATAACAGTCGGTTTATATAACATAGGTTGATCTAATATTAACTATCAATCTATAATGTTTATGCTTACCTTAATTTCTATACAAAAACTCATAATGCAAAACATTTTTTATTATTAAAGCGCTATTTTATAACACAATAACTTGAGCACATAAAAACATTTAAGACTAAGTATTTTTCAGTTTTAAATTAATAATTATATTTTTCTGAACAAAATAGTTGTAAACAATTTTCTTTGAAGTAAATGATCAAATTTTTAAAGCAACTACCAAAAACTCAAAAAATTTTTGTAAAACAAATACCGATTTTAGAATACTATGTTTAAAGTTTATCCTTGTTTTATATTAGTTGAAAAAAAAGTAAACATTCAACCGCTATAGATTTATACATGATGTTCAACTACATTAAAAAATCGTTTATGAAAATAAGCAATTAAGTTATAAGTTTGTTTCCTTTTTCAAAAACTAAGTTTTTTAAAGTACACATGCGTTGTTCACTAAGTTTAAATAAAAAAATGTACGTTTGATAAATTTTGCTCTTTTACAACTAAAAATAACTTTTTTATTACTTTATTTTAATTCTCGCAATTTTTTTCTGTACAAACAGAAAAAAAACAACGATAGTCTAGAAGTTTGTTTAATTAATGTTAAAACATATAAGTACTTTAAGTATAAACAGTTAAAGTTTGATATCTTTTTACGTAAAACTTTTTATTTAAAAAGTTTAAAAATATATTTTATATTTGTTTTTAATTTCAAATATTTATTTTGTTTTAATAACTTATACTTTTTTAATGAGTCAGTAGTTCAATAAACAATGTTTTTTTTTTATATTCAACAGCCTTTAAGCATAAACAACGTGTTTTTTTCCTTAACAATACACAAAAATAAAATAGTTTTTATAGTAGTTAACACTATATAAAAATAGTTTTCATAACATTTTTATTTGTTTTCAATAAAAGAATCGCAATTTATATAATTCATTTAAGTACCTGTGTCTCTTAAATCAAAAAAATCTTGAACTTAATTAGATATTGTAAAGTACTTGAGCCAATAGTAAAAAATCAGTAACAAACAAAACTGAGCACAACTCACAGTTAGCCATTGCGAAGACGTAAGAGTTGTGTAGAGGAGAAAAATGGTGATTATACCAAGTAGCGTGGTGCAGATGGAAACACATGCCGACATAACAACATCATTATCACTCGTTTCCTTTTCTAATTATTAAATCTATTTCTTGTCACTTGATGCGCAAAAGAGCACGACGAATTCGGTCGTTGTCTGTTTTAGAACTTTCGCTATTTTAATTGTTTTTAGTTAAGCTTTATTATTTAAGGCGGATATTTTTTTAAATCTCGGCAAAAAGTTTCCAACAACTATTTTATGTTTTTAATACTTTAAACGCAAAGTTTACCCATTGAATACTACAAAAATACGTTAAGTGTTCTCAAAAAATAGCCATAAGCTTTTTTTAATTGTGATTATTGTATTTTTTAAACAATATTTTTTATACTATTTTTTTATCTTGCACAATAGAACTAAGTATTTTGTATAAACTTTTTGTTTAATAAAGTCAATGTTTTAAATGCGATTGTTTTATCTTTTTATCATAATTTATATTTTTAAGTTAATGGCTCATTAAATAATTAAAAACTAAAATTAACTGTTAATTTTGAACAAACAACATGTCAAAAATTCTTGTTAAAAGTTCCTGAAGTTTTAATAAGAAAACTTTTGTTTCATTTTCTTATAAAAAGTAACGCATTGTTATTCTATTATATATATATAAGTTATAAGATTAAATTTTTAGTCATGTTCGCTTTTTTTCGTCATCATTCTTTGAATAAAAAAACTTTTATTTATTTTTGTTTTTGTTGACAGTATTACTTTTGTTTATGATTTGAGTATATAAATACTAAAGGACCTAGTAGATGATAAGATTTTAAGAATACTAGTGTTTATGATGTTGATGTAAGAAATTTATTTATTAGTATAATTTTAATTTTCTATTTTTACATTAAAAAAGCTTTAAATTCTTTTGTTAGTGTTCAGTATTAATTTCTAATTAATATAAACAAAAAATTTAAATTTTATAAAAAAAAACATTCCTTACTTAGTAAATGAAGTGAAGTTAATCATAATTTTAAACTATTTTGAACTTGTGAACTGTCCAAAGGTATGTTTCATTTTTCTGTTCTGTAAATATAAAAAATTTTAAAAACTTTATTAATATATAAAAAAACATTTAGTATATTTCTCGTCAAAAGTTATAACAGTTAAGATATTTTTAAATGTAATAAAATAGATTATAGTTTCACGTAGATGAATTATTAGGTTTCGTAAGTCAAAATATTTTTTTTAAATTAAAATATATTTAAAATTTAGATTAAGGTGAACTATTATGATAAAGTGAAACTTTTAAGGTGTCTAGAACTAGTAAAAAAGATTATATAAAACGATAACTTTTACAAAGTTATGGATAAACTAGTAACTCCTTGTTATTTTATAATATTTTAAATTATTTTCAATAACTGTATAAAATTCTTGTTTTAAATAACTAAATATTTATTGAAATATTTTGATTTTCTTTTTTAGTTTATTTAATTATGAAAATTATATAGGTTAAATAGATTACAAAAAAATCGTTTACTACCATAGTATATATGTTTTTAAATTATTTCAAACTTCACTTACAAAAAAACCTATGTTTTAAAGAAACGATAGTTCAACTGTATACAATTTAAAATGTTTGATTTACTTATTACTGATTAATAGCTTAAAAAATATGCTAGAAATGAGTTCCTTGGCGCTGAAGCGCATTTAAAATTTGCGGGAAAGTTCTTTACGACGATTTTGGTCTTCAACAGTGTTAACCAGAGTTGCAAGAAAAAGTATTGTTTTGAAATTTTCGACTAATTTTCATTGCCCATGGTTTTCAAACTTGTTTGTCCACCCGTATATTATGTATCATTGAGAATTTAAGACAAATATTTTTTTGAAAAGTATGTAGGTTTTCTGACTGGTTTTTCAAAAAAAATGCTTAAGTATTAACACCGTTTCCGTTGTAGTTGTTTTTATAGCATTTTTTAGATCAAATCCTTTTAAACAATAATATTTGTATACAAAGTTTTAAAAAGTAAAAAAAATGTTTGATCTTTTTAATTCTTTTTTCAAAATGAACGTTTTTTTTCTTTCTAATCTTCTGTCACCCTTTGGCGTGTCTTATAGTAAGGTTTATAACTTTCAGAACAAGATGGAATAAGGGCGTGTTATTTGTCGATCCAACAAGTCATAAAAATTACTTAAGCAAACTATTGTAAGCTGGAACAAAGTAAAGCTTTTATAGCATTCATTATCAGTTAAGTTAGCATTCCAACTTATTAGAATTCTGGCAATTGTGACAAAAGCTAAAACTTTTTAAATAAGCACACTTTGTCCTGGACAAGACGTTAAAAGGTATCCCTGGTGTACAACTCAATAACCGAATTTTTTTTTCGTGCACCAGGTCCTAGGACCAAATGTTTTGAGCGTATTTTTTTCGTTCCATAAACTATATATATAATGTATAAAGCACTAATTTTGATAAAATATTTTGTTGTAGTATTTTAGTGTTTTTTAACATTTAACATAATACTATCAAAATAACTACATTATAATAAACTGTTTTAATCTTTACTCTTATAAAACGGAAGGACTAGATACATATCAGTATCACAATCCTAAACAGTTTTTGCTTTAATAAAATTAATAAAAAATATGATATAAAGTTTTTAGAATGACCGCAATAACGAATTAATGAAAAACTAGACTAAACTTAATTAAAACCACTTGTGCTCGCATAAAAAAAAAATACTTTAACTTAAATTTTTTTTTCTTATTTAACGCTGTTTATACAAGCAACTGTGCATTTTCTTTTTTAAAAGTATTGTAAAATTAAAAAAAAAATTGCACATAATTAAAAGTTATCTTTTTATATTTAATTAAAAAAAGTTTTTGATTGTTTTTAAAGATTATTATAATTCTATCTTACTTACATTACCACTTAAAACTTGCATTAATAAGTTCTTTAATGTGACGTTAGTTAAGTTTTTAAGTAATAATTAAGGTTTTTATTTAATATTTTTATGAAAAACTAAGTTTATTTAATGAAAGTTGTAGAAAAGTTAGAAAGAAAAAATCTTAGTTTGAAATTTTAAACCCTTAGTTGAACGTCTTAAAATAAACTTGAAAAAAATATATTCCAGTTAGGGTAATACCAATAGCTAAAAATATATATAAACTTAATTCAGTGAATTAACTAGTATTAAAGTTGACAAGTAGTTATGTCAACAAGGCCAAAGGCAGCTGAAATTGAAGAGGACCTTTTAAAACTTCAGAGAGAGTTTTTGAACAGCAAGAAAACACCTTCATCAGCAGTTGTTCGAACTTCTAATGCAACTAAAAATGAAGTTCAAGAAGAGAGAACAAAAGCATATAATTTATTGAAAAAAGGTAAGTCCACTATCAATAGCACCTTAAATGCATATTGTTTACAATCTTAATTGTAAGAATGATTTACTACCTAAAAGTTGTTTAATAAAACTTTTAGATAATTAATAGCTGATAAATAAAAACATTTTTAAAGATAAAAACTGCCAGTAAAAACTTTTATGTTTACAACAATAAATGTTTCCAAGTCCACAGAGTTAATTTGATCATGTGTAATTTATTTAACTCTCAAATATTGAAATATTATTTATTTACAAGAAAAATTACAAAAAATGATAAAAAATTAACAATATTTTTTGGTCTAAATATTGCTTGTTTGCTTGTCGTTTAGTAAACACTTATAAAACTAAGTCTCAGCATTAAAATGACAAAGTGTGGAAAGTTCTTAAGTTTTTAACTCCAAAGCATGCACGGTTGGTGCGCGTCAGGCTAAATCAGGCTTAGTCAGTCTAAATCAGTTTTTTTGAAAAAAGTTGAAAAATGTCAGGCTAAATCAGTTTTTTATTTAAAAATTTGAGAATCTCAGTTTTTCTCAGTTCAAATGCTTGAAAATTTTTGATAAAAAAAATTGAGAAATCTTTTTAAGATCAAATTGAGATTTGAATTTATTTCTAAATAAAGATTTAGTTTTTAAAGACAAAATCAGTCAGTATTTATAAAATGAATTCTTAAAACCTTTTGTTGAATCTCTAAAAAATTTTTAAGAATCTTTGTTATTTTGTTTTGAGTACATTGTATACGTCACAATTATGAAAATTTTAAAAAATACAGTTTAAACATTACAGTTTAGTTCAACAACTTAGCTATTTGTTTAAATTTTAATACTCATTTTAATAATACACCATCGTTTTATTATAAATCTTCTGGTTATAATGTTTTTATAGTGATTAATTAAATTGAACAATTGTGTAGAGTAATATATATTAAATTATCACACTAGAAATAGATTAGATATAACACTTATTTTAAAACTTATCACTGAATTTGTTATGTTAAGGGCATAGGGGGTAATTCACCTTTTTCACAATTTAGTCTTATTTTATTGAGTTGTAACTAAGCTATGTGTTGCTTTTTGCATATTTTTAAAGCTCAAAATATTTTTGAGTCAAAGCTGGTTGAAGTCGGAGACTACAATAGTACTAATCAAGACCCCCGATATCTAAAATGACTTCTAAAGGGGATTTTCCTTACTTTGAAAAAATGTCAGGCTAAATTGGTCTCAGTCAGGATAAATGAAAAAAATTTCGCGCACGAACCCTGAGCATGTCTTTACAGTAACCTCTCGCATCTTTACGCACTTCTGACGTTACGCACTCTCGTTTAGTTACGCATTTTAGAATTCTAAATAATTGAAAAAATAAAAATTTTAAATGTTTTTAATATTGCACAAATTAGGTTTATTGTATATTTTTTATTTAAAGTATGTTTTTAAATGCTAATTCACCTCTCTATATATTTAGACTTTGTAAACTTATGTTTCTTGACTAATTGATAAACATTTAGTTATACCTCAGTATATCAGAAATTTTGTTCACAATAAGAGATAAACTAAAATTCTGAAATGTTTTTGTAAAAGGCTATAAAAACAAATTTTAATGTAGACACCACACCATTTTTCTATTGTAAACTAATGATTAATTAAAAATTGAATTTGCTAAGTAGAATAGTTTATAAATGTTAAGTTTCAAGTAAGTCATATATGAATAAAGATAAAGATAAAATCTACTTATTATTAAACTTTGTAAAAGAAATTTACAAGTATTTTTATTCTATATAATTTTAAATACTTTTTTTTAACATATCTATAATTTTATCTTTTGTTTTCATATTTATAAATAAAGTAAACAAATTGTTCAAAGTGGGAAAGTTCCCAGTATGCTTTTAACTAGAATCAATATCAAAAAACAGCGATTATAGTAAGTATATTTAGTACCTCTCGTACCTTTACGCACTTTTTCTGTGGACACAATGTGCGTAAATAAGCGAGAGGTTACTGTACTTACACTTCAACTAGAAAGTAAATGAAAATTATACAGCAATAATCTAACTATGTCTCTAAAGTAGATCCACATCAGCTTTAAAAAAAAGCATAGTTTAAAAAACTATTTTATATATGCACAGAATTCTAAATACTTACCTACAAAACAAGCTATACAAAAATACTTAACTAAATAACTACTCTTAAAACAATAACACAAAAGCTTACTAAATAAAAAATGTAACTTATCTAGAAGCATTTATATAAAGTATTATCATAAATTCTAATAGTACATTTATTTGTTGCTATTAAAAGACAAAAAAAAACTCAAAATATTAGATTAAGCACCTGGTATCAGGAAAAACCTTTTAGTCATCAAGTGTTACACCACTTAGATACAGTTTAACGTCATGTCCAGGACACTTATATAAAAAGTTAAGCTTTTTTCATCAATTTATATAATAATAAAAAATAATCTAACACAGTTTGGTGAACACAAGATGCAATAAAAAGTAAAATTCACACAATTAAAAAAACTTGTCCTGTTAAACTGTATCCAAATGGTGTAAGATTCATAAATCTAAAGGTTCCTTTGTACACCAGTTCCTAGGACCAAATGTTTTGAGATTTTTTGTTGTATAATTTTGTTGTTCTGAATTATGCATAAATTGTTCAACAAAACATCTTAGACTAATGTTTATAAATATTTTTTTATTTCACTTAAACTTACGACCAATTACCTAAAAAAGCTCTGAGAAAGTTTTGTTCCATGTCTTTCTAACTAACTTGTATAATAAATATTATTTTGAAAGACACAAGCTAAAACTTGTATAACACATATATCTGAACAAAACTAGTGTAAAATTGCTCTAGTCGTAATAAAAATTATTAAAGTTTTCTGCATTAACTTACTGTATCAAATACCTCACTTAATTTCAGTAGGCTAGTTTTTAGAAACAAGGGATTTACTGGAGTTAAGATTAGGAACAAAGCCAAATTATCATAAGTTTTGCATACAAACATTTGGTTTCTAGTTACAGTCAACAGCGTCAGCTCAAACAGATACGCCGTATAAATAAGTCTCATTAAGAGCTGCTTGAATATGACTTTTTTTATGAACTTCATCAATAATTTTAAAAGTTGAACAAGGTTGCCATGCACTCAGGATATTCAGGACACTAAGGATTTTTTTTTTGTTTTGAAAATCTCAGGATAACTTGAGATATTTGAATTTTATTTTTTTCTCAGGCTGACTCAGAATGAAAAACTCAGGATAGAATTTTTTGACTAAAAGACAAGGTAACCCTGGTTAAAGTATCTGTGTAAAGAATTCAGCTTAATTATTTTACTAACTACTATTATAATTAAAGTACTTAAATTACTATTTATTTTTATAAAGTTTTGTCTTATTTTGGTTAAAACATTAATGAGGTTGGGTAGATTCATTTTGTAATACTTTTTGTTTTTGTTAACTTTTGCTCAATGATTCAATTTTTATTACTTTTATAGTATTATTTTCAATTATTAAGTAAAAATTTTCGCTTTGCAGCTAGCTCTGCTTTAATATAAAAATTGAATTAAGGTTTTTTATATAAATGTAAAATTTTATGTTTATGATGATAGTAGAACTTTTTGCACTAGAAAAATATAAGTTAGTGCTATTGTGTTATTACAGCTTAACATTTTTCCAATTTAATTTTTTTAGGCTTAACTACGTATTTGTATTGACATTTATTTTCAAATGTTCACATTATAATCACATTTTTAACACTGAGTACTATTGTATAAAAACAAAATTAAACATGGTTACTGCCAGAATCTTTAATATCTGGTATTTTTTAAGTTTTTAAGTACTTTTTTACAAAAGTAATATTATAGCATATAAACAAAGGTAAAGTCATCGAGGTTAAGAAACTTATAAACAGAGCAATAAGATGCATACATTTAAAAAAGTCATCGAGATTAAGAAACTTATAAACAGAGCAATAAGATGCATACATTTAAAAAGTTGGAGCAAAAATGTTAGCAATTTCAAACTAACAAAGAAATTATTAGATATTGAAAACATGTTCAAATATGACTTAGGAATTTGTATGCACAAATTCAAAAGAGATTATATTACCAGTCAATGTTAAGCCTTACTTTACAAACGTTACTAAAATACATAGTCATTTTCAGATTAGATTTTCAGAAACAAACAATTTTTTTCCCAGAGTAAATAGTCTTTATTGTCTTGAGTCATTATCCTTTTTTGCTTGTAAGCTGTGGGATGAATTGCCCAGAAACTTACAAGATCCGTCCGAGCTGTCTTTGAGCATTTCAATTTGGACTGAGAAATGATTTACTTAAAAGACAATCAGAAAAATATCCAGCTTAATCCTTACAAAACATTAGTTTGAGTTATTTATTTGTTATTGGTGTTCCTACTTTTCTTTTTTTGGGCTGATTGCTGTTGGTCTCATAAACTGGGTGTAAGTAGAGTTGGATTAGTCTAAGTTGGTTTTATTGTTTTTATTTTTTGTTTCTTTTTCTTGAAAATTTTGTTAGTGTTGTTTCATCCTCATTGACAGTGTGATTAAACAAGTAGATGTATTTTTATTATTTGTTTTACTAGATCTTAAGTGTTATATCTGTTTTAGAATATAGAGATCCTGAATTTAAGTGTATAAACTTCATCTTTTTAGTTATTTTGGTTGTTTAGTTTTATTTCTTAAAAATAATTGTTTTTAATTATGTAAAACTTATTTAACTCACTTATAATACTCTTATTATTTTTTTTAGAATATTTGTTAAGTTCTGCTATTTTTATAATTATTTTTAAGTTTAGCTGTTCAGTAGTAGGAATGATTTAATTTTATGTAATTTAAACCAATTTAATTAATTACTAATGCTAGATTTTATTGATTAAAACTAAATAGTTTACAGATCAATAAAAAAACTAAACTAATGTTTAATAATTTAAAATTTTACCTACCTACAAGCACAAATACTATAAATTTATAGACACTATTTAAAAATACCTGGTGCTCTGACAATATTGTGGTTATACTAAATATTTTATGTGTACATTACCGATTCTACCCTCTGATTTAATTTTGAGTTATTTGTTGCATTTTTGTGGTTGCTCTTGTAGAAAAGGCAACTAAAAAAATGTGAATGTTAAGAGGAGACAGTGTAGAGCCCATGGTAGACTATGGTTTCTATGGTCAATATTGGTAGTAATGGGTGCTTACCGTTTTTTTACTTAAATATTTTTTATGTATATATAATTACTTTTACATCATTTGTTTTTCTATTACTTTTTTCAATATTATTTTATAGTTAGCTCAAAGTATTAGTTACAAGCAAATGGTGCGCAGTTTGATGACCAAATGGTCTTCCTATACACCAATCCATTGACCTTAGGTGTGAGCATTCACATTTTCTTCTTCATTATGTAAACATAGATTGTGCACTGTGCAAGCATATATTTATTGCAATGCTGTTAGTAGTAACAAAATTAAATTTAATTAAATAAAACTCTTGAGAAAATAGTAAATTGTGCAGGTTGTGCAAAATTTAAATTGTTTAATAATAATTTCAGGCTAGTTTTTTGCATTTCTTACTAGTATTTTGTTTTTGTATTGAAGAGTAGCAACCCTGTTTTGATTACTTATAAAGTTATTTAAAAATAAATGTTTAAAGTTTATTACAAAATAGATTTCAAACTTTAATAATCTTAGCTTTTATCATAAAAAAATAGGTTGAAAAAATATTTTAACATAATTAGTCTGTTTCTCACCTCTTATTTTGAGATGTTTATTGTTTATTAAGTTCACTACGAATTTTTAAAATACTAATATGATAATTTTAAAGCATTGTGTTTAACCAAATACGCTTTTACAAATTTTAACAAAGAAAAAGGTAACAAAATTTACAGTGAACGTTAAAAGTATTAAAATATTCTTTACATTATTACCTCATGTAAAATCTAACACATATAACTTCATAAGGAACTTTTTTATGATAAGATATAATTTTTATAATAGTTTAGCAGTAAAACTTTCAAGTTGATTAATGACACAAGCTTTTATTTTAGATTTGATTATTTTAAATGTTTCAACTTTTTAAAATACTAGGATAAAAAAACTTGCCTTATTTATCATCTTAAATTTTAGCTTGACAAATTTATTATTTTTTATAAATTTATGTTTATGTAGATAAAATGGTAAACTTATTTTAGAACAAGAGAAGGTGGGGTTTGATGAAGATGAGTTGGATAAAAAAGATAAACATATTACCAATGTTCTTGCTGATATTGTTAAAGAGAAAAACTTTGAGTTAAAGAAAACATTTTCTTTTCCTTCTCTGAAGAAAACAAGTTTTCCTGTAACACAAAAACGAGCTGAATTGAAATCAAAGTAATGCTCAGTTTAATCAATCTACCAGTATTATATTTTTAAAGTTTCTTGTAGTCTTTTACAGATATATTATTAAATATTTCACTTAACTTGATGAAAAAGTACTAATTTTGCTTTTGTGTTATTGTTCTTTTGATCTATAAAATTCTTGGTATCTATAATATATTTATTTCGTGTATTCCTTGTACATATTTTTTTAAAGTTTTTTTTATTAATTTGAAAAAAGGTTAGTATTATCATTTTACTATATGTTATAAATGCTCTTTTCATAAAAACATGTCATATACTAAAAAAATTTACGCCCTTCTAAGTTTAAATTACTTAGAATATTTTTTTTCTAATTATCAAAAAAATAGAATAAGTTGTCTTTTGTTTTAAAATTCTAGTTCATTTAAAGCTGAAATTAATTTTATAAACAATTATGTATTTTTCTCAAACTATAAGTTACTTACTAAATATTTGAAAAATAAAGAAATAACATCAGCTCTCTTGTAGAAATAAAAATATCAGTCTATTTGCTCAAGAAATGAGTTTTAAAAAGCAACAAAAAAACACACCTAAAACACAAAATGATACACAAGAACTTAATAGCTCTCATAATTTCAAAGAAAGTTCTACAAGTGAGAGTTATAACAGGAGTAGTAGTAATTTAAGTTTACAAAACCATGAAGAACTGATTAAAAAACTTAAGCAAAAAATGACCCCTGAACAAATTGAATTTTTCCGTAAAAGAGGTTTAATGTTTTATCAAAGTTTTTTTTACATCTATACTTAAGTTTTAAATAAATATATATTTATATTTTATATGTAGACTTATTTTATTTAAAATTTTATTTTCTAAAAATTACAGAGTTGTACAACAACTTCAAATTAAATAATTTCAAAAATCTAAAAGTTTACTCTTGGAAGAATTGGTTAATATTTTGTACTTTATTACTCCTATTTTATACTTAGTATGATAAACGATTACTATTTGTTGATTTTAGGTAAAGCGAAAATGGAAGCTAGTCAAAAGCTAAATAATTCTTCAGGTAATAACAAACACCATAGTTGTACTTTTTGTTTGTAAAGTTATTATTTGAGTACTTACTAAATTCGAAATTTAATATTGTTATGTTTTGTTTAGTCTAAATATTTATTTTCTTAAACAATGTTTTCAAATAATCAGCTGTTAATACTAATGGTATTTTTTTATTAGCTAAACCAACAAGCAAAATAACAACTAAAGAAGAAATTTTTTTAAATAACTTGGTATCACTTTCAAATCAAGAGCGTTTAATCTCCAAATCACTGATAGAAAAACAAAATGATTTTAGTGAAAACTTTTCTACAGAAACTATTCAAGGTTTGTTTTACATTAAAATAGTTTAGTTTTTCCTATTACAACAGGTAAATTAAAGATAACGTAAATAAATGTTTTATTAATACATAAATATCGAAAAAGCTATGTCGTAATTTATACTAAAACTCTTACTTTAAGAATTAGAAGCTATAGAAAAAGAAAAGTATCCAAACATGCAAACACTCGAAAATGATAAACTAGCTTGGATGAAAGAAATTAATAACATGACTGAATCTCAATCAGCCTATAGGTAATAAAAGTCAAATGTTTTATAAAACATATACGTAAACGTCATAATCTTTTTAAAAAGCTAATTGTGTGAATTTGAGTTGTAGCAATGAACTGTGAGTGAATACTTACTTGTAGGATATATGTAATAAATTTCTGCAAGGTTTGATTTCAATGGAAATATTTTAACACTGGAAGAGAGTCAGTCAATGAGCAGCAAGTTGGGATTGCACCACCATCCAGAGGAACAAGATCTTGGTGGTTACAACTTGCACGAGTTGTTTCAATTGACCAGAAGTAGAGTGACTTCTCAAAGAAGTTATGCGTTCAAGACTATTACTTGCATAATTAAAAAGGTTATTTAGTGGTTTCAATATAAATTAGTTAGAAAATAAATACATTAAAGAATTATAAAGTTTTTTTTTTTGGTACTAATCAATTTAAAGTTATATTCCACAGTAGGTCAGCAAGTGGTAATAGACGTTTTAGATTTATGAAAATTAAATTAAGAATTTTACATTTTTAAATAGAACTACAGTTCTTTTTAAATACTGATTTTGTTTCTTTTATGCTTCAAGTGATTGTGAACTTTTGTGAGTTAAATGCGGTAATTTTTTGTTAATTTTGTGTTTAAAAATTACATAAAATACTTCTTAATTTTATGTCAAAATTTTAAGCTTGCAACAACTACATAAAAATACTTACATACACCCTTTTTTTACTATTTTAATTAACAGATATTATAATAACCATATTTGCCAAAAAACCTGGAGTCTTGGAAAAACCTGGAATTTGACAATCTAGGCTAAAAAACCTTGAATTTTGAACAAAAATCACTAAAAAACCTGGAATTTTAAGCAATTTTTACAAGTTAAGTAGTAAAAATTTTTGTCATCATCAAAAACTTTTTTATTAACAAACACATTTAAAGTAGCTTTAAAATATATTTTCAAAGTTTTTATACTATTTAACACAGTATTTTATCAGAAAATTAATTTTAGACTTTGATTTATTTTAATTAAATTAAATATAGACCCAAAAACGTAGGCTTTTAAAAACATGGAGAAAACTTGCCAAAAACCAGTGGCAACCCTGAATACCAGACTAATTACATAAGTTTTTTGAAAACTTTAAATGTTTGAACTTTTTTCTTCTTTAAAAAATTTCTATGTTTTTAAAAAACTCAGGGGTGTATTTAAGGAAAACTGAGAGTTATATAATTTAAAGATATCCTCCACTTAATTTTTGTATGAGGCTAAAATAGTTTTTGTATATGATAGAAAAGTTACAAAAAAAATTTTAGATGTGTTTAATTTAAAAATCTAAATTTTATTAAAGTTTTTTTTGCAATACTTTAACGGTCTTTTTTATAATAGATTGTTTCTAATAAAAAAATTATGTTTAGATATTAAATTACTAATGTTATTTTTTGACGAATACTGTAAATCACAAAAAAGAAAAATGTTAACAAAGATTGCAAACTGTAAGTATTCTGATATTTTTTGTAGTACTTGCAAGCCGTTTTTTGACAAAAATTCTTGCAAATTTTAAGTAATTTTTAAACTGAATATAGTAACACTGTTTGCCTTTAAACTTGAATAACGTTTGAAATACTTGAAGCAAAAATAAACAAAACTATTTTTGAATAAAAAGAAAATAATCTCTTTACTAATATTATATATTTATTATTCTTAGATTATTTTGATTTTTTGGTAACTAAAAAGTTCATTCTCCCTCCTAGTAGTTTTATGTGATTAAAAATAATTATAATAGTTTTTTTCGAATATTAATAAATATTAGCACAATAAATGTTTTATTTTTTTATTTTTAAAGCATTGTAAATATTTATGAACTATAAAATACAAATAATTTAAATTTACTCAATGGTGCATTTTTTTAATCAGAAAAGCTAGAAAGTTATTATAAAACAGGAGTAAAAATGTACTATAAGCTTTAGTTTTTTTTTACTCTATCAAATGTAATTAAGTTTTATCTTAATATATTTTAACTAATTTATTGAATTACAGTTTAAACTGAATAACTTGTTAAAATAGGAACGTGATAATGTGTATTCCATGAAAGACGTTTCGTTCATACAAATTCTACTTGATGCAGGATTTCTTTTTATACTGAGAATGGCCATCGATGATAGCTCCAAAACAATGATTAAAGCTGCTATCAATTGTTTGAAAACTCTTGTGTGTAGAATTGACGTTCAGGTTAGATATTCATGAAATAAGATTTTTTGAGTCATATGCATTTATGCTTGTAAGTTTTCAAATATTAGTAAAATTGAAGGATTAAAGGCTAACACGAAAACAAACTGATTTTGAAAGTAGTATTTTTTGATTTTTTGCTAGGTAGTTTAAAAAACTTCGTTATGTTTTCGTTCAAGTCTAGTAAAAAAATATTCAGTATATTCTTAAGTTAATTGTTTAAAGTTAAGTATTAGCTTATGTATTCTTATAATTTTTCTCAAAACAGTTTTGTTCGAACGATATTGAACATGTAACATATAATTTTTGCAAAAATTTTAATTTACTCTCATTCATTATAATTCATTATACTTTTATTTTTATATAGTTTACAGGGTTGCCACAAGGTCAGGAAAAAATGGGCGTTTTTAGAAAAAAATCAGGAAATTTATTAAAATTAAAAAAAACGTCAATTTTTGTCACTTTAAATTCCTTATTTAAGTTCCTTATTTTCCAAAGCCTTCAAATGGTAAAAAATTAATCAAAATTCCTTTAAAGTCAGACTAAAATTGCAAAGTTTTCCTAAAAAATTTACAATATTATTTAATTTCTAATGCCTTCATCTGGTTTAAATTAATAATATATCCATTATAAGATGTAACGTTATAAGGCGTTAAATCCTGGAGATCCTGATAAGCTAAGCTTATCGGAATGTATATCACAGATGTTCTTGTGCTAAAACTTTATTTCAACTAACGGCGTTTCACTGCTCTCAAATAAATTTAAGAACAGATCTACGGAGTCTATAAAATGTTAACACACATTAGAAAAAAAGCAGAAAAAAGCATGTATAATTATGTATAGTGTTTATCTAGGTAGTAACTATAAATGGACTTTATGGTTTAAAAACAAAGTTTGGGATAAAAGCATAAAATTATAAAGTTGTCTACAAAAAAAACAAATTTAATAAAAGTTGGCACTAACCTCAAAAAGCTCTAAGAATAGGCAAATTTTAAAAATGAAAATTAAATTGAGTTGTGCAGAAATGTTACGTCATAATAATTTTAACAAATTTTTCAATAATTTATACAGCTTAAAAACATGAAGTATTAAACTTGCAAGTATAAGTTTTGTGAAATAAATTAGTACATAAATAGACAGAGTTATTTAAAGTAGAATCGTCGGTTATGGGGACAGATATTCGATAAATCTTGCCGCTTATTCAGAAGTAGGTCTTTATCTTCTGCTGCAATTACTGCTCTTTCTGTATTGCAAGTTGGGCAAATTCTACTTACTCCGTTGGATGCATGTTTTATCTTTGAAACAATACTCCACTCCATGTTTGGCCTTTTACCGTACCTGTGAAAAAAGCTCCAGACATAATCCGATAAACGCGTGCTTTGTTTTTTATTTATATTTTTAAAAGTATGTTTATGATTAGCATATCTATCCTTGAAACTACCTGCTGTACTTCCGATATAAATTTTATCTGGGCCCTTACTTTCAACTTTAACTTTATAAATTACATTTTTAATTAAACAATTACCTTTTAATGGGCATTTATCTTTGTTTAATTTACGGCAATTACATGTTTTAGGCATATTACTTAACTTATTACTATTAGGGTTAGTTGGTTTTGAATATTTATTTATAGTTTTATTGTTATGCATTTTGCTTATACTTTTAACGCTATTATCACTTATTTGTTCTAAGTTTTCTTTTATCATTTTAGAAATACTTCTAGTTATACGTTGATTATTATAATCTACACTATTGTTAGTACTATTGATATGGATATTTTCATTATCATTAATATTAAAGTTATCATTATAGCTTATATCTTTAATGTTTAAAGTTTTAATATGTTTTACATTATTGTTACCATAATTAAAATTTTTACTATTAGGATTATCATTATTATTACTGTTATTATTAATTTGATTAGTATAATTAGAAATATTGTTCATATCTACGTTATTACTAACTTTATTACTAGAGTTATTATTTGTATTAGCTTTGATATGTCTATTTTTAAAATTTGAAATTACTGTTTTGTTGTGCGATTGTATTAAAGTTTTAACATTACTCATGCAACTATAAGAAATTTTAACTGTCTTTCTATTGAAAATTTTATTATAAAAGTGGCTATCGGGGAAGTGTTTATCGACTAGCTTTAAAAATTCTTTACCTAAGTTTATATTAACTGAAGAGCAATATGGAGGATTATACCACATTATATGTCGGTTACGCGGTTTTTTGCGTTTTTTTTCTACATCTAATTTTTCATACTTTAATTTACATTTAAAACCTCGATTTTTTAATTCATTTTCGTACGGTGCTTTTATTTCGTTAAATATCTTTTCATTCGAAGAGAGGGTACTTAGACGTTTTTGTGTCATTACCGGGAGGCATTTTTTTACATGGTAAGGGTGGTCAGAATTAATATTGATAAAGTTTAATAAAGAATTCGGTTTACGGTACGGACGGTAAGTATTATTAGATAAATTTAAAGTAACATCTAAAAAATTCGTTATTTGCGCTCCTATTTCTAAAGTTATTTTAAAACCGATATCAGACATCAATCTAAACGTTGACTTTTTAATTTTTTCGTAAACAAGAGGTTTTGAAAGATCAATAACACCGAGTCCATCATCTCTATACAACCCACAATTATCAAAAATACTTTTGAGTTTATCTAGGATGTATAAGCCTACAAGATCGCATACCTCCGCTCCATGAAAACTACCCATTGGTATATCAAAAAAACTATCGGTATCATTTTTCTTCCATACATCATCACCCGAAAAAAGCAAAGAGTCGCACGAATGGAATATAATGTCTGTATCTGATTTATTAAAATTAGAAAATTGGGATGCATAATCTAGTGCGTTAATTAAGTGCGCTTTTGTAATAGACGGGTAAAATTCGACGATATCAAAGCTAATAAAACGCTTACTGCTTTTATTGTTAATATTATTAAACCATTGTAGTAGTTCACCAGTGTTTTTCCATTGGATTAGACTAGTGGCTGTTCTTACGTCTTTAATTATACTAGTTAAAATTTGTTTAGATATTTTACCAATATGCGTTTTACTTTTACTTATTAGTCTGCACTTGACTGTTGCAGGAAAATTATCTTTATGATCCTTTACTGTTATATATGCTTGCGATCTTTCTAACTTAGGTATACGTTTACCAGTAATATTATTTTCATTTAAAAGTTCTTGTGCACGGGAGTCTATCGTATCAGCCGGATTATTAGTACATTTTTTATAGTTTTTTGTGATATTATCTAAAAGTAACTTATCATAATTTTTTGGACTGATTTTATACAAATTATTAGTTTTGTCTGCAAAAATAACAAGTTTATTAGACTTTTTTATAGAATTAATCTTGTTACGTAAATTATATTGAAAGTTATTAGTTTTACCGGGTTTAAGTTCAATTTTATTAATTAAATCAATTAATTCAGATTCAAAAGGTATTAATTTTACACAGATTGGTGCCGACTTTTTAGTCGGGAAAGGCAAAGATTTACTTATTGTACTTAATTTAAGTACAATAAGTAAATCTTTGCCTTTCCCGACTAAAAAGTCGGCACCAATCTGTGTAAAATTAATACCTTTTGAATCTGAATTAATTGATTTAATTAATAAAATTGAACTTAAACCCGGTAAAACTAATAACTTTCAATATAATTTACGTAACAAGATTAATTCTATAAAAAAGTCTAATAAACTTGTTATTTTTGCAGACAAAACTAATAATTTGTATAAAATCAGTCCAAAAAATTATGATAAGTTACTTTTAGATAATATCACAAAAAACTATAAAAAATGTACTAATAATCCGGCTGATACGATAGACTCCCGTGCACAAGAACTTTTAAATGAAAATAATATTACTGGTAAACGTATACCTAAGTTAGAAAGATCGCAAGCATATATAACAGTAAAGGATCATAAAGATAATTTTCCTGCAACAGTCAAGTGCAGACTAATAAGTAAAAGTAAAACGCATATTGGTAAAATATCTAAACAAATTTTAACTAGTATAATTAAAGACGTAAGAACAGCCACTAGTCTAATCCAATGGAAAAACACTGGTGAACTACTACAATGGTTTAATAATATTAACAATAAAAGCAGTAAGCGTTTTATTAGCTTTGATATCGTCGAATTTTACCCGTCTATTACAAAAGCGCACTTAATTAACGCACTAGATTATGCATCCCAATTTTCTAATTTTAATAAATCAGATACAGACATTATATTCCATTCGTGCGACTCTTTGCTTTTTTCGGGTGATGATGTATGGAAGAAAAATGATACCGATAGTTTTTTTGATATACCAATGGGTAGTTTTCATGGAGCGGAGGTATGCGATCTTGTAGGCTTATACATCCTAGATAAACTCAAAAGTATTTTTGATAATTGTGGGTTGTATAGAGATGATGGACTCGGTGTTATTGATCTTTCAAAACCTCTTGTTTACGAAAAAATTAAAAAGTCAACGTTTAGATTGATGTCTGATATCGGTTTTAAAATAACTTTAGAAATAGGAGCGCAAATAACGAATTTTTTAGATGTTACTTTAAATTTATCTAATAATACTTACCGTCCGTACCGTAAACCGAATTCTTTATTAAACTTTATCAATATTAATTCTGACCACCCTTACCATGTAAAAAAATGCCTCCCGGTAATGACACAAAAACGTCTAAGTACCCTCTCTTCGAATGAAAAGATATTTAACGAAATAAAAGCACCGTACGAAAATGAATTAAAAAATCGAGGTTTTAAATGTAAATTAAAGTATGAAAAATTAGATGTAGAAAAAAAACGCAAAAAACCGCGTAACCGACATATAATGTGGTATAATCCTCCATATTGCTCTTCAGTTAATATAAACTTAGGTAAAGAATTTTTAAAGCTAGTCGATAAACACTTCCCCGATAGCCACTTTTATAATAAAATTTTCAATAGAAAGACAGTTAAAATTTCTTATAGTTGCATGAGTAATGTTAAAACTTTAATACAATCGCACAACAAAACAGTAATTTCAAATTTTAAAAATAGACATATCAAAGCTAATACAAATAATAACTCTAGTAATAAAGTTAGTAATAACGTAGATATGAACAATATTTCTAATTATACTAATCAAATTAATAATAACAGTAATAATAATGATAATCCTAATAGTAAAAATTTTAATTATGGTAACAATAATGTAAAACATATTAAAACTTTAAACATTAAAGATATAAGCTATAATGATAACTTTAATATTAATGATAATGAAAATATCCATATCAATAGTACTAACAATAGTGTAGATTATAATAATCAACGTATAACTAGAAGTATTTCTAAAATGATAAAAGAAAACTTAGAACAAATAAGTGATAATAGCGTTAAAAGTATAAGCAAAATGCATAACAATAAAACTATAAATAAATATTCAAAACCAACTAACCCTAATAGTAATAAGTTAAGTAATATGCCTAAAACATGTAATTGCCGTAAATTAAACAAAGATAAATGCCCATTAAAAGGTAATTGTTTAATTAAAAATGTAATTTATAAAGTTAAAGTTGAAAGTAAGGGCCCAGATAAAATTTATATCGGAAGTACAGCAGGTAGTTTCAAGGATAGATATGCTAATCATAAACATACTTTTAAAAATATAAATAAAAAACAAAGCACGCGTTTATCGGATTATGTCTGGAGCTTTTTTCACAGGTACGGTAAAAGGCCAAACATGGAGTGGAGTATTGTTTCAAAGATAAAACATGCATCCAACGGAGTAAGTAGAATTTGCCCAACTTGCAATACAGAAAGAGCAGTAATTGCAGCAGAAGATAAAGACCTACTTCTGAATAAGCGGCAAGATTTATCGAATATCTGTCCCCATAACCGACGATTCTACTTTAAATAACTCTGTCTATTTATGTACTAATTTATTTCACAAAACTTATACTTGCAAGTTTAATACTTCATGTTTTTAAGCTGTATAAATTATTGAAAAATTTGTTAAAATTATTATGACGTAACATTTCTGCACAACTCAATTTAATTTTCATTTTTAAAATTTGCCTATTCTTAGAGCTTTTTGAGGTTAGTGCCAACTTTTATTAAATTTGTTTTTTTTGTAGACAACTTTATAATTTTATGCTTTTATCCCAAACTTTGTTTTTAAACCATAAAGTCCATTTATAGTTACTACCTAGATAAACACTATACATAATTATACATGCTTTTTTCTGCTTTTTTTCTAATGTGTGTTAACATTTTATAGACTCCGTAGATCTGTTCTTAAATTTATTTGAGAGCAGTGAAACGCCGTTAGTTGAAATAAAGTTTTAGCACAAGAACATCTGTAATATATCCATTATAAAACTGCAAAAAGTTTCTATTAACTTATTGAACTACTACTCTACTTGAGCAAACAGTTTTTGTAAGCTTTTTACTATTGATGATCTGTAGCAAGTGAACTTCCATAGTGAAAATGTGATATATACAAAAGAGTTTATCTAGCATAATTTAGAATCAAAGTGTTTTTTGTTTAAGTAAATAATTGAGCCAGCAAAATTGGGGGTAAAAATAAATGAGTGCAAAAAGGAAAGAAAAGAAGCCAACAAATTGTTGCTAGATTTTGAGAAAAGATTCTCTTCAACAAAAATAGGTGCAGCAGATGAGAACAATTTAAATAAAATGAGGCAAATGGTTTTAACTGCCAAAAAAATGAAGCGGGATGCAGACCAGACGAACGAAACCATATCTTCAATAGCTAAAGAGGTTGAAGTGCTAATAAAGAAACGGATAAAATAAATTTGAATACATGTAATAAAAAAAAAGTGTTTGATTTAGTTCTTTATTCATTTAAGGTTTTTATTGTAAAAGTTCGTTATATGTCGTTTCGTTTATTTAGATACATTTATGTTAAAAAATACTGAAAAATTGTGTTTTTTTTCAGACATCTGTGTTTATAAGGTAATAATACAAATATTTTGCTGATAGAGCATTTTATTGCAAATACATCAATCATACACAGATGGTTTAAAGATGTAATGGAAGTTTGATTATTGAGTTTAGCAAAAAATGTTGTTTTAACCTGTATTAAAATTAAATTAAAAGCTCTATATAGTTTCAAGTGTTATATTATATATTTTAGAATAAGTTAAAACTAAGAGTTTGATTTAAAAATGTCAGGAAAATTTTAGTAAAAAGTCAGGAAAAGTCAATAAATTTTTCTCAGCTTGATCTGTGGCAACCCTGAGTTTATTTTAGCTACTGATAATTACTGTAACGATGATGTTATTGAAATTTTAAGAGTTCGGTTAAATTCTGTAATCATTATGACCTAGTAATTAAGTTTAAACTTATTTTATTACTTAAGTTTGTGAAAAAACTATACTAATACCTAGGCTTAATTTTAATCCATTATATAAAGAGTTGTTTACTAAGGCTTACTTGCAGTTATGTGAAAATAAAAGGTTGCAAGTAATTTTATGTCTTAGAAATAGTTTAGCAGTTAATAGGAAATTAATATAAAGAAATGTTTAACTAAAATTATAAAAACCGTTTGTGTTTACGGCTGGAACACAAATTATCTGTAAATTAAAAAAAAAAGGTTTTTTTTTTATGAATCTTTTGTAATTTATGTAAATTTTTTGTCTCTTTGTTTACTTATTTATGGCTAAGTTTTATCGACCTTTTCTGTCTTTTCTAAACTGTAGTACTTACAACTTTTTTATAATCAAATTTTGTTACTGTTTAGCTAGTTACTATCTAATGTAAGATTTTAAGTAATCATGTTTTAGATTTCACAAATAATTAGACAGTTTAATCTAGATTTAGTTTACGGAGGATTTTAAGATTCCAGTAACATTCTTCAAATTGTATGTAGAGTTTCGTTGTGTTTTTTGACTTGATTGTAGCTTTATAGATAAGGTTGGATAGAAGACATTGGTTTCATAATAGTTCTTTGCGCGGTTGCATACTTTCTTGTTTATGTTTTTATTATTGCTATAACTAATTTTATAAAACCAAATTATACAGTAATCTTCCTTTATTGTACCAACATATGTTTTGTTTTTATTTATATTCCAGTGAACTTGTTTCACTAGGATCTTTTGTTACCAAACGATTAAATCTATATTTTGAACAGTTATAACTAATTTTATACTTTTTTTAATCATTGTTCTGTTTTAGAAAATTTTAGTGCAGCTAAGTACAGTTTCTATTGTTATACGATTGATTTTTTATATTAGTTTTTGTTATCAAAATAGATTTTTACTAAACTTAAAAATGGTTTGCTAGTTTTTTATTGACTTTTAGCTTAAATTATCCTATTTATTGTTTTAAATATTAACTACTCTATAGTCAGTCGCGCACAAAACGTTAAATGCCAACTCTATTTTCTATAAGGAATTCTTTATTGTAATCCTATGTTTTAAAAGATCTATATCAAGGTGTAATATTTTTTGATATGTTTGGAAAGCCTAAAATAACCAAATAAGTTTTTTAAATATTTTATTGTTTTTTATTTTGTTGAAATATTTTAAATGTTAATAACAGTTTGTTACATAATCGATACTTACGATATTTAAAAAAACATTTCAACAATTGCACATACTAAAAGTTATTTACCATAAATCTTTTATATGTTATGTTTTAAAGTATAATGTAGACCTTGGTTGAATTAAGTAATTTGTAAATAAATTTCGGTTTTACTGGCAACCACAATAATAACATCTTAACTAAAGCATTTTTTAACGCACTGTTAATATGCAATATTTTTAACTTCAGAATCAAATTGAAAATGAACAATTCCTGCAAACGAGCGGTTGTGAGTTGGAGCCGATAAGAATTGAAAGTGGAAATGCGAAGTTGTGGGATAAAGATGAGAGTGACGCGGATGTGAGCAAGAGAGATGTCGTTTGCGGCTTGATCAGAATGTCGACTGTCGATCGCATCAGGTATGAGTGTTAAGCAGTTTCATAAAACAATCAAGTTTTTTTTATTGTTTTAGCAAATATTTTTAAAGCCTTCTAATACTTTAATTACAAAATCAAATTTTCAGCTTCCTACTTGAGAATGGTAACTTGGACTTGGTTTCGAAAATCGAATGCCTCCAAATTATTTCAAGATTTTGCGAGCATTCTCTGCAAGCTGCAACATTTGTTTTTGAACATCCTTATTTGTTCAAAGTATTAGTGCAATTACTTCAAATAGAAAAAGGTTGTCTATCTTAAAATAAAGCTTATACTTAATTGTTTTTACGACTAAATTGTATAACTAGTTCTATTATTATGGTTATTATAATAACCTTGACTTGCTGTTTATAACTAGATAAAGGTGTGATTTTTTAAAGCTTGAAATTTTTATTAATGACTTCTTTTGTGTTTAAAGAACAAAATCAAAGGAGTAGGTGGGTAACGCGTATTTTAAAATGTTGATCTCATTTTTAAGAATAGCTTTGCATACAGTTGCTTTTTATATTATTATAAATTTAAAGTTGGTTTTGAAATATAATGGTACCAAGTTGGAAAGATCAATAGGTTCCTTATGGAAGGGCTAAGTAAAATGGTAAAAAAGATACTACTACATTAAAATATTTCTTTCCCTACAGTTTTTAAGCTTTTTTCTAATACTTTTATAAAAGACAAATAAATATATAATATAATTTGTACTTCTTTTTTCACATAAAAGTTAATGATAAACAATTGTGCTGTAGGAATATGTTTATCTAAGTAAAAAAATAAAAACTATTTTTTCTTACTTTGGGTCACAAAATGCTTATTTTTAATTTTTTTAATCCTTACAATAGAAACTTTTCTTGTAATGCAAGGAAGTTCCTGAAAATAGGTCAATTGCTAAAAATTAAGAATAAGATAAATTTTTAGTAAGTTTTTAAATTTTGGAAAATACTTACAATCAAAAATTGCGGTCCATACGTATGTATTGGAAAATTTTCACAAAAATGACTATATCTTAAAAAAAAATTTTTCAAGAAAAACTGAACTGTAGTTTATACATATGTTTATTCTTTCAAAACTTTATTATGAAAACTAAGTTTTGGTCAAAGACCTCTTCTCTGCTTAAATAAAAAATCTAAAAAGATATGTAACAGTCATGGAAAATAGTATTTAAGCATTTAAATAAAAACAATGTTTTACTTAAAAACAGAACAAGATAAGTTTTAATCTCAGGGTTGAATTTATGGTAAACTTTGAATTTTAGTTAAGTTTCGAAATCCAAATAAAAATTGAAAAATTATAAGAACCTTTGTGTAAGCTTATTTTTTTCTTCTAGTGAGTTTTCAAAATAAATATTACTTATGAAAATGTAGTTAATAGTAGTAAAAGAGCCTATAGTTTATGTAAAACTTTTATGTAAAACTTTTATGTAAGAACCATAGTGCTCTTGCCCTATGCCCTTAAATGGTAATTAGAATTGAACTAACACTGATAATTGAGCTTGACTAAAAATATAAAAGTAAATAGATTTTGAAAACTGTATTAAGGACTCTAGTGTTGAACCACAACTGGAAGAAAAGTTGAGTTGTCATCAAATGAAAATAAGTGATTAGAAAGTTTTGTATTTTGGAACTACTAGACATTTTTTGATATTCCATCAAAAAAAAATTATGCCATTTGGTTGAAGATTAAGTAAAAGTGTTTTTAATAAATCTTGAATAACACTAAACATACACTTTGAAAGGCAGTCTAAAATACCTTTACATAAAGTATTTTGATTCCTTTTTAACAAAAATTTAAAGATAAATTTGAGTTTTGATTATTCAGTTTAATTCATAATTTAATGATGTTTTTTCATTATTCGAAAAAGAAGATTTTTTTATTGCTTGGCTCTAATCTTGGTAAACCTCAAAAGATTGTGAAAGGTCGGTATTTACATTTTCACCTGTGGTCTAGTTGATTCCAATAGTATTAACAGAGCAATGTCTCATGATGCCCGTTTAAGTTCAGAATGTCAAACTTTTTTTTTATCATCCCAAAGTGTTTTGTTTTACTTTAAAAAATATACTAACTACTAACCATTTACCAACTGCTACAACACAAAGTGATTAAATTATGAGTTAAACCTTCTTTTTTTATGTTAAAAAAAAACTAATGTTTTAATATATCAAAAGCTTGTAGCAAAAATATCTTTCAAAGCTATTGGTTTAAGTCTTATGATTTTTAATCTAGAATTTTTTTTAAGAAATATTTTGCTAAAATCTTAGGTTGTGTTATAGTTTCAAGTAAAAAAGTATTAAAATATTAGGTTTTTATCAAATTCTCAAATTTATAAACCTTTAGATCCATTTAATCTCGAATTAAATACAAATTGTACAGTTTAATTTTACTTGATTTAAAATATATATAACTATAGCATTCAGAAGGATTTTTTTAGCAATATTAAAGCTAATAGTACTAGTTCACACAATTTGGACTTATTAATTAACTTGTAAAATTGATTTTTTGAGATGAAAAAATCGTTACAATAATTTTAGTATGTAACATATTGTTCATTCAAAAAGTAATATAAAAGAATTTGTTTTTTTAGTTTTACTAAATTTTGATAACAACTATTATATATTTACAGTTTCCATAAGAATCAAGAACATTTTTTTGACTCCGGAAGATTGTGAAGCTTTATTAGTTTTTACCAGTATTGTGAAAATTTTAAGAATAACTTCTCAATGTGGAACACACATTGCAGGAAGAATAACAAAATTAATTAAAAAAATTATTAATGTTTCATATAACATCATAAAACAAGGTAAGCATATATTAGTGGTAAATTAAGTTTTGGATTATATTTAACTTTTTTTATTTGTTTGTTGTCATATCTAGTTTTGCAATTAACTAAAAATATTGAAAGTATCAATAAATTAGATAGTACTAAAGTTATTTATTCTATACTCTAGTTTTGTAATTGTATAAAAATTTAAATACTTCAAAAGTTGAAGAGCCTTCGAAACGTCAAATGCACGAACTGAAAATAGAATGCTGCAAATATCTGATTGTACTATCATCTTACGGACATTCAAACGAATATCTGAAGTAAGCCTTAATAATTGTAATTTGTCATAAACTACTACATTTAAGAAAAAAAGTTTGTAATTTTTTCTGAATGTTTTTTATAAAAGAGAAAATCAAATGTGTGTTTTTATTTAGCATCTTTCTCTAATGGCTTTACATTTTGAGCTATTAAATTTTCTAAAATATAAATAATTTAATGGTTAATTAATTTTTATTTTGCAATAAACTAGACTAGCTTTTTAATTTGTAGCTAAAAGACATTAAAATACTTTGTATTATGTTGTTAATTCATTCTGAAATACGTAATGGCTTTAAAATAGACTTTTTTGTACAAGCTAATTTTATTTTAGTTAGTTTGTATTATGCTATCTCTACAAAACTAAATACTAGCGTAATCTAAAAATTGTAAGTAACCACACAATAACTAACAGCTTGAAGTAATAAATTTTAAAACAAAATAGTCATTCAAATACCACATAACTATTTTACAGTACAAATTTGTCAACTGCTGGATTTGTATTAAATAGAATTTATGGAAAACTTGAAAACTCAGAAGAGATTGAATTAGTTGATGCATACATAACAAAGCTTTTCTTAGTCACCCCTAAAACGTCTAGTAGATTAGACGTTTTAGAAATTTCGTCTAAAATTGTTTTTTCTCTCATCAAAAGATATCCTAATTGTGATGAATATCAGGTTTGATTCAAGTTATATTAGATAATGGCTTGCAGCTTAAAGCTTTACCTCCTTGTACACATAAGTTGTATTTTGTTTTAAATAGCATTAAATTAATAATATTTTATCATGTTTAGCTTAGATAAAAAATTCTTTTTTCTTTCAAAGTATAAACATTTACTTTGAAACAGGATTGCAAAAATCCTGGAATCCTAGTAAAAACTTGCAATAACCTGAATTTGAAAGTTTAAGCAAAAAAAAAAATTATAAATACTTTGAAAAAGAAAGGGGAAAAAACTGGAGTTTTGAAAAGTTTTTATATGTAAAGTTATAAAATTCTAATCAGATACAAAACATTTTTTTTTTAACCATTTAAATTTGTTTTTATTATAAAACACTTTTAAAAAATTATTACAGTATCCTTTCAATGTTTTTTTTTACTATTTAAGTCAGTTTTTTACCTTAAATTTAATGGTAAACTAAACATAAACAAAAAACTACTTTCAAAAAACCTGGAAGATATTCAGAAAACCGGGAAAAAATTTCAAAAAACTTTTGACAACCCTGTAAAAACTATAAATACAGTGTTTGTTTCATCATACTCTTGTTAAACCTTAATTTTTATTTAAGTTTGTTGTCATTTATTATAAAAACTTATTTAAAACTTGTGCATTTTTCGTACTCCAAGTATACGTTTTAGTTAGTTTATATCAAATATGTGTTATAAAATATTTTTACTTGTATATAATGCATAATAGCTATTAATAGTTTTTAAGGATTATCAAGTCTTAGTTTCATACAAATGTTAAAGCATTAATAATTTTGTTAAACATTTATTTCTATAACTATCAATTTTTAAGTTTAAATAATTGATGATCAAAAAAATACATTTTAGAGATGTAAAGGTTTTAGAAAAACTTAACCGCTATAACTTTTAAACAAACTAATGATAATATATTAAACAATAAAAAATTACTTGTATCAATATATTTTAGTTATTTAGCCAATTATTTTTTCAGACAAAGCTTTTAGCTATACTAATGAACTATCTTCCTTTTTCAAGAATAAAAAGTTTTAATTCATTAGAAGATTCACGTTTGAACGTATTAATGAAGTGTGTTGAAACTGCAATTAAAGAAAATATGTGGTAAGATGTTACATATTCAGTACATTTATTTTTACATTTATATATTTTTTTACACTATTTTTTTATGTTTTTTTTTTGCCTAACCAAATATATACTTATTATCATTATCAACAGTATTATACCTGTGAATTCGTATTTATAAATATGTTATGGAAAAACGTTTTGCAGCCAATATTTTGTTTTTCATTAAAATAAAAAAGTTTAACTATACCTCAATCAGCATTTATTTATAAGATTTTATATTTTAACTATTTACTTAATCCAGCTTAAAAATAAATAATTAAACTCTAATAAACTTTACAGTACAACATATAAAAAAAATTGATTTTTTTTTATAATTAACGAATAATAGTTTTTAACTTTATGTTAAAAAGAAATTAATAACTATATAAAGTTTTTAACATAATATTTTAAAAGAAAAGCTAAAAGTAATAAACAAAAACTTTCTCAAGTTTTACTTAACTTATATAAATGTAAAAAAAAAAAACTGAATTGAATTGGTATTTATATAAATGTATAAAATCTTGTCTACTTTTATTAACTTTTTTATCTTAGGTTAATTATAAAACATAAATCGACTGAAATTTTTGTCACTCGTACTAAGTAAGGTTTCATAACAATGTTAATAATCATAATAAAACAGCTTAGGACAAAACCAGAAAATTCTTTCCAAGAATCATCAAACTTCAATGACAAAGAGCCTTTCAAGTTCAGGACTAGAATATATAAATATCGAGAATTGTGATAAGTTAATTAATACTTCAAGCCAGTATAGTTTGCTTGCAGCATTTCTTAATGTCCTTTGCTCCTTAATCAAGTAATACTTGTTTTTTTACCTAGTTTTTTAAATATTTAATAACATATATAGTTGGTAAAAATTTTAAGTTTTAAAATTAAAACTATAACAATATATCTTTAATTATAAACATTTTTGCTTAAAAACCTTATATGTTATAGGACTAATAAAACCAAATCAGAGACGTTGTCGGCATGGTTTATAGAAGTTATCCTAAATCAATTAAAAATATTTGACAGTGATTTGGTTAGGCTGCCTCAAATTTTTAAAAATCCTTTACATCAAATTGCACATTTATTAATTGAAATAGCTTTTCAAATGGTTAGTTTGACCAAGTTTCTATATTCATTAAAGTTAGGCAACACAAAATTAAAATAGTTTCTACATATATAATTTTTTTGTATTTTCTTGTTCATATCTACTATAACGCTTTTTTTATATAATTATGTACAGTAATCGATCAATTTGAGCAGTGTAAAAACAGTTTTTGCCATTTTACAAAAAAGTTCAAGTTTCTAACTTTGTATATGATTACTATAGAGCAATAGTAATTTATTAATAAATCACCTGTTCTTAGAACTAAAGTTTAAGAACTATAACTCTTTTTTTTCTGTCGCAATATAAATGTTTTAAAGTTTCAACATGTTTTTGTTTTTTTTTATACATAATTATTACTTAAGACTATGTAAATATAGCAATCGAATGATTTACAAAACTAAAATTTTTGGGCACCTTTTTGCAAAAACTCATTCAAGATTTATTAACATTTGAATTTTAAATTGTAAAGTACTAATGATTTAGTTTTAGTTTTGTAAATAATAAATTATAAAACACAATGACAAGTTATTATTAAACGTACTTTATTAGTTTTAATTAGTCTATATGTTAAACTGAATTCGTGTAGCATGCCAACAAAATGAGTGATGAAGTGATGGACAATGTTGAGTCGATTCACACCTTCACTCTCAAATTAGCTGTTTCACTGCGCACTGGGCAGGAACATTTGTTGCTTCAATACATCACTAATCGCATCTTTCATCCATACTTTTTAAGGTGATATTTACGTGCCAATGACATTTTATAAACTAACATTACACCTTTTAGATGCTTGTTTTTTATTTAAAAAGTATCTATATAATTTAACAACATATTAAATTTTATACTACTGTGTTGATATATGTATATAAATTTTGTGTCTATAGAAGAGTATTCGATAAGTTAAATATTAAATTCATGTAGTTTTGTACTTAGACAAAATACAGGTACAATTCTTTAATTTCGCCTATATATTTTTTCATTTTGAAATTAGTTTAATTTTACACTTTCCTATAAGATTTGCATAACTTTTTTTAAAAGTTCGTATTTTCTGATAATTTTCTGTTTTTATTTATCGTTTATCTATCAAAACAATGTAACAGAAATAGCTCGTCCGGCCAATTAGTAGATGGTTATATAAAATTCAAAAATATTTACCTGAAATACTTGCAACCTAAACGTTCATCTGTGGAAGAATCTAGTAATAGGTTTGTTGATGACAAACATGTTAAGTGAGAATTTTTGTGTGAAACATTCCAAATTGTTTTTGATTACTAAGCTCGAGTCTTTACTTTTATGTATTTGCCAAAATAAAGTAGTTTTAATTTCTTTAAACATTATTATTTATTTTTCTTTTTAGCTTGCTATATTTTAAAATTTTTTGTATATATAAATTGCTAAACCATTTTCTTGATATAAGAAAGCACTGTTGTATTTAATTATGTTCGGTTTTTTAACAGTATAAAATTATTAAATAATGTGGTAATTAAGTACTGGTGAAACAAAAAAATAGCATGTAATAAAGTTTATAATAACAGATCATTGAATTGTGGGAATGTTAATAGTTTTTTGGTGAACAACATGCAAATGACGTTGTTACCTGTGGACTGGTACTTCATTCCGATTATTAACGCATACACCCAAGTTAATGTGTGCTACAAGTTTGTTTGCTTCTATGAAATTTACGTTACATGCGTATGCTTTATTACTACATTATTATAAGTTTTAACTTTATGTTTTTTGACATCAAACTAATTTTTTTATGTTTTTACTGAACTCCTGTAAACAGTGAAATTGATGAGGAAGTTACAAGCAATGAAGTAGCAACATGCCTTCATTTAATAAATTTTCTTGAAACGAACCGACAAGAGTACATGAAAGAAACTTCGCTCGTCGTAAAAATAGTTCGACTCATGTGTGTGTTTCTGTGCGGTATGTTGCTATTATAAACTTTTCTTCGGCTTAAAAAATAAATAATATTTTGATGTTTTTTTTATTCTATGTTTTGTTTTTTTAAGTTAAATTTATAGTTTAGGATAACCTGAAAATAGTAATTAGTTTAAAGTTTCTTTGGTTAACAAGCGATGTTGTAATAAAAAAGTTAAACAAAAATATATAATATATTAGTTTGTACTACAAAAAACGAAGCATTTTAAAAAATCTTAAATATTGTCTGAAAATAGTGCATAACTACTGTTTAGGCAAAGATGTGTTTGAAGATGAAAATATATCGGCTTTATTGAAAAAACTTTTCGTCAATTATTGCTCTAAGGTCAATCTTGAAGAACTTGAATTTTTTGATCCAATTCCAGGAATAACCTCTTTTTATGATTTGTTAGTTAATTATTTTTAATTTTAGCATATGTTTGTATAGGTTGTTATATAAATAGTTATTTATTGATTCTAACTATTCAAAACTGAAAACGAACTTTCTTTAACAGTTTTTTATACGGGTAAAATAGTTTTACTATTTGAGTTTTAATTTATTGTAATCACCATTGAAGTTATATCTCTTATGATACATTTCAATTGCAATATCAAACTTAAAGGCTAAATTTCTTTTTTAACTTATATTCTATACACATTTGCTTGTTCTTATTCAATTGAATATTTTTGATATTTTTTGACTCTTTATAAATTTATTTCAATTTCAGTTATGAGTCATTGATTGAAGAATACGGAAAAGTTTCGATGAGAAACGAGTTGTTTGCATCAGTGACACTCCTGCCGTTGCACCAACACTCAAAACTGAATACGAAATCGAAACTTTCTTTCTGGACAACACACAAGGACAACCTCTTGTTTTACGGTCTTACAACAGATCAAGTGAGGAATACAACTTAAAATAGATATGGTTAATTTAAATATGTTGATGACAATAAGGTTATGAGATATGAAATTTCAGCTTCTTCTGCCAATTGAAAGCTTCATGCAGCCATACGAAAGTGACGAGACAATTTTGAGGAGCCAGCTTCACGCCTTGCTCACCGGAAAACTGAAAAGAAGTCCCTTACTTGAGAAAATTGCCATCAATCATGTTGCTCACTTCATACAGAAAAATCAGGTAATTTATATTTGGTAGTCATGTGCTTTATAGTAATACTTTTTATATTGTGAAAAAAAATTCTTTCCTTTTTTTCAATGTGTTTTACTTAGTAGCATAGCTCAAATACACTTAATAATAAACAAATATCAGTTTATAGCTACATATTAGATGGTATTATTATTATCATTTGTAGTTTAAGTTAATTCATGCTGTCGATTACAAAACTTAAAACTTAATTTCTCTATTCTTTTTTAATTTCTAAGCTAATTTCAGTATTTTTTAATTATTTTTTCGATAAAAAGAGTAATTTATATGAAAAATACTATTCCTACAGAAACCTTCGAAACTGCAAAAAAGTATGCAAAAATCGATTGAAGAGTTAGCTGGTGAAGATTTGAAAACACAGTTGCTAAAATAAATCAATTGTTTTTACTAGATCAATTTAGCTCGTAGAATATTTTTTATATGCTTGAATATTTGATAGGTAATTTTTTTTGTAGTTTTTCTTACATTGTTTTAATAAAAATTGTTTTAAATAACTAAATAGTGATTCTTTTAGTTAAGTAAATCTTAAAAAAATATTTACAACTTTCTATTATTAAAATAAAAATTACTTCAATTCTATGTTTTTGGGTTTTATCGACCGTAAGTTTACATATGTTTATTCACAAATGTTTGATTAAAATCAATCTAGTTTTAAAAGCTACTAAAGTTTAAAAACTCAAGTTGTTCGTACTCAGTATTAAATAGTGATAACAAAACGAAAGTTAAAGTTTCAATAGCAATGGTAATATTTTTTATATAGATTTGAATACTTATTTGCTGATTTTATACCTCTGCAGGGTAACATCGCATTTTTCAACAATATATTAACATTATAAATTAATATTTTTATCCATAATTTTAACTTTTCTACATAAAAATTGTTCAGAATAATCTAATATACATAGAAACTGCTTAATCACTAATATTAAAAGGAAGTGTATGTCTCAACTTATTTTTCTTTTTGAAATTACACCATTAGACCTAAAACTTTTTTTATTCCAGTAAAGTAAAAAATTAGACTAATAAGTATATGTTATGAGAGCATCTAATTAAAACTTTAAATCTATAATGTTTATGATTGTTATACTATTAAAAAGTAGTTAAATAAACAATATATGACTTAAAGTGCATACACTTGTACCGTTTATTTCATATTTATTGTAAAACGAACTTTATGCTTTATAAGTCTTGCTTCTTCTAAACTTAAATAAAACAGCTTTATAACATATTCAGAAATTAAACAATTAATATAAATATTGATAATATCAAAATTTTATGCTTTCAGTTTTTTTAAAGCTGTACTTTTGACTTGAAGTTATACAAGACTAATTTTCTTTAATAGCCAACTAACAGCTAAAGTTTCTAGCAATTTAAAGTATTTGACTAAATTTATTAAGTGTTAAAGTTTATATTTAAAGTTATAATTCACACTGGCTTAAATAATATTTCTGTATATATATATATTTCAAACAAATTACTTAGTGTGTACATCAGAGTTTCCCACAGTGGGCGATATCGCCTTCTTTTGAGTGATTTTATAGGGTAATAACTAGTAAAGATGCGAACGAGTAAAAAGAGTGTAATTATATTTTAAAGTTTTGTAAAGGTTGTGGTTTATAAAATTAGCTTCAAAATTTCCGGTAAACATCAATATTGTTAGTTAATGTATTCACAGTTAAAGTGTTAGTTTCAAAATTTTTAAAAAAATAAAACATTATTATTAGCAATTATGTTTTTAGTAAAGTAAAAACAGTTAAACATGTGTTCGTCTATATTTGTTGCAAGTAGCTAAATTAATGCATATACAAAAGTTATTTTAATGTTCTGTTGAAGTTTGTAAAAATGAAAGCACAGTACAACACAGTTTTTTATAAAACACAAAATGTAAATTTAACTACAGTTATATTACAAAACTCAAAGGTAAAAAACGTATTAAGTTTAACTAAAACATGCTAAAAATCTTATAAATTAAAAAAAAAATTTTTTGATTTTGAAATCAAAGCTCATCTGCATTTTCAATATAATCCCAAGATTAAAGCGGATTTTATTGAATGATTTGTTAGAATTATACTTTTTCAGTTTGATTTGTCATGAGACGCTTTTGAATTTAAAAGCTACAAACTTGTTACAAAAGTTTTAAAGAAACCTGTACGAGTAGTTTATTTTTCTATTAACTTATGTTGACTTATTATTACTTCAGAGAAGTTACTTTATTACAAAATCTTTAATTACTGTATAGAATTTAAAGGTTTTTTCTAATACTAAACGCATGTTACACTAGTTAATTTTTAAAAAGATTTAAAGAAACTCCAAACTTTTAAGGACTTTAAAAACATGACTTTTTCAGATTTTTTCTAGAAATGATTAACTAGTAAAACTTAAAGAATATTTTTTTATCTAAAGCAGAATAAAGGAGGATCAACCTGCTTTTTAAAAATTGATCTTATATCTTTAATTTTAATACAGCTACGACTTTTTTTACAGGTTTAAACATATTTTTGAAACTCAAGCGATCAAATTTGTTAAGTATAATTAATTTTGTATAGAAAATGCAAGCTAAAACGACTAAAAAACAGCACTACATGATTAAAATATATCAGGTTATTTCTATTTCAGCACAGTTAATTTTCTTTTCACAGCTTATAACTTGTTTAGGTTTAACTTAGTAGTATTGTGCACCAGAAACGATATTTTTATTAAAATTTGTTACAAAAAAGGACTAGTTTGTTAAAAAAAATAAAATACTTTAAAAAAAAACAAAAGGTTTATTTCATTTATATTCAAAGTAAAATTATTTAAAAACTTTCTTAAAAAACATAAGCTTAAAGCAAACTATAAAGTACAAACAAAATCAACGTGTTAGAAACTTTAAGAGCAAGTATACGATTAATATTAGAAAGGTGTTATAAACTTATGAATAGTTCTTGTTCCTATAGAAGTTTAAAGTATATATTTTTTAATTTTGTTGCTTTAGTTTTAGTTAATTAGATTTATAAAATCATATAAATTGACTAGTTCATAGTGTTTTCGCTTATCATTTATTAACGACACACTAACATTTTTTTCTAAACTTTTTTTGACTTTAATCTATATTTAATATTTTGATAAATTGACAATTAAGTACCTTAAGTTGTGTTGTATAATAAATTGTATTGAATATAGAGTATTAAAGAAAATCCGGGCTCGATAAATCACTAATTTAAATATAATATGTACGTAGTTTATTTTTTTAAACGGAATTGTAACCTTTTTTTTAATCCAAGCTTGTTTACCTTAGGAAGGTAGGCTCGAAGGTCGGTCTGAAGATTAGACTCTGAGTTGAAAAAATCTGAGTCAGAATTTTTTTTAACTTGTACCCTTATCCCGAAACCATCTTACATAAACATAACAATTAATCAAAAAAATCATATAATGATTTAAACTTTAAATAACTAAAATAAAATGAAAACAAGCTCCTTCTTTTTTGCTGACTCATCGGTTTTTAGCTTTTTTAGTTTAGACTGATTTTTTAGTTTACTAGCCTTTACCTTAGACTATTTTTTTACAATTTTTTTGTGTTCGAAAATATTTTTTTTGATATCTAATAACTTTACTTTATTTTCTTGGGACACGTTCAAAATCCACTCAGTCAAATTCGAGAACTGCTTACCGATCGAGGGTAAGGGTTAGGGGTAACAGAAAAATAAATAAAAAATAAACGAAAAAAATTGCAAAACAATAATTATATAAATTAATTGATATATAAAAAAAATCGGGTTGGTTTTGAACGCGGTTGGATTTTGATAGTATACCATTTTCTTATTTTAAATAATTAAAATGTTTTGTTGTGGCTTTGATGAGCACAGAGAAGATTTTTATGCTGTTTTTAACATCTTGTTTAGACAACAGAGATGCTATTTTATAAACTTAACTATAATGAGTTTCATAAAACAACAAGTTGATTTAAAAAGAGTAATTACTTGAAATTTAAATTATTACATAATATAAAGTTTGATATAGCTTGTACTTTTAAAAACTTGCAAGTATTTTCAAAAAATCAGTAGCCACCTTAACTCTGGTTACTTTGAAATTTTTGTAAAACCAGGGTTTGTGCGCGTCAGGCTAAATCAGGCTTAGTCAGTCTAAATCAGTTTTTTTGAAAAAAGTTGAAAAACGTCAGGCTAAATCAGTTTTTTTATTTAAAAATTTGAGAATCTTGGTTTTTCTCAGTTCAAATGCTTGAAATTTTTTGATAAAAAAAAAAGAGAAATCATTTTAAGATCAAATTGAGATCTTAATTTATTTCTAAATAAAAATTTCGTTATTAAGGACAAAATCAGTCAGTATTTATATATAATGCTTAAAACCTTTTATTGAGTCTCTAAACCATTTTTTTGAATATTCATTATTTTGTTTTGAGTACATTATATACGTCATAATTATGAAAGTTCATTAAAAAAATACAACTTAAACATTACTGTTTAGTTCAAAAACTTAGCTGTTTGTTTGAATTTTAATACTTATGTAAGCAATTAATTTTGAACTTTAATAAAACACGACAATGCACGTTATTTTATTATAAATCTTCTGGTTATAATGTTTTTATTGTGCTTAATTAAATTGAACAATTGTGTTTAGTAATATATATTAATTTTTACACTAGAAATAGATTAGATATAACACTTCTTTCAAAACTTATCACTGAATTTGTTATGTTAAAGGCATAGGGGGGTTAATCACCTTTTTCACAATACAGTCTTATTTTATTGAGTTTCAACTAAGCTATGAGTTGGTTTTTGCATATTTTTAAAGCTCAAAATATTTATGGGTTAAAGCTTGTTGAAGTCGGAGACTACAATAGTACTAATCAAGACCCCCAATACCTAAAATGACTTCCAAAGGGAATTTTCTTTATTTTTTTAAAAATGTCAGGCTAAATTGGTCTCAGTCAGTCTAAATGAAAAAAATTTCGCGCACGAACCCTGAAAACTCTGATTTTTTAAAAGCTTTTGAAAAACTCAGGCAGAATATAATATATAATAGTTTATTGAACTACAAAAATACCCTCAAAATATTTGGTCCTAGGACCTGGTGAACCAAAAAACTTTTGATTATCAAGTCTCACACCACACCACGGATACATTTTAATCTTGTCCAGGATAAATTGTTTTGCATTTTTTCGAAAAAATCAGACTAGCTTAAAGATTATTTGACAAAGTAGACTGAGTTTTTAATAAATCTTAATATTTAGCATGTGAGTTACCATTAAAATATTTTTTATGATTATACAATAACCACAGGATGCCATACACTCAGGGAAACTCAGAATAGTTTGAAATTCTAGAAAGATCTCAGAGAGACTCAGGATTAACTCAGAACATTTTGACTATTTTTATACAAAATAACTGGATATTTTTAAGATTTTTCAAAAATTTTGGGCAGATTTTTTCTAGATCTAAATTGTGGTTTAGGTGATCTAATTTCAATATTTTGTCATTTTATTTACCCAATTTTGTTCAAGAACATGATTTTTCTTGAGTTTTAGATGCTTATTTAATTTTTTTAGTGTTTCTTATTTTAGCTTTTCACTATTCTTAGAAATTGTATTGTAATTTTGTTTTAAATCTGTATTTAATATCCATGATTTGAGTTTATATTCTAAACAGGAACAGTTTAAAGATATAAAAGTTTAATTATGCATTAAAAAGTTTTAATATACTTTATAATTTTAATTACTTATGTAGTTTAGTAAAATCATATAGTTTTATATGTCTTTAATTCATAGATAAAGTTATTTTTTATAATTTATTTATACTTGTTTTAAATTTTTTAAAAGTGAGTAAAAACTAGTGTTGTCTAATCTTCAAAAACAATATTTCTCTTGAGTTTAGTGAAAATCTAATGCAGAAGCATACACATACAATTTTACTTTTAGTTTTTAAGTAGAAAAATGCACATGATGTACAAGTAGTTTATGCTAGAGATAAAAAACTCAGGGTTACTCAGGGCAGTTTAAGGTCTATCAAAGCATTTTTTGGTCACCCAAGGTAGTTTTTTTGACTTAAAGAGTGTCAACCCTGTATAAATAACCATCATAAAGTAAAATTTTGTGTCATCTTGCTCTCTACTTTAATATAATTTTTTTAAATATATTTGGGTTCTCAAAAATAGAATTAAGGCCTTAGAGGGAGGTAATTCACTTTTTTACAATTTGATCTTATTTTGTAGTGTTTTAAATTGACTATGAGTTGCTTTTAACATACTATTTATAGTCAAACTAGCTTTTGATATACCACCAGTTAAAATCAGAGAGTTCCTTATTGGAAAAGTTGACTAAAAAGGCAAAAAAGACTATTTCACTAAACTTTATTACCTTCTACATATTTTGCCTTAAATTTTTAGAAAATAATCCTTGCAATATCTTTGTAAGGAGTTTTTTTTAATTTTCAACCTTTTTTTTTAATAGACAAAACAAAAGATTTGTTGGTCATATATATTTTTTTAATTTGTTGCTCTGATTTTTTTTTTACAATGCAAGTAGTAGTTCTTGAGGTATTTAATTTGAGGTATTTAACTTCAAAAAGATAAAAGAAGATGATTTTATAAGATACTTTTATATATTTAATGTTTTAGTTTTCTCCTCCTATGACTTACCTGATGTACTTTCTATTTTAATCTGTAGATCTCAAAGGTTAGATTGAATATTAAAAATTTGTAAAAAGCAGCTTGTAACTTAGCTTGTAACCTCCCTTATGGTCTTAAAGTTAACACTTGAAAAATAAGAGAGATAATATAATTAAAATTTAGGAAGATAACATAAATAGTTCCAAAGTTTGTGTTATTAAGTTATTGTATCTGATTTTGTTTTAAGATTGAATGGATTAAATTTAAATATAACTTTATATTTCTTTAATCAATAGTTTCAATTATTTTAGCTTAATTTTGAAAAATGATCCTTGTTTTATAATCATAATAGAAAGAATTCCTTAATATTTGAAAACATTTTTAAAACCTTCCCAATTTGGTATTTATAAAGTTTTTTTTTTCTTACAAAAGTATGTTTTATGGCCCTTTGTAAAAACTTTTGCAAGCATATACTTACAGTCATTACCAGGTTGGTTTTTTATTTAAATATATTAGTTTAGATTTAAAAAGAAAAAATAAGTTGAACTAAATGCACAGAACTCACTTTTATTTTTTTTATAAACTCATTCTGACTCATTCTTTTTATTATTTATTTAAAGAATGAAAACCCTGGTAAAAACTATTTTGAATAAAATCTAGCTCAGGGTTTCCCAAAGTGGGCGATATCGCCCCCCTGGGGGCGATTTTAGTAAGTCGGGGGCGATAATTAGTAAGGGGGCAAAAAGGTGAGCGATAACTAGAAAGGGGGCGATTTGAAAATTTTAGGCTGTCATAAAATTTTTACTTTTTATATTGCTATTTTACTAATTTTAGCTTGCTATTAAATATTTGACCCTGAAGTAAAACTTAAACAAAAAAAGTTTATTTTGTTTATGTAAAATATAAAGAAAAAAATCAAGTACTTATGACTCCTACTTTTAAGTAAATTACATATTTTCATTCATATATTTTCTTATTTAACAATTACATAGATCATAGACGATCGGAATCCCTCTCACCATTTTATAACCTGACATAAATGCTATTTGGGATCATAAATGGTTTGTAAAAAACTATGTTATATATTATTAAATTTCTAGGTAAACTGGCAACCCTGTATACTTTTATTTTTGTTGGAAATATCATGAGGTGATAGTTATATCACCTAATGATATTTGCAATTGTTTTTTTGAAAAGTCACTAAGTTAGACTAAGAAATGAAACTATACAGGGTTGCTAATTTACCTAGAAATCTGGAAAAACCTGGAATTTGACAGTTTAGGCAAAAAAAACCTAAAAAATCTGGATTTTTTAACAATTTCAACTTATTAAGTAGTAAAGTTTCGATTTGACACAAAAAAGCTATCATATAGATAAAAATATAGATCCCTTTGAGGCAGATCTTTTTGAAGTAAACGACTTACAGGAAACCTTCTCAGACTTACAAACTGACCTTGAACTGAAAGTAAATTTTTCCAAATAACGATATAAAAGCTTTTGGAATCAACAAAAACTAAGGCAAAAGTATCCAATCATTTGAGAGGAATTTAGATTGTTGTTATAGTTTTTCCTTCTAGCTATGTTGTTGAGAAAGCTTTCAGTTCAGTTATCAACATCTTGAGCAAAAGATCTAATCTAGATATTTGTAAAGGAGACTTTATTTTACTGATTAAGAATCAGATTAGAAAAACTTGCAAGCAGTATTAAAACTCATCCTTCACATTATATTAGACTTCATTAGCAGACATTATTTTATGAAAGTTCATTTTATTTTATTTGATCTTTTGAAATACTTCTTATTTAACCTGGTTTGTATTGTATTTAAATAGTCTTTTTATAATAAAAATTTTATTAAGTTATTTATTCTACAAAAGGTTTGCATAATGCCTAATGAATATTAATTACGGTAGCCTTCCTTTTGAGTTCGCACTTTTTACCCAAAAAAAAGTGCAAATTTATATTTTCTAAAATTTAACTTAAATAAAGTCTATTACTAACTAAGTATTAATAAAACAAAAAATACATAATATTTAATAGCTTATATAGATCTGTGTTTTAATGAATGTTTGTTTTATGTTTTAGTTGATTTCATGTTTATGCATAACGTTATTGCATATAACATATTTAAAAATATCATTTTATAAAAAAAGTGGTAATAATTTTTGAGTTTGCACTTTTTGATTTTTTTCAAAGTGCGAACTCAAGCGGAAGTCTACTGTATATATTAAATGGTTTATGTTTTAAATCTGTTAATAGTTTTATTTTGACTTGTATAACTTTGTAGTTTATATTTGTCGTTTTACATTTCACTAAAAGTTTTTATAGCATAGTGATTATATTATTTGTTTTAAAGAAACTTATTTGACATAATTTTTTTATAACTTGTTTAATCTGTATAAATAAATAAAAATTGATAACTATTAAAGTTTTTATTTAAAATTTTTTTTTTGGTTTTATAAGAGTATAAATTTGAGGTCTCTGTTTGAAATGACTTCAAATTTTTCATTTAAAAGATTCTTAAACTCAATTTTATTTTCTTACTTGATTTATTATTGTTAAAAAAATCAATATATTAAGGAATTTTAAACTATTAATACAATTGTTTTTTGTTTTATCTAAATTTTTAATATATTAGCAATTAGATTGTGTTGTTTATTTTAATAGTTCAAAACTAGCTTTTAGTTTTTCACTATTTACTTCTGGTAAATTATTATAGTCTTATAACTAGAGAAAAAATATATTTAAACAGTATTAAATAAGCCATCAAAAAGAATGCTACAGTTACAAAAAAAATTTAACTAGTTAAAAGATTTTTTCAATCGATTACTTTCCGTTCACAGAATTAATTGTAAAACTTTTGATTTTTTTTTGAATATAAGTAAAAAAAAAAGGAATTGTTAAAATTAAGGTTTAGTTTATTGAAGGTTATTCCAAGTCAAATACTGTTTAATATTCAAACTGGTATTCTACAAAACATAGTTTGTAAGTTAAAAATTATTTTTTTAATTTTACAACTAACTTGCTTATAATATATCTTAGCATTGAAATTAATAATTTTACTACATTAACTGAAGCTGTTGATAAACCACTTTTCATGTGAGATAATCAACCAGTCGGTCAAACTTCCTCAAACTAGGTCAGATATTATGTTTTAATGTTTATTTTATTATATGTAAAATAAACTGTTCATTCTTTTATAGTTTTTTAATCTTTGGTATAGTAATCTTAGAATATGCCTATTTCTAAAACTATTTAAGTATATTGTGCGGCTTAAATAAGTTACTTAGTATTAATTTCTAAATGTCCGAAATTCATTATATGAGAGATTATTATAATGTCAGGTTTAAGTTAAAATTTCATATGGGTAACGTACAGTTAAGATCCAGTCAAATTTCGACCTGCTAAGTAACTTGAAAACTACTTGTGCAAAATAAACAAAAATTAGTTTTTTGATTCTTAATATTTTGAAATACACTTTCAATTTGGTTTTCAGTTTACAATAGTATTTCCTAGATCACAATAATACTTAATAATTTTATCACAATTCTGCTGGAGTTTTTTAATTTTCATATACGTTATTTTTTTTAAATTATGCAGCCGGCAATTACATTTTTTAACAAGTTGAAACTAGAAAAGATTTTATAGTAAATATGAATTGCTGACTACAGAAGTTGTCCAATACTATCCTAAAAGTTTCATTAGTTTCAAAACATTTCATATCTAAACAGGATTGATTACAGATTACACAAGGCTTTTTAATAATTATTATTTTAATACGCTTTATTGGGCTTATAAGAAAACGAATGTAACTTATTTTCTCAAGCCCTATAAACTACTTTGAACACAGCCCAAAAAGGCGTGCATAAGAAGTACCAGACTAAATTACATTTTGAACAAAATTTTTTCGGCTCAAAAGTTAGAACTCAAGAGAAAAACTACTTTGTAAAATCGTGGGGGGCGACTATTTTTCAAATTTCTTAGAAGGGGGCGATTTAGAAAATGAGTTTGGGAAACCCTGATCTAGCTTGTATTTTTAATAATTTTTTTTCTAAAAATATGATTTTTTTATTTATATTTGTTCTATTTAATCAATTTTTAATAAAACATACATAGTTATCATATTTGTCTGATACTGTTTGATACTGACTATGTAAAACATTAAGTAATTTTTCTTTAAATTTTTATCTAACTTTCTTAACATGTAATGTTTATTAAATATTTTTAAAGTCATTCCTATTGATTTTTTTAAGTTATGTTGATGTTTTACATTGTTTTGAAAAAAGTTTTCAATAATTAAATTTATTTGTTTATAAGTTTAACTGAAAATAAAACTTAGATTAGAAAAAAAATCTTTTTTATAAATTTTATATATTTAAACTTCTCCTTTTTTTACCATATCTGTTTAACTTTAGTTTTACAAATGTGCTGTCATGTTCTTTCTCAATTTTAGAATCACTAACAAAACTTTGTTACCTGTAAATAGTTTTTCAGTTTTAAACTGTTTACAGGTGTACTTATTTTTATGGTGTTTTTACATACTCTATATTTTACAATACAGTAAATTAAAATTTTAAGTCATATGTACACCACTTTTTAATATTTTGTAGAACAGAAATCAGTAAAAATAATAAGTTGTAAATTTATGTTTATTAATGTATCAAAATAACTTAATAATATCATTTGGTTTTAGTAAATTTATTGGTAATTTTTTTGTCAATTAAAAGTACTAAAAATTTACCAGACTTTAGTAATTAATGCTTAAATATTCTCTAACAAAAGAGAAAAAACAAAAATGTCATTTGGAAGAAGTTTAAATAGTTATCAAAGTGAAGAACACAAATGCAGAATAATTAGTGAAGAAGCAAGAAGTCTTATTAATGATTGGATAAATGGAAAAGAAATCAAAGAGTTGACAGATGATGTTGTAGAAAAAAGTTTGAAGAACGATGTAACAGTATTGAATGACTGCAGGAATAGAGTTAAAAGTGGTAGTTATGAAACTGTCTCTGATGTTGTTGAAAAGCTTATGATAACTCCATTACCAAACTTGACAAATGATTTTGTTTACAAAATAGCTAGGCAAAATAATGCTTCAAAATCATCTCGTACTCCTGAAAGAATACAAAAGCGTCATGAAGAAATAAAAAAAGCTAGAAAAATGCGAGAAATGTTAGTACAAGAAAAAAAAGAAGCATTGATAAAAGCTAAACAAGAACAAGAAAGAAAGAATGTTATCAGGGAAATTAACAGAAAAAAAGAAGACCATAAAATTCAGGCTGAAATAAAAAAGTTTAAAGAAAGTTTGTATGAAAAAAGGAAAAAAAGTTTTAAATTTGAAGAAAAGCAGTTAATTGAAAAAGATACTGTTAAAAATTGTTCCAAACCCCAAAAATCAAAATATACTATAAAAGAAGTAAAAAATGACTGTACAAATAATCTTAGTTTTTATAATTCTATAGTTAAAAAGCGTCAAGAATTTGAGATGAAAAGAAAGTTTTTCGATGAGTGGTACCAGTTTTTGCTAGGAAGAAAATTACTTTCAAGTAAAGCACATGCATTCTTTGATTGGAAAGTTCTCCATATTTCTTTTAGCAATTGGAAACGACAAACAATAAGTAACAAGAGTGAAAAAGAACATAAAAACTATCTTTTAAATATAAACAAACAGAAAAAAAATGAATTGCAAGCTGATAGAAAACACAGACTGATTATACTAAAAAAATGTTTTAACTCATGGAAACGTTTTGTAAAAATAAGCCAGTTTTACTCTCAGTCAGAACAAAAAACTAAAGAAACTAGAGAAAAAATGCAAAATTTTCTTAAAAATATGTCAAATTCAAAACAACTTGTCAGGAATAACTCTACTAAAAATGGTTTCAAAAATTCTAGACTTTCTTGGGTAGAAACCCCTAAAATTAAGTCTTCACCAGCAAAAAACTCATTTACTGTTTACGAGTACAACAGGCAAAAAGCTATTTTGCTTAAACAAAATTCCATGATTACAAAGCAGAAAAGGTTGATAAGTGAGCTAAAGTCTGTTAAAACTGTTACAGAAGTTTCTATTGATAAGCCAAAGTCTATAAAATCAATTACCAATTCTAAGCCTTCCCAAAAACAACCTGAAAGACCAAAATGGGTCAAAGCTATGGAAGAAAGAGCTCTTATTCGTTTAAAGAAACAAGAAGAAATCAAACTAAAGCGTCTTGATAGAGAAAGAGAAAACAAAGTTAAAAAAGAAGAAGAAAAGAGACTTGAAGCTGAAAAACAAGAGAAACTGAAGCGTGAACAAATCAAAATTAAAAGAATGGAAAGAAAGAAAAAGGAAGAAAAACAAATTAAGATCAAAGAGTATCAGATTTGGTTGAGAGAAGCCCAAAAGAGAGCAGATGAACATTACAACAACAGATCTTTATACTACAGAGGAGTTTTACCATTAATGAAGCTAATCAAAGTCACTTACATACAAGAACAGAATGCATCTAAACATTTTAATCAACAATTATTGAAAAAATTCTTATCCGCTTTCAGTCAGTACACAAAAAAACAAGTTGAACAAAGAAAACATCAAGCAAATGACTTTTACAGTCACCTTTTAATTGTTAGGTCATTTAGGCAGTGGAAGCTTTTTGGTATGAGTATGGCTATACTTGAACAGCGTTCAATAAATCACTACAACAATTTGCTAAAGTCAAAGTACTTAAATAAACTTTCTTGTCACACAATTGATGAAAAACTTAGACTAATAGATTTGTATGAGTTTAGTGTAAAGGAAGATAGAAAAAGATTGATGCGTCAAGTACTAAAACTCTTGTTAAAAAATGTAAGTTTTCAGCGTAAAGAACGTGAAAGAAAATACCGCCTAAATGATATCCATAAGAAAGTACTGAGTATTTTGCCTGATTACCAACCTACTGTTAGTGAATCTTTAAACTTATGAGCTAGCTAATTTAAAAATATATACTTTTACAATTTTTAAATGTATTATTCAAATTTAAAATAAACTTAAGTAATCATTCGTCTATGTTGATAAAAATAAACCGTTTATCTGTTTTTACTAAAGAACAAAAATTCGTACTGTGTTTAAATGTTGTTTTATATCATTACAAATTTTAGTAATTTGTTTTATTTTTAATTGTCAATGTTTTTAAATTTTAAATAGTTTATTTAGATAAAAAAATTACTTTTGTTTTGTTTCTACTATTACTCTTTTCTGTAAAAACTTTATGTAATCTAGATTTTTTTTGTGTTATAGTGTGCTTAAACTTTGTTTTAAAATAGTGATCTTATGCAATTTTTATATAATTTTTTAGTATACTATAAAACATAAAACAAAATGTATAAAAGAAAACACAAGTTCTTGATTGAAGAACTGCCCAATGAGATGATTATAAAAATATTTTCTTTTCTTGACCTAAAAAGTTTGATGGAGTGTGCTTGTGTTTGTGCAAAGTGGCAAAACTTATCTAATAGTAGCAGCTTGTGGAAAAGTTTGTATTTTCAATTACTAGCTTACCGCCTTAAATCATCAAGAGGCAGGTTTGAGAAAATAGAGAAAGGGATGGTATTAAAAGCAGAAATGATTAAAACTTTCAAACAAATACGCAATAAAAGATTTTTGAGTAGGTTGAAAATAAATTCATATACAGGAGTAACAGATAAAGTAGACAAAATAATTTCCAAAGTTGGTTGCGACTTTCAGGTAGTTATTGAAGGTAAAAAAGACAATGAAATTACTAAAATTGAACAATCAAGGCGGAAAGTGTTCAGTTCTTCAACATTTGTACAATGGTACTCAATGAACTGCAAAGCTTGTTTAAAAGAAATCAAGACTATTAAAATTTATTCAAGATTGCCTTTAGTCTATGACAAAGATGAAAAACCGGTTACAAATTCTCCAGTTGAATTCAAATTGGTATTTTTAGAAACTTTAACCGAAAAAAGTTTAAAGCTGTTACATAAAGGTTAATATTTCTTTGATATTACAAAAAAATCTTACAACATTAAGTGTAATAAAAAATTTCTACTAAAAGTTATTTTTTATGGTTATAGTTTTAAAATATTTTTTGAGCTAGCTTACAAAATATTTTCTATTAAACTAAGTTATTTTTTCAGTTGTTAAAAAAAATTAGTTACTTTGGTCATAACTTTGAAAAAGAGTATACTTTGCTTCGTTTCATATTTAGTAAATACCTTTAAAATTTAATCCATTGATATATTATTAAAGTTAAAACCAATCAAATTAATTTTTAGCTATATTTGTATGTAAATAGTTAAAATATAACGGAACAATTATCTCAATTTTTTAGATAAAAAAAAATATTACAGGAGATTTAGTGGACGTGTATTTAACACCCAACAATGTTATTTTGGCAACTTGGAAAGAAACCAATGACATTGCATTTATAGCCAAGTGTCTTCACAACCACAATTTAATTCGTAAATGCTTTCTATCTACACCGCACGAGGTGTATGCACAACATCACTCAGTAGTACCTGATGATATTGACCCTAAGTATGGTCTCCATGGTTACGACGTTCACATCCATTTGCATACTTTCGGACTGTCTTTGTGGGACCAGAAGTTTTCTTGCGTTTATTCTAAAGAGTCAGCAAAAAACGAATACATTGAGTTTGAGCTAGCGCAAAAAACTTGCGAGTTTCTAAAATATTTTCAGCTGAGATGGCAAACTGAAATTTTCAAGGGCATCATTGAAAAGACTTTAATGGTCGACGTGACGGTCACGGACTGCAACAAAGAAGTTTTCTGGTCCTGGTCTTGTCCATTGGTCGGAAAAAAGTTTACTTCTGAGTTTGCAAGTATTGAGAATGGACAACTTGATAACTACAAACTTGAGTACAGTGATTGTGTAGGCAGCTTGCAAATTTGCATAAATTGTGGTAATGGAGAAAATAAGCTTGACTCTTTTTATCTGTATTTAAAAAAAACTGCAATTAATTCTTGGTTCAATAAGCATCATTAGTTGTAATTTTTCTTAAATAGTGTTTTGGGTTGGTGTTCAAATCGTAGACAATGTTTTCAAGGTACAAAATTTTTTAATACTTAACTTGGTTTAATATTCACTGTTTATCAACATATTTTCCAACTTTTATTTACTAAAAACTAATGATTTAAGTATATTTATAATCATATCGATAGTCCATTTTCAAGTTTTAACAAAACTTTTTATTTGATTAAAGAATGGTGTAAAAATAAAATGTAAAAGTTTTGAGATCATTATTTACAAAAAAAAAGTTGTTTAAGCTTTTAAATATTTACAAAAAATTATCTAGTTTTTTTGGTCAATGTATGCATTTTCCATAACATAATGAAAATCATAAACATCAATTATTTATTGGTAGTTTTTATTCTTCACTTTTATTTAAAATTTTACTGCTTATAACTAGCTATGTAAAGAACAATTTTCGTTTTAAGTTGTTAAAATAGAACTTTACTTAAATTTAAAATTTTATTTCCGATTTTGGTAGAAAAATATCTACAATTAGTAATGAATTTAATGATGAAACTACAAATTTTATCAGTTATTTTTATCGCTTAAACGACTTTTAAACTTTTTCAATTGTTTACTAAAGTTACATGTAAAAATGTATAGCTTTTTAATACAACCGTTAGTTTTCAAAATTTTCATTAAAAATCCTTTAGTTGTCAGTTGTGTTTCAAAAATCAAGTTGTAGTTTTATTTTATAAAAATTTACTTGGAGTTGAATTGATTTTCTGTTAATAAAATTAAAAACTGTTTCAAGTAGTCAAGTATTAACAACTCAGAAATCATCTTTAATTCTATTTTATAAATGATAGTAACTTATAAAATGTTGTACAAACTTATTATTTTAATTGATTTGTTAAAATTGATATAACTATCCTAATAAATTTTTAACCATAAAATTGTTTTTAAAAAGAGTTTATATGGAAGCTTAAAAGTAAATTCAAACTATAATGTTGTAACGCAAATGAGTTATATTTTAATTATTAAAAAAATTAAAACTTTTAGATTTATTCCATAAAATTTCTCAACTTAAGCCCAAGGAGATGAATACAAGTTTTACAATTCACGAGTTTATTAATAAATCAATGCATCACTAAGTTAATCAATGAGATAAATTTACCCTCAGTTACAGTTTAATTCTTATCAATATAGAATGTTGTACATTTAAAATAAAATATTGTACATTTCTAATTAAATTTATTAGCTCCCAAATCAAGTAAAATAATAGAATAATATTAGTATTAATTAAAGTTTTTATAGAAGAATTTCTTAGTAGCCCATAGTAAACTTGAAGAGTAAAACTAAATCTCTTGAATTCAATTTCAACATCAAATATTTATTGCGGTTTGCGACAGTAGTTGTTTGCGTAAACTTATATTAGAACGAATGTATTAATTTAGTTTCTTTGAATTTAATTTTGGCTGTATAAAATTAATTTAGAGTTTTTTTTGTGATTTTTCTTTGCACTATAAAAAGCTGTTATAACCTCGTTTTTTTCTTTTTACAGCTTTTGAAGATGTTGATGTACTTAACATTAGAAATCCTAACTAGATAAAAACTGAGAAGTTATGCTTTGAAAAACATGACTTTTGTTTATATGTTTCTATAAATAACGAAAAAGCAATTATAACTGAAGCTAGTTTAGCAGTTTAATATTACAAAAAAACACATCTAAACTTTCGCCAAAGCATTTACAATTTTTATAAGTATTGATGCGGCACTTATAGAAGGTTTAAATTGTTACTTCAGGTAGATTTCTTAAGATATATCGATTTTTTTGATATATTGTTTTGATATATAATGACTTTATTTTATTATATAAGTTTCCTTGTTTATAAATAAATTTTAGTACTGTTATTTTCAAAACTTTATTTATTAATTTTTTAGTAAAATAAGTATTTAACAGTTACAAGACAAGTCTTTTCTACAAGTTTTATTTGCACAGTTTTTAATAAATTTATTTACTGAATTTAATCAATTTTACAACTGAAGTATTTTTTCATTCACTTAATGCCTCGGCTGAAAATCCAAATTGCAGACCTCAACTTGTTGTTCAACACTTTTTCCTCCAATATCAGCCGCTGTTATTAGTTGCAATAATTTTATATAAAATAGATAACAACGACAAAATAAGTTTATCAACAAAAAAAGACCTTCGTACACAGTTTTTATATAACTTTAAGTTATTAGTTTGCGGTAAAGAACAAATTACTAGTATTTAATATATTTATTATTATTTATGTTAAACAAAAGAATAACTACTAAATTTAGAATTATTTGTTAATTAAGTTGTTTGTTATTTTGTAAAAAAATTCTACAGTTAAAACTTTTTATTTCGGACAAAGTATCAGATTGTACTTGTTTCTAAAATATTTAAATAAATTTTAAAATGTTATGAAGCACTTTTTTTAAAGCAAAACTTGCTTACTTTTGAGGCACCAGTTCATATTTTTAAAGAAATTTATACAAACTTTGATTTGTTTTTTAATTTTCTAGGGTTTAAAAACGTTTTGTTTGTATTATATACTCGCTACACAAAAATACTTCACTCACGACACGGATGATATCTCACTCTTTTTCTGGTTCCCGGGCCGCATGACGCCGAACAAATTGACCAATGAGAATATTCACCCCAGTGTCCTCCAGTACCACAACATTGTTCTTGATTCTTAGAAATACAAAGAAATTCGTTAAAAAAAAGTGCTTAGACAAAAAGTTTTTTTAGCTAAATATATTGCTTACTTCGTATTCGTTTGAGCAAAGCTTTTTTCTCGTTCTAGTTTGTTTTCCTGACAGGCAAATTGAAGAACATTTACCCCAATGACTCCAGTTTTGCCAGTAATCTTTTATAAAAAATATTAAATACTTAAACTATTAGTTTCTAAATTTAAGTAACTGAGAATCAATATAAACTAAACAGACTTTTAGAAAATCTATGTGTGAATAAAGCTTTACTTTTTTAAATATGTTCGATATTATTGTTTAGATTTGTCTTTCAAACGGGTAATAAAATTGTATACACTAATATGATACATAAGTTAAGTATCTCATATTCAAAAAGATTTTATTTAAAACAAAGTAATTTACAAAATTATATTTAATACTTACTGATTCCCACACAAATTTCGGTGTGAACGTTATCAGCTTGACCGCAAGTGTGAACTTGCTTTCGAGTTCTCGTACCACGGCACGGATGGCTGCATTGAGACCATCTAGACCAGCTTAGGTAAAATCCTTCTGCTCCACATTTACAACTGTCAACTTGTTTTTCATTGGTGCATAAATGAATTCTTGTTCTATACTTCAACCCTCCTTTACAAGACTGTGAACATTGTCCGTAATCACTCCTAAAAGTATATTTTAGTTGAAAAAAGTTACTAACTATTAATTTAGTAAATCTCAGCTACTAAATTTTACTAACCAATGAGAATAACCACCGGCACTTCCACAAGTTTCAGTTTGTACATCAAGACCAGGCAGACAAGTGTGAGCTCTCGAACGACTTCTCTTTCCACCGTAGCAAGATTGTGAGCAGGGTGACCATTTTGACCAATGCAAGTATGCACCGTTTCCACCACAAGAGGCACTCTCGCGCTGTACATGATTAGTACAAGAATGAACTTTTGATCGAAACATAATTCCTCCCTTGCAAGACTTTGAGCATGATCCAAATGCACTCCTTTAAGTTTATTCAGATTGTATACAAATAAGTATAATTTTTTAATTTTTTTATTTTATATGAACAAGTAAATAATGTAATTATTAATTTATAAATATTAAATAAAACATATTTGATAGTTAGATTTTATGAAAAGTAATGTCTAATTAGTTACAAATTCTGGTTAGTTTACCAACCAGTTAGAATAAGATCCTTCTGCGCCACATTTACAACTATCAACTTGTTTTTCATTGGTGCATGAATGAATTCTTGTTCTATACTTTAATCCTCCTTTACAAGACTGTGAACATTGTCCATAATCACTCCTAAAATTTCATTGTTGTTTATAACTTTTTAAATAACTGTAAATTAAACTATTAGATATTAATCTTTTAATGTGATCGAATCGAGTAAGTAAGTAAGCGGTAATTTTGAATGCCAAACTACGCTACTGAAATTAAATGCATTCAAACCGGACATAAACTCCCCATTAGCATCTTCATGTTAAAAATATTTCTTTTATAATGCTTTAAATTGAGTTTTCAAATCAGTACATTACATCAATTGTTTTAAACAGCAAACTGTCAATAGTGTATTACGCTGATGAAAACATAAGTTTGAATGCATACTAGAGCTATTAGAATTGAAAGTTTTCAATAATCTAGTCTAGTAACAAGTTTATTTATTGTCTTTGTTAATAAAAAGCTGAATATTTAGTTATAGATAATTAAGAAAAAAAGTTGTTAAAAAGTAAATAATTCGTTATGATCGATTTATAAAAAAGTATTTTTACTAAACCGAATTTTGAAAAACTGTAAAACAGGTTTTGTACAATTTTTGTAAAACAATGTCGTACGTAGGTTTAGCGAGTCAAAAAAATAAAACTGTACTAAATCATTTTGTTAGTAAATAAACTAGTGTATAACTTCATATATTAAAGACGAAAAGAGTATTGCAGTCAAAAATGCAATAAAAAAATCTGCGATAGCAGAACACCTTGTGAATAATCCAAGTTGTGGAAAAAAGTTTGCATTATCCAATTTCAGTGTAATGCGACAATGTTCAAATACATTGGAATTAATCAGACTTGAAGCCATTTTAATACATTTAAACAAACCAAATTTATGCAAAAAGAAAGAATTTGATTACACCCTAGCCTTATCTAATTAAGACCATTTTTTGTTGATTTTTAAAGCTTTTTGATTACATTTTCGTTGATTACATTTATGTTTACTTAATTGATCAGTTAATTAGTTTGTAAAAAAATACTATTTTGTATATATACGTGTTGTGTTTTATTTTATTATTTCAATTGTAGTTTCCCTGAAGAGAATTTGACGAAATATATTGGAATGAAAAATTTGAGTGTTCTTTTATTCATTAAAAAATAAACTAAGGTCGGTATAGGCAAGGGGTCGGCAAACTGCAGCCATTGGTAAAAACATCCAATAATTTTAGCACATTTTAAAAACTACTTAATTTAATATGGTAAGTTACATTACTAAAGTATTGCTATACTATAGTGTTTGTTAAATATAGCGATGTAAAATACTACTAAAACTATGGTCATAAAATATCATATTAATTATCATAAAATTATTTTTTTGCTTTAGTTAGAACTCATTGACTAGGAAGACCAAATATTATAAACTGACCAATTAGAATAAGATCCTTCTGCCCCACATTTACAACTATCAACTTGTTTTTCATTGGTGCACGAATGAATTCTTGTTCTATACTTCAATCCTCCTTTACAAGACTGTGAACATTGTCCATAATCACTCCTAAAATTTCATTTAATTAAAATAGCTTTTTAATTAGGGTTTTACTTAATCTCATTTCTAAAAAACTACTAACCAATGAGAATAACCACCGACGCTTCCACAAGTTTCAGTTTGTACATCAAGACCAGGCAGACAAGTGTGAGCTCTCGAACGACTTCTCTTTCCACCGTAGCAAGATTGTGAGCAAGGTGACCACATCGACCAATGCAAGTATGCACCGTTTCCACCACAAGAGGCACTCTCGCGCTGTACATGATTAGTACAAGAATGAACTTTAGTTCGAAACATAATTCCTCCTTTGCAAGACTTTGAGCATGACCCAAATGCACTCCTTAAATGTTAGTTTTATATTAGACTAAAATACATATACACACACCTAAAACTCTTAGTTAAAATAGGTCCTAAGGAAGTTTCTAAAAGTCTTAAACTGATTGTGTAGATATACTATTTGTAAGAGTTACGATCATAAACATAAAAAGAACATATATAAATAATTTTATGATCGGCTGTGATATGTTTTTATGTAAAACTGTATTTTTAAAAATAAAGTTTACCAATTGGAATAAGATCCTTCTGCCCCACATTTACAACTATCAACTTGTTTTTCACTGGTGCAAGAATGAACTCTTGTTCTATACTTCAATCCTCCCTTACAAGACTGTGAACATTGTCCATAATCACTCCTAAAATTTCATTTATATTTTTATGTTGTTTTTTGTTTTAAATCAAACTTAGATAAAACTTTTCTTATATTTTTGTAGATTTTGTCTTTTCTTTTTTGTAAACTGTTCAGTTCTTGTATAAAAAGCAATTTAGTCTTAGAGCTCTGTGGCAGATTGGAGTAATTTATACCAACTATTTTGAAGCTTCTTTATTACCAAAACTCAATAAACTAAGTTAATTAAACCTGATTTTAGAAGTTACTGTAAAATTCAAACACCCAACAATTTTCTTTATTTAAGTTTATACGTTTAAATACTCAAATCAAAGTATTCAGGTATTAATGTTAAATTAAACACAACTATCTTGATCAAAATATTAATTGAGATTTTTCTATTGAGCTTAAACATTTGCTAAATTTAAAAGAAAATACTAAAAAGTGTCGTTGGAATTTTTTTTTTCCAAAAGCCATGTAAAGCATTCCAAAAACAAATATTAGCTTTTAATTCAAAATTAATTAAAAATATGTATATTTACTTGTTTTCTTGATGAAGAATTATAAGATTAATAAAAAGCTGCAAACTTAATTTGTCTAAAAAGTCAACAGCAACATCTTTTTTAGAACTTACTTCGTTGAAAATGTTAAAAAAACAGTTAATAATTAAAGCTAAACTAAAATAAAAATTTAAAAGTTGAAAATATATAGGGGTAAAAACATTTAATGTAATGTTTTTTATAGTCTCTACTATATCTATAATTTGAAAAAACGGCTAAAAAAGAATTGAATTCTTTTGTAAGGTAAAAAAAACACAAACTAGTTTACGGGACATAAGTTTAATCGGGCTACTAAAAAAGCATTTGTAGACTTTTGATGTGTATAAATAAGTGCTTAAGTAGTAGAATAAATGAAGTTTTATTAACATAGTTCATGTTTTTCATATAAATACACTTTTCATATATAATTAAGTATTTTTGTCTACATTTTTACAGTCCCTAATCATTTGTACGTTTTAAAGGTAAAGCAAAGCAATTAGTGCAGAACTTTATACATATAAAATTCCACATTAAATGAAAATATTGAGTAAAGTAAAGTTAATAAAGCTAATAAAATAAAAAGTATTTAATCAAATTGGCTGAGAGAGATTTTTGTTTACAAAATTTTTACGTTATTCTTTATTTAAAATATTCTAGAAGTTTTTATTACTGTCTATTTTCTGATTTATATCTAATTAAAGTTACTAACCAATGAGAATAACCACCGACACTTCCGCAAGTTTCAGTTTGTACATCAAGACCAGGCAGACAGGTGTGAGCTCTCGAACGACTTCTCTTTCCACCGTAGCAAGATTGTGAGCAAGGTGACCACATCGACCAATGCAAGTATGCACCATTTCCACCACAAGAGGCACTCTCGCGCTGTACATGATTAGTACAAGAATGAACTTTTGTTCTAAACATAATTCCTCCTTTGCATGATTTTGAGCATGATCCAAATGCACTCCTAATAAATTAAGTTAAAAACTTAAACAAAAATATTATTTAATTAAATAATTAATTTAAAAAAAAACATTTAAAACCTTAGGAAAAGTAAAAAAAAGTTTTGTTTTAGTTAGCTGTGAACTTCCAAACAGGTAAAAATACTTCAATCTATTAAAATATAAACAAATACTATCAATATTGATCGGTATCTACATATCATTAAAAGTCATTACCAATTAGAATAAGATCCTTCTGCCCCACATTTACAACTATCAACTTGTTTTTCATTGGTGCACGAGTGAATTCTTGTTCTATACTTCAGTCCTCCTTTACAAGATTGTGAACATTGTCCGTAATCACTCCTAAAATTTCATTTTTTACTTAATTTTATATGATCTTTTGAGATTCATAAAAAAGACTCTCAACTGTACACATTTTGATATAAACATAAGGATTTATATAAAATAACAGTAATAACAAAAGTGGTTATAAAACTTTAAGAAATAAGTAAACTGTTATTTCGTCTCTCATGTGTCATAAACTTAATAAAAACAATGAAAACTAGTTTTCTAGATAGTTCTAATTACCTTTTTAATCTAGTATAGCGCAATAAGGCGCTAAATCTTTGAGATCGAAACAAGCGAAGACTGTCGAAAATTTTGAAATAACTAGATTTGTTTGCAAATACTTTATAAGACTAACACTTTTTTCTCTACCTTTAATATATGAACAATTATACGAAGGCATAATTGGCATACTTTACAAATGTTTACTCTTTAGAGCTGTACAAAATTAATGAGCAGCAAAACGTCGTTAGTTTAGTTAAGTTTTTGAAGAAGTTCAGTACAGGAAGAAAACAGCTGTTTTTTTTAAATCTTACATTTTCGAATGTTATAAAATTTACGGATTATTTGCTTTTTAAATTCATTAGCTTTACAATTTTTAATGTAACAACTTGACATTTTGTTATGTATTTACTACTTCTAGATAATTCGTGTAAATAAATCGTAAATTTTTTTTAAATAGTTAATTTTTTGTAGACTGTTTATTTCTAGAAAATTAGCTAAATAAAATCTCTTTGACAACTTCAAAAAAATATATCTGTAGTGTAAAAACTCTTAGTACCTTGTTGTTTTTTATAGTTTTCAATTTAGTATTTTTATTAATTTTAGTTTAAAAATTAACACCATACTTTTTATCTTAATTATTTTGAAAATTTATACATTCAAACTATAATTTTTGAAATCATTTTTATCAGAACAATGTAGTTAGTTTGATAGTATAATAATTTTTGATAGTTTATAGTAAAAATAAAACTGTTACCAAGTTAATGAAATATTCGAAAAAGTATCCTAAAACCAACTATTTTCATTTAAAGACATACATAAAAATCTAAAAATAGTAAACTTGGTCAGATTTTTTTAATTGAAAAATCTGATTTAAATATTTACAACTAATAGTTTTCGTACAAAATCTCAATAGCTAGATTGAAATATAGAGCTAATACAACAAAATTAAACAACATTTAATTATTGGTACTAAAATCTTTAAAGTAAAAATTAATTACTACAGCTAAGCATTAAAAATAACTTAAGAAGAAAGTATCTAAAATGAATTTACTAAGTTTGAATAAAAAAAGGGTAATATTGTTTCCTTTTCTTTAAACGAAATTGTCAATGTTATGACCTAATTGCGGAGCTAAAAACACTAAAGCAATTAAATCTTATTACCTTCAAGCTTATATCTACTCAAGTTTTCTTAAGAATTTTGTAAAAACTTTTACCTAAAAAAGTACAGATAGTTTTCTTTGAAAGTATATCAAATATATGCAAATTAACGACTTTATGTACTATTAGTACTTAAAACATTAGTATTTTTATTTGGTACAGTGTAAATAAATAACTAATTGGTGAAATAAACTAGGTTATAACCAAATAATTTAAATTAATTGGAAAGATGACAATAACTAAATTGTAACTGCACTTTTTAAAAATAAAAATTATTTTTTTTAATTATGAATACGAATCCTTCATACATTTTTCAGCTAAAACATAGCAATAAATGCAGCATTAAATCTATCTAGAAATAATCATTAGTATACATGAATGATAAATTAAACTAAATAAAAAAAACAGTTGCCACAAGTTCTTAGTAGCAGGTTTTATATTAAAATGTTGGCTCACAAATATCTATTTTTTAAATATTAGAAAGTAATAACTTTTTTTTTTTACATTCAAAGTGAGTATAATAACCAACCAATTAGAATAAGATCCTTCTGCCCCACATTTACAACTATCAACTTGTTTTTCATTGGTACACGAGTGAATTCTTGTTCTATACTTCAATCCTCCTTTACAAGACTGTGAACATTGTCCATAATCACTCCTAAAATTTTATTCAGTCACAAATATGTTTATATTTATGTTATATCTAATATCTAATTAAAGTTACTAACCAATGAGAATAACCACCGACACTTCCACAAGTTTCAGTTTGTACATCAAGACCAGGCAGACAGGTGTGAGCTCTCGAACGACTTCTCTTTCCACCGTAGCAAGATTGTGAGCAAGGTGACCACATCGACCAATGCAAGTATGCACCATTTCCACCACAAGAGGCACTCTCGCGCTGTACATGATTAGTACAAGAATGAACTTTTGTTCTAAACATAATTCCTCCTTTGCATGATTTTGAGCATGATCCAAATGCACTCCTAATAAATTAAGTTAAAAACTTAAACAAAAATATTATTTAATTAAATAATTAATTAAAAAAAAAACATTTAAAACCTTAGGAAAAGTAAAAAAAAGTTTTGTTTTAGTTAGCTGTGAACTTCCAAACAGGTAAAAATACTTCAATCTATTAAAATATAAACAAATACTATCAATATTGATCGGTATCTACATATCATTAAAAGTCATTACCAATTAGAATAAGATCCTTCTGCCCCACATTTACAACTATCAACTTGTTTTTCATTGGTGCACGAGTGAATTCTTGTTCTATACTTCAGTCCTCCTTTACAAGATTGTGAACATTGTCCGTAATCACTCCTAAAATTTCATTTTAGTTTTAAAAGTTACTAACTATTTATTTAGTAAATCTCAGCTACTAAATTTTACTAACCAATGAGAATAACCACCGACACTTCCACAAGTTTCAGTTTGTACATCAAGACCAGGCAGACAAGTGTGAGCTCTTGAACGACTTCTCTTTCCACCGTAGCAAGATTGTGAGCAAGGTGACCATTTCGACCAATGCAAGTATGCACCGTTATCTGTTTTTTAAAAGCAAACAAATTATGTATAAAGTAAACTATATCCATTAATGTTTTCTGAGATTAAACTAAATTTATATGATAGAGTATTGTATAATTAGTTGATTAGAACTACTTCTATATCAAATTTTCATGACATTTTTCATTATTAAAAATTGCATTTAAAATTAAAAGCACACTTATTTTAGCTTACGTGATTAGCTTTATTTTTATGGATATGTTTTTATTATATCATATTCAAATTAATCTTGTGTAAAAGAAACAAACTGTACGGTCCAACGTTGCACTTTCTAGTCTCCTTGATGTCAGCTTGACCGCATTGTGATACCTTACAAATATTTTTTCTTTTCATTTTAATCAAAATTCGTTAGATTTGTAAATAATTTAGGAATATTTTAGTGTATTTTTATTTTTGTCAAAAATCTATAATCAGACTAAAACAGTATGTTAAACTAATTATAAAATAATACGTTTCTAAGACAGTATCACTGGTTTTTACTTTTACACCGTGATGTTACTTTATTTATAAAATTATTGTTTAATCTTCTAGTTTAAAATAGTTAATATTAATTTTGAATCATAAAAGCTTAAAAACTAACAGATACTCTGCACTGTGTACCTTCACCGCAAGAAGCGCTGCATTTGCCCCAAGCAGTAAATGGCAAATATGGTTTAGCTGTTCCTTTACATGGAATACTTTCAGTTTGTGGTCCAATGCAAGCTAAAAAGTTCGTGTATATTTTTTAAACAAGTTTGAAATAAAAGTAAAGAAATAAGGCTACTCACAATGCTTAAAATACAAAGTTTGTAGTTGTCTTATAACTCTATAAACTATTAACTATTATATTTACTCATATGTAAGTATAATATAACAAATAAATGTAAATTACATCACTAATAAAACATATTACATTAAGGATGTAAAACTAAATTAAGTCTAAAAAATTAAGCAGTATAAATTAAAACCTAAGGGTAAGTATACTATGAGTTTTACAACTTGAAACTTTCCGATCGTTATTTTTATAAATAGATTCAAGTTATTTCTGTTTAACCTTTTTTGATATTTTTCTTACGGTTTAATTAACACTAGTTGCTTTTTCAAAAAGCAAAGTTTGTTAATTAGATATCCAAATGCTTTAATTAAAATATTAGATAATAATTTTTTTTATTAAGTTTCATTGCTTTAATAGTATTACTTAGTGAGAATTGTTTAAAATATAACGTTTTAATTTCTACAAGGCAATCACATAATGCATTAACATTAAGCAAACAAGTTTTTATCAAAATATAATCAAACATTCCATCCTTGCGCAACACACGCAAACTGTAGCTAAGTATAACATTTTAATCAAAAACATTACACTATTTATAAATGTACTTTAAATGTAACAGCAAATAACATTTATATATATATATGTTTTTTTTTAATTGTAGGAACACGCAACGTACACTAAAAACGTTTTCCAACTAGTTTATGATATATTTATGTTACAAAAATTAAAGTTTAAAATATTTCACTTAATTTACATTCATATTAGTTAATAAAAGTATGATTTAAGTGCTTTGAGATTTGGATCTATAATTAATGAGCTGTATTTTTAAATCCTAATATTTTTCATTAACCTCCAGAACCAGCAGCTCCTCCAGCACATTTTCTTGTCCTCGTTCTTACTCCATTAAAGCAGGAAACACTACATCCAGAATACTCACTCCAACTGGTCCAGTACCCACAGTCATTAGCTACCGGATTTCCACAAGGCCTAGAATTTTATATTCTCTTTTATATTTTAATTAGTATCTAATGACAAAGATATAAACATTTAAAATAATGACGTGTTCAAAAAAAAAATAATAATAATAATGACTTGAATTCCACTGTTGATCCTGAACAAAGTGAGTCTCGGCCGCATGAGCACCTTCTGAACCTTTTTTGGAGTGTCGACAAACAACCTTTTTTGCAGGCGTTCCAGCTGGACCAAGGTAACATGGAGCATGCTTTTTGAGTACAGAAGTTGGTTATCTATTCTTAATTAAATGCTTATTTTTAACATATAAACTTACCACGTCGGGGAGGAGCAGAAGTGTAAACTTGTTTTGTTGATGTTGATGCTGTAGTTATAAAATGTATTAAATATAACTTCAATTTTTATTCACAGCTTTTTTATCTGCTAGGGTTCTTTTTATTGAAATACGGTTGTATTGAAACAAATTTTTCTTACCTAAAGTGCAATCTTTGAAGCTTTTAAGGTAAGACCCGGACGGTATTGAGAGGGTGCACTTGACATACTTGTTGACGGCATCACTCCTCTCTGCGGCTGAATTTCCCGGCAAAGTGAAGCGATATTGCCTCATCAGCTTCGACGCCACTTCGCTTGAACTTCCCTGCTGGTAACACCAAGCTCCCGACCCTCCTACTGATCTCTGGTTTTTAGAATTTTTAGAAATTTAAAATTAAAAAACTTTATTCCTAGGATTTTCTTAGTGTTTTTTAACATTAATTACCTTAAAAGTTTAAACATATTTTAAACATTTTAGTCAATACTTAAGAGTTCTAGAACATAATACATACGGCTATGTATGATAAAATAAAAAGTATTAGTTCATTAAGTTTAATAATTTTTTAATTAAAAAAAACTATATAAATAAACAACACAGTTGCAGTAGTAGAATGATTTAACCTAACAGGTTAATAAATTAAATCGTATTCTGGCCTAAAAAATGTTTTATTAAAGTACTTACATAATTTATTCGTCATTACTTCTAAACTTTGCTGTAAACTATTCAAACAACTTACAGATGGGTGAACCTGCCAACAGCATCCGGCAGCCTGACAACTCTTTTGTGTTGATCCACCGTTCGCACATACCTGATGATTGGTGATCTTACACGATATTTCTAAAATACATTTTTACTTTAACTTTAGTTAAGCCAAAAACAAAAACGTTTATTTACACACGACTGAAAATAATTGAAGTGATAAAGCTTGAATTGACAAATGACTCTCACATTTTGTATTGTAATTACTCCTAATAATGTTAAATAAGTTTATGTTTAGGATAAAGTATACAGCAAAAGTTTTTGATAAAGTTGGTATAATTGGCAAATATTCTATTTATTTTAATACAAGCTACATTTATAAATAATTAACATTCATTAACTTAAACTTATCCACCCTTTCATATTTTATTTACAAAATGTATGAAGAAACAAAGAAAAATAAGTATGTTATGTTTAAAGTACTTATGACGTTTTTAGTTTAATGTTTTATACTACAGAGTCTATTGAAATATTAACACACAAAAAAGTAGTTATACATTTGTATTTTTTGTTAGTTAATTTTATCTAAACAATACGTATGATCTAAATTATTTTTTATTTTTTCTAAAGTGTAATTTCACTTTTAAAAATTTTGTAGATTTTTTTTTTTGGAAAACTTCGTAAGTTTTAAAAAGTTAACTAACTAACGTAATTGTAAAACTAGTGTATTTTGATTATCCTAACTTAATCGAATGTTTATTGTTCAATGTCCTGTTAAAATGCTATATATACAATGTTTATACTTTTTGTATCATTAAACATTTAACGTACAAGTACTTAAAAGCAAATTAGAATTTTTTTTACATTTTAACAAAACTGCTGCATTTTATACATACAGAGTATTTGTTACATTGTTGTTTGTAAATAATAAAGTTAGGTAAATAACTTTTTTTTTGTTAAAAATCTTTCTAAATGTTTAAATTCGATTATTTTTAAAGATTCTCAGTTAGTTAAGTAACTAGTATTAAAAATGTGAAACACAAGAGTTTCTTAAAGTAAAATAAAATCTGTAAAATTGCATTAATTTCTGATAAGTATCTAAATTACCTCTTATTTTGTTTTGTACTCTTATTTGTTGTGGGTTTTGTTGAGCATCAGATATTATTGACAAACATCCAAGCAGTACTATAATTTTTAATAGCAACATATTTATACTTTTACGAACTCCGACCAGTCTTTTTCAAGATTTTGGTTTTCACTTAAAGTGTAATACTTCTAGTGTTCAACAAAAATTTAGTTATAGAATTATTTTTTATACATAACATACAAACATAAGCACTAACTTTTTAAGTTATTTAAAAATATATAATTAAAGTGAATTAGTATTGCGATTTTATTTAGATTAAGTTTCATTTACTGCAAAGAACTATACAATTTGTTAGTTTTGTTTATTGCAATTGCTTTATCAAAGTGTATTTATATAAACTTTGTTTTAATCAAAAACAAAAAAGCAATCTCGTTATAAAATAACTTATTTGAAATTTAAAATAACTCATGATAATTTTTTTGATAATTTTTTAATTTAAAACTATTTCTGCACTTTAGTGTTTAAAATTTATAAATCGTTAAGAGCGTTACTGTACGTTATACTTTATTCAATAAATTGCTTCTTTATATACCAAAACCTTAGAGCAAAAAAAAAAGGTTAAACTTGTGATTTAAGAATTGAACTGTTCATATTTTTGAGCTACAAAGAATTGTAATTATAGATGAAGTCATTATTCATAAGCATTCGTTTAGTTTTTACTTATATTAAATCATGGACTGCTTAAAATAAAATAACGTTTTAAACCTGTGTTTAAAAACGTTAAACTGTTTTTAGAATTTGTTTATTTAAAGTTTTCACATGTTAGTTAAACACGAATATTGTATATAGTTTAAATATATCTTAAGTCATACTTTTTTTACTAAAATTTTCTCTAGTAAATTAAATTTATACTTTTTTTAATTATGTGATCTTAACTTTTTTAGTATTTCTAACTTTTTTTTCGAAAAATAAATGTTTAACACTTGAAAATTTTGTGTCTGAAAAACAAGATACCAAAATCCGATTTTAAATAATAAATAGCATCTCATATTTTTCTATAGTTAAGTTTTTAATGAATCTCAACTTTTTCGGTTATTTTTTTTTTTACTTAAGCATATTTTGCTATTCTAAATATCAAACTTGATTTTTTTTGGAAATTTTTATTTTAATAATGTAGCTAAATATTAATGAAAATTACAACTTAATTTTTTATTAGTAACTTATTGATAATTCTCAAGAGTTTTTTTAAAACTTTAAATTATTCTATAAAGTTTAATGAACCACATACAATAATAAAATTATCGACAAGACATAAAACAAAACTTATCATGATAAAAAGTAGATTTAAGTTAAACCCTTGATTTTTGTTTTACCTAAACTTTGTATTTACCTTGACTATGAAAATATCTTAAATAGCTATTCAAAGTCTAAAATAAACTTTTTTTAACGAAAATAAAGTTATTTAATATATATGAACTATAAAACATTTTAAGAGTAATAAAAAAAAGTACATAATAATTAACAAATATCATTTCACATAGAATTTGATAAAAACTACACGTTTTTGTTTGACTTTTAAAAGTCTTAAACTTTGTTTTTTTTAACTGGAAATTGGTTGAACATATGAAGTTATATTTACTTAGCACAATTTTATACTTTTTGATCTATATTGCTTATTTGCTACTACTCATTCATATATGAAATTTTTATAAAAATATTAGAATAATGATATTAAACGCTTACTGCTAATTGTTATACAAATTACTAACACAGCATTCTATTTTATTTAGTACTTATAAACACGTCTAAGTTTTTAATTTGTATATCGTATGTTTATTGACCTTTTTTAAACTAGACGACTTATTATTGTCCTGGACTAGACTTAAAAGGTATCCAAGTGGTGTGCGCCTCGATAACCTTAAGGTTTTTTCGTGCACCAGGTCCTACGACTGTATATTTTGAACAATAATTTTTAGTCGTTTAATAAACAATATTCTTAAAAAAACGTTTTCAACTTTTTATTGTTATCTAAAATCAAAATTACTCGTTTGGTTGATTTAATATACAACAATGCAAGTACTGTGTAAATATAAATTTTAATTTGTTTTATTACTTTGCTGCATTTGACGAAGTGTGATTTTGCAACATAAGAACTTTCAAGCCCCTTCCGAACACTATAACCCAAGGCCCCATAAAGTAAACACTAGTGTTTGAGTATCTTCTATAAAATTCATTTAATTTCGGGTTTGATTATATGTCAGATCTACTTCTATTTAAAATTTTGAACTTGTTTTTTAACTGTATAATTTTAAAAACCACTCATACATTTATAAATACCTTTGAATCACTAAAATAAAAAGATCGATTTTTTTTACATTATAAATTTTCACCTCTAGACTCCTTAGAACTTTTAGATTTTTATGAGAAGCAAAACGCCATTAGTCAAATCAAGTATTTGCATACAAAAACAGTTGTTTTTTATTACGAAATACATAAATCTACTACTCTTTAAATCGTTTCATTATACAACTTAATACTAAATATCTTTGTAGAACATTTTTTAGCAATGAAAAAGTATTTATTTATTTTGCACGATCAACAATTCTATATTTGTGATTTATTAAACTTTAACTCAAGTTAATTGTTTTAAGTTTTTTTTTTCTATAAGTTTATATTGGAAAATAAATTTTGTTATGTTTTATTGCAACATTTTAATATATTTTTGTTTTAAGTCTGATTTATTTTTATAATACTGAAGATGTTAAGTTTAAAGTATATGTTTATAGTAGCCAAATAAATTAGCCAAGAGACTTATTATTATGCGTTCTTATTAATTTATAAGGTAGATTATTATTGGAAGCTGTTTAACTATATTTAAACTACATAAATTCGATGTTTTTCCAAGAAAGTTTTAAAGAACTATCATTACTATTTTATATGAGGACGGGTTAAATATGCACGAATGTTCAAAATTCAATAAGGTAACTTTTGCACGAGAGTAAAAAAAACATAAATATTAACAAAAACAACTTTTTTTAATACCGACTAAAGGTAAGGGTTAGGGGTAACAGTGATAGTAAAGAAAATTGATATAAGAAAATTAAATAAACAAAAAATCTCCATACGAAAAAAATACCGACCGAGGTAAAAATTAGGGTAACAGTGATAGTAAGAAAAATAAAAATTAATACATAAAATAGTAATAAGAAAACAAAGTTATTGAAAAAGGGATAAGGGTAAAAATTAAAGAAAAAGAAAATAAACAAAAAATTAATAAAAACATTAAGAAAAAATACAGACCAAGGATAAGAGTTAGGGGTAACAGTGAGAGTAAAAAAAACTAAAAGAAAAAAAATTAATTAATAAATAAATAAAAACATTTCGTCCAAAAAGTCTTTGAGCAAAAGTGACCCATCGTGCATATTTTACACCTACCCACGTTAAATATAAAGTGCATTATAAAAACTGAATAGTAAAATACTTAAATTGAGTCATATGTTTTTACCGATGTAATGTTTAGCGTGCTGTCGTACAGATGTTTATTTTTATCATTTACTTTGTAGTCGTAAATAAAACAAAAATGTCAAGACCTTTTTTATGCTTCCAATAGGTTTTATTCTAAAACTGTTAGTATGAGCTTGTGTAAAAACACTATTTTAAAATACTACTTATAGGTTTCTTCGTACACCAGGTTTTAGGACCAAATATTTTGAGCGCTTATTTTTGTCGTTCAATAAGCAATTTTTTTTCGACCGCTAGTTTATAATACTTCTATAATTGAAGCTAAGCATATATATTTATGAAGTTTTAGCCTAGTTTACTAAACTTTTCTAACTGCAAGTTTAACACTCATTTTATATATTTTTAATAATTTACACTCTGTTTGTTATACAACTAAATATTTATAATGTTTTTTGTACGACAAAAAACGCTCAAAAAGTTTGGTCCAAGGACCTAGTGCACGAAAAAACCTTTTGGTTATCGAGTCATACACCAGAACAGTTTAACGTCATGTCCAGGACAATAATTATGTTTAAAGGAATTAAAAAAAGACAGTATTGTTAAATTATTTTCATTTTTAACTAACATTACATATTTATTTGTGTTACACCTTAATAAACTGTTAAACTTTAAAAGACTCCTTTTCCGGAAAAAAAAAGTTTTAGTTTTAACTACATCTCAGTTTACTAATTTTTAACTAAAAAAAAATCAATCGCCTGCACTTAAACTGTACAAATTATTATATCATCACAAACTTCAACTAATGAAATTAAAGTTATTGTCATTTGAATGGATATAATACAAACTGTCTTTGCTAAAGCTGAAGTATTTAAATTTAAAAGGAAAGAAATTCAAGAAAACTTACAAAAAGTGTTAAAACTGAATAAAATCAAGAGTTGCTACTATAAAATTTTATTTAAATCGTCTTAAACTGTGCACAACGAGTTTTTGTGATAATTGTCACATGTAAAAAATTCTAGCTAAAAATTTCTTTTTTTTTTGTCCTATACGGTTTGCAATGGAGTGGTTTAAATAAAATTGAATGAAGTCAAAGTTGAAGTTCCTTCATATCATTTAAAATTTTGCATAGGGTGTTTTTGCGATACTTTTCAAATGTAAAAGAAAAGATTAGCTGAACACTCAAAGGTTGCCTTATTTATAAGCACCCTATTAGGTACACATTTCTATTAAGTATGCTTTTTTCGTTTTTGTTAAAAAAGGGTATTCAAGAGGAAAAATTCTGAAAAAAAATAATTTCTGGCTTTAAATAATCGTAAATTTACTTACCAGATTTTAAAAAAATCACTCAAAACCTTTAAAATTAGTATATTTATGTGACAAACCACGGTACTAGTGTCAGATGCAAATTTCTTTCATTAAACAAAACATATCTATACATTAATGCTAATGTAAGGCTCTTTTATTTAAATAACTACTTTACATAAAAAAAAATCAAAAAAAAAATGTTGGAATTAAGAAGTTTTTTTGTGCTTATTTAAATGATATTCTAACAACAAAAAAGCAGTCATTAGAGAACTTTAGTTAAACAACGTTCCATTTAAAGGAATTTTTTAGTGGTAGCTATTAAAAAGTTAAGTTGAAGACAAAAAATAGTTAATATGTGTTTTAATTTATAGATTTGAAAGTTTATTTTTTATTTTTACAATTTGGTCCATAATAACAGAGTTTTAAAAATCTACAGTTATTTATTTATAACCAAAGAACTATAAAAATATCTTTACATTATTAGATTAAAGGATTTAACGCAAAGCTTAAGAAAAAAAATTATTATTAAGTAATATAACAACTGAATTCAAGACTATCAACTTTTCAATGTCATTCTTATTACTGAACATAAAAATATTTAAGAAAGAACATTTTATAAAAATTTACTACAAAAAATAGTGTTTTTATGGATAAAATTAAAAAATTTATGAAAGAGATCGATTTAGCGTAATAAATACAAAAACATTTAGATATTTATTAACATAGCTTTATAACGATGTTCAAACTAAATTTGTGTTAAAAACTTGAAAGTTTTACAATTTTAGATTTAAAAAGTATAATACATTATTGTTCAAGTTTAATTTTGTGTTTAGATAAACTGTGACCTAAGTGACCTTTTTTTATGTATAATGTCTTCTAAAAGGTATTTATCCGGAAACTTTTTTTGATTAGCTTTTAAAAAGTGTTACTCCTTTTTAATTCATTTTTAAATACAGTACAAATAAAAACTTAAACAAACACTTGATATATATTCAGTATTTCTATTAAGAAGTAGTGGTAATTAGATTCAAAAAATACTAATGGGTTAACTAGTACAAAGATAAATAAGATTTAAAGCGTTTTAAATAAATTAACTTTATTTTTAAAAACTAGTTTATATTTTAAAAAGTTGGTAGAGGGGTAACGGTTAGATAAAAACAATGAATAATAAATAAATTGGTGTAAAGGTAGGATCATAACTTTAAGAACTATTACAAGGCTCGGCAAACTGCGACCCGTAGGTCAAATGTGGCATGCAAAGCAAAAGTATTTGGTCCGCAAACGCGAAGTACAAAATTTTAAATCCTCTTTTAAATAAACAAAAACTAAGTTTTTCAAATAAAAAATCATAATTAGGCTTATAGTAGATAAATAATCTTTTATTGTGATGTACAATTGCTTATGTTGCTGCATTTATAGTTTAAAATAATGTTTATCTATTCATCACTAGAATTATTTTTAATTAGTTGCGGAAGACCTTTTTACATACAGTTCGACCGGCGAGCGAAAATTCACGTAACTTATGGAAGGCTGCCGACTGCAGCAGACTTCTGCACTATTTTGGTTATTAGTACTGTTTCTTATTTGCATAAATAAGCGTTTCATAAAAGAAGAGAAAAATTAAGTAATAACTTTTTTTAAAACAGTACTTATTAATCCACTACTAAAATTAGTAGTCTAAAATGGTGTTTTTTTAAATTGTAGTTGTAACTTAATTTAAACCTTTTTAATAATGAGTACCTTATTAAAAACTAGTATTGAGAAAGTTACTATACAAATTATTATATTGTACAATTAATTAATTATGATTAATTTACTGAAGTAATTCACAAGAACTTGATGAACTTTTGGAAAAAAGTCTCACAAAAAAATTATACTCAAGTAGTAGTTCATAAAATTTGATACACAAGGTAATTTTATCTTTGTATAAGTATATAAATTTTGACCAGCCAATTATTGTGAATGTGATAGGTAGTTGAGTTTAATATTGCAACAATGAAACGCAGTAGCCACACATAACAGGAAAGCTTCAATACCTGGTATCAAGGAAAAACATAGAATTTGCCAATTTAGGCTTAAATAACATAGAATTTTATCAATTTTTGGTAATTACCTAGAATGATGTTGCACCAACATTAAACTGAAATTGTTTTATATTAGATGCTTTTTAACCACAATTTTGGGTGTTTAAAAATCCTTGTTTAAAGCTAATATATTTCGTCTAAAATATACTTAAATTTAAACAAGCTATATAAACAAATAAATAGAATCAAATTTATTTATGAATAACTAATATAACTTATGTATTTAATCCCTTTTATTTTACAGAATCATAATTAATATAAAGTATTGTATTGTTTTAATTGCTTAATATTATAAAATAAAGAGTGATTAAAAATTTAAGGTGCATTAATTTATGATACATAAATTTAATGCTATCTATATATTTATAAAATATCTATTTTTAGCATAAAATTATATACATATAATATAATTTCATTTTGATATTGGTGCAGCATCATGCTAAGTAATTACCCAATGTTTACATTTTAAGTGGTGAATTTTTGACATATAGCCGGTCAAAGTCGGAGGCAACAATAGGTTTATTAAGAGAGACACAAACTAAAATGGCAAAAATAAACTATTTTACAAAACATTTATTTTCTGCAATGTTTTTTGAAATAACTACCTCAAACTTTCAGGAAATGTTCCTTGCAATATTTAGAAAATTCTTTTGCAAGGAATTGTTTTAAAATTAAAAAATAGAAATTTGATATTAAAAATAAACAAAAAAACAGTTAGATTTTTTTTTGTCATCATTTTATTTTTTTTAAATTTTGTTCTGCCATAATTTTTCAAATATTGCAAGGAACATTTCCTGAAAGTTTAAGGTACTAATCTCAAAAAGCGTAGGATAAAATAGATTTTTAGTGTTTTCTGGTTATTTGCTGTATAAGTTTGCCCCTCCCATAAGGAACCTGTTGTAGTTTCCGACTTGACCAGCTATATCTCAAAAAATTTTTTGAGTTTTGAAAACCTGTAAAAAGCAACTTGTAGCTTAGTTAAAACTCAATAAATAAGACTAACTTGTGAAAAAGGTGATTAACTCCCAATGCCTTTAACAAGTTAAATTTTAATTTGACACAAAAAAATATGGATAAAAGTATTTTGTCATCATCAAATTTTTTTTCATTAAAAATTCATTCAAAGTAGCTTTACAGTATCTTATCAATGTTGTTATATTATTTAAGTGCATAAAGGGGGTAAATTACTTTTTTCACAATTTAATCTTATATTAAAGAGTTTTAATTAAGCTACAAAATTATTTTTACAAATTTACAAAATAATTTTTGTGTTATAGCAGGTCAAAGTCGGAGGCAACAATAGGTTCCTTATGGGAGGTTCTTTGTTATGCTTAGTGACAGGCTGCAAACTACAACGTGAAAAAAGACTATTTAATTAAAAATCTATTTTCTACATATTTTGAGATAAACACAAGGTTACCATTTTACCTGGAAACCTGGAAATTGACAATTTAGGCAAAAAAAATACCTGGAATTTGAGAAGTTAGAAAAAAAACCTTGATTTTTTAACAAAAAACCTTGAAAAACCTGGAATTTTTAAAGTTTGAGTTATTGTTAATTTTTATAAATTATGAAATTAAAATACTTACAGTTTTTATGATTTATAAATCTTTAGTTTTACCTAACTTTGTTGTTATGAATGTTTTAACATTAACTTTTTGTTGATACTAAGTAAGTGAGTGGAAGTCATTAGGAAAGAAATAAATACAGTATTTTGTACTTGTAACAAAAATGTCACAAATTTTTTACAGAAAAATATGAATAGTTTGGTTTTGGTACTGGTTTTAATTAAAAAGTTTAAACATAACTGACTCATTTTTGAAAAAAGTTTATTTATTAATTTCGTTTAGCTCTCTTCAGAATAACATTGCTAAAAACTATGAATATTGTAGAGTAATTTTAGTTATATATAATGAATTTGAAAAGTCTAACAAAAAATAGTTACGTCATAAAGTATAAAAGTCTGTTTAGAAAAAGTTTGAAAAATAGAATAGAGCTGTACTGAGCTAACTTAAAGTAATTTATAAGAAAAAATTGCGGAAACAAAAACATTTAAAATAGTAGAAATTTTACCTTAAACTAAATTAAATAAAAGCACATTAAAAAATACGACAATAACGACAACAAAAATAATACTACTAAAGACCCTATTTGTAAAGTTTTAAATTGTAAAAATCCCTTTGTTTGCAAATTTTTGGCTCGCGAGATCTAATAAACAGAGATTCTAGAACTGAAAGATGGTAGGTGTTTCTAGCTCGGGATAGGATTTTGAACCTATTATCCAGGTACCATATATTCATAGTTTTTAGCAATGTTATTCTGAAGAGAGCTAAACGAAATTAATAAATAAACTTTTTTCAAAAATGAGTCAGTTATGTTTAAACTTTTTAAGAAAAATATGAGGTGAACACAAAACTCTTCCAAAATTTTTAACAAAAAATACAGTAAACTAAACTATGATCATTTTGTATGTTGTCATTCTTCTATTTTAGCACAAGAGGAATTTAAGGGCATAGGGGGAGGGGGGTAAACGCCGTTTTTTTGTTTTTGATCTTATTTTATATACTTATTACTAAGCTACAAAATGCTTTTTACAGCATTTTAAATTCAAAATAATTTTTGAGATATAGCCGGTCAAATTTGGAGGTAACAATAGGTTCCTTATGGGAGGTGCAAACTAAAACGGCAAAAATAGACTATTTCACTGAAAATCTATCTTCTCCTACGTTTTTTGAGATAATTACCTCAAATTTTCAGGAAATGTTCCTTGATATATTTAGAAAACTCTGTTGGAAAGAAATTTTAGATAATTAAAAAATAAAAATTTTATATAAATAATAAACAAAAAAATTGTTTTTTTTAAGTTTTTTGTTATGAAGTTTTTATTTTTTAATTTTTTTTAATTTTGTTCCAACATAATTTTTAAATATTGCAAGGAACTTTTCCTGAAAATTTGAGGTAGTTATCTCAAAAAACGTAGGAGGCGATAGATTTTTAAAGATTTCTAGTTATTTGCTGTTTCAGTTTGCGCCTCTCATAAGGATCCTATTGTTGCCTCCGACTTTCACCGGATACATCTCAAAAATTATTTGAATTTATAAAATCTGTACAAACCAACTTGTAGCTTAATGAAAACTAAATAAAATAAGATCAAAAAAAAATACGGTGTTTACCCTCTCCCCCCCATGACCTTGATATACTTAAGACAAATTATTTTTTTTCTTTAATAGAAAAAAAAGTTTTATAGAATTTGAAAAGTATTATTTAGATTAATTATAATCTATGTATATTTTAATGAAAAACAGTTTTACTTGCTGTTTTATTTAGTTAAAAATGATAAATTTAAAATCATTCAACTGGAGCAAAATATTAATGCATTGAGAAATTAAATATTAGGAGAAAATAAAACTGGTATAAAGTATTTATAATGATGGGATAAATAGTATGTATGAGTATGTTGAGAGTTTTTAGTTTTAGCACTTACTTCTAGGACTTTGTTCTTGTTTAAAAAAAATTCTAATTATTGCAATTTTTAAAATATCAAATAATCATATAAAATAGTTTTACAAAAAATTAATAAAAGATACCACGTTCAAACTAAAAATAAATTTAAGTAGAATTTTTGCTATTTGTAATAAAACATTATAACAGCTTTTAAACAACCATCTTAAAAGAATTTAGTACAGGTTCCAACATAATAAAATAAATTGCAATACTTATAGTGACTCTTAAATAATTTATACCTTTTGAACAGCAGTTTTTATTACTAAATAATAACTTACTACTAAAAATTACCAAAAAATGATGTGCTTTAAAAACCTGGAAGAATATCTGAAAAACCTGGAAAAAACTGCAAATACAAGTTAAAAGGCTCATAGTTAAAAACAGTAATTCTAAAATATATGTATATATTGTTTTTAAATTAAATTTCAAGCTTTTTTGATTTAATCTAAAGCTATTAAACAAGTGAAATCTTCAGGGAGAACCTTTGTTACATATAATATTTTATGTTCATCATCAACTTTGAGATAACTTTGCAATTTAATAGAATCCAGATACATAACATTGATTGGTTTAAAAAAGATTTTTTTTTAGTTTATGTTTACCATATTTAGCAATTTTCCTCAATGGTTTCAGTTTATTAAAAATTATTATAAGTCATAGAATAAAGGAAAAATAAAGCTTATATGGTATGTATACATATTTACTTCCTTATTGATAATCTTCCTGGCAAGAATTTTTTAACCAGAATTTAGTTTTTTAGTACAGGTTAAGAATCAAAGCTTAGCTGTCTCTCATAATTGTCAGTTTTATTAATCTTAAAAAAATTTAAACTTGAATAAGCTTAAATGACAATATTAAAATAAAAGCTAGTTATTTTTGTTCTATACAGTTGTATTTTATTTCATTAATCTGCCAAGCTCTTGACCTTAACATTTCATTAATCCCTTGGAAAGTAACTTTTCTATCTATTACTGTTCTATTTTACTTTTTTTTTTGCTTATCATAAACTTTTACCTGTCTTAAAATCTCTTATCAGATATATTTTATCTTTGATATTGAAACAATTAAAAGTTGTCAATTTTACTTCCATTCTACTTAGTTTATCAAAAAAAAAGTTTCATCTAATTATATATAATAGTTACTACTGTTTTTTATATCTTTGAAGTGTTTTAAAATTTATGTTTATGGTAAATAAGATATTTGAACTCAAAGTTTACTAACATAAATTTCTATACTTCATTCAGGTTTTATAGTAATATCTTACGTTATTGAAGTTAAATATACATATGAGTTCCTCAAGTATAGAGTTTAAAGTTGGCTCAATAGTATGGTAAGTTTTATTTTGAAGTTATAACTCACCATAAAGTTAATACAAGTTTTATTTTGTACAGTTTATACATTTCTTTAAACTAAACTTGACATAAATGCTTAATTTAATCCTTAATGCTTTAGAAAACTAGCTAAATAGAGATTTAAACTAAATGAATTTTTTGGTTAATTTTTAAATTAACCAAAACCTAACATATTAATATTTAACATAACAATACATATTTAATAACATCACAAAATAAATTTGGTATGTTATTAAATATTTGAAGGTGGGATCGAGCAAATTTATGCTCACTTAATAAATTGAGCTTTTAGGTTGTACAGCTTCGTTTTATATTAGCTAAATTTTTTCTTTTAAGTTATTTTTATAAAATGAATTTTAATAATTTATTTGTAAGTTTAAAATCAGTTTTTAAATTAACTTAGCCAAGAGGTAGGTTCTGATAGTTTTTAAAAACTTAGTTACATTTTTTTGATTAACTTTTATTTTGTAGACTCATTAAATAGAATTGTTAGAGGTTCTTGTGAGTTGTTTAAAATTCGTAGTTAAACAAAGCTAAATTGTTTTTTTTTGATTGATTACCTGAGGGTTTTTATGATTATTTAAAAAGTAACATTGATTTAATTTTTAGGGCAAAGTTCTCTTCATATCCATACTGGCCAGCTCAGGTAAGTGTTTACTTTCTTTATTTTGTAAATTCATCTATTAGAATTATTAGTACGAAAAGTAGTATCTAAAATAAAATGAATTGTCATTATTTTTTATTTTTTTTGATAGGGGATGAAGTGTAATCCAAAAATCCTTAAGTTTTAAATAATATCGTTTAATAGAAAATGTAGTGATTTTAAGTTGCTAATAAATTTAAAATACAACAAAATCCCTTCCAACAGTGGAAATATGTTTAAATTTTGTTAACAGTTTTGCTAACCATGTTAACTTAACATTTTAACCTATAGTAAAACATCTGTTATTAATTTATAGTAATTGTCCAATAACAATTCTAAGCTATCTAAAAAGTAGGTTATTTAGTTTTATTAAACTGAATTATAAGTAGATAAAATTTCATCAGGTAGTGGACGAGAATGAAATAAAACAGTATGAAAAACTACCAAAGAAAAATAATCCTAAATCAATATTAGTCCGGTTTTATTCATCTAATGATCTGTTAGTTATGTTTAAATAATACTATCAATAATAGTTTTTTGTTTTTCTAGTATGCTAGTTAAAGTTTGTATATAAAGTTGCACGGTTTTATTGATATTCTTATAAATGTTGATACTACTAATGTTTATGTTTAATAAAAATAATAATATTGCTGATTATTGTGAATTTTTAACTTGGTTTACATTAGTTAGGCATAAGTCAGAGTTGCCAAAAGTCCTTTAAACATGGAAAAATTGTATTTTACAACTTAAGCTAAAAAACATAGAAAAACCTGGAGTTTTAAACAATTTTAACATGTTTGTTAAAATTTCGATTTGACTCAAAAAATCTATCATATATCATCATCGAAAAATTTTTTATTAAAAAACATATTTAATGTAGCTTTAGAGTATCTTTTCAATGTTTTTATACTATTTATCACAGTTTCTTACCTTGAACTTAACTTCAAACTAAAAATATACCCAAAAATGTGTACTTTTAAAAATCAGGAGGAAATTTTGAAAACCTGGAGAAAATTTGCCAAAAATATTTGGCAACCCTGATAAGTTTTAAACTATATTTTTATCATTCTCTATAGAACATACTCTATTATAAATGTTTTATTTAACAGGGTTGCCACACACTCAGGGAACTCAGGTAATTCAGGGAAACTCAGGGAATTTTAAAGTTGTAGAAAATCTCAGGGAAACTCAAGGAACTTTGATTCTCATTTATTAATTCAGGGAAACTCAGGACAGTTTTGGTTTTTTCTAAAAATTTCAGGGAAATTTTAAGATTTTTTTTTTAATCTCAGGGAATTTTATTTCTAGATCTAGAATGAGGTTTAGTTAATCCAGTTTCAATATTTTGTTCATAAAAGTTTATTTTATTCATTTTTAAGTGCTTAGAATTAAAATGGTAAATTTTTAATAAATAAAAATAAATTTAAGGGTTTGAAAAAAACTCAGGGAAGTTTAAGGTTACTCAGGGAAGTTTTTGGTCACTCAGGGAAGATTTTTTGACTCATAGAGTGGCAACCCTGATATAAATTAAATGGTTTTTAATCATATTTTACAAAAACAACATTCACCTTAATTTGAAAATTGAAATTTAAAACTTATAAAATACTTTTAAGAGAATAAGAAAAATTCAATTAATTTTTGAGGTTTAATCAGTTTTACAGAGATTTGTGATACAGGCGTATTAAAAAGAGAGTATTTTATAACTGGTTATCTCGAAATTTTTAAAATTTACTAAAAATTTATTCTTACATTTATAAAGCTTTTTACTTAAAATTATCTTTTTAGTTAATTTTGCAATCTACTTGAAGAAATAGATGTAACATAAAAATGTTGTCAAAATATTCAAAATGTGATAGTTTTTTGTTTAATGAAGATAACTTTAGTTTTAAGTTTATTCTACAAGTTCTTCATAACTCATTAGAGATTAGACTGAGATAGTTTATGATCGATTTTTAAAAAATTCTCAATGAAAGTTTTTATTAAAGTTCCTTTTTTTTGTGTTTTTTATTTGTTGCTTTCCATAAAAAACACTTTAGTCCTCTAACCTTAATCACTTTTAATTTAAAAACTAACTTAAAGAAATTATATAAGAGGCATAAAGCAACTGGTAGCTTAGTTGTTGGTGTGAAAATAAGATAAAATTGTAAAAAGTGATTTACACTTTCCTATAGTCTTACTTGGTTTGTTTAACAATATAAAATTTTAATATTATATTTACTTAAATATTACTATGAAAAAAAAACATTTTGACTTTAATCAAATAGTTCAGATTTTTGTAAATTTTACCTTTATTAGTTGTTAATTATCATCTAATTTTGTGCTTTCTTTCAAACTTGCAGGAGTTTTATTCCACCACACAGTATTATAGATTATGCGAAAAACAGAAATCGTTTCAAAAGAAAAAGCCAGTCTAACAAGTTAAAAAAATCTATTGAAGAGTGTGAAAAAGCTTTAGGAAGGAAAAGTAATTTATTTAAAGAATTATTTAATATTAAAAATTTTACTTTATTACATCAAATGTTTTTAAGTCTAAAAATAATATAACTGAATAACTAAGAGTTGTAATAAGTTTATCTCTTATTTTATTTCTATACAACTTTTTTGCTGGTAATAATAGTTATAGCTCTACAAATTTTTGAACTATGCTAATTTTTTTTTTTCTGTAGGTAATTCTATGGCTGAAGACAAAAAAACTGAAGTAAAAGAACTGGTTAGTGTTGTTTTTTTTTACCAAAAAATTAAATTATATTGATGAGTTAATTATTCCTTGAAGTGTAATTTTACATAGATTTTTAAAATACTACTAATCTAAGAGAGTTGAGTATTTTTCTTGTTATAGTAAATCTATACTTTCTGAAATTTATCTAGTTTATACAAAAATAGACAAGTAATAATTGATAAGGAATTAATGAATTTTGAAATAATCTTTCATTTAATTGACTATTATTAATACTTAATTTTTATACTTTAAGTAAAAATAAAATGTTTAAGTTAAAAAAAAAGTGATTTATATCATCTGATTTTAAAAGTTTAATTTAGTTAATACGTTTAGTTCGCCTAGTTTGGGGTTAACTTTAAACCTTAGTAACATTTTTATCTGAAGTCATTATTATTTTCTTTATTAATAGAAAAAAAAAAGTTAACTAGGCAATTGCAAATAAATTAAATAGGTACTAGATCTAGATATATTAATGTATTGACAAAGTTTCAAACAGTATTATAAAATATTATTTTTTATAAGTTGTATTAAGACAGATTGAAGTATATTTCTTAAATCGGTCCACGGCACACCTAGATTGTAATTTTTTAACACTTTTATCGAATAAATAATCTATCAAAAATTTTAAACTAAAAGTAAATCCTAAAACTTAATTTTAAAAACCTGGAGAAAATTTGCCAAAACATTTGGCAAGCCTGTGTATGTTCTGTAAAAAAATGTGTCATTGACACATTGTCCTTTCCACATACTAGGCCTCTAGGGGATCTACCATAACGTAACCTGCCAAACGGAATGATAGGTCTTATGAGGTATTAATCACTTTATCTCGTTCCTTTTGAAATTATCCGCGCTAATTATACATTGTCATTAAATCAATGTTTATTTTTTTGTTTAATTGAACTAATAATATTAAAATTCTTATTTATATGTTTTTAATTACAGGAACCACCAAAGAAGAAAAAAGCTAGAGTATCTACTTCTAAAACAACTCCGAGTATTAGATATGATGAAAGACGAATGAAAAATAAAATTAAAGTGACAACAAAAAAGTTTGTTTTTTTATAAAATGAGTTAACATTTCTCTAAATAAAGTTTCAATTTTTTTCATGAGAACCTTTTTAGTCAATTTTGTATAATTATTAGTAGGTTGATACCTCTTTATATTTAGTATATTATTTAAATGACTGCTTTAAGTATTTTTTATCCAATTGTGTTTTTAGTTGACAATAGACTATACTAACAAAAGTTTTTCCGTCAACAAACTAAAACGTCACTTCTAGAGCCAATATAAAAAAAGGCAATAAAATTAGTTAGAACAAGTATTGCTTAAAAAGTTAAATGTCATATGTTTACCTTGCTTTTTACTAGTGATCTATCGGATCTAAGATCCAAATCCTAAGTTTAAAAAAAAAACGGATTTGGCTGAATCCTAGCTGAGGTTTAGCCGGATCCAGTTAGTTTGGAAAGATTTTCTTTTCGGCGATCTGCTTCTTTCAGTTTTATATACTTAAATTATTGTCTTTGAATATTTAATATACATAAAATTAGTCAAGCGAAACAGACTAATTTAAGTTTAGTTAAATCAATCATTTGTTGTTAACATACAGGTACATACATCCATTAGAGTACAAGTAGTGATTTGTTAATTTAAAGTTTCTTGCAGATTAGATTCTTCTACTGACTCGATAGTTTAATTCTTTTTATAAACTTAAAATATTTTTTTTTAAATACAAAACATATATTAAGTCTTTAATGTATTTGAATTCGTTAAAAGTCTTTACAGTTTTATTATAACTATTTTATTCTCATTTAAATATATTAAATAATTTACAAACTCTACAAATACAGCTCATTTAATATTTGGCTACTATAACTTAAAGGCGGCAATTGTTCAATAAAGTTTTTCAGTTTTTCATTTTACAAACTAATTTTTTTAGTTTAGATGAAAAATAGTATAAAGTAATATAAAATATTTCTGTGAAAAGTTAAAAAATTTGGTTTAATAACTGCTGCCTCTTAAAGTTATAGTAACCTAATATTTTAAATATAAAGTATTTTCTTTAGAGAATAAGCATTTTAACATTTTGATGATGACAATTTTTTTAAATCTTTAATTTCTTTTTCTTTTACGTCCTACAAGGTACAAAATTCAAGTTTAGTCGTATAAATAGTTTGAAATTTAGCATTAAAACTAAGATTTCGGGAAGGGGTCAGAAATGCACGGCGTCACTTCACAGAGTGACACTTTAGCACGGTGTGACACTGAACGAAGTGACATTTTAGCACAGAATTTATTTTTAATTATTTTTTCTATGCTTAAATAACATTAGTACTTTTATGTTTAAAAATATAAAAACGAACTGTGCAACATGTAAACTAAAAGTTAAATAGCTTAAAATGAGTTACAAGTTTAAGCTTTAATTAAAACTAAAACAAAATTAAATTTACAAACTTAATTAACTTATTTTACTATACAATTTTAAATGAAAATATTTTGATACTTATACTTAAAAGTTTTCGACATAAAACTATTTTAAAAAAGCTAGCAATATATACAAGCTTTAGGATTCCTAAAACGTTTTTAAAAGGCTTAAATTAATTTTAATAAAGTTAAACTTGAAACGTAAAATAAAATTAAAAAAATGAGACATATAAAGGTTAAAAGCTCTATTGCTTAGTTTTTAAAATACACATAGTCTTAGACGTCATAATACATGTAGATTTTAAGCTCCTCTTATTTCTACATGCATGCATCTCACAACTTTTTATATGCTTATCTAAAAATTATATTTAGACTACTACAAGGGTAAATAAACTTATTTCAACAATGTTTCTACCCGTTTAGCTTTTTTGTTATTTTTTTTTTAATTTTAAGAAACAGCTAGTTTTAAGTAGTATAAATTTAATTTGACACGAAAAATCTATCATATAGATTTAAAAAAATTGTCATCATCAAAATTTGTTTTAATTAAAAAACACATTTAAAGTAGATATACAGTATCTTTTCAATGTTGTTATACCACATTACACAGTTTTTAACCTTGAACTTATCTTAAAACTAAAAATAGACCCAAAAACGTGTACTTTCAAAAACTGAAAGAAAATTAGAAAACCTGGAAGAAATTTCTCGAAAACCAATGGCAACCTGGATCTAGTATAATTTTCAAATCTCCTGAAACTTTTTTACTCTCAGATCCTGGAATATCTAGTGTGAGTTTCAAAAGTTAACATGCTCACTTGCTACACTTTTGCCCTTCATGGACCGCAGTTTGCCGATCCCGCCCTAATACTTATTGTTTATTTTTATATTTCAAAAATTAGAAAAATAACTACTATTTGTATACTGTATAGTAAATATGTTTTTTATCGCTGATGTCTAAGGTGATTGTATCAGAGCTCAGGAATTTAAAAAAAAAATGTAATGCATGTTGAATAAAACCCTACAATCAGTATTTTAAAATATTGCTCAGCAATTTAACTAGTCAAATTAATTTAAACCGTACAAACAGGATCGGGTTACTAGCATACGGAAGTTACAGCCTAAAAATAGCACAGAGATTGATAGACACCGGTCATCGTGTAACTTTGTGGTATATGAATAACACATATAATGAAAAGTTGGTTTAATTTCATATTTATATCTAAGTTATTTTATTTGATATGTAGTTTTTTATTACTAATAAAAAAAATAGTTATAAAACTTGTATAATAAATACAAATTTTAAAAATACTTTTTCTTAATTGAACTTAAATGTTTCTTCATTAAAGAAAAAGTACTGAGAATATTTGTATTTATTATATATTTCAGCGAACTCGCTTTGCTAGGATCCTAATTATCAAAAATAGATTAAATTTTTGAGTATTTAAAGCTTTTCTATTAAGTTTGTTTATGTTACAACCAAAGTTGGGAAATAATTTCATCCTTAAATCTTAACAGAGAAGCTGTTCCAGATGCTACGACTGTTGATACACCTGCAGAAGTAGTCAAACATTCGGAACTTATTTTTGTTTGCCTTGAAACTTTTAGTAATAGTCAAAAAGTAACTATTGTTAATACTTTTTTCAATTAAAATAAATAAATTATCAAAATTAATTGAGCTGTTAACGTGCCATTTAAAGTATATATGTCTTTAATACTGTAAACTTCTTTGTAAAAAAATTTTTAAGTCTTGATTAAATATTTAAAACAAACAATTTGTCTTAGTGTAAATTACCTATTATCTTTGACTGACATTTGTCTTTTTTAGAGGAGTAAGTTAACACCTGTAAATGATGATAACTTTAAAGATTTTATTTTAGATATAAAATTTTATTAAGTTTTCTTTGTGTATTTTAGAATAACACTATTTTGTAAGCAAATAAAAGTTTTATAGCAAGTTGAAATACTTTTTAAACTTCCGAAATGTTCTTAGACACATCAGTAAGTTAAATTTGTAAGTTTTTAAACTTAGTCAAATAATTTAATTTGTCAAATAATTTGAATTAAGATAATTTTTGCTAACACTTTTTGAGTTATTGTAATACAATTTTTAAACTGCCTATTTTTCATAGATTTTGGAAGAGCTGATGAAGACTAATGAAGTAGATAAATCAAAAAGTTTTATTGAGTTGTCAACTATGCACTCAGTAAACTCTAAAAAATTATTCAAGGTTATAAATGTATATTTACTAAGAATTACCCTCATGTATGCACATTAAACCGCAGGAATCGGTAGTGTTTTATTAGTTCATTTAGATTAATAAGTCGTCTTTAATTGAAAAACTTTTGTACTTCTGTAAATTTAGTGCAAGAATGTTTTGATCAGTGAATAATTGTGAAAAAAACTTTTTAACCAAGTTTACAGCATTGTAAATTCTAGTAAAACAAATAATATGCGTTTAAGATAGTTAAGCATAAAAAATATTCTTAGGTTTCTACTTGACGGTTCAGATAAATTCTAAAAATCCTCCACTTTTCTTTTAAAATGTTTTTAAACATATTTGTTCGCTAGAGAAAAATATTTTGATTAAGAAAGGTATAATTAAACTTAACACTAAAATTTTCGCAACTCTTTTCTTGAGTAAAACTCGTTGTTTCAGATTGTAAATGAAAAAGGATGCAAATACTTGGAAGCTCCGTTTTTCGGCTCGCTGGAGGAAGCAAGCAATGGTAACTTGGTTATATACACCAGCGGTGATAAAACAGTTAACAAGGACTGTGATTCTTGCTTGAATGCTTTGGCCTCAAAATTTGAGTTCCTTGGTTTGTTTTATTTGATTTACACAATATATATATATTTTGTACAGTTTAATATTAAATTATCTCTCTGCTGTTTAACCAACAAAATATTAATTAGTTTATTATTCACAATGTTATTAAACATGTATAATCAAAGCCTTTGGAAAGTCGTTGATTTATTTTTTTCAGTAATTTTGGCTTAAACTTGAAACTACAAGTCCCTTAAATAAAGATTTTTTTACTTTTAAGATGTTGATTTTGTTTATAGATTGTGGTAAGTTTTTCTTAAAATTACTCATAGTATTTTTTTTATTGTATACATGGTTGCCTGAAAACCTGAAATATGATAATTTAGGCTTAAAACGTTGAATATGAGAAATAAAACTTAGAATTTTTATCAATTTTAACATGTTAAGTAGTAAAATTTTGATTTGGCACAAAACATCTAAAAAAATATTGTTATCATCAAAAACAAATTATTAAAAAACTCAATTAAAGTAGCTTTACAGTATTTTTTCAATATTTTATACTATTTAACACAGTTTCTTACCTTAAACTTAACTTTAAACTAAAAAAAGACCCTAAAGTTTGTACTTTTAAAAACCTGGATAAAATTTGCCAAAAACATTTGGCAACCCTGTGTACAGTTACATCACTCCCAATAAAACCTTAACTCTTCATTCTGTTCTTTTTCTTAAAATTAGTGATATGTCGATTTTGCTAACAATTTAAGCAGATCTGTTTTTTTTACTTTTAGCCACCTGATTATCTGTCTTTTATGACGTCACACAGGAAAGCTCGGTGATGCGATGACGCAGATGACAATGCTGAACGGAATGGGGGCGAACTTGTACATATCGACACTGGAAGCTTATTCGACGGCGGAGAAGGCGGGCTTGGACCTGGATATTTTGACGGACGTCATTCGCAACAGCAAGTTGAACTCAAAATTCATGAACAACCGACTCAACGAAATAATGACCGTTCGTTGAAAACTGATATTTTGTGTTTAGTATTGATGCTGTTTAGAAAGAAAAAAATAAATGATTGCCTTAAACCTTAGATGATATAATAATATTTAAGATAGCTGATTTTCAATGGTCGTATTATTTCTTATTGTTTTGAAAAAAATAAAGCTTTCACCAAATATTATTTAAGGGCATAGGGGGTCCAACATTTTTTTATACTAAAAATAACATTGGATCTTACATGAAAGCTTGAAGTACAAACTACAAGCCAGTTTTTATAGAATTAAAAGATACTATTTAACTTTTGAGATATTATAATTTAAATTAAAAGTTAACCGATACAAACATATGGACCCCAAATTTTTCGGGGTCAAATTTCTTGGAAATTTGAAAAATCACTAAAAATCTATCTTCACCTTCATTTTTTGAGCTGTAGACCTAAAACTTTTAGGAAACGTTCCTTTTATAGTTTAAAAGACTTCGAATGTTGGAATTTAAAAAATATTGAAAGATAAAGATTTTAGATAAAAAAACAAAAATATAGGTTTTTTTTTTTATAAAAAAAATATTTTTCAAAATTAAAAAAAAAACTTCGTTCAATCTTTTTAAGATTCAGTTATACACTGTCTGAAAAATTTAAAGAAGATTGCTTCAAAAATGAAGAAGATAGATTTTTAGTGAAATGGTCTTTTTTTGCGTTTTTAGTTCGCGCCTAGCATTAGGAACCTATTGAGGTCACCGACTTTGATCGCTCATATCTCATAAATTACTTTGAATTTAATCAAGCGGTTAAAAATGTCTGATAGCTTACATAAAACTTTATAAAATAAGATCAATTTATAAAAATCAAGGTGGACCCTTTCTATGCCCTTAAATTACAAACCATTTATAGCCTACATAAAATATTTCTATTAAAGAGATAACAGCTGCAAAATGCCAAGATAACTTGTAAAGTTTAGCTAACTGAAACTAGAAAACTTAAAGAATCAAAAAATAAATAAGTTTAAGTAAACCTAACAATATTAACAGGGTTGCCATTTTACCTGGAAACCTTGAAAAACCTGGAATTTGACAATTTAGGCAAAAATAACCTGGAATTTGTCAAATTAAAAAAAAAAACTGGAAAAACCTGGAATTTAAACAATTTTCATATTTATAGTAGTAAAATTTTGTCATCATCAAAAAATTTATTTATAAAAAAAATTATTTATTAAAAAACATATTTCAAGTAGCTTTACAGTATTTTTTCAATGTTTTTATACTGTAACTCAGTTTCTTACCAACTTAACTTTAAACTATAAATAAACCCAAAAATGTGTAATTTAAAAACCTGGAAGAAATTTGGAAATCCTGGAAATTTTTTTGATAAACCAATGGCAACCCTGTATTTAAGAGAGTTTCTTATATAGAAATTATTTTAAAATTAAAAATAGACTCAAAAATGTTTACTTTTAAAAACCTGGAAGAAATTTGGAAAACTTGGAAAGTTTTTTGAAAAAACGAGCGGCAACCCTGTAAATAGGTTACCCTTAAAAAAAAAATATATATCTAATGTTTTATCTTAAAGACAACTATTTTCAAAAGATATGTATTAATGTTTTTTAAAAACAAATAGTCATTGACTGCAACTTAAAAAAGTTAGATTTATTCTTAATTATGATTAATTTTAGCGTATGAAAATATATGAATGTTATAGATATTGAAGTTGTTGAAATAAATAACCCTGCAAGTATTTTTTGTTTAATAACTCTAAAATCTTTTTTTATTGATCAAAATTTCTTAAGTTTTAATGTTATATATGTTCAAAGTATAAAAGTAGAATGGTTTGTGTATAGAGTATTTAGGTGCACTTGAGCTTTTTTTTAAGTTAAAGTTTTATACAAGTACAGTAAAACTTGTTAAACGTTTTAATCTAATGTAATTTGCAGGACAACTACAGAACTCGTTATCCGCTCCACTTGCAAAGTTCTTACGCCGCACAAATGCTTGGTCTTGCAGACAACATCAATATTAAGCTACCGATACCAAAAGCTGTTCACGAGGTTTGTTTTTGTCGAAACTTAGTTACGTTCATGAAGTTAATTTAACAAGTTGATTGTATGTGTAAAATTAGTTGATACTGATCTTTTTAAGTTATTATTAGCCTTTTACTTGAAATTCTTGGTCCTTTTACTTGGATTCAATTTTCTTGTGCTAACTTAAGTTTTGAGTTTATAGAAACATCTCTGGATTCTTGAGTATTGATATTTTTAATATTATTAAAATGTGTATTTTTCTACGGTTAAATTTTTATTGAATAATTGTTTTTTTAAGCTAATTTCAAAATTATTTTTATTGCTATAACTTGATTTAAAACTCTGAAAATAAAGCAGCATAAATTATATTTTAACTGATGAAATACCAAGTTCAGGTCCGATAAGAATATTTTAAATAGTAAATTGGTTATTCGATGCGATGGTAAATAAATTCAATTGATCAGATAAAGGGGTTTACGTTTCTTGCGAACACATTTAAAGATCCAACCATAAATTAGGCATTTTTGATAAATAGTAATTATATTTCAAGTTTTTTTATTTGAATTCAATATAGTAAAATAACATCAAGTCTATTTGATAATTTGACATATTAAAAAAGGTTTGTTTATTCAATGGTTAATATTTAAAAGTTTACCTTTATTTAACTGAACAAAATCCTGCTAAATTTGGAGTTTGAAAACGATTAGTATAAAGTCTTTAAACTTCTAACTTATTACTTTCTATATCAAAATTTCAGAGCTTGAAAGGTGGGAGAAAACCAGAAGATATAAAACATTGATTGAACTCGAAATTTGAAGTTTTTATGGCGTTACTTGATCTGCCGTTAATTATAAAAAAAATTGTTATTAATAGTTTACATTTAAAGACAGGTAAACTTGTAGCACAATAATGTTTTTCTTTCAGTATTTTTATTTGCTTAAATGGTTTTTTATTAGAGTAAAATTTGTTTTAAATGTTTGGAATTCGAGTTAAAGTAAATCTAATCACATAATTTAATTAAACGGCTATTTTCTTTTGAAATATAGTGGTGGTAGTTAAAAAGAAATACTCTTTACGTACACCAATGAAAATTTATATCATAAATTAGTATAAAAATGATGTATAAGTTCTTAAAAATCAATTTTTTGATTGGAATATAGTTTGTATAAAAGTATTTGTGTTGATTTGTATACATATATATAGTAACTTAAATATCCACCAAAGCTATGAAGATAGTTAAGAATTGTTTTTCTATTATATAATATTGCTAATATTCGAAAATTTCCATTTTTTCAAATTTATCCTTTAAAACTGACTGACAAGTCGATTTTTTGATTAATTATGGATGTATTGAAATTTTCTAGTATAAATTTGATTTTTAGACTAAGTATGTATCTATAGATAATATAAGTTTTGCTTCTTTAAATTTATGCTTAAAAAATTGTTCAATTCAAAAATCGCTTGCTAAAAAATTCTTACTAGTAAAAAACAAACCCTTAGTTTTAATTTTATACAGTTACTTAATCATAATAAAAATACTTGATGTATACAATAATACGTATAAACAACCCAAGCTTCTATACACCGAAAATCAGCTGAAAACCAAGATACAAAACGGGAAAAGATCGTCTATTAGTAAAAATTTATCTTTAATGCACTAGTCTAAATTACTTCTATCAAAATTATCCTATCTAAGCGGTTCATACATAAATGACTTCAATTAAAAAGATGTAAGTAACGTTTTAAAATGGTTTATTTAACTTTGATTTCCAATATAATGAGCTCTTTAAAAATTTAATTGTTTAGTCCTAAATTTTTTTTTTTTATTAATATGTTTTACTATCAATAAAAACTCAGAAACCATTATGTTTTTTATTAATAAAAAAACAACTATTTATGACTTATTTGGATTTGAAAGTTGTCATACTTGAACTTTTTGTGGTAACAATAAATAAAATAGGTGCAATGAACAAGTACTAACAACTTTTTAAAATACCTCTAATATTAAGATGTAATTTAGTTACTGGTATTCAACACAATAACAGCTTAATAATAGAATTAAGTAAAACTATATTAAAAAATTAAACATGAATAGTAAAAAAATAAGTTACCGACCGAGGATTCGTGGTTACAGTGATAGTAAAAATAACCAATAAAAGATATTAATAAAGAAAAATGTTATCGATCGAGTGCTAGGGGTAATAGTTAAAATTTAACCCCTGTAAAAGTGACTCTTTGTGCACATTTGACACTTACCCATAATTTCAATAGTTTTTGCTTAATACTAGTTGAAAAAGTGAATATAAATGCAATATTAATACAAACAGGGCTTCCACTTACCCTGATAAATAGAAGCTTTACTAAAATTCTTTTTTTTGTTCTTAATACGTATTGTATGATATTATTCTACTTTGTAATAAATTAAGTGCACAATTTTATTTTTAGTATGAGTACTAAACTCAAAAAATTAAGAAGCTAGTATAAATTCCAGTTTTTAAATATAGATAATATGATTAATTAAACTTCTTCAGAATATTGTAAGTGTTTAGAATTAGTTTTAAATTGACTCTTAACTGTAACTATTTTAGTCAAATATTACAAATATAGGTAGTTTTTACTGACTAAAGATTTATAAAATCCCATAAATTTTATCCTATAAGGTTGATCTACTAGAATGCTACTTCTTTCGATTTACACAGTTAAAGCAGAAGTATTTTGTTTGCAGTTGAATCTGTTTTTATACATACTGTAAACTACATTAAAAAATTAATTAAATACAAACCTAATCTTCTAAAGTAAATTTAAAATCAATGATTAAAAAAATGATAAATACCAGATAACTAACTAATATGTAAGTAAGTTGAACGACAGCTTTGGGCAGTGGTTCTCTAATCTTGTTAACGGTAATAAGGATATAAATAAAATATAGTTCAGTGTAATTTATATTTTGGAAAAGGCGTTAAACTGTGTCCACACGGTGTACGACCCGATAACCAAAATGCTTTTTCGTACACCACGTCCTGGAACCAACTATTTTGAGCGTTTTTTTGTTGTCGTTCAATATTTTAAAGAAGTCAATCGTTAACGACTGTATAGTATTCTGTTTGTAGTAATAAATTTAAAATTCAAGTAAATTTTTTCATTTTTATAGAAAAAAATAAAAAGTGTGTTGGCATTGATAAAAACATAAAATATATGAATTAAAAAACCCGGGTCTTCTCTTGCGGATTTAGTTTATTTCAAAAATGTACAATGCATTTTGTCTGACCCTTATTTTTTTTAATTTTTAAGGGAATCTGTCATTTAAGTAGAATTTTAAATAGGTATAATTTAAGCTTCAAATATATTTTAATAAGTTTCGATTACAAAAAAAGTGTGTATCATGTTTAAAATAACTTAGGCATAAATAGAACTTATATTGTTGTAATATTTAAATTATTTGAAGCGTATATTTACAGCTATCAATATCCTCCATAGTTTAATTTGTTGAACGACAAAGAAATAAGCGCTCAAAAAATTGATTCAAGGACCTAGTGTATAAAAAAACCTTTCGGTTATTGAGTCATTTTTAGAGTTTATAAGCATTAAAAGATTTTAACAAACATTTTTAAAACTAAGATTGTAACTTTTAAAAGGACATTAATCTAAAGTACAAAACTGAATAGGAGTTAAAAAAAGAGCTTTTAAAATTAGCACCTAATTTTTTAAAATATAATGTATTTTAATTAGTTAAGCTATAGAAGTTGTAGGTTGTCTCGGATACTGTTGTTGATGGTCGTGTGTTTAAGTTCATTATTAATTAATTATGGCGCGAAGCGTCTCAATTTTGTTGATGATGGCCGTAATAAACACTGGTTAAAACTGATAAAACGAGCGTAGACTAAAATAACAAAATGCTGACAATGTCTGAGACGTTGGGCTGTTAACGATTTGGCTGCGTCAAATTTTCGGATTTTACCAACAAACGGTCGCTTCGGTGCATATGCATTTAATTTTTGTTTAGATCTCAATAGCGGTTTTTTCGCGACTATGCCTGCCTGATGAGTCCTATTCAGGACGAAACTGGTTGTAGGTTGTCTCAGATACTGTTGTTGTCGTGTGGTAAAGTTTATTGCTTATTAAGTGTCAAGAAGAATTTTTTTTTGCAATAGCAGTTTCTTTTTTAAAAAATACATCAACCATTTTTAAAACTTGTATTTAAAAGAGCAAACAGTTTTTGGTTTAAAACAATCTATTTATGAGTATAAATTTGTTTACCTAATTGTATTAGGCTCATTTGGTTTCTTCTATACCAGGGTTTCCCAAACTTTTTTTCAAAAGGTTCCCTTTAAAGAAATTAAAAATGATATGGCCCTTTTCATATTCAAAAAACACTGAAGACCTTTTTTTTGCTCTTCATCAGAAACTCCAGACTCTAGAATATCTAGTGCAAGTATCACTACCGTTAAAAAAACCTAAGATCTTTTATTTTGCTTTTCGTCTGCAACTCCAGAATATCGAGTGTAAGTTTCAAATTATGACCTCGTCGCCCCCCTGTGGCTCCTTTACTATTTATGGCCCCCTGAATATCTGTCATGGCCCCCAAGGGAGCCACTTGGCCCACTTTGGGAAAACCTGCTCTATACACATCTTTAAATAGGTAATTGAACTTTAAATGTTTTTATCGTTTTAAAACTTGGTTTTAAATGACAAATATTCGAAAAATAGAAATTCAAAACGTAAGATATTTCTTTTGCTTTTTAATAGAAGTATTTTTATATTAATTGTTTCTTGATGTTACTAGAACCTAATTATGCACTTTGGTTTAAGTTCTATTTCGCTTTTTTATCAACCAAGTTTTATAGTTTTCTAATACTTTTAGTCCATTTCTTATCAAAAAAAAAATGTTTTGTTTTTTCCCACTTAGTAGAATTTTGGAAGACCTCTGGACAGAACGACGATAAGTTTTTATGCATAAAAGTTACTAAAAGTCTTACAGACCAAATCATACAGCTTGTAATGTAGCTCATATATTTAATTATGGGTTATCCCTTAGAACTAGGCGAAAATTTTGGACATTTTATTCTTTAGTAATAAAGTGATATTCTGTTGTAATTTTACTTTTGTAAACTTATATTTTTATATATTGCATAATGTTATGTCTAGATGTTAGTTTTATTTTATGTATGCTATTATATTTACCAATAACTGTTTTTATGTGCACATAAACTTAGATTAATTAAAAATTTTACAAAATAATGTATAATATATACTAGCTTGGTTTTTAAAGTATTATTTTTATTACTACATAACAAGCTTTAACATGCTACGTGCAAGAAAAATTATTAAAAACAAGACTTCATTTATTAATTTATTGTGCACAGATTTTGAAAGCTTTGAGAATCGCTGTGCTAAACTAAACGGTATACTAACAGTTCCCTCCCGCGATAATTTCCCACCCGGACAATTCCCACCCAAAAATAACTTTTATTTTCTTTAGTTATTTGTTAGCTTTTTTTTTTGTTTTTTATTTATCTTTTATTTATTTGATTTTTTCTATCATTGTTACCCCTAAGGCCCTAACCCTTACCCTTGGTCGGTAAGCGGTTCTTGGAATTGTGCGGGAGGAAATTATCGCGGATTAGAACTGAGCGGTTTCCAAACTAAACATAACTTTAGTATCGAAATCATAAACACTTTGTCTTAAAAATTTTAGGTGTTTTCCAAAACTACGTAAAAAGTAATTAAAAATGTCCACATAAAATAAAGTTCTTATTTTTATTGTTTAATATGTTAAATTACTTGTTAAAACTTAAACAATACAAAAATAACTTTAAACTTTTGTAAGTGCGCTTGTTTTTACAATCTCTTTAGAGATATTTTTAATTTGCTCTGCATCGTTAAACGATTTTTTGTCGGTATCTGTAAAAATGGTTAGTTAATTAAGATTGATTTATTATTTCAATTAAAAAAAATGTATATATTGAAAAGTTTTTACTTTAAAGTTAAGAATTTTTTAGTAATGTAGGTGAGTATTTAGACTAACTTTTGTTCAAACTATAAGATTTCAGTTGTTTAAAAAGTAAAAATTCATCTTTCTTTAAACATCTTACATTAGTTAGACCTTCATTTTAAATAAATAGGCAAAAATTAGATACTTTTAGAAACTTTAAAGTACTTTTATTTGACTTCTATTATTAGTAGTAATTTTACTTACATTTATTTTACTATGTACTGTGCTCTTATCGAAGTATGCCGAAAGCAATACGATTAATTTTATCAAGATTGTTAAAACAATAACATAATTTTATTATGTAAATTATTTGTGTTGTGTAGTTGACAGAAACTTTTAAATAAAACATTTTAAACCCAGTAATGCGAGTAAAAGTAAATTTGTTCAATAGTTTTAAAAGTATATTTGTTCAATAGTTTTAAAAGATATAGTTAGTAAAAGTTTGAATAAAAGATATTTTCTTATGACTTAATTTTTTAAACAAAATGTTTACTAAACTACTAAAATCATTAAATAAGTATCTTATTATACAAAAACTGTTAGTATTTTTAGCATTTTTGTCGTTTAAACTAGTAAAATAATTAGTAAATAAATTGCAAAAGTTTAATTATAATAAAAAGTTGTGTAACAGTAAATAATTAAAAAAGCAACTTATTAACATTTTTTAATTGCTGTTTAAAATTAAAGTAGAAGTTGGTCCAAAACTTGAAGTAGGTTATATTGTGAATTAAAAATAAACAAACTAAATCTATAACTACATATAAAACAAACATCGTTACAAGCTTTATGACCATGGTTACTGTTTTAACTTTTATTAAATGTTTGTTTAAACAGTCTTTCGCAATAAGTTTTACACAATAGTCTTATCCTAATTTCCATATTCTAAATCAAAAGTGTTTCTAAAAGTGTGCTTATTAGTTATTATAGATGTCTAATTGAATTGGAAAAGTATTTCCAAGTTAAGTTTTTTTTATGTTAAAATGTTTTCAAAAGTTAAATTTTTGATTTTGGATTAAATAGTTGTTTAATCGAAAGGTTAGTAGTTTCAATATACAATTTACAAATAAAACAAGAAGTTATAAAAATTTAATTTTACAGATAGAAAGTTTATAATGAATTATTTAGTTTAAAAAACATTTTATTTAGTAATCTATTGTGAACAGGTTTTGAAATTTTGAAAATAACTTTTCTAAATCAAACAAGTTTTTTACTTTCCAAGCTAGTTTTTTCTTTTTTTGAAAGTTTTTAAGTTAATTTTTTTATTGTATTTAAACATTATTTTATTGAATTTAAACAGATTGCTGTAAATTATTTTTTCTCCTGGTATTTGAAAAATCCTTATATTTTTTTTAAGTTTAAATAATTTTGTATCGTATAAATAGAGTTGGACCAATTTTTCATCTAAATTCGAATTAGTATTAGAAACATGTAGAATTAATCAACTTTAATTTCGACAATATGCTTGCTGTCCTAATAAAGGAACGTATTGACTTTGTATTTTTCAACAAAATAGATGAGTTGAAGCTTTTTTTAAATTTAGTTTTTAATTAATTATTTTATGTAGAATACCTTAGCAAATAGTTTGTATATTTAGTATAAGTTACTATTCTTAGGTTTAACTTTACTTGTTTTATTATTATTTCATATATGTAAGTTTAGTAGCACTAAAGTATTTTAAAGAGCTGAAACATTTAAAGCATAAAATATTAAAAAAGTAGTTTTCTGTTGTCGTTTCAAAATAAGACTTCATAAAAAAATATAGACTGTAGTGTTTAAAAGTTTTAATAATTTAAACAACGTTTTTAACTTTTATACCTTCAGAAGATTGTTATTTACCATTATACTAAGTAATATTTATTTTTTATTTACTATCATGATAAATTTATTACCATTGCCATTTTTCCATTTTTCAGCTAAAGTAATTTAATCTGCAAATAAAAGCTCGATTAACTTGATAAGTGGGTATTTTTAGAACTTGAATTTGCTTAAAACAATTTATAGTATCTTAAAAACTTAAGTTAAATCATATTGGTTGATCTGATGATTCTTGACAGGTGTTATTGAATTTTGATAGACTAAGAAGCATTCGGAGCAAATAATTTGATTATTTTCAAAACTGAACGGGTAATTTTTCGTTAGATAATTTAAACAAATTAAAGCTTTCAATCTTAATTCAAAATATTTTATTAGTAACATTTAAAAAGCTTCATAATTTAAGAATATATTTGTTTATACAGAATTATACTATGCTTCCCTAAAAATTTACAAAATTATTTTAACTGAGCACTTATGATTTAAGTGCAATAAAATTATTATATATCATTTTTATATTCAATCAAGTGACATTTGATATCCATTTGTTTACATTATAGCTTAATAACATTTAATTATTATTCTAATAACAATGAAATAATGGCAATAGAAGGACATCTTTAGAAAATGTATCAAAGTTTATTATTGATTCACGACTATTCAATTTTTGAAATTGTTCAAATTTTAAGAATTCTGAGTTGTTGCTAGTTATCTATTTTAATAATTATTCAAAAAAAAAACATTTCACCATCGTAATCTTATTATATAGACCTACAGTTTTTTTTTTGTAATTAATATTAATTTTTGAGGTATGGCCCCTTAAAGATTTTTTAAGAAAATGAGTTGTCTGAATTTAAATTGTTATTTAACCATTTATTATGCCCATAACTTTTTACTCAGTAGTCAAACTGTACATGTACATTGTACAAAGACTTTTCAGGTTAGATGATCAGTGTCATTCTTTTTTAACTTACGAAAATATGCTACATACAATGTTTTTATGACAAGTACTGTTCAAAGTATTAAAACATTATTTCTAGTTATATCAACTTATTTACATATTGTACTTTATTGAATTTTATTACTACTAAGTATTAAACAATAAAAAAGAATTACAGTAAGCTTGTGCAGCCAATTATACAGCTTTTACTTTTTTATCAAACACACAATGCTTTATTGACAAGTGTTGTGTTACGTTTACTTGCTTCCTTGTCGAACAAAGCTTGAGTCACAAAAATAAAACTATCACTATTGTGACGACTTAACAACCCATAGATAAGAATTTTTTTTTTCTACTTAATTTTGTTAACTTTCTTTTTGCTGATATTGCTTTTAAACTTCATTGAGCTTGTAGATTTACAAAATGCTTTTTAATTATGTATTATATTGAATTTTTTAAATTCTAGGAAAGTCAGGCAGTATAATATATGTAGTTTTAGATTTATATATACATAACTGTTAGTCACTTCATCTTAAACTTCATAGTATTTACCGAGTAGTTTTTCTACACTGAGTATCTGTGAACATGTACTTTAAAATATTGTAATATAATTATTCTTTTCAATATTTGAGAAAGTTTAAAAGATTATCGAGAAAAAAATGTTTAAGACTTTCTAACTAGGTTTTATGATATTTAATTACTAACTAGGTTTAGGAATCTTTTTCTAAGTACCAATAAATATTATGCTATTGCTTAAAATTTAAAATTTAAAAGTTCTATTCGATAATTCAAAACTATGAAAGTTATAAAAAATCAAACGATGGTTTGAAAATTCTACAAATTTATTGCATGTTAGTTTAGTTCAAAACGTTTTCAGACAAAAGTCCGTCATCAGTGAACTTATGAATACCTAATCTTAAGTTCACTGAAGACGGACTTTTGTCTGAAAGCGTTTTGAACTAAAATAATATACAATAAATTTGTAGATTTTTCTAACTATCGTTTGATTTTTTATAAATAGTGATGCAGAAGAAAAATCACAAGTAAAAAATCGACTGTGTCCTGGACTGATTTGAAAATTTTATATAAATCTTGTGAAAACTATGAAAGAAAATAATGTTCAAGGAAACCGAAATAACAAGTGAAATTTATATTTATTTCAGTCAAATATATCTAAAAGTCATTTTTTTGTTTCATACTATATTAAAAAAAAACTTTATTATATTTTTTAGTAAACATTTTTACTTGTTCAATTATCACCACGTAAATACAATTGAAATAGCACAAAAAACAAACTTATGCACTTCAAAATTTAACTTTAAATATTAAATGTTATTCTAAAATCACAGTAAAACAATTAACAATATACAATAAAAAATAATACAAAACTGCATTACCTAAACAAGACAATCGTATAATTAAACTCCTTCTTTTCAACTTGAGTTTGTTTAAATGGATTAAAACAGATTTAAGTTTAGTTCAATATTTTTTTAAATTATCAAAGTTTTTGACATTTAAAGTAGGTTACGTTGGAAAAACATCAAAACGTTAAATACAAGAATGAACGAACAAATACCTAAGTGACCAAATGGTATATTTATTTTGAATGGAATAAAGTGAGCTCAGCAGTAAGAAACGCAATAAAATGGTCGTTTATAGCAGAATGCAGAACATTTAATTAACAATCTTTTATGTGCAGATGGTATATTATATCAAGATTCAAATTTTTTTGAAATTGTTTAAACAGTTTTATTCAGTACAAAAATTTTTAGTAGAGTAGAAATGACAGTTTACTAAAAGTATTAGCTCAATATTTTTTTGTTTTGTACTAACTTTCTTGCCACCTAAATGTATACTAGTCACAATATTCTCAATAGTTTATGCTAAGAAGAGTAAAATCTACAGGCAATAAAAAGAAAATTCGATTTTTCTCTTTAATTTAAAACTAAAAGTTTTTTTCAAGCAGAAAGAAATGTATAAAAGTTTCAAGTTATAAATTCTTGACAACATTTTTTACAAATTAAAAGCTTAAATTATAACTTTATATCCTAAATAAATGGTGTTAGCAAATTAACCAAGCTATTTTTTGTAAATATTTGAAAATATTCTATTACAACTGTTTATTTTGTATTGTTTATTGAACGACAATAAAACGCTCAAAATATTTCGTCTTAGAACCTGGTGCACGAAAAAACCTTTCGGTTATCGAGCCGTACACCACGGATACCTTTTAACGTCTTAATTAGGACTGAGGTCTGAACTTAAAGGTCTAAATTAGCATACAGTTAGTTTCTAAAACTGATGAAGTGTAAGAAGTCTACTTTGTTAGCAAATACTTTTCATTACTGTTTTGTTTTAAAAGACTAACATTTAAATGAAAGTGTATTTTTTGAAAACTTGTAATTTTTAACAATGAGGAAAAATTGAAATACACGTATACTAAACCTTTGAAATTTGTACCTTTTTCATTTAACGTGAATAAGATTTTTGTAAGAAAATAAAATCAAAAATACATGAAAGTTTAACTATTCAATAACATTTTTTATAGCATAGGACATTTAATCGGTAAAATTATTTGCTAGTTTTTGCTTTTTAAACCTAACTATTAAAACAAAAGAAAATAAATTATTTTAAAACTTACCTCTTTATAAGCTGATTAATAATTTTGAATAGTTTTTTGCACATTTTTACATAACTACTAAAATAAGTTGTTTTGAAACTTAATTTGTTTCTCTCACAGAAGTTGATTATATAACTGCTCGTTGAAGATTTCTCCGACGAACTTATTCATACAAAATAGTACGCTCAAACTAAGTATATTTTAGCGTGTAATTAGCAAACTAGTTACTCTGGAAAATTAAAGATCATTAACATTTTTTTTAATAAATATGTTTTAGTAAAAACAATTCTATTGTTTCGATACTGGTACAGCTATTTTTGCTAAAGTTATAGTTAGTTTTTAGAACTATTCTTTACCTTAAGTTTTATTTCAATGTTTACATTTAAAAAAAAAAATCTTTATATAAACTTGACCATTTTTTGTACATTTAGTATATTATAAAAGCACCAAAAAGCACGATCCGCAAAATCAATTTCTTTTTTTTGCGATAAAATTAAAATTGATACCGAGCCATTCATTTTCTCTCTTCTTTAAAAGACGAAAACGTATCGATTTTTAGGTGCTCTTTTTAGCTTAGATAATTTTTCAGAGCTCTATAATTTTTTGCTTTTACTATGATAACTAAAAACGTGTCTTCAACAGCAGTTTTTAATTTATACTGCATTTTATACAGTTAGATAATGAACTCTTTTTTTATTAATTATAAGCTATAAATTTTCGTTATTTTTTCTGAATGTTTTTAGGTTTAAAAACAACACAATATAAAACTTTTAGGGCGGTTTTTTTTTTTGAAGGTTGTGCATTTTGTTTAAACATATAAGTACACAAGTCTTGTTTTATTAAAAAAATAATTTTGTAATTAAGTAGTATATAAAAGTATTAACTTAATTGTAGTTAGTGTAAATCTAACATTTGAAAATCTTGTTTTTATAACTATATGCAAGTCTTATCAAAACTATTTTATAAATCTTTGACCATTAATCATTTTAGTAGCTCTAAAGTTATAGTGACGATTTTTTAAACAAAAGAATATTATTTAATATATAATTATCACTAACTTGTTACCCATATTCTAAAAGACGATAAAATCATTGTGAAATTTTAGTATTTTTTGAAATAAGAGCTGAGCGGTAATTCAACAAAAGCAAGGCTAAACACAATTTTTATGCGGCTTAATGTAAAGCTTATCAAATTGACAGCCAAAACTTTATTAGATTTAAAGCTACTTACCAAAATACTAAAAGTATAAAAAATTGAGAGATTTTATATCTTTTCAAACAAGCTCGTTTAGTAGGAAATACTAAAGAGAAGAGCTTTGAGATAATCGCGAGTGGGCTGCTTTTTTTCCTAAACATGCTCAGATTTTAAAAGAGCATCGCAAAGCAGTGGGCGATTAGTAAATAAACGATTGAGTACAGGCATGCATCGTGTTACTAAATAAACTTTGACGTACCTACTCTATGTTTTTTACGATGGAAGCAAACAAGTTGGGTTTAAGCTATGTTGAAATATAGTTTTTTAATTCTTGAAGTGAGCTATTATGATAAAAATTTTAATTAAAAAAAAAAAGTTTTTTAGTGAAGGAATAATAAAAAAGCTATGTGTTTTCATTTTTAGATGCGAATGATGTTGCTTTTCTGGTCAGGCAAAATATTAAATCTGGATGATTTAGAAAATTAAAAGTTACTAAATATTTACTTTGGAAAGACTGATTTATCGAAGCTATATGAATTAGAAAAGTTTAAAAAGTATTTAAATCTTAAATACTATTGCTATTGTTAAACCAACAACGTTTTTCAAGCATAAAACTGAATTTACTTTAGTAATTTCATTTAATATAAAAACACAGTACATTAGAATTTGTATACTAGAGTTTTTTATTTGCTTAAAATAACGAAAAAAAAAAGAATAATTTTGTTTTAAAAAATAATTTGGTTTTAAAACCCTTAAACTTTTTTTTGAATGAATAAAAATAAGATACTATTAAAAACATTAACTTAAGTCTCTTTATTATATAAAAAAATGATTTTGTGGTATTTTACATAAGTTAAAGACTTATTTTTTGTTTTAGGTATTTTAATTTATAAAAATTAAACATTATACAAGATTTCTAAAAATCTATTATTTAACATTGTGTAAACGAAATTATTTTATTTTTGCTCTTAATTATTTGCTCACTTATATCTTGTTGTAAAAAAAAACAAGTTGTAATCTTTTAATGTTGAAGTTTTATTTAAAAATAATTCTTAAACTGTTTTTATATAAACAATTTTTAAAATGTGTTGAAAATAAAAAGCTGATATTAAAAAAAAATATGTTTTTATTTCCACATTAGTATTATCAGGATTATACTGAAACTACATACTTTGGCTAATAATAGCCCTAGATTAGGATGTTAATTAGGATTTGATGACAGATTGTAGCAAGTATTATTATATTTTGATTATATTTAGACTTTTACTGAAATTTCATTTAATAAATAAATATTTCTTTTTGTATAACTATACTTACAAAGCTTCAAAAATGTTGAACAGTTGATTTAATAACTAAATTACAGCTAAAATATGAGCAAAAAATATTTTTTTTTAAGGTAGAAAATTTAACTATTTCTTATACTTGTTTTGTGTTTGTTTACGTGGTTTATTTCGTTTTAAATGAACATATAGTTTATTGAACGACCAAAAAAAAAAACGCTAAAAATATTTGATTCTAGCACCTGGTGCACGAAAAAAAACTTTCGGTTATTGATAAATAGTTATAGGTATAGATATGTATTTACAGATTTACATTTAATAGTCTAAACTAAATTAAAAAAAAAAACCTGGGAACAAATAGATATAAACTAATTTCACAATTTTAAACAAGTCAATAGAACTTAGTTAATAAGTTTATTACTATTTTCTTTTTTTTTATACTTATATATTTTCTTTATTTTAGTTTTTTACTGTAAAGTTTTTTTTTTTTGGCTATGTATATTTTTAACTTAAGTGTGGTGTACTCGATGACCGAGATGTCTTTTTGTACATCCAGATTCCAGGTACTTAGACCAATTTTTTTTGAACATCTTCGTTTTTCGTTTTTGTTCAATAAACTCACTTACTAATCAACATTTATTTTTTCATTTTAAATTAATCTGAGTTAAATGTCATACTGTGTTTTTTCTCATTTAATGTAAGTTTTTTTTCTTCTTATACATAGTGTTTTCACAAAATAGCAAGTTATAATGTTTAAGGATACAACTTGTTTTTTGTTTTATAGCTAAAATGGATAGGGTAAATAATTGCTTAATAGCTCGATGACCGAAAGGTTTTTCAATATGCCAGGTCCTTTGACTAAAAGTTTTTAGCGGCAATTTTTTTATTGTGCTCTATAAATTCAGTTATTATTAGTAAAAAAATGGTTTTGAAAAGTGTTAAATCAACATCAAGTTTGTGTTAGAATAAATTCTGATAAGTAAAGATAATTCACAAAAACTTTCACTATTTGTTTATTTCATTTTAGAGAAAAACGAAACAAGCTACAACATTTCCATAGAAATAAAGCTAAATAATTTTCTACAGATACTTTCTCAGGTAGCTTCTTATGTATTTATCACAAAAAAACATGGTGTATATGAATTATATAATTACTTACAATATGTAATGAAATAATAGAATATAGTAATTATGATTTTGATTATAAAAAGTTTCAAATTAAAACTATGAAAATGCTTAGTTCACTTTTTTTATTTACGTGTTGTGAGTGGGTTGCCTTTAAAATTGTCAAAGTCATTAGAACCCCTAATCATCATGCCGCAAAAAGGCTTAGCTATTAAGTTTGTCTATAAGTACTATAAAAATAAAATTTTCATAACTTTTATTAATCAACAATTTTTTATCTATTTAGAAGTTAACAGTTCTTAAAATAAACAAAATGCACATCTTTAACTCAAAAAAAAAAAAAAACATAGTTTAGTTTTCTAATGCTTTTTTTTAAGTTTTTTTTTTAAGGTAAAAAATAAAAAAGCTCAATGCTTTAAAATAAAAAAAACAAATAATTTTTATGACTCTATCGTTTTTTATTTGTTTTAATGTATTTTAAGGTTTCTAAGTAAAAAAAGACTATCCTATGTACTTTTAAAAGTGTTTATTTTATTTTAAGACTTTATTTACACATTACACTGTAAGGTTATTATTATTTTATCACAAAAAATTTTTGTTTGACAAATAAAGTGTGATAGTTACCAAACACTAATTAAAAAAAAAAGCAGGCCAAATTAAACTAATTTATAATTTTTTTAGCAAAAATCTACAAAGTTTAAATTTTTTCCTAAATCTTAGGCTAGTTTCTATGTCTTTAGATCTACTTATTTTATGATATGGTTTTTTTTTCTTGATATAAAAATAGTTTATTATTGTTATGATATTTATAAAATAAAGTATCTTTGTATTTAAGCTAAATTAACAGTATTTTAAATAAATTCAGACTAGTTTTTGATTCAGACTAGACTTAGGTCGGCTTTTTTACTTCAAAATGTAGCAATCCTGTACTTTTAAGGAGCTTTTTTGTGTTAAAAATTTAGCTCTAAAGATGATTATCTAGTTTTAAAATTAAAAATTTCCCCAAGTAAAATTTAAATAATTTCAATTTAACAACATGAAATATATTGATGTTTTCTTTTAGTCTTACAAATTTATTCACTAAAATGTATCCAGTAGTTCAACACTCTGCTTCAATACAGCCTTCAAATGTTCCAATGCCTTTGTCCTCTGAGGATCCAATGCATCAGACTTCACCAGTTGACTATCCGCAAATGTACTCACCTGATCTTTCAAAAAAGTATGTAAAGTCATCACCAACACCAACAGAAGACAGTGGTGTTGGGTGTTCTCTTGATAGTTCTATCACTCAACAAAACTATTATGGATATTGTCCAAACTCAAATTTTGACCCTAATTTTTTAGTTGTAGATTCACATCTTGATCTGAAAAGTTCTTTGACATCAACATACAGCGAGCTGCCCAAAAGTTTACCTTTAAATTATCAAAGCTACAGTATTTCAACGTCACCAACATACTCCAGTGAAATATCTGCAGATTCTCCATCTAGCTACGGGTTCAACTCTCCTCGATCTATAAGCTTTAATGACAATTCACCAAATTACAGTCCACAGCATCAGTCAAATGGTAGTTTACAAACAAACAGCTCATCTTCTCAGGGTACAACATTTGCTAATCCTATTGCTTGTGCTTCTGAGGTCTTCATGAATAACAATAGCTTCAACGATGATATAGATGATTTAAACAGCATAAATCTACAGCCTCTTCAAGACTCTAGCAACCATTTTCCAAGTTTTCAACAACAGCAAATAACAGTGTAAGTTTTGTTTTTTTTTCCATAAGGCTTAGAATAGTTTTTTTAATTTGTTCTCTTAGTTTGTATCCAATTTAAAAAAAATGTTAATTGAAGTTTGTTTTTTATTGTTGTTATAATAGATAAAACATATAGTACAAAATTATCAAACTTGAAAATCCATATAACTACATTACATGTAATTAAGAACATACATTACTCAAAATTTATGTTCCACTTTTTAATTTATCATGTTCAAAAAATATATTTAAGAGTTGACTCTTAGCCTTTGTACTTGAAAACAAACTTTTAAGTTATTTTTTAAGGAGTAAAGATTAATCAAAATCTTTTAAGCAAGATATTTAACTTTATCATTTTCATACCAATTTTACTAAAATAAGTCTGTTCATGTATACAGGTTCTGTTAACTAATATATACCCAAACCCCATTAGTTTTTTTTTGCATAATTAGAATAAATTCATTAATTGCTTTGATTTGTATTGCAACTGATGAAATATTTTTCATCATAAAGCTACTTTAAATACCATAATAGTATGTTTTTAGTAATATATTAAAAGTAGATGTTAAGGTCTAACGTATATAAACTTTTGAGAGCCTAAGAACCATTACTCTTATATCTTTAAACTGTGTAAGTTTTTGTTAACATTAACTTTGTAAGTAATCATTTACTGTTAAAATTGTAAAACTTTAATAAAAAGTTGACATGTTTGTGGTTAATTTATTTATTTGAATAAAATCATTTTTTAATAAGTTTATTTTGTTTATTTTTAAAGTGTGATAAAATGACTTAAGAGAGAAGATTTGAAATAAAGAAGTTGTAAATTTCAAAAACTATAAAATTTACAAAAATTAACTCCTATTGAAACATTTTGGAGATTAGAAAGTTATCTTGTTTTTTAACTTCCTTATAACAAATTCTTACTTTTACCACAAAACTCCTTTAGGGAAGTTTAAAATATACGTATAGCTGACTCATCTTACTAGTTATACCTTCTATAAAATTTATAATTTACCAATTTTTATATTACTTAAACACAAAGTTCTGGTCATTAAACTTTAAGTAACTTTATAAATACTTTTTTTATAAAATTTTTCAGTCTATGTATAATTAAGGGCATAGGGGTGTTAAAACACTTTTTTTGCAATTTCATCTTATTTTATATAGTTTTTACAAAGCTACAAGATTCTTTTACAATATTAAAAAATTCAAAATAATTTTTGAGATGTAGCCAGTCAAAGTCAGAGTCAACAATAGGTTCCTTATGTGAGGCGCAAACTAAATTGGCAAATAACTAGAAATCACTAAAATCTATCTCCTAATATGTTTTTTGAGATAACTACCTCAAATTTACAAGAAATGTTCCTTGCAATATTTATAAAATTATGTCAAAACAAAATTTGAAAAAAGTAAAAGATTATAATTTTATAACAAAAAAATGCTTTATTTATTTATTTTTAAATAAAATTTTCATTTTTTTTAAATTGCTTAGGACAGAATTTTCTAAACATTGTAATGAACATTTCTTGAAAGTTTGAGTAAGTAATCTCAAAAAACGTAGGAGATAGATTTTTAGTGAATAGTCTATTTTTACAGTTTTAGTTTGCGCCTCCAAAGAAACCTATTGTTGCCTCCAACTTTGACCAGCTATACCTCAAAAATTATTTTGAATTTTTGAAATATGTAAAAAGAATCTTGTAGCTTAGTAAAAATCATATAAAATAAGATCAAGTTGTGAAAAATTGATATCTCCCCTATGCCCTTAATTTACAAAACAAATGTTATTTTTCTATGAATAAACGAAACAAATAGTTTTAATGTAAATGCTCAAGTAGGTCCCCAGCAAGAATGCCAGTTGCTGTTCATAGATGCTTGCAGCCTAAATCAGGAAATGCCAAACCACGTAAAACATCTGTAAGCAAACGACCTCCAAAGAAAGGTCAAAAACGAAGTAAAGGTATAACTTAAAAATTTAAAATAATATATTTTATTTAACTTGGACATTCTCATAGATTTTATGTGATGTTTTAAATCTCTGTTGTTTATATGATTATGTGTTTTTTTATAAATATGTTAAGGAAGGGGGTAGGAAGTATGTTATTTTTTACAAAAATTAAATTGGGGTCCTATATGAAAGCTTACAGTATAAACTAGAAGCCCTTTTTTATTTAAAAATGGTATCAGTTTTAGAGATATGGTTAATTTCATAAAAATTTTTAGATAGAAAATATTCAAACTACAATTATCTCAAAAATTTAAAATTTACTAAAAATCTTCTTTTTTTTGAACTAGTGCCTAAGAGGTGTATCAAAAATATGTTAATATATCATTAATTAAATGAAAAAAAAGTGTTCAAAAAGTTTGGTCTAAAGATCAGCTGTACTAAAAAATTTTTAGTAATTGAGTCATATACCCTAACATACACAGTCAAATGTCTTTTCTAAGACAATTTTTTTTTCAATTAATTTTGCTTGGGTAATTTTTTAGATATTATAAGTTGCGAACTAACTGTAAAATTTCAAAGAATACTGGTTTAAAAATAAAGGAGAATGTACATTTTTAGTGGAATACTCTTCTTTTTTTTTGCTATTTTGGTCTGTGCACTTTATTTGTAACCCTTTGAACTTACCATGTTTAATGGCTTATAACTTAAAACTCATTTTTGTTTTTTTTTAGCGGTAAACAATGTCCAGAAGCTAAATAAAATTTAAAAAGTAAGATCAACTTGTAAGAATCATGGTAAGTAGAGCCTTCTAAAGCCTTAATAAGCTAAAAAAGATTTAATTTATAACAATAACTTTTATTTTTTAAGACAACTAAAACAGTATGTGTACAACTAAAATGCTCAAAAGCTCTATAAATAGCTGTAATTTAGTTATATATATCATTGTTATCTTTATGACAAATTTTAGGTTTAATTCTCGGAAATAGTAAGATGACAGTTGCTCTTTTACTCAAAAAAATGCGGGAACACAAGGACAGAGACACAGCATCTTTTCTTCAAATAGTATGTTCTATTATAATTTTATGTTTAATATTGTTTTAAAATGACCAAATAAGCCTTGTAATTTTGTAAAACATCTATTTTAAGTGGGGGAAGGTCAAAAATGCACGGAGCGTCACTTTTGCACGAGCTTTATCTGTTCTTACTAAGAAAATTTATAATTTTCTATTTTCTTTAAAACTTTGTTTTCAAATAAATAAAAACTAGTTTAGAATTATTTTTAAATCGGACTGTTTTGATTAAACTTTGATTAGTTCGTTCAAAAGTGATGCTCTGTGCATTTCTGACAACTGCTTATTTTAAATAGTTTAGTTCTATTAGTTTACATATTATATTAGTTTGAAGTAGTAAAACTTCAATAAAAATGTAATATGCTGTTAAGTAAAGTGCACAACTACTTCTATATCTTTAATATTTAAATGATCTTTTTGTTAAATTTTTACAGTACAAAAATTTGTTTTGAGATTTAAATTGTTTAAATTAAACACAGGAAAATGTTAAAGTTAATATGAAGCGAAGCTCTGGAGTTGTGAAAGAAGAAAACTCAGCGTTTTTTGACAATTTTTTAAATGAAGACTGCAAAAAAATGCTTTATACATCTTCTAAACCAAGTACTCAAGGCAGTAAGTTGATGATAAAATATTCTACTTCTTATAAGAGTTTATATTTTAAATTTTTAAGGATTTATTATTAAATGAAAGTTCTTTGGTAAGTCTGATGTTACATAACAACAGTTTTATATTTCAGTTTATAAAGTGCAGTGTCATATTTCCAGTAAATATATTTAGTATATACACTATAAAGTTTTATCTCACAAGAGTATAAAATTTAGTTCCTGCTGGTTTTTTCTATAAGCACTTTTAAAGTTTCAACAGTGCGGTTTAAATAATAAACTTTGGCTATGCTTGAGGGCATTGTGTTTTTTGCCATGATTTGTGTATTGCACTTGTAATTGGCCTAAGTTGAAATACATTATAATTGATACATTTATTTTTGTGGTAGTAGACGAAATTCCTGTGAGGTTATTTTTACAGGAAATCATTTCTGGCAAGTTTAATGACCTTTCCAAAAAAATTAAAGTAGTTAATCTATTTTTACAGGTTTACTGTATCAGTTAATTCTTTATAGATCATTTTATATAAACTTTGTATTTACAGCTTATTATAAACAAAACAGTGTTTAATATTAAAAAAATAATTTCTATTTCAATAATATTATATCTCAATATAAGAGTGAATCTTTGTTTTGTTTATAATAAAATATAAAAGTTAAAATATATATATATAAATTTCCTTAAAGCTAATTAAGTTGAGAACTTTGAATTGTTTGACTTAAAGCAAGTTACAATATTAGATCATTTTATCAAAGTTAACTTAAAGTAACAATTTTACAAAATTAAAACATTGATATAAATTTATTTATTTATTGTGGTTAAAATTTTTTAAAACTCTAGTAATCTAGTTTAATATTTTAGTGTGTTCATTGTTAATTTTTATAAAAATATGTAGTTTGTGTTATTTTTTTGTGTTTTCGATTTTGCTTTCTTTCATTTTGATGTTGGTAATATAAAACAAAATTAGTTATTTTGTATTAGGTCTGTTTTCATTTTCATGCCATTACTGATAAAACATTCATCTCAAATGGTCTTTCCATACCTAATTGTTAAGTTTTTTTTTTCTATTTTTGTGCAGTTGTTCAGCCTAGCATTTATCAGGGTTGCCACTTTACATGGAAATCTGAAACAACCTTGAATTTACAATTTTGGAAAAAAAAATGGAATTTGAGAAACTTTGAAAAAAACCTGGAATTTTAAACAATTTTTCCATGTTAAGTAGAAAAATTTTGATTTGACATAAAAAATCTACCATATACATAAAGAATATTTTATTAAAAAACACATTTGAAGTAGCTTTACAGTATCTTTTCAATGTTTTTATGCTATTTAACACATTTTTTTACCTCATACTTAAGTTTAAACTAAAAATTGACCCAAAAACAAGTACTTAAAAAAACCTGGAAGAAATTTTGAAAACATGAAGAAAATTTGCCAAAAGTTAGTGACAACCCTGATTTAGTAACAACACTATAAGTTAGTAGTAGTTTAGTTTACAATATCAAGATGTGTAAGGTTTTCAAGAACATAGTAGTAAAGTTTTCTTTAGCCTGTTGATAAATATTTGAAACAACTTTATAATTTTTATCATTTGTAAAGTATTTTAAATAATATCTATCTTTTGTTGAACCTAAAACAAAAGATTCGTTTTCGTAACACTAGTAATTAAAGTGATATAAATAAAATATGTCGTAAAAAGTTTGATGTATAACATAGAATCAATTTGATTAAATAAGGAAAGTTATATAAGATATTTTTTCTAAACTATTTAATTGGTTTTACTCAAAATGGGTTTTTGAATGGTTAATTCTTATTTTAGTCGACCTGTATATCAAAATTGTTAAAGTTACTAGAAGTTACATCTACCGTAAATAGAATAGAGTGAATAGAATATGACGAACTTAAAAACGTTAAGTTAGTTGTTCAATCAATTCTTTATAAGAGGGGTCGGCAGTAACAGGCCTGGTTTACTATAAAAATTGTTTCCTAGACCGGATTTGTTGAAAAGTCTTCGCAGGTCACATTAGTTTTGGAAAGTTTCAATAAATTAATATACAAAAAAGTATAAACCATTATTGTAACCAAATGATCTTTCAATAATTTATTTAGGAAAAATCAAATTTAAAAAGCCTTTTTAAATGCTAATACAAAAAATTTTAGTTTTGTTGGTTTTACACAAGTTGTTTTCAAGCTAAAAATATGTTGAGAGTCCAATCTGGCTCTGGTTTGCAGAACTTTCTCTATTCTATTAAATATTTCTAAAAATGTAGTTATCCTATGAGGCTTGTCTTATTTTTTGTTACACTAAACTTTCAAAATTGTTTGTTTAAAGAGAAAAATTTTCCATAGCATGAAAGTTCACAGTAAAGCTGTTAAGTTAGACTTTACTAACTTTTGACACAGGAATTTACAATTAATCCTCTAAGCTACCTTAAAGTAAATTTGTAACTTTGATTTATTTATCTTTTTATAAACCTAACTAGTTCTCTCTAAATTAGCCATTTCTAATAGCTGATTTACAACTTATTTAACTAAACTACTCACACTAAATAACAGCTTTGAAACCTGAAACTATTCTCAACAACTTCTTTTACCACTTAACATCAGATATAAATAATAAATTCGATAGTTTTTCAGTGTTTTTTTATTTTTTCATATTACAGTTTAACCGTAACTGTTTTACTTAATGTTGTTAAAAAAATTTGATACCTTCCTTTTAAATATTCAATTGTTTTATGCATACAGTTTAAATAAAAAAAGTTTTTAAATAAAATAAATACTAGTACAAAAATCAAAGACAGATTTTACTTTTGTTATCTTTCAACTTTCGGCCTAGTCATTAAGTTTGTTGCATATTTACTTACTCAATATTAACCCATTTTTATTGCAATAACAAAAGAAAACTCAGTTATGAAAAAGACATATTTCATTTTTGTATGCTTAGAATTTTTTTAGTTTTTTTATGGTATTTAATTGTTGTAATTATTTCAATGAATTTGTTGTTGTGTTATTCTATTTTGTTGCTAAATCTGTTAATTTTTTTTACTTGATTATTTTGATGTTTTTAAGAATTTTACGTTATAGTTAGTTTTGATAGTTTTTTATACACAATAGTTCAGAATACACTACTGCTAGAAGTTGTTTTTATTTGTTTAACACTATTAAAAATATTTCTAAAACAGCGTATGTATACTTCAAACAACAATTTTCTAGGCAGTTACACCGGAGTCTAGATAAACAAACTAAAAAATATTATTTTTTTATGAAGCTTATTTTTGTATATTTTTTAGTTCCAAAATATCAGTTGTTTTTCAACTCACAACTGAAATATCTAAAAAATCATTAATATAAGCTAAAATGACTGTTTATTCAATTTGTTGCTCTGTGATAAACAAATATACAACAAACAGTTTTCAATATCATGAAAGAAATGATGGTTACGAACAAATCTATTGCTAATCTAGCTGGTTTCAGCAAGGACTTGATAAAATCTGCCCTGATTGAAACAGACCGGGATGACATGGTTAGACTCTTATTTTAATATAATTTAGTTGTTCTTCATGTAGTGCAAACTCATGGCTATAAGTATTGGTCTAAGTTTTTTTGCAAGCAAATTTTTTATTTAGTCCTTAATAAAACAATTTAACAATTCAAAAAAATAGTGTTTTGTGTTCGTAGAAAGTTAAAATGTTTCTTAGTAATTAATTTTTCTAATGAAGTTTTTTTAATGTCAAAATGGCTTTTCTTCTTAACGCGTATTCTATTTTCGTTTGTTTTCGTTATACGACATTTAAAAAATGTTTTGTTAACATTTCTTGGTGTGAAAATCCACATAAAAATTTAAAAATAAACCAATTAAAAAATGTTGCTTAAGCTAATTCTTTCATTACTTATAAAACGACTTGCAAACTTACAAATTGTTGAATTCAAGTTTTAATATTAATTACTTAAATCGATGGTGATCACTACTAAAAAATGAAATTTAAAATATGCTTGCTACTTCTGATATTTAATCTTAATATTTATATTAAATATTGCTAATTCTGCATTAAAACAACAAGTAGTGTAAGTAATTTTCAAGCTACGTGTTTTAATTCAAGTTTTATACAGACGTTGTCAATGTACGCTGTTCAGTTTGGCTGCCTTAATTTTTTGGAATATTACAAGTCATTAGACTCCCATCAACTCACAATCAAGAGAAAAAAAGACGGCTGGAACTTACTTCACATTGCTGTTCACAACAAAAGATACGAAATTGCTGTTCGTTTACTTTTGTAATATATTGTAAACATTTTTTGTTCAAGTTAAATGTAAAAGTTATTTTTTATTTTAGTATTAAATACAAGCATTTGTAGTTTTAGCTGAAAAATAAAACTTCTACTAATCGATAATAATTTTTTCAACTTTCGAATCTTTTTGCAACTCCTTTCTCAGCTTATTTTTTATAAAAGGGAAAGGCAAAAACGCTCGCACGAATTTCTTGCGCACGTTTGTGAGGCGCTCATGTGATTATAGTTAAACGTTTTGCCTGGCGAGCGCACGAAAAAAATTCTCCAGCTTCAACGAGCAACTGGGCTGACATGAAAACGTGACGATTGCAGAGCTTGTAATCAGTTTAATGGCACGCCTGTTACGAAATCACTGCACGCTGGTTTTGTGGTTTTGGTAATAAAGTAATTGCCTTTAGATCGTACAATGGTCTTGTTTTTGTAAGGCGAAACTTTTGTTTCTCTGATAACTTTCTCAGAATACTCGTAAGGTAGGTTTGAAGTTATTCAAGTTTTTGTTATGATACAATTTTTTAGTATCTATTCATTGTGTATATATGCATTGATATTTTATAACTATCAATGTGATAAAAAACTATTCAGTTCATAAAAAGTTTAAGAACTAGAAAAATTATATCAACACTGGCTTACTTAATAGCGTTATAAAATGTAAGATAGTTTTATAATATAAAGATTTAATTTATTTTAAGTAGTTGGAATTTTTTTTATGACCAGTTTCTCGGAAAATTAACTAGAGTTTTTTTTTCCTAGAATTTTATGCTAGTGACATCAAACTTTTTGAAAATATTTTTTGCATAATATAAAATTAAAGCATTTAAAAAAACATTAAGTTAACAATATAGAGCCAAAGAAAAGTGTAAAGTTTCGTACTTTAAAACAAATACATTTTGTCTGTCTATCACTACATTAAGATTAGACAAATAAACTTTGATAAGTATTGCTAAAAGCTTGAGAAGTAGATATATTTTTATTTAAATAGTTATTTTTTTCGTTGTTTTAGTTTACTCCTTACATAAGATACCTATCGGGATTTTCAACTTTGATCTCTCAAAAGTTGCTTTAAAATTTTAAATGCGGTAAAAAACAGCTGATAGCTCGATAAAAAATCAAGAGATAAAAAAATCGTTAAGATAAGTATCTTAACCCCATATGGCCTTTTAAACTTAAAAAGATAAATAAAAAGTATTTTCAAAATTATTTTTAAATGAATAATTTACTTAAATGAAAAGAATAAGACGTTTATATTAATTTAAGTACTGTTTTTTGTTAAAATTAAAAGAAGACATTTTATTTATTTGTACTTTGCGGTCAAGCAGTTGCTGCCATTTAAAACAAAGCATATTTTTCCTTATTATCCGACATTTGTTGAAAAAAAGTCTTAAAATTAATTTTTTTTTTCTATTATTTTTTATTTTTTATTCATACTGTAGTTTAAAAATAAAATTAAAAAGTTAATTTATTTTTACATAACATTTATATATAACGATGTACACCAACTAAGTACTTGTTAAATCTGCTGCTTTGTATAACATTTTCAAGTAGTTTAAAGTTCCCTAGTTGTTTTGTTAATACTTTAATCTTTACTCGCAGAGGTACTTAGTATGGAGCGAGGCTGGTTACATACTGTGCAGTGAGGTGACAAACTGCAAGGTGAAGCAAACAGCGCTCATGATGGCTTGTATGCGCATCGATGTTGAAATGTGTCGCATCGTCGTTGACAAATCACAACTACAGAAACAAGTTGGTAATTTTGTTCAATGATTTAAAAAATTAAACTAATCTTATTTATAGTTAATGGTTGGAAAATGTTGTATATTTTAGTTTTTATCATTATTGGAGCATTCTGAAGTTAAAATGTATTAGTTGTGTAAACAACTTTTAGGCTGTTAAAGCCACAATACTAGATACAAGTTTCAATATTTAAATATTTCGTTCTTTTTTAGTCATAATTTTAATTTAGTTAAATCTATAAATAAAAAGTAAATTTGTATAGTGTTAATAATACACAACCTGTATTTTATCTAAGCAAAGTTTATGGAAAAATTTTTTTTAATGGTTATAACTAAAAAATTTAATGCAGTTAAGCCATTTTGTAAAACCACATGTACTTGAGATCGGTTAGAACGCTTAGAATTTAATGAAAAATATAAATGGTTATCAAAATATCATTTAGCAGCTATTATATAACCAAATTTGTGTATTCGGTAGTTTGTAAGCCTTACAACTTCGTACAATATTTTTTGATGTTTTGAGGTTTGTCTAGACATAAAACAAGGTATTACAATTAAGTACAAGTAGTTTAATATTCCTCTAAAAACAGTTTTGTACTTTTTATAATACCTAAAAAGCACTAAAAGAAGTCAAATATGTATCTAATTGCAACAGAATGCAAACGGGACCACCTGCCTGCACATGGCTGTTGCCAAGGCCAGTTGCGACATCTTCCAGTTGCTTCTCACCAAACTCTTTCATCAAAATAAACTGCATTACGTCATCAACACCAGAGACGCTAACGGCGACACTTGTCTTCATTTCGCTGCTGGTTCGTTCAATTTTTCAAAATAGATCTTTTGCGTATGTGTTAACGAATTACAACAGTAAGAAGAAGTATGAATTAGTGGATTATTTTTTAACTTGTGTTGTTGTTGTGCAGCGGTGCATTCGAACTGCCTGAGGGACGGCAACAGAATCGAGAAGTCGCTGCACATAATCGAAACTCTGCTGAACAACAACGCCAACCCTCACATTATGAACGAGGCTGGCAGGCTGCCCTATCATCTGCTGCCTCGTAACGATGTTCATGTTAGTTTGTGTTCATTAAAATTTACTATCAGTAGTTGTTTAATTTAATTATTTATCTATTATAAATCATACTGTGTGTATATAATTTTACAGTATGTTCATAGTTGCATCACAACAAAATCAGTGAAAACTGATTTATATTACAGATTTGTTTTTTACATCCTAACTAGAGTTTTAAAAGTTGCTGCTACACGGTAAGCACTGAAAAGTTAAACTATACAAAGATTAATATAAGCTCAATGTTGTTGGTACGATTATTAGAATTTCATTAAAGTAGTTTGTTTTCAAATTTTCAGGCAATGCATTTGATCAATCGTAGAATGGCTCTTTATTCGTCTTTTCCACAGAATATCTAAAGATGCTTCTTCTTCTTTTTTTTTGTAACAAAGTATCTCTGTTATACAGAGCAACAAATTCAATTCTCTAGACCCCTGAGCACACATTTCAATCAAAAATTTATTTTGACTTTTGTATAAGTTTAATAAGTATTTACTGAATTTGTTAGTCAAATTTTTTAGGTGTTTCGGTTAGTTTATCAACTTGTTTGGTAAGCCTTGTTGAAATATATGTTTAACAAACTCATTGGGTCTAGAGAGTTATTAAAAAGGTCGTGTACCTTGTTTGTTTCATATATGAAATATAAAATATGTATACTAAGTATACTTACACAATGTACATAGTTCTTTATTTGTTTTTTAGTAATTAGAAAACAAAAAATAAACAAAATGAAAAAACAAAAAAATATTTGGTGTTTAATAATTGTTGTTAGTTACGATCTTTTATTTGCATTTTCATTTATACTGTTTATAATCATTACTTGTTTTTTTTTTATCGTATTACAATTGAGATAATTTTTTGCATAACATTAATCGCTCGAGTTCTAATATCGCTCTAGAAACTATTTTAAAGACATCAAAAATTGACTTTCTTAAATAAACCACTAAACCAAACCTCTTGTATTGTATTTCATTGAAAAGTTTGGTATTGCCTGTGCAAAATACACCAACAAATGTTAGGAATGACAAACAAAAGAATTAAATTTATCTTTACTCATATAAATTTTGAAACTTAAATTTTTGAATTTAAGTATTTTGATACTTTATATTCTACCCATAAAGTTTTAGCTACTTTTTAAAAACATACATTGATCATTTCGTTACTGTAGTATTACTTCGTTAAATATAACATAAAATTACTTATTATAGTTATTACTTTATAGTAAAGTAAATGGTTGTAAATATATTGAGTTTTGTTTTTCGTTTGTTGTTTTTTAAAGAGTTTATTTTTATATTACAACGTATATTCTTTTTGTTTGTTACAGTTGTCTTAGTTTTTCTTTAGTTAAAATTTTTTAACAAATAAGTTATAACAAAAGATTTTTTTAGTGTAATAATCTTATATTAGTGTGAAAAATATTTGTTTTTAGATACAAATGATAAATGAACAGACTTTGTGTTTGCACATTCTTTTCATTAATACGTTGTTTGATACTTTTTTGGTTAAATTTAGATTTTAAATTACATTTTAATAAAACTAACCTTGTAGAAAAAAACTGTTTTTGACGATATAAATTTTAGTATATTGGTATTTCTTGTGATTTTCCCCAAAATTTATTCGAAAGGTTCAGTTAATTATATTATTAAAATTATTTGAAAATTTTGTTAGAAATAGTTGTAAAGCTATAACTCTTTCAATACAGTTTTTTTTTTTACTACCATGTTAGCATTTACAAAACAAGTTTAAGAAAAAAAAAATCGGCCTATAATATTTATTAACTTATCTTTGCTAAGATAATTCAAGAGTTAAATTTAAAATATCAGAAAATACTGTTAGACTGCTTTTAAATTTTTAAACATTACTATTTTTTAAGAATAACTCTTTGCAATGTTTTTTAACTAGTTGTTATTCTAGAACTAAAATTCTAACACGGAAACTGTTAATTTAATTTAAAGACTGATTATAAATGCAAGTGTATGCTTTCTTATAAAGTTTAGGTAAAAAAAGTTTTAAGACAACTCACTTTGTTTGAATTACTAAAATATGATGTTGTCTGTTTGTAATGTTAATTATGATGTAAAATTTGCAATACATCACTGTTTAGCTTAATTGTATAAAAGCAGTTTAGTACTGTACAACTTGTATACTTCATTACATAACTTTAGAAGAAAAAACAATAGTCTTTATTTTTGAAATTAAAATTAATTTTCAAGAAATCTAATGTAAAAGATCACGTGCTACTACTTGCAATAAGAATAGTTATAATTTTGTATTATTTCAAAAGTGGGTAAAAGTAGTTATAAAATTGTATTATTTCAAAACTGGGTAAAAATAATTATAAAATTGTATTATTTCAAAACTGGGTAAAATTATTTACAAAATTGTGTTATTTCAAAACTGGGTGAAAATATTTATAAAATTGTATAATTTCAAAACTGGGTAAAAATATTTATAAAATCGTATTATTTCAAAACTGGGTAAAAATGTTTACAAAACTTGAAAAACTGCTAAACTTTTTTTTTGCTTTTTTTTCGTGGTAATTTTAAGTTTAAAATTTAGGTAAAAATATTAAGAAAGTTTTTGGTATGTTTACTTTTTTTAATGACTACAAAACCTTTTAGATTTTCTGCATTTTTCTTTCTAAAAATAAAAATTTATAGGCTTGAATACCTTTATAGCGTTTTTAAAATTTAACTTTTATTAACAAACCATTCTTTTGAAAGCTTTTGTACTTGACAATGTATTTATGTAAAATGTTTACAAAATTAAACATTAAAAATTTTTTTTATATAAACTATTTTTTTTTAATTTATTTTTCTAAGAAGTGAACATTGTGGGCATACCTTTAAAGCATTTTTAAAAGCTAATGACAATTAGTTATTTATAAAGTTGGTGTACTTGACCACATTAAATGAAAATTTTTAATACAAAAAAAGATAAAAATTTTAATTAAAATTTTTTTTATTATTAACAAAATCAACATAGAATTCGAATTAACTGAATGTAGTATATAATATTACTTCTCCAACTTGTTTTTGAAATCTGAAGAGTTCTAATATGTTATGGTAAAAGTTAATAATATAATGGAAAAATAATGTTCTAACGAAGTTTTCACATTGTACAAAATTAACTTGAATATGTAATACAGTATTTTTCCTATCTATTTAAAGTTCATTTGTATAATAATTCAAAAATATTTCAGTTCTTTTACAATTTTTAATAGTATTGAAAACCTTTAAATTTTTTTTACTCCTTTATCATACGGTACTGTTGCAAAATTACATACTAAAACTCAGTATAAAATATTATGAGTATTTTTTCAAAGTTCATTTGAATTTTAACCTAGGTATAAAACTCTATTGTGTTATTAATTTGTAGCTATACACGATTCATCATTCTAGTAGTACATTTGCATTATAAGGATTTTACTACATTTTTTTTCATTAACTGTTTTGCTACATATAAGAAGCTTTTGTTTAAAGTGTTTTGATATTAAGTACAAAAAAGTTTTTTTATAGCATAGCTGTTTTATCAGACACATCAACAAAAAAAGGATTACTAATTATAATTAAGTTTTCTTAAGCCTTGAGTTTCTACAAACTTTTTAAAACTATTTTCATAAAAAGTTCATTTGTATTAATTCTAAATAATTGCAACTAAAAACACTTATTCATACCTAGCAACTGTTTCAAAAGTTTTTACAAAAAAAAAGTTATTTTTAACTCAAGCTTATCATCTGGATCAGTACAAGTGGTGTTTTACTGTTAAAATTATTTTTAGAAAGTATAATATTTGCTAAAGCCTAGCTGTTAATTGATACTAACTTAAAAATTGTCTGTAAAAATTTCTTTTTGAAAAAATAATTGAAGTAAAGTTATTGTAGGATAAAAAAATATTTTTTTTATGTCAATCTTGAAATTATTTTTTGACCCATATTTTAAACTATACCTGGACCAGACATAGTAACAGACTATGTTAGAATTTAATATTTTGAACGTTTAACTGTATTCTGGCGTATAACTCGACTTTCAAAGCTTTATTCGTACACCTGGTCCTTTGGCCAAACTTTTTGATCGCTTTTTTTTTTGTCATTCAATAAACAATAACACTGTTTCTATATGCAACGGAAGTAGTAACTTATCAAATGTTAATAATCTATAGTCCTAAGTCTACTCTTTTTGACGACTTACTTAGTTTTTAACACTAAAACGTTTCTATTAACTTCAATAAATATCAAATTAATACAGTTTGCAATCAATTTTTTTCTAATAATAAAAAAGATACAACAACATAGTCTCCTTTACAAAAATGTTTAACCTTTAGTTAATATAATGTACGTTTCTCATAAACCTTCGAAACATCTACATTGTTTCAACATGAACATCAGATAAATTAAGCAATTTTTTTATGAATAAATTATACAAACCAGAGCAGCACACAGTGGGCTAAAAGGGGGTTCAAGCAGCCATTGACTGTAAAAAAACAATATTCTGAACATAAAATCAAACTAAGTGTTAACCATAGCTAGATAGAACTTGATTTCTTTATTTCAAAATTGGTTTTGTTAATTTTCTGCTTCAAGTATTTAAGAAGTTATTTAAATAAATGATATCCAAACAAATTTTGCATTTTACATGTAAAAACTATTCGAAATTCTTCATAGCTTTCGTCAAAAAATTGCTTGCAGAACGCTACAATAAAATACCTGAAATACTTATTTAGAAGAACTTTTGTTTTTTTTTTAAATGTCATACTATATATCAGTGGCGTCGCGTGGTATTTTTCTTAGGTGGTGCAGAAAAAAATTCCAAGTCGCCGGTGCTTTAACTGCCCCTACTCCAGTTGTCCCTGCTCGAGTTGTTTCTGCTCGAGTTGCCTCTGCTCGAATTTCCTTTGCTCGATTTGTCTCTGCTCAAGTTGTCCCTGCTCGAGTTGCCTCTGCTTGAATTGCTTTTGCTCGAGTTGCCGGTGCTTGAGCTGCTTTTGCTCGAGTTGCTTCTGCTCGAGTTTTCTCTGCTTAGCTTTGTTTTCATTTTTTGTTTACAACCGCCTGAGGAATAATACTTCTGTACTGTTTTAGGGAATTTTTAACTAAGCTTACTTGCCGCAAGATATTGATTTTGTGGTAATTCTTGATTTTTTTTTTGTTTTTTTGAATTCATTTGCGGAAGTCAGCTAAGAGTTTGCGGCAGTGTAATGAGCAAAATGATCGTTGTCTAAATTGGAGTTTTATAAGAGATTTTGTTCTAAAAAATAACTAAAACGTTATAGATACTTAATTTTCTCTGACAAAATTTTAAGGTGGTGCAATTGCGGTAGTGCAACACCCCACGCGACGCCCCTGCTGTATATATATAAAAAAAAGATAAGTTATTTAAAAACTAAAAATTTTTACACTTTTTTTTTATTAATATTTTTTCAAAATAAAAGTTAATAAACACCATATAATCGTTTGTCAAAACCAAAAAACATAGTTATATACCCATAAATATAGTTTTTTGTAATTTTGTATATAGATTTCTTGTCATGTGTGCTTTTACCCTAAAACACCAATGAATTTTAAGAAGGAATAGCAGTTTTTTTTTAATGCGGAATAATATACTTTTCTTTTAAAATATTCAAAGAAGTTTGATTCTTTTTATGAAAAGATGAGTCGTAAAAAATCATTTGTATAAATTCTTTTAAGGTGTGTTTTAGCAGTTGCTATGGGTCTTAAGTTTTAGGGTTTTTTGAGTTATTTTATACTTTAAAACAAAAAATTTTCTGCATTTAACCTGATGTAACTTTAAAAATATATATATATTGTTTATTGAACGATAAAAAAGGCGTTCAAAAAGTTTGGTTTAAACTTAAAGACCTGGTGTACAAAGGAACCTTTCGGTTATCGAGTTGTACACCACATGCTTAAAAAATTTCTTACGAGCTATTATACATAACTGTTTTATCATCTAAATATATAATTCTTTAATAATGAATCAATCAATTAAATGGAAGAAAAGAAAACTAAACGAAAATTAACTAAAATTTGTGTTTAAAAATGTGCTTAAAAACTTGTCCGATAACACAAGAACTAAAAATATATATATAACTTTATTTTAACTTATAAAAGGAGATAAACAATACTAATAGCAATCATGTAAACACTTAATTGATATGTTACAACTTCTTTAAAGAAGGTAAAAACGTAATACGCTTAAATATTTTTACGTTAAATTTTATCAGTGTTTTGTGCTAAAAGTAAAATTTTTGTTTTTTATTTAATAATTTTACATTTGAATAGATAAATAAACTACTGTATAATTTTTTAATAATTTCAAAGAAGTGATTTTACTATAGCTGAACTTAACTTTTATAAATGAAAATTTAAAGATATGTACTGTAACATTTATGCACTTAATAAGAAAAAAAATAGTTATGCATAATAATAATGATAATAATGACAACAACAAATTTCCTTCTATTTTGAAATATACTTTTCTATGTTTTGAATACTTGTCTAAGTCTAAAAATGCTATAAAAGAAAGCAAACAATATTTGCAAACACAAAAAAAAAATTCTCTTTTTTATTTAATATGTTTTTAAATATATTTACTTAAAGGAGAATAGAAAGAAAACAAGTTATTAAAAGAAGAAACCCAGCTCTGAACGATTAAATAAAGTTTTTGGTTTAATTTTGTAGTCACTAAATTGGTCAATGTCCGCTTGCTAGCAAACTATGCAGAATAAGTAAGAATTTAGGAGACGGTTCAAGTTTGCACAAAAACACGCTAGTTCGAAGGGTCAATTTTGCACCAGATGAAAAATATATTATTTAATTAGTGAAAATTACCGACTAAGGATAAGTAGTAACAGTAACAGTAAAGAATAAAGTTTATATGAAAAAATAAGAAATAAAAACCGGCCAAGGTTTAGAGGTAACAGTGACAATTTAAAATAAAAATAATATAAAAAATATATAACAATAATAATAAAAGTTACCGACCAAGGTCAAGGGTTAGGGTATCACAGTGATAGTAAAAAAAAGAAAGTACAAATAGTAAGTTAATAAAATAAAAAGAACTAAAAAAGTTTTAAATATTGCAAAAGTGACCCTTCGTGCAAAAGTGACCCTTCGTGTAAAAGTGTCCCTTCGTGTATATATGATACCTACCTAAAAATTTAAACACGCTTTTACTTTTAACAGGTTACTCTTTAGAACAATTTACCAATTCGAGATTTATTTTTTTACTTTTAGTTATTCTAACAGTTTCGGACAACCGTTTCTAAAGTACAACTACTTAAAAAAACAAAAATCCATAACTTCTAATCGTGGAAACAATTCAATTGTACGAGAGTGATAGTTTTGTACAAACTTGACATCCAATCTTATAATAAATAAGTATTTTCTAAGCGTTTAAAAACAAAAATGTATTTTGTTTATATGTGTAGATAGCTGAGTTCTGATCTTGTAACGTTAAGCGCCGTAATTTTTTAAAACCGTCATTATGACCTCTACGTCATCTGGCCACACCTACTTACGATAAAAGTAATTAGAACAACTTTTAAAAAACATACCCATTAAACTTTATACAATTTATACGTTGAGGTTCTTATAAATGCAACATTTAGTAACTAACAACTTAACCTGAGTCTTACTTGTATTTATCAATAACACTTAAAATAACGAAGTATTTAGTGAACAATATTTGGACAGCTGTAGTATTTAAAGAAGTTTTGTTATCCTTGAGCGTTTTTTTCTTTTGTTTATTTTAGAAACCCTGGTATATACTATTATTATTTTGCGAAATTACAGAATTTACAAATTATTACAGTACAATTTTTACAGCTTAAATTTAGCGGCTTAAAGTAAGTTCTTGTAAATTATGAATATAAAAAACATTAAATTGACGACATACTACAACTAACATTTAATTTTATAGTTATTTTTTAGTATTCGTTTTAAAAACTTGATAGATTTCAACTACTTTGTATAATAAGAATCACTACTTTAAAAGTCTTCTTTAGAAAAAAATTACTATAATGTTAAACACAATTCAAACAAAAGTTTTCTAAATTTTGTGAAGACTCTTTTTAGTTCTAAAAAAAGAAAAAACATATATAAGTAATTTTATTGTTTAATTTATTTATAAGTATACATCAGTTATTTTAAGTTTAGTGGTTTACACGAAGTATGTTATAATAGCCCTAGGTGAATTTGATTTTTTATTAAAAGCATTTAACATAAAAATAAAAATATTTTTAAATGAACTAGCTGATGTTGTTTTGTTCTATTAGTTATATGTAATTTGTTTTTTTTAATAATTTTTACTTATGTACTTATGATAACTGATAAAAAAAAGACCTGTAAACTTTATTTTTACATATTTTACAACTTTATGAGTTTTTTCTAGTAAACAAAATGTTCTGATAGTTTAATACTACAATTGTTAAAAACGAAATTTTAAAGTATACATAATAAGTTTTACTTTTAATATTTTTTATTAATTAAATTTAAACTATCTTTGGTTACAAACAAACTATTTTATAAGTTGATAAAAAGAAATCAAAATACGCTAAATAAAATATTTATTCATAAATTAAGTAAATAATATTTTTACTTTAATGTATGTTTTTTTTTTAATCTTTTAAAACTGACTCAAAGCAATCTATTTCATAAATGTTTGACCTTTTTTATATAATAAAACCTGCTAATTTAATTTTAAGTGTTTTTGCGTTTTTAGCCTATGGGATCATTTTTAAAGCCTAAGTATAACTAAATCAGTTTAGAAAAAAATTCTTCAAAAAATTAAGAAATAACAACTTGCTAAAATTAAACTATCACAAACATTTTTCATAAATTCTATATGTCAAAAAAAAGCAGTATTTAGTTATCAATAACGTTAATAATGTAGTTATTTCTCATAATATTATAACATAAATTAATAAAAAAAATTAAATATCATTAAATAATTTTGGCATAAATTTCAATTAAAAATGCAAAACGTTTTCTTTTTATTTTACAATAATTCCAAAACTTTAATTCATTTATTAGATATTACTTTTATAATGTAAATAAATCTATATATTCTAAAATAAAAAAATCCAACCAATGAACTACTCTCAGTTTTGTTTTATACATTAATAAACTTATTGAAAACAGTTTTGTCCTAAAAACGTATTAAATTCGAATAATGGTTAAGGCTAGCTACCTTCTATTCGTCGTTTATTTTGTCTGTTTTGTTAAAGGAAGTCACAAATCAAAAGGTAAGACTTTAATAACCACTCACTACTGTTTTTAATTAATTAAGTAAAAATATTTTTTTTGTAGTTCCTAAATCACTAGTAATTTTTTTTAAGTTAACTTAATTCAGACTGTTTAAAGTTAAAATAAGTAAAAGTTAAGTTTTCAGTTATTTCAAACTAGAAGATTTTTTTTTAAAGCTTCATTAAGCTCGCTCTTTTTATTTTTTGACAGCTTTATAATTTCTTTTAGCAAGTTTGTAAATTATGTAACAATAAATTTTAAAAACGTTTATTTAAATATGTGTAGAAGGTATTTAACATAACCTTTCTATCTAAAATAATACTTTATCTAATAAATTATTTGAAATTTACAAAACAAAATAAATTACTTCAAAACCATGCTTAAATTTTTCAAAAACCCACAACAATAGTACTTCTATCTTATTTGAGCTACAACTGAAGTACTAATAAAACAGTAAAAAAAACTGTAACTTTTAAAACTATGTAGTAAAGCAACAAAAATTTTCTTACTTTTGGTATAAAATTAAATGTTAAAAAAGTTCATCATTATCTATACGGAGCTGCCATCAATAATAATTTTAACTAAATACCTCATACAATCATATTAAGAAAAAAATTAATTTAAAAAACTTAAGTAAAAACAATTTTTCTTTAATAAAAATATTATTTAGACTTTAAGAAACATAAACATTTTTTTATTATTTACTTATACGAATTTAAATGATACCTTGTGACATTTACTCGTATCTACAAGTTCACTGTATTTAAAAAAAAATTTAATTACCAGTCGACGACTCTATCGTAGCTTGGACTTCTTTCAATGAAGAAAATGAAACTGCAAGTGTAAAGTCTATCGAAGCAAACAGGCTGACAGTTCAGTATAGGGAAGGTAATTCTGAAAATGTTGCCATGAAGACTGTTTTCAAATCAGACCGATCTCCATCTCGTTATTGGGATATAACATCAGACTTTAAAGAAAAAAAAATATTTGTCGCTGACTTCAAACAGTTAAATAGTTTTATACTATTTTTTTTATTTAACTGTCTTAAAAACTTTATACATCAATACCGTTTTCGCTTAACAACTTTTTAAGTGCAAACTTATATTTTTTTAATTTTTCAATATATAATTTACCATAGACTTTTATAAAAAGAATTTGTAATTTTTTAAATAGTAAAGTATGCATTACCTTTTAATACAATTAAGAAATTAAATTTAATAACTCAGATTTGTAAATTTGTTGATGGTTTACCTCTATTGTTAATACGTTTTAAAAAACTTATGTTCCAGTTAAAATAACTAATTATACTTATTAATAGCGGCTTAATTTATTTTCAGAGATTCTTACATAGGAGTCCACGATTTAACAACTAATACAACGACAACTCATTTCGAAGGTGAAGTTGGAGGTTTAGAAGCTTTTGCTTTTGATTGGATAACAAGAAATTTATTCTGGGCTGACTTATACAAACAATGGATTATGGTTGGCTACTTTTTTTTTTTTTACTTTACAACTAATTTTGAAAATTGAAAAAGTTTTAGAACTTAGCTTCGTTACCCATACAGAACAGTAGCAAACCTTTAATATTTTTAAAATCTATTATAATTGCACAAGTTAATAACCTACATTTATGATTCAAAAATAAATCATCAAAAAAAATGCAGTAGCAAGTTCTAGAAAGTTTTGCAAACTGAAAATATTGTTTCCATTAGCTTAACCATGTTCTTATTTTTCAACATTTTTGAGTTGTGTTGGCTAAAATTTTTGTTGTAGCTAATATTAGTCCTAAAAACAGCAATTTTTTTATGCAAACAAAATTTACTAATTTTTGTTTTGAAAACAGTCGTGTTAAAAAGACAACTAAATTTGTTATTGTTTTTTTTTAATCTTAAATGATTAAATCTATTTGTTCATTGTATACTTTTTTACAGGTTAGTAACTTAAACTTTACCTACTCTACTCTAATATACAAAACAGAAGATGAACCCTATGCTTTATGCTTGCATGCTAGAAAAAGGTTACAGCCGTTTAAGTTAAACAATTAACAAAAACGTTTTTTTGTCCCTCCTAACACAACTTTTTTTTTTTTTGCAATTTTTTTTTACAAATTAAATTTTATACCTAAATTTTAAGTAAAACACAAATAATTTTTTTATAGCAGCTATATACTACAATATAACATTCAGAATCCTATTTTTGGCTTTGTTCAAAGACTATGATGATAAAATAGTCAGAATGGATATGTCAGGAAACAATGAAAAAGTTTTGTTCAGCTATCCTGAAGTTTCAAACGTTGAAGGAATGACTGTTGACTACTTTGATCAAAAGTAACATCAGTTAAAAATAAGATTTGCCAAAACATAAATTATTTTTTTAATTAATGAAAGTTTTTTAAACTTGCAAAATTTGTTTAGTTGTAGGTATATTTATCATTACAATTTTTATTGTTTCTTAGCGTTGTAAGATATAATAATAATAAAATTCTGTTCACCAAAAATGTTTACCTAGTTATTGAATTAAAAATAATATAAACCATTAAAAACATTAACAAAAACAACTAAATTAATAACTTTTTTAAATGCATGAAGATGTATTTTATAAAAGACTAATGAAATAAGATTAAGTTCTATTTCGGTAAAATTTTGGCGTTTTGATTATTGAATTGTGGCATACTTATGTACTCCTTCGATATTTTCAACTTAAAACTTGCAAAAAATAAATCGTTTGGTAGTAATTTTTTGGAATTTACTCGCAAAGTTCTATAACTTTCCAAATACATATTTAAAAAAAGGAATCTTTAAAAAAATTTATATATATTTTACTATTTAGGTTTATCAAGTGATGTTTATTAAACTGTAGGTTATACTGGACAAATTTTTCTCCGTATGAAGGTAGTAAGATAATGAGTTCAAACTTTGATGGAACGTACAAAAAGACGCATTTCCACCAAAGAACAAGTTTGTTTTATGGAGTTGCGACTTATCTTGTAAGTTAGATTGAGTTTGATAAGGTGTTTGTAGATAATTAATTTTTGTTTTTAGTTAAAGCGGTTTTTTGTGAAGATTTTCAACCTTAATATAAAAGCCAGAGAATTTTAAAATAAGAAGATTTATGAAATAAACTTGTTACTAACATCATTAATACTACATTTTATATCCTTACTAATTTAAATTTAAAAGAAACAAATTAACGATTGTTAACCTTATTAAAGTATACTTTATAAAAAGACTAAATGCACAAACTTACCAACAACGACATTATTATTTAGTTTAAGCTTTAAATTTTAGATTATTATTTTGAGGCCTTTTTTAAAGTGTAAGTAATTTATTGTTAAATGTCATTAAATATCAACAAAACTTGTATGTGATACGTTTTATCAAAAAGTTTTTACAACTAGTTTTATTATTTTATTAAAAAAAGCTAAAAATAAAATGATAACTTACATCTTCTACGATAGTTTTACACTATCATTTGTGGATGTAATAAACGGTTATGGCTCATTCAACCTTAAAATTACTTTTAATATTTTATAAGTTATTTAGCACTATAAATAGTTATCGAAACACCGTTTTTATTCAAGTTTCAAAGTTGACATAGCCAAGCCACCAATAAGTTAACACACAGAACCAATATTTATTTAGCATTGTATATAACATTGTATTTAACCACTTTACATATTAAATGATTTTTATAGTAGTGAGCAACTTAAATATTAGTAAGTAGCAATCTAAATTTTATAAACGACATATGTAACTAAAGAAAAAAGTGTGAAAAGAAACGTTTAAAAGTCGTAGAATGGTTTGTAAATAGTATATTGAAAAACTTAAAAGATTCTAATGTAATCCATAAACATGATTATTGATATTTTGGTACTTTAGTAGTTTTTTTTTTAAACGCAAACAATAAACATTTTAAAAACTTTATCTGTTTTAGAACTTAAAAAAATATCTGCATTATACCTCTCAAATTTACTCTGCTTTTAATTTTTTTCTAATAATATTTTTTTATTAAGCTTTAGTTAATAACTCTTTGCTATATTATAAACAACAAAAGTTTTTAAATTAACAAAATATTTAATAAAACTTCTATTCGATTTTATTTACGAAAAGATTTCTTTATTTTTAAAGCCATTATTTTAAAAAATGTATTTTTCTTAATCCTTGCCTTTTAATTCGTGTATTTGATCCCAAAGTTTTATTTTGTAAAATAAAATAAGAAATGAATATATAAAACACAAAAAGAAGCTTTTAGATTTATTGTTTTACGTCTTTTTAAAAAAGTTATGATTATCAGAAAATATTTATAAAGTATGTTATATGATAAACTTAAGCAGTTTGTTTTAGTTACACAATATAATTATCATTTAGAAATTAAAAACATTTTTATAACATAGATTTAACCAACTGAATTTAATTTCAAAATATTTGATGTAAACTTTAGTACCACATATAGATCAGTTTCATACTATACAGTTCATCGTTTTTAGTAAAAAAGCTTTATAGAGCTTATGTAAAGTATTTCATTTCGTTTTTTTTTTTAATGAAATGAAACGATAGGCATATTTTATTTAAGTCTTTTTTTACAACCTTTTCAGTTTTGCAAAATGAACAACATCGCCAGGCTGCAAATAAAATTTCTTATACATAAACAATTAGTTTATTTTTGTTGCTTTTCAGAGCGTTAAAAATATCTTATTTAAAAAATATTTCTTTTGGTTTACAAATTCCTTTATAAAGTAAATATCTCTTTAATCATTTTTTTTTTTGTAAATTCTACTGTAAGTGTAAATTGGTTTACAAATTCAAAAGTTTAAGTTTTTTATTTGGTTATAGATTAATATATTTATAACTTAATTAATAATTATTTACTTAATTTGTTATTGATTTAAAGATAACTGAGAAACTGTATAAAACTACTTAGTTCAAAAAGTTGTTGTCCTAAACATTGACAAAGCCTTAAAAAAAATAGAAATTTATATTAAAAATTTCTTCATACATGCTTAAAATTTCTTATAAGTTTCTTTTCTCCAGAAGCTCTTAATGATTTATACAAAAAAAACTTAATGATAATTGTAAACTACCAGATAGGTCTTAATTTTTTTTTGCTGCTTTAGTTTAGCCGAGCAATTTTAACAAGTCTATAGTTTTAGTTTTTGTCGTGAAATTCATCTTACCTACTAAGACTTATCGTTGTTCGTAACAGAACTACATTTATGTTGTGGATGTGAGAAAACGAGTGAGCGGTTCAGGCGACGACGAATATTACTTGTGGTGGGCTTCCAAAAATAACAGGTACGACTATGGAAAGTACAGGTTAAAAGAAAAGTCGAATAGTGTGACTGTTTACGGGTGGACTGAAAATTATAATTTTCAGACAAGTTAGTTTTATTTTCATCTTTCATGTAAGTATTGAAAAAAGCTTTCATTAAATATGATGACCAAAAGTAATAAACCAACAAATAAAAATAATAGTACTTAAAGTAATAAAATAGTAACCATGAAGTTTTCGCAATTATTTTTACTTTTTTGTCACGTTTGTTTAAAGGTAAACGGTTAAAATAAAGGATGTACTGTACGCATGTGTACTAAGTATGTTTGTGATTTTAGGTTGAATATAACTTAAATTTGTACTAATTTTTGTTTTTAAAAGTTCTACGGTTAACCTCAATCTACACATCTTTTTAGCTTAAAAGTTTCTTCCAACTACAGTAAAATTTTAAATAAAATTTTGATTTTTGTACACTCTATTAATTTCAATGATAAGTTGCTTGATAAACCGATTCATTTTGAAATAATTTTACTAGTATTTTTTAAAAAGTTTTAACGCCCAAAATTATTCTAGAGATTAGTGACATGTTCAGGAACCTTAAATTTTATTTTTACTAACAAATAAATACACCAATTTTTAATTAAGAAACAAATTACCAAAGTCTTAGTTATTTTACTAACCAATACCTATATTATACCAGTATTGCAACGTATAAATACTTAAAATATTTTATTTTGATTTATTAATGAAAAGACATTTTATTTTAATTTATTACAATACTTCGTGTTATTTTTTTTATCAAAGTAAAACTCAAGCTGTACATTGTTGATGATACATTAGTAAGAGGGATAAATCACAAAATCTCTACTATTCACAATAGTTGCCATTGAAATCCATAAGAATTCACAAAATTAATCGATCATGATATTTTAAGAAAAAACTATAAACTTTTATAAAGTATTCCACACTCAGAATTCTATATTTCTGGCACCCTTGCTCTACTGCACACTATAAGTATTTAGAATTAACGATCTTAGAAGTAACTATGATAAAACTGTTTGTTTTTGTAAACTAAAATGTATTACATACTTATGTTAGTTGTTAAAAGCAGCTACAGTAAAGCTCATCTATAAAAGGTATCTTAGAAAATCTTAAATACAATATCAATTCTATTTTTAAATTTTATTTTCTTTTGTTATATATCAAGTTGCTGAATTAACAAATATTCTATAGCACAACTTTTGAAACAGAAATGAAAAAGATTCCATAAATAGCTCTAATGTATATTGTGTTTTGTTTTATGTAACACCATATTTCTATTCCATATTAGGTTTTTTAGTTATAGTTATCTTTGCGTTAAAAGTAATTCTTAACAAATGTTTCCATAAATGTTTTTATTTTTTTGAAAAATAAATAGTAATTCAATTTATTCTACAGCCTTATTTAGTCCAAGTTTTTTAAATTGTTGCCAAACAGCACATTCTTATCAACCATCATTAATTTTTTGTTTTTTTTGAAATTTCTACGAGCACTTTACATATAAAGTTTATAAAATTAAATCAAGTTTTTCCTAAAAATTATTCTAACAATCTATACTACAAGAATAAAGTAAGTTAAGTTAGTTAATTTATTTTATAATGACTAATAGTCACTGACTATGTTTCATGCAAAGTCGGCTTCACGTGGTGTGCTAACATAGTTTGGTGCAAAAATTTAATTACAGAGCACAAAACAAAGACAACACTCAGTAAATATGGCAATATTAAACAATAGAAATAGAATAAAAATCTAATTTAAAAGCTTGATGAAATAATAAGAATAAACTAACAAAAAAAGTTATTTGCATTCCTTTTTTTTTTCTCAGATCTCCTAAAAAATTCTTTTCTCCTTTAATCAGACTTGAGTAAAGAGCGAGCACCAACTTTCGCTATTCAGTTAGTTTTTCCCACTTACTAGCTTCAACACATAAGCTCTACAGGTGGAACTTACAAACATTTTTGTAACGTATTTTTCGCCAACTGATTTTGGATTTGCCAGTTAAAAATCACTGCACAGCAAAACCTTTAGAGATAAAAAAATAAGTGAAACTTAGGCTTTAAGTTTGCAGTAGTCATATTTGTAAACGAGTGTAAATTTGAGGAACAAAATTTAACATTTTAACATTGTTATTGTTGGCAGTTAAACAGCCTGAAAGTATATTTTTATATTACTTTAAAACACAACATTTAACATTATTTTTGTTACATAGGAAAGGACATAGGAAGCTGCAGCACATCTCCACCATGTGACCACCTGTGTTTGCCGATGGAAGGTGAAAAGAGAAAGTGCGTTTGTTCAACCGGGTACAAGCTAGTAGGAGAAACACAGTGTAAAAAAGTATAAACTTACAAACGACAATAAACGATAACATTTTCAAACTATTTGCCTGATAAATTCTTTAAAGTAGGCAACAATGTTTTCTAAGTATTAGAAGTATGTTAAATGCTAAAAATGTATAATCAGTTTTTTTTCTTACTTGACATTGAAAATAGTTTGTTTAGTTTTTTTTTTTAATTCGCACTCCATGAATTAAATTACATATACTATGGCAAAATAGTTTGTTTTTCTAAAATAAATAGCAATATGCACTTCTTTTATTGCATTTCATTAAAAAGTAGATAAAAAAAATATTGTAGACTTTGTTTATTTAACTGAAAAAATTGTTTTACATAACTCATAAAACAAATTTTTAACATCAGTTCTGCAAATAAAAAGAAATTATAATAAAAACTTTGTTCTTAAAATCATGTTAAAAATAACGTTAAAATCTTTTTTCAGGATTTAAACTACAAAAATTTTACTAAAAAGAAAAAATAGTTTTGTCGACTAATTTAGTTGTTTTAGGTAACAGTAAAGGGTATTCACATAGCATTTTATTTATGATTAGCTTCGTAATATACTATCAAAAAGTCTTTAATTCTTTTTTTTATCCTTCCTTTAAAATTTTTGCATTATTTTTTACAACTAATATCAAATGTTTAATTCTACGCTATCAAAAAAGCTTAAAAATTGTTTTAAGTTTAACTAAGAAAGTTTGTAAAAAGGTATAAGTTTCAGAAAAGCAAACACCGTAATAAATATTTTTTTTATTAAGATCTAATAAAAAAATAACTATATCAATAACTTTAAAACACTAGATAAAATATTACTAAGTGAATTTAAAATTTAGAAAGTATTGAAATTAACATTATTTTATTAAGTAAATGAACACTTAAACTACAGACAACAATAAATATAAACAAAGCAATACTACTGCTTTACAGAAAATTAATTAAAGAAAATTTGTAAAAAAATGTATAACTATTTGAAAATATAAATTTAAGCGTTTTTTAACAAAAATCCGAGCAAAACAAGTTCACTTGAATATATAACAATAACAAATTAAACAGTGTTCTTGTTTTTGTGTGTTAACGGGTTAACACACTTCAACGGAGCTCTGTAAAAAAAAAAGACTGTAAGGAAAAAATATAAGCTAAAGTAGGTATATATATAATATTTGTGTATATTAAAAATAGAAATAAATACTATAAGGTTATTGTAGATTATAAATGGTTAATAATAGATACAATACATAATGTTAAATCCTTACAGTATTTGACATGACAATTATAATTACTAATTTTATTAATCAATATTAATATCAATTAATATGAACTAATATTAATGACAATATATAATGTCAAATATCATATAGTTTTATAATAATTGGATTTAACATTATATATTGTATCTATTATTAACCATTAACCTATAAAAATCTATAGCAATTTTTATTATTTTTAATGGACACATGTATACACCTACTTTAGCTTCTATTCTTTCCTTACAGTATTTTTTTACATAGCTCCGTTGAAGTGTGTTAACCCGTTAACACACAGAAACATGTGTTAGCGTAATAAAGAAATAATACTGTTCAATTTGTAAAAAAAAAGTATAACAAGTTTCGAAGTTGTTAGTTATACATTTCAAAATACCTCAATACGTTAAAGTTAAAGTTTTGAAAACTAAAACTATCTTTTATATTTTTGAGAATATCAAAGATAATATTTAAGCCAAAACCTTCGTTTTTCATCCTCAGCACATTTAAAACTCATGTCTAGCAAGTCTCTAAGTCTAACTTTAATTGAGTTAATTTCATTGTTCATTAGTTTATATAGTTATTGTTTATTGAATAATAAAAAAAGCGCTCAAAAAGTTTGGTCTAAGGACTTGGTGTATTGTCGTACACCACATGCTTATAAAATATCTTACAAGCTTTTACACAATTTTTTTAACATTTAATTTTTTAGTAATAAAACAACCAATTAAACGAAATGAAAGAAAAAAAGTCATTGAAATCTTTTTATAATCATTAAAAATTTATTTATGTTTTTTTTTTTTTGCTTGCTTAAGATGGTTTTAAAGTACTTCAAGCAAAAATAATAATTTAGAAAAATAAAATAAGACGAGCTTTGTAGATTTTTTTGACATATATTTTTTTATGAATTTAACAAACAAAAGAAGTTTGTATTTAGCTATCAAATTGTTTAGTTTTACTAGCCTTGTTGTTATTCTAAGGGTATTTTTTTCGTTATAGTTATAGTTTATTTAAACGATAAAAAAGACGTTCAAAATATTTGGTCCTAGGTCCTGATACAAGTTAAAACTGTAATAAATAGTGAAAACCATTTAACAAAGTTTATAGAAGTTTTCACAAAAATATCGTTAATTTTTTTTTCATATTCATATTTTATTTTATTAATTTGATAAACGTATTGTCAGCATATATTTTTATATCAACATTATATTAATATATGCATTTAAACAAGTCTTGGTTATATCACTTCTACTGTACAAGTTGTACAGACTCAAACCAATGCTCTTTATAGACTAAAAGCCGAATTTTGTTCACATTATAAGTTGTAAGTTCACATTTAAACTTTTGTAAATTAATCGTATCCTACGAATTTCATAATCTTTTATAGAGTTTTAGTCTACCGGGAGCTTTGGTCTGATGATCTAGGTTATATGATCAAAACTTGTTGTTAACAAACTTTGGTCTCACGGCACATGAAAGTCAAGGCTTTTGCTTTAATGACCTTTGCAAATAGTTAGTTTTTGTTAGACACATAAATATTTATGATTTTTTTTTTATTGTTTCGTTTTTAAAAAGTTTAATACTTACTTATTGTAGTATGATATAAGGTTTTTGTTATATATTAATACACATATATTTAATTATGGATAATAGATTTTATAAGTTATCAAATTATACAAATTTGCTAAATAAAATTAGTCTCGTTTTCTTCAGTCTTTTTTTTGGTTAAGCTTCTGTGTATTGCATTTAAAAAACTGGTATTGAATTAGTTATTTTGTTTAATTTCAATTCTCTCATAGTAAACAATTGTAAACGATTTTATTTTAAGTTCTACACTTTTTCAGTAATGTTTTAATGGTTGTAAGTTTTTTTAATGCTACTTGCACAATATGCTTTTGACTTGGCATACTACCAAAATTCACCCGCGTTCAAAATCCACCCGATTTTTTTATATTTTCCATATTTATTAACTTATTTCATATATTTTTTTTTTAATCTGTTTTTTGTTTATTTTTCACTTTCACTGTAACCCCTAAGCCTTACCCTCGATCGGTAAGCGGTTTTCGAGTTTGACTGAGTGGATTTTGATCGGGTGGATCTTAAACGCGGGTGGATTTTTAACGTGTCCCGCTCAGAGATGTTAAAATGCTAAAAGTTACTATGGTAATTCAGCAATGAAGTGTTTTATTTTTGGTTTGTTTTAAGTTAGTAATTTCACGCTTGAGTAAACAAAGCAGAGCTTTTTAACATGTCTGGTCCCGCTTATAACAACTACACTGTTAATTGTTATTTAGAGAAACAAAACTTAAACCTATGCAGTATGTTTTATGTAAAACAAGTATTAAAATTTTAAGCAAATAATTTATTCGTACAACAAACTCTACTCTAGACTGTAAATTAAGGTCGGAAACTTTTTCTAACAAAGGCAATTACTTTATATAAACAAAAGTTTCTTGAAACCTTTACTTTTTATCTTAAACAAACTTACTTTTATAAAACATTATATGTTTTTATCTAAACAAGCATAAGTATGTTTTTAATAGTAAATAAAAATTTTAACAAGTTAAACAGTTTTAAATAAAAAAGTTTAACTCTAGACCTAGAGCATCTTGTTGAAATTTTTGAAAACAAGCTAATCACTCATTCAGTTAAATAAATGTATTGTTTTAAAATTTAGTTTAGTTTTATTTAAAAGCAATTTTTTTTAATTCATAAATTGAAAAAATAAAGTAATTGATGTAATAGATGTTTTTTTATTGCCTAACGATTTTCTTATATAGTATTATTTTGATATCATTCTGAAACTTTTGTAAAATTTATAGAGTTATAGAAAATAAGTATTTTGTTTGCATATTGTCTAAAAGTTTCCTAAATTGTTTTTGTTTTACTATCAAGTAATATGTTTAACAAATGCTGTTACTTTATTAAGTTTTATTTGAAATGTTGTCTGTCTACTTTTTCTTGCTGGCTTTAAGTTAAAAGCTTATTTGACATATGAGTTGTTAGAAAAAGTATTTACTTTTTATAAGCCACTACCTAATAAAGATACTTTATGTTTGGTGAACAACAACAAAAGACCATCAAAATATCTGGTCCTAGGACCTAACCTGGTGTACGAAAAAATGTCTCGATTATCAAGTCAAGACGTACACCACTTTGAACCAGTTTAACGACTTGTCCAGGACAAAAATATTGTTTAAATTCGCAAAACAGTATTATTTTTACAGCGTTTGATGGTTGACAATTGAGTTACTTATAAGAGTTTATTAAGATCAATGGTTGTACTTATTTGATACTTTGTAAATAAATTAATAATTAAAACTTAAAAACATTTTTGAGTTAGCGAACATTCTTCATTTTATTAATAAACAAGATTATTAGTTTTATCTGCAAATTACTGCAATTAAGAAAATAAGCCAAAATATTTAATTTTTTCTAAAGGGTACAGCACCACGCCAAAATGAATAAGAATTTGTAGTTTTTAATGTAATCATATTAAATAACTATTTTATATAAAAATCAGTCTTGAGCTTAAGAGTTGAGTACCTTTGCAACATTAAATATTTAACCTTTTAATTGGCCAAAATAAGAAACTACCCTTTAAACAAATTAAAAAAAATCTTAGTGGTAAGCTTTTTGTAGAACACTTACAAGCCTAAAATTCAAACAAATAAAACACAAAGTGTGGGAAAATCATGAAGCTTAAATCCCCAAATAAGTGTTCTCCAGCACTACAAAAAAATACACCAACAATCCAACCATGATCACTGCCACAAAGAGTTGTTGACAAAATTACTTATTGTATAAATCCACAACTATTCTACTTTATAAAAACTAATAAAAAAATTAAAATTAGTTTTGTGTTGCTTGATGGCATAGGGGTCCTAATGACAGCTTTGAAAACTTTGAGTTAAGCTGTCAAGATTGAAACCCTGTGGTCAACACATATACAAAAAAAATCAAGTTTCAGAACTTTATATATTTAAACTAAAATAAATTAAAAAATAAGTTCTGGAAAAACAACAAAAAAAATTAAAAAAAGAGTAAATACACGTATGCATACTAACAAACCCATATAAGTTAGTTTTCCTTATCCATTAAAGATCTATGTTTACAGATACATTACAAGCATTTTTTTTTGATTTTAATGTTTTTTTAAAGGTCAAGTAAGTAACATCACCTACCTGCATAAAAGTTAAGACTAAAAAGATATTGTTTATTGAACACCAAAAGAAGCACATTGCGATCTGTTTGGGCTAAGATTTCTAGGCTAAGATTATGAAAAATCGAGCATTTAACGTTCCGCATGAGTAATTTCACTGCTAAAATAGGCTAATATTTTACAAATAATGTATTGGTATACGCATGTTTCATTTTCATACTTTTCCATATTAAACTTTGTTTAAAACTAATAAAACACATATCAATACGTTCCTTGGGCTTTGTAGTTATTGAATAACTTGTTTATTTTTAATAAAAACACTTTTAATATACATTTTTAAGACCTCAAAGTTCGACTAGTTTTTTTCATAAACTTTTCTTTTTTAAAGTACACGCATGTGTCATTTTCATACTTTTCCATATTAAACTTTGTTTAAAACTAATAAAACACATATCAATACGTTCCTTGGGCTTTGTAGTTATTGAATAACTTGTTTATTTTTAATAAAAACACTTTTAATATACATTTTTAAGACCTCAAAGTTCGACTAGTTTTTTTCATAAACTTTTCTTTTTTAAAGTACACGCATGTGTCATTTTCATACTTTTCCATATTAAACTTTGTTTAAAACTAATAAAACACATATCAATACGTTCCTTGGGCTTTGTAGTTATTGAATAACTTGTTTATTTTTAATAAAAACACTTTTAATATACATTTTTAAGACCTCAAAGTTCGACTAGTTTTTTTCATAAACTTTTCTTTTTTAAAGTACACGCATGTGTCATTTTCATACTTTTCCATATTAAACTTCGTTTAAAACTAATAAAACACATATCAATACGTTCCTTGGGCTTTGTAGTTATTGAATAACTTGTTTGTTTTTCATAAAAACACTTTTAATATAAATTTTTAAGACCTCAAAGTTCGACTAGTTTTTTTCATAAACTTTTCTTTTTTGAAGTACACGCATGTGTCATTTTCATACTTTTCCATATTAAACTTCGTTTAAAACTAATAAAACACATATCAATACGTTCCTTGGGCTTTGTAGTTATTGAATAACTTGTTTATTTTTAATAAAAACACTTTTAATATACATTTTTAAGACCTCAAAGTTCGACTAGTTTTTTCATAAACTTTTCTTTTTTAAAGTACACGCATGTGTCATTTTCATACTTTTCCATATTAAACTTTGTTTAAAACTAATAAAACACATATCAATACGTTCCTTGGGCTTTGTAGTTATTGAATAACTTGTTTATTTTTAATAAAAACACTTTTAATATACATTTTTAAGACCTCAAAGTTCGACTAGTTTTTTTCATAAACTTTTCTTTTTTAAAGTACACGCATGTGTCTTTTTCATACTTTTCCATATTAAACTTTGTTTAAAACTAATAAAACACATATCAATACGTTCCTTGGGCTTTGTAGTTATTGAATAACTTGTTTATTTTTAATAAAAACACTTTTAATATACATTTTTAAGACCTCAAAGTTCGACTAGTTTTTTTCATAAACTTTTCTTTTTTAAAGTACACGCATGTGTCATTTTCATACTTTTCCATATTAAACTTTGTTTAAAATTAATAAAACATATATCAATACGTTCCCTAGGCTTTGTAGTTATTGAATAACTTGTTTATTTTTAATAAAAACACTTTTAATATACATTTTTAAGACCTCAAAGTTCGACTAGTTTTTTTCATAAACTTTTCTTTTTTAAAGTACACGCATGTGTCATTTTCATACTTTTCCATATTAAACTTCGTTTAAAACTAATAAAACACATATCAATACGTTCCTTGGGCTTTGTAGTTATTGAATAACTTGTTTATTTTTAATAAAAACACTTTTAATATACATTTTTAAGACCTCAAAGTTCGACTAGTTTTTTTCATAAACTTTTCTTTTTTAAAGTACACGCATGTGTCATTTTCATACTTTTCTATATTAAACTTTGTTTAAAACTAATAAAACACATATCAATACGTTCCTTGGGCTTTGTAGTTATTGAATAACTTGTTTATTTTTAATAAAAACACTTTTAATATACATTTTTAAGACCTCAAAGTTCGACTAGTTTTTTTCATAAACTTTTCTTTTTTAAAGTACACGCATGTGTCATTTTCATACTTTTCCATATTAAACTTCGTTTAAAACTAATAAAACACATATCAATACGTTCCTTGGGCTTTGTAGTTATTGAATAACTTGTTTGTTTTTCATAAAAAACGTTAAATGGTTCTGCCCAATGTGCCGAGATTAATAATACATTTATTTTCTATTTTTGTGTTTACTTTGAATGTATGTGAATTATGTTTTGACTTATTCAATAAAAATTGCTCTTAACAATGTACGTCATAATTGTATATCTTTAGGATAAGAAAAAATGTTTAAAAAGTTATCATCAAACTTTGAGGTCTTAAAAATTTATATTTAAACTGTTTTTAAAAAAAAAAAAACGAAATGTTCATTAATTAAAAGGCCTAAGGAACGTATTCATATGTGTTTTAATTAGTTTAAATAAAGTTTTGTATAGATTAAAGTCCAATCGTCACTCTAGTGTACTTATCTTTAGAAAACTTTTGAAGAAATTTAGACAAACTTTGAGGTCTTAAAAATACATATTAAAAGTGTTTTTGTTAAAAATAAACAAGTTATTCAATAACTACGAAGCCTAGGGAACGTATTGATATGTGTTTTATTAATTTTAAATAAAGTTTAGTATGGAAAAGTATGAAAATGACACATGCGTATACTTGAAAAAAGAAAGATTTATGAAAAAATTTAGACAAACTTTGAGGTCTTAAAAATACATATTAAAAGTGTTTTTGTTCAAAATAAGCAAGTTATTCAATAACTACGAAGCCTAGGGAACGTATTGATATGTGTTTTATTAGTTATAAATAAAGTTTAATATGGAAAAGTATGAAAATGACACATGCGTATACTTGAAAAAAGAAAAATTTTTTGAACAAAACAAGTCGAACTTTGAGGTCTTAAAAATACATATTAAAAGTGTTTTTGTTCAAAATAAGCAAGTTATTCAATAACTACGAAACCTAGGGAACGTATTGATATGTTTTTTATTAATTTTAAATAAAGTTTGATATGGAAAAGTATGAAAATGACACATGCGTATACTTGAAAAAAGAAAAAATTTTTGAACAAAACAAGTCGAACTTTGAGGTCTTAAAAACACATATTAAAAGTGTTTTTGTTCAAAATAAGCAAGTTATTCAATAACTACGAAGCCTAAGAAACGTATTGATATGTGTTTTATTAATTTTAAATAAAGTTTGATATGGAAAAGTATGAAAATGACACATGCGTATACTTGAAAAAAGAAAAATTTTTTGAACAAAACAAGTCGAACTTTGAGGTCTTAAAAATACATATTAAAAGTGTTTTTGTTAAAAATAAACAAGTTATTCAATAACTACGAAGCCTAGGGAACGTATTGATATGTGTTTTATTAATTTTAAATAAAGTTTAATATGGAAAAGTATGAAAATGACACATGCGTATACTTGAAAAAAGAAAAAAATTTTGAACAAAACAAGTCGAACTTTGAGGTCTTAAAAATACATATTAAAAGTGTTTTTGTTCAAAATAAGCAAGTTATTCAATAACTACGAAGCCTAAGGAACGTATTGATATGTGTTTTATTAATTTTAAATAAAGTTTGATATGGAAAAGTATGAAAATGACACATGCGTATACTTGAAAAAAGAAAAAATTTTTGAACAAAACAAGTCGAACTTTTAGGTCTTAAAAACACATATTAAAAGTGTTTTTGTTCAAAATAAGCAAGTTATTCAATAACTACGAAGCCTAAGGAACGTATTGATATGTGTTTTATTAATTTTAAATAAAGTTTGATATGGAAAAGTATGAAAATGACACATGCGTATACTTGAAAAAAGAAAAATTTTTTGAACAAAACAAGTCGAACTTTGAGGTCTTAAAAATACATATTAAAAGTGTTTTTGTTAAAAATAAACAAGTTATTCAATAACTACGAAGCCTAGGGAACGTATTGATATGTGTTTTATTAATTTTAAATAAAGTTTAATATAGAAAAGTATGAAAATGACACATGCGTATACCATGATATAATTTGCAAAATATTAGCCTATTTTAGTAGGAAATTACTCATGCGGAACGTTAGATGCTCGATTTTCCATAATCTTAGCCTAGAAATCTTAGCCCAAACAGATCGCAATAAAGAAGCACAATCAAAAAATTTTGTCCAAGGACTTGAAGTACAAAAAAACCTTCCAGTTATGAGTCATACACCAAGGATACAGTTTAATGTCATGTCCAGGACAAATTATCCTTACATAAAATGTATTTTATTTATGAAAAAAAGTTCATGGTTGCACTACCTGATAAACACTCATAAGGTCAATATCTAATTATTTAACTCTGTGCAGTTTTTGAAATTCATGAAACTAATAATTTACTTTATAGCTGCAGCAATGGTAAACACTCAGCGTTTGAACTTTTGGATTTTTCTCAACATTTCTGATTTTAATGTTTAGACTTCAACCTTGTGAGTGTTTAAAACTGGAAAACCACCAGGTTTTTTTTAAGATAGCTTTTTATTTATTACTGATAATAAAGTCTTAATCTGTAAAGGGGAAAATGAGGCTATACATGGTGAAACTTGCTTGCTTGACTCTTACATAACACTTATTGTTGAAGAGGGTACAATGAGTAATTATGTTTTTTTTACAAAAAAGCTAAATCCTAGAGCAAATATCTAACACTGCTGTAACAAAAAAATATCACCATACTAAAAGCATAAAATTCTAAAGCTATATATAGAAAACTGTGTGGTCTGATAAAGTAGAATTCTTAATAACGTATTTCAAACTATCTGAATTGATTATTGCACAATTAAAACCCCATTGGTTGTATATAGTAACAATTAAACATAAAAAATGTTAGAAATTTTTAACTTTTGTTTTTAGGTAATACTAAACAAAATTTATAATCACAAATTAATACAGTCTTTTAATAGTAATCATCAGGAGAATGTGTGATGATGTCACAAAGAGAGCAGAGCAACATCAATTACCTTGAGTATTTTTATTATTATACTATATGGTAGTCACTAGTTTTTCATAAATTTCTTCCAGGTTTTTGAAAATCAAGTTTTGATTTATAAAGTTATATTTAAGGTGAAAAACTGTTTTAGATAGTATAAAAAGATAGTTAATTGCTACTTTATATGTGTATGAAAGAATAAAAATACTGGTAGTTACAAAAAAAGATATTATATATAATTTATATTTTGTATCAATCTAATTCATTATTATTTATGTAAAAGTCGTTCAAAATCTTACAAAAAGTATCAAATTCCAAGTTTTTACATGTTATTTAGCCACCCTTTACAATGGATGTAGTATATGTTTAAATAGTAAAATTGTTCTTTGTTTTTGAGCATTAAATTATTATAAAAAACTTAATTTAACACAGTTTAACTTACTGTGTTCCCCTTATATTGTTATGCATTGCCCCTGGGTAGCTATCTATATTAGCAATAAGTTTAATAAAAAAGTAGCTTGACTTTAAAGAAGATATAGTAGACCCAACACAATCTTGTGTACACATTATATAGCAAGATAAACAACTTATCAAAATCATTCTAAATTTGCACCTTCTAGCAGATGAATAAAAATCTTAAAACAACATAAAAGAAAAATATTTTTTTATGCAAATGACCAGATTATATTATTTAAGTCTCTGTCTGTTATAATATTAAACCCAACATCTTTTTACTTTAGTTGCTATTTGATAATTAATTTTATGTAAATGGTTTTTTTTTTTCATTATCTTTTGTTAGTGAAAGTCTTTTTTCTAAGACTATTTTTTTACTAATACAGTCCTTCTTCACTTATCTGGCCATGTGGGGCAAACTTTTTTTTGTAATTTTGGCCTGATAACTACAAAAATAGTTTTTTTTTTAATAAACTATCTTTTTTATATTATCCAATGCATACAAAACAATATACACTGAATTTTCAGTTAGTTTGATATATTTTCATTATTTTTAACAAAACAAACTAGTAAAACAGACAAAGAATAAAAGAAAAAATACTTAAACTAAATTTGAAATACTAATTTGACAAAAATAAATTAGGCTATAAATAGTTTAACTAATATCTGCAACTCTTTGTCAAACATGAAATAATGGAGGTTTGTTCGACAGAGCGTTCTCGTTTCTTAGCAAAAAACTCACGGAATCCAATGAGTTGTGACACACTTTCTGGTCTGGCTTCTGGTTGACAACAATAGCAAGCTAAGTAATCATTCATTTTCTGTATAGTTTCAGCGTGGAAGAATTAGCACTTAGATGTTTTGGAATCATCATTTTTGTTATCAACACCCTCATCAGCCTCTTTTTTGTTGTCTCCTCTTTTTTGTTTTCTATGAGTTTTATATTGCATAAAGTTTAACCATACCCCCAGCAAATGCAATGGTATCAGCAACTTTTATCATGTCAATTCTTTAAAAAATCCTCCTCACATGGATGTGCAGAGCAATTATCAAGGGAGAAAATTGCCTTTTCTTTTTGTCCAAGTTTTCTCATTCTTTGTTTTGTTTCAAGAACAAAACAATTAAAAAATAATCTTGGAAAGTATCACAAACAACCCAAGCATTTACTTGATTTTGTAGACAACTGACAGCGCCTCCTTGTTGAGATTGCAAAAACAACACGGATTTTTAGCCTTACCAATCAACAATAAAGGTAACTTTGATAATCCACTGCCATTTGCATAGGCATTTATTGTCACCCTGTCTTTGTTTTTATTTTTTTAATCCATCCGGCCAGTTGTGTATTGATGCAAACGTAAATCCAGGCAAAATTCTCAAGTACAATCTGGTTTCATCACAATTAAAAATTTGATGTTTGGAGTAGCCTTCAGTTAGGCCTGAAAGTTCATTAACAAATTGATCAGCAGATGAGCTATCTGAACTTAATTTCTCATTGCATATTTTGAGATTCCGCTAGTCAAACCTCCTGTAAAATCTCCATTGAGTTTTTATTGTATCTTAAAAGTTCAAAGTACACAAAAGCATTGATTACTGAAATACAATTGAATTTGACTAATATACTTCTTGACCAAAACCGGCCAGATAAGTGAGGAAGCACTTTATTGATATTAATTTACTCATTTTGATTATTTTTCTTGAGCAAGTTTTACTCATGGTGTATTATAACTTTTTTTTTTAAAGAACTCACTAAGGTTTTAATTAGAATTGTTTTAAATCAAGTAAATAATTTTTTTGTGATGTAGAAACTTAAAATAAAATTGAATTTAGTTTTCTCAGTATGGTAAACACTTGAGTTGTTTTTTTTTATTTTTTAAAGGGCAAGGGAAGTCCAAAGTTATACAAAAAATAATATTGTCTGTTACATTGAAAGCTTAGAGTATAAGCTACAAAAAAAAATCAAATGACTTTTGACATATAACCAGTTTTTTAATAAAATCCAATACAACTGTTTTCAATAAAAACTTTTCCATTTAAAAAAAATTGTTAAAATCTATCACCTCCTTTATTTTTGAAGTAGTTTACTTTAAGTTTTCAGGAAATGTTATTTTTGATATTACAAAAAACTTATAAGAAACAAATTTTACAAAAAAAAAGTTAAAAAGATTATGACCAAATTATACAAAATAAAGTATTTTTGATAATTTTACTTTAAATAAATTGTAAATTTTTAAGATATGCCTCATAAAAGTTTTCCAAAAATTATTAAAGCTTACTCTAAAGCTTATACAACTGCATAAAAACTGAAGGAAGAGATAGAATTTCAGTGAAATAGTTTTTTTTTTTTTGGGCCTCCAAATAAAAACCTAATGAACCCTCTAACTTTGATTGTATAAATCTCAAAAATTACTTTCAATGTAGCAACAAAGTTTTTATTTTTAACCTGCTTGCTGACAATAATTTAGTGCTCCAAGCAGTATAATGAGTTATAAGTAAAAATGTTTCCAATTTTTTTGAAGTATAGTAGTAATTATATATAGTAATCAATAAAAAAGTAAGATAGTTGAGTTGAGAAACTTTTGTTTTTTTAAAACAAGTAAATTTATATTGATATTTATTGTTATAAAAATTACTCATGGTTATTAAATATGTTTTAAACTAACTATTAAGGGCATGCTGTTTTAGTTTGCGCCTTCCATAAGGCACCTATTGTCGGCTCCGACTTTGACCGGCTATATCTCAAAAGTTGTTTTGAATTTTTTAAATCTGTAAAAAGCATCTTGTAGCTTAGTAAAAACTATATAAAATAAGATTAAAAACCAAAAAAGGGTGTTTACCCCCCCCCCCTTATGCCCTTAACAACAAGGTGCTTTTAAAAAACTTGTTTACTACCATGTTATAACATAGTTTAACGACTTAGTTTTGATATTTTTATAAAAACCAACATAATTTATTTTTCTTAAATCTAAAATTTTCTTAAATCTTTGATTTTATGTCATGTTTAAACAGGTAAAACTTAGTTAATTTTTTTTATTCCTAAGTTATAAAATTTGTTTCTACAGATTATATATGTAAAAAATTGTAGAGATGTCTGAAAATGAAATAAATGTACACATGGAATCCTTTGAGGAGGCAATCAAAAACTATAACAAACTAAATACTTCTTTAACCCAAATGAAAAGCTTTCAAAATTTTCAAGACTGTCTGAACAATTTTAGTCAAGATGTATCCAAGTGTGAAGCAAATAAAATTCGAATTGAAAAAAGTATTCAAAAGTATAACGATACTTTAAACACTAACAATCAGAGTGAAAAAGACAAATTGTACATAAAAAGCATTGAAAGATTGTATGGTTTAGAAGTTGTCAAACTTAAAGATAATAATTTAAAGTTTCTATTTTCAGGAGTGTATGAAAAAAGTGAATCTGAAAAATGTTGGGTTACTTTTTGTCTTAAAAATTCAAAATGGATGTTTTCAGAATCTAATCCAAAAATTGTTATTGACAATGAAATAGAAATTTTAAATAAAGATCATAACTTAACTGTATTTTTAAATTCAGTTAGAAATAAATTTAAGAATTTAAGAAAATTATAAATTACATTTAGCAAGTTAAAAAACAATTATTTACTCTGAAATCAGTACAACTTACCTTTTTCATTTGTAAGCTAAAGGTAAATGATATATTTGAGTGTCTATTTAAACTCTTTTTTATAAAATTGTTGCTTTGTTTATATTGCTTTTTTTTTTTCTTTTAAATCCTAAGAACAACTCACATTAAGTGTACTCAATTTTTGTTGCGTTTTTTTTAATTTATTATATAATCTTAGTAAATCGAATTATAAAAGCTTTTAATTGATTAATGTTTTTATTTTGTGAAAGTTTCTTAAAAAAAAATTGTTTCCAAACCAATGTTGATAACTTTAGTATTAAACAAACTTCTATATGTTGTAAACAAATTACAGCGTTATTTTGAAAAGTCTATTTAACATAAACTTATGTGTGGATGTTATTTTTAGTTGTTTTTTTAGATTTTCTACACTTGTTTAATCATTTAACTGGTAATGGGTAAAAAACGTGATATGATGGAGCTTAGAAGGGAACAAAGGAAGTTCAATTTTAGATATGACTTTAGATCTATTAATGAACAGCAGGTGTGTATCAAAAAATTATATTAGAATAAAGTACTTTTTATTTAAATAATAATGTTAAATGTTTTATTTTAACATTCACACAATTGTTACAATAGTTTATTCTTGTCAGTATGGAATAGCTTTTAAATTATTTTCACCTTTAAATTATTTCAATTATTTATTTAAATTATTAAGTTTGCAAGAGTGAATTTAAATAATATAAGTAAATACTAAAAATATTTTTCCTGTAGTTTTTATAATTTTTTCAAATGCTACTAGTAATTTATGTACATGGTTTCTCTGACTTTTTCAAAGTTTTATAAAAACTCAGACTAATTTTTTTTAATTCTGAAAATATTTGGTTTAATCTTTTTAAAGCTTCTAGTTGTAAAGCTTATAAAATCTAATCAACAAAATAACTTATGAATAAGTATCAAATATCTAAGTTTTTCTTTGTAACCACAACTCGGAAAGTTTAGATATAAAGTAATTTATAATTGTATCCATTAACTTATGTTGAATAAGGATAATTTGTAACGATTCAGAATAGTTGTAGTGTTACAAATAGTGGCAGCTTATATAAACCTACAGTTGCAATGTATAGTATAAACAATAAAAATATGGCAAATATTGAAAATTATATTGTGGTGGTTTACTCTTTTAGTCGATTATCTGTCAGCAAGTTTTACAAAGTTTTGGTAAAATAGTCTTGGTATAAATCAGTAGGAAATTTTAACTACTTTAAAAGATCTTAAGCTATACATAAAGTTTGTCAAAATTCTACGTATGAAAAAAGACTTATAGAAAACAAAAAAAAATTATGTGTTAATCTTTTTTAGTTACGATATTTTATAATTTTTTTCAAAATTAATTTTACTTTACCAAATTGAGAATGATATATGTTCTTTAATTAATTACTTGATGATTAATACAATTTATTTGTATAAAAAGGTAATTGCTACTGTTTACCATTAGATTAATGAATGTTTTAAACTACTCAAGTATAGTTTAAAGCTAATAAAGGTTTTAGCATATGAAAATATTTTTACCTATATCTGTTGAAAAATTGTCAGTTTTTTAATAAAATTTTGTCAAAACAACATAGCTATATTTTTATTTATAGGTCGAAGATATAACTTTGGAGTTTTTCTACAAACCTCATACTATTTCTTTGTTGGTTGTAATCATTTTAATGCTTCTCTACACAGTCATGTCGCGGTTTGTTTTATTAGTTCTTTAAAATATGATTATAAACATTTTAGATGTATTTTATAAGATAGATGTTTACGATTTATTTAATAGTGCGTATATTTAACAATTAATATTGAATAGTAGTTAAATAATCTTAAAAAGTATTTTGGTCAATTGTAATTTTTTAATCTACTTTAATGGTAACAATATTTTTTGTGAAAAGTACTATGCTTGATTTTGTTGAACCCAAGTTTGTAAATAGTTTAGTTAATTATGGTATTTTAGTTGAAGATAACACAGGAAATTACTAAAGCTTGGCTTTTCAAAGTTTTTGGTTTTAAATTAATGTTTTAATTTTTTTTTAATTCTAAATTACCACTGTTAAAACTTAAGTTGTACTCGAATAAAAATCTCATCTCAACACTATAAACCAAAACAAATAAATTTAATGTGTTTTAAACACATTTATAAAAGCAGTTTGGTTTTGAACATACATCTTTCTACTATTTTAAACTGCATCATGTTACCTGAAAACAATATTTTGATTATTTGAAAACTTTCCAACAGTGACGACAGTATGAACGATGTGAACGTGTGGAGCGGGGTGTGCGCCGTCTTCTTCTTCTTCACCATCGTCTCCGTCCTCGCCTTCCCCAACGGACCCTTCACCCGTCCCCACCCCGCTGTGTGGCGGGTCGTGTTCGGCATCAGCGTCCTCTACTTCCTCTTCCTCGTGTTTCTCGCCTTCCTCAACATCGAGCAAGCCAGGAACGTGCTCGACTGGATCGGACCAGGGGTGCTGGGCAGCAAGAGGGAGGTTGACATGGTGGAGGTAAACAATAATTAGATAAGAACTTGGAATTAAAAGCTATTTTCTAAAGTTCAAAATAAAAATTGTGTTTGAAAAAAAATATAATCGTAAAAGTATGCTTCAAAAGTAATGAAAACTTTCTTTTTCAACCATCCGTACTGACGCACACAGGAGTACGCAGTCAACTGTTCGGACATCACGCTCGAGCGGTTGTACAGCAGCTTGGACGTGTTTGCGTTCGCCCACTTTGCCGGGTGGGCGATGAAGGCCTGCATGCTGAGAAGTTACGCCATTTGCTGGACCATCAGCATCTTGTGGGAACTTACTGAGGTTTAGTTTTACTGTATAAGTTGTTTGCATATATTTGAACAAAGCTGATAATTTAGTATATATTTTTATTACTTTATCATTAGTCATTTTTAAATTGAAAAAAGTTAATTGAAATTTTTGTACAAGTTAGTATCTAATAAAATTTATGTTTACTATTTATTTTCTTTTATATTATTTTTTTTAAGTGTTTAAGAAATTATGTAAGTATTGTGTATATAATTGAGAAAATGAACCAGTTTTTGAAACAAGATACAGTTGTACTTTTGTTAGATATGTCCTTATTAAATTTAAATGTAATTCATATTTATGTAATTTAAATTTTTATTATATTATCTAGTTATATATAGAGAAAATTTACACTTTTTATACAGAAGTCTGTTATTTTTTCAGTGACATTTGGCATTCTAAATTAAGATTGTTGTTAATTTTATTGTTTTTGTAAAAGTATATGTTCATTTCCATTTAAATTTTTAGATATATACATTATTGTAAATTTAGTTCTGTCTTGAGTAATTTACAATAATCAAGTAGGCGTTATTTAAGCTTTGAAATTACACTTGTTGTTTTCATTACTGCAAAAATAATTGTCTGTAAATAGTTAATAAAGTTGCAACCCACTTTTATTTTTTTCGAATATTAACTGCTTTTTGAGATATGGTCCTTAAATTTTTTTAAGAATTTGGTTTGTCGTGCACCCATAAACTATGCATATTACTATGTCAGCTATCAGGTTAAGCTTTCAAAAATGATTCAACTTTCCTAATTTTTCATTTAACTTCTTGTTTTAGCTAAATAAATATTTAAGTTTGATTTTAAATTATTTTCTCATTACTGTAAATGTTTGTTTATTATAATATCTCATATTTAATATATTTTCAGTTGTTTATAATTGAAATTATCATCTTTTAGTTTAGCTCCAACTAGTTGTATAAATAAATTAAGTCTGATTATTTCATTAAAATCTTTTTTTTTCATAAAAAAAATTATTCAAATTTAAAACGTTTATTGCAACAGTTTTTCTTCATCTCTTAGAAGCTATAGATTTATTTGATAATAAAATATAACTCTATTAGACTAAATAATAAAAGACCACTTTTAATTTACACAGCAATATATAAGTTGTGAAAAATTAAATAACTATTTGTTATAAAGTCACAATGTGAAAAGTTAAGGTTAATCGAGAAGTATTAAAACTTTAATTTATGTTTTAGAAGCTATCCATAAACAAAAAAATTCAAGTTTGTTTTAGATATTATATAGAAATGTAGCGGATATGTTGAATTAAAGAGTTTTTTTTAAATAATTGGTTACTTAAAACAAAATTAGAACACTTTTTTATACTATATTTTTGGATTAAAATTTTATATTTTGATTACAATTTTAAAATAATTTAAAACAATAACATTTATGCATTTTTTGTTTTAGTTGGAAATTTTTCGTTGTGAGCCTGTCAACTACTATTGTATACAACTGAACTAAATTTGAATTGTCATGTAACTTTACAAATTAGTATTTAGAACTATAATTGTAGTATTAAGAAAATTATAAGTTTGTGTAAACAAGACAAGTACAAAGAAATAACCACTTTTCAACTTAATATGTTTCTAAAATATAAGATTTTTTATACTGTATTTGTTTCTAATGCTATAGGTAAATACTATTTAATTTAATGTTGTAATGAACAACAATATCCTTCAATGGAATTAGTATATGAAGTATGTTTAAAAACAATATTTCATGTTATGTACTAAATAAAAGTGGTTTTACCAACATATAAGCAAATAATGTAGTATATTGATAAGTGGCAACTCTTACAAATAAATCAACGTAAATTGTTGTTAATTACGTGTGATGTTTTTTATTGAAAATATACGCCTCAATCTAATGATCCTATGTCATCTTTTAAACACTATTTCTTTAACAAAATTGAGTATTTTTATATTTAATTTCTATCTAATTTAATATACTACTTAATGTAATAAAGTCGGTGACAAAAAAATAATACTTTATCTACTTTTTTTATTTTAATAAATTAAAAGAATAAGTTATAATCAAAAAAAATTTAAATTTAAATTTTAACAAAATTTTATGACTGTTTGCATTATATCAATGCTAAGTCTTAAAAAACCTTTACCACAATAACTTAAAGGAAGTTGATTAAAAAATAGTAATACAGGTTGCTATAGAACATTAAGCATGCAAAATAGCACTGAATTATTTTTTAGATAGTATTAAACTTTTAAAGCAACCTATTTTTTTAACATCATTTTACACTGAAAAAAGAAAGAAGGAAACTTGTGCTTTTAAATTCATAGAAATTGAGAAATCCTGGAATGAATTTAGACAACTTGAAATAAAATCTGAAATAAGTTTTCATTAATTGATTTTTTTTTTTTTTTGTTAAAATGTAACTTATTATTTTCTTGTTTGCTATGTATAAAGTAATAACAATTTGTTAACTTTTGTACTTTATTTTTCTACTTTTTCAGTTATTCTTCATGCATTTGCTTCCAAACTTCCAAGAATGCTGGTGGGACCAGCTTTTTTTAGACGTGATTTTCTGCAACGGACTCGGCATCTTCGTAGGAATGCAAACTTGCAAGTTTCTTCAAATGAGAGAGTACAGATGGGAATCAATCAAGTAAGATGTAACAAATACTAAAATTAATGTTTGAACTATTAACTTAATTTTTTATTGACTGACTTTTAGTACTATTATGCCAAAAACCATTGAAATATTTGACTTAAAAGTTAGACTCACAAAATCTTGTTTATTTAAATAATATTTGTTTAAATACCAACAGAAATATCCACTCAACAACTGGCAAGCTGAGGAGGGCAGCATTGCAGTTCACCCCTCAAAGTTGGTCCAAGTTGAAGTGGTACGACCACAGCAGCGTCGGTGGAATGAGAATCGTCGGAGTTTTCTTCCTTCTCATTATGTTTATTGTGAGAATTTTTTATTTTATAGCTTTATAACAATGTTTTTTTACAAAAATAAATCTATATGAAAGACTTATTTTATAAACTATAGTTTTTCCTTTAAAAAGTCTTGAAATTTTCTTCTAAACGATCCTTGTAATTTAGAAAACAGTCCTTAAATTCTGAATACAATAAACTTTTTTTTTCAATATAATGCAGCACTTTAAAACATAATTGATTTTTAAAACTTTTTATTTAATTCATCTGTAATATTTTCAGATGACCGAATTGAACACGTTTTTCCTCAAACACTTTCTCAGATACCCAGCAAAACACGCGTTTTGCTACGGAAGAATTCTGCTCATCGGTCTCATGAGCTCTCCCGCGCTCAGGTTTAAATATTAGTTCAAAAACTATCTGTCGTATTTTAAGTTTTTTTTTTCACACTTATTTTTATAACACACATTTAAAGTAGCATTACAGTATCTTTTCAATATATTTATAACATTAAAGACAATTTTTTAGCTTAAGTTCAATTTTATACCAAATAGGGACAAAAAAAAATTGTGTTTTTTAAATCCTGAAAGAAATTCAGAAAATCTGGAAAAAAGTTTTAAGAAACTTATGGCAACCCTGCATTAATAACTTCCAATTCATTAGTAGGTAACTGTTCTTGGAGTTTATTCAACCCAGAAAGTTTTTACATAGTTAAACTACAGTTAATCGCTTAATATTACGATATTATATTCTAAAACTAATGTATAAACAGACAATACTACGTATACTTGACTGATACCAGATGTAAGAGACTGGGAACTCAAACTTGGATTTTTATGTTAGTTTTTTATAGTAGTTAATTTGAATTTTATATGGTAAAATTAAGTTTTTAACCTTATAAGCTTTTATAAAAGTGTATTAACTAAAAAGTTATGTCAAATATAATATTTCCTTAAAATATATCTTAAATATCAACTCTATTATCTTTTTCTTAACTAGTCCATCAACTAACAAAAAACTAACTTACCATAAAAATTAACAAAGTTTTGTTAAGTTAGATAATAAACAAAGTATAATTGTTGCAGTGCAATTACGTTGACTGAGTTCATTATCTCGTTGAAGTTCGGAGCTGAAGAGTTCACCAGAACTCAACTTACCAATGTTTTTGGCTTACTTGCCGTCACTGTTAGTATTTCGATTTTTAAATAAATACATGTTTTTAGTTGATTATTATTCACCATCCTCTTAGTTTATATTAGTAAAAAATCTGTTTACTCACAAAAAAAAAACAATTTATAAAAGTATGTTTTTCTGTTAAATTAATTCATAAACTATACATTTATAATCTATTAATCTACTGGAAATTTTACTATCATATATATGAAAACATAACAGTTTTTAATGTATATAATGCGAATGCTCAGAAAAGCAATATAATAAATAAGTTCAGAATATTATGATAGTACTTAAGTTAATGTAATTTTAAAAATATTTCAAGTTTGTCTGAGGACAGTTAATTTATTTGAAAATTGTTCCTTTTTTAACTTATGGTTTTTAATTACTTTTTATATCCTTTGTTGATTTAATTATAATGAGCAAAATTTTTAAGTCAAATACGTAAAGTAAATTACATAGCAATTTTTAATGTTACAAAATAAAATATTCTATTATTACAATTGCAAAGACTACCCTTGTTTACTGTAAACATATTATAATAAATTAAAGACTACTTAAAATATGTTTCATTAATTTGATATTAAATATTTTCAGTAATATTTGTGGTGTTTTATTCGAACTTAGACGTATACTTTAAATAAATAATAAAATTTCAGCTGATGACAACATTTATTTCGCTGTATGTGATGATATATATCAACAAACAATATTACGATAAAGTAAGTTGTTATTTACAAGTTTTTACAATAAAATTACTCTGTTTAAGTTTAAATAAAAAGCAAAATCTCTTTTTTTTTTGGTAATACAACTTTTTTGTGAGCGTGACTATTACATCTTATCAAAGTATTTAAAACTTTTATTTTATATTTGATATTTTATTTTTAAAAACTATTAATCATAATTATATGTGATTAGGGGGAGGAAGTGTATGATGTCGACCTCTCGGGTCCCGAATTTCCGCCCCAATTTCTCCGGCCCTTATCAAAATACGGCAGGGCCAGCCTTAGCGATGACGTCACTTCCGATGATGACGAAGAAGACGATGACGCCACAACTCGAAAGAGAAACGTCGCTACCACGTCCGGATGAGAAAAAAAAATACTATTATGTAAAATTTACTCAGTACTAGTACGAATGCTTAGCCAATCCTTCAATTTTTACTTTAGTATTATTTTTACTTTTTAAGGTTGTTTTAATATTCAGGTTTTTGGATTTTGTTGCTTTTAATGACACATAAATTTATAATTTGTAATTCTTAAACTTGTTTTTATGCTAACCACTACCTCGTTTGTTTTGCTGTGTAACAATATACTAATAAAATACACTATAAAAAAAAATTTATTAATTATTAAACAACTTTATTACGTTTTTTTAAGTCACGTTGTATCAGAACTTAAACAGTAACTTTATTGGAAGTTATTTATTGAATAAAGTAAGCAACTTTTAATGGAAATATTAAGGTACATTTTAATTCAAATATCTTTCTTAGTTATTATTGGAGCTTCAACCAAAAATGGTTTTTTATTGACCGTAGTTCGTTTTTAATTTCTTCCATGACAAACAAAACTGCAATACAAAATTAAGTAGCACAAAATAACAATTTGGGTTTTAATTGAAATATTTTTAATTTAAGAAAACCTATGTGATTTTATTTTGTTAAGAGCCTGTTTTATTTTTTAATTGGTACAAAGTTATGATGCTTGGTAAAATCTCTTTGTTTTTTACCTTTTACAAAGTTTTCAGATTGATCTTTTAGAAGGTAAATGCCTTAACATATATCAAGATAAAAGATGTATTTTAAAATAGTTTTGGTTGTTATTTTTTTAATATGTGTCTGTTTTTTTATATATTGCTTATAGCTAGTTGCTGTTTTACTTTTTAACATTTGTTTTTTTAATAAACTATGATTATCATGTTGATTACAATTATATAAAACTTTACTTTTAAGAAGTTCTATATGTTATTACGTATGTGATAATAAAATAGTAGTTACAGTATACATAATTAAATCAAATCTATTTTTAATTAGCTGTTAAATAGTTTTCGAAAATTAAATTAAAGTAAATTATTAAAGTACTTTAGTTATAGTGATAGTTAATGCTTGCATCCGATAAATTGATCTAAGCATTGGAATGATTTTTATAATCCTAATTTTAAAGACTTATTTTTAAAACTCAATTTGTGGTGCTTGTTGTTAATAGAAGTTGTCAATATATAATCTAATTAGGTTTTAATCAGAGGTAAATAGTCTTTTTTTATTCTTATGAAACGTTTTAACTGAAAAGTATTTATACTTCTATTATATAAGAGTTATTAGAGTATAAAATTAGAACATATATTTAGTTTTGTTTCTATAAACATATCATCTTCTTAAAAATTATATTGTATTAAATTTATGTTTAAGGTAATTTTTTGTATCAATTTTGAAAACTGTGGTAATAAACTTAGTTAGAGAAAACATTTCCGATAAGTCAGAAGCTTTTAAGTACAGCATTTTTTTAAAAGCAAGCATATTTTTTTTACTGTTTACCTTTTTCATTCAAATGAAAATACTTTTTTTACTCAAAAGTTAAAACCAAAATAAAAAAACAGTCTTTAATTAAGTGACAGTTTTTGATAGAAACATTTTTTCCCAGGAATCCTTACTAAATAATATATTTGTTGCTGAATTTTAAACACGCTTTAAACAATTTCGGTTACAAAAATAAACCGATATTTTTCAAAAATTCATATAAAAGTGATAATATACGTCCTTAATAAAATTAAATGAATAATACATAAAAATATCTGCTATTTAAAGTTGTTTTAAATATATGTTGTTGAAAAATTAAAATGGAACTGCTATTGTTAGAAATGAATACAAAAGCATTAATAATGAAAATCCTATCTAGCACAGGTTTCATTTATTTAAAAACTTTTTTTCAATTAACTAATTATTCAGTTTTGATTGGGAAAATTTATGTCTTAAGTCTCTAACACTTCTTTTTTATGATTATGAGCTTTTATATAAAACAAATCTGTATACAATAAAAGTTTTGAAAACAGTTAGCAAGTTGATTTTCTATATTTATAATTCAAATAGAGAATTTTTAAACAACTTTTTAATTTAACTTCTTGCTTTGTTTAAGCAAATGTGTCCTAAATTTCATAGCTTTTTGAGTTTATTAACCTGGTCTTTAAACAATTTATTTTCATAAAAATCAAGTTAGTAGCAGATTAATATTTTTAAACAAAAGGTTTACATTTCTAATTACTCTTTTAAATTTTTCGATTACTCTTTCAAATTTTTCAATTACTTTGATTAAGATTACTGCTTTTAACTAACGATTTACAATAAAAAGGAAAAACTTTTAAATAACTCAAATTCATATAAACTTAAAATCTTTTTTGTGCTTTGTTTTTATGGATTTTAAAGTCTTTACTCATACGCAATTTTTATAGTAACCTTTAGAAGTTATTTAAGATAGAAAACGTATGTTTAATTTAGTAATCCAAATCATAACTTAAAAAATGGATGCGGTTCCGGCCGGAATTTAATTTCAAAAGATCTAAATCCGTTAGATGACTAGTTTTGGCATATGATATCTATTTATGTAAAACGAACAATAATTATTTTCTATGTTTAAAAACATTGTTATATAAAGAAAATATCACACTAAATTTCTAATAAAACGTTCTATAAAAAGACATAAGTAAACTATCGAGCGTAAACAAATTCACAACATCAATACTTTTGAAAATTTTAGTTGATGTGTATTATAGGTTTGCAAATATTTGTTTGTGGTTTCTTGTTGCTTCAAATAAAAATGTTTGATTAATTAAAACATAGGTAAACAAACTTTCTCTTTATTGACAAACTAAAGCATACCTGTAAAAGTAAAGCATGTCAATTGAATGAATTTTATTCCTTACATGGCAAATTAATACTTTTTATTTGTTATGTTTAAATATATGTTTTTTATATGTTGTCTTCTGAACTTAAATTAGTTTTTTTCCTAAAAATGCAAGTTTTATTAAACTTTTTAAATGTTCTAAATAAGGTTAGGCCATTTATTCAGTCGGTATGGCAGTTAAATCCAAAGAAAGTTTCAATAATAGGATCCAAAAGTTAGAGAAGTTCTACTATTAAAGTTTATTAAAACACACACTGTTTTGAGCCTTAGGCACTGTTCAAAATAAAAAACTATACAAAACACAGTAGACAAAACTATTCAACTTATAACATAACTAGATTAAATAATAACGGTTCTGGATCGGGTTCCGGCTAGTTACCGTAGTTCACTATGTTTATTCTATACAGCTGCTCAGTTTATAAGTAAGTTTTTTTTTTCTTCTTGAAAACTTTGTTAGTCTAGCAATTAATGTGAACAACATCTTAAATTTACTAGATTATAATCAGCAAAATAATAAATTAATAAACTAAATCTAAAACAAAAATTACAGAAATGTTGTTCGCACTAGGTTTTGTTCATCAATCTAATTAAAATATTCAAAAAATTAAAACTCAAGCTAATTACTAAAACTTGATACGTTAAAAAGTTTTATAATAAAAAAAATTGTTTGCTGGTTTCGTCACTGATTTTTCTCTTTAAAAATCATTAAAATAAATTTATTCACTATTACTTTTTGTGTCTAATATTGTAATTAAGTTCATTTTTCTGGTATATAAAATATTCTCATTTCTAATAGAGTTTTAAAGAATGTTTTAAAAGATACTAAAACATATAACTTTTTTGTTAATTTTTACTCAGAGAGCTTTAAACGAGTTTCAATGTTTACCATTACTCCAGTTTTTTGTATTTAAACTATATTTGTTTTTCCTCTAGAAGTTAAGATTATTTGTTTTAGAAAAATCAAAATTATAATAGTATTTATACTATTATAAACATATTTTAAACTTTAACTAAATCTTTACAAAAGTTTTAAATAATTAAGAAATGAGTATGTTTTTTTAATAAAAGCCAAAAGGTGTCTAAACAGCACCTTTTTTATATTAAAACTTTTTTATGTTGTACTATTTTATAAAGTATTCGAAAGTTATGGTACACTTAGTGTTTAAAGCTAAAAGTTCGCATAAAAAAGTAAAATATTATTAAACAAATTTTGGTTTTTTTTTTTGCATTCTTTTTTTTGATTCAGTCATGAACTTTGGAAGAATGAACAAATTCTGGCCAGGAAATCAAACCATCGTTATTCTTATCTGCTTCTTCAAGAACTTTGTCTGTAGCTTCTAAAAACTTATGAAGTGTTAGAAATCAAAAACAAAAAAAAAATTCATATCAAACTAGTTTTGTTTTTTAACAATATGAATTAATTAAACCAAAAAAGTTAAAATGTTTATTAAAGCCTTTAGAAAGTCTAAACTGTTGTTAACTTTGATGACAAATAAAAAAATATTTAATTGTTAATTCAAACATCTCGGTAATTAAATTAAGTACATCTGTAACTATTTTTATTTTCAATAAAAACTATAAATGTTACTTTTTATTTAAAACAAGCTATGGTTATAACAAAAACTTTAATATAAATTACCGAAAAACCCGAAACCGCCGTTTTTTTCAATTATGTTATTTAGCTTAACTGACATTTTTATACCTTCTTAAATTATATTACATTCAAAATATAAAGCAAAAATAAAAGTAAAAATGTTTTACATAGTTTGCTGAAACCTTATAATACCAATCAGTTTTTTCGACCTCTCATATTTTGCATTGTAAAACTGAAGAAGAATTTTCTGAATGCCAAAATTTAATAATTCTTAACATTGAATAAACGTTTGTTTGTTTGTTTTAACTTAAAATTCCAAACTCGAGTAATTTTTAGCTATACGATCATCAACAACTATGGGCTGAGGTTAGTCACAGATAATTAGTATCTTGTAACTTGTTATGTTATATAGCATTAATTTTCAAACAACTAAAAATTAAGTAAGCGAAGGAAAAGTACTTGGAAATTAGAAATTTAGAGAAATCAAAATAAAATATACATCTCTTTCAAAAAACTTTTTTTTTAGTACTTGGACAATGCATAAAACATTGTTATCAAAGTTTTGTCAATAGTATACATAACACTTCTATAAGTAGAATGAAACTTGTTCAACACAATTAACGAAAATATTACAAAAGGATATATTTACATACAAAGTGCTTTAAAATAATTAAACTTTACAAAAGCATATCAAAGTAAAATTTAAAATTGTTCAAAGAAATATTTTTAAGTATATATGATAGTATATTTAAAACAGTTTTAAGAATTTTTAGTAGTTTTTAGGTGTTAAAATAGTTTAAATAATAATACACAGCTACTTATAATAGCAATAAACTAAAAATTAACTTACATTATGACCGTTGATAACTTAAAACAATGTTATTTAGTAAAATAACTATCTAGGTTGTAAACTTAATTTTGCAATAGCTTATGAACAAAAGAGACGCAAGTGTTTTTAAACTTCGCAAAAGTGTTAAACAAGTTATATTGTTTACTGTGTCTGAAAAGAAACAAGGACAACTACCTTGGTTGTACTTTTCAAAAACTTTTCTTTATTTTGTAACTTTTTGAGTCGCAGGATAGCTACCTTAAGCTTTTTGTTCAAAATAAGTACAAAATATAGTGTAGTTTTTCAAAAGACAAAAAGCTCCACTAAAAAATGTTTTGAATGCATTACGCAAATTAAAAAGCAATATACAACTTATAAGACTCAACTATAATAAATTTAACGTCGAATTTTTTTCTGTAAGGTTTAAGTTTTGTGATGTTTTTTAGATAGAGAGAGCAAAATGAAGTATTGAATAGAAATTCTTCAGCGTTTTAACTCTAAAATTATTTTTTTGTTCTTAGCAAAAAAAACTTATGCAACTTTGAATGCGTACTTAGTGCTATCATTCCATTTAAATTTAAAGAATTAAAGAATTTATATCTAATAAAACTATCTTATTAAAAACTAAGAATTCTTAACTAAACTTATTTTAACAAACCAATTAAAGCAGCTTCAATTGTTTCCCAGTCCATATTATTGCTCCTTATCAAATTTTTAGGATCAGATCGCAGTAAAGCATCAAACATTTCGTTTCCGTCCAAAAACTTATCCGAATTCAAATCATGAAGTCTATAAAAAAAAAGATTTTATACCTTTTAACAAACATTTTAATTAAAAAATAATTTAGTAATAAACATTCATTGCGGTTCAACTTAAAAGACGAGTAATATATTTTCTCCTTTTGAAAAACATTATTTTTTGTTTTATTTTAAACTTTTACAGTGATTTTCGTTAGTTTTTCTAACATTAATATTATACAAAAAATTTAAGAATGTTAATGGAATTCAAGTTAAAGTTGTATTTAAACAAGATTTTTTTTTATAAAACATTAAAAGACTAATTTTGTATAAAAAAAAAGAATATTTTGACTTATTTAATAACTTTAGAAAAAAATATTTAGTTTTGTAAAAAAAGTTAAGAGTTTTAACAAAGCAGTACTTTAAACTATAGACAAGTATTATATTTTCAAAACTATGTTCCCTTCAAAAACTAATAATAGTTTTAAAAACGAGTTCTTTGTTAGATTATATATAATTATAAAATAATTTTGTGTCAGCAAAACCTAACTTTTTTCATCAGTATTTGAATGCTTCTAAAAAGTACATTAACAACACAGCTTTATTTTACTAAAAAATAATGTATTTAAAACGGTATACTATTAAAATCCACCCGATCAAAACCCACCCGATTTTTTTATTTTTATTAATTTATTTCATATATTTTTTGCATTTTGATTTATTTATTTTTTATTTATTTTTAACTATCACTGTTACCCCTAACCCTTACCCTCGATCGGTAAGCTGGGTGGATTTTGAACGTGTCCCATTTAAAACACCTATAATTAAAAATAGTTTTTAAATATGTAGAAGGTTAAAGTGCTTCATATATAAAATCAACTTAAAAAGGTTTATGAAACAAGCATAATCACAATTTAAACTTTAGATTTATAAATTTAAGTACAACTAATAAAAAATAATAATAATATTTAAACTGGTATAAAAATTACTTGAAATAGTAGAATTCTAAATGGTCACTATCGATAATTTCTTCGTTCAAATCAAATATTCCTTCAAGATCGTGTTTCAGTAAACTGTTTATTTTTTTTCATTTGCTTTAAACATGAAACAAAAAGTAAAAAATTGTAAATTAAATACGATCAGTCAGTTATCTAGGTTTTATTATCCAAGTTTATCACGACTAAGCTTTGAAAATTGATATGATAACCTTTACTTCAAATTGCTTTTAAAAATGTTTTTAAATACTCAATAAATCAAATAAAAAACTAAAAACTATTAAACATACCTAAATATTTTAAATGTGTCACTTAAATGTAAACTGTTATAAATACTTTTTACTCAATACAAAAAAACTATAAAAAATTTTTGTTTTAACAATTCATTACTTTTATATAAATTTAACAAATTTACTTTATTATATAGCAACAAAATAAAACCAAAAACAAGAACAAACAAAGCAAAAAATAAGTTAACTTGTGCATAAGTTGTTTTTAAGATATGCTAACTAAAATTATTCAATCTTATTTGAATCGTCATGATGTGTTTTTTTTTTGTGATTCTTTAAAAACTTTGCTATGTGCTTTATATTGTTCTGATGAAACGTGTTAAACGTTGAAACTTCGTAAACAATACGAAAATTAGTTGTTTTTTTGTATTATAAATACTGTATTATATAAATATTTTATAAAATGTACTAGTAAGTGCATGTACTGCTTACTGTTTACTATTTATAAAACTAAAGACAATTCTAATAAAAGTGCAGTTTGGTATTGTTGTAATAGGAAACCATTTTGTTTACTTTGAATTACATTTATCATTATTTATGTTTGAAAACAAAAGACCTTAAAAGTTTAAATGATCTAATATTTAATTAAATATAATTTTAAAGTATTCTTTAGTCATCTTTATCTAATTTTTAATATTTGGTAATTCATTAAGTTCGGTAATAGTTTTTTTGGACTTTTTTTTATTGTTTAAAAGTTCTTCAACCTTAACATTTTTTCTTAAAATAACTGTAACGAATACTGAATATTAAATCTAAGAGTAAACTAAATAAAGTAAAACTTACTCTACATCATTTACTAAATTATCATTTTTCAGGGTTTTTTGAAAGTTATACCTTCCAGACCCGGTACTTTTTGCAGTAGAAAATAAGCAAACAGCAACTAGAAAAAATAATCTAAAGTTCATGACAGTATTCAAAGCAACAGTTAAGATACTATTTAATGAAGTAAAATTTTTACTTGAAGTATATCATGTGAAAACAACCAACTGCTAAAACGGGGAGAAAACGTTCATAGTATTAACCTCTTAATGAGGTTGCAAACACAAACAAATAAGTTAAATTTTTTCACTTTTTTATTTTTAACAATAAACTAGTAGTGTATGCTTAGTGTAATTATAAATATTTTTTTTTTCAAAATATACTTTTATTTAATTTTCTGTATATTGATTCAATTTTAACTTTCTTGATTACAAGGAAAACATTAAAAAAATCTAGCTTTATAAAACCGTTTTTTGTAACATTATGTGAAACTTTATAGTTAAATTTAACTTGTTAAATTTAGTCTAAACTGGTTTATTTTTCGAAAAACAAAAGTAACAAACAAAATAACTATAAATATTTTTCAATAATAAACTATTTTAGACTTATATACAGTTATGTAGCTCATTGTATCGTATTTCATCATCATTACAGATAATACATTACTTCTAGATAAAGGTAGTTTAGTTTAGTAAACTCTCATGCTAACTCTCGTCTGTAATTACCTTGTAAATAAACTAATAAATTCTAACTTTTATAAAAGGCAACAATCAATAATGGTTAGTTTTTAAATTTAATAAACATACTGTTAAATACACAAAAAATTTACTTACACTAATCAAATACATAGTTTTGAAGATACAAACAAAATAATAGATATGAAGACATTCACTTTTGAAGACATCCAACATAAAATTATAAACATGGATTAACAGTCAGGGCCTACCTTAGCGTTAATTTTTGTGGGATTTTTAGTGACAAAGGTCATTCCTAAGTCTATGATAAACTTAGCTACTTTAGGCATGTTAATCAACATAATCTCTATTGCTTACATTAAATTAAACAAAAACAAATAAAACTTATGCTTTTTTATAAAATATTTTTTTAAGAACCCATTAGCAAACACTCTATCTAAATAAATTTTTAATCTGCACAATGTATTGCTAAACAGGTGTTCATAAACAAATGACTGCTTTTATTTAAAAGTTTCTTCGCTTTTAAAAAAGATCTTTTTTTTAATTTAACCAGAGCTAGCAATACGTAACACGTTGCACTTCTGATATTCATTGAAATCACGAGCCAAACATTTGAAAAACGTGATGTCTAACTTATTAAGAAAGCTTTGACATGGTTATGTCTTTTTAATGTTTAAATATTTCAATTTTTTGCTTAGATAATGTATTTTTCATCCACTTACAAAGTTTTTATTTCAATTTTATTTCTAACTTTCTTCTAATTTTAACTAAACTTTAATTAAAACGAGATGTAATGAATCTTTATTTTAATTAGACTTTAAACTTTTTATACTAAAGCAGACAGCTTTTTACAAGTGTTTCTTTATCATGATGTAATATTTAAAAAAAAAACTTAAGAATATTTTCAATGTAGATAAGTTTTAAGAAAATGATTATTAAAAAACAAAATTCAATTAAAAAAAAGGCTATGAAATAAGGCATAATATAACTAAGAGTTATTAGTTTTTAACTTTTAAAGCCTAAGTATATGTTATTAAAACACAAACTTTTTTCAACACTTTAGAAAAGTACATTTTAACTGGAAAGTATTGATGTACCAGACCCGGATCCGGACTTTTTTCTCATATCAAGATCCGGCCGGATCCGGATATCAGACAAAATGGCAATATCCGGCCGGATCCGGACCCGGATAGTAAGTCCGGTACATCACTAGTTTTCACATAAAAAGTAGAGCTTACATTTGTAGATTCAAAATTTCATTTCTATAAAAGCCAAAAAAAAAACTTTGAATAACTTTAAATTTAGTATAAGGAAAATTGATAGAAAGATAAAGTACATCACAAAAAAATTTCTGGTAGCTAAGATTAAAATCTATTAAATAAGATCAACTTGTAAAAACCAAGGAGAACCCCCCTATAGTACTACCAATCTAAAATCAATTAAAATCAAGTTCTTGAAGAAAATTAACTAGAAAATCACAAAATATTGAAAACTGGATCAGCTTAAACTCATTCAAAATCTTAAAGAAAACTAGCCTGAGTTTTTCAAAAAATCTTAAAACTAGCTTAACAATTTGGTAGTAAAGTTTTTAATTTTACAACATAGGTAAAGAGTTGCATTTCTGAAATGTTTATTTCATAGTTTAAATGTAAACAAATGTAAATTAGTCACGTGTAGCGAATCACGGTTGGTGTCTAATTTTAACTGACGAAAACGACTCTTTTTAATTTACAAAGGGTTTGTTTTTGAAAAAATACTTTTCTGTATGCTCTTTTTTACTAACTAGATCCGAATCGGCCGGATCTCTGTTAGGATCCGGCCGGAACCGGATATCAGTCAAAAACGGCAATATCCGGCCGGATCCGGACCCGGATAGTGAGTCCGGTACATCACTACTGGAAAGTACATGGCGGGACGCTGTTTACTGACACCCCTAAACTATACGAAACTAATCTGAACAAATTCTTATTATTTTACAATAAGACTGTTTTTATTCAAATTTTTTGATCAATATTAGTAGAAAACGAAGATTTTCGATAATAGTAGATTATAAGTTACGTATATTACGTCATAATAGTTGGGCTACATTTACAAAAATTGAAACAATTTAATTACAAAAAGTGTGAATAAGCCTAATCTAAAGATGATTTTTTGCAATCAAAAGAACGCCAATAATCTTCAAAAGTCTTACGAAAATTTTACTAAAGAACTTAAATTAAACCCAAATAATGGAGTAGCTTATAGTAATCGAGCATTAGTTTGTTTTTTTTCTAAATAAACCAATTCAAGGTTAGATTAAAGTATCTCTTTACAAAGTAAGACTTTTTATAACTAGTATTGGCTAGCTAATTATCGTTCAGTGGAAACAATTAATAAATACTTTTTTATTCCACTAAGCATAATATAAAAAACACATTTCTTACAAAAAAACCAGCATAGAATTATTACACTTGATAGTAACTAAACAACAAATCGAAAATTAGTATTCTTTTTATTTAATCTTTTTAGGAGTTTTAGATGCCAATAGAGCGATCAAACTTTTACCACGCTGGTCTAAGGGTTATTATAGAAAAGCTCGACTGTATCAGCTCATGAATGATTACCAAACAGCACTCACAATTTACGAAGAGGGATTGAAAAACTGCTTAGGCGGCGAAAGTGTACTGAGAGACTACATGCTTAAATGCATAAAAAGTCATAGTAACTACAAAGACAAAAAGTTTTATTTTTTGATGTTTTCACAATTGCTTGTTTTATCAGTGCTTGGTGGATTGTAATTACTGATTCAAATAATGTTTTTCCTTGTTTTGAAAATTGTGGGCAGCGATGGCTTTTTGTTATGTACTTTGGTTTTGTTGGCTTTTGTGTTGTAAAGTTGTACTATTATTATAAAAACTCAACAATGCTGAGACTTAAATTTGAAATAAAAAAGAAAACTGATGATGAAGCTTCTGGTACAGAAGATTTTCCACATAACAAAAAATGTATTTAGTAAATAAAATAAAGTTATCTTATTGATAAATTTAATAACTGATTGAAAGTTTTTATACCATTGCTAAATAGGCGGTTAGTATATATTTCATTTTGAGAAATATTTGGTTTTCAAATAGAATTTTTTAAGTCATGCAACATTTGTATTTGTTTATAAGCTGACGCTATCGCCACCCTGTAATAAACTATAAACTATGACCTCGGGTTTGTAAAACCTTTAATTTTTAAGTAAGCAAAACTTTTACTTGGATTTGTGATAAAAAATGAACGATTGCAACTTATTTAAGATTTAATAAAATCTATTAGAACTTTTCTTGAGTTGAAGTATAGATGTAAATATATAGTAAATTAAACAGAAATCTAAACACCAAAAAAAAAGATCATTAACAGAATTACCGTTTATTAATATTTCAAAAAAATAGTTTAGAAATTAAAACTTATTTAAAACAACAAAGTGTTTGTAAAATCCGTAAGAGATAAACAAAAAGATAAACATATTAGAATGGGAAATTTTAGATATACACAATAAACTTCATCATAAGCTTATTTTTTGCAGCTTTAATCATATAGTGAGCTCAACTGTTGACAAATTTAGCCTTAAAACTAAATAATTCTTTTTAAAATCACAATTCTGGTATTTGCATAGATTTAAAGAATTATAAAAATTAAATTACCTCTCTACCCAAACAAGCTCATCTATCAACATGAATTATTATTTCAATCCAATTAATAACAACATGATATTGGACTGATTAAAATGTAACCAGTTTCAACCTTGGTCAACAGAAAGGCTAAAAAAAATTATATGAACCTTTTTTTTTTAAACAAGTTTGTTATTGTGTTTTTTTAATCTGTTTAAAATGACAGCGTTTTCTAAATCATATCTCGTAACTTTTGACAAAAGCTTTTTGTTTTATTGCAAAAAAAAATAAATTATTAACGTAAAGAAAGATGTATAATAAGATATTTGAGTGTTTTATTATATTATTGTTGGTTATTGTGCAACGTTTGACTCAGGAATCAAAATCTAAGCCGCTTAAACAGAGAAAACACGAAGAGTAAAAACAAAAGCAAATTTTAAGTGAAATATAAAAATATTTTAAATAAATACTTTTGGGTTCAAAAAAATTAAGAAAATAAACTCAAATGATAATAAAAATAAATCAAAAAAATTATTAGTACATAAAATGTGTGTTATATTTTAAGTAAAAAACATTATAAGATAATATGATACTTATAAAAGTACTAAAAGTTAACACAGCAAAATCTTTCAAGTTATATAGTCGGAAGCATTATTGAAAGATATAAATTTTGACAATAAATAATACGTTTAAACATTTTCTAAGTGATAGAACAAGTAAAATATTTTTATTAACAACTTGTATTCATTATTAGTAAACATATGGAAAAAGTTAAATTCTTTTGGAGGTTATGCTTTCTTTTGTGGATGTTAAGAGTTTGATACATATTAGGATTAATTATTTTTTTGTGTTTAACCATTGGTAAGAATTATCAAGAATTGTTTGTAAGTTTAATTATTCAGAAACATTTTTTTTTGTTAAAAAATTTCAACTAACTTTATAAAAGTAATTAGCTTTAAAGTATTAGTTTTGGCACAAAGTTTATTTTCATAAATTATTAAAATTTACTTCATAAAGCATGATATATAAGTTTTTACGTTAATTTCCTAATTAGTTTCTTATCATTTGCATAAAAATTTATTTCAATTTGAAAATTTCTACCTTTTAACAAGTTTCAAACAATCTGAGTTAAAATTGTAACCTATTTAAAACATTCATTTATGTGAAGCCTATATAAAAAACTAGTGAAAACCCTAATAAATTATATATAAGCTGATTTTGATGACAAAAGTAAGGTCTGTATATTGTATGTATATGCTTTAACAACTATACTCTCATCTTAATATTAACAATATATTTTCTAAGATCTTTAAATATAATAAAACGAATGTTTATGCACTGCTTTGGTTTATTACCTGGTTTCGGTGAGCGTTAGCCGACCTTGTCAAATAATTTCTCAACAGTAAATAACATCTAGACATTGGCAGTAATGTGAATCTGGACTCATTGATGCGTAAAAACATAAACTTTAAGTATTCAAATTTTAATTAAGATCTTTAAATAGAATATTAGATTTTTATATTTCTATTTAAAAATCTTAGAAGAATTTTTTGTTAGCATGATAACTATTCTCTATTGAATTACACATAGTCAACTAACTAACCTTGTTTTTAAAAGGTTTTTATTTACTGTTCGTTTACATAGACATCAGGAACACTTTAAAACATCAAGTGTATATATACATATTATTACGTGGCAATAATAACACATATCATAAACAATGATAAATAGCTTCTGAATTCAAATTGCACTTTATAAAAAAGTATTATTACTAACCAACTAGTTTATTTTATTTAATAATTTTACTCAAGTTTTGTCTCATTTAAAATCACATAAACTTAATCTTTATTTTTGGTTTATCTTATTATAATTTAAACAATTAATTTACAAAACAATGCTTATTAACTCAAATTGTCAAGCTTTAGTCTTGACGAACTAAGGTCGAAAAGGTATAATTTTTCAAACTACTACACTTAATATTAATTCACTTAAAACACCTCTACTTGAAATAAAGAGTTAAAACAAGTTTCAAGAATTAAGTAAAAATAGTTTTTTCTGGTAAGTATGCTTGTAGTTATTTATAGTGATTAAACAATGCTTTTTTAAAGTGAATTTTATTGATTGAACATTTTTATTTTAACAACAATTGAATTAAGCTAGTCTGTTTTATAAAATTTAGTTTAAACAAAATAGTCCGTAGTCCGTACTTCTAATTAAAATTGTCACCTTAGTCAGATTAAAAATAAACTAACAAAAATTACTCGAGCAAGAAATTTTAAATAAGAAAAAACAAACTTTTATTTTTTATTCAGTGTTAAAATCTATTTTTCTATGGCAGTTTTACACATAATTTTCGATATCTTAATAAAAGTTAAAAGTTTTTAAAGTTTATTGATGGTAATTACCTCATTATTTTCATAAATGATATCTAAAGTTAAACTTAAATGAAAATAGATTAAAAACTGTAATTCATTTGTTATTAAACATGTTTTAGTGAATTTTAAAAATTAGGTTTTATTTTTTGGATATTTTACATTATTTTTATTCATGATAACTTTTATGAGTAATTTAAGTTGTAGTACTTCAAAATTAATAAAATTATATTTTATTTTTATATATAGTATTTTTGAAGTTCTACTATAAATAGTAGGATTAAGAATAACATCAAACATTTTTTATTGCCATATAACTTAAATCTCGCGCTAATTTGTTTGTATGATTTAAATGTTTTTTTCAAACTTTCTCCCTGATCAAACATTTTAATGTTTTAACAAAAGGGCTTTTTGTATCATCATTCTATTTTTTTGCTACAATCAAACTAGGATCTTTTCTATTGAGGTTCTTGATAAGTTAGTGAAAATTTCACCTAGAATTTTTACATAGAGTTTTATATATCAATTATTTCTTGATAAAGTTAACAATTAGATCAGTATAAATACTGTGGTATTACGAAACTTTTATATTTTTGTTATTTATTTAATAACTGTAAATTGATTTATATATAGCTTCAATTTAGGATATTTCATTACAGCCAAGTTAATTTTGTAATTGACAAAACAATGATGCTGTCAAATTACTAAAATTTTTATATATTTGTTTTCAACTTCTTAATGTTATAATTTATTATGTACTATTAGCAATGGCAAGTTTATTACCTATTTGACTCAGAAACCTAGATTACCAAAAATATCTTCTTGCTTTATTTATTTCTGGCATAGATATTTAAGAATAATTTTGCATAATTAAAATTTATGCAAATTTAATTACTATGTGGTTTGGTTTTGAGTTAGCTAAGTTTAGAACAAATATTAACTGCACTCAAACTTGTACAGTTATTCTTTGTGTCAAAGATTATTAATACTCTTTCTATGGGTTGATGATATCAGAAATTACACTAGTTTTTGTGCTTAACTGTGGAAATATCATTCAAATATTCTTCATTATTTTATTAAACCAACATACCTAACATAGCTTTTAGTTTTTAATTAGGAAGTTCATTTTGAATCAATCTTTTGAAACTTTTGATAGACAATTTATAAAGTTGCTCTCATATTTTTCTCTTGAATAATTGTTGAAAGTTTTATTGTCATAAAAAGCTCATTTTACATGTCCACTAGAAAAAATCTTTACTGCTAAAATATAAACTATCACAACATAGCTAAAAAGCAACATTTCTAATTTTAATATATCATAAATTTGTGACTGTAAATTTTAAAAGACAGTTATAAACTTCCAGAGGCAATCTCTTGTAAATTTATTATGGTGGCAATTCAATGTAACTCAATTTCAAATATAAATAACTTTTTTCCCAGATTTAGTCTTATTTCAATGGGGTTTTATAAAGCTATAAGTTGCCTATTACAGAATAAAAAATAAGAAATAATTTTAGAGATAAAATTTGTTGTATGTCAAAGTTGGAGACTACAACCAGTTCTTGTCTACATTTTTTGAGATAACTATTTTAAATTTTCTGAAAATGTACCTTGCAATAATAAGAAAATTCTGTTGGAACAGAGTTAAAAAAAGTTTTATGACAAAAAAACTTTTATTTTTGTAGAAATAAAATTTGTATCATACAACTTTCTAATCATTGCAACAAACATTGCCTAACAGTTTGAGGAGTTTATCTCAAAAAACAAGAAAATATATTTTTTAGTTGTCATTTTTCTCACGTTTTAGTTTGCGCCTACCATAAGTAACCCTTTGTTGCCCCCGACTCTGACCTTTTATATTTTAAAAGTTTTTGGGAACTTTTTAAATCTGTATATAGCATCTTGTAGCTTCATTAAAAAACTCAATAAAATAAGATCAAATTGTAAAAAAGAAAGAATAACCCCCTATGCCCTATTGCCAATCTAAACAAAATTTTTCTGTGCCTAATTTTAACTTTAATGGTGACTCAATATAAAAATATATTTTAAAAATTAGTAAATAAAGCAAAATATCAATATGTTTGCTTTTTAAAAAAAGATTCATCAAATATGGTTATTTAATATTAACAAATATTGTTGAAATGTAATTATGCTCTCAAATATGTAAATATTTTACAGAAAAATGAAATTTAACAAGAACAAGACTTCTTCCAGGAGAAAGAACAGGAAGGCATACTTCAATGCCCCTTCCCATGTCAGAAGAACTCTCATGAGTGCTCCATTGTCTAAAGATCTCCGCCAAAAATACGGAGTCAGGTCTATGCCTATCCGCAAAGACGATGAAGTACAGGTATTAAAAAATTTTAATTTAAGCATTATTGCTTGTATATCATAATGTTAATTTCATTAACTAAATAGCTTGCAGAAAATATTTAATAACAAAAAGTTTTCTTACAAGTCTAAAATAGCTTATATTACAGAAGATATTTAATTTTAATTATTAGAATTTGACTCAACCTTTTCACTTGAAAATTTGAGTTAGCATTTTTATATGTGCAATATTGAAGCAACCAATAGAGCTGACGAACCAACCAAATTCATAGTCCACTTTAAAACAATACTTAACATTTTTCTAATAAAATTATCTTTTTATACCCAGGATTGGTTGAATTTTCAATTTTTAGCAAATATCTGGGAAACTCAAGAATTTTTTTTCATTTTTTTTAAACTCAGGGAATCTCAGGGCAGTTTTGTTTTTTTCTAAATATTTCAGGAAATTTTAAGATTTTAAAAAATTTCAGAGAAATTTTTTTCTAGATCTAGAATGAGATTTAGTTGATCCAGTTTCAATATTTCGCTCAAAACAGTTAATTTTATTTATTTTTTATTGCTAATTAAGAAATTTTTTAGCCTTGTGGCTAGTTCTTCAATATTCTTAAAATTAACGTTGTAATTTTTTAATGTAAAATAAAATTTTTAATTAATTTAAAAAAATTCTAGGAAACTCAAGATTAAGGTTACTTAAGGAAGTTTTTGGTCACTTAAAGAAATATTTTTTGACCCACTAAGTGGCAACACTAAATACCTTATAACCGATGTAATTTATATTTTGTAAATTTGCTTTTTTTAATGAATAATCATTTATCTCAAAATTTTTTGCACTTGAATCAAAACTTTTTTATTATTTGTGTGAAAACATCTAGCAAAGTAGAACATTCAGAAATACAATTTTTAGCACTGAATGCATTGTATTAAAAAAAAAATCATTTGACCTTATTAAAATAGTTTTTAATTTATGAAAAAGGAGTCTTTTTGTTTAAATATTAGTTTAAATTCATTTGGTTATTTAAAAACATGTAGACTTTTGAACTAGAGTTGAAAACAACAATATTGAACGCTGAAATTAAAAGTTTAAGAAATCTTTTCATTAAATAAGAACTATTTTACAATACTAAGCAAAATTTTAGTTAAACAATTTGAAAAAAAAAATCAGTGTTTTAATTATTTAATTGAGTTTAAAAATTGTTATTATACTGTTTGCCATCATAAGATGTCCCGGACTAGTTTTGTATGTTGAACAAAAGTTTTATTTAATTGAATTTGTGGAATGTTTGAATGGTTGTTAAAAAATATGTAAATAATTTGATGTTATTTATATTGTTTGAATGAATTTAAATGTTATGAATTTTTTAACTCTGCTACTGTTTTATACAATAATGCACATTATTAATCAACACTAAGTCAAATTCCAAAAACGTGTTTGAAATTATATTCATACTTGCTCTAATAGATTGTCAGGGGACACTTCAAAAGTCAACAAGTTGGCAAAGTACTCCAGGCTTACAGGAAAAAATATGTTGTACATATTGAAAGAATCCAACGCGAAAAGGCCAATGGAGCAACTGTACATGTAGGCATCCACCCTTCAAAAGTAAGATTTTACTTTTATTAAGTTGAACTACCATTTACTTAATTATAAGTTTTAAAGTTTTTATGAGCTGTATAGTTAAATTTTTTATAGTGGAGTTCAATTTCAATATTTAGCCTAAAAACTGTTGATGTTAAGTAAAAGTTTAGTTATAGTATCAGCTTGAATTTACCTACTTCTACTAGAAAGTGAATGCTAGTTTTTTTAAATTATTTTACAAGTTAATTATGTAATTTTTGTAAATAAGTTTGTAGTTTTTCCTGAGAAGGCAATATCACCTATTAATGGTTTAAAACCTTTTATTGTAACCCTTTTATTGGTTTAAAACTTTTATTATATGTAAAATAAACCTTTTATTAAAATTGAATTGTTTTCTAGAATGTCCCTTCTTGATCACAACTTAATTGAATATATATAACTAATATTCAAAAAAAAAAAATGGTCCAGAAGTTTTCAGTTCCATTTATTTTTTTAAAGAAAACAATTTGTTACTTTTTTAGGAGCCATATAGGGACTTTTTTTTTAATGGTATAATTACAATATCTTTTCTTACCTTAAACTTGATTAAAACTATAAATAGACCCAAAAAGAGTACTTTAAAAAACCTAATAAAAATTGCCACATACATTTGGCAACCATGTGTTTACTTAGAAAAATCAGTTTTGTTAAAGGTTTTGGTACCATGGTTAAGAAGTATAGTCTTGTTTCTTGGAATATTGAAACATTCACAAACTATATATCCTGCATTTTTACAGCAGTTTCTCCAAATTATCGGAAATATTTATGATATGGGAAAGTTGAATCATAAATACAACTTATCCAAAAAAAATTACGTTGAAAATATTCTATAAGTTTCAATATTTGTTTCTATAAAAGAATAATACTAGTCATAAAGTACAACTTCTGTCTCGTTTAATAGATGCCTGATTTATAGGGATTTAATTTATATAAATGCTGTTTATATAGTATGGTAGAAAATATATTTTAACTAGTATTTTTATGTTGGGCCATGTGTAAAGGAATTTGTTTTATAACTTTTAATTGAGAATATGTTTTATGTTTTGACTCAAATAATCTTCTTTAATTCCAAAAAAAAACTGTCATGCATAATATTTTAAAACTTATTTTGATACCTCATGTTTTAAAATATAAAAAAAGGTAAACCTGATTTAATTCTGTAAGAAGTGAACTACTAAATTATTGTAATAATCTCGTCTCTATCTTACTCGTCTCAAATCTTTTTGAAACTTTAGATTTCGTTTTAAAATTAAGAAGTTCTAACATTTTTATTAGATGTTAAAGGTCCACTTTTACGCTAATTTAATTTGTAGGGTATTTAAATCCTTAACAACACATTAATTGTTAGGCTCTATTATTGATTGTTAATTGTTATAAAGTTTTGTATCTGAAGCTTCTTGTGAAAAATATGAAATTAAATAATTAATGTCAATTTTTAAATGATTATTTGTTAGCCACTTTTTAGCGCCATGTCATGTAGATACGAATATTTAGTCTTTGGAAAAACTATTGGTAACTTAAGTTTAAAATTAAATTGCAAAATTATAACTTATGAAACTCGGATAAATTACGAGTTAAATTGAATAAATGACAAAAAGATTGCACTTGTTTTTGTGTTTATGAATAAAACCTACGTATTGAAATAATATTTTTTGATATACTGAACTGATGCCATTTAAGTTATGTTTTTTATTTTATTACATTTTTTCTGTTTTTATCACCGGCTAGTTTTCTATAAACAAAAATATTGTGACAAGGCCCTTTAAACAATGTTGTTAAAATTACCTGGAGGTAGGGTAAGGATTAATATGAATTTTGATAATAAGTTAAAAATATCATATCTAATTGTATCAGATTAGTTGAGCGAAAGTTTTTGTAAACTGGGAACCTTCAATTAACTTAAAAACTTGCATCGACTCATAAAATAACAATAAGCCAAAATTTAAATCTTAAACTATTTATAAGTATCTTTTAAGAATGCCACTATCACACGATTGCTAATTTTAATATAAAATATTTAAAAATAGGTTGTCATCATGAAATTGAAGCTTGACAAGGACAGGAAGAGGATCTTGGAGCACCGCGCTGCAGGAAGGAAGACCGAAGACAAGGGCAAGATCACCGAGGCTGAAGCCATGGAGGCTTAAACTTTATTCAATAAACTTAGATAATTTTTTAATAAACACTTGTTTTGTTATTCAGCGTGTCTGGTTTTAAAATTTTTATGATTTGAGACAACACTTGATTTCAGTTTCTGTCAAGATAAGGGAATTATAAAGTTTGTCTGTTTATGATATTAGTTAAATTTACTAAATGTTAAATTAAAACGTAACTTTACATATATCTTAATAATTTAAAAAAGTTTTTACCATGTGTTTCACAAAAATAGGGATTTATGTTTTGCAGCAATTTGAATATTTAAGTCAATCGGCAAAAATGCCTTTTAATTTGTAACATTTTGTAGCGTTTGTAAAAATTTAAGCCGATATAAAGTTTAATTCTTTTAGAAAATTAAACGAGATTTCCACAATCATAGATTCCAGCAACTTTTGATTTAAAAAATGCACATTTACTCTACCTGGGTATTAAACCCCGGTATTTATATTACCACCTAGAAAACCTAAAATTCTCCACGATTGATATTAACTATTTTAATTAAGCTATGTAGTAAGAGGGTACGTTAATTTTGATTACGATCCCCTGAAAGGTTCCCACTTTTGCACTAAAATATATTTGGGTTGGGTCTGAAATTTTTTACATTATGATAGTAAGGCGTAAGTAAAGATACATATCTAAAATTACCCTAAAGTTGCAACATTTTTCAGTAATTATCATAAGTTCCAAGCTTAATAAAATTATTTAAGTAATGAGTTCTTTAACAATGTTCACAGAAAACAAACGTAACCTTTAAGTGGACCCTATCAAAGCTGTAACACATTGATTTAACATTTCCATAAACTATCAATGTTTTACATTAAGAGCTACCGAATATTATAATTGCTAGTAAGTGGAGCTCTTTTTAAAGCAATTAAACTTCAAAGTAGCCATTTTATACCAGGGCTTAATTTTTATTACATCAAGGTTTCTTCAACTATCTTTCAAACGCCCCCTAACTCAAGGGGCCAGTTTAGGAAATCCTGATCTATATTAATTTTTATTTTTCGCACCGTCATAAATGTCTTAACTACATTTTCTTGGAAATCCGCTCACCTTAAATTAGTCTCTAAGTGGGTAAGGGAATGCACTTTGACAATTATAAATATAAGTTCGCAGCAGTGCTATCACAAGTTAATTTTTAATTATTTCTTTAACAGAATCTTTAAAACTCACTGCAGTTGATAATATTTTAGTTTTACTAACTCGCTAGACTATTGGGAGAGATATTTAGTATGCTTAACATTTTAAGCTGTTGCAAACCATCAAATGTAGAAAAAATCGAACACCACTTAATTTAGATCTAAATGAAACTCAATAAACTACAAGTGAACGATTAGTTGATAATTTAAACTAGCATTTAAGAAAGTGTTTACACGGTTTCCGGCAAAAAATTCAATAAATAATAGATGACATCGCCAAAATTTTTCTTTAGACTGTTGAGGAAGCTTGATTACATAAAGTAGCAAGCTTTAAAATTATGACTTAATATTTAGTTTAGAAATTTGTCAACTCTGAACATTAGTGTTTGAAAGCTACAATACAACTCTGAACTTTTCAAAAATGCTTCATTATGATTCACAAACTTGCGGCCAAAATTATCACGACTTAATAAGTAAATTTAAGGATAACATCTCCAAGATATCGTTAAAAATAAATTCAATTACTCTAAATCAGTGCTTCTGAAATAGGGTTCCGCAACGCCTCTCAGGGGTTCCGCGAAGCCTTTCGAAACTTAAAAATGGTTTGAAAAAAAAAATCATAAAACTTCAAAAAAAAATTGAAAACATATATAGTGATAGCATTCATTGATCTGCTTAGTGTGTATCTAGCGGTAGGATTTTTAATGAGTATTCATTATTAATAGGTGTCCTGGTTGCGCAAACTTTTGCAAATTTTTAAATGAAGGATAAAGCAGTTGAAGCTAAATGGATACACTATTTTACATAGAGAAAATTTGGCAACAATACATCTTCTTTCTTGTTTACAAGAAGTTCTTTTAGCGTCGATTAAGACTGTTAATTTTATAAAGAAAAGTGACACAAAGGCAAGATGTTTCAAAGACCTATGTAAAAGTCTAGATGCTGACCATCTGCGACTTCTTTATCACAACAAAGTTCGCTGGCTGTCGAAATGGCGGACACTGCTTCGTCTATTTGAATTAAAGAAGCACCTTTCTTAAAGATTAAGGGTCAGAATTAGTGAAGTTCTTTGAAGATGATGTTTTTTTTGGCAAGGCTAGCTTATCTCACCGTTATTTTCGAAGAGTTGAACGCTTTGAACTTAAGCATACAAGGGAAGCAAAATTCCATTTTTATCATGACAGACAAGATTGAGGCGTTTAAAAACAGATTTAACTTTTGGAAGAAAAAGGTTAGCAATGGTAATGTTGCGATGTTTCACTGGTTTGATGAGGCCCATGAAAAATGCATAGAATTTAACTTCTTTGACGAAATATACAACCACCTTGATCTTTTGTCTATAAATTTTCAACATTATTTTCCTTAAGGTGTTCGCATCGGAAATTTATGGATTTTGAATCCTTTTATGTGTGATATTGCTTTAGATAAGTAAATCTTCCCACAGATACAGGAAACGAATTGCTGCAAATATCTGAAGATAGCAATTTAAAATTGAGTTTCAAAGGGAAGGAGATTTTAGATTTTTGGATATGTGCAATTTCAGAGTATCCCGTCTTAGCAAAGCGTGCAGTAAAATTTCTTTTACCATTCACCACCACTTATCTTTGCGAGTCCGGCTGTTCGCATGTAACAAAAATTAAAACGAAGCAAAGGAACTGTATGCTGACTCTAACCTTATCTACCTATCTCCGTCTCAGTCTATCCAAAATCCAGCCGCGCTTGACATGCTTGTTGCTAAGACACAAGTTCAAGTTTCGCACTAAATATTTTTTATTTACTTTTCGTTAGGCATCTTACCCGTTTTTTTTAGTAATCTATGAATTCGATTAGGTTCATGTTCATTTCGTTATTGTTTGTAGCTCTCATTTTGTTTTTATTATGCAAGGAAAGATTTTTATGACGTTGCGATTAATCATGTTTGTTTTCGTTTATTTATTATAGGATCATAAAATACCGATTGCCTTTGGCGCACTTTGAGTTTGACTCGACTTAATATTATTACAATTGGCATGATTTCTAATAATGATATAGTTTTGCTAAAAAATTCGTTTTTCACTGAAATTCTTTTGTTTTTCACAGGAAATATTATATTAAACATTTATGTAAAATTAAAATTAGGGGTTCCGCGGAAAAGTTGAACTTTTGAAAAGGGTTCCGCCACTAGAAAAAGGTTCAGAAGCACTGCTCTAAATTACATTTTCATTACAACTAGAAAATAACAGAATTCAAATTAATTCAGAATTTGTTAATAAAAATCATTAAGAACCAAGTTCGTTGGAATATACAAAAATAACAATTTTTACAGAATGTACTTTTCTTTATTTAACTGACAAATCTTTCTCTTTGTTGAACAATGTCTTAATTCTTTTTTGTAGTACTTATTTTATATAGATTCCGTGAAACTTGCATTCTATCTAATACAAAAAACATATGCCAAACAAAATAACTTTTGTAAACAGTTGTTGTTAATATAAGTTTATCTTATCAAACATATTTTGAATTGGAAAGTAATAAAATATATTTGTTAATTATTTGGTTTCTTTGTTTTTAGATCTAACTAGTAGAAACAATTTATTTCCATTGCAATAAGGAAGTTTAATCTGTTGCTTAAATTATAAATAATTTAAACATCTGTGTGATCAAGGAAAGACTAAATTTTATTTTAATGCAGTGCGCTAACGGACATTTACTATAGTTTATTAAACGACAAAACAAGCAATCATAATAATTGGTCCTAGGACCTGTGGTACGAAAAAACCTTTCGGTTATCGAGTCGCATACCACGGATAACTTTTAACGTCTATGACTAATAATAGACTTAACGGCTTTCCTATTTTTGATTATCTTATTCTGAAAAAAATTAACAACTAAATTATGAAATTAGCACCTTAATTTGGTGGCGGTTAAACGTTTAACTTATTTAAAGTTGTTGTTACAATAATTACAGAGATTTTAGTTTTAACTCTAAAACCAAAAGACAAATTTGGTTATTTACTTTTTTAATAGCGATTTAGCCAAAAACAGTTGTTTTCGACCCTGCAGTTTACTATAAACACCCTACAATCTAAAACTAATAAATAATTCTTAATCAATAAACATATGACAACTATAGTCTGTGTTATAATTGATAAATTTTTCAATTACTGTTTTGATTAATACAAAAAAAAAATAACAATCATGAAAAATTTTGAAAACAACTTTATACTACAACCTAGTTTAGAAAATTAAATTTATATGAACTAAGTCTTAATATGTACATAGGCTAACGCTCTACAATAAAATTTTGAAAACAGTAGAAAGTAAAAGTATCAAGTTTTGTCAAAAATTCTTACAGCATTATAATAAAAGTCTATGTTTAATAGATTTCATTTAAAAAGTAAAAGTTTATATAAAGAAGTTTAAAAGTTTTTATACTTTTAAACCGCACTCTTTAATCTATTTTAAATGCAACTGATAACAAAGAACAAATTTTGTAAGAAGACAACTAAATTGAAAAATCTTTGTATAGTAAACCGTACGCAGTAGAATTAATAAACTAAAAAGCATATTTATACCCTTTAAGGAATACTTTCATTCAAGTAAACACAAACTTTATCTAATATCATTAAAATTAGGAAACTTAAATATGAAAACAAACTAAGTTTTTTTGGTAAAATAGTTCTATTGTTATTAGAATTTTGAAATAGCATTTATTTTTTTTATACAATTTATTCAGAAAAAGTGATTTTGACAAGCAATTTTAACACAGGTCCTTTAATTATTTTCATTCACATTAATACAAAATGTAAATTGTTCTTATACAAGCAGCAAAAATGAATAAAGTTCCAAAAACTTAACTTTTAGTTATTTTTTAATGTTTTCAATAACTAAAAAGAAAATTTATGTTTGAATTATGGAAATTTACTTACAAAATATAAAAGTTTTTCTGATCATATAACTTATTGTATGTTTTTTTTATAAATATTGTACATTAAAACATAACTGACACGTATACATTAAGATATACAAGACACACAAACTCAGTAGACCAAATATATTTCGAGCCGTTCTCATCAATAAAGTACAAATCTAACAAGAGATAATATTTTACAACCTTATATAATAACAAAGTAATCATAAAGTAATCAAGAGAGTAGTAAAAGACAAATGCAATTAGGAAGAATTAAATCACATAAGCTTACTTACATTTTAATTTACTTATAGTAAAACTATACATTAATATAATGACAACAATACGCTTTATAGAGTATTACAAAAATTAAGAAACAGTATAATCAAAACATTTTTGCTTACATAAAACAGCTTTCCTAATAAAATACAAGTAGCTTCTAATTTAATTAAATCGAAAACATTACTAGAAATTTTAATTATTTTAAATCTTTTAAGACTATAACTGTTTGATCATGTTGAATTATTTACCAAATGTTTTGCAATGGACAAACGTGTTAGATGCATTTAGAACTTTAACCGTTATACCATTCTTATTTTCTCCATAGTAAAAATTCACTGCACTCTTTTATGCTTTTTTATCCTTTTTTTTAGATGTCTTGTTGTCAATCCAATATAGCTTCCTTTACAACAGCAGCTGAATTAATAAACTACGTCTCTTGATTACGTTATAATTACTTGGTTACTATATAAGTTTTTTAAATCTTGTCTCTTTTTAGCTTTGTGTTCTACTGATGAGAATTGCTTGAAACATGTTTAATATTACTGAGTTTGTGTGTTTTGTATATATTACTGTATAAATATTGTTTCACTTCTATACTTAGTTTCATTGCTTTAAAAATTATTAACCAAGTATGTAATTTTTGCTTACAACTATTTTCTGTAACTATAATTTGGTTAGAAATTAAAATAACTTGGTCATAAAAAAGATTTTTTTAAAGTTTAGAAACTATCTGCTTATTCATTCTAAAAACAATTTTCAGCTAAAATCTATAATCGTGGCGTACCCACATGATTAAGGGATATTTACAACAACTATGAATATAAAACAGACATTAAAAACGACAATACAAAAATAAGTAAAACAATTTTGATTTGTTCGTTATCTTTCTCAGCCTTTAGAATAAGACTACTTTTATCTATACAGAACATTTAAAACTAACAAGAAAGATTTAAATTTTGAGGTCATCGTTTACTCTTACCACTCCGGAATGTCGACATTTAAGCTCTGCAGGTAACGTTTGCAAACTTATCTGTATCGTAGCTTTTATCGGCCAAAGTTACAAACAGCTAATTTGCTGTACAAAATATTATATAAGATGATCTTTTATCTACAAATGCATGTGCTGCTTTTCAACGTAATATCAAAAACAACACAGAAGTATTGTTAGTGGAAAATGTTTACCTTTGCTTGCGAATTTGAGAGATCACTTTTAGCTGCCATACAGTACATAACTACAGATAAAAGACAATATAAATAGCCAAACTGTATTGTTTACAGGTACTTTGTTTTTAGATATCTAAAACCCTTGCAAAAATTAAGCTAAAGTCTCTGAAGCTTCTTCAAGTAGTAAGAATGCACTTGATCTATGCGTCCATTAATCTAATTAACGCATTTCAAAGGTAAAAAAAACATATAAATTTTTTTATGTAGTTGTCGTTAAACTTGAATTTAGGTTAAATACATAGTTTTTGGTGTCGTTATTGTTTTAAAGCTGATGATAAGGCAAAACTTTTGTAAACGCAGCTTTATTTTATCCTACATTCAATTGTAAATGAATCAAAATATTTATTACTTTTTTGTTGTTGTGAAAAGACTCATAACATAAGAGGCTTAAAGAATTATAAACCACAAACCTTCAACAATCTTGCAAAGTTTTATTCCTACTTACTAGGTAGAAAATTTCAGTAAGATGATAATAGCTGTATACAAAGACTTATTTTGGTTTTAGGATTTCTCTGGCAGTTTTTATACAGAAAAATTATGTCAGTGATGGAACGGGAATGTCTAAATAATTTTCTCCCAAAATTTCTTTCGTAAGGCCTCCTTTGAAAAAAATAAAAATGCTATGGCACCCTCGTATAAGATTTCTCAAAAAAACTTATCTTAAGTACGCCTAAAACCTAAAAACTTTTGGCCCCGTACTTTCTAAAATGATCCACTTTAGGAATCTCTGGTCGAGTATAACTTCAAAACTACCCTTAAGACCTTTTTTTGCTCTTTGTCATTAACTCTAGAATATCTAATATAGGTTTCTATTTATGGCCTTATGGCCCTCCTGTGACCCCTTTGCAACTTATGGCCATCTAAGTTTTTTTTTTTATTGGGGCATATGGCTAACTTTGGCAAACTCTGATCTAAATTACTAGCTAACTTTTGTAGGTGAACAATACACTGAAAAAAATTTGCCGAACAGAATAAATTGATTGAAGTTGGATGTGCAACTCGATCGCGAGATCTTTTTGTGCACCCAGGTTCCTCGACAAAAGTTTTTTGAGCATGTTTTCATTTGTTCAATTGACTATGTTAATTCTAACGTGTTATAAATGACTATTTTTCCCTGCGGTTAGGCCCTTGTTGTATTACAAGTTGATAATCTTAGTATTACGCACGTGTGATCATCAGCAAGAAGTAGAGTGTTACGTAGGAAGAGTATTGAGCAGGTTCTGCACAAAATTAAATTTATTTTCTACTTGGTCAATTTTTTATTTCTAATTTCTATTTTTTAGACTTTAAGTTTGTTTTATACTTAGAGTTAGCCTGCTGAATGATATTTTAAGAAACACTTTATGATTTAGAAGTTTATACGACGCTATTATCAATTAATTTTAGCTGAAGTAAGTAATCAAGGGGTCGATAATCATGCAGCCTGGGAACATGCAAATAAATCCCTTGAATGAAAATTTCGAAATTTACACTATATGTATTGAGGTTTGAAGAGAAGAGCAAAAAACTTAAGCCTCAGCTGCGGCCCACGAATATTTTTAGTTTCAAAAATTACTCACGATCACTATAGTCTGGTGTTCCTTGAAGTAAATACATGTACCTGTCATTTAGGACGCCTTTTGAACATATCGCAAAAGTTTGTGCTCAAACGGCAGTGCGTACTTAAGAAATTTTGGTATTTATTTACCGACATTAAACCTAATATAAACGTGTTATGAGCCAATTAAGTTTACAGATTAGTACTTTATCAAATTCCCAAAAGCAAAACAAAAACTTTCACCACAAGTATAAAATTATTTTTTAGCTAATGGGGTTTGTAAATGTCGTTTGCACTGTTGTTTTATTTCGTTTATTTAAGTTTTGTATAACCTTTCAAAAATATTTTTATTCTACTGTTTTGTCATGGGATATGCAAATTTTATGTGCACTTTTGTTTACTGTCGTTAAATAAATAAACTATAATGTGTTTGTTTCAAGTATTGGATTTAATATATTGTTTATTAAACGAAAAAAAAATCGCTAAAATATTTGGTTTTAAAACCTGGTGTACTAAGGAACTTTTTGGTTATGGAGTCGTACACTGTTTGGATACCTTTAAAGGCCATTGTCCAAAACAATGACAATTTATAAGTTTATAACATTTTTAAGGATTCTTATTATATATTTTTTGGTTTTAAGAAAACAAATAGAGAGATCTCAACTGCTGGAGGAGAAGTAATGTATTTATTCTTTCAAAAATTTGTTTTGCAAACTAAGTTTCGGTCATAGACCTCGTCAGTGCTTAAATAAATCTAAAAAAAGATATGTGACAGTCATGGAAAATAGCATTTAAACAATTAAATTAAAATAAAAACAAGTTATTACTGAAAATAACTGGATACCAGAATGCTTTAACCAACTCAAATTTCAAACTCATATACTCCAACCACCAAAACAACCAAAGCAAAAAGAAACCAGCACGAACAAGAAAAACAATCTACTTCAAACTACCCTACTGTCAGTCAGTAAGAACCAATTTAGGTAAAGCTTTTCTGCAACTAATAGATAAACATTTCAGAGAAGATCACAAGTTAAACAAAATAATAAACAGAAATAATTGTAAAATTTCATGTAGCTGCATGAGCAATATTAAGAAACTAATCCAATAACACAGTCGAAAATACTTAAAAACAAGAAACGATGATCCAAACGAAACACTTTGCAACTGCCGAACAAAAAACAAATGTCCCCTTAAGAATAAATGTTTAGTTGAAAATGTGGTATATAAAGCGACAATCAAATCGGAAAACGAAACAAAAAACTATTTGGGCTCAACGGGTGGAACTTTTAAAAAATGATGGTACAACCATATTAGTGAGAGTGACTTTAAAAACTATAAAGAGAACGGAACAGAAATATCGAAGTATATATGGAAGCTTAAAAATAAGAACATTGAATTAAAATAGATTGGGAAATTATCCACCACATTGGCAAAGCAAAAAACCCACAAAGCATTTGCAGTATTTGCATATTAGAAAAGGTCGCGATCGCTAAAGCAGACAAAAGGGATAATCTAAACAAACGGTACGAACTCTTTTATTCCTGCCCGCACTTCCGAAAACTCCACTTCAAAACTTAAATTACTCATTATACAGGTTTTATGCATGCTTTTTAATTTTTGTAACTATAATTTTCTTAAAGTTAAAAGTTTTTTTTTTTTTCTAAATTATTCAAGCAAAATTTTCAAATTTTGGTAACTATTAGAAGCACAAAATTACTTAAATTTACAATATTCAAGTCACAATAAAATTTAGCTTGATTAAAATGCATCTTAACTTAAGCCCACTTATTATTATTAACCCTATTCTTATTTATTTGTAATGTTCATTGATTTTTGAATTTAACTAGAATTTAAACTTTGCCAAAAATTCAAACTTAGTACCATAATTTAACTTGTTTTGTTCTTAGGTAAAATTTATTTTAACTATAAGCTTTCATATAAAGTATTTGAGCGGAATTTTAAATTTTAATAACGATTAAAAGCACAAGATTGTTCAAATTTTCAATAATTACGTCACAATTAAAATAAGCTACACCAAATTCAATTAAATTTTAAGCTCATTTCATTAATTACACTTTTGCTTAAGCAATGTTTACTCTGTAAATTATCTAGAAGAAAAAAGAAAGCTACATACAGCTTTGACTATTATTATTATTGTTGTTATATTGATTATAAAACTTAGCTAAAAATTTAAATTTCTACTAAAACTCAGTCTTAATATTTAAATTTGATTTGTTTAGTTTCTTAAGTAAAAATTTTCAATAATAATTTGTTTTTAATTTAATTGTTTAAATGCTATTTACCATGACTGTCACATATCTTTTTTTAGATTTATTTAAGCACTGACGAGGTCTTTGACCGAAACTTAGTTTGAAAAATAAATTTTTGAAAGAATAAGCATATTTTTAAGGATTCTTTATTTTTTGTTTTATTTATATATAATACGGTATAATTGGTTTTGAAAAATACTACTTTTGAACAATTTCTTTTAGATTTTTTTTAGCTTAAAATTAAAATAAAAAGCTTTATTTTGAATACAGCGTTTTTATGCTAAAAAGTGCGTACCAGAGAAAAGCATACCTATGTGCCAGGTTATTGTAGTTAATTTAACATAAGTTTTAAGTCAAAAAAATTATAATCACTGATTTAAGTCAAGTATAAATAACATTAACAAACTTTAATTTTTTGTTAATGTAGAGTGATTTATAACAAAAAATATGATATTTATAAACGTTTTATGTAATGTTATTATCAGTTTTAATTATTCTTTTATTAAGAACTTAATTTTATTTTTTCAAAATTTAAAAAATTTTTGCTAAAATAAATCTTTGTGGTAAGAAAAATTTATTAAGCATAGGCTTAAGAAATACCTGTCTAATAGAAAGTAACATATTTATGTACAATAAATATAGCTAGTTTTTTAAACTTAAAATCAAAAACTACTTAAAGAATTTTCTAACGATCAGATACAATAATACTTTTAATTTATTTTTCATTTTATTTTTACAATAATACCTTTTTGTTTAGTACTTTTAACGGTCTTAGTTATTGTATACAAAATCGTTGCATTTTAAAGTATTAAAAACACTGGCGACTTGTGGTATTTTTATTAAAGGTGCGGAAAATTTATAAGTATGTAAAAAACCCTTTAATTTAATAGTCATTTTAATAAGTTTACTTAGATGAATGAACTTACAACAAGTCGTTTGTAAACGTTGCTTATTTATAAATTAATAGTTTTAAAATTTTATAAATATTGTTATAAGTTATTTATTTCTTTTGGTGAAGCATCTGCTCCAATGCTTCACCTTGTATGACACCCCTAGTGGTAATAGTGGCAAATAAATCAATTCATACTTTACAACAATGATCTATACATTTTTTAAGTATATTTTTAATTAAATACAAAAATAAACAGGTAAAAGTTAGCTTTTTAATTTTTAGTAGCAACCGTAAAACTTAAGCATCGAGAATTTTTTTTAAACTTTGCCGTAATAAAAGACTAATTATATATATTACAAAACATATTACTAGAAAAATATATGTTATACAAATCTTTAAACCTAAAAATGTAAACAGGTTAAATAAAAAATTTTAAATTATTGATATTTTAAATATATTTTTTATTTGTTGAAACTGACTTGATTTTTTTTGCTTTGCGTTTATAAATTTTAACTTTTGCTAATTTGCACTGAAACGACCAATAACACGAGTCCATGTGAAGCTCGCTGTTTTCGTCCATCAGGCAAGTTAAGCTACGATAAAGCGTTAATTTATTAAAACCAAACGTGTTTAATTACATCTAGTATTTAAGTACATTAGCACTGAGTCATTACTTTATAAATAAAGTCAAAAAAGCTCACGTAATCAATTACTTCATAACTCAATGTCTACGATATTGTCAGTTTCAACCTGATACTATAACTATTTTTAAGTTGCACTTCGCAGAATTTAACACTAACTGTTATTGGTAGTTAGTCTTACGGTGCTATGTTGTGTAATTAATTGTAAAAGCATCTCAGCTTTGTTGATATTGATAAAATGTTGATATTTACAAAAAACTATTACTTAAGGGCAATTTTTTATATTATTTTGTTGAATTTGAATGTCTAACTTTAAACTATCTAAGTATAAAAATAACATGTTATTTTAAACTAGTAATGTTTTGCATAATCGTTTTAGTTATTAAAATCTTTTAGTTACTCTTAACTAGAGTTGCAATAATTTGAATTATTGTTAATTTCGAAGTTTTAGAAGCTGTGGTTTCCTATATGTACTTAAATTATTATGCAGTTTATAATAAATCAAGTACAAAGTATGTAAAAAAATCATGCCTAGATAAAAAAACTTTTAAAAGGGATTTGGTTTACAGTCAAATTTTATTTAGTCACGTAAGTTAAGCAAAAGTACCAATGTTGCTGTTATTTTTTTTATTGTTTAACTAAGCACTTTTTTTTATTTTTGTGTCAGTCATGGTTTTCGATCTTGCAACGTTCGACTTACAGCTTTTTCACAACCGTCATTAGGACCCTTATGCCATCAGACCATTTTTTAATACTTGCAATGAAGTTTGTAAACTCTCGACGAAGAAGTTGATAAGCATAGTCAGTCACATTTATAGACAAATAAATACTATATCGATTAGATTTTATACTAAAAATTAGTTTCAAAAATTTTATAAGTCCTTTTTTAAAATAAAATTTTATAATTAATTTTCTGAAAAATTTTTACTTTTGATATGATCTACTAATTTGTTTTTTCTAAAAAAATATTTTAATAAACACTCATGTTTATGTACTAAAAAACAAAAAAATCCTTTACAAATAATTTAATTGCTTATATACTAAAAGCTGTAAAAAAATATTTAAAATACGACTTTGTGCAAAGTTTCGAAAGTAATTCTAAAGATAAGGTATATTGCTTATAAAAGTTGCAAAAGTTTTAGTATAAAGAAAAGTTTGTGAACGAAAAAAAACACGCTTAAAATACTTGGTCCTAGGACCTGGTGCACGAAAAAACCTTTCGGTTAACGAGTCGCACACCACGGATACCTTTTAACGTCTCGTCTAGGACAGAATTACTGTTTTACTGTTTAAGTCAGTTTAATTTAAGTTTTTTTAATTACTATTAAAGTTAGGTTAATTTTAAACAACAGTAAAGTCAGTAATTTAATTTTAAATTATTTATTGAATGGCCAAAAAAAACGCTCAATGTATTTTGTCCTAGGATCTGGAGCACGAAAAACCATTTGGTTTTCAAGTTCTACACCACGGATACCTTTTAAAGTCTTGTCACTATGTATAAGATAATTATTATGACGGATAAACAAAAGTAACAAATACAAAGTCTAAGGAACAATTTTCATTTAAAATATTTACAACGTTATTTAAAACAGCATAGTCTACTTTTATAATTTTGTAAATCAATTTTACTATTGAAAATCGATAAATCATTGCAAAAAATTGCTATGCTGATTCAGCTTTTGTACTGCAATTTAAAAAAGTGTGTTTTACACATGTAAATTAAAAAAAATTCTATTTGAAACACTAACTTTAAACTTATTTTATCTGAATAAAATTTCATCAAGAGCTCAGCAAGAACCAAATGTACTGTGGAAACCTCAACATTTACCAAGGCATTTGCAGGTATTTGCGTATTGTATTTAAAAGTAAAAATGAAAATGTGTTAATTTAAATTAATTTTTACAATTTTACTGCCGGCTTGTGTATTTAATAAATTACAATTTATGTATTTTACTTTATTAGCTATATTACTACTGAGAAAAAATCTTTAACAGCCTATGAAGATTTAAATAAAAATATCTGTCAATTTTAAATATTTTTATTATTTCCTGTAATTTGCAATGAATACAATAAGAATGTCTTCAACTTTTGTTGGCTATCAATTATGATAGTTTCTAGTTAATTTAAGATATAAGATTAATTAAACAAGATTTTTAATTTCAAAACTAATATTCATCCTTTAAGGGATCTACAGTTTCAATTTAAATCTTATTCAATTAGAAATATTAATTTTGGATTATAAATACATTTTATTTTGAGAAAAATAGATGATCTCAAGCTCCAAATCTGAGTTTATTAAATAAGTTATCCAGTAAGATATATTATGAGTTATATTTATTTCACATTTTATTGAATTTTTTTATTGTATTCATAAACTAAAAATTACTGATAATTAATACATAATATGGTTTAATCCTATATTTATATATCTAAATTTTATGAAGGTTTTGATTTTAATAACTTAAAGGTAGTTTCTTAGTTAAAACTACTTTAGGAAAGTAACAATTGATTTATATTGTCAGATCAGAAATTTTAATGAGTTTACCAGGGAGATTGATTATTACTTTTCAGAACTTATAAAATACTTGAGTGATTTCCTGAATAGTTATATTTAATAATTCAATTTTACTTTTGATTCCTGCTAAATACTTATGCAATTATTTATCTAATGTTAAAGTGCTTTTAATGGTGGTTATAACTTGGTATCAGTAAAATTGTTAATGTATGTAAGTACAGGGTTGCCACTTTACCTGGAAACCTGGAAAAACCTTGGAAAACCTGGAATTTGACAATTTAGCCAAAAATAACCTGGAAAAACCTGGAATTTGAGAAATTTTGAAAAAAACCTGGAAAAACCTGGAATTTTTAATAATTTTAACATTTTCAGTAGTAAAGCGATTTGACACAAAATATCTATCTTTTGTTTAAGATTTTTTTGTAATCATCAAACATTTTTTTTATTAAAAAACACATTTAAAGTAACTTTTAAATATCTTTTCAATGTTTTTTTACTATTTAACATAGTTTCTTATGTATAAATTAACTTAAAACTTCAAATAGACCCAAAAATGTGTACTTTTGAAAAACCTGGAATAAATTTGGAAAACCTGGAAAAAATTTTGAAAAAACGTGTGGCAATCCTGGTAAGATCAATTTCTTTATATATTATTCCTGTATTTTGCTTGATTCTTAGTAAATTGAATTGATCAAATTAGGACAATTTTGTTTTATATTAAGGTGCTTAATTGACTCAGATTGCACAGGGAGTAAAATGTATATTTTAAAACTTTCTTAATTTTTATATTATTTATAATAAGGGTTGTCACAAACCTATAATCCTGGAAAAATCTGGAATGAAATTTTCAAAAAATAAACTTTGTTTCCTGAAGTGAACGAAAATCACTTAATAACATGGACAAACCTGGAAATTTAAACAGTTTTCTCACGTGAAGCATTGAACAGGGTTTCCAAAAAACCTAGAATCCTGGTAAAAACCTTGAAAAACCTGGAATTTGTGCAAAAATAATTTAAAACCTGGAATTTTGATCAGAAATTACTTAAAACAAATAAAGTTGTAAAATGTTGAGTTGTAAAATTTTGATTTGACACAAAAAATCTATATTTGTAATAATCAAAAAAATTTTATTAAAAAACACATTTAAAGAAGCTTTAATATATCTTTTCAAAGTTGTTAAATTATTTAACACAGTTTTTTACCTTTTACTTAATTTTATACTTTAAATTGACTAAAAACCTTGTACTTTTAAGAACCTGGAAGAAATTTAGCAAACTTAAAAAAAGTGTTCAAAAAATTTTGGACAACCCAAAGCTTCCAGTTATTCTTTACAGCATTTTAAAATTTGAAATAACCTTTGAGATATAAGGGTCAAAGTAAAAGAGTTGAGTAGGATCCTCATGGGGGAAGGGCAAATAAAAAATTAAATTGAACTATTTCACTTTAAATCTATTTCCTCATTTAGTTTTTGGATCAATTGCATATAAATTTTACAAGTTTTTTTTTGAAATTTCAAACAGTATAAAGTCAATTTTTTTAATTATAATCAATTAAAATTGAAGTTGATCGTTTTAAGTTTTGGTCGTAATTTTAATTTAGTAATTCACTTTCAACTAGTTTTTTGTAATATTTAAAATTATTTTCTAAAAATTTGAAGTAAATTACTTAAAAAATGAAGGATGAGACAGAATTTTAGTTGTTATTTCAAAATTCTGATGAAATCAGTCAAGAAAAATTTACATATGATAGATACAGTTGTATCAGGTTTTTAAAAAAACTGGTTATATCTCAGAAGTTAATTGAATCTAACTTTTTTTTTCTTTTGTCATTACAAATATTAAATATACACTTATAATTGCTATAATTGCATACTCTATTATTTATACTTTTCACAGAAAAAAAAAGTTGACAAATTACTTTCTGAGATATTGTCAATTGTGTAAAGAGTTTTCAACACAAACCTATGAAAAACTTTTTTACTAGCTGATTTTCTCAGAATTTTGGAAAACTTACCAAAAATCTATGCTTTCCTTCGTTTTTTAGTCAATTATTCTCAAATTTTATTTTAATGTTACTTACATTAAAAGGAAAAAGATCTTACTCCAATAAAAAAAAATTATAATAATTTTTCTTTTACTCTAAATTAAAAAAACTCCCACAAAGAAATGTTTATTATTTAGTTAAGATTAAACTGAGAAATTTTCAGAAAGTTTGCTTGAAAACTGTAGGAAAAGATAAATTTTTAATGAAATACTAGTCTTTTTAATTGCCTTTTTATCTTGGTCCTTCCATAAGGAACCTATTGCGCTTTCTGACTTTACCCTCATACCTCAAAATTAATCTTGAATTTTACAAAATGGTAAAAAAAAATAGTAGCTTAGTCAAAGATCTTTAAGATGAGGTCAACATGTAAAAAACGTGTATATCCCTATGTCCTTGTATATTTTGTTCTATTAAAAGTATCTTCTAGTTGCTTTATAAACTCCAGGCCACAGAGATCACTAGTTTTTTAATTAACTTTTTCTTGAATTGGTTTTTAGTTGGTTGAGTTTTATCAAAGCTACAAATTACTTTTTACATAGTTTTAATATTCTAGCTAATTTTTGAGATCGCCCATTAAATTTGGTGAGTACATTCCTAATGGATGGAGAATACTAAATTGGTAAATGAGTTAGAATCATTAGAAATTCATTTTCTACATTTTTTGGGGTAGATAGCTCTGCATATTGACATAATCTGACCCACCAAAAAAGTGGCCACCTCTATACAATTTTTTCTAGGTAATATAAAAATTCATAAAAATTTGGATATAAGTTAGTTTTGTAAAAATTTACTTAAAAATTCTATAAAAAGTGATTTTTATTATTGATTTTCTTCAAAGTTTGAAAAAACTAAAAACGTTTTTTCTCATATTTTACAATTTTTTAGCATGGTTGCCACACACCCAGGATACAATCAGACAAATCAGGCCAGTTAATAATTTTTTAATATAAAAAACTCATAATAGTTATCTTCTCGATTTTAAATGAGATTTTATTGATTTAGTTTCAATATTAAGTTAATTATTATTTGTTGATTTAAAGAACCTGAGTTTTATGTAATTTTGTAAGGTTTAAAAATTTATCTTGAATGATTCTATCAACTTAGGATGACTCAAGACTCTTTAAGGCAGACTTTCTCAAACTTTTTTTTCATAAAGTCTCCTTTAAAGAAAGTGAAGAAGCTATGACACCCTCTGACAAAATTACTTGAGAACTACCATTAAATATGTCTAAAACTTTTTTCTCTTCATCATCAGCTCCAAAATATCTAGAATAAGTTTCAAATCATGGCTTTTTGTCTCCCCTTTATACAGCTACGGTCCCCTAAATTTCTGAAATTTGACATAATATTCAGTATAATAACTTTCAAAACTGCTTTTTAGCTCTTCGTCATTAACTCGGAATATCTAGTGTAAGTGTCTAAGAAATTTTAATTAAATATGATTATTATATTCATGCTTTTAGTTATATCCAAAAGTTATGAGACAATCCAAACTTAATAATTAATCTTATTCTGTATATCTGTATTAATGCATGCGTTAAAAAAGGAAGGTTGTTCAAGTAAGAGGAGTGAATTCATATTGTTTTGTCGACATATGAAAAAGCTCCTCTTAAAATACAACAAATTTTGAAGTGTTTTATAGTCACTTAACTGTTGTTTTTGTAAATTTTAGTTGTTTGATTATTTAGATGGTAGATCAATTTTTGTACTGAATATTTGTAATGTACAATGTACAATGTTCAATTCTTACGTCATATTGTTTTTGTTTTTTTGTAAACTTTTGCATCTTTGTTTACCAAAGTGCTTTTTATTTTAGATTTGAACTGGCTGAAGATTAAAGACAATCTTTTTTGTCTTAATGAAACATATGTTCCAGTATTTTTAAAATCGTACATTTCAATGAATTATTTAAAAGCCCTTCAAGTAGGCTCAGTAGAAGGTGTTCAAATTTGAATAATAACCTTATTTTATAATCTATATATTATATATCTTTATATGTTCAGAAGTTAAACAAATAAATTGTGCAATGATTGATGTGTAAAAATGCTATTAAATTCAAGTAAAATCTACTTTTGTTTTGCCTTTTCCACCATCTTTCACCCTTTTCTAGCTTTTTATTATAATATTGGCCAAGGTACTTGAAGTTTCTTTAAACTGATAAAAAAGTTAGATTAAAGTATAATTTAGGTTAAGACAAAAATAAAGAAATCTTGAGTTTTAACCAATTTGTTGTCTTCCTTTTCATCAGCATTCTAACACTTAAAACAAAAACAATTATAAGCTGATAATATGAGTATTAGAATTTCACTTAATTTAGAAAAAATGAACTTATTTTATTTAACTACATATGTTCTAGCTCTACTTGAAAAACGTTATTGGTAAATTTTACATTTTACAAATCATTGGCTTGCAAAAAGTTTGTATGAACTTGAGTTTTACTAATATTAGTTTTATAGTTTTTTTCTTTATCAAAGTAGGAATATTAATTAAAATAAAGTACACACTTTCTTAATAAGTTTTTATTAATCAATACTTAGTTTTTCTACCTTTTAGTAAGTATTTGTTACTTTTTTATATTGCGCATATTTGATCAACAATTAATTTGTTTATAACATTGCTACCCTATGTGGGAAAACTAGAAATATTTTTCTATATATTAATTTTGCTGTTGTGTTATAACAAAATTTACTCTTAAAAATAGTTTCTATTGATTATTAGTTAAGTATAAAAGTTATTGATAAAAAATAAATTAAAGTTACAGGAAATGTTTTTAATGATATTAAGTGTTTGGAATGTTGTTTTAAAACTTATTGAATATTTTTATGCAAAGTTTTGACTAGTTGGGGCATTGTTCTTGAAGTACAAACTAGTGTTTACAACTTTGAAATCAAATTTTTTTATTTAAAAAATCTTTTTTATGTTAATATTATGATATTTTGGTATACTATCAAAATCCACCAGCATTCGAAATCAACCCAGTTTTTTAATAATTTTTTTATTTATTAGTTTATTTAATAAATTTTTTTAATAATTTAATTTATTTTTTATAAATTTTTCACTATCACTATTACCCTAGACCTTGCCTTTAATCTGTAAGTAGTTCTCAAATTTGACTGAGTGGGTTTTGATCGGGAGATTTTGATTGCAGGTTGATTTTAACGTGTCTTAATGTTTTTAAGTATTCATTCTTAATTAACAGAGTTTTTTAGTTTTAAAATGAAATTAATTTTTATAAAATATATCAATAACTCAGGCCGACTTCATCTAGTTAGATTTAACTCTGGTCGGTTTTTGGTCACTCTTGCTGTTTACTTTGTTTTTAATAGTGGCAACCTTGTCCAGTAAGTTGACCATTTTTAATGTTACAAAACCTCAACTTATCTATAACCTATAGTACAGTGTACCCTCGCTTATCTGGTCCTTGTCATTCTGATAATCTGACCGGTTTTAGTCAGAAATTGTATTAAATTTATTTAGTTAAATCAATGTTCAATTATTAAATTTAATGTTTCAAACTCTTTTCCTAAATTGATTTCAAACTGAATCAAAGTTTTGTATAATTTCTTTTTTCTATTTTAGTTATTTGGTATATTGATAAAAAATGTATGTTTTTTTATGCACTGCATGAAATAGAATAGGTGGATTATTAACAAAATCAAATTTTTGTTCTAATCTGGCCTAAGAACAAATTAGTTCAGCTATAATTAAAATGAAGCATACTCAACATGGCTAGATTAGTTAGGATGCACCGTATCATTCTTTTTTGGTTAGTTTCTTGAAAAAGTGTATGTCATTGCAGTAATCTAGAATCTAGATTGCTTGTAAATTCCAGTACTTGATAAAGACATTTTTCAAAAACAAATTTATAAGTCATATTTTATTTATTAAAGTTTTAGATTTTCTAAAAAACCTCATAGGTTGCCACAAACTCATTCTGCTTAGTATAACTCTTGCTAGTTTTGATATTAATGTTTTAGTGAAGACAGAAGAAATCAGTATAAGATGAAGATTATACTATACAAAAATATTTATTACTACATTTCATCGCTGAGAGGATTTTCAGCTGCAAAGCTATAATAAAAAAATGTAAAGAAAAAATTAAAAAATATTAAGGTAAATGCAATTAAATTTATGTAAAAATCAAGAAAATTTTGGAAAGTATGCTGTAAAATTTTTGTTATATATAATGTTAATTGGGTTGATGTACAAAAATAAATAAAAATTCAGGTGGAAATTCTGAAAATTATACAAATAAAACATTTAATTTAGATGTTGTTATAAAATAGGTTTTTATGGTTTAGTTTTGGATTATATTACTATGCAGTAGAAAATGGCTTTAAAAAAAAGGCTTATCAAAAAATTTAGTGTGGCTCTTACACAAAGGCTATTATCGTAAATGTTTAAGCTATTTTTTTACAAAATTTATATTCTTATTCAAATTTTTAAATAAATAATTATAATTATAAATTAAATACAATGTAGAAATTTTTGTACCCAATCATACATGCAGCATTGAATTGGAAACAAAAACATTTATGATAATAGTTTACAAGTAAGAAAGTAATTTTTTTTTCTAATTAGTAAAATGCTCACTCATAACATGTTTGGACCCTTTATATAATCAAATTTAATTTATTAAAAAAAATAAAATCAAAGTACAGTATCTTTCCTCTTGAGTACATACTTAGTTGGTCACTTGTCTTGATGAGTACACTTTTTTGGGGTGTGTTCAAAATTTAACATAAAGGGAAGATCAACGTGCATAAATTTTCTCAAAGTATGAGATTTTTTAAGAAATACTAACTAAATTGCCACACAGTATTTAAAAAATAAATTTAACGGTTAAACTATTAAATATAGCTTGTCAAATCCTTTATTTTCTGTTGATTTTCTGTTGTATTATAAAAATAACTATTAAGATGGAATTGAAGTTAACTTAATACAAAACCGTAAACAATTTAATGAGTTTTATTTTTCATTATTTATCCCTAAGTTATTGAAACATTCTTATGTTTCTTTGTTTTTCGTTCTAATAAGTTTCTTAGTTTATCAATAAGTAATAAAAAAAATATTTTGATTAAGCTACTTGTTGTATTTTACTACTTTACACAATTCGAAGTAACTATTGAGATGCAACAAATGCAAGGATTCTATAGGTTTTTGGCAACACTAAAAACATCATATGGTTTATGTAAATGTTTAAGCTACCTTAAATCCTCTGTACTTTGTATTGTACTAAAATATGCATTAATGTTAAAAAAGGAACGTTTGTATGGGATAACTGCATTAATAAATGATACTCCTCACACCATGTGACGTCAGTGTTGTACTGCTAGGTAAAGCAGAAAAACCTAAATTTAATGACTAAAAAGACTGTTTTATTAAATAACAATCATCTCTCATAGTTTGAGTAGTTGTTCAAATTTTATTTCTATTTTATGAAAAATTAAAATTATCATATGTTAACTAAAGTTTAAGAAAAGGGGATGTTTTGTTGAAATTTCTGACCAAAGTTTTCAAAAAGTTAACCAAGGAAATTAAAACCAAATGTATAACTTGTAAGAAAATTGGAAGAAGAAAAGTTTTTAATTACTTTTAAAGTAACAAAAAAAAATTGACAACAGAAAATTTGCCCTTGAGTTTTACACATAAAATTCAATTTAAATATTTTATTGTGCATGTAAGCTGTAAACAGGTTGCCACTTTACCTGGAACCCTGGAAACCTAGAATTTTTATCAAAAAACCTGGAAAAACCTGGAATTTTTAATAATTTTAACATTTTCAGTAGTAAAATTTCGATTTGACACAAAAATCTATCATATAATTAAGATTTTTTGTCATCATCAAAGTTTTTTTATTTAAAAACACATTTAAAGTAGTTTTACAGTATGTTTTCAATGTTTTTATACTATTTAGCACAGTTTCTTATACAGAAATTAAATTAAAATTAAAAATAGACCCAAAAATGTGTACTTTTAAAAACCTGGAAGAGATTTGGAAAACCTGGAAGAAATTTGGAAAACCTGGAAAAAATTTGGAAAAAACGAGTGGCAATTCTGGGTAAAGTACCTGCAAATTATTGTAGTCATCAAATAATTTCTCGTTTTTAAATTAGCTGTGAATGAATTATTATTTTTTGTTGTAGTTAAATTTTGAAATTTTGACTATTTTTAGTGACAGTGCCATAATTTTTTTTTTTTGTATAAAAACACTAATATATCCAATCATATTTATTTAAAAAGAATTTTTTCAGAAATGTAAAAAATATTGATATGGTTCACATCAATATATTAATACTTATAGGTTCAGTAAAAGAGATGGTTGAGTATTGAAATGGCAGTTGAAATTTCGATTATTTAAAATGTGCTTTTTGTGACAATTCCATAATTTTTTTTGTATATAAGTACTAATATATCCAATAATATTTATTCAAAATGAACTTGTTTAAAAATATTGATATGGTTCACATTAGTATAAAAATGTTTTTAGTTTCAGTAAAAAAGATTGTTGAGCTCTTTATTTTTCTATGTACATTATTAATAGAGCAATACATACTTGATTATATTATTTTATTTTATATAACTTAGTGTTTATTCTTTATTTGTTAACAATGTGTTTCATCACAATTGCATATATTTGAACAGCTTTTTTTCGGGTGCATAACTTATTTAAAAAATGTAACAGGATACATTTCATTTTTCTTAAATTTATTTTAGTACTTTCGTAGTAAGGCTCATCAGAAATTGTATCTTACTAAAATAGAATGGATACAAATTGAAATAAAATCATACTGTAGTTTAAAGTTTTGAAAGATAAAATGATGTAATAATCGAATGTTAAAAGTTAACTAAGTGCTAATGCTATATACATTTGGTATACATATGAAATTCGTAGAATTAAAACAAACTAAAATAAACAAGCGATAAAAAATAAAACTAAACTTAAAAATAAAATTTAACAAGAAACTAATTACTTTAAAATAACTTAAGATAAGGATTTAAAAAGTATAGTTTTAGTTTTTATCGCTTGTTTATTTTAGTTTGTTTTAATTCTAACGAGTTTCATAAGTATACCAAATGTATATAGTGTAATCACTTAGTTGATTTTTAACATTTGGTTATTACGTCATTGTACATTTCAAAACTTTAAACTACAGTATGATTTTATTTCAGTTTGTATTCATTCTATTTTAGTAAGATACAATTTCTGATGAGCCTTACTACGAAAGTACTAAAATAAATTTAAGGAAAATGAAATGTATTCTGTTATATTTTTTAAATTGCATATATGTAAAATATTTAAACTTAATTTTATACAAATCTATTAGATAACATGTCTACTGTCACAAATTTTTTAATTTGAAAATTGTACAACATAATAATGATTAATAATAATTTACATAGATATATTATTTTAATACCATTATGAGTGATTTTGATTGGGACAACATAGATAATGTCACAAACAATGCCACCTCTGGCGCCAATGATGAGTTTAGCATTGACAATGTGACTGAGGGCATGGGTTCCATGGAGTTCAATGATGGAAACCACAGAGGTAGAGGCAGAGGAAGGGGTCGAGGCAGGGGTAGAGGTAGAGGCGGCGGGAGAGGCCGCGGACGTGATAGGGGAGATGGGGATAATCCCAGATTAGAAGCAGGTGAACTTGACCCTAACAGGCCTCCACCTGTTACCTACGTACCTCCAGAGCTGCCAGAAGATGATCTGTATGCAACTGTCAACACTGGTGTTCATTTTGACAAGTATGATAAAATTCCTGTTGAAGTGAGTGGAGTTAACCCTCCTAAAAACATAAATACATTTGATGAAGCTGACCTCCCTGATGGCGTTAGAGCTAATGTGTCCAAAGCTGGTTATCAAAAGCCTACACCTGTACAAAAATACGGTATTCCCATAATAAATGCAGATCGTGATATTATGGCTTGTGCACAAACAGGTTCTGGAAAAACTGCAGCATTTTTGTTGCCAGTTTTGTCTAAGATTGTGAAGTCAGGCGTAGAATCTTCAGAGTTTGCTACAGAACAAACTCCTCAAGCCATCATTGTTGGACCAACAAGGGAACTGGTCCAACAAATTTATGTAGAGGCCAGGAAATTTTCCAGAGGTACAATCATTCGCCCTGTAGTTGCTTACGGAGGTGTTTCCACTGGTCACCAGCTTCGTGAACTTTCAAGAGGCTGTTCTGTTTTGATAGCAACTCCCGGTCGTCTAATGGACTTTATTAAGAGAGGAAAAGTTCTACTTCATAAGGTTCAATATGTTATTTTGGACGAAGCAGATCGTATGCTTGATATGGGTTTTGAGCCAGAAATTAGGAATTTGGTAAAATGTTCTGGCATGCCTGATAAGAACGATCGTCACACACTTATGTTTAGTGCTACTTTTCCGGACGATATCCAAAAGCTTGCTCATGAATTTCTCCAGGAAAATTTCATCTTTCTCACAGTTGGTGTTGTAGGAGGAGCTTGTACTGATGTAGAGCAAAGCATAGTTCAGGTGGAAGGCAGAGATAAGCGCAACAAGTTGGTCGAGATTCTGGAAGATGTTAAAGTTTCCAAATCGCGTACTTTAGTTTTTGTTGAAACAAAGAGAAACGCTGATTTTATTGCAAGTTTCTTATCACAAAACGACTTTCCAAGTACCAGTATTCACGGTGACAGGGTACAGCAGCAACGTGAGGAAGCCTTGAGAGATTTCAAGTCTGGAGAATGTCCCATACTTGTCGCAACTTCCGTGGCAGCGAGGGGCTTGGACATTCCCATGGTCGAACATGTGGTCAACTATGATATTCCAAAAAGCATTGACGAGTACGTACACAGAATTGGCCGCACAGGTCGATGCGGACATCAGGGCAAAGCGACTTCGTTCTTTGATGTGGCGCAAGACGAAGCAATATCAAAGTCGCTCATCAACGTGCTTTCGAACGCGCAGCAGGTCGTTCCTGATTGGCTTGTCGAGTGCAGCGGAAGTGCCATGGGAGGCGGCGGAGGTTTTGGAGGGTTCGCCAACCGCGACACCAGGAAGCACATGTCGAGCCACGTGGAGAGTTCGAACCGGGGAATGGGAGATTACGACTACGGCGATGGTGATGCTCAAAATCAGGCTGCGGGTTTCGCTGACAACGATGATGATTGTTGGGATTGAAAAGCTCCCAACCTCTATAGTAAATAGTTCCTAGAGTATTATTTCATTATTTTTTCGTTCATTATTATTTACACTGACTAGTATCAGTTAGCAATGGTTCATTTTAATAAATTGTTTTAATTAGCTTAGTATTATTTTAATGTTAGAACTAAAAAATGTTATGTTTCATCCTTAAATGATAAGATTACGATCAGGTTCAAATTAATATTTTCCAATTTAGTATAGTTAAACCAAAGTCACAATATTATCAGCTTTCCATTGATAAAAATTTTAATTTTGAAATTTCATGACATCCTTAGTTGAATTAAAAATTGTTTGTACAACATTAATATAAGAGTTGGATCAAAATTTCCAATGATTAAAAACAAATAAAATTTTGATGTAAACAACTTTAAGGCCAGTTTTTAATGACTAATCCATGAAAAGTTATTAAAAGTAAATTAGTTTTTATAAAAAAATTATTAAGTTTCAAACAGTTGACCTATTACTACGAACTTAAGCTTATATCAGAAAAAATAAATAAAAAAGCTAAAATATTAGAGTTACGTTGATTGTTTATTAAGCCTTAGATCTAACCGTTCTAATAAAAAAAGAGATTTTGTATTTATAGGATGAAGTAGATTATCTATTTAAAAATATATTTATTTATAAAATACATAGACTGAACAGGTTACATTAAGTTCATTCAAAAAATATAAATCAAATTTCAATTAAAAAAAAATGTTTGTTGGCATAGAAAAAAAAGCATCAGAGCAAATTAGTACTAGTTGACTAACAAATGTTATTTTTATCCCTGATAGCAGTGAAAGTTAAAGTGGTAATCAATATTGCCGTGAAATGAAGTTTTAAGGAGTTATACATTTTCTTAACGAGTATCAAAGCGAGATAGTTTTTGCAGAAAAGTATACATTTAAATATCCATAACAAAAGATTAAAAATTTGATAACGTTTGTAACGCTAGATGATAGTTCTTGACCGACTAATCTAGACCATTCGTACTTGTAATGTCTTTTTTTTCCATACTATTCACTTATTCTAGATAAATCCTTTGTTATTTAATAGTACGGTTCATAACGGGTGTCTGCAGCCTTATGTTATTCCCACAAATTTTCCTTACAAATAATTGCATTAGAACAGCACTGTATTATACAGGGTTGCCACAAGGCCAAGAAAATTAAAAGTCAAAAAATGAGAGATTTTGAAAAAAAGGGAAATTTCCAAAGCCTTAAATAGTAAAAAATTAATTAAAAGTCAGACTAATGTTGCAAAAAATACAAAAAACTTACAAAACTACCCAATTATCAATGTCTTCATCTGGTAAAATTAATAATTATTCTTTATTAAACTACAAATTGGTATATTAACATATTGAACAACTACCCTACTTTGAACAGGCAGTTTTTGTATGCATTAAGTATTGCATGCTCCTTGAATTTATAAAAAAAAATAAGATATTTATAAATTGTGTACTCACTAATTATAGTAAACTTTACGACATAAAAATTATACGTGGTTTGATGAAACTAGTAAGATCTAAATTTTAAAAAAGACACGAATGTATTTATTACAATATTCTGACGTGATTAGGCAAGCTAAGTCAGTCCGTTCAATGTTAATTATTTATTGACCGATTAAAGAGTCTGGTCGAAGGTACGAAAAATCCTTTCGGTAACCGAGTGTAAACTAAACTTATAAGGTACAATTATTCTATTCAAGCAATATGTAAACTATCTGCACTAAAAAAATTGAAATATTATTGAAACTAGCATCGTATCACATGAGTAGGTAACATTAAAATCAATTTTTGCTTCATTCAAAATCTAGTTATAGAACTATTTTTCTACAAGTATTCTTTTAAACTGTAAAATTTTTGTGTTTACTAAGAGAATGAATTAACGTTTTTTTAATTCTTGACAAGCTTTTATAAACTATTTATTTTAGAATGTGAGTTTATTTATTAATAAAACGTCAACAATGAGAATTGTCAAAAAGTCTTGGATTTGACAGCAAAAGCTTGAAAAATCTGAATTAAAAAAATTGAAAGAAAGTCTAGGATTCTGAACAAAATATACTTAAAAAACCTGAAATTTCTATAAGTAGAATCATTAAATTTTGATTCTATATACGAAAGATCTATCATATACGATCATTATTTTTGAACAACTTAAGTTTTGCTTATAATAAAACACATTTAATTAGTAGTACCTTTTAAATATTTTAAAGCTGTTTAAGATATTTATTAATACTAAAAATATAAAAAAAAAACTTTAAAAAACCTGGAAGAAATAAGGGAAGGAAATAGGAGGAAGTAAACCTGAATATTTTTTCAAAAAACCCTTAGCAACCCTGGATAATAAAAAGTTATACCAGTATTAAAAAAGCTACTCTTCTTTTTTTTGAACAAATAAAAAATTAGTATAAGTTGAGCTTTAAGATCCAGCAAACTATATTGAAACCAAAAATATTAAGATTATTGAAACTGATCTACAAAATTAAGACTTTTTTGAAATTTTATATTAGCCAGAATACTAAAAGTATTGTGCTTTACAGTTAAACTTTTGACAGTGGTATCAAAACCCGAGTCAAACAAAAAAAAAAGACATATGGAGAACAAATATATGTTGCCAAGCAGACACTTTACTTAAAAAGTACAAAAAAAATCATAAAATAAGTTGTAATTGCCGCTAAAAAGAAATAAAAAATTCTTCTAACAGAAAAAGAACAGAAAATTTTAAATAAATAAATATTTATAAAAACACCAATAAAACTTAACTAAGCAAAAGGACTTGAAAGCTTTTAATTTGAAACAATTAATTTTTCACAAAGTTGATAAGACGATTAAATACTTTAAGAAAAAAAAAAGCTATTAACAGTTTTAAATCATTGACTGTAGTAGGTATAGGTTAGATTTTTTGTATATTTTGGGATTTTATTGGTTTTTATCAATAACTACTTTTTCTGAAATGTGTTTTCTCTCTAATATAAAACTACATAATCCTGTAGTATAGTTATATTTAATTAGAAAGCATATAATTATTTTACAGTTTTAACTTAAAACTTTGTATTACAAAATTTTCCGAACATATTGAAAAATCTTATTTGTAAATATATTTTAACTAAATGTTGTTATTAACTGGTTTAAAAAATAACTTTAAATCCGCATCCTTTTATAAAAGAAGATAGGCCAAAATTATTGCAGGAAGTCTACGTTTGCAAACTTGTTAGAAACAAACTTTAGGGGCTACCGTAACTTTACAAAATGTTAAAAAAAAACACTCTTTGCGAGAAAAACTTTAATGAAGTAATATTTAAGTAAGAATAAGTAAGTGTTTACTCAAGATCAAGTTTGGAGCATATTTTTAAGTATTTATTTTAATAAAGCTTATTTTTGTATTTTTTCTAGTTTTCTAACTAAAAATTATATATTGAGCTGTATCTGGCCCGCAGGAAGTACTTTTTCGATCCAAGCTAACAAAATTGTCCAACAAGTTAGGTTTTTAATAAGATATTAAGAAGTCTTAAAAACTAGTTGAAAGGGTATACTGACAATTACCATCCGCGATCATTTCCCACCCGCGCACAACTTCCACTCTAATTTTTTTCTTTATTTATCCCTTTTATTTTTAATTTTTTTCTTTAAAAATTTTTTACTATCACTGTTACCCCTTACCCTTGGTCAGTAAGCGGTTCTAGGATTTGATCGCGGGTGGGAAATGATCGCGGGTTTGAAATGAGAAGCTCCCAGTTTATGCATTATAGGTTGTGATGACCAAACTTTAAAACAATCGAAGTAAAAAATTATTAAATAAAAATTCTACTTTTAAAAATAACTTATGTGTTTGAAAAATAAAGTGTCTAAACTCGATAAACTTGGAATGATGGATACTTATATATTTCAAATCAATTTACTAAATGGTTTTGATAACTAAAATAATTGCATTGGAGTAAGTAAATTTATCTAATTTATTTAAGATATACACAAAAAGTCAAATAAATCGTCATGGTTAATTAAACTATGATGTCCAAATTTCTTAACAAATTTATCAAGAACTTACTAAGTTCGCTTAAACAAAAGAAAAAATAACTTTTGATTCAAACGCTAACTTATAAAAACTATTAATTAAAAACATAATTACAACGAAAAATGTATAATTTGTTTCAATTTATACTTGACTAATGTTATTGAAACGTAATTTTCATACTCAATATTGATTTTTCAACAGAAAAAGTAATTTTCAGTATCAAGTCAAGTTACCAAACTTTATAGCAGAAAATTATCAAAGGCATTTAAAACATTGCATTTTTGTATTCTTGTAAATTACCCTTTTACTATGTAACTAAAAACTAACAGGAATTAGTAATAAGTGTATAAGGCAGAGGTCGGCAGCCTTTTATAAGTCTCGAGCCAATTTCCTTACAAAACTGCTTGCGGGCCGCATTATATAGAAGAAAGTATTCAGCGGGCTGCAGTTATTTAAAATAATTGTAGTAATCATTAAAAAGTACTATTTTAATCCAAAAATGTGATATAATATGCAATAATAAAGCACTAATACTTAGTAACTAAATTAAAAAACTAAATTTTAACTTTAACCATAAAAAAAAAACGTTTTTTTTTTGTTTAAAAGAAGTATGTTTATAGATGCAAACTTCATTATGAGCCTTGCGGGCCACGGTATTAAAGAAAAGCTTGGTTTTTTATTTATATGCTTTTTTCGATCATTATATTCAAAAATCAAAAGTAATTAATTTGAAACTAGATAAGTAAACTTTGCTGTAGAACAAACAACTAGCTCTTTTCGATAGATTTATTTGATTGTCACAAGTTATTATACTAAATGCTTAAAAATTAAATTGTGTAGTTAAGAAAAGTAAATTAGTGATTGTGTTTAATGAAAAGTATATCAAAAGTTCAGTGAACATAAGTAAATAATTTTAATTAATAAAGAAAGTTTAAACAATCATGTTCAAACTGAAATTTTCAACGCAGATTTTGTATAAAAAAATAAGTTCTCACAAAATATGTAGGCGTTAAATTCTAATATACAAAATACTAAGTTGTGAAATGCTAAACACATGTAAAAAATTATAATAACCAAATTTTGAGTTTATATTTTTAAGTTAGTAGTTATTTATATCAAACAGTATTTTTTTGTAAACAGTATCTATTTATTTGTAGTTGCTGAGACGAAATTTAAGCTAATGCATTTAGATAAAAAAAATGATTTTTAAATATAAAATTTGTGAAGTATTTATTTACAGAAAGCTAAATACAAGCTCCAAGAAAGTTTATTTATAAAGTTTAAAGTATTTCGATTTTTATTTATTTTTGTATTACAAATTTTATTTACTCAGCTCTTTTTTATTCTTCATAATATTATATAATACTTAAACTTGTTAACTTTAAGTTTTTTATGTTGTATTGCAAGTAAGTTTTATAAACAGTTTCAAGCTTAAGAAAATATTTTAAAAAATTTCTAAACGCAACAAGTTTCTTTAGTTTTAAAAGTTATAATTATCCAATAAATTTCAAACTTGATGATTTATATAAACATAAATTTCTTTGATAAGTTTTTTGTTAAAAATTATAAGCTATGAAATACTATATAATAGATATAAATTTTATTTTTTTACTCTTTAAATACATGCTATAAGGCTTAAGTTTATTAGCTAAATATTAGATAAGTTTTCTATGTTTACATGGTATTGTCATTAAAAATTTTCAGTTAGAAAATACATTTTATTACTAGTAATTCGTACTTATGATTTTCTTAAAAAAAGAAATGATAATATGCTTTTATACTTTTCTGTGGTTTTATTGAGTAAGTGACTAAATTAAAACTTTTCTTTTAACTTTAAAGCTTATAACAACTGTTTTAAGATAAGCTTTGGAATACTAATCAGCAACTGACAAAATTCTAAAGCTTATTAAGAGTCTAATTATAACTTTTTAATACTTATTTATTCGTTTTTTTTTTAATTTTAGAATTAATAAAGTAAAACACACTTTCTGAAAAATTAAACGAATAGAAGAGTATTAAAACTATTTTGAAATACCCTGAACAAAAAACGAAAAAAGCTATTAAATGCTTAAGATACATAAAAACAAATCTAATAATCCTTTTAAAATTATACGATGCTTTTATATCAAATATTGATTAAACGAACGTTAAATAATTAGATATAATCTTAAAGCCATGTATAGATTAAAGTGAGGATGGATCAAATATGCACAAAGGTTTGAATATTCACAAAGGATCATATTTGCACGAATACATTTTTGCACGAATACACTTTTGCACGAAGGAACACTTTTACACGGCGTCACTTTTGTACGAAGGGTCACTTAAGCACGAGCAGTCAATTTTACACGAAGTATTTTTACACAACGGGTCATTTTTGCACGGAAGTAAAAAGACTAAAGTAAAAAGACAAAAAAAAAAAATAAAGGTCGACCAAGGTTAAGTGTTAAGGGTAAAAGTGATTGTAAAAAATTAAAAAGATAATAATAATTAAATAAACAAACTAATAGAAAAATATAATGAATTATTTTTCAACCAGTGCAAAATGTTCTTCTTGCAAAAATGTCCCTTTGTGCATATTTGACACCTACCAAAAACGACCAGCGTTATTTTTATACGGCTTTATAATTAAACAATGTTGTAACATGTAGCCTTAAATTTTAGATTTAATACAGAATTCAGGTAAAAGAACGAAATTATTTGAAAGGTAATATAAATTTATTTTTTCCTTATCATTAAATCTTATTCATTGCTTGCAAAATTATAATAAAGATATATCAAAATGTTTTTCATACTATTCTGAAACTTATGAAGTAAATTAACAAATATACACAGTACTATTTTTTTATTAAACTAAGACATGTTTCTGTGTGTTAACAAGTTAACACACTTCAACGGAGATCTTTAAAAAAATAAATATTGTAAGGAATGAATAGAAGCTAAAGTAGGTGTGCATGTATTTTTATTTAAAATGATAGACAATTTCTGTATGTAAATTGTATGTAAATTGAATGTAAATTGTATGTAAATTGTATGTAAATTTGTTGTTATTACATATTTCGGTGAACTTGTTTCGCTAGGATCTCTATTACCAAACTTTAAATTTTGAAAAGAAATAAATTAACTCAAATTTATTTTGTGAAGTAACATTAGTAGAAATAAGCTCGATAAACAAAAAAAAAGAATTTTTATATTTACTATATGTCAGCTGTTAATTTAAAACTCAAAATTTTTTGATATACTAAACTTTAAAAATGCAAAACGTGTAACTTAATATCTAAAATAGTTTTCGTTTTATTAAGGTTGTAAGCTGTAATTGTGGTACTTTATAAATATTTGATGATCTTAAATTGAAAAAACTTAAGAATCAATTCATTAAATAATCTTCTAGTCTGAATTCGAGCATTTAAAACTCTATAATGATATTTTTTGACCGCTTGGAGCAGCTCCTAAAGTTTTTAACATATGATGCGTGTTTCTGTAATTCAGAAAAGAAAAGCTTTGCAGAAGCTACATACAATCAAACCACAATGCGCCGAGTACACGACACTAGCTTGGACGACCTGAAAAGAACTTTCTCCTACTTTGACCGAAACGGGGATGGGAGCATTGAAACAGAGGAACTTGACTTAGTAATGAAAAGTTTAGGCTACCAAGTCAGTTTTGAAACAGTTTCTTATTTTGTTTATCGTTATAGCATTTTAAAAGCAAAATTAACAAGAAAATGCGTCTAATTTAAAATATTTCTTTTTTAATAATTGAACCCTTGATTTTATATCAATGAAAAAACTCAAAAAATAATTTAAGCAATTTAAGCAACATTTGCAATAAATTATCTTTTTTTAATAACTAAAAAACAAAAGACTAGCAAAAGTGAGGTAGAAGAAATGATAAATTTTGCGGATATAGACGGTAATCACAAAGTTGAATTCGACGAATTTGTTAGCTTGATGGAAAATCAACAAACTTTATCGAAACAAAAAAGTCACAAGTCATTTTTGAACGATGAAATAATGCACATAGCTTTTAAGGTAAGACCTATAAATAAGAATAAACTTTTTTATGTTTTAATTAGTTTTATTAGTATGTTTCTTGTCTATAAGTTTAGCCATTATAGTTTTAAATAAAGTCAGTGACATTGAAAAAAAAACAAAAAAAAACAATAAGCTTAATTTTATACAAAAAACATTTATAATACAAAGATAATATGGAGAAAAGCTTATGGTGTATACAGTAAAACTTCATTCTAAAAATCTAAAGAAAGAGTTGCTACAAAGTTTGTAAATTTATAGACAAAGAACATCTAAAAGCTAAAATAGTATATTTTTCCAATAAAATATAAACAAATTTTCTTATTAAGTTTTAAACATAGAATGTAAAAAAAAAATTACTAAGACTAGTCTAGAGTTTAAATATCCGTCTAGAGTTTAATTATAAATAAGAGAATAAATTTAAATGTTTACTTTTAGATCTTGATTGAAAAATTTTTAGACATAAAAAACGTTCAAATATAAATAGTACTATATTTTTCAGCGTAAACTGTACTATTGAAACTTTTTGTTTAAAAAAGTTGTGTAATAAATTTATGGTACTTTTTATAACAAAATTAGAGTAAATATTTAACAAAAAATAATCTTTTTAATTTAATAAGACGACCAGCTAAAATAAAACCTAAAGTTTTTTAGTGGATTTGTTATCAATTGATAACAAGTTATATTCTAGCTTTCAAAAGTTTTAATAATGATTAATTAAATTCTAATAAAAGTTTTAAATTTTTAAAAGCTAACTTACTTTAAATTAATATAACCAACAAAAATTTTTCATTTACTTTTCAGAAATGCTTATTGTTTCAAACTTAACTTCAAAAAGTATTTTTTTTTAAATGTTTTTTTTTTGTAAAATTAAACTTATTTTTTTTAACACTTTAAAGTATTTAAAATTGTGAGAACTTAAGAAAAAAAAAAAAGTTGTAAGTTTTTACGTAAAAAATAACTTCGATTAAGGATTAAAATTTTTTTCATAAACTTTTTTTAAAACTAGGTTCAATCTAAAACGTATTAAATTATGATTTAATTTAGAATATTGCTTGTTATCAACTCAGCACCTTCTAATTAAAGTTTTATATAACTATAGTGTATATATGTTTTTTGATATTTATTTTAAGTTACTGTGTTATCCACAAAAAAAGCTAGTTAAATTTATTGAACACCAGATATTTACTAAAATTAAAAATAAAATAAAAACGTCGAAAATGAATTAGTTGTTTGTTATTTTTGTTTGCATACTTGTTGATTAAATACGTTAAAATAATCAACTCAATATAAATGATACTGATAATAATTTTTTGTTTAAGCTTCTACTATTAGTATTATTACACTATCAACATTTCAATTTGAAAAGAAAAATATTAAATTGCTTTAAGTTATCACCTGATTCGACATAAAACCAAAAGGAAATCGTATGGTTTTCAGTATTTAGAATAACTTATCTTAAAACCTTTTAAAAAAATTTATAATTGTAAGGAACCATCTTATTGATAAGATACAAAGATTTATGTTATTCAATTATTGAAAAAAAAACATTCTATAGTTTTATTTTGAAAGTAGGTGTTAAAAGTGTTGAAAAAGTATAGTTTAGTTTGATTAAAAGTACACGTTGTTAATAGAAGCTAGCTAGTTATAAAAAAAAAAAAACTTAGCTGATTTATCTTAGTTGCAAATAATCATACTTTTTCAAATTTGACTTTTTAATGCTGATTTAATAAAAAGCAAAACATTAAACAAATGTGCGTTTCTTCCTTTAAAAGGGTCGCAGCTCGCTCGCTACTAAAGGTCACTTCAATTTGCTACTGACAAGCGTTTCATTAAAAAAAGCATCTACTAATTTAAGAAAGCATTCATTTGTAATACGGTTTTGTATGTAGAACTTATACTGGTAAGCTTATTTATTTCTGACGTTAACGTCTCGTATAAAAACGATTTGGTAGGTTTTTATATAAAAGTATTGAAATAGTGTTTATGACGTTTAAAGGAAAATCAAGAACACTTATAACTGCTGCTTAGAATTTGTTTTTCTATAAAAAAATTTAAATGAACTAAAAAAAACTTTCTAAAAAAATATTTAATACTTTTGTTTTAAATAAGAATAGTTGTATTTGGTTTTAAACTTAAAAATATAAACAAGTACGTAATAAAAAAGTCTATAAAACTGTAAAACTCTGTTGCAAGAAGTGAAACTAAAGGTAACGGTAGCTTCATGCAATATTGTAGCAGTAAACTTTTACGTGCTAAAAAACTATTTAGAAAAATTATATATTCTTTTTGTATAGTTTTCTTTTACTTTAGATTTTAGTTTTTTTCAAAGCTAAACTAATAAAATACCTACATGATCTAAATCATAACTTATAAAATGTAGCAACGCAAAAATTAAAGTTAATGCTTTATTTCAGAAAATAGGTGTTTACAACAGTTTTTAAACTAATTGATTCCTAAATTGTTTTATCAAGTTGGTAATTGAAATAGTTGCATTAAAGTTAAAAGTATACAAAATTGAAAATCCGATAAGAAAATGTTTGTCTTTTATTTTAAACTTTACGTTGATTAAAAAAACAGTAATGTTTAAGATAACTACTGACTTAATTGTTTCTTTCTAAAAGCTGTAGATACGTTTAAGCAGATACAGTTCTGATTCTTATTCGAAAAATTGTTATGTAGCACTATTTAAACTTTGTATATTAGGAAAGTAAATTTTTTCCGAAAATCTAATTGCTTGCACTTATATTAAAGCTAATTGTACTTTATATAGTATTCATTATACTGTCTGCTGATGGTTTAAAACGCCATTAAAATGCTGTATCAGTACTGTAATGTCACAATTATGGTAGGTCGAAGTGTCCAATTAGCATCGCAATTAAGACAAGCAAAATTAAAGTTCAAAATAAACTATTATGGCTCAAACTGAGTTTGAAGTAGATTTATAAAATTTTACAAAAATTTTATTTTTTGTAAACTGTATTAAGAAAACGTATTAATAATATTGAAATTCATTTTAAGTCCAAGAACTTTTGTAAAACTATTTTATAAAAAAAGATTCTTTGACTTAAATCATGTTTTTTAGGCAATTGTAATCTTACAAAATGTTCTTACTTTTTTTATCATCTACTAATTTTTAAAAATGTTTCAAACTTTTTATTATAGTTTTAAAATGTATAAGGCTTTTTTCTAAGTTTTTAAGGTTTTAATTTACACAATTGTAGTATAAATTTTCTCACATCACTATAAAAGAGTTACTATATTAGTTATTAAAACTAACATAGCTCATTTATGAAGTAATTTAACATTTTAATTAAAAAAAGTTTTACTAGATTTTATCATGTCTGTCTTTTACTTTTTACTTAAGTTTAAAAGAGTAATCAAGCACATATTTTTAAAAACTGTCAGACATTAGAAAATTAACACCGTTTTTTACTTTAACTTCAAAACAAAAAATGAAAGTACTAATTTTATTAATACTTTCATCGATTAATAAAACAAAGTGATGTTAAAAAAAGATATAAATTAACTTAATTCTGATGTGTTCTGATTTAAAAAAAATTTAATCTTCAAACAAAGATAACAGACAAAATACTCAAACAACTAAATGAATAATGCATAAATCAAAATATATCAAAAATATTATTCTAATGTAGTTAATTTTTATCTTTGTACATCATTTAATTCCTTTGAGATTGACGAAATTTTACTTAATTTCAAATAAAGGTCTTTAGTTTTATAATTTCGACTATTGAATAATATTTTTGAACGTTACAAAAACTATAATTGTTTACTTTTTGTAAGAATATATTATACTGCATTATAATATATAGAAATATATTTTGTTTTACAATTATTTTTTAAAGATATATTTTGCGACAAACTATTAATAAACTATAAACTTAAGTTTGCTTCTAAGCAAAAACAATACTTTTCATGTTCTTTTAAACTGTTTTTTTTTATAATTGCCGTTTTCACGGTAATTGGAATATTTTTTTTGTATTATGAAATTAAATTACATGCTTACTTTGATCACAACAAAATATGTCCATCCAACTATATGAGATTAAAAAACAAATACTTTAAAAATTGTAAACTTTGATACTAGTAAATTTAAGTTGTTTTAAAAATTATCAAAACTTGTGTAAACACACATAAAAACTGTTTTTTATCTTCTTATATCAAAGTTATATACTAAGATTTTATTATTTATCTAGTTATAAGAGATCATACATCAAGGGTCAATCGCAGAGACAAAGATTATGACACTAATTTAAAAAAATTATAAGAAGAAAAGCTTATAAGATGACCGGTGTAATTTTATTTCACACATAAGTCTCAAACATGTCGTTGTGCTTTAATGAGGTCAATTAATGTACTGTTTTGATATACACAACAATAAACATTCATTCATTTAAGTATGTGACAAATTATCAAAATTTTCAATATTAAGCTTAAAGAGTTTTCTGATACTTAACTGTTTGTTGTTACAGAGATCTGTGGAACGAAAAATATTTTTCTTTAGTTTTTGAAAAAAAAGCTTTCTTTTATATGTTATATAGTTTTATAACCCTTTATTAAAGTGTATATTAGAAATATTTTAAATCATTTAATTTGTTATTAAAAAATATATACGGTTATTTTGTCATAAGTAATTAAACAAAACTAAAGAAAATGTTATATTTATTTCTCTTAGTTCTGAACTTTTAACTCAAACAAACGTATAAAGTTATTCATTTATTAACAATTCAAAAGTAAAATGTATGATAAATACTGTCATAAAATTTTAATATTGTTGGAATCTCTTTATAATTTATCATAGTTAAGAAAAACTTGCTATAAAAGTTTTAAAACGTATTTAATAAAAAAATCTCTATAAGAACACCAGGCAACTTACAGCCATAAAAGGAATTAATCATCTAGACTTATTTTTTGTGTGGTAATTCAATCGCAAACGTGTTACAGGTCTTTGATAGAACCAACTCGGGTTTTATTTCGAGGAGTGACTTGAAACGGGTGATGCTGGAAATAGTGGGCGAGGACGTTTCTGATGAGGAGGTAGATCTGATGATGCTGGAAGCTGATAAAGACCAAAACGGAAAAATTGACTATGAGGAGTTTAAAATGTTGCAGCAAGTAAAATTTTTATATATTTTTGTTTTTTAAAATAGTTTCGATGAAGTTAAATGATAAATATCGATAACTTTCTATAAACTTTGTGTGAAACTATGTAAAAATACTTGACTAATAACCGATGGATAGAATAAACTAAAAGTTATTGCATATTCAGTTGCTTTAATATTTTTGATATTTTTACTAGACAGAAAGTTGTATCATTGTATAAAAAGTATTTTTAGTTAAGCAATCTAAAAAAAAATTTTCTACAAATTTAGGTCCGTTTATAAATATCATTGTTATTTTGACAGAAACTGCATTAGAGAAAAAAAAGTACACTCGAACTATATGAATAAGCTTAAAAGTATCTATATTTATTAACACAAACAAATATTGATATTTTAAATACATTACCTTTCTTTTTAGTGAGTTTAAAACTGCAATCGTGAATTTTTGAAGACACTTTAGAAATGTAAAACTGTTTATTTTTCAGATTGAAAATAGAGTGTTAAAATCAAGAAAACAAAAATAACTTAGCTATGGGAGAAAAATGGAATGTACTAATTTATTTGAAGTTTGCCAATGTATTTTGCATGTTTGTGTAAAACTGTATTGAGATAATGTTTTATTTTACTTTAAAAAACTAACTATAATGTTTAATCCTCTTTTAAACTGTTTGATTTAATTAATAAAAAAGAAATTTAAAATCAGCAGAAAAAGTTAAATGTTGTCTAAATATGTATCTTGCATTTTAATGTAGTATTGTAGTTTAAGAACATCCAAAAATACATTTATTTTTTATAAAATTTAAATAAATATCGTAAAAATTAAAAATGTGGTTTCTAAACATTCTGCTTTAAATATAACTTTTTTGTATTTCGAGTTTCTTTGTATTGAAAATTAAATTACATTTTTGCAAAGTTTTCCAAGTGTTAATAGACAAGTACCGTATCAAATAATGCGTTAAAAAATAGTCAAAATGAGTTATTTTAATGCTTAATTATTTTTGAATATTTATTAAGCTAAAGTTTTTAGTAAGTTTAAAATAAGTTCTAAGAAATAAATTGTTTTAATTTCGTATACTATAAACTAAAAGTGTTTTATCTTAGCAGTATAAAAAAGTATAATATTAAAGTTTAGTACACTGTTGACATTATAAACATTAACAAGATTTAAACGAACCTATTATTCAGTTATTAATTGTTATTTATTAAATAAAATTTGTATATTTATTACTTACTGATATAATATTTTGATTTTTTTTTAAGCACTTATTGTTGTTTTTTAGTATGTACTTCTCAAAATATAACATTGAAGGAAGTATTTAAAGAAACTACATAGTATTATCAAAATTAAAAAAGAAATAATAATAATTTTATACTTGAATATCAAATTTAATCTAATTCAATTATTTAGAATAAGTAAATGAATGTTTTCATATTTTATAACACACATTAATAAATTATAAAAAAAAATTGATATATGCAGCAGAACTTGTACAAAAAAAAACGTTTTACACAAAATGTTTTAAGAAAGAGAAAAAAATCAGTGATTTAAAGTTGAAAAATATAGTTCAATTTTAATGATTAATCAACAATGGTAAGTATAACAAAAACTTGATTGTAAAAAACTCAATAAATCTTAATATTATCAAAACTTTTAGAACACTAAACAAACAAAAAAATCATTAACTCATTATAAACTTAATAGTTTTAATTTAAGCAGGCATAGCAAAACTTTAGAATTTTTTTTAATGGTTACAAATGTATGAAAAATGTTGAAAATCTTTAGACGGTAACAAGCTAAGTTTGATTTTAGCGTTTGAAACAAAGACAATCTAATAGTACTAGGCTAATACATTATATATCAGTACTATTTAAAGCTTTTTATCTTTCACATACTAATTGTTATAAACTCATAACGTATAAGAAAACTTACTGATAGGGTATAGTTACTCATAGATTGAACAGTAAACAAATAACTAAATAATGAGAAATAATTCTTTTTGATAGCTGTTTTTCTAAACTTAAAACAGATTTTATCTTAAAAAAGTTAAACTTTTTGATTTTTTTGATTGGTAATGTTAAATTATATGACTCAAAAATTTTTCAATGAAAAGCATTGATAATTTTAAGTTAATAAATTCAAAATTAATAACATAAAAAACTATACTAAAATTGGTCAAGTTAAATTTAAGATATATGGCAATAAAACAGATATGCATGTATTTCTTTATAAAATAAATGAGTTTAATGTAGTGATTTTTCTAAGAGTTTAAAAATGAATTATGAAAATTTAAATAGATAAAGCTGGCAAGAACTCCGTTTATCAAATTAAAACAGTTTACAACTTTTTAAAAATGGTCATTTAAACTGTTAATGCATGCCATAAAATTAACTAAGTACCAAAAAAAAAGCTGAAATACTGGTTAAAAACTGTGTTGAAATAATAAATGGTGCTAAAAAGTAAATTTTAAACACAGTTAGAAATTGTAAAAAAATGAAAATGTTGTCCTGAACATCGAAGTGGTGTGCGACTCGATAACCGAAAGGTTTTTCCTACACCAGTTCCTACGACTAATTATTTTCAGCGCATTTTTGTCGTTCAATAAACAATATCTCTGAACTAGGATTTGATTTGTACAAAAGTTGCTATGGTTTTCAACAAAAAAAAATCGAAAAAATTAGTTGTCCTACGGTGTAAAACGGTTTCAGTAGCTAACCTGCTGCACAATCTCTCTTGTTATATGAATTTATTTTTCTGTAAAAGATTTTTTGTAAGCTTTAAAGTGTATAACCTCTTTAAAACATTTAATTTTTTTTTCTTGCTTATATTTGAAAATAATATGGAGATAAAATGCAGAGGTTCTTCAAAACAAATCTCACTAATTTAAAATAATAGTTGTTTAAAATATCCTCTTCTTAGTTTTAACTTTTTTAGAAAAATATAACTTCTAGAACTTCTTCTATTCGTTGTAAAAACCTTAATATAAACGTACTTTTAATTTTTATAGTATTTGCTTATAGGTCAAAATTACAAAGTTTTTACAAACGTAACGTCGAATAGTTTTGTGTGACTTAAACTTAAAGCTCCCATTTAAAATTAAATGCAAGGAAAAAGTTATTAAAAAGTTAAGTATTTAGAAATGTTAATCAAACACAAAAAATCAGTTCATTCTTTTATAAACATAGTTCAAAAAAGTAAAATTAGCAATAATTCAAAAATACCTTTGAATATAGATAAAGTTACAAATATAATATTATTAGAAAAAAAAGTTTAATAATCTATTTTGTAAACTGCAGTAACAGTTTCAATTTACTTTAAATACATTTACTTATGAGAAAAGTCGTAATCGTAAGTCGTAAGTCGTAACAATTTAAAACACTAATGATTGAAACTATGCAATTTTTAGTATTAAGAACCGTTTAAAAGGTTTTTTATAATAGTTTTTATATGTTCTTTTCTTTCATATCGTCTAATAAGTTTAAACATGTTAAATTGTAATAAAATGTTTTTTTAATCCTAAATATTTATTATATCATTAATATACAAAAAATAGAGTTTGAGTAATTACAAAAGTAAAAGCTTATACAACTTTTATAGTTTGTCATAAAAAATACAAACACGTTATGTACAAAGAGTCTTTTGAATTCAAGCTTGATAAAATTTTTAGTATCTACAAACAAAATCTGTTTAGTCTCCTTTGTCTTAAATCTTAAAAACTTTTTTTAAACAGACTTTTTCGAAAAATAAAACTGTTAAAAAAATCTTGTTAAATATACGTTTCAATGAAATTAAAAAAAAAAATATACGTATATATATTTTTAACAATAGCGACTTACTAAATAAATATTTGTACACATAATTTTTTTTTCACTTTTTAGAGAAAACAGTTTTACTTATAAATGTACTTATTCTCAAAGTTGTTCAGATTATAACTGTTACTTATTTTATAAAACCCAAAAAAGGTCAAAAAAGCATAGTTATTAAGAAGCTATCAGATTTCAATAAAGCTATCTAAATAAGTATAAGTTTGATATGAACTTTCCAGTTTCCTTGAATGATTTTGAAAAACATGCAAAGCATAATTTACCAAAATTTGTTTATGACTACTTCAGTAGTGGTTCAACCGAAGAACAAACATTAAAAGATAACTGTGATGCATTTAAAAGGTCTGAAGTTTTAAAGAATTTTATACATAACTTACAAGTAATATAAATTGAAATTTCTTACTAAAAACTAAAAAATATAAATATTTAAAGTTAGCTTTTAAATTAATTCTTACCTTATGAGTGTTGTGGAGGAAAATCTAGTAGTTAAAAACTTACAGTCTGTTGTTTGTTTTTTACTATTTTATGCTATTTTGGTTTATACTTATTTTATTATTGTTTTCTGTTATATTTATATTTTTAATAAAGAATTTTATTAGCCTTTATAAAATTATTTACTTGTTTTAAATAAGACAATTTTTTTTGATTTTTTTAATAATAATAAAAACTTTTAATATAAGCTGTTTATTGCATCATAGACAATATTTCTAAAATGACTTGTTTGTATGAGAATATTTGGTTAATAACTTAGCTTAGGAATAGAGGTTTTAACAAACATTTTTTTAAGCTTAAACTAATCTACATTATATATTTATAACATTACTTAATGTTATCAAAACTAAGTATTTTAACTGGACTACATACATGATTCCTACTTTACTAGATTTCCCTAATTTTTTCTTGATAACTGAATTCTTACAAAACAAACCCGAGTTTTCCTATATGAAGTTGAAACAACAATACAACATTCTAGTGCTTGACTAAATTATATTTATATATTCACCTTTTTGATGGAATTTAAAGAACTTTTGAGAGACTAAAACAATACTAAGCTTTTCAAAAGTATTAAGGGGACCTATGATTTTTTATCCTATTATATTTATCTACTACAATGCTACTCCTGCATTTTATAGCAAATATTTTTCATTATGTAGTTGTATATACTACAAAATATATAAAATGTCAACAAAAAGTTTTAATGTATAATTACTTAATAAGTATGATAAATAAAGTATAATAACAGCAATTAAAAAACTGCAATAAAAACATGTGAAAGAAAACTATGAACAGTAGCTTAAGTCAGTGGTTATCTAACTCCTATAAATCTGTACATAGTAGACTGTTAAAAGAAAAGTCTTATGCCAGATTGTCAAGTGTATAGATTTAATTTAAAAGTGTAATTCTTAATGGCTACTTTAATAAATTAAATAATAGTTTAACATCTATCAGAAATAAAAAAAAGAGATAAAAATATAATGTAAAAACAAAATGAGGGCTTTCAAGCAGGAAAATTTTGTTTCAAAAAGTTTCTCTGGATTTTTATTTTGAAGAACCCTATACATAATGATTTACTACTAAATGAATTTAAAAAATAAACCTTAAGACTTACAAATTTACTTTAAAAATTAAATTAATTGAAATGTTTTTAGCTAAATATTTGTTAAAAACTTTTAACTATAAAATTATTATTTTAATGTAATTTTTTTATTCTTAAAATATTTGTATAATTACAAGAACACTACATAACCAATTGTCATAGTAAATAAAAAAGGTACTTTGGTTGTAATTTTACTAATGCTTTAGAATAAAAAAAAGCTTTCTTTAATACCACATTTTAGCTTAACAAATGTAGTCTTGATATCAATTCTTTAAAACTGTTATTGCTAGGTAAAACAAAATCAAAGTTGAAATTCTAAAAAGATTGAATCACACCTATAAAAGAAATTCTTTAAAATTATGTATTTATAAAAAATATGTTTATTACCAATATCTGTTCTACCTTTCAAAAAAAACATTGTATAAATTGTAATAAAAAGTTGTTTAACACTTATAGTAATTGTTTTGAGCTAAAAGATAATTTTTTTTCAGGCGAAATGCTTTAATTGTTTTATAAGTAATTAAAATTAAAATTTATCATTTTATTTGAAGTCTTGCACAAAATCTATTACATAAACTTAAACTGATTGAAAAGTAATAACTTACCTATAATTAAAAAAAAAATAAATAAATAACCACATTAATAATAAAATAGAGAATAAAAGAAGGTTGAAGTCGAAAAAATCATTAAACTTTTTATTATCGAATAGTAAACTGTTAACTTTTAGTTTAAATTGCCCTGAGCTACTATTTAGCTTCTCTAAAGTGTATAATGTGAGTTAGGTTTAAAACAATTAACAGCTAATTTAAGCAAAATACATTCAATTAGGGATAAAAAGGAATAAAAAATTAAAAAGTTTAGAGTGAAACAGACTCTTTAAGTTTATTACTCTTTTTTAGTTCACTGTTCTGATACTTAAGTTTTATATTTTAAGCAGTTTTCAGCTCAAATTACTTAAATTTATGCAACATGTTTATCAAAACACAAATGTAGATTTTCTAATAATAAACCTGCATTTGAATTTATAATAAAATTTATCGATTTTTTTTAAAATCTTTAAGTAAACTATATATATGAGAAGTTTTGTAATTAACATTTAGTATCCTTGTACAAATTTCCAACATACAACAACTATAGTGCGAAGTTAATTTATTAAAAAAAAGTTTCAAGTACTAAAATACATTTTCAGTCAAAATAGAGACATTTTTCTAGGTTAAAACAAATGTATTTAAATATTTATTTTAAATATTTTCATAAGGCTAAATTGACTTAGTTGATTTACTTGCTAATAATGCAAGCACTACATGCTTATATACAATGTTTTTTTACATAAAATTATATAGTAATTATAATATTTAGTCGTATATGTAATAGTAAACTAGGTATGAGTTCTTTAATTTTTTAGTTTAACTACATTTATTATTTTCGTTACTATTATTTATTTCGATAACTTCCAAAATAATACCAATTTTTTGTTACAATCTTTATCAGTATTTTCTAAGAATCTAGGTAGTCTTAGAATTTGTTATCAAAAATTCTGTAAAAACCCTAGAGTACTTTGTTTAAAAAAGTATTTTATTAAAGTATGGCTCTACTTATGGTTTTTAGGTACAATTTTTTTGAGTTTTAAATTACAAGTAAAATTACCTACATGTTAATTGTATCTTTAAAGCTAGTAAAAAAAAAGGTATCGTTTACGCCCTAAAGTTTTCCAAGATGTTTCCACCATTGAAACTTGTCAAAATGTGTTGGGAAATGAACTGAGTATTCCTCTTTGTGTTGCTGCAACTGCAATGAACAGAATGGCCCACCAGGATGGTGAAGTTGCTGTTTTTAAAGGTTTAATTTACTTGGAGCTTGATATAATAATATTTTTAAAACAAACTACTTAATAGTTTTTATGAGGTCATGTTTTAAAGGTTTAAAATGATAATGGAAGCATTTTAAACTAATTTTTTTGTTAATAAATTAATACAGGAAAATGTATTATGGTTTTATGTCAGTTTGAAAATATTTACTTTTTAGATACTTGAAAAATTTATCAGACATAAATTTTAGCCAAAATAAGTTTCTAAATAAAACTTATTTTTATTTTATACAGCACTCTTAGTTATTTTAAAAACCGTTTTAAAGAGATGCACATAAAAATTTCATAGTTTACTTTACTTTGACCGAGTTTTGACTTTACCTTAGTCATTATCGAAAAAAAAAACTGTAAAATAACTAAAATTAGTGTTAAAAAACTAGATATATAAGACAGATTAAGTAAAACAAAAATATATTAAAGTTATGTAGTAGAGTAAAATTACAAGATTAATAATAAAAATAAACATTTATACACAGCATAAATATACATATAACACTGTTAAAGTAAAAATAAACTATGAAATTGTTATGTGTATCTCTTTAAAATGGTTTTTAAAAGTTCTATCCCCTCCTGTATTTAGTAATGTAGTTATTTAGACTTGTATTTATGGTTAATTTTGCTGTTAGAGCTGAAAAAATGTTAAAAATATTTTATTGTTTTTAAACTTTAACAAAATTAATCTTTTTCTTAAATATAACCTAAATCAAATGATAATAAAACTTAGTAAAAAAGTAAAAACTAATTTGAAACAAATACAAAATTAGCAAGCAGCAAAATGAATATTGGCTTCATGTTAAGTACTTGGGCCACATCAAGCATCGAAGAAATTGCTTCTTCTGCTGCAAATGATTCTCCAAAATGGCTGCAGTTATACATTTACAAAGTTAGTTCATACCTTCTATATTTAAAGTATATACTATTTTAATACTTATTCTGTTAGCTATGTATAGCTAAGTTTGTGTTTACTTAAAGTATGTAACCTAGTATCTAAAATAATTTTATTTTTTATTAGTACTTTTTTTAAATGAACTGTTGGATTAAAAGTTTTTTATAAAATTTTAAAGTTCTTATGTTGATAATGTCTTTAGTTGAAATCTTATGATGTAAACTTTTTAATTTTTAATATATTTGCTGTCATCTTTCATTTTTTTAGATGAAAATTAATAAAATAAAAGTCCTTATATTTAATGAACTATTGTTAAAATTAATAAGTAGGTATAACTAATTTTTATTTTCGTTTATATTAGTAATATTTTTTTAAAATCATTATAAATAGATCTATGAAAATTGTATATTTTATTCGCGACCGGTTTCGGTGGCAAGAGATTGCGGCCTTTTCAAGCATTATAAATCATTATAAAAATAGGTTTTAATTAAGCCTATAATTTTATTTGTTTCAATCATACAACTTTTGTAAATTAACCTTTTTAAATGACCATTTCTGTTTTCTAAAAATCCCATTATAAATCTTAATATTTACATTTTTTCAAAGCTTAATATATAAAATGCTTAGTAAATAGATTATTCAAATATATAAAATCTATAGTTAATAGATTATTTAAACTAAATTTAACTATATTTCATTTTAAACTAATTTAACTTTTGTTAACAACATATTAATTATAACTCATATTTAAAATTTTATTTTTATTTTTATTTTATGTGTACTTTTATTTTCCAATTAATCGCTCTGTATACTTTTGTTTTCTGCTTTTTTTAGCGTCTGATGAACTGCTTTGCAGGGAAACGGCGTAACGCAATAAAAGTTTAACAATAATTTTTTATAATTAACCTTTTTTTTACATTTTACTGTGTAATTTAATTTAAAAGTCAGCTAAGAAACTTTTACAGTTTTTCCAATTAATTGACTCAGTTTATTTAAAAAACAACAATGCATAAAATTTAAAAACTATTAGTATCTGATTTTTAAAGTACATATAATATATATTTTTTGTTATTTTAATTTTCTTGTTTTATTATAGTTTATCATCAAATAAATATTGTTAATAAAAAAAAATTAGCCATGTCTAAATTAAATTTTCACCACATTAAGTTGTATATAACAGTTTGCGAAATCCAGTTTCAAAAATGTTTTAGCTTTAGTTGTGCAAATACTATTTCAAAGTTTTAAGTTATTTACAAAAGTTTGTTTATCATATAAATTTTTTAATAAAAGTGACAAACTAGACTATCTAAAGATTTTTTATATTAAACTTTATGTTCATTGAAAATAATTGTTTGTACCAGCAATAATTTTTATTATCAGGATCGAAATTTGACAAAAAGTCTTGTTAAAAGAGCAGAAAGTTGCGGGTATCGTGGTTTGTTTCTTACTGTTGACACTCCTATCCTTGGAAAACGGTATAATGACATTAGAAACAATTTTAGTCTCCCTCAACATTTGACGTTAGTTTTAGATAGTTTGAAAAACTAGTTCTTTCAAAAACAAACTAAGAGTTTTCAATCGACATAAGTTGTATATTAGTCAAATGTCTTTATCCTTTTTGTAAAAATAGTTTCTATTAGTTTATAAGTTTTGTTTTATGCAAGTTTAAAATATATTATACAACTAACGGGTTTGCCACATTCTGGGCTCTCAGGTGTTTTTACCATTTATTTTTGATTTTTCTTAGGACTCGGTTTAGTTTTTAAGACTTTTTTTTATGAATATTTATTTTCTTGATGTTTAGTCCCTTTGTTAAAGTTTTGATTTTATTTAGTACATCAAGCTTGAAAAGTAATTCTTTTTACTTTATCTTTTCAAATATATTGTAAAATCTAGGATACTCAGGCTAGTTTTTAATTACTCAGGCTTTTTCATTTAAAAGAGTGTAAACAATTAACTTTTTTTTTTTGATTTCTAACTGACTTTAAAATATAGTAAATGCTGCGTTTTAACAAAAAATTTAAATAATGCAACCAGTATTAAAAACTAGTTTTTCTTTATAGTTTTAGTAAAATATTGTCTTTTAAGCAGTTCTTTATTCGTTTATTAGTATGGAGGTTTGTAAAGTTTTTTTTGTAATCTATATTTTAAAGTCTTTGTTTTGTTTTCTGTTTAAGATTTATTTCTTATTTTATATATGTATAATTTTAACACCAAACTCAATTTATTTTTTTTCGGATATATTTAATCTCCTTTTTGTAGAAAAAGATACTAAAAGTTTTTTAATTGGCTTAATGACTTAATTAATTGGTTTGTAAAACAGGTTGTATATTGAAAAAATATCTTACTTGGGTTTTAATAAATATGTTAATAATAAACATAACTTTAAAACACAAATTAAACTTACATTAATGGGACAAGTTTGTTTACTGAATTTAAAAAGAAGCTTTGCAGTAAAAACTTTACCCCACATAGTATTGCATTTGTAAAAAAAAACTCCTTTAAACTACTAAGTGCATTCTATTTTAATATATACTATTATAACTTTAACTGAATTTATTTTTAAACATGCATATTTATACTTTTAACTAATAATATTTTCAACTAAAAATTTGTATTTGTCTTATCTTTATACTATTTTTCTAATGTTTGTCTACACGAGCTATTTTTGAATTAGCATAGTGGTTTTATATTTTGTCTAGTTTCTAGCAAAAAGAAAAACAATATCTTTAAGAATAAATTAAACTAAAAAGAACTATAAAATAATTCTTTGAGCAGAAAGTAATTTTATTTGTATTCTATTACTTTGTTGTGGTTGTTTTTTTTTTAGAAAATACAAAAGTTTTATTGGATTTTTTCAGTCTTTTGAAAAGTTTTACTGATTATTATTTTATATAAAGTAAAGTTGAAGCGTTTACTTGATAAATTATTTTTTGGTACTAATTTTTGGTTGGAAACTTATGACCAATTAACATTCTCAATTTGTACATGATTTTAGTTGACTGTCTGTACTACTTGAAAACTTTTCTTTTTTTAAATCTTTTTTTCTTTATGTTAAGTATTGATTTTTAAAATTCCTTCTAGTTGATTATGATTTCTAGCGGTCAAGTTTATTTAAAAAATTAATAAGTTACTCAATATTTTTAATAATTACTAAAATATATTTTCAGCTTAAAAATTTGTGTATTTATCTTTAAATCTTTATCTTTTTTAAAACAAAATATCCGAAGGAAGGAAGTTCGTTTGAATATGGCAACAAAAATTTGAAAAGAACTAAAAACAAATGAATTTTCTCTATGATAAAATAATACCACATGTCTACGGAGTTCTGGAAAAGTACAATACGTACTAGTTCTAAAACACTCTATACTTGTGCTAATATAACTCTTGTTTTCTTAGAAGTAGTTATTTTCAAGTATATAGATAGTTTTAATACTATAGTGGAATTTCGTTATGAACGTTAGTTATGATACTCTACATGATTAACATTTATTTTATATTTTATATGTTATTAGTTATTATGTTTTTTTACTCAAACATACTGTTTATATTTATTGTTTTTATTTATAAAACGCACATATTTATCTTTTACTCTTTATTTTCTGTTCGTTTAAGTACTTATTTTCTTTAAGATGTCCGTTAAACTGTTGCTAAATCAAGTTAGAAAAGCGTCGTTTGTTTTTTATAAATTAAGTATTTTTTATATTACACTGTTGTTTTTTTTCTGCTTCTTTGACTAAAAAATTACTCTAAAAATCTAACTTTAGTTTGTTAAGGTGCTTTTTTTGTTAGTTAAACTTCTTGTAAAACAAATTCCATTTTAAAACAGCTGAGTCTTTAACAAATTGATAATGAATTTTTCAAAAAAAAAAGTTGGATTTTTTTAAAGATAAACAATTTATTTGTTTTAAAATGTCGAAAGGTGTAGACATACTATTTTAAAACAAGCTTAATTGAATTTTAATATGGTGTATTGGTCAGTCTCTTTATGTAGTAGTACTTCAAGAACTATTAAACATTGCATTAATGTTAATTTTATTTATAACTTTACTTTTTATTTTTTATCATCAATCAAAAGCAGTGATTTATATAAAGATGTTCAACAATAAGTATAGATAATGTGGTAAGCGAAATGCGGCAGTGAAACCACCAAGTTTTATAATAAAAACTTAGCAGCATAAGTTATTAAAACGGTCTTCGCAAGACCTTTCCGGATTAAATGTCTTAAACGTTGTAGCTAACAAAAGAGATATGTAGAATTTATTTAATTAAACCACTTTTCAATTAAAGTTAAAAATAAACTTATCATTGTTGCATTGAAGGAAGCCGTACATTAAATGTTTTTACTTGGAATTTACTAAAGTTTTATAATGTTTACTCTGTCTCAATTTTCAAAAATGTACTTTAACCAACAGTTTAAAGAACATTGGAGTTAGAGAATCGAGTATGCACTTGTCACAAGGATCAGCATTGGCAAATCACGTAACAAAAGAAATCGACTCGTCGCTAACTTGGAAGGATATTTCTTGGCTTAAAACAATCACAAAAATGCCTATTGTCATCAAAGGAATTATTACTGGTATTTTTATGCACTTTGCAGCTAGTTAAGTAAATGCATTTTTATCCTCGTAAGTTAACAATTAGTTTACATTAGTTGTGTAAACTAAGAAACACAGTTTAAAAAATCTAGCAAAGTACTTCCATGAATACAAAATAAAATAAACTAGTTTCTAATATTGGTATTTTACCTAAAAGTATAAATGAACTATTAAAGAAACAAGCTTATTATAAACAAAGTTAAAATTTATTGTCGAGTGTTATATCTAAAACTCTATTAAACCTTGTTATAGCATAACTATACTCAACATATAATTTAGTTCAACTTTTGTGTGAAATATTGTGCTAACAAAATTAAATCTGTGAACTACTATTTAGCAAATACCAAAGTTGTAACATATACTTACTTGTTGTAGGTGAGATGGCAAAGCTGGCAGTGGAGCATGGAGCAGACGGGATACTAGTGTCTAACCATGGTGCCAGGCAGCTAGATGGTGTACCTGCAACTGTTAGTTTGCAAACTATTATTTCTATCTAAAACAGTAATGATTACAAGTTTTAATAAAAGTATTATCTTTTAAAGTACAGTTACTTGCGAATCTACGCACTCTCGTTTACTTACACGTTTTAGAATTCTCAAAAGTTACAAAAAAAAATCTTTAATATTGTCAATTTATTGTATGTATTGAGTTCACAATTCATTAATTTTTATATAAAGTTTTAATTGCTAACTCAATCTATATTTGTTTAGACTTTGTAAACTTATGTTCCTCAACGGTTGGATTAACATTTAATTTTGCCTCAGTGTACCATAAGTTTTAATAATTAAAAACAGTTTTTATTAAAATTCTTAAAAAAAACATGAGTGACGAACAACAGTGAAAGTTATTAACATAATGAATAATTATTTAAAGAATCAGCGCAAAAGAAAATCTCCAGCAAAATGTGCAATGGTGTTAAATAAAAACATGCATACACTTTACAAAGTTTTATTTGTTTTTCTTATTAAACATATCATTAGTTGTCTTTTGAAAATTTTTTCTGCTTGAAAAAGTTGTTTTTTTTTTGTACGTGGTCTTCAATTTTTCGTAGTGCTCTCCTAAACCAGCTACAACTTTGGAGAAACAAAACTTTCGTTGAAATTGATGGTTTTCATCAACATCGTTTTGAAACCCTCGAATTCAAACTGTTATACTTCCTCTCAAAAATCTTCTTCATGAGTTTCATGAAGAACTTTTGAAGTTTCAGGCATGTTTTTAGGTTCAACATTGTTGTTGGCCGCTTGACCTCCTCTAAAATACTTTCTGAATATTCAGCAGTTGTTTAAAAGATCTTCCTCTAATACCACGCAAGACAAGTTTAATCTTAGGTGAGCAGGGAACGAAGTAGAAAAAAATTACTTTGTGTACACCAAACAGTTTTTATTGAAAAAACTTACCACATTTTTGTAAAACTTGAATGAAAATATTTTTGTAAACAAAATAAGTGGAAGTGTTATCTGTATTTGGTTAAGTGCACTATAAGAAAACAGCCACTAAAGAAGTTATATTTGTTACCTCTCGTTTAGTTACGTTCTCTCGTTTAGTTACGCACTTTTGATGTGGACATAATGAGCGTAAGGTGACTGTATCTTAAATATACAGTGTATACTAAAATATGAAAGTTGTTACTAAGTTCATAGTTTTTAAACATTAAATAAAGTAATTTCACCTATAAGCTAGAGTTATAGGTTAAAAAAATCCTGGTTACCATTTTTTAGGTTACCATTCCTGGTTACCATTGGGAATAAGGTAATAATTTTTTGTATTTTGTGAATAAAAAATTTGATAATTTTCAATTGCAAATTTTTCTGATTGTCATTTTTGTTTTACAAAAAAATTAATTATTATAAATTCGCTATAACATTTCTCTACTATCTTACATAAAAGTAGTCTTGTTGCTGAAAAAAAATCTAATTTTTAGTGTGTTTAATATTGTTTTGAACGGTTATCAAAAATTTTGTTCTAATTAGTTTTTGTTAAAAAAATACATAACCAATGTTAGGTAAAACTAGTTGAGTTTGAAAAAATAAAACTCTTAAATATAAACCCTAAAAATCTTAACCAAGTATCATATGTTGAAAGTTTTATAAAGAGCATTAAATTTTAATTGCTTACTTTATATTTAGGTCCGTACTCAATGAAGAGTAACTCTATTTATTACGTGAAAAACCTTTAGGTCGAACTAGTAAAAATGTCTCTCCTACCCGAAAAAAAAAGTCATCTTAAGTTTAGTTGCAACTGTGGTAGAGCTTGTAAGACTAAGACAAGCTAAAAATTTCACCAAAGATAATAATAATGAGTACCAAATGTTATTAAACGGTAGATTTAAGGAGACGAAAAAACACTTAATATTTAAAGCAAATGCTATAAAATTCAAGTTGTGAAGCAAGCTAAACTAAAGAACAATTTAGCATAGAATAGTTGCGCGTAACTAAAACGAGTTTGAGTCTACATGTTATCATAGATGTATAAACAGTATAAATACGTGTACAAATAAGTAAGTTTAAATATTTTTTTTTCCAGTATCTACTTAATGTTTTAATTTAACGTTTTTATTATCCGTAAGTAGTTTTATTTAATTTATCAGAGTTTTAAAAACGACCTAACACCTGTAAAACGTTCTTAGTTTGTATTCGTAAATAATTCAGTATTTTTTATGCTTGTTTCAGTTTTTGTTTAGATAAAATGCATTTTGTATATGAGTTCATTTATTAAGAGTATAAACTGTTTTAAACAGTAAAGTAATAATTTTAAGACGCGTGGTATGTTTTATTAGCAAATATTTATCTTTTGCTGTCGCCATAATAAATATTAGTCTTAAGTTTATAATGCTTTTATATTTATTTACTGTATATAAAAAATTGTCATTGTTTTACCTAAACAGTTTAACGTAATTTGTTTTATTTTAATCCAAAAACTACTATGATAAAATAATTATAATCTGGGACACTATTTTGATACACGTTTAAATAACTTACAAAAATCTTAATTTTATTGTAGTCTTAAAATTTTATAAAAACCATATGGCCATATTTGTAGGAAGAATATAAATTAAGTTTTTTAATATGTTAGTCAAAAACTGATTTACTTTTGTTAAAAAATACTTTACACAATGTATCTTAAACTTTTCTCAGTTTTTATGACCAGAAATTAGTTATAAAACTTTGTATTTATCTTTTTGTTTATTAACTTTGTCTTTAGTAGCTGCTGATTTCTTTTATATAAAAATACATTTTAAAAGTTTGACAAATCGGTAAACTATTAGAATTAATGTTATAAAACTCTTTTAACGGTTTTAATTTCCATGTAAATGTTAATTATTCATATAAATTTAATCAATATTTAATTTTTTACCAATAAAGTTTGTTAACAGATAGACGCATTACAAGAAGTTGTCAGGGCTGTTTCAGGGACGAAATGTCAGGTGTACCTGGACGGAGGGGTGAGAAGTGGTAGCGACATTTTCAAGGCGGTGGCCCTCGGCGCCACGGCTGTTTTTATTGGTCGACCCGTTCTGTGGGGCCTTGCTTATCAGGTTTAAATAAATTTTTATGAATAAGTATGCATTAACTGTGGGTAAAATATCTGTACTGCTGCAATATTTTATTAAAGGTTTCTTACAGATTTTTTAGCTTTTTAATCAACTTGAACATTAGTTACATTAAATAGTTAGCGATTACTATAAAGTTGTGTAAAACAAGTACGTATTAATAACAACTTATTTTTAATAAAGTATGCAAAGTATAAATGCCATTTCAAATATGTTGATGTTTGAACATTTTTGGAATATGACAATTTAATTTAGTACATGTAAGTGTACGTTTATTGAGTCTTTAGTATTCATTTTTAAAACCAAGATGTTTTAGTACCAAAAATCAGAACAAAGCAAGCTTTAATATTACCTCATAGGTCATCAGATTGGGATGCATGACAATTCAAATTTCGACAATACAAATTTATGTTAAAAAATTCAAAAGGCCACAACTCAAAAAGTAATGTATATTTGAATAAAAAAAAAACGTTTTAAGTCTTTTTAATACCTACAATGCATTTTTAATTTTGTGAAAATTTTCAGATATGGCTAAAATAAGTTTTTAAAAACAACTATTTAAGTAATCTTTAATTATCTTAAAATTTTTTTTAAATTTTTCAAAAAAAAAAAAGGTTTGTAGGTATTTATAATACGACCTAAATATGTATTTTTTAATTTTATTCTCATATACATTACTTTATGAATTGTGGCCTTTTGAAATTTTTTCCAAGAATTTGAATTGTCGGAATTTGAGTTGTCGTGCACCCATCAGATTGCAAGCTTTCGGTAGACTGAGACCTAGGTTTCGTTCTAATAAGAACTCATGTCATCCTTGCGCAGGGATCATGATAATTTATTTCAACTTCATCACTATAAACAAGAGGTTGTGGTGATCTAAGGTGTATGATCGAAACTTGATTTTAATTTAAACTTGTCTCACGGCACGTATAGTCCAGGCTTTGGCTGTGATGACAACTAATAAAAACACTAAAAACTAAAAACACCAACTGATTATTAAATTTATAATTATGTTTCAAAGCAAATATTCGCTCATAAATATAATTTGTTTATGATAATCAATCGAAGCTTGATTAAGTGTTGATTATTTATAAAATTTGTCTTGTATGGTTTAAATAGTTGTACAGTGATAGTATTTTTTATTCTATACTAAAGCTTAAAAAAGTTATGTATCAAACTAAAAAGGTACGGTATGGTAAATTTAATTTTAGTAATCTAAAAAGAAAACAGTGCATACTAGTTGAGAAAGCTCTAGCTCAGGGGTCGGCAAACTGCGGCCCGCGGGCCAATTGCGGCCCGCGAAGGGTAAATCTGCGGCCCGCGAGCACGTTATTTTTTTAAATGGAATGCGGCCCGCGAAAGAAAATTTTGTGGCCCGCGAGCATGTAAATGTGGCCCGCAGAGCAAAAATATATTTTTAGTTAAAATTTTTACGGTAAATCGATTTAATTTGATTAGTTTGGTTTTAAGTCTTTGTATAACATTTATAAATAATTAGAAGAAATTACTGCTTTAGTTTAAAAATGTGAAAAAACAGATTAGCATTCTATAGGATATTTTTCTGAGTTTCATAATAACTTCTTTTTACAACAGCAAGTAAATATCTGTAAAAAGAGTGTAAAAAGTACTTGAATTTAACAAGTTAGTTTTATAATACATATTTATAAAATAAACTAAATGCAAATGTTTTTCATTCAGTACAAAAGTAATGCACTGTAATTAACTAAAGTGTCATTTCTTTATAGCTTAGATATTCTTTTTCAATATTTTTTGTACCCAAGTTTCTTTTATAGATTTTTCATTTGTAAATGTTATATTTTAGTGTAAAAACATTAGAAATAACATAGTAATAAAAAATAAGGTTTATTTAATTTTTGTTTTGACACATTTTAATTTTTTAGAAGTTTTCTTTGCACTTAAATTAATTTATATGCACACCAACTTAAAAAGATGCTCATATTTTAAACCACTTTTTATTTAATACTTTAGTTTAAGTTTAGTTTATGCATAATTTTCTAACATTGTTGTTTCTATATGTAATATATAAATTTGTACAGACAAATTTAAAACAATATATATGACATAAATTAATACAGTTTTTGTTAGGTATACATTTTCATTTTTTAAACATCGTTTTTGTCAAACTAAGTTAACTTTTATGCCTTGCATATCAATACACACATTTGCTGTTTTTTGGAGCTACCTGTTTAAAATAGATTTAGGGGTGGTAAATTTATAAAGTTTGTACATTGTTAATCAAAATAGTTCAAATTCAAGCAAATAAACAACTAAACATTCACAAACACTCAGACTATCACTATTTAAAGACTTCAAATATCAGGCCAACTAAGTCATTTTATAAGTTTTTGGCTAGAATTGTTTTTTGTATTTAAAATATCAGAAAAATGTTTTTGTTGACTCAGGCTAGCTTTTTTGCTTGAAAGAGTGGCAAGTTAAACTTATGATATAAGTTTTGCTCAACCCACAGTGTTAGTTTGAGTTATAATATATGTTAAATTTTAAGTCTTGCAGCTGATATATATCAAAATATTATTTATATTATTGTGTACATTTAAGTGTGAACAATCAGTGTTACCAAAAAACTTGAATACCGGAAAAGCTTTGAACTTAAAAACTTATGCTTAAAAATTCTGGAAAAAAGCTTGAATTTGAGAATTTTTAAATAACCTGGAATTTCAAACAATTTTTACATGTAAAGTAATGAAATTTCGATTTGACACAAAAAATTTAGTAAATAAACATTTCTTTATAAAAGTATATTAAAGTAGCTTAACAGTGTTTTTAAATATTGATATATTTGTTAAGACACTTTTTAAACTTCAATTAAACTTTAAACTAAAAGTAAAAGAAGGAATTATACTTCTAAAAACTTTGTATTGGTGCATTGCACGTTTTCTTGTAAAATTTCACCGATTGTTGTGCTTTGTTTTGAGACTAAACCTAGAAATTCTTCTAAAATTTCAAAGTTAGTAAAAACATCTCTAATAAAAATTCTCAGATGAGCAATAGTTTTTCTATCAGTGCTCTCATGTTAACATATTGATTAAAGTCCTAATTTGATTTATGCAACTTTATAACCTTAATGCATTTCCTAAATACGACTTTTTGTTGTCATTGAAGAAATAAAAAAAAGTTTTTCATTACTGCCAACAAAAATTCTTTAAAAAAGTTTTCAACTATAAACGTTATCTCATTTTAAATAATAAATTTTGCTACTTTATAACTTGCCTTAACAACTTTTTTCTGATAATTCTGTAGTTACTGAAGATAATCATGTGCTTTGTTGGAACTGACTATGGTGATTCGTTTTTTTATTGTTTCTCGCAATAACTCCTAACTAAGGTTTTTTTTTAATTTTTGTAGCTCGTCTTATATTTTACAATTAATATTTTTTAAATTCAATATTCTTATTGCAGATAAAGAGTTGCCATAATGCTTAATATTGTTTTTTATTTCGGTAATGACTCAATAAAGTTTTATACTTATGTTAAAAATGTTTAAGAAACTTAATTGTCCATTCCAGCTGACTTATATTATTTTTTTTTGCATGTAATTTATTTACTGTTAATAACTTTTGTTTTTTCTTTATGTTGTGAACTTTGTTTAAACCGGGTTGCTACACAAACAGGCTATTTTAAAAGCTTAAGAACTCTGGTGTGTGTGAAACTTTTACTTTAAACACTTTAAAGAAATCTTTTAATTCCAAGGATAGTTTTTATGACTGTAGTTTATTTTACTAATTGTATTTTTTTCTTGTTTTCTTACACTTTTTGTACTTTTTAATGATAATATTTTTAATAAGTTTTTAAGCTTGATTAACAACGATTTATTAGCTTTTTCAACTTTTAATAAACATAGGCTGGTTTGGTACAACTCAGACGTTTTTGCTTTTTATGTGGCAACCATGTAAAAGACTAGTTACTAATAAAATACTTTTTTTAAATATTCGAGAATTAATTATGTTAAAGAATTTGTTCTAGCTTTCTGGAATACAAACAGATATTAATTTAATCAAATTAACTAATTACCATTTATTAAGTAACCCATAAATTGTCTTTCAAGTTTAATTTTTATAGAGAGTTAGGCTGTAAGTTAAAAAAGTCTTAAGTTTAACTTATTAAGTGCTTATGAAAGTACATAGTTTATTAACACTTAAGTATATTAGTCAATGTAAATTTTATTCTAATAAACATTTATTTAAATATGCATTCTCTGTATAGCTAAAAGTCATTTAAAATGATAGGGTGAATAAAAGTAAAACTTTTCTCTAGTGTGCCTTAAACTAAAACCAAAAGATTATTCAAATGTCACTAAAACTAAAACTGCGGCCCGCGAAGACTTTGTAAACTTGAAATTTGGCCCGCGACCAACGACTGCCTGCCGACCCCTGCTCTAGCTAAACAAAACTTATATTTATAATGTTTTTTAAAAACTTACAACTTTATAAGGGTGAAGAGGGAGTGAAAAAAGTATTGAATATTTTTAAAGAAGAATTCGAAAACTGCATGAAACTGATGGGTAAGAGTTTTAAAAGTACAATGTGAACTATAATTTTAACGATTGTTTGTATACTAATTGTTCTGTTAATATATGTTAGCTTTCCCATACAGTTGTAATTTTTAAAAAGCACCATTTTTTTGTGATTACGGTTTTTATAAGAAAATAGTGCTTAGAGCAGGGGTCGGCAGCCTTATGTAACTCGCGGGCCAATTTTCCTTGGAAAAATTGCTCGCGGGCCGCACTATATATAAAAAAACCTTTAAGGGCCGAATTTATTTATATAAAGTTATAGTAATCAGTAGAAAAGTATTATTTAAGATCAAAAATATGACAAATTAAGCAATACTAGTGCAATAATAAATATTTTTTATTTAACTAAGAGCCTAACTGTAAGTTTTTATTACGAAATCTTTAATTTTAATAGTTTTTAAATTGTATATTTTCGGCTAAAAAGGAGCTCGCGGGCCGCAGATTTTGACTTAAAGGGCCGTATTTGGCCCGCGGGCCGCAGTTTGCCGACCCTTGGCTTAGAGTCTAGTTTTAAATTGCCGAATATATTTTCTAAACATATTTCAGCTGAATTAATTTTTACTACCAAAAAAAAGATACTATAACAATATAAAATGTCGGCAGCTTATTTGGAAGTGTGATTTACTAACTTTTACTGTCAACTTAACGCTTTTAAATATGATTTGAGTTTTACAAAATAATTTTTTGTTGTAACCAACAATAGAAAAGTAAACAATGTCTATTTTAAGAGAAAAACAATTTGTTGTGATTTTTAAATATTTTTAAAACTATTTTACTATCTTAATTCACTATGTATTTGTAAACTACCTAAAACGGAATAAAAAAAAAAGCAGGCTGTTTAATAAAGCCAAAATAAAAATAATGGTGAGTTATCTTGATCAAATACGATACAATACAGGTATGTACAAAATCAAAGTAATTAGATAAAGATATCAAATGCTACTAAATTCTATTTAGGCAAAAATATAACAATTTTTTTTTCAAGTAGAAAAATTAATATAGTAATTTTTTTCCTAATACTATAGTCTAATCTAATTCTTGTTAATAATTTACTTTAAAACTTTAAAAAAGGTTTAAATATTAATTTAAAACTAATTCTCAATTTTTATTTTTGATACGTAAATAAAATAAAAACAAAAGTTTGTATACTTTTATTTGGTTTTACTAAAACTTTAAAATTTTTCTAAAACTATGCCTAGAAAGGCTGCAGAAAAATAACTGTACGTACACACTAGACTAGATTGTTAAGTTTATAATATTTTAATAAAAAATCTTCAATTACTTTGGTTCAGTACCTGTATTAATAAATGTTGTATATTAACTATTAAAGTTTAATAAAAACTAAAGTTTTAAACATACTGAGTCGCTTTAAATTTATTTTTGTTACTCACAAAGTTTTGTACGGTAAAAGTTATTGTGCCCACTAATTTCAGGTGTATACTTTTGTAAACATTATTTAAACCGTTAAAAAACATAAAAGTACAAATTAAAGTATTTAAAAATATATCAGACAGAAGTTTATGTATCAAATAAAAAAGTACGTTTTACAATTAGATTTTTTTTAAGTATAAAAACGAGTATGATTTAGGTTGTCGTACAATTGAAGAAATCCGAAATGGTGAAGATTTGGTGGTTCATCAATCTTACTTTCATTCGAAGTTATAATAGTGAGGTTGAAAAAAGTAATGGATTGATACTTACTGATAGTACTTTTTTTAGTAGTTTTTCATTGTAATTTAGCATATATCACTAATCAAGGTTTATGATTTTGTTTTAAACTTTTATGCAAATGACCTATACTCATACTATGCCTTATAATCATCAATTTTATTTATGCAATTATTTATGTCTGTGGTTTTCTTATATGCAAAATAAAATGTTTAAACTGTGATTACATTTTTTGTGTTTTTTTCTTATTTATGTATTGTAAAGTAAGAGTTATAACTTAGTCTTGATAATATGAAATACAACTTTTACCTAGTTCGTTTTTGTTTTTATAAACTGATTACTAATTTTATTTCGATGAAGGATAAAACTATATTATCTACAAGAAAATATTATAATACAAATACATTTAAAATTCTATAAATTGTTAACTTTCAATATTTAGTATTCACAAACAAAAAAATTATTACACTAAATAGCTACAAACTTAAAAGTTCAATAAGTAAACAGCGAATAAAAATTGAAATCAGTTTTTCAATTTATTTTGAACCTTATGGAAATAATTACTTACTAAGAGGAAATAGCAAATAATTTACATGCAAACATCATTTCAATAATGAGGCTTGGCATAATTCTTTTTTCCATCGGTTAGTTCAAATATGGAACAAACTTCGGATGCTGTTGTTGTTGATCTTGCGGTAAAGTTCATTGTTTATTAAAATTAATAAGTAATTTATTATTAATCGTTGATTAAATTTTGAGATTCAATTTTAAAGCTGCGCCTTTCCTCTATTAATCATTAATGATGAGTCTTTTTTCAATATGTTAAACGATTATTTATCTGGCCACTCTATTTTAATGTGCTTGGAGCTTTAGGTTTTTGTTTTTTTTGTCAGTTAATGCATTTACATTTTTCATGATTGATCGTTTTACATCAAAGCTTAAACAAGTATAAGTTTGTGGTTAAAAATTTGCTCTTTATGTTAGTGTATAAACTTATATACATTATATTGAAATATGTTTTCATTTTTGTTTTAAACAATGTAATTTTTGTGTTACTTTTATTTTTGATTTATTTCGTTACGTGTCTTTCTGTTTAAGCGGCTTAGATTTTGATGCCTAGGTCCGTCATATGGACAATAAACTTGCAAACTTGCAATAACAATTCTTGTGTGAAGTTAGACTGTAAATAAAGTTATTATAGACTGATAATTTTAATGTCAATCAAAGGTCTTCACAGTGTCTACCAGAGCTCAATAGGTTTGTGCACTTATAAAGCACCAATGTGCACATTATTATTTTTGAGTTGATTACTATAATCTAAATTTATAAGTTGAACTAAAATCTTAAACAAAAGAGACAATTTTCGCCTAATTTTTTTAGTAATCATACTTGCAATAAATTTACAACATCAAATTGTTTATTTAACGACAAAAATATAAGCGCTCAAAAAGTTTTGTTCAAGACATGGTGTACGAAAAAACCTTTCAGTTATCGAATCCAACACCACGGATAAAGTTATGCCTTGATGGGACAAAATATGCAATTAATTAAAAAAAAATATTATCTAGTTCTTGGATCAGCAAACTGCGGGCTATAACTAGCCCGCGGAAGGTAAAAGTGCGGCCCGCCAGAATTTCAATATTCTAAATGGATATGGCCGTCAAAAGTTTCACAAAATTTTGACTTTTAGCCACAAAGTTAAAAAGTTTTGAAACTTACACAGAATATTCTGAGGTTTCAAAGGAAGAGCAAATAAAATGTCTCGGATAAAATTAACGGGAAATTCTAAGTTTAGTCTAAATATTTTGGGTGTGTATGAAGAACAAAAACTGATATAGAACTGCGGCCTGCAAGAGTTTTTGTTTTTTAAATTTGGCCCGCGACCACCAAACGCCTGCCCCTGTGTTAAACACTATTGTGATATATATATCAAACCAAGAGAACATTTCACCAGGTTTGTTATACAAAAGCTCAGCTTTTACTTATTAAGCACAAGTAGTTGTCCAGCTAAAAATTAAGTCGCAGGCCATAAATTTCTGTTTTTGGGATGAATCCGGCCCGCTGGCAGATTGTTGCCCAACCCTATTTATACTGGTGTTTTTACGCATGTTCGCAATAGTACTAATACTTTTCGATATGTACAAAAACGTTCAATAAAGCTCTAAAACTTTATAAGCAGTGTTTTTTTCTATTAGATATTAAAATATATTTTTTTTATGTGTTTAATAACAAGAATAACAGTTGTAGAGAAACATCGTAAACTACATAATAGGTGTAGTGTCATAAAAAATTTATCCATTCATTAATGTAATTTCACATTAAAAAAATTTAGAATTGTTTGAAAATGTAACTATTAACCGTATAACCTGTCTAAGTCAAAAATGTTTTTAAAAAAGGTTAGTTTTAACAAAATATAACAAATAATAAAAGTAAGAAAATAGTTTTATGTAACTAGGAAACTACTATTTGTTGTTTTATGAAAACAAAATAAAATTTTAACTTTAGGTTAGTAGTAAACAAAAAGATTTAATTTGTAAATTAAAACAAATTACTAAACTGAGGGTTTTAAAATACATTTTAAAAATATATTTATAAAAAAAAAAGTATTTGAATCTTAAGCATTAAAAGCACAACTTAAATGTATTTTTTATATGAAAATCACGAAGTTTTTAAAGACAAAAGTTAAGAACCGAGAAAATAAAAGTGGTAATAAAGAAATACTCTTGTGTTACGCTTCCGCTTGTTTCGCTATACTTTCCGCTTGTTTACTGGTCGGAATACTCCTATTCACACGAGATTAATCAAAGTCTTAAGCACTTTGTTAGTTTAAATTTGCTCATGTTTATTAACTTTATTTATTGTATGTATGTTACCGTTACTATAATTAATAATAATGATTAAAAAAAAATCATGAACAACAAAAAAGAAAGTGCCAGTTATTAAGATACCAATATTATTGTGGAATAAAAAAGCTACAAATAACAAATGTTTTACATGTTTAAAACCAAAAAGTATTAAAAGTTTTATTTTTATTGGATTTGAAAATTAGCTCCTTGTTTTTTTGGTGTTCAACGCTCTGTTTTTTAACGTCTTATATATTTTATTATTTCAAATCGCCTTAAAACAAACTGATAGTTTTTGTTATGACTCAGTTTTTATTAAAAAAAAAAAGCAACACTTTTACTAACGCAGATTGAAGATCAGAATCCAGATTATATTCAGTTACTATCATTTTAAGCATTTTTTGACCGTCCGATGGTTTTGACCGTGTTTTTAGTATGAATATTTTCACAAAATGAAGGTGAAACGCAACTTCGGGCTTTGTTGATCACGTCTGTAAGTAAATAACTATAAAATTTTTGATAGTAACAGTATATTACAGAAAAAACTTAAGAAAAGCTTTTATTTATATGCCTCTAAAAAATAATAATTGGTTTTGAAATAATACTAAACGTTTTTTGAAAGAAATATATAATTTTTCAAAAATAAAAAAATTAAATCAAAAACTGTGAGGATTGACAAAAGAACAAAATTTTATATTTTTATGTAGTTACGAATTATAATGCTGTCGTTAACTCAAAAGATCAAAAAATATATGTTTTTGTTTATAATAAACAAAAATAGATAATAAATCAGTAAAAAAGTTATTAGATATTTTGTGTATATATATATATATATACACATGTAATACGCGGACCATATTTCCGCGTATTAAACGCAGAAACAGCTGTCCCAAGCAAAAGTTTATTTTGTGTATTTTAGTTCTACATATATATATATAGAATTAAGTCATTTAGTTTGATAAATCAAATTTTTCACACTGAGCCCACCTTAGGGCTTTATTAATAAAAAGGTTTATTTCAAGATGTAAAACTAAAAGGACTCGAGTTTCGTGCTTATGCACTCATCAGCTTCAAAACAAGTTCAAAATAAAGCACAAAACAAAACACACAAATGTTATAACATCTTAGTGCTTTATTTTGAACTTGTATTTTGTAGATATTAATATGACCTATACACGTATTTTTAATTAAAAAACAAAACATTTTAACATTTTGGGATATGGTCTATAAAATGTTTTTTCAAAACAATTTTATTTGTCGGAACTTGGATTGTCTGAGTTTGGATTGTCAAGTAACCAACTCTGTTTAAATTTATATTTAAAGTTGATTAAAAAAAACGTACATTCTGCAGTATTTTTCACATTGAACGAACCCTTCCCCTATAGACTGACTTCACCTTGGGAGCATTCAACTGGTTTTATTTCAAATTTTTTCTCTTTTTGCGCTCTTTTGTCAATCGACCATTCTACACCTTTCATAAAGGTAATTTACTCCGCATGACTCACCCAAGCGGTTGCAATCGCAAGAATGAAAACAATTTTTATGATTTAAAAGTCTAAAATATATTTAAAATTTATGGTATTCGTCGTTTTATTGGAATTTGTAAAGCTTTAAAGTTACTCTCTTTCGCTAGATTATCGTTAAAATTTTGTTGTTATTTTCATAAATTGGTTGTATTACCTATTTATAGTTAGTATCATTAGTTAATTCTATCAGCTTATTTATTAAGTATTATACTTATTTTCTTTTACAAAATTACTTTATTTAAAGATTGCCTCTTACTAATCAACAGCTCTTCTTACTAATAAAATGTTTATGTTTTTATATTTTAAGTCTAGATTAAATATAAAAACTAAATAAGTTTTTTTTCTATGTTAAAATAAACATTAGTTTATTAACAGTTGATCACAACATAAAAACTTAAACTACAAAAAAAAAATTAAAATCTCCTTAAATCTTTCTTTTATAGTAAAGTACATGCTTTAGAAACTGATCATGTTGTAAACTTTAAATAAAACTATACTTTTAAGTACATGTTTTTAAGGACGTGATTTACTGATAAAACTAAACTGTAATAAAACAATCATAAGTATTCAAATCTTTTTTAACTTGCAGGTTTTGCTATATATTAAATGCAAACTTATTTAAATAATCTGCAAAAGCTATCAAAAAACGCTAGTATTATAAACTTTTATAAGGTTTTTTCAACAAAAAAGAAAAGAAAAAAAGAACACTTTATACTGTATTGCATTATAGTTTTATACTTATTTAGTAGTCACTTGTCGAAGTAATGGTGACAAACCTAAAGATAGTTGCGTAGTTATTGCTAGTTTTAATTACTAATGTACTCATATCAAGCTTAGACTTTGTAAAGACAAAATAATCTTTAAAATGGTTGTTAAGCACTGTTTTGATATATTGTAGATAATATAAACATATTTCAACCAAAAGCACAGTTTTATCGAAACGATTTTGTTTCTTTTACTGCTTTGCAAAAAAACATCATACCAAAGTTTTTGCTATACTTTTTCGTCAATTTGGTTTTAATTAATTTTTAGTACTTTAAATCGTTTAAACAAAAAAGTGCTTATGAAAAGTTTACAAAGTTTGTAGAAACTAAATACTAATATTTTTCAAATCTATATAAAGGGTACGAAAACCTATAGAGTTTTTTTTTAATGTTTTTAAAAGTTAATTGATCGTATTCATAAAAGCAAAAAAAAAAAAAAGAAGTTTTTGTAGTAAACAAATTAGCCTCTTATTTCAACAATTAGTAATTGTTTGTGTTTTGATATCGCACTTTTTATCACACTTTTGGTTTTAATGTTATTTTTAATTGGTTATAAAATTTCTACCGGGATTTCAACAGCGGATGACTTTTTTATTAGTTTTGTAAAAAAAGAGTAAAATTTTTATTTTATAAACTCGGAAACAAATGCAGGGGTAGGGAGTAAAATATGCATCTAAATGGTCAAATGATAATTTGAATCTCGACAATTCAAATTCTTAGAAAATTTTTAAGGGGACATAATTCTAAACTAATATATATTTGAAAAAAATTCCCATAAAGGTTTAATTAATAAGATTATGATAGTAAAAAAAAGGTATTAAAAAATTTTTGGAATTACCTCAAATTACTATATTTCAATACTTATTTTAGCCATAACAAGAGTATATTTAATCTTACAAACACAAATAATGCTCTCGTAGGTAATTTATGAGGTTACAGTAAATTAAAAAAGCTTGAAAAAAAAAGTTTATTAAAATTTTAATTATTACCAAATAAAAATTAAAGAATTTGATTCGCAGAATTGGAATTTTCAGAAATTTGTTATTTGTGCATCAATTTATTTACCCAATTAGACAGGATTGAAAAGTTTCAATGCCCAGGTTACCTGGGTACCCAATATATTGGAGAGACGGAGCGACAACTGTTTGTCAGAGTTAGAGAACATACAAGGCCCGCAAATAGAGCAGTATTCTTACATAAAGAACAATGTAAAACTTGTCAAAATCATAACAATATTTTCAATTATTAACTTAACGTTTTTAAATAGTCCATTTTTATTCTAATTATCTTTTTTAGTTTTGATGATTAATTTGATTAGTTTTATATTGATTATTTCTTAAGTTTACTCGTATTTTGCTTAATTAATGACTTTTATGAGTACTTATTTTGTTTTGAAAAGGAAATAAATTAAATTTTGAAAGTATTGCGTAAATAAAATTGTTTAATGGAAAAAAACTTGATCATTAGCAATAACTTGGTACATTAAATCATGTCAACATTCATGCATTTTGCGCAATATTTGAGCCAAGGTATACAAAGTAATAAATCATATATAATCATTCTAAATGAAAGACTAGTTATTCTAAAAATACTTGAATCAAATAAAAGGACTAGGTCTCACAAATAATAATAAAAGTTCTAACTAGAAATAATAACTTAGGTGGAACATTGACTGATCGTTTTTATTGTTCAAGTCCAGAAAAGTTATTACCTCTACTGTACTTTTATATGATATATCTGACAATTATAGTGGAAATTAATTAAAAGTGTTTTCAATACCAACTGATGAACTTAATAAACTTAACACACATTTTTCTAATATTTGAAAAACGACATGTAAAAAAGTATTACAACCTGAAATTATCTAGTAATATAAAAAACAACAGCAACAGTTGTTTATGGTTGGATGTGACTAAAGTTAAAGTCTTTAACTTTATAAAATATTTTACTCAAACAACGCCAGTAGTATACCGGTCAAAATCCTTATAAAAATAGACAATCTTTTATTGTCGTAAAATAGTGAGATCTATAATCAGGCATTTTACTAAGGTAAGTATCAATATAGCTCAGATTTAGTAAAATTTATAAGAAGCAGTACCAATATTCTATTCAGGATTAAAAAAAAACTATGGACTAACTTTAATCTTACATATTTAATTTTTATTTAGTAATAGACAAAGTTATGTTCAACAGTTTATAATTTTTTTTATAAAATAAAATATCTTTAAAAAATTCAAATTTGGTTGTAGAGAAAGCCATTCTACCACCTAAGCTTTCTTACTTTGTTGAAGATGTTCTATCTGTATTTGATAAAAGTAAATTAGTGTGTGAACGAGAGTAGTAAACAGTGGACTGTGTGCCAAATGAGTTAAACGATTGGGGACATCTTGAAGGGTATCTGATCGATTAGAGAGTACTTAAATAAAAACAGAATAAATAAAGTAAACATAAGTTACAATGGGAATGATATTTTCATGTGCATTATATATTAAGTAGGATTGTACTAATAACTACTACATTAAGGACAGTCTCTGCTAAGTAAGTTATTGGGTTCTGATGACATTGATAAATTTGATAAGTCTAACTGATGCAGTCTAAGTTGTAGCAAGTATTATTATGCGTTAATGATATTAAGAAAATAACTAATACTTTATTTAACAAGTTAATATTTACTTTGTTTTTATAGATACACAAAGTATTTGGTATAATTACTTAGAAATTGTTAAATAGTTAAATTATTAACTAAGTTGCTGTTTAAATATGAATTGAAAATGTCTTAGTAACTTATTTATAAAGAAGTATTTGTAGTACCGAGTTTAAGTTTTTTTGTTTGTATTTGTTTACGTGGTTTATCTTATTGTAGTTAAATACGTAGTAATTTTATAGATTTACAGTTATATATTTATATCTATCTATATATCTAGTTATATCTTTTCGTTTGATAGTTTAAATTTTTCTTCTTTTTCCTTTTTAGCTCATTATAATTTTGATTAAGTTTGGGTATGCAACTCGATGACCGAGAGGTCTTTTTGCTATCCAGGTCATTGAACCAAAAATTTTTTGAGCAATTTTTTTTTTCGTTTTTGTTGAATAAACTAAACATATTTATTAGCTGAAACAGTTTAAAGAATATTTTTTTCTTGAATCACACATATCTAAACTATTTTAACACAAAAAAAGTTGTTGGGCTTAAGTTTATTGTTTTATTCTGCAACTTCAATACAATTTGTTTTTTTATGTTGTTTCGGGTTAGTTGTCTTTCTGTGTTTTATTTCGTTTTTAAGTATGTTTTTCTACTTAATATGTACTTTGTTTTTATAAAAACAAAATGTTTTAATTTTCGATAATACGTTTTTTTTTTCCTTGTTTTATGACACAAAGTAAAAGGTTGGTGCTAGTTCAATTATCTCTTTTTATACACCAAGTTATTTGATTAAATTTTTCAGCGTTAATTTATTTACTGTGTTCAATAAACTTCTTACAAAAAAAGTTATGCATTAGCTGTAAATTGTGAAGTTTTTCTTAAATTAACTCAATAATGTTTTTTTTTTGTAAGTTTAAATGTAAAAAAAAAAAATTTCACTAAGTTTTAAACTTACTATGTTAATTTAATATTTCATTTTAACTTAGTTTGAAGGTTTAACTATTAGTGTTTGTTGACTATTTTAAAACTTCAGATTTCGATGAAAATTATTTTGTGGAAGTTAAATCTTAAAGTTATTTAAAGTCAAATTTTAAAAAAGTTTAGAGTCAACTTTTCGGTTATATATCGTTTTGAGGAGTAAAAAATTGATCTCGGGATTAAGTTTTAATTAAAAAAACAAACGTTAAAACAAAAAAAATCACAAATCTATTATACCACTTTGTTAATATTTTTTATATCTAGTATTTTTATGTTCTACTTTGACACAGTTTAACTGATTATAAACTTGAATTTCAACAGATGGTGAAAAATAAAAGAGTGATATTGATTTTAGATTTTTTTTTAATGCACATAATTGTGAATGATGGCTCAGTACAAAACGGAAGCTGCTACTTTTGTTAAAATGGTAATAGCTTTCTTTCAGTATTACTTAACTAAACAATTTAGTTTTCTTTGTAAGCAGTCTCATTTATTCAAATGTTTGGCTAATAGATTACATTAACAGTGAATCTACCAAATTTATGTTTTTAAAATGGAAATGCTTTTGAATTATTGTCACAACAAATAATTGTAAAGGTTTAAATAAATATGAATTATACAACAGCTTAATACATCAAAATTCAGTAAAATAATTGTTTAGTGGACTACCGCAAGTCTACCTAACAACTGATTGATTGAACACTCATATTTTTCAACCATTAAAAAAAAATAGTGTCAATACAAAGAAAATTTTATACTTAAAATTTCATCGTCGCTATTTAGCAATATATCGTATCTCAAAGACCAAATAATTTTGATCTAGAGTCTTAAAGTATATAAAATAAGATTAAACTTAAAAGCTTTTTCAAACTTGTAAATGGTGTACACATAGTCACTTTTTGTAAATAAAATATTAATTAAAAAATGGTCAGTTATATTATGAGTTTTCTATAGAACAGTAACTTCATTGAGTATACTACCTCAGGAAGTAGAGCAATAAGGGAAGGTAGGACAATTAAGCAACAAAAAAAAGTTTACATAAAATAATTCTGAGTAACAGTATAAAGAACAAAAAAAAAAAACAAAGCTACTGTATACAAGTAAACTTTATTCCAAATATCTACAGCTTTTGATAATTGTATTACTAAACGCCTTACCTAAAAGTAATTAAATGTTTCATTAAATTTGATGAAACCTATTGGTCTTGTACTTAAATTTGTAACCTAAAAATGATGTCGAATACTTTAAAATCTTTATTTTCATCGTTAATTTACAAGTTTCGGTTACTGAGTTTATTTAGTTTTTATTACATTATAAATCTGTTTTAAAACACTGTGCTTAGTGTACTAATTTTTGGTTTGTATATTAATCAGTTATTTATTTTTTAACTATAAAGTATACCAATTTTTTTATAAGATTTTGTTTTATGAATTTTATTTAAAGTGTTTGTACTAAAAATTATTGTTTTTTGTATGTCTGTAAGGATTGACTGGATAGTAATAATAAATCTTGAGATAAACTTTTTCGGAATTCATTATAATAAACATTTAACAACAGAAATTAAGGGTGTGCAACGTACGGCCCGCGGGCTGGATCCAGCCCGAATGCAGATACACCTAGTTTGCGAAATGTATTTAAAACTTAAACTTGTACATAACAAAAACAATGATATTTTTTTAATAAAATATAATATAAGAAATAATTTAAACTTAACCTAATTTTTTTGGCGACCAACAGTGTTTATTGAATGATAGTTTTATTACAATTTATACGTTTTTTTTGAGTAGAATTTCTGAAATTGTTCGTCCCCTATATTTCTTTAAGAATTCTGTCAGCAATTTTTTTTTCTCACCGACTAAATAAGTTACCCACCTCTAGCTTACAGTGCAGTAAAATGTAAAAGAGTTGAAAAATACTTTTTTTTGGCGTAGTACCTTTCAAACTAATATAAATACCTTATTTGAATTAAAGTGAGTTACCTTAAAAAACAACTTTCCATAAAACTACAAAGATACAAAATTTTCCGCAAATGAAGAAAGGGATAAGTCTTTACTTTTTAAATTTGTTAACAGCTAAAAGCAATTTTCAACATGTTTAATTAGATTGTTAAAAAAAAAATGAGTGAATTTCTTCATAAACTTAGTAATAAAACTATACGTATAGTGATTGTTCAAAAAACAAGTATTTTTTGCTGATCTTGTTTTCGCTGTGAATAAATGTAACACTGTGAGTGCAGCACAGATCTTATGAAAAGCGTGATTTACTTATGGGACTTTAATTAAAATCAATCTAGCGGTTTTTTCAACAACACGTGCTCACTAATTAGTTGTAAAGTAGTAATAAGTAGTAATATATAGTAAATACAGCTTTGTACTTTGCTCTTTTTACTATACTTAGTAAACTCGTAATCTCAGCAGATTATCACTTTTGATAGCTACTACTACTTTACTAGAAACTATTAAGTAAGGTAACTAGCGTGCTTACTATTTGTAGTAATGAAGTTTGGACAATAAATGAAAACAGCTGTAGTCATCACATAATCTTATTCTTTAATAAACATAACTTTTGATTTTTTTGATATTTTTATTTCCCAATAGTTTAAGTAAACATCTCATCTTTTATATTTATTTGTTTTTATAGATTTTTTTTTTACTTTTTGAAATAAAGCTTTAAAGTATTCTTAAATACATAGATTAAGTGAATATAAGTAAAAATTAATAACAATAATAATAATCATAGTAATCCAATTTTAAACAAACAATTAACTAAACTGGGTATTAACCACACACTAAGAACTTGTGATTAGTTGTTTGTATATTTTTTTACCATTTATAAATGTTTATGCGCATTGTTAAAATTTTTATTTTTAATATAAAACTGATTAAATGTACCTTATCACTTAATTTGTCTTATATTTAGTTGTTTAACACTAACTTTTAGTTATTTTGCACAGTTTTGTTTTTGATAATAACTAGGGAAAAGTCGTCTACATGAAATAAACTACACATTTGTAATGTGTATCTTTTTGAAGTGGTTTAAGCTAATTACTGGAACTTTTTTTAATAAAAAGGTTTTATGAATCATAAAAGTGCTATACTTTAAGTTAAATAAATTTGATAAGTATACGCAGTAAAGTTTCAAAAACTGTTATTTTTGATATTGTTGTAAAGTGTTATAAAAATTGATACAAAATGTTTTTGGAAGGTGAAGTTTAGTCTTACTATATACTATATATATATAGTATATATATATATACCAATAAAACACTAAGTTTTCAATTACGATTGTTTCAATGTTATGTTAAACAGAACAGATGTTCAGTTTGTTTTTTTGTAATAACATCTTAAAACATAAATCAAAATGTACATGAAATTAAGCAGAATCTTTAAGGATTGTTACGCCACTAAATAAATCATTAAAAAACTATAGGCACACTAATCTTGCATAAATTTTCAAAATTATTTATAATAACAGCTTGAAAAATGTTTACATTTACTAAAAAGTTTACATTTCGTTTATTTAAAGCTAGATTTGAGTTTAATTTTGAGATCACGTGTTTTTCCATATTGCAGAGAGTGCAGCCATGTTTTAAATTGAATTTGTTTTTTGTACGTACTAAAATTTCCCGGTTAATGCTAAAATCTTTGTTTCTACCTTTCAAATCCCAAATGTATTTCGTAAGCGTAGTTTTTAGTCTGTATTTACTTTTGTTAAAAGAACAATTATGCCGTGTGGACATACTTTTAAATGATAGACCTGATAAGCCAACATAATGCTTACTTTTCTCTGATGTTATTGCCGTCGCTCTGTAGATAACACTTGTTAATAAACAATTGCCATCCACCATGCATTTATTTTTGCAGTTGCATTGCTTTCGTTCCTCTGCCTTAGCTTCTAATATTTTGCGATTATCAAACATTATCTGGCTCTTCATGTTTGACTTAGTTTTCTATTGAAAATTTACTGGACGGGTAAGTTGGGCCAAAGTTTCGGCTAACAATTTTCAGGAACCGTTTACTGATTTTTGTCTCTACCGACAAAAAAATGGTGGTATGAAATACAGAATACTTTTCCTTTTCCTTTTGGTCTTTTTCTCGTTACCAGCGTTATATGTTAAATCGTGCTTGTGAACTCCTTTAATTAACGCTTCCTGGCAGTGCTGTTTCACAAACCTTTTGTTGATGGGTTTAGGTACTTGGTTGACAACATATCGAGGGTGGTTCGATATATATATAAGATTTAATCTATTAAGTTAAATAACTTAATTCTATATATATATTCTTCTCAAAGAAGCATCAGCCGTTGTATATGCACTGAAAGACAAGAGATGTTTAAACAAAAGAAGCGAGTTTGTATCGTCTTGTAGACATATAAAAAAGTCGCTTTTAAAGTTTAACAAGTTTTAATTTCATCTTAAAATAACTTAAATTTCAATTTGCATCTTAATTTTATCTTTATCTCTTTCAATTATCTGTCCTAATATATAGTTACTCACTGAAGTTATATGAATTTTTGCTAGTTTATTGTCTGTTAGTAGAAAAATTTTTGCACAAGCCGTTTTGCAAGATTTTTGATAGTTTTAAAATTACGTCATGATCTATTTATGCAAAAAATTTTTTTACTTTCATTAGTGATTTTGTTTTGTGCTTTATTTTAAACTTGTTTTGAAGCTGATGAGTGAATAGTCACGAAACTCGAGTCCTTTGAGTTTTGCATCTTTAAATAAACCTTTTTATTAATAAAGCCCTCAAGGTGGGCTCAGTGTGAAAAATTTAATTTATTAAGTTAAATAACTTAATTCTATATACATATATATGCTAATCGTAGTTTATTTATATTTTTATGTAAGTTTAAAACCGTTATTAACAAACTAATTATTAATATTTTTTTTTTACTTAATTTTATAATTAAAATACAAAAAATTATGTTGTAAAACAATATTTATAATATTAAAAAAAGTTTTTAAATTCTTAATTTTTCTAGCGTGGTAAACAATTACTTCATTAGGTAAATAATATTACCTATTAAATGTACTGTATTTGATTTAATTTTGTATCTTTTGATTTATTAAAAAAAATTACGATTTGAATTTTAGATATAAATTTTTTAGTTCAACAACATAAAATTTATAAAAGTAAAGTTTGACAATAAAATTTACGTTTTTAGTGTTCTGTTTTGCATATAGTATTTACTTTAAGATGATAATCAGATAAAGTATACACACACTTTACATTAAAAAAATTTTTTGGTTGGTGATTTTGGTGTTTGTTGTTGCATAAGTGTTTATTATTTTGTAAACGATATATCGAAAAAAATGGATATTTAAGTATTGTTAGTAATTTAAAGTAAACTTACAACTGTAGTGTTTAATGAAACCTGTTAAATACTACTTATACTTCAACTAACTACACTTTGTAAAGGTCTAGGACTAAATATTTTGAACGTCTTTTTTTATCGTTCAATAAACTATACATTTGTAAAGTTATTAACTTGTATAAATAGTTGTTTTGCAACTCTAGTTGGTTATATTTTTTAGCAACTAAAAGAGATCAAAATCTGCTATATGTTATTAATATCATAGCATATCAAATACAAATGTCTATAAGAACTGTGCATAAGACTTTCGTTGCTAAATAAAGTCTATTAATGTAAATGAGTTCAGAAAAAGTTCAAACTAATTATAAGAATTAATTGAACAAGTACTAATTGAACGATGAGTTTGCTGCAATGCTGTTTGCAGTAAATCAATCCTTTATTTAAAACAATCAACAAGCTACCTGAAAAGTAAAATACACTCAGTCTATAGTATTTTTAAACTTCAGTTAGAAACTATTTAAAAACGATTACACAAAATATTTTTTATAAGAAACGTTAAAATTCGTTTGACTAAAAGTAAATGAATTAGCTTTATTCAATTAATATTTTTTGTTTTTTGTGGTTAACTAATTATTAAAAAAAAATGTGTAAAAAATTGTACTTATTTACCAGTAAAAAAAATGCTCCTTTATTAATTACTTAAAAATTATAGAAAAAATACAGAAATTTTAATAATTTTAAAACCTTTTTATTATTTAAAAAGATTAAAAACGATTGTATATAGAAATTGTTTTAGAAACATATCCAGTGTCGTAAAATCGATTAAAATTGGTTTTGATTAAACGAGCAGTAAGTATTCAAAAGTGCAGAACTAAGTTTCTATACAGTTACTTTACAAAAAAATATGTGTTTTGATTTTACTTTTTATTTAGCAGTTCATCTAAATTTATGTTTTTTTATTAACATATATATTACTTGACCGAGGGAAAATTGTAAGTATGAAAATCCGTGAAGCTAAAAAACAGATTGATGTTGTATAATACTTTTTTTTCTGTAAGATTTTTGTTTGTGTTTATTAGCTATATACTACAAATAATGTCATATAAATTTTACGTCATTCTTAATAAAATATTAGATATGTTTTATTATCATAATATATTACAATTAAAAAAAAAATAAAGGTGGTAAACGCATCTTTTTAATTTAAGATGAAAATAAGTACAACAAATGTATCCTGTTTATTAGCACAAATATTTTAAGGAATTTCTTTTTGCTCAAATATAACTGTTAACATTAAATAACGTATACTAGAAAAGTAACAATACATTTGCATTTAATTTTTTATTACCTTTAAATAAAGTTTTTAAGGTACAAAACATTAAGCTTAAATCACATTTAGTAGCATTTGTTACAAAATATAAAACAAGAAATCTTTAATTTATTAGTAGAATTGTTTTTTTACTAAGACTTTTAATTAAAGATCTAACGGGTCTAAAAAATATTATCTGGCCGGATCCCACTCCGGATCTTATTTAAAAACTAGTTTACGGCTGGATCCAAACTTTATTTTAAAATTAGGATCCTGTCGGATCCTACAAAATTCTCAAGTTTTCTCGTAAAATTTAATTTAAGTTGCAAAACTACCCTAAAATACTTCTAAGACCTTTTGTTTGCTCTTTACCATGAACTCCAGAATATCTAGTGTAAGTTTCATATTTTCTCGTTATATCTGGTGAAACTTTCAAAGATTTTCCCGTAATATCTAGTGTAACTTTCAAAACTAACTTAAAACACGCCTAAGACCCTTTTGCTGTTTATCATGAACTCCATAATATCTATTGTAAGTTTCATATTTTCTCGTATTATCTTATGTAATTTTCTAATATTTTTTTCTCAATATCTAGTGTAAGTTTTAAAACTACCTTAAAATATGCTTAGAACCTTTTTTTTTATTTTTCATCATTAACTCCAGAATATCTAATATAAGTCTCATAACCCTCAAATATGTCATTTACCTTTTTTTTTTGCAGAAAAACACTAAAACGAATAAAGTATATTTAGTGACCTACCGGATCCAAAAAACTGGGATTCAGCCGGATCCAGTTATATTTTCAAATTAGTATACGACCGGATCCAAATCCGTATATTTTTTTCAAATTAATATTTGGCCGGATCCGAATTCTAGGATTCGGTAAATCAATAATCTTAGCTGCTTTTTGTAAAGCAAACTAATATTTACTCTCAGAAAAACCCTTTAAACAAATAGCCCAGTGCAGGGTTTCAAAAGTGACCTAGAGACCATCCTTTGGGTAGATTTAGGCTACTAGAGGGTGATAATTAGTAAGGGGTGAAAAAATAAATCGGTAATGAAATAATTAAATGGTAAGTAATATATTATTTTGGAAATTCTAGTTTAGTAAATTAAGTACTTATTTAAATAATTGAGTAGAAAAGTAAATATAAAATTAAAGTGAAACTTGTGTGAAAAAATAATTGTCTGCAGTATACTTTTTAATTTTTCTAAGCTTGCAAGATATTTAAACGTTTAAACTTACTATTTAAGGGACTCAAAAGTTTGAAGTACAATAAAGCATTAAAAAAAATTCTTGTAGCTTTGATTGCTTTTTAAGACCACTCGTTGTTATCAACATCATAACTAGTTACTGCTTTTGAATTATACAAAGTAAAACAGTCTTTAAAGCATTAAGAGCACCACCAGAAACATTTCAATGAAAAACTGTGCATGATGAATTTGATCTTTCTAGTTGCATACTTTGCATTTTACTTCATTTGACACTACTAAGCAAGCATATGTGAGTACTCCATTATTACAAAAATGGCCGCCAATGATAAATACTTTATCCATTAAGTCACACAAACGGAATGTGCTATATCTAATATTTTTTCTCAGCCAGAAAATCGACATTTTTGGTAGAAGACTTTAACCTGTATAAGTAACTATTAGAAAGTTAGAATAAGATCTATGAGCCAATATAATAATAAAATTATTATTTTTTCATAACTAGACTTTTTACGTATCTATTTTCAAAACAATTTTTTAATGGACTACTATCAGCGTCTCAATTTAATTTAAATAACTTATGTAACTTGATAAAATAATAAAGTTATTTTGTTGTGTAATAAATATCCTTCGATGACCGAGAAATCTTTTTGTACGTCCAGGTTCTGAATGCAAATTTTTTTCGAGGAACTACTTTTTTTTTCGTTAAGTTTAATAAAGTTACTATAAAATGAACCGAAAGACTACCAATAACATTCAACTTGACATTACGAGACTTGCTTGCTAGTCCAAAAAATAGTATCTACCTACAATAAAACGCTGCAATCAGCTGTACAGATGAAAAACTGAAATTTAAAGTTGTCCTATCTATTTAGAACTCATGTTAGTGTTTCTAAAATTGTGCACAAAACTTAATTTAAAATCGCACAATTTAACAATTGTAACATTGTAATAAAACTAAGTTCTTATCTTAGCTGATATAGTTTGTTTTGTTTGTTTAAGCTTTCCAAAATAAAACTATCTTAAACATAGAATTACTACTTCTAAATACAGCTTTCCCTATAAAGCTCATTGCTGTTGTATAATAGTAGCGGCTTTAGGTTTTATCAAGTGAAGTAGATGCTTTACTTATTTGTGAAGAAAAAATTATTAACTTTTTATAAAACACTCTTAAAAATGAAGAAAGTTTTTATTGCAACTTTTAATCTTTTTTGTTTATTTGTTGAATTGTCACTACAGTAATAGCGTGGTCAGTATTTAGTAAAGAATAAAAAGTTTTAAATTTATAAATTAAATATCAAAAAGAGTACTGTGCCCAAAATATGTACGATAAAATGCTTTAATTTGATCGAAACCTAAAAATTTTCTAGTTTAGAAATAAAAATACAGTGCTTCCTCGCTAATCCGGCCAAGTTGGGCAAGATTTTTTTGAAAATACGGCCGGATTTGCCTTTGGCCGGATAAAAACAAAATATCGCTATTTTTACAAATTATCTAGGCCTCCATTTACTTTTTTTGCCGTTTTAGCAGCTCCAATTAGTCCCAGCTCCTCCTATTCGGCTTTAAACTTTTCATCGCCTCTCAAAATGTCATTTAAAGTTGACTTACTAATGTAAACTGGCTCATTATAACAGCTTTAGGCACATTATTGTTTGCCATTTCGCAAACTTTTAACTTGTTTTCAATTGTTAGTTAAACGCGTTTTCGCTTCTTTGCTGTCTTATCCATTTTTTAACCAGATATGTTGATTGTAGTATATTAAAGTGTAACTTGCTTAGCAAAGACAGAAAAATTGCAAATGAATAATAAACAAGTTTGTTACAACTGAGCGGGATAAGTATGAAAAAAAACTTAAGATTATACAAATAATACTTTATCATGACGTAACAATATATTGATTGCATACTTATAAAACGTAAATTGAATACTTTTTCGAAGTAAAATGAAATTAAACGCTAAAACCTCTAAAGTAAATAAGTCGACTTCTCGACTAAAACCGGCCGGATTAGCGAGGAACCGGATTAGCGAGGACCGGATTAGCGAGGAAGCACTGTACTTAATTTGTTGTAATATACTAATAAAATTGATTAATTTATTGTTGCCAGATTTCCTATTAAATAGGCTCTCATTAAGTTTAAGTTTACTATAACATCATAATGTTAATAGACTATTAGGGCTTTAAATAATAGTTCCTAAGACCTGGTGTACAAAAAAACTTTTCGGTTATCGAGTCGTACACCACTTGAATACAGTTTAACGTCTTGTCCAGGATTAGTTAGTTTTAGTCAGGACATATCAAGTAATAAGGTAGATATCAAAAATAGAATAAAAGCTGATTTCAAAGTATTCAAGTTTTCTGGTGTTTCTGAAGGTGATTCTGTCCGTCCTTAATTAAGTTAAATGTTTATTTACTAGACGCTCATGTATTACGCTTTTTCATTGAATTAGCCTTTTTAGTTATTTCTGTTTACATAGTCACACACATAAACAAGTGATAACAAAAGTCATGACCCACCAAAAAGTGTCGTGTAAGAAGTGAAGTTCTTGAAATAAAATTTTTGTTGATGTTCTGTATAAATTAAAATTAACTTCACTAGGGGAGAGGTCTAAAACATGGAAAGTTTCTGCACGTGTCTTCATAGAACTTTTGTTTGAGCATAAATGTATTTTTAGTAAAAAGGAATTGAGAACTTTTACTTAAATATTTTTAAAATTGTGTATTTGATAATTTGATAAAGTTTATATAGAAATTATAAGTAATGACTTTTTGTCAGGCAACTTGCTATAAAAAACTCATAAAAAACAAGCTAAAAGATTTTAAGTCGTCATACAGTGTTACTATTTCGGTTATAAATTATTTTATTTTTCAAGAAACACTCAGTGCAAATAGAAAAATTAGGTACATTTTTCTCAAACTCCAAACGAATTACAATTTAAAAAAAAAGTTTCATTTTAAAATGTTTAATATTATATGTTTTGATTTTTTGAAAAGTAATAAAAAGATCTCAACTTCTAGAGGAGAAGTTATATTTATTTAGTTATATAAGTAAATATTATTTGTTTCTATTAATTTTGAATTTACTGTTTTTTCGCACTGTTTTTCATTTTTCTAGATTTTTAAAATAAGAATTGAAGAGGTCTTTGACCAAAACTGAGTCTGCTTTAAAATATCTTGAAATAATTTAATAAATAAAATATTAAATTTTGAACATCGTAATGTCTTTGATTTTAAAGCTGAATACTTTAGTACAAAGAATAACTATCTTATAACTTTTTTTCGTTTATTTTACGAATTTTAAGCAATTGTAGAACTTATTAAGAGCTTTTATAGTTATTCATTAGAAGCACAATATACTACTTTTAATTAATAAATATTAATAAATATTTTTTAAATAAAAGGAAAAATAAAATCTACTTGAAATGATTTAAAAACAAATTGTAGTTCTAACAAAGTTGATAGCTCAGCGTTTCTGGAAGTTGCAAGTTTGTAGAGAGTAAGTGTAAATAGATAGTATTGTCAAGTTTAAAGTACAATTAATTTCCATTATGAAAAGAACATGAAGTACGATTTTGTATGAGAAATAACCATGCCTTTTTATAACACGTGTTTCTTGTTTTGTAGTAAATTCAAACCTTAACATGTCGTGTACTTTGAGCTAATTACTATACATAATAAAATTGTTACCTCAGTAATTAACTGTTGTAAAAACATTAGTCTTATATTTAAAATACCAATCTGTTATGTAAATTAAATTTCAGAAAGTCTTTAATCAAATAAAATAAAAAAAATTAGAATTATTAAGTTTACAATAAATGAAATAAAGTATAAAATTAAACAAAAATCATAAAACTTATTGTTTGTAAACTCAATAGACAAAATAAAGACTAAGTTTTAGTAGTAAACATATAGTTTTTAAAATATTCCTTTAAATCACAAGTATTTAAAGTTTTAGTCTTGTATTTAAAATTAAAGCTTAGAAATTCCTAAAACTATCAAAACGTAATTTTAGTCTTGAGTTTATAATTTATTTTCATTATAAGAAAAAAGTCAAACAATAAATTAAATGCAGTTTTTGGTTACAACTTACAAGTAGCTTTATAGTATCTATGAAAATGTCTCTAAACGTCATAAACTGTTTATTTTCTGTTAAAAAAAGAGATCTGTTTAAACTATTTTTTATTGAAAAAAAAAGTTTGCTTAAAGCGATATTAAGCTAGAAAACTTTAATTACTAGTTAAAAAAAAACAGTGTTAGATTTAATTAGTTATTTCATTATCTCATTTATATAGTAAAGTTTTATTTATTGCAATTTGTTATCGTAACTTAAAATATTATTATTCCACTTGACGTAAACTGTTTGGTGTAATTTTCTGTCGCAATTTGAATTATAGTTTCGCAATTAAAAATGCACTTCAATCCATTTTGACTTAAGTACTGGCTATTTTTAGAATGGTCAAAAATAGTAAATAAGTATCAGTTTGCATAATAGTTTAAACGATTTGAAAACAATATTTTCAAAACAAGTATTTTTTTAGATTTTCTACAAAACATGTGTAGAAAATATCATAAGAAACTTTATTTACATACATTTTTGCATGAAATTAAAATATAAGGTAAATTACAGAACAAAAACATTAAGCTTCGAAAATTTTATGCACAATGGTTTATGTTGGTTTGCGTATTTTTAATAAAAGTACGTTGTTGTTTTTGCAAATAGTTGATGAAATAAAGCTCTTGATTATTATTTACCCATCAGAATTATAAGTTTTAAAACCTGCATAAGCTATAAAAAATTATTAATATAACATTTAGAATTTTCTTGTTTAAAGAAAAATCCCTCGAAAATGTAGATAAACTATTTAAATTAGCTTTATAAAATATTTAAAAAAATGTTTATCAAATACTTCAGAAAGATAAAGCATAAATATACTCGTCTTAAAGCTTAAATTCAGAGCCTTTCTGTGAGAAACTTTGTAAAATATTTTTTCTCATGGGAAAGTCTGAATGAAACAAAAGGTTTTATCAGCAAAGAACATATCACTAAAAAACTTATAAATTTTGCAGCAAAAGTTTTCTTTTGTACATAGTAATCAGTAAGAAAAGTATGAAAGAAAATATTAAATTTTGTAAACAGTATAATTGTTATGAGTTGTATTTTCCCTCAATAAAAAAAAAGTCTCAATTTATTTGAATAAAAAGTTTAAAAAATATAAATTTATTTCTTGAAAACATTTCTTAAACTTTTTAATAGTTAAAATAAAACGTTAAAAAAGTTTTTATCTTATTTATATAAAAGAAAACAATCGTGCTCAAAAGTAATATAATGAAATTTTTTGTCAATAAATTTTGCAAAGTAGTCTGCTAAGACCGGCTTAAAATAATTGAATTTAGTATTTTATATTTGAAATTAAAATTGAAAAGTTTATTTTTTTACAGTATAAAAGTTTACAACTAAATACAATTATATATTTGATTTGGTTCAAGCGACTGAAATATTGTTTTGTTAATAAAATTAAAAATTTTGAGTTGACTACTAAATATTAGCAAAAAATTATCTGTATTTTGATAATGAGACAACTTAATCAACTAGATAACTAATAATTACGTATATAGTTTTAAACTTTCTGTTTTTAATCTCCTATTTCAGTAAGTTCAATTGTTATCTTAAGTAGACATATTTCAAAAAACATAAGAGATTTAGTTAAAATATTTAAAAAATGTTTTATGACAATGTTTTGTCCTATCAGATTTGTTAAGCAAAATGCTCTTTAATAAATTTAAAGTTAAAAAAAGACAACATAATGTAACAAGAACTTAACTTAAAAACGGATTAACAAACTTTAGGTTGCTACAGGTTTATTATACAACTGACATGTAACTCTTTTTGTACATTTAAATAAATTTGGCTGGACTTTCTCTTTATTTTCCTCAGTGAAACGTAATTTTTTTTAGCAAATGAGCCATTACTTTTCAAACAATTGAAGTCATAGAAAACGGTTTAATTTTGATAAAATACTGATCGAAACATTTGAAATTAAAGATTTCGCAATAAAAATTATTTGAACTCCTTAAAGAAAATACAACATCATTTATATATAGTAATATCATTTTTAAACAGCTAAGTAACTTTTAATATTTATATATTTTGATTTTTGTACTTTTTCAAAATACTTAATAAAAAAATTACAAGAATGTTTTATTTAAAATATAAAATTCTAAAATATTTTATAAAAAAAAAAATCAAATAGCACTAAAACTTGTCGAAAAAAAAAACTATTGAGATTTAAAAACGATTTAATTATGATACTAGCCAATTTTTTTGTTATTCAGAAAATAATTGACTTTTTAAAAGCATTTATTTAAAAATCAAAAGATTTATATTAATGTAATACTTTTTTGGTCTCAAAATAAAAATAAGAAGAATAATCATTTATACAAAATTTTTTTAAAACTAGTTAAAGAAAAAATCTAGATAAACAGTTTAGGTATAATTGAAGACTATAAATATAATTATTAAAACTGCTACAAATCTGATATACAGCAAATATGTTAAGAAAAGTATTAATTTAATAACCTTTAAACTTAAGTTAGTTAAAAAAAAGTCTACAAAAGTTTTATTTATAAACAAAAAAAAAGATACTTTATTTAAAAATGAAACTTCTAAAATGATCTTAAATATATAAACAGGCTTATAAAACTTTTTACACTGAGTAAAGAAAAGGTTTAAATTCAAGTAAGAAATTTTAACTTTTTTAATTTACAAAACACGATTAAAAAAAAAAGAGGTTAATAGAAACAAGTTACAAACAAGTTGTTAGCAAGAAAGGAGTAGTTAAATTTTAAACTGCAGGGTAAGTCAACTTATACATTTTGTGTCGTCTTTAAGTCACGTATTATTTAATTCGAGTTATCGGACCTCAAACTACAAATTAACAACATATTAACAGCCGAAATGTTATGATAAAAAATATAAACAAGGACTAAAAACATTCGTTTGGTAGAAATAATTGATACTCAGTTTGCATTAAAATACAATTTTTCTATAAGTACATTAATAAGTTTAATGCAAAAATTTTGATGAAAAAACCCTAAATTTAAACAGTCAGAGTGAGTTAAATGTATGTTTCGTATACAAAAGCCTAATCACAAATTATGCGGTGCAGACGGTATGTAGTAAAACCTGTTGTAGAGACTTAAAAAATTTTAAATTTCATAAAGTCTTCTACATATTAATATTATTACAGGAGTACACTATGCAAATAAGAATGATAACTTTTATAGCCTTATATGGTTAAGAATTCGTACATAGAACTAAAAGTACAAAAAAAAAAGTATTTTTCAGTTTTTTTTTTAGATACATAGATGCGTATAGAAAACTAATACACTGTTTTAGTTTACTTCAAAAACAAATTAAATAATGAGATCGAAAGTTTTAATGGTTAATTTATGAATAATTTGTTAAATTAATCAAATAAATTTTAAAAACTGATTTATAACTTACTTATAGAAATAAAACTTGTGTATAAATATGGAAAAATTTAATTTATGACAACATTTACAGTTACTCAGTTTTATTGCAAAACGGATCTGTGTTAACCAAGTATTTAAAGCATTAATGACAACTTAATAAAAGTAACCTAAAGCAATTAATGATAATGTAAAAGTAAGTAATAATAAAACCTTACTGTACGAAACTGAACATCTAAAAGGGTATTTCATTAAATCTGTTAAACCTGAAAAAATCGATTTTTGATTTAAACATTTTCTCCTGATAGCTTCCCGGCTCAAAATAACAACATTCATTGTTACAAAATAACGGGAGAAAACCTCTCCTTCGTATGCATTTCTTATCATGGTGCATTTCTAATTATACATAGAATATATCAGATCTAGATATATCAGATATACTGTATAATTTGTTTTTATTTATATTCCAGTGAAGTTACTTCACTAGGATCTTTTGTTAGCAAACAATTAAAACTATATTTTGAACAGTTATATCAGATATATTGAGTTAAAAAGTAAAATAAATTGGTTTGATCAACAAGAAACCACAATAACTGTTAAAAAAGTTTGTGTTAAAAATTGACTCTCAAAAAACTGAAAGATAATATTTAATACTTAACTGTTTTAATTTTAAACTATATCAAAATAAACTATAAAATTACTTTAAAATGAACTATTAAGTTTTTAACTCTGTATGATATATTTATTTATCTACATATAGAATCTGTCTAAATTAAATTTTTACTCTATTTTTATTTTGTATAAAACTAGTATTAAAGTAGCTAACAAGGTTGTTCATTTGAAATGCTTTTAGAAAAAAGAAGATTAGTTAAACAATTTTTTGATCGAAAACTTCATAAAATTACACTTGATGACGAATAATTAAGTGGTATTTAATAAATTATTTCTCTCATTAATTACTGATATTTAAGTTGGAAAAGCATCAATTGTGGTTTAAAACAATGATGATAAAGTTTTAAGTTATTTAATATAAAAAAGTAGTAAAAAATATTATAATTAAAAATAAAATTTAAATTATAAAACTAATTTGTTACAACATTGTCGTAAAACAAGAAAATTCTAAAACTTAAAATAAACACTTAAATTAAACTTATTATAAGGCCTGGTTAGTACAAATAAAGCAAACATGACTATTAAATGGTATTTAAATATAAACTTAACTACTCCACTTTTTAAAACTTCTATTAAAAGAATGTATGATTAAGATCTTTGTTTATAGTGAAATTCAAACCTACCTACAACTTTATTAAATACTTTAAAAAATCTTTGAATGTAAAATTTTAGCTACAGAACAATTACTCTGACGTAAAAAAAGTACAGTTTTAATGGAATTTTATGTAGCATCTATTGGTTTCATACGACTATTTTTATATGGATAGATGACTTTCTGTTTCAAATATCGTTATAAATATTCTTAACATAAAATCTCTTAACGCAGTTATAAAACTAACTTAATTAAATTAAAATATTGACGTTAAGAAGTTTGTGGAAAATAATTTTTAATATTAAACTAAAAACTGCACTTTTAAAGTTTATCTAAAAAAAGCACACAATATTTTTTTAAATAGAACATATTTTTAAGTAAATATTATTTAAAAAAAATCTCCACCCTGTTTAGATTTTTATTCCTTAATTTGCGTATTTAAAATTTATTTTGTATTTTTTAAGTAAATGTATCTAAACAGCTTATGGTTTTATTGAACATGTCATTTTTTCCTAACAGTTTTACTGACACACCCTAAAAGGTTTGACCACTTAAGAAAATAATTTAAAAGAATAAAATATTATAATTTTGCTAGTTGCCTAAAACTATAGTTTCATGCTAAAAATTTAAAACTTAAAATAAATTGTTTATGATAAATTTTACATAATGAGTGTGGAACTCTAGCGCTTGGTGCATTAGTATATAGTTTTTAACCTTTAGATTTGAAAAAGATGTTTCCTGTCTTAGTTGTTCTTTATTAGGTAAATTTTTCATGTTAATTATTTTAAAGAGTACAAATTGTACACTTTTTTATACTGAATATTAAAATTTAGGTACATTAAAATGCAAATTGTAGTAAAATTTCTCAAGCAAATTACAGTTTCGATTTTAATTTCAATTTTTTTTCAAAGCAACTTGTTTTAATTTCTTTAAAACTTCAAATGAGTCATCAAATAGTATTTCTGCAAGTTTTCTTCAAACTCAGCATAGACACAAAATAAAATTTTATCAAAAGTTATAAATTTTAACTAAGAATTAAAACTTAAGATAGTCGAAATTACCAGTCAATTAGTTTAAGCTATTTTATACTTTTCAAACAATTAAAAAACTAAAAAACCTGAAATAACTTAAAAACCTTTGTTTAACCAAGTATTTGTTTTCAAGCTACTATGTTAACTAAATAACAAAATTATGTATTTATATGATATCAAAAAATAACACTTATATTTTTAACAAAAATTTTCTATAATAAATAACTTTGACTAACTTAAACATATGCATACTTTAAATAACCTTTTGAAAGATAAACATTTTATGCTATTTAAATACTGTTTCTATATTTTATTTAAAATGAGTGAAGATCATTTTCGACATAAAAAATAGACTTGTTTTAAGACATAGAAATTAAGTGTTTGTCAAGTCCAGTAAAGTTTTTATGTTTTTAAATTTAAGAATAAAAATTATAATAAAACAATAGTTTTTCTAAATCATACTAAAAGCACTGTACTGTACTTTTCAATCTACATACGGAAGAGCATCACACACAAAAAAGACATATATACAAGCCTTTTTGGCTAATTATATTTTTCTTATGATTATATATTTAAAGTCTAATAGAATATAAATTTTCAAAAAGTCACTTTCTTGTTTGTTCTAACTCATATTAACAAACAAAATCATATCAATTTAAAATTATGCATGTAAAAAATAACATAAACATCGAAACTAAAAGTATTATATTTATAATAAACAAGTTGTTCTTTGCATTATTTTCGCTTTAAAGTTTATGTAAAATATAGAATAAGAGAGTATCTTTTTCGTCGCTAAAAAATAATTTAATGAGTTAGAAAAACAAGAATTAAAATAATCAAACTAGTGATTACATTATATACTTCTTGTTAAACTTTTACAACTGTCGTATCAATAGGATAAACTAAAAAATAATAAATAGTTAAATCTTCACAAAATAAAAGTTAATGAAAGTAAAAAAGATAATAACATTTACCTCTTCATTTGTCTTTTGGCCATAAACTCTCAAACTTAGTATTAATTCAACTTTTATAGTTTTAAATAGTACTTTGTTAAACCATATTAACAGTTGTATAACATAAACATTCGTCTAAAAGTAAATATTAATAAAAATGTAAGAATTAGAACATTTTGAGAAAAAAAACTAACAAAAATATTTTTTTACTTTTAATAATCTGATACTCCATCTGAAGTTTTATTCTTTTAAAATAGTTATTAGTTTAAAAAAAGTTTAATTTACAACCTACAAGAGCGCTAATGTTTGAAGTCTACTACTAGAAATTGTAAAATTTGATTTTATCGACTTATATATAATATATATACGGTTAACTTATATTTTAAGGAGTGGAGAACATAAGTTTTTACATTATGTAGCTATGATATTAGAAAAAATAAACTGAATTGTAAAATACTTTGTTTAAAGAGCGAACCTACAAATTTATAAAGTTAACATACTTATTGTATTCCAAAGAGTAAAGAGTGTTGTAAAATGTTTTTTATTATTCTCTGTAGTAGAAAATAACATCTCAATTGAAGAATCTTGAAATAATAATTTGAAATTTTATTATTAACTATTAGTTTTTTTTCGATTAGTTGTACGTGATTTTTAGCACGTAGCCTCTTTCTTTGTATTCTTACTCTATTGATTCAGCTTAAACTTTCGCGTTGTATGTAGATTTTCAAATTTGAAGTTTAAAACTCTCTTTGAAACAAGTGTACATTTTAACATTGAATCGTAAAAAGAATAATCTAAAACTACTTAATTCTACAGCAAAAAAATAACTTAGAAAAATTAGCATTAGCTAAAATAAATCTGTTATAAAAAGACTTTTTTCTGAAAGTTTACTACAAAATAAAATAAAAATGGCTTAATAGCAAGCAAGCATTTTTAAAAATTAAATAAAGGCATAATGATATTTTTAAAAGTAGAAGTACTTTCTTTAAAGAAAAGTATATACCAATGGTTGTTTTAACTTAATTTACAACTTTAGTAAAGTTTGATAATTACCTTATAACTACTTTTATCATATGTTTAAGAAAGTGGAAATTTTAATTACATCTTTTGCCATAAAACAATTTAGCGACTTATCTTTTGATCACTTAAGACTACTTTAAAAATAAAAGTAAAATTTCATAAAACTTGTAAAACTATTTTGCCATTTAAAAACTTTTTCAATTTAGCTTTTATTTAATTTTAAAGTATACATTGGTAAAAAGAGAGCAGCAGTTTTAAATTCAATATTTTTAATAGTTTTTTCATATAAAATATTACTTTTAATTATTTATAAAATATTAAGATAGCTATTTTAAAATGGCTTGCTATAGATATTACTACTTTAAGCTACATTACTAAACATTGCAAAACTTAAGTTAATGATAGATATTTTCAAAGTATGTTTATTAAAATTAAATTAGCTCAAGTAGTTTTTTTAATGTGCATTATAAAATATATAACAGTATCAAAAGTTTTAGTTTTTGACAACATTTATAAAAATTTTTTAGCAATCTTGTAGATTGTTAGAAATATATTAACCTAGCTTCCACAATTTTTGAAACTCGAATTCAACTAAAAATCTTAAAAATGATTAATTTAAAGCAATAACAAAATTATTAATCGTTAACAAGATATGAGTTATTAATATAAAATGTTTGTTAAAATAAAAACAATAGTTTACAATTAAGTGTCAGTAGATATCTATTTTAAATTATAAACTTTATTAAGCTATTTAAAATATTAGTACATGTGAGCAAAGAAAATCCTTACCTGCTTTTACTAGCTTTACAAACGAAACTTTGACCATTAGTAAATATAGTGAAACAACTCTTGATCACGAATGCTAATATTTTGAATAAACTATGCAATATATGCTATTGAAAAATACAACAAGTTTTTAATAAACTCCTAATAACAGTCAGTAGTTGCTTGTTTAACTAAGTTATTTTTTAAATCTCTACGGTCTTACTAGGCAACTAACAACTGTCTTTTGTGAATCAAGTTTAAGCATATTTTAAACCACACGTCACAGTGAATTTTAAAAGTTAATTATATGTTAAGTAGGACTGTTATGAAATCAAAACAGATTTGAGTGTTTCAACCAGTTAGTCGCATGACTGTTATGTGCACTGTTTAAATTAACACATTGACAAAAGCGTGCTACTGGTATGCTTTAAACTGCATGATACACTTCTACTAACATTTAACATGGTCGTCTGTCGTAATATTAAAAGTATTAAACTGATATAACCTATAGTTTATTTCTTAGATTTCTAGCAAAATATTTTCATGAGATGTGAAACCAAGTTTTTATATTTCGTGTAAGAACATTTTATTTTTTTTATCTACTTATTTTAAAACGACATCATTTTTTTAGAAATTTTATTTTCTTATACTGCAAATAAATATTCATTTTATTCATGGTAAATCAACAATTGAAAAATTGTGTGATTAGAGTTAAATGAAAACAAAAATAGTTATTATTATATTTTTTGTTTAAGTGGTCGCGACCAAAATTTAGTAATGTTATTTTACTGAAACAATTAACTATATATGCAGAATATAACACATTATAAAAAAAAACTAACTTATTCACTTTTTTACAACTAAATGAAGGTATAACATTGTTTAAATTGCTGAACTAGTTATAATAAAGTCTTATATAGTGTAACTTGATATGCCATAACAGTTTTAAATCATACGATGTTTAACTTAAAATTTTTCTAGCTGAAGAGAAAAGAACCAATTGGTAATAGAAATATTACTTTAAGTTGCATTTTTTTGGGCAATCGAAAACTTGTTAATAATGAATCAATTCGGTGAATTAAGAAAAGTGTAGAAATTATCTTTAAAGAGTGGTTTTAAATTATAAACTACTTACTAGGCAACAACTTTTTACTTTTTATATAAAAATGCATAAAGTAGAAGCCAGAAAACTCGCTCCCTTTTAAACTTTGTTCCTTTATAGCGACTCAGAGCAAAAACTATAAAAAATAATCTTTGAAATATGAATTTGTACAAAACAAAAATTTTTTGGTACCAAACTGATTTAATACAGCAACATGTGTTTGGAACTGATAAAAATATCGAGCTTCGTTTCAAAGAGGACCAGCTTGCAAATGAGCTTTTTGTTTTTCCTCGTTCAAAACCCGGCGCCCGATGTGCATTGATTTTTCAAGTGCACTCGCTTTTCGTTTATTGTTTTCCCGGTTTTATTGCAGCCTCTTGCATATTGCGAAATTTCACACCGACACGATAATGAAAGAGAAAGAATTCAGGAAATTTTTGCGTCCCCGAAATGGCGTGATGCCGCATTGTGACGTCACTATGGCAGTTTAAAATGAAAAAGGCGTGACAGCAACTGCTGCTGCTGAAACCGGTTCTGTGCTTTAAAAAAAAATATTTCAATCTAAAAAGCTGATTTATTTATCCGTTTTATACTTGAAAAAAACTTGTTAAGTATTGTATATTTTAATTAATATGCTATTAAAAAAATAATTTTTTAAAAATCAATGAGAGTAAAATAAATTTAGAAATCAAAAACTAAAAGTTGTGCAACATCTTAAATTTTGAGTATACTACTTTTACTATATTTCTTCTTTAGAAGTTGAGTGCTTCTTCAAAAAACCACAACATATAATATACTACTTTTACTTAAAAAAGGACAAACATATAAAATAACTGCAATAAGTTTAAAAGTATTAAAATGTATGAAGTTTTTACAAGTTAAATTTTCAGCGCTTGCTTTCTAACAGCTTAATGATATTTTATTCATTAGAAAGACTTTCTAAAAACCAAAACAATTAAATACTTTAAAACAAAGTTATTAAACTTTTTTTTATTATTAATTACTCAGATTTATAACAATATTTATTTATATATAAAATTTAAACTTTTGATAATTTTAACTAAAGCAAACTAAGCTTTTACTTGATGGTATATTTTTCATTGAATAATGAGTTATAGCAATACATTTGTTTAACTTGTACTTGACCTCTATCTGAATTTTTATGTTATACAAAAGTATAAATATACGTAAGTCAATGTTGGTAATTAAAAAAACTAAAAGTTACAAAAAATTCTGGTAATATCTTAAAATTCTAACTTTGGTGTTATGAGACAATGTTTAAATATTTTGAGAATTAATCGGACTCGAAGTCTTTTTAATACATTTAAACTTAAATTGTGCAAAAAATCTTTTTATTACAAAATAAAAAATGAATTTGGTAGATTAATGGATTAAACGTATAATAAGCCTAACGTAAAGATTCTACTTGTTTAAAAACACTTTATTTTTACACTTGATCTCTAACAATTAAAATGGGATGAAGGTAGTCTGCGTCTTTTGATTCTAAAGACCGGACAGAATTAAAAATTTGACTTAACAAAAATAAAAAATGGTTAGAACCATCTAAAAAATCAGTCTCAGTCTTATACACACACTTAGAAGAGATCTTTCGTTTATTAAAGAACAAACATTTTCAATTCTTATTGGAATAAAAATTTCTAAGTGTGTGTATGAGACTGAGACTGATTTTTTTGATGGTTCTAACCATTTTTAATTTTTGATCTCTAACAACTTATGTTATCTAAAGTAGAGGGTATAAATTGACTTATATAAAGTTGATAAATTAGTTTAGAAGCATGGTCGTAAAACCACTTAATTAAGACTTTAAGTTCATAGCTGTGAACCTAAACTTATTTCTGATATTTTAGTTTAAATTTTTTTTTACTGAACTATATTGATTAAGTTGAAATAAGAAAGTTAAAATACCATAAACAATAAGGAGTTATAATCTTTAGCATAGTTAGAACCGAACTTTATCGTTGTTTAATTCTAAACAGAGCAGTTAGAAGAAACGGAAAGCTTTCTACGAACGTATGCAATAAAACCAAACTAAATACAGTAAATTATGCAAGTTTTTTCTGCTGAAATGTTTTGGACATACAGTAGTTATTAAACGTGTTTTATACTTTCTATTATATAACACAAAAAATTAAAAAAAATAATAGTTAAAGTTTTTAGAAATTTCGTCTCTTATATATAATATTTGAACTTCTTTAATTGTAACATCATGATTTTCTATATATTTACTGAAATAAAAAATAGAGCAAACTAAAAAGCTATTGTTTACTTTAAGAACTTACGTATTTTAAGTTTATGTAAGTTCATTTAAATAAACTTATGAAAACATTTAAAGCTCACTAAAAACTAATAATAATAATTGGATAAAAGACTTTAAAATTACTTAATTTGTTAATTTTAATTTGTATTTTACAACCTTAGGCAACCTTTTTAAATAATATTCATTAAGGTATATTTTTATAAATTTTTAAGTTATAAAATTAGGTAATACAAACTACGATGAATTTAAGCTTTTGCCAATGTTTAAAAAATATTGTTAAAGTATAATCCTTATAAAACAAAAACATTTATTCAGTTTTACTATTTTATTTTAAATCAGTTTGAACTTCTTAATGCATATAAGTATGTTATGCTTAATTCGATAACACATTAATAAATAATACTTGCTATTATTTTTTCAAACTAAAAATAAACATACAGTTAATAGCAACAAAATTACTTGTAGTAAAACTGATCAAAGTATAAAAATAGTAGTGTATAAGATTTCTATACATCGTGATTTAATTATCTTATTATAAGAAATTGTGTAAAAGATTAAAGTAATAAGACAGAACTCTTGTAACAATAGTAAAAATAATAAAAACGTTTAATATTATACAAAGGCGGCCTGTAATAAAATTAATAATTGTTTACTAAAAGTCTTTATTAAAGAGTTTTTACTATTAATTTAGAAACTTTTTATAATTGAAATAAGAATCTTTTTTCTCAAAATTTAGTTTCAAATTAATGTTTTCAAAGTTTTGAGAATAACAATGTTTCAAGTTCGTGGAACCTTGCGGCAATTACATATAAGTGGTTAACCTATTGATATAAGTGAAGTGGTGGTAAACGAGTTTAAAAACTCGATTGTCGTTGAATGATGCTTAACAAATAACAAGTCGTTCATTTGCACGACTATTTAGTTTTCTGACGTAATCAAGCTTGTAGTCATTATGTAAGAGTGGTAATTAAATCTCAACGGATTATAAAAAAACAAATTAGTTTTTTTTAAGGACTGTTAAACAAATTTCAATGCGTATATTGATATTGCCATATGACTTTAACTTCGTAATAGCTATCAAAACAATACTAATTCAAACAAATCTACTTTATTGAAATTAATACTTAACTTGAGCCACGTGAAAATGTTTTTAATTCTACTATTTGTCCACCATTAATGAGAAAATAATTTTAAAAAATAATTGATGCTGTGAAAACATTTTGACGACTTATAGTGAAAATGTGGTGTCTTGTAATAAAACTTTATTGTTTTAAGGTATTTTAGTCAAAATTTATAAAACATGTAGCCTTAGATCTTGTTTCTAGCTATAGATATTCAAATGTTTACGAATAGCGTATAATATAATCTAAGAAAAGAATCTTTTAAATTTTTATGCTCTTAAACCTTGTAACTCATTTTTAAATAATTTTTATTGTCTTTTTTTTTTGTAGCATAGTTGTAGTTTCTGAAAGTTTGAATTTTTTAAAGGATGTAGGGTTATAGATCTCTTAACTGTGTTCTTTGTAATAAATAGCAATATACTTTGTTAGAAAACTTTGAACAAAAAAAAGGTTGTTTAGTTTATTTATCACTGAGCGTGTACTTTGTACAAAAAAGATTTGATTATCGTCATCAAACAAATAAAATTATGAACTTGGCCTTGAGATCTTGTTTGTTTAGTTTTCATTTAAATAAACATAATATTTGTTTTACGTCATAAATTGTTTTAGGCAAACAAGTTCATAACTATTAAAATAACTGTACAAGTACAGTTTAAAGTTCTCTATTTGTAATTAACAATAAAATTGTATTTTTAAACTAACTGTTTATACTTAGTTAACTAGAAAACAATGATAAAAATTTGTAAATTATTGAAGTTTTAAACAACTTTTAGTTGTGTCTAAAATACTAAATCAGACTTAATAGCAAAAGAAATCTTTACATTTAATTTGTTGTAGTTTTTTCTTGTAAAGGTATATAATTTTTTTTTTAAAACAACTTAAAAAATAATTATAAAAAAATAGCTGGTTTTGTTAAAAAAGGTTTTTCCCCTTCAAGTTAATAAACACTGTGCAGTGTTTTAGAAAGCTTTAAAGTAGTGTGCTGCAAAAACATCATCATATTAGCTGCAATGGTGACGTCATAGAAAAAGTTTCTTGCTGGTTGTTATTTTAAAACTTTAAGTGTACTTGACATACGTTATACGTATACTGCTTTTCTAATAATTAAATACAAATACATATAATTTTTTTGTTAATCAATGTTTAGTTTTAAAAATATGTATATAATTAGAGATTATATAACTGTACTATAATAATTTTATAGTTTTTAAGTTATAGATACTAACTTTAAATGAAAAAAAAATTCTTGGTTATTACAATATATGTTTCTTACCAAATACATTAATTGTTTTAATTGATACAATATTGTATACAGGTTAAGTTTAAGTTATATCTAAGCCAAATAGTTATTATCGTGATTAGAATAGTTAATTTTTAAACAACTTATTTGAATATCAAGTTGGCATTCACACTTTTCTGAAAACATGATACTAATAACATGTCTTTTTTAATTGTTTAAAGCTTTGTTTAATTGTTTCTGGCTTAAAGAGTTTTCTAATAACTGATTCGATTTTTATAGACTTGAAAATACATTTTTTATTAAAAAATCTAACATTAAAAAACATAATTTTTATTTTATTTTTATAATCTAATACACTATAATCTACAAACGTATAGAGGTATTTATTTTGAAATAAGTATTAAGTAAAATTAAAAAAAACTAGATAGTAGTCGTTTTTAGTCAATATACTTTTTATATTCGAAAACTTATTATTTTTCTACTAAGTATTAGTTTAGCTTTGTCTATTCAAATTTATGTTTATAATTTTTTTACTAATTTTATATTTTTTATAAAGGTTTAATAAATCCTATGTACTTTAGTAATTAAAAAATTGAAAAATGTTTAAATTGATAATAAGCGATGACGTTATTCTTGATTTAAGCAAATAAATCTTAACTTTTCTCAATTTTTAACCAGAGCTTCCGATTACTATTCAAGGAAGTTATTGACTCTATTGCCTAATAAATACTTAATAAGAACCTTTATATAAATTTTCTCCAAAATATTGAGGTTTATTGAGTTTAGCTAACGTGAATTTAACTAAAAAAATCTGTATAAATGCGTATGAAAACTATAGAACGAAGCTTGTAGATATGGTAAAGCAGTTGCTGTAGTAAACTTTAAAATATTATTCAAGTAGATAGAATATCTTAATTAATAAAAAACTTGTTTTTATTAAAAATTGGAAGCAAACAAAAAAAAAATCAAGCATTAAATACTTCTTAATTTATCAATTAGATATTTGTTTGTTTTTTTTCTTAACTGTATCTAATTTGTGTAAATAGTTTAAAAAAATTCAATAAGTTACTGTCTTTCTTTAGGTGTATAAGATTTAAAAAATAAACAAATAATATTTTGAAACATATAAAAAAGGATCTGTACCATTAAAACTTAAATTTTTACTAATATGAACTATGAAAAGGCTCAATAAACGAGTATGATAAACAGTAGTCATATGTATTAATTATTTATGTACAAAATAAGAAAACTTTGTTCTATGATATAAAAGAAGCTTTTGTTGTGGCTTATAAGTTGAAGTTTTTGTTGTAGCCCTGGACAAGACAATAAACTGTATCCGTGGTGTATGACTCGATAAATGAAAGGTTCTCTTGTACACCAGGTCGTTAGACGAAACATTTTGAGCGCTTTTTTTGTCGTTCAATAAACAACAATATATAAAAACATTAATTAATTATAAAAAAAATTAAAATGATTAAATAGTTTTTATATCTTTAGGGTAAGAATATTATAGTTTTAAGTATCGCAAATCTGTTTTTCTTCGTGATTTTTTTGTCATTATCAAAATTGTTTTAAATAAAAAAGTCTTTTTTATTTTACAAAAAAATCTACAAATTTATAAGTACTCGTTATATTGCCTAAAGTACTTTCAAAAATTCTTCTTCAATAGGCAATTAGAACCAATTCAGCAAACAATTAGAATTATCTTTAGGGTTAAACGTTTTATTAAGGTACATTTTATCTGTTTTTGATTTCTAAAAGTTTAATATTTATATAAAAAGAGTAGACTAAAACTTTTTAGTTAGATTTATTTAGTTTTAATAAGAACAAAAAAAGTTTAACATGTACATCAAAATAAAAATGAAGTATTTTGTAAAAAAAAAAAGATAAAGTTTTTTGTAGCTTTAAGAAAACAAAGATGACCATGAATGGAAAATTAGCTTAGGCAAAACGTAGTTGCGAAATACAGTAGTTCTAAAACACAACGCTTTCCATTCTTTAAGCACGCGCTGTAAAGAAGTTGAAAAAGATTAGCGTCGTTTTCTATTTCTGCTCTGCTAAAAACAAATTACGTAAGTAAAACTGAAGTCTACCCGTATTTCAACTGTTTCTTTTTGTTAGACTGTTGTAAAGTTAATAACAATATTTAAAGTAATATTTATTAAGTAAACGTATACTTAAAAAAAATTTTTATACGTGGTTAGGTTAAAAGTTCAAATAAACAATTGTTTATTACCTAATACTAAACCTTAAGAAAACTTATAAAAACTTTTCTAGTAAAGGCTAAAACTTTTTACATAAACATAATAATAAATAACTTGTAATGCTTTATCATAGAAACTAAGTGTATTCTTATTTGCAATACTAAAATTTAATAAAAATTAATTTTTTAAATAATCTATTTTAGGTAGTTTTAAAAATCAAGTTCATTGATTTTAGCCTATTTATATGAAGTTATTTTTTACTCTTAATAGACGAAATGAAATAATATTTTTATTTCCAACCTTAAAGTATATTAAGACTTATACACTTATAATAAAATACCAGAAAAGTTTACGAACAAATTTTATTAATGATTGACATTTACTAACGCGGTAACAAATTTGTGAACAGTCATTACTATCAACAAAAAGATAAAAATTATTCTAACGTGTCAGTACAAAAAGTAAACACACAAAAGTATAAAAGTATGTATAAAATTTAGCTAGAATTATAGCTTTTGGGCAGATGCTGGCTCTATAGTATAAGTAAAAAAATATATCGTTATTATTTTAACTATAAAACAACTAATGCTGTAATTAAAATTTCAAGAAGTTGAAAAAAACACACACAGGATTGCTACTTATAGGTCATTGAAATTGAAAATAGTGTCTTACATAATTTTTAACTACAACAGTTTCAATAGTTTTACAGTAAAAAGTTTGATAAACATATAAATTTACAGAACAAGAATACAGTTTGTCACAAAGAAAAATTTTGATAAGTCACCAAGCATTGCAAAATACAAATAAAAAAAAACACAGAAGCTCGTTAAATACTACGATTAGATGCTTCAATTGAATTTTGTAAAATCTCAATGGATTTAATTGACTATATACAACAGTTTTAATAATTTGCTAAAAAACAGTGTAATTTTTATCTAATTTGTTGTCAAAAAAGTTACAATTTTAATTCAAAACTGTTTAATGAACTTACACTGTTTTTGCTGAATAAAAACACAAAAGCGGAATATTTTTGTAATCTTATTGGCTTAATCCCTTGTCAGTATTAACTCACACAAACATTTTCAAAACGAATTGCTTCGCTGCGGCTTGTCTTTAGCGCTGTTGAACCACTGCGACAAGTTCTGCACTGAAAAAAGCCTTTTGCTCTGACTCTTCAGCTTTTCGTTGTCCGACACCATCGCGATTCGTTTTGGCGTCTGACCCCCGCACGCCCAAGTGTAAGTGACTATTTCCCGCCAAATGTTCAAGAACACCCGGTCGTTTGCTGGTGACGCGACGACGGAAGTGGCCTTCATCGGCTTGTCGTCCCACGAGTAGAAATCGTACCTGTAGTTGTCCACCCTCGTTGGCTGGCTGAGGCCGATCCAGTCGGAGTGGTGCTTGTCGGTGGCCTTCAGCCTGCTCATCTCCAGATTGTATTCGTTGAGGGAGCTGCCTTCCGCTTGCTTGTCGTCCGCTTTCGTCACTACCGATATTATGGGAACATCTGCGTGAGGGTATTCGTTTAATTTTGTTATACGTTTTATAGCAAAAAAAAAATACATTAGAGTTTTCTCTTAAATTACTTTTGTGTAACAAATAATAGCTGCTATAAATTTAGAAACATTAGTTAACAGTACTTTCCAGAAAAAGAAAAATTTTCGAAAGGGTTTGCCGGCATGAGTCAACTTAATTAGCGAGACTTAAGATAAACCAGACCATTGCTATTTCAACGCTTTTGAAAAAGCAAAGAGTCAGTGCAGCTGAGTTTGCTCGATAATCCAAGCAAGCTTGAAGACAATAGCCGTTGTGATATCACAATCGGCAATTCGAGCGGCGTTTGCTGCATTTCTGCAAATGTTAAGCCTAGTTTAGCCCTAATGATAATGAAAAATTGACAGTAAAGTATTACATTTTTCTTCTCTTCCTTCTGGCAAAATAATTTCGAATTTCAATCGGCTATTCTTTAAAATACTTTAAAAGAGATAGATATTTGCAAAAAAAGTAAATTTAAGTGTAAAAAACCTTTATTGTTGCATGTCAATATTTTAACAAAAACAGCACTTTTGAATTAAAAAGTTTTATAGTAGCTTTAAAATTAAGCGAGTAAGTAAGAACAAGCATTTTATATAGTAATACATACATAAGATACAAATAAAGTTACTATTTATATATAAAAATTTATACATAAATATGCCTCAAACAAAAATCAAGCAAGTAGCTTAAGAATTTGAAAGTTTTTTATGTAAAAGATAAATAAAACAATAATATCTCGTAGTACAGTCCTGACATTGATACAAAAAATAAATAAATTAAAACAACATACAGTAAACTAACTTTTTATGACTTGTATTTTGGAGGACTGCATGGAGCTAATGAGCATGTTTATTAAACGGAGGTGCGGTGGAGAAGTTGCGTCTGAAACGAACAAGACGAGGTCGATTCTGCGGTGAGGGCAAGACTGTCCTCTGTACCTCTTCTTTATCATTTCTTTGCTCATCAGCAAGACACACGGGATACACTTCGGAGGGATTCTTCCTTCCAACACGTACCTTAGTATCAGTGACGTGTGCTCGTTGTCATATATGCCGTCGAAGCCACGGGTGTCCCAGAAACTCACCTTGCTTGATTTCGTCTTGTGATTTTGTTTCTGTAAGTAAAAAGATGTTGAAAAAGCTAACAGTTAAACAGAAAATTTAAAAATTGTATAATATTTCGTTCTCTATTTTATTTACTTTTATAAAGCTATATTAAGTTAACTTACTTGAGATTGTTTGTCAGGTTTGTTTGTATGAAGAACGCATTCTTGAATAATATGTTTACGACCAGGATTGTACTTCGCACAATCACTCCATTTTTGGTTGAGTGCCATGTTCATTGAGTTGATCAAAGACGTTTTACCTATATAAACAATTATTTTAGTAACTATAAACTGAACCTAGTCATTAACTGATTGTCAGTTTAAGCAAAATGAAAACTAATCACAGAAAAAGTAGAAACTGTTTTTAGTAATTAAAAAAAAGTACACTCTGAAAGTTAGAAAATATTCTGTTTAAACAGTTTTAGTTTTCATTATTTTTAACTTCTACTAACCTGACTGGCTACCACCAATAACCAAAACATTCAAATTTGTTGTTAGTCCATTCAAACAGTTTTTCACTGCTTTTCTTAGCCTTCCATTCAAGCTTTCTGTTCCATTACTTTCTTCAACTTGTGGTTGTTTTTTATTAACATCCAGTTGGTTGTTATTTTTATCAAAGTTAAGATCAAAGCTAATCTTATTTTGAGGCGCCATTGCTTTATTCTGTTCAAGATTTTTACTTTCTTTATTAAAACTTATCTAAAAAGTAGTCAAAGCACTCTGCAGTATAACAAAAATGTTAACGCTTCCCTTTAAAAAGGCAGTCTGCGCCCGGCTGTAATTGCTCGGCTTCAATTTATACTAAAATTCTTCTTTTTTTGCTGTCTCTCTCGTTTAATGGATTGCGAAATTTTGAAAGCTGGTAAAAACAAGTTCTATCAAGTCAGCTAACCTTACACAATTTCTCATTCAAATCTCATATTTCTCTTTTTGTTCTCTTTCTTTCTCTTGTATCTATTGCGAAATATGCCATGCTGTAATTTTGAGTCCGGAAACCTCGGTTTTTGTTACCATTCGAATAAGTTTTTCTTATCAGGTTAAAAAGGTACTTTTACAAGATATTAATACTAAAATAATGGAAAAAATAAACAAACAATTGAAAATGTTCAATAATTAAAAAAAATTATAAAATGAATTTTTAAGCTTATTATATTGCAAAGAAAACAAGTTTGCAATGATAGAAAAAGCAGGCGGAAACAAACTAACACTAATGAAATGCATTATTCATTGTTTTGCTAACGTCGTTTGCAGCTATATATTAGCTGCATTTTATATCAAACAAACATTATATAAAAATGAATTTAGTTAGTATGTAAAATAATACTGAAATAAGAATTTAATAAAAATTTCCAAAAATTAAGCATGAAACCGAGCAAAATTTATTTATAATTTTTGTTGAACTACAGTTTTAAGTTGTTTAAATGTTCATTAAATCATTGAAAGAGTAACTAAGTTTGTTAGATCTTTTCATGTAAGAAAAACACTGTACATACTTTTATATTTCTTAAACTTTTGAAACAACATTGTTTACAGTCTGTATAAAAATTTTGTTGTTCTTCTTCACTTTGTTATATTCTATTTAAAAACTGTTAAAACTAGTTTTCATATACAAAAAATTTTCAAAAGTAATATCAATGATAAATTTTGAAATAATTGTATATTGATAATACTTAGTTTTTTTAAAACTATGTTTAAATATTGCTCAAAAAATCTCAAATAGTGAAGCAAATTTTTCAGCTAAAAAAAATGTATTCAGAAATTGCCCAGGATAAACTATAAAATTTTTACAAAAAATACTGTTTGTTGTTTATGTTAAAAAAGTACTTATTATTTATGTTTATTTGAGTTTAAGTTTTTTATACACACTTTCAAAACTTTTTCTATCGTTTTAGTTTGATTTTTAGAATAAAAATGTAACAAATTGTGCTACAAAACTATAATTAAGAAGAGCTGATTGCTTTTTTAATTTTTTTCTGAAAAACAGACCTAACATTTAATGGCTCTATAATTTTAGGCATATGTGTCTTTAATTTCCAAGTTGAATAAAATAATGTCTATAAGCTAACTATTTCGTTATACATATGCAACTTTTTTCTATCTTTTATCTTTGTTGATTATTATAGTAAAATTATTTTTTAACTAACGAAAAGAGTTGCTTTTATAAATACTTAATTTACATTTACATTAAATATTTTTACACAACTATATTTTAAAACTTTAATGTTAAAATCTTATTATTCGTATCGTTTGTCGTAAATAACAAATAATCTTTTTTTTTTAACCTATAGTTGTATATACTTTTGCAGTTAGCTGCACAATAACAAAAACATAAAAGTTAGTTAGCTAAGCATACACAAATTATTTTGGCCTTTAATTATTTTTCTGGAAAATATGCAAAACAATACCAATTAGAAAGTATAAAAGTATGCTTTGAAATCAATTTTAAATAATTAAACGTAGATAAACTTATAACAAATGTAGTATATTATGTTTTGATAAGCGAATTACGAATATTAATGATTCATTTTAGATCATGTCCTTTTGCAGTGTCTTGTATTTATTTTAATTACACTTTATAGTTTTGTACCTTAGTTTATGTTTACTTACCTAAAATTAATAATATCATCTAAATTATCGATATCATAAACATATTTAAATATAAGTTTTTGTTTTTGGTTTTAAAAACTATTTCACTCAAGGATTGTAAATTATTTGTAATTCTATTTACAAAACACTACAGAGTTAACATAAACATATATGTTTTTGAGTAATTTTTTTTGTGCTACATTTAGTAATAACAATGTTAATGTTTGCACCACATAAATGTAATAACAGCATATAGTCAACAGCTTACAAAACGTTTTCAGCTCTTTTTCTAAATTAAAAGTTTTAAGTCTTTCTAAAAACGTAAAGAAAATATAATTTTAGTATAAGATATGCAATTTGTAACAAGAGCATCGGTGGATGTTTTATAAATATAAGTTACAGTTTTTGCTGTAAATAAACTAATGAAATTTTAATATAACAGTATAGCAGAACATGTTTTTTAACAGATTTTAAATGATTGTATTTGAAAAAGATTTAATTTTTTGTAATGATAAGCTCTTTCAGCATAACTCCGTTTACATAATATATTTTTTAGATACTTGGAATCTGTAGTTTTTTCATGAATTTTTCAGGCAGATCTACTAAAAAGTTTTTAAATAAAACAAACCACAAAAGTTAAGAAAAAGTATTTACGATCTAAAATCTCAAAAATATTTACAAATTAAACTATTTTTAAACATTATAATATAAAAAAGGTTTCTTACTCGAGGTTGACTCAATTTAATCAAACTTATAATGTAGGTAACAATTTTGAAATAAGATTTATAGCAACTATAAATTTTAAATATTTAACTTTTTTTAATCATACATAAGTTGATTATTTACAGCAAACATTATTTGGTCATGTGGTAAAGTAAAGTGATTAAAACTTACAAATACAATATTAGTTTTCATTTACATGAAATTAGTTATAAAACTAACTTCACCATAAATTAGTTTTAAAAACTGTTTAATTTGTTAATAGTTTATGCATGAATTGTTTTTGAACTAGATACTATAATCATATTTATAAAAAAATTTACTATAATAAGTAGATAAATTATTAAGTTGTAGTAACTAGTTCAAAAAAGAAAATACTTCAGTTCAATAAATATTGTTGTTTCACATAAAAAAAGTAGTAGAGTGCTGTGTTTAATTAATACTATATTTATTTATTTTAAAATTTAGTTAAAGTTATGTAATACATTTTTGATAAAACCTTCTAATATCTCTGCAGTGCTTGCTACATTGAGCTTTGCTAGGTATAACTTTTTTTTCCTTATAAAACTGAATAAAGTAAATAAAACCCTGTTTTTCTATAAACTTAGTATAGTTATTAAACGACTAAAACATCAAATAAAAGTAAATAGAACAAGAAATATGTTTAAGTAATATCAAAATATAAACGCAAAAACTTAGACAAAAAAAAAGAATATTTATTTAAATTTTACTTAATTTCCTTTTTATGCAAAGTTTAGCAATAAGAATAATTTTTTTTTTTGAAGCTAAAAAAGTGTGTTTCTGTAAAACATATCACATTGTACTGTTTAGGTCAATAAATAATAAAACTAAATAAACATATCTTACTTGGCTTAATTCTTAAGTTAAATAAAATACGACAACTGTTGTTTCTTTAAAGTTGCAGTTTAATTTATTTATCTAAACTGTTTTTTAGATTGCTAAAATTTTTTAAAATTCTTTAACAGAATAACTTTTTTCAAACAACAGCTAAGTTTAATTTAATAACCTACTTAAAATTTAAGGTTAGCTAAATTGTCGCATCTTTCATTAAAGTTTTATTATGCTTTGAAAACACCATGTTTATGGTAGCAAAAGAAAAAAAAAAACAAAACATAGTGGGAGAAATCATCAAAGTGTATTACTTTTTGTGGTTTAAACTAATTATTTATAAATTTTTCCTTACTTTGAAAACTTAGTAAAATCATGTTCAGTGTTTTTAGAGTAGAGAATTTTTTAACTAAAATTGTATCTAAATGACCATATACTTCCTAATGTTCATTAAATAAACCTCTCTTAATGTATTATTAAAACATATAGTTATGAATACAAAAATTTTAAGTGATCAAACTTGTAACTATTAAAAAAATATGTGAAAGTAAAGGATTACGTTGTTTTTTTAGTATATGCAGCTATTACAAAGTTGTAGAAGTTAAAATTGTTTTAATAGCTAAAAAAAAGACAGAGCTTAAAAAAAAGACCCCTTTTAAGCCTACTTTATGTACTTTCATAAACTATGTATAAACAACATGTTAACTTCAACAAAAAATGCTAAATTCTTAAACTATACTAATTTACACTTGTGTAATTTTAGACATAGAAAAAAAAAAAAACTTTACTCTGCATTTTTCAGGAGTTTTTAATAAAAATTGTAAAAATGATTTATGCAAGAAGAAACATATAAAAAAAATTGACATTGCTTATTTAGATCTAATGTATAACATTCTTCATCTTAAAAGTATAAACACACTTAATATTTTTGTACAATAACTAGCAGTTTACATAAACTTAAATAAAATAAAAGCAGGCTTCCTTAAAACCTTTGTTTGCTTAACATTTGAGCTACATCTTAAGAAGCATTGTTCGATTTCTTTTGAATTATTCATATTTACTTACATTTGCATATAACCTCCGCTTCAAAAGTTTAAAGCTGTACAATACAATGGTCCTTTAATAAAAAAAATAGTTTAAACAATTCAAAGTTTAGGTTAATTAGTTAGTCATGTTATTCAAAATAAATAGTTATAATTCAGGATATTTTATTTAAAAGTAACTTATTTAAGTACTTTAATTTGTTTTTAGAATCGTATGAGGTATTCAAATATTGCTAAGTGTTCAAGTTACACAAAGATGACTAAAACTTCTTTAAATAAAAACAATTTTAGGTTAATAAAGTAAAAAATTATCACAACAGTAAATAAAAAGTTGTCTTTATTTATAAGACTGTGAAACATATATTTTGTGTTCTTTATATAACAACCTTAAGCTACACTATTATTTCTTTAAAGCAAGTTTCATTTAAAATTATATTAAAAAAGCAATTTTTTTTCAATTCCAAAATGATAAACTTTTTAAATTATGCAATAAATTTAAGTTATAAATAAAGTTCAGTATGAAGCATAAAATAAACATATAAAAGCTTATAAGCTAAATCTTAATTTTTTTTTAGATGAATTTTATAAAACTGATATGTTTAAATCAAGATCACTTGTAACAATTAACAACTTCAACAAAGCCCAAAATTGCTTACTTAACCGAAAATGCGCACTTAGCAAGACCTGGTTAAGATTTGTACATAAATACTAATCCCAAATGTTAAAAACATTTGCGTTAAGAGGTGATAAAAATATCCATTAAAACACAAGATGAATGTTTAGTATATTTATATTCTTTTTAAATGAGGCTATTTAAAGTTTAAACTTACCAAGTTATTTGTATTCATATATAAAAATATAAAAAGTTTGTAAGATATTTTAAATCATTTAAACTTTATTTAAGTGTAGAATTATGGATACACTTTATTTTCATAATTCAATCCTAGGGGACTTTACTGTTTATTATTCTCTAACTATAATGTCTAAGTTTTAAAAGGTTTTTATACATAATTATGTTTAAATTTTAAGGTTTGTTAACTACAGTGAGAACTTACTTTTACAACTTTTTGAGGCATATGTTTGCTGAACAATATTTTTTTACGTATTATTTTTGTTTCTAGTTTATTTTCATTAAATATGAGTAAACTTACATATCAACGGACATTTTTTAGCAGTTACTTACTGGTAAAGTTTGATGGTTAAAGTACAAAATACAAGTTTAAGTTTTGAACACAACGTATTTTAGTTTAAAAATGCGTACACCAGCGGAAGACTTAGTAATTAGTACGAACAAGCGGTTTTATACCAACGATACTAAAAACATATATTTAAATATTTTTATTTGTTTATTTTTACTTCTACTGCAATAAAAGCTTACTTAAATTTATCCTAATTTATTTTTAACTATTTTTATATAAATAAATTTATTGTTACAAACAGCAAGTAATTAAGTTACACAAACCTTTGATAATTTATTTATGATTAAAACAGTATTAAATTATTTTGATTATTTTTACTTTTTATCAATATTTCTATTAACAGTTTAATATTTTAATTAAAGTAATTCAAAGTAGAAACTAAATTTCTTTACAAAATTTGCATATTTCAAGATTTTTGATAGTTTTGTAAAACAAAATGTTTTATTTATGTTTTTTATGAGACTATACTTTTGGAAAATAGTTACAAAACAGTTAAACTCGATACAATCATAAACTATGTTAATATGGTATGTGTCAGCCTGATGTCTTTCAAGTAAAAAATTACTTTGTAAAACAAAATATTATCAAAATAAAAAGATCGTAACTAGTTTATTTAATTTATTGTTTATTCTAATAAAAAATAATCACATAGCTTTACTGATTTGATGATTTGTAAATCGTCTTAAAATAATTTATTAACGTGTAAATGTCAAAATGTAGGTAGCTTGTAAAAAGTATAATGTTTTCCAAATCATAGTTTATTGAACGACAAAAAAGACAATCAAAATATGTAGTCCTAAACCTTGTGTACGAAAAACCTTTAGGTTATCGAGTTGCACACCACGGATACCTTTTTACGTCTTGTCCAGGGGCGAAAACGGGAAGAAATTTTGAGAGTTAAGTTAGCTATATATTTTTTACTTTTTAGCTTAGTTTTTTAGTAATTATAGTTATTCTAGTTTTCTATCTACCAGTTTAGCCTTAAGTAGTAAGGTAGCAAAAAAGTAAATGGGTAATTAAATAACTGATAGTGTGATATTCTTGAATTTGTAATATAGAGTTATAAAAGGTTACACCCATAACAATTATTCTATAGTAGTACATTAACTTAAAAAACTTAAATAAAACTTGACCAAACAGAACATTTATATATGGAAAATCATAGCGAAATCAAAATACACATCAGAATTTTTCAAGTGTGTAAATAAGATTGTCTCCCAGGCACAGAAAAAAAACTCTCCGATTTTTTATACCTTGAAAAACAGTCAATTATCAAAACTTATCAATTTAAATTTTCTGTTTCAGAGACATTTCAAGAAAATTTGCTTTTAGCAGAATGTATATAGTTAAGTTAAGTGTTATTTATTTAATTTGAACAAAAGTATTTTAACTTAAAGTAAAAATTTAATAAAAGGTAGGCAGCCATTAAGTAATGAGTCAGGTTTGTTAAAATTTTTCTGAGGCTAGCTTTGTTAGAAAAAAAAAAACAGTATTCGTGGGTTTTCGTAGTTTTAAAATAGTTTACTAAAAGAGTAAAAAAATCAAAATAATAATAAAATTACAACTTTTTAAGCATTATCAATCATTAAAATCTAATTAAGAGTAATCTTTAATAATATACATTAAAAAAGCTAAATATAATATACTTAAAAAAGTTATTTTTAATCTTTAAGTCTCTCAGGTTAGTGATTTCTGCATTGAGGTCCTTCCTTAGTTATCCGACGACTGCTTTAACCACTGCGAGAAGATATATATTTTAACTTGACTACTATATTTTTAGTTTTTGATGGAGCTTTAAAACAAACTAACATTAATCTATTTTTTCAAGCAGAAGTTATAATTGTAGTTTAACATTGAAGGAAGTCAAACTATACTTTATCCAGGTAAAAAAGCAAAATAAATCTGGTTATAAATAAAGTTAAGTCCAATAACGCCTAAAAAAGTTTAAACTCTTTGTAATAATGAAGCAAGATAGAAAACTTTCTTTCCTGTAAAAAAAAGAGTTTGAAAAAATTACATAATTTTAGATTTGTGTTTATTTTGTAAAGTAATTATTCGCAATAAAATTATTTTTGACTTTAATTTACTATAAACTAACCTACTTTAAATTATTTTACTTTACCTAATTAAATCTAATACCCAATAGATACTAATTAGTAGTAGTTTTGTATAATATACTATATAGCTCATTTGCTCACATTTGACAACTCTAATTAGAATGCAGCCTGTTTGAAAATATTTCTTGAAAACAAAATTAAACTAGATATTAAACTGTATCTGTAGTCTATGAGTTGATAACCGTAAATTTTTATCGTACACCAGGTCCTTAGACCAAACATTTGAAGTAATTTCTTTATCGTTTAATAAACAATATCTTTAAAACTTTAAGTTCATAGCAAAAATGTTAAGTTAAAACAAAACTGCTTTTTGGCTAAATGGGTGAAGTTTGTCTAAAATTCTAAAGTGTATAAGCTTCTTCTTAATAAAATCTACAGTGAGCACCTAATGAAACTAGAGAATCTGCATTTTGTTCTATAGTTTTACTTAAATTTTAAAAAGCTTTTTAAACAGTATTCTACATAAGTTTTTTTTTAATAATATTATAATACAAAGATGCTAGTTTTATGCACAACAATTAAAACTAACACAATAGGAAATTTATTATATATGTGCAAAGAAAACTTAATATACAATAAAAAAAATATATTGTTCAATAAATAGTTTTTCTTTAATCTAAAAGTTTGTATGTTAAGTTTAAAAATAAAGGATAAAAGAACATTATCATATTGTAAGATATTTTTTTAATAAAATTAGCTATCTATTTATACATTATTCACTTTCTATTTAAATTTTGTAAGGGCGAAGCAGTACAAGGAGCTTACTTGTAAATAAAACTTTTGGTAGTGAGGATAAAAAAATATTTTTAATATATTAGAACTTTTTGGTATAAGGGGAGCAAAAATTTTATTGTCGAGGTAATATCTAAGTCAAAAAAAAAATTTCGTAAATTTTGGGTGATTTGTTTCAATTTTGTTCAAACATTGATGTTGGATTGCCACAAGGCTCAGTTTTGAAAAGCTACAAAGACATTTATTGTTTCCAATACATTTTAATGATATACAGAATAATACTAGCTTAAGGATTCTAAACTTTGCAGATGACACCATACTATATACAACTAACAAATACTATAACTAAAACAAACATGTACAAGGCGCTGTCGACCTTAAATTAAATTTAAAACAATTTCAGACTGGCTTACTGTAACAAACTCAAGTAAAATATTGACAAAACAAGATACATGTTTTTTTATTGAGTAGAAAAAAAAACTATAAAAAAGTATAAATATAAATGCAAAAGTTGTCAAATCAATTATATAAAAAAGTAAACAGTTATATACATTTTAGCAGTCATTTCAAAAATAATTGGTGATACTTTTTAGATAAATATCTTTGAATTTAATCTTCAACTTCCTCTTCATGAGTGACATTAAATACGGGTTGTTGTGCTGGGGCAGAGCAAAACAAAACAAGATTTATGGGAGTCAATGTACTTATTAAAAAGGTGTTTTGATTACAAAATAGATGATAAAAATTAAAAAAAAATAAAATGACAAAAAATTTATTAAATTAAAAAATCTGTTTAAGTACGATCTAAGTGTCTTATTGTAAAATTTAAAAAGTGACTTTTCACCCTATAAGTTCAAGAGTTTTAAAATGCCAAAAAGTACATTACTATTCGACAACATTTTCTCAAAGAAACTTTTTCTTACCAATTTGTAATAGATATAGGTATAAATCTCTAGCCTATCTTGGTAGTAAACTTTAAAATAATACGTTTAACGACTTAAATGATCAGGGGAATTTTGAACGATACCAGGCCAATCTTAGAGTTTATTTACTAAATTAACAATTAACTGTATAAAGTTATAGATAGGCTACAATGAGGAATTTATTTTTCTACGTTTATCAATTATACTGATAATTACTAAATCTTAGGATAGTCCTAGCTAATTGTTTAAGTTGGGTTCTGATGATATTGGTCCAGTCTAGGTTGTAGCAAGTACTATTATGTTTTAATTATATTTATACTAACATATCCATTCCGACAGACTTTAAAAAGTATCCAAGTGGTTTGCAACTCGATAACAGAAAAGTTTTTCGTGCACCTAGTATCAAGTACTTTGTGTGTTTATTTGTTCAATAAACGATATAAAAATTTTATTAAATAAGTTTTAAGTTCTTTAATAAAGATACATCTACAAAAACTTTGATATACGGCTACAAAAATAACTAGATGACTGTTAAGTGTCAATTGAAAATATCTTAGATAGTTTAGTAATTGTTTATTGAACGACATAAAAAAGCGCTGAAAACATCTTGTCCTAAGACCCGGTGTTCGAAAAAACCTTTCGGCTATCAAGGATTCATTAATTTATTTTCATAAATTTGTTATAGTAAACAGATTTTTTCTATTTGTTTTTATGGTTTATGTTGTTATAGTTGATACTATCGTATGTATATATATATTTATTTACAGGTATATAGTTAGTAAATTAAAACAAAAAAAAACAATATTTTATGCTCTAGTGTAAAATCACGCCCAAGGATACTAATTATTTTGCAATTTAGAAAATAAATCAATATGCTTAACTTTACTGCTCCAAACAAAAAATAACTTTTATCACTTAAATAACTTTTTTTTTATGTTCAGTTATTCTAAGTTATATTGTGTCTTGTTCTTCTTTTAATGCATGTTTTTCTTCTTTTTATATATCTAATTTTTGTAAAAGTACAATTTATTACTGCTATTACACTTTTTTTTTTTACACAAATCAGATAAAGTAAACAATTGGTGTGAAGCTCGATGACCGAAAGGTTCTTAGACACCAGGTTTTTAATTTCTCCAACACTAGGCCCCTTGACTAACATTTTTCTCCGTTGGTTTCTTTAACTTGTTCAATAAACAAAAAGGTAAATGTTATTTTATTTTAATTTAAATATGTAGCGTTCAACTTAGACTTTTACATTATATTTAGTTTGTTTCTTTGCTTTAAAGTTTGATTTGTTAGTGCAAGAAAATTAAATTAATAAATCAAATCATCCTACCAAATCAAAAGTTTTAAAACTTCATACTACTCAAAATTTATAACGCTAATCTGTCATTAATTTTTAAGAAAAAAACGTACTTAATACTTAAAAAAACTGACGATAATCTTTGAAAGGTGTTTTAGGTTGATAAAATTTATAAAAATTATAGATTTAAGCGAAATACAACTTTACCCGATAAGATAAATATTTTTAGAAATAAACATTTTACACTTAGTATAGCTCTTAAATCTAAGTAAAAATTATATTATGATAAGCGTAGAAAATTGAATTTTCTTCGTGTTAAATAAAGTTAAATCATCAAAAATCTAATGTAATATAAAAATATAATTAGTCTACTTTCTTATTTTGTAAATATCCAGATGTTGATACAAAACTTTTTTTTAAATCGCGCACACTAATGATAGCTATGCGGTAGAAGATTTGCCACTAATTTCATTTAGAACGAAAACTACGTGCTTGAACAAAGAAGGGTTGTTTCGATGAAATTACAGTTAAATTTTTCAATTATGTTCAAAGTATGTGCTTATAAAAAGTCCACAACAAGTTTTTAAAGTAAATTTATTTTTTAATATTTGTTATCTAAAAATTTATAGTATCCTTTAAGCGACTAAAATAAATAAAAAAATAAAAACTAAGGAACAGAAAGTTTATAAAAAATATTTTATAACCAATTTGTGCATAAAACAAATTAACGTAGATAAATCTAACTTTTTTTGGAAGTATCGTAATGTTTAGTATTTAATTTATATATAAAGCAGTGTTTTTTTTTTCAAAAAAGTTTTATAAAATTACCTTAATAAAAAAGTTAAACGGTATTAAGTTTGTTTTAACCTGTTTGTAATATACTAAACAGTTAAATATAAGTGATATCTTAAAAAGTTAAATTTCTATTCCTGTGCTAAAAATATCGATCGTTTTATAGATAAGTTGTTAAGCTAATTTGTAGTATTATTATTAGCCTTTATACCTTTATAAATGTAAAAATATTAAGAATAAAAATAAACTTTTTAGTTCTTTTGTAGAGTCATAAAAATTTCTAGTTTTTACTGCATGATGACTTAATAGCAAAATGCTTTAAAAAATGTTTTTGCTTATTACTATTATTTCATTTTATTGAAAACAATTAAGTGTTGTATGGTTATTAGTTCATATGGCGAAAATATACCTTTGTCTGTCTTCAAGTTAAGATATTACTATATTTAAATAGTGTCAATAATACTGTTTCAGAAGTTTTCCAAAGAAATGTATAAATAGATAAAGAAATGTATATAAACGTTTGTTTTGTGACATAGCAAAAAAGATTATTATGCATTTGAGAATAAATGACCTCCTTTTTTTCTTAACTATGAAATGGACCAGTTTAAGTCGCCACAGAAAAACTCGCTATTTATAATATATAGTTTAAAAAAACTAAGGTTTTTACTTAAAATTTATATATAAAACATTGTTTAGTACCCAGGACGACGCATGATGGCGTTAAAGAATAATATAAAAACATATTAACTATTTAGTTATATCTATCTTACATCCTTAACTTTTTTTTAAAGTTTTTTATAGCATAAATCTAATCTAAATGCATTCAAAAACATAGAAACCTATAACATTTAGTTAATGGTATCATAGTACGTGGTCGTTTGTAAGTAACATAAGTTTTTATGTTTTAATTAATAAAAGGTCCGCTATCAAATAAAAACAAAAATTAATAAAGTTCATTTTGCGTCTCATTTCTTCATCTTGTTTGGCTTCTTAAAGTATTCTTTTCCCTTTCTTTCAGTCTTTTGTGAACAGTAGATCTCCATTTGGCGCGGTCATTTGAAAGCAACTCACATCAAATCACTCTAGGTCACGCTTGCATTCGCCCTTAAGACGTAATTTTGACGACCTCGGTTGCTTTTGCCAACGACTAACTCGCCATACAAAAATTATTTTAAGATTCGCTCAGCACCCATCCTATGAACATGACTGAGCAAGCGAAGCCTGCGCTGAGGGTAAAGTACATGGTGGAAGTACGTCTCAATACTTCCTCGTTGGTGATCTTTTGTTTCCATGCAATTCTAAGGATGCGACGAAGGCATCGTAGGTAAAAGGTAGTAATTTTCTTCTCCTGCACACTATACAACGTCCATGTTTCACTACCGTATAGCAGACTACTGAATACACAGGAAAGATAAACTTTAGTCTTTGTGCGAATGCTTAATGTTCGATCATCCCAAAATCTTGCAGTAAAACGTGCGAAAGTGCATGAGGCCTTACCAATGCGACTATTTATTTCTGAGTCCAATGATGCGTTTGATGTAACATTTGAGCCAGGGTATACAAACTTTTTTACATTTTCGATATCCTTGCCATTGATTTTGATTGATGGTAAAGTATCTGTTACTTGACTTCGAACTTTAGTGTTCTTAAGAGCCAAAGTCCAAGCATGCCGGTGAAAACTGACTCAGTAGTGTCAGCAGGTCTTGGGCAGAGTGAGCCACGAGTGCAGCATCATCAGCAAAGAAAATACAATCTTCAGATTTCTCTTTGCTCTTAAACTTGCAAGATTGGAAAGTCGTCTATCAGTTCTTGTATGGACTGTGATACTAGTTGTTGAGGAACCAAAAGTATGCTTTAGTAGCATTGAAATGAAAATTACAAACAGAGTTGGAGCAAGTACGCAACCTTGCTTTACCCCTCTTTTGATTTCAAATGAATCAGAAACATTACCGTCATATATTTCATTAGTATTGCGTATTGTAAATACTAGAACTAGGCTAAAGATTTGCGAAAGTTTTAAGTTCAATAACTTTTAGTTACATGGCAATTTGAATTATAAAGGGCCTGCCACAACTCAAAAAGTATTACAGATTTGAAAAAATAAAAAAGGGGTGATAGATTTAATTAATAAGATTAGAATAGTAAAAAAGATAAAAAGGAAAATATCCAAAGATAACTTTTAAAAGTTTAAATATTCCTTTATTTTGATTCGTATTTTTATAATTTCAAATTTTTTTTTAATTTTTCAAAAACTAAAAAAAAGTTTGTAGTTAACAATTAGACCTACAACTCCTTTTTTTTGAACTCTGTATTATTTTATGAGTTGTGAACTTTCAAGTTTTTTTTTTTAATTTCAATTTTCCCAATTCGAATAGTCGTACACCCATAAATTTTTGGTGTTCTTTACAAAAAGTTTATAAATTTGCTTTTGAGGCCGTAGAGCGTTAAGACAGTTTTTGCAGCTTGGCTTTAGTTTTGCTGATTTTTACAAATTTTTACCACTTTAAAAACAGTATGTAACTTCTGAGATTTAACGAATGAAAAGAAAAGAAACCATTAGATTATATTATGGAAATAGCAAAAAATAAAAAAAGCTTTTTTCATAAACATTCTTATTTATTAATATGTTTTTAAGCAATGTATTTGAAAGTTTTTCAGTTGAATACTTGTATTATAACAAACAGTAATATTGTAGAAGTAATTTTTTACTACTATGTTTCTTAATTAGTAAAAAAAAATTGAATACTTTTCACTTTTAGTCTTAGTAATCCATCGATTATTATTTATTAATTAAGAATGCAAGAGTGGGATTTCAAAAACCACAAGGTGCATACAAAAATTATTTCTTAAAAATTCGAGGTCCTAAGCAAAACATCCTAGGATGAAAAAGATTTTTGATATTTTTTTTAAGTTTCCAAGAAAATTAGCAACAAAATATTCTTTTTCCTTACTCTTGCATCAAAAACTTTTTGGAAAACTGACTATATTTTAATAATAACTAAGAATTTTTAAATTCTTAAAACTTATTGTATAGCTTTTACTTTAAGTCTTTAGATAAGAGCTAATTAAAATTAAAAAAGTTATAAATTGACTAGAACTACTCCGTTACGTAGTTAGATAAACCGTTTTGTAAAATCACTACTATTAATTAAGTCTACTATAACAGACTTTAAGTGGGTAATTAATTCTTTATATTACTTTATTTTGTTTTTTTTACAAGTTTTTTTATTATAATTATAATTTTGTTTTAACAGTGAAAACGTTTAAAAAAAAAAGAATTTATAAAACACGAACTTACATTAGTCTATTTTATGACAAGTCTTTATCAATTTTGTACAGCTGAATAATAAAATCTAAAAACTTTATCTTTTTTTGACAAATAGATATTATTTATATTTAAACTAATATTTGTTTTTACTTTAGAACAGATATTTAAATTTTAGAAGTCAAAAGTCCAAGGTTATCAGCAAACTTTGTTTAGCTAAAGTTTAAAACTATGAATTAAACGTAAATATTTTTGAGATATTAATCAAACTATTTGCAGTCAAACTTGTTTTATTAGCAGTTTTATATATTTTAAAAAATTCTTCATTTATGCAATAAATTTCGTTTGAAGTAGTTTATTTCAATTTTTTTCATTTGTTTGCAAATTAATTTAGCCAGAATGTATTAATTGTATATTATCACTGTATTTGTTTTAGCTAAATGAATGACATCTAAATTAATAAAATTGTGGACTTAAATTTGATTTCTTATTGTAACTTTGTAGGTTGAAATTAAGTTTAGGGTTGGCTACTTAATTTGTTACACAAAAATTAGTTAATAAGTAGAAAAGTTAAAATTTAATAAAACTCTTCTACAGCCATTTTTTTGTAGTTAGTAGTTTTAACTATGGAACTTTAAAAAAAATTCAATCTGAATCAAAAAAGTTTATGTGTTAGAAATTCTTTATAAATAAATTGATGTGTAAATAATTCAGCTTATAGTTTATACTTATAGTTTTATTTTTGAACGTACATAACTAGGGTTACTAATTTAGTAAACACTTAATATTTTTTTATTTGTATTAGCTTGTATTTACTTCTGCTACTTTCGGGTGCTTTTTGTTTTAACTTAAAATCTCATGCTCAAGATTTTTTTTACGATACTCTAATCGTCATACTACTTTTACAATGGGTTTTATTTAGCTTTTAAACTCTAAACTAATTAACTTGATCTTAATTTGGTTAATTAAATTAAATTTAAAAAAAAAAGAGAATTTATGTTTCATTACTATATTTATTTATTCTAAACTAATAAAACTATAGATTTTGTTGTTCTTTTTTAGTATAAAACTCAGAAATGGAAAACTTCTACTAGTAAAAAAGTATGTTCTTTTTATTTAAACTTAACTAAAAGTTTAGTGATTAAAGCGCTAATTATTTTTCAGCTTTATCACAATGATCCTAATTATCTGTCCTGGACAAGGCGTTAAACTGTATCCAAATGGTGTGCGACTCGATAACCGAAAGGTTTTTCGTGCACCAGATCTTAGGAACAATAGTTTTGAGCGCTTTTTTGTTATTCAAAAAACATTATTAAGATCCTAAACAACTCAATTCGTCAGCTTTAAAAGGCCATGCTTTATATAAAACTTGTACTTAATTCGCACTTCTTAGATATAATTTTGACATATTAATTTTTATCTATCAAAAAGCTATGCAGTGCAGAATTGATTCTAATTAAATCTGTAGCTTTTTATTCAAAGTATACGACTTTATGTAAAAAAATTTGCATAATTTAATGTTGTTTCTAATAACTACGTTAAGTGTTCGATTTTGAAAATTCCACAAAAACTCCGAAAGTTGTAAAATAAAACAATGTTAGTAACATTATGTTACTAAAATTTTTAGTAAAATTGAGACTACAAAAACTAAATTAAATGTGAGAAAAACTTCAAGATTTTTAAAATATCATAAATGTTATAAAATGTTGAACTTTATTTTTGTACATCTCTTTTATTTTTTAATAAAGTCCTAAAAGTGTATAAAAAAAATCTAAAAAACTCAATAAATTTTGCAAATAAATCCCGAGTTCTGTAAAATATTACCAAAGTTATAAATTTTAGGCCTATCAAACGTATTTTTGAGTTACATTGTGATTTTTGTACTTGTTTCGAATGAAAGTTTTTACGGGTTTACACAAGTGGCAACACATAAGGAATAATAGGGGGTGTGAAACAAAATAAAATGCCTTGTATGCAGTTATTACTTATACTTCAAGTTCCGTTTATTTTTGAAGTTTCAACATAACAGCATACTTTAATATAAAATACAATGACATTAGATGTAGTTTAAATTGCGCTGTTACCGGTCATCACGCGTTATTTCAGATGTTTTTTTTTTAGTTTTATAACATTTTCGAGCTAGTTACGTCCTTGGTTTTAAATAAAATATCGTTAATTTGTTTTTTTAGATTTATTATTCATTTCAGTACTACTAACTTTTTCTTCTTTGATAAATTAAAACTGAAATTAACTATTTTCATCGTATTAAGCAACGGATGACTTTAAAATTAGCTTTACCAAAACATGTTATGCATAAATTTAACATAAATTTTTATTCAGTATACAAACTAAAATTATTTAGTTAGTTATCTTTTTCTTAAACTTTAGACTAGTATAGTTTGTAAATTAATAACTTTGTCAATAATTTAAGAAGTTTAGTTATTGTATTTTAAATTATGTTGATAAAGCTAAAGAAAAAATAACAGTTTTGTTTATCAACTTTTTTGTTTAGTTTGATTTATTATTTTATTAAGATTTTAACGCTTAGATATAAAAAACTTCAAAAGTTATTCGTTTTAAGATTGAAACAAGGTAGTTGAATAAACGCAGAGTTTTTTAATTTACATTGAAAAACTAATAAATAAATGGTAAATGAAAACAATCTAGAAAATAAGTTTATTTTAATACTGTATAGCAGTTAAAAAAATAATTCATAAACTTAATGAGATTTAAAAATAATAATATCTTAAATAACTTAACAAATAAAAACACTTTTAGCGACTAAAAGTCAGCAAAACAATGATCGAAAATCTAAACCTGAATTTTACTAGTGTCATAATTTTTATGAGCTTTTGGAACAAATAAACATACGACTAACATCTAATACGACTGACATTTAATACGACTAACATTAAAGTGTAAATAACTTGTTAAACTTAATAATTGACTCATTTAACATGAAACACATGTTTTTAAATCGCTTTTTGGTGTCTAAATTATGTTTGATTAAACTGATGCTTTAGGATAGTTAATATTAAAAGAACTGGACATAAAAAGTAGGTTCGTAATTTTTTTTTCTAATCTTTTTTATTTACAAAACTTTACTTTTGAAAACAATCAAATTAAAAAAACATATACTTTAGCTGATGAATCAACAATATTCAAACAGATTTTTCAAATTTTAGTTAATAATGTTAAGTTCAACTCCACTAGACTTAATATATTAAAATTTACAGTTTAATTTAAACTAATAAATAGTTTTGTACAAAGTTATAAAACTAATTTTAGTTTTATTAATAGGGAAAAAATGGTTTCATTTTTAATCTAAAATATTCACAGTAAAACACGTATTTTGTATTTTATTAAAAATAACGATATATAAATAAAACAATTGTTTTAAGTTTTTATTTTTTAAATAAAAAAACTTATTAAACTTTATTCCTACTAAAACCAAAAGAAAATATTAAACAATTATTTTGAAAATAAGTTTTGGGAACACATTATTAAAAAAACTGACGACTGTATAGTGTATTTGGTGTTATGATAAAAACTTTTTAAGAAGTGGTAGTTACAGTGAGTCAAAAAAGAATTTACATAATAACTAAAAATAGTTAAGTAAAAAATTACTTACTTTTTCGACAGTTTTAGAATTATATACTAATAGTGTAATTGATATTAATTACAATAATTAGAACACATATTAATTAGTTTTAAACCATGAATTATATAAACTTAAATTTTTTAACCTTAAAATTAAATAAATTATCCAATTATATATTGTTCTGGTTCCTTAAAACTTCTTAGACCTAGTGTATTTTTTTATTATTTTTGTCTTAATCTCGCACTTTGTAAATCTATTAAACAATACCAAAAAAACATTTACATAAATTCGCCTAGCGTTTTATTTTGCTTGAAGTATTTTCAATGTTCGTTCTCAGCTAACAAAACCTAATAGTTAATAAATAATTTTTTGTTTGCTAAAGACGAAACATTTTAAGCAATTCAAAAAAGCTAAACCAAAAGTTTTTAAGTTTATTTAATGTTATATGATATATTTAAAAAGTACTGAACAACAATATCATGAAAAATTTAAAAGTACTTAGTAGGGTATATTTATGGTTAAATAAATCTTTTAATTTTTCTTTATTTAAAATTTACTAATTTTACTTAGTAACAAACATTAAGACTGTACTTTTCTAATTGTTTTTATTTTTGTTCAAAAGTATTACAGTAGCAGCTGGAAGATATTGTTTAAACTCATTTTAAGCTTTTGACTGACACCAAGTGAAAAATTACTTGTCCTTTATGTCACGTGACTAAAAATTTATTGTGATTGGTTTAGTCAAGAAGTAAACATATTTTTATTGTAGTGAATTAAATTTATCAGATTAAGATAAGAGTAGCATACATTGCATTACACACTCAAAAGGAGTTGCAAGATGGCTTCTAATCCCAGAAAATTTTCTGAAAAGATTGCTTTACATAATCAGAAGCAAGCTGAAGAAACTGCAGCTTTTGAAAGAATTATGCATGAAGTTTCTGAAACTAGATATGTATGTTGTGTCATAATTTGTTTTTTATTTATAAAAGACTCTTTATTTTAGTTTTAGGAAGTTATAAAAAGCTTTAATATTTTTTACAATTTATTTTCGTTTATAATTAAAAGTTGTGGCTTGGTGGCTCTTAGGTCCACATAACTAATATGAATACTGTAAAAGTTGAAAAGTTTTAGATTAAAACTCGCTAGTCAGCATATAAACAAGAATTTTTTGATTGAAAAAGTTTTAAAATATATAAAAAAAATAACCTTAAGTAAGAAGAATGTAATGCTTTAAAATAATTATAGCTATTGTATTAAATGTATTTTTTGATAGTTTATTAATTGTTACTTATTGCCATTAGTAACATTTCTTAAGAATTTAAATATTATTTTTTTTTACGGTGTACCACAAAAAGTTTTGTTATAGAGAGATTAGTTTTATGTAGTTATTTGAAATTAAATTTAATATTAATTTTCAATTTATCACTTTAGTCAGTATACTGTTGAAAAATGGATACAGCTCTATCTTAATTTTTTATCATATAAAAAGTATTTTTTTTGTCTAAGGTCACAGGTCAAAGGAGGAAAACTATTTTAATAAGCTGATTTGGTCTTATTTCTATATTTTAACTAATAACTAATTTTTACTCTCTTAAAAGTTTAAAGTAACTTTTGAGGTATAAACAATTAAAGTTAGATAGTAAAGTTGAATATAGATATGTTGCCTTTCAAAAAGCATAAACTATAACAACAGCAAAAACTACTTTTTAAATATTTATCTGCTCAAAGATCTTTTAATCAAACCATTTCGAAATTTTAGTAAATTAATTTTTGCATGATCTGATAATATTTTTTAGTATATCACAGAAAACTTCAGACAAATATTTATAGACTAAATTTGTTTTTATGTTAACTCTTCTGAAAAAATACTTATAAATATATACAAGTAATTTTTGTTAGATGTTACAGATTAGGTAGAAAAAAATTAAATGAAATTGTTTTAAAACTATAAATAAATTAGCATTAATCTTCAATTGCTTTTATTAAGCTTTTTTAGACTAGGAAATAAAGTCGTACATGTTATCTAAACTACATCTTTAAAATATATTGAAATGTGTTTAAACTCATTAAAAAAGACCTGATTTAAAAATAGAATGTGAATGCATCCATTATTTTTTATAATAAAGTTTATCTTAAGATTAAATGTTAATGTTTTTCAGGGACAACCACGTCTTCACAGACCAACTTCATCAAACCATCTCCACCCGCACCCACCATACATTCCAGGCAGATCATTGTTGGGTGGGTCACTTCCCAATGTTAACACAATGGCTGTCAATCCTCAACTTGATCATATGGTTTGTTATTAACTTCTTTATTTGTAAAAGTAATTTTTTAGTAGATTTAAGAAAGTTGTATAAAAAATTTAAAGTTAAACATTTTAATGATAAAGATTATCTTTCAAACTAAATGTTTAATTTTATCTTAAACTTTGGTGATTTTTAGTATATACTTTTAACTTATTTTTGTTTTGTAAACTATGACCTTACATGTAGTTTAATTTTCTATATTCGCGTATTTAATTGTTACATCAAAAATACTTTTAACTTGATTTCTTTAACAGTTCAGATTTCTAAAACTAAAAAAATATTAATTTACCATATATATAAATTTTCATAGTACGAAACTGAAAGAGATCAAAACATAACTATATTAAATTATGAGAAAATAAATTTGCTATTTTTATCTATGCATTTGTTATTTAACTTAATTTGATTTCTTTGTATGTTAAAAGCTTTTTTTGTTTGTTTTTGTTTTGATAAATGAAAAAATATTTATTGTTAGTTAGTTTATAAATAGGTAGTCATAAGATTATAAATATACATTTTTTAAAGTTGTATTGTTCAATTACAGTTTATAAGTACTATTGTTTGCATGGCATTTCCACCATCAGATAAAGTCAGTGTCATAGATCGATTTTAGAAATATTTATTTTATATCTGATATTGTTTATTTTTGTTAGTGGTCATTGAAGCTTAGTTTGATTTTCAACTTTCACATGTACTTTGTTACATTTTATTAAAATAAAAAGTATTAAACCTTCTGTTATTGTAGTTTTTTAATTTTTTAAATCAGTACTATTAACTTATACCTAAGCTCATGTTTGTAGTTTGCTTATTTTTGTAAGTTTAGTTTTTAAGTTATAATTTTATATTAGATATGTTATATTTAAAAAGAATGTTTTAGTTTCAGCTGTTATACAAAAAAGTTCAAAAAATATGTACATATTTAATTAATTTGGATAATTTTATATTTTTCAGCATCATCGGCACTTTGATGAAGTAAAAATGATGTCTAGACATGCTGGTCTAGAACCCAGATATGCTGGTAGAATTGAGTCAAGACCTAGACCTTACGACCCAAGAAGGGCACCCGCACTAGAAAGAAACAGAAGCAACTTAGAACAAAACCGAACTAATTCTTCTATTTATCTTCCTCTACCCCCTGAGTCTAACTGGAGAAGGTTAATAGTTATTCAGTTATGTACAGTATCATTTTTCTCTAATGATATTTAAAATTAATATATATGTATAACTATTCAAAATATAAATTTAGGTGTTTGTTAACAAAAGATCCTAGTGAAACAAGTTCACTGGAATATATAATAAAAACAAATGTCGGTACAATAAAAGATGGATACTGTATAATTTGTTTTTATTATATATGTATATATATTTGAATTTAACAACTTATTTTTATTAAAAGGTATTTTACTTGCTAAAAAAATTAAAAACCATTACTCAGATTATTAAACTTAACAGGTGTATCATAAGCATTTGTTAGTCTTTAAACTACTATTGTTATTTTTTGAGCTTTTATGTACATAAAAATGTATGATACTATTTAACTAATATGTAATTTTGTATTATCATTTATATATGTGTAAACGAATCCATAATATAACATAAGATAAGCTGTAGGTATTAAGTACTAAAAACAAAAAGTACTTTTTAAGGTTTATGTTCAATAAAAAAATCTTAAAATTTTTTCTAAATTGTGTAAAATTTTACTTATATTTTTTATTATACTCTAGCAATCAACAAATGATACAATTTATGTTTTCATAACCTTACTGTAAAACCTTTTATAGAGTTAAGTATATTATTTGTTTTCATATAATATAATACTGTTAAATATTGTATTACTAAGTTTCAGATTAAATTGGAATCAGTTTTTTATACTAATTAGATTAATTTGCAAATAAAATAGATTATGAAAACTGTTAATTTAGCTAGAATGTTAAGATTGCCTTAACATTTTTATTCTATGAATGTTGTTGTAGTACACAGTGGACCCAAATCATGCTGAACCTTACATAATGAGTGAAGTTTTATATAGATTCAATATTTGTAAATATTTTCGAATGTTTTAATTTAGTGTAGCCCAATTTTCTATTCATAGAAATCTTAAAACTAATAAAACAATATATCTTAAAACAAAAGTTGTCTGACTTAAAGTACTACCTTCCTAAAATAGTTTTCCTTCATGCATTTTTGTATGTAAAAACAGCTTTATCTTATACTTAAAAAAGAGGTAAGTTAAATTCTTATTTTAATAATTATTGTCTTGTAACAGCTTAGTGTAAATGTTTTGTAAATGTTAAATTAAAATTTTAATAATGAAAAAGCAATTTGTCAATGAAACTTTTAAAACTATAGGGTATATCTGTAGAATTTTTTGGCTGAAACTGTCTAAAAAAGTTAAAAAATATTTTGTGGATTTTTGTAGAGTGTTTTTATAACCTTATTAAAATCTACTAAATGTATTGTTGTGAAGTATATTTGCATATATATCTGATGCTTTTTAGCCATGTACCTTAGTCTTTAAAGGTTTACTAGGTTAAAAAATACTTTGTTTCACTTTTTTGCGAAAAAAGAAAATCAAAATAGTTAAGAAAACTACTAATTGAACTTATTAAACAAAAACTTAAAAAAATGTTTTGTAAACTATAAAAAGAATTTTAAAACAATTGAAAAAAAAATATTATAAATCTTGATGTTTAATTATTTAAAGAAATTTATGAAAAAATCCTTTCAAATTGCTTTGCGCCAACTGGTATTACTTTTAGTGAAAAAATTTTTTTTAGTTTTTTTTTTTCAATTTCGTTTGAAGCTCTAATTGTGCTAGAATTTGGTTTTCTGGTCGGTAGTTTTGAAAGAAAATTTTACAATAAAAAGTCCAATGTTCATTTGCAGGTCCACTGTGTAGTATGTAGATAAGTATAATTAAAAGCCAACAGGTCACTGTGAACTGTGGAGATATATAAACTTTTGGTTTAATTTTTATAGTTAAGTAATACACTTAAAAAAAATTAACTTAAGCTCTTTGTGATTTGTAGTGAAAAATTAGTTATGTAATTAATTAATAATTAAAAATTGTTATATTAAAAACCATATTGTTATTTTTAGATGTTATAAATTATGTTTGTAATTTTTTTTGGTGCATGTTGCTTGTAAAAATGGGTTTTAAGGGTTTCACAATAAATGTTTGCTTTAATCATTTTATATGGTGTCCATTTTCTATACTCTAAAAAAAAGTCAAGATGCATAAATGCTTTTGAAGTGTCATATAAGTAATGTTATTTAAAAAAATATTCAAACAATTTTTAAATTATGTTAATTTTACCTAAATGTTACTTAGAATCAGTTTTAAAATTTAGTAATATTTCGTTTTCTGTAAATTTTGGGAATTAATTAAATACTCTGACAAACAAGTAAAAATAGTATCTATTAAATTTCATTAAGAAAATTGTAAACGCTATGCCATAAATGTAAATGTTACAATATTATTAGCAAGTAGTAACTTTAATATTTTCAATAAAACTTTACTCAGATTTCTCACAAGTATTTCATTACCTATAGCCACATTTATATTTCAAATACTTTTTTATTAAAAATAAAATACAAATTTTAAATTATATTTAGTAACACTATTTTAAATGTATTTTATGAAATCGTAATGGTTGTTTAACTTTCAAAGAATTATAAAGTTGGTTACATTTTGTTGTTTTACAAAATGCATTTGAACTGAAAAATAAAAAAATACTTCCACTAATTACAAATATTTTAAAATTGATATACTATTTATTTTTTACTTATGCAAGTTTGATTTGTGTAACTATACCTAAACTGTAATAATGTTCTAATAAAGCAAAATATTTATTTAGTTGCAACAACGTTAATAATTAAAATTCAAAGGAGTTAATGTACAGTCACCTCTTGCGAATCTACACACTCGTTTGGTTACGCATTTTAGAATTCTCAAAAAAGAAAGTTTGAAAAATTTACAGTATTGATTTTTTTTGTGTGTATTGAGTTGGTAATATATTTCACTTTTTGTATATTATTTATAAATGCTAATAAAGTAAGAGATGGATTTTCAACAAAATTGGGATTTTTGCATTTTTAATTGTGCCTTTCATAAAAACCTATCAAACTCTAGGCATTGCTCTTTATTTTTTAGGTGTCTTAGCCCCCCTTTATACCTTTGAATCAAACAACGTACAATTTTCAATTTAGTCAATATATTTATGGCATAAAGTTTCATTTCAACTCAATAAATCTCTTATCTTTGGATAAATTGTTTTTTGCCCAGGTAAAAACAAACTTGTCTTGTATGGTGTTAGATAAAGATATTTTTTCTAATGCCATGCAGTACAAGCTTAATCTTAGGTGGGCAAGGAACATAGTAGAAAAATCACTTTGTACACACCAATTTTATACAACATATGTACAACTTAAATAAAAACTATTTTTGTAAGCAAAAAGAGTGGCAAAGACCATAAACTGTATTTAATCAAATCCGTTATAAGAAAACAGCCAATATAGTATATTACCTACATCTCGTTTAGTTACGTTCACCCACTTAGTTACGCACTTTTGCTGTGTACACAATGTGCGTAGATTCGCGAGAGGTGACTGTATAATTAATGTTTATTAGTTACCTAATTTTAAACTTAAAAAAATCTAAATTAAATTAAAATATTAAGACTTTATATAAAAAACTTATCACAAGTTTTTTATTGTCTCAAGGATTTACTTAGCTAATAAAGCGCATCAATCATAAAATTTCTTGTATTTTACTTTTAACTTCTTATATAGAAAAAAGGCATAACGTTTTAATGATATAACCTAACTAAACAATTTCTTATAAATTATCGATCTAACTAAGAAAGCTAATATTGCTGTTTTTTATTGTTATGTGTGTCTAAATTTTACTTACTGTGAAAGTAAACTTGCAATCACTTTACATTGAGATAAAATTTAAAAATAATTTAGAAATAGTTACTGAAATTTTGAAATGAATAAAAAACTTAGTAGAAAGTCAAGTTAATTATCTGTAGATTGTAAGTCATAGATCTCCAACTTGCAAATATAGTATACTAAATATGTTTTATTTACACTGACTTTTAACTCTTTATAAAATGAACACATTGTAAAAAATGTATTAGTTTTTTAAATACAAAAATAGTTAATTTTTTTTACAATCAAGTTGGAAGTAGTTGAAGTGTTTGCTTATTTGTAGTGTCGTGAAGTAAATAATTTGTAATTTTTGTTGTTGCTTGGAATCTGCTGCTTGCCTGCACGTCATCACACGCACATTATTACGTCACAATATGTAGCCGATTTACATTGTCCAGGACCAACTCGGACTCGGCCCTCCACCAAACCGCCCTCTCCGCTGGTCAGCAACCCGGTTCTTCAGCTGCAAGTGGATCAAGTTTTGTTCAGGGCAATCCACACCACATGCAGCATCAGCACAACAGAAAAGGTTTACTAACTATATTTCTAATTTAATATTAAGATTTCTTATAAATTAAAACAAAAAATTTACAAATTAAGTTGATTGCAGGTTCTTTATTTTATGGTATTTGTAGTTATTTTGCTGTATGTTGAATACAGATATGTTTGTTTTTTATTCAAAACACTTTTAAGGGAAGTTAACCCAAACTATTTACAGCTTACAAATTATTGGTTTATAAACTTGGTTTTATGATTATGCTACTATTTGTATGCTGAAAAAACTCCTGCAAAAAATATCATACATATTGTGTTCTGTTTACAATATTTGTTATTTTTTTTGTAATCAATTGGTTATTTTTAATAAAAAACTTAGTACTACTCTCTATTTATTTCATAAAACCAAGGCAGATATATTAATGATAACTTTTATTTAAAAAATACAGTTATGGTAAACCAATAAACCTGGAGTTATATAAAAAAAATTTGAAAAAAACCCTAGAAAAACCTGGAATTATAAACTATTTTTATATTTAGAGTACACTAACCTCTCGCTTATTTACGCACATTGTGTCCACAGAAAAAATGCGTAAAGATACGAAAGATCGTAAAGATACGAGAGGTACCAAATATACTTACTATAATGGCTGATTTTTGATATTGCTTCTAGTTAAAAACATATTGGGGACTTTCCAACTTTTAACAATTTGTTTACTTTATTTATAATTAAATATGTTTACTTAATTTATAAAAAAGATTTAATTTATATAAAATAATAATACTTGTAGAAAATTTCACAATTTTTATAATAAGTAGTTTTTATCTTTATTTATATGTGACTTATTTGATACTTGACACTTATATTCTATTCAACTTAGTAACTTCAATTTGTAATTAAGCATTTGTTTACAATTAAGAAATGGTGTGGTGTCTATATTAAAACTTGTTTCTATAGCCTTTTACAAAAATATGCATTTGGTGCTGTATGGATTTCTTCTTTTGAACAAAAATATATAAAATATAAGAAACATGTTTAATAAAAATTGTTTATGTTACTACAACTTTTTTAAATTTGACATTTTCCCACATAAAGATAAACTTGTCTTGCATTGTATTATAGGTATATTAATGGATTTTTTGAGTAGGAATGAAATTTCTGATATACTGAGGTATAACTAAATGTTTATAAATTAGTAAAGGAACATAAATTTACAAAGTTTAAAGATATAGAGAATGAGTAAGCATTTAAAAGCATATTTTAAACTAAAAATATACAATAAACGTAATCTGTGCAATATTTAAAAATTAAAATTTTTATTTTTTGAATTTTTTGTAATTCTAAAATGCGTAACTAAACGAGAGTGCGTAACGTCACGAGTGCGTAAAGGTGCGAGAGGTTACTGTAATATACTTTGATTAAATACGAAAAATATATAATGTAGATAATTATTTGTTTCATTAAAAAATATTTTATACAAAAACACTCTTAAAGTAGCTATAAGTTTCTTTTTAATGTTGCTATACTATTTAAGACAGTTGTTAGATTAAATTTAATTCTATACTAAAAATAGAGAACAAAACTTATTTTTCAAAACACATGTATAAAAATTCAGAAAACCTAGAAAAAAATTTCAAAAACCTGGCAACCCTAGTAAAGGCTAACTTGATGACTTGCTGACTTGATTTATGAAATTTTTTATAAAAAGTCATCATATTTTTGGTTTTCAATTTTACAACTTTTTAACTTAAGAAAAGCATAGTTTTTGCACGACTTTGAACATTTTTGAGTTAAAATAGAATTTAGCTTTAGCTAATTTAGTTTCGAATATGTAAAAATTTTTAGTTAATTTATTCTTCACTACTAAATTGAAAATAATTTTACTGTATATATTATATTAGTAGGTAAAATTTTCCACCTTTTGCTAGCTCGATTTGATATTTTTCATTGTTTGCCGATATTAAAATTTGTGATGATTCATCAATTAAAGATTAAAATTTTGATTAAATATCAGTAATTTAAACGAATATTTAAAAATGTATATATTTACAGTCATTTTAATTTAATAAACAATAAGAAGAAGCTATTATTAAAAGTAGTTTTTAAAGGATTTTTGATAAACTTAAGCTAGTTTTTATTGACTCAGGCTAGTTTTTGGTTTCGTAGACTAATGTTATGCTTTAAAGAGTAGCAACCCTGAGTTAGTTCAAACTTAAATACAAAAATTGTTAACTAGTTGATTTAAACTTTAGAATTTTACTCATAAAATTAAACAAATATAAGAATTATACAAAAAAAACTCAAATGTTTCTTTCTGTATCTTTCGTCGCTAAATACCTTTATCAGGATTGCAAAAAAACTTGGAATTTTGAACAAAAACCATTAAAAAACCTTGAAAACCTAGAATTTTAAACAATTTTTACATGTTATGTAATAGAATTTTAATTTGACACAAAAATCTACGATAAAGATAAATTTTTTTGTCATCAACAAAATGTTTTTTTATTAAAAAACACATTCAAAGTAGCTTTACATTATCTTTTGAATATAGTTATACTACTTAGCACAGTTTTTAAACCTAAACTTAGCTTTAAAATAAAAATAGACCCAAAAACTTGTACTTTTAAAAAACCTAGAAGAAATTTTTCAAAAAAATTTGGCAACCCTGCTTTTTAATTATTATATCTCTAGTGTATTTTACTTATGGTTGTAATTAAAAGTAAAACCAAACAAAAAAGTATCGAGTTTAAGTAAATACCTAAAAATTAAATCTTAAAGCTATGGAATAGGTATTTCCAATATTACCCTGTCAGTTTTTTATAATGATAAACAATAGTAAATAAATATGGTAACTGATAAATGATTGTAAGTATTGTTTTAACTTAGGTTTTTACTACAAAAGAGTTTCTTTTATATGCATTTTTTGTGTTTTAATATTTTTATCTAAAGTGGTAGCTATTTTCAAAACTTGGTTGATTTTATTCTTTTTTATTTCCATTTTTATTTTATTTTTATTTATTTTATTTTGTTTTAACAAGCTATTTTTTATTTTTTTATTCTTATAAGTTATAAAAACTTTTTGTTATTGTTGCTATAGTTTAAATATGAACACTTTCAATATTTAGTATGTTTTTATTAAATTAAAAAGTTCATAGTTCTTTAATTAAAGAAAGAAATACTTGTATTGCTCGTCAAAACAATATACTAATGATGTTTCTATTCATAAATAACAGATACTTCAAACTACAACACAAACTTCAAAATGATTGACAAAATAATTCCCGACTTGCAAGGGTTGAACAGACCTAAGTCCTGTGAAGCGCCCGTCATAAAGTTTGTGTTGCTTAACGTGTAACCTTTGAAAAATCACAGAATAGTTGAAAATTTTGATATCAACAGTGTCGTCCACAGCGGACATGTGGTACCACAGCATGATGCCATGATGACCAATGGTCACCTGAATTACCATGGAAACCAGCAGTTGGCGTTGCCCCACCACCCGCCACAAATTGCAAACACTGGATCGTTACCCGGTTCGTGTGCTTAATAAGAAGCGATAAGTAAATTAAACGCCTTATTCATTAAATTCATTATATCATTCATTAAATCAAAAGTAAAATAAAATTTGTAAAATATTTTTACATATCATAATTTATTTTTGATAACATTTGAAAACTATTTTTAAGTTTTGTTATATTGAGTAAACTTTGTATATGGTATTATTTTTTATTTTTCTAAGTTTTAATATATATAGTTTATACTTAAAGCTTTCGAAGTCTTTTTGCCAAAACAACTTGTAAAACCTTGAATTTTAAAAATCATTATCTTCAAAAGTTATACATAGTTTGTTGTTTTTCAATTTTTAAATGCATGATCTTAATTAATATTATATTTTTGATTAAAATTTTAGTTTTTGTTGCAATTAATATATAATTTCTTTTAGAAACTTAAAAAAAAAAACTAAAACATAAAACTATAAACACCTTACCTAGTTAATACTTTAAAATATACTGTTTAGTTTTTATATACAAACTTTCTAGTTCATTCTAACCAAAGATTTAATTTACATACTTGTTAAATGAATTTCTATAATTTTTTTTTTAAATACTTAATACATTAAAAATAGCAAATTTTTCTATGTTAACAAAATAACTTAATTTTACAGAGTTTTAATTAAATACATAAGACATTGTAATGACAATGTAAAAGCTGTTTTATTTGCTAAAATACATAGTCTAAAAACTTAAAATTTGTAATAGTTCAGTCTGTTATATATGTTTAAATTTTTGTTTAAAAAACATATATTTACACTATAAATGTTAGTAAAGTTCTTTTAGTTGTATTAATACAAAACTAGTTCAGTAAAAAGTCATCCACCATGTCAAACAAACAAAAGGCAATAAATTTTCAGCTTTTCATTTAAATCGCAAATTTATTCGTAAAGCGCAACGCCTCAAAAATTTCAGCTTTTAATTTTTTCTTTCAGCTTCACTCAGGTTTTCTTTTGATCTTTCGGCTTTTACTGGCGCGCGACTGCCACCAATGTGTGAAATGATAAGGAAGCTTCTTGTGAAAAATACTAGAATTGCTGTTTTCAAATCTCGCTATTTTTGTACACAAACTTTAGTACAACCACTTTATTTGTTCATTTACTGCAAATACATTAAAAAATGTTGCGAATTCATTTAATTTTATTCACAAATAAAGAAGAACTGATTTTTTTGATATAAAGTAAATGTTTATTATACTATAGTTATACTCTTAATTTTTTTTTGTTTCTTACAGTTATTACCAAATAGTTATTACTTACTCTACCCACTACAGATTATTATTTTTTTTATATGTTATAAATCAAAAGTTAATTATACTTTATCTTCTTATTAAAATATTTATTTAAAAACAACTATTACGTTATAAAAGTAAGTGTACTTACAAACTTAAAACAAAATAAGTAAAACAGACATCTTTTAATTTTATATTTTAAATTTTCAAACTATATTAAATTTAAGAGATTAAATAACATTCTCTATCATTGTTTTAACAGTGCAGTTTAATACAAAAAAAACATCTTGAAGGTTAATGTTTGTTTGACAATTTTGAATTTATAAATTAAATACTTGAGGGTTGTAACATTTGTTAGATGTAAATTTAGTTACTGTAAGTTTTTAAAAACTACTTGACTTATATTATCTATTACACAAACAAACGGGCATAAATTTTTATTTTAGTTTTAATATTTTGAGAAAATGGTTTAAAAAAATCAAAATACTGTTTCGCTGAGCTTAAGTAGTTTAAATTTGCTTAATTATCATATAGAACAAATGAAACTTTTATTTAAAAACAGTTTGTATTATATGATTAAGATTATGACAAAGTTACGTAATTTGTATGGGTTATATAAGTTTGTTTAACTCACTTTATGTAAATAAAGATGTCATTTTTGTAAGTTTAATTATGTTTTTGATAGTATTACTTTCAATAAAATTTTAAACAATATCTTGATGTTTTTGTACAAGTTACAAAAGACTTAGTTCAAATGATAATATGTTTTCAACGTTTTATTAATAATATTATATTTTTCATCTAGGTTATTGTGATTTTACTTATGATAAGGAATAAGCACTGTGTTTGTTATTTAATAAAGTTCGAGTACAACAATGCTTTTTTATCTTTTGTATTTTTTTTTAGTTAATTTATTAAAGCTTGCGTAGTTGTTATATTAAAATGTTGTTTTTACAATTTTTTTCAGATTTGTCGAGCATTCAGCTGCCCTCAACCCTCATGCAGCAATCTAACTCGCAAATAAGGGTACACCCCCAAATTGATGCTAACATACAGGGTAGAATGAACCCGCCCAATGTAATACCTCCATATATCAACAGTTAGTTACCTGTTTTTTTAGTTGTTTTGAACTAAGTTTTTAATCAGCTGCAGTCACTGATGTACTCACAACTTGAATTTAGTCATTTAATAAATTTAGATTTTTTTAAGTTAGTAAGATATGAAAGCTACTTTTTTAGATGATTTTTGTAGTGTATTTAACTAAAAAGCATTACTACCAACGAACAAGCAATAATAGATTTTAACAAATTCTCTAGTAAGCATAGGTTTTGTGAATCAATAAAAACATTAAAAACTTTTTTATTGTTTTATTGTTGAAGTTTACTCTAATTTTATATTTATAATTAATAAATTTATATAAAAGTTTATCGTCTTAAATTTAAACAGTTAGGTAAAATAAAACAGTATCAAGCAATTTTATTTAAATCGAGGCTAAGATATCAAATCTGGGACTTTAGAAATACATATTCTTGAAACAAAAGATAAGAAATATATCGCAAACGTTATAAAGTTAAAGTTATTTTTTTCAATTAACTTAAAGAAAAATTGTGTTTTAACAACAAACTTAAACTGATTGGAAGTTAAAGTAAAATAAAAAAATTCTAAAAAAACAAAAAATAGATTAAGATAAATAATTACTATTCATTGTATTGTTTGTTATCTAGTTACCTAAAAAAACAGGAATATTTATATAAAATGTTTTATAGTTACAAAGTACATAATATAAAATTTTTGCAGACCAATACAATAAAATGAAAAATAACAATCAACTTAAGTTTTAAAAAGTTGAAACGAAAATCTGTTTACAATTTTTATAAGTTCTAAATTATATTAGTAGTTATTTGTTGAAGAGTTGTTAATAAATTTATGACAAAATTGTTGTACTTTTCACATGAGACTTTCCCATTAGCTTAATCCTTAAGACTCTACGTTTTCTTAAAAGAAAACACTTGAAAGAGATCTTTCCTGTATTAAAAAAATAAATTCTGCTTATTTAAATAGAATGTTATTTTAGAATTCTATTTGAATAAGCAGATTGAATTTAGAAAACAAGATCTATTTAAAATTTTTCTGATTAAAGAATTGAGACATTTTTTCAAAGGTATTTTAACCAACTTTCTAGTTAAGTCTTTGCATAAGTTTAGTTATTATAAAAGTATCTTAAGATTATTTTTAGTAATTTTATATGAACCTTAAGCTTGAATTTATGTTTGTTTTCTAATAAATGTATTTATATAAACTTTTAACATTTGGTATCCGTTTTTTATATAAAAGTACTTATAGGAAAAAAAACACAAAATAAATTTCACACAACGTCGTTTAAATAAATAAGTAACTCACACATTGATTAATGGCTTACTTAAATAAAATAAATTGACTTAAGTATTAAGAAACATATAGATAAAAATAACCTGACAATTTGAAAAATTAAACACTCAAGGGGCGTTTTTTAGGTAGATTATTTATTACAGATAGCAACAAGTTAATTAAAAATCGATAAAAACTGCGTTCTATTCTGTTTTTCAGCAAATTTTATTTTGGAATAAATTCATAAAACTTTACAGCTTTAAATATACTCCTGTTTTTTGGAAATGTAAAACAAAATTTAATACTTGATAAAATGTATATACATTGTTTTTAAAGAAAGTTTAGTCTATGTACGCTGTAGTTTATTTTAATATCTGTGAAGGTTGAAATAAAAGTTTAAACTAAATTATTTTTAGCTGCTGAGTTTCAAGGAACTATTAATTATATTATAAATTTTAAATTGTTAACTTGAAATAAAAGTATTATAGTTTATTGAAATATTAAAGTTAAGTCACAACGAAAAAAAAAAAACATAACTCTATTTAAATTAAGCAATTCAACATAAATAATAATTAATCCATTTAATTTTCAACTTTTTTATAATGATTAGTTATTTTTTCTCAGTAATAAGTTATGTTTGTATATACGAAATTACTTAAAAAATCGAACTGTTATATATTACCCATCATTAAAAGTCTTCCGTTTTCCTTGATCATTCAAATTATATATCTAGATAAAGTAGTTTATTGTGTACTAGTATTATTTCCAATTCAAAATTTTGTTTAACTACTTTATTAACAAAATTTATAAGGAATAAACAACAAACTTACTACAAACTTTCTTAATTGTGTCAAAGCAAAATAATTTTTTTACTGCTTTAAACAATCATGGTGAGAAAATTAAACAGTATAAGTTCTGGTTTTTAAGTTAGCACCTTCAAAATTATAGTTAAATATTAATAACACAGAATTTCCGCGACCTTCATCGCCGGGGAAGCACCGAAGGCACACGCACAACGGGCCTTCCCCGCTCATATTGGAGGAGGAAGCTCGGAGGATCAAGTACCCGTCGTCAGTCACCTCGCCCAAGATGAAGATGGCGTCCCCGCCTGCCAACAACAACAGGGTTGGTCGTTTGTTTGGCCATTCGTACTTAGATTGAATCCTTGAAAGTCGTTTTTCCTTTAGTTGATATAATTCCTGTTGTTTGGATTGTTTTATGTACTTTAAAAACATAAGAAATACAGAAAAACACACATTTTTCAACAATAAGCAAGTATGGTTTTGTTTTTTGAAAAAAATTATTAATAAATAGTAAGAATATACAGTCAAACAATCTAATTTTTTAAGCTGTATTTAGTAATACCAACACCTAGCATTACTAAATTAAAGTAAATTAAAATAAAACTTAATCTTAACCAGTTTTAGAATAAAAAATAAAAAAATGAAATTTTAGTTTCACATGAGATCTAAAAGATTTTTTTTAAATTAAGTATTACGTTCTTTAAAATCGAAAATAATTTAATTTCCAATAGATTTCGCTGTATAAAATTGAAAAAGTTATGTATATATTTTTTCCTAGTGCTGGATCAATTTTTAGTTATGTTTATCACAAAGTTTAATTATGTATAACAAAGTATACTGGATATTAAGGTTATGAATTTAAAAGTAAAACAGTAAGAACTCCAAATTTAAACAAATTTAAGGTGACAGTACACAAGATAAGCTTTTTTAGAATTTAATATAATGCTAAGTTTTGTTAAAAGAGCTTTGAACAGTAATAAACATTCAAATTCAAATAATAATTCAAAGTTTAAACAAAACCAATAATGCTTTTCATTCTGTAATTACACATAAAGGGTTGCCACTCGGTCAGGAAAAGTCAGGAAATCAGGAAAAGTCAGGAAAAATTAAAAAAAAGACAAAAGTCAGGAAAAAATGGGGGGTTTTGAAAAAAGGTCAGGAAAAGTCAGGAAATTTGATAAAATTTAAAAAAAAGTCAGATTTTTTCAGTTTAATTTTACAAAATTCCTTGATTTCCAAAGCCTTTAAATGGTAAAAATTAATTAAAAGTCCTTTAAAGTCAGAAAAAGTTCCAAAATGTTTTTTACAAGTTGATCTTATTTTATAGAGTTTTTTCTAAGCTTCAAGATGCTTTTTATCGTTTTTAAAAATTCGAAATCTTTTTTAAGATATGACCAGTCAAAGTCGGGCCCCATAATAGGTTCCCTATAGGAAGGGAAAACTAAAACATCTAAAAAAGACTTATTCATTTAAAATCTATCTCCTCCTACATTTTTCAAGCAATCTTTTTCAAACTTTTACAGTCTAATCTTTATAAAATAACAAAAAAAACGTTACTTTGGAATTAAAAGAAAGTTTTTGTTAAAAATATATTTTTTTTGAAAAAAAAAATCACTATCTTTTTAATTTTTGTGATAAAATTTTGATTTTTTATAATTATTAAAACTCTAAAGTAACGTTTTTTCCTTTTATAATAAGGAACGTTTCCTGAAAATTTGAAGAAGATTGCTTGAAAAATAAAGGAGGAGATAGGTTTTTAGTGATTTTAAAAATTTCTAAGAAAATTGACCCTAAAGAATTTGCGGTCTATACATTTATATCAGAAACTTTTTATAAAAAATTAAATATATCAAAAGTTAATTGATATTTTTGAATTCCATGAAAACTGGCTTGTAGTTTGTACTTAAAGCTTTCATATAAAAGCCAAAGTTAATTTTTGTAAAAAAAAATGTTAAACCCCCCCTCTATGGCCTTAAGAGTTTGATTTAGAAAAGTCAGGAAAATTTGTGTAAAAAGTTAGGAAAAAGTCAGGAAAAGTCAGGAAATTTTTCTCAGCTTCATCAGTGGCAACCATGCATAGATAAATAAGGTGTTTTCAAAAATTTTTTAAAGCAAATTTTATGGTATAAAAATAAACTTAAAATATATAATGAAATAATTAAAACTGTGCATATCAAATACTAATTCATTTTTATTGAAAATTGTGAAGATAAACAGCAGCTAAAGTCAGTGGTCTTTTAATTCTTAAAAACCTTTAAAGGAAAAGTCTGTGCACACTACATTGTTAAATAAAAGCATTTAGTATAAAAATAAAATTTGTTTTATAAATTTTAATTTCAATTCAAATTTAAATTTCAAAAATATGTTCAAAAAATAGTTATTTCAGAATAAGTTTGTTACAAAAAGTTTACACTGCAATGTTTTTTCAAATTTTATTGGGATCTCTGTTCAAGGTATTTAGACAAGCAAACACAAGAATTGAAAGTATGTAAGGTTTAAAAATTTTACTACTTAGTGAATTGCCGTAATTTTGCCTTATTAGTATTAATAATTTTATTTTCATTACAAGTTTACTTAGTTTATCACATATTGGGAAATAGCTGACCAGTAATTATACAATAAGATATACAAGATACACAAAATCAATAACACTAAATATGTTTCGAGCAGTTCTCATCAGTAGAGTACAAACTTATATAGTAACCAAGTAGTCATAAAGTAATAGAAACAGTAAAAAAGACAATAGCAATTAGTAACAGTTGAAATTATTTAAGTTTATTTACATTATAATTGACTTACAGAAAAACTACACATTAATATAATGACAATAACACGCTTTATAAACAATAACGAAAATAAAGAAACAGTATAATCAATTTTTTCTGCTTACATAAAACAGGTTTGCTTGATAGTATACAAATAGCTTTTAGTTTTATCAAATCGAAAATGTTACTACAAACTTTAATAATTTTAAATATATTTAGAGTTTAACTGTTTGCTCATGTTGAGTTATTTACCAAATGTTCTGCAATGGATGAACGTTTAGATGCATTTAAAACTTTGACCGATATATTCAGTTTATCACTACACGGTCTATATACAATTTGTTTAATTTTAAAACTATATTTATTAATACTTACAGTTACATTATTAAATTAAAGTAATATTAAAGGCTAGCATTGCTATACATTTTTATGTTTAATATTTTAAAGGTAAGTTGATTGTATTAGATTAATGTTTTAAAATATATTATGTAGAAACTAAATATTTTTTTTTTGTTCTACAACTTATACAACGTTTACTAATAATTTGACTTGGTTTTAGCTCTTTTTAAAACTTCGAGTATCACTATTTTGTTTAAGTATAAATTTCAGACAGTGAAATTTTAAGTTTTTCATCAAGCCAACTAATAAACTTTAAAGTATACAGTTTGTGGGCACTTTATTTACTAAGTGTTAATTTTTTTAATATTATACTTTTAATAATTTGTTTTAAGTAATTTTTTTTTGTTGAAATTTAAGCCAGTTAAAGTAATGTTTGTTTTAAGAAAAAAATTAATCGATACACTTAGATTATGTATGTTTAATCAATAAAGCTTATTACTCGTTCGACTGTAGGCAAGCCTTAAAATATACTATCACAGATCAAATTTGGTATTTTTATTTTAGAGTAAAGTATCCAGATTCAAAAAGTGTTTATTCATTAGTTCTTAGTAGTTTTGATTATGGCTTATAGTTAAATATATTTTAACATTTTAAAAACTGTTATAGAATTTAGTTTTTTATTCAAATAAGAATGCTTAGTTTGTCCGCCTAAAAATATCTTGGTAAAATAAGTAACAAAAAATAAAAATAATTCAATAATGCTTAAGTGTTATTAATTTTTGTTTGTAAAGTTTTTAAAATAGTTCAGGCATATAATCATATTTTAAATTAATTACTATGTTGACCTTTAAAATATTTTATTTTGCTGAATTTATCAAAAGTTTTGTTTTATAAAAAAACTTATTTTATAAAAAATAACCAATATATTTAACAATAAGACTATTTAAAATTAGCAGATGCACTAAGCATTATAAATTTAGACAAAAAATAAACAATAAACCTTTTGTTGACTTCTTACTTATTTCGCAAGCAACTAAAAAGTTTAGCCTAAAGGTTCGATCGAGCTCCTTTTATTTACTAAAACAAAGATTTTAAAGCTGCAAAGCATAACTTTTGTATTTGACTTGATAGTTTATTAAAACTAAATCGAATTTATATTCAGCTTAATATTTTTTCGGTTTATTACATTTACACTTACCGTTTCAACGTTTCGTAATTTAATAAAACAAAAATTTAATTTTAGCATAAAGTAAAGTCTTAAAAATTGTATACTAAGCAATGATCGAAATTATGGGCTCAATCAGCTAAATAGGCTATTTGTTTTTAGATAAAAAAAAATAGAGATTACGTGTTTCAAAATTATATTTTCAAGAACAAAATTACTATGATACATCTTACACTAAATTATAAAATCTAAGTGTTTACAAACATATGTTTGCTTTTAAAAACAATTTTCGGCGGACACAGTAATTACAAAGTTAGGCAAACAAAGTCGACATCTTTAAGTTGAAACGGCACAAAGTAGCAGTTGAAAAGTTAATATTTGCCAACGAAAACCTATCCGCTCTCAACACGAAAGTCACTGGAAATTTGCGGTGGAAAGCAAACGAGAGAGGGCAAGTTCTCTCGAATTTTATTTTCAATTGAGCGCGAAAGCGTTTCATTGTCAAGTTAATCATGGCTCAAACATATCTCTGAACATCTTATTTGTTATCGATTTCAGTGTTACCCTTCGCCCAAGTTCAACTAAGAGGCGAAACTTTTGTGCTCACAAATGTCTCAAGTGCTTTTAAAAACCAAGTGTAATTTCAAAAGCGATACATTGTTCACTAAGAAGTAGCTAGCTATACGGCTCTTTTTAGTACATATTTTGTAATATTTTAGGAACAAACAAAATAGAAAATTTACGTTTAGTAGTACTTGGCTATAAACTTTATATTAATGTTTAAGTAAAAAAAATAATTTTAATTAACAAGTTCTAAATTTATGTGTGCTTTAAATAAACTTACCAAGATACTTTGAAAATTTTGAAACTTTTTACTTACTATTGCTGTTAAAAAAATATTGTTGAGGTAATTTTGTAATACTTAAAAATGATAACAATTTTATCGTCCTACTAAAAAGAATAGTAACCAAAATTAATTCCGCTTCTAATTTAAACAGAACCACACAAGCATGAGGCCTCCTTCGCAGCATTTCACCCAGATCGGTGAGTTTTTTCATAATAGTAACAAATTATCTCTTTAATAATCAAAAACTTGTCTCGGATCGTAAGTTCTTGACATTGTTACGTATGGTTTTTACAAACTGTTTAACAAAGAAATATTCTCTTGTTAAAATGTTTTTCTTAAGTCACAAAGTGTTATTCAATTTAAGATTAATAAATTTCCAACTTAAATTTTTTTAAAAACTAACAATCATTGTTTTAGTAGGAAATTTTAGTTCAAAAAAAGATATAGAACTACTTATGATATATTTATTGTTATTTACGAAATTTTATAAGAGTATTAAAGTGAATATTTATAAAATTCCTTACATTAAAATCTTGAATTTACCATTAAAATCTATTAAGCATTAATAAGTTGGACTTTAAGGTACTAGTTTGTTTTAAATAGAAACATGTTTGTGTTTTATACAACAAAAATAATTCTAATTTAACCTGTTAAAGTTTAAGTAGTTATATACTATCTAAAGTTTGTTGGTAAATATAATTATATTGCTTCATATGTTTATTTACAATAATATATATTATATTTTCAACGTATTGTTAACTGTTTATAAGTTTTAAGATTTTCTTTGTGTTATAAATTTGTTGTAGATTTTGTTAGTTAAGTTTCTAATAAAACGTATGGAAATAATAAGCAAAAATGTATAATAATAAAAGATACTTGTACATAGTCAGTGCACTTTTGACCACCAATCTTATCTTGTTATTTTTTCCTTTACAGAGTTATTTTTTATATTGTAGATAAACATTGAAAAAAATGTATATAGTAAGGCCATAGGGGGGGTCCCACTTTTTTTTTTACAAAAAATAACTTTGGATTTTATATGAAAGCTTTAAATACAAACTACAAGCCTGTTTTTATAGAATTCATAAATATAATTTAACTTTTGAGATATTTTATTTTTTGTAAAAAGTTTCCGATACAAACGTATGGACCGCAAATTTTTCGGGGTCAATTTTCTCGGAAATTTAAAAATTCACTAAAAACCTATCTCCTCCTTCATTTTTTGACCTAGAGACTTCAAATTTTCAGGAAATGTTCCTTTTAATATTTTGAAGAATCTGAATGTTGGAATTTTTGAAGTTTTGAAAAATAAAAATTTTATCCACAAAAAAATAAAAAAAAGGGTAGTTTTTTGACAATAATTTTTTTTTTACTTAAAATTAAAAAAATTCCTACAATAGATCTCTTTAAAGTTTAATGATACACATTCTGTAAAAATTTGAGAAAGATTACTCAAAAAATAAAAGAGGAGATAGATTTTTAGTGAAATAGTCTTTTTTCGCATTTTTAGTTTTTGCCTTCCATAAGGAACCTGTTGAACGCCCTTTCTTTGATCGCTTATATCTCAAAAGTTACTTTGAGTTTTTTTAAGCGGTTAAAAGTGTCTGATAGCTCAGATTAAATTCTACAAAATAAGATCAAGTTGTAAAAAACAAAGTGGACCCCCCCTATGGCCTTAAATTTTTAAAAATTTAGTTATGCTCAAAAAAAGCTTGCATTCAATCGCTTATTTTGATCTGTATCACTTGTAAGTACATAAATAAAACCAGTTTTTATTAGATTGTTTAAGCAGTGCTCTAACTCTGTAAGATAATATTTCAAGTACGGAAATACTTTTCTTTTAATAAAAAAGCTGAATTTGCAATACATTTTGAACAAAGACACTAATTTGTACTTAGTTTTTTGTACCCACTTTCTTTTTTTCTTAAATATATAGTCAAACAAGCAATTGTGCTAAGGCCACATATTTAAAATAACTTACAGCAAAAACGTAGAAAGTTGACAATAACTTTAAAATAGTTAGCTACTTCTGTAATGAAACTCTGTTTAGTCCAATAAATTCTATTTTTTTACCAATATTTTTTTACTACTGTGCTTAGAAACAAGATAAAGTACTTTTACTCCTGTGTAGGGTAGGATCAGCAAACTACGGCCCGCAATCTAGAAATCTCTGGCTATCGTGTTTTGTAGCCTGAAAATACTTGGAAGAAAAAACTAAAATTATACTTTTTTTTATTAAATCGTATGTACAAGTGTGTTCCTAATTCTGTTATTAGTACAATGTAGTGCTTATTTAATTAAAATTTTCCTTTTAATAAGTTTTATTAATATAGTAAGTATATTTTTTTAAATTACTGTAGCTTGGTTAGACTATTTTAAAACGAATTCGACCCACAAACATTCTAGTAATTTGGCCAGTTATTTCTTTAAAGTTGCCGAACCTAGTGTAAGGGCTTGATTTAGTGTGTTTATTACCAGTTTTCAATAAAAAGGTCGTAAATACGGTATCTATTTTAAATTAATAGTAACTAAACTTAGACATTCATATTTACAATGAATAGTGAAACATTTTTACATAAATTTTACAATACTTTTATTTGAACAAAAGGGCTGTCTTATATAAATAATTAAGTCAGATATTTTTTATTTAAATGATAAATAGCTCTAAAAAAGTTATTTAATTAACATTATTTAGCAACAATATAAAAAAAAGTAATACTCAGCAAATTTTCTTCTTAAAAATTGTTGATAACAAAATAAAACATATTTAAACTATAAAGCTATTCCAAGAGTTTTTTTAATGGGTTTAAAATTTTTTTTAAATTGTTAGTTTTGTAAATAAACATTAAATCCGTTATTTATTTAAAAGTTTTAGTTGTTATTATGCTGTTTCCGAGTTTAAAATTAATACCTATTTTTCGAGTGTGTACTAGTTATTAAAAAAAATAATATTTTAGTCATAAAATACATTCTTATCAAAGCAGTTTTTGGAAATACTAAACAAAAAACTGAATAAAATGAAAGGTTAAAGATTATCAGTTATGAAATACGTTTATACAATATTTATACATTTTAAACTTTATACAGTTATGTTTTCCAGATTTTTGAAAACTGCTTTAATAAAAATAATTTATATACACATTTTTAGGTATTTTTTTTTGTTTTTTGTCTTGAATCTAAATTTCATTTTAAATTTAATGATAAAATACATATAATTTTCAATGTAAAAAAACTATATACTTATTTTTTTAACTAACAAATTAACCAGAATAAAAAAACAGTTTTATACTTTTTAAATTGTTAAAAGTATCTTATTTTTGTTTATTTTAGCTTGAATATATTTTGATTTTAGTGCATATTCAAGTCAAAAAGGTGGTACAAAAATATTAATCAGCGCTCTAATTAGGCCTTCGTTATGCTAAAATCTTGTTTTATACAACATTTTTTCTTAAAGTGGTGACTCATTATTTTTCAGTTATATCAATTTTTAATGAGTTTTGCTGATGGTTTCTGTAAATTTGTTTTTATAATTGTCTATCAAATCTAATACGATCATTAATTTGGAACGTATAAAAGCTTTTAAGATTCTCGTGATGGAGTTTTTGTTTTTAGAAATAGATTTTTTTTAAAAACAAATATACTATTATTTTTAAATTACAAACTTAATAAATGCTTAATTGCATAAACTTGGTTTTTTTTTGTAACTCAGCTTTTTTTATAACTTAAATAAGTTTACTATAGGTTCATACATTTTTAGTTCATTGAGTAGTATGTAAATATAAGGAACTTTAATGCTCAAATTATAGTGCTTTGAGCTAAAATTTACCTTGATAGTTGAATGAAGTTTAAATAAAAAAATAGTTAAAAATTCATGTAGTAGATATTTCTCACTTTTACCCAAAGATTCGTTAATTTTTATTTCAACCATATAACGTCTACTAAGCAGAACTTTTTCCCATTTACATTAATTTATTCACAATGAGCTTACATTAAAATCTATAAAATATAATTTAAAGAATAATAAATATGCTCATAATGTACAAAATTTTGAGTTTTAAGAGTTTTTATTTTTAGCCAAAACCTTTTTACAATGTACTTATTAATTATTTATACTTAGTGAAAATAGTGATAATTCTAGTCATTGTGTTTTCACCTATATCAGACCATTGTGTTTGCATATTTATGTGATTTGCGTATGTATTCTTGCTTAATAAAAACTGAGTTATTTTTTTTAAGTTGATAAAACATAACATAGTGTTTTTGTTCAAATTTTTTCATCGTTGCTTGTTTTACTAGTTTTTATTCAGATCAAGAAATATTTTTCTTAACTAACTAATTTAATTAAAAAACTATTTTAGCAAAAACCTTTCTAGCTTGTACACTTTCAATCTTAAAATCTCGTTATTATTGTTTTCTATCAAAACCATACATCAGCCTTTTTTTTACACATATTTAGCCTAAAACATTCAACTAGATGAGTAACAATTTCTTGACTATTAATTGGTCAAATAGACATTGTTTTATATAAATGTACTTACTTTAACTATTCACAAGCATTGCTATTTTTTTTGGCTTTTCAAAGTTATTGTTTACGAAAAAAGATAATTTGGGAAAATATTAACGTAATCCTTTAACTAATTTCACTAATGAAGGTAAAAAAAAAGACTTTTATGTTTTTTTTTTTGCCAATTTTACATCATTTGTAAGTGTTAAGAACGTCTTAACAACATTTTACTTAGGGTTTTATTATTTAAATACGCTTTTTCTTTCATTGCTTTTCTACCGGTTTCAATTGATTAAAAAAAAAACTAGGTTAAGAATTTATGGTGAATTAAAAAAGATAATATAAACACAGCTTAGTTTGACCATTTACTAAATTTTAACATTTACAAGTTTCAAAAGGGCCAAAGGAATCTTTACTTAAACCATTCTTTTTATTAGGTTTTTAATTGAAAATAGGTATTTCGTATTTAATTTAAAAAAGTATAGTTGATTTTTACCTACTTTTCGAAAAAAATTCATAAGTTTATACCTTAAATTTTTAAGAAAACTTGCTTTCTCTCAAAAGTTAGTTAATATTTTTTTATTCGTAAAAAAAGAAAACTTAAATTTTGAATAAAAAAGGTTATGCTAAATTTTGCTAAAAACAATTCCCTTTGCACCTCTGCACTAAATACAGTACAATTAGATTAATACACTATCTTTTAAATCTAATAATTACGATTTAAATTATTTTTAATTTTAAACCTATTTAATCAGGGTCAACACCAGGGATGAACGAGCAAATAAGGTTGCCACAGCAACCGACCCAGCAGATAAACTCACCACCTAGTGTCCACACCCTCAGCTCACCAACTTCACCCCAGTCCCCCATAAACGTCACATCGCCTCCCCAGCAACAACATATGCAGGTTCAACTGGTTTTCTTAAAGTTGTATGTATATAGCAAATGTATTTTAAACAATTTATAGAAACATAATTTAAAGTACTGATATTTTCAACAATGAGTTAAGTTAGGACATATTTATTTTATTAGATTATTAATGTTATTTTAGAACTCCTACCTTTTTTAGATTAACTTAAACAAACGGTGCATTTTTACGACTAAAAATTTAATGCTAAATGTTTACTTTTATCGTATCTAATTAGTTTTTAAGTTGAAACAAATTTTCAGCAAAAGTTATTCATATGTTTGAGTAATCGATACTATTATTTAAATGAAGAAGTTTCTTTAAAACTTATTTTTACAAATAACTGATTTAGCGTGCTTTCATACAAAAGACACTTATAATAGTATAATGCATAACTTAGTTAATGAAATTGTTCTAGTTGTCTTAACTTTTTCACTTATTTGTGCAAGACAGTTACTTATAGTAGCTATAACGTATAGCGCTCTTTCTATCATAAATAAAATAGAATAAAGTTAACATAAGTAAAAGTAAACTAACAAAGGTTTAATAAAATTAATTGCAACTTATTTGTGTAAACAAAATTAACTTTGCTATTTATGACTGAAAATTTTTAGAACGCTAAATTAAGCTCATTAGTATTAAGTATTTAAAATATTTTACATGTGATAGTTAATCACCTGATATAAACATATAATCATACTTAACGTGGATTCAAATCAATGTTTAAATTTACTTAAATTAATATTAACATAATAATATTGGGTAAATAATTAAGTTTAGTATTATTTGATTTTTGCTTAATTTAGAAAAATATTTTTTACCAGTTAAGTTGAAATATATGTGCGAAGTATTGAAAAGAAACTGATTTCAATATAATTTTATACAATTTCAATAAGTTTAATCTTTTTAAAATAAGTGTTGTTTGCCTTATTTTTATTTCGAAATAGTTTTTAAAATGTCTTATAAAGTTTTTGACATATATGTAGGTTTTACTCCAAAAACAAATTAGTTTGAGTTTGTTTTTTACAAATAGAAAAATACAAAATACTTCAGTTATCTGCTACGCGATCATATTTTTAAGCTAAAAATTAGTTGTTGTCAAGATGACATATGTTTTACTTTAAAGTGAGAAACTCTAAGTAACATACTAAATTTGTTTAGACTATTTGTTTTTTTAGGTTCTCACAATATCCTTTTTGTAACAGGATAATATATCAAAATTTCGGTTTTATCTACCATTATGCATACTAGCAAGTTAATTAGGATGCAAACAAACATATTGTTTTAACATAACTTAAAACTTCTTATTTAATTTCTGACAAATAATTTAATTTTTTCTTTAGCTGATATAAATTCAGAAAGCTCAGTGTTTTTATAATCCATTTTTAATTGTAGTATTTTTCTTATTTTTTATTTATACTACTTTAGTTTTCTTTTAAGAAAACGAGAACCATTAGTTGATTTAATATAAAAGCTTAATAAACAGTTGAAGTTTTGAGTTTTTGGTTAGCATTACTTAAATGAAGTCTAATGTTTTTTTCAAACTTTACCCATAAATTTAAGTTAATTTAAACTTTGTTTTTTTTATAAAACTGTAATTTCTTTAAAAGTAAAAATATTCAATTTTTTTTTTTCAATTAGTTTTCGTGTATGAATAGTTGCTACTCAATGAAACCTATTAACTTTAAGAGCTTAAGTATGGACTTATGAAAAACAAACTACATAAATAGTTTTATATAGTTAAAAACAAACTTATTTATTACCTTATTTTATGTTTTTTTGCAAGCTTATAAATTAATGGTTTGTTAGATCGATGATATTATTAAAATATTTAAAAGCGCAGTTTTCAACAGTTATAATATACCTATAATGATTAGTTAGAAATAAAATACATTTATAACAAACAGGTCAATACACAAACATCAGTTGGTCAAATGAACAACAACAACAATCAACACAATCATTTTTATACAGATCCAACTAGCATTCAGCCGTTGCAGCATCAAGTATGAAGTTTTTACTTTAAATTAACCTTCCATAGTGTTGTAAAATTTAAATTAGCATAGGAATTTTTTTTTTATGAGATTTACTAATGTTAGCTTAGTTATTTTTAGCTTTATAGTTTTACGTAGCTCAAACTTAATTTGTTTTTATTATAAACTTTTTAATTTTACTCAAGCTTTAAAGTTAGTTTTAATTTTAACTAGACTTGTATCACGTTTGTAAAATAAAAATACAATTTTTATCTTAATAAAAAAAAGTTTTAATAACTAATATCATGTATGTGTACTAAATTATGCACGTTCTAAGCTATAAGTGGCTCAGAACTCTGGATAAAATTTACCCAGTTGCTTGATGAAGTATCTTATTTAAATTTTATGTATAAGTTTTACTAAGAAATGTATGTAGTTTACATTTGTGTTTCAATAAACTTTTTTAGTTGGAGCAATTCCATGTTGTATCTGATTATCATGGTTACAATAAGAATCCAGATTGTCACAGTTACAACAACTTTTCCTCTGGATATAATAGTTTTACAGGTTAGTCTTATTTACTAAATTTATTAATTAAAATTAAGAACCCAACATAAAAAATAAACTTACTTAAATAAAAATAATCTACAGTATTAAAATAAAGTATTTGATTATTATTTACTACGATTGTAAGTAACATAAAGTTTTACTTTTACCTTAGCTAAAATTATATTTGTATTTGAAGTCTTCATCTTAAATTGATTTCTCTTTTAGATCTGTTTTAACCAAATATATATCTTTAAGAGCTTTGTATTTAAGTTATCCACAAATTTTAGTTATAAGAAGCAAACATTTTTTTTCTTGTATACTTAGTGTAAAAGTCTCTCCTAGCTTTAAATTCAAATCAAAAGTCATTATTTTACAACTATGTCGTCATTAATATTTTAACTGGGTGTCCACTAAACCTGAAATCCTGGAAAAAGCCTGTAATTTGAACAATTTTTATATGTTAAGTAGTAAAATTTTGATTTGACACTAAAAATCTATCATATAGATAAAAAAATTTTGTCATCATCAAAAGTTTTTATTTATTAAAAGACACATTTAAAGTGGCCTTACAGTATCTTTTTAATATTGTTATACTATTTAACACATTTTTTTTACCTTAAACTTTACTTTACTATAAACAAACCAAAAAACGTGTACTTTCAAAAACCTAAAAAACATTCAGAAAATCTGGAAAAAATTCTCAAAAACTAGTAGCTACTTTGTTTTAACTAAATATCTGGTTTACCTTTTAACTAATGATATTATAATTTTTTGAGTTTTATGTTTTTTTAACTCTTATTTAGCTTTTATTTTAAAACATGCACTTTAACACTTTAATTATCTTATTTATAGATATTGTTAATTTGATATACAAAAATATTTTATGATGTATTTTCTTAGAAAATTAGCCTGAAGATAGATAATAAACAATACTTTTAAATGTTTTAAATATATCTTATAAGAAATACTAGTAATATTGTATTTATATAGGTGTAACTAATGTAGGTTTTATGAACATTTTGTTATAACAAATCTGTTCTAATTTATAAAAAATAAGAAAATCTTTAATTTTTACAACCTTTTATATAGTTGTACCAATAATATTTTAAAAATATTTCAAAAAATATAGTTTTTAATGTAAACTGTTTAAAAGTTATATTAAAATTAAAGTTTACTTTCTAATTTGCAATATTTACATCAATAGATATTTCAGAACAACATTTAACGTTAATTTAAAAACTTACTTAAGATGTGAGCTTTTTAATTTAGAATATTTCGCATGTGAAGAAGGTTAAGTTATCTTAACTGAATATTTAAATGTTGAAATAATCAATTAGAACTTCCGTTTAGCTGATAAAATAGTTTTTTAATTTAATTTTGTTTTAACTCTGTTATGTAAATTCAAATTGCTAAGCATTTATTTGTTCTTTTTTTATATAGTTTATTAGTTGCTTCTTGATTAAAAAAACGAAGATCAAGAAAACTAACAAAAAGTAATAAAATTTACATAACATTTACATAAAATTGAGAATTACCTCCATAAAAACTCTTTTTAATTCGTCTCAATTAAATGTATTTATGTAATAATTGGTCACATGTTAAAAAAATTCCAGCTAAAAATTCTAAGATCGATTTTTTTGGGTCCTACGCAGTTTACATGTTTGATGATAAATAAAATTTTAGTAACTTTTTAAGTGTTTTTTATAGAGTTTAATAACAATGACTTCAAAACTGAGTACTCATTTCCACATCCTTACTTTTTTAGCATTGGAGCTATTTGATTTATGTTTTATAGTCAGATTAGCTTAACCTTTTAAATTTACTTGTTAATTGGTTTTCTTTTCTGCTTTGTCAAGTATTTTTGAATCACTTCCACATTGTTGATTTAATATTAAATTGATTAACATATAAGAAAAATTATTATCGATTTTGTAAAGTGATCATCTAGTATTATTATGAGTAAATTAATCTTGAAAGCAGACTAAATGATTTTCCAACGAATGTTTAGTCAACCTAATTAAAATTTTAGTAATATAAAAGAGACTAGTACACCTTTAGTACTTTGAATGTTTTAGCAACAATTACACTAATGTTATTATTTTAAGAAAATAAGTATTCAGTTTTTTTTAAATTAACTGAACTTCAAATGGTTGCTTTGGTTACATGACAATTCAATATATAATATTGAAAAAAATGTTTAAGAGACCATATCTCAAAAAGTGAAATATATTTGAAAAAAATAAAAAATAGGTATATAGGTTTTTATTAATATATTATCGACGAGCCTTTTTTTGCTATTTGCGAAGTTTTGAATATTTTTCTTAATTTAAAAACTATTTAAAAAAATATACTTTAAAACTTATTTTAGCTGTATTACAAAAATTATTTGAAATTTTGCAAAAAGAAAAAAATATTTGTAGAAATTAATGAGACCTAAATACCTATTTTAATTTAGAAAATATACATTACTTTTGAGTTGTGGCTCCTTAAACATTTTTTTAAGAGTTTGAATTGTCCGAATTTTAATTGTCGTGCACCCGGTAGCTTTGATAAATAAGAATATTAAAACAATGTTTTCTTAACTTTCATTTGACAATTTACTTAAATTTCGAGTTAAGTAATTCTCAGATTTTTTTGATCTTAAACATTGTCTAACAGTTTGTATAAGTATACTTTGACATACAAACATACATATTAACAATAAGTTTTTAAACAAAAATGTCAAGTATGCTATACAAAATTCAGTAACTATTTAACTTTTATAGACTATTTTTAAAATAGTTAAGTTATATGCATACCAAATAGTACAAATATATTTTATGGTTAGTTGAAAACAATTTAAACTTCCTCTAAGTCGTAGTTAAAATTCGTTCTGTTAAAGTAAAGAATATTTTTTGAAAAAATAAGAATTTTTTTTATAAATTTTGACTATCATTTTCAAGTTAATTTTATTGTGTAGTAAGCAAGAACAAAATTTAAATTATAAGCTGAAATAAATCATTTAAATAAATGTTTAAATTTGATAAAACCAATCTTTGATAACTAATTACTAAAACTTTATATAAGTTTATTGTTGACTTATTAGTTTTGCGAATATATTTTTTCACAACATATTTTTAATTAGGACAACTTTCAAGTAACAGCGTAAAAGATGAAAGTCTGATTTATTTAAACAACAAAATTCCGGACATCACATTTACTGGTTTGTTTTTAGTTTTTATAGAAATGTTCATCTTCATTGTATAGATTAAAATATTATTTTTATGGTATATCTTTTCATAGAGGAATTAATTTTTCTGTATTGTAAAGTATGGGTGATTAGTGTATTAAACTTCATAAGTTTGTTGCAAGTTTTTTCCGATAAAAAAATTCAGTTTTTTAGACTTAAATATAATTATGAATTTCCATTTACTATTTAGGATAAATATAGCAAATTTGTAAAATGGTATTAGTTTTTGACGTATAAGTGAATATGCATAACTTTAAGTTTTTTTTTCATCAAGCTTATTTTTTTTTTTTTAATAATGTATGTTATAGTTTTTTTTATAGTTAAGATTATTTTATTTTTTTGTAAATTTTTCCCTTTTTTTTGTTTATGAGCAAATTTTATCAAGCAATCCGGAAATTGTTATTTTAATTTGAGTAAACTTTTGCTTCTGATATGTCGCGCCTTTTTACATAAAGATAATCGTTTTTAAATATTTTAAAACTTTACCAAAAAATATTTAAAAATACATTTCTCATGAAATTGTAATCTTATGTTTTTGTCATTGATTTACATTTAATTAAAATAATTGTAGTTTAACATTTTCTAAAAAGTAGACTATTAAATGGATTTTTTATATTAAATTTTTGTAAGTAGTTCGAATATTGCAAAACAAGTTTGACTTTATAAGACAAACTAAAAAAGGTTTAGATGAATGGAACTAAATATTTTTATGATAAATTTTTGTACAAACCCCTCCTAGTTGTCGTCAAAAGTGTTATTATGCGTTGATATGAAAGTGATAGTTTTTAGTTGTGAAAAAAAGCTGAAACGTGATATAAGTTTATCTGTTAAAACTAAACCGCACTATTAATCACTGAACTGTTCATTTCAATTTTCACAGGAGTTGACGACCACCAGCAGCTGGATTCGGGGGAAATCCCCTATCAAGATCTTGGGGCTGAGCTGAAGGACAGCGTGACTTTGGAGGGGATGCAGTTGCTGGAAGATGGCAGCAACGTCATCACTGACCCCGACAACTTCGCTCTTAATTAGTGCAAAGTTGAAGGATTGTTTCTTTCAGATATTGGTAGAACTGAACGAATTGCGCAATAGCAATTTTCAAGGATGACTTTCTCGGTGCGAATTTGAAGTTGTAATAAAATACGTTATAAAAAAAGTATAAATTTCAAGTGTTTCAAGCTGGAAATTTTCTCATCAAAAAGTTCAAGTACATCTATCGGGTGACAACCTTGACATATTCGTCTGCTCACCAACATTCGTTTTCATTGCATCAAGTATCATTTTCGTATTTGTTGATTTGTTCAGTTAATTGTGCACATTTTAAGTTCCACTCACGAAATACAAACTTTTTTTTGTAAGTCAGTTTAATTAGTGGGAATATTAAAAGTCAGGATTTTGTGGTAGTTGTGTTTTTGGAAGTCCAGTGCACTTTTAATTTTTTTCTTCAATTGATAGCAAAAAGCGCTGGTATATTCACAGCTGCCTTTTATACCAAGAAATATGAAATGTTTTGTTTTTTTTGCATTAAAATTGTCTTAACGTAAATTTACGTTTTACTTTCAAGTTAAAAATTTTAGACGTTTTTTCACATTTAATAATGTAATATTAAATAAATACTCTAATAACTTTTAGAACTTAAATATTTTTTTTTACATTGTGTTTAAATTTTATCGTGTATGAATGTTTGTTTTATACTTTTATTTAAATGAAAATAAAGAATAAAAAAATTAACTGTTTGTTAAAGTGTAATCATTTTTAAAAGTTTAGTTGCTGAATTTGAATCATTTTAGTACAAATGTTGGCTTTAAACTGTAAAATAAACACTTTTACAAATAAAATTATATTATTCTAATCAAGTTTTAATCAACGATAAACAATGTTAAAATCAAACTATGTATTTTATTTAAAAATGATTATCAAGTATTCAATAGTTTACATATACATGGTTTCTACATAACTAAAAAATCAGATCTTTTAGCATGAATTTACAACTATTACTGTTTCAATATGTTGCTTTGAAAAAAATTAAGTTGACTCTAACATCTGTTATTTGAAGTATGTTCAATTTGTTTGTACATATTACTAAAATTGATTTTGTAAAGCATCAGCCTTTTTTAATTTAAATTAGATGACTTTTTGATGTATTCATGCCTTTTAACATTACTTGTATTATTTTTGATTTTGTACTTATTATTAATGTTTTAAATTGAAAAATTTGAAATTTCTTATATAGAATAAATTGAAGTTGAATTGTTTTAGAGGTTAAATTTTTATGATTAAAAGCTTTTTTTTTAACGTTTTTGTGAGCTTTTTTTTTACAAATTTTAATGTATATACATATTAAAAGTTTTTGTTAAGTCCCTGTTTATTTTTGTGTTTTCTAATGCTGAACTGAGCATCATTGTTGTGGTGCATTTTTGTAATTCCCTTTTTACATTGTTAAGTTAAACTCCAATCCAAAAAAGGCTTTCTCGTCTCTAATTGAAAAAATATTTTTGCTCTGTTTTAATAGCTGAATATTTAAAGCTTGTTTAAATTACGTGGAATTCTTTTCTCTGGTCACTTATAACTTTCTTCGGCCAAATCGTTTTTACATCAGAAATTTGTTTACGTTATAATTTTCAAAATAAAGTATCACTTATATATTTGTCGTTTTTCTTTATGATTTTACTTATTTTGCTATTTTAACTAGATGATTTGACCGTCTAGCGTATAGAAAACTAAGTAGTGTTTACAAACTGTCGTAAAACTTCTTCTTGCATTTTATTTTAATTTCTAAATGCATTATTTAGTTTGGTATAAGATCAATTTTTAAAGTTTTCTAGCTAAGTTATGTAATACATACTAGAACTAGAGCGTACATAAGTTAAAAAAAAGTTGTTAACGCGTAATGCAGAGGTCGGCATTTTTTTAAAAATAATATGGCAGATTTACTAACTAAAGTCTTTCGCAAGAAACCGTAACTTTTAAGATTAATCTTAAAAGTGCTTAAAAGCATAGTTGTAATTTAAAAACAATAATTGTATAAACATTTAATCAAAATGATATAGTTGCATATTATTAAACATTCTCTTAGCAATAGTGAATTTTCGCAGTTTTTCACAAGTTGTTTTCAATCTTAAATGTACTTCGCGGGACTTAGTTTGCCATCTCTGTTCTTATGGCATTGTCCAGCCCGTATTTTAAAGTTACGTATTAATTTAGATAATGTTTACTCGAATGCCGTGTAGTGAACTTTAATTGCGTTGGCTAATGTTTATAAAATAGTTTTAAAGGTTGAAATGCAAACATAAAAAATACTAAAACTTTTTTTAGTTTACTAATAAATTTTAAACAAAATTAATGAGAAGTTGTTAAAAATAATTGCTAACTTTAATTACAGAGATCTAATGAAACTTACAACTTTAAGAAAATATAACAAACTAAAATTTAAAAATTATTTGTTATAAATATACCGACTGTATAAAAAATTCAAGATCATAGTAGTGTCAGCAAAATTAGAAAATAGACTATCTCTCTCTTTATATATATCTATAAGCTTAAAATACAATACAATAAGCTTCCTTGTGCAGCTGTTTCTACGTACTACACGCTTTCTTCAGCAAGGACTTATTCAATATACAATCATAGTTGCCGAAAAGCTCAAAGCATCCTTAAACTTTCAGTAAAACAAACAAAACAGCAGAAAATACCAAAAAGTCGCTGCAACTTAGTATTAAAAATTAGAGACTCCGTTTTTGGATATTTAGCTGATCAGAGGGCATCTAGTTAATAAATGTAACGGGGGAAAATTTTTAATTTAATGAGAAGTTGAAAAATATTTATCCTTTTATGTCTAAAATTGCTTAATGTATTGCATTTTTACATTAATTAATTAAAACTTATAAGTTGTTAAAACACCTAAATTAAATAATGCAGCCGAAAACATACAACAAAAAACAATAAATATAATGTAATTTTAGAAAACTTATTAATTTTTACTTTTTATCTTTTAGAAACTGATAAAATCCCTAGATAACGTATATCAGTACAGATTTTACAGGTAGCGAAACATCGTTGGTCATATAAAGTTTTAAAACGGAAAAAATAGTTGTTTTGGTTTTTGATAGACTTTACTTTTTAATATCTCAAGAGTTTAAAACATTACTACTTTTCAATGATATATAGTCAAATTGGAAACTTAGATATTAGATACTTAAATCAGAACTTAAAATTATCAATTTTCAATATCTATTTAATATACGTAGTTGAAAATTTAAAGAAGACGCAAAAAATTCAAATTTTTTCTTCAAAAATTTTAAACAAATTTTATTAAAAGTAGTTGACTAAAATATAAGTTTAGTTGCAAATGTGCAATGTTTAATTAAGGTAGGTTTGAATAACACCTATCAGTTTTATTTTGTAATATTAATCACTTACAGTTGGTCCTCCTAAAACTTTAGCTAATAGCTGAGATTCCACAAACACTTATAAAATATTGTTAATTTTATTTTTTTGAAACAAGTTACCATTCTACGTTTATGAAGACTTTGTAGGTAGCAAAAAGTTTATAAAACTCAATATAGTTAGAACTATGATTTAAAAAACAGAATAGGTTGCACTTAAAGTAAAAGCTAAAAACTTAGTAAACTTTAAAAAAAAAACAAAGAAAATTTATCTACAACATAAAAGATAATAGTAGAT